>NC_064920.1:1079653927-1082153927 GCF_023897955.1 Schistocerca gregaria | reverse complement strand
CTCCATAAAGCTATTAATTAAGATATTGATTGAATTTTAACAGTATTTGTTTCTTATTTTTGTAGGATCGATCTACGAAGGAAGAATGGGAAGACGTTTCAAATGAATCTGAGACCATATGGAATTTCCCATGTTGTATTGGTGCAAGAGATTGCCGAAGCAATGAAATAATGCAGCCAGCATGAACTGGATCATTGTACCATAATTACACTGGATCACTTGGAGTAGTGCTGCTAGCATTGGTGAACGGACATTACAAAGTAATCAGTTACGAAGTAGGTGTCGAAGCAACTACTTCAGATGGTGGTGTCTTCAACCGCTGCAAGATGGGAGAGAGATTTTCTAACGGAAAGACTGTTCTGCCCACACCAAGGCCACTTTCTCGAATAAATCGGGATGTGCTATTTTTTATGGTGGGAGGTGACGCTTTTGCTGTTTCAGAGTACATGGTGACAAGAGAAACGCACCCAGGAAACAATGTTTAACCATCGGATATACCGCGCTAGAAGAATTGTGAAGAATTTTTTGGAATATTGTGAGTAGTTTCTCAGTATCTTAGAACATAGTTGTTCTAAGACACCGAAAAACTGCTAACAATATTCCCAAAAAATCATCCACAATTCTTCTAGAGCGAAATATCCAATAATAAAACATTCTTTTCTGGCTGCCTTTCTGCCGCACCCAAGTCCTGAAAAAGTGACATTAGTAACTTCTGCAGCTGTAGAAGAGCCAGAAACAAGGAGGGTTTCAGTCTCGTTTCCTTTGACATCACAAGTCTGTACGCTAACGTGCCAGTAAACCAAACTTCAGACATTTTAGAAGCTAACTTGCGTTTCCACAAAAAATTATCCGACACTGAAATAGATGAATTAATGACTCCCTTGCGCATTATCTTGAAGTATAACTATTTCTCTTTTAATGGAAGAATGTATTCTCAACCATCTGGTCTAGCAATGGGAGGCCCTCTGGCAAGTATTTTTATCTGAAATCTTTGTAAATTCTATGGAACACCTTTCCCTTCGAAATAATGCAAATTTAGGGAGCAAATTATCTTTTATGCAAGATATCTAGACGACTTACTCTTCATAATTAACGGCTCTCAAGATGATATACACTCCTGGAAATGGAAAAAAGAACACATTGACACCGGTGTGTCAGACCCACCACACTTGCTCCGGACACTGCGAGAGGGCTGTACAAGCAATGATCACACGCACGGCACAGCGGACACACCAGGAACCGCGGTGTTGGCCGTCGAATGGCGCTAGCTGCGCACCATTTGTGCACCGCCGCCGTCAGTGTCAGCCAGTTTGCCGTGGCATACGGAGCTCCATCGCAGTCTTTAACACTGGCAGCATGCCGCGACAGCGTGGACGTGAACTGTATGTGCAGTTGACGGACTTTGAGCGAGGGCGTATAGTGGGCATGCGGGAGGCCGGGTGGACGTACCGCCGAATTGCTCAACACGTGGGGCGTGAGGTCTCCACAGTACATCGATGTTGTCGCCAGTGGTCGGCGGAAGGTGCACGTGCCCGTCGACCTGGGACCGGACCGCAGTGACGCACGGATGCACGACGAGACTGTAGGATCCTACGCAGTGCCGTAGGGGACCGCACCGCCACTTCCTAGCAAATTAGGGACACTGTTGCTCCTGGGGTATCGGCGAGGATCATTCGCAACCGTCTCCATGAAGCTGGGCTACGGTCCCACACACCGTTAGGCCGTCTTCCGCTCACGCCCCAACATCGTGCAGCCCGCCTCCAGTGGTGTCGCGACAGGCGTGAATGGAGGGACGAATGGAGACGTGTCGTCTTCAGCGATGAGAGTTGCTTCTGCCTTGGTGCCAATGATGGTCGTATGCGTGTTTGGCGCCGTGCAGGTGAGCGTCACAATCAAGACTGCATACGACCGAATCACACAGGGCCAACACCCGGCATCATGCTGTGGGGAGCGATCTCCTACACTGGCCGTACACCTCTGGTGATCGTCGAGGGGACACTGAATAGTGCACGGTACATCCAAACCGTCATCGAACCCATCGTTCTACCATTCCTAGACCGGCAAGGGAACTTGCTGTTCCAACAGGACAATGCACGTCCGCATGTATCTCGTGCCACCCAACGTGCTCTAGAAGGTGTAAGTCAACTACCCTGGCCAGCAAGATCTCCGGATCTGTCCCCCATTGAGCATGTTTGGGACTGGATGAAGCGTCGTCTCACGCGGTCTGCACGTCCAGCACGAACGCTGGTCCAACTGTGGCGCCAGGTGGAAATGGCATGGCAAGCCGTTCCACAGGACTACATCCAGCATCTCTACGATCGTCTCCATGGGAGAATAGCAGCCTGCATTGCTGCGAAAGGTGGATATACACTGTACTAGTGCCGACATTGTGCATGCTCTGTTGCCTGTGTCTATGTGCCTGTGGTTGTGTCAGTGTGATCATGTGATGTATCTGACCCCAGGAATGTGTCAATAAAGTTTCCCCTTCCTGGGACAATGAATTCACGGTGTTCTTATTTCAATTTCCAGGAGTGTAGATCAAATCTTCACAACTTTTAATAAGCTCCACGAGAAAATAAGCTTTACGTTGGAAAATGAATCTCCCAATAGATCTTTGAATTATTTAAATGTATTTGGCAATAGATGACAACCGTATTAGGTTTAACATTTTTCGGAAAAATACCTTTTCCGATAATACTCGTATCATCCCAGCCGAGTCTACACACCCCCAAGCCTACAGAATGGCCTTCTTCCATTCGTGCATGCACCGAGCGCCTGCCATTCCTCTTTCAGCAGACACAATGGAGAACGAGTTACAAATCCTAGAAGTTATAATGGATATAAACCAGATATTGTGAGACAGCTCTTTAACAAGAAAACTGCGACCTCACCTAGACTAGGTGTCGCACCAGAGGATAACTCCACTACCTTCATTTCTGTTCCCTTCATGGGCAAAGCATGTTATAAATCGGGGCGACTCTTAAAGAGCCATGGCTTTAAGGTTACATATTCTACGAATATCAGTCTCAAAAAGAACTTGGTCCACTCGTTAAATAATACTAATGACAAATTATCTCGTTCTGGTGTGTGTACAAAATCACCTGTAGTGCTTGCCCGAGTCATTACATCGGTCAGACAGGGAGAGCCCTCTCAGCTAGATATAAAGAACATATAACCACGAAATGTGGTGATGGCAGGCGTGGCTCGACTTTTGCCGAGCACCTTGTCCCATTGGCCCAAGCTCCCAGTCCACCGAAAAACACAGAGCTATTAAATTGCGAGGTTAAAGGCACTAGCCTTGACATCCTCGAAGAGTTGCAAATCTTTAAACACCTGTTGCTTGATAAAGAAAACCTACTTAATGACCAGCTACAATTGAGAAATAAGAACTTTTTCCAAGGTTTTCAACCTTTGCTTCACCGGCCCTGATGTGACGTTGCCTTTGCACTCGCCGACACCTGACTCCACTTTCTTTAGTCGAATCTAATGTATTCAAAACTGGGGAAAATTTTGCCGAGTAATAGCTAGTTTTTCTTACGGGCTCCGAATCCGATTATAGGGTTCTCGTTCTCCTCAGAAGAAAGTTCGGTTACATATTTCGCCATTACCAGTGTTAATGCTTATATTAATGCAATTCCTAACGTAAAGGTAGCTACTGTTAAGCATCTACGAGGGTATTTCGGAAAGTAAAGATACACCATACCCCAGAGGAACAGAAGAGTTTAGGCGAGCAAGTTGGCAACACTGGTGTTAACCTTGAACTGTTAGCTTTCTCCTCGCGGTCGTTCGGCAGTTGAACGTTGCTTCTGGTTGGAGCAGGTCGTGTTTAAAATGGCTGAGCCGATTCAGAATCCCGCCAAATGCGAAGTACGCTCCGTCATACGTTTTCTTCATGCAAAAGGTCAGCGACCAGCGGATATTCACAAAGAAATTGTTTCTGTTTATGGGAACATTATGAATTGACAAAATGTAACGAAATGGTGTCGTCATTTCTCTGAAGGTAGGACCGATGTTCATGACGCACAAAGAACAGGTTGGCCATCAGTGATCTTTGAAGCCCTTCTTTGGTGAACGGAGGAAGCAATTTGTGCGAACAGACGTCTCACATTGAAAGAATCGCGTCAGATCGTACCGGAGTGTCAATGACAACTCTTTATGACGTTGTGACTGTGAAGTTAGGGTACGGAAAATTGTGTCCGTGCTGGGTTCCCAAACTGTTAAAGGAAGAACACAAAAAGAAAAGGATGGGCTTTGCACTAAACTTCCTCACATGCTATGCTGAAGCAGGTGATGAGTTCCTTGATCACATTGTGACAGGTGACGAGATGGGGGTTTATCACCATACACCTGAATCCAAGCAACAATCAATGCAATGGCGCCATTCGAATTTACCAAAAGCCAAGAAATGCAAAACTTCGATTTCAGCGAAGAAAATCTTGGCTTCTGTTTTTTGGCACAGACAAGGCATTCTTCTGTTGGAATTTATGCGTCCTAGAACGGCAATTAATGCTGCTGCATATTGCCAGACTTTGAAACGTCTTCGATGGGCAATTCAAAACAAACGCAGGGGAATTCTGACAAGTGGAGTCCGCTTGCTTCGTGACAACGCTCGGCCTCACACAGCACTCGTAACCAAAGCACTACTCAAACCATTCAAATGGGACGTATTGGACCATCCGCCATACAGCCCGCACCTTGCGCCCACCGACTTTCAATGTCTTCCGTGACCTGAAGTCACATCTTGGTGGAAAATCATTCCATGGCGATGAAGAGATCAAAGATGGAGTTGAAATCTGGTTCAGACAACAGGCGGCAACCTTCTATGACTGTGGGATACAAAAGCTTGTGCACCGACTTAACAAATGTT
The DNA here is from genome assembly GCF_023897955.1 of Schistocerca gregaria. NCBI lineage: Eukaryota > Metazoa > Arthropoda > Insecta > Orthoptera > Acrididae > Schistocerca > Schistocerca gregaria. The sequence goes on along the minus strand of NC_064920.1, from coordinate 1,082,149,060 downwards.
TGGATAACGGGGGTGATTATGTCGAAAAATGACAAATAAACCAGTTAATAAGATGTAATTGACGTTTTCTAAATAAATGTTCTGTTTAAGGACTGCGAGCCATTGTATGTTTTCTATTCGAAATGCCCTCGTATATTTCCACGTGCGACGCGCACGACCATCAGCGATGCTCGGTACATAGATGCTCGCTGCGGTAAGATCCGGCGAAACTCTCGCGGCCTACTGACTTCGTCCGCGCAGTGGGGCCTGTTGTTTCTCTTCAGCTAAGTGGTGTAGATTTATGACTGGGTACTACGGTGCTATAGTTTTATACTTGACATAGCCAAGCTTTGGCATGCAATAGTTTAGTGTCAATAGCTTCTCAAGAAGGCCAAATTATTTTGGCTGAAACCTAGGTAACGATTGGTTTCTATTTGCAACTGAGGCTGACGTGTTATATGTTTAATTATCACAGTTGCTGACGGGGCTACACGATGTTAAAAATTCTGATACTGTTTGATGTGCATGCTGATTTTGCGATGCCTGTATTCTGCTGTTCGGCGTACAGACATGTTCTTGGAGATGGAAACGGGCTTCCTCTGTCCAGAGGATGTTCCATGACCACTCATTGTCACTTCCATGCGAGGGAGAAATTCCAGAGTCAACGTTTGTTTTGTTGGTAGATCAGCAGATAGCAGCTCCTGAACATACGTGATTTTGTAAGGATGGCAATTTAGGATGTTTCGTAGGATTTTATACAACGTGCTCGCAGGCATGTACAATGTTCCGGCAATTCCCCATTCACCGCGTGGTTGCACAACACCGTCCAACAATGTTGTGGCCGCATCTTCGACAGACGTCTGATCACTGATTTCCTCTCTCCGCCACACTGGGTATCAAAAGAACCTCAATAATCATTTTCTCCCGACCCTTAGCAGACATTGGACCAATCTTTTTTTCATACACCCGACTGTCCGGAACTTTTTCTGGGCTACTGGCATACAGTCACCGTTCTTGTAAAAGAGCAATTCTTCATCGAAACAGTCAAGTTGGCCGTCTCGCACGCAAACTGGTTAACAGCTGTTGCTGTGCATATTCTGAAACTTAGGCCGGTATTACACGATAATTTATTTGTCAAAGATGTGATCAAATATATTTGACAAAGATCTTTGACGTGGCGCTAAAAAGGGGTATTACACTGTCATCATATTTTTCGTCAAAGTTCAAGATGGCTGGCAACAACAACTTGTTATTAACCACAGCAGTTACATGTACCACACAACTGCACTGTGTGCACATGCGTGAGGGAAGCGGTGGGTGGGTGGGGGGGGGGGGGGGGGGGAGGTAGGGAGGGGGGGAAGGAAACATACCTGGGTGTAGCTGTGGGTTTTACAACGACACGATAAAAGCATTCAACGAAGCTTGCTATGAGCTTATAGAGGAGGACGTCAAGTCAAACATCAATTACTTAAGAATGCATGATCAAACATTTCTGTAGGTGCTCACTGAAGGGTATCCTCATATCACAAAGCACAATACTCACTTACGAACGGCTATATCTGCAGAAGACAGGCTCACTGTAACACTCCGATTCCTTGCTACAGGAGAGGGTTAGGTTAGGTTAGGTCAGGTCAGGTCTCCAATCTTCTTAATCTATTTTTGTATTCAGGGTGCCTCACGTTGTAAAGCGCCTCATCGTACATCGCTGTTAATTTTGTAGTTGTCAGTACACACCAATTGTATTTACCGGCAATGTTTATGAAAACACTACAGATGACAGAACGCTGCAGCGATGCTAGCGCTCTACGACGTAACATGTCATATTGCAGTGAACAGGAGAGAAGCGACTTTTTTTATCAAATCTAGATTTGATCAAATATTTGACGACATTTGACAAAGTTCCCTATTATACCATCATATTTCTTTGACAAAGATACTGGACAAAGAAATTTGATAGTGTAATACCGGCCTTACAGCAACATCTACTGGTTAAATTTTCGTTAACTTTTTGGTCCCGAAAACGAAAGATTTTCGGACAAACGTTCATATGAAATTTTTTTCGCGTTTTGGTGTAAGGAACCTGTTCCCCAAAGCTTGTAAAAGTGTTTCCGAAATATGCTCTATACATGTTTTAGTATTTAGACAGAAGGTTAAAAGCTGACGGCAGAAACACAATAAAATAGCCTCTATGACGCTTCTCGCACGAAGCATTAGTCTAAAACGTTACCCACTTGTCCTGAGGAATAAATGTTACTAAGGAAGTAAAATGTAGTGAAAGCACACACTGAAAAGTAACAGACGTACCGCTTCTACTCGAGTACGATCTACACTAAAGCCACTTGTACACCGCAGAATCATCTGCTGTTGTAACAGGTGACAAAACTCCTTAGGAATTTCGACGAGTCCTCGCTTTCCAGTCTTCGGCTCAAGGCAAACGTCCAGATGCCAGGAAATGCTTGAAGAATGCCTTACACAATGTGCAGACACTGACGTGCCTACTCGGCAGTCGGTACCTCCGAATCTCGGATATGCCTGAATTAGAGATGTGTAGATCAGCACCGAAGTCTGAGGTGCAATTCAGAGTTTAACATTTAACGCTTCGTTCAGCCATTCAGATTTCTCTTTTCCTTTATCTTCGCAACGTGTACCTCTCTCGAGCTCCCCAGAAAGGTGGCGCAATGTTTACCGCTGAAACGCACAAGACACTTTAAGGTTGTTCCGGAATTATTTACGCCTTTTCAGTTCTGTAAAGGATGACTGTCGGTCGAATTCCTCTGGTTTTCACGGCATTATCAGTTCGTGATGTGTCTTTGTGTGGGAGGAAGCAGTATACTGATTGATTCTTCACGGAATTTTTTCGACCTTTCCGTGTGGCGGTAATGCCTCTTGTTGAGTTTGCTAGCTGAATTTGGGCAAGTATATCACCCTTGCTAATTTTGAATCTGTAGATTGTCTCGACCTCCTGTATTAATCTCACGTCGTAAGGGTCACGGATAGACGCACAGTACTCAGACGTCAGTGCAACGATGGGTTTAGAAGTTCCCTCTTTCTTTGGTGAATTACATTTTCTCAGCATTCTTCCAGTGAATCTGTCTGGCAACTGCATTTCTGAGTCCGCAGCTCGTGGTCGTGCGGTAGTGTTCTCACTTCTCGCGCCCGGGTTCCCGGGTTCGATTCACGGCGGGTCAGGGATTTTCTCTGCCTCGTGATGACTGGGTGTTGTATGGTGTCCTTAGGTTAGTTAGGTTTAAGTAGTTCTAAGTTCTAGGGGACTGATGACCACAGATGTTCAGTCCCATAGTGCTCAGAGCAATCTGAACCTTTTTTTTGCGTTTCTGGTACCTAACTTTATGTGATCGATTCACTCAAGTCGGTACAGACGGGTACTCCTGTATACCTTACAGAAATATCTGTTTCTTGTGACGGATCGCCAGTAGTGTAATTGAACAAGAATTCGTTAAACTTCGGTTACACTATAAATCAGTCAAATCTAAAGGCCATGAATTCAACTAAATAATAGGAATTACTGTTGCTAACAACTTAAATTGGAAGCAACACACAGAAAACGTTGTGGGGAAGGCTAACCAAAGACTGTGTTTTATTGGCAGGGCACTTAGAAAATGTAACAGATCTGCTAAGGACACTGCCTACACTACGCCTGTCCGTGCTCTTTTGGAATACTGCTGCGCGGTGTGGGATCCTTACCAGATAGCATTGACGGAGTACATTGAGGAAGTTCAAAGAAGAACAGCACGTTTCGTATTATCGCAAAATAGGGAAGAGAGCGTCACTGAAACGATACAGGATTTGGGGTGGACATAATTAAAACAAAGACACTTTTCATTGCGGAGGAATCTTCTCACGAAATTTTAATCATCAACTTTCTCCTCCAAATGTGAAAATATGTTGCTGATGCCGACCTACATGGGGAGAAACGATCATCACGATAAAATAAGAAAAATCAGAGCTCGCACGGAAAGATACAGGTGTTTGCTTTTTCAGAGCGCTGTACGAGATTGGAAAAATAGAGAATTGTTCTGAAGTTGGTTCGATGGTCTGCCAGGCACTAAAATGTAATTTGCAGAGTATCCATGTAGACAGAATGTAACTCACACACGGAGTTACATTCATTTACATCGAGAATGGTTGTCTCTGCATCCACCATTAATTCTCTGCAGGTATCCGTGTATTTCTGTACTTCATCTAGAGCCCTGGCTTTCATATATATGTGGGAGGTTCGAGCAATACATGAGAATTGCGGAGAGATACTTCATGAACTCAAGTGGGAATCCCTTGAGGGACGAGGACGCTGTTTTCGCAGAACGCTGTTGGGAATATTTAGAGAACTGACATTTGAAACTGACTGCAGAACGATTCTACTGCTGCCAACATACATTTCTAGTAAGGCCACGACGGTAAGGTAAAATAAGATAAGAGAAATTAGGGCTTGTACGATGGCATATAGACAGTCGTTTTTCACACAGTGTAGTTTTGGGTGGAATAGGAGAAGAAACTACTAATATTGGCGCTAAGTACCCTCAGCGACGCACCATGCGATGGCTTGAGAAGTGTGCATATAGATGTCTACGATTTCTTCACGTTGTGTCTACACAACGTCATCAGTACAGTCACAAAGTTGGTCTGACATTCCGTAAGCTCGTAACTGTTTATGGAGGTGGAGGAGGAGGAGGAGGAGGAGGAGGAGGTAGAGGAAATTAGTGTTGTAACATCCCGCCGACAACGTGGGCATTAGAGACGGAGCGTAAGTTCGGATTAGCGACGGATGGAGAAAGAATGCAGCCTTGTCATTTCCCAGCAAACATCCCGGCAATTGCCTTAAGCTATTTGGGGAAACCACGGAAAACCTTAATCAGGATGGCCGGACGCGAGTTTGAACCATCATCCTCCAAAAAGCAAGACCACTGCACCACCTCGCTTGGTGACTTCTGTTCAAGAGGCGACAGAACGGTTCTCTATCAATAATCTTCCTAAATTAAAATATTCTTCTTTTTCATCACTTTCTGTGGCTTTACCTTGCCGTTCATGGTGAACCTTGGCCTCTTCAACAATTCTTTTCCAGTTATCACAGTCCACAGCTCGAAGTTTCTACCCCCTAAAGTCCATTTTGTGCTACCCCTCCATTATTTTGTCTATCCATGTGGTTCTCGGCCCAGTTCGTCCTATTTGGCCAGCTGGATTTCCATTTAATATCCTTTTACCTCCTTCCGTATCATCCATACCACTCGACCACGGCACGTGCTCCGCCCATCTCATCTGGCTGCTTTCAGCATCTTTCTAGACAGTTTACACAGCACATGACTACACCTCTTCCACTACCTTCCTCTTTCACTTGCTGGGCCACCGAATTACCATAAGACCCTTCTCTCACAAGCACCTATCATTCTAATGTCTTTTCGATGATTATGAGAGAGCTTCCGAGGGATGTGCAGCACTGGTCTTAAAAATGATTTATAAGTGGTTAATTTGGTGATACTGGTTAACATGACGTGTTCAGCTCTTCCTACATAGTTGGATGCCGTCAGAAGCGGCACAAATTGCTCCTTCAGTACACAAACACGGCTAGGGCCGTTAGGCACAGTTAGCCCCAACTTTGAGGTTGTTCTGGTGGAAGCGCCAGGTAAACACAGAATCCCAGCTCATATGAAACACTTCAGTCCAGCAGTAGGGTTTCTCGGTTCAGATTATTTAGCTTTGGAACACTTAGATGTGGATGGAAACTGTGTTTATCTACATCTGTTATGTGCAGGACAATTCACCGCTTGTTGCGCACTGCTAGAAGTTCCATCATTTATCTTCTACACGCTTCTAATCAAGCTTTAGTGAAGTAATAACTCTGTTTCTTTACGTTTCTGTACTGATGACTAATCAACTTCCCTAAAGACATTATTCCATTTCGCCAGAAAACCATATCGAAATGATTGTGACGTCCACCATATTGGCAATTAGGCTACTAAACTGTTGACTAACGCATTGTTCAAGACATTAAAATATATATAGTATAAAAGCCCAGTTTTCTTTTAAAATCAGGGAACTACACCTCTCGGTGACAATGATGGAATACATCCTCTCAAGTAGTAACTTCTGTTACAAACAGTAACGCAACAACCGAATAATTTGGTACAATCGTGTAGCTGGTTTCAAACCCAGTTGAGTCATGTAGACTTAAGTACTTCCTCTCATTAAGTGGAGTGAACATCAACTAATGTAACGAATGGTAGCTCGCCGTAAATTGCAATAAATGGAAAGTACATGCACGAGCGCAAGCTAAACTTGAGTAACATTTTAGCACGACCATCGTCACCGACCAGTGAATTAATTCATATCAGTTCAACTGCTGAGCGTAATTTAACGATGTGATGTGCACTAATGCTAGGATATAACAATGAGTTGCGAAGAGGCCACTTGGGGCGACTGATGTTTCTTACGAGCAGTCAGTGGTGAAGCGTAGCGCAGTACTGAAGCAGACAATCTATGGAGCCTTAGTACGATCTGCTTTTGAATACATTTCGAGTGCTTGGGATGCCCAGAGATTTACTTCTACGAATTACATGGAATGAGTTTAAAGGTGTAACTTACAAGTTTATCAGCGCTAACAGAGGTAAACTTAGTATTAAGAAAACAGTCTTAATCGCGTTTTTTTCCGTAAGTTTTCTAGTTACATGACATCTAGCTATGACCTTAAGTCATTTACTTTAAGTTTTACATAGATTTATGATAATCCTATGTGGCATGTAGCGCGACGGTGCCCTAATGATGATATCCATTCCATAAACCAGTAATGGACATAGTTGATACTTCTCTCAGCATAATGTATAATTTGACAATTACATTACTACTTAGAAAATATTTTCTTTTATGTAAGTCTGCAAGATCCGGGCGGTCGCAGAGGGTGGGCTTACTGGTAGTTGGGAGCTCCAACGTCAGGCGCATAATGGGGACCCTTAGGGATATGGCAACAAGATAGGGGAAGAAAACCAATGTGCACTCCTTGTGCATACCGGGGGGAGTCATTCCAGACGTGGAAAGGGTCCTTCCGGATGCCATGAAGGGTACAGGGTGCACCCATCTGCAGGTGGTCGCTCATGTCGGCACCAATGATGTGTGAAGCTATGGATCGGAGGAAATCCTCTCTGGCTTCCGGCGGCTATCTGATTTGGTGAAGACTGCCAGTCTCGCTATCGGGATGAAAGCAGAGCTCACCATCTGCAGCATCGTCGACAGGACTGACTGCGGACCTTTGGTACAGAGCCGAGTGGAGGATCTCAATCAGAGGCTGAGACGGTTCTGCGACCATGTGGGCTGCAGATTCCTCGACTTGCGCCATAGGGTGGTGGGGTTTCGGGTTCCGCTGGATAGGTCAGGAGTTCACTACACGCAGCAAGCGGCTACACGGGTAGCAGGGGCTGTGTGGCGTGGACTGGGCGGTTTTTTAGGTTAGATGGCCTCGGACAAGTACAGAAAGGGCAACAGCCTCAACGGGTGCGGGGCAAAGTCGGGACATGCGGGGACCAAGCAGCAATCGGTATTGTAATTGTAAACTGTCGAAGCTGCGTCGAAGGATAGATTGCATGCAATCGGTGGTAGAGTGTTCGTCGCTGTTAGTAGTAGTTTATCTGTAGTGAAGTAGAAGTGGATAGTTCCTGTGAATTATTATGGGTGGAGGTTACACTCAACAACCGAACTAGGTTAATAATTGGCTCCTTTTACCGAACTCCCGACTCAGCATCATTAGTGGCAGAGCAACTGAGAGAAAATTTGGAATACATTTCACATAGATTTCCTCAGCATGTTATAGTCTTAGGTGGAGATTTCAATTTACCAGGTATAGACTGGGACACTCAGATGTTTAGGACGAGTGGTAGGGACAGAGCATCGAGTGACATACTGAGTGCACTATCCGAAAATTACCTCGAGCAATTAAACAGAGAACCGACTCGTGGAGATAACATCTTGGACCTACTGATAACAAACAGACCCGAACTTTTTGACTCTGTATGTGCAGAACAGGGAATCAGTGATCATAAGGCCGTTGCAGCATCCCTGAATATGGAAGTTAATAGGAATATAAAAAAAAGGGAGGAGGGTTTATCTGTTTAGCAAGAGTAATAGAAGGCAGATTTCAGACTACCTAACAGATCAAAACGAAAATTTCTGTTCCGACACTGACAATGTTGAGTGTTTATGGAAAAAGTTCAAGGCAATCGTAAAATGAGTTTTAGACAGGTACGTGCCGAGTAAAACTGTGACGGACGTGAAAAACCCACCGTGGTACAACAACAAAGTTAGGAAAATACTGCGAAAGCAAAGAGAGCTTCACTCCAAATTTAAACGCAGCCAAAACCTCTCAGACAAACAGAAGCTAATCGATGTCAAAGTTAGCGTAAGGATGGCTATGCGTGAAGCGTTCAGTGAATTTGAAAGTAAAACTCTATGTACCGACTTGACAGAAAATCCTAGGAAGTTCTGGTCTTACGTTAAATCAGTAAGTGGCTTGAAACAGCATATCCAGACACTCCGAGATGATGATGGCATTGAAACAGAGGATGACACGCGTAAAGCTGAAATACTAAATTCCTTTTTCAAAGCTGTTTCACAGAGGAAGACCGCACTGCAGTTCCTTCTCTAAATCCTCGCACAAACGAAAAAATGGCTGACATCGAAATAAGTGTCCAAGGAATAGAAAAGCAACTGGAATCATTCAACAGAGGAAAGTCCACTGGACCTGACGGGATACCAATTCGATTCTACACAGAGTACGCGAAAGAACTTGCCCCCCTTCTAACAGTCGTGTACCGCAAGTCTCTAGAGGAACGGAAGGTTCCAAATGATTGGAAAAGAGCACAGGTAGTCCCAGTCTTCAAGAAGGGTCGTCGAGCAGATGCGCAAAACTATAGACCTATATGTTTGACGTCGATATGTTGTAGAATTTTAGAACATGTTTTTTTCTGGAGTATCATGTCGTTTTTGGAAAACCAGAATCTACTCTGTAGGAATCAACATGGATTCCGGCAACAGCGATCGTGTGAGACCCAACTCGCTTTATTTGTGCATGCGACCCAGAAAATATTAGATACAGGCTCCCAGGTAGATGCTATTTTTCTTGAATTCCGGAAGGCGTTCGATACAGTTCTGCACTGTCGCCTGATAAACAAAATAAGAGCCTATGGAATATCAGACCAGCTGTGTGGCTGGATTGAAGAGTTTTTAGCAAACAGAACACAGCATGTTGTTATCAATGGAGAGACGTCTACAGACGTTAAAGTAACCTCTGGTGTGCCACAGGGGAGTGTTATGGGACCGTTGTTTTTCACAATATATATATAAATGACCTAGTAGATAGTGTCGGAAGTTCCATGCAGCTTTTCGCGGATGCTGTAGTATACAGAGAAGTTGTCGCATTAGAAAATTGTAGCGAAATGCAGGAAGATCTGCAGCGGATAGGCACTTGGTGCAGGGAGTGGCAACTGACCCTTAACATAGACAAATGTAATGTATTGCGAATACATAGATAGAAGGATCCATTATTGTATGATTATATGATAGCGGAACGGACACTGGTAGCAGTTACTAATTGTTGGTAAGGCGGGCACCAGGTTGAGATTCATTGGGAGAGTCCTTAGAAAATGTAGTCCATCAAAAAGGAGGTGGCTTACAAAACACTCGTTCGACCTATACTTGAATATTGTCCATCAGTGTGGGATCCGTAAAAGATCGGGTTGACGGAGGAGATAGAGAAGATCCAAAGAAGAGCGGCCCGTTTCGTCACCGGGTTATTTGGTAACCGTGATAGCGTTACGGAGGTGTTTAACAAACTCAAGTGGCAAACTCTGCAAGAGAGGCGCTCTGCATCGCGGTGTAGCTTGCTCGCCAGGTTTTCAGAGGGTGCGTTTCTGGATGAGGTATCGAATATACTGCTTCCCCCTACTTATACCTCCCGAGGAGACGGCCGCGGTGGTCTCGCGGTTCTAGGCGCTCAGTCCGGAACCACGCGACTGCTGCGGTAGCAGGTTCGAATCCTGTCTCCGGCATGGATGTGTGTGATGTCCTTAGGTTAGTTAGGTTTAAGTAGTTCTAAGTTCTAGGGGACTGATGACCACAGCTGTTAAGTCCCATAGTGCTCAGAGCCTCCCGAGGAGATCACGAATGTAAAATTAGAGAGATTAGAGCGCGCACGGAGGCTTTCAGACAGTCGTTCTTCCCGCGAACCATACGAGACTGGAACAGGAAAAAGAGGTAATGACAGTGGCACGTAAAGTGCCCTCCGCCACACACCGTTGGGTGGCTTGCGGAGTATAAATGTAGATGTAGAAGTAACCGTACAAACACTGTTTCAGAAAGTGAGGTCACTTGAGGGGGGGAGGGGGGGAGTGTGAGAGGGTAGCTGTAAACGAATTTCCTCTATTTTGTACACAATGACTTTTTATGGAGAGGATGTGTTACGAGACTAGGTCCAAAAGTAGCTAGATCCGCGGTTCCTGTGTGCTGAACACATTACGTTGTTTGTGAACATCCGCGCTTTTCAGACCGCTGAAGATGAAAAACAGGAAGCAACAAACATCATCCGGCCGCGTTAGAAAAAAAGCTACCGGAACCAATTCACAAACCAGGTAACTTCATTATCTTTATTCTCTCTCTGCAGAATCGGAACGTTATCTGTAGGCTCTATAAGACATGCAAAGCACGGAACAGGAACCACACACAAAAGCAACACAACGTTTTGATTTCCGTTTTCAGCACTTGATGCAACACTACGGCCCTAACCTATTTCGCTCACGGCTATTCATCCCGCCCTAATTGGTAGTGTGATAACATTACCATTGTTTAGTGGCCGCAGATTCTCCTGTAGCGCAACGCGTTAAAAAAATTAATTCTCCCTTGTTTCGCCTCTTGGTGTATCAATTAGATAGCTAGAACGTTACAGTTATCTAGATTTGCAATACACCACTGGATAGGCAGACTGAGCTTACACATTTCAGTGAATCCAGCATTTTATGGTGTATTGTACGCCCCGAATTCTCCAGAAAGCTTTTTTTTTTAATATTGCATCGTACGAGCCCCTTTTCATGGTTATACACAACGTGTTATTAACTAAAAAAAAATCAAGACTAATTAAAACGGCGCTCCATTTACCATTTTTTAAAATAATATTTTTTTTCGTCTGGTTTGATAAGAATTGACATCTCCTGTTGTCATATGCTAATCTTCCTGTTATTGTCTCTCAACTGCAAGCAACATCCTCGGCGACATACAAGGGGCATTCAACTAGCTACGTAACATATGAAACCCTGTCAGATTAAAACTGTGTGCCGGACCGAGACTCGAAATCGGGACCTTTGCCTTTCGCGGACAAGTGCTCTACCAACTGAGCCACCCAAGCACGACTCGCGCCCTGTCCTCACAGCTTTACTTCTGCCAGTACCTCGTCTCCTACTTCCCAAGCTTTACAGAAGCTCTCCTGCGAACCTTGCAGAACTAGCACTCCTGGAAGAAAGGATATTGCGGAGACATGGCTTAGCCACAGCCTGGGGGATGTTTCCAGAATGAGATATTCTGGAGCGACGTAACAATTTTTTCCTGAAATCAGGTTACTTTTATTCGGGATTCTAATACATCAATTTTTCCCCACTCTTTTGGTTACAGAATCCAATTTCTCAACATAATCTCCGTTCAATGCGACGGCCTTACGCCACCTTACTGGTGGGAGGGTGGGGGCGGGACCTGTATGCCCACATGGTACTACCCTACTGGTCGACGTCGGACACACACACACACACACACACACACACACACACACACACACACACACACACACCACTTCCCGCGCAATGCATCCTTCATCGGGCCAGACAGATGGAAGTCGAAAGGTTCTAGATCTGGGCTATAGGATGGATGAGGACGAACAATCCAATGAAGTTTCTTGGGCGCCTACCAGGGTCACAACTTCACCTATATCATCGTCCTCTCCAAGCTGGATTATGGGTGCTTTGTATCCTCCTCTGCACGGCCGTCCATCTTACATCGCCTCAACTCCATACAACAACGGGGTTTACGTCCTGCGATCGGAGCGTTTTATACTAGTCCCGTCGAGAGTCTTCACGCTGAAGCCGGTGAATTGCCACTCACCTACCGGCGCGATACACTGCTTTGTCGTTATGCCTGTCGGCTACTGTCAATGCCCGACCATCCATCTTATCGTTCCTTTTTTGACGACTCTCTCGACCGTCAATACGGGTTGTATGTCTCTGCCCTGCTACCCCCTGGAGTTCGCTTTCGTCGCCTCCTTCAACACCTTGATTTTTCACTCCCTGCAACCTTTAGAGTGGGCGAGAGCCACGCGCCACCTTGGTTCCAGGCTCAGGTTCGCGTTCACCTTGACCTCCGCTCGCTCCCAAAGGAGGTTACCCCCGGTTCAGTATACCACTCCCGTTTTGTCGACCTTCGTTCGAAGTTCATTAATATGACTTTCATTTATACAGATGGCTCTAATACCAATGACGGGGTCGGGTGTTCTTTTATTGTCGGGGCACAAAGTTTCAAATACCGGCTACATGGCCATTGTTCGGTCTTCACAGCTGAGCTCTTTGCCCTCTACCAGGCTGTTCTTTACGTCTGCCGCCACCGACATTCTGCTTATGTCATCTGCTCCGATTCTCTGAGCGCCATCCAGAGCCTCAGTGATCCGTATCCGGTTCACCATTTCGTGCACCGGATCCAACGCTCTCTTCAGCAGCTGGTGGACGACGGGTCTCCAGTTAGCTTTATGTGGGTTCCTGGCCATGTCGGTATCCCTGGGAACGAAGCTGCAGATGCCGCGGCCAAGGCTGCCGTCCTCCAGGCTCGGACGGCTTCTTGTTGTGTCCCTTCACCAGATTGTAGCACCGGTCATTTGTCGGCGCATTTTATCGCTGTGGCATGCCGATTGGGCTGCACTTAGGGACAACAAGCTTCGGGCCTTGAAACCTCTTCCCGCAGCTTGGACGTCCTCCTCACGTCCTTCACGGCGGGAGGGGATCGTTTTGGCCCAGCTACGAATTGGACACTGCCGGTTCAGCAATCGCCATCTGCTGACGGCAGCGCCGGCGCCGTTCTGTCCATGTGGGCAATTGCTGACGGTCCGCCACATTTTAACGTCCTGTCCGGATTTTACTACGCTGCGTCTTGATCTTGGCCTGCCATGTACTCTGGATGCCATTTTAGCGGATGACCCAGGAGCTGCTGCTCGCGTTCTTCGTTTTATCAACTTGACACACCCGACTAAGGACGTTTGATTATGCTGTAGTTTTTTAATCCTATGCCTGTTAATACGTCTTTTATAGTGTTGTCCCTTTTAGTTGCTGTTTTAACCTTGTGCCTCGCGGTACATTCCTTAATTAGTCAGGGCGCTAATGACCATTGTAGTTGTGCGCCCTAAAACCACAAAAAAAAAACCTTGAGTAACGCCTTGCGCTGTAATGGAGAAGTTCTTTTGCATTTTTGTGACGACGAACACGCTGAAGTTGTTTGTTCAGCTTCCTGAGGGTAGCACAGTGCATTTCAGAGCTGATCGTTGCAGCATTAGGGAGGACATCAAGCAGAATAACCCTTCAAGGTCCCAAAAGACGGGCGACATGACTTTAAGGGCTAAGGATGCAGCACTGAACTTCTTTCCTACATCACCACTACATGGATCGCCGTTTTGTTTCCGGTTACAAATGGTGAGCCAATGCTTCATCACCTGTGACGACATTCGGCAAAAAATTGTCACGGTGTGCCTCGTAACGAGCAAACAACTCCACGCAGATGGTCTTCTGTTAGGTGAGGAGCAACCCAGCGAGCAGTCAGCTGTGAATACCCCAACTGGTGGACGAGAGTGTCAGCACTACCAACAGAGAGGTCCAGTTGTGCTGTAAGGTGTTTGTGAGTCGCGGATCACCTGGAAAGAGTGTTTCCGCACTTCCAACGCTGCAGGAGTCACAGCTGTGTGCGGCCGACCGGCACGCGGGAGATCGGACAGGTTTGCGCGACCTTGCTGCGATCATGACGGAAGTGTCGCTCAACTACTCACCCTGCTTTTGTTCACTGCCAGGTCTCCGCAGAAATCTGCAAGCGTCTATGATTGTCTGCAATGTTCTGCTAGGAATGCAAGTCCGTTACAAACGCCATTTTGAAGGCGCCGCCACCTCTCGGAACTTAATGGAACTAAAGGGGCTGAAGCGAGAATATTCCACATTGTCCCACAACAAATTCCGCGTTTTTTCAACCGAAACTGTCCTAAAAAAATGTGTTCCATTACTTATTGAATCCACCTTGTATTTCACATCTTTACCTGCCACGTATGGCGCTTTCTAGCTACATGTTCCTACAATAGGAAGCAAGGCAGCATTTGAATTCCGGTCGATACATCTTTTCAAAATGGTTCACATGACTCTGAGCACTGTGGGACTTAACATCTGAGGTCATCAGTCCCCTAGTAGTACTTAAACCTAACTAACCTAAGGACATCACACACATCCATGCCCGAGGCAGGATTCGAACCTGTGACCGTAGCAGTCGCGCGGTTCCGGACTGAAACGCCTAGAACGGCTCGGCCATTGCGGGGGGCACATCTTTTCATTTCGCATTTTATGTACCTACTTCCTAACATCCGTCTGAATCAGCAGGTTTCAAATTCCAGTGTGTTACTCTGCGGCTTTCCTTTACTCAACCGATCAGGATTGCTTCTGGTATGGGATCTGGTGATGTCTGCAGTGGTCGTGATAACAATGGGGGGGGGGGGGGGGAGATAGTGCTGGCAGGAGTATGTAGAGATAACGGACGTGCTGGTGGTTGCCTGTTGTTGGAGGATTTCTGAAGAAACAAACGTATGTTAATGAAGGAAAAGGGGAAAATAATTTCATGTGCATATCCATCAGCTGACAAACTGGTGAAATCAGCACTAGGCATAGAGAAAGTGACAATTCAAGGTGGAAAATACCTCCAAAAATATTTTCATAAAGTACGAAAACGAATAATACAGTATATAATGACAAGAAGCACTTGAAAGTAATAAAAAAGTCGATGATCGCGACAGACAAGTTCGTTTAGGAAAAGGATGTACCAGGATATTTTACCGTTTTTATCGTTCGTTTCATGGCGAACGAGCATTGAAGGAAATGAAAGTAAATGTTTGATCGGGAATAAATGTTGAAGGGGAACCTATGTGAGCGTTTTTATTCAAAACGTAACTCCCTGTCCCAAATGCTCCATGAGCTGTTCCAGAAATAGTACGACGACAAATCCTTTCCATCTCAGACAGTTACACTCCACGTAATACCTACAATGAGGTACTCAAGGCAGTCTGTACACTTGGAGTTTGTTTACGAAAAATGGCATAATTGCTGCTGGTGGAAGCTACAACTACGGATAGTTATGTGCTTCAGTGTTCTGATCCGTGTTCAAAACGAACACCAGTAACTTCAGCGCGCTGTCGGTATTGCCGTAGTAGGGCGCCCTGTATACGATGTGTCATGTTATATAAGTGTTTGGCTGCTGCAGGAATTCTTGGAACTAATTTTCCCTCTGAGTTCATAGGGGTAGAATGCACTTCAGTTTTTATACAACCCCATAGAAAGAAGTCCCACTGTGCGGTCCGGGGATCTTGCAGTCCCTCCACCTCAGCAGATCCAGGGATTGCCCAGAGTACAGGTTACTGCTGCATGTACTGGCTCTGCAAAGAGAGACAGGATCCATTATGGTGGAACCACATCCTCTCTCTGATACGTAAGCGTACTCCCCTTTGGCTAGTGCTCGTGCTAGAAGAATCTATACTTTGGCAACCGGAGTGGAGGTCGCAACATTTAGGGTCCACAACACTACCCCACACGTTTACGCAGACGGTCTACGATGACCTCGTGTAAATGTTGTACGTTAGTTTTCATCCATCCATACATGCGAGTTGGGACAATACTGCACGTGCCTTCACGTCTACATTGGCCCTCATCCGTAAACAGAGCAACTTCAAGAGTCCGAGTGTCTCCGTTAGCCTGTTACAGAAACCAGAATACAAACTCGAGCCAAGATGGCTGATCATCTGCTCTCACGGCCTGTACTCTGGTAGGATGAAGCAGATGTTAATGCTACCCATCCATATTACAGTATGGTGACTATTGAACTCAACGGTAATTGTTCAGGTGCTTGCCTCCAGCCTGTTCTCAAACGTAAGAAGAGTAAGAGGTAGCACCATCATGGTCTTCCTGCATTAAACATGCGCAGCATCTACGTGTTGGTATTGACGAGTCGATCGTGGATTGCAGTAAATGTGTTATAATTCGGAGACCTTCGTACAGGTGAGCTCTTCGACCATTGTCCATAGTTGCACGATTAGCAAAGTGCGGGTCACGCGGTTCTCTCCATGCATAGCGCTCCAAGTTGCGTTCTCCGACCATCAAACAGGCACTACAGAGCTACATGCTGCTTACCGGCTCAATCCGAATGTCAGGAAATCAGAACACATACTTTACATCAACTTTCGAGTAGCAATGTTTGAAGAAAAAAAAATGGCTCTAAACACCGTGGTACTTAACTGCTGAGGTCATCAGTCCCCTAGAACTGAGAACTACTTAAACCTAACTAACCTAAGGACATCACACACATCCATGCCCGAGGCAGGATTCGAACCTGCGACCGTAGCGGTCGCTCGGTTCCAGACTGTAGTGCCTAGAACCGCTCGATCACTCTGGCCGGCAATGTTTGAAGAAGCAATTTTTTTTTCTTCATTTTTCACGAGGGTACAAAGGCGTGGTTAGCGTCCTCTCAGTACATGTTTCCGGCACTTAGTTGCCTAACGAAATATACTGTTTTTGCCTCCATCGTCACATGTGTCAATTTGGGCATCAGAAGTTTTTATACAATCTGTGCAACTATCAGAACATTGTCGTAAGAACAGCACAAGCGGAATATGTCTAACTGCAACAGTCTGGCTTCTTTCCCACTTAGTGAAACTGATTTCACATATGTTTCACGAACTGTGTTCTTTGCAGGAACGCTTCCACGGATCCTCCGAATAAACAGAAATATTTCGCCCCCATATGTACCGTGTACACTGAAGAAAACAGTTACATGTTGGTATGGCATTATTGGCAGAGAGACATTGGAATTGTTCGGGAGACTCCTGCAAGTTTTTCTACACTGACGGAAAGAAATCGCTACACTAAGAACCAATTAATGTACAGTAATGAAATAATATACTGAAGTGACTAATGTTGCGCGATCACAAGTTAATGCAACCGCGTGCTATGCCATTGCAAATGTGGAATGCTGGTACATTAATAACCGGTGTAACCGCCAGAATATTCAGTGCAAGCACACAGACTTACACGCATGATCAGTTTATGGGATGGAGTTCCATGCCTGTTGCACTTTGTAGATCAATACTGGGGCGGTTAACGCTGGTTGTTCATGGTGCTGGAGTTGTCGTCCGATGAAGTCCCACATGTGCTCGATGGAAGACAGATCTGTTGATCGAGCATGTTAGGTTACGCGAAATGTATCCTGCTGGAAAACACAGCCTGTTCATGAATGGTAGCACATACACGTCGAATCCCCACATTCACGTACATATTTGCAGTCAGCGTGCGTGGAATAATAACGAGTGCTCCTGCCGTCACACGAAATCGCACCCTAGTCCAGAACTCCGTGTGTTGTTTCACTCCACCCTGCCCTCCAATGAGCTGTCGCTTCAGACTCAAGTCGCAAGTGACGGCTGTTTGCGGTCAGTGGTACGCACGCTACAGGACGTCTGGCTCGGAGCTGTCCTTGAAGCAACAGTTGGTTGTGTCTCTGTTGGGCCAACTGCCGCTCGAATTGCTGCTGCATACCCAGTTCGATTTGCCGGAGCCATACGCCGAACACGATGGTTTTTCCTCTTGATAGTGCCACCTGGCCGTCCGGAGACGGGTGTGGCTCCATTCCTGCAAGTCTTTCGGCAATATCGCACAAGGAACGTCCAGCTTCTTGTAGCTTATTTCACGACCTCGTTCTAGCCCAGTGACGTATTAATAGTGGCGACTCTGTCACCTTAAAGGTAGTCTAGACCCCGTCCAATCTCAAAGGTTGCAGCATTTACTTAAAAGCAAACTTGATCTGCAGCCTCATATTGGTGCTACTAGCGCCCCCCCTCATGCGACTATCGCGAAATCTGAACAGACATCTTTAGTATGTAGAAACACGCCTACCGTCTTTCATTTATGTCGCTCAACTCTTTCTTGGTGTTGCGATTTTTTTCCCTCAGCGTATTTGACGCCACTTCGGCAATTTGAGACTCCTTGTGGTGTAGACGAGATGAAATGATGAGGAAACGGCCACACCCTTAGCGAAAAACGTCTACGACCCGGCGGGGAATCGAACCCGGGACTCCGCAATCTAGACACAGTCATGCTAACCACTAGACGACGAGCTGATGACTTACACCGAAGGAAGCACCGAATGAAGAGGAAAAGATGTGAAAATATTCTTGCACTTCCGCGTAATTGCCCAAGGACGATAACGCTCTGCAGAACACGGCATTACCATTTACCGATACGAAATACAGCTGCAACTACTTTTAAAAACTGTAACGAGGTAATTTTTAACGCCATTTCATCATTCCTTGAACGAAGAGAACAATGAAATAATATTAGCAATTGATTATTTCGCAAAATGTGCTGAATATGACGACGCAATCAATCAGCACAACGCAGTTTCAACTCGGCAGCTGAATCGCCGCTACACTAAAGGAATTCGTCCTAACATTCATCAGAATTCCGGGAACATTTTGCGGAAGTTTTAACTTCCGACATTAACAACCATACGTTACTACAGTTATGTTTCCAAGAGATATCGAGTGCATTACAACCATAGCTAAGGGGAAAAAAAGAAAAATCGTAATCACACTGGATGGAAAATTAGTTATCAACAGGAGACATCACTCAACCGCCAATATCCTATGTCAAGACATCAGCTCGAGGGTCCACACAAGTTTCTTTACCTTTGCCATATCGAGGTGAAACCACCCATGGTTGGTTACACTACGTGTTGTTGTCGTTGTTGCCGCCGTGGTTTTTAGTCCGAAGCTCGAGATGCTATTCTATTCAGTGCAAGTTTCATTATAAATGCCGCTGCCTACACTTGCTTCCTGTATCCAGGCCTAGATCTCACTCTACAGTTTTTGCAGCCCACACTTCCTTCCATTACCAAAATTCCTTTACGACTCAGGATGTTTCCTGTCAATTTATCCCTTCTTTAAGTCAAGTTGTACCGTAAATTTAATTTTTCGCCGATCCTTACCTGCTATTTAATCTAACAATCTCCTTAGACATTCTTCTACACCATCACATTTCAAATGCTGCTGCACTCTTCTTGTCTGAACTACTTCTCGTCCCCAATTCACTTCCATTCAAGGCTACAATGCATACAAACACCTTCATAAAACACTTCCTAATACTGAAATTTATATTAGACTGGTTGACTATCAGGCACTGCCCGGGTATGTACTTAATCCAGTCTTCTATTAGTCCATCTCCTCCTCCTCCTCTTCCCCCCTCCCCGCTCTCTCTCTGCCCTGCTCCTCCTCCACCACTCCTCCCCTCTGTTCATCTCTTCCACTCCTCAACAGCATCTGTCCATTTTCTCCTCACCCTCTCGCTCTGTTCATCTGCTCCTTCCCCCTCTCTCAGCCTCTCTATTCCTCCCCTATCTCTGTCCACCTCCCCCCCTCTATCCATCTCCTCCTCCTCCTCCTCCTCTTCCTCTTCCTTCTCTATTCACGTTATCACCCTCATCCCACTTCTCACCCTCACCGAGTTTCTTTCCAGGTTGTAACTAATGTGTGTACCAAATTTGATTAAAATCGCCCCAGGGGTTTAGCTGTCAATTTCCCAGCAAACACACATGTCAAATATATTTCACACATTTCACATACATCTGTACATACATTTTATCCTTAAGTCTATCGAATTTTGCCACGCAGTTTCATTTCTATGAAGGTCAATGCTTATGGACTCCAGGACTATCTGCCGTACAGTGATATAATTTCGCAGGAACAGCCTAGGGGTATATGTGGCTACTCTCTGAGGAGGAGGTATGGAACATACATGCCTACATACATTTTTATAACATGTATAGCTTTCAAACGTATATGTACATGTATTTCACTTTTATCTCAAGCGAATTTCGCCCTGTGCTTTTAGTTTCACGCGGCTAAATAAAAATAAATGCCGTGTGACTAGGGCCTCCCGTCGGGTAGACCGTTCGCCGGGTGCAAGTCTTTCGATTTGACGTCACTTCGGCGACTTGGGCGTCGATTCACGCAGCTGACGGTATGTCGTATCTCGTGAACTATGTGCTGTACTAAGATATAATGTTGCAGGTACATCCAGTGGCATATGTAGGTACTGTCTGCGAAATGTGTTATGAGTGGAGTTAACAGTAAATAAGTAATATATTAAAACGTCATGGTTGATACCCCAGTTTTTCACACATCCCAGTGTCTATGAACTAAGAACCGTAAAATGACAGTTTTGCTGATACATTCAGTGACATAAGTGAATACTGTCTGCAAAATGTGTTGCTAATACTGTAGTAAAGAAGTAATAAATAAAACTGTCACGCTTATGCGGCAGGTTTTTGCAAGGGCAACGAAAATGTAAGTGGTAAACTTCTTTCCTGTATGATTTCACAAAAAATCGCAAAATCTTGAAATTGTGTGTTAAGTTTGTTGCATGTCTCTAACTGCTATCATTCTCAAATACTGTCTGACTAAAGTATGAACATTTCACCCGTCGTGGGCTACACTACTTTTCACCTCCACCCAACTTCTGCTGATACGTAGGTGATTCTTACTCCCACACTGGTTCCTTCCAGACAATAAGTGATATGCGTACCGAGTTCGGTTGAAATCCATACGATGTTTTAGGTGGAGATATGCAACATACTTACATTTATACATGCTTGCATCCATTTTTATGTATACGGATGTTAACAAATTCCAGTACCCATTTCATATACTCTTTACTTAGGCAATCATCAGTTTTTTGCTGCTCAAGTAGAAAGACTTATCTATTACTTTTAGTGTCTCATTTCCTTATCTAGTTCCTTCATCCTTTTCTTAGTGTTCGTCTTATTTCTTTCCAAGACACTGTCCTTTCCATTCAACTGCTCATCCAAATACATTGCTGTCTCTGACACAATTACAATTCCATCGGCAAACTGGAATTTTTACATTCTACTTCCCCTGTCTCATTTCACTTGTACATCAGGTCGAATAAGTCTGTCGTGGCTGGCTCTCGCAAGGATCTTAAGGATTCTGAGCAACTGTCGTCTACTCCCGGGGCCGTATTTCCACTAAGGTTCTCTGAATGCTTGTCATGTTCTCCTTGCAGGACAGTATCTCCCGTCTCATCTTCCACTACTTCCTTTTCTATTTCTACAATACTATCCTCGAGTTTGTCTGACTTACACAGCTCCTCTCTATATATATTCCTTCTACCACACACATTTCTCTTCTTTGCTCAGTACTGGCTTGTCATCCGAGTATTTGATATTCATACAGCCGTTACTCTTTTCTCCAAAGCTGTTCAAAATTTTCCTATAGCCAGCTTCTGTCACTCCCCTAGTCATGCAAGCTTCTACAGCAAGGGTGTACATACTTACCCGTACCACAGGTTGCAAACCCCTCATGTGGCTACATAAGGGTCGGAAACAAAAAAGTACATAATTAGTTCACATCATTTGCTCCACATATGTTTATTTTATTGAACAATAATGTTTTTTACAGAAACCTTATTTACAAAATTTAATTGTAAATATGACATACAATTGCTTTCATGTAAGGCTCAACTTTTGTCGCAGACAGTTGCTAAATATACCATAAACTGTTACTCCTCAAGCGATTCCGTCCTCTTCTCAGGAGGCAATAAAAATAAAATAAAATTAAAAAAAGGAACGACGGTGAGGGGCGGGCCGCCATTGGATCAAAAGTCTTTCCATCTCTGTTATGAACTCTTGCATAGGTTGTCCTCTAGCCATGCGGGCTTAGCCATCTGCACTTTTTGTGAGTTTCATTTTTCTAGACGTGTTTTCGCTTTTACTTACTTCATTCGCTGTGTTTTTATACTTTCTTCTTTCTGTAGAGCTACTCTTCCACGACGTTAAGATCGGACGATTCACATTTCTACTCGAGGTGCGATAGGCTGCCTGAGTGTTCCTCAGACCAGGAGCAGCCCAGAGGACGCGGCTGTTGTCATCTTGGAAGATGCCACAAATGTGTGTGAATTCCTATGGGACCAAACTGCTGACGTCATCGTTCCCTAGTCTTACACACTACTTATGCTAAGACCACCACACACACACACACACACACACACACACACACACACACACACACACACACACACACACACACACATGCCCGAGGGAGGACTCGAACCTGCCGCGTAATCAGTGACATGGCGCCTCAAACGGCGCAGCCACTCCGCGAGGCGAAGATGCCACAGTGCACACTGTACTCGCCACGAAGACGTGAGCGAAAGAGCAAATATTTGATCGCGGAGAATTATAAAACAAAAACAACAGTGGGTCATGTTCATGGGGAATGAGTGGGTACGAACAACACCAACAAAACGTCACAGAAGCACTACAGGTCGATGCAAACGACGCCTTGCATCATTTGGAAAGAGGCAGACTCGCGACTTGTTAGACACACTCCCATTCGAGTGTCTGCGTAGGTTGCCCCATGGAAAAAGCGCAGCTTCGTGTGCCGTTCAGAGCAATTGCCTTCTGCGATGTACCAAACTCCAGACGTTCATTACATGCGGTTACTACTGCAATGTTCGATCAGAACCTGCCTAAGATGGACCTGTATCGATCCCTTAAGATTGTAAGCAGAAATATATTAATTCCCCACACAACACAACTTTTTTTTGTAAGTAAAGGTCCTTCCAGAAGCGCGCCAGTTTTCAGTCACGTAGTATATTTTTTGTCCGTCATTGTTACCTATCATTTCGGTTTCCATGAACTTTTCGACTATTGTTGCAGTCCGAAGTTCTCGCATTTCTTTATTTTTGTCTAACCATGGAGCAGTTTACTCTTGCGCAACGTGTGATAACAGCGAAAACATTTGATCAGAACGGATAAACTTACGCAGCAACTGTGAGATACCTTCACGTGATGGTAGGGCGCAATGAAGCACCGAATGATCAACAGTTCGCTGAATTTTTGTAATACTCAATTAAACGGGTTCAACAGTGAACATTACGAGTTCTGGTCTGACTCATTCTGTTTGATCTGTACAAAACGTTGAGTTGGTTCGTGAAAACATGGCTTTTACTCTATGCTGGTCGCTTATTCACCGTTCCCAAGAATTGACCATAAGATATTATTCAGCATGGTGAAGTCTCTGTTGTGGTTTTCATTACCACCATTGCATCAGCTAAAAGAAGCCGGCCACGAAAAAAGGTGGCATTTTCTTCACTGGTTTCCAAGAAGAAAGGAAGACGACGAGTGACGAGACACACTTCCACTTAACTGGATTTATGAATAAGCAAAACTGCATTATCTGAGAGCCACGAAATACAAGGATGGTATCTAGAAATGGAAATGCATCCACGTCGAGTGATTGTTTAGTGTGGCTTGCGAGACAGGTTCATGTCTTTTGTTGATGTGTTTTGAAAAAATAAAGTTCTCAGTTTTAAATAAAACTAAGATGTTTCTTTTTGAAGGACCGCACAAATTCAAATAACGGTCTTTTAAAGGTAATATTTTAAAAGTGCATTCTGGTAATGGAGCACTCTGGTTATTGACTGGGCTGCAGATTAAATTATTTTAAGAATTATGCCAATATGCGTTTCGGGGTTTCACTCATCACATTTGGCGGGATACATGTTCAGTTTCCAGTTTGTACATTATAAAAAACATTGGCTGCAAACTGGATGCTTGCAGCTGTCCTGTACAAATTAACAATTTGTGTAACTACTACACTTCATGAGTTGTATATTTATGATGTACTTACTTTCCATTTTGATTGTTGTTGCTGCAGTTTTTAGCATTTATAATTGTGGCGTATACACGTTACCTTTGCGTATTACACGAAAAGGGCTCAGTATCCGCCATGCTGCCAATTAATTGGAAAATCATGTCTACAGTCAGAGTTAAATTTTGTTAACCATAGGCATAATTTTCCGATGTAAACAGGCCACCACAACCGCACGAGTGGTCGACTGAAGAGCGGACAAATTGAATAGCTGGGCAGCGGCCATTAGAGTGGTAAACTGACGCGCAGAGTTCGAATGTTTATACATGGCTTCTGGTTATAAAATTCCTTCCCTTGAGTTAGGTCACAAACATAATGCCTCATTTAAATACGTTACTACAATATACTTTTTAATTTATGAACAAACAGCAACTAGTCACTGTTTACGAATTTATCTTACGTATTACATGGAATCTGCCGTAGCTAAAAGTTATGTATTGGACCCCTAGCGTTTTTCGTAGTTCATTTACGATAGATGCACGGAAAATGCATCAAAATACTCTAAGATTTGCCCACTATATTAATAGATATTTCCGGACTCTACCTTGCTTTAGATTTTACGACGGGAAGTGCGTTATATATGGATTAGTGCTTTGGGAACTCACGAACAAATTATCAAGTTTCAACCTAACCTAGACCATGAAAACACTACCGATCAGCCAAATTTCTTCAAAATGATCAGAACATATAAAATGGTATTCTGTCGGTCGGAAATCTTGTCTCCTGACAGCGTGTAACAATTTTTGTAACAGCTGTTTTTGAGAAAGGAAACCTGCAAATAGATGCTCAGACATTATGCTAATACCGTGTTACAAAGACATTTATTACAAAAGTGCACTGACATACAATACAACTTAAAATATCCACATACCTGTGAAATGTAATATTCGTTCCTTTCTTGAATTTATTTGTACAATTAATCTCTGCACAACTCTTCACCATTGTACTTCTTTTGATTGGAATGTACAGACAGTAGAATTACGAGTAACAAATACTGTATGTACGCCACAACAAATATACAACGTTGAATCAGGGTCGTCATAAACAACAGTACTACACAACACATCAGACTACAACCACTATAATGGCGACCAGGCGAAGGTTCAAATTATCCCGCGACTGCAGCGCCATCAGTGAGTCTAGTTATTTTTTAGAAGGTCTTTGGATGTAAACAAGCCTGTTAGTCGACAATATGGCGGATACTGTGCTGTTCTCGTGCAATATGCGAAGAAAATGAGTTTGTGCAACGATTGTAATTGCAACAAACTGGAGCAACAACAAGCAGAATAGAAAGTAAGTACACCATAAATATGGCTCAAAGTGTAGTAGTTACACAAATTGTTCATTGGTACAGGGCCACTGCAAGCATCCAGATTGCAGCGGGTGTTTTTAACGACGTACTAACTGGAAACTGAATATGATCACGCCAAATGAAGATGGGTGAAAGCCAGAAACGTATACTGGCGTAAATAAAAAGACATAAAAAGTGGCTAGTTGTTGCATTTCTTAAATTAATATGACAGAGCACTTGAGGTAAATGCCTGGAATTACCAGACTCAGTAGACGCGCACGGAATCTGTAAGGTGGACGACATCGTTACGGTCTCGGAAAACCGTTAACGAGCCTGGACGCATCACCGTTCTCCGTGACGAAACCCCCGTGGCGACGCCCGATAGTGTAGGAGCCACCAGATACGGAACCCCGTTATCTGTTGGTGCATCGGTGGCGGCAAAAACAACTCGACGTCACGACGGCGCTAAGGACCCGGAAAGAGCCGAGAATCAGGAAAGAATAGTCCGTGGCCGCGATCCAGCGCAGCAGAAATACGACGCCCACGCAACAGAGACGAGATGCAAATGCTGTACGGGGGTTGCCCACATCAATACGAATACCCTGGTGTAAACACCATATCGCTGTGGGTTTTTTCTGTCTTGTCTGTAAGTCCCCGCTATTGGCTCCTCTTTTCACAAATTTATCACAAGTCGACCCCCGAGATCAGAAATCTGAGCAGGAGCATTATAACTGTTAGAAAAGCAACCGCACTACAGAACATCATAACAACTACCATAAAAGAAAAGGAGCAAAAGACCAAAAGCGACATAGCAAATAGACATCAGTTGCTCCAATTTTTCGCATTTATAATCGTGGCATATGCACGTTTTCTTTGCATATCACACGTAACCGGCGCATATCCTCAGCAACAAGCAGTATACAATGTAAGTACATCAGAAATATACAACTCTCGAAGTGTCCTGTTAAACAAATTGTTAATTTGCACGGGGCAGCTACAAGCCTTCAGATTGCAGTCGGAGGTTTTTAACAACGTACTAACTGGAAATGGAATATGTATCACGCCAAATTAAGATTGGTGAAAGCTGGAAACGAGCATTGCTGTAAATAAGAATCCATTACAACCACTGCGCTTCACGACTGTGATGTAATCCAAAACAGGAAGGAGGCACTGGTGATAGGTATTCTGCAGCTGAAATCTACATCTGCAATAAAGTACAGAATGAATTGAGCCTAATTGCTGACTTCCTTCCTGTTTCGTTTTACTGTAAATACACATTCGGAGTAGCCCAATTACAAATATTTTTAACATTCCTAAAACATACTATAATTATAACTGTCATATAGGTATATTTAAAATAACCTGTTTATGATACCAACTTAAAATTAATTAACGCTAATCTCTAATATTGAGTAAATGTGTTGACTTCTTACACCCTCCACCTTTCCATTTTTTTTTAATTGAACGAACTTGCAAACAGTAATGATCATTCAAAGTTCTGTATATAAAGGGTGATCAGGGCTGACAAGCTTGTATGGGTCTTGTAGAGTGGGCTGTGCTGAGAAAGAATTGTTAAAAAAATTCGATACATTGCACCATTTCTGAGTTAATTAGCACTGAAGTCAACCAATCAGGCCGTTGTGCCCACAAATTTAAGCGATACTGCAGAGACGCAGTCGCCAAAAGTGTTCTTCGTTTAGTTTGCTCTGATTGGCTACTTTCAATGCCATTTAACTCGCAAATGGCAGAATATACCGTTTTTTTCTTAGCAATTATCGCTCAGCACAACCTACGCTGTAACACCCACACAAGCTTTTCTGATTGTTTCTGACTACTCTGTATAAAAAAAAGTACCCAAAAGCAGATCCTCATATTTGTTTTTTATTATTTAAATATAGAGTGTTGTAAACAAACTGTATATTTGGAGCAAGTAATATACTCTTTATTATGTTATGCATCATTTACATTTAATTCTTACGAAATGTCATTAAAAATGAGTATGAAAATAAAAGTATTTTCAAAAGTCTTACACTTAGCGAGGTTTGAGTATATATAGCACTAAACAAAATTGTAAGAGGGTGTTAAATCACGGACAACATACTCTAGTTTCAAAGTACACTTAATATAACGTATTCCAGGAAAGTTACAGAATCATCTTGTTTCCTTTGGTGGACCCAAGCAATCTGTTACAAGATGTTCCTGTAGGTTTTCTTTCTGACAGTTTGGCTTTGTGAGGTTTACGAAAGTGACTACCTCACTTTTACCCAGCAATTTCGTCTCTGAAAGCGTGTTCAATATTATTTGACAGCAAGTTATCTTGGATAGAGTGTCATCGACAGATTTAGAAGGTACTTCAGTTGTGCCACA
The DNA here is from genome assembly GCF_023897955.1 of Schistocerca gregaria. Classification (NCBI taxonomy): domain Eukaryota; kingdom Metazoa; phylum Arthropoda; class Insecta; order Orthoptera; family Acrididae; genus Schistocerca; species Schistocerca gregaria. The sequence continues at coordinate 1,082,121,380 of NC_064920.1, read as the reverse complement.
GGGAAGTGTGTTGGGACCCTTCGTATTCACGTTGTACTTTAATGACCTTGCGGACAATATTCATAGTAACATTTTGCAGATGATGCAGTTATCTACAATTAAGTACTGTCTGAAAGAGCCTTCATTAATATTCAGTCAGATCTTGATAACATTTCAAAGTGGCAATTTGTTTTAAATGTTCAGAAACGTACAACTGTGCATTCAGAAAACCTAAAAATGTATTACCACACTATCAGTGAGACAGTGCTGAAATCTGTCGGCTCATAGTAACAACTGGGTCTACGACTTTGCAAGGATATAAAAAGGAATGAATACTTAGGCTCATTCATAGATGAAGCAGGTAATACACTTCGTTTTATTCGTAGACAGGGAAAATGCAATCAGTCTACAATCGCATGTGTGACCCATCCTAGAATATTGCTTGAGTGTGTGAAACCTGCACCAAATACGACTAGCAGGGGTACTGAATGTGTGCAGAGAAGGGCAGCACAAATAGTCACGGGTTTGTATGATCTGTGGGAGTGTGTGACAGAGATGCTGAAGCAACTGAACTGACAGAATCTTCAAGATAGATGTAAGTAATCAGAAGAAAACCTACTTCTATAAGATACAAAAACATAGATGTGGATGTAGATGCTAATTGTAAGGATATTTTTCACAAGTCATCACGAGTAAGCTCAAAAAAAAAAAAAAAAAAAAGACAGCTTCCATAGCAAGACAATACTAAACCATCTCTTCAACTCCTTTACCCAAAAGTGTAGAGCTCTGCCTACTTGGTTTTTACTGATTCCTCTGGGCCACCGAATTTCATGTTGCACAACCTCATCAGGGTTGGTTTTGGAGCGTTAAACCTTCTTCCAACCCATCTTCCTTTTCTGAACTGCGTCAAATGCTGTAGTCATTTCAGGAGGACTCAACTTTCCTTGACCCACTATTCCCATCATCCTCTTCGAATTTGCAGCTGAATTCCAAGAGAACACGAGTGTGTATTAATACGACAAACATGAAACAGTAAGGGGTCCATTTTAAGCAACTGAAGGGGGTCCAGTTTATGCAGGTATAGCTTACATTTTGTTAACCAAATACATTTTTAACCAAACATTTAAATGGAACGGTTTAGTCATAAAAATTAACCTTAAAACTTACTGTTTAAGAACACACATTTGCTGAAAGACTTACCTGCCGGTATCTAAGAGAAATACTGAAAATGTAGCAGCACAGTGTGAATACTTTCTCCACTGTCGAAACACATAAGGGCAAATTGCTAAGCAACAACTAAAGAGGCGACTTGTGCACCCTGCTACAGAGTGACAGAACACCAAACTACTGATTACACTTGGTCCCACTAAGAGTTCAGGAGAATGCAAACCCAAGGTGGAGTAGTCCACCTCAACGCAGAGTGTCCAGTTTACAGAAGTTTCCTCTACATATATGACTAAGTTATAGTATCCCATGTAATGGCTTCATAATATTTTGACAAAATTTCGGCTGCTAGTTGCTTTACAAAAAAAATCCAGAAAACAACTTGTCATGTAGACCTTAAATAATAGATGTATTGTCCGAGTAAGTGCATTTTTCTTTTATAGTCAACCTTCCACACACTTTTTATTACTTACTTTCGTACTTTGCTCAGTAAGAAATGAATGCCCTTTGCATTGCAAACAAAACGGAGAATGTAAATCACGTGTGTGTAGCTCATACTTATGTGAAGAGTGTTAAGAAGTGTTTGTGTGCAACAGTGATGCATTTATTGGAATAAGTGTGCTTTTTTTTTGCACAGCAACAGTTTATATACTGCCCAGGAGAAGTCCCCTGAAACATATGTAAGTTTATTTTAAGCTTCACCTTATATCTAAAGAAATGCAAGCATATTAATATGATTTTATCATAGAAGCGAACCATTAAAGTGACGCTAGAGATTCTGATAGTGTACGACATGCTGCTGACGCAAACGTTAGTCCATTCGGAAACGTTAGCAATCTGCAGATGGGCATGATAGCCTGAAACCAGTTATGGCTTTGCAGTAAAGCCGGTTCCTTTATTCATCTACATAATGGCCGCCGAGTTAAGTTTGGATAAAGTAACACCAAATACACTTGAAACATGTTTTCATGATTAATTCAGTCAGGAACAGCTGTACTTTGCAAATTACCATCGCGTGAGTTGCAGTCGTGGTGGAAAAATATTGGCAGCGGTGGGATTCGAACCCACGCCTCCGAAGAGACTGGTGCCTTAAACCAGCGCCTTAGACCGCTCGGCCACGCTACCACTTGAGAGACACATTGCCTATCTCGATACAGTCCTTACAAACACGTGTGGCACACGCAGACACGTTGTTATCTTCCCTAATAATAGTATTGCCCCGATTATCAACACTGAGAGTAACGAGTGTCCATAAGAATTGCCGAGTCACATCAAGGGTGGCTAAGATTCGCGATGTCACATTCCTCGATACTTTCGTACTACAAGCCGAACCAAAAGTGATACGTTTTTCGAGCGAGCTTTACTGTGCTGTTGAAGGTTAACGTCTTACTACAAAAACCATCAAATCCAGCATTTCAACTTCACGAAATTGCAATCCACTGTCGCCCTCTAACTCAGCTCGCTTTTATCGGCAGACAATGGTCACCGCGGTGATACCGCTCCTTAATGTCTCTATGACATGTTCTGTTTCGACCGTTTGGTGTGTCTATCGATCTTTGTGGTCGAATTGAGTTCTGAGAAGCGAGATTTCGTCGTTTAATTTCAAGCTCGTATTTGGTGGAGTTTATGTCAGACGTTATGATCAATATATGCTTCGGACATTGAGGATCTCTCGTAACGCGCTGGTGTTGGTACGATTTGTTATAATTAAATGTAAGATAATGAAAGGTAGGCGACTGAATCTTCAGAACACCTAAGTTAAAAATCACAGGCACGATCTGCATGCGTTCACGGTGGAGCAGTGCATACAGTTGCCAAGTAACGTAGTTAGGAGTAGGGCGGGATGGGTGTTGGGATAGGAGAAAATTTAGTGCAATCAGGTGTTTTTCTTTCAAGAAAGAATGATTTAAAAGTCGGTATCACGCAGGTTTATAACAGGGTCGGAACTATTGTTACTTACAAGTCGCCATTCGTGTTACAAGCTATTAAAACTACTACATAGGTTATATCATACCGTAAATAATAATTTTGAAGTTGAATTACCGATCTCCAGAAGTCCACATCCTTATCACAACACTGTTGAGCCCACTTCGGACGCTTTGCTTTTATTGTCGCTGTTAACTTTGGTTTTCTAGCGGGTCGACAGGCTTCGAAATCAATATCCTTCAAATTCCTGCGAATAGTGCGTTCAGGTGCATTCACGTTAGTCTCTTGTTGTTGAGATTTTATCTGTTTCGTTATTGAAAATCTGTTTTCTAGGCAAGTTCTTTAGAGAAGTCTGACTTTGAGGGGAAAATTGGTTTTCTTTCACATTCATTCTCCCTGCTGGCGCTCAGTTCTTCAACTGAATCAATTTTCTTCTTTATGCGTCTCGCGATAGCTACTGACATTTCCAACCTTCGCGAAATTTCCCGACTGAAATACCTTTTCGTATTAACATGGGCATTGACTACAGCTTTTTTACTTGGTAGAATGTCCCCCCTTTTAATCATTTTTAAAGATCACAATTAGTAATATCTGGCTGTTAATTGTGATGTCGATATTACGAAACTGATAATCAAAGCGACTAAAGTATTACACCAAACTTACACGCGAGAACGCCACTGAACAGGTCCCTTCATGTACGCTTTAATCTGCACATTGCTGGCTAGAAGTCACGTAGCAAAAGTAGATACAAAATTTAACAGTGCAATAAGTGCCTTGAGTAACTGACAAATTTTCCGATTAATCGCATTAAATATAATACTCAACACATAATTATTACAAATAACATTAAAAATGTCAGTGCATCTAATAATTTGGCCAGAGACTGTGGGTACCACTCAGAATAAAAAACACAGAATAGACTGACAAACCAGAAAACAGAATTTTAAAAAAATTGGTTGCAGCCGTCTATGACGATGAAAAGAAAATTTACAAGGTAGTTATTTTAGGAGATTTCTTTTCCAAACAATAACATCTTCATTGAACTACATATGAACTGCTTACTGTAGAAAGGCAACGTATCCACATTTCCTGCTTTTACAGTAGACATAAAAAACTGAGTAAAATCGGTTTAAAGTAATTTATCTTCTGGCATATATTTCTGGTATTTTGATGTAGGTACAATTGTTTATTATACGAATGTGTAAGTCAAGTAAGACGCACGGGGAAAGAGGGGGGAAACTTGGTTGGTGTTAGACATGTTCCCTTCCTGCAGTACGCTGGATTTTCAAATAATTTTTTGCTTTAAGTTACTCGTTTTAAATTAAAACGAGTACACATAAACTTCTTTTACTGTAATTAACACTGTTTATTACATATTTCTGAATATGTTTTTGACGTTGTGCACGGTTACACTACTAATCTTCATCTACATCACGAGATGCTTTTGTTGTTAGCCATGATGCGACTGATTTCCAAAGCTGCAACGTGTCTTGAGGAATATAGCCCAAATATTTCTTGGTGTCATCCATTTAGTTGATATTTACAGCTATTACAGATGTATAGGCTTCCTTTGAAAAGAATTCCAAAGGTTGCGCAGTTTTTCTCAGCCTGAAAGTGTCCCATCATCAAGCCAGCAGTATTCATAATGCACGGAATACTGTTATGTCTTCCGTAGGACGAGGTCCCAAGGCAAGGCCTGGGGAAGGAACCACAAGAAAAGTATACGCGCTGCCAGAAGCAACGACGAATGGGTTCAGTAAATTATCCCTGCCCGGTCAGACAGCAACAATGCCGACCGAAAACTCCGTAGAACAGAAAAACAAAGAGCGACACTGCAAAAACTTAAGTCACTCCGACACGTGAAAACGCTTGCATACTGATAAGTGGGACAACGCAACACTCGGATTATATATGTGGCACGTGAATTGGAGAGCTCGAATATCAGTATCCCAAAGCAAGCCAATACAGCTGTCAAAAATTTTCGAAAAAATTGGCTTTGAAATTTTCCAGCCGAGTTTAAATTACTACAAGACCGCGTGGTCTGTGGTAGAGTGCTTAGCCCTCATTCGAGTGGCCCAGGTTCGATTTCCGCCCGACGCAGCTCTTAACAGTAAGTTATACGAGCATTTCCGTGAAGCGTAAAATACAGTCACACGAAAAAAAATATAAAAATAAAAAATCTGGTAGTATTCGAGATTGATAATCGCTGGTTCGAATCTCGTTTCAGTTTTTTTTTTTGTTCCCTTCATATACCTATATCATTTTTTTTAAAAATTCATTAAGTATATGCTAAACAACGGATATCTAATTATCGTTTTTATATAAAAAAAGACATCTTATTTCTAATTACATGTTGCACGAAAAATTGCAGTTTCCATTGCAAATGTTAATTCCAAATTACCGATTTTTATTAAATGTTAATAAATATTGTTTAAACTAAAAACCATTACAACTTAAATTGTTGCAGCAAAAATGAAATATCGAATAGTCTCTATTTGGACTGTATTACCGTTTTATACCAGAGCTATAGTGGTGGATCATAACACAGAAACAATACTTTTCAGAGCATCGAGCACACTATAGAAATGCTGCATTCCTGACTGTTTCCCAGCAACTCTGACGTAATTTTCATAAAAACTAAAATTATACATGTTTTAAATAATGGAACGAAAAAATAAATAATTACCGAAGCGAAACTCGGATCAGTGATTATCAGTTAAGAACGCAATCTTCTTTCTTATTTGTACGTTTTTTCAGCTTTACAGAAATGATCGTAGAATGTGCGCCGGTCAGGAATCGAACCCAGACCGGCCGCATGCCAGGCAAGCTCTGTACCGCAGTACCACACGGTACATCGAAAAATAATTGTAATTCTGATGAAAAGCTCAAAGTCTGTTTTCTCGAGAATTCTTTTAGTTGCCTCGAACTGATTTGGCGGCTTAAGATTTGTACTCTGACATTCAGGTTCTGCAAAATAAAAAGTTACAAAAATCCGTTTGGCGTGTGGTCTCCTTGCGAGCCAAGATTCTCGATTACAGCTCCTATATAATGGACTAATTCGTGCGCTATTTTTTCCCCAAGTTTGAAAATTCGGCAAAATTTTTAACCAATTCACGCAACTTTTCGAATATTTCTTATAAAGTATATGATACTCCATGTATACATTGTTCTCAACAGTAATAAAGGTTTATGGTGATATTTAAAATGCACTTTTCATACAAGAGGAAACTTGTTTGTAAATATTAAATTTAATCAGTTAAAAAATTGGTACCAACGTCTTCAAATATGGGTGTTATGCAGTAACAACCTGTCCGTATTTATTACATTTTGCCCATAAACAGGCACTTGCAAAAGTAGTGTTTGGTTTTTAGTAGTAAGTAGGTATTTCAAGAAATGCGGCATTTTTGTTGTACTTGTGGCGTAGGGGAGGGGGAATATAGCTTCATATTACAGTGAATCGAATTTTTAGTAACAGTTTCATCTATCATTTAACCAGAATTCATTTTGTGTACTTCTTCATCACAGGTTAGTAACTAATCAACTGAAGAAGTAAGTAATGGACCTGCCAGATCAGACATGAGCGCCAATCCGCTTCTTCCTGGACTTGGGTAGGCGCGCCGGCACGGATCGAATCCGCCTGGCGGGTTCACGACGACCAGCCTGGGTGTAGTTTTTAGGCGGTTTACCACATCCCACAAGGTGAATACCGGACTGGTCCCCACATTACGCTTCCGTTATACTACTCGCAGACATTTGAAACACATTCGCACTATTACGTGATTTACACTAGACGCAGACAGCTGTGGTACACTGATTGCGCCCTGGTGGGCGGGGGGATATTACAGGGTGGTGGCACGAAGAGCATCTGGCCATCCCTTCAAATTAACCACCCCAAATCAGATTGTAACCATGCCGACCCTGCGAAAACTGCGGAAAAGGCACAGTCAGAAGAAGACTGAAGAAGTGATGAAGTATCAGCAAATAGTTCTGTAGCTCTATCTTCTATCAAGGTTGAACATAAGCAAGTACTAAGGCTTCTGGAACACATGCTGCCAAAATGAACACACCTAATGTGTCATGAAAACACTCAAGCCTCTCTCATATGTAATTTGTTAGTTTTATTATGTTACAGTAGCTTAGATTCTGCTTCCACAAAGTTAATGCCTACAACTTAACCGTCGAGCAGACGCCCCATTTTTCGTAACACGAGTGGCGTGGTGGGGTCTTTGTGTACATGTAAGGGGTAACTGTGTTACCAAGGTAAACATGTACGAGCAAACCCATAGTTTAGTGTTCATTTCATCAAACAACGATAAAATAGATCGGTTTCATTGAACAGTATTAAAATAAACATTCATTTGACCACTTTGTTGGCTCATGCAAGTGTTACCTCACACTAATGACCCACTCCTAGCATTTAAGAGCGCAGTTGCATCAGACCCTAACCAACTGCTTATTCTATAGCTAATTATCTCTTAGACAACTTCCTCATCTTGGGATTGCCCTACTAGCTAGGAAACTGGGTCATTTTCTTGCCCGGATCGTAATTTTTTTTTCTCACGTAGCTCACTGTTTATATTACTGTCGCTCACTTGGACGTATGGCAGAATAGCTTACCACAGTGTTAGCTGCGACGATATTTAAGGAATAGGTACAGATCTGCAGTTTTAAAACATGGAACGGCACGAGACAATGTTATTTGTGGCTGGCACACTTTATAAATAACACGCGCCAGCTCGAGAGTAGTTACAAATGGCCACTCGCATCGTGACTCATAAGCAAAGATGTATGAATGTCCTATACTAAGAGAAAAGCATGGCTTGCAATTCAACTCAGGTTGTTGTTGTGTTCAGTTCGAACATTAGTGATTCCTTGACATCCCAGAATGTGTCCTATCAACCGATCCCTTCTTTTCGTCAGTCGGCCGCGGTGGTCTCTCGGTTCTAGGCGCTCAGTCCGGAACCGCGCGACTGCTACGGCGCAGGTTCGAATCCTGCCTTGGGCATGGATGTGTGTCATGTCCTTAGGTTAGTTAGGTTTAAATAGTTCATAGTTCTAGGGGACTGATGACCTCAGATGTTAAGTCCCATAGTGCTCAGAACCATTTGAACCATTTTTGAACCTTCTTTTCGTCAGTCTGAGCCACAGATCTCTTCCAACCCCGATTCCATTTAGTACCTCCTCATTAGTTACGTGTTCTAAATGGCTCTGAGCACTATGGGACGTAACTTCTGAGGTCATCAGTCCCCCTGAACTTAGAACTACTTAAACCTAACTAACCTAAGGACATCACACACTATCCATACCTGAGGAGTTACGTGTTCTACCCATCTAATTTCCAGTATTCTTCTGTAGCACCAGATTTCAAAAGCTTCTATTGTCTTCTTCATTGATCTGGTCATCGCACATGTTTCATTTGTATACTTTGCTAAACTCCGTACAAATACTGTCAGAACAGACTTCCTTACACTTTAATCAATATTCAATGTTAACAATTTTCTTTTCTTCAGAGACGCTTTCCTTGCCATCGCCAGTCTACATTTTAAATCCTCTCTACTTCGGCCATCATCAGCTATTTTGCTGCCCAAACAGCCAAACTCATCTATTGCTTTAAGTGTCTCGTTTCCCAATCTAATACCCTCAGCATCACCAGATTTGATTCGACTACAGTCCATTAGCCTCGATTTGATTTTGTTGACGTTCATCTTATATCCTCCTTTCAAGGCACTGTCCAGTCCGTTCAGCTGCTCTTTCAAGTCCTCTAGTGTCTCTGCATGTCATCGGCAAGCAAAGATTTTATTTCCTCTCCCTGGACTCCAAATTTTTCTTTTATTCCCTTTATTGCTTGCTCTGTGTACAGATTGAATAACATCGGGGATAGGCTACAACCCTACCTCACTCCTCTCTCAATTATAGTTTACGTCGACAGTGACGTAATGTGCACAAGCGGAAAGAAAATGTCTGCTCTGCGCACTCACAGCGGGCCGTCCTGGGAACACGCCGGCTTTGTGCAACACTGACTCAAAGGGTGGTCTCGGCTCTTGTTGGTGACGTGACGTCACGTCAGCTAGGCACGGCGAACGGCAGGTCTGTTGTAGGCAGAAACGCCTGGGCGTACTTATCACTATAAATCTCTTATTTTTGGACAAAATGTTTGGTATTCTTTTGGATTCTGCAGTTTTATTTAGATGAAAGATTTTCTTACTATCGTAAAGCTACAAGTGAAGATCATAGTTCTGTATTACTGAATCTTGTCGAAACAAACTTAGATCAATATGAGAAGATGCTTTGCCCCATTGCAAGCTTCGGAAATTTTACATTCAAGTAACTATATTCACTTGAGCCATTTTGTTATCGAAACTTACCCAAACTCCCTTATAATTAACTCGTTTCTTTTATTTATTTATTTATTTTCGTTTGACATCGTCACTGGAAATGTGAACTAATTTACATGTGTAAATATCCAACTGTTGCCCGTCATTAGATTACAGTCGTTTTCAACGAAAGGAATTCTAAACAGGAAACAAAATAGCTTCATACATCGAAAATACTGCTGAGCTTAAACTTTTTTAAACATGCACATTAGAAAAGATAAATATTCTCCTCTTGCAAACTGAAAGCAGAAACTTTATAAGATAGAAATTTTTAATTTGATAAAACTGGTATCTCTCTTTTGCCTCTTCTGTCCCTCACCCCCTCCTCCAACGTGTACAATCGCAAGATATGTCATTAACATTCAGTGCTCCTCACCCCATAATCAACCAAGATACCTAAAGAAGAGCACCAATAAGTTCACAGTTCCTTGTAAAAGCAACCCAGTACAAACGTAGCTTCCTCAGACTTACAAATAAGGTAAAGAAACACGAATTTTGTTGCTGCTCGACCATGAAGTTGTTTTCACATTTTCCCGTGTCAGAGAGGGAGACACCACCATTATGAGTATGCCTGCAACAGGCCTGGCGTTCGCCGTGCCTAGCTGACGTGACGTCACGAACAAGCGCTGAGGCCTTCCTTGCTTTGTGCAGCAGGAGTCCCCGCAGCGATCCCCCGGGAACGGCCACGACTACAGCCAGCTAGCTGCAGCTGCAGCTGGGCTGTGAGGTGAGGAAGCGGAGCGTCCTTGGAGGAGGGCCGGCTACCTTGCCCGGCCGCGCTGCGCTGCAGGCTATCGACCCGCGGGCCGGGCCAGACACACGCCTAGGTCAGCGGCGGCGGAGGCGGCGACCTTGGGCGGTGCACACGGACCCGCGGGTTGCGTCACCGGCCACTGTGCGCTGGCGGCGCCGCCGAAGGAAGAGGTGGCGACAGCGGCGGCCGCGCGTGGCGAAATGGGGCAGCGGACGACGGCATCCACTGTGGCGCAGGCAAAGGCGTGCGTGGAATCAGGAATCGATGCGCTCTGTGTAAATAAATAATCGTTCATAGAAGACTGTGGTGATATCAGATGAAAGATGAACGATTATCTACGACAGTCATTTTATTTTCTTTTACGAGGGCTAGCACCTCATCCTCATATTTATCACAGCATTAAATTACATTTTAATAAGTAAAGGTTCAGAGCGGAATATATGAAACAAGTTCATACACAGATTTGGACTTTTGCATCTACATGATTACTCGGCAATTCACAATTAAGTGCCTGGCAGGGGGTCGATCGAACTACCTTCAAGCTATTTCTCCACCGTTCCACTCTCGAACAGCGCACGGGAAAAGGAAACACAATCTTTCCATGCGAGCTCTGGTTGATCTTATCGTATTACGATGATCATTGCTCCCTATGTAGAAGGGCGTCAAAAATATTTTGACACTGAAGGCAAAGTTGGTGATTGAAATTTCATGAGACGAAAAAGTCTAAATGCCACCTCAATTCTCGTATCATATCTGTGGTACTCCGTTCCCTATTTCTTGGTAGTATAAAACGAGCTGTCCTCCTTTGAATTTTTTCCTGTCGTCAGCCCTATCTGATGCAGATCCCACACCGCACAGCAATACTTCAGAAGAGGGTGGACAAGCGTAGGTAGGCAGTCTCGCTGGTGGACCTGTTGCATCTTCTCAGTGTTGTGCCAATAAATCGCAGTCTTATGGTTGGCTTACCTATGTGATCGTTCTAATTAAGTTGTCCGCAGTTGTAATCACTAAGCATTTAGTTGAATTTACAGCCTTTAGATATGCCTTATTTATCGTATAACCGAAATTTAGCGGATTCGCTTTATTACTCATATGGATAACTTCACATTGATGGTTATTTATGGTCAATAGCCACTTTTCGCACCAGCCGCTGTGGCCGAGCGGTTCTAGGCGCTTCTGTTCGGAACCACGCTTCTGCTACGGTCGCAGGTTTGAATCCTGCCTCGGCCATGGATGTTTGTGATGCCCTTAGGTTAGTCTGGGTTAAGTATTTCTAAGTCGAGGGAACTGATGACCTCAGATGTTAAGTTCCATATTGCTTAGAGCCATTTGAACCACTTTTCGCACCATACAGATATCTTGTTTAAATAGTTTGACAGTTTCTTTCGATTATCTGATGACTTCACAAGTGACAGCATCATCTGCAAACAGTCTAAGAGGACTGCTCAGATTCTGTCCTAAATCGTTTATGTAGATCAGGAACAGCAGAGGGCCTACAACACTTCTTTGGGGAACGCCACATATTACTTCTGTTACACTCGATGAGTTTCCGCCAGTCACTACGAACTGTCACCTTTCCGACAGGAAATCACAAATCCAGTCTTACAACTGAGACGATATTCCAAAGGCACGCAATTTGATTTGAAGTCTCTTGTGACGAACGGTGTCAAAAGGCTTCTTGAAACCTGAAAATATGGCATCCCATATCAATAGCACTCATTACTTCGTGAGGGTAAAGATCCAGTTGCATTTCACAAGACCAGTATTTTCTGAATCCGTGCTGGCTGTTCATCAATAAATCGTTTTCTTCCAGAAAGCTCGTAATGTACTTTTGATAACTTTTATTATGTCTTGACCACACTCATTTTTCAAAACCCTACGCTTTTCCTCTTTACGTCGTTTTCAAAGGCAATATTATTTCAGTGATACTAAATCGTTCATTAGATACATTATATCACAACATTCTCGATCACGAGACAAGTGCAAACTATCTAATGAACAATTTTATATGACTAAAATAACACTGCCTTTGACAATGACGTACAGTAGAAACGCGTAGGGTTGTTGAAAAATAGCAGTGTGGAGAAGACATAAGAAGTTACCAAAAGTGCATCAAAATGGCAGCATCGTCTCAGAGCATTTTCATGAAAATTGCAGCTGATGTTCAATGTTCAAATACAGTATGTGTTCCAAAATATTACTGCAAATCGACGTTAGATATATGGGCCAGTAAGCCATTGGATTACTCCTATTTCCTTTCTTGGGTATTCTTGTGACTTGTGAAACTTAGTACTGTTAAGCTCACGTGAGCCAGTTGGAGGGTGGGGCATCTGGTCTTTCCTGGAATCCAGGTACAATTTTTTTTCTGAATTCTTTCACATTTCCAGCTACGGTTTATCAGGGATCGTACTGAACTACAGGTTTAACACTGCTGAGGCCCACGGGGAAAGGGGGGGGGGGGCAATTCACTATCGCTTCTCCCCCCCCCTCTTTCTCTCTCTCTCTCTCTCTCTCTCTCTCTCTCTCTCTCTCTTCTCCTTGCAACTCTGTTCAGTGGAAAATATGACGATTCCTAGACGCGGCGGCGGTTTCGGCATCATTCAAGATGGATGCGAAACTTTTCAGAAACCTGCCAAAACAATGTCTTCGGTCTTTCCTCGGTCGCTTCCTCATATCAGTCCCGATCGAACAGCAGATTCGCTGGCGCGCCGATTCCGACGCCATTTCCGAGAACAACGCAATCGTGGCATCAGTGGATGTGTCGCCCACACGTCCACAAATTAGCATAATGGCACCGACCTCCCTTTGAAGTGCGAAATCACAACAGCAGTTTATTGTTTTCTGTGGACGGAGAAGGCCTTTGATGGCTTGCTGAATATCCATTCAGCGCGACACGGCGGAGCAACTCCAGAGCTCTCCGAAGCACACGGCCATGCTGTATTTGCTACAGACGCGTACATTTATGTAACTGATCTCGGGAGCTAAATACAGCAGTCGAAAAGAGATTTTACCATTGCCTGCGATAGAAGAGAGGAAAAATGTGTGAAATTCCACAATCTAAAAAATATCCGCTCTAGAAATTGGGTCTTCCTCGAACTCTATGGGCTGCAACACAGCGCCAAATTCAGTCACAGAGCTACGTGTTCTGCAGACCACTTGCTCCTCTCGTTGCACAGTACCGATACAAACTGGAGAGACGATGACTGCTTTGATTCCTAGGCTGTTAAAAGGTGGTTCTACTGGCCAATTTGGGTCGGTGGGCGAGGCGCCTGTCATCGCAGCATCAAGGTCGCGCAAACTTGTCCAGTTTCTCGCGTGCAGGCCACCCGCATACATCTGTGACTCCTACAGTGTTGGAACGTGGGGACACATTAATTCGAGGTGATTGACGGATTACAAACACATCGCCGCACAACTGGACGTCTCTGTTATTAGTGCTGGCACTTTCGTCCGCCAGCTGGGGTACTCAGAGGTGTGTGCCCATTGGGTTCTTCGCCCACTAATAGGAGACCATAAAGACAAACGAAGGACCATCTGTGCGGAATTGCTTGCGCGTTACATGCTTGATGGCGACAATTTTTGGTCAGATATAATCACGTCCGACGAAACGTGAGTTCATCACTTCGAACCCGAAACAAAACGGCAATCCATGTAGTAGCGCCACACCACCAACAAACGGGATCTCGCACCTTCCGACTTCGTAAATGAAACAGGAATTAGGTTCCGGTGTCCAGTGTAATGTTGTCTTTAAATGTGTCAGTACTAAGCATTTAATGTTTATTTGAACAATAATAAAAAAATGTAATCATAAGCATACCAACGAACAACATAAAGTAAAATAGATAACTCTATAGTCAGCGCAATACGACGGATTTGAATGTGAAGTGTCTAATCGGGCTACACTGATGGCAGATGCCTAGTAGGAAATTCAAAAATACAATAATAACAAAAACCTGTAAAACTAGGGTGTTTATTTCCTGTGTTTCGGAGGACCTACAAGATTACTCGGTTTCTTAAGTTTTCGTTTTACACTGAAGCTAAACGATAAGAACAAAATGCCTTATGTTGCTCTTGATCTAGTGAAAACATATGCAGGACGCAACTTGAGGAATGAACTGTTCGAGCGCTTTGTCTGGTGTTTTTCAAATGAACCTCTACGATTTCGTTACATTTAAATTTTCGTTCCATCCTAAAACATTATGGATGGTTATCCTAAGCGTTTTACGGTTGATTAGTAGCAGGAGTTGGTCGGTGGTGGTGTAATCAAAGAATATAGGATTATTTCGCGTCTTCGAGTGCTTATTATATTTACTTATCTTCACTGATAGTTGCCAGGTTTACTCCAAGCGCTGATTAGCGACAAGTTTTTCTTGGATTTCGCAATCATTTTCTGAAGATACCATGTTCCTGTATAAAATTCGACATTTGCGAACAGCCTCTTAAATTTGTCAACGATATTTGTGAGATAGTCTACATACATCGTGCACCATAAGGATGAAATTTCGCTATCTCGACCTAACGCCGAGCCCGCTTTCTCTATTTTTTTATCTTTCTTTCTGATCTTTAGCTTGCACCATATATACTGTTTACTCAGAGTATACATAGTTACAGACAGATGAATACAGTATAGTCGATGTAAGTTCCAATGTGCTGGAATGCTTCCCTCAGCCCGTTGTCTGTGATGTGCTGGTGTTACATGCTGATACCTGTGAGAACACCGAACCGGCACAAAGAGGTGAGAAGTCTGTGTACAGCATTGCTAACAAAGCAATCATGCATATTGGCAAACGATGACGAAACTTCACAACGTGTAAAATGATTCCAGTGTTTCCCTGTTCTTTGGCACGTGAAGACATGATCTGCGCCCCCTCCTTGTTTTGCAGAAAGGTGTCTCTGCGATGTGCAGCCGTTGGAGATGTTTTCAGAAACATCCACCGTTACATTTGGAATCTGGGTATGAGGGAAGCGAGTCGGCTAGACACCAAATGTGTATGGGATTTTGTGGAGAAGGGGAGTGACGCGTAAAGTGTTCCGTATTTTGTGCTCTGTTGTCCCCTTCCATTCCGGTTGTCACTCTTCTATTATGTCTTTGTGTAGAACATAGCGGTCCAGACAGTGTTGTTTCTTTCAAAGCAGTTACTTTGGCTGTGCTGGACAGCTTCGTTGCCAGTAATCTCACAGTGTGATTTCATCCAAAAGAAGTTAATTGTTTGACCCTCTTCACGCATCGACTCCACACTTCGATAATCCTGTATGGAAAGCGGTTTTCCGTCAAGCTATGGCTTACATTAAGTAGTACAGGGTGTCTGAAAAGGTATGGTAAAACTTCAATGTCTTACACCGTACAAACTAATTGAGATACATACCACTGAAAGTGACTAGCCTTTACTTTGTGTGTTATCGTAAATACAAACCTGGGAAAGTGAAGCGACAATCTAAATTTGCTACTAAGCTCAAAGCCACAACACTTAAATGAAATTGAGAAGAATCCTGTGTGTGTGAAAACAGATCTCATTCATAAGCAAATAAATAATCAAACCAATAATTTCACGCTCAGTAGACTATCAGTGCGAACTGTTTGAAAGAAAACGTAACTGTAAAAAAAACTAATGTCGACTTGAATGAGAATGTAACCCGAAAGACGCTAAAATTTCTGCACTGACATACGGCCCTGGTAAAATAAAGAAACTGACAGAATCTGCATTGCGCAAAGAAAACTAAACAATCACATATTGTGAATCTCACCTGCAAAATGAAATACTGGCAGAAACAGGAACACAGCAAGACTCCGCAACAGCCCCTTTAAGTTCCGAACTTTCAGTTAGGAAGGAATTTATCAAAAACGAGAATAGACTAAAGTTTTGAACTTGGCTGCGTGGTCAGCCACCGTTTACAAAGTAAAATTAAAGCAACAGCAGCTCTCGGTCGCAAAAAAAGAAGTCTTTTGACCTACGGTTCGGCACAGCTATGAGTACCTTCATCAGAAGTAAAACACACAAACTGGCATGTCACTTACTACTACTACTACTACTACTACTACGTGATCAGGGACAGTGGACCGCACGCATCTACAAGTTTCCTCCTCCACTGTATTCTGTCCATTGCTGCTATCCGCCATTCGTCCACATCTATTGACATTTGTTTTAAATCTTCATGGAGTCCGTCCCTTCAACGCTTCTTGGGTCTCCCTGGTGGTCTCTTTCCTGTAGGTGTGAAATCCAGGAGCTTCCGAGGCCATGTGTGATCCTCCATCCGGGCCACATGGCCGGCCCACAGCATTCGTTTAGCTTTCACAGCTCCTGCTATGTTGGGCTGCTGGTATAGTTCCTCAAGCTCTTGGTCGTATCTGATCCTCCATTCCCCTGTATCTGCACCCAGAACTGGACCGAAGATCTTCCGAAGCACTTTTCTCTCAAAGACAAGAAGCTTATGGAAGTCCTGTTTCCGGATACTCCATGTCTCACAGCCATATAGAACAACAGGCTGGATCAGGGTTTTGTACAGTCGTATCTTGAACTGTGTGGAGAGAGATTTGGACCGAAGCAGTTGTGCTAGGCTGTGGTAAGATCGGTTTCCTGCTTGTAATCTGGCATTGAGCTCTGCTTCACATGACGAGTTCTCAGTGAAAAGTGCCCCTAGGTATTTGAATTCTTGCACTCTCTCGTAGGACTGGTCCCCAACCTGCAGTGATTGTAGATGATCAGCAGTCTGACAATGACCACACATCATAACGAGGTACTCTGTCTTGGCTTCGTTTCTGTTTAGCCCAAATTTGCTGGCAACCTCCTTTAGTGCTTTGGTCACGTATGAAAGTGAATACATGCGATAAAAATTTGCTCACAAAATTTTAAAAATAGAAAGCATAGAAGGCAAGCCACAGTGGGCCGCTCACACGCGTCGAGGTACGGTAGCATCAGAATGATGCTACCGTAACTCCTGCGAAGCCATCCGGAGGACGTTGAAAAGCCAACCGTATCCGTTCTACATCGGGTTCACTTGTTCCGCGACGTTCAGTGTGGTGCTTCACATCAGAGCATGCTGTCTCCATAAAATTCCTGTGTCTCGACGTCCGCGAGGGTGTGTGTTTGAAAGTTCCTTTGAACCTGCGTGTACGATTTGGTCTGAATAAACGTTTCCACAAGCTGAGCCTTTTCTTCAACCGTTGTCGTTGTGCTTCACTCAGACACCCTGGAACACACACACAAAAAAGCTGTGTAAGTTTGTACGTCACGTGGATACATTAAACAGTTTGGGGCGCTACAAAACGCTAAAGCTGTAGCGTACCTTTTGAGACACCCTGTAGTTTTAGAGCAGATAATGACTCATGGTGTAGGAAAACAGGACTGCTGCCATCTGCGAGCAGAAACGTAGGGCTCCCAGAATAACAACAAATTCCTCGTTCATGACACCTTGTTCTGATAGTAACGTGAATAGCCCAGACTTCTGCAAACGTGGTATATAGCGCCCGCTTCCGACAGAGTCGCTGGTTTTGGACCCGTACGTACAGATATAGACTGACTCTGGAAGCTGTCTTAAAAATTGCCCCCAAATTTTAATATTTATGTTGGCCTCATGGTCAAAGGTGATGCGAGTTAAAAGTTTCTGAAGACCGGATTTTAATGGAAATGGGACGCTAAAACTATTTAGTGTAGATAGTCTAATGATTTTCCCTGAAATTCCCTGGACTAAGAGAGGACGAGTTGTAGGTATGAGGAAGCTACTGTTAAGCACTATATGGTTAGGTTTGATTCAATCGATTGTAAGCTACCGCTTCTGCTTTGCTCTTTTCTGCTGATGGGTAAGCCTGCGAGCCGAACGTATAAGTGAAAAATTTTGCACAACGGATTTTATAACGCTAATTTGTCACCCTAACACTTATCAGCTCTCCAGAAGGATAAGCTTGTCCTTTGCTCTATATGTGACGTTAACTAGTCGTATGAAAATCTGGTTCGTTTCTAACCATATCCTCAGTATATGCCAGAATGTTCAGATGTGCTCACCTACATACACTGCCTCCACCAGGTGGTTGCAAACATGAAATACACAAATGAGGAGATAATAAATGACCAAGGAAAGTACTAGATATGAAATGATACACTCAGTAGTGTTAAATTCTTTACTCTTCTGCAATTCACTCTATTCAAGATTACACAGTTCTGCCTATTTACATTTGGTAATCGCTCTGTCTGGCACTGTCCTGTGATATATACACGGTCGTTAATTCAAGCGCGGAATTCTGACATCAGCTATGGCAATTGCAATTATATTTAGAACTACATTCGCGACTAGCAACGTGAAGCCTCAGCAAAGAACGAAAAAGACACGTGATCAGCAATTTACTTTACCTCCCTAACCGCCGTTGCGAATGTACGACCACTACAGTGAACTGACGCTTATCGCTGCGAAGGTTCTCACCTCAGCGAGGTAACATAAATTCTACCTCACCAAAAGCTTCCGTGGGCACCTCCAAGGCTGCCGAGGAATACCAGACGATCGTCAGGCTCTCGCTACGAATACTCTGTCCCATAACGAGGTCGCACACCTTGCCAGAACCAACCTCTCTCCTCGACGCTCCAGGAACAAGTGTTTTTTAGTCGCTACGCTTTTTCGTACCTCCTGTTGTTTTTTTTTTTTTTTTTCTTCCCCCCTGTGGGTGGCCAATCATGTTGCTGTAAGGCGTTCGTTTCCGAGCGCCGACCAATCTCAGTTTTGCAACCGACCGAAGCTTCTAGAAGCTTCCAGACTGTTCCAGAAGCTTCCGCTCCGGCCGTTGGGAAAACCACCTACACGGGGGTGAGCGAGCCCCCGCGTCTTCTCCTTGTCCTCGGCCACGTGGCTCCCGCTAAGCCGCGGTCCACCCGCCCGGGGTTTGCAGGAGCTTACGGGCGCTGTTGTCTTCAGCTCTCAGGCGTGCCTGCCTCGCTTGTGTCTTTCCCGTTCTCCTGCCAGCCTCCCGTCTCCGTCCGCTTCACTATCGCCCAACGTGCAGATATTCTGCTACAAATTAAGATCCCTAGCCGATGTCAGTATCGTTAATGGTCTCCTGTCTCGATGATTATACTATTAAAGGGTCTTCTTTCCGGCGTGGTAGTTGTAATGTGGATCAAAATGATGCCACCTTATTACACGATTGGAGACTGTTGAATTCGCATCGACTCCTCTTGCAGATTGCTGATTTCGTATTGAGACCTGTTAAGTAAAAATCTGGTGCAGATACTCTTTCTTATGACAGTCTACATATACAGTTTTCTTTGCTAAGAAATATGAACTCCAGTCGTATTCTCTGGCCAACAGAAGTAGACTAGTATCAAACATAGGCCTTGATTTGAGGAAGAAATTTCTGAGAACATTCGTCTGGAGCACAGCATTGTACGATAGTGAAACATGGACTGTGTGAAAACCGGAACAGAAGAGAATCTAAGAATTTGAGATGTGGTACTACATACGAAAGTTAGGTGGACTGATAAGGCAAGGAATGAGGGGGTTCTGTGCAGAATCCGAGAGGAGAGGAAAGGAAAGGAATATGTGGAAAACACTGAGAAGAAGAAGGGACAGGATGAAAGGACATCTGTTACATCAAGTAATGAACGTAGGGCTCCATAAGGTTCCCTTTCTGTGCAGCGACGGTGAAATATAAAATTATAAAGAATGTAGCAACCAGTCGCGGAGACAATTTATTTATATTGTTGCAAATCGATTTCGACTGATATCAGTCATCATAAGTGCTAAAACAAATACAAGAGACAGGGCATAAGCAACAACTACTTTAACAAACGAGAAAATGACAGTAAAACATAGTTACATCAATTACAACATATACAGATATCTGAAATCAAAATTCATAGCCATAATATACCATTTTTCTAACCGATACAAGTAGAAGTACAGTCTTTGACTAATTCCTATTACGAAGTGACATCATAGGTCAAACACTACAACAAGATAACTTGAGGTGGCGCCACGTTGCAATAAGCGCCCCATGTGTAAAATACATAATTAATGTAAATTACAAGCAATAAGGAATATATCACATTACAAAAAATTATATAGTGATGGTAATTGATAATACCAATTTAAATAATTACAACAAGTGAAATTGTCTGAAAATTGTTTTTATCGCCGGTGGTTGGCAGTAATATGGCAATCCTTGCACCGGTTACCACTATACTCGTGAGAAATAAAAGGGCGCATGGTACATTTGTTCATGAGGCAGAGTAGATCTAAAGTCGTTATCCACATATATGGCTCTTCCTATACGTAACACTTCGTTAATCGCACTATTTAAGTAATACGGTTGTTTATCTCGTACTGTAATTTTCATCTGAACTTCGTCAATTTTGGATTTGTGCATTCAGTAACATAGCTCTTCTATTGAAAGTAGCATAAATGTGCATTTTGATGCACTTGCAGTTTGTAGGTAGAACGGCAGATGGCCATCAGGGACCTATTTGGTTTCATTATTATGGCAAATAAGTTGCATTCCTAAATTTGTCTGAATAGAATTATATTTTAGTGAGTTTATCTCTTCTTACAATTTTGACGATCGTATATATTAATTTGTTGTTATCTGTCAATTTTCAGACATTTTCATTTGTTGTAATTATTTGAATTGGTATTATCAATTACCATCACTATATTATTTTTGTATTTTACATAGAGGGCGCTTGATGCAACGTGGAAGGACAGTACTTCTACTTATGGCATGTGTCGGTTAGAAAAATTGTATGTTATGACTTTGAATTTTAATTTCAGACATCTGTATATGCTGTAATTGATGTAACTATGATTTTCTGTCATTTTTTCGTTTGTTAAAGTAGTTATTATTTATGCCCTGTCTCTTGTATTTGTTTTAGCACTGATGATGACATATCAGTCGAAACCGATTTGCTACAAGATAAATAAATTATGTCTTTGCGACTGGTTGCTACATTTTTTACAATTTTATCTGGGAATGTCTTTTTTGGTACTGGAAGGGGCTGCAGAGGGCAGGAAGACAGAGACTGGAATATATCCAGCAAATAATTGAGAACTTAGGTTGCAAGTGGTACTCTGGAATGAAAAGTTTGGCACCGGAGCAGAACTCGTGGTGGGCCGCATCAAACCACTCAGAAAACTGATGACAAAAACAGTACACTAGCTGATGAAAAGTATCCAGACACGGTTATGTAATGCAGAATTATACATCAGATGTCACGAGACGCTCCCAGTGTAAAGGTACCGTGCTGTCAGCAGGGAAGCAGTAACAGCAGAGAAAGCCAGTCGGTAGCGTTTAGTGGCTTCGAATGGGCACTAGTCATTGGGAGTCACCTGAGCAACAAATCCATCAGGGACCTTTCAACGCCCCTAAAGCTGCCAACGTCGACTGCTGATGATGTGACTGTGAAATGGAAGCGCTAAGGACGACGACGGCTAAACCAAGACCAGGAAGACTTCGTCTACGGGCAGGATCCGTGAGCAATGAGGAGGACGGTTGTATGAAGTTGCATGAAATCAAGCAGTCCAGCTAGCAAAAGACTGTGCGTAGGGAGTTAAAAAGAACGGGGTACAGTAGTGGAGCAGCTCCTCATAAGCCACACATTGCCGTAGTCAACACTAAGCGATACTCCAGGTGATATAAACAGCGACGCCATGGGCAATGCATGACTGGAAAAGCGGGATTTGCACTGATGAATTACGGTTTACCCTATAGTAATGCGCTGGAATAGTTCGGGTTTGGCGAATGCTTAGGGACATTGCCAGCCATCATGCGTTGTGCCAACCACGATCTGCGGGGAAGCTTGTGTTACGGCAGGGGGGTATTTCTCGCGGTTAAGGTGTGGTCCCCCTCACTGTGCATAAGGAAACACTAAATGCGGAAGGATATGAATACACTTTGCAGCATTTTGTACTGCATACAACAGAGGAATAGTTCGGAATCGGTGAGTTCATCATCACGACAATGCACCGTGTCGTAAACCAGCACCTGTGAAGCAATGGTTCGTGGACAACATCATTCCTGAAATAGACAAGCCTGCCCAGGGTCACGACCTGAAACCAGTCGAACAGCTTTAGTATGAGTTACAATATCAGACTTAGTTCCAAATTCCAGCGTCCAAAATCACTATCTTCTCTCGTTTCGGCTCTTGCTCACAGACACTCGGATACATAATTGTAAGCGTCCTCAGCTGAGCTCGAGCCCTCTAAGGCGAAGTGTTGACACACCCCATGTTAGGTGTTTGGAAAATGTTGATGAGATAGTATACCTTTTGAATTTTGTGCGTCACTAATTCGGAGGTTTCCAGTGCGAAAACAAAGACGCACTGAATACTACGCGAGCGGATTTCGCAGGTATGGCACTGCCCTTTTTTGCGGCACCGTTTGCTCTCTTGGATTCGACGCGTGGGCTGTCGTTGGGGAAGGCCCGTAACCGCGACTGACGCATGCCCCACGTCGTGCTGGTAAGTACACGTTTCACCGCCAGTTATGAGCTAAGAAACTTTGCGAAAGGTGCCATTATCGAAGCCTTGACGTCAAGTGTTCCTCTCCAAGGATATTCAGCGCTTCCGTGAGACCACAAATGTATTCATGTGTAATTTTCTTCTTGCTTTCTCATAATTTTATCTGCCTCACGGAGCCATCTTCCCTAAACGTGTATTAGACATTGAGTTTAGATATTGCGCATAGCTCTGTGATCTGTGATATGTCAATTATTTATGTTAATCTTTTACCAATCCCTACACTTCGTTTCTAGATAGTAGTGATATTTTTTCCCGTCGGAAAATGTAAATAAGTAAATATAAATACTCTATGGTTCCACAATTACGGATGCCATTGTTGGTGTTATAAACGACTGATGTTCTTCTTTATGTGCGTAAAGGGATTCGTAGATGTAACCATATGGTTATTTTCAGCTGTTTAAAGAGATCTTTATGGTGGATCTGATTACTATCGCGGTTTCTATAACGCAGTAGCGTGGACGAGTCCCTCATGACGAACAAAACCTATGGTACTCGCGATTCTGCCAACAATCTTGCCTGTGCAGCGGGTAATTTTCTTTTTTCTTTTCAGTTCTTTCAGTTTCTCTCCGTGTTTGATGAAAAATGACTCAAGGTTAACAAAGGACCATACTTACTGACCTCTTGTATTGCGCAACCCTTTAGATACCACTAACTCTATGCTGTATTAAAAGTCTAACAGCACTCCCATACGTAGGTGAAAAGCAACGTCGTACAATGTAGCTCACTCTCATAATACCACAGTAAGTTGTCCTGTCAAGACTTTGCCTACACTCAAAGACGTAATCTGTGGGGGTTGAAATAATCCTCTGTAGCAACAGGACGACGTCACCTAAGATTTGATATTCCGCTTCTCACGCCATAAATCACACTGGAGCTCTCAACGACACCCCTCTATACAAAAGGATGGACGCACTAACAGTTTTCGTGGTATAATGGGGTCAGTGATAGCTATCTGGATATTAATTACAACAACGCATCTATCAGGATTTAGTAAGTTCGAAAGATAAACTATCATCAAAGCTAGTATCAGACACCAGAAAAATACTATATAAGGGAGACTACAGGGAGTAAGGATGATATATTTACTTTACCAATAACAGCCTATAGCGAAGTTTACTCTGTGCTCTCTGACAGCACAACTAACTGTTTCGCAACAACGTAGGCACCAGGAACGACAGCTTATGTATGTCACATAGATCCGTTACCTCTTGTAGTTGCTCCTCCTTTAAAGCTTCAACGAATAATCGTATACACAAGAAATCAGCCTGAACATTATAAATTTTTACGTGAACTGGAAACTATGTTCACAATGCTAAGATGTAATATAATATTGTTTATCTTTCGTTATCAAAAGTAATCTCTGTATACTACAACAATATCCTTTGTACTCGAAATTTTATCGTAAAAAACTATTTCGTCCATCTCAACCTTTCAGAATTAAATGGAAAAACTTTTCGATACAACATAAACTTGCTTTCCCTATCCAAACAAAGATTATCTTTCTTTTTGTATCAAGTTATTAACTGAAAAGTACTATTCCTTCTCTTTAGCGTTTCAATTTCTTTCAACTTTCTTTTACAGATATGGCATCTTTTTTACTTGATTGGTCTTTGGATTTACTTTGATACGAAAAGATATATTCGAGATGTTAGTCTGCTTTGAAATAGACTTTTGAATACTTTCCTTTAATAGATTAGGGATAAAGGACAAGTCGGGTACCAACTTTAGCTTTTTAAAAGAGTTAATTTTTTATTTCCTCCCAGTTACTCGTGACATGTACCAGTTAGCATATTACTTTACAAGTGTTGGTTCTCTATTCAAAATCCACAAATCGGAATTGTAATATAAAACAAATAAAACACAAAACCTGATTTCTCTCTCTCTCTCTCTCTCTCTCTCTCTCTCTCCCCACACACACACACACACACACACACACACACACACACACACACACACACACACACACACACACACACACACAGAGAGAGAGAGAGAGAGAGAGAGAGAGAGAGAGAGAGAGAGAGAGAGAGAGAGAGAGAGAGAGAGAGAGAGAGAGAGAGAGAGATTTCTGGTATGCCGATGTGGCCGAGCGGTTCTAGGCGCTACAGTCTGGAACCGCGCGACCGCTACGGTCGCAGGTTCGAATACTGCCTCGGGCATGGATGTGTGTGATGTCCTTAGGGTAGTTAGGTTTAAGTAGTTCTAAGTTCTAGGGGACTGATGACCTCAGATGCTAAGTCCCATAGTGCTCAGAGCCATTTTTAATCTTCTCCGCTGTATGAAGTGTGTCATATATATCATAACGAGTGTTTGTCTTCAGAAAACGCTCTGTAGAGGTTCAATATGACTTTTGCACTGTCCAGTTTCTAGCGTCTTCAAATAACATCTTCCTGACTGTTTGAATCAGCTACATGTAGGTTCCCACAGAGTTTTCATGTATTACGACTGACTCGTACAGGTTAGTTCCGGAGCAAGTCTGGTATAATTCTCCGTCTTTCTTCTTGTTCAGAATCTTCTCAATGCGCTCAGAGCTACACTCCTGGAAATGGAAAAAAGAACACATTGACACCGGTGTGTCAGACACACCATACTTGCTCCGGACACTGCGAGAGGGCTGTACAAACAATGATCACACGCACGGCACAGCGGACACACCAGGAACCGCGGTGTTGGCCGTCGAATGGCGCTAGCTGCGCAGCATTTGTGCACCGCCTCCGTCAGTGTCAGCCAGTTTGCCACATCCAAAATAAAATATGGGCGAAATCTCAGAACCATTCGAGATACCCACAGGGGCCAGGCAGGGAGTAGGACTCTCACCGCTGTTTTTCAACAGGGTCTTGGATGAAATTATTAAACAACCGGAAGAAAAAGTAAATGGGACTCGGTTGGGAAGAACACGTGTAAGAAAAAAAACACTCAAAATGCGTGGCATTTGCGAAAGACCTGACAATACTCATAACGAATAGGCAAGAAGCACTGGAAAACCTAACGCGAAGTCTCTGCCAAACTAGGCCTACAGTATCATATGAGAAAACGCAACACGCTGAAAGAAAGTACAACACACAAGCCATGCATATAGAATACAGAAAGGTTAACAAATTCACATTTCTCGTGGAATATTTACAAATAGGAGCATCAAACTGAAATGTCAGTGGATACCCCACGGTGATTGTTTAGTTGGTTGGTTTGAAGGCGGGAGAATGGACCGAACTACAAGGTCATCGGACCCTTGTTCCTAATAAAACAGTGCCTCAAGTTTGAGAGTAAAACGAACGAAACATATAACACAAAACGGAAAGAAAGGAAAAGCCACAAGAACGAAGGGAAGGCAATGAACACTAAAAGGAACAAAAGAGGACAAGAAAACAGAGACGCTAGGACAGTAAAACATGAATTACAGTGGCTGGCCAACCGCGACGGTAAAAAGGGAGAGCCAGCCACTCTGCAACACATTAAAACCTCCACCCCAAAAGCACTAGGGTTGAAGACACAGAGGGACAAAGGACATGCGCTAAAACTTACACAGAAGTAAAATAAAACCCACTCTCACGGATAAAACGTAAAACTAAAACTGCTGTGGAGGCATTGTCGCCCAACACCGAAGGCAGGGTGCTGGGAAAGTTCAAAGTCTGCCGCAAAGTGGCTAAAAGTGGGCAGTCCAGCAAGAGGTGGACGACTGTCATTTGGGAGCCACAGCGACACTGAGGTGGGTCCTCACGACGGAGAAGGTAAAGATGCGTTAGCCACGTATGGCAAATGCGGAGCCGGCAGAGGACAACTGATTGCCTGCGAGAGGCCTGCAAAGAAGACTTCCACAAATTCACAGTCTTCTTAATGACACGCAGTTTGTTGTGCTTGCTGTTGTGCCATTCCGTCTCCCAAAGCCAGAAAACCCTGTGATGTAAGACAGAACGCAGGTCACCTTCGGAGATGCCTGTCTCCAGAAGCAGTTTCCGCGTCGCCTGTTTGGCCAGCCTGTCGGCAAGTTCGTTGCCGGGGATTCCGAAGTGTCCTGCGGTCCACACAAACAGCACGGAGCGGCGGGACCGTTCCAGGGCATAGATGGACTCCTGAGTGGACGCTACCAGAGGGTGGCGAGGGTAGAACTGGTCGAGAGCTTGTAGGCTGCTCAGTGAGTCAGTACACAGGAGAAATGACTCGCCAGGGCATGAGCGGGTGTACTAAAGAGCACGAGATATGGCCGCCAGCTCTGCAGTGAAAACACTGCAGCCATCTGGCAAGGAGTGCTGCTCAAAATGTCCTCCATGAACATATGCGAAGCCTACGTGACAATCAGTCATTGAGCCGTCGGTGTAAACCGCTTCAGAGCCCCGGGACACGTCAAGAATCGAGAGGAGGTGACACCCCAGGGTGAGGAAATAGCTAATCGAGCATGCCAAAAGAGCAGGCTATTTATCACAAGTCATTTGTTACTTTACAAAACAATCTTGTTTACACTGATACCAAAAACACTAATAAAATACAAATGATGCAGGTAATTATTCGAAAATTGCTTCAGTTGAACCAATACATGATTAATTAGTTAATTTAAACGAATACAATGCACCAATTTAGGAAGGACTAACAAACAAATAGTACAATCAAGTATATATCAAAGAAGCACTCAGCGCTGGGCAAACAGTGACAGCAGTGATGCTAAAGATCAGAATTGCAACATTTCGCTCGCCAAAGGGGTGCTTAATATTAATGAACATACTTACAAAAGGTGTAGTTACATAAATTTGCACAAGTCTGGTATAAACACAAATATCTGTTTGATCGATCAGAGAAGCCCCTTGGGTATATTCAGGATACTGACGCGGAAAAATTATAAAATACCATTTCACAAATTGAGTCTTACACCAATATTAAAACCGAGCGAGATGGCGCAGTGGTTAGCACACTGGACTCGCATTCTGGAAGACGACGGTTCAATCCCGTCTCCGGCCATCCTGATTTAGGTTTTCCGTGATTTCCCTAAATCGCTTCAGGCAAATGCCAGGATGGTTCCTTTGAAAGGGCACGGCCGATTTCCTTCCCAATCCTTCCCTAACCCGAGCTTGCGCTCCGTCTCTAATGACCTCGTTGTCGACGGGACGTTAAACACTAACCACCACCACCACCACCAATATTAAAACTATTACCTTAAAAATAAAACTGCAAACAGGGAAAACGTGGAAGGGGCAGCTACGCCAGGCCAGGTGGGAATAAGATGGGTTACAATAACTGGCACTGCAGGTTAAATTTACGCCCGATTGCTACGAAATAGATACTCAACTTAGCAGGAGCGCCGTAACAAGGCAAGAGGCCGTGTAGCGTCTCAGAGGGTACGGTGAGACGGGAAGCGGCGCGCCGCCCGGGCAACGTACACAGCCGACGCGACAGACTATGCCCGATGATCCGGTGGGTGACAGGTAAGACCCCGGGACAGAGCCTCCAAACGCTACGAACAGCTCCGAAGGCCTGGAGAAAACAAGCAAACTCATAATCCATGCATAATTATCAAGTCGTTTTTTGTCATCGTCGTCTTCAGTGCAAAGACTGGTTTGATCCAACTCTCCATGCTACTCTATCCTAAAGGAGGCTCTTCGTCTCCGAGTACCTACTGCAACCTACATCCTTCTGAATCTGCTTACTGTATTCATCTCTTGGTCACCCCCTACAATTATTACCCTCCACGCTTTCCCTCCAGTACAAAATTTGAGATCCCTTGACGTCTCACAACGTGTCCTACGAACCGATACTATCTTCTAGTCAAGTTGTGCCACAAGTACCTCTTCTCCCCAATTCTGTTCAGCACCTCCTCATTAGTTACACAATCTACCCATCTAATTTCAGCATTCTTCTGTAGCACCACATTTCTCGAGCTTCTATTCTCCATTTGGCTACACTGTTTATCGTCCATGTTTCACATTCATACATAAGCCCAGACCAAGACAAGAAGCTCTATGTGAGCGTGGCTCCAAGCTCCAACCATATCTCATGTATAACAACAGGAATATTACAATAAGAATTTCTAAGAGGATTAACCGGTTAACCTTAAAATATAACAAGTTTAAGATTCAATTTCGACCTCAGTGGTCACCGGCCTAGAACATATGACAGTTATCTTGAGGCGCAACTGACAAAATAAGCGAACATTGAACAAGCTGTAATTAAAAGAAATTTTAAAACATAGAAATATGGCAGTCATAATTTCAAGCAGAGGCACCAAAGGGTGAATTTAACACCTGAGACAGAGCGATGGAGAACCACAGGCAATCCACTGTAGCGGGAGCAACTTCAACATGGGGGCGCATGTGTCAGTCAAGTAACAAGTACCTTACCGCCAAAGTATACCGTGACGTCGTTGTATTGTAAGGTGCCACGTATACCGTTTGTACATGTATACGTGTATGTCGTCGTCATCTCTTCTTTCCCTCGTCGATATCAGAGCATGAGAAATGTTTATGTTTGTGTTTACCTATTTCTTGTTGACAACACACAACTACACGGCCACGGCACCACCTGATTCCAGCATAGTATAAAGATAGTGGGTTTCCATACAGCGCTATTTAAGTGTGGTTTTATTCTTCACTTAATCTTTGAGCCTCTAAGAACCAGCTACTCTTAATCAGGCCCAAAACTCGACTTGTAACGAGAACAGTTACGACCAGTCAGTCACAATATTAATAATACTTAAGGCTCTACACCACTACAAGAAAATATCACTGTACATGAAATAACACGAAATACTATAAACTTCTTTATATTTTTCCTTTTTATTCAATCAAATGCTTTCAAATGTTTATTTCGCACCCACAAGTCATTCACACCCCGATGTGCATGTAAAACAGTACACTGTTTCTGCTGATAACCACGTGTGAGCTTTTGGGTTGCTAGGATACTTCGATCAACAGGATTTATATTGAATTTTGAAAATGGTCCTTCTATCCAAACTTACGTCCTCCACAATGACCCATCAACAGTGGGATAACCATGAAATATTCTACCTTTTCGCGACAATTAAGAATTCGCGTAAATCGTGTTCTAGCGAGTTTAAAGCAAACCATCGGCGGTGCGAAAGCAGTCTTGATACCACGTCACACTCGCGACGCTTAGTAGCCTGTCACGAAATTGACCTGCATACATCTACAATCAATTCTAAGGTCATAATTCGCCCCACGCGATTGTGTACAATTGTACTTCGTCAAGTCAATTATTTCTCGAATCGTAATAACTGATCCCGACACTGACTGTTCATAAACGCACAATTAACCCTTTTGTTCCTAAGAGTAAAACAATGACGTCACGTCATCTACATAATTATTAAAATGTTATTCCAAATGACCTCAAACATCTATCGTCATTATATTTTAACGGTAATCAGAAAAAAAATATGATTTACTGTCGGAAAATAAAACGTAACAGATCGCAAATCGTACGTAACTAAATGACAGCTTTGCATAGCATCGGGACTTAATCACGCAAAACTATATAAAGACATCCCCCAAATCTCAATTTCTCCCTACCAACTGACAGATACAAATAAGACACTCAAGACTTCATAGATCAATCCCGACCTGTAATGTTATAAAAGGACAGAACAGACGGCACCAGAAGATGAACAGCACTCCGACACCCGCATCAGCAACTATACCTCCTTAATCCAGGGTAAAGCGGCTGCGTCGATATTAGGCCCACGTATTGCCGACCAATACAACACCACCGATCACCAGCCGCTTAGACAATCGCGCCAGTAGGTAAAGCTGTAAAAGCACAGAACGAGACAATCAAGCCAGTAGGCAAAGCTGTAAAAGCACAGAACGAGCCAACACGGCTCAGAAACGAGTCGTACAACATATAACAAAAAATTTCAGAAAGCGTACAAACTAATGCCTAGGCGCAAAAAACATTTCAAGATAAGCAACACCCAGGTACAATAACAGTTATATTACCAGAAGCTCTCTACTCGTCAGAAACGACCACAATGTGATCATCAGGAACCACAGGACACAGAAAAAATAGAACGTGAAATAATCATACATATTTTCCGAGCAATACACAGGGATCGTATACAATGTGGTCTAAAGTATCCGGACACCCCCAAAAACATACGTTTTTCATATTGGGGCCATTGTGCTACCACCTACTGCCAGGTACTCCATTTCAGCGACCTCAGTAGTCATTAGACATCGCGAGCGATCAGAATGGGGCGTTCCGCGCAACTCACGGTCTTCGAATGTGGTCAGGTGATTGTGTGCCACTTGTCTCACACGTCTGTACGCGAGATTTCCACACTCCTCAACTTCACTATGTCCACTGTTTCCGATGGGATAGTGAAGTGGAAACGTGAAGGGACACGTACAGTACAAAAGCGTACAGGCCAACCTCGTCTGTTGACTGAGAGACCGCCGTCAGTTGAAGAGGGTCGTAATAGGCAGACATCTACCCACTCCATCACACAGGAATTGGAAACTTCATCAGGATCCACTGCAAGTACTATGACAGTTAGGCGGGAGGTCGAACGGCTGCTCATAATCCACACATCACTTAGTAAATGCCAAATGACGCCTCGCTTGCTGTAAGGACCGCAAACATTGGACGATTGAACAGAGGAAAAACGTTGTGTGGAATGGCGAATCACGGTATACAATGTGGCGATACGATGGCTGGGTGTGGCTATGGCAAATGCCCGGTGAACGTCATCTGCCAGAGTGTTTAGTGCCAACAGTGAAATTCGGAGGCGATGGTGTTATGGTGTGGTCATGTTTTGCGGGGGCTTGTACCCTTGTTTTTTGCGTGGCACTATCACAGCACAGGCCTACATTGAAGTTATAAGCACCTTCTTTCTTCCCACTGTTGAAGAGCAATTCGGAGATGGCGATTGCATCATTCAACACGATCGAGCACCTGTTCGCAATGCACGGCCTGTGGTGGAGTGTTTACTCGACAATAACATCCCTGCACTGAGTCCTGACCTGTATCCTATACAACACCTTTAGGATGTTGAAAGGTCTGTTGGATTCCTTTCATGTTAATTTCTTAAAGATGTTGTCATTTACGGCATAAATTCCTCTTCTAAATTTACTGTGGTGTTTTTGACTATCTGGGAGGAGACTGAGCAGTGAAATGTGTTACTTTTATACAGAAACAAGAACGATCTGTCACACTAGTACACTTTAAAACACAGTTTATATGTAATTCATGTCACAGTCTCATACGGAACCTACATCCGCTTTCTTTTATATACTGTATATGATAAGCTACTGTCATCCCCCTTCCCCTCTCTGTGAAACGATGAATGAGCAACTAGTTGCGTGCTTGATGGTAGCAGACAAGCCTGTCTGCTAGAGAACAGTGGGACCAACGTCGGAACAGGTAGCTACGCTTTCCAAAAGCAGAGAGGTTTCTATTCTTAGTATGGTCCTGTCCGTCTCTTGCCATGTTGGTATAGGAAGCTGCCTCTCTGGACACTTCCGTTTGTATCTGTTAAGCACGCTCGGTAGGAGCCCAGGTCGGTCTGTCTGCGGTGAGCGTCTGAAGTGGTAAGATCTCCGGCTAAGCGCGTGTCTGCTAAGTCCGTAGGAAAATGGATTTCTTAAGTTCAGCCTAACTGAAAATTTAATCACCTTTTTTTCAGGTTTTAGCTCTAAAATATCTAATGTTATCTTAAATTGCAACGCAGTGTATATCGAGTGTGAGTCAGAATATCTTCCAGTAGTTGCTTTGTCACTACTTTGTGAGTAAAGTGGAACCACGTGTTGATCAGTAACTCTAAATAAGATCATAAATCTTAAATGCGAATGTGCGTGAGATTACAACGTCTCGTCTTAACAATATTTTTCAATATAGCAACATTTTTACTTTATGTTCAACCTACGTGGGGTGTACTTTGTGAGACTTGTACCACGTGCTTATACAATTGTTTGACCCATCAGGTTAATAGTAAGACGATAGTAACCAGTTCGAGGTTTTTCTTTTGTAAATTGCTTTTCGAGCTAATTTATTTTAATTATCAAAATTATTATGGAGTTACACTCCTTGTGTAAACCAAGTTGACCACGTGAAGCATGTGGTGTAATCATCAAAGTAGCCCTCAGCTATTCTTTTCGGGAAGATTTCACAGAGAGTTAGTATGAATTTAGTATACCAGTGTGTGGTAATTTCATGACGGACAGGATTGCGCTACGAACGTAACTTCTTTGGGTGAAAATTGAATCGGTTGTTTGTGGTTAATTTCCTCTTGCATATGTTTCAACGTTCTTCGTGTGTTATTTTATGAATGCAGTGTTGTATGCAGTCTCCCAATCTTGGCTCCCTATTTGATGTGTTCCGTAAGATTACAAACTCACATTTTCACAATCCTAAATAAGGCACCAGTTTAGTTATGAATCAAGTTTAATATGCTGAAATTTAAATGATCAATGTTAAAATAAATGTCTAAATATAAACTGATTTATTTCTTTTTATTTAAATTATCTTTTTATATACATCACCGGTTATCGTAAGATGAGTACTAAAAGGTTATAATTAATGTTAGTCTGGTTGGGAATTTGGTAGGCTGGACTGGATACCTGGTGAAACAGTTGGGCGATAATGCAAGGGTAACTTCCTCAGATAGCTCACAGCTTTTAACCCTCTTTTATGGTCTTGAATATCAGCACCGCTTTCAGAACAAATTAATGCAACAACATAACAATGTTTTGGAACGCCGACCTCATGCCAGGCCTCACCGACCGACATCGATACCTCTTCTCAGTGCAGCACTACGTGAAGAATGGGCTGCCATTCCTCAAGAAGCCTTCCACCACCTGGGAAAGTGGAAGCTGTTATCAAGGCTAAGGATGGGCCAACACCATACTGAATTCCAACATTACCGATGGAGGGCACTACGAACTTTTAAGTCTTTTCAGCCAGGTGTCTACATCTACAACTGCATCTACATCATACTCCGCAAGCCACCTAATGGTGTGAGGCACAGGGTACTTTCGGTACCACTATCTGATCCCTCCAACCCTGTTCCACTTGCGAATAGCGCGTGGGATGAAAGATTGTCGGTAAGCCTCTGTATTGGCTCTAATTTCTCGAATTTTCTCCTCGTGATCAATACGCGAGACGAATGTGGGGTGTGGTGGAGGGGGAGGGGGGGGGGGAGTAATATGTTGTCTGACTCCTAAAAAGTGCTGCCCCGAAATTCCAGTAGTAAATGCGCTAAGTCTCTTGTAACGTCTGCCAGCGAAGTTCGTTTAGCATCTCCGTTATACTCTCGCCAGCTAAACGATCCCGCGACGAAACGCGCTGTTCTTCGTTGGATCTTCTCTATCTTCTTTACCAGTCTTATCCGATAGGGATCCCAGATATGTGTTCAATACTCAATAATTGGGCGAACAAGCGCCTTCTAAGCCACCACTTCTTTTGTGGATGAGGTACATTTCCTTAAGATTCTTCCGATGAATCTGAGTCTTTACCTATTTTATATGGTCATTCCACTTACGATCGCTCTGGATAGTTACGCCCAGATATTTTGCGGTAAACGCTGTCTTCAGCTATTTGTCATCAATAGTGTAGGTGTACAGTAGTGGATTTCTTTTCCTATGTATTTGGAATATGTTACATTTATTTGCAGTCAGGGTCAACTGCCAGAGTCTGCGCCATCCGCATACTTTTGATCACAGAGTGTATATGGATGAGAAGACCAATTGAAGAATTATACGGATACACAGGCAGATTCACACGCATGATCAGAAAACGCCGATTAACATTTTATGGCCATCAATATATAATGAACAACGACAGACTCACAAAGAGGTTTTTTGATGTACTAAGTAGCTATAAAAAACAATTGGCTGCAAAAAATAGAAGACCCGAAACAAGCACGAATTAAGAGGGAAATGATAGAAACGATAGTTGAAAGAGACAAATTTAGAAACAAAATTATAAAATTTAAAATAAAAGGAAGAAAACGGGGGAATATAGGTAGAAGAAAGGAAAGAGGAACAGTCGAGGAATGAAGCGATTTTGGGAGCAGATAAGGAAGTAGAAAACAAGAAAAATATAGAATAACCGTGTAAGATTTAAGTTCAGTCACTGTGTTAAGAGCAAAAATTGTAATAATAACAAAAAATATACATGTCATCTTGTAAACGCCAAATCTTGTGCCGTTGCAACCACCGCCTCATACCTCTTGGTCTGTACACCAGCAATTTTCGAAGACATGTGCAGAACTGAACAGAATCTAGCACTGGAAGGTACACACACAACTATCTAGTTGACACATTGTCCACGATGGTGTACACATTGTACACAGGAATACACACTGTTGGAAAAAATTGCTTGTGCGAGACAAATATGCATAAAAAATTCCAAAACTATTTACTGTCAGTCCATGACGTAATTTAAAAGCCGAACACTTAGGCCAAAAATTGCATGCAAGTGTACCAATACTGTGGTGTGTCATATTGTACGAAAAGTGCACAAAATAGAAGTACGAGTAAGGAAATGAAGGATCGTCATATCCAAGACTATGACCCCGATAATTTCAGAAGCTAATACCGACCACACAACCGAAATTATACTACGAACTCTTGTACATACTTACAGTGAGAACTGCTGTTTGTTCCATCTTTCCTTCAATTTTAGGGCCTTCTAGAACACTACAAAAATTTACTCAATAACAAATTCACTTGTTACACGAGAACTGCGGAGTGTTTTTTCCATTGAGTACGTAACCGCATACTAGGAACAGGAGAACCACTCTGCAAGCATTACGCAAACCGCTCACATAATAAAAACTATTTTGTTGGGCGTGAGTGCCTCGTCACACGCAAGGCAACTGTTGTGCAATCCAGTTATGCCTAAGCTTCCCAAAGGACGTGTCATCGATTGTGCCGCACTCTTTTTTTCCTGGCAGTTCCGGAGCAAATAAGAGGCTGAAGCACAACCGTATTTACCCTTGCCAATATGCCATCGGTAGGTCTGCCTCCATCCTTTCTGGCTGAAAAGTCGTTATCTGAAACAGGCTATTTTAAACGATGTGGTCCACATGAGATTTACAGTCTAAACACTTTAATGGCACTTTGATGTTAAATAACCAACGGCTTATGGCTAGTTCGTGTCTCATTTGTCTTAATTTATGCACAGATAAACGGTTAGCCACATACTACACTCGGCTGATGTACTAGAATATGTTTTGAGTGCAGTAACCTAAATCGAAGAGTTTGAAATGTGGTGCTACGGAAGAATGTTGAAAATTAGGTGGACTGATGAGGTAAGGAATGAGACGGTTCTCCGCAGAATCAGAAAAGAAAAGAACATGTGGAGAACGCCGTAAAGTAAATGTTCACAAAAGTTCAGGCGTGACTCAGTCACTGTATGAAATTCTTAAAACAATGTCCTTGAAATCTAACAGTCATCTCCGTACGAAATGTGTTCAGTGAGTAACTACAGGAAATAGCACTGTTCATATTCTGATTCTATTATCACAGTATTCAAGTTTCGCACAGTCCAAATAATAATAATAATTACATGTTCACTGTCCAATCAATCATTGAAAGTAGTCGTTAAATTGCAGACTGATCCTCCAGATGCGAAAACTCGGGACATTGTACAAGATGTAATTTGTGGTAACTCGTCTGAGGCATGTTTTCAGAACTAGGGGGGAACACAGACCTTGTACCTTTCACAACCAGGATTACAATAATCAGAGCTACTTTCAGCTATTATTGTTTACAAATTACAATTAAAAATTTACATTTCCGATTAACTGTAGAGTGGAGGGAGACTCGTTTGAAAGTGAACTTTTAGGTACGACAATAGCTGCTGTTGAATTCTTCTGTCTAGTTCGCCAAAATATGGTAATCTATTTCAGTACCAACCTTTTAACTATGAATGTTAATTACTCTGAAGCTAAATGAGTGCAAGAATTGCTAAATGTATTTTTGTCATTAGCTGTAGATATTTCACTATCAGGTAGTCAGTAATGGGGTATATGTTTGCGTATTAAAAATGATAACTAAGTTTTATGTTAGCACCAACTTAGGTAAACTAATTACACTTATGAGTTTAATTAACCAAAAGTATGTAATGAATAATGAAGTTAAGTTGGCTAAGCTCTGACACAAAATTTGATATTTTTGGTACTGTGCACATGCCACATCCGTGATATCGAAGATATCTGCAAAAAACAAATAATTTTAGAGAAAGAAAAACTTAACGCCTAGATAGCATCACACGGTTTGTTGCAAGGTCAGAAAGAAAACTAACGCTGTTCTGAGACAAACTGTGTGCTTGGGTAAAAACTGCAATTGATTTCAACATATTGCCCTTCCAGGTGAATGCACTTTTGTAATCACTATCCAGGAAGATATCCCAACGTTGTGTTGCGATTCTGGGAGGGCTACAGGATAGTCATCTACAGCTGCTATAACGTCTTAAAATGACTCGACACTTTATCTAGGAACAAATTTCGCTAGACGTCAGGATAGTATTGATGCGCACGTCTCCCTCTACAATTCGATTCTGTTATCTCCTCAACAGTCATTCGATCTAACTTCAGTATTCTTT
This sequence comes from Schistocerca gregaria, assembly GCF_023897955.1. Taxonomy (NCBI): domain Eukaryota; kingdom Metazoa; phylum Arthropoda; class Insecta; order Orthoptera; family Acrididae; genus Schistocerca; species Schistocerca gregaria. Next base: position 1,082,084,142 of record NC_064920.1, on the reverse strand, counting down.
GTAGCAACACATTTCAAGAGTTTCTACTCTCTTCTCACTTGCATACAATGCTACATTGCACAGAATGAAACTTCAAAAGAGACTTCAGAGCACTTGTATCTACATTAGATGTTAACAAATTTCTCTTTTGCGGAAATGATTTTCTTGGTACAGCCAATGTGCATTTTATACCCTCTCTACATCGAGCATCATCAGCTATTTTGCTAACAGATTAGGAGAATCCATCTCATTCCCTCAGCATCGTCTGATTTAATTCGGCTACAAACCACTATCCTTCCTTTCTTCCTTTTTTTCTTCATCTTACGTTTTCAAGACACTGTCCATTCCATTCAACTGCTGTTCCAAGACATATGCCGCCTCAGAGTGTTACACCGTCATTAGCAAACTTCACAGATCTTATTTCTTCTCCCTGAACTTTAACTGTCTCTCTCTCTGTCTGTATTTTATCCCTGCTACCGTCAGTATTTAAAGGCTGTAGTCCAGGCAAGAAAGGGGTATATTTTAGTACATTGCACTTAGTATCACTCAATTTCTCCACTGACAGGAAACCACTGTGGACAGCCACACTGTCCTGGTATCTTCTTTTGCAGTTGAGGCCACTCCTCCCACACTTTTTCATCTAGCTGCTCCAGGAGCCCTACGTAAACCTCAACTGTTACTGTCTTCCCATTTCAGTTCTACTGACGCTCGAAAGTATGTACTAATTTAGCGAGACTTCAATGCGAGATGTGTTTAATAGTTTCCACAACGAAACTCTGTCTTGAAATCTGCCAAAAAATGCAGAGCTGTTCAGGATGTAAGTAAAGTACACCAGCTGAAAGAGAAAATCAATAACTTCACTCCGCGATAACAATGGTGATGTCACTGGTGACTGTGTCAGTGAAGCACAGATACTAAATACGGTTTTCCGAAATTATTTCACCAAAGAAGATGAAGTAATTATGTCAAAATTTCAGTCAAGAACGGCTGCGAATATCAGTAACTTAGAAGAAAAAAAGATATACTGGATGTAGCGAAGCAGCTTAAATCATTTAATAAAGCAAGACCTCAAGTCCACATTGCACAAGTCAGGGTCCTTTCAGACCATGCTGACAATAGCTCCGTACTTCGCAATCATATACAACAGCTTGCTGGTAGAAGGGTCCCTTCCCGAAGACGGGAAGTCACACCAATACCCAAGAAAGGAAGAAGTAGTAATCCGCTGAATTACGGACTCATATCAATAACGTCGATTTCCAGTAGAACTCTGGAAAATTTACCGTGCAGTTCAAAAAATGGCTCTAAGCACTATGGGACTTAACATCTGAGGTCAACAGTCCCCTAGACGTAGAACTACTTAACCTAACTAATCAAAGGACATCACATACATCCATGCCCGAGGCAGGATTCGAGCCTGCGACCGTAGCAGCAGCGCGGTTCCAGACTGAAGCGCCTATAACCGCTTGGCCACAGCGGCCGGCATACCGTGCAGTAAAATTATAAATCATCTCGAAAAACAACGATTAATTGACAAATAGGCAATGCGCATTCAGAAAATATCGTTATTGTGAAGCACGACTAGCTCTTTATTCACACGAATTAATGAGCGCTGTCGACTGGGGACGTCAAATTGATTCCATACTTTTAGTTTTCCGGAAGGATTTTGACACCGTTTCTAATGAAATTGCGTGCCTGTGGAATCCCGTCTTAGTAGTGCGATTGGATTTGTGCTTTCATGTCAGAAAGATCAAAGTTCGCAGTAACTGACGGGAAATCCTCGAGTAAAACAGAAGTAGTATCTGGCGTTCCTGAAGGAAGTGTTATAGGCCCTCTGTTGTTCCTGATATACATAAACTACATAGGAGACAATCTGAGCAGCCCTCTTAAATTGTTTGCAACGATGCTGTTATTCATCGTCTTGTAAAGTCATCAGATGGCCAGCGCAAGCTGCAAAACAACTTAGGCGCGATATCTGTATGGTGCGAAAATTAGCAACCGACCATAAATAATGAAAAGTGAGAGGTCGCCGACATGACTACCTAAAAGAATCAGCTAAATTTCGGTTACACGATAAATCACGTAGACCTGAAGGCTGTAAACTCAAATACTTTGGGATTACAAATATGATTAACTTAAACTGCAACGATCACACAGATAATGTTTTAGTGTGAGCAAACCAAAGACTGCAATTTACTGGCAGAACACTTAGAAAATATAACAGGTCTACTAAACAGAGTGCTTACACTACGCTTGTCCGCCCTCTTCTGGTGTACTGCAGTGCGGTGTGCGATCCGCATCGGATAGGACTGACGCGAGAAGAACGAAGAAGCTAAAATAAGGGCAGCTCGTTTTGTACTACCTCGAAATAGGGGAGAGTGTGGCACGGGTATAATGCGCAAATTGGGGCTGCACTCATTAAAACAAAGGAGTTTTATGGTGCGGCAGGACCTTCTCATAAAATTTCAATCCTCAACTTTGTCCTCAGAGTGCGAAAAAGTTTTGTCAGTGCACGCCTTCAGAAGGAGTTATTAAATTAAAAAAAAATCAGAGCTCGAAAGGAAAGATTTAAATAATAAATTTTCTATTGCGTTGTTCGAGAACAAAACGGTAAAGTAGCAGCTTGAAGGTATTTCGTTGAACTCTCTTCCAGCAACGATTGTGAATCGCGGAGTAATTTATGTAGATGTGGAAGGCATTTTTAAGTGACCAAAGGCGTGATAACCGCATGGGAGAGAGATTAGCACTACAGGGCACGTGCTCCAGTGTATTCTACTTGTCCGTAATGGATGAGGCTGGCCTTCCACATCGACCGGCATCTTGTGTCGAATCGCGATCATCCAGGAACTTGGCGCACCATTCAACAACAGCAGTTTTAGACGACGTACCGCCCCATATGCGTTCTTCATTCTCCAATGGATGTGCATCGGTGCTTGTCGTTCGGTAGCCAACAAAGAATAATAGCACGTTGGTCATGTTTGGACGAATTTGGTAATAACGTCGCCATAGTTCACGTTTCCGCATTTACTGCAAGCAAATCGGAAAGACACGAATGCTACACTAATAACAAATCTACATGTCGGTGCTTATATACCTGAAGTCGCGCTACGTTGCATGTACGCTGCAACCGCCCTCAAACGGAAACTTTTTATCGTCCCTTATACAGGGACATTCAGATAGTGAAGGAAGGCGAAAATTTAATAGTCACGGGTGACGAATTCGGTAGTAGGAAACGGGAGAGAAGGAAACGTAGTAGGTGAATATGGAATGGGGGTAAGAAATGAAAGAGAAAGCCACCTGGTAGCATTTTGCACAGAGAAAAGCCTGGAGATACTGACAGGTTTCAGATAGATTATATAATGGTAAGACAGAGATTTAGGAACCAGGTTTTAAATTGTAAGACATTTCCAGGGGCAGATGTGGTCCCTGACCACAATCCATTAGTTATAAACTGTAGATTAAAACTGAAGAAACGGCAAAAAGGTGGAAATTTAAGGAGATGGGACCTGGATAAACTGACTAAACCAGAGGTTGTACAGTGTTTCAGGGAGAGCATAAGGGAACAATTGACAGGAATGGGGGAAAGAAATTCAGTAGAAGAAGAATGGGTAGCTTTGAGAAAAGAAATAGTGAAGGCAGCAGAGGATCAAGTAAGTAAAAAGGCGAGGGCTATTAGAAACCGTTGGGTAACAGAAGAAATATTGAACTTAATTGATGAAAGGAGAAAATATAAAAATTCAGTAAATGAAGCAGGCAAAAAAGAAATCGACAGGATGTGCAAAATGGCTAAGCAGGGGTGGCTAGAGGGCAAATATAAGGACGTAGAGGCTTATCTCACCAGGGGTAAGATACTGGCTACAGGAAAACTAAAGAGACCTTTGGAGAAAAGTGAACCACTTGCATGAATATCAAGAGCTCAGATGGAAATCAAGTTCTAAGCAAAGAAGGGAAAGCAGAAAGGTGGAAGGAGAATATAGAGGGTCTATACAAGGGCGATGTACTTGAGGGCAAAATTACGGAAATGGAAGAGGATGTGAATGAAGATGAAATGGGAGGTGTGATACTGCGTGAAGAGTTTGACAGACCACTGAAAGACCTGAGTCGAAACATGGTCCTGTGGGTAGACAACATTCCATTAGAACTACTGCTAGCCTTGGGTGAGAGAGTCCTGACAAAACTCTACCATCTAGTGAACAAGATGTGTGAGACAGGCGAAATAACCTCATACTTCAAGAAGAATATAATAATTCCAATCCGAAAGAAAACAGGTGTTGAAAGATGTGAAAATTACCGAACTAACAGTTTAATAAGTCACAGCTGCAAAATACTAACACGAATTCTTTACAGACGAATGGAAAAACTAGTAGAAGTCGACCTCGGGGAAGATCAGTTTGGCTTCCGTAGAAATGTTGGAACACGTGAGGCAATACTGATCCTACGACTTACCTTATAAGAAAGATTAAGGAAAGGCAAACCAACGTTTCTAGCATGTGTAGTGTTAGAGAAAGCTTTTGACAATGTTGACTGGAATAGTCTCTTTCAAATTCTGAAGGTGGCAGGGGTAAAATACAGGGACCAAAAGGCTATTTACAATTTGAACAGAAACCAGATGGCAGTTATAAGAGTCGAGGGACATGAAAGGGAAGCAGTGGTTGGGAAGGGAGTGAGACAGTGTTGTAGCCTATCCCCGATGTTATTCAATCTGTATATTGAGCAAGCAGTAAAGGAAACAAAAGAAATTCGGAGTAGGAATTAAATTTCAGGGAGAAACAAACGAAGATAATGGAATGTAGTCAAATTAAATCGGGTGATGTTGAGGGAATTAGATTAGGAAATGAGACACAAAGTAGTAAAGGAGTTTTGCTATTTGGGGAGCAAAATAACTGATGATGGTCGAAGTAGACAGGATATAAAATGTAGAGTGGCAATGGCAAGGAAAGCGTTTCTGAAGGAGAAAAATTTGTTAACATCGAGTATAGATTTAAATGTCAGGAAGTCGTTTCTGAAAGTATTGGTATGGTGTGAGCCATGTATGGAAGTGAAACGTGGACGATAAATAGTTTAGACAAGAAGAGAACAGAAGCTTTCGAAATGTGGTGCTGAAGAATGCTTAAGATTATATGGGTAGATCACTTAACTAATGAGGAGGTATTGAATAGAATTGAAGAGAAGTTTGTGGCACAAATTGACTAGAAGAAGGGATCGGTTGGTAGGACATGTTCTGAGGCACCAAGGGATCACCAGTTTAGTATTGGAGGGCAGTGTGGAGGGTAAAAATCATAGAGGGAGACCAAGAGATGAATACACTAAGCAGATTCAGAAGGATGTAGGTTGCGGTAGGTACTGCGAGATGAAGAATCTTGCACAGGATAGAGCAGCATGGAGAGCTGCATCAAACCAGTCTCTGGATTGAAGACCTCCACTACAACATACAGGGTATGTCAAAAAGAACCATCCAAGTTGGCATGTCTATATTTCTGAAACTAACAAACATATACAATGAATTTTGGTTTTAGATGAACGCATAACTCAAGACGTTTTTTTCCATACCTTTTCATAGGTGTTCAATATGCCCCCCTTCAGATGCACAGCATATGTCAATGCGATACTCTAACTGTTCATACACTCCAACGAACACGGCTTAAGGTACAGCTTCCACAGCTGCTGTTACGCCATGTTTCAGTTGATTCATTGTTGTTGCTAAAGGAGGCACATAAACAGAGGAAGGTTGGGCTGTGGAGCTGCACGGTGAACGGATTTCTGCAGACTCCTTGTGAAACCATGGCGAGTGCGTTCAAAGTCTGTCTCAGACGCTCGGGGACGCCGGCGGTTACACTAACAACCTGTTTTTCGGAATTGATCATGCCATCGTCTAATGCTCCGTGCTGTTGGGGGATCCACACAATACCTAGTACGAAAATCACACTAAAAAATTATTACCGACCCACATTGCGCACAACATTGAACATAAAGACGCTCTCTACTGTCCCGACGCCCATTTTTACTGCATAGAATTATTATTTATTTAGCGTATGTGGTTTTCAAGTAGAAATCGTTTCATGTTTAAATACATACAAACAGATAAAGATAAAATCAACATACATTATAACACAAAAGTAATGTCTCGTCTGATGGACATTCAGTGAAGGATAAAGTAGACATACACAGGTTGTTACAATAAGGTATCTTGTCATAGATAAGATAAAATTATCATATAGAAATTGTTGCTATAAGGTCATTCAGCAATCATATATGGAATCTATAGAGTCTCTTTAAAGTTCCATGTCTGGGTTTTCCATCCACTCGACGACTGCAGGGGAGGTTTCGTAAAGTTCTCGAATGGATCTTTTAAACGCACGTTTAGGGCATTCCTGAATGATGTGCTGGATCGTTTACTCTGGATGTCCACAGTCGCACTGTTGTGAATCTCGTATGCCCCATCTACAGAGCATCTCGCCACTTCTGTCATGACCAGTTGTGAGTCTATTGAGTATAACCCAAGTTCTTCGTGGCAGCTGTGTACCAGGTAGGTTTCCACCAGGTGACATTTCATTGCAGTTCTTGGATAGTCCGGTCTGAGACCATTCAGTTTTCCATGAATCCATAGCATCGTAAGACGTAGCCATAAGGCTTTGAACTGTTCTCCATGGTGGTCTTCTAGATCTTAATCGGGAAAGATTTGGGGCAATGTCCTGATGGATTGGAAGGTTGGTATTGGAGGAGATTTTACGCCATTCATTAACTAAGGCGGTTTGCCGCCTAAGATGTGGTGGAGCTATGCTGCAGAGAACAGGAAGTCAAGATAGTGGGGTGGATTTAATGGTGCCAGTTATGGTTCTATGGTATTGTTGAGTATCCACTTTAGACGTGTGGCTGCTGTTAAGTCAAACAGGGCTGCAATATTCCGCAACAGAGTATACCAGCGTTGCAGAAGAAATCTTCAGAGTATGTACATCAGCTTCCCAGCTCGTATTGGTGAGCTTTTGAATAAGCTTATTTCTTGTACGTATCTTAGCAGCAGTATCTATTAGGTGTGGTCTGAATGTAAGAGATCTATCCAATTTAACACCAAGATATTTTGGGTTTGGGTTATGCTTTAACTTTCTACCAGCAAAGGTAACGTCAAGGGATAGGGTTTCCTGTTGGTTGTTTAAATGAAACACTGGAACTCCTGAATTTATTGGGTTAGGAATTAATCTCTAATATCTGAAACATTTACCCATTACTCCGAGGTCTTGGTTAAGAGAGTTTTCACACTGTTCAAAACTTTCATGTTGCACACTGAGGGTCATGTCATCTGCATAACAGAACTTCCGCGCATTTGTTGTTGGTATGTCGCTTATGCACACATTGAAAAGTAATGGTGCCAGTACATAATCTTGTGGTAAGCCGTTGTTTGAAACAATGGTTCGACTCTTCTTTCCTTCTAGATGAACTTCAAGGGTTCTATTGCTGAGCATATCACTTAGTAATTTGTACAAGGTCTGGCAAGGGATTATCTCAAGTATCTTGCTAAGAAAACCATGCCTCCACACAGTATCGCATGCAGCGGTTAAATCTACAAATGCAACAGCTGTTTTAAGTTTCCGTTCAAAACCTTTCTCGATATGTATTGTTAAAGCCAGTACTTGGTCGCAACAGTTACGTTGTGGTCGAAAATCAGCTTGCTCGATGGGGATACCACGCGGTTTCAGGAAAGAATATGTAGAATTGAAGAGGGCGCACACTGCTGCTACCTAGCGGGAACCATGTAAAACTTGGGAGTTTACTCTTTCCAACAGTACGTTGTTCGCGTACATATCCCAACTCACATAATAGTTATGATTTTATTAAATCGGATGATTATTTTTGATACAACCTGTACAACAGAGGCAGAGCGGAAGTTGCCGCCATTTTGATACGGAAGTGTTGTCTTCTATCACCTCGGGAGCAGCCTTGTAGTAAGACCGTCCTGCTTGGCCGGCATGATTCGCAATGGAAATCTTACAGCAACGGCGTTTGTTGCCGCAGAGCGGTCTCAGTATTTGCACAAGGATAAGCCAGCATCACGACTGCACCGATCGTAATGTGGTAAGCTCTATCGTTCGGCCCCTGCCTCTGTGTTCGTAATACAGAACTCGTGGCTACCATTTCTCGTCTTCTTGCTTCAAGTCGATCAAACATTCCTCGTTTTTGTACTGACACAGACTGGACGTTTGCTCGTTCAGTTTTCGTTGTATTTCCGTGTACTCTGTATTTAATTCCTTGTCCTGCAGCAGGGTTGCTACAAGCCAAGTCATTCAGAATCGTGATTGCTCCCTATAAAACATTGTGACAGTACTACCTCACATTTGCTCCTTTTTCTTCAGTATATTCACAGTTAGTCATATTCACTACCTTGACCTATTGTTTCAAACAGTCCTGTTTTCTTTAATTAAACTATCAATTAGGCGATGAAACACCTGTAAAGAGAGGACGCCCAGTGCCTTCCGGGCCCAGGGACAGTATGTTACCAGGTGACTCTTGCTTTCTGTCCAGTAAATATTGACTCAAAAATGCATTCCTTAGAGATCAGCACTTGCTCTTCTTCGCTTCTGTTGGAAGCCGTTTAATCTTATATATGATCTGCAGAACGCAGGAAACAAATGAGGACACATTCCCCTGGCATTGTAAATCGATAGAACATACAGTTAACACCTGTCAGTGCTGTTACTGTAAATCGTTTTGAAAGTTCTGGGTAACGGCAGTGCATACATTAGCGCTAATGGAACCGGTTTGTGTTTCGATAAGTCTGTGAAACGCTTTACACTGTAGTTTTATCTTTGCACATAGAAGATTAATTGAAGTGTATTGTTTCACATGGTAAACGGCAGATATGATGGTCTGTTATGGTCTAACAAATGGAAGTAACCCTCGAGTACGTGTCCGGTATGCTTAAAAATATCCAGAACGCAAGTTACCACCTGCGCAAATTTATCAAAACACAAACTGGCTTCGTTAGAACCAATGTAAGCGCTGCATGTACCCAGAACTGTGAATACCGTTTACAGTAATTACATTTACAGATGTCTACCGCATGTTACATCTATGGACAATAACAGAAGAGTATGTATTGTATGTAATTCTGTAGGTCGTTTGTAACAGCAAAGACCTTGCAATAGAAGAGATTTGTCTCTCAGTAGTGAAGATTAACAAATGCTCCTATCCCTTAAGGTATACATTTTAGAGCCCAATTTTAATGGAAATTTGTCTTGTTTTGGTTTGTACTGCCCGTTCTCAGAATACGGAATACCTAACACCCTGTTTATAAATCTGTAATATGAATGTAAAGTGACTCTTTGCGAATCACTTTTTCACAGATCTGGGTACGCTCATAACATACCTTGGTTGTAATGGAACGAGTCTGTTTCGGTAAGTTTGTTAAATGCTCTTTCATTGTTTTATCTTTGATTTCATAATGGAAGCCTACTATTCCACAAGGGCAATTCTCATGTGGGAACACCGTATTCAGCACCTCCTTTAGCGACGGCTAGCAAGTGCAAGTACAATGTAATAGCAACCACATTATATACTGAAGCCCAAAAAGAAAAACTGGTACATGTATGAGTATTCAAATACAGAAATATGTAAACATGCAGAAGGCAGCGCTGCTGTCGGCAAAGCCTATATAAGACAACAAGCGTCTGACGCAGTTGTTAGATCGGTTACCGCTGCTGCAATGGCAGGTTATCAAGATTTAAGTGAGTTTGCATGTGGTGTTATAATCGGCGCACGAGCGATGGGGCACGGCGCGTCTCCGAGGAAACGCAGAAGTGGGAATTTCCCGTACGACCATTCACGAATGCATCGTGAATATCAGGAATCCGGTAACACATCAAATCTCCAACATCACTACGGCCCGAAAAAGATCCTGTAAGAACGGGCCCAACGACGAGCGAATCGTTCAACGTGACACAAGAGCAACCCTCCCGCAAACTACTGCAGATTTCAGTGCCGGGTCATCAACAAGCGTCAGCGTGCGAACCATTCAACAAAACCTAATCGATGTGGGCTTTTGGAGCCGAAGGCCTACTCGTATACCCTTGATGACTGCACGACACAAAGCTTTACGCCTCGCCTGAGCAGGTCACTACCGACAATGGACTGTTGATGACTGGAAACATGTTGCCTGCTCGGACGAGGGTCGTTTCAAATTTTATCAAGCGTATGGACGTTTACGGTTATGGAGACAGCCTCGTGAATCCGTGGGAACTCCATGTCAGCAGGGGACTCTTCAAGATGGTGGAGACTGTCATGAGTGGGGCCTGTGCACTTTGAGTGATATTATATCCCTGATACGTGTGGATACGACGTTGACGGGTGACGCGTACGTAACCATCCTGTCTGATCACCTGCACCCATTCTTGTCCACTGTGTTTCCGACGGACTCTGAGATGTCCAGCAGGACAATGTGACACCCCATACGCCCAGAAAACTCCCCAGACATGAACATTATTGAGTGTACCTGGGATGCTGTTCTGAAGAGATCTCCACCCCCTCGTCTCGTTACGGATTTATGGACAGCCCTGCAGGAATCGTGGTGTAAATTCCCTCCAGCACTGCTTCAGAGTCCATGCTACGTCGTGTTGCGGCACTTCTGCGCGTTCGCGGGGGCCCTACATGATATTAGACATGGTTTAAAGGTTTCGGTGTTTGTTCTAGTATTAAAATGATTGGCGATATAACCCATTATTATAGACATTAAACAATGATTAACTCTATATTGTGTTTTATTTAATATCCCCTTGCCTAATATCTATTCCTAATATATTTATCAAATGCTAATCATTAGCAAAGACACTACCCTGTTGATGTACATCTAGAACCAGGGGCTCAAGGAGGCAACAATTTGATTAAATTTTCAAATGTGAAGGGGGTGAAAGGGGACTATTAAATAAAGTTTATTAAATTATATATTGAACAAGCCCGCATCGTCAGCAACTTGGATCAATGCCCAATGACCTTCAGAGCACGTGTCTCTTATCTCTTGCAGTTTGTTTGGCTCTTCAGTGTATTAGATTTTCTGGTGTTTCACAGGAACAGAATACTGTGTACTCGTTTCTTTACTGTATGCTGTAGGTCGTTCGTAACATCAAAGACCTTGCAATAGATGAGATCTGTTTCAGAATAGCGAAGCTGAACAACTGCTCACAGCACTTAGTACTCATAGAGCTTCTGTTTACTGGACATTTTTGCCCCGTTTTGGTCTGTACTACCACCTGTCAAATTATGGATTACTTTCTTCACATCCTGTGTAAAAATTACTGGTATAAAAATGTAAACTGAATTTGCTGCATGCTGCAGCTAATGCACAACTCTGCTCTAGAGCCTCCTTTCTTTTTCTGGCAAATACCATGCGAGCTGGCAGTAGGAAGCTACAACTTAGAATATCTCACAGAGCATTACCAATGCTGCATTTGCTTTAAAACCATGGAAGCCGCCTGAAAACAACTGTCAGAACCGAGAGACTGGACTTATTTTGATTTTTGTGACTGTGTTGCCCATTCTATAAGGCAAAAATAAAATAAGTTGTATGTGCGAGATCTGAATTTTCCAAAAGTGATGTGACTGTCTTAGTGAAATTTGTTCCATGATGCAGCCACTTCTGGAACAGTGATATGAATATTTTTTAGCGAGTCATGAAAGCAATTGATATGTTCTATTTTTGCTTTCATGACATGCTAAAACAGCGCCACGTCATTGTTCGAGTACTGGGAGGAACATGGAGAAAGTTTATTTTACGTTTTTTAGCGTTTTATATAAGTTATTTTTACGTAAAATGTGAAGTCGACATAACGCCTTCAGCAGAGCATTGATAAATTAAAAACGGTAAGCTCATCAACCCGATGGTTGATTTGAATACTACAGTGCTTTGCTATGCATCGTCGTAGTTTCCTCTGATCCTTGAACCCGCTGTTTAACGTGGACTCCAATCTCTGTATCACTACCAGTTGAGTGAGAGAGGGCACTTTTCATTGTGCCTGTGTCAACGATCCTAAGGAACTGAAGGGTGGGGATTGTCGGTTAAGGTAATAAGATCTTCTTCCATCACTTCACCCGTTCAGTCTCCTTAAAATGAGTAACTCACCCGGATGGAAGTGGAGAACTCCCATTATCACCCTGCCCTCCTTTGTCCTCAAACATGCCGCGACTTCCACAAAACTGAACTTTGTTCTGCTACCGTAGTCGCGTTCACCGTTGTGAGAGGGGCGAAGGGCAGCGTTAAGAGCAAAGGGCTCTGGGTGCACACGCAGCACGAGCAGTAACAATGTCCTACACATGTGCGACGACGAACCGCAGCAATCCTTTGCCGCACATCGCACGTGCGTGGCCAAGTCGCTGATCACAGCGATCGATCGCTGGTCGCTTGGAATCCCCATGTAGACTGATGAATCGCATCTGAGGGATCGGTCATGGCTGGGGCTCGCACGGTATATCTAGTTAGGGTTAACATATTTTCCAAATGAAAACCGGAGGGTATCAGAAACAATCTTTAAGTGAACCACAATGGCTAGTTTTTTTGTTTTTTTTTCTTTCTTACAATACCATATTTCAAGCATCCTTAATTCTTCTTAAACTAACTCTTTTGGATTTGGTGTTATCATAGTCTTGAGAGCAAGCAAATCTTTATTGAAATAACTGACGACCTACAAATTCTTTATACATTACACTGCACAGAAAGTCTATTTCTTTTATCACCCTAGTGTGTATTTAATAAGGAATAGATCCTTTCCACAGCTGCATTGTGGGCAGGGGCTACAAAAAAAAAAAAAAAAAAAAAAAAAAAAAAAAAAAAAAAAAAAAAGGGAAAAGGGATTGCACAATTCTGAATATTCACCTACAGAACGATTATTCATGAAATCACGCCGTTGTCAGATACAGTTTCTTCAAAAAAAATGTTGGTTTCCGATTTGAGCTGTTCGCTTAAAAACATTTCCAGGCGATTTACTTCAATAAACAATTCACTGTCATCCACAAGAACATTCGTGTTTCTCAAATAGGCTACAGCATTTACCACACATCTCAGTCAAGTTCTTTGCTAATAGTTAACGAACCGAATACAGTTAATTCATCGTACTGCCTCGTCCGTTTGCTAATGTGATTACTACAAACAGAATAAAAAGCATTCATATCTTTTCTGAACACATTAACAAGCTGGTCATTGTCACATGACATTTCTTACTTTTACGAAATTATTTTTAGCCCTGATTTGCACTTTACGACAGAATCACTGAGAACAGACTACACTTCCATTACAAACTCTTTCCACCTGCACTGCACGATATTTGTTTGTTCAGTAAACTGAAGACGCCCTGAAGGAACCATAGGTATTCCGCTGGAGGATTATTCAAGAAAAGCCTAATTGTAACGGGGACGTTATTTTCAGACATGAAAAAATAGTTAAGAGCCTCATAAGTTTCTAAAATTCTTTCAATTGCATGCATAGTTTTTAGGTATCATCTCTGACTATGAGAAAGTATTGTCTTGTTTTCATTTCCAACAAAATTCAACGAAGTTCTGTCGTCTCGAAGTATAAACTGAAAAATGAGAGAATATTTTCTGGACAAAAATTTCCATATCCATGTTTACAATGTCTGAAGCAGTTCTGCAAGGAATATGTATAATATTGGCATGAACACCCACTTCCTCAAATGCTGTCCCCCAGTTATTTCTTCAATTTACTGAAGACATTGCTGGAACCAGATGTTCTAGACCGTCAGAGTTGACGTTGGTGTTATCATCGCCAAACGGAACACACTTTTGTGAAATTGCTTTTCTGAAGCGCTTCCATTAAGTACTTGCCTACAGCGTCTGACTTCGAAGCCCAAAAACAGGACGGCCGGAGTGGCCGTGCGGTTCTAGGTACTTGTCTGGAACCGAGCGACCGCTACGGTCGCAGGTTCGAATCCTGCCTTGGGCATGGATGTTAGTGATGTCCTTAGGTTTAATTAGTTCTAAGTTCTAGGCGACTGATGACCTCAGAAGTTAAGTCGCATAGTGCTCAGGGCCATTTGAACCCAAAAACAATTTTATTTGTTTTATAAATTTGCAACCAGGGGTTGAAATATAGCATTAAAACCGGGTGATTAGGTAACGCTATATCTATTTATTCAGAATGGTTGTCTTGTTTCGTTTCGCTTTGGCCGCGGTTGCTTGGTTGGTTGGTTTGGGGAAGGAAACCGAACAGCGAGGCCATCGGTCGCATCGGATTAGGATGGGGAAGGAAATGCCCCGTGCCCGTTCAAAGGAACCATCCTGGCATTTGCCTGAAGCAATTTAGGCAAATCACGGAAAACCTAAATCAGTATGCCCTTTGTTCACGAAGAGCAAGAACTTCTCGTACAATTTTGTTGTTATTCAGAGAGCACGAACAGGATGAAGTTGAAACTGGAGCTTGCTTAAGAGGTAACATAAATATAAAAACACTGACAGCAAACAGCTGATGCTGTGGGCGCAGAACTCCTTGGGAAGTTCGTAGTAACAATAACGATACACTGGACTCCAGCTGGTTATTTTGAGTAATTTATGACATAGTTATAAGTATTATTACAGTTTTTTAACTTTGAAACATGCTGAGGTAATAAGAATTGGACGTTTAGAACATACCCACTCAGCAGCTATACTCTTCGTTTCGTATAATCCAGTACACCCTCAAACAATTACATCAAAAGTTACGGAAATCAATAGTGCTGCTATAACAGTACCATAATGGCTGCTCAAAATAGACATGTTCTTGAATGAGATTTTCATTCTGCAGCGGAGTGTGCGCTGATATGAAACTTCCTGGCAGATTAAAACTGTTTGCCCGGTCGACAGCCGAACTCGGGATCTTTGCCTTTCGCGGGAAAGTGCTCTACCATCTGAGCTACCGAAGCACGACTCACGCCCAGTACTCATAGCTTTACTTCTGCCAGTATCTCGTCTCCTACCTTCCAAACTTTACAGAAGCTCTCCTGCGAACCTTGCAGAACTAGCACTCCTGAAACAAAGGATATAGAGGAGACATTTCGAAAGCTTCTATTCTCTTCTTGTCCAAACTATTTATCGTCCATGTTTCACTTCCATACATGGCTACACTCCATACAAATACTTTCAGAAACGACTTCCTGACACTTAAATCTAAACTCGATGCTAACAAATTGATCTTCTTCAGAAACGACTTCCTTGCCATTGCTAGTCTACATTTTATATCCTCTCTACTTCGACCATCATCAGTTATTTTGCTCCCTAAATAGGAAAACTACTTTAAGTGTCTAATTCCCTCAGCATCACCCGATTTAATTTGACTACATTACATTATCCTCGTTTTGCTTTTGTTGATGTTCATCTTATATGCTCCTCTCAAGACACTTCCCATTCCATTCAACTGTTCTTCCAAGTCCTTTGCAGTCTCTGACAGAATTACAATGTCATCGGCGAACCTCAAAGTTTTTATTTCTTCTCCATGGATTTTAATACCTACTCCGAATTTTATAACTGCCATCTGGTTTCTGTACAAATTGCAAATAGCCTTTCGCTCCCTGTATTTTACCCCTGTCACCTTTAGAATTTGAAAGAGAGTATTCCAATCAACATTGTCAAAAGCTTTCTCTAAGTCTACAAATGCTAGAAACGTAGGTTTGCCTTTCCTTAATCTTACTTCTAAGATAAGTCGTAAGGTCAGTATTGCCTTACGTGTTCCAGTATTTCTACGAAATCCAAACTGCTCTTCCCCGAGGTCACCTTCTACTAGTTTTTCCATTCGTCTGTAAAGAATTCGTGTTAGTATTTTGCAGCTGTGACTTATTAAACTGATAGTTCGGTAATCTGTCAACACCTGCTTTTTTTTGGTATTGGAATTATTATATTCTTCTTGAAGTCTGAGGGTATTTCGCTTGTTTCATACATCTTGCTCACCAGCTGGTAGAGTTTTGTCATGACTGGCTCTCCCAAGGCCGTCAGTAGTTCTAAGGGAATGTTGTCTACTCCCGGGGCCTTGTTTCGACTCAGGTCTTCAACTGCTCTGTCAAACTCTTCACACAGTATCGTATCTCCCATCTCATCATCTACATCCTCTTCCCTTTCCATAATATTGTCCGCAAGTACATCGCCCTTGTATAGGTCCTCTATATACTCCTTCCACCTTTCTGCTTTCCCTTATTTGCTTAAAACTGGGTTTCCATCTCAGCTCTTGATGTTCATAAAAGTGGTTCTCTTATCTCCAAAGGTCTCTTTAATTTTCCTGTAGGCAGTATCTATCTTACCCCTAGTGAGATAAGCCTCTACATCCTTACATTTGTCCTCTAGCCATCCCTGCTTAGCCATTTTGCGCTTCCTGTCGATCTCATTTTTGAGACGTTTGTATTCCTTTTTGCCTGCTCCAGTTATTGCATTTTTATATTTTCTCCTTTCATCAATTAAATTCAATATTTCTTCTGTTACCCAAGGATTTCTACTGGCCCTCGTCTTTTTACCTACTTGATCCTCTGCTGCCTGCACTACTTCATCCCTCAAAGCTACCCATTCTTCTTCTACTGTATTTCTTTCCCCCATTCCTGTCAATTGTTCCCTTATGCTCTCCCTGAAACTCTGTACAACCTCTGGTTCTTTCAGTTTATCCAGGTCCCATCTCCTTAAATTCCCACCTTTTTGCAGTTTCTTCAGTTTTAATGTACAGGTCATAACCAATAGATTGTGGTGAGAGTCCAATAGATTGTGGTCAGAGTCCACATCTGCCCCTGGAAATGTCTTACACTTTAAAATCTGGTTCCTAAATCTCTGTCTTACCATTATATAATCCATCTGATACCTTTTAGTATCTCCAGGGTTCTTCCATGTATATAATCTCCTTTTATGATTCTGAAACCAAGTGTTAGCTATGATTAAGTTGTGCTCTGCGCAAAATTCTACCAGCTGGCTTTCTCTTTCATTTCTTACCCCCATTCCATATTCACCTACTACGTTTCCTTTTCTCTCTTTTCCTACACTCGAATTCGAGTCACCCATGACTATTAAATTTTCACCTCCCTTCACTATCTGAATAATTTCTTTTATTTCATCATATATTTCTTCAATTTCTTCGTCATCTGCAGAGCTAGTTGGTTTATAAACTTGTACTACTGTAGTAGGTGTGGGCTTCGTATCTATCTTGGTCACAATAATGCGTTCACTATGCTGTTTTAGTAGCTTACCCGCATTCCTATTTTCCTACTCATTATTAAACCTACTCCTGCATTACCCCTATTTGATTTTGTGTTTGTAACCCTGTAGTCACCTGACCAAAAGTCTTGTTCCTCCTGCCACCGAAATTCACTATTTCCCACTATATCTAACTTTAACCTATCCATTTCCCTTTTTAAATTTTCTAACCTACCTGCCCGATTAAGGGATCTGACATTCCACGCTCCGATCCGTAGAACACCAGTTTTCTCTCTCCTGATAACGACATCCTCTTGAGTAGTCCCCGCCCGGAGATCCGAATGGGGGACTATTTTACCTCTGGAATATTTTACCCAAGAGGACGCCATCATCATTTAATCATACAGTAAAGCTGCATGCCCTCGGGAAAAATTACGGCCGTAGTTTCCCCTTGCTTTCAGTCGTTCGCAGTACCAGCACAGCAAGGCCGTTTTGGTTATTGTTACAAGGTCAGATCAGTCAATCATCCAGGCTGCTGCCCCTCTTCAGGATCCACACGTTTGTCTGGCCTCTCGACAGATACTCCTCCGTTGTGGTTGCACCTACGGTACGGCTATCTGTATCACAGAGACACGCAAGCCTCCCCACCAACGGCAAGGTACATGGTTCATGGGGGACTTGACATATTAAGTTATGATTTAAACAGTCACCTTATGTTTAATTCAGTTATAAATAATTATTGGAAAAAGGGAATCACAACTTAACAAAAATTTTGTCCAGGATCTTATAGTTTCTCTGTGCTATAGTTATTTTTTAGACCTGTACGTAATTCATAAGTGAAGCAATACTTTTTGCCTATAGGTTTTGCAGTACCTGGTCTCATCTGAAGCTGATCTCCAGGCTAGATATTTAATGGATGAGACGGCACTGCACATTGCTTCTCGCTCTTAGTCCCTGGAAACTTTTAAATTTCTGCAGCAGTCAGGTATTCCAGTTGACTCTCAGGACCTCCAAGGAAAAACTGTTCTTCATAATGCTGCTGAACTTGGGGATGCCCAAATGGTGAAATATCTACTAGATCAGAAATGTCTCCCTGTTGACTGCAGAGACAAGTATGGTCAGACTCCATTAATGTTAACAGCAGAGTTTCCAAGAAGTGAGGTGTGTATGTTGATGATACTATTATTGCTGAAGATCACTTCTCATAGGGAATGAACAATATATATTAACAGCTGCTTTGTATCTGCTAACTTATAGTACTAACTACAGCAGGCTTCAGTGATTTTTTTGTCTTTTCCAAGGGCTGAGGCTTTAGATTTTCACATTAAGTTTCGGTGATGCAAGGTTTTACATTTTTAAAAATGTGTTTGTTTCCCTGAAAAGTGAAGAAACAGCTAAGTAGGCCCACACTGTTAAAACATCAAGCAAGTTAAAGTAATAACAATGACAATATATATATTTACAACACATGTGCTAGAACTCTCTCATTGACACCACGGTTATACAAATTCATATTGCAGAAACTTGTGAGTTGAATAAGGTAACATGTATATATACACACAGTATTGCTATGATAATATGATTGTGAATTGCATCTGTAACAAAGTAAATTACTCAAAACACTTAAAATATTGCTGGCTTGCGCAGTTACCATATTAAATGAATTGAAAACATTCATTGATTCACTATCCAATTTATAATAGCATATACTGCTTCTTATTTATGCTATTGCTATATCTTTATATCCTCCAGCAAATTTATTCAGTGGGCTTTGTTTAAATGATGGAAGAACTTGAGAAAAAATTTGATGAATGTGAATGAATCATTTATATAGTGTATATTATAAGAAACTAGTGTGGATTTTTGATGCCATGTTTGATGCATGCATCAATGTTTTCCATTGTGTTTGATTTGAAGGTCTCTGTTTGTTTGTGCTTCCAATAAAGGGAAATCTCCTGCATTTATTCATTTCTGTCTATCTTATGGATGTTGCTTAAGGTCCTTATATGTTCTGTAGGTACGTTGATAATTCTTTCTTTTAATGTTTTATACCTCCTGTAGTAGCCCTATAAGCTGCTCATAATATTTTATTGTATTGGTTTCCTTTATAAATATAAACTATTAGTTAGGCTTGCTGCTCCAGTCTTGCGTTAAAAGTTTTTCCTGTTTATTCCGTTTATATTTATTTACTGTTCAACGTTTTACTTTTTATATTGCATTATGACCACACTCTCAAAGCCATTGTTTACTGAACATTTCTGATTCAGTCTAGATGTGTGACTTCTTTTCCAATGTCGTTTACAAACATTGTAACTTGTTTGGCGACAGTAGTCAGTGAATGTCTGAAGATGGCCTTGTAACCCGAAAAACCGATTAACACAGCGCTTTCCATTTATTATAATGTTGTTTTACTAAGAAGTGAGGGAAAGATTCAGTTGACATTTTACTCCAAGACAAACACAGTTTATTTCTCCGCAGAAAGAAGGCACATCTTGATGTAGTTAAATAATGCCATTCCTTGCACGAAACAGTATATTTTATAATCTTTCATGGCATTCCATACTACATCCAATAGTTGCAAAAAGGTGAGCAGTTTTATTTTAATGCTTACCAAACAGAGAAAAAACTTAAACCAGCATTGAAAATTCCCTTGCATCGCACCTATAAAACATGTATTGCAACGAGCAATCAATAAATATCACATCAACGAAACGTTGTGTTACAATTATTTGCATTAACCGAAAAAACTCGTGAAATTGTCAAACAAATCGAAGGCGAACAGAAATTTTTAGAAGGGTAAATAACTTTCAATTTCTGTTTCTGTATAACAATGTTTTGTAAGCATATGATACGAATAAATCATTTGTAATTAAAATTTGATAAACATTAATACGAAACTCACTAAACTGCAAAATTTCAAAGAATAAAAATATTGTGTACCCCTGGTGGGACTCGAACCCACAATCCCCGGTTTAGGAGACCGATGCCTTATCCATTAGGCCACAGGGGCTCACAAGACATTACGCTCCTAGTTACTGTATATCTACTGCAAGTTAAAAATTAATCCGTAAAAAAAAGATTTATGCAGCAACAAGCATGTATTATTGTTTCGGAACGCGTCATTACTAGTGTATGGATACCGGATGGGATGTCTTACGCTTTTCGTATCTTCCAGGTGTGGTATACTGAAAACTTCGGCCTCACTCATTCGACACCGTTACATGACCTAATAGTAATCTAAGTACCGTATACTACGTTGCCAGGACGAGAGGAAAATGATTTTCGCCATTAGGTTGCGTGAAACATATAATAATTATAATAATTATAATAATAATAATAATAATAATAATAATAATGTCTGGGACAGGAAAGAGAAATAATAATACATTAATACAACTGAAGGTTAAGTAGGAAAAACACCCACAATGAAAACACAGGAATAAGCAACAAAATTTACAACGGATTAAATAAACTGTGATTGGGTGGCATGATGGGGAAGAAAAACTATTCTCTGAGGCGGAACAGCGCCCTTGAAAGTAACGACGAAAGGATTTGCGGGTGTCTGGCACACGAAAAGCTGACAAATATGAAGCTCTCGCTGAGTGATTTAAAAATACGAAATCATGGGAAGGCTACGAAATTTTTTTTTTACATGGCTGACGAATTCAGGATAATCCGCTTAAATAAATATTTAATCCATTGTTCCGACTGAACAGCAAGCCGTATGGTTAGTATCTGAGAAGTGACACAGATCTTTGCGGAATTTTCACATATAATCTTTATAAAGTCTCCCGCGTAGACATAACGATTACAACTCTCATTCTATGTTTATGTTTCCCACTCCTAGTATTTCCTTCACCCTACCGCTGTAGCTAACAATTATATATTATGCAGAGATGAACCGAGGATCTGCACATACAATTTAGTAAGTATTTTAGGGAATTACGAGTAATGTAGTAACTGAGACAAGCAAGTCAAAAGAATTTCGGTGCAGAGCTGATTAACTGTTAGTGTTTAAGCCGTCATTTGTAACTAGGCCTACGGGCGTAACCTCGTGGTTACGTGAACTGAAGGTAACAAATTTCCAACCTTGAGTCGCGTTTCATCAATGCATTTTCTTCCTACAAGCTTGTAGAAGCTTCCGTAAGCAGATATTCAGGATAAACAACAGTTTAATATTTCGAAGCGGCCGTGGGCAATCTAAATCGGCAACGACTAATTGGTGTGCCTTTGCTCTTAACTACTAGCAAGTATTCTTTAGTTAACCATTATGACTGAAAAAATACGGGCGATCGCCGTTACAACGATCAACTCACGCATGTCTTCGTGTGTGCATGTCTATGTAGTGTCAGTTCATGGGAGTTTCGCGGTGAATGACGAAATAGTTTTGAAATTTCACAACAAGTGGCACCTGAGGACACATGATATTAATCTATATCTATAAAAGATTCTGTATTTTTCAAACCGATACTTTATTGAAACGTTTGTCAGATATGAACTGTCATAATGTGAATAATTCTAGCCACATTCAGTGGTTAGAGGTTTCGTTTTTACATTCTCCTACAGATACACGACCGCCACAATGGCGGTACTCTGTTGTAACTATTTTTTCAAATAAATAATACCTTGTATGAAATTAGTGTTTTCTTATTTTTCACACCTGTCTACTCAATGCAATCTCATGTGCAGAACACTTGAAAGACCAATACACTCAGTTTTAATTTTTGCCTTTCATTTTCACTTCATATTCAAATTTTTTTTTCAAGGAGTTTGTTACACTAAACACCCAGATTTGAAGACACAGATTTTTAGCAATAACCAAAAATTTAACAAAGACAATGGAGGCTAAATTGAAAAAGTTGTGAGCTCGTTTTTTTTTCAATAAGGAATATGTAAAATTTTTTTTCTACGTACCAAAAATAGAAAACGTATAAAAAGACACTAAATTTGGATTTTTTAGGTACTTGATTCTGTGATATGACAAGGTACCAATGATGCTCGATGAGGCGGTCCTCGAGAAAATTTTGTTGGGAACTCCTGCTCTAGACGATTCGAAACCGGCAGCAGAAAATAAACACTAAAGAATAAAACAAAAGGTGGATGGTTGCAATAATATCTGGGAACCTATAAATGAGAATTGGATATATGAATTTTTTTGAGGAGACTAAGGGGTGGGCTTTTACTGCCTTATCGTAGAAACCATCCACATACTCGTCTGACTCAGCAAAGGGAAATCATGCAAAGTTAGCGCTAATACGTCCTTAGTCAATCGTGTAAGATGTGTGGAATCAATTGACAAAAATGGGGTGCGCGGTGTTGTAGAATTACGGAACAGTTCGAACATGGTGCAGTTTCTTTTATCCATTACATTTCAAAGTGTTCCCTGGCTGATTTGAACTAATTCTGGCAACGAATTTGGAGCTTAATGACTCTTCGAGGTTGAAGAATGGAAATTAATATTTAATATCCATTTGATGTAGAGTCATTAGAGGCAGACCACTGATGCTTTGTCCTTATAGAAGAAGCCATTCAAGTGATACGGCTCAAGGTATTTCAGCACACCCCTCAGCCCTGCGTTCAGATCCAGAGGTACCAGCTCCACCGCAAGGTGAGGGTAGTTTTCACAATATCCAGGAGTTGTGTAGATTGAGAGAAAGGGCAATGACGTCACAGTCCAAAATGGCTGAATGAAAGATGACGCTGGTGGGAAATTAAAAAACCGAAGATAGATGGTTCGTTGGATTGGGGTACAAAGGGACCAAAGTATAGGTATGAAATTTAAATGAAAAGATCTAACGAACCAACCAATCACATTCCAGTATTTTACCGGTGATTAAAACGAAACAGCCGATACAGCTCATTTTATTGGCTGTTAAAACAAGACATGCAGGTAGTATGTAGCTGCCACGTTCAAAAGCATCCCGAACGACCTAAATTATTTGTCAAATATATGTAAACTAACAAAACACACACACACACACACACACACACACACACACACACACACACACACACACACACAATCTTTAGGAAGAATATGGTAAATTTTTTTGCGATATATGTAATAGTTTTCGAATTAGAGATTCAGTAGTAAAGCAATGCCCCATGATCAGTCTGCTCCCCCCCCCCCCCCCCCCCCCCCCCCGTCCCCAAAGAGTTACTTCAAATTGTCATTGAGTCTAAGTTTGCATTTCGTATAAATTTTCTCATACTGTTGTTTCGAGACTAAACTACTAATACCGTACTTCTAGTAAACAGTTACAAAGATAAATTTCTCGTGCTTGCAGCCATCTATAGTGAAGTAAATTGTAAACATTTGCTTATGATTTTTAAACTGGCCATTTGTCTACTTTAAGCTTTCTACGAATAATCATGGGGAAGAAGCAGCTTTCTTGTATGACAAAGAAACGGTCTTTTCATAGGCACCAGTATAAGAAAACAGATTCAGCCCGGATAACATTGTAAGTGCTTCGAAATAAAAAATTTCTTCAACAGATGACAGTTTTAAAAAAATGCTTCAGGTATTACTGATGCTACAGGCAATATTACTGTGGTCACAAATGTATTGTTTGCTGAAATTAAAAGATTTCTCCTCTGCGTATTTGGTGAAAATATAAGTTTTAATATTAACAGAGTTAGGTTGCAAATTTTTATAACACGTGTTAACTGTACGACTGTAGGCTCATTTTATAGCTGCTCTATACCAGGGAAAACAAGAAATGACTGCACTATTAACGGAAAGGCAG
Source organism: Schistocerca gregaria (assembly GCF_023897955.1). Classification (NCBI taxonomy): domain Eukaryota; kingdom Metazoa; phylum Arthropoda; class Insecta; order Orthoptera; family Acrididae; genus Schistocerca; species Schistocerca gregaria. The sequence goes on along the minus strand of NC_064920.1, from coordinate 1,082,060,284 downwards.
TGTATGAAATGAAATGTTTAGGACAGGGTCTGACAAATCTCAAAATAGTTTGTGCTATAAGGAATATGAGGCCACCAGTTAGGAAAAGTACTTATCACTTCGTCAACAGTAAGATTAATGTTGGTTACATGAGCGCGAAGAAATTATGTACCAGTAAAGCTGCAGCAGAAGAAATTAGACTCAAAAGCACTACGTTATCAGTTTCCTGTAATGTCACATGGCTTACAAGGGGACATTCGTCATTAGATGGGGTATGCACTGTAACAGGAAATCTGCATAAGTTTTGGAAACGAAAGTGTCACTTCGTATTTTAAGGATTGTGCACGGTGGAAAGCTAATTAAAAATACTCTGGCGTATGCAGAATGGATGGAAATCCATGAACCAAACTATTCAGCTAACCACATGGTTACAGCAGATGCCATGGAAGTGCGAGGAATGAAAAAAAAATTTCTACGATCAGGGATGAGACATGGTGCACCACAATACATTAATTACATCGATAATGGTGATACCGCATTCTTCAAGGCTGTTGCAGAATTCAAGCCTTGAGGACCCAATAACCATATCACTTAATTGGAATGTACTGGCCATGTCGAAAAGAGGATGTGTGCACAGTTGAGAAGAATGAAATTATAATACAAGAGAAGAAGCTTATCAACAGAGAACCTGAATGCTGTCGAAAGAGACCGACACATGTTGCTGTAAATACAACCATTTCGTACAATTGGGAATCCAATTAGAGAAAATTCTGATTCTGTTATTAATTTGAGAGCAGATGCACAGTAATTCACAAATTCTCTTCCGATTCCAAAACAGTGCCTATTTTTCCCAAGGCAAATGAGACAATTGTGTCCATATCAATGTGCAGCCTTCGAAGGCACTGTTAATAGTTACAGGCACAAAAGAACTTAGCCGCATTCAGTGATGGAAGCTAGCAACATGTGTTTAAAAATTTTATCACCACAGAGCTCTTAAAAAGATCTCTTGGATCTTATTCACAAAATGTTAATAAACAGTAAAATTTGGGAGTTTGTCCCAAAACTAGATATTGTGAGAAAATTACTGTTAAAATTGCAATTGAAGATGACGAAATCACAGTCAATGAAGACGTGAAAGGTAGGCTGGAAGTAATAAAACCTTCCAGACGTTATTCTTTTCCTGGAGGAAGGAAAATGTTTCTTTATGGGGTTATACTCTTAGGTCATTTTTGAAATGATTTGAGATGCAAGATTTATACAAAAATATGTAACCGTTTTCAAAACGTACTTTGTAAACTTGGCTTCATTTTATGGACTAAAATAACTAATTACGAAATTTCCTTTACTGTAATTAACGAAGCAACCACATCCGTGTATTCTGGCGGTCACGAGCTGCTGCTACACTAACTTCGTGATATTTTCGTAGTGATGCTGTGCGGCGGCGGGTTAATGATAAGAAATAAGACATATCGTTCGCCGTCTTCCACTAGCTCCTGGAAACTATTTTTGTGGTCAGCCAGAAAGCGATGGAGGACATACTAGCCATAGTTTCCAGTCTGCAAGCCCACATTTTTCTTTTGTTCACTAAAGGAAATGTTTGTACTATGTTTACTCAATCAGTAACTATAATCATTAATAAAAGTTTTGAGCTCTAAGTGATTCAACTATATTCAAAAAAATTCACGCGCACAACACGGTAATACGCCTGATAACAACTAATATAATAACAGTAAATAATAATAATAATAATAATAATAATAATAATAATAGACATCTACGATAAGTTCCCATTAAATGATCTTTCGCCCTAACTTTTAGTAACCTACGCTAATTGCTCGCCACAAAAATGAAAAATAATCTCACCACTTACCACGCTGTTTTGTTAACATTACGGGCGATACACGAACAATTCAGCGAAATCGAAGCGATCCAGGACGGTGTACAATCCTCGCGAGTTCACTTCCTATTTGTGCCGAAAACATGCGTTTAGTTGCAGCCTGGCTGTGACTTCACCCGAGGCAGCACGGAAGCCGGCGTTTGACTGACACGGACCGATTGATAGCTGAGTGCGCGTAGTCAAGTCACAGCCTTTCAAGCCGTATTTATACAAGGGCGTAGCGGACGGCCAAGGGAACACCTGCTGTCATCCGCTCTATGCACCGGTAGTAGCCTCTAAATGGCCGCTTTCTCGGACGCTAATATTTTATTACACTGTCATAAATCAATTTAGAACCTTCGTAATTTTTGTATGAATGGAATTAAGTTGTCTATAACGACAGAAAAAGATCTAGGTCGCCTGTATTTAAACTTCGCCGTCTAGAATTTTTAGAACGGACCCGACAGTAGAACGTGACCACTGAACTACATCTTTAAGAGACCTTGTATTGATTGTCACTTATATCAAAGTCTTGAAGTTTGTCATATCTTTATTATTTAATGTGTTTAATCGCGTGCTGTAATGAGAACTTTCCTGCATTAATGTAACAGATACTTAATCTACTGCAAACAGGGACGTTTTCGTTCCAAATTTAAGTTTTAGTAAATTACTCGAAAGCTACTAGACGTGGCTTAATGGGGTCACATAGTTATTGTATTTATATCGAACTGCAGGTTCATACAAATTTTTGACTTTCTAGCTTTTTATTTAGTGCCACTTATTTTTTCTTAAAACGATGTATTTAGGGAAGGATATTCATCTGATCAGTCTGAGAATTGACAGTTTAAACATTAATTGGCAAAGTTTGGAAAAGCGTCTTTAATTTTTAAGTTGATTCTTAAATTATGGTGCAATACTTGTATTCGACCGACGACGTGGCGCTATTGGCAGGGACTGAGGGAGGTCCCAGTACACTCACTCGCCTCTGTTTCTCACACAATGTACAGCGCTTTTTTCGCCACAGCGCCCAACACCTGGTGAATCTAATAAAACAGGTCCCAAGCGAGTATCTGCAGTAGTTTTCCAAAACATCCAGAGAAGCAAAGACGTAATTTCGTAATTTTTTGCTTTGTCCAATTTCTTTTTTAAATTCCGGACAATTGCACAGAGAATTTAATTTTGGAAAAATGATGGTAATAACGTTAACTGAAACTATATGAATGTGTCAGATAATCTGCTTTTATTAATACCATAGCACATGTGAATTCATGTTAACCGGAAAAAAACAAAGCTCAGTGTCAAGGAAGTTACAATTTCACAATACATTCACAATAAATGTTCCAAAATGTCTCCACTGAGTTCAGTTCATTTCGCTGCACCTGTATGAACAGATTTGCTTGCTCGTTTCACTTTCACAGGGTTGTTCTTAAATTTCGTCTATTGCATTCATAATGAGAGCAAGTAATGCCTTAATGCCTCACGTGTATTGACTTTGTCCTCATAAAGTACCAGACCATTAACAACAAAATAAATGGAAATCGTGCATTACTTTAACCATGTTCGCACATGCATTGACTATGCGCTGACGCATGTCGTCAGGCGTTGTCGGTGGATCACAATAGCAAATATATCCTTCAACTTTCCCCACAGAAAGAAATCCGGAGACATCAGATCCGGTGAACGTGCGGCCTATATTATGGTGCTTCGATGACCAATCCACCTGTCATGAAGTATGCTATTCAATACTGCTTCAACCGCACGCGAGCTATGTGCCGGACATCCATCATGTTGGAAGCACATCATCATTCTGTCATTCAGTGAAACATCTTGTAGTAACATCGGAAGATCATTACGTAGGAAGTCAGCATACATTGCGCCATTTAGATTGCCATCGATAAAATGAGGGCCAATTATCCTTACTCCCATAATGCCCCACAATACATTAACCCGCCAAGGTCGCTGATGTTCCACTTGTCGCAGCCATCGTGGATTTTCCGTTGGCCAATAGTGCATATTATGCCGGTTTATGTTACCGCAATGTATGCTGACTTCCTACGTAATGTTCTTCCGATGTTACTACAAGATGTTTCACTGAATGACAGAATGATGATGTGCTTCCAACATGATGGATGTCCGGCACATAGCTCGCGTGCGGTTGAAGCAGTATTGAATAGCATACTTCATGAAGTCGTTTCTGAAAGTATTTGTTTGGAGTGTAGCCATGTATGGAAGTGAAACATGGACGATAATTAGTTTGGACAAGAAGAGAATAGAAGCTTTAGAAATGTGGTGCTACAGAAGAATACTGAAGATAAGGTGGATAGATCACGTAACTAATGAGGAGGTATTGAATAGGATTGGGGAGAAGAGAAGTTTGTGGCACAACTTGACTAGAAGAAGGGATCGGTTGGTAGGACATGTTTTGAGGCATCAAGGGATCACAAATTTAGCATTGGAGGGCAGCGTGGAGGGTAAAAATCGTAGAGGGAGACCGAGAGATGAGTACACTAAGCAGATTCAGAAGGATGTAGGTTGCAGTAGGTACTGGGAGATGAAGCAGCTTGCACAGGATAGAGTAGCATGGAGAGCTGCATCAAACCAGTCTCAGGACTGAAGACAACAACAACAACAACATGTTACCGCCGTTGGTGATTGACGCTTCGTCGTTAAATAGAATGCGTCCAAAAAGTCTGTCATCGTCCCGTAATTTCTCTTGTGCCCAGTGGCGGAACTGTACACGACATTCAAAGTCGTCGCCATGCAATTCCCGGTGCATAGAAATATGGTACGAGTGCAATCGATGTTGAAGTAGCATTCTCAACGCCGGCGTTTTTGAGATACCCGATTCTCGAGCAATTTGTCTGCTACTGATGTGCGGATTAGCCGCGACAGCAGTTAAAACACCTACTTGGGCATCATCATTTGTTGCAGGTCGTGGTTGACTTTTCACGTGTGGCTGAACACTTCCTGTTTCCTTAAACAACGTAACTACACGGCGAACGGTACGGACACTTGGGTGATGTCGTCCAGGATATACCGAGCAGCATACACAGTACACGCCCGTTGGTCATTTTGATCACAATAGCCGTACATCAACACGATATCGACCTTTTCCGCAACTGGTAAACGGTCCATTTTAACACGGGTAATGTATCACGAAACAAATACCGTCCGCACTGGCGGTATGTTACGTGACACCACGTACTCATACGTTTGTGACTATTACAGCGCCATCTGTCACAAAGCGAAAAGAGTGGTTCAACTAAAACAGTCATATTTCTTTACGTACTACACGAATATTTAATAAAAAATGTGGGTTCCTATTTTAAAAAACGGAGTTGATATTCGTTTGACCTATGGCAACGCCATCTAGCGGACCAGCAATAGCGCCATCTGGTTTCCCCCTTCAAGCTAGACGAGTTTCGTTCTTTGTAGTTTTTTCGTCTGACGCTTATTTCGGTCAATACCAATGGATCACCCTGTATATGTTCAGTCCTATTGCCAGAGACCTTAAAGTAAAAAGTACGTGTGTAGTGGATGGACTATGTGTGGAGAATGATGGTCACACACTCGTTTCACGAGCTGTAACACCCACCACATTGTGTCACACGTTAATGTTAGTTCAAAAATGTTCAAATGTGTGTGAAATCTTACGGGACTAAACTACTAAGGTCATCAGTCCCTAAGCTTACACACTACTTAACGTAAATTATGCTAAGGACAAACACACACACACACACACACACACACACACACACACACACACACACACACACACACACACCCAAGCCCAAGGGAGGACTCGAACCTCCGTCGGGACCAGCCGCACAGTCCATGACTGCAGCCCCTAAGACCACTCGGCTAATCCCGCGCGGCTTAATGACAGTATTTGAAAAAAAAGTAATTATTGGTAAATGAAACATTATGGTACCGGAGACCTATTCAAGTCTGAAACACCGATGATGCATACATCAATTTTTGTTATGTACTCAGTATTAATCATATGAAATAGTGCATCTGTAAAGATTTTTTAAAAATGATTTATTTTCGTGATCGAAACACAATCGAACACGTTTGGTTTTACCCCAAAGAAAATTTCAGTTTACCCCTCGAGGGATAAATACCCCCAGGATGGGAACCACTGAACTAGAAGATCTGTCTAAGTCATCTCGTATCATCCTACAGCCACTCAACGCTGACTCCTTCCCTTACGCCACAGTGTCATCAGCAAACAGCCGGTTCTTCTGCTGGCAATGTTAATATATGCTCCTGTACAGTGGAGGCGATGCGAAACTCTGATGAACTAACATATTCAACAGTAATGATGACTGCCGTTACCCCCATTATCTATCGTTTTAACAAGACTCATGCAAAATGTTCTATATTTTGTAGGATTGTGCCGATTTACTGGATCTTGTACCACTTTAATCCATTCCAAATAACCTTGTGCAGTGAAACGTTGAAACATCTTCACCCTTAACAGTTCTGTTGAACTGGTCCGTAACTGAGGCTTTCAAAGTAATAAACAATGAATAGTGATTCTGTATTATCTTCTTGAAGTAATCCTTATCTAAATTCGTTCATAAATGTTTCAGAGTCCTAACTATTACTACTTCATTCAGAGGCGACCAGTTATTATGTGCTAATATGCTACAGCATGCTGTACATATCACACTGAAATTGTGCTGTTTCTCTTCCAATCCAAGCCGGAAATCGCACTAAAATTACGCCATTTCTCTTCGAATGCAAGCAATAAATCGCACTAAAATTACGTCAGTTTTCGTCCAACTCATGCTGGTATGCAAATAAAAAGGAGGGAAATCTGTGCTGTGTCGAGTGCTGAAATTATTGTCCGCTGCACTACAAGCAACTTACAGAAGGGACGCAGCCGTCTGTCAGCTATGTTTTTAACTGCGCATGCTCTGACGTGACGTCATCGCTGCCGGCACTGAGGATGCTTAGTTGCTCACAAGCGCCGAGTTTATTACTTCTCTCCGAGCAGTTCAAGTAAGAATTGTGCAAGTCTTAGAGTATGAGGATTTTAGACGAGCAGTTGTAGTGGCAACGATGAACTTGAGCGGGTGTCATGGGACGTCCGCCCAGAACAAACGAACAACAACGAATAAAATGGGATCAAAGAAAAAAAGTGGTTTAGAGCATAGACTGGTAACTTGTAAGCTCACGTTCCAATCCCATTGCTACAAACATTCTTTTTCCCACCATTCTGTTTTATTCTTCTGAGTTAAAATGTTAATTATAAAATGAAACTCTTCGAGTGCTGCAGACATGCTCTCTACTTTCCTTATTGAGAGCTGCTTCGTTGTCTCTCGTCTCTGTACTGCCCGCCAAACGCTCGTGCCTGCGCTGAGAGGCGGCATTCTGGCCGCTATGAAATACATACCCGATTTTATGAACACTATTAGGTACAAGAATTTGATTTTTGCACATCTTAATTTTGATATGTTCACTTTATAAAGGACTTTATTTTCCTTATTTGTCATAGTTGCTGTGCTACATCAAATTAAGTAACTAAACCATAAAACAAACGTATAAAGAATTTTCAGAGGTGAAAATGCAATGCATAAACTTCCTTTATGGTTGATTTTAGGCCAAACAATGCTGCATGTGAAATGTATATAACTCGACGATCTATGGCTGGCTAAAGAAGAAGCATTGGGCATACAAATTGTAGTTTCCGGTCACGAAAAAGTAAAGTAAAGTAAGTTTATTTAAAACTGAGTTATTGATTTTTATATCCAACAGGCGATTGTGCACAGTGTGGCTAATGTGTCCGGCAGCTACGAAATACTTATCCAATTTTGACAGCACTTTTAGGTGAAAAAATTTTATTTTTGCATATCTTAATGTCTCATATCTTCACACGATAAAGGACAGAATTTCTTTTCATTAGTCATTATAGTTACTGACTGCACAAAATTTGAAAGAGTTAACAGAGGTAAAAAGCAATGCGTAAAAAGCAAGGCATGCCGGAGTCAGCGTGCATGCGAGTTTCAGTGTTTACATAACATTCAGTTAGCCACAGCAATTCGAACCTTACTTTCCGAATAATGTTCGTAATATGCACTAATGTGTACACAGCTATTACTAGGTAGCTAAGAATGAATGAATGAATGAATGAGTATGCGTGTGTGTGTGTGTGTGTGTGTGTGTGTGTGTGTGTGTGTGTGTGTGTGTGTGTGTGTGTGTCTACGTGCTTAAGTGTTTTTTACAAATAATTCATGTCTTTCAGTACTTACGAACATGTTGCAGAATTCACACGTTTCAGACATTTTAGACGATGGCGACTACATACTCCTTGGTTGTTTCATTTTAATGGCTGGTAAAATACTGGCCTATAAGCACTATGGGACCTACCATCTGAGGCCATCAGTCCGCTAGACTTAGAACTACTTAAACCTAACTAACCTAAGGACATCACAACAACCATGCCCGAGGCGGGATTCGAATCTGCGACCGTAGCAGCAGCGCGATTACGGACTGCCATATTAGCCGCTACTGCACTGTCGCTGCACCTAAGAAACTTACAGATATTAGCAAAACTAGCCTCTCTGGGTCCTGAGGCCCGGACCTCTAGATGCGAACCCAGGGTTGAGGAGTGTGTTGGAAAATCTTCACCCACACTACTCATACAGATACTAGCCTGTATCAGATCACGGGTTGCCACGGAAAAGCAGTATGCCAGGAGGAGATTTTGAATGTGCAGCTGCACATGCAGTGTGATGCATTCGAAGTCTTCTAATAATCAGGGAAACATTATTGGTTCAAATGGCTCTGAGCACTATGGGACTCAACTGCTGTGGTCATTAGTCCCCTAGAACTTAGAACTACTTAAACCTAACTAACCTAAGGACATCACACACATCCATGCCCGAGGCAGGATTCGAACCTGCGACCGTAGCAGTCGCACGGTTCCGGACTGCGCGCCTAGAACCGCGAGACCACCGCGGCCGGCAAACATTATTGAAGCAGTACTTGCTGGAAACCCTACAACAGCAGAAGAAGCGTTCAGTAATTTCAAAGCTCGCTGTTGAGACGTTGCCGACATAGTAATGGATTCTCTGTTGCTGCGTCCGATTCTGTCGTAGGAACTGGACAACATTTCAAGTGTGCAAGTACTCGTCATCTTCAGTATCATCCTGGTGATAATACTGTGCAATTTCAACGACAATATCGGATATAATGTCCAAGAACCTTTCAAGCAATTACCAAACTTTACAACGGAAAAGCAACGAATTTGTACATGCAACACACTCACGTTGATTTATAATTAACAATGCAGAGTAGGTTATCTGGTTCTATTTTATCTGACTTCTATTAATATGATTTAAAAAGTGAGAGTGCCACTGTAAGTTACAACTGAAGTAATACGTTATTGAACAGCATATTCCACTGCCGTCCTTCGTCTCGCCCCTTGTGTTCAACAGAAAATCTTCCAGGCTGTTCCCTATATACCCAGGTATGTAGCAGAAAAGTAAATGTAAATCGCAGCCCTGTGTATCCGGTATAAATACATTCAGGCAGCACCATTACTTGCTCCGTATTCTAACACATATGGCACTGCCCTAAGCAATACGTAAACCGACACATACGCCGGACGTCCAAGCGCCACCAACATTACAGTTGAGCACGAAACCAGCCTGCCATCCGCACGTAACGCTGCATCCCGCCATACTGACAAAAGCATACCCAGCACGTGAGCAATGAATGACGAAATACTTCAGAGGTCACACAGTGAATGCCTCTCGCTACTAGGACACAATATCCCCTATGTTCTGTGGTTACTGCCAGCGAGCAAACCACTTGTTAAGGCAAGTCGTTCCGCGAACTAGTTAAATAAATCACACCAAGTTGATCTCTCACATTTCACCATCACGTTAATAGAAATTTGGAATCAACTGAAAAGGTGGTCCTGTGAATGTAAATTACTACTGGATAACAATGATGCAGAACAGATATTGTCTGAACAAACTACCCCTGTCGGAGGATCGACATGGGTGTGTGTGTTGTTCTTAGCGTTAGTTTAACTTAGATTAAGTTGTGTGTAAGCCTAGGGGTTGGGGTGTTTGGAGGAGGAGACCAGACAGCGCTGTCATCGGTCTCATCGGATTAGGGAAGGACGGGGAAGGAAGTCGGCCGTGCCCTTTCAAAGGAACCATCCCGGCGTTTGCCTGGAGCGATTTAGGGAAATCACGGAAAACCTAAATCAGGATGGACAGAAGCGGGATTGAGCCGTCGTCCTCCCGAATGCGAGTCCAGTGTGCTAGTGTAAGCCTAGGGACCGAGCATAAGTTAGTTTAACTTAGATCAAGTAGTGTGTAAGACTAGGGACTGATGACCTCAGCAGTTTGGTCCCACAGGAACTTACCAAAAATTGAACAAACTACTTCTAAAATGCGTCTGTTGTTACCATTCTCATATGGTATAACAAATTACGAAAGCCTCTTCATGCAGAAATAGTGCCAAACACAGGAAATATTAGGACGTAAGAAACTTCCTGCAGAAATCTATCAATGGAAAGAAGAGCGTACAAATTCTAAAGAGAAAACACGAACTACGTTAAGTCCGAAGGCAAAAAGAACTTGAAATACAAGTACTTCAAAACAAGACTGTTCTATTGTCAGCGTTCCCACTGACATTAATATCGAACCAACCTTCCCCCATTATTTAAGAGACTACACAGTGAAAATGTCTTTTCGAAAAGCAGTTTTTACTGACCAATTACTGCTCTCAATTTCCTGGCACATTAATTGTTTGATTGCGCTACATTAACTGTCCAAAGGTGAAGGGGTTTATTATGTCCGAAATTGTGGACTCATGCCACGTAATGATCACAGTAGGTTACGTCAAAAAATAAATAAAAGGTGAGAATATGTTCCTCGTATCTTCGCTGCGCAAGCACCATCTGTCTTCCTACCATCTCTAATCTACGAATTTTGGCACGTGTCACGTTGCTGATATGAGATATCCTGCGTTGGAACCACGGCAGGAACATGCGGTCTTCTGTTATCTAATGGCATGCTTACGGTGAATCCAAAAAATTGCAATCTATGCAGTTAAGGAGTTTACAACACTAGCAATACATGGCGACTTCTTAACACTGCGTTAATAGACAAGGTTTCACAAAGACGTTTAAACTCAAATCTTCAATCCATAGTGCGAGCAAAACACCGCTTCCCTTAAGGCCCCTGCGTGAGGCCAAATTTCTCTAATTTGTTCCGTCGAGTTCGTTTCCGTGTTTGCAGAAGTCTAGCTTTGTAACAGCTGTTTCGTGTGGCTGCTCCAAGTCTTTCAGTTGGACGCCACTTTAAGTCTTGCCTGTCGCTCATCCATCGGAGAAAACGAAAGGACAACCACAATTTAACGGGAATCTGAACGACGCGTCGTTTCGAGCAAATTTTCACATCGTTGAGAGGTGAAGGCAGACTGAAAAATTCCGTAGTCCGAGCGGAATTCGACCGCACGTCCTTCACATTTACACGCACACGCTTTACCGCTATTATCACCAGAACTAACTTACTCTCTCTGATCTAAAGAAACCGGACACATATTAGTGCACAATAACATGGGGAACGTCCATCCTTCGCTTTTGCGACGGCTTTAACTCTGCTTAGGACATTTTCAGTGAGGTGTCGGAATGTTTTGAACATGGCTGCGTGGCCAGCGATCGTTTACAAAGCAAAATTAACAAGAATAGCAGCCATCGGTAGCAAAAAAGTTATCTTTTGACCCTTGTTTCGGCACTGCTATGAGTGCCTTCACCAGAAATAAAACTCTCAAACTGGCCTATAACCTAATTACAAAATTACAGGAAAGAAAACTTATTTAAGTGTAGCCGGCCGTGGTGGCCGAGCGGTACTAGGCGCTACAGTCTGGAACCGCGCTACCGCTAAGGTCCAATAGTGCCCAGAGCCATTTGAACCATTCTTTTTTTTTTTTTTTTTTGAAAGAGTACTGGTTAGTAGTACAAAAAAGGAACAGTACTTACATGTCACGTTTTAAACTAAAAAACAAGTGATAAAGCTTTAATCACAAAATTAGTAAAACAGAATACATAAAAGAAAAGCCACTATGGGCTGCTCATATAAGTCCAGCTACGGTAGCAGCAGACAGGCGACCGCGTTAGCAACTGCGGGCAGGTAAACACTACACCAAGGTCCATCTAGTAGCCGCAAATACAACCAGGCTTCGTAACATTCAAAATGTAGACAGGCGAATGTTACTATGAACATTATTTTGTTGTTGTTGTTGTTGTTGTCGTTGTGGTCTTCAGTCCTGAGACTGGTTTGATGCACCTCTCCATGCTACTCAATCCTGTGCAAGCTTCTTCATCTCCCAGTACCTACTGCAGCCTACATCCTGAATCTGCTTAGTGTATTCATCTCTTGGTCTCCCTCTACGATTTTTACCCTCCACGCTGCTATCCGGTACTAAATTGGTGATCCCTAGATGCCTCAGAACATGTCCTACCAACTGATCCCTTCTGCTGGCCAAGTTGTGCCACAACTCCTCTTCTCCCCAATTCTATTCAATACCTCCTCATTAGTTATGTCATCTACCCGTCTAATCTTCAGCATTCTTCTGTAGCACCACATTTCGAAAGCTTCTATTCTCATTATTTTGTACGTGAAGTAAAAGGCAATAATTTTATCTGACAGCAGCAGACACGGTAACAAACTGTCTTCATACGAGCTTATAAATACATTTAAAGGCTGAAACCGCCATATTAGAAATACAAAGGGAGCTGAATAACTCAGCGAGCTGAAAAGACGTATAACATGAAATGCAGTTAATATAAACTTTTAAAAAACAAAAAATTATGAGTAGACTTGGATACAAAAAATATTTCGGTAACTACACGAGGGAACACTAAATCAAATATTAAGTAACGGCTTTATACCATTGAAGAAGCATGAGATCGTCGTTGCGTGGAAGATGTTTAAAAATATCTAATTCTTCGACAACATCTAATCAACGACCTTTCTTCTCAGTGTACAAAATGTTGATATCGTGAACAGCTTCGGGTGCGTGACCTGTAACCAGAAGATGGTCGGCAAAAAAACGACTTCTGGGTACCACAGCCTTTTTTTTCTTAAAAGATGTTCTTTTTATCTGACTGTAAAGACACGTCCTGTTTGTCCAGTGTAGTAGGAAGAGCAAGTATCGCGAAACATCTTATAGACACCAGAGTTTTTCAAAGGTGAACTATTATTGGTTGAAAAGGCGACATTACAGTTCTATTTATTAGGAAGAAGGCGTTAAATCTGATAGGAGATGGGCTCCAAGAAAGGAATAGAAAAGACCTTCTTTTGGTTGGACTCAATGATAGAGGTGCCAAGTGTAGTAAATTCCTGGTGTTGATTTTGTCAAATAAATAAATATGTATTATTTATATAATAAAATAGTAGTTTTAATTTAAATACCCTGGAAAAAATCCCCATAATTTACTTTTATGGCCATTCCAAATACACGGGTCCAATAGACCCACGACTATAGAGTTGCAAAGTATTTTTGAAAATCGCAATTAAGTTTTGTGAGCATCACTTCCCGATACGGTAATTCTTCATTACGAGATTTTTGGAGCGCTTAGAACTTCTAGCAATTCTGAAAATATATAACCTGGACTTTCGTAAAATCTCCTTCCGTTGCATACGCTGAGGACGGCTATAACACTGTTTTACAATTGAAAATGGTATTCCGCAATTGCACACAAAAATATCCTGAAAATGCCATTTTTTGTCTTGTGCACTACGCTTCCTTGTTGGGTCACTTACTGTTATAGGATTAATTGTAGGCATCTAAGTGATTGTAATGAAACTTAGCAATACCGCTTATAAAGAAGTAAAATTTCGCACAAAAAAGAAAAAAAATGATTACAAAGTATTCTTGAACTGTAATCGACCGGTACCGTGAAGTCAATGTTCACATGTTCTCCGAAGTACATGAAGTAATCATCGCTTACTCTTCTTTGCAAAGAACGTCACGCAGTAGTGGGCAGCTTACTGAAGTAACAGCCACGGACGCCACAACAATGTGGTTCCCTGCAAAGCCCCGTGGCGCTACTGTTGTCGCAACTGCATTGTTGCGCAAGTGTGCGAGTTTCAAAACAACGAACCAACAGCCGACATGACTGTAGCCTCACCACCGAATTTCCTCACAATACTTTGAGGGGGATTCTACAAAAATGAGTGCGCTTCTGTGACCTTAAGTTTACCCTGCATCAGCTGTATTGAGTACATCTGGCACCCCGTCAAGCGAAATGAGGGGATGCAGAGAGGGCGGTAATGGATAGTGCTGTAAAAGGAACGTCTATATTTTGTAACGTATGTTTTCGATATTGTCGAGGGCGCATCACCGTCACTTTATGGAGTAGGCTGCGCAGCCTGTTACGGAAGCTATCTTGGCCTCGGACGTCCGACACTACGCCGAACATAGTTCATATCGAGACACAAGGCCGTTGCGAATACTCGTTACTGAACCTCATTAAGTATAAAGTCTCTAAAATGTGGCGTTTCCGAAGAGCAATGAGCTTGCTGGTGGATGTTAGCAAATGAATGACGCGACAGACCATTAACATCTGAAAATACTCTAATTCACGGAATAGATAGGTAGAGAGATAAAAACTGATAAACATTCCTGAAATGACAGAGGCTTCTATTGAAACCAAAAACGAGTGCTTAAACTGGCCAGCAGATGGCGCAGGACAACAATATGTCAGCGACGCCGCAAGAAAATCGTGTATAAAGTGGGCGACGGAGAGTCAGCTCACCCACAGCCTGGCTGATGGAAGCTAGAACTTTTATTCCTGAAGGCGCTCCGCCCCGTGTGAAAGATCTCTTGGGCACACAGTTCGATGAGGACTGCTTGCTGAGCCGCTGCGTCCGTCATGCTTCGCCTCCCAGGTCCCCGGCCACAATATGTGTGATTGTTGATTGCTGGGTTACCTGAAGTCGCAAGTCTACCGCGAACGTCCAACTTCCTTAGAGATGCTAAAATACAACAACCAAGAAGTCAAGTGGCTTTTATCGATGACAAACGCGTGTAATGTGCTGAGTTTTATGCAGTTGACATCTTGTGCGTAAGGTTCAGCGTAAAATGAACATGCTTTATATTTTAAAAAAAAAGTTTAAGACCTAAAGATTACAGCCAAGACTTTTGAAAACGGTTGCCTTGAATAAAAAAAATATTTTGTGCCATATTGGGTTTTGAATTGTTTTTAACACGTATTTTTGATGAATGACGGCCGACATGTTAAATATTTGTTGTAACGAACAAAATCTTTGCTAAAATCAATTTTCATGCTAATTATTATTTTGTATCATACATTATGTGATCAAAAGTATCCGGACACCTGGCTGAAAATGACTTACAAGTTCGTGGCGCCCTCCATCGGTAATGATGGAATTCAATATGGTGTTGGTCCAGCCTGAACCTTGATGACAGCTTCCATTCTCGCAGGCATACGTTCTATCAGATGCTGGAAGGTTTCTTGTGGAATAGCAGCCCATTCTTCACATGGTGCTTCACTGAGCACAAAGCTGTTCAGTAGGATTCAGGTCAGAAATGCCAGTCCATTACAGGAATATTATTGCCGTGTAACCACTCCGCAACAGGCAGTGTTGAAAAATGCAATCGCCATCCCAGAATTGCTCTTTAACAGTGGGAAGGAAGGAGGATCTTAAAACATCAATGTAGGCCTGTGCTGTGACAGTGCCACGCAAAACAACAAGGAGTGCAAGCCCCCTCCATGAAAAACACGATCACACCATGACACCACCAACTCCGAATTTTACTGTTGGCATTACACACTTTGGCAGATGACGTTCACCGGGCATTCGCCATATCCACACCCTGCCATCGGACCGCCACAGTGTGTATCGTGATTCGTACCTCCATACAACGTTTTTCCGTTGTTCAATCGATCAATGTTTGCGCTCCTTACACAAAGCGAGGCGTCGTTTGGCATTTACTGGCGTGAGGTGTGGCTTATGAGCAGCCGCATAGCCCTGAAATCCACGTTTTCTTACCTCCCGCCTAACTGTCATAGTACCTGCAGTGGATCCTGATGCAGTTTGGAATTCCTGTGTGATGGTCTGGATAGCCGGCCGGTGTGGCCGTGCGGTTCTAGGCGCTTCAGTCTGGAACCGCGTGACCGCTACGGTCGTAGGTTCGAATCCATCCTCGGGCATGGATGTGTGTGGTGTCCTTAGGTTAGTTAGGTTTAAGTAGTTCTAAGTTCTAGGGGACTAAAGACCACAGATGTTAAGTCCCATAGTTCTCAGAGCCATTTGAACCATTTGATAGTCTGGATAGATGTCTGCCTGTTAACATTACGACCGTCTTCAACTGTCGGCGGTCTCTTGTCAGTCAACAGACGAGGTTGGCCTGTACGCTTTTGTGCTGTACGTGTCCCTTCACGTTTCCACTTCACTATCACATCGGAAACAGTGGACCTAGGGATGTTTAGGAGTGTGAAAATCTCGCGAACAGACGTATGACACAAGTGACACCCAATCACCTGACCAGGTTCGAAGTCCGTGAGTTCCGCGGAACGCCCCATTCCGCTCTCTCATGATGTCTAATGACTACTGAGGTCGCTGATACGCAGTACCTGGCAGTAGGTAGCAGCACAATGCACCTAATATGGAAAACGTATGTTTTTGGGGGTGTCCGGATACTTTTGATCACATAGTGTATCAAGCGCCATCTGTTGGTCATTTATTGCAGTATTTTGCTTTCAATAAAACCACATGTCATTTCAAGATTGTGTGTCAATTTTTACCTCTGTTTGGCCGAAGAAAGTAATATCAGAGACAATTCCACTCACGCGATCTATGCGTCCATTAGGCCAGGCAGCTGCGCGTAGGCAGTGTTAAATAGTGGAAGTACGAACGTAGTGTGTCAAGGTTCTGAACAAACTGCACATCTCTAAATCAAGTGTTCAGAGCATTCTCCAGAATGTTCTGAAGATGAGAAACGTGTGTGGAAAGTTTGTCCAACAAACACGTGGACGCCATTCGCGACTTGAAATGCAAAACACGGACAATTCATCATCATCATGATTTAAGACTGATGATGCCTTTCAGTGTTCAGTCTGGAGCATAGTCCCCCTTATAAAATTCCTCCATGATCCCCTATTCAGTGCTAGCATTGGTGCCTCTTCTGATGTTAAGCCTATTCAAAATCATTCTTAATCGAATCCAGGTACCTTCTCCTTGGTCTACTCTCTACTGCTGAACCCATGGGAGTCTCTTGGGTAACCTTGCTTCTACCATGCGTGTAACATTATCCCACCATCTAAGCCTGTTCGCCCTGACTGCTACATCTATAGAGTTCATTCCCAGTTTTTCTTTGATTTACTCATTGTGGACACTCTCATACCGTTGTTCCCATCTACTAGTACCTGCAATCATCCTAGCTACTTTCATATCCGTAACCTCAACCTTATTGATAAGGTAACCTGAATCCACCCAGCTTTCGCTCCCATATAACAAAGTTGGTCGAAAGATTGAACGGTGCACAGATAACTTAGTCTTGGTACTGACTTCCTTCTTGCAGAAGGGAGTAGATCGTAGCTGAGCACTCACTGCATTAGCTTTGCTACACCTCGCTTCCAGTTCTTTCACTATGTTGCAATCCTGTGAGAATATGCATCCTAAGTACTTGAAACCGTCCACCTGTTCTAACTTTGTTCCTCCTGTTTGGCACTCAATCCGTTTATATCTCTTTCCCACTGACATTACTTTCGTTCTGGAGATGCTAATCTTCATACCATAGTCCTTACATTTCTGATCTAGCTCTGAAATATTACTTTGTAAACTTTCAATCGAATCTGCCATCACAACTAAGTCATCCGCATATGCGAGACTGATTATTTTGTGTTCACATATCTTAATCTCACCCAGCCAGTCTATTGTTTTCAACATATGATTTTCTGGAAAAAGTAATCAGTTCGAGTAACAAACTACAACCAATCACAAAACGTCTGAGATGAGCAACATCCCACAAAAAGTATTTGATTATCAGTTTCACATGGTTGTATGAACATACTCTGCGTTGTACTCAAGGGAGAGAGAGAGAGAGAGAGAGAGAGAGAGAGAGAGAGACATTATGACGGACACCTGAAGCATTAAAACGACCACCGTAACTTCGTTCTATTTTCATTAATATAGTCTCGAAACGTTTTGGTCTGACGGGCCAGGAGAAAAGGGGGAATGATACAGGGCGTGCTGAAAAGCAATACCTCTGAATTTTTTATTCTGTTCTCAATATCACTCGAGGCATTACATATCACGAAAATCACACGGTCAACTTTCCCGCTTCGCTGAAGCCAGCTGGAAATCTCTGCTTAACAGTGCTCCGAATTGTAGCGTGTAACATGGCGGTGTGTAACGTACCTGTCGGTGTGTGAGTGAACTCAAAGCAAGAATTCGAAGAGTTCCTCCACATATGGAGCTCCCTCTCCATTAACATGACAAGGGAAGATCACACCAGAGCGCTGCGACATCTATAGTAATCCGACGCTTTGGTTTCAATGTCATCGATCATCCTCCAAGCCCCAATTGACCCCATACGACTTTCATCTGTTTCCAAAACTTGAAGAACACGATGTAAGACTTTGTTTTGATAGTGATGAAGCCATGGAGATAAAAAAAGAAGGGAGTTATCATTAAGTCACAAACTTGAGGCCGACGTCCGCCATCTTATGTAGACCAAAACATTCGGATCACCGTATTTATGCGTCCGTAGCTCACCGCGGTACATCCACGTGATGACACCGGACGCGCTCGTACGCAGTTTTGACCGGTGGGGATATCTATCACCTTTTGCGGTCGTATCCCAGATATCATCTAGTGCTTTGATTGTGTGGAGTCGTAGCTGTTACATCAAGACTGCATCGTTTACGGGTGAACTAACCTATCCGATCGCAATCTAAAATTTAAAGGAATCCACTATCGTAAGTGGAGTCGTGGAAGCAATATTTTCTTTTGTATACATGACTTATGGTTGCGCTCTTTACTTTCATTCATTCCCGTGTTTTTCATTGCTTTCCAAACCGCAAACGCTGATATCCGAGCCAGACTGTCTCAAGGTCCCAGTATAACACACGGCTACGCGACGGCGCTTATTGTTGGTGCAGTTTCTCATGCCCTAAAATCCTCCTGCCGATAATTATTCATTGTTCGCATTTCCTACACCTTTAAAAACGAGTCTAGCTAGAGCAGCCGGAGAAAGGGGAGATGCGTGTGTGAATTTTGTGTATATGATTATATGAATGTGTGTGTGTGCTTTGCTTCCTTTCTAAAAAAAAATGTTTGGGCGAACTTATGTGAACACATTTATCATCGTGCTTGCCTGCTGCTCGGCGTGTGAGTAACAACCTATCCGCGCCACACTGTAATTATTCCCTCATGAAGTTTGTTGTAAATAATCACTGCACTTAAGGAGGGACAATAATGTTCATAACAATACCAGAAGAAAAAAATTACATTACGCCACATTAAGGTTGTCTGTAGCACAAGCTGGGGCTCACAATGCTGCAAGCAAAAGTTTTGGTAATTTACCTAACCAGAAGTTTTGATCAATCACCCAGTGATAGAAAATTAATGACAGATAGCAAAATGAACTTTGAAACTAAACCGAAAAAGTTCCTCTTTGACAACTCCTACTATTCCGCAGAAGACTGTTTATTACTGTAGCGTGTAAATGGTGATTGGTAGGAATTACTATCTGTCTGTATATAATAAAAAAAAACGAAAATCTAATATATGATCAGCATTGAGGCATATTTACCAAAAAAAAACCTTGAATATAAAATGACTCGCTCCACTTCATTATGATTTACCATGCAAATGATGGACAGAACATGATAACTAACTATTGGCAGACCACAAAGAATAGTATAGACTTACATACTTTGGAAACCTCAAAATGAAAATCAAACGCAAACTGAAGCAGACGATTTAAGTAGACGTACATTGATATGTTCGGTTATTCCTAAAAATATGGCAAGAGTTACTGGCGAGGTTAGGTTAGTGTTGTTTAACGTCCCATCGACAACGAGGTCATTAGAGACGGAGCGCAAGCTCGGGCTAGGGAAGGAAATCGGTCGTGCCCTTTCAAAGGAACCATCCCGGCATTTGCCTGAAACGATTTAGGGAAATCACGGAAAACCTAAATCAGGATGGCCGGAGACGGGATTGAACCGTCGCCCTCCCGAATGCGAGTCCAGTGTGCTAACCACTGCGCCACCTCGCTCGGTAGTTACTGGCGAGAAATATTCAGGGAAACTAAGCAAATTGGCTACAGGTGGAAAAGTAGCCTTGCGTTACACAGGTTAGATTATCATCACTAAAAAAATATCCATTTTACGGGGCCTAAGAGTTGGAGACCATTCCCTTAATCACACTTATTGTATACCACATTGCGGGAACCTGCTTAATAAGTTATATCATTTTATTACCCTGTAAATTGCTATTATTGGTCATACAGCCACTACGTTTACATGTGACGTATCTCCCGAAAGACGAAAACCGTATTCCGGAAACCGTTTTTTGCTGTCATGTTAAGTTCTGAATCGGATTTGCTAGCTCAGTTAAACATGGCGTCTAGAAAACAGCTGTTTCTGATTTAGTCAACACAATCGCTGTTTCTCTTCACTTGAGTATTAGAGAGTGACAGCTTCATGCTCTGCTTCTCCTTCGCTGCACAATAAGACACTCTGTCCGTACCAAACGAATATTTTGGAAACAAAACGTAACTTCACAATCCACGCACGTGTCAAAAATAGTTGTGTGTTTACATGGGAGCGAAAATCGATTGCCGGCCAGAGTGGCCGAGCGGTTCTAGGCGCTGCAGTCTGGAACCGCGCGACCGCTACGGTCGCAGGTTCGAATCCGGCCTTGGGCATGGATGTGTGTGATGTCCTTAGGTTAGTTAGGTTTAAGTAGTTGTAAGTTCTAGGGGACTGATGACCTCAGAAGTTATGTCCCATAGTGCTCAGAGCCATTTGAACCATTTGAAAATCGATTGTGAGAGTGGAAAATCGGCAGCTAGGAACGGATTTCCAAATTCGATTCTGGAGTGTTTACACGAGTAACCAGAAACTGCAGTGTGAAATCGGCGTACGAAATCCGGTCTCGGGTGCCCCATGTAAACATAGTGAGTGAATGACTCATGTCAGGTAAGCTCTTAAAGTGAGAAAGTGTGTAAACTACAGTGACAGTCTAATAAAATAAGAACTCTATTCTGCAAGGAGGTATTCCTCTTTGCTGTTCTGTATCTTCGAGACTTCAATAATCGTTCACTTTTGTTGACATGCCCGAGATACAATAGCGTGTCTTCCGTCATTGCAAACGTTTATGGGCTAGCAAAGAACACGTAGGTAAGTTTTTTGCAAACGTGAACATTAAAAAGGTTGTGCATACGAGTTGAAATCTGAAAATGTAACGGACAAGTAACGGTATCAGTAAGCAAACAAGGGTTCGTTTCGGAGTTCCAGCTCCATTTGTTGCTGTCGATACAAATACAGTAAAAGTGGAATTGAATGGATTACGAACGCATGCTTTGCACGTCACTTCCTTCTCTTCTTGGTTATTCGCAATATATCAACAAAACCTAAATTACATTAACGAGGCCAAATGTGTCGAATCACTGGAGCAAATACGCAATTAAGAACAGAAAAATATTCGAAATTGCTTTCCCGACTCTATGTTATTCATGTAATCACTATAATTTTTAGTATTTAAAACTATAAAATAATGAACACGAAGCAATCGTAAACAGTAGTCTGTTAATGTTTTGGATTATTTAAGATGGCGGCAGGCCCCACCCACTCTGGTTTCAAAACAACGTACAGTCTGTAGTGCCATCTACCTTCTTTCTCACCTGCATCGATGAAGCGGTGCAAGCAAACATGAGGTTGTTGCTCCGTCAACAGTCAGACACTCTACAGCGACGGTTTCAACAAACTGGTCTCTCGTTGGGAGAAATGTTTTCGTCGACAGGGTGACCGTACTGAGAAACAAATATACATACTTAGAGAATAAAAAGGTAGTATTTTAATGACGTTTCTCTTGTAAAAAAACCTTTTAAGAATTTTCACATAAAAATTAGGAGACATTGCTTTTCAGCACGCCTTCGTATTTGTTGACACCTTCACATAACAGGCAAAATTACATTATCCAAACACATATCTAGAACATGACGACCTCCACAACATGGGTGAAAGAATCTCAGAAAGATCTCGAGAGGTCCGACATCCCAGAACGGAACATGTTTCGTAACAGAATATAAAGATTGGAAGGGTTTCAAAGACAACAGGATAGCGACCACATGATGGAGTGCTGGAACCAGAGTACTAAGAGGTCAAAATGAAACTATAGAATAATCATAAATGGTCAATTCATCAACAGAAAAATTTTTAAAAATGTGTTGAACACAGTCCGTGCATGTCGTTTAATAGCAGAGTATATTGTAACGAAATAGGAACTTACCTAATATTACTTATCCCAGACATGACCTTGTTCACATAAAAAAATCTAAAAATAAAATAATCTAACCTTTCAACGGAAGCAGAATTTATCCCAAGAAAATTTAATACAAGTGGATGAAACCTGATATGTTTATAATCAAAAATGGTTCAAATGGCTCTGAGCACTATGGGACTTAACATCTATGGTAATCAGTCCCCTAGAACTTAGAATTACTTAAACCTAACTAACCTAAGGGCATCACACAACACCCAGTCATCACCAGGTGTTATAATCGATTGTTTTCAGAATTCACTGAACGTTACGCTCACTCTGTCTCGCCCGATAAATAATATTCACCAAGACCTTGCAATGGCTTTGGAATATCGTATTATGACGAATTCTGTTGTGTAAATAAATGCCATCCAACACGCTTCTGTCAGATTCAAAAGTTTTCACTCTATCCAAATGCTTCACAATGAAATTTTAACTATTATTTCCTGATTGGCCGTAACCAGGTAGTTTAATGGCGAACGCTACACGACCTGCGTAAAACTAGCACATTTCGTATTTTATACATCTGCATCAACTGTAGTTCTTTATGTCAAAATAATCCCCAACCTGCTGCATAAAAGAAATTTAATTTCCTTAACCGATTTCAGGCACTTAGTGCCTTCTTCAGAAGATTATAACTACCGCATAATTTGCGACTGTCAACAACAAGATGCACATAGCACATTACTGTTGTCACTTTCGATTAAACAGAAAAATATTCAACATGCGATTTGCTTAAACATGCGAAAGATACGAGTAACGATTACGAACAATGCAACTGCTCTGTTATATGCAGCGAAAGATGAAGAAAATAAATACAAAAATTTTTTCATCACTGCTAATAAATGCGACGTAAATGCCACAAGAATGAAAATAGGGTGAAAAGATGAAATGTTCGCAAAAAATGTAAAATTTACTGTGGATACTCAATAAATAAAAGAAATTAATTTAGTTTAAGCTTTTCAAATGGCAGAAAGGATTATTTAAAATGCTTGGCATGTAAGGTAAATGATAAATGTAACAAGTTCTAGGGGACTCATGACCTCAGCCGTTACGTCCCATAGTGCTCAAAGCCATTTGAACCATTTGGTAACTGTAGCAAAGATGCAAAGTATTAAAAAAATCTGTAGAGGAGCTTCCAATCATTTATAGAATAATATTAATAATAAAATAATGACTTACCTGAGGAAATTGGCGTGTCGTCATCCCACGTCGGTATTCCATAAACCAGTAGCGCGATCAATATTAATAATTGGTTCAGATGGCTCTGAGCACTTAACATCTATGGTCATCAGTCCCCTAGAACTTAGAACTACTCAAACCTAACTAACCTATGGACATCACACAACACCCAGTCATCACGAGGTAGAGAAAATCCCTGACCCCGCCGGGAATCGATCCCGGGAACCCGGGCGTGGGAAGCGAGAACGCTACCGCACGATCACGAGATGCGGGCAATTAATAATAGTTGCTGTATTTGTCCCCTTGAATATAGCCACCTGTTCACAAATGCTGAAGGAAAGTGCGATATTTGCAGTCTACACGCTCAACGAAGTATCTGAAATCGGTGACGTAAATCCAACGTGCGTCATAGAAAGACATCAACTCGTTTCAGTTGTCTCTTCATTGACCCGACAGATACCTTTCACCTTATTAAGTTCTAATACGACAACTGGCACTGAGAACAGCTTTAACTTGTGATTCCAGTAAGTTCACAATCCTCTCGACACAGCAAAAGTAGTCCACCCCACGAACACGTGACCCAACTGTCTGCACATTGCAGTTTTAAATCCCATTACGAGATGTCAGTTCTTAATATAAAACGGCTCATCATGTTTATGTTCTAATTGCATAGTTACCTGGTAAGTATGTGCCGCAATTCTTCAGCCATGTACCGGAAAAACAGTTTAAAAGCTGCAACTGCTAACGTACTTTTCTCTAGCTCCCGCACGACACACTCGTCTTTTATTCGCTCCCCTACCGACTAATTCTTTGCGCCAAGGGAGTCAGAATATATTGAAATCTCCGGCGACGCGTATCGGCTGCAGCTTCGGTGGTTTTTGTAGGCCAATTTTAGGTGGATTCCCGACTTGATACACCACAGGTGCCTCATATAAAACTGTGTGGCTCGAATTCCCCTACGCTACTCTGGTACGTTGTAAAACTATGACAGTGTATTGGATAACACGGAAGATGAATTATCAACTCTCTCGGATGTGCAATGAAAATATAAAAAAATTCCATCGTACTACAGTAGAATCTTCGCAGTAACTCCGGCAGGTAATTGCATTCCCTGTCCCCGCGCCGCACGTGCGTGGGCTGTTTCACAATGTGTGCCGGCTGACCGCGGTCGCCGCTCCACTTTGCAAGACGCCGTATTGTTGTTGTCCAGAAACGCACGTGTGGCTTGTGTTTGCGCAAAGTGGCGAACTGACATCGCCGTGGCCGACTTCCGTCACATTCTCGACATTCCGATTCCGAGTCAACTGGCTGGAGGTCCTCAGCTGCATCGCCGCAGTGTCCTTGCACAGTGCCGAGACGAATGTTGTCCGCGCAGTACAAGTCGTGAAGTGGTAAATGGTGGAGAGTTGGGAAAATGAAGAATCATGACAGTCTTATGCTGGGAAATCTCTCTTAGTATTGTAAACTATTATATTTATTATTATATTATTTATTGGTTTGACCAACTGAGGACCACATGAAATAACTTACATTTTATTCCTGTTTTCCTTTGTTTTTTTCGAGAAACTTTTCATTATTTCCGTAAGTTATTCTCTCCTTTCTTCTTTTCGTGTTGATTTTTCCTGGAAGCTCTTGAAACTCTTTAATTTTGCTCTGAACTTTTCTCTTTCTCCTATTCCTTCTTCCGTTGCTCAATTCTCCTCGGGTCCGCATTAACTTCTTTGATCGACGTCACCGGTGTTTTTTGGTTTCTGTCAAAAAAGTTAAAAATTCTTTCTGTTAGTCTTTCCTAATATGGCCTTTTTAGATGTCTATGGAATGAACTGTTCTCTTCCTCATTGCGTTTAATATTCGTTCTATTTTTAATAAATGTCTTTATTACTACTTAATTTCCATTTTCATCGTCATATTTTGCTCCGAAGATTTTCCTGCATATTTTCCTTTCCTTGTTTTCTGTTCCACCTAAATGTTTGGCTGCGTTTAACAAAAGGCACTCTGAAGCATAAAGGAATTCAGGTCTAACGACAGTACTGTAATGCCAGAGTTTTGCATTTATGGATGGAATTGTTTTGTTAATTAAAAGCCATTTCAGTTTTCACTGTCACTGCTAAGTTAACTTCTTTGTCCAAAGCACTCAGTTGTATTATTTTGAATAGATATTTAAATTTGGTAGCCTTTTTTATTATTCCATAATCAGCTTCCATGTGTTTCGGTTCCTCCTTCGCATTTTTCTTGTATGTACTCTGCCTTTTTCAAAAGACATACACAGGCTCGCTTTTAAAGCTCTCTCTTGTAGGAGATTTATTTGCGTTGTTGCATCCTCTATATATTAAGCTAAGATGGCAAGATCGTCTGCGAAAGTTATCAGATTGTTCCCTTTTCTCCCAATTATGACTTTTGAAATACCTTCTTCATCTGTTCTTTTCCTCCATTATCTAATTAACTTTTCTAGTACACAATTGATCACTGGTGGGGACAATCCATGTTCTTGTCTTACAGCAGTTTTAATCTGAAACGCTTTGGAAGTTTCACCTCAAAATTTAAGTTTGCATTTTACACCAGGGATGTTCAATAAGTACTGTAACATATTTTTTCTGAAGGCAGCTTCCTTTTATTCGGGATTCTAATACACCATACTATTCTCTACTCTTTTAGCTACAAACCACTGTTTTTCAACATAATTCCCGTTCAACGCGACGGGTTTACGCCTCCTTATTGAGAGAGGGAGGGCCTATATGCCCTCATGACACCACTCTACTGCTCGACTTCCGAGCCACTGTTTTGCTGCATCAATAACCTCCCCATCATACACGTACTGCTTCCCGCCCAAGTGCACCCTTCATCGGGCCGAAAAGATGGCTGTCGGAAGTTGCTAGATTCGGGATGTAGGGTGAATAAGGAAGAACAGTCTAATAAGGATTGCGCACAGACTTGTGTGAGGCCTTGTGTCGCCATGGAGATGTTTCATTGTGATCCGTCGATCACCTCATATGAGAGTGTTCGCATGTTCTAGCATTGCAGGAGTCACAGCTGTGTGCGGCTGGTCGGCACGCGGAATATCTGACAGTTTTGCGCGACCTCGTGGCGTTGATGGCAGACGCCTCGCCCTACGACTCACCGTGCTTTTGTTGACTGCCAAGTCTCCGCGGACATTCTGCAAGCGCCTATGAATACATGCGGTGCTTCCATTTTCCACCAAAAGAAGCTCAATAATAGCTCTGCCTGGAACGCACCTCGTACAGATGCCATTTTGAAGGGTACGTATAATGGCGCCACCTATCGGAAATTCCTGAAACTACAGAGGCTGAAGATTGAATATTCAATCATGGCCCACAAAAAAATCCACGTTTTTTCGACCGAAATTGGCCGAAAAAATGTGTTGCATTACTTATTGAATGCCCTCGTGTTTAATGGTGCGTTCTTTATGATTGGAACTGGTTTGTTGCCAGCTCCAAACTCTTCGAAACAGTTGAATAACGTTTCTCTGTCAATGAAATCATATGCTTCTTTGAAGTCTACGAATACTGTGTAATTGTAAATGAGTACACCACAAGGCAGGACGGTGTGTGGCTTTTGCCTCTCTTTCCGCTACACCCGATTAAAAATTTCAGATTTAACAGCTCTCCCACGCAGGAGCGTCTTTTCTTAAACTCTCCTACGTTCTCTCCTAATTGCTGATCCAGCCTGTATTGTACTGTTTCTGAGCGAATTTTTAAGTCGTCGTGATCTCCACCATCACCATCACATTAGGATTAGTCTCGTTGTTGTATTGGAGATTTCGGTGCCTGGTGTTTAAATAATGCTTATCTCACTTCCCTCGCCACTTCTTCTTTGGTCTTACTACAGGTACCAAAGGGCGCCTCGCGGTCAGGGGCGCTGCAGTCATGGACTGTGCGGCTGGTCCCGGCGGAGGTTCGAGTCCTCCCTCGGGCATGGCTGTGTGTGTGTTTGTTCTTAGGATAATTTAGGTTAAGTAGTGTGTAAGCTTAGGGACTGATGACCTTAGCAGTTAAGCCCCATAAGATTTCGCACAAATTTGATTTTGAACCAAAAGGGCGCTCTTCACGTTCGTAACCTGTGCCTCTTCCTTAATCTGCTGGCAACTTCGTCTATTTCCAGTGTCACCCAACATTCAAATTGCTCTGCTATCTCTTATTCTTTCTCCTGCAATCTTACTTTCCATGCCGGCCGGGGCGGCCGAGCAGTTCTAGGCGCTGCAGTCTGGAACCACGTGACCGCTAAGGCCGCAGGTTCGAATCCTGCCTCGGACATGGCTGTTTGTGATGTCCATAGGTTAGTTAGGCTTAAGTAGTTCTAAGTTCTAGGAGACTGATGGCCTCAGAAGGTAAGTCTCATAGTGCTCAGAGCCATTTTTACTTTCCATGACTTCTCACTGCAGGCAGTTTATTCGCAATATGAACGTATTTTTTCCAAACCGTTCCGCAGAGAAAGTTGCACTATAGTAGTTTCTTCAAATCGTCGCACGAACGTCAAAATAAAATACATCGAAACAAGTGATTGTGGGACAGAAAAGCAACAGAAATCGCCCAGCAGAAGACAGAGCAGTGTACCTTAGGTCGCTGATGGAGCGAAGGGGTCCTTATGATTCGGAAATAAAAAGCACATCTTTTTCTCCTTTTCAACAAGGGTCGTCGAGCAAACGCACAGAACTATATCTGTGAAATCAGTTTGTGTAGAATTTTTGAACGTGTTTTATGCTCTCGTATTATGTCATTTCTGGAGACCGAAAATCTCCTTTGTAGAAATAAACATGGTTTCCGAAAACAACGTGTTCGTCCACGACACCAAGTGTAATACCCCGTTCTAAGAACTTACATTTTGTGTAAAACTTTGTGTACAGATTTGCGACTAAAGAATCGATGTTCATATTTGTTTTATCTTAATATACGCATCGTTCTTCAAGGACTGTAGTTGCAGAAGATTCCTAATACACAAACTTACTTACAAATATGTTATATCTTCATTAATTCACCGGATCACATGTGTATCTCAATATTTATTATATTAGGAGTTCTATTTTTCACCATTTCTCGTAGGGAAGACGCAACACTTTGATGTGTCATCGATCCGCTATTGGAGTGATTTCATGACTAATTTTCAATGTTCATTTTTACTTATCTTACGAAGTCTGAGTTTTCTCAAATCTGTCACACAGGACAACAGTTATCAAGTTACCTTTTCTAAACTTCCATCGGACCACATCTTCTATTGCGTAGCTCGCAGCACCAATCTGCGACACTTACCGAACTTCATTTTGGTAAAATCTGGAAATGTTTTATTTGGCGGAGCTGGAAGCCAACTCACACAGGCGAGTGCGCTCCTGCAATTATTAAATAACACCTATTATATGCAACTGTAATTGGTTTCATTGTACTAATTGTTTGTCCCTTTTTACGGTAGAGCGATCACCCGGTGCATTATTGCAAATATACATAAATCAAAAGGAAATTGAAATGTATGGAATAAACAAGGAATTACAGAAAGAAACCAATAACAATCCGTAACTAGAATGAAAGGATTTAAGGTAACAGAAAATTCATTATTGCGAAGTATTACTTGAAGTAGACTGCGATCTTATTCTTTTTTATTTAGCTAAACATATCAGTTGGATTATGTTTAGAAAGTAGAATAGCAGTGTTGAAAGCTTTGCTGAAATCCGAAAAGCACGTAGTAGTCGCCTCTTGTTTGTCCACATCTAGTTTCAGCACGTCAGCCACTTTCATATGAGCAGTAGTCGTACTACGATTTGTCCGGAAACCTGATCGCAGTTCACCCAGAACGTTATTTGATGTTAAGCAATCGGGTAAGATGTTCGTGAACTGTATATTGTAGGGCATTAGATAATGCTGGTAGAATGAAAACGCTCTTTTACCCATAAACATTCTTATTTCCTTTACACAGCTTCCGTTTTCCGTCAGCAAAATTCCAACGCACCTAAGAAATGTTACTTGTTTGTGAAGCGTTCCCTTTCAATGTGATTTTGATGGTCATCATTTTCGTCTTTCCTACATTTATCCCCATCCCATATTCTTTTCACATTTGTACGATGTTCTGCATCATACACTCCTGGAAATGGAAAAAAGAACACATTGACACCGGTGTGACAGACCCACCATACTTGCTCCGGACACTGCGAGAGGGCTGTACAAGCAATGATCACACGCACGGCACAGCGGACACACCAGGAACCGCGGTGTTCGCCGTCGAATGGCGCTAGCTGCGCAGCATTTGTGCACCGCCGCCGTCAGTGTCAGCCAGTTTGCCGTGGCATACGGAGCTCCATCGCAGTCTTTAACGCTGGTAGCATGCCGCGACAGCGTGGACGTGAACCGTATGTGCAGTTGACGGACTTTGAGCGAGGGCGTATAGTGGGCATGCGGGAGGCCGGGTGGACGTACCGCCGAATTGCTCAACACGTGGGGCGTGAGGTCTCCACAGTACATCGATGTTGTCGCCAGTGGTCGGCGGAAGGTGCACGTGCCCGTCGACCTGGGACCGGACCGCAGCGACGCACGGATGCACGCCAAGACTACGCAGTGCCCTAGGGGACCGCACCGCCACTTCCCAGCAAATTAGGTACACTGTTGCTTCTGGGGTATCGGCGAGGACCATTCACAACCGTCTCCATGAAGCTGGGCTACGGTCCCGCACACCGTTAGGCCGTCTTCCGCTCACGCCCCAACATCGTGCAGCCCGCCTCCAGCGGTATCGCGACAGGCGTGAATGGAGGGACGAATGGAGACGTGTCGTCTTCAGCGATGAGAGTCGCTTCTGCCTTGGTGCCAATGATGGTCGTATGCGTGTTTGGCGCCGTGCAGGTGAGCGCCACAATCAGGACTGCATACGACCGAGGCACACAGGGCCAACACCCTGCATCATGGTGTGGGGAGCGATCTCCTACACTGGCCGTAAACCTCGGGTGATCGTCGAGGGGACACTGAATAGCGCATGGTACATCCAAACCGTCATCGAACCCATCGTTCTACCATTCCTAGACCGGCAAGGGAACTTGCTGTTCCAACAGGACAATGCACGTCCGCATCTATCCCGTGCCACCCAACGTGCTCTAGAAGGTGTAAGTCAACTACCCTGGCCAACAAGATCTCCGGATCTGTCCCCCATTGAGCATGTTTGGGACTGGATGAAGCGTCGTCTCACGCGGTCTGCACGTCCAGCACGAACGCTGGTCCAACTGAGGCGCCAGGTGGGAATGGCATGGCAAGCCGTTCCACAGGACTACATCCAGCATCTCTACGATCGTCTCCATGGGAAAATAGCAGCCTGCATTGCTGTGAAAGGTGGATATACACTGTACTAGTGCCGACATTGTGCATGCTCTGTTGCCTGTGTCTATGTGCCTGTGATTCTGTCAGTGTGATCATGTGATGTATCGGACCCCAGGAATGTGTCAATAAAGTTTCCCCTTCCTGGGATAATGAATTCACGGTGTTCTTATTTCAATTTCCAGGAGTGTAGTTTGTAGTTCTTCCTCTGATTCAGTCATCACTACCCACTATCATCTACATACTTAAATTGTCTCTACCCTTTCTCCTTCTACTCCTATGCTTCCTTCTGTTTGTAATGCGTTTCCTAACTCTTGATCTGTTGGTTACTCGGCGCCGATATTCATTTCAAATATTTGTTTTCCTATTTCAGTGCACACACTCCTGCTCGTATTGAAGTTGTTTGTTTATAATTAGATGACCGGTTTCTGTCTTCAAAGAGATCATCTTCAGATCTTACATTCCTTACACTCCTGTGTTCTCCACTCCTGCACAGATGGACGTACTCCACACCGAACTGAACATGTTCTCTTATAAAACAGAAACCGGTTATCCAATTACAAATAAACAACTTAAATGCGATCACGACTGTATGTATTGAAATAAGTTATAATATTTTGCAGGCAACTATTTTTCCTGGAACAATGTTCCAAAAAGTGTTAAATGTTTCTTTCCTTTAACTTTATGATCACTGCTGCTACGTTTTTCTTCAACACATTTTCAGTGTCTATATTTTATCTTTCTTCAGACTACTTCTCACATATTCTGATACAGTTACCACTCCGGTATAAAAATTTTAACATTTGCTTTCTGAAGACAATTATTTCTGCTGTTTCTGTTTCTTTATATCGCATGTTTCTACATCTGCTGTTTAATTTCTCAGATCAAGCTTGTGATTAGATTCTTGTGCCAGAAATACTTCAATATTTATTTCGTTTGCCTCTTGGCGATAATTTTCTGTAAATACCGAAAAAATATAAGTCTTGCTTTCCATTATCCTCGCCATTTTCTTTTCTGGATCATGATATGTTTCATCATTACTCCCTAACTTGCAGACTTCTGTCCTTCTTACGTGACCTACAATTTTCCTTATCATTCTTGTGACTGATACTTCTAGGTTCTCTGATTTGTAAAAGAGTGCTACGTACATGCTGGTGTAGGGCAGTTTTGGTTTCACATTTCTCCCACCTCACATTATTGTAAGCCTTTTCGGAATTAATGAAATTAAAACTCGTGCATCGTTTGTTTATAATCATACTTGCACGATTTTCTAAAAAAAAATGTATGAACAGATACGCAGGAAAAATTTTTCGACATAGTTAATTAATCTTACAAAGAAAGGAAACTTACCATTTTCAGAAACAGGAAAATAACAACTACAGCTAGGGTAGTCAACTTTTTATTGGGAAAATAAGGGATCGAGAAGGAAACATACAAAATAAGCATTTCAGACAGAATTTTTTTTTACAGTAGGAATGCATTTATAATGTGCATGCATGTTTTATTTTACAATAGTTGTATTATTATTATTATGTTACAATTTATTAACAGTCTTTGCTTCTTTTAACAAAGATTCATTCGATTTTTATACAGTCAAAATTAAAATTCACTGCTACTTGCAGTTCTGATTTTATAAGCTCAGGGGTACATTTCCTGCCAAATTCGCCCGCTATGGAAAAAATACTTTCTGCCTCAACATTTGAACTAGGAATAATTCTTAATACAAACTCATCTACTTTTAGCAGATTTGACTCTGAAGGTACAGAAAACATTAGCCACGTTCTGTTTGCATTCCCTTCCATCCACAACCCTTGATTCAAAATATATCCTGCATTTCAATGTTCTTCATACAATCAATCTTCAACTACACTATTTAACTGAAATGAGTCAATTATTTCTTGAAAGTGCTTAAATTTTAGCTTGGACCATAGACAAAAAGGCATCTAAGATTGCAATGCGCTTGACAAATGATCTTCAAATTTGAAATTCTTGATTAAGTATGTTTTCAATTCGACTTAAAAGTAACAAGATTATCTTCAAGGCGTTTTCTGAAGCAGTAACTTATTAACAACTTTATTTGCTCCACTACCAAAACATTTCTTTCTTTGCTCAGTTTTACTAATCAGAATCTTGGCTGCATCAGAGGTTTCCATTATACTAACACCAGAGTGTTTTAAAAAATTAGAACATTCTAAAGCAACTACACCAGTACCGGAAAAATGTTAAATAAATGTTCGAGGTTAACTGCCTTTCAGCGTCGTTAGAATCATTTAAAAATACTTCCGAGCTTTGGGACAACCATCACTACTTCTGATGTGACTTTTAATGGGTTCCCAATTTACAATGGTTCTGACAACTGCTCGTGCTAAAGAAAGTCATGTAGCTGTTAAACGTAGGAGAACTTCACTTCACTCTACATCTACAAATTCAAAAAAAGGACTTTAAAACTTCCCTTCGCTTTGCAGAAACGGATAAGTGACCATACAGTTTTAGGAACGGTTTATTTGTTCGCCACAGGGGAAAGCCGTAGCGTGTGAGGCGAAACAGGTTGTTTTAACGACCATTGAAAAAGTTAGAAAAATACGGGATGAATTCGAAGTGATACAGGACATGAGATCTGGCCAAAAAATAGCCAAAATACTGGATTTCCCGGGAAATACGGGATAGTTGGCAGCCCTAACTACAGCAGATATACAAAGATAGTAAACTGCAAAAAATGCAAGACACTATTCATCTTGCCCCACGCCTACAAGATGCTCCTGTACTACTGAACTTAAAAAGAGGGACTGGAAAGAGGGAAGAAATTACAGCATCGTGTGTGCTGCTGTAAAACGAGCCTAGAGAAGAAAATGACACAATCAACATAATTTTATGTGTTGCCAGAGTTTGAGGCCTGTCAGAGATGCGGGAAATATCGCGTGTTGCACTTCGGTAGCCACGCAGTCGGTATGTGCGTGAAGCGTGACGGATCACGTGAGTTTCTTTCTCCTCCGGAGCGCGCGCCCCGTCTGAAGTGGAGCTTTGCTGAGGTCGGCAGCGAAGTCGCTCCGGCAGAACTGACCTACATACGCCACCACGTCAGGTCGAAGCGCCGTGATAACCCTCCGCTGGAGTCTTCCTGCACCCATGTACGTGATCAGCTGAACATTCGCGATGGAAGAACACTGCTGATGCAACGATTCAGGCGCTTCTGACAAATAGCCGTTATCGTTATCTAAACTTGGCTAATTGTGCCACCTCAGCGGCTTTCTTTCTTGAACTGTTTTAGCCTCTAAAGTGTGTTGTCACTCGTTATAGATATCTCCCAACCGGTAAGAACTGGTTCCGTTTGACAGTGTTAATGTTTACTGTCACGCTCTCTCTGCTACATAATACGCAATCGCTTTTCTTCTATTGTATTTTTCGAGAGGAAATAAATAACAAGTTGCAGTTAACGTAGCAGGGTAATGGTTCAACGCAAATGAGAATAAACAACTGTCAAACTGCCGAACGAACAAAACGTCATATGGCAATATTGACTCGGAGAGCCTTAGTGGTAGTTCAACCACATCACTGGAAAGGTTTTCCTTCGCGCCATGTGAGGATTCTAGTTATAGAGTACCCCATCCTCTGAACAGTAGCCAGACATCTTATGTAACGCGGAATTGACCACTAGTTGTCACGAGAGGTATCCAGTCAGTGTAAAACAAAGCGAATGAAAGTAGAAAAAAAAGTGCGTCATATGAACGTTTTCGTCTTCCAAAGTCAGCTACCATCCGCAACGGAAAAATTGTAGAGCTTCGACGTTTAAGATTATAGCACCGGAATTCCAATTCAGGTTCTTATCGATAGGCGATTGTATAGCACATTTTTACTTATAGTACAGTCCAAACTGCAGTAAAATAATAAATACTGAGACTTGTTTTGATCAGTCTTTTAGAGAAATGTTATACGTGACGTCACAAATCTGCGTCAGCTGTTTTCGCCTTCCCGCGTGAACTCTAGCTGTGGGCAGCTGACGCAGCGACGTCAAGAAGTGAATAAAGTAAGGAGACTCCTCTCATGTAGCCGATTCATCGAAATCGTTTACGGCATTTGTTATCGTCCTCACAGAACTGAAAGTACGAGGGTATTCCCAAAAGTAAGGTCTCCTATTTTTTATAAGTACAGAACTCTGTTTGTGTGGCAGTTGGTCACACTGTCGTGAAGAGTGCTTCGCGCGCTGTGTGTAAACACGCGCACGCCGCCTTGAGGCGCTCAGTCTTGGCTTGGCAGCCACTGAAAACAGAGGTCCCGTTGGATGTTACCGCCAAGTGAGAATTGTACGCAGTTATTCGGTTTTTGAGCGCAAATGCACTATTGTTGTTGTTACGGTCTTCAGCCCTAAGACTGGTTTGATGCAGCTTTCCATGCTACTGTATCCTGTGCAGGCTTCTTCGTCTCCCAGTACCTACTGCAACCTATATCCTTCTGAATCTGCTTAGTGTATTCATCTCTTGGTCTCCCTCTACGATTTTTACCCTCCACGATGCCCACCAATCCTAAATTTGTAATCCCCTGATGCCTCTGCACATGTCCTACCAACCGGTCCCTTCTTCTAGTTAAGTTGTGCCACAAACCCCTCTTCTCCCCAATTCTATTCAATACCTCCTCATTAGTTATGTGATCTATCCATCTAATCTTCAGCATTCTTCTGTAGCACCACATTTCGAAAGCCTCTATTCTCTTCCTGTCCAAACTATTTATCGTCCATGTTTTACTTCCATACATGGCTACACTCCATACAAATACATTCAGAAACAACTTTGTGACACTTAAATCTATACTCGATGTTAACTAATTTCTCTTCTCCAGAAATGTTTTCCTTGCCATTGCCAGTCTACATTTTATATCCTCTCTACTCCGACCATCATCAGTTATTTCGCTCCCCAATTAGCAAAACTCCTTTACTACTTTAAGTGTCTCATTTCCTAATCTAATTCCCTCAGCATCACCCAACTTAATTCGACTACATTCCATTATCCTCGTTTTGCTTTTGTTGATGTTCATCTTATACCCTCCTTTCAAGACACTGTCCATTCCGTTCAACTGCTCTTCCAAGTCTTTTGCTGTCTCTGACAGAATTACAATGTCATCGGCGAACCTCAAAGTTTTTATTTCTTCTCCATGTATTTTAATACCTACGCCGAATTTTTCTTTTGTTTCCTTTACTGCTTGCTCAATATACAGATTGAATAACATCGGGGGGAGACTACAACCCTGTCTCACTCCCTTCCCAACCACTGCTTCCCTTTCATGCACCTCGACTCTTATAACTGCCATCTGGTTTCTGTACAAATTGTAAATAGCCTTTCGCTCCCTGTATTTTACCCCTGCCACCTATAGAATTTGAAAAAGAGTATTCCAATCAACATTGTCAAAAGCTTTCTCTAAGTCTACTAATGCTAGAAACATAGGTTTGCCTTTCCTTAATCTTACTTCTAAGATAAGTCGTAAGGTCAGTATTGCCTCACGTGTTCCAATATTTCTACGGAATCCAAACTGATCTGCCCCGAGGTCCGCTTCTACCAGTTTTTCCATTCGTATGTAAAGAATTCGCGTTAGTATTTTGCAGCTGTGACTTATAAAACTGATAGTTCGGTAATTTCCACATCTGTCAACACCTGCTTTCTTTGGGATTGGAATTATTATATTCGTCTTGAAGTCTGAGGGTATTTCGCCTGTCTCATACATCTTGCTCTCCAGATGGTAGAGTTTTGTCAGGACTGGCTCTCCCAAAGCCGTCAGTAGTTCTAATGGAATGTTGTCTACTCCCGGGGCGTTGTTTCGACTCAGGTCTTTCAGTGCTCTGTCAAACTCTTCACGCAGTATCGTATCTCCCATTTCATCTTCATCTACATCCTCTTCCATTTCCATAATATTGCCCTGAAGTACATCGCCCTTGTACAGACCATCTATACATTCCTTCCACCTTTCTGCTTTTCCTTCTTTGCTTAGAACTGGGTTTCCATCTGAGCTCTTGGTATTCATACAAGTGGCTCTCTTTTCTCCAAAGGTATCTTTAATTTTCCTGCAGGCTGTATCTATCTTGCCCGTAGTGAGATAAGCCTATACATCCTTACATTTGTCCTCTAGCCATGCCTGCTTAGCCATTTTGCACTTTCTGTCGATCTCATTTTTGAGACGTTTGTATTCCTTTTTGCCTGCTCCATTTACTGCATTATTATATTTTCTCCTTTCATCAATTAAATTCTATATTTCTTCTGTTACCCATTCCCCACGCCGATTGAAATCCATCATGAACTGACGAAAGTGTATGGTGAGTCGTGCATGGATGTCAAAAATGTTCGTAAACGGTGTAGAGAGTTTGCAGCTGGTAGGACCGAAATTCACGACGAGCAAAGGAGCAGGAGACAGTCAATTTCTGAGGAGTCAGTGTTGAAGGTTGAGCAAAGCTTGCGTGAAGATCGGCGGATCACCCTGGATGATCTCTGCACTTTGGTTCCTGGGGTTTCCCGAAGCACCGCTCACAGACTTTTAACGGAAACATTGAACTACCGGAAGGTGTGCACAAGATGGGTGCCACGCATGCTGACTCAGGACCACATGCGGCAACGAGTTGATGCTTCCCGCGCATTTCTTTACCACCTTGTATACGAACAGGACAACTTTCTGGACTCAATCTGAAACGTCCCCTTAGCAAATTCAAACAGCTGAGTAAAACTGAACGTACTCAGACAATTCGCTTTTTTACCTATTCTGATCAACACTAAACTGACACACAATATATTTAGCGCAACGCAATCTGACTTTCAATAATCCCTACAAAAGAATGGCTCTGACTATACCTTTCACAAATCACTTACCTCGCAAAATTCTTCGTTACTCGAACTACTGCAATACAGCGAGCGCCACTACTGCCAGCTAAATAAAAGATTCAAACTACTGAAGGCACTAACTACTGATAGGCATAGTTAGCGAATGAAAGATTTTGATAGAGAACAAACTATGTATTTACCTTAATAGTGTTTAAAAGTCATAATATATATAGCAGTTCATGACATCCAGTCTTACAAATTTACTGTCTCTGATGGACAGACGTCCAGATCATCCACTCTCAAAACTCCGCCATTTCTCTCCCCACATCCTCCACTGCTGGCGGCTGACCAACTGCGCAACGCTACGCGCTGTTAACATCCAACTGCCCAACACTACAATGACGAATTCGAACAATGCAAATCAGCCACAGACTGCACACAGCATGGCCAGTGATTTTCATACAGAACGCTACGTGGCGTTACTAATATAAGAACCTAAACAGCCTACTTACAAATCGTTACTGGTGATGAAAGCTGGGCATACCACTTTACACCTGAGAAGAGGTTCATAACTTTCTGAACAGTATGGCGGCGAGCTGGTATGACGTGGGGATAAAAAATGCCACAGCGTCTACAAAAATGTATCGACAAAAATGGTGATTATGTCGAAAAATAGCTAAATGTTCGAGCTGTAAACTGATGTAAGGGATTGTAGAAATAAACAGGTCTATGTACTTACAAAAAAAAAGGAGATCTTACCTTTGGGATTACCCTCCTATTAAACGATGTACGATAGGCAAGGGAACGGTCCAGTCACATTAATCCGGCTACCTGCCAAAAGCCTGAATAACCACCTTTCACCTTTTGCAGCGCGAATGTGCAGGAAGAGTATGAATCAATGAGGTTCTGGAAGCTACCGACAGTTAAGTGGAGCCTTGGCGACTCCAGCGTCTCTTGGATGAGCATCTGGCCCGAACAACCCGATCGAGGTGGTGTGGAGCGGCGGGTGGAATAATTGTTAATGTTCCTATTATTTATTTAATGCTGTTATTTGCCGTTCTCAACACTGGCTCTCTAACTACAATATTGGCAACGAGAAAGTGATTAGCAAAACGTGAAGCCTGTAATTAGAATTCCTACTGCCCACTTCATCTGAGAAATACATTTATAGCTTCAGCTTTTAGCTCTGTGGAGTTAGGAGATTGTCTGGGATTCATAATCAAAAACCATTCTCTCTAAAATGTTCACTATATTCTGAAAGTCACAGACCAAAAAGAATCCATTCCGCAGAGACACAGAAATTTTATTCCAGGCGCTGACTTCGACATCAAGAAGCAGACGGGGTATGACTATAGACTGTAACTGTCTAATCATTTTGTTCCGTAAGCATGAAAAATCAGAATAGGAATCAACTTATACCTGACAGTGTGGGATATATTTGTGTTAAAATATTCGGGAACGCTCTTCTCTCGGCCAAAAGTTTCCATTCAAGTAAATAGATATTATTTCTTTAACTTCATTTTAATGGGGAGAGAAGTTAAATGTATACTTTAACCACGGCGGCTCGTGAACATTTTACAAAGTTAGCCGTTTTGGAAACGCTTCCACCAACAATCATGCCCTTCTGGAAGTCAAATAAACTGCTTTGTTCCCTAATTACAACTACTGCGCTGCTTTCCGCTTGTTCCCTCCAATGCCAGTGCTGTCACCTGCCACCTGTGAGTGGTTATTGCACGCTGACGTCAGACATAGCCGGTGGTCACATTAATGTGACTGGACCGTATTAACCGCCCGCAACAACACGGTGTGGCAAAGTCGACTTTGCTGGCTGTCTGACGCAGACCTCCTCCGAAATAAATGACTGTTTAAATGCCTGTGCGTGTGACGTTAATTAATCTAATGTTATCCTCACGATCCCTACTTTGTAAGTAGACTTTCTCGCGACAGTTTACGTCTATCTTCAAGAGCCTCTGTGACACACTCTCTCACATGTCGAACAGACTTGCCATCAATCGAGCTGCCCTTCCCTGTATAGTTGAATATCCCCCATTACTCCTATTTGGTACGGGTCCCACACACCCGAGCAATATTCTAGAACCGATCGCACGAGTGATTTGTAAGCAAACTCCTTTATAGCTGATTACACTTCCCTAGTATTCTACCAATGAGCCGAAGTATGTTACCTGCTTTTCCCACGGCTGGGCACCTCTTTCTGTGCACCTCTTTGAAATCTTATGAAGATTTGACTATTTGTGCAGTTTCTTTGAGATCCTCTTTCATTATAGGTAACTACATCGTCTGCAAAAAATCAGAAGTTACTGTCAATATTATTATTATTATTATTAATAATAATAGTAATAATAAGATTTTACTGTCGTTAATCTTACAGTAGCAATAGACAACGTCAAATTACAAAATATAAACAAAATTATATGCAGGAATTATAAGTACAATATTACAATAGTTTTATACATAGTCATTAGACAGGAGATAAAATATGTAAAGTGAGGTAGTACAACCAAATCAATCAGAATGTACCAGTACAAAATACAGGAAAAAGTCAGAATACAGACTACCAAGACAGGACAACATATTATATACAAAGAAATATTACATCAGATTATGATAACTGCCCTTTGCAACTGTGCAGAGAAAAATAGATTAATGCTGATTACTAGCTACTAACAACTAGGTAACTAGAACTGCTAATGAAATGATTAATATGGTATATCGGGAGTAGCCAAAGTTTATAATATTATTTGTTTTTGGCTGCAATCAAGAAATTCATCAAGGGAATAAAAAGGATGCTCGACCAGCCACTCATACAATTTCGGCTTGATCTTTTCAATAGGACCATCGAATTTACAAACAGAAAATTTATTGCAACATTTGGAACCTATTACATGATAGCTTTTTAAAGACTTGTCCACAGGGTCATGATCATACAACACGAACAGCAAGGGACTCAACACACTTTCCTGGAGTGTTGCCAAAGATACGTCTAGACACTCGTATGTCGATGACTCTGCACCTAAAATAATTTCCTGCGTCATCCTTAACAAAAGCTCCTCGATCTAGTCACAAATTTCGCATAACACCCAATACCATCAAGAAATAAGCGTAGATGTGGTACTGTGTCAAATGCTTTTCGGAAATAGAGAAATATTGCATCTAGCTGACTGCCTCGAACCATGATTTTCAGTATCTCATTTGAGAAAAGTGCGAATTGGTTGTTGAATGATCGATGATCGGGTTGAGGAGGTCGTTCTGTTTAAGATACCTCATTATGTTTGAGCTTGGAATATTTTCTAACGTTCTGCAACAAATAGATGTCAAGGATATTGGACGGTAGTTTTCTGGGTCACTTCTGCTACTCTTCTTGTGAACGAGTGTGACCTGTGCTATCTTCCAGCTAAATTGGGCACAGTTTGTTTGTTCGAGGGATCTACGACAAATTATGGTTAGATGAGGGTCTAACTCAACCGCAAATTCAGTACAGAAGTCTGACAGGGATTCCACAGGGCCCGGATACTTTGTTCAATTTTAAAGATTTCAGTTATTTTTCAACGTCGTTGACACTAATATCTAGTCATTCATCTTTCCAGTCCTACCAGTATTAAATTGGGGCTATATTCCTGGGTTTTCCTTTGGAAAGGAACATTTGAAAACAGATATAAGCGTTTCTGCTTTTTTCTCTCCAACTCTCAGTTTCAGTTCCTGTCCCATCCGTCAGTGGAGAGGGCACTAACCTCGCTGCCCCTAACAGACTTTACATAGCACCACAATTTATTTGGGTTTTATGAAAGATCCTTCGCCATTATTCTGCTCATGTGGCCACCGAAGGCTTAACGCATTTCTCTCTTGACAGCCAAACTCGCTTAATTCAGCATCTCTCTACGTATGGGCCTGCGGTATATTTTAAACGTGTTACGCAGTGCGTGAAATGTATTTGCAGTTGCGAATATGGGCGACCATCAGCTGTATAATGGAATGACGACAAGTAAGATTGTCCAGGAGCGGGATTGGAACCCAGATTCCTCACTTTACGCGAACGCTCGCCTTAACCGCTTCGGCTATCCGTGCACGAGCCACGGCCTGACAAAAACTTGCATATGTCGTCATTCCTGCGTCACAACCTGTACTCGACACACATTAGGTAGCTCCGATAGGCGAGGAGGGGGGGGG
Source organism: Schistocerca gregaria (assembly GCF_023897955.1). Taxonomy (NCBI): domain Eukaryota; kingdom Metazoa; phylum Arthropoda; class Insecta; order Orthoptera; family Acrididae; genus Schistocerca; species Schistocerca gregaria. Next base: position 1,082,018,418 of record NC_064920.1, on the reverse strand, counting down.
AGGAGATTTTAATTGAAAGTCGCTGCCTGGAATCGGCGAATACGATTTACAGTGCGTGTATTATTAAGAAGTACGATGCAAGTTCTTTCTGCTTGCATGTCCGAAGGAACTTTGCAGGTACTTCTCAACGACAGAGGCACTGCAGTATCATACCATGCAGTAGTCTCGGTTTCTTTAGAAGTTTCTTTACAGTGACTATACGAGGTCTGTTCAAGAAATTCCGGATATTCGTAAGATCGCGCCACTGGTGTGTGGGAGGGAAATGCGGATGGCAACCCCTGTACAAGCCTGTGTTTAATGTGTAACTACCGTAAGTTTCAGTGTTGTATGTCTGTTACACTACTGGCCCTTACTATTGCTACACCAAGAAGAAGTGCAGATGATAAACAGGTATTCATTGGACAAATATATTATACTAGAACTGACATGTGACTACTTTTTCACGCAATTTGGGTTCATAGATCCTGAGAAATCAGTACCCGGAACAACAACCTCTGGCCGTAATAACGGCCTTGATACGCCTGGGCATTGAGTCAAACAGAGCTTGGATGACGTGTACAGGTACAGCTGCCCATGCAGCTTCAACAAGATACCACAGTTCATAAAAAGTAGTGACTGGCGTATTGTCACGAGCCAGTTACTCGGGCACCATTGACCAGATGTTTTCAATTGGTGAGAGATCTGGAGAATGTGCTGGCCAGGGCAGCAGTCGAACATTTTCTGTATCCAGAAAGGCCCGTACAGCACCTGCAACATGCGGTCGTGCATTATCCTGCTCAAATGTAGGGTTCCTTGGGATCGAATGAAGGGTAGAGCCACGGTTCGTAACACATCAGAAATGTAGCGTCCACTGTATTGTAGCGTCCACTGTTCAAAGCGAACAAGAGGTGACCGAAACGTGTAACCAATGGCACTCCACACCATCACGCCGGGTGATACGCCAGTATGGAGATGACGAATACACGCTTCCAGTGTGCGTTCACCGCGATGTCGCCAAACACGGATGCGACCATCATGACGCTGTAAACAGGACCTGGATTCATCCGAAAAAATGACGTTTTGCCATTCGTGCAGCCAGATTCGTCGTTGAGTACACCATCGCAGGCGCTCCTGTCTGTGATGCAGCGTCAAGGGTAACCGGAGCCATGGTCTCCGAGCTGAGACGACACTCCATATGCACGCAATTTGGTTAATAGTCACTTGTGAGGAACGGTATCAAAAGCCTTCTGGAAATCTAGGAATATGGAATCGATCTGAGATCCCTTGTCGACAGCACTCATTATTTCATGGGAATAAAGAGCTAGCTGTGTTGCACAAGAAAGATATTTCCTGAATCCATGTTGGCTATGTATCAATAAGTCATTTTCATCAAGGTGATTCATAATGTTTGAGTTCAGTAAATGCTCCAAAACCCTACTGTAAATTGAGGTCAGTGATATGGGTCTGTAATTCAATGGGTTACTCCCATTTCCTTTTTCGAACATTGGTGTGACCTGCGCTACTTTCTAGTCTTTAGGAACAGACCTTTCGTCAAGTGAGCGGTTGGATATGATGGCTGAGAAAGGCGATATTGCGTCTGCATACTCTGATAGGTATACCATCTGGACCGGAGGACTTGCCTTTCTTAAGTGACTTGAGTTGTTGCGCAGCACCTAAGATATCTACTTTTGTGTCACTCATGCTAACGGCTGTTCTGCTTTCGAATTCTGGAGTATTTACTTCATCTTCTTCCATGAAGGAATTAAGGAAAACTGTATTTAGTAACTCCGCTTTAGTGGGACCACCATCGGTAACATTTCCATCGCTATCGCGCAGTGACGGTATTGACTGTTTTTTTGCCACTGGTGTTCTTTACATACGACCAGAATCTCTTTGGGTTTTCTACCATATTTTGAGACAAAGGGTCGGGAAAGGTTCTCCAAGGCCAAAAAAATGTCGACAGGTCTGGTCAAATGTCGAAACCATGCAGATAGTTTTCTTTGACTTTGAAGGTTAGTTCATCATAAATTCGTGCCACAGGGACAACCTGTTAATCGATGGTACTATCGGGACGTGTCGCGACGCCTGCGAGAAAACGATAGAACGAAGCGGCGTGAAATGTGGTGAGACAATTCATGGGTTTTGTATCACGATACCGCACCCGCACATTCATCCCTGTAGGTGGGTGGCCATTCCACAAAAATCGCTGTACTGCCCTCATTCTCCGTACTCTGCAGACCTGTCTCCTGCGGACTTTCTTTTATTTCCAAAGTTGGACGTCCCGTTGAAAGGGCGAAGTTGCAACGACAGACAAGATAAAAGAAAAATCGCAGACGGCGGATCGCGCGATCGCGACCCAGCAAGAGGCGTACTGAGATTGCTTCCGGAAGTGGAAAAGGCGTTGGGAGCGGTGTATCGATTGTGGAGCAGAGTATTTCGAAGGGGGGCATGCACAGTAAATAAAAGGTTCTAAGAGGTCCATGATTAAGGAGTTTGTTGCTAGCGAACTCGAGCAGAATTAATTTCGACGGAGTGCTCACGCGCTGCCTGCGATATGTAAGCTGTAAGAGAATCTCAGACCAGAGAGCAGTGTTGTATGCAGTAAGAGCAGTGTCTGTGGCAGTAGGAGTAAGTAGTGGCTAGCAGTCTGGTGAATCGAGTTGGCTGGGCCGGTCGTGGGGAGCGATGGCAGTGCCTCAGCATTGTAGTATAAAGTAAAAGCGGCCTCGCGCATATGTACTATTGTTATATCAAGTCCTATGTAAATGTTTAAAAAAATCACTTAATAATAATCTTTCTTATAACAATGAACTTTTGACAATCATTCATATCAATTTAAAGAATTTACTAATTTCTCCAATTCATGGTAATCTCGACCTTTGTAAAGAAAAATCAGTTGTTCCTTTTATACATGACAAGTCTATTGGCCAGCATTGCACTGGGCTGTGCCAGAAAAATTTCTTATAGGAGCAGATACAGGGTGTTTCAAAAATGAACGGTATATTTGAAACCGCAATAAAAACTAAACGAGCAGCGATAGAAATACACCGTTTGTTGCAATATGCTTGGGACAACAGTACATTTTCAGGCGGACAAACTTTCGAAATTACAGTAGTTAAAATTTTCAACAACAGATGGCACTGCAGGTGATGTGAAAGATATCGAAGACAACGCAGTCTGTGGGTGCGCCATTCTGTACGTCGTCTTTCTGCTGTAAGCGTGTGCTGTTCACAACGTGCAAGTGTGCTGTGGACAACATGGTTTATTCCTTAGAACAGAGGATTTTTCTGGTGTTGGAATTCCACCGCCTAGAACACAGTGTTGTTGGAACAAGACGAAGTTTGCAACGGAGGTTTAATGTAAGAAAAGGACCGAAAAGCGATACAATAAAGGATCTGTTTGAAAAATTTCACCGGACTGGGAACGTGACGGATGAACGTGCTGGAAAGGTAGGGCGACCGCATACGGCAACCACAGAGGGCAACGCGCAGCTAGTGCAGCAGGTGATCCAACAGTGGCCTCGGGTTTCCGTTCGCCGTGTTGCAGCTGCGGTCCAAATGACGCCAACGTCCACGCGCCAGAGTTTACACCTATATCCATACAAAATTCAAACGCGTCAACCCCTCAGCGCCGCTACCATTGCTGCACGAGAGACATTCGCAAACGATATACACTCCTGGAAATGGAAAAAAGAACACATTGACACCGGTGCGTCAGACCCACCATACTTGCACCGGACACTGCGAGAGGGCTGTACAAGCAATGATCACACGCACGGCACAGCGGACACACCAGGAACCGCGGTGTTGGGCGTCGAATGGCGCTAGCTGCGCAGCATTTGTGCACCGCCGCCGTCAGTCTCAGCCAGTTTGCCGTGGCATACGGAGCTCCATCGCAGTCTTTAACACTGGTAGCATGCCGCGACAGCGTGGACGTGAACCGTATGTGCAGTTGACGGACTTTGAGCGAGGGCGTATAGTGGGCATGCGGGAGGCCGGGTGGACGTACCGCCGAATTGCTCAACACGTGGGGCGTGAGGTCTCCACAGTACATCGATGTTCTCGCCAGTGGTCGGCGGAAGGTGCACGTGCCCGTCGACCTGGGACCGGACCGCAGCGACGCACGGATGCACGCCAAGACCCTAGGATCCTACGCAGTGCCGTAGGGGACCGTACCGCCACTTCCCAGCAAATTAGGTACACTGTTGCTCCTGGGGTATCGGCGAGGACTATTCGCAACCGTCTCCATGAAGCTGGGCTACGGTCCCGCACACCGTTAGGCCGTCTTCCGCTCACGCCCCAACATCGTGCAGTCCGCCTCCAGTGGTGTCGCGACAGGCGTGAATGGAGGGACGAATGGAGACGTGTCGTCTTCAGCGATGAGAGTCGCTTCTGCCTTGGTGCCAATGGTGGTCGTATGCGTGTTTGGCGCCGTGCAGGTGAGCGCCACAATCAGGACTGCATACGACCGAGGCACACACGGCCAACACCCGGCATCATGGTGTGGGGAGCGATCTCCTACATTGGCCGTACACCTCTGGTGATCGTCGAGGGGACACTGAGTAGTGCACGGTACATCCAAACCGTCATCGAACCCATCGTTCTACCATTCCTAGACCGGCAAGGGAAACTGCTGTTCCAACAGTACAATGCACGTCCGCATGTATCTCGTGCCACCCAACGTGCTGTAGAAGGTGTAAGGCAACTACCCTGGCCAGCAAGATCTCCGGATCTGTCCTCCATTGACCATGTTTGGGACTGGATGAAGCGTCGTCTCACGCGGTCTGCACGTCCAGCACGAAAGCTGGTCCAACTGAGGCGCCAGGTGGAAATGGCATGGCAAGCCGTTCCACAGGACTACATTCAGCATCTCTACGATCGTCTCCATGGGAGAATAGCAGCCTGCATTGCTGCGAAAGGTGGATATGCACTTGAAGCAAAGCAAGCGCTGTATCATGTATAAGATACAGAGGCGAGCGAGTGCACGGGACTTACCCTAGTTCACTGCTAGTAGCGTCACGTCATCGTAACGCGCCTGCATATAGTATTGCACCACATTTAACATAAAAGTAAAAATTAAGATTTGTGTGTAAAACTTTGTTAAAGTATAGTTCTATGTAATAATGTTTCAGGTAACAAATCTTAATGTTATAAAATTAGTAGTTTACGTAAAATTCACGTTTTGAAAGAAAAATAGGAGGCGCTAAATAATGACGCTAGGAAGCCAAAATTTGGTGAGAAGGTGCAGTAAGAAGTCATTAATGAGTGGTGCTGGTTTCCAAAACCATAAAACTAAAATTGACTCCAGAATCCGCATTTTTCGGAAAAATCAGAGGCGCGAAATAATAGAGCTACAATATTGAAAATTGGTAGGATGCTTCAGTTCACCCTAATAATAATAATGGAAATACCACAATCAGTTACCTCTTCTAGTTTTTTTAGTAATTTAGTAAAAACTACTTTTGTGAGTAAAATGTACATAAGCATTATAGATTAAGTACTTTAAATTTTAATGATAAAACAAATTCTTTAAGACCAATGATCAGATAGGACAATTAACAAAGCTACACCAAGTTTTAGTCTTGTAGCATAATTAACAGCTGATACAAGTCTTGATAAAGCTATGGTTCAGAGGTAACAATCTACCGTTAGTTCCATTGTAAAAATTCTAGAGAGTAAAGTTTTAATTTTAGCGGGCTGAGATTTTCTACGTGCTTCTGTACTGCTCAGATGTATGTATACAAAAATTGAGAAGTTTGTAAAGCTATTATTAAATGTGATATTTAAGATTATGTGCCTGAGATAGCGATCATTTGGAGGCTGCAGGCATCTGCATAGGAACGGAAAGAACAGATGCTCTCTTGGCGGTACGCGCCGGAGCTATATAAAAAGAGCGGCAGAGGCAGTAGTAAGCTCACTCCGCATTAGACCAACGCCTAGTCCACGCGAGCTTAACGTCCGATCGCGCCTCGCCTCGGGTGACGTCATAGAGGGCTGTGACATGCGCGTACTTAGCAATGTAAACGGACATTGAAAATCGCGAGGACTGTACACCGTCCTGGATCGTTTAGACTTCGGTAACAAACTGTTATTGTGCCGTCCGTGTGAAGTATAATTCCGCGTGGCAAGTGGTGACTAACTCCACTTTTAAGGCGAGCATTAATTTTTTTTTTTTTTAACATTATTGCGAACTATTAATAGAGCACCGTTAGTTAGAGTAATGAACTATTCGGGAGGAACTTGCTGTAGAAGTCGCCTCTGAACTATTAAACGATTGGCTGAATTAACAATATTTAATGTCTTTAGCATTTTCAGAAGTTTCGAGTAATTTGTGTGAGCCTTTAAGATAATAAAATCTTGTTTGGAACTTTAAATTTTATTGAAGCAGCCCTAATCCCGTGAAGAACTATGGATATTTTTCGTTTAGCTGGGCTGTACAGGAATGTGGCCGTGCAGACTGGGAACTAAGGTCAGTAAGTTTCCCTTCGCTTTCTGACTGGCCACCAAATTAGTTGCCAGGCTCGCGTGATTTAAGGTGGCAATGTTCAACTTTCATTCAACATTAAACAACGACTTCTTCGCCGTCCCACATATGTTGCATCGGCAATAGTCTGTTACGTGAAATGAACATTCAAACAACTCATTCGACAACTTCTTCGCCGCCCCACATATGGTGCTTATCGGCCGGGAATTTTGAATTAAAAGCAAATAAAAGTGCTCGATGTGTGAAAGCGATTGGTATAAATTAACGAACTCGGTAGGCAATAACAGGACACTGAATTGAACTAGTGTGGGAACAGTGTTACCAGTAAAGGCAGGTGTAGTGTATAAACAATAAGTGTCTACCGCTGTACGTTGGTTAGTGACGATGGTGAGGAAGGCGACGATGCTGGATCGCGGCTGCCGACGGCGCTGAGACTAAAGGAAGACGGTGCGTCATCGCGGAGCTGCGCTGATCTGCGAGACAGCTGCCGGCTGCGCCGAGCGGTCAACGGTGCCTTGCTGCCCCCCCCTGGAGCTATTGCAGTAGGCGATTCCTGTGGCGGTACTCGACGCTACGGCTGCTGCTGCTGCCTTCAATACGTCGCGACGCGTCGCATCACGATTGCTGGTACACCGCGACGACATCATTCGTCGAAATCAAGCATTTAAGTTAAGTCAAAGACTTTTAAAATATTTATTAACTGCTGCTAACAAACTAAAAGATATGGAAAGTAGTGTACATTTCAGAAGGGAACCGGTCTCTGACCAAGAATCCTCACGATCAGGAATTGAGTTTAATGAGGATGGTTCCATTAATCCCTCAAATATTGAACTAGAACGTAATTTGTCACCAGTAAATTATGACCTTAATTTAAATGAGAGTGCAGGGATGCAATCAATAAGTGAAATAGAAGTCAAAAGGGAGCCAGTAGAGTTGCTAACTTTGTCAGGTAGTGAAACTGAGCTCAATATATCTGCAGCTCAGTCAAGTCAAGAGATACAAAGTATCAAGGTAGAAGCTCCGGATTGGATGCAAATACTGTTTGCCAAACTCGAATCAAACCAAAATAAAATTGAGGCTAAAATTGAGGATAGTAATAAAGAACTAAAAGAAGAACTGCAATCAAAATGGAATAGTTTGAATTATAAGATAGATGCTATTCATCATGACATTCAAGTAAAAGTAGGGCAACAGTTAACTAAAATGCATAGTACTTTCAAATGTGAAATAGATCAAATTCAAAAAAATTATCAAGAGGCAGATGAACTTTTGGAAGTGAGGTTGTCCGAAAGATTGAGCAACGAGTCCAAACTTTGCTCTGACAAGGTTAAAGAGGTACAAATTAAAGTAGATACTTGTCAGAAAAACATTGAGAAAGTAAAAGAAACCTGTACCGAAATTCGTGGTGCAGTGGAACAAAGATGTTCTGCCAGGATAGAAGCAGTAGAGTCACAAGTAGAGGAATTAAATACTAACATTGCTAACCTAGAAAATAGAGTAACCTCTGTTAATTCTAGTCATTCTACTGTACAGCATGTGACTTCAGTTGATGCCGCTTTTATAGGGTGTCGACAGTTTTTGCGCTTTGATCCTGATAAGTACATTCACCCTCTTGAATTTTGGAATGACTTTGAGGATGTTCTCCCCAACACTTGGTCAGAAAGAGAAAAAATTTCATTTATAAGAAGTCATTTGTCAGGTGATGCTTTGCGATGGTCAGCGGATGTAATGATCAAATGTAAAACTTTATCTGAATTTAAGTCTGCATTTCTCAACGAATACTGGTCACATAACAAACAAAATGATGTGTTAAGGGAATTCTGGAGTGGTAAGTTTTTCCCAGGGCGTGAATCAGTAAAGGATTTCGCTAGGAAGTGGGTTTCAAGACTGTCACATTTGACAGAAAAGATGAAGCCAGATATGATCATTATGGGTTTAGAAGGTAAGCTGCCGTGGTACTGGCAGAAGAGGATCATTTCCGCCCCTAGAGATAATATAGACAAATTTATTGAATATCTGGAAAGAGTGGAAAGAGTAGCTGCTGCTGAGGAGCAGGTGCAGCAGAATAACAAATCTTCTAACAATCACGTACAAAATAATGGAAACGTGAACGTTAGAAATATGGAAGTTAGGCACACCAAAACAAACTATCGAAACCAAAGCCGTGGCAGAGGAAGAGGGGGTAGATACTCACCACGCTTTCGTAACAACTACTATGACGAAAGTGGAGAAGTAAATACTATGCCATTAAGACAAGAAGGGAGTCATGATGCTACTATATCTAGTGGTGTCACAGATGAACACAACAGGCCGCGTGTGCGAAACTAAATCCCGTCTATGAGGAAACTGGCGCTCACCAGGCGGTAACAGTAACACAGCCAGTAACGGAAACACAGACAATCAGCCAACATACACAGACAGACAACATGGATGACGAAATAAATACAGATAATACCAGTGATGTGTTAAGCCACTCTCACAAAATAGTGGATAGTATTTTGGATACACTAGAAAAATGGGTCAAGGAAGAACAGGAACTCAAGGTAGATAATGGGGAAGAAATAGATAATGGGTTTGAGTCTGATGGGAATAATGATGAAGTAAAAGCTTACATCTTCGATGAAAATGGCAATCTAAAAGCTGAAGTAGAAGTAGCAGAAGTAGAATCAGTACTGCAAAACTTTAGAGAGGAGGAAATGATGAATGAAGGGGGTAGAAATAGTAACGAGGTGAAAGAATCTAGTAGCTGTGTAAACGTGCCACAAATGGTTGAAGGTGACGACATTCTTATGAACAGCAATATTGCGCAGGGACGCAGTTGCTCAGAGGTAGAGGATAGTTTGGCTGATGTGCAGCAAACAAAAGTAGAAAAAGTCGTCAGATGCTTCGATTTAAAGTTAGTGGATAGATTAGAGAAAGCAGCTAAGATTATAGAGCATGATGAGCCCCAGGATGTAAATGTAAATGTAATTGCAACTGATCAGAATTACTTTAGCTGGAAGAACATAGAACGAGATTTATTAGACGAGGTGTGTGAGCAACCTGTTCAATGTAAAATAACTCACCCTGTTATCAAAGTAAACATATCAGGAGTCACTGTGCGTTGTCTGCTTGACAGTGGCAGTGAAGCAAGTGCTTTATCACAAACATTTTTTGACACCATACCCAATAAAGAGAAGTTAACAGTTATGAAAGTAAGTGGCTTAAAGATTATAGGTGCTACTGGAAAAGTCTCTAGACCAGTTCAACACGAAGCTTTGATACCCATTGGTATAAATGACGTAGTAATAGATCATCCTTGTTTGATTGTGCTAGGCTTAAGTGTTGATATGTTGATTGGTACTGATTTCTTATCAAAGTACCAGGGAAAGATCAATTTTGATCAGAACAACTTAATTTTAACTTTACCTGACTCTAAAGTGATAAGAGAGTCTTTTATAGGAAGTCATATAGGCGGTAGTAATGAAACTTGGGAACTGCCTATTAGAGTAATAAAGAATAAAGGATACTTGCAGGAAAATTTGGTTTTCAGTGAGAATGAGGAAAGTGCTAAGGTTGAAGAGAGACACATCCTAAAGGAAATAGAGGAAAAGGTACAATCAACAAAGCAAATTGCTGACGAACAAAGATCAGAGTTAAAGAGTGTGTTAACTAAGCATAGTAATGTATTCTCAAACGCACCTGGTGAAGTTAAAGGTTATGAATGCCATTTGAATATCAAGCCTGGGAAGGTATTTTTTAAGAAGCCTTATCCAATACATGATGCAAGGGCTTCCCCCACTAGTTTTAAAATTGGTGAGCTAGTGCTGGTCAAAACAAAAGAAAAATCAAAGAAAATTTCTGCAGAAACTAAAAAGTTTATGCATGTATATCATGGACCATTTAGAATAGTAAGTAAACCTCATGCAAATGCCTATCGTTTGGAATATCCAAAGAGTAAGAGAGAACTAGGTCTAAGAAATATTGTGGATCTAAAGGAATTTAAAATTAACAGTAATTAATTACTGTAGGGAGTCTGCCACTCTTTGGCGGATACACGGTTTGGCGTACCGTGCAGTCCCAGCTGGGTGAAACTTTATTTCCTTTTCAAGTTTCATTTCCTTCTTCTGGTCTATCATAACAGGTAAGAATCACATATGTCTTCATGTTGTATATATGCTATTAGGTTTTAAGTATTCTTAGTAAGGATCTACCTAGTGAATGGCAAAACAAAAGTCTGAGTACCAATAAGAGGCAAACATGGCTATAAATAAATAAATTAAAATATTTCATGTAATTGTAAAGGGTTAGAAACTACAACTAAGAGAGACACTTTGCAGTATACGAAGTACGGTATGAATATGAATAATCCATGAGATTATGCAGAAGGTAGTATGTTGCTAGAAATAAGGTTGTCTGAAGGAAAACAGCGTAAGAAGGTAATGCTCATAGAGGCAAGCAATGGCGTTTTAGAATTAAATAAATGGAGATGTGTGGAAGTGGTGTGAGGATCGCACCAAATATATAGAAACAGGACGTCAATAGGATGACAAAAGGAAAAGGGAGAAAGAAGTGGAGAAATGAAGTATTTTGAATCTGGAAGAAAAGGGAGAAAATGAATAAGGTGAAGAAGTGAAGTAAGTAAATTGAAGTAAATGATGTAGGATTAAAGAATAATTCCCTCACGTCTCGTGAAATGGTGAAAAACGCTAAATCTTGCTTGAGGCAAATAAATAGTTAAACAGACAACAGAAACACACAAATATTGGAAAATGCAGAAATTTGGAATCGGTATACTGAAAATAACTAATTTCTTTAGTAATTCATACAATAAAGCAAAGTGCTGGTCAGCAAATGACTTCTTTGATGAACTAATCCATACGATAATTAAGCCAGAGTACATTAAAACTAAAAGGTTACTCAATTTTCTAAGTTGAAGCAAGATCTTAATATATTAATTTGCTAAAAGAATTTTCACTATTTAGGAACCTAAAAGATTATTTATGAAAAAAGAAAGTAGGAGCTATTGTATCAGATACGACTTAGTGCTAAATGTCTTTCTGACAACTTCACAATTAGTAAAATAGTGCCAGAATATAAACTATAAAATGTACTTTGTCCTACCTTAGATATAAGTTGAAAACAGAAACTTAGACTGTATTGTCTGTTTCTCAGGGACATGCAGGCTGCATGAATGACTGACAACAAGGGGTAGGGAGATTGGAAGTAGAGACGCAAACCACAGTGAATACAATTTCCTCCCACAATTTTGTCAATCAGTGAAATTAAATGAGTGTTACAATAGGACACCCACCACAGTGCCGAGTATTGTAGTAAAAGAAAAATGTGAGTGCGTTGCAGTGATAAAAGTCGTGTGTATTTTCTTTTTCAGGAAGAGACTGATTTTAAAGAAAAAAAAAATAACTATTTTGTAACCATTGAAAAATTTATATTTCCATGTAAATGTATGTAAATAATTTGTGAATGTCTTCTGTACTAGGTTTTCTATGTGTATATGAGTATGGTTATTTTGTGTATGTAATAATAAGGAATTTCCTAAGAAGAAGCAACTTAAGTTGAAAGAGGTATACTAAAGTAATCCATCGCTTGTTTGTTCTTTTAGAAATTTAATTTTGTTCAAAAATAGATTTTCACGAAAATTAAAAAGGGGGTGATGAAGCAAAGCAAGCGCTGTATCATGTATAAGATACAGAGGCGAGCGAGTGCACGGGACTTACCCTAGTTCACTGCTAGTAGCGTCACGTCATCGTAACGCGCCTGCATATAGTATTGCACCACATTTAACATAAAAGTAAAAATTAAGATTTGTGTGTAAAACTTTGTTAAAGTATAGTTCTATGTAATAATGTTTCAGGTAACAAATCTTAATGTTATAAAATTAGTAGTTTACGTAAAATTCACGTTTTGAAAGAAAAATAGGAGGCGCTAAATAATGACGCTAGGAAGCCAAAATTTGGTGAGAAGGTGCAGTAAGAAGTCATTAATGAGTGGTGCTGGTTTCCAAAACCATAAAACTAAAATTGACTCCAGAATCCGCATTTTTCGGAAAAATCAGAGGCGCGAAATAATAGAGCTACAATATTGAAAATTGGTAGGATGCTTCAGTTCACCCTAATAATAATAATGGAAATACCACAATCAGTTACCTCTTCTAGTTTTTTTAGTAATTTAGTAAAAACTACTTTTGTGAGTAAAATGTACATAAGCATTACAGATTAAGTACTTTAAATTTTAATGATAAAACAAATTCTTTAAGACCAATGATCAGATAGGACAATTAACAAAGCTACACCAAGTTTTAGTCTTGTAGCATAATTAACAGCTGATACAAGTCTTGATAAAGCTATGGTTCAGAGGTAACAATCTACCGTTAGTTCCATTGTAAAAATTCTAGAGAGTAAAGTTTTAATTTTAGCGGGCTGAGATTTTCTACGTGCTTCTGTACTGCTCAGATGTATGTATACAAAAATTGAGAAGTTTGTAAAGCTATTATTAAATGTGATATTTAAGATTATGTGCCTGAGATAGCGATCATTTGGAGGCTGCAGGCATCTGCATAGGAACGGAAAGAACAGATGCTCTCTTGGCGGTACGCGCCGGAGCTATATAAAAAGAGCGGCAGAGGCAGTAGTAAGCTCACTCCGCATTAGACCAACGCCTAGTCCACGCGAGCTTAACGTCCGATCGCGCCTCGCCTCGGGTGACGTCATAGCGGGCTGTGACATGCGCGTACTTAGCAATGTAAACGGACATTGAAAATCGCGAGGACTGTACACCGTCCTGGATCGTTTAGACTTCGGTAACAAACTGTTATTGTGCCGTCCGTGTGAAGTATAATTCCGCGTGGCAAGTGGTGACTAACTCCACTTTTAAGGCGAGCATTAATTTTTTTTTTTTTAACATTATTGCGAACTATTAATAGAGCACCGTTAGTTAGAGTAATGAACTATTCGGGAGGAACTTGCTGTAGAAGTCGCCTCTGAACTATTAAACGATTGGCTGAATTAACAATATTTAATGTCTTTAGCATTTTCAGAAGTTTCGAGTAATTTGTGTGAGCCTTTAAGATAATAAAATCTTGTTTGGAACTTTAAATTTTATTGAAGCAGCCCTAATCCCGTGAAGAACTATGGATATTTTTCGTTTAGCTGGGCTGTACAGGAATGTGGCCGTGCAGACTGGGAACTAAGGTCAGTAAGTTTCCCTTCGCTTTCTGACTGGCCACCAAATTAGTTGCCAGGCTCGCGTGATTTAAGGTGGCAATGTTCAACTTTCATTCAACATTAAACAACGACTTCTTCGCCGTCCCACATATGTTGCATCGGCAATAGTCTGTTACGTGAAATGAACATTCAAACAACTCATTCGACAACTTCTTCGCCGCCCCACACACTGTACTAGTGCCGACATTGTGCATGCTCTGTTGCCTGTGTCTATGTGCCTGTGGTTCTGTCAGTGTGATCATGTGATGTATCTGACCCCAGGAATGTGTCAATAAAGTTTCCCCTTCCTGGGATAATGAATTCACGATGTTCTTATTTCAATTTCCAGGAGTGTAGTACACAGGATTGATGACGGCGATATGCATGTGGGCAGCATTTGGTTTACTGACGAAGCTTATTTTTACCTGGACGGTTTCGTCAATAAACAGAACTGGCGCATATGGGAAACCGAAAAGCCCCACGTTGCAGTCCCATCGTCCCTGCATCCTCAAAAAGTACTGGTCTGGGCCGCCATTTCTTCCAAAGGAATCATTGGCCCATTTTTCAGATCCGAAACGATTACTGCATCACGCTATCTGGACATTCTTCGTGAATTTGTGGCGGTACAAACTGCCTTAGACGACACTGCGAACACCTCGCGGTTTATGCAAGATGGTGCCCGGCCACATCGCACGGCCGACGTCTTTAATTTCCTGAATGAATATTTCGATGATCGTGTGATTGCTTTGGGCTATCCGAAACATACAGGAGGCGGCGTGGATTGGCCTCCCTATTCGCCAGACATGAACCCCTGTGACTTCTTTCTGTGGGGACTCTTGAAAGACCAGGTGTACCGCCAGAATCCAGAAACAATTGAACAGCTGAAGCAGTACATCTCATCTGCATGTGAAGCCATTCCGCCAGACACGTTGTCAAAGGTTTCGGGTAATTTCATTCAGAGACTACGCCATATTATTGCTACGCATGGTGGATATGTGGGAAATATCGTACTATAGAGTTTCCCAGACCACAGCGCCATCTGTTGTTAACAATTGTAACTGCTGTATTTTCGCCGGTCATTTTTGAAACACCCTGTATATATGCGTTATCCGGCGACCTTATTGAGGTAAGAATTTTCAATTTATTCAGAATGACCTTTCAGGGCCATGACGCAGCACTGCTGACGTCCAAAATTTACCAGTTCAAATTCACTGTCAATTATTGAAAGGTTATAAGTGAGCTACAATTCTATTAGGAGGTTAGTCACATTTTTATTATTGGTAGGTTACGGAATTTATCTGTTGGCAGATTATGCTAAATGTGAATGCTATATAATTATTATTTTTTATTGGGAGGTTACGCTAAATGTCAATGCTATACATAATTATATTTTATTGTGGGGAGGTTGCAAGGTAAACGCAGAAAGATATTGTGGCCATAGTTCCGGAATTTTTTGAATAGATCTCATCATGAACTATCTACCGTACGTGACGCGGACTAAAGGACTGCAAAAACGTGCCTATAAACAGAGAACAAGTACGTAACTTGATTTCTTTAGAGGTTATAATTAAATAATAATGACGACACATCGTGAATAATAATGCAGAACAACTGAAGTGCAACATGGGTCCCAAAATCGACGCAAGAGAATGATGTGATTATGCAGGGTGCACCCCTGCACACAAACCTTCAGGGGCGATGGGAAGGAGAAAAAAAAAGTATGAAAGTTGTAGAGGGTTCAAAAGCTGTCCACTTTTCTAACATCATATTGGGCCATTTCACATCCGAGTTTCCTGCACCATTAAGCTAGTCCCCCCCCATACACACACACAGACACACACACACTGAATTAAATTATTTGATTTATGATTATTTTTAAGGTCTTGGTAAACATTCTAAACTACTGCTTTATAAAGATTTTTATTCCCTTCAGACATAGACGTAGACGCTAGCGCAGCAAACCATGCGATGCCACTGGCGACTGGCGATTTTGCACCTGCTGCCTATACACGAAATACTCTTCATTCCGGCGGGCAGAGTTTTTATCGCGAAGAAACGCTTCCGGCAACAAACCACAATAAATCGTAGTAGACAGAACCGTGTTCGAGAGAGATGTTGTCCACCGGAGGGACAATTGCTGCCTGACGCTGCTTACATTACTGAGAGTTCTTTTTCTGGGGCGCCGTCAGAAACGTCTGCACGCTACAGCCAGACTCCTAAGCGAATCTAGGAGATCCGGGATGATACCACTTAGAAGCGATATATTCAGATATGGTCGTATAATGCCACGCAAGCCTTTTTCCACGCCATGTTGGGAAATTTTCCTTATCTGAGAAGTAAAAAAAAAGCAACTTATCGGCATGTTCCACTTCACCTACAGTATTAGCAAACAAAGGACAACAGTATTATGCAAGAAATGAACGCTGTACTTTGTTTTGAAATGCGCTTGTAGAAAGGAAGTCGGCGGCACTTTCACACACTAGTGTCGAGCCAGTGGAACAATGATCAATAAACATGATTACGTTTATCATTATCAGGAAGCATGTGGTTCCATACAGGAACAACTCAGAGAGACCTGACAAACTTGCTGTACGTATTTGGTAGATACACGGTATATAGTGTTCAGATATTACGAAAAACCTTTAAGAAAATAGCCTAACCGGCCGGAGTGGACGAGCGGTACTAGGCGCTACAGTCTGGTAGCGCGCGACCGTTACGGTTGCAGGTTCGAATCCTGCCTCGGGCATGGATGTGTGTAATGTCCTTAGGTTAGTTAGGTTTAAGCAGTTCAAAGTTCTAGGGGACTGATGACCACAGAAGTTAAGTCCCATAGTGCTCAGAGCCATTTGAACCAAAATAGCCTATTGAGATGTGACGAGCACAGATTTAGGAAATATCGTTCGTTACTCAACCGAAGTAGAGAGTGCTATCGACAGGCAATCTCAAATTGATTCCATATTTGTAGATTTCCACAAGGATTCTGACACCGCTCCTAACAAGCGACTTCCAATCAGATCGCGTGCCTACAGAGAATCGTTTCAGTTGTGCCACTGGATTCGTGATTCTCTGTCATAAAGGTCACAGTTCGTAACAGCTACAGGAAGGGCGCAGAGTGAAACAGAAGTAATATCTGCCGATCACCGAAAAGGGCGAACTCATCCACATAGTACTAAAGGGAGTCGTTAAATTTCGGTTGCACGAGAAAGCACGCAAATTCAAAAGTCGTTGATTCAACTTAATACCTACTGGCTGCATTTACAAACACCCTAAATTGAAACTATTGCATAGGACATTTTCTGGGGAAGGATTAAGATGTTTGTTTTTGCCAAGTGCTATTGGAGAGCGTATAACACTCGTTAATGTTGGTGTGGGTTTTGTCAGCGAAATATTTACTGCATAGGAATAAAATGCAGGAGAAACCAGGGTGGTCAGAAAAGGGCGAATCTACGAAAAAAGAAACATTTGTGCCCTAGTTCTCACCTACCCCGTTAAACGCGTGCTTTCACCTAAAGAAATGCCTAGACAGAGTGCCAGCTGTTTCCTGCATTCTGTGCTACATCAGGATTATGCAACTCTTCGTTTCTCCGAAGGATCTTCGATCGGCTCTCTGACGTACTTTGTTGAGCCGCAGTAATAGCACTGACTGAAACGTGGCTGTGTATGTGGTGCATCTGATCTGTGCTCGACCGGAAAACGATCCTGCAAGAATGGCACCAATGTCGACTGAAGAGAATCGTTCAACGTGACAGAAGTGCAACCCTTAAGTGTCACCGTGCGAACCATTCAAGGGAGCATCATCGATATGTGCTTTCAAAGCCGAAGGCCCACTCTTGTACCCTTGGTGACAGCATGACACAAGGCTTTACGCCTCGCCTGGACCCGTGAACACCGACAATGGACTGTTGATGACTGGAAATATGTTGCCTGGTCGGACGAGTCTCGTTTCAAATGGTATCGAGCGGATGGGCGTGTACGGGTATGGAGACAACCTCGTGACTTCATGGACCGTGATGCCAGCAGGAGACTGTTCAAGCTGGTGGAGGCTCTGGAAAGTCGTGGGGCGTGTGCAGCTGGAGTGATATGGGACTTCTCATACGACTAGATACGAATGACAATTGACGCGTACGTAAGCATCCTAGCTGATCACCTGCATCCATTCATGTCCATTGTGCATTCCAACGGACTTCGGCAATTCCAGCAGGACAAAGCGACACCCCAGACGTCCACAATTGCTACAGAGCGGCTCCAGGATCACTCTTCTGAGTTTAAACACTGCCGCTAGCTACCAAATTCCCCAATCTTGAACGTTACTGAGCATATCCGGGATGCCTTGCAATGTGTTGTTCAGCCGGTCGTGCTCTGCACGATTCATGGTGTCAATTCCCTCCAGTACTACTTCAGACATCAGTCGAGTCCATGCCACGTCGTGTTGCGGCACTTCAGCGTGCTCGCGGGAGGGCTCTACACGATGTTAGACAGATGTACCAGTTTCTTTGGTTCTTCAGTGTATTATTCAACATATGAATTTAATTTATCGCAGCGGCTAACAGTAATTTATTGGATGTGCCTTGAGCGGATTATCCTCACCGACGTGTGGAGCCACGGTACACGGAGGTGAACTACTCCTTTGGTATTTCGTGATCGTAACAGCGACACGTTACTCCGGAGCAAGCTGAATGGTTATGATCACGGTGACAGCTTTGCTGCTGAAACCGGTAAACCATACCGGTAATTATTGCGACCAAAATAATTGCCATAAAAACGTTTGAGAAATCCGTACGTTGTTCGTAATGGGGAGGCCCTGTCAGAAGCGAAGGTAGTGCCGGTTAACTTTAAGGCAGACACCGGCGCAACTGCTCAAGGTATAATAAATGACCCTGGCCTCTAAGCTCTATGAGGCTGTTTGCAAACCGCCCCGTTGTGTACACAAAGCTGGGATCCCCGGGAAGTTCACAAGAAACGCCTAGAAACTTGCAGAGTGATCCGTTTTGTACTAAAAGGGTGTGCTGAAAAGTAATGCCTCCATATCCAAATCCAGACGCCTTTGGGCTGAGGATGACACGGCGGCCGGTTGGTACCGTAGGGCGTTCATGACCTGTTCAGCAGGAGTTTAGTTTAGTTCTTACAAGGTTTTATTTAAAGAACAACAGTTATCAAATTCAGCATCTTCATTCTTCATATCTACATACACTACTGGCCATTAAAATTGCTACACCAAAAAGAAATGCAGATGATAAACAGGTATTCATTGGTCAAATATATTATACTAGAACTCACATGTGATTACATTTTCACGCAATTTGGGTGCATAGAATCAGTACACAAAACAACCACCTCTGGCCGTAATAACGGCCTTGATACGCCTGGGCATTGAGTCAAACAGAGCTTCGATGGCGTGTACAGGTACAGCTGCCCATGCAGCTTCAAAACGATACCACATTTCATCAAGAGTAATGACTGGCTTACTGTGACGAGCCAGTTGCTCGGCCACCATTGACCACACATTTTCTGTATCCAGAAACGCCAGTACAGCACCTGCACATGCAGCCGTGCATTATCCTGCTGAAATGTAGGGTTTCGCAGGGATCGAAAGAACGGTAGAGCCACGGGTCGTGACACATCTGAAATGTAACATCCACTGTTCAAAGTGCCGTCAGTGCGAACAAGAGGTGATCGAGACGTGTAACCAATGGCACCCCATACCATTACGCTGGGTGATACGCCAGTATGGCAATAACGAATACAATCTTTGAATGTGCGTTCACCGCGATGTCGCCAAACATGGATGCGAACATCATGATGCTATAAACAGAACCTGGAATCATTCGAAAAAATGACGTTTTGCCATTCGTGCACGCTGGTTCGTCGTTGAGAACACCATCGCAAGCACTCCTGTCTGTGATGCAACGTCAAGGGTAACCGCAGCCATGGTCTCCGAGCTGATAGTCCATGCTGCTGCAAACGTTGTCGAACTGTTCGTGCAGATGGTTGATGTCTTACAAACGTCCCCATCTGTTGACTCAGGGATCGAGACGTTGCTGCACGATCCTGTAGAGCCATGAGGATAAGATGCCTGTCATCTCGACTGCTAGTGCTACGAGGCCGTTGGGATGCAGCACGGCGTTCCGTATTACCCTCCTGAACCTACTGATTCCATATTCTGCTAGCAGCCATTGGATCTCGACCAATGCGAGCAGCAATGTCGCGATACGATAAACCGCAATCGCGACAGGCTACAATCCGTTATCCTTTATCCTTTATCCTTCATCCAATACCTTTATCAAAGTCGGAAACGTGATGGTACGCATTTCTCCTCCTTACACGAGGAATCACAACAACGTTTCACCAGGCAACGCCGGTCAACTGCTGTTTGTGTATGAGAAGTCGGTTGGAAACTTTCCTCGTGTCAGCACGTTGTAGGTGTCGCCACCACCGCCAACCTTGTGTGAAAGCTCTGAAAAGCTAATCATTTGCATATCACAGCATCTTCTTCCTGTCGGTTAAATTTCGCGTCTGTATCACGTTATCTTCGTGGTGTAGCCATTTTAATGACCAGTAGTGTATGCAAGCGGAGCAGACACGGAAGGGGGATCAACATAGCGAAGATATGGACTGCAAATATGGAAATCCACTGGGATAAGTGACTTTGACAAAGTCACGCAGAGCCTGGTAAGCTTGTCAAGTGTTCACGTGCTACTGTCGTGAGTATCTACGGAAAGAGGTAGAAGAACAATCAGAGTACCTCTAGGCGATAAATGGTTGGACGTCCACAACTCTTTACAGAACCTGGGGTTCGGAGGCTTGTCTGCCCTGTAAACTAGGACACATCTTGATCTGTGACATCTCCACCGAGAGAGCACAATGCTTGTGCACACACAAGTGTTTCGGGGCACACCGTTCATCGTACGTTGTTGAACATGGAGCTCTGTAGCAGACGACCTCTACGTGTTCGCATGTTTACCCAAAGGCATCGTCATTTACGACTGCAGTGGGCACAGGACCATCGAGCGACGACCGCCGATTAGTGGAAACACGTCGGCTCTTGGTGAATCACATTATTGCTACACTACGTCGCTGGTCTTTCGAAAGGTGCAGAGCGTCACGGACGTAGGATGATCATAGCTGGCCGAGCGGTTCTAGGCGCTTCAGTCTGGTACCGCGCGACCACTACGGTCGCAGGTTCGAATCCTGCCTCGGGCATGGATGTGTGTGATGTCCTTCGGTTAGTTAGGTGTTAGTAGTTCTAAGTTCTAGGGGACTGATGACCGTAGATGTTAAGTCCCATAGTGCTCAGAGCCATTTTTGAACCTGACAGAGACTCGAACTCTGGACCTTTGCCTTTCGCGGGCAAGTGCTCTACCAACTGAGCTACCTATGCACGACTCCGCCCCGTCAGCCTTGCTTCTGCCAGTACGTCTCCTACCTTCCAAACTTAACAGATGCTCTCCTGCCGCGGAGTGGCGCTAGCGAAGCTGGTTTCGACTCGCGAGTCCAACGACACTAATACGGAACTCGGTCGATAACTGCAACCCTTAACAAGTGTGGTATCGAACGTTGATACCACAGTTACCGTGCCATGTAGCCCTGTGATACAACGTTATCAGCACGTGACAGAGTTTGGAAGGGGCCTCATAGTGGGATTCCATTTGGCCAGCTGGCCGCATTGTGCAGTATCCAGATTTGTGGGGCATTCGGATGCGACAGGAGCCAGAAACTGGACTGCGTGGGAACGTGAGTGCAGGCAGACTCCTGTGAACCTAACACTCCTGAAAGAAAGGACATTGCGGTGACATGGCTTAGCCAGAGCCCGGGGGATGTTTCCAGAATGAGATTTTTCACTCTGCAACGGAGTGTGCGCTGATATGAAACTTTCTGGCAGATTAAAACTGTGTGCCAGGCCGAGACACCTGCGAACACTGCAGAACTTGCACTCCTGAAAGAAAGGATATGCCGAGACATGGCTTAGCCACAGCCTGGGGAATGTTTCCAGAATGAGATTTTCACTCTGCAACGGAGTGTGCGCTGATATGAAACCTTCTGGCAGATTAAAACTGTGTGCGTGAGTGGTGCTTGGTTAGCTCAGTTGCCGGCACCGTAGCTCAGCGTGTTCGGTCAGAGGGTTAGCTGTCCTCTGTAATAAAAAAAACTGAGTTCATCGTACAACCACGAACTTAAACGAGTGTCTTACGACGTCCGCCCCGATCAGATGCAACGAACAATACCGATCAAAATGAGATTAAAAAAACATATATATTGGTAGAGCACTTGCCCGCGAAAGGCAAAGGTCCCGAGTTCGAGTCTCGGTCGGCACACAGTTTTAATCTACCAGGAAGTTTCATATCAGCGCACACTCCGCTGCAGAGTGAAAATCTCTTTCTGCAAGCCATTAAGCAAGTGGTCATAATGTTTTGGCTTATGAGTGTATGCCACACAACGCTTATCCATGCTTTGCTGACGTCTGCACTCGGCGCCAGAGCCGGGGTTACGTCGTGTGAGCCGTAGCGCCGACATCAGTGGAGCGTGCTGCAGTCTCGAAGAGGTAGCTAATCTTGGATGAATGGCCGTAACCCGGCGGCCGACGCGAGCGGCAAGAGACGCGCGCACCGCCTGGTCGTAAAGCCGTCGGCACACGGACCGTGCATCCGAACGTTGAACGTTGAGCGTGCCGAGTTTCTGACGTCATAGCGTGGAATAGCACGTTCGGGAATCTTTCCCGACGTGCAGAGCGATATCTGGCATGTCAGAGCGTGCGTCTGAGCGTTGACCAATGAGATGGCACAACGCCACCTACGTCACACGCACGCCGTCTCCCTTCAGTACAGAGTTATGAGGCGCCATATTGGAGTTCATTTCATGCCTATATGTATATATGCCGTTTCTAAGCACCAGAAAATTGAGAATCACTGGAAAGCCCGTTGTTAACTGTGTGATTAGTTCCAATAAAATAATGAGAAACGTCATATTCGTGGCAAAAGAATTATTGTAACTTGCGTATTATAATAGTAGGCTATTTGAAGGCAGCGACACACTGAAGATCCACCTAAAACGCATTGTTCTTGGTGCAATTCGTTATAATTAAATTTCAATTAATAACATAATTATCTACGATTAACGTTTCCAATAAGAGGTAACATAATATGATTAGGTACAAGGAGCATGTTGTTGGTTTCGCCGCGCGGGATTAGCCGAGCGGACTAAGGCGCTACAGTCATGGACTGTGGGGCTGGTCCCGGCGGAGGTTCGAGTCCTCCCTCGGGCATGGGTGTGTGTGTTTGTCCTTAGGATAATTTGCGGCGGCACGGTAGCTCAGTGTGTTCGGTCATAGGGTTAGTTGCCCTCTGTAATAAAAAAAAACTGAGCTAATCGATCAACAAAGAATTCAAACGGATGTCTTACGACGTCCACCCAGAGCAAATGCAACAAACATAAGCGAACAAAATCAGCCGACACGGTAGCTCAGCGTGTTCGGTCAGAGAGCTGGTTGGCCTCTGTAATAAAAATCTGAGTGGAAGGATCAATAAACGAACTTGAAGGGAGCCGGCAC
This sequence comes from Schistocerca gregaria, assembly GCF_023897955.1. Lineage (NCBI taxonomy): Eukaryota > Metazoa > Arthropoda > Insecta > Orthoptera > Acrididae > Schistocerca > Schistocerca gregaria. The sequence goes on along the minus strand of NC_064920.1, from coordinate 1,081,995,210 downwards.
GGTAGCTCAGCGTGCTCGGTCAGAAAGGTAGCTACCGTCTGTAATGAAAAATAAAAAAAAATCTGAGTAAACGGATCAACCAAGAACCTGGAGGGGTGTCATCGGACGTCCGCCCCGAACAAATTCAGCGAACAATATAGAACGAAAAAGCCGTCACGGTAGCTCAACGTGTTCGGTCAGAGGGTTAGCTACCCTCCGTAATACAAAAAAACTGAGTTAATGGGTCAACGACGAACTGAAACGGGTGTCTTGCGACGTCCGCCCTGAGTAAATGCAACGAACTAAAACGAACAAAAATGAGGTTAAAAAAACGGAAGTCATGTGAAGTCCGCAACGACCAAAGACAACGATCAACGACGCACAAAATGAAAAAAAATAATAATGAGTAGCGTCTGTCCGTTAATGACTTTTTGTTGAGGCGGTGGTTCGCGTTTTAACACTTGCAAATTTTTTTCCTAACATTCGCGTTTTTATTAGGTTCTGATACTTTATAATTAGTTTAACATAAGTATATGCTATAATACACTCCTGGAAATTGAAATAAGAACACCGTGAATTCATTGTCCCAGGAAGGGGAAACTTTATTGACACATTCCTGGGGTCAGATACATCACATGATCACACTGACAGAACCACAGGCACATAGACACAGGCAACAGAGCATGTACAATGTCGGCACTAGTACAGTGTATATCCACCTTTCGCAGCAATGCAGGCTGCTATTCTCCCATGGAGACGATCGTAGAGATGCTGGATGTAGTCCTGTGGAACGGCTTGCCATGCCATTTCCACCTGGCGCCTCAGTTGGACCAGCGTTCGTGCTGGACGTGCAGACCGCGTGAGACGACGCTTCATCGAGTCCCAAACATGCTCAATGGGGGACAGATCCGGAGATCTTGCTGGCCAGGGTAGTTGACTTACACCTTCTAGAGCACGTTGGGTGGCACGGGATACATGCGGACGTGCATTGTCCTGTTGGAACAGCAAGTTCCCTTGCCGGTCTAGGAATGGTAGAACGATGGGTTCGATGACGGTTTGGATGTACCGTGCACTATTCAGTATCCCCTCGACGATCACCAGAGGTGTACGGCCAGTGTAGGAGATCGCTCCCCACACCATGATGCCGGGTGTTGGCCCTGTGTGCCTCGGTCGTATGCAGTCCTGATTGTGGCGCTCACCTGCACGGCGCCAAACACGCATACGACCATCATTGGCACCAAGGCAGAAGCGACTCTCATCGCTGAAGACGACACGTCTCCATTCGTCCCTCCATTCACGCCTGTTGCGACACCACTGGAGGCGGGCTGCACGATGTTGGGGCGTGAGCGGAAGACGGCCTAACGGTGTGCGGGACCGTAGCCCAGCTTCATGGAGACGGTTGCGAATGGTCCTCGCCGATACCCCAGGAGCAACAGTGTCCCTAATTTGCTGGGAAGTGGCGGTGCGGTCCCCTACGGCACTGCGTAGGATCCTACGGTCTTGGCGTGCATCTGTGCGTCGCTGCGGTCCGGTCCCAGGTCGACGGGCACGTGCACCTCCCGCCGACCACTGGCGACAACATCGATGTACTGTGGAGACCTCACGCCCCACGTGTTGAGCAATTCGGCGGTACGTCCACCCGGCCTCCCGCATGCCCACTATACGCCCTCGCTCGAAGTCCGTCAACTGCACATACGGTTCACGTCCACGCTGTCGCGGCATGCTACCAGTGTTAAAGACTGCGATGGAGCTCCGTATGCCACGAGAAACTGGCTGACACTGACGGCGACGGTGCACAAATGCTGCGCAGCTAGCGCCATTCGACGGCCAACACCACGGTTCCTGGTGTGTCCGCTGTGCCGTGCGTGTGATCATTGCTTGTACAGCCCTCTGGCAGTGTCCGGAGCAAGTATGGTGGGTCTGACACACAGGTGCCAATGTGTTCTTTTTTCCATTTCCAGGAGTGTATTTGATTTTCTGTAAATATAAGGTCACCTTTTTTTTTTGAGGGGTGACTTTGTTCGATTCGATTAATCTACAGGACAGCTTGCGCTACTTGTATAAAGATATTTTGCTCCTTTTTCTTTTACGGTTCGTAATTCACATGGTGCAAAGATTCTGCTACCGGGTATGAACAGTGATCAAGTAAGACTGAACTTGGGGTTTTAATAAAAAACAAGGAATGATGAAATAATGTTTATCTTATGCGGAGAAGTATTCCAAATTTGTACCGCACTGTTTGTAATGGAACTTTTATAAGCCTGTGTCCTTACTGATTGGACATGGTACTTTCCTTTTCGTGGACGACGGAGGAAGTGTGCGTTTTAATAGAGCTAACGTGGGGATTTTATACGAGTCCGTTTAGTAAAGAGTGTGATTTACAAACTAGAAACATCCCTCCTACTGCCGCTGGAGTGCGTTGCGACCGCGTATACGACGTCGAGGCTCACGTACCGTATGCACAAGTCGCATCGTTCCTGAGCCTTCAGCAGCACGTTGAACTGGGCACGCTCAACGTTAACGTTCGACGGCACGGTCCGTGTGGCGATGGCTTAAGGCGCCTGCTGTGGCCAGTGGGCGACCAGCTGCCCCCTGGTGCTGCAGTGGAGCGGACGTGCACGACCGCTGTGCTGTGGCATCGAGTCCAGTGGGCGGATTGGTGCAGGAACCAGGCCATTCGAACCCGCGGCTGCGCTTGGCGTCCCTGTGTCCTGGTGGTGCCGCTGGACTGCAAACGAGTCTGCTACAAAATCGACAGTTATTTACACTAGGCAACAGCGCACTTGTCGTGCCAATGCGTTGCTTTTGGTCACGCATTCGGCAGCATCACCAAAACACCATGGAGATATCGCCTTGCCTCCGCCGTGCATTGCTGCTCTCGCTGTCGCTATAATGACGGGCCTGCCTTGGCCCGAGTCATAGGAGTTTAAGCTTGGCTGACCTATTCCTCCTCAGTTCCTCGCTGTTGGGGATGTTTTTCCTCAGGTTTTGAATTGGCCTCTGGTTATCTGTAAAAGAAAGAATTATGCGCCACAAGCCTCTGGCGGCTTCTTACTCTTCTTCTTCTTGTTACTTGCGGGCTGCCTGAACTCGATCTTCTTCAGGCGGGAGATGTCCACTGGTGGCGTCTGTACAGGACGGCTTGGTCCGTCAAGTACCACCAGTCCTCGTCGGTGAAGATTGGATGCTCGTTTATCAGCTCCAGATCTGCACCCCAGACGAGTTCCCTCCCGTGGACCTTCGGGTTTAGGGGTTCATACCCCCAGTGGAACGGATACGGCTTACGGAGAAGGGGAGGGATATTGGTTACCGTGAAGGGATAGGGATTGTCATGATATTGCTGCTGCCTGCTGCACTGGTAAGTTACGCCGAGTGAGGCTGGCCCGTCTCGCTTAAGCCAGAAGTCGACATACTGCGCTCACCGCCCAGGCGGCGACTAATGAATGTTCCACCGCACCTTCCCATAAATGTTACTCTTAACCTGGTAATGGCGCTGCAAGTTCGTCGCTAATCTCATTTCTGCTGTTCCTCATTACTTTTCCCTTTCTTCGGCTTATTCTCATACCATATTCTGTGCTGTCCATTAAATTCAACAGAGCCTATAATTCTTTCTCGCTTCCACTGCGGTCAGCAACGTAATAAGAGAGTCTTACCATTGATATTCTTTTACCATGAATTTTAATCCCACTCTTGAACTCATCTTTTATTTAGTCATTGCTTTTTCGATGAACAGACGGAACATTATGGGACGAAGGGTACAGTCATTTCCTGTACCGTTTCTACTCCTTTCATTTCGTTCTTGGTCTTACTTTTTATACTGTCGAACGCTTTTTCTAGGCCGACAAAACATATGTACATGTCGTAATTTTTCGGTACGTATTGCTTCCACTATCAATTTCAACGTCACAGCTGCATCAAATGGTTCAAATGGCTCTGAGCACTATGCAACTTAACTTCTGAGGTCATGAGTCGCCTAGAACTTAGAACTAATTAAACCTAACTAACCTAAGGACATCACACACATCCATGCCCGAGGCAGGATTCGAACCTGCGACCGTAGGTAGCGAAGGGTACTTCACGGCAAACATAAGCATAGCCAAAGCCTTGCAGACAAACAAAAATTACGCGAAGCGAAATGTAGTGTGAGGAGGGCTATGCGAAAGGCGTCAATGAATTCGAAAGTAAAGTTCTATGTACTGACTTGGCAGAAAATCCTAAGAAATTTTGGTCCTAAGTCAAAGCGGTAGGTGGATCAAAACAAAATGTCCAGACACTCTGTGACCAAAATAGTACTCAAACAGAGGATGACAGACAAAAGGCCGAAATACTAAATGTCTTCTTCCAAAGCTGTTTCACAGAGGAAGACTGCACTGTAGTTCCTGCTCTGGATTGTCGCACAGATGACAAAATGGTAGATATCGAAATAGACGACAGAGGGATAGAGAAACAATTAAAATCGCTCAAAGAGGTAAGGCCGCTGGACCTGATGGGATAAAAGTTCGATTTTACACAGAGTACGCGAAGGAACTTGCCCCCCTTCTTGCAGCGGTGTACCGTAGGTCTCTAGAAGAGCGAAGCGTTCCAAAGGATTGGAAAAGGGCACAGGTCATCCCCGTTTTCAAGAAGGGACGTCGAACAGATGTGCAGAACTATAGACCTATATCTCTAACGTCGATCAGTTGTAGAATTTTGGAACACGTATTATGTTCGAGTGTAATGTCTTTTCTGGAGACTAGAAATCTACTCTGTAGGAATCAGCATGGGTTTCGAAAAAGACTGTCGTGTGAAACCCAGCTGGCGATATTCGTCCACGAGACTCAGAGGGCCATAGACACGGGTTCACAGGTACATGCCGTGTTTCTTGACTTCCGCAAGGCGTTTGACACAGTTCCCCACAGTCGTTTAATGAACAAAGTGAGAGCATACGGACTATCAGACCAATTGTGTGACTGGATTGAGGAGTTCCTAGATAACAGAAAGCAGCATGTCATTCTCAATGGAGAGAAGTCTTCCGAAGTAAGAGTGATTTCAGGTGTGCCGCAGGGGAGTGTCATAAGACCGTTGCTGTTCACAATATACATAAATGATCTGGTGGATGACATCGGAAGTTCACTGAGGCTTTTTGCAGATGATGCTGTGGTGTATCGAGAGGTTGCAACAATGGAAAATTGTACTGAAATGCAGGAGGATCTGCAGCGAATTGACGCATGGTGCAGGGAATGGCAATTGAATCTCAATGTCGACAAGTGTAATGTGATGCGAATACTCAGAAAGATAGGTCCCTTATCATTTAGCTACAAAATAGCATGTCAGCAACTGGAAGCAGTTAATTCCATAAATTATCTGGGAGTAAACATTAGAAGTGATTTAAAATGGAATGATCATATAAAGTTGATCGTCGGTAAAGCAGATGCCAGACTGAGATTCATTGGAAGAATCCTAAGGAAATGCAATCCGACAACAAAGGAAGTAGGTTACAGTACGCTTGTTCGCCCACTGCTTGAATACTGCTCAGCAGTGTGGGATCCGCACCAGATAGGGTTGATAGAAGAGATAGAGAAGATCCAACGGAGAGCAGCGCGCTTCGTTACAGGATCATTTAGTAATCGCGAAAGCGTTACGGAGATGATAGATAAACTCCAGTGGAAGACTCTGCAGGAGAGAGGCTCGGCAGCTCGGTACGGGCTTTTGTTAAAGTTTCGACAACATACCTTCACCGAAGAGTCACGCAGTATATTGCTCCCTCCTACGTATATCTCGCGAAGAGACCATGAGGATAAAATCAGAGAGATTAGAGCCCACACATAAGCATACCGACAATCCTTCTTTCCACGTACAATACGAGACTGGAATAGAAGGCAGAACCGATAGAGGTACTCAGGGTACCCTCCGCCACACACCGTCAGGTGGCTTGCGGAGTATGGATGTAGATGTAGATGTAGATGTAGATGTAGACCGTGGCGGTCACTCGGTTCCAGACTGTAGCACCTAGAACCGCACTGTCACTCCGGCCGGCACAGCTGCATCCCTTGTGCCTTCGTCTACTCTAAAGCTAAACTGATAGTCATCCAACAGAGCCCAAGGTTTGAGAACGCATGCATTACTCTTGAAGTATGACATAAGCTACCTGAAAAAAATGTGAAGCACCCAGAAGACATGGTCAGGTGTCAATGTAACTTCATACCCGCATGCACCATTGGCGGGTATGTAAACAATTCTTTCAGGTAGTTTGACCACCAAAATGCATAAGTACTGTTAATGTTTAGTGCTGTTACTGTTATGACGACGACGAACGAGTCGTCGCCAATGATGGCTGGTGGCCAATGCAAACTAGAAACATATAAATCACAGCAGGTTTGTCAGTAACGTCGATAAGGTGCTGATTGCATGTTCTGGATCTGCAACGACTAAAATAATTAGAAATAGTTGGTAAAAACTACTAGCCATACAAACTGGTACACCGCGAAGATGACGTGCTACAGACGCGAAATTTAACCAACAGGAAGAAGATGCTGTGATATGCAAATGATTAGCTTTTCAGACCAGTCACACAGGGTTGGCGCCGGTGGCGACACCTACAACGTGCTGACATGAGGAAAATTTCCAACCGATTTCTCATACACGAACAGCAGTTGACCGGCGTTGCCTGGTAAAACGTTGTTGTGATGCCTCGTGTAAGGACGAGAAATGCGTACCATCCCGTTTCCGACTTTGATAAAGGTCAGATTGTAGCCTACCGCGATTGCGGTTTATCGTATCGCGACATTGCTGCTCGCGTTGGTCGAGATCCAATGACTGTTAGCAGAATATGGAATAGGTGGGTTCAGGAGGGTAATACGGAACGCCGTGCTGGAACCAAACGGCCTCGTATCACTAGCAGTCGAGATGACAGTTATCTTATCCGCATGGCTGTAACGGATCGTGCAGCCACGTCTCGACCCCTGAGTCAACAGATAGGGACGTTTGCAACACAACAACCATCATCTGCACGAACAGTTCAACGACGTTTGCAGCAGCATGGACTATCAGCTCGGAGACCATGGCTGCGGCTACCCTTGACGCTGCATCACAGACAGGAGCACCTGCGATGGTGTACTAAACGACGAACCTGGGTGGACGAATGGCAATACGTCATTTTTTCGGATGAATCCAGGTTGTGTTTACAGCATCATGATGGTCGGATCCGTGTTTGGCGACATCGCGGTGAACGCACATTGGAAGCGTTTATTCGTCATCGCAATACTGGCGTATCACCCGGCGTGATGGTATGGGGTGCCATTGATTACACGTCTCGGGCACGTCTTGTTCGCATTGACGGCACTTTGAACAGTGGACGTTACATTTCAGATGTGTTACGACCCGAGGCTCTACCCTTCTTTAGATCTCTGCGAAACCCTACATTTCAGCAGGATAATGCATGACCGCACGTTGCAGGTCCTCTATGGGCCTTTCTGGATGCAGAATATGTTCGACTGCTGCCTTGGTCAGCACATTCTCCAGATCTCTCACCAATTTAAAACGTCTGGTCAAAGATGGCCGAGCAACTGGCTCATCACAATACGCCAGTCACTACTCTTGATGAAGTGTGGTATCGTGTTGAAGCTGCATGGGCAGCTGTACATGTACACGCCATCCAAGCTCTGTTTGACTCAATGCCCTGGCGTATCAAGGCCGTTACTACGGTTAGAGTTGGTTGTTCTGGGTACTGATTTCTCAGGGTCTATGCACCCAAACTGCGTGAAAATGTTATCACATGTCAGTTCTAGTAGAATATATTTGTCCAATGAACACCCGTTTACCATTTGGATTTCTTGTTGGTGTAGGGTACGTAAGTCGTTGTACAGGATTCTTCTTCTCTGCATACATATTATTATAAACAGACAGTTACTGAGGCCTCACTTAGGCCATAAGTTACTAGGCGCCTTGTTACAGGTTGCCTCCTATCGGCTGAAGGCTATACTACTTCACTACTTGACGTCCCGAGCAAGAGTGGACGAGAGCTTTCTAGAAACTTGATACAAGCCGCGGAGCGGCGCTAGCGGCGTTAGTCGATATTCACGGGTCCAGCGATGCTAGTACGGACCGCGGTCGATAGCTGCACCGCGGTCGATAGCTGCACCGCGGTCGATAGCTGCAAACAAGTGTGGTATCGAACGTTGATACCAGGTCTGGTATGGTACATAAGGGGCGTCAACACCGTCACATGTTGTGTGATTACTGTGAAGAAGTGGCATGCCATGTACCCCTGTGATACAGCGTTATCAGCACGTGACAGAGTTTGGAAGGGGCCTCATAGTGGGACTCCATTTGGCCAGCTGGCCGCATTGTGCAGTATCCAGATTTGTGGGACATTAGGATGCGACAGGGGCCAGAAACTGAAGTGCAAGGGAACGTGAGAGCTGGCAGACTCGTTGTCAAGGTTCTGGTGGACCATGTCTGACGACCACAGGAGGATCGCCATATTGTGCACCAATGACGTTGCAACCCCTTCACATCTACGCCTGCCATCCAAGAACGTGTCGTGGACTCCCTACAACGCTCTGCATTATCCCACACCATTGAGGACCAGTAGCAGCCGCACTAGGGAATTAGAGTTCCATATGTAGGATGCCAATAATAAAACGCGAACGGCTGCATTTGGACTGGTGCCGTGACCACGAACCACGGACCGTTCATGAATAGCGGCAGATTGTGATCAGTGACGTATCGTGGTTATCCACCGCCTCTGGTGACTATCTTCGGTGATTATGGTGTTGACTTGGAGAGAGGTCCCATTCTTGCAGTGTTTTGGAGAAGAGGCATCACGATGTGAGGAGCCATCGTGTATGACTTTCGGTCGCGGCTGGTAGTCAGTCGTAGAGAACTCTGATGGCACCAAGTGCGTCACGGACATGCTGCATCCTCATGTATTACTTTTCATGGACAGTACCACGCTGCCATTTTTCAACACAACAGTGGCTGTCCACACATGGCACGTGTCGCTGCGAACTGTCTGCATCAGGTATTCCCGTGGTTAGCAGGATACCCAGATCTGTCCCCGATGGAACATGTATGGAATCAGCTCGGACTTCAATTCTGTTCCACTGCAAGTATCCAGGACATCAAACACCACTTAGAACAGCTGCGGGCCAACTTACATCAGGAGAGGATACAGCAGCTTTCTGATACCCTTTCCCATCCGAATCTGTGCAAACATCCTGGTCGGGGAGGGGGGGGGGGGGCAACGTCATATTGACAAGTGAGTTGCCAAGTTCTTTGAAAATTTGACTCCATTTCGTAATCACTGGTTAACACAACATAGCCTCCTCTCCTTCTGGGAGCTTCACTTTTTTTGTCGCACAGTGTAGTTGGAGAGGTTTCCTGAAGATTGGGATAGCACACACACGCAGCAGCCCACTGAGCATGGTACCGATCGCTGGAGCAGATCCCGAATGCCTTTTTAAGCCAATTGAACAGAGATTCACTCTGCAGTCTTTGACCGATAAACAGCAGTTCGCCGCAAAAGTTCATTTCTGCCAAAAGCGCCGTGCAGGGAAGCAATCCCTTCATTTTTATACGCTTTTGTCCCTAACGCCTCACAAATTTACGTCGAAACCAAACCGATGCTATATACATTGTCAAGGGCGATCTCTACCGACACAGACATTTCCAGTAGAACTGGATCCGCGCTGGACAAAGAACCAGTCGTGGCCTCCAGACGTTTCCAGTCCGCCTCTCCCCACGTTCCTCTCTTTTTTTTTTGTTTTTGTTTGGGAAAGGAGGAGTGGAATCATTTTATACCTCGTGCTATCATGCGCCGAAGATCGTCTGTCAAAGCGCCACGTAAGTAAAATGCTGTCGTACACATGGGTTGAAGCTTCCTTCCTTTCTTCCCTACTCCTCCTGCCTCTTGCTTCACTGGAGACAGGATTTAGTGAGCTGACTGGAATGCCACTTACTGTTATGCTGTCAAAGGTAACGTTCACGTTACTTGACGTACGATTTCTTCTCGAACCACCGTGATTCGACTGTAACGAGAGAAGTTGCCTTGTACGGTATGGATCGTAAAGATCTCGTTTTCATGGACAAACGCCGGATCTGGGCTACCTTGGGAAGGTCAAGTGGGCAGGAGCCTCGAGTGAACGTCCACAACACAGAACTGCTTTGAGTTTGTTTCATTTCGAAGTGTAAAACAATATCTTTGCTGTCATTGCTGATACGAAATATGTAGCCATGTTAATGGATTCCTTCGTCGCTCCTTGATGGAAAAATTTAACGTTTCAGAATAAGACTTTCTCCCATTTGCTAGCGAGCGGTGGTGCGAATTCTTGTGGAATTGAAAACAGTCGTTGAATGCTAAAAAGTTACAGTTTACTCAAACAACACAAAACGTCATTTTGTCCTATTTCAACTATTGCAGTCAACAGTAAATAATCGAAGGCATGAAAATAATTAAACGGGTCGATTAATACGGCCGGATACGAAGTTTTGTACGCAAACATAGCGTTATAGACTGCATCAAAGTTGATAACTGTTTTTTTGTGAGATTATTTTCTGCTATGTCCCCTTCCGTGATCATTTTTCTTGATTGTATTGTATTATATTGTATGTTAACCGGGGACCTAGAAACGGAGAGGCTCCGTCCCCGCCACAGCCGCAGTAGTCCACAACCCCACGACGATTACCGCAGTCCATTTCACCCCTCCGCCACCCCACACCGAACCCAGGGTTATTGTGCGGTTCGGCCCCCGGTGGGCACCCCAGGGAACGTCTCGCGCCAGACGAGTGTAACCCCTATGTTTGCGTGGTAGAGTAATGGTGGAGTACGCCTACGTGGAGAACTTGTTTGTTCGCCGACATAGTGTAACTGAGGTGGAACAAGGGGAACCAGCCCGCATTCACCGAGGCGGATTGAAAACGCCTGAAAACCATCCACAGACTGGCCAGTTCACCGGACCTCGACACAAATCCGCCGGGCGGATTCGTGCCGGGGACCAGGCTCACCTTCCCGCCCGGAAAGCTGTGCGTTAGACCGCACGGCCAACCGGGCGGGCTATTTTTCTTGATACTCAAACAACATTTTCTCAGCCTTCTTTTTTAGAACTCGTATTTTTAATTTTTCAATACCAACTAACAACATTGGATTTTTTCGTAAGTCTTCTCTCCTGTGCCCACCTCCTCACCTGAGGCTAGCACATGCACCGAATGTCCTCATTATTTGTTGGAGACAGGGCGTGGACGAGTATATGGATACATCACATACACAACACATTACCAAACCGTATACGGAGTAGAAAAACTGTAGACATTCAAAGCAGCTTGCAGCGTTTCAGAACGGATAAACAGAGATCCAGCGCTAAGCTCAGTTAACGATGATACAGATGGATAACGATCAAGCACCCTATTCTCCAAAGTACACCACAAAGGCTCAACAGTATTGAGATATGGTGACTGTGGTGACAGCGGGAGATGAGATAATTCATCCTCGTGGTCGCAAAACCACTCCTGAACGATGCGAGCTGTGTAAACAGGGACCCCATCGTCTTGGTACACGGCATCACCACTGGGCAGAAAATATTGTAAAAAAATATTCAAATGTGTGCGGAATCTTATGTGACTTAACTGCTAAGGTCACCAGTCCCTAGGCTTACACACTATTTAACCTAAATTATACTAAGTACAAACACAAACACCCATGCCCACAGGAGGACTCGAACCTCCCCCGGGACCAGCCGCACAGTCCATGACTGCAGCGCCTGAGACCGCTCAGCTAATCCCGCGCGGCGAAAACATTGTAGCATAGGACAGACCTGATTAGCTAAAATGATCACATAATCCTTGACAGCAATGCGACATTGCACGTACCAATGAGGTCCGTGGAGTACCGCGATATGGCTGCCGAAACCATCACCGAACCCCCACCATGTTTGATCTTTGGACGCAAACTCGGCGACAAGCTAGTGTGAAACACGAAACATCTGACGAAATGACTTTCTTCCATAGTCTACATCTACATCTACATTTATACTCCGCAAGCCACCCAACGGTGTGTGGCGGAGGGCACTTTACGTGCCACTATCATTACCTCGCTTTCGTGTTCCAGTCGCGTATGGTTCGCGGGAAGAATGACTGCCGGAAAGCCTCCGTGCGCGCTCGAATCTCTCTAATTTTAAATTCGTGATCTCCTCGGGGGAAGCAATATATTCGATACCTCATCCAGAAACGCACCCTCTCGAAACCTGGACAGCAATGTAAAGCGCCTCTCTTGCAGAGTCTGCCACTTGAGTTTGCTAAACAATACCGTAACGCTATCACGGTTACCAAATAAGCCTGTGACGAAACGTGCCGCTCTGCTTTGGGTCTTCTCCATCTCCTCTGTCAACCCGACCTGGTACAGATCCCACACTGATAAGCTATACTCAAGTATAGGTCGAACGAGTGTTTCATGCTTCGGCATCACGTTTCCCTGTTGCGGGTATTTGTATCACTAAAGAGTTGTTCTGGAACTACAGCTCGCCGTGCAGTTCCCGGCGTCTGGAAATCCCCTTGTGTTGTTTTTATGCTGACAGGGTTCGCGAGTGCGACATTCAGTTCTGCAGTGACTTCTGGAACTGTCAGCTGTCATCCCTTTATTTTTTGGCCGTCTTTCAGGACCTCTCAACACACCCTTTCATCCGCGTTGTGACTTAGTACGTATTGTAGGGAGGGGACGGGGGGTGGAAGAAAGTGGGTGTTTTTCTATCGGGTGGGTGGGGGAGGGGGGGGCAGTGTGGAGCAGGTAATGTTCTCCATCCTGCATGTAATGGGCCGGTCTTGTTTACAGGCTTCTGGTTTATCATGATAGCAAGTATTTTCCGATAACCATTGGAGAGAAGCTTCTAAGTGTCCTGCCGGAAGCAGCACCTTACAGGCTCTGTTAACGGCAGCAGAGGACGCTCAATGAAAATGTCTACATTCTGCTCCTAATTCTGATTAGCTAAAACACCTGTGTGTCGAATAACTTCGTGAAGGAGGCTGGAATCCGCGACTGCGGACAGTCAGCCGGTAGGCATCGTGAGGTGGGCTTTTCGTTCTTGCGAAATCTGGAGAGTGACATATCCTTGGTGATCAAGCAAGTTAGTTAGTGCAGTAGGGAAGACGGAGAATCCGAATCTCAGGTGCACAAATTGCTGTTTTTCTCGGTGAGTGTTGCGAACTAGTGAACCTGCCTTTGTTAAGTACGAGTAGAAAGAGAGGTTTTTGGTGAGTGCACTTTTAAAAACGTTGTTTAACTTTATAATTTTAGATGTTTTGTTCTTTGCTGTTGTATAACAAACTACTGTTGCTCTTTAACTTTCTCTTTTGCTAGCTTGTTGTATAACGAACGCCTGTCTCTTCTGTACATTCCTTTCATCTTATAGCAGATATCTCTTGATGGCAGTAGTTGAAACGTCGTAAATAGTAAAGACATTTTAATAAGGGATCTAGGCGTTTTTATTCACAAAAGATCTCTCGCTCTTGACAATGAACTGCGTTCCTGTTTTGTTGTGGTGGTTGTCGGCGACAGGTGAAGGAAGGAACGAAGGAAGGAAGATTAGGTTTAACGTCCCGTCGACATCAAGGTCATTAGAGACGGAGCGCAAGCTCGGATTGTGTCAAGTATGCGGAAGGAAATCGGCCGTGCCCCTTCGAAGGAACTATCCCGGCATTTGCCTGGAGCGATTTAGGAAAATCACGGGAAGCCTAAAACAGGGTGGCCGGACACGGGTTTGAACGTCGTTCCCCCGAATGCGAGTCCAATGTGCTAACCACTGCGATACCTCTCTCGATAGGAGAGAGGTGCTGTTGGCCAGAAGCTTCAAGTCTGCTAAAACAATTCTGAATGACGAAGGACCAAGTGGCATACCAATTCTACTGGAAGAACAGGTAATCCGAGACAAGTGCTTCACCGGCCGAGCGGTTCTAAGCGCTTCAGTCTGGAACCGCGCGACCGCTACGGTCACAGGTTCGAATCGTGCCTCGGGCAGGGATGTGTGTGATGTCCTTCGGTTAGTTAGGTGTAAGTAGTTCTAAGTTCTAGGGCACTGATGACCTCAGATGTTAAGTCCCGAAGTACTCAGAGCCATTTGAACCATTTGAACACGTGCAGCTGGTGCTCTAAGACCGTCGTTCAGAACCGAGGCAATAGTGGGAAAAGTGAAAACCAGTCGTACGTGGGTTTTGAAGAACTATCACGAAAGTTTGAACATGACAGAGGACGACATCCGCCGACATCCGGAACTATTCACAAGAATTCAAAAAGACCTGCTGAGCCTGGGAGCAGATCCAAAGAAGAGCAGCGCGTTTCGTTACAGGTTCATTTAGTAAGGGCGAAAGCGTCACGGAGATGGTCAGTCAACTTCAGTGGCAGACGCCGCAAGAGCGTCTTCTGGATTTCACCATATTACATATTACTTATATGCCAAGTAAAACCAGGTACAAGGCGGAAGAGATACAAAGGCATCGCACAGGAAGTCATATACAAAGTCGTCACACTAGAACTCAAAAATGTAGGCTACGAGTATTTATCTATAAATATACCATATGCGATTAAGTAACTACAAAGTATACCTGGCAATCAATTTAATAACACTAAAAGATTTTGAAGCTGAATTAAATTCCGAGAGCGTCAAGTTCCTGAGTTGGAAGAGTCAATCACTGTATTGCTTCCTGCTACGTAAATCTCTCTTACAGACCATGAAAATAAAATCAGAAAGATTTGCGCCTACTCGGAGGCTTACTGATCATCGTTTCTTCTGGAACAGAAAAGGGGCGGGGGAGTGCACTGGTGCACAGTATACCCTCGACCACACCCCGTGACGTGGCTTACGGAGTATAGATGCAGATGTATGAGGTTCATTCAAATGAAACCTGGTCAGTGAGTCTACGTTTGCCTTTCACGTAACGTGGCACAACGTAACTGCGAGTATGGTGGCGCCATCTATTGCTAGAGAGAGTAACGCGTGTGTACCGTTTGACGGTGCATAGCGCCAGTGTGGTTTCACGCCGAAGAGAAAGTGGTCACACAAGTTATCGTCCACTACCGAACATGCGGACGAGTAAGCAGGAACAACGAGGAGTGATTCGATTTTTGGCAGCGGAGGGAGTTGGAGGCCGTGAAATGTATCAACGGATGAAGGCTGTGCACGGTGAGTACAGTCTGAGCAGTTCAAGTGTTGTTGATAATGGCGCAAACGAGTCCTTGAGGGCTGCGAGTCACTGGAAGACAGTACTCGTCCTGGACAAGCTCACCGTGTCATCACACCGGAAATGGTTGTTGAAGTGAATGCTTTAGTCTTGAACAACTATAGAATCACCGTGGACATTATCCATCGTGGACGTGATCCACCGCCCAACATTTGAACTTTCAATAAATCTGTGCGCAGGTGGGTTCCCCACCAACTGACCGGTCCCGGCGGAGGTTCGAGTCCTCCCTCGGGCGTGGGTGGGTGTGTTTGTTCTTAGGATAATTTAGGTTAAGTAGTGTGTAAGCCTAGGGACTGATGACCTTAGCAGTTAACTCCGGTCGTACGGGATTAGCCGAGCGGTTTAAGGCGCTGCAAAAATGGCTCTGAGCACTATGGGACTTAACATCTGAGGTCATCAGTCCCCTAGATCTTAGAACTACTTAAACCTAACTAACCTAAGGACATCACACACATCCATGCCAGAGGCAGGATTCGAACCTGCGACGGTAGCGGTCACGCGGTTCCAGGCTGAAGTGCCTAGAACCGCTCGGACACACCGGTCGACTAAGGCGCTGCAGTCATGGACTGTTCGGCTAATCCCGGCGGAGGTTTGAGTCCTCCCTTGGGAATGGGTGTGTGTATTTGTCCTTAGGTTAAGTAGTGTGTAAGCTTAGGAACTGATGACCTTAGCAGTTAAGTCCCATAAGATTTCACACACATTGAGTTAAGTCCCATACGATTTCACACAGTTTTGGACATTTTGAACCAACTGACCGGCGAACAGCGCAATACTCGAATGGCGCTGTCTTTGGGTCATCCGAACGTTATCGTGTCGAGGAATACGGTTTTCTGTCGCGTATTACTCCATCACCTCCGAAGAAATCAAAAGCCATGCACACCAGTTCTGGTAAGGTCATGATGTCCCTTTCTGAGCACAAGGGCCCTCTCCTTGTCGAGTTCCTGGAACAGGGAACCACCATCAATGCCCAGCATAATCAAGCCACTTTACAGAACTTTAGACGAGCCATCGAGTCGAAACGCAGAGGCATGTTGTCCACTGGCGTTATCCTCCTGCATTATAATGCCCGCCCACACACGGCCACTGCGGCGAAGAAGACAGTGCAGCAGTTTCGGTGGGAAACGCTGGAACATCCACCGTACAGTCCCGGCCTTCCACCGTGTGACGTCCGTGTGTTTGGACCTCTAAAACAAGCTATTCCCAGACATCGATTCGCAACGGACGACGAAGTGTGTGCCTGGATCCAGGCCTGGAGCCGAAAGCAGCCTACTATGTTCTTCAAGGATGGAATCGACCGGCTACTGTTGCAATGAGATTAATGTGCCAACAGTTTTGGCGACTATTTTTGAGTATGTGAACTGTGTAAAACTACATTTTTGAGTTAATAAAATCGTTACATCTAAAATTATAAAGTTAAACGACGTTTTTAAAAGTGCACTCACCAAAAACCTCAGGCCTTCCTAAACAAGGTTCATGAAAACTAGAAATATTGTTTATAACTCAGTTCTCAATTAAATAAATATTACACACGATTTGTATTTTGCACACTATGTTTCTTAATTTCTACGTTAGGTATATTCTTGTATGCGGGCCGTTTAATAATTTCAAAGAAGTTTTCACGAATACATGGAAATGAAATTTTTCCTACATCACATTACAAAAATAGTTTATTTTTTCATTTTTTGTTTTCGTTTGTAATAGAAAATTGACAAAATGAATACTCGGGCAATGCAGGGTTTATCAGCTATTAGTCGTGTCGATAGAGAAAGTTTTAAAAGCCTCCACTGTTGGCAAAAGTGTCGTATTTAATGAAGAATATGAAGACCGGTTGATTAGTCAGAGCTTATACTACCACTCGTATCTTGTACGTGACAACATAAACTACGGTAATGTTTTTCGGAATTGACTGGTAAAGTAAATCTGAAGCGGAGCGAATCTAAAATTACCACACTGTCAGCAGTTTGCTGCTGCCATGTGATGGATGAGCTCCGCACTTAAAAAGATCCGTCCCGTATATTACGGGAACCACGCGAGGGTAGCTTGTGCTCCGTACCTGGAGGCGGAAAGCAATGTCTGTCTCGGAACGGTACACAGACACGTGTGTCAGGGTAAGGGGGGGGGGGGGGCAATTTTCTGAAGCGCCCTATTTAGCCGGCAGAGGAACCTCTGCCCGTCACGGGAGCAAAGCCGGGCTATTTTCTGCTTGCCTGCGACGGGAACGCCAGGGCCTTCCATTGTAGCGTACGCAACAATGCGGTCAAGGTAGAGGGATCAAGGTGGAGCGTACCGACTGCACCGTACTTGAACTACGTAATCACGACGCCAAACTTCTGTAAATACAACAGCGGCCTACTTTGCCCTACTTAATAAGAACTGCAACACGTAAGACTAGTTTGTACGTAGCGATCCAAGCAATAATAGCGCAACTGTTCCTTGTCGTACTGTCTAAAAGCGGCACAATGAGAGAGTCACTTTGTGAAAATATATGCACTCTTCTTGAAATCGAAGACTGTTAATTTTTCTGTGGATTAACAAACAGCTCCGTTACTGTATTCGAACTGGCAGCGTATGGTAAAACACGACATTCTGTTTACGTAGCTTGGTGATTCACTTATTACAAACTTTAGTTTATTCTTGACAAAATCTCTTTGTATCACAGAATCATAACCACTTTCGACCCACAATGGCCAATTTCAGATATTACAATAGGAAAAAAATAAAGAGCTTACATTAAGACCGAAAACAAGTAAAAATATTGTTACTAATTCTACTTGTGAGTTCAGTAAAGTGCAACTTAAATACCTGTGGATCATACTTCATTGCATATGGTGCACAAATCTCATGAGTTGTCAAACTGAGCATATTACCAAAATGGTTGAAATGGCTCTGAGCACTATGGGACTTAACATCTGAGGTCATCAGTCCCCTAGAAATTAGAACTACTTAAACCTAAATAACCTGAGGACATCACACATATCCGTGCCCGAGGCAGAATTCGAACCTGCAACCGTAGCGGTCGCGCAGTTCCAGACTGAAGTGCCTAGAACCGCTTGGCCACAACGGCCGGGCATAATACCAAAAATAAGGCAGTTATATTGATACACTTAAGTGTTTCTTCCTTACCCTACTATTTGCGTTCAATGTGCACGTCGTCTATGGGACAAATATACCATTTTGAAAACGAAAAAATGTGTCACATTTACGATTCATTTCCGAAATTCTGTTGAGTCACTCACTGTTGAGAGGCACTAAGCCCACTTTTACAGTTTTGAGATAAACACAAAAAAAACTTTTTTCCACCATTGTAATGTAGTATGAGACACAATTGATTGTACGTGTAAAGTACACACATACGCTGTTAGAATAAAGCGAAAATTGTTCTGTTGCGGATTTTACTAACGCGTAATGCCAAAATTGTTCTGCTGCGAATGTTACTAACGCTTTTATTGACAAAATACGTAACTTGCGCAACTGGACTTGGTTCCTTACAACACGGAAAGAACAGAACCTGTAAGTGAGCAATAACATTCATGATCTTTGTTTATTCCCTTTAGTTCCAAATGAATATCTGCATATGAAGTATGAAATTAAAAAGTAACATAAATGAAACAATAACACACGGAATTGTTTATTATTTTCTTTGGTGGAGTATAACCCTATTACTGATAAAACAGCTGCTGTATAGTTAGAGATATTGCACAACAAAACTGTTAGGATAACAAGTCATACTGTTAGGAGAAGTAGATTAACGCATTTTTACTGACAAGGCCATTCTAGAATGCTTGACTCGCCTGGGAAGTCGTGACATAACGGTGAACCTTCTTGAGATCTT
The DNA here is from genome assembly GCF_023897955.1 of Schistocerca gregaria. Lineage (NCBI taxonomy): Eukaryota > Metazoa > Arthropoda > Insecta > Orthoptera > Acrididae > Schistocerca > Schistocerca gregaria. The sequence goes on along the minus strand of NC_064920.1, from coordinate 1,081,976,195 downwards.
CTCGTTTCGTTGATTTGATTGGAACTCTTCCTTCTTCATAGGCCCTTCTCAAATGGTTCATAAGAGGTGTATTTCATGGTCCGGGCTGAGCCGAATAGGATGTGCGATGGACAACGCTCCCAGTGAAGGGACGGACAACTGCTCTCCCAGGATGATCTGCAGAGTAGTGGAACACGGAGAATGATGTGGGAGCAAACTGCGCTTTGGCGCTTCTAGGAATGTTCTTCGCTGTTGATTCATCACTTAGTGTTTTTCTACAATGCTCAGGCCACCAAAAGTCCACACCCAATGATATCAGCTCCTTCCGCCTTTTTGCGTTAGCAATGATTGTACAATAGTCTTTTGGAGTGTAAATTCTGTCGCAACACAATTTTTTTCTTGACAACACGAAAATCCCTATCGCAAGGCGGAAAGGAATGACCTCTAATAGGGCAGCGGTGAATAATTTCCTCGAATCGTTTATCTTCGACCAAACCCATGCAGAAACGAATAAAGGAATGATTCCTATTTTGGATGGACATGCACCAGAGTGCAATGTAGTTTCTTCGTGGTGAGGTAGTCCAATATGGATGTACACACTTCATTGACCCCTTTCTTGGCATGATTCCTATTCTGGCCTGGACATGCACCAGAGTGCAAGTGTAGTTTCTTCGTGGTGAGGTAGTCCAATATGGATGAACACACTTCATTGACCCCTTTCTTGGCCTGATCCTCATGGTACATGTCTACTATAGAACTATGCCGGCCGCTGCGGTTCTAGGCGCTTCAGTCCGGAATCGCGCTGCTGCTACGGTCGCAGATTCGAATCCTGCCTTGGGCATGGATGTGTGTGATGTCCTTATGTTGGTTAGGTTTAAGTAGTTCTACGTCTAGGGGACTGATGACCTCAGGTGTTAAGTCCCATAGTACTTAGAGCCAATTGAACCTTGAGGCTGCGTGTAGTAAATACATGCACCCATAGCTGCCTTAGGTAGAATATTTCCTGAACAGGTACATGGGGCAGAGGTAAATTTTGCACGAAGTGAAAGGCGACACAGATTGCATCATCGGGCTGACAGGATTCTGAGCATGTTTTCATACATGAATAAAGTTGCAACTTCTGCGCATGTGAATACTTAGTTTACTTGCTGCTGCTAATTTAATATTTTGCGATAAGTGCGGAGACTTAATTTTTACTTGAAGTTCTTCACAGGTACTGCACATATCTATTTGGAGTCTACCGAATCTGTAGCCAAACTTCTTGTTGAAATAATTAACATAAAACGCATATTTTCATTTAAGATTAGGATGTTCCTCACAAAATAATCCATGCATTTTTTTAAAGGTTCAGCCTTGCATCCAAGTACTTTACTTCTTTTCCCCCATAATGAGATTTTTGACAGGAAACTTGAAAATATGGTCCCGAACTTAGGTGCAGATTTCCTGTCCACTGCACATTCGCCTTTCGCCAGCAGCTTGGCAATCCTGAATACACGCTTTTGCGTTATTCCATGTAAGCTAATGATTGCATTCCTACATACCTGCAGAAGCTCCTTCTGTCTAATTACGTAATATGTATTGCAGAGTAACGTACCACTTTCGATTGTTCTCAGTTTTGCCGTTTAATGGGATGCCATCCAATCAGTCTCTGTAAGTGGATATCGTGTTCATTTTTGGTTTCATAATCGTAAGAAGTATTAAATACCTGCAGCTTCTCTTCTTCTTGCAATTTATTGAAGCACTGACGTTTGCACCTAAAACAAACACACAAGTTACGTAGGTAAAATCATTGTCCGACATCAATTAAGTAATCATAACGTCAGCATCAATAATATTCGAATCCCTTTTATGGAAGTGATATTGTCGGTCCGATAATATTAAGGTAAAAACGATAATATCTATTATACCAGCATGGAGGTCCGATACTTTTCTGAGGAATTGCATTTTCTGCATAGCTTGTATATGCAGTACCCTTAACCCTTGATCGCTTTACTTTATTCCTGGCGTAATTTTCTTCTTTGCGTTGACGTTTCTTTCCTGTCATAACTTCATTATCCATAATGAAAATAAGTTTATGAACACAGAACGAAAACGACATGTACAGCGTAACGACCACATAGGGTATATCGTCAACAATACTTAATATTCATGAAAACAAAACAAAAAAGCGCGCTAATCTTGACATTTGAAACATAACAGCATCTCTGGCGCTGCTAGACGTTCTGTGTTGAAACGCACTAACTGTAGGACTAAGTTCATTTCAACACGGAATGACTAATCTGACGGCTGCATTAATGGCACTTGCGATGCTAGAATGTGGTTCCATTCAACACCAAAACATGCATCATTCTTATTAGAATGCATAATCACGCTAAAACGAATTCGTCAAAAAGTGGACTTAGTGTCTGTCAGCAACGAGTGATTCAATTATTTATTAGCAAAATTCAAGGCAGAATACAGATCCTTAAAAAACCGTACTTAAAACAGTGTGAAGTCAGTATAATAAAAAGAACAAAGGCGCCATCCTTGTGGAACATACTTCACACAGCTGATGGGGGTGCGCTTCGGACTGCTTCACCACTTTTTGTTGATTTTCTACATTTCGCGCAATTACTGACTGAAATTTAAAATTTTAAATGCTGTCAAAATCTGCTCACAAAGATTACAGTTAGCTACAATGCGTTTGTTTTGGGACAGCGTAATTGAAGGCGAGCAATTATTCGGTCTTCGTTAATCCAGTATTTCAAGATGAGATCATTTAACTACCTCCAACAAACTTTGGGCGTCGAATGCTCTCGGCCAGCCAGGAATTGGTTTTTAGGCGGTTTCCCACATCCAACTAGGATAATACTGGGCTGGCACCCTAGTCTCACCTCAACATTTAGAAAAGTTTCACTCACTTTCACATGACTAACACGAAACCCATATCTCGTCTCAGTGAGGTAACGAGAGTTTGCGATGTTAAGTAGCACGGAGATGATCTCTGTGGTCAGTTTCCAGTACCTTAAGTTATTTCATAACTAGACTTGTCGACTTAGCTTTACTCGGTTTTCCGTCTGGCGACAACGCTGAAGATATCTGCAGTAAGACTTCAGTTGTCTATCCTGACTGCATCACCGTAAATACAGTGGCTCACAAAAACAGTGAATCGTGTAGAACACTTGTTCGGATGTCAACGTAACGTCGCACTCCATACACACCACTGGTGGCTATTCAAATGATTTAGAGTTTCAGTTCTCTGACACAGATAGAGCACCTACCAGAGTACACTGGTGTTCTGTCAGTTTAGTATTGTTACCAAGCCTGGTAAGAAACATAAGAAGAGTGAACACGTTGAATGATCGCTATGAAGGGCACGGGATATGCCACGTACTCTTCTGAGACGCTGTCGTCAGCACGTGACAAAATTTCGAAGGACCTCATTGTAGGCCTCCATTCGACTGGCTGGCAGCATCGTGTATTATCCACATTTGTGTGCCAGCTGCTGGACTACATGTGCGACTGCCATCCGAGAATAAGTAATCGACTCACTGCAACATCCCCTGTCATGCCACACCACTGGTTGGACACCAGCAGGAGTCAGACTAGAGAATTACCATCACATCCGCAGGCTGCCATTAACAGCACAACACAAACGACTGCGTTTGGAATGCTCTCGTGTTCTCGAAGCACGGACTACTGATTAATGGCGTCGGATCGTGTTCAGCGATGAATCGCGGTCCAGCAGTACCAAGGCGGGCGAGCATGGTGGCGTTCTGGGAATAGGTCCCATTCTTCCAAGATTCTGGAGAAGCACAGCGGATTTGCGCCTCGTGTCATGGCGTGGGCATCCATCGGATGTGACTTCAGGTGACAGCTGGTACTAATTGAGGTAACTCTTGTAAGGTGTCAGGCAAATCCAACACCTTCCATGAAAACCCTGACATGATAAGCAAATCCAGTAGTATGTCACATAGCTCCGAATAAATCGTGACATTAAATTAACCAAAGTAATACGTGTAACGAGTGAGCAAATGGAATACCACAGACTAACACAAGAATGCCTAAATGCATGTCGTACCTTCCCACTGTGAGGTAGACGCAGTTCCGAGGGGAGAAACGAGGACAGAAGCCGAGAGCAGAACCATGTTAAGCTAGAAGGCCCTACGATAAGGGACGGACTGGACACCCACGTCGCCAGCCTTCCTCTAAGACTAACACCCGCACGTTTTATCGTGAGACTTTTTCGCGTCTCAGGTACGTCAAGGACCACCCCCCAGCCCATGTTAAAAGATAGAGCCCTCCAGAAGAACAGTATAGATCTTACGATAACGCTAAAAGGACCACACCAGCTGCAGGTTTCAGCGTGAGACTTTTTAGCGTCTCTGTTACGTTGCAAACTTTAAAAACATTGCCCCACCACGAAAAATATAACGTTTCTCATTGGATAGACAGAATCTTTATAGGCGGAGCTTAAGGTTAACATTGAGACCCTGATTGGTCAGATGAAAACACAGCCAGATAGCTTTACCTAAACCAACTTCGGTAAATTGTAGTAAAGAGAAGTTAGAGGGAGTTGCTTCCGCTGCCCTGACGCTGCCTAAACACCGACAAGGTAATGAACGCACGCGATGCCGCATTTTTGAGCACATAAGGCTTCACTCAGAACTGCAGAAGACTCATCTGTTACACCCCTTTTTGCGTAATACTAGTGTCGATCGTTAATTAAAACTCATAGTGTTCACATTTGCCACTTGAAGAACTGATCTGAAACGCGATGATTTTTCTTTTATATAGTTATTGAGAAGCCACATCAGCCACTGTAATTTACAACAAATTAAATAAGTAATTAAAGATAATTGAGGGTCACTGTAGAGCATTTTCATAGTTTTCTCTCTAGTGAAACTTAAATTAAACCTAGATTATAGATGTGATATGGCATAGGTCATCCTTCGATCGACTGTAGAACTTGGAAACCCATTCAGGGAATATTCGTTCACATTTTTGTTGAACGCAGTTGGTTTTTACCATCCTGTATTAAAACATTTCCTTTTATCAATAGTGCAATTTATAAACAATGTTTTGTGAGTAGAATAAAATTTCCGATGGTAAACTTAACTGCTTTTTCGACGTTATTTTAACAGCTAACTAAAAATAGGAAAGCCTTGAACCCTTTCCACTAAATTTAGTTAGTATTAAGATTCTTTTACAGGGAGTGCAGTGGAGCTGACGCTGAGATCATTTAGTATTTGGTTATATCATCGGTAGTCTCACTGAACTCTTCTGAATTTTACATGTCATGTGTGGTCTGGCGTCTCCTTACCAGCAAGAGGTCCCAGGTTCAAACTAGTTAATTCCCTAAAAAACACGCTCAGAGCGTCGTTGCGCGAAAGTGGTAGGGAGACACGATATAGAACAAACAGACACCACCATGAATGTTTAGACTCTTGATGGCACGACAGCAAGCCACTTCACCCTCAGCCCTCATAAGTTACTTCTCAAGCGGCAGCATCGTGGTACCATCTTTGAAGAGGACATTGCTCGTCCACATATGGCACATGCCTCTATGAGCTGCTTCCATGATGTTGAGGCCACCAACACTTCCAGATGTGTCCCCGATAAAGCATGTGTAGGACCATACTGATGAATGGGCTCGCAATACCATCTCAACTCGCGCAGTTTCCATTCGTTCCCTGTTCACCTTTTGGGAGCTTCTCTCCTTTAGTGTGGCTGAACCGTTATCAATAGAACACAGCTTCACGTAGCAGCCTTTCTCAGATGCCGGTAACTATTTTACGAAAATTTGCGTAAGAAGGAAGCAGATACAAGTGATGGAACAATGCCCAGCTCTTCGCCGTTTCGATCCTTGTTAATACCAGATAACATTTGACAATGATAAATGAGAAGAACCAACCGTGGGAACATGCTTCAGCGCTCAAAGTCGTCGACGCCTCAACACCTGGTGTAGCTGATTATTAGTCACGCACACTGATAAAAAAAATCCTCTGGCATTACAGTGCAAAAGCTCGTCATGTATTCTTCTTCTCAGTAAACAAGAGTAGTGTGGAGCAAATTGACAGTGACAGATTATATTTACTGAACTGCGGTTTCCTGTCCCCCAGATGGAAGGCTGCGCGAGATACGGAATTTGAATATTAGTTTAGAGTCACAGTTCCCTAAATCACTTCAAAGCCTATGCTGCGATAGATCTTACAAATGCACCAAATGCACCATCGGTATCGAACCCCACTACTGTTGTCATTGTGTTGGTGCTGGCTTTGTCATGGACGCAACAAGTTCAAATGGTTCAAATGGCTCTGAGCACTATGGCACTTAACATCTGAGGTCATCAGTCCCCTAGACCTAGAACTACTTAAACCTAACTAACCTAAGGACATCACACACATCCATGCCCGAGGCTGGGTAATAGTCTATTCAATGTAAAAAATTCAATAAATTGTTTGTAAATATCTTTGCTGAAATCTAATTGTATTTCGGGAATAGAAATTGATCATCAAATATCCACAAGATTTATTTGGTGCACTCAATTAGGTGGAAGTTGTTTGTTAAATAGCAGTTTCAATTTCTCAGCAGCTTTGCCTGCAATAAATGGCGGTCTGGCCTTTGCTAATATTTTTCAAAGACGTTCTGTAACCAGTATCGATATGCAGTGTAGGCATGGAGGTATGATAAGGGGACTTCTGATGACGTCAAAAACTTTAAGCTGACGTCCGCTATGTTAGTTGCCCCTAACATTAGCTTCTGGAGGAAGTGTTTTCATCAAAATTGGCAGTTTGCGTCAGTTAGAGGTCTGTTAACCATTCTGATTATAGTATACAGTGTAAAGAAACCAAATTTCGTAAGTACATTCGTTCATCGATATTTTTTTTTTATATTCACAAATGCTGATTGCGCTGTCTACTTTTACTGTAATGGTTTTGTGTTAGTCATTTTAAAACGTTGTAGCATTGATTTGTTATGAAAGCGGTGCTGATAGTCTTGACCATAAGAGCGGTTTAAAAGCTGTGAGCTATCTGAGGAAGTTAACTTTGCATTACTGCGCAACTGTTTCACCAGCTATCCAATCTAGCTTACCAAATTCGCAACCAGACTAACATTAATTATAATCTTTTAATAGTCATACGAAAACCGGTCATATATATATATATATATATATATATATATATATATATATATATATATATATATATAAAGAGAATTAAAAAAAGGAAATAAATCAGTTTATATTTGAAAATTTATTTTAACATTGATCATTGAAATTTCAGCATATTAAACTTGAGTCATAACTAAGCTGGTGCCTTATTTAGGATTGTGAAAATGTGAGTTTGTAATCTTACAGAACACATCAAATATGGAGCCAAGATTGGGAGATTGCATACAACACTGCATTCATAAAATAACACACGAAGAATGTTGAAACATATGCAAGAGGAAATTAACCACAACCAACTGATTCAATTTTCACCCAAAGAAGTTACGTTTGTAGCGCAATCCTGTCCGTCATGTAATTACCACACACTGGTATACTAAATTCATACTAACTCTCTGAGAAATCTTCCCGAAAAGAATAGCTGAGGGCTACTTTGATGATTACACCACATGTTTCACGTGGTAAACTTGGTTTACACAAAGAGTGTAACTCCACAATAATTTTGATAATTAAAATAAATTAGATCGAAAAGCAATTTACAAAAGAAAAACCTCGAACTGGTTACTATCTTCTTACTATTAACCTGATGGGTCAAACAACTGTATAAGCACGTGGTACTGGTCTCACAAAGTACACCCCACGTGGGTTGAACATAAAGAAAAGTTGCTATATTGAAAAATATTGTTAAGACGAGACGTTATAATCTCACGCACATTCGCATTTAAGATTGATGATCTTAGTTAGAGTTTCTGATCAACACGTGGTTCCACTTTACTCACAAAGAAGTGACAAAGCAATTACTGGAAGATATTCTGAAGTTGAGACTCGAAATACACTGCGTTGCAATTTAAGATAACATTAGGTATTTTAGAGCTAAAACCTAAAATAAAGGTGATTCAATTTTCAGTTAGGCTGAACTTAAGAAATCCATTGTCCTGCGGACTTAGCAGACACGCGCTTAGCCGGAGATCTTACCACTTCAGACGCTCGCCGCGGACAGACTGACCTGCGCTCCTACCAAGGGTACTTCCGTATACAATACGGAAGTGACCAGAGGAGCCGCTTCCTATACCAACATGACAAGGGACGGACAGAACCATGCTAAGGATAGAAACCTCTTTGCTTTTAGAAAGGTAGCTACCTGTTCCGACGTTGGTCCTACTGTTCTCTAGCAGACAGGCTTGTCTGCTATCCTCAAGCATGCAACTAGAAATACATTTGCTCATTCATCCTCTCACACAGAAGGGAAGGGGGATGACAGTATCTTATCATATACAGTACATAAAAGAAAGCGGATGTAGGTTCCGTATGAGACTGTGTGACATGGACTGCATATAAACTGTGTTTTAAAGTGTAGTAGTGTGACAGATCGTTCTTGTTTACGTGTAAAAGTAACACGTTCCACTGCTCAGTCTCCTCGCAGATAGTCAGAAACGCCACAGTAAATTTAGAAGAGGAATTTATGCCGTAAATGACAACTGATTTACGAAATTAACATGAAAGGAATCCAACAGAGACCATTCAATTTGATTTTAGGTTTCCCTTCAATCCAACTCGAAAAGCTCTCTGGAAAAACGCTGCGAGTAGCAAAGACTGGAAACCGGCCAAACATAGCAAAATGTGTTCTCAGCATTTTTGGGAGAAGGACAGTCCTTATTAACGAAAACTGTAGATTACGAAAGCAGTCTTTTCATATCACATACTTCTCCTCGTGATTATTCTAAACCTATAAGAAAAAGGAAGTTAGGTTAAGAAGGTCAAGTGTGTCGTATTACAGTACCAAATATGCATTTCAGAACAGAAAAACGTCTGAAAATTCCTTCCTGACGCAATGTTATTCACGAAAGCACTGTAACGTTTTCTGTTTAAAACCAATGTTCCGTGCACCTGACAGTAATTAAGTACAAGAAGCAATCGTAAACAGTAGTCTGCTTATGTTTTGGGACATCTAACATGGCAGCGTGCAGTGAGAAGTCCGTATTGCCATCTCCCCTTATTTTACGTCTAGGAGTGTAGGCTCTTTGATTTGAGCTCACTGAAACGTTGCTGCGAAAGCGTGGTACCTCTGGCGGTTTTTCACGCGTTCCCAGCCAGTCAGATAGCTGACTTTTAATTGGGGTCTTTATGCGCATGCGTGTGAAACACTCTTGGTTCAGCGATACATGTGTTGAGTAGACGCAACGCGGAAATGGCTGCAGCATTCACATTTGGTGACAATGTTCCACTTACTCGGAGTGTTTTCTAATAGGCAAGGTGTTGCAGTCAATGCATCTCTGTGATAGTCCTATTGCGCAGCTTATTTTTCCTTAATATCGGGTGGAATCGTGTGATGATTTGCGAAGGTGAGCTGATATTCACGTGCGAGTTTACAGTCTTTGTGTTTCTAGTGAGTTTGAATCTGGTTACAAGATCGTACTCTGGTCATACAGTGCAAAGTATTATGAACTCAATTTCATCTCCCTCTCCTGCAGCCGGCCGTTGTGGCCGAGCGGTTATAGGAGCTTCTGGCCGGAACCGCGCTTCTGCTGCGGTCGCAAATTCGAATCCTGCCTCGAGCAAGGCTATGTGTGATGTCCTTAGGTTAGTTAGGTTTAAGTAGTTCAAGTCTAGGGGAATAATGACCTCAGATGTTAAGTCCCATAGTGCTCAGAGCCATTTGAACCATTCTTTTTTCTCTCCTGCAATTTAGGTCATTCTGTTTTTTGCTGGAAGTCGTGTATCTAGATTTTATTCAGTGTGTTTACTGAAATTCTCAACTTATATTCCATATGTATCTTGAAAGCTGAGCAGCTCTTGTCCTTTGTTTGCTTTACTTGAAGTCATTCAAATGCCTTAAATATTTTGTTCATATATGGGTCCACGGCTTTCAAGAATTTTGTGAACGAAGGCATTGTCTGTAGTAGGCTATACAACGGGCCAGTTTCGTCATTTAAGTCATTTTCAAGCACTTGTACATACGCATTATACAATATATCGTTCTTACTGTGCCATACAATTGAAAATTCATTCCTCTTGTGAAGCCATTCGTGGAATATAGGTTGTCCCAGAGTCCCAAAAGTTGGGATTGGGGTAAACGTCGTGAAAATAGTTACAGGCAGGGACGGGGCAGGTATGGCTAGAAGCAAAGGGGGTGGGGGGCAACTTTTTGGGTGACCTGCGAAAGCCGTCCGCCATCTTGGTATCCTCCATATTGGATTCAGCTTACATTTCTTCAGTGGGAGGGGGGGGGGGGGGGGAGGTCATGTAATATGTGTTTTAAGGATAAAATTTTGCATTTTCTTTGATAGGTACAAAGTCATGCGTCATCTGTTATAACATGTGTAATTTGTCATGCAGCATTCTAAAACCTGATCAAGTTTTGTTTCTGTATTTACATGAGTGCCCTTAATGTGAAGGACAACAACCCATCACGACACTGACCAAAGACGAGCGCATCAAAATAATCCTGCTAACTGGTGGCTGGAGTTCCATATCAATTACCAGGGACTTCAACCGGCAATACCTTGGCTGGGAACCCTTAACGCAAAGTGCCGCCAGGAAACTGATCAGAAAGTTTCAAGAAACGGGATCCGTGGCAAAGAAGCCCCATACTAGCCGTCTCCACATAGGAACTGATGAGGCTACGACCACGCCAGTTTTAGCAGAAGTGGCCACGAGTTCCGTCCCATGGTATCAGGCAACTCGCCCGCCGACATGTCGTTCCTCAGATCAATATGCCCAGAATGCTACACCGACAGAAAAGGCATCCATTCACATTTCAACTTTAAAAATATCTGGTGGAAGACGACTCTGGTCCGAGGATGCAGTTTTGTGAGTGGCTGTTAGCACAACACGCGACTGATCACGATATTGTTTACAACACCCTCTTTAGTGATGAGGCGAATTTCTACGTCAATGGGCAGATCAGCAAGCGCAACCTGCGATACTAATTATTGAACAACCCAAGACGGACGTCTTTCCGTAGGGCTTAAAGACAGGACGGCCTGACATTTGGGGAATGCGTCTCTTTGGCCCTATCTGTCTGACAGAAGCACTCAATGCTACGGCCTACCTGCAGATGCTGGATAAGATGGTCTCGTCCATGGTTCTCATCGAAGACGGGACATTTCCTTCGTACTTTCAGAAGGATGCGGTGCCACCCCATTGTGGTGCCTGTGTACGGGAATGGCTTTACACGCAGTTCCGCAGTAGTTGGATTAGGTGTCATGGTAGAGTGGAAGGGCCGCCATGTTTGATGTGCAGCAACTGGAACAGCGGGTTTCCGCGTCCTGTGACACTGCTGTGTTGCATCATGTCCATGCAAACTTTACAAAATTGTTAAGACTTTCGTGGCCACTTGTTGACAAACTGCTTATTTGCTTCTGTCTCGGGTTCTTCGGCCGACGTTCGTGTGATGATTTTGCTGACGTTTCGCCAGCACGAGTGGCTGGCATTGTCAAAGCTTCACCCTCCATTGCCGGAGGTGAACTGGAGCCGGGCTCGCGGCCGCAGACAATATGTACCTTGCGCGCCAACGTCCGAGGGCTTCTCCGCGGTTATTTCCGCGGTCATTTCCGGTGCGTTTCTCCTCTTGCTACCTGCTACGGTCGTTCTCTGCAGTACGGGAAGCCAGGAGCCGTTTACCTTAAGGCTTTCTTCTTTCTTGTTGAAGCTGTTCCCGTGTTTGTGTATTTCTACAGCTTCTCTGTACAAGCGGGTGTGATAGTGCTTCTCTACAGCCAGAACTTCCGTGTCAATGAATTTTATTACATGTACCTGGTCGGTCTCACTCAGTGCGTGTTCTGCCACGGCCGATTTTTACACCTGTCCCAACCTGCAATGTCGCTTATGTTCTTTGATCCTGGTGTTGATTGATCTTCCAGTCATTCCGACATAAACTTTCCCGCATGTGCATGGTAAGCGGTATATTCCTGACATTGCAAGTGGGTCCCTTTTATCCTTTGCCGATCTAAGACATTCTTTGATCTTCCTTGTCGGTTTGAAAATTGTCTTTACGCCGTGCTTGTGTAATATACGGCCGATTCTGTCCGTCACTCTGGGAATGTATGGCAGAAAGGCCGTACCCGACATTTCTTTTTCTGGTTTCTTACTTCGCCGGTGGTTTGGCTCTGTTACACTTCTAATATCATTTGTGGAGTACCCATTGCTCCTCAGAACACTTTCCAGGTGTTGCATTTCGCGTTTAAGGTGCTGCGGCTCACATATTCGTGCTGCTCGCGTTACGAGCGTCTGAATCATGCCTCTTTTCTGGCTCGGGTGGTGGTTTGACAGTTTGTGCAGATATCGGTCCGTGTGCGTCGGTTTTCGGTACACGCTATGTCCCAGGTTTTGGCCATCCCTTGTGACCAGCACATCTAGAAATGGTAGTTTTTTGTCCTTTCTCCGGCGGATACGGAAATACCCTCAGGTACAAGGACAGCAAGTGGAACACGTTCTGTAAAGTGCACTTTGTTTCGCAGTATGTTGCATGCCATTCGTGTCGTGAATCATGACGAGACACAAGTGTTATAACAAAAGACGCACAACTTTTTACCTGTCAAAGATATTGCAAAACAGATTTCATCTGTGTGTTTCTCTTGAGATTCTACTCTTAACACATGTACCACAATATCTCCTTCCCAGTGAAGGAATATGAGTCGAATCCGATAAGGCGGATGGCTTTCCCGGTCACGCAAAAGCCCCCACCCCTTTTGCTTGTATCCATATCCGTCCCGCCCCGGTCCCTTGCCATTTACCTGACATTTAGCCCGGTCCCGACTTTGAGGTATTCTGTAATTTCATCTGCGTTACAGTCTAAGAATGTGCAAGGAAAAGAATGTACAAGGAAGTTTTGTGGTTCTAGTAAGAGATGACGTGGTTATATGCCTCTAGGACGATGTTTTCGTCCTTAGGTTGTAACTCAGATGAATTATTTCTCGTATGGCTTAACAAATGGAATGACTTTTTGTATTCTATGCCCCAATCCATACGAAACATTGCATTATGCTTACGTATAAGTGCTTAAATCATTTATCGAACATTTACGCATATTTCTGGTGCAGTTTTTGTCTGTTGCCATCTTCTGCACAGACGATGCAAGGCACGACAGTTTGTGTACTGGAAATGGAAATGAAGCACCATGCTTCTTGACAGAGCATAGGGGAACGACGCAGGAGACCCGCACCGTCTTACTAGGCGAGGTCCTAGTAGAGGCGGTTTGCCATTGCCTTCCTCCGACCGTAATGGGGATGAATGATGTTGATGGAGACGACACAACAACACCCAGTCATCTCGGAGCTTGTCAAAATCAATGACCCCGCCGGGAATCGAAGCCGGGAGCCCGTTCTGGGGGAGCGAGACCACGAGCGGCGGACTTTTGTGTACTAATGTTTGCAAATAGTGCAGATGATTAAGTAACTCCGATCTTACATAGCTTTCCCATACTAACACTGTTAAATACTCCTTTCCATGCACGCAAATTTTCTTTGTGAAGAGGAGTTTTCTTGCCGATTGCTGAATGCAGAATTACAATGGCTGCTTTTCTACTGTGTCTTCCTATTCCACGAAATAACTCACATGATGAGTTCAATACTCCGTAATAGTTGCCGAAGATCCTGTTCTTGCGAGCAACGCTATTGTTCAAATAACTTGGGTAAGTATTATCATCAGTTGGTCATTTTCATATCTCACTACTCTGATTACAAACAGGGGCCAAGATAACCGTTGACATTGTTCAAGTAGACGTTAGCCACTATTACTGCTCTTGTAATTTTCATGCAATCTTACGAGTGATCTTCACAATGGCTGATTTTCCGTTATACAAGGTGTGCCTACCTTTAGCGGTAGCGCGATGCTATTTTGTAGTTGTGAGGCACTGAGTTAATTTCTTGTTCATTTGCAAAGTTAGACTAGATTGCGAATTCGTTTGTTGGGTCATAAATTTGTTTGTAACAAGGTGTCGTTTCACTAAATCACGGTTTAGAGCTACTATTTGCATTAGTAGTCCAATGTTCTGTAACAGTAGCCCACTTGAACTGTGTTTAGTAAAAAAGTGTTAGATTGCAATTATTTATTAACAAACAAAATTATAAACACTCAACAGTCCAATACGAGACAGGCCTTTTTAATTCTGGCGACAGTAACGAAGGATGGATTTTCACGAATAGATCTGTAATCGGCAGCCCTTAGTGGTTCACAAACATGGATTTCCTTAGATATTTACGAGCTGTGGGGCAGTACCCGCAGACATTACATTAAAACTACAAACATTTCTACATCATCGAATCTGTCAGGAACTTCGCAAATGACAGTTGGTGAAGAAAACATCCATCATCCACCCATAAAAAGCTTAATTTGATTACATTACCGGTTTAGGCCCTATCATTCCAATCTTCAGATGCCAAACTTCTCCAATTACACTAATTCGTTGGACAAAGGTAGGGCCAGGTCCTGCCGTATGTTCCAGTGGATGGCGTTTCGTCTTGTTCTGGTTCAAATGGCTCTGAGCACTATGGCACTTGACTTATGAGGTCACCAGTCCCCTAAAACTTAGAACTACTTAAACCTAAATAAACTAAGGACATCACACACATCCATACCCGAGGCAGGACCCGAATCTGCAACCGTAGCGGTCGCGCGGTTCCAGACTGTAGTGCCTAGAACCGCTCGGCCACTCTGGCCGGCCTTACTTTGGTATTTACGCTTTTTCAGGACGCTGCAAAAACTGTTGTAGCACAAACAGCACACAGATTCTAAACTAGGAACTGTGACGCACGAACACTTCATAGTATTACTTATGACAGCTGCAGTCACAGACTTCTGCTTTAAATCGAATGTGCCTTATTTCAGAAAACTATTAAATTTGTAATCTGAAAAAAGTAGATTCTCTTTCAGATATGTCAAAACTTAGTTGTGTGGCGCTCTTTTGGATTAGTGAACAACCAAAAAGAAGCTATATGTAGTGCGTTTGTGTGTGCGTGTGTGTTTTCGTATGTTCGCATATAAAACACACACACACAAACGTACTTACACACAATAGACAACCTCATGTACCTATCCACAACAAAAACTTTAGATATTAAATACAGGATTAATTGCGAACTGTCCCTTAGAAGTTATAAATGAAACATTGTTCAACTCAGGAGTATTGGAAAATAAGCCGAAGTTCGTTAATTTACACTGCTCGTAAATTGTCCGTGTGAATCGTTATTGTTGGTTATGATGGAATCAAACTTGTTTTCTGATGTGAAGACGGGCCCAATAGAAGACATACAAAGTGCATTGTTGTCTGCTTCACAGTTATTGTCAAAATCGTTGTTCTCCAAGCTAGTTCTGACCAGTGGAACACGAAATATTTCCGATATTTGGAGTTTCCTATACTAATAAATGAAAAGCACCAGGTTGTTTATGTACTACAATATTACTTTTATTGCTTACCGGTTTTCGGCTTACAAGGCCATCTTCAGACATTTACTGAGTATTATCACCAAAGAAGTTAACTGTTAGCAGACAACATTGGAAGAGAAGTAACACATCTAGAGTGAAGTAGAAACATACAGTAAGTAACATCTTTGCAATGAAATATTAAAAACTGAACTGTACATAAATAACAATGGAGTTGACAGGAAAACCTTTAGGAATAGCATGCCTACATAACAGTTTCTATTAATAAACAAAACTAATAAAATAATAAAAAATTAGTACTAGACAAGGCTGCATCAGGAGGTATGAAACTTGGACAGTGATACACAACCAATTAAAAAAAGAATACACATTTGTCAATGTAAATACAGAATACATTCCTATACGTTTCTGTACTCCATTCTGTGTCCACTCCGTTTACAGCTTTCTCATTACTATCGCTGTTTTTATGTCATTGTACGGTTACTGCTCTGTACGTACTCGTGCTCGACCGCTAATGAGGGCGCTGTCCTGCGCCCTACTCCAAACGACAGCAAAAACCCTTGAGCAAAGCAAATGCCGGACCCTCTTGTCATTCTCGTGCCAGGGCACTACAGTTCCGCCTCTAATGGCGCCACTGCTACCCGATTTCGTCAAGCCTGTCCTTGAGCCGGGGCTTAGTCCCTTGCTCTGGAGAGATGATCGGCTGGCCCTACACGCCCCTGGCGTCATCCCGAAGCAATCCCCCTCAGACGGCGGACCTGGAACACATTACCGGCAGCCCTGGGCGCTGCCGTCCGCAACTTGTTTATGTTGACCGTGGCCGTGACTGCCCGCATCTGGCGGTTTGACGCAAGGGACAACCGACCCGCTATCAGCGCTCCACTGACAACACCAGGTCTTCCGTCAAGAGCGCAACTGTCGACGTACTTGCCAGTGGGATGGAGCAGCTGAGGTCACTGACGCTCGTCGGTGCTGTGATCTGCCAGTAGTTGGCAGAAAAAAACGTTCATCGTCAGCATTTCTCTGACATGGTGGCAGACAGTATTGCTATGCTTTACGTGTAGCCCAACAGCTTGTGGTACAGGAACGTTACTACGACTCGGATCAAATCCGCCTATTTTATGAGGGTACTCCAAAAGAAATGCACACTATTTTTTTTAATCCATCTTTTATTCTTCTTGTTTGAACGTTTTACAGTGTGTAGATACATTCTTTACGAACAATATTTTCATTTCTCCACATAATTTCCATCCCTCTCAACTGCCTTACGCCATCTTGGAACCAGCGCCTGTATACGCTGGACCAACCTGTTGGAGCCACTGTTTGGCAGCGTGCACAAGTGAGTCATCATCTTCAAACCTTGCTCCACGAAGAGAGTCTTTCAGTTTCCCAAAGAGATGATAGTCACATGGAGCCAGGTCAGTACTCTAAGGCGGGTGTTTCATTGTTGTCCATCTGAGTTTCGTGATCGCTTCCATGATTTTTTGACTGACATGTGGCCGTGCATTGTCGTGCAACAGCAAAACATCCTGCTTTTGTCAATGTGATCGAACACGACTGAGTCGAGCACGAAGTTTCTCCAGTGACGTCACATATGCATCAGAATTTATGGTGGTTCGCCGCACAGGATTAGCCGAGCGGTCTCAGGCGCTGCAGTCATGGACCGTACGGCTGGTCCCGGCGGAGGTTCGAGTCCTCCCTCGGGCATGGGTGTGTGTGTGTGTTTGTCCTTAGGATAATTTAGGTTAAGTAGTGTGTAAGCTTAGGGACTGATGACCTTAGCAGTTAAGACTTATAAGATTTCACACTCATTTGAACATTTTTTTATGCTGGTTCCACTTAGCATGATGTCCACAAGCAAGAGTCCTTTGGAATTGAAAAACACCGTAGCCATAACTTTTCCAGCAGAAGGTGTGGTTTTTTTTCCCTTGTGTCAATTTGGATGATGCTACTCCATTCATTGCCTCTTCATTTCTGGTGAAAAATAACGGAGCCATGTTTCATCACCTGTCACAATTCTTCCAAGAATTTCACCTCCACCATTATCGTACTGTTCCAAAAGTTCACAGCATACCGTTTTTCTTGTCTCTTTGTGAGCCACTGTCAACATCCTGGGTACCCACCTGGCACAAACCTTTTTTTTTTAACGCCAACACTTTCGGTATTCTGCAAACGCTTCCTTCCCACATCCCAACGTAGCGTGACAATTTGTTCACTGTGATGCATCTGTCAGCAGTCACCAATTCTTTAACTCTGTGCACATTGTCTGGAGTGTGTGCAGTACGAGGTCTGCCGCTTTGAGGACAATCGTCAATATTGCCATGCCCGCTTTGATCACGTAACCTGCTTGCCCGCCGATTAACTGTACTGCGATCGACATCAGCATCTCCATTCACCTTTTTCAAACTCTGGTGGATGTTTCCCACTGTCTTGTTTTCGCAGCACACTAATTATATGACAGCACGTTGCTTCCGAAGAACGTCAAGTGTAGCAGCCATCTTGAAGACTTGCTGGGACGGCGCCATTCACGGGAACAGGTTGAACTAAGTTTGAAAACAAGCTGGAAGGATGTATCTACACACTGTAAAGCTTTCACACATGAGAATGAAAACTGTATTTTTACAAAAATAGTGTGCATTTCTTTTGGAGTGACTCTCGTATCTTTTTCCTGTTTGTTATTACTTGCCTACGGACCAGCTGGATCACGCAATGCCTTTAGATTCATTTCCCTGATCTGCAGTATGGCTCTCATTCCCTCTCAGTGGACTTTCTTTCTTCAGTTCACTTGTTCCAGTATTTTCATTGGAACCTCGTTCTTTGGCTGTAGTAACCAACAGTTTAGCTTTTGAATGAACACTTTCCTGTTTGCCACTTCCACTGTTTCCATTGGGGGCTCTCTCAGCTATAAAATGGTTCAAATGGCTCTGAGTACTATGGGACATAGCTTCTGAGGTCATCAGTCCCCCAGAACGTAGAACTATTTAAACCTAACTAACCGAAGGACATCACACACATCCATGCCCGAGTCAGGATTAGAACCTGTGACCGTAGCGGTCGCGCGGTTCCAGACTGTAGCGCCTAGAACCGCTCGGCCACTCCGGCCGGCTCTCAGCTATATAAATAAAACAGTTTAGGTGCGTGAGTCATTCATTTTCCCACTACAGGTTCTGTGGTTCACACCATCTTCAGGTAGAGAATAGGCTATTTTCCTATGTTAAAAATACGGTTAGGTTCGTTGTTATTCTGATTGATTAGAACATTTAAATAGCATTTACGGTCAAAATATTCACAAAATACGTTATTTTTTGTAATTAAAGCTTAAAAATCATTAATTATGGCTGATACTCTGGTGACAGCCTAGCAGTAAGACGAAGCTATACGTGTGTTACAGGAGCGTTAGCCGTAGTTATGAATTTTTTAAATACTTTGTCTGCAAACAGTGTAGCCACTTAGTGATAAAAAACGCAGTTACAGTTTTTAAGTAACAATAGAATGGCATTTTGTGAACGATGATAAAAGGACGCTTTGCGAAAGTTGATGTGCTTATGCTCCACCCATTTAGAGCGGCGATATGTGCAACGACCTACATTCTTTTCCCTGCCCCCTGCAACATATTAAACTCGATCAAAACTAAGGAATTGTAGAACTTTTGCAGATTGGTCCTTAATTATAACTAGAATGCCGACTACCATTCACGAACCGCGACCCAAAACAGAATAAACTTATTCTTGGCAAAACTTAGTGCTTATGAATTAATGTATGCAGCCGGCATTCGGTGGCGCAACGGATAGTGCATCCGGCCTTATAGTAAGAGGTCACATGTTCGAAGCCTGGAAGGTATATTTTTAAAAATTTTACCTGAAATACGAAAATGGCGGTAGCAAGAACTGATTTTAGCAGTTGCTTCGAATATAGGATGGATTACATACAGCTTCACATTAGTCTTAGTCTGAGAAATGGACAACAGCGGATAAATGCATTTACTTTGCGAACAAATAATTCACTTTTTCGGAAAGCATTGCTGGTAGTGAAGGTATCACCATACACCCACAGTACAAGGAGGTGTAGGACGATGAGGTTCTCCGAAGAGAAATAAAGCGAGTACAACACGCAGGTGACACAAACGTAAAGGCTGTGATGTTTGTGAGTGTAAACTAACTTTAGCGTCTGAAGCACACTTACTTCATCTTTATGTAATATGATGAGACTGCAAAAGTTTAAACACTAAGGATCCTAGCTGGATAGTACAAAGGTAAAAACTCTGTTTCTAATGAAGTAAAAAGTGTGTGGTCACATTAACTACAAAATATCTTTTTGAACGTGACGTGTGTGAACAGAGATTGCGAATGTAAGCACATGTAAACAACAAGGAAAACACAATATTCTATTTCTGATCGGTGTGACGAAGTTCTTCTGTAATTGTAATTTGGTTTTCATATTACAGGGCTGTCCAGTCGCTTTACAAGTAAGTTAAAATGTTCTTTCGGGTTAGATTCGAACCAGCGATCTATGCGCATCACCTTATAAAATTCGACAGCCTGTCGCTCTAAAAATTCGACGGTCTGTCGCTCTAGCAGCTAAGCTGCCGAAGTCAGACATAGAAGGGTAAAACGACAATTTTCACTAGAAGTTTAATTTCGTTGAATGACGCTGTCCTTCATTGTAACAGTGGTACGACATGTCTCGGAGGTAAGTTAATGTTAACTTCACAGTGCAACACATTTGTACCGCGTGACTGCTACGGTCGCAGGTTCGAATCCTGCCTCGGGGATGGATGTGTGTGATGTCCTTAGGTTAGTTAGGTTTAAGTAGTTCTAAGTTCTAGGGGACTGATGACCACAGATGTTAAGTCCCATAGTGCTCAGAGCCATTTTCGAACACATTTGTAGTTAGTGAACTTGTGCTTCGACGTGGCGGCAATTTGCCGGTGAAGTGTAACCACATTTTACGCATCTCCTCATTCTCTGGAACACTCGAAAACAACTTTTTACGAGTTTCCAAAGGTTTATTTGTACAGCATATCATTTGTAACACGTTTTCCGAAATGTAAATTCCAAAACAAGACAACACTGTGGATTAGCATTATGACGGTAGAAACAGCGAGATAGCCAGTGACGTAACAGGCATCACAAGACTGGAATAGAGCGTTTTAGCGAGCTTTAAAACTATTTGAATTTCATCTCCGTTTTTATAACAGAATATTCAAATTCAAGAAGAAAAAGAAACATGTTTTCAGCATAAAAGGGCATAATTAATCTTTTAAGACAATTAATAGAAAACAATCAAATACCCAACTGCAGTTACATTCCTAATGCTAGTGAAGAGGACAGACGCCTTTTCACAGCAACAGACCAAGTGCAAGGCGCACAATGTTGCACATTTTGCTGATGATAAATTTTTTTCCTTGAGAAGAGGTACCGTTAAGGTTAAAAAAATGCATGGACCTGTACGAGTAAAGTGTACTTACAAAGGAAGTAGCGTCGAAAACATGCTGCACACTTCTGTTGTTTAGACGTGCTCTTTGTACTTTTGATTACATCAAAGATGTTATACAATCAGACATATGACTGCTTACTTTAAATACGAAGATAACTGTAAATGCGTTTGTTGAAACTTGGCTATTCGTTTTCTATACATCACAGCTCAATTGTTATGTTTCTTATATACTTAGATATACAAATATGCTTTTATTTTATTTTTAAAATATGGGGGACAGACTATAACAGAATATAGATGTGTGCATAAGGTCGACAGTTTGCTGGAAAGTCGGCCAGTGCAGTTTCCTCAGCAACTCTCTGACTCTCTTCCACGGGTCAAACAAATCTGTGCCCATTCGTGTCGCCCTTTTCTGTATCCCCCGTCAGTCCTACTTGGTATATGTCTTACACACCTGAGCAGTGTTCTAGGATGGGTTTGTTTTGTAGACTGATTACATCTCCCTAGTGTTCTGCCAACACTGACTCCGGCCAGCTACTTACCTTACCTACGACCGAGCCTTTCTGATCGTTCCATTTTATTCCCCTACGACGCGTAACACCCACGTATGTATAGAAAACGAATAGCCAAGTTTCAACAAACGCATTTACAGTTATCTTCGTATTTAAAGTAAGCAGTCATATGTCTGATTGTATAACATCTTTGATGTAATCAAACGTACAAAGAGCACGTCTAAAAACAGAAGTGTGCAGCAATTTTTCGACGCTACTTCCCTTGTAAGTACAGTTTACTCGTACAGATCCATGCATTTTTTTAACCTTAACGGTACCTCTTCTGAAGGAAAAAAAATTATCATCAGCAAAATGTGCAACATTGTGCGCCTTGCACTTGGTCTGTTGCTGTGAAAAGGCGTCTGTCCTCTTCACTAGCATTAGGAATGTAACTGCAGTTGGGTATTTGATTGTTTTCTGTTAATTGTTTTAAAAGATTAATTATGCCCTTTTATGCTGAAAACATGTTTCTTTTTCTTCTTGAATTTGAATATTCTGTTATAAAAACGGAGATGAAATTCAATAGTTTTAAAGCTCGCTAAAACGCTCTATTCCAGTCTTGTGATGCCTGTTACGTCACTGGCTATCTCGCTGTTTCTACCGTCATAATGCTAATCCACAGTGTTGCCCAACAAAACTGTCCATCACCACCTCCACAAAATATTTTTAATTTTGGTTGCTTTAGTAATTTACGTTATCACTTCTAATATAATAGACTTCCGTACTTTTAACTCATTTCACTGTATTGCATTTGAATTCATTGAATTATTAATTTTTGAAAAAGAAAAGTTTTCTCTATTTTGTATGGCGTTCTTTAGTGGTAATTGAAAAATACATTTTTATAAGAGGAAACTAACTGGTGTGCATTAGTTAAAAGAAGCAGCCAAGTTTTTACTTCGATAATTTTAATTTATCACACGGCACAGATAAATTTACCACTCAGAGAGAGAAAATTAATAATTCAATATTTTGTCTATCCTGATTTGATAGCATGGAGTGCACTAACGGCGCACGTCGTTTGTTGGCTGTATGCCGATCATTAACATTACGCGTTATTCACGAAAGCGCTGGCCGGAAACTGCGTTTACAGACCAGCTTAGCAGATCTCAGTGACGCACGAGTGGCTGCTACAAATTCGAACATCAATGATGTTCGGCAGCGACCAGCAAACGATATGTCGGCAGTCTTGCAGCTTTGAGGTATTGCGAGATGGCACTGGGCTCTCACTAGTGGGACGCCCCCTTTCCCTGGCAGCTGGCTTTTCTATTTTTGTCAGTACTTTTGCCACACTTGCCCTAAAGTGAAGCAAATGAAGGGTTTTATTTTTACGAACATCTAATACTGATGGTAAGAGGATCTCCAGAACCTATAATAAAAAATTCTATTACAAAAAGAAAAATTCATTAAAAAACGTGCGTCTGATTGGCCCAGATGAAAAAGCCGCTAAATTCATATTATGTCGATTTTTCGGTTGGCACACGGCCGCATAGACTTTTTCAGCGCCTACGTAATGGAATATGTTTCAGGTTGCAAAAACGGCTATAAACCGTCGAAAATCGTGTTCGGTTTCAAAAGCAGCTGACTGCATGTTGCCTTCGGGTGCAAAGACCGCTAAATGCCCAATAGGGCATGTACGGACGCAAAGCACGTGAGCAGACATCAGACTTACCAACTGGACATACAAAGCTACCTTTGAGTCTGTTACGATTAGAATGGATATTTTTCTTATTCAACTTTAGATCGTCTGTGCTGTAACAAATTCGTGTTGTTGTTGTGGTCTTCAGTCCTAAGACTGGTTTGATGCAGCTCTCCATGCTACTCTATCCTGTGCAAGCATCTTCATCTCCCAGTACTTACTGCAACCTACAACCTTCTGAATCTGCTAAGTGTATTCATCTCTTGGTCTCCCTCTACCATTTTACCCTCCACGCTGCCCTCCAATGCTAAATTTGTGATCCCTTGATGCCTCAAAACATGTCCTACCAACCGGTCCCTTCTTTTTGTCAAGTTGTGCCACAAGCTCCTCTTCTCCCCAATTCTATTCAATACCTCTTCATTAGTAATGTGATCTACCCATCTAATCTTCAGCATTCTTCTGTAGCACCACATTTCGAAACCTTCTATTCTCTTCTTGTCCAAACTATTTATCGTCCCTGTTTCACTTCCATACAAGGCTACACTCCATACAAATACTTTCAGAATCGACTTCCTGACACTTAAATCTATACTCGATGTTAACAAATTTCTCTTCTTCACAAACGATTTCCTTTCCATTGCCAGTCTACATTTTATATCCTCTCTACTTCGACCATCATCAGTTATTTTACTCCCTAAATAGCAAAACTCCTTTACTACTTTAAGTGTCTCATTTCCTAATCTAATTCCCTCAGCATCACCCAATTTAATTTGACTGCATTCCATTATCCTCGTTTTGCTTTTGTTGATGTCCATTCCGCTCAACTGCTCTTCCAAGTCCTTTACTGTCTCTGACAGAATTACAACGTCATCGGCGAACCTCATAGTTTTTATTTCTTCTCCGTGAATTTTAATACCTACTCCGAGTTTTTCTTTTGTTTCCTTTACTGCTTGTTCAATATACAGATTGAATAACATCGGGGAGAGGCTACAACTCTCTCTCACTCCCCTCCCAACCACTGCTTCCCTTTCATGCCCCTCGACTCTTATAACTGCCATCTGGTTTCTGTACAAATTGTAAATAGCCTTACGCTCCCTGTATTTTACCCCTGCCACCTTCAGAATTTGAAAGAGAGAATTACAGTTAACATTGTCAAAAGGTTTCTCTAAGTCTACAAATGCTAGAAACGTAGGTTTGCCTTTTCTTAATCTTTCTTCTAAGATAAGTCGTATGGTTAGTATTGCCTCACGTGTTCCAACATTTCTACGGAATGCTAACTGATCTTCCCCGAAGTCTGCTTCTACCAGTTTTTCCATTCGTCTGTAAAGAATTCGCGTTAGTATTTTGCAGCTGTGACTTATTAAACCGATAGTTCGGTATTTTTCGCATCTGTCAACACCTGCTTTCTTTGGGATTGGAATTATTATATTCTTCCTGAAGTCTGAGGGTATTTCGCCTGTCTCATACATCTTACTCACCATCTGGTAGAGTTTTGTCGTGACTGGCTCTCCCAAGGCCGTCAGTAGTTCTAATGGAATGTTGTCTACTCCCGGGGCCTTGTTTCGACTCAGGTCTTTCAGTGCTCGGTCAAACTCTTCACGCAGTATCTTATCTCCCATTTCGTCTTCATCTACATCCTCTTCCCTTTCCACAATATTGTCCTCAAGTACATCGCCCATGTATAAACCCTCTATATACTCCTTCCACCTTTCCGCCTTCCCTTCTTTGCTTAGAACTGGGTTTCCATCTAAGCTCTTGATATTCATACAAGTGGTTCTCTTATCTCCAAAGGTCTCTTTAATTTTCCTGTAGGCAGTATCTATCATACCCCTAGTGAGATAAGCCTCCACATCCTTACATTTGTCCTCTAGCCATCCCTGCTTAGCCATTTTGCACTTCCTGTCGATCTCATTTTTGAGACGTTTGTATTCCTTTTTGCCTGCTTCGTTTACAGCGTTTTTATATTTTCTCCTTTCATCAATTAAATTCAATATATCTTCTGTTACCCAAGGATTTCTATTAGCCCTCGTCTTTTTACCTACTTGATCGTCTGCTGCCTTCACTACTTCATCCCTCAAAGCTACCCATTCTTCTTCTAATGTATTTCTTTCCCCCATTCCTTTCAATTGTTCTCCCTTATGCTCTCCCTGAAACACTCTACAACCTCTGGTTCTTTCAGTCTATCCAGGTCCCATCTCCTTAATTTAGCACCTTTTTGTAGTTTCTTCAGTTTTAATCTACAGTTCATAACCAATAGATTGTGGTCAGAGTCCACATCTGCCCCTGGAAATGTCCTACAATTTAAAACTTGATTCCTAAATCTCTGTCTTACCATTATGCAATCTATCTCATACCTTTTAGTATCTCCAGGATTCTTCCATTTATACAACCTTCTTTTATGATTCTTGAACCAAGTATTAGCTATGATTAAGTTATGCTCTGTGCAAAATTCTACCAGGCGGCTTCCTCTTTCATTTCTTCCCCCCAATCCATATTCACCTACTATGTTTCCTTCTCTCCCTTTTCCTACTGACGAATTCCAGTAACCCGTGACTATTAAATTTTCGTCTCCCTTCACTACCTGAATAATTTCTTTTATCTCATCATACATTTCATCAATTTCTTCATCATCTGCAGAGCTAGTTGGCATATAAACTTGTACTACTGTAGTAGGTGTGGGCTTCGTATCTATCTTGGCCACAATAATGCGTTCACTATGCTGTTTGTAGTAGCTTACCCGCATTCCAATTTTCCTATTCATTATTAAACCTACTCCTGCATTACTCCTATTTGATTTTGTGTTTATAACCCTGTAGTCACCTGACCAGAAGTCTTTTTCCTTCTGCCACCGAACTTCTTTAATTCCCACTATATCTAACTTTAACCTATCCATTTCCCTTTTTAAATTTTCTAACCTACCTGCCCGATTAAGGGATCTGACATTCCACTCTCCGATCCGTAGAACGCCAGTTTTCTTTCTCCTGATAACGACGTCCTCTTGTGTAGTCCCCGCCCGGAGATCCGAATGGGGGACTATTTTACCTCCGGAATATTTTACCCAAGAGGACGCCATCATCATTTAATCATAAAGTAAAGTTGCATGCCCTCGGGAAAAATTACGGCTGTAGTTTCCCCTTGCTTTCAGCCGTTCGCAGTACTAGCACAGCAAGGCCGTTTTGGTTAATGTTACAAGGCCAGATCAGTCAATCATCCAGACTGTTGCCGCTGCAACTACTGAAAAGGCTGCTGCCCCTTTTCAGGAACCACACGTTTGTCTGGCCTCTCAACAGATACCCCTCCGTTGTGGTTGCACCTACAGTACGGCCATCTGTATCGCTGAGGCACGCAAGCCTCCTCAGCAACGGCAAGGTCCATGGTTCATTCGTATGCAACTATAACATTATCGCTTCCGATGCATTGTCGTTTGGATGGGGCGAGTGTACCGTGACTATCTGAATGCCGCAGTTAGCGAGCTTTGCGTCTAGGCTACTCAACTTACAATATACCATATGATATGAAATGTCTTAACATTACCTCTATCAGTGTCCTCTTGTTCGAAATTATCGCCAGGATCATCGGCTGGAGCATCAATTTCAGATGAATTATGGAGCTCTATAACTTCTTCTTCTGTAAGTGGCCCCCGTCTATCTTGGACTCTGGCATTGTGAAAT
Organism: Schistocerca gregaria; assembly: GCF_023897955.1. Classification (NCBI taxonomy): domain Eukaryota; kingdom Metazoa; phylum Arthropoda; class Insecta; order Orthoptera; family Acrididae; genus Schistocerca; species Schistocerca gregaria. Next base: position 1,081,949,390 of record NC_064920.1, on the reverse strand, counting down.
CACCGTAAGATGACTAAAACGACAGCGAAATAGTGTCCTAAATTTCTGTGCTATTACAACTTTTCAATCACAATGTCTTCATTCAGAGACATGCATAAAGTTATAAATATGTCACTTACCTTTCGTTCTGATAGACACCTTTAGTTTTCATCTTCAAGAATGCACCTTTCTATGCACCAATAATTTTTTTTTTTTACCTAAACTCAGAAGGTAACCGGCTCGTGGGAGGTACAAATATGCCTGGGAAGCGTCCATTCGACTGTGTACATTCAATTTTGTTTTGTGGTAGCACAGATTGGCAGGAGATGTCGACACTGTTCTCAAAAAAACTCTCTGGTTGTGACATTATGAGGACAACAATCACAAATGGTAAAAATTAACTAATTTTAATATACTAAGGATTTATTTAGTATGTCCTTATATGAGGACGCCATGAGCGAAAGGGTTAAGAGAGAGAGAGAGAGAGAGAGAGAGAGAGAGAGAGAGAGAGAGAGAGAGAGAACCAGACGCCGCTCGTGTATTCATACAAGTAGACAACTGAAGGCGACTTTACTGTCATTTTTCCTCAGTTCTTCCTGTTCTGGGAGCCTCTTCAGTGGAAAAATGTTCGCGAGACTTCGATGCGCTGATTTCCGGCGCGGCTGATCGCTTAAAATTTGATTGTTGCCGTCGCTTGCGCAGCGTCTGATGCATTATTTGCCATTTAAAAATTCAGTTGCTCTGTCCCATTTAAGAATTAATTAGAATTTTACATTTTAAGACAATACACGGAATTAATATAAAAATACGGCGTTTCTTACGAAGGTCTAGACAAATTATTTTAGTTTTGGGGTTTAAATTTATTTCCACATAAAATGAAACGTTCCACTGTTTCACTTCGCTTCACACCCTCCTCAGATTCCGCGGAGTGAGGCTGCTGTAATTTGACGGAACGTGTCTTTCTGACTTGGTAACAGGACGCAGGGAGGCGACAACGCGCCGCCTCCACCAGATCCGCCTCAAGGACAGCTCTGCGGAATTTTGCCAGCCTGTGTGCAGCGTTGGCCGACGGGCAATGTGTTGGCGGTCACTAACAGTGGTTGATGTTCCCAAAGAACTCCAGTAATTTCTCTTTGCCTTCGCAGGTAGCTCCGGTGACATAACAACAAAATGAACGCTGTCCGTACCGGAGTCACCTTGAGAAATACTTGTTAGCGGCATTATCCAGTTCACCCTCAAGCAAGAGACATTTTCGTCGATTCCAGTAGACAGCCTTGACGCCGCCGTCGCGAATTCATCCAGCGGCACCGAAGACAGCAGCACACCTGAGGGACAAACCGGGCCGGTTGCACAGCATCCAAACCTTCGACCTGTGGTGTCTGAAACCTGACAATTACGTCACTAGTTGCCAAGCAAGGCCTAGGTCGACGCCTTGGCCTGTCCTTTACGAATGTAAACAAATTTCTGCCTCTGTTGCGAAGTCCTAAGGACTTAAAACGCGAACGATGAAGATTTCCGTGGAACTCTTTTTCAATACCATGTCCTGCAGCACCTCTCAAGGATTCCGTGGCCTGTCATCGCTGTTAACTGTAGAGAGTGAAGCAAAGCAAGCGCTGTATCATGTATAAGATACAGAGGCGAGCGAGTGCACGGGACTTACCCTAGTTCACTGCTAGTAGCGTCACGTCATCGTAACGCGCCTGCATATAGTATTGCACCACATTTAACATAAAAGTAAAAATTAAGATTTGTGTGTAAAACTTTGTTAAAGTATAGTTCTATGTAATAATGTTTCAGGTAACAAATCTTAATGTTATAAAATTAGTAGTTTACGTAAAATTCACGTTTTGAAAGAAAAATAGGAGGCGCTAAATAATGACGCTAGGAAGCCAAAATTTGGTGAGAAGGTGCAGTAAGAAGTCATGAATGAGTGGTGCTGGTTTCCGAAACCATAAAACTAAAATTGACTCCAGAATCCGCGTTTTTCGGAAAAATCAGAGGCGCGAAATAATAGAGCTACAATATTGGAAATTGGTAGGATGCTTCAGTTCACCCTAATAATAATAATGGAAATACCACAATCAGTTACCTCTTCTAGTTTTTTAGTAATTTAGTAAAAACTACTTTTGTGAGTAAAATGTACATAAGCATTATAGATTAAGTACTTTAAATTTTAATGATAAAACAAATTCTTTAAGACCAATGATCAGATAGGACAATTAACAAAGCTACACCAAGTTTTAGTCTTGTAGCATAATTAACAGCTGATACAAGTCTTGATAAAGCTATGGTTCAGAGGTAACAATCTACCGTTAGTTCCATTGTAAAAATTCTAGAGAGTAAAGTTTTAATTTTAGCGGGCTGAGATTTTCTACGTGCTTCTGTACTGCTCAGATGTATGTATACAAAAATTGAGAAGTTTGTAAAGCTATTATTAAATGTGATATTTAAGATTATGTGCCTGAGATAGCGATCATTTGGAGGCTGCAGGCATCTGCATAGGAACAGAAAGAACAGATGCTCTCTTGGCGGTACGCGCCGGAGCTATATAAAAAGAGCGGCAGAGGCAGTAGTGAGCTCACTCCACATTAGACCAACGCCTAGTCCACGCGAGCTTAACGTCCGATCGCGCCTCGCCTCGGGTGACGTCATAGCGGGCTGTGACATGCGCGTACTTAGCAATGTAAACGGACATTGAAAATCGAGAGGACTGTACACCGTCCTGGATCGTTTAGACTTCGGTAACAAACTGTTATTGTGCCGTCCGTGTGAAGTATAATTCCGCGTGGCAAGTGGTGACTAACTCCACTTTTAAGGCGAGCATTAATCTTTTTTTTAACATTATTGCGAACTATTAATAGAGCACCGTTAGTTAGAGTAATGAACTATTCGGGAGGAACTTGCTGTAGAAGTCGCCTCTGAACTATTAAACGATTGGCTGAATTAACAATATTTAATGTCTTTAGCATTTTCAGAAGTTTCGAGTAATTTGTGTGAGCCTTTAAGATAATAAAATCTTGTTTGGAACTTTAAATTTTATTGAAGCAGCCCTAATCCCGTGAAGAACTATGGATATTTTTCGTTTGGCTGGGCTGTACAGGAATGTGGCCGTGCAGACTGGGAACTAAGGTCAGTAAGTTTCCCTTCGCTTTCTGACTGGCCACCAAATTAGTTGCCAGGCTCGCGTGATTTAAGGTGGCAATGTTCAACTTTCATTCAACATTAAACAACGACTTCTTCGCCGTCCCACATATGTTGCATCGGCAATAGTCTGTTACGTGAAATGAACATTCAAACAACTCATTCGACAACTTCTTCGCCGCCCCACATATGGTGCATCGGCCGGGAAAACTGAATTAAAAGCAAATAAAAGTGCTCGATGTGTGAAAGCGATTGGTATAAATTAACGAACTCGGTAGGCAATAACAGGACACTGAATTGAACTAGTGTGGGAACAGTGTTACCAGTAAAGGCGGGTGTAGTGTATAAACAATAAGTGTCTACCGCTGTACGTTGGTTAGTGACGATGGTGAGGAAGGCGACGATGCTGGATCGCGGCTGCCGACGGCGCTGAGACTAAAGGAAGACGGTGCGTCATCGCGGAGCTGCGCTGATCTGCGAGACAGCTGCCGGCTGCGCCGAGCGGTCAACGGTGCCTTGCTGCCCCCCCCCCCCCCCCCCCCTGGAGCTATTGCAGTAGGCGATTCCTGTGGCGGTACTCGACGCTACAGCTGCTGCTGCTGCCTTCAATACGTCGCGACGCGTCGCATCACGATTGCTGGTACACCGCGACGACATCATTCGTCGAAATCAAGCATTTAAGTTAAGTCAAAGACTTTTAAAATATTTATTAACTGCTGCTAACAAACTAAAAGATATGGAAAGTAGTGTACATTTCAGAAGGGAACCGGTCTCTGACCAAGAATCCTCAGGATCAGGAATTGAGTTTAATGAGGATGGTTCCATTAATCCCTCAAATATTGAACTAGAACGTAATTTGTCACCAGTAAATTATGACTTTAATTTAAATGAGAGTGCAGGGATGCAATCAATAAGTGAAATAGAAGTCAAAAGGGAGCCAGTAGAGTTGCTAACTTTGTCAGGTAGTGAAACTGAGCTCAATATATCTCCAGCTCAGTCAAGTCAAGAGATACAAAGTATCAAGGTAGAAGCTCCGGATTGGATGCAAATACTGTTTGCCAAACTCGAATCAAACCAAAATAAAATTGAGGCTAAAATTGAGGATAGTAATAAAGAACTAAAAGAAGAACTGCAATCAAAATGGAATAGTTTGAATTATAAGATAGATGCTATTCATCATGACATTCAAGTAAAAGTAGGGCAACAGTTAACTAAAATGCATAGTACTTTCAAATGTGAAATAGATCAAATTCAAAAAAATTATCAAGAGGCAGATGAACTTTTGGAAGTGAGGTTGTCCGAAAGATTGAGCAACGAGTCCAAACTTTGCTCTGACAAAGTTAAAGAGGTACAAATTAAAGTAGATACTTGTCAGAAAAAATTGAGAAAGTAAAAGAAACCTGTACCGAAATTCGTGGTGCAGTGGAACAAAGATGTTCTGCCAGGATAGAAGCAGTAGAGTCACAAGTAGAGGAATTAAATACTAACATTGCTAACCTAGAAAATAGAGTAACCTCTGTTAATTCTAGTCATTCTACTGTACAGCATGTGACTTCAGTTGACGCCGCTTTTATAGGGTGTCGACAGTTTTTGCGCTTTGATCCTGATAAGTACATTCACCCTCTTGAATTTTGGAATGACTTTGAGGATGTTCTCCCCAACACTTGGTCAGAAAGAGAAAAAATTTCATTTATAAGAAGTCATTTGTCAGGTGATGCTTTGCGATGGTCAGCGGATGTAATGATCAAATGTAAAACTTTATCTGAATTTAAGTCTGCATTTCTCAACGAATACTGGTCACATAACAAACAAAATGATGTGTTAAGGGAATTCTGGAGTGGTAAGAAGTTTTTCCCAGGGCGTGAATCAGTAAAGGATTTCGCTAGGAAGTGGGTTTCAAGACTGTCACATTTGACAGAAAAGATGAAGCCAGATATGATCATTATGGGTTTAGAAGGTAAGCTGCCGTGGTACTGGCAGAAGAGGATCATTTCCGCCCCTAGAGATAATATAGACAAATTTATTGAATATCTGGAAAGAGTGGAAAGAGTAGCTGCTGCTGAGGAGCAGGTGCAGCAGAATAACAAATCTTCTAACAATCACGTACAAAATAATGGAAACGTGAACGTTAGAAATATGGAAGTTAGGCACACCAAAACAAACTATCGAAACCAAAGCCGTGGCAGAGGAAGAGGGGGTAGATACTCACCACGCTTTCGTAACAACTACTATGACGAAAGTGGAGAAGTAAATACTATGCCATTAAGACAAGAAGGGAGTCATGATGCTACTATATCTAGTGGTGTCACAGATGAACACAACAGGCCGCGTGTGGGAAACTAAATCCCGTCTATGAGGAAACTGGCGCTCACCAGGCGGTAACAGTAACACAGCCAGTAACGGAAACACAGACAATCAGCCAACATACACAGACAGACAACATGGATGACGAAATAAATACAGATAATACCAGTGATGTGTTAAGCCACTCTCACAAAATAGTGGATAGTATTTTGGATACACTAGAAAAATGGGTCAAGGAAGAACAGGAACTCAAGGTAGATAATGGGGAAGAAATAGATAATGGGTTTGAGTCTGATGGGAATAATGATGAAGTAAAAGCTTACATCTTCGATGAAAATGGCAATCTAAAAGCTGAAGTAGAAGTAGCAGAAGTAGAATCAGTACTGCAAAACTTTAGAGAGGAGGAAATGATGAATGAAGGGGGTAGAAATAGTAACGAGGTGAAAGAATCTAGTAGCTGTGTAAACGTGCCACAAATGGTTGAAGGTGACGACATTCTTATGAACAGCAATATTGCGCAGGGACGCAGTTGCTCAGAGGTAGAGGATAGTTTGGCTGATGTGCAGCAAACAAAAGTAGAAAAAGTCGTCAGATGCTTCGATTTAAAGTTAGTGGACAGATTAGAGAAAGCAGCTAAGATTATAGAGCATGATGAGCCCCAGGATGTAAATGTAAATGTAATTGCAACTGATCAGAATTACTTTAGCTGGAAGAACATAGAACGAGATTTATTAGACGAGGTGTGTGAGCAACCTGTTCAATGTAAAATAACTCACCCTGTTATCAAAGTAAACATATCAGGAGTCACTGTGCGTTGTCTGCTTGACAGTGGCAGTGAAGCAAGTGCTTTATCACAAACATTTTTTGACACCATACCCAATAAAGAGAAGTTAACAGTTATGAAAGTAAGTGGCTTAAAGATTATAGGTGCTACTGGAAAAGTCTCTAGACCAGTTCAACACGAAGCTTTGATACCCATTGGTATAAATGACGTAGTAATAGATCATCCTTGTTTGATTGTGCTAGGCTTAAGTGTTGATATGTTGATTGGTACTGATTTCTTATCAAAGTACCAGGGAAAGATCAATTTTGATCAGAACAACTTAATTTTAACTTTACCTGACTCTAAAGTGATAAGAGAGTCTTTTATAGGAAGTCATATAGGCGGTAGTAATGAAACTTGGGAACTGCCTATTAGAGTAATAAAGAATAAAGAATACTTGCAGGAAAATTTGGTTTTCAGTGAGAATGAGGAAAGTGCTAAGATTGAAGAGAGACACATCCTAAAAGAAAAATCAAAGAAAATTTCTGCAGAAACTAAAAAGTTTATGCATGTATATCATGGACCATTTAGAATAGTAAGTAAACCTCATGCAAATGCCTATCGTTTGGAATATCCAAAGAGTAAGAGAGAACTAGGTCTAAGAAATATTGTGGATCTAAAGGAATTTAAAATTAACAGTAATTAATTACTGTAGGGAGTCTGCCACTCTTTGGCGGATACACGGTTTGGCGTACCGTGCAGTCCCAGCTGGGTGAAACTTTATTTCCTTTTCAAGTTTCATTCCCTTCTTCTGGTCTATCATAACAAGTAAGAATCACATATGTCTTCATGTTGTATATATGCTATTAGGTTTTAAGTATTCTTAGTAAGGATCTACCTAGTGAATGGCAAAACAAAAGTCTGAGTACCAATAAGAGGTAAACATGGCTAAAATAAATAAATTAAAATATTTCATGTAATTGTAAAGGGTTAGAAACTACAACTAAGAGAGACACTTTGCAGTATACGAAGTACGGTATGAATATGAATAATCCATGAGATTATGCAGAAGGTAGTATGTTGCTAGAAATAAGGTTGTCTGAAGGAAAACAGCGTAAGAAGGTAATGCTCATAGAGTCAAGCAATGGCGTTTTAGAATTAAATAAATGGAGATGTGTGGAAGTGGTGTGAGGATCGCACCAAATATATAGAAACAGGACGTCAATAGGCTGACAAAAGGAAAAGGGAGAAAGAAGTGGAGAAATGAAGTATTTTGAATCTGGAAGAAAAGGGAGAAAATGAATAAGGTGAAGAAGTGAAGTAAGTAAATTGAAGTAAATGATGTAGGATTAAAGAATAATTCCCTCACGTCTCGTGAAATGGTGAAAAACGCTAAATCTTGCTTGAGGCAAATAAATAGTTAAACAGACAACAGAAACACACAAATATTGGAAAATGTAGAAATTTGGAATCGGTATACTGAAAATAACTAATTTCTTTAGTAATTCATACAATAAAGCAAAGTGCTGGTCAGCAAATGACTTCTTTGATGAACTAATCCATACGATAATTAAGCCAGAGTACATTAAAACTAAAAGGTTACTCAATTTTCTAAGTTGAAGCAAGATCTTAATATATTAATTTGCTAAAAGAATTTTCACTATTTAGGAACCTAAAAGATTATTTATGAAAGAAGAAAGTAGGAGCTATTGTATCAGATACGACTTAGTGCTAAATGTCTTTCTGACAACTTCACAATTAGTAAAATAGTGCCAGAATATAAACTATAAAATGTACTTTGTCCTACCTTAGATATAAGTTGAAAACAGAAACTTAGACTGTATTGTCTGTTTCTCAGGGACATGCAGGCTGCATGAATGACTGACAACAAGCGGTAGGGAGATTGGAAGTAGAGACGCAAACCACAGTGAATACAATTTCCTCCCACAATTTTGTCAATCAGTGAAATTAAATGAGTGTTACAATAGGACACCCACCACAGTGCCGAGTATTATAGTAAAAGAAAAATGTGAGTGCGTTGCAGTGATAAAAGTCGTGTGTATTTTCTTTTTCAGGAAGAGACTGATTTTTAAAAAAAAAATAACTATTTTGTAACCATTGAAAAATTTATATTTCCATGTAAATGTATGTAAATAATTTGTGAATGTCTTCTGTACTAGGTTTTCTATGTGTATATGAGTATGGTTATTTTGTGTATGTAGTAATAAGGAATTTCCTAAGAAGAAGCAACTTAAGTTGAAAGAGGTATACTAAAGTAATCCATCGCTTGTTTGTTCTTTTAGAAATTTAATTTTGTTCAAAAATAGATTTTCACGAAAATTAAAAAGGGGGTGATGAAGCAAAGCAAGCGCTGTATCATGTATAAGATACAGAGGCGAGCGAGTGCACGGGACTTACCCTAGTTCACTGCTAGTAGCGTCACGTCATCGTAACGCGCCTGCATATAGTATTGCACCACATTTAACATAAAAGTAAAAATTAAGATTTGTGTGTAAAACTTTGTTAAAGTATAGTTCTATGTAATAATGTTTCAGGTAACAAATCTTAATGTTATAAAATTAGTAGTTTACGTAAAATTCACGTTTTGAAAGAAAAATAGGAGGCGCTAAATAATGACGCTAGGAAGCCAAAATTTGGTGAGAAGGTGCAGTAAGAAGTCATGAATGAGTGGTGCTGGTTTCCGAAATCATAAAACTAAAATTGACTCCAGAATCCGCGTTTTTCGGAAAAATCAGAGGCGCGAAATAATAGAGCTACAATATTGGAAATTGGTAGGATGCTTCAGTTCACCCTAATAATAATAATGGAAATACCACAATCAGTTACCTCTTCTAGTTTTTTAGTAATTTAGTAAAAACTACTTTTGTGAGTAAAATGTACATAAGCATTATAGATTAAGTACTTTAAATTTTAATGATAAAACAAATTCTTTAAGACCAATGATCAGATAGGACAATTAACAAAGCTACACCAAGTTTTAGTCTTGTAGCATAATTAACAGCTGATACAAGTCTTGATAAAGCTATGGTTCAGAGGTAACAATCTACCGTTAGTTCCATTGTAAAAATTCTAGAGAGTAAAGTTTTAATTTTAGCGGGCTGAGATTTTCTACGTGCTTCTGTACTGCTCAGATGTATGTATACAAAAATTGAGAAGTTTGTAAAGCTATTATTAAATGTGATATTTAAGATTATGTGCCTGAGATAGCGATCATTTGGAGGCTGCAGGCATCTGCATAGGAACGGAAAGAACAGATGCTCTCTTGGCGGTACGCGCCGGAGCTATATAAAAAGAGCGGCAGAGGCAGTAGTGAGCTCACTCCGCATTAGACCAACGCCTAGTCCACGCGAGCTTAACGTCCGATCGCGCCTCGCCTCGGGTGACGTCATAGCGGGCTGTGACATGCGCGTACTTAGCAATGTAAACGGACATTGAAAATCGAGAGGACTGTACACCGTCCTGGATCGTTTAGACTTCGGTAACAAACTGTTATTGTGCCGTCCGTGTGAAGTATAATTCCGCGTGGCAAGTGGTGACTAACTCCACTTTTAAGGCGAGCATTAATCTTTTTTTTAACATTATTGCGAACTATTAATAGAGCACCGTTAGTTAGAGTAATGAACTATTCGGGAGGAACTTGCTGTAGAAGTCGCCTCTGAACTATTAAACGATTGGCTGAATTAACAATATTTAATGTCTTTAGCATTTTCAGAAGTTTCGAGTAATTTGTGTGAGCCTTTAAGATAATAAAATCTTGTTTGGAACTTTAAATTTTATTGAAGCAGCCCTAATCCCGTGAAGAACTATGGATATTTTTCGTTTGGCTGGGCTGTACAGGAATGTGGCCGTGCAGACTGGGAACTAAGGTCAGTAAGTTTCCCTTCGCTTTCTGACTGGCCACCAAATTAGTTGCCAGGCTCGCGTGATTTAAGGTGGCAATGTTCAACTTTCATTCAACATTAAACAACGACTTCTTCGCCGTCACACATATGTTGCATCGGCAATAGTCTGTTACGTGAAATGAACATTCAAACAACTCATTCGACAACTTCTTCGCCGCCCCACAAGAGCACGCTTAAAATTAATTCCCTGAGGGTCACCGAAGTCGCCAACCCGAATTAAAGAGCGAAAGTAGCAGCCTTCTCTGTTCTTTTTGGTACTCAAGCAGTCCTCATAAAAGAAGGAGACACTCCCGCCAGCGCCAGTTTTATACAACCGGCCCTTGTGACTGAGCTGTTCTAGGCGCTTCAGTCCGGAACTTCGATGCTGCTATGGTCGCAGGTTCGAGTCCTGCCTCGGGTGTTGATGTTTGTCATGTTGGGTTTGAGTAGTTCTAAGTGTAGGGGACTGATGACCTCAGATATTAAGTCTCATTGTGCTTAGAGCCTTTTGAACCATTTGAAGTATTATAGACACGCCAACAAAAGTTTTGCATCATCCCTTTGTTTGGAAATTCGTGACACAAAGCACAAAAATTGACTCTGAGGCACGAGTATATATTCAATTGCTAAGTGTACCGAGACCGAGTATAATCAATACATGGTGGAACGTCCCCTTGCACAGATGCAGACTTGAATCTGTTGTGGCACACCATCGATAAGATCATCAAGCCAACCCTGGTCTACAGTGTCCCACTCTTCAATGGCGATTCTGCATAAGTCGTGCAGTGTACGTAGTTGTTTTCTACGTCCAGTCGACGTTCAATCGGTCCCATACTTGTTCACCTGGGTTCACGTCCGGGGAACAGGCAGCCCACTCCATCCTGGTGATCCTGGCCTCCTGAAGGAACGAGTTCACGACAACAGCATGATGAGCACAATAGTTACCATCCATTGAGGTGAAATATCGTCCCCAAAATGTTGCCGATGCGATCACACTGTACTGTAGAGCAGTGAGATTACTCTCAATAACCATGAGGAGTCTACTGGCGGTGGCCCCATGTAATGCCACAGCATGACTTCACCACCACCTCGCTGCATGTGTGGAACACAGGAGTTTAGTATCACTGTGTTGTCTCCAAACACGCTGTCTGAGATGGATCTTGTTAAAAAAAAAAAAAAATTAAAAAAATGTTTGTGAAATCTTATCGGACTTAACTGCTAAGGTCATCAGTCCCTAAGCTTACACACTACTTAACCTAAATTATCCTAAGGACAAACACACACACACCCATGCCCGAGGGAGGACTCGAACCTCCGCCGGGACCAGCCGTACGGTCCATGACTGCAGCGCCCTAGACCGCTCAGCTAATCCCGTGCGGCGAACCACCATAAATTCTGATGCATATATGACGTCACTGGAGAAACTTCGTGCTCGACTCAGTCGTGTTCGATCACATTGGCAAAAGCAGGATGTTTTGCTGTTGCACGACAATGCACGGCCACATGTCAGTCAAAAAATCATGGAAGCGATCACGAAACTCAGATGGACAACAATGAAACACCCGCCTTAGAGTACTGACCTGGCTCCATGTGACTATCATCTCTTTGGGAAACTGAAAAACTCTCTTCGTGGAGCAAGGTTCGAAGATGATGACTCACTTGTGCACGCTGCCAAACAGTGACTCCAACAGGTTGTTCGTAAAGGATGTATCTACACACTGTAAAACGTTCAAACAAGAAGAACAAAAGATGGATTAAAAAAATAGTGTGCATTTCTTTTGGAGTACCCTCATAAAATAGGCGGACTTGATCGGAGCCGTAGTAACGTTTCTGTACCACAAGCTGTTGGGCTACACGTAAAGCACAGCAATACTGTCTGTCACCATGTCAGAGAAATGCTGACGATGAACGTTTTTTTCTGCGAGCTACTGGCACATCACAGCACCGACGAGCGTCAGTGACCTCAGCTGCTCCATCCCACTGGCAAGTACGTCGACAGTTGCGCTCTTGACGGAAGACCTGGTGTTGTCAGTGGAGCGCTGATAGCGGGTCGGTTGTCCCTTGCGTCAAACCGCCAGTTGCAGGCAGTCACGGCCACGGTCAACATAAACAAGTTGCGGACGTCAGCGGCCAGGGCTGCCGGTGATGTGTTCCAGGTCCACCGTCTGAGGGGGATTGCTTCGGGATGACGCCAGGGGCATGTAGGGCCAGCCGATCATCTCTCCAGAGCAAGGGACTAAGCCGCGGCCCAAGGACAGGCTTGACGAAATCGGGTAGCAGTGGCGCCATTAGAGGCGGAACTGTAGTGCCCTGGCACGAGAATGACAAGAGGGTCCGGCATTTGCTTTGCTCAAGGGTTTTTGCTGTCGTTTGGAGTAGGGCGCAGGACAGCGCCCTCATTAGCGGTCGAGCAGGAGTACGTACAGTTATCATCCACTGAGGTGAAATATCGACACCAAAATGTTGCCGATACGATCACACTGTACTGTAGAGCAGTGAGATTACTCTCAATAACCATGAGGAGTCTACTGGCGGTGGCCCCATGTAATGCCACAGCATGACTTCACCACCACCTCGCTGCATGTGTGGAACACAGGAGTTTAGTATCACTGTGTTGTCTCCAAACACGCTGTCTGAGATTGATCTTGTTAAAAAAAAAAAGTTTGTGATATCTTATGGGACTTAACTGCTAAGGTCATCAGTCCCTAAGCTTACACACTACTTAACCTAAATTATCCTAAGGACAAACACACACACACACCCATGCCCGAGGGAGGACTCGAACCTCCGCTGGTATCAGCCAGTCCATGACTGCAGCGCCATACAGATTCGACTTTCGCCCGTAAACACCACCCGACGCCCATCCTGGGGCGTCGATTATACATGATTTTCTGATCATATGTAGCGAAGGCCATGGCGCTGTGCTGTAGAAAGTGGCGCTCACCATCCTCGGCAGGAATGGAGCTTTGTATCATGCAATCGCCTCACGATAGTTTCATGCGATGCATGATGACCTATAGTCTCTAGAATGACAGCTTCTGCAAAGTTTGGAAGGTAGGAGACGAGGTACTGGCAGAAGTAAAGCTGTGAGGACGGTGCGTGAGTAGTATTTGGGTAGCTCAGTTGGTAGAGCACTTGCCGCGCAAGGCAAAGGTACCCATTTCGAGTCTCGGACCGGCACACAGTTTTAATCTGCCAGGAAGTTTCAGACCTATAGTCTCTTCGAGCGCCGAATTCAGTTCTACACCATCAGCCCGCGGTTCCTTCTGGTTTTCTTCCTCTGCGGGCATATGAACGATTGCGGAAACAGAAGACGACTTTCGCCAGAAATGGCGCCGCTGCTGGTACCTCTGTGGGCATGCCATGAATCTTCGAACGGACACCACAGCCTAGCCTGCACACGGGCCAATGGTCGTATATTCGAGATGTTCCTGTAAATGCCACTGCTTTAAATAGCTAGCATCAAATACCGTCGTCTGGCACATTATGTACCGTGTCTCATTTCTTTATTCTCTACCTGCTGTATTAATTCGAACGAGTAGTTTTGGAACATCTTGTACAGTAGTTATGTGCCGCTCTAGAAGTTTATCACAATCATGATCATTGCTCTGTGTATCCCATTACCTTTTCCTTCGCTGCACAAAGCCGAACCTCCAATCTAAAAATAGAAATCAATATTGTCAGCCACTGAAGAATTTTGATACACAGCAGACAACATAAAACTTAGACTGCGGTTTTTAGTTTTCTTCATTATTGTGACATTACTGTCACATACTGCTAAGTGATACTGTTTCATTTTCTGGCACTGTTGCGTGGTTATTTTATTGACAGTACTGGACATGTGACCCTTGAGTGAAGGCTTTTGTATTGTGTCCAACAATTAGAGCAAATTAAAAATGTTTGATGCTCAAAAATGGTTCAGATGGCTCTGAGCACTATGGGACTTACCATCTGTGGTCATCAGTCCCCTAGAACTTAGAACTACTTACACCTAACTAACCTAAGGACATCACACACATCCATGCCCGAGGCAGGATTTGAACTTGCGACTGGAGCGGTCGCGCGGTTCCAGACTGAAATGCCTAGAACCGCTCGGCCACACCGGCCGGCGTTTAATACTCACATTAGATTTAAATCACAAGAAGCTTTAAACTATGACACATCTTTTCAATGGTTAGTCTACCCATTAACAGTACATATAACCAGTTCCACACTCAACCTAGTTGCTGCCACTGGGGTGGCGTTATCGTTGTCCACACTGGCCAGAGTCAACCATCATTCTGTAATTATTCGGTGAAGGTGATGAGCATTGCACTCGCTCGTCTCGTTTGGTTAGAAGTCTGTTTATTGACTAGGGAGAGCTCCGTCGACTTCCCCTAGGCTTGCAAGTTTGCTGTGGGTTATTTGATGATTATTTGGCTAAAGACATTGCAGTATTCAGACGTAATAAGCAACAACACTTTATAGCAACGTCATAACGCAGGGCCAGGGTCATTGCCCATGCAAGAATGTGTTGCTGTTCCTGTACACGTTGTTGAACTACATGTTCAGGAGAAATACGGGAACTTGGAAAAATATCTGTTTCACGCAGTGTGCTGAAAACTCTGGGTAACACTCCACGATCAAATATTTCGACGTGTCGGAAAGCGCCGACGGTATTCTTAGACACCGGTCAACCGATGGTTCCGTCTGATACACTCTGAATCCCTTGCACTACTTCACTCACAACACACCATGGACAACCGTGTGTTCAACGGCCTACTGAAATGACAGAAACACATTCCGAGCAAAGAGGTTGACACAATGGGTTGAAACAGTGGGTTGGTATGACACATTCGTGCGCACCACAAGCCAAAAAGGAATGTAATTTAAAAGTATTCCATTCAAAATAGAGCATATGTCCATATGAAGTTGTTTTTGCTTCATATGAGGCGTTAAAGACGTATCCTTGAATATCGAGCACTGCTCATGGGACACCCTCCAGAACATAATTTCCTAAGAGGTGAACATCATGAGTAGGAAACTTGTGAAAACGCTGTCTGAAGTCAATGCTCTTGCTCCGCAGATACCCCAAGAATGTTCCACACGCCCGCATCTCGTGGTCGTGCGGTAGTGTTCTCGCTTCCCACGCGCGGGTTTCCGGGTTCGATTCCCGGCGGGGTCAGGGATTTTCTCTGCCTCGTGATGGCTGGGTGTTGTGTGATGTCCTTAGGTTAGTTAGGTTTAAGTAGTTCGAAGTTCTAGGGGACTGATGACCTTAGATGTTACGTCCCATAGTGCTCAGAGCCATTTGAACCATTTTGTTCCACACCACGAGAATATTTCACACCCTGAAAATATTTATGTAAATGAAATTGTTGGGCAAGCTTGCCACACTGCTAAGGCAACCGACCAACTATTGTTTCCCGCTAGCGCCGTAATAATTCAGGGGACTGTAGCAATCCGCTCGCAGGTCGGGAAGTATGTGTGAATCTGCTGTGTTTCGTCACGTAGGAAAATTTCTAACGTTCTGGAGACAGTTGTCAAATATCTTGTTGATGAAAGCGTTCAAAGAAATAAATAAAGAAAGAAACAAACGGTTAATCGATCGCGACGGCTCACTATATACACATAAAAAGGTGTTGACAATGCTTTCATGTTGCCTGAGACTATAAAGTTTTACTGTTTAAGTAGTTTAGATTACATATTGCAATCCATATGGCCACGTTTCTCTACACTTAATGTCTGCATATCCCACCTGGTTCAGAAATGTAAATTGACATGCTTTATAATGGCTCTGAGCACTATGGGACTTAACATCTCAGGTCATCAGTCCCCTAGAACGTAGAACTACTTAAACCTAACTAACTTAAGGACATCACACACATCCATGCCCGAGGCAGGATTCGAATATGCAACCGTAGCGGTCGCGCGGTTCCAGACTGAAGCGCCTAGAACAGCCACCAGCGGCCGGCGACATTCTTTATACTAGAACATAAGTGTCATCTGGAATGGTGAAGATAACTTTACATACTTTTATAGTGAACAATAGGTCGCTTGGTCATGGAATGTTAAATTCATATTGCGGGCAACGTAGGGAAAGAAAGAATTTTATATCATTGAATGTGGTTCCCATTTCGTAACACATTCAAAAAAGTGTTAACATGCGAGATTACATAACGTTGAATGAAACGTGCCTAGAATACGTTTTCAGGAAAGTAATGGAGACATTTCGGAATGTTCTGCTCGTAGGATGACGCTATCACTGCCAAGAAAACGACTTAAATATTCGCTGCCATAATGTAACACCGCGGGAACATTAACCGCCGTCCTCTGCTGTACCGTTATGGCTCTAAACTTTTGTAAGTGTAAGCGCGGTGTCAATGCTCCCACCTAGATATAAACGCTGACAGTTGTAGTAATTAACGTTACACACGCGGACCACCTTGATAATAGTCTTCCGCTACCAACAGTAGGCTCGAAGAAAGGACAGTTACCTGTACATAAAGGCGTACGTTATGAAACTTCCCCTTTGGAAATTAAGAATGACACTTCTGGAAAAACTCTTACGTTATTTGAGTTTCAAACCACTGAGCACAACTCAACGTACTCACACAGTTTTCTCTTTTCTTATTCTGATCATCACTACATTGACGCACAATATGTTTAGCGCAACGCAATCTGACTTTCAATAATCCCTACAAAAGAATGGCCCTGACTGGCAATAACCTATACGTTTCATGAATCACTTACCTCACAAAAATCTTCGTTACTCGAACTACTGCAATACAGCGAGCACCAATACTGCCAGCTAAATAAAAGATTCTAACTAATGAAGGCACTAACTACTGATAGGTATAGTCAGCAAATGAAAGATTTTGATAGAGAACAAACAATGTATTTACCTTAATAGCGTTCAAAAGTCATAATATATACACAATTATATGACATTCAATTAAACAAATTTCCTTTTTCTGATGGACACACGTCCAGATCGTCCACTCAAAACTCTGGCATCTCTCTCCCCACATCCACCACTGCTTGCGGCTCACCTCCAACCGCCCAACGCTACGCGCTGTTTGCATCCAATTGCCCAACACTACACAAGCAAATGTTCCAACAATTAGTCCAACCAGCCACAGACTCCACACAGCGCAGTCAGCGATTTTCATACAGAGCACTACGTGGCGTTACCAACATAAAAACCTAAACAGCCTACTTACAATTAGACTTTATTGTTCTCACACAGTTTTCATATAACTTGATGACCTCTGTAAGCCGCTGGTTAATGGTTAGCTTAACACAGAAAAGTTTTAGAACGCCCTCTCTTTCGTACTTTTATCGAAAACGCATTATCTGACAGAAAAATACATCTTAAAGAATCAGTAAGACATTAAGTCTGAAAATTACTTTGGTTTCCCCCCTTGGAATGACTTGCGAATGTGAAAATTCCAGTCGTCGGATATAATGACTCTCACATCGGAGGAACGAGATTTCATGCCACCAGGACCAAGGCTAGTTTAGTTACTCCGAATTACGAAGTAGACTGGATCTCATTTATCGTTCACACTTTTTCCAAGAACAGCGAGGAACATTCTCAATTCATGAATGAAACTGGCCTTGAGATTAGGTTTATTCAGTACAGAATTTTGACGCCATTAACTGTTCACTTGAGGTGCTCTGAGGTACTCTTAAGCGTAAGTCGTAAAACATAAATGTGTCAGGTCATAAGTAGCACGAACGAATATAGTGGCGCCGTGCGCACTGGAATATATCTGCTATGTGAAACATTATTTGGTACGTGGACACAAAATTTACAGTGGCATGTGGTAATATTTCTGGATCTACGTTGTTAGGCATCATAACAAATCAAAATGGCGGGGAACATAATGTGACATTTTTGCATCTGACAAACTCTAAGACACATCATCACTGCTGAACGGTGGAAACATGAGCTGGAGAGTGAAGGGAGAGAGAGACAGGCCGTACGAATGAGCAAATAACGATCGAACATGAGGAAGGTTAGATTTTAACGGGAGTTAGTTGACATAGATGGAGTCAGAGACTAAGTTCGGTGGGACAAGGACGTGGAAATAAAGACAAGTAACGGTTGATACTGTGTGTGTTTGTGTGTGTGTGTGTGTGTGTGTGTGTGTGTGTGTGTGTGAGAGAGAGAGAGAGAGAGAGAGAGAGAGAGAGAGAGAGAGAGGGACTCCCGCTATCAATGTGAAAGCAAATGCCTTTAAATGCTGAATACACTGGTACCCATATACTCTTCATCTAGAATAGATTTTGCTACCCTACTTTTAACGGCTGAAAGCAAGGGGAAACCACAGCCGTAATTTTTTCCGAGGACATGCAGCTTTACTGTATGGTTAAATGATGATGACGTCCTGTTGAGTAAAATATTCCGGAGGTAAAATAGTCCCCCATTCGGATCTTCGGGCGGGGACTACTCAGGAGGACGCCGTTACCAGGAGAAAGAAAACTGGCGTTCTACGGATCGGAGCGTGGAATGTCAGATCCCGTAATCTGGCACGTACGTTAGAAAATTTAAAAAGGGAAATGGATAGGTTAAAGTTAGATATAGTGGGAATTAGTGAAGTTCGGTGGCAGAAGGAACAAGACTTCTGGTCAGGTGACTACAAGGTTATAAATACAAAATCAAATAGGGGTAACGTAAGAGTAGGTTGTAATAATGAATAAAAAAATAGGAGTGCGGATAAGCTACTACAAACAGCATAGTGAACGTATTATAGTGGCCAAGATAGACACGAAGCCCATGCCTACTACAGTAGTACAAGTTTATATGCCAACTAACTCTGCAGATGATGAAGAAATTGATGAAATGTATGATGAGATAAAAGAAATTATTCAGGTAGTGAAGGGAGACGAAAATTTAATAGTCACGGGTTACTGGAATTCGTCAGTAGGAAAAGGGAGAGAAGGAAACATAGAGGGTGAATATGGATTGAGGCTAAGAAATGAAAGAGGAAGCCGCCTGGTAGAATTTTGCACAGAGCACCACTTAATCATAGCTAACACTTGGTTCAAGAATCATAAAAGAAGGTTGCATACATGGAAGAATCCTGGAGATACTAAAAGGTATCAGATAGATTATATAATGGTAAGACAGAGATCTAGGAAAAAGGTTTTAAATTGTAGGACATTTCCAGGGGCAGATATCGACTCTGACCACAATCTATTGGTTATGAACTGTAGATTAAAACTGAAGAAATTTCAAAAAGGTGGGAATGTAAGGAGATGGGACCTGGATAAACTAACTAACCCGGAGGTTGGACAGAGTTTCAGGGAGAGCATAACGGAACAATTGACAGGAACGGGGCAAAGAAATACAGTAGAAGAAGAATGGGTAGCTTTGAGGGATGAAGTAGTGAAGGCAGCAGAGAATCAAGTGGGTAAAAAGACGAGAGCTCGTAGAAATCCTTGGGTAACAGATGATATATTGAATTTAACTGATGAAAGGAGAAAATATAAAAATGCAGTAAATGAAGCCAGCAAAAAGGAATACAAACATCTCAAAAATTATATCGACAGGAAGTGCATAATGGCTAAACAGGCATGGCTAGAGGACAAATGTAAGGATGTAGAGGCTTATCTCAATAGGGGTAAGATAGATAAAGCCTACAGCAAAATTAAAGAGACCTTTGGAGAAATGAGAGCCACTTGTATGTATATAAAGAGCTCAGATTGAAACCCACTTCTAAGCAAAGAGGGAAAAGCAGAAAGGTGGAAGGAGTATATAGAGGATCTATACATGGGCGATGTACTTGAGAGCAATATTATGAAAATGGAAGACGATCTAGATGAAGATGAAATGGGAGATACGATACTGCGTGAAGAGTTTGACAGAGCACTGAAAGACCTGAGTCGAAACAAGGCCCCGGGAGTAGACAACATTCCATTACAACTACTGACAGCATTGCGAGAGCCAGTCCTGACGAAACTCTACCATCTGGTGAGCAAGATGTATGAGACAGGCGAAATATCCTCAGACTTCAAAAATATAATAGTTCCAATCCCAAAGAAAGCAGGTGTTGACAGATGTGAAAATTACCGAACTATCAGTTTAATAAGTGACAGCTGCAAAATACGAACGCGAATTATTTACGGATGAATGGAAAATCTGGTAGAAGCCGACCTCGGGGAAGATCAGTTTGGATTCCGTAGAAATGTTGGAATACGTGAGGCAATACTGACCTTACGACTTATCTTAGAAGAAAGATTAAGAAAAGGCAAACCTATGTTTCTAGCATTTGTAGACTTAGAGAAAGCTTTTGACAATGTTGACTGGAATATTCTCTTTCAAATTCTAAAGGTGGCAGGGGTGAAATACAGGGAGCGAAAGGCTACTTACAATTTGTACAGAAACCAAAGGGCAGTTATAAGAGTCGAGGTGCATGAAATTGAAGCAGTGGTTGGGAAGGGAGTGAGAGAGAGTTGTAGCCTCTCCCCGATGTTATTCAATCTGTATATTGAGCAAGCAGTAAAGGAAACAAAAGAAAAATTTGGAGTAGGTATTAAAATCCATGGAGAAGAAATAAAAACTTTGAGGTTCGCCGATGTCATCGTAATTCTGTCAGAGACAACAAAGGACTTGGAAGAGCAGTTGAACGGAATGGGTAATGTCTTTAAACCTCTGGTTCTTTTAGTTTATCCATGTCCCATCTCCTTAAATTCCCACCTTTTTGCAGTTTCTTCAGTTTTAATCTACAGGTCATAACCAATAGATTGTGGTCAGAGTCCACATCTGCCCCTGGAAATGTCTTACAGTTTAAATCCTAAATCTCTGTCTTACCATTATATTATCAATCTGATACCTTTTAGTATCTCCAGGCTTCTTCCATGTATGCAGCCTTCTTTTATGATTCTTGAACCAAGTGCTAGGCAGAGATAGGCTGGACAGTGAAGAGGTAGGCGTGTTTATAGCGATAAGAAGTGCAATAGTATCGAAGGAAATTGACGGAGATCCGAATTGTGAAATGATTTGGGTGAAGGTCACGGTTAAAGCAGGCTCAGACATGGTAATTGGATGTCTCTATAGGCCCCCGGGCTCAGCAGCTGTTGTGGCTGAGCACACGAAGAATAATTTGGAAAATATTTCGAGTAGATTTCCCCACCATGTTATAGTTCTGGGTGGAGATTTTAATTTGCCGAATATGGACTGGGAGACTCAAACGTTCATAACGGGTGGCAGGGACAAAGAATCCAGTGAATTTTTTTAAAGTGCTTTACCTGAAAACTACCTTGAACAATTAAACAGAGAAGCGACTCGTGGCGATAACATATCAGACCTTCTGGTGAGACCCGAACTATTTGATCCAGTTAATGCAGAACAGGGAATCAGCGATCATAAAGCGGTTACTGCATCGATGATTTCAGCCGTAAATAGAAATATTAAAAAAGGTAGGAAGATTTTTCTGTTTAGCAAAAGTGACAAAAAGCAGATTACAGAGTACCTGACGGCTCAACACAAAAGTTTAGTCTCAAGTACAGATAGTGTTGAGGATCAGTGGACAAAGTTCAAAACCATCGTACAATATGCGTTAGATGAGTATGTGCCAAGCAAGATCGTAAGAGATGGAAAAGAGCCACCGTGGTACAACAACCGAGTTAGAAAACTGCTGCGGAAGCAAAGGGAACTTCACAGCAAACATAAACACAGCCAAAGCCTTGCAGACAAACAAAAATTACGCGAAGCGAAATGTAGTGTGAGGAGGGCTATGCGAGAGGTGTTCAATGAATTCGAAAGTAAAGTTCTATGTACAGACTTGGCAGAAAATCCTAAGAAATTTTGGTCCTAAGTCAAACCGGTAGGTGGATCAAAACAAAATGTCCAGACACTCTGTGACCAAAATGGTACTGAAACAGTGGATGACAGACTAAAGGCCGAAATAATAAATGTCTTCTTCCAAAGCTATTTCACAGAGGAAGACTGCACTGTGCTTCCTTCTCTAGATTGTCGCACAGATGACAAAATGGTAGATATCGAAATAGACGACAGAGGGTTAGAGAAACAATTAAAATCGCTCAAAAGAGGAAAGGCCGCTGGACCTGATGGGATACCAGTTCGATTTTAAACAGAGTACGCGAAGGCACTTGCCCCCCTTCTTGCAGCGGTGTGCCGTAGGTCTCTAGAAGAGCGAAGCGTTCCAAAGGATTGGAAAAGGGCACAGGTCATGCCCGTTTTCAAGAAGGGACGTCGAACAGATGTGCAGAACTATAGACCTGTATCTCTAACGTCGATGAGTTGTAGAATTTTGGAACACGTATTATGTACGAGTATAATGAATTTTCTGGAGACTAGAAATCTAGTCTGTAAGAATCAGCATGGGTTTCGAAAAAGACGGTCGTGTGACACCCAGTTCGCGCTATTCGTCCACGAGAGTCAGAGGGCCATAGACAAGGGTTCCCAGGTAGATGCCGTGTTTCTTGACCTCCGCAAGGCGTTTGATACGGTTCTCCACAGTCGTTTAATGAACAAAGTAAGAGCATATGGACTATCAGACCAATTGTGTGATTGGATTGAGGAGTTCCTAGATAACAGAATGCAGCATGTCATTCTCAATGGAGAGAAGTCTTAGGAAGTAAGAGTGATTTCGGGTGTGCGAAGGGGAGTGTCATAGGACCGTCGCTATTCACAATATACATAAATGACCTTGTGGATGACATCGGAAGTTCACTGAGGCTTTTTGAGATTGATTCTGTGGTGTATCGAGAGGTTGCAACAATGAAAAATTGTACTGAAATGCAGGAGGATCTGCAGCCAATTGACGCATGGTGCAGGGAATGGCAACTGAATCTCAATGTAGACAAGTGTAATGTGCTGCGAATACATAGAAAGATAGATCCCTTATCATTTAGCTACAAAATAGCAGGTCAGCAACTGGAAGCAGTTAATTCCATAAATTATCTGGGAGTACGCATTAGGAGTGATTTAAAATGGAATTATCATATTGAGTTGATCGTCGGTGAAGCAGACGCCAGACTGAGATTCATTCGAAGAATCCTAAGGAAATTCAATCCGAAAACAAAGGAAGTAGGTTACAGTACGCTTGTTCGCCCACTGCTTGAATACTGCTCAACAGTGTGGGATCCGTACCAGATAGGGTTGATAGAAGAGATAGAGAAGATCCAATGGAGAGCAGCGCGCTTCGTTACAGGATCATTTAGTAATCGCGAAAGCGTTACGGAGATGATAGACTAACTCCAGTGGAAGACTCTGCAGAAGAGACGCTCAGTAGCTCGGTACAGGCTTTGTTGAAGTTTCGAGAACATACCTTCACCGAAGAGTCAAGCAGTGTATTGCTCCCTCCTACGTCTATCTGGCAAAGAGACCATGAGGATAAAGTCAGAGAGATTAGAGCCCACACAGAAGCATACCGACAATCCTTCTTTCCACGAACAATACGAGACTGGAATAGAAGGGAGAACCGATAGAGGTACTCAGGGTACCCTCCGCCACACACCGTCAGGTGGCTTGCGTAGTATGGATGCAGATGTAGATGTAGGTGTTAGCTATGATTAAGTTGTGCTCTGTGCAAAATTCTACCAGGCGGCTTCCTCTTTCATTTCTTTGCCCCAGTCCATATTCACCTACTACGTTTCCTTCTCTCCCTTTTCCTACTACCGAATTCCAGTCACCCATGACTATTAAATTTTCATCTCCCTTCACTATCTGAATAATTTCTTTTACTTGATCATACATTTCATCAATTTCTTCGTCATCTGCAGAGCTAGTTGGCATATAAACTTGTACTACTGTAGTAGGTGTGGGCTACGTATCTATCTTGGCCACAATAATGCGTTCACTATGCTGTTTGTAGTAGCCCCTGCAACTACTGAAAAGGCTGCTGCCCCTCTTCAGGAACCACACGTTTGTCTGGCCTCTGAACAGATACCCCTCCGTTGTGGTTGCACCTACGGTACGGCTATCTGTATCGCTGAGGCACGCAAGCCTCCCCACCAACGGCAAGGTCCATGGTTCATGGGGGGAGAGATATAAGATGAACATCAACAAAAGCAAAACGAGGATAATGGAATGTAGTCGAATTAAGTCGGGTGATGCTGAAGGAATTAGATTAGGAAATGAGACACTTAAAGTAGTAAAGGAGTTTTGCTATTTGGGGAGCAAAACAACTGATGATGGTCGAGGTAGAGAGGATATAAAATGTAGACTGGCAATGGCAAGGAAAGCGTTTCTGAAGAAGAGAAATTTGTTAACATCGAGTATAGATTTAAGTGTCAGGAAGTCGTTTCTGAAAGTATTTGTATGGAGTTTAGACATGTATGGAAGTGAAATGTCGACGATTAATAGTTTGGACAAGAAGAGACCAGAAGCTTTCGAAATGTGGTGCTACAGAGGAATACTGAAGATTAGATGGGTAGATCACGTAATTAATGAGGAGGTATTGAATATAACTGGGGAGAAAGATTTGTGGCACAACTTGACTAGAAGAAGGGATCGGTTGGTAGGACGTATTCTGAGGCATCAAGAGATCACCAATTTAGTACTGGAGGGCAGCGTGGAGGGTAAAAATCGTAGAGGGAGACCAAGAGATGAATACATTAGACAGATTCAGAAGGAAGTAGGTTGCAGTAGGTACTGGGAGATGCAGGAGCTTGCACAGAATAGATTAGCATGCACGGCTGCATCAAACGAGTCTCAGGACTGAAGACCACAACAACAACAACCCTACTTTTGAATACGAACAGAAACTATGTATATCACATTCGATGTGTGCGATGCCAAATATTCTAAACTGAATCTGAATGTCTGTAAATGAAATTGGATATGAGTAATGGTTATCAATAATACATAAAATGGCTTCCTCATCAAACCATCACACAGAATGGCTAACTGTTTCGTACTGAAACTTTGATCCCTTAGAGAAACGCATCTACTAAATGATATAACATTTTGTAGATGAATACAGTTCCTAATTTCATCTGACAGTGGGTTTAGGCCCTTCAATTGTTTATAACTGTGTTACTGTGTTTAATTAGGGTATGCTTGTGTACTGAAGCTCTGAACCAGGGCGTAAAAGTGTTCGAATAATGCGTAAGCTAAAATGTTTTCGCTGGAGGTGGAGGTGAGATGTAAGGGTTGCAAAAATTCGAGCTGCCCTGGAATTGCAAACGAATTTTCTGCTGCCCTTATTAAGTTGTTCCAACCAGTTCTACCATCTGAGGCGTCTATTACCGAACTGTCAATGCCACTGAAGGCCGTCATTTTTTCCCCAACACACTTCCCACAGACGATTCGCTCCCAATACTTTGGAAAACTGTAATGGGGCATATAAGACAACATATGGCAGTAGCGTTCGGAAGTAACAGGAGGGAAACTTTTGAGACACGGGCGTCTCAATCGCGTCTGGAGGTAGCTCTGATGGCGGAACTGGCTAAAGCGATCACTCACAAAAATCAGGGTGCCCGGGCTACAAAAATTTCAAACTTTACAAAAGATGAATAATATTGCGATAGTTATGTCGGCGAAGCGATTTCCATAGTTTCATGGAATACATGTTTCTCCATCTCATTTTTTTTTTCTGCGACTGACACTGGCGGAAGAAACCTTTGAGGTGCTTTACGTTAATATTCTCTGTTTGCTGTTTCCTTCTTCAGCACAAGTATAAAACGATCAGTTTGCTTAATAAATAATGCAGTCCACACTAACAGATTCTGAGACTCACCATTTATTTCAGCAAATCTGTTACAAAAACATGAACATGCCATACTTTGCGTCTGTTCAGCTTCACAACTCCCAGGAGCAGACATCTGCCTCTCTCTTTCTCCGTTACTGACATTTACGTGATTACTCTGCTGTTCACAATAAAGTGCCTGGCAGAGGGTTCAATGAACCACTTTCAAACTTTCTCTCTACCGTTCCACCCCCGAACGGCACGCGGGCAAAACGAGCACTCAAATTTTTCTGTGCGAGTCCTGATTTTTCTTATTTTATCGTGACGATCATTTCTCCCTATGTAGGTGGGTGCCAATAGAAGGTTTTCGCAATCGGAGGAGAAAACTAGTGATCGAAATTTCATGAGAAGATCCCGTCGCAACGAAAAACACCTTTGTTTTAATGATTGCCACTCCAATTCACGTATCATGTCTGTGGCACTATCTCCCCTATTTCGTGATAATACAAAACGAGCCGCCCTTCTTTGTACTTTTTCGATGTCATCCGTCAGCCCCACCTGAAGCGGATCCCATACCACACAGCAATGCTCCATAATATGGCGGACAAGCGTGGTGTAAGCAGTCTCTGTAGTAGACCTGTTGCACCTTCTAAGTATTCTGCCAATGAATCGCAGTCTTTGGTTTGCTCTACCCACAATATTATCTATGTGGTCGTTCCAATTTAGGTTATTTGTAATTGTAATCCCTAAGTATTTAGTTGAATTTACAGCCTTCAGATTTGTGTGACTTACCGCATAATCGAAATGTAGCTGATTTCTTTTAGTACTCATGTGAATAACTCCACACTTTTCCTTATTAAGGGTCAATTGCCACTTTTCGCACCATACAAATATCTTATCTAAATCATTTTCCAAGTCGTTTTGATCATCTGATGACTTTGCAAGACGCTAAATGACAGGATCATCTGCAAACAATCTAAGTCGGCTACTCAGATTGTCTCCTATGTCGTTAATATAGATGAGGAACATTAGAGGGCCTATAACACTTCCTTGGGGAACGCCGGATATTACATCTGTTTTACTTGATGACTGTGACTTTACTGACAGGAAATCACGATCCCAGTCGCACAACTGAGGCGATACTCCGCAGGCACGCAGTTTGGTTAGAAGACGCTTCTGAGGAACAATGTCGAAAGTCTTCCGGAAAGCTAAAAATATGGAATTAATTTGACATCCCCTGTCGATAGCACTTATTACTTCATTAGTATAAAGAGCTAGTTGTGTTTCACAAGAACGATATTTTCTGAAACCGTGTTGACTATGTGTCAATAAATCATTTTCTTCGAGGTACT
This sequence comes from Schistocerca gregaria, assembly GCF_023897955.1. NCBI lineage: Eukaryota > Metazoa > Arthropoda > Insecta > Orthoptera > Acrididae > Schistocerca > Schistocerca gregaria. The sequence goes on along the minus strand of NC_064920.1, from coordinate 1,081,922,308 downwards.
TCATAATGTTCGAATACAGTGTATGTTCCAAAACCCTACTGCAAACGACGTTAGTGATATAGGCCTGTAATTCAACGGATTACTCCTACTTCACTTTATAGGCATTGGTGTGACTTGAGCAATTTTCCATTCTTTAGGTACGGATCTTTCTGTGAGCGAGTGGTTGTATATAATTGCTAAATATGGAGCTATTTTATCAGCATACTCTGGGAGGAACCTGACTGGTATACAATTTGGACCGGAGGCCTTGCCTTTATTAAGTGATTTACGCTGCTTCGTTACTCCGAGGATATCTACTTCGTCTTCTGTGGTGAAGGAGTTTCGGAAAACCGTGTTTAATAACTCTGCTTTAGTGGCACTGTCATCAGTGACTTCACCGTTGTTATCGCGCAGTGAAAGTATTAACTGCGTCTTGCCACTGGTGTGATTTATGTATGACCAGAGTCTCTTTGGGTGTTCTGACAGATTTCGCGACAGAATTTTGTTGTGGAAATGCCTAATTATTTACATAAGCATTCTATAAACCACAGTACGGAGCATGACAGGGGCTACTTATTAGCGACAGATGTCCCTTTCTGCATTTCGGACTATGGTACAAATGGCTCTGAGCAGTATGGGACTTAACGTCTGAGGTCATCAATCCCATACACTTGGAACTACTTAAACCTAACTAACTTAAGGACATCACACACATACATGCCCGAGGCAGGATTCGTACCTGCGGCCGTAGCAACAGCGCCGTTCCGGACTGAAGCGCCTAGAACCGCTCGGCCACTACGGCAGGCTTTCGCTCTATACTACCTAATCTCTCTTCATTGTGTGATGGTGGAGGTAGTGGGATAACATTCTAGTCTGTGTTAAATATTGGCTTTTTAAGCTTCTCCAAAATGTTGGCTGACTGTACAGTAACTTCCAGCTGGTTCAATAAACGTTTCAGTGTAACAGTTGGAAGAAGGGAGCAGTGGAAGAATGAACGACGGTACCATTCGGGAGATATATTCTGGTTTACTGACGGGTCGGAAACAAATACAGATGGTGAAGCAGGAGTGTACGGGGTATGGCCTAGACTAGACAGCGAAGTCTCTCTAGGGAAGCTGGACACGGTATTCCGGGCTGAAATATCCGCTAGCAGGGTGTGCGCAGCGAAGAACGTGAGTAGGCGCTACAAGGATCATCGCATCTACATTTGTTCAGATAGCGAAGCAGCTCAGAAATCTGTATCAGCCGCTGCAGCGAGATCAAAGATCTTAGCAGACTGCCTTGATGCCCTTGTGAGACTAAGTGTATGCAACAGGGTAAAGCTACTGCGTGTCCCTGGTCACGCAGGAACTCATGGCAACGAGCAAGCTGATAGGCTGGCAAGGACAGGCGCGATGGCTCCGTTTACTGGAACGGAACCTGCGCTAACCGTCATTAAGGCGATGGTTGAATCAAAATTACGAAACTGGATCTGAAGGGAGTGGGAAGAACGATCCAAAAGCAAGAACATGGCGAGCTAATGATGCCGAGGCCTGGACTTGAACAAGGGACATAATAAACTCATGGTAGAACTAATCAGAGGCCATGGCAACTTTTAACGAACAACTACACATGATCGGTATAGGGAAGGAGGCGCCTTTGTGTAGGCCTTACGGTGAAGGTGACGAAACCAGACGACACTTAATCTTTCTGTGCGAAGCTTTGGAGATCAAAAGCTTCTTTAACTTTTGTGAAAAGAACATCGTCTCTGTTCCAAAGGCATTACATTTCGAACAGCGAAACTCTGAATTCCTTCGATTTCCTTTTTTAAGCTGACCTGCAAAGGAACAAAACACTCAAAAATATGTCGCACGATGATATACAGGCGATCTTCTTTGCAGTCATTCCACATTATAAAAAAAATTTCCAATGAACTTTATAAGACATCCATTATGTGTCCTGATAACTGATTTTGTCTGTTTGTCCCAGATCGTAATACTTCATAGCGATAACTAAAGATATTTAGGCGATGTCCTTGAGTTTAGAGGAAAACGACTAATCTTTTATTAAAAGAACTGCAATTTTTCTTTCCTGTTTAAACGTGTTATCTTCCTTTAATCAATACTAAAGTAAGCTGCCACTGTTTTAGTTAGTTACTGTTTTGTCTATGTCGTTTTGACTCGAGGAATCAAGTTATGCCACAAATCTGTTTTTTCCTCAGTCCGACTACGTAGGTGCTCACTGATCTTCCGATCAACACATCTAATTTTAACCCTTCTACAGCACATCACTTCTATATCCTTCTATTCTCCTTGTCTAAACTGCTTATCGTACAAGCCAATACCCCAAGCAAATACGTTCAGAAAAGACTTACATCTAAGTTCTATGTTAACAAATTTCTCTCTTTCAGAAATGCTTCTCTTGCTATAGTCAGTTTGGATGTTAATTCCTTTCAGTCTTCGGCTATCGTCACTGGCTTTGCTCATGAATCTCTGAACTCATGAACTACACTCAGTGTCTCATTTCTTATTATACAGGGTGTTACAAAAAGGTACGCCCAAACTTTCAGGAAACAGTCCTCACACACAAAGAAAGAAAATATGTTATGTGGACATGTGTCCGGAAACGCTTACTTTCCATGTTAGAGCACATTTTATTACTTCTCTTCAAATCACATTAATCATGGAATGGAAACACACAGCAACAGAACGTACCAACGTGACTTCAAACACTTTGTTTCAGGAAATGTTCAAAATGTCCTCCGTTAGCGAGGATACATGCATCCACCCTCCGTCGCATGGAATCCCTGATGCGCTGATGCAGCCCTGGAGAATGGCGTATTGAATCACAGCCGTCCACAATACGAGCACGAAGAGTCTCTACATTTGGTACCGGGGTTACGTAGACAACAGCTTTCAAATACCCCATGAATGAAAGTCAAGAGGGTTGAGGTCAGGAGAGCGTGGAGGCCATGGAATTGGTCTGCCTCTACCAATTCATCGGTCACCGAATCTGTTGTTGAGAAGTGTACGAACACTTCGATTGAAATGTGCAGGAGCTCCATCGAGCGTGAACCACATGTTGTGTCGTACTTGTAAAGGCACATGTTCTAGCAGCACAGGTAGAGTATCCCGTGTGAAATCATGATAACGTGCTCCATTGACCGTAGGTGGAAGAACATGGGGCCCAATCGAGACATCACCAACAATGCCTGCCCAAACGTTCACAGAAAATCTGTGTTGATCACGTGATTGTACACTTGCGTGCGGATTCTCGTCAGCCCACACATGTTGAGGGTGAAAATTTACAATTTGATCACGTTGGAATGAAGCCTCATCCGTAAAGAGAACATCTGCACTGAAATGAGGATTGACACATTGTTGCCGGCCAGAGTGGCCGAGCGGTTCTAGGCGCTACAGTCTGGAACCGTGCGACCCGACGTTCGCAGGTTCGAATCCTACGTCGGGCATGGATGTGTGTGATGTCCTTAGGTTAGTTAAGTTTAAGTAGTTCTAAGTTCTAGGGGACTGATGACCATAGCAGTTAAGTCCCATAGTGCTCAGAGCAATTTTTTTGACACATTGTTGGATAAAACATTCGCAGAAGTGTACCCGTGGAGGCCAATCAGCTGCTGATAGTGCCTGCACACGCTTTACATGGTACGGAAACAACTGGTTCTCCGGTAGCACTCTGCATACAGTGACGTGGTCAACGTTACCTTGTACCTCTCTGACACCAGGGTTATCGTCAACTGCACGAAGAAATGCCTCGTCCACTGCAGATGTCCTCGTCGTTCTAGGTATTCCCCAGTCGCGAGTCATAGGCTGGAATGTTCCGTGCTCCCTAAGACGCCGATCAATTGCTTCTAACGTCTTCCTGTCGGGACACTTTCGTTCTGGAAATCTGTCTCGATACAAATGTACTGCGCCACGGCTATTGCCCCGTGCTAATCCATACATGAAATGGGCATCTGCCAACTCCGCATTTGTAAACATTGCACTGACTGCAAAACCACATTCGTGATGAACACTAACCTGTTGATGCTACATACTGATGTGCTTGATGCTTGTACTGTAGAGCAATGAATCGCATGTCAACACAAGCACCGAAGTCAACATTACCTTCCTTCAATTGGGTCAACTGGCGGTGAATCGAGGAAGTACAGTACATACTGACGAAACTGAAATGACCTCTAACATGGAAATTAAGCGTTTCCGGGCACATGTCCACATAACACCTTTCTTTATTCGTGTGTGAGGAATGTTTCCTGAAAGTTTGGCCGTACCTTTTTGTAACACCCTGTATGTAATTCTGTCAGCGTCACCTGATTTAATTCGACAACATTCCTTTACTTGTTGTACAGTGTAAGTTTTGATAATAATCGCTGTGGGGTCACCGCTGCTGCATGTCGATCGATACGAGAACAAATACGGATGTGACAATGCGCGGTTAAGCGTGTCTGGTGTCAACAACGTGTTTAACGGCTGCTCGCTCTTGAGCGCGCGCCAGCGCAGCAGTCGTTAAAGAGGAAGTCTGCAGATGTGGTCGGCTGCGAACACTCGGTCGGAGGAAGTATTCGAAAGAAAGCCAAGTACTGTATTGAAGTTTACTTTCTTGTGTCCGAAGAATATTGAACTCTAATTCATAAGTAGCGAATATCGTCCATTCATGAAAGTGTAATTCTAATCTGCTAACATGGTTTTGTTACCATAATCCAACAATAGCGTTCTGCAAAAGTTAAATGAACTCCATTCTATCGATTCTCAAATAATGTTAACCCCCAAACGGATTGGTGACTTCTTAGTATCATAAATGGTGTTGTGGGGTCCAAAAGGATACCACTCAATTTTATCCATGAAAATTAATTTACTTTACTTTCATTAGAAATATTTATTTATAAATTCCTTAATTGCCTATGTTACAAGACAAAACTTCAGTTAAACTAAAAAAACTCTTTATAAATCACAAAAGAAAAACAAGTTTATGCAACACTACTTAACATTGAAATGAAATGCATGTGAACATATGTTATAAGATGCCTGAAAATTGTGAACAATTCTATCGAAAATCCAAGAAATCGCTGCTGCAGGATCATTTTTCTTCCTCTCATCCCTGCTAGTTATGTCATCAAATCTTAGGCAGTAAAGCAATATCAGCACTCTCCTCATGGATAGTGTGGCGCCGAAAATGTCTCTTCCAGTGCCGTCTGTTACAGACATAGACTCCAGATTTTCATGATTAGTTTTGAAAATGGCACTTAAGTATAATAATCCAAATAGTGCCCTAAGCTCATTGACGTTCAAGTCTCGTAGTTCTGTGCGCTGCTAATCAGAAAATTTTGATCGATATGAAGAAATTTTCACATTGGTATGACTCACAATTTCTTCCAACATATCTCTGGTAAACAAACACTCCCACGCTTCCAACAGACTGCATGAGTCCCCCAGTAGGCTTGCAGGGCCTTTCAGTGTAGGAACTTTTATTATCAAGTTGTGGGCTGGTGTTCTCACATTCCTTTGAGGTTGTAGAGTGGACCACTTATACCTGTTTCTGCCACAGAAACTAGATAATTCCCCTCTATGTTTACTTAACTCTAATTTATCTGATTCACTACAGTCACAACTTTGTTCTGAAGCAGTTTCATGTTCACTGTTGTAAGAAGGGTCATTTTCGTCGTCCAGATCATTTGCATCACTACCCTCTTCTCCTCCTTCTAGTTCTTCTAACGTTTTTCTCACAAAGCCTGGAAAACTTGGATCGAGCACTAACATACGTGAATGAGAGCTCGAAGCCATAGTAACACCGCAAATAAATGAAAACACTCACTAAGCCTAAAAATAAAATGACATTTCGTTGATAAGTAAACTTTTGACGTAGGGCAAAAAGAAACACTTACGGTGTCGTGGGGTCAATAATGGCACCACCCAAATTTTACAGCTGTGCACTGAGAAAGAGAACAACTCGACAATGCTGCTAGTTCGTCAGGAGGTTCACTATCAACTGCCGAGAAGGTATGTAGAACCGCCAACAATAGAATACATCATGACCTTACGGTTTAAGAACAACAAAAATAAATTAATTAGTACGTACAGGCATTTAAATAAAATCTACTTTGACAGGGATGGGACAGTAATCGGCCAGGGCCTTATAGCAGGAACTATTCTGACTTTGCGTTTCTGGATGAGGTATCGAATATATTGCTTCCTCCTACTTATACCTCCCGAGGAGATCACGAATTTAAAATTAGAGAGATAAGAGCGCGCACGGAGGCTATCAGACAGTCGTTCTTCCCGCGAACCATACGCGACTGGAACAGGAAAGGGAGGTGATGACAGTGGCACGTAAAGTGCCCTCCGCCACACACCGTTGGGTGGCTTGCGGAGTATAAATGTAGATGTAGATGTAGAATGACCAACAGAGGAAATGGCACGTGTGTACAGTTTGACTGGTATCAAAAGGACGCCACAACTTCGTTTGAGGGTTAAGGATGAAACAATTCCTAGTAGATAGCTTCACTCTATCGATTATCAAATAATACTAAGAATGAAACAATCCCTAGTAGAAAAGGAGAGGAGGGACCAAACCGGGGAGTTCACACTGTTAAGCAGCAGCAGTAGCAGCAGCTTTATTCATCCATAGATCGCTATTACAAAGATACTGAATACATCATGGCCTTACGGTTTAAGAACAACAAAAATAAATTAATAGTACGTTCAGGCATTTAAATAAAATCTACTTTGACAGGGATGGAACAGTAATCGACCGTGGCCTTATAGCAGGAACTATTCTGAATTTGCCACAGTAACTTAGGGAAACTACGAAAAACACAAATGAGGTTTGCTGGATGAAGATTCAAGTCTCCATCTCCCGAATACAAGGGCACTCTGTTTAAAGGGGGGGGGGGGGGGGGGTAGGACGTCAAACGGGCCGACTTAGAGCAGGAGAGGCACCACAGGACATTTCATTTCCAGTGTCTATACTTTTACAAATAAATTCATAAAACTTTGTCAGCATCACCTGGAAGGATTCAGGATTCACACCCATTGCAGTGAACGTTCGAAAACATAACAAAATAATTTTTTTGTACGTGAGAAATTTCATCATTTTTTCACTTACTAATGGCTGCATTTGTTGCTATAGGTACAGTTTCCTTCATAAGTTAGAGAGATTCTTCGATAAATTTTGCACAGCATACATACCATACTCACAGGTGTATGAAACTCTAGAATTTATTTAATTTATGAAAAAACTAATGAACTGTTATATTTTAAACTTCATGTTTAGAAAAAACACAAATTTTATAGTTAATTACCTCAATTTTACCACAGTTTTTAATAGATTTGGAAAATTCTAGAGTTTTATACACCTTTACGTATGGTTTGTATGCTGTGCAAAATTCATCGAAGAATCTCTCTTACTTATGAAGAAAAGTGTACCTATAGCAACAAATGCTGCCATTAGTAAGTGAAAAAAATGATGAAATTTCACACGTAAAAAAATTACTTCGTATGTTTTAGAACTTCCACTGCTATCAGTGTGAATTCTGAATCCTTCCTGGTGATGCTCACAAACTTTTATGAATTTATTTGTAAAAGTATACACAGTGGAAATTAAAATGTCCTGTGGTGCCTCACCTGCTCCAAGTCGGCCTGTTTGACGTCCTACCCCCCTTAAAACAATGCTATTTCATTCGGTTTATCCCTAATGTAAGTTACTGTTTTGAAAGTAACTTATTTAATACACAAAGGAATTAACGAGATTAGCTGCTAGTGGGCATTCATTTAAATCGATGGTGAAAGTTGAAAATTTGTGCCAGATAAGGATTCGAACCCAGGTTCCTGTTTACTAGACAGATGTGCTGACCACAGCACCATCCGGACAGTGCAAATGCACACCACAATCGAATTGTTACGTGCATCGGCGAAATGCTGTGAGTAATGAGGGTAAAGGGCAAGGGGCACTAAATCTGTAGTGTGTGGATAGTTTCAGAATTTGGTTCTGACGGGAAGCGTGCTAGGGTACTCCGCGCAGTTGCGATGGCCACTATGGCCGGATGGACGCGAGCACGGTAACTAAGGCGTGTTCGGTCAGAGGGTTAGCTGCTCTCTGTTATATATTAAAAAAAATGAGTGAATGGATCAAAAATTAATTTCGAAGGTTGTCACAGGGCGTCCGCCCCGAACAAATGTAACGCACAGCTACAAACAAAATGAGATCAAATGGAAATTTTTTTAAAAAAAAATTAAAAAAAAAACAAAAATAAAGGATGTCTCACTGATCAGAGCGTCAATATATAGGAGATCTGGGTTCGAAATCTGGTCCGGCACAAATTTTCAACTTTCTCCATTGCTTCAAAACAATGCCCACTAGCTGTTAATGTCATTAATTCTGTTGTGTCTTGATTTATAATAGCTGTAGGATCAAAATGTTATTTACTTTGTTATTGAAGTCGTATAGCGTGAATTGCTGAGAGACACCCAAGAATAGGTTCAGGTGCCTGTAAAAAGCTAATGCTACAATATTCACTCACTCCACACTCCCAATCACTGCATACACGACACACAGTATACAAAAATTGTTTCGTAGCACTACACACACTATGAGCTGATGTCACTACCATTTTATCTACTGCAACTTCCCACCTGCTAGCCAGAAAAAGTCAGCATCCCTCTGCAATGAGTGAGATGTTACGCTGAAAGATGATAAGATGTTAGTACTATAAACTGCATGCCTTTCGGAGTCAGTTTTTTCAGACAGGAGAAAAAAGAAGATGGTGTGGAAGTGCTACGTGAAATGATAGAGGTTTTACTAATGTTTTTATCACTAATCTGTGTCACATTGATTACCAAATTCCTACTCTGTGTCATCTAAGTATCCTTAACAGTATAGAATGTATTGCTTAGCAGGTAGTTTTTAACTGCTTTTTTAAATAAGTTTTTTCTAGTACGCCTAATCTCTTTTATCTCACAGTACAGTTTTAATCCTTGGTAGACAACGCTGCTCTGAGTTTTATGTTTATTCTTTCTCGGTAAAGGTAAATTCAGTTTAGATAGGGCCAGTTAAAGGCCCAACGACAGAAGCGGCGGCTTTGGTCGCCACAACTGCACGTTTTCTATACAGGACGTCTCATAATTTAGTAGCGGTCGCTTGGGGCGTTAGGATGAGATCTTTATAATGTGCGTATCACAACTAGTATCGAAAGATGACACAGGTGTAAGTGCTCGTGCGAGGGCGTCGAATGGTGAGCAGCTTCTGTGGGAAAATATTCTCGTCTGGATCTTGATCTATGTTCATGGAGAGAGCTGTCAGTGCATTAATTATTAATGTTAGTATTCATGTGTACAACTAACTGGTAAATATACTCATATGGTGTGGTTAAGATCCTTAGTATTCTGAACAGATCTTTACAATGAACTCGAATATAATTTCTGGTTAAGTACGAGTACACTATAAGTGAGAGGGAAACAATTACGCTTCTTCGGAGATCGCCAGAAGTTAACTTTGTTTCTGTTCAGACAACTTTACGCAGATGGTGATTCTTAGGCAACCGTGAAGACATCAGCCACTTGCATTTCCCGCACCTGAAAAAAAACCTGACAAAATATCGGCGGTTGTCGAAGACGCCAACCGGATGCATGCGCAACTTGTCTGAACATTTTGTACCCCGGGAGAAACTCTAGTTTCGCATTTTTACTTCCGGCTAACGTTGGCCATCATTGATAAGGCACTGCTCCTTATGGCTAAATGCTTAAAGGATCAGCGACATATTTGCGAAGAGGCCGCTACATTGTCGTACCCTGAGAAAACCGTTACAAAAGCTCACAGGCTGCGTGTGCGCCGAAGATTTCCGAGAGGCCAAAGCTACTTACGTCAGTGGTGACGTCGCTGCGGCAGACTGCAGAAGAGTGTTTTCTGCGGCCGGGGGCGTGCCACGGTGCACTTTCCGGATTCGGCGGCTGCGCCTCACGCCTGTTTACTGCTAGTCACGATGAATGGGCGGACGGTGAGCGGCGAACAGAATGCGGACCTCGGCGCAGTCAAATCGCCTTTTAACGACTCGCCCTGAGGTGTCGTATTTTCTAGAGAAGCAGGAACCTGTGCCAGCGACGCAAGCGTGGTGCAACATTAAATAAATTCGTGCCAAAAGTGCCGAGTATTACGATCCTCACCATTATGACATCTTCAGTTCATAAGAACGCTATTAAAGGCGGCAGCAGCATATTTATTAATCTCGTGCACAGCGCTTATCCATCAAACATCTCCACTGTCGAAGGCGTAGTTATTACATCAGTATAAAGACAATACCAGAACCTGTGAGGGGTTTACGTGATTTCATAATCTCACATAACAGAAAAAACGATGTAATGCAATGTCAGCTTAACAACTAGTATCTTAGCGACTGGTGTTTTGAATATACTGTACACGGGTAGACAAAATGAAAGAACAAATGTCAATTGTATACTACAGACAAACTGTGAAGGATTCCGCATTTCACTGGGCAGAGGAAAGTTCTAAGTTTCATTTTCGCACAGACACTATACTACACTCAACGTGAGAACCATGCGTTGCTCGAGAAACATCAAAACGGTAATCCAATCCATTACACATCGTTGTAGTGGTCTTCAGTCCAGAGACTGCTTTGATGAAGCTCTCCATGCTACTCTATCCTGTGCAAACTTCTTCATCTCCCTGTACTTACTGCAACCTACATCCTTCTGAATCTGCTTGGTGTATCCATCTCTTGGTCTCCCTTACGATTTTTACCCTCCACGCGGCCCTACTATACTAAATTCGTGATCCCTTGATGCCTCAGAATATGCCCTACCAACCGATCCCTTCTTCGAGTCAAGATTCGCCGCCAATTTCTCTTCTCTCCAATTCTATTCAATACCTCCTCATTAGTTATGTGATCTACCCATCTAATCTTCAGCATTCTTCTGTAGCACCACATTTCGAAAGCTTCTATTCTCTTCTTGTCCAAACTATTTGTCGTCCATGTTTCACTTTCATACATGACTACACTCCACACAAATACTTTCAGAAACGACATCCTGACACTTAAATCAATACTCGATGTTAACAAATTTGTCTTCTTAAGAAACGCTTTCCTTGCCATTGCCAGTCTACATTTTATATCCTCTATACTTCAACCATCATCAGTTATTTTGCTCCCCAAATAGCAAAACTCCTTTACTACTTTAAGTGTCTCATTTCCTAATCTAATTCCCTCAGCATCACCCTATTTAATTTGACTACATTCCATTATCCTCGTTTTGCTTTTGTTGATGTTCATCTTACATCCTCCTTTCAAGACACTGTCCACTCCGTTCAGCTTCTCTTCCAGGTCATTTTCTGTCTCTGACAGAATTACAATGTCATCGGCGAACCTCAAAGTTTTTATTTCTTCTCCATGGATTTTAATTCCTACTCCGAATTTTTCTTTTGTTTCCTTTACAGCTTGCTCAATATACAGATTCAAACACTTCATCAATTCCATTTTTCAGATCTTGAAGTTTATGTGTCATAGATGTCACAAAGACCCTGTCTTCTATGTAACCCCACAGAAAAAAATCGCAAGGTGTGTAGTCCTTCAATCTGGTAGGCCAAAAGCAATAAACAAGATCTTGTTTTCCACTTATTCCATACCAACGTTATGGAATGGTGTAGTCAAAATGACGCCGGACCTCAAGGTGAAAGTTAGTCGGGATACCGTTATGCATAGACATGAAATAATCGGAATGTTCACGAGCTGGAGGAAACAAGCAAGTTTGCAGCATGTCCAAGTATGACATTAATACACATACAGTTCCGGTGGGTCTCTTTCAGGTTCGACAACGACGTCAGGATTTTGTGGCCCCAAATTCTTACACTGTGGCGGTTTACTTCATCCGACAGATGTAACGTCGGTTCTTCTGAAAATATGACTCGTTCGGAAAAAGTGTCTCCACGCGCATCCAAGAGAGTGAAATGCAAAATTCGAGACTTTTACAGAAAATCAAAATTTACCACGGACTTCAATGCGAGGTGCTTATAATAGTTTCCACAACGAAAATTTGTCTCGCAGGTCGGATTGAGGGAGGACATAGTTGCAATTCAGAGGCGGGCTGCTAGATTTGTTACTGGTAGGTTTGATCATCACGCGAGTGTTACGGAAATGCTTCAGGAACTCGGGTGGGAGTCTCTGGAGGAAAGGAGGCGTTCTTTTCGTGAATCGCTACTGAGGAAATTTAGAGAACCAGCATTTGAGGCTGACTGCAGTACAATTTTACTGCCGCCAACTTATATTTCGCGGAAAGACCACAAAGATAAGAGAGAGTAGGGCTCGTGCAGAGGCATATAGGCAGTCGCTTTTCCCTCATTCTGTTTGGGAGTGGTACAGTGGGAGAAGATGCTAGTTGTGGTACGAGGTACCCGCCTCCACGCACCGTGTGGTGGATTGCGGAGTATGTATGTAGATGTAGATGTAGAAAATCCAAAGAGAGTCTCGTCGTATTTAAATTATGCTAGCGGCAAGACGCTATCCGTTTCTTCTCTGCGCGTGATAGCAGTGGAAACACTATAGATGACAGTGCTGCTAAGGCAGAGTTACTGAACAAAGCTTTCCGAAATTTCTTTACCAGAGAAGGCGAAGTAAATATTCGAATCAAGAACAGCTGCCAAAACGAGTAACATAGAAGTAGATATCCTCGGAGTGGTGAAACACCTTAAAACACAATAAAAGCATTGAAGCCCAGACTGAATACCAATCAGGTTCCTTTCAGAGTATGCTGATGCAATAGCTCCATACTTAACAATCATATAAAATCGCTCGCTCGACTAAAGATCCGTACCCAAAGACTGGAAAGTCGCAAAGGTAACACAAACATTCAAGAAAGGCAGTAGTAGTTATCCGCTAAATTACAGGTCCATATCATTAAATGGGTGCAATCTGCGTTGTTGCCATATTTCACCCCTCCCCTGTGATCTGGGCATATGCACACCGTGTTTGCAATTATAGCAATTTCGAATATAATTGGTTTACCTCTGACATTACAGTTTACATCCCTCTAAAATTTAAAACTCAAACACCTTACATATATAGGTTGTTTGTTTTAACATGAGACAACTAAAAATCTCTAAAACGACACGCAGTATGAAAAAATTTATAGATAAAAAGTTGAGATTAGTGAAGGGGAAATCTGTCTGCTGCAATTTGCCAACTCCTACCCATCCCTCCTGTGTAGCGGAGGGGAAATCTCCTTTGTATTTTCGAATGGGAACTCCATATTTTTATTGCATATTCAGAGGCTACGCCAAAAAAATAGATACTGTTACCTCAAACTATTGTTTTCCATTTGCAGTAGAGTACTGTAATTGACAAATATCAAAAGTGCCCGTTTTTGCAATTAAGAACTAACGCATTTGAGTGTACATTTGATTTATTATGTAAATGTAAAATTTTGTATTCTAACGGTCGATATTGATGTTCTTATTTACTTCAATGTTGCAAACTTGATTGTAGAGTACAATATGGGTAGCCATTTCAATGTCTTGTTAGAAACCACGGTTAGCGTCATGCAGCAAGCACGAAGTGGATGTAATAGTTTTCTGTTTCAAGAACATGGTTCAAATAGCTCTGAGCACTATGGGACTTAACTGCTGAGGTCATCAGTCACCTAGAACTTAGAACTACTTAAACCTAACTAACCTAAGGACATCACACACACCGTAGCGGTCGCGCGGTTCCAGACTGGAGCGCCTAGAACCGCGCTTTCATACTGGCCGGCTTTTCTGTTTCCATCGGGATGCTTGATATTGGTGAGTCCCCCTAACTCTTACCATTGTTGTGCTCGATTTTGCTGAATGTTCACGGCAGGTGCCCTGGGCATTTTACCCTAGTACAATGGTTGTGATATGTATTCCGTGGGTAGCCGCTTAGCAGTCATTGCGAGAGTTGTAGCGGTTGGATGGAAATACACCGAAATCAGTCATCCTGATGTCGGGTTAGAGGGCGGCCACCGAAATGAAAAAGATTGCTTAGGGACTCACCACAGTAATCTCATATGGAACAGAAACCTATGTTACCAAACAAGTAGCTTATTCGCCAGAAATGTCAATGTCTTGCCATATTATTAGTACTAAACAATCACATCTCCAGAATTCAGGTAAAGTTTTAACATCGGAATCAACCGTTATAACACAAAGGTTTACATTTACATCGTAAATGAAATGTGGAGTCAAATGCGTCGGTTCTTAAGTGCACAAACAGCCCCACTTGATATTTGTCGATAGTACCACCATCTACCGCGACTGGAAAACAAAGGTTTGGGTAAAACGTAAGTATTTTTTGGCGAAGAATCTGAACATGCAATAAAATTGTGGGTTCCGATTTAAAAAAAGAAAGTTGACCCCGCCCGCGCAGGAGGGTGGTTACGAGATTGTCAGTTGTAGCGCAGACAGGTGTCCTCTTTAGAAATATTAACTTTTCACCTTGAACATTTTTTTTCGTATGATGCATCGTTTTCCCCTCTGAGGGCACAGTTTAACAGTTTCCTCCCCACCCCTCCAACGTCACAGTTTAAGCCACTGTCGCCCTACGTTTAGAAGCCAACACCTGAGAAACGACTGAAAGAAATACAGATACATACATACACTGCACTAAGAATCTGTAATGGTGTCTGCTATCTTCGAATCATCATCATCTTCATCACCATCATCATCATCAGCCAATTCAATCATTAAATGATGTGGCCTCTTCGAGTCTTCTCCAAGTGGGACGGTCTTGGGCAGTTCTCTGCCAGGTGTTACCAGCGATCTTCTTGATGTCTTTGTCCCATCTGTCTGGTGATCTTCCTATAGGCCTCCGGTGCTCTCTCAGACTCCACTCCAGTACTAGCTTCGTTCATCTGTTGTCTTTTCTTCCTGCCACGTGGCCAGCCCACTTCCATTTCAAGGAACCTACTGTCTCTCAGATGTCGTTAACCTTCGTCAGAGACCAGATCCTTTCTTGTATAGCCCAGCATTGATCTCTCCATGGCTCTCTGTGCTGTCCTAAGTTTCCCTTTTGTAAATGAGTTCAGTGTCCATGTCTCTCAGTCACACGTCATCACAGGAAGAATGCATTGATCAAATACTGCTTTCTTCAAATTTACTGGCATTTTTGATCTGAATATTGTTGAATTCTTCCCAAATGCTTGCCAGCCAAGCTTGATGCGTCGATAGATTTCTGGCCGTAAGTCTCCTTTCATATTTAAAATCTGGCTAAGGTAGACATATTCACTGACCTCTTCTAATGGTCTGTCATTGACTTTCACATCTCCAGCTGGGACCCTTTTTTTTCGATCAGCACGACCGGTATTGGCCACCGAGACTATTTTCCAGAGGTTATGGTTATGTGAACAATACTGAAAAATAAGGTATAACTGAATAGGTTATATGAAAAAATTAACAAGAAATGTCGATAAAACAAGCATAGTAAAAAAATTAATAAAGTTACACAAGGATTTGTCTACAAACGTCACAGAAACAGTGTAGTAACATTCAACTAAGCGCGGTGAGAATAGGCGAAGTTTGGATATTGGCACGCAAAGCCGCCGTCTAGTGAAGCCAAAACTGTATTTCGTAGAATCTTTTACATTGACACTTTGTGCTGTGCCGTTGCGCGTGAACAGCTGGTGATGAATGCCGCCATTTGAAACGCATTCTGGAATGTTTTGACGTGACGTGCCGTCCTGTGTGAACCGTCACCGAGAAGCGTGTTTTGACTGAATGTTCCAGAAGCCGTCGCATCCTATTAGCTCCGCGGGACGACCAAGGAACGCATAACACACGACGGTGGGGCGCTGAATAGTAGGCTGTTGATTCAGCTAGGCTGGCGGAGCGAGGCTTTCGTGGGACCTCTACAAGCGTGTCTCCACCAGCAAGTAACGTCTGCAAGGGCTTGCTGAGGTGTCTACATTAGAACAATAGCTTGTGCAAGTTTGCTTCTGCAAGTCGCTTCGGCAAGTTAACTTCCAAGTACTGTTAAGTGTTGGTACTAGAGTTGCGTCATTAGATTGGCAAGTGGAAGCATGAAGGGTCGTGATTAAAAACAGAGCAGCCAACACCGTTGTTAAACTATTATTATTAAACAAAGTCGTTACGAAAAACAAAGTAAAGAAAAAAAATAAAATGGTTGGGTGAAGAAATGGTTGGGTAAAGAAATGGGTGTAGAGGCGCACATGTTTAAATTATCAAAAAACGCTGTTGAACGGAATAAAATCAGATGACTTCGCTGATGTTAAAACGTTCTGAGAACGTCGCAAGTTACTTTAGAACATATCTTACGTATTGTACAATCAAATATTCTAAAGTACGATTCAAAAATGCGGTAAGATATATCACCAAGAGGTGGCCTTTTACGCTCCCAGTTTTGCAAACAATATTTGTTATAAAATTTTTGGAAGGTTATTGTCAACAGCCGTTAAGTAATGTATAAAATACTTATTGAACCATCAGCTGTTTTTCTTTTACACCCAAACATCTACCGGTTTCGGTCTTAGACCATCTTCACGGATGAAGGGCTAAAATGGTTTAAGTCACCATATTGAGTTAGTCATTACTTACAATGTGCGGTGCTCTGCATACATTTAGTATGTTTGCTTTTAAAGTCCTGTGTCATATGTTTACATTCATGGCATACACTGCACGTTTTAAGTAATGACTAATGCAGTGTGGTGGCTTAAACCATTTTAACCCTTCATCTGTGGAGATGGTCCAACACGGAAATCGCTAGATGCTCGGAAGAAAAACAGCTGATGGTTCAGATACGCATTTTATAAATTATTTGTTGCTTTTACTACAATCGTAATGCAGTTATGTTTATGCTAATATTTTTAAAAATCAGCTGAAATTTAAAGACGTCTGTACTGTCATTCTGCTTCGCATGCTGGTGAAATGTTCGCTAAATTCGTTTCGCACTTCCTCCAAACGTCACTTCAGTTCTACAACCTATGGACCAGTGAGTTATAATAGTAGAACGTAAAGAAACAGTATTTAACGTTCTTGAAGCAATTTTAATGATATCGGAACCGTTTGAAAATTGTCACTCAAAATATAACTGCCAATTGTTCTAAACATGCAGGATTCTTTCTTCACCATCCCGCGGTGAGGACGACACTCTCTCAGCAACAGCTGATTGTGCTGATGAGGATGACATCCCTTCGGCGGAATTAGTGCAAGAACTTTGTCCATCTCTGTGAACTTGTGAAATACAGGACTTCTCCCATGGGGACAACCACATTAGCGTGTACGCCTCAACGAGTGAAGAAGAAACTGTAGCTGACATTCAAAGCCAACACGTGATTAACGAGCATGCAGCCATTGCTAAAATTTATTATTTTCAGAGAAGAATTTTACACAAATGACAATAAGGAGGCGTTAAAGCGAATGCATCGCCAAATGCAAAATGCGTACTCACATATTAAGCTGAAAAAGGAAACAAAGGTAACTGAGAACCTCAAGTACGACGGTATACTGTGGTGTGCGTTAATATATTGTATTTTGAAGTTCAAGCAATTGGTTAAAAAAGCAAACAACACTGTCTTGGCTGTTATTGTGTAAAACTACAAAATTAAATCTCAGTATGTGTCATTTTTCGAAGTACAAAAGTGGAACAATAGTGTATTCGTTATCGACGTTTTGTGGTTATGTGTGATGGATATTTTCAATGTGTTAGGTACCGTGCATCACAGCCATACAATATTTTAAAGAGAAACATAGGAGAAAGTGTAGGCCTTCGTATAATTTATGTATAGAATGCTGTCTTTTCATTTTGCTACTGTTGATTAGTTTTTGTAATACAGTAAATGGAACGAAGTTGTTTCTTCAGACTATACAGCAGTTACAGTAAGTTTCAGACTTGCTTAATATTTTACATCACTCGTTATCCAACACCGTGTTCGACATTATTGAACAATTTACATTGTTGTTATTTCTTTCTTCACTTATTAACGCTATTTACATTTTGCTGGCATTTTATTCCTGTACTACTACATGAACACAAGAAAAATTCCTGTCTCCAGAAATACTGTATTCTGAATACTGTAGGTGTACCTTATTTCTGCTACTTTGAATACATCGTGATCATAAACAAAAATCATCGTTTGCTTGAAGAATCTGAAGCTCTCCAGCCATTACCCTGTAATTTCAACTCTGGTTCAGAGTCTCTAATCAACGTTTCATCAATAGCAACAATTAGACATGAAAATCCTTGACCATCACGGTCGAATTGTTGTTTGAGCAAGGTTTCGACGTCCAGGCATTTCTACTTCTCTTTTAACAGACAAACTGTGTGGGACCCATCTCGCAGAAATTTTTCTCTTCTGCAAATTATGTGTCATAATACGGAATACTGATGTTGGGGGAATCCCCGCGGCTTGAGAGAGTTCCTCCCATGTCGCACTGCGACCTTCTTTATAGCACCTGCCACAAGTTTGGCACTTTGCTTGTCTGTTGACGGTTTTGGGCTTCCAGTACTTGGATTATCGTCTATGTTCACACGACCATCACGAAAACGATTAACCAAACGTGAACTGTATTAAGATATACTGTAAACTCACCACAAACTTCACGTCACGCACTGTGGATTTCTCCTGGGTTTTTGCCACGTAAGGTTGCGATCTTGATGTACGACCACTGGTGTTCAAGTCACAGTGCACGAGACCGCTGATCGGTCTATTTATACATCTCGACAGTGAAAAAACAAAAACAAGAGTTTCTTCCTCAAGCTTCCACCTACATCTGACGTAATTTTCATTGTTGTTGCACCAAAAAACCCACAGTATTACCAACCTGTGCATTATTTATGAAATGCCCCTCATATTAAAGAACCTTAATGAAATCATCTCTGACATCGTTGATCGAGGCCCATAAGGACCTCTTCAAAACGTCTGTGTTGAACACGTATCGTGAAAAAGTCTGCGAGTCTACATCTACATCTACATCCATACTCCGCAAGCCACCAGACGGAGTGTGCGGAGGGTACCCTGAGTACCTCTATCGGTTCTCCCTTCTATTCCAGTCTCGTATTATTCGTGGAAAGAAGGATTGTCGGTATGCTTCTGTGTGGGCTCTACTCTCTCTGATTTTATCCTCATGGTCTCTTCACGAGATATACGTAGGAGGGAGCAATATACTGCGTGACTCTTCGGTGAAGGTATGTTCTCGAAACTTTAACAAAAGCCCGTACCGAGCTACTGAGCGTCTCTCCTGCAGAGTCTTCCACTGCAGTTTATCTATCATCTCCGTAACGCTTTCGCGATTACTAAATGATCCTGTAACGAAGCGCGCTGCTCTCCGTTGGATCTTCTCTATCTCTTCTATCAACCCTATCTGGTACAGATCCCACACTGCCGAGCAGTATTCAAGCAGTGGGCGAACAAGCGTACTGTAACCTACTTCATTTGTTTTCGGACTGCATTTCCTTAGGATTCTTCGAATGAATCTCAGTCTGGCATCTGCTTTACCGACGATCAACTTTATATGATCATTCGATTTTAAATCACTCCTAATGCGTACTCCCAGACAATTTATGGAATTAACTGCTTCCAGTTGCTGACCTGCTTTATTGTAGCTAAATGATAAGGGATCTATCTTTCTATGTATTTGCAGCACATTACACTTGTCTACATTGAGGTTCAATTGCCATTCCCTGCACCATGCGTCAGTTCGCTGCAGATCCTCCTGCATTTCAGTACAATTTTCCATTGTTACAACCTCTCGATACACCACAGCATCATCTGCAAAAAGCCTCAGTGAACTTCCGATGTCATCCACAAGGTCATTTATGTATATTGTGAATAGCAACGGTCCTATGACACTCCCCTTCGCACACCCGAAATCACTCTTACTTCCGAAGACTTCTCTCCATTGAGAATGACATGCTGCGTTCTGTTATCTAGGAACTCCTCAATCCAATCACACAATTGGTCTGATAGTCCATATGCTCTTACTTTGTTCATTAAACGACTGTGGGGAACTGTATCAAACGCCTTGCGGAGGTCAAGAAACACGGCATCTACCTGGGAACCCGTGTCTATGGCCCTCTGAGTCTCGTGGACGAATAGCGCGAGCTGGGTGTCACACCACCGTCTTTTTCGAAACCCATGCTGATTCTTACAGACTAGATTTCTAGTCTCCAGAAAAGTCATTATACTCGAACATAATACGTGTTCCAAAATTCTACAACTGATCGACGTTAGAGATATAGATCTATAGTTCTGCACATCTGTTCGACGTCCCTTCTTGAAAACTGGGATGACCTGTGCCCTTTTCCAATCCTTTGGAACGCTTCGCTCTTCTAGAGACCTACGGTAGACCGCTGCAAGAAGGGGGGCAAGTTCCTTCGCGTACTCTGTGTGGAATCGAACTGGTATCCCCTCAGGTCCAGCGGCCTTTCCTCTTTTGAGCGATTTTAATTGTTTCTCTGACCCTCTGTCGTCTATTTCGATATCTACCATTTTGTCATCTGTGCGACAATCTAGAGAAGGAACTACAGTGCAGTCTTCCTCTGTGAAACAGCTTTGGAAGAAGACATTTAGTATTTCGGCCTTTAGTCTGTCATCCACTGTTTCAGTACCATTTTGGTCACAGAGTGTCTGGACATTTTGTTTTGATCCACCTACCGCTTTGACATAAGACCAAAATTTCTTAGGATTTTCTGCCAAGTCAGTACATAGAACTTTACTTTCGAATTCATTGAACGCCTCTCGCATAGCTCTCCTCACACTACATTTCGCTTCGCGTAATTTTTGTTTGTCTGCAAGGCTTTGGCTGTGTTTATGTTTGCTGTGAAGTTCCCTTTGCTTCCGCAGCAGTTTTCTAACTCGGTTGTAGTACCACGGTGGCTCTTTTCCATCTCTTACGATCTTGCTTGGCACATACTCATCTAACGCATATTGTACGATGGTTTTGAACTTTGTCCACTGATCCTCAACACTATCTGTACTTGAGACAAAACTTTTGTGTTGAGCCGTCAGGTACTCTGTAATCTACTTTTTGTCACTTTCGCTAAACAGAAAAATCTTCCTACCTTTTTTAATATTTCCATTTACGGCTGAAATCATCGATGCAGTAACCGCTTTATGATCGCTGATTCCCTGTTCTGCGTTAACTGTTTCAAATAGTTCGGATCTGTTTGTCACCAGAAGGTCTAATATGTTTTCGCCACGAGTCGGTTCTGTGTTATACGGCTCAAGGTAGTTTTCAGATAAAGCACTTAAAAAATTCACTGGATTCTTTGTCCCTGCCACCCATTATGAACGTTTGAGTCTCCCAGTCTATATCCGGCAAATTAAAATCTCCACCCAGAACTATAACATGGCGGGGAAATCTACTCGAAATATTTTCCAAATTATTCTTCGTGTGCTCAGCCACAACAGCGGCTGAGCCCGGGGGCCTATAGAGACATACAATTACCATGTCTGAGGCTGCTTTAACCGTGACCTTCACCCAAATGTTTTCACATTTCGGATCTCCGTCAATTTCCTTCGATACTATTGCACTTCGTATCGCTTTCACTTCCCACAATTTTTGTGTTTCGACAAAAGCTTGTTTGTGGGTGGCAGGTGTACAGATGGACATATGGTGTCGAAGTATCCTTGCATTAAGTTATCGCTACGTTATCTCGTATGTATGTATTCCTGCTTGCGAAGCAGTTTGCGGAGCACGGAAACTCACTCACATGAAGTACATACAAAATGATAAAACCACGCAAGCACTTCGGAGAGCATATGCGATACAATTTTGAAATGCTGAAAGCAAGAAGCCGCCTTATCTTCCATTCATACCCACAAAAAAAACCTGAATTATGTTTTAAAAGCTATATATTTTCAAATTGTTTTCAAAACACCCTTATCCCCTTCAAAAATCCTCTCCGTTACAACTACCGGAGCTTCCACGGTTCGAAAAAATATTTTGTAAATGTGTTGACAGCTCCGTCCTCGGTTTTTCCTGAACTTCTTCAGTGCTGTCAAATCGGTGTCCTTTCATGCCCTTTTTCATGCGTGGAAATAAGAAAAGTCACGAGGAGCGAGGTTAGGCGAGTAAGATGCGTGGGGCAGACGAACCATGCCATCTTTAGCCAAAAATTGTAACAGAGATGGCTGTGTGTGCAGACGCATTGTCGTGGTGAAAAAGCCAGACTCCTGTCTGCAACAACTCGGGTCTTTTTTGACGAAAACTGTTGCGCAATCTTCTTAAAATTTCTTAAAACTATCTGTGAGCACAAGCTCTCGAATTTTTTCAATATTTTCGTCGATTCGGGCAGTTGATGAACGTCCAGAACGAGGTTTGTCATCAATCGACATGTCGCCATTTTTAAATCGAGCTATTTTTAAACCGCCATTTTAAGCTCGTTCACTTGAGTTTTTCTCATAGCGTCCTCTTGGTAAGCTGTTTTCAACATTAAAACGGTTTCAGCAGCATTTTTACCGAGTAGAAAACGAAATATCACAGTTACACGTTGTTCTCTTAAATTTGCCATCATAAAAGAATGAAACAAGATCAAAACAGCGCTAGCAAAAACAATCACTGCAGATGAACAGACCAAGCCAGTTCGACAACACAGACGACACCGAATTGGCAGAGTTCTATATACACGCCTAGCAGCAGAAATGCCTGCTACACAAACTTCGCTCACGGCAGCGTTATTCTACCTTTTTTTTCCCTAATACCCAGTCGTATTTTACCCCGCGTAACGCTTTACAGATGCACTGTTCCATTTACTCAGAGTCGTAGCGGATGCGTCCTCAGCTTCACTTACATTGTTTCCTGACGAGGTTGGAACATCCTACCAATAGGTTTATCGTCTCCGTCAACATACCGATATAGCGAGATGCTATGCTCAAATGCAAGGCAGTATTGTTTTTCTCCTGTTATCATCTGTCTGTCTGATACAGGATGGTCCGTCAAATATTTATTAGACTGACACGGAACTGAACCTTGTTCATGAATAGGAGAATTGCACGTCACAGAAAATGCTGAAACCCGTGACTTAGATGCACCAGTTGGTTGCAGTCATCCGTCTGCGTATGTGCATCTCCTGCATGCTTTGTCCCGAGTACTTAGCTATGCCATTACGTTTGAGTGAGAGCGGTTAGCATCCGTATTTAGTGACCAGTAAGGCAAAGTGGCGCTCTCAGTAAAAAAAATCTTGGTTTTTTGCCGAGTGTTAATGCTGACCGGGATGCGCAGAAACTGTTTAATCCATATGTGGATCAACTCAGGGAGGTTGATTACTTTTAGCAAGACGGAGCAACAGTGCAGGCACCTTCAGAACCTTGTCACGAGTGCGTGAGGTGTTTGGAGAGGAGAAGGCGGTCACCAGAGAGAAAGCTCTCCCCCCCCCCCCCCCCCTGTTGTTTTTCCCTGTGGGGCAAACTGAAGGGTCGCCTGTAGTCAATCCTCGCACTCTGGAAGGGCTACAACAGAACACTGCCCCTCTGTCTGATGAATTGAGCTCAGAGCTGCGTAGGCGTCAAATGAGACTATTTCAACATCTTCTGTGATACTCATTAACAATGGCCGGTCCTGTGTTAGTCTTACTGTAAATGTTTTCCCCGTCATTTTACTTTGTCCACAATGTATGTCAAGAGATCCCCTTTCCATTTGAAAATTACGAGTTTCATCCAACAATGCTGTTTCCAAAATGACGGCCACTTTGTCTCATGGGTTTTCCCTCTCCCATCTTGTACTACTTGACTGCTCGCTCCTCATTGGTGGTTCCACACATACGGACCACCGTGTAGTTGCTCCTTTTTAGCCCACCTCTATTCTAACACTCCGACGTGTTATATGACTAGTTACTTAACTGTAACAAGGTGCAGGTCTGGAATGTTACCCTTTTTAACCCGGGGTGCCTTGTAATTGCTGTAAATTCTGGCCCACAGTCTCGATTTAATATTCAATGATCGAAAACGGCCCAGTACTTCCCCCTCTTCTGAACTTCATTTATCTCACTTATCTTGTTAATGCATCTCGCACTCAGTTCCGTTCTCTTCCTACATTTTTCCTGTATTTATTCATTTTATTGTGGTTGCCGATCTACGCCACATATCCTGTTGTTACAATTGTCAGTTCAATAGTTCATTCAGTTTCTGTATCTCTTTCCATGTGTAGTACCATTATCAAGCTATTCGTCAGTACTCTTCTCAAGTATGTGAAACGCCCTGAAGGGAACCGCAGCGAGTAGGTAGAAACGTTCGCAATTTAGTTGTTTTAGTTGTTTGCAATGGCGCGACCCAACACCCAACACTATTTTATCCAAAATAATTTTGTTTTACTGGGATTTTTAATTTAATCTAAATTTTTAAATACACTACTGGCCATTAAAATTGCTACACCTCGACGATGACGTGCTACAACCGCGAAATTTAACCGACAGGAAGAAGATGCTGTGATATGCAAATCAATAGCTTTTCAGAGCATTCACACAAGGTTGGCGCCGGTGGCGACACCTACAACGTGCTGACATGAGGAAAGTTGCCAACCCATTTTTCATACACAAACAGCAGTTGACCGGCGTTGCCTGGTGAAACGTTGTAGTGATGCCTCGTGTAAGGAGGAGAAATGCATACCATCACGTTTCCGACTTTGATAAAGGTCAGATTGTAGCCTATCGCGATTGCGGTTTACCAAATCGCGACATTGCTGCTCGCGTTGGTCGACATCCAATGACTGTTAGCAGAATATGGAATCGGTGGGTTCAGGAGGGTAATACGGAACGCCGTGCTGGATCCCAACGGCCTCGTATCACTAGCAGTCGAGATGACAGGCATCTTATCCGCATGGCTGTAACGGATCTTGCAGGCACGTCTCGATCCCTGAGTCAACGGATGAGGACGTTTGTAAGACAACAACCATCTGCACGAACAGTTCGACGACGTTTGCAGCAGCATGGACTATCAGCTCGGAGACCATGGCTGCGGTTACCCATGACGCTGCATCACAACCAGGAGCGCCTGCGTTGGTGTACTCAACGACGAAGCTGGGTACACGAATGGCAAAACGTCATTTTTTCGGTTGAATCCAGGTTCTGTTTACAACATCATGGTGGTCGCATCTGTGTTTGGCGACATCGCGGTGAACGGACGTTGGAAGCGTGTATTCGTCATCGCCATACTGGCGAATCACCCGGCGTGATGGTATGGGGCGCCATTGGTTACACGTCTCGGTCACCTCTTTTTCGCATTGATGACACTTTGAACAGTGGACGTTACATTTCATATGTGTTACGACCCGTGGCTCTACCCTTCATTCGATCCCTGCGAAACCCTACATTTTAGCACGATAATGCACGACCGCATGTTGCAGGTCCTGTATGGGCCTTTCTGGACACAGAAAATGTTCGACTGCTGCCCTGGCCAGCACATACTACAGATCTCTGACCAATTGAAAACGTCTGGTCAATGGTGGCCGAGCAACTGGCTCGTCGCAATACGCCAGCCACTACAGTTGATGAACTGTGGTATCGTGTTGAAGCTGCATGGGCAGCTGTACCTGTACACGCCATCCAAGCTCTGTTTGACTCAATGCCCAGGCGTATCAAGGCCGTTATTACGGCCAGAGGTTGTTGTTCTGGGTACTGATTTCTCAAGACCTAAGCATCCAAATTGCGTGAAACTGTAATCACAGTCAGTTCTAGTATAATATATTTGTCCAATGAATTCCCGTTTATCATCTGCATTTCTTCTTGGTATAGCAATTTTAATGGCCAGTAGTGTTATCGTCCTCCTCCATACCTGAGTGGTTAGCCCAGCTGAATGCCTTGTCAAGGATTTGGGTTCGATTCACGGTATTGTCAGAGATTATTCCCCGGTGGAAGGACTGGAACTGCGTTCACTCAGCCTCGTGATGCCAACGAAGGAGCTACCCGACCCAGTGGTAATGGCTTCAGGTCACGGAAATTTAAGCGGTTGGGAGAGCAGTGTGCTGACCCCACGCCCCTCCATCCAATGTTGTCATCATCATAGGATGACATGGTGGTCGGAGGGTACCGATGGGCCAGTGGATGCAGTTTAAAAACTTAAACAGGCACTGGTTCGTTCTCTATATATTTACTTAGCACTTAACGTTTTTATTGCATTACTACTACAACAATATGCGAATTGTTAGTCCGCCTTGATGCAAAACACTTCGTTATTTGTTTACTTATTTATTCCACAAACTAGTTTCAGCGACAAATATCGCTGTCATCAGTGGGTTCTTTGTATCTAAAACATGCAGAAAGTAGCATCGTTATACAAACACTGTAACACATTATTACATTTCTACTGTTCGTGTGTAATAATGTGTTACAGTGTTTGTAAAACTATGCTATTTTCTGCATAGCGGAAATGTAATAATGTGTTACAGTGTTTGTATAACGATGCTACTTTCTGCATGTTTTGGATTTAAAGAACCCACTGATGATGGCGATATTTGTAGCTGAAACTAATTTGGGGAATAAATAAGTAGACAAATGACAAAGTGTTCTGCGTCAAGGCGGACTCTCTATTCCCATATTGTTGTTTTTCTATGCAAACACGGACCAAATGGAAGCGTTCGAAGATAAAGTTATTGCATTATTACTGCTACCTCATAGATGACTTATTTATTTAGCTTGATGGCCCTCTCTTACCTAGGACGTGGGTTTTACACGTACAGTACCGTTTTTACAGCATGATTACCTAAGAAATAACCATTTTAATATGACAAGTAGAGTTAAAATTATTTGGGTGTCTGGAGGTGTGACTATATTATACTAATCAGGTAGTAGAGTTAATACTGGCAGCACTTGTACGACTGCAGCTGCTGCCACCATGTGTAACTGATTTTTCAATGTTCTTCACGAATACTCTTCACTTCTTGATACCGACAGTCAGTTAAAAGTATTATGGTCTTGTAAACCGAAATCACGTTAACACACCGTGCACCGAAGAGCCAAATAAACTGGTAACACCTGCCTAATATCGTGTAGGCCCCCGCGATCACTTAGGAGTGCCGCAACACGACGTGTCATGGACCCGACTAATGCCTAGAGTAGTCTTGGAGGGAACTGACGTCATTAACCCTGCACGGCTGCCCATAAATCCGTGAGTACGAGAGGGTGGAGATCTCTTCTGAATGGCACGTTGCAATACATCCCACATAAGCTCAATAATGTTTATATCTGGGGAGTATGGTGGCCAGCGGAAGTGTATGAACTAAGAAGAGTGTTCCTGGAGCCACTCTGTAGCAATTCTGGACCTGTGGAGCATTGTCCTGCTCGAACTGTCCAAGTCCGTCGGACTGGACAATGGACATGAATGAATGCAGGCGATCAGAAAGGATGATTACGTACGAGTCACCAATCAGATTGGTATCTAGACTTACCAGCGGTCCCACATCACTCCAACTGCTCACTCCCCACACCATTACAGAGTCTCCACCAATTTGAACAGTCCCTTGCTGACATGCTGGGTCCATGGACTAAGAGGTTGTCTCCACACCCGTACACGTCCATCTGTTCTATGCAATTTGGAACGAGACTCGTCGGGTCAGGCAGCATGTTTCCACTCATCAACGGACCAATGTTGGTGTTCACGGGCCTAGGTGAGGCGTAAAGCTTTGTGTCGTGCAGTAATCAAGGGTATACGAGTGGGCCTTCTGCTCCGAAAGCCCATATCGATGATGTTTCGTTGAAGGGCTCTCTGGCTGACACTTGATGGCCCAGCATTGAAATCTGCAGCAATTTGCGGAAGGGTTGCACTTCTGTCACGCTGAACGATTTTCTTCAGTCGTCGTTGGTCCCGTTCTTGCAGGATCTTTTACCGGCCGCAGCAATGTCGGAGATTTCAATGTTTTACCGGATTCCTGACATTCACGGCTCACCCGTGAAATGATCATAAGGGAAAATCCCCACTTCATCGCTACCTCAGTGGTGCTGTGTCCCATCGCTCGTGCGCTGACTATAACACCACGTTCATACACACTTAAATATTGATAACCTACCATTGTAGCAGAGCAGTAGCCTATCTAACAACTGCGTCAGACAGTTGTTCTGCCGACCGCAGCGCCGTATTTTGCCTTTTTACGTATCTATGTATTTGGATACGCATGCCTTTACCATTGTTTCTGACGCTTCAGTGTAAATTAATACCGTGCTTGTCATTTACAAAGCATAGTACGTCCTTAGGAAACTGTTCTACGTGAGAAGCAGTTCTCGTACCTCCATGAGGCATGTGCAGGACATGCGCCGTCGGCGACCGACCGGAAAGAAGCCCTTCAGGACGCGAGGGGCGTTCTTGATTGGAAACCTCTCTCTCAGTGAGCACACTGGTCTTTGCGGGGGCGTAAGTTATTACACACAGCTGCCAGATGGCGCTATTGACGTGTGGATCACTGTCCATGTACAAAATCTATATTCAGGGAATATAACAATTAGTAGCCTAAAAATGATAGGCTCAAAGTATAGAAGCAAACACGTTTCAGAAAACATTGGTTACAAAGTACCCATTTATGAAGCAACAGAGAGTGTGTGGTTACGAGCTGCCGCTGACCTCAGTACCAACCAATGGCCTGGTCATTATAAATGTATTTCAAATGTAAACTTTTCGATTAACTATAAGTCCTCGCCGACCGGTGTGGCCGAGCGGTTCTAGGCGCTTCAGCCTGGAACCGCGCGACTGCCTCGAGCTTGGATCTGTGTGATGTCATTAGGTTAGTTAGGTTTAAGTAGTTCTAAGCTCTTGGGGACTGGTGGACCTCAGATGTTGAGTCCCATTGTGCTCAGAGGCATTTGAAGCAAGTCCCCCATTGAAAGTTCAGTTTCTTATGTTACTCAAAGCATAATTTTACTGACATTTTCCCCATTTCTTTCGTAGCTTACAAATCCTCTTCAGTCTATCTGTACCTGCACCTAGTGTTGTCGGGAGTTTTTCAAAACTCAAGTTGATGAAGGGAAACCACAGGTCAACACTTTCTCAAGAACAATTGTGTGGACTGTCGTCAGCTGTAGCCGCTGAAAGCGATACTTTGAAGTGAATGGATTCAGAATGCATTTTCATAGATGTTGCAAAGTTAAAGGCTACAAAATTTGAATATAATTTTTTCACTGACTGGAAAAGTTTGTCAGTGCATATACCCAATAATTCAATATTTCTCTTTAGTATCACAATTAAATTTGTCTCTCTTTTCACTAGCATACATAAAACCGTTCACCACCATTTATGAGTTTTCAACTGCGCTTATGGAAAGTTTTCTAAAATTTTAACCACTTAATTAAGTTCTCTTCACATGTAACATAAATTTACGTCGTTAAAGAGTGTCTTCGGTTTAACAAGTCAGTATAAAGTTGTATGACTTTTTTTGTTTTTCTCTCTCTTTTTTCCAATGAAAAGTGTGATAATGTGGAAATTATTGAATTAAAAAGTCGAGTATTAATCTAAAAAAAAGTTATATTTTCCAACTTCCCACTCACTTTAAAAGATAATACATTCTTAAATTGTACTTGAAATTATTTTATTATTCTATTCCTAGATTAAGCCCATCGTTAAATGATGGTGCTGACATCTTGCAAGTTTTACAGTTGCGTCTTCCTAACATATTATTTGCCAGAGGTTTGATTTTCTTTTTCAATCCATACTAATCAATGAACAGAACTAGAAACAAGATGGTGGATCATTTCACGAAAACTTGTGGCCGGTTGCAGTATTTCCTACAGTGTAATTTACGGAAACAGCTGCGATTTTCTCCAACCAAAATGGATAAAATAATAGCACTTTTCTCTTGAAGTTGTTACAATTCGATAGATCTAGTTATTTCTGCTTTCAGTAAAAGCTTTTAAAGATTCCACGAATTAAATTCTGAAATTTATTTTTATTAGATTTAGATTTATTATAAAAAGTCTTACCAATAACCTGACGAAAGGCAATAAAAATCTTAAAGAGGGAGGGCGTGTGCCAAGTGATAAGTCGTTCTTGAGAAAAGCGTTATCGAACCGACACTGTTTGTTGTTAAACCACGATGGCTCAAAAATGGGCCCTATGGTTGGTTGCACTGGGAAAGAAAGAGGGTTGCAAGAAAACTGAAATTCTGTATGAAGGATTTAGGTAGATGACTTTTTTTTTATATAAAGGCTAACTCAACCACAGTGACTGGACTTTTCAGCCTTTAGAGAATACTCCAGTGGTAGAGCACTTGCTCGCGAAAAGCAAAGGTCCCGAGTTCGAGTCTCGGCCCGGAACACAGTTTTAATCTGCCAGGAAGTCTAGAGAATACTGTTTCCAATATTGGTTTGCAAAATTTTGCCGTGATTTTGCTTCTGTCAGCAATGAATTTCACGAAAGTCGACAACAATCGGTTGTTGCTCCAAGAGAATATGGGTTATAAGTCTCAAGAGGTTCAACGTGCAATTAACGACGAAATAAGGCGTCCTCATTCATATACAGCACTACATTACACTCAATTTTACATGAACATTTAGCTGTGAAAAATATCTGCTGCCGACGGCTTCCGTACAAAGTGACCGAAGCGCAAATGGAGGTTCGTGTCAATTGCTTCAAACAGCGAAATGCTCGAAAAATTCGACTGAGAATCAAAATCCTCATACAGCGTGGTAAGAGGGGACCAAAACTGGATATATTCGTATGACCTGGACATTAAGCAGCAGTCGGCTGTTTGGCTGTTCAGAGATTAATCGGAACTAACAAAGAAAGTTCGTCCGTAAAGCACGTCTGTGGCGATAATCGACCACTCAAACGCACCTCTGTGCTTTGACAGAACAGGGTCTTGGGTTTAACTTCACTTTAGTTTTCGCGCACCGGCTGATCCGCATACTGTTCTTGGGTATTCGATATTTGCGAATAACATTGTGTTCAATAAGGTAATGTATGTTGGTGCTACTACATCCTCGTCTACTGAAAGGGGACAGAAGTAACCACACACCCAAGGAAATGAAGGATTGTTTCTCTGGATTGCACTGGATATGTCACGATAATTGGTTTGAACTTTCTGAAAACTTTTACGTGGTGACAGCGACCTCCCACACAGCATATAAAGCAGTTACTTATTTGACGGAGAAAAACATAGAGTTGATGTTTAACTGCCTGTACTCGCCTCATATATCGGCTAAAGACTTATTCGTCTTCCTTTACGTAAAAAAAAGACACACCCACGTGCACATGCAGCGATTTCAACACCTCAAGCAGCAGCACCGTTGCAAAACCATGTCATACCAAAATAGGAATGTAAAAAGTGTTTGTGAAATTGGTTCAGAAGCATATTAAATCATGTTGAAGGCAAAATTTCCGAGAAACAATAAAAATATTTGTACAAAAGTGTTGGATCATTCTTTCATTGTTGACGTAAAAACTTTGAAGGCAGCCTTCGCTGTACGGTAACAGAAAGAAAGACCTGTCTGCGGTGTACATGTTGCTAGACATTCGTATTTCTCCTGGCACTAAAATAAATGCTATTTTATTTGAGGTTACATCTTCCGTTGTCAGTTCTCCCTATGTTGGACCTCCTCATTTACGGTAGCTACATGGGAGTGGCAGAAGAATGTGTCTTCTAAGCTGTCTTAATACCTTAACTGAAACTTACCAACCTGTGATGCTGAGACGAGCTGTCAAGTTGAGAATAGATTCATGTCTTTGGCTCCCTCACAGCTATTCAGTTGGCGCATATTTATGTAGCGTTTTTGCTTTGTATGTTGGTATTCCGGCTACTATGGGTTTCTTTATCTATTGTAATTATTCATTTGTAGTTCACTGTTGCTATTAGAGTTCAAATATTGTGATGACAGCAGAGGAGGCAGTCAGAAACGTTTTCGCCGTGTGAGGGGATAGGTCCACTGGACAGAGCACAGCAAGAAAACGGCTTTCTCGTTTTAAGGAGGATCATTTTGAGATTATTAAGACCTTCCGTGTTTCATGAAGATCGTTTGAACGTATTAATCCACAATGATCCACGTATGTGTATTCGAGAACTGGCAAATGTGATGATCATTCCACCATCGTGCAGCATCTGCATGCAATGGGAAAGATTCGAAAATCAGCTGTTATGGATACCGCATACTCTACACCAAAATCACAAAAGTCAAGAGTGGCCATAAGTGTATCGCTGTCTGCCCGACAATTGTCTTGTAAACAACACCAAAGATTCCTATCCCGTATCGTAACTGGTGACGAGAAGACGTGTCTTT
Organism: Schistocerca gregaria; assembly: GCF_023897955.1. Lineage (NCBI taxonomy): Eukaryota > Metazoa > Arthropoda > Insecta > Orthoptera > Acrididae > Schistocerca > Schistocerca gregaria. The sequence continues at coordinate 1,081,890,171 of NC_064920.1, read as the reverse complement.
ATGCTAACCTAAGGAAAAGAAAGGGGTAGTTGAGCCCAAACAAAGCAGCAACTCCCCGTATAAAGACCCCCACACATCCACAAAAGATAATGCTTTGCACCTGGCGGAACACCGACGGAGCGGTATACTACGAGCACTTCCTCCAGGTGTAACAACCATAGCTGACGTTTATTGGTTCAAATGGCTCTGAGCACTATGGGACTTACATCTGAGGTCATCAGTCCCCTAGAACTACTTAAACCTAACTAACCTAAGGACATCACACACCGAGGCAGGATTCGAACCTACGACCGTAGCAGTCTCGCAGTTCCGGACTGAAGCGCCTAGAACCGCTCGGCCACCGCGGCCGGCTTGCTAACGTTTATTGTCGACCACTGAGACCTCTTGGAAAAGCAATCCAACAAACGACCAGGAAGACTGCGTTAAGTAATGCCACTTCACGATAACGGCCTCCAGCATTCTTCTAGTCTGAGAAACAAAAATACAATACGGGAGATTGGTTGGTGAAGTCATTCCGCGCCCACCTTATTCACCTGATCTTGCGCCCTCTATTTTCAACTGTTCCGCTCTCTATCAGATATCCTTCAAGGAACTACCTTGAAAGTTGGTCGTATGTGATTCTGCTGTGTGCATACACAAACTCTGAGTCTGAGATATTATGATCAAAAATGGTTCAAATGGCTCTGAGCACTATGGGACTCAACTGCTGTGGTTATCAGTCCCCTAGAACTTAGAACTACTTAAACCTAACTAACCTAAGGACATCACACACATCCATGCCCGAGGCAGGATTCGAACCTGCGACCGTAGCAGTCGCACGGTTCCGTACTGCGCGCCTAGAACCGCGAGAACACCGCGGCCGGCGATATTATTATCGCGAGTATAGAGAGCGAGCAGTTGTCAATGGGTGTCGACAGTGGTCGGATGTAACCTGCGGTAGAGAGAAGCCGAGCGACATGAGAGGTCGCCGCCTTCCGTGACTGTGCTAGTAGCGCCGGAGGAGACTTTGGTATTAAGTGAAGATTTTTTTGAAAATTTGTGTTTTCGCTGAACGTAGTTGTTGGCTGCTAGAGCATTGGAGGGGTTTTGTCAGATTTGTATAGGTGGATACACTCAGAATAATATTCGTATCTTGTGGCCAGAAACGTATTTATTGAGCATAGACATTGTGGAATAATTAAAAGTCTATGTAAACTTCGTCAGCATTCAAATCATCAATTTTCTGAATACAGTAAATTCAAAGATTTTTATTGGTTTCTTTCATTTTTCTTTACATCGTTTAAGGTTAGTTGGCCAAACCACCCCTGATCATTCAATTTCTGTATATAAAGTATAGCAGTAATTGTTGCAATTCGTCCGTGCAATGGACTCGGCATGGATCGCAGTACAACTTTTTGAAACACTTTAGCATTATGCTAATCACACAGTTGCATCGTCAAGACGAGATGAGTTGTCTGTTGCGGACAGGAGGATTGCAGAACAGTTGTTAGTAGACTTTAGAGGATATTTTAAAACTCGCAGTCAGATGGCTGACAATTTATTTCTTTATAATGCGTGAAAGAAGTAATTAATCTTATGTTCAAATTCCGGTTCTTTTGGTTCTCAATCAAAAACCGATCATTGTCAGAGACGGAACGTCACACACATATATTTCAGTGCATCTTTAAAAAGTAATTTACCCAATAGAGTTTCAACCTTTCTGTATGAAAATGCGCTCCGAATACGAGTATGGTTCGACGAATTCTTCGCCGCAAAACCACGTGATTTCTACAGTAGCGGAATCGAGAAACTATCCCAGAGTCGGCAGACTGTTGTGGATAGTTACGAAGAACATATTATTGACGAGTAAAGTCTCTGTTATGTGTATCTGCTGAGTTTGTTAAACTCATGCAGTGACCGTGCGCCGTGGTTGCACTCCATTTGAGGTTGGCGCTACTTCCTCCTGCGATTCAAGATATATACCTGCGGAGCGAGGTGTTTATGTAACGAGAGCGAAGCAGGAAGTGAGGTATGACAGTTACGGACTAGAGTCGGCGGATATATGGCTATTGCGTCAGTGTGTGATTCACGTCCGATCCGATGCATGGTTTTGTAGCGCTGGCTGGCTTGTTGTATGCTAAGGCGATCGCAATATCAACAGATTTCCTGGCGGGAGATTGTTCTACAGATATAAGGTGGAAGTGATTGTACTCCGGTGCTGCTCCGTAGTAATACTATTTTACAGCTCGTGGAATAAGCGCAGAGAGAAGCATTTGTGAAGGTTGTGCTCTGAGGTGTTGCAAAACTGTGTTTCCTGGAAGGGTCAAACTCCAATAAAGCAGATGCATTGGGCTCTCCATTTTCGTGGTGAATTATAGTCTATGTATCAAAAGGTCACGCCGTGCTGGAGCCAATGTAATGTGATATGGTGACATTTAGCTAAACCGGCCAATCCATTAGCGACGACATTCGAGAAGACACTTACTAAAATTACTGTCTTGATAAACTTCATCTAATCCTTCTCGAACCTCAGCATTACTACAATTGTTGTCTATTTTAAAAGTGTTCACCTAAATATGTATTTGGACATTGATCACCTTTAAGAGTTGGAACTAGAGAGCTGTTAAAAACTTGACTCTTAGGCAAGCTGTAATTCTATTAGGTGACTGCTAGGCTATCCATTGTTTTCTATTTTCTATTTCTCATGGTAAAGTAATGGGACTCTGCTAAAGTAAACGTCAGTTGAGGATTAGAAAAAAGATATTTTCATTTGAAATGTATGTGCTCACGTGGAGAACTAAACAGAGTGCGATTGTGAGTTGTGTGCTTGAGTACATATATCGTTTTCATGACTGTGCCTTGTAATCTAACTGAACATTGTCTGCTCATGTAAACCTGTCTCTTGCAGAAATTGCTTAGGTGAAGTGACGCCATAACACCTACAGGATCATAGAGAAATGTATCGGGCATCTTTTATGGCTTTCAAACTATGAAAGTTGACTGAATTTAGAGCTCGCATCCAGTTAAAATTTTGGAATAAGCGTCTCAGTATATCTTTTTTTTTTTGTCAAATCTGAAAAATTTCACACTTATCTTTTTACAATAAATGTTGTGTTCAAATTGGCAACTAAGCTCAATTAATCGCTCCCACCCTTCCACCCTTTCCTAAGTTCCAGTATCCCGGTACAAACGCTACAAATTTGTGGACTAGCGCAATATAAAGCCGAACTCACCCAAGTCATAGAAGGCTGCATAGGTGAGTGCGAAAACTTGACCATATACAGAAAATTTCGCCTACCAGACGTATTGTTAGAACAGAGAAGCAAATAAGTTCAAATTATTTATGCTATAATACCCATAATACAAATTTTCTGATCTTACTTTTGTCAGCAACATCACAAGCCTGTAACTCTGTTAAACGTTGTTTCAATCCTTTACCTCAACAGGTAAGGTGTCTGAAACATACAAAGGTAAGTTACCGAACAGAAAATTTTGTTTTGTAGAACTGTTTATTGAAGTACGATATATGATACTGTGCACAGAACTTCTTCGAACGTTCCTTTAATAAACTATATGACATTCCAAGACTAAACATTACCGAAGAGAATTGCCAAAGTGTGAAATTCTATTGACTTTTGAATACCTACCGTTAAGAGGCAACATGTTAAGCGGCACAGTGGATTAGATCAATGTGTTTCTTTCGCTGCTCCCCAAGAACGTGAAAAACAGTTAACCATTTTCTTTCATAAATTAGAAAATTTTTTGCAATCGGTACGACATATGGTATTTACATATAAACACAAATGCGACCAATGGTTCCCAACGGCCCGTTAGCTCAGTTGGTTAGAGCGTCGTGCTAATAACGCGAAGGTCGTGGGTTCGATCCCCCCACGGGCCAATTTATTTTAACTATCAAATAAGTGATAAGTCTGATATCATTTACATGCTGTCTGGTATTAAGTCCCTATTTCAGAGAGGTACACTGATAAAGGAGAGATGGGTTAGGGCATTAGCTTCGAACCTTTCTCAGCTAATCCCTTAATGCATTCACATGTTAGCTAGAACCCCCTATCCATCTATTATCGTCAACATTAGCAACTAAATAAACTTGAGAATGAAAAAGAATTTTCTTTGCAGACTTTCATTTTTAAAATGATGAAACATAAATTATATTTAGTGTTTGTAAGCGTTTTGTCGAACCACGAATTAATGAGTCAATGAGACATTTGGTATGGCTTATTTGTAACAACTTTTTTATAGAACGATGAAGCAGTTTTCAGTGCACTACGAGTATTACTTAAAACTACCTCTCGTAAAAGGAAGACAACTAGCCACATTAAGGGTAGAGATTTGTTACGAAACATGCTTCGTCTGCATCACTCTTCTCCCTAGCTACACTTACTTCAGCCACACCCTGCACCCCATTTAAAATCAAGTAAATTAAAATAGGTGAACTATACTTAGGCCCACTGTTTGTAAAATCACTTTATTGGTGGATTACTTACTTCAGAACAGCCAGAGATAAGATAACAACAGGCTGCCAACGCTTTGTGTCTGGCCACTGCCACTATCAATAATAAGAGGAAGAAGAAAATAATAATAGTACAATGTAGAACCTACGTGAGTGCAGTATCCACTACACAGTTACTATTGTGCGTCAGTCTGTTTACTGTTATGAAATGAATAATGAAGCAATGTCCCACCTACTGTGGGAACTACCTAACCTCAGAGAAGGCACCTCAGAGAAGGCATTTTCATGAAATGTTGAAGCACGTTTTTAGTTTACTGTCATAGATGTATGGTACGTAGCGGCTGGATTATGTGAAGATGTACATACACTCGTTTCAGGACCTGTAACTTCGAAAACATTGTGTCATGCTTTAATGCTAATACTTGAAAAAAATGTAATTACTGGTCACTTATTAGCATTACAGTCTTACGAAATAGTGGTAATAGTAATGATCTTCTAAAAATAATTTAGCTTAGTGATCGGAACGCATCTGAACCCTTTTGTTTTCACCGCTCAGAAAATTCCAGTTTACAGCTCTGGGGGCAATTACCCCCAGGCTGGGAACTGCTAGACTGTATGGTAACTCATGACAATGAGGGATGTCTTCCATGGGAGAAGTTCAGAAGAAAATGGTAGAGGGAACTCCTACAGCATCAGAGTCATCTAGCCACTCTCATGAAAATAAGTGAGAATTATCAGAATGACAGCTGTTGAACACTCTCTCGCAAATTCGTAACTCAACGATGATGTAGGACGCTAACAGGTTTTACATATCAGATTTTACCTGAGGTGGAAACAAAAGCTACAGTAGATGAGACACGAGAGCAATACTATATTCTAGAGAATCCCCCTACAGTTGAATAATTGATGTTTTTCATGGTTTTTCTAAATTATTTCAGGGCGAATGGAGGGGTGGTCCTCTTATTACTGTTACGGTCGTTTCTTTGCGTCATTCTTCTTCAAAGAGCTAGCGGGACATCTATAGCTGCAGTCCTTCGGAAGGGATATTTTGGCACTTTCACTGTTTGGCTCAGGCTTAACTTATACATTTAAAGTAATACCTTGCGGGTAGAATTAGCGCGAAAAGTGAAGTGATAAAGTTATTGAAAGACCACGGAGAGTACTCCTCCAGTTTTCGAGTTGGGAAAGCTACTTATCAGGAGAAGTGACTTAAATCTGCGTTGTATGCGATATGTTTTCATCGTAACGATGTCGGTTTGTGTCCGCGTCTGAACAGTTATAGGGTACGATTAAAAACCTTTCCAACAGCCATCTCCCTCTGAACTTGTCTGTAATGTATGACTGGTTTTATCATGTACCTTTAACAGTGCGATCCAAAGTTCCTGAAACCGGCCAAGTGTTAAGTAAATTGTTAAAGCAATGCACATTTCTGGTAGGTTTACCACTGTACTCCGTATACTGTAAAAATTGTGTGAGGTTAACAAGAAACCTTACCTCCAGGTTTTATCGCATGCTGAAACACTTATGAGAGCAAATTGTTATAAAAAACCTCCGCGCGACCGTCCGGGGTGGCCGAGCGGTTCTAGGCGCTACAGTCTGGAACCGCGCGACCGCTACGGTCGCAGGTTCCAATCCTGCCTCGGGCATGGATGTGTGTGATGTCCTTAGGTTAGTTAGGTTTAAGTAGTTCTAAGTTCTAGGGGACTGATGACCTCACAAGTTAAGTCCCATAGTGCTCAGAGCCATTTCATTTCCCCCGCGCGTTATCTTGGCAGATCTGCGGGGGACTTTATAGCAGGCACCAGTACACAGGAACAGCGCAGACCTTTGAGAGCGCAGTGGGCTGACAAAAGAAGGCTAAACTGACGTCAGGTGCTTAAAAAGAAGCAGCCTCGATGATAAAACCAGCCTGCTATTTCAGGCAGCAAGGTGGATGTGCAGCACTTTCATAGCGTGTCCGTGAAAAAAGAATGAAGCACGAAAAACTCTTTGTAGGAACTAAGAACACACAGGGTGCCCGCCGTTGTCGGCACAGTGAAAAACGACAACAAAGCAAAGAGGGTGGAGAGGAGCAGCTCGCGGAGCAAGTCGTGGACGCACAGTGTTCAGAGATAGCGTTCACATCCTCGCCTGCCAGTCTTCATCTGGATGGTCACGGCGTCTCTAAATCGATCAACTGGAACTGTGACATGGTTCCTCCAACACGACTAGAGCCTTCTTATGTCTTTTTCCTCTGTCCAATCGAATCCACCCTACAACTGCCATAAAATACACTTATTCTCAGAAAAAAACAAGTACACTGTGAACGACTAGAGATAGGAAGTTCATACTCACTGGACATGTCCATTAGTACGTTCTGCAGAAATGATTAGCATTTGAAACAAGTCAGCTTGCGGGTTCGAGGTCAACATCAATAACGCGGCGTAGCACCACCTACCGGTAAAATGCGGCTCTCGTTGTTGCTATAAACCAAAGGTAATGGATCAGTGGGACTCGAGCAGGCGCAAAGGATGCCTCGCAGAGGTACGAGCGAACCTTACCGTCATATGGGTGAGATTGAGATTGGAATGAGAGAATGAGATGCGTCCATCCGGGAAATTGTTGCTCGTGTGGGATGAAGTGTCTCAGCAGCACAACGGTTGTGTGGAGAATGGTTCAGGGAAGGCCGTAGAACACGACCAGATGGATTTTCAGTCGCACCGTCCCAGACACACTCCCACTCAAGAGAAGATCGACACTTCATCCGAAAGGCAGTGCAGGATAGATCTGCGTTCTCCTCCGCTCTGGCGCAACAGTGTAACACATCGTACACTATCAGAAGTGACAGTCCGTCCCCGTTTTTTGCGGCACTGGTTACGTGCGCTTCGTCCACTTTTCCGCCTACCTTTGACGAATGTGCAGAAGCATACTACACGGTAATTGTGTATGGAACGACGTCACTTTGGGCAGGAATGACAACAGAAAGTGTTTTCGGGCGAATCCAGTTTTTGTTTGTTTGAAAATGATGGCCTCATTTTCGTTCGCCGCAGATAGGGGGAGTGGCATCACACTGACTACATTCGCACAAGACATACACCGTTAACTCAAGACTTTATGGTGTGTATGTGGGGGGGGGGGGGCTATTGAATGCAACGAAAATTCACAGGGTGCGTGTCCAGAGGAACTGCGGCCAGTAATCTACGTGAATGAATCCTGCGACCCATAGCCATACCATTTCGGCACAACACCCCAGACGGCATTTTTCAAATGGTTGAAATGGCTATAAGCACTATGGGACTTAACATCTGAGGTCCTCATTCCCCTAGAACTTAGAACCACTTAAACCTAACTAACCTAAGGACATCACACACATCCATGCCCGAGGCAGGATGAGAACCTGCCACCGCAGCAGCAGCGCCGTTCCGGACTGAAGCGCCTAGAACCGCTCGGTCACAGCAGCCGGCGGCATTTTCAAGCAAGACAATGCACGACCACATGTTGCTGCACGAAGAAGTGTCACAGCATGTCAGACTTTTGCCCTGGCCCACCACATCACCAGACTTCATGCCAAACGAAAACGGTGAAACGACGGGTGCAGCACTGTGACCCAGTGCCAACCACAACAGATGAACTTTGGAACTAGGTGACTGCAGCATGGATGGCTATACCACAGGACGTCATTCGCGCCATATACGCATCGATGCCATCTAGTTAATAGGGCCCATAGTGGACCCTCTGCCCACAAGGCAACAGGACACATGTTGAGCCTAGTCCTGTGAATATGAACGTTCAAAATGGTTCAAATGGCTCTGAGCACTATGGGATTCAACATCTGAGGTCATCAGTCCTCTAGAACATAGAACTACTTAAACATAACTAACCTAAGGACATCACACACAACCCTGTCCGAGGCAGGATTTGAACTTGCGTCCGTAGCAGTCGCGCGATTCCGGACTGAAGCGCCTAGAACCGCTCGGCGGCCGACGAATATGAACGTTCTGTCTCTAGTCGTTCAAGATGTTCTGTTTTTTCTGAACGTGTATGTTTCATTAATTCATTTCAGTCACCTACGGGGGAACCAGAATGCAATGATATATCACTGCATTTAATCAACAAGTTGTGGCCCAGACACCGCAGTCATCTATAGACGTCTAGAAGTGTAAACTAGAGTGAACAGCGCATTCATGGCAAATGGCGTTCCTTAGCCTCCTACGCATCGAGTCACTCGCAATTGTTATTCCTGCATTGTTATAATTAGGGCTATGATTTTTAGGTAATAAAATCAGGAAATTATTTAAATGTTTAGTTTTAAAATTAAATTATTTAATTATAATTCAATTTATTTATGTGAAGAGTTTGACAGAGCACTGAAAGACCTGAGTCGAAACAAGGCCCCCGGAGTAGACTACATTCCATTGGAACTACTGACGGCCTTGGGAGAGCCAGGCCTAACAAAAATCTACCATATGGTGAGCAAGATGTATGAGGCAGGCGAAATACCTTCAGACTTCAAGAAGAATATAATAATTCCAATCCCAAAGATAGCAGGTGTTGACAGACGTGAAAATTACCGAACTATCAGTTTGATAAGTCACAGATGCAAAATACTAACGCGAATTCTTTACAGACGAATGGAAAAACTAGTAGAAGCCGACCTCGGGGAAGATCAGTTTGGATTCCGTAGAAATGTTGGAACACGTGAGGCAATACTGACCCTACGGCTTATCTTAGAAGCTAGATTAAGGAAGAGCAAACCAACGTTTCTAGCATTTGTAGACTTAGAGAAAGCTTTTGACAATATTGACTGGAACACTCTCTTTCAAATTCTTGAGGTGGCATGGGTAAAATACAGGGAGCGAAAGGCTGTTTACAATTTGTACAGAAACCAGATGGCAGTTATGGGTCGAGGGACATGAATAGGAAGCAGTGGTTGGGAAGGGAGTGAGACAGGGTTATAGTTTCTCACCGATGTTTTTCAACCTGTATATTGAGCAAGCAGTGAAGGAAACAAAAGAAAAATTCGGAGTAGGTATTAAAATCCATGGAGAAGACATAAAAACTTTGTGGTTCGCGATGACATCGTAATTCTGTCAGAGACAGCAAAGGACTTGGAAGAGCAGTTGAATGGAATGGATAGTGTCTTGAAAGGAGGATATAAGATGAACATCAACAAAAGCAAAACGAGGATAATGGAATGTAGTCGAATTAAGTCGGGTGATGCTGAGGGAATTAGATATGGAAATGAGAGGCTGAAAGTAGTAAAGGAGTTTTGCTATTTGGGGAGCAAAATAACTGATGATGGTCGAAGTAGAGAGGATATAAAATGTAGACTGGCAATGGCAAGGAAAGCGTTTCTGAAGAAGAGAAATTTGTTAACATCTAGTATAGATTTAAGTGTCAGGAAGTCATTTCTGAAAGTATTTGTATGGAGTGTAGCCATGTATGGAAGTGAAACATGGACGATAAATAGTTTGGACAAGAAGAGAATAGAAGCTTTTGAAATGTAGTGCTACAGAAGAATGCTGAAGATTAGATGGGTAGATCACATATCTAATGAGGAAGTATTGAATAGGATTGGGGAGAAGAGAAGTTTGTGGCACAACTTGACCAGAAGAAGGGATCGGTTGGTAGGACATGTTCTGAGGCATCACGGGATCACAAATTTAGTATTGTAGGGCAGCGTGGAGGGTAAAAACCGTAGAGGGAGACCAAGAGATGACTACACTAAGCAGATTCAGAAGGATGTAGGTTGCAATAGGTACTGGGAGATAAAGAAGCTTGCACAGGGTAGAGTAGCATGGAAAGCTGCATCAAACCAGTCTCAGGACTGAAGACCACAACAACAACAATAAGCAATATGCAGTAGCTACTCACGAATACAATTTAATCTTCTTAAGTAGTAGAACCCAGTACGATGTCCTCGATGGTGAGTGTTCATCGGAGGTGAGGGTATCATCTGGAGTGCCCCAGGGAAGTGTGGTACGACCGCTGTTGTTTTCTATCTGTATAAATGATCCTTTGGATAGGGTGGATAGTAATGTGCGACTGTTTGCTGATGATGCTGTGGTGTACGGGAAGCTGTCGTCGTTGAGTGACTGTAGGAGGATCCAAGATGCGTTGGATAGGATTTGTGATTGGTGTAAAAAATGGCAGCTAACTCTAGATATAGATAAATGTAAATTAATGCAGATGAATAGGAAAAAGAATCCTGTAATGTCTGAATACTCCATTAGTAGTGTAGCACTGAACACAGTCACGTCGATTAAATATTTGGGAGTAACATTGCAGAGCGATTTGAAGTGGGACAAGCATGTAAAGGCAGTTGTGGGGAAGGCAGATAGTCGTCTTCGGTTCATTGGTAGAATTTTGGTAAGGTGTGGTTCATCTGTAAAGGAGACAGCTTATAAAACACTAATGAGACCTATTCTTGAGTACTGCTCGAGCGTTTGGGATTCCTATCAGGTGGGATTGAGGGAGGACATAGAAGCAATTCAGAGGCGGGCTGCTAGATTTGTTACTGGTAGGTGTGATCATCACACGAGTGTTACGGAAATGCTTCAGGAACTCGGGTGGGAGTCTATAGGAAAGGAGGCGTTCTTTTCGTAAATCGCTACTGAAGAAATTTAGAGAACCAGCATTTGACGCTGACTGCAGTACAGTTTTACTGCTGTCAACTTACACTTCGCGGAAAGACTACAAAGAAAAGATGAGAGAGATTAGGGCTCGTACAGAGGCATATAGGCAGTCATTTTTCCCTCTTTCTGTTTGGGAGTGGAACAGGGAGAGAAGATGCTAGTTGTGGTACGAGGTACCCTCCACGACGCACCGTATGGTGGATTGCGGCGTATATATGTAGATGTAGATCTGTGCCTAGTTGATTGCTGAAGAATTACAACACACAATGGGATTCATCCTCAAGCTGTCAGTCACAAATGACAGTATTACGCATAAAGACTGCCCCGTGCTGGGAACACGAGCGCTCCACGTCACAAGACGGCAGTCTGGCAGACTTACAGCGGGGGACGTCGCTCACGCTCACGTGGACACACATTTCTTGATGAGGAACTAACACATCTGAAATTTTGCACATAATCTGAAACCCCCTTTTGTTTTCTAACACACGTCTCAGTTTATTTGGTTACATGTGTCCTACAGATCCAGTAAGTCTTTCAGGTTTTCTTTCGATGCCGTAAACACGTTGAACTGTATCTGTACGGCCGACCAGGGTGGCCGAGCGGTTCTAGGCGCTACAGTCTGGAACCGCGCGACCGCTGCGGTCCCAGGTTCGAATCCTGCCTAGGGCATGGATGTGTGTGATGTCCTTAGGTTAGTTAGGTTTAAGTAGTTCTAAGTTCTAGGGGACTGATGACCTCAGAAGTTAAGTCCCATAGTGCTCAGAGCCATTTGAACCATGTTTTTGTATCTGTACGATTGCAACTGAAGCTGTATCACCTTTGTCCAGCACATTAAGTACTGAGGGAAAACCAAACGCTGGACTGCAGCGGGCCAAGATGTCTAGCGCGTCGTTACTGGTGTAGGTGGCAGAGGTACGTCGCGTTTGAATATGTGAATTGTTCGCGGCGTCTTGACGATCATTTTTTCCCCGTTAGAAATTACTTAATCCATTTCAGGATATACTGCTCTAATTTCTTCATACATTTCCTGTAAATCACGCGCAGTGCATGTGAAATGCATCATTTTAGATTACCTAACAATAAGAGGTGTCGTCCGCAGCTCGTGGTCGTGCGACAGCGTTCTCACTTCCCACGCTCGGGTTCCCGGGCCCGATTCCCGGCGCGGTCAGGGATTTTCTCTGCCTCGTGATGACTGGGTGTTGTGTGATGTCCTTAGGTTAGTTAGGTTTAAGTAGTTCTAAGTTCTAGGGGACTGATGACCATAGATATTAAGTCCCATAGTGCTCAGACCCATTTGAACCAAAAAGAGGTGTCACTGCCTTCTCCACATATGCTGCAGCATTTGTTATTAACAGTAAAACATAGTTGAACTTATCAACTAGCCACAAAATTGGCAATGCTTCATTAAATACTTTTGCAAACGTCACATGGTTCGCAGTAGTCTTTTCTTGGCTTGTTGGCAGAAGGCATATCTTCGAAATCACTTTGTCGTTTCTTAATACTCAAAAAATAACATTTCCAATTTATTTACCAGTAGAGCTTGGACTTTCGTCTAACCTAACCGAGATTTTCTCATTTGTTGTAGTGTTTGTTGATAGCACTTTTGAAGATATATTGCTTAACACCGTATTATATACTGTAGAAAGAGGTAAGTCGGCTGACTCCAATGCCCTATATAAATCTTCACAATAAACTGAAAATGTATCTGTTGTGAAGGAGAACCTGGAACTGTGTCACTTTTTTGGGGCTTGTTTTTTCATCAGGCGGGAAACTGCGGCGATACGTTTCTTACCCTCCACGTGATGTTTAACTTGAGATCGCTGTTCGGCCTTTAACGCTTTCCTACTTGGTTGGCTGAACAGAACGCGTCCATCAGACCTTAACTCATCCTTAAATTCTCCAACATTCTGCTGAAGACGACAAATTACTGTTGCTTTGGCTTTAGGAATTTTAGTTCACATCACCACAAATGAACTGCATGTGAGCGAGTTGGGAGGTGGGACATGCGGTGAGTGCGACTGATAAGATGATAAACACACAACTGACAGCTAGTGTGCAGAAACAGAGTGACATACACACTGTATGTAGGGCAGCGGGTGTTTGTTAAGACTGAATAGCTCCCAGGTACTTCGTCGCTTAAGTAACATAAAACAGAAATGAAATAAATTGAAAGATCTAGCATATTTGTAGAAAAGTGTAAATATTAATTGCTAATAACTGAAAAACCCCCCCATGAACCATGGACCTTGCCGTTGGTGGGGAGGCTTGCGTGCCTCAGCGATACAGATGGCCGTACCGTAGGTGCAACCACAACGGAGGGGTATCTGTTGAGAGGCCAGACAAACGTGTGGTTCCTGAAGAGGGGCAGCAGCCTTTTCAGTAGTTGCAGGGGCAACAGTCTGGATGATTGACTGATCTGGCCTTGCAACATTAACCAAAACGGCCTTGCTGTGCTGGTACTGCGAACGGCTGAAAGCAAGGGGAAACTACAGCCGTAACTTTTCCCGAGGACATGCAGCTTTACTGTATGATTAAATGATGATGGCATCCTCTTGGGTAAAATATTCCGGAGGTAAAATAGTCCCCCATTCGGATCTCCGGGCGGGGACTACTCAGGAGGATGTCGTTATCAGGAGAAAGAAAACTGGCGTTCTACGGATCGGAGCGTGGAATGTCAGATCCCTTAATCGGGCAGGTAGGTTAGAAAATTTAAAAAGGGAAATGGATAGGTTAAAGTTAGATATAGTGGGAATTAGTGACGTTCGGTGGCAGGAGGAACAAGACTTCTGGTCAGGTGACGACAGGGTTATAAACACAAAATCAAATAGGGGTAATGCAGGAGTAGGTTTAATAATGAATAGGAAAATAGGAATGCGGGTAAGCTACTACAAACAGCATAGTGAACGCATTATTGTGGCCAAGATAGATACGAAGCCCACACCTACTACAGTAGTACAAGTTTATATGCCAACTAGCTCTGCAGATGATGAAGAAATTGAAGAAATGTACGATGAAATAAAAGAAATTATTCAGATAGTGAAGGGAGACGAAAATTTAATAGTAATGGGTGACTGGAATTCGAGTGTAGGAAAAGGGAGAGAAGGAAACGTAGTAGGTGAATATGGATTGGGGCTAAGAAATGAAAGAGGAAGCCGCCTAGTAGAATTTTGCACGGAGCACAACTTAACCATAGCTAGCACTTGGTTTAAGAATCATGAAAGAAGGTTGTATACGTGGAAGAACCCTGGAGATACTAAAAGGTATCAGATAGATTATATAATGGTAAGACAGAGATTTAGGAACCAGGTTTTAAGTTGTAAGACATTTCCAGGGGCAGATGTGGACTCTGACCACAATCTATTGGTTATGACCTGTAGATTAAAACTGAAGAAACTGCAAAAATGTGGGAAATTAAGGAGATGGGACCTGGATAAACTGAAAGAACCAGAGGTTGTACAGAGTTTCAGAGAGAGCATAAGGGAACAATTGACAGGAATAGGGGAAAGAAGTACAGTAGAAGAAGAATGGGTAGCTCTGAGGGATGTAGTAGTGAAGGCAGCAGAGGATAAAGTAGGTACAAAGACGAGGGCTGCTAGAAACCCTTGGGTAACAGAAGAAATATTGAATTTAATTGATGAAAGGAGAAAATATAAAAATGCAGTAAATGAAGCAGGCAAAAAGGAATACAAACGTCTCAAAAATGAGATCGACAGGAAGTGCAAAATGGCTAAACAGGGATGGCTAGAGGACAAATGTAAGGATGTAGAAGCTTATCTCACTAGGGGTAAGATAGATACTGCCTACAGGAAAATTAAAGAGACCTTTGGAGAGAAGAGAACCACGTGTATGAATATCAAGAGCTCAGATGGCAGCCCAGTTCTAAGCAAAGAAGGGAAGGAGTATATAGAAGGTTTATACAAGGGCGATGTACTTGAGGACAATATTATGGAAATAGAAGAGGATGTAGATGAAGACGAAATGGGAGATACGATACTGCGTGAAGAGTTTGACAGAACACTGAAAGACCTGAGTCGAAACAAGGCCCCCGGAGTAGACAACATTCCATTAGAATTACTGACGGCCTTGGGAGAGCCAGTCATGACAAAACTCTACCAGCTGGTGAGCAAGATGTAATAAGCCACAGCTGCAAAATACTAACGCGAATTCTTTACAGACGAATGGAAAAACTGGTAGATGCAGACCTCGGGGAGGATCAGTTTGGATTCCGTCGAAATGTTGGAACACGTGAGGCAATACTGACCTTACGACTTATCTTAGAAGAAAGATTAAGAAAAGGCAAACCTACGTTTCTAGCATTTGTAGACTTAGAGAAAGCTTTTGACAATGTTGACTGGAATACTCTTTTTCAAATTCTAAAGGTGGCAGGGGTAAAATACAGGGAGCGAAGGGCTGTTTATAATTTGTACAGAAACCAGATGGCAGTAATAAGAGTCGAGGGGCATGAAAGGGAAGCGGTGGTTGGGAAAGGAGTGAGACAGGGTTGTAGCCTCTCCCCGATGTTATTCAATCTGTATATTGAGCAAGCAGTAAAGGAAACTAAAGAAAAATTTGGAGTAGGTATTAAAATTCATGGAGAAGAAGTAAAGACTTTGAGGTTCGCCGATGACATTGTGATTCTGTCAGAGACGGCAAAGGACTTGGAAGAGCGGTTGAACGGAATGGACAGTGTCTTGAAAGGAGGATATAAGATGAACATTAACAAAAGCAAAGCGAGGATAATGGAATGTAGTCAAATTAAATCGGGTGATGCTGAGGGAATTAGATTAGGAAATGAGACACTTAAAGTAGTAAAGGAGTTTTGCTATTTAGGAAGTAAAATAACTGATGATGGTCGAAGTAGAGAGGATATAAAATGTAGACTGGCAATGGCAAGGAAAGCGTTTCTGAAGAAGAGAAATTTGTTAACATCGAATATAGATTTATGTATCAGGAAGTCGTTTCTGAAAGTATTTGTTTGGAGTGTAGCCATGTATGGAAGTGAAACATGGACGATAACTAGTTTGGACAAGAAGAGAATAGAAGCTTTCGAAATGTGGTGCTACAGAAGAATACTGAAGATAAGGTGGATAGATCACGTAACTAATGAGGAGGTATTGAATAGGATTGGGGAGAAGAGAAGTTTGTGGCACAACTTGACTAGAAGAAGGGATCGGTTGGTAGGACATGTTTTGAGGCATCAAGGGATCACAAATTTAGCATTGGAGGGCAGCGTGGAGGGTAAAAATCGTAGAGGGAGACCGAGAGATGAGTACACTAAGCAGATTCAGAAGGATGTAGGTTGCAGTAGGTACTGGGAGATGAAGCAGCTTGCACAGGATAGAGTAGCATGGAGAGCTGCATCAAACCAGTCTCAGGACTGATGACAACAACAACAACAACAACTGAAAAACAGGAATTTATGTAACTGTAGAAAAAATATGTAAAATACGTATTTACACACAAAGATATTCGATGAAATCTTCTCGGGTGATCAGCCGAATGGTGGCGAGTCTTGTCGCAACGTTTCGACGAGTTGCGTAGCCATTATCATCAAGACGAACGCAACATTTCGATGAGTTTCGTACCCATCATCTTCAATCGAACGCTAGTTAAAATGTCGAGAGTATCGCTAGAGCTCAACACATTACGTGGCCAAAACGCACATGCATTTCGTCTTAATTTACATACCCTCCGATGCATTTCATGTAGGGCATATTCGGAGTTTGAAAACTGACTTTTCGTTCCGTGTTCACACACACATAGACACAGACAAGCGAGAACGAGAGAGAGAGAGAGAGAGAGAGAGAGAGAGAGAGAGAGAGAGAGAGAGAGAGAATGTGAAAACGTAGCCACTATTCAGGAAGTAGAACAAGGCACATCGGATGTTTAGCAAGGAGGCACATTTCACCTGTGTCGCATTCTAAACAAACCGTCAGGTTCAGGGACTGGGTAAGCCTCGCAATCCTTGTGCTTGTTAACCGCAGATTCGCTGCGTCTTACGCCCTTTAAACAATTTACTATTTGACGAATAAGACGATGTGAGAGATAATGTTCTCCAATTATCTGAGCACTGTGTGTTAACGACGTCGGCTGGCCGTCTGATTTGATCAACTCTGGAAATATTGTGTCCGCCCCCTGTGATCCAGTAAGCCATTGAATACGTGCACAATAAATAACAACGACCGCTTGAGGGTTGGTATGTAGTTGCTATCGCAAAAATTGTAGCTTGTTCTACCCCAACATTTACAAACACGCACAGTTCGAGTATGCACTAAATACACAGACAAGCAGCGAGCAAAGTCGCTCACAGACTGTAATAGTGAACTAGTATTCGGTAAGTTCGCTTTCAGTTCCTCATCTGGCATCGCTAATAACAGGTTTACCTGACTCGCAGTAGGCAGTTTATGGTTCCTCAAAGTAGGGTCTAACTTGTCCAAGATCTCTCTCTCTCTCTCTCTCTCTCTCTCTCTCTCTCTCTCTCTCTCTCTCTCTCTCTCTCACACACACACACACACACACACACATTTACAGGTTGTTTCAAAAATAGAGGGCATAATTTCAGTTATGTGTTTCTAATAACTAGACAACAAAAAAGATAAATTACAGCACGTGTCCGGAAATGCTTCTTTTCCAGGCTAAGGCCTTCAAAACTTTGATTTTATATTCACGCAGGTCGCTGTCTTCACAGAATATGTTCAAAATGTCCACCTCCTGCTTGACTATAGGCCCCACATTGATGTCTCACGGCCCTGCGAATCCAAATTGTAGGTGTAATAGCATATCTTTTCACAACCTGCCAATTCTGTTCCGGAGTAGCTCCACGCCAGGCACCGTTGCAGATGGCAAAATGCGATGACTGCTGTCGCGGACTTGTACTCCAAATAGTCGTATGGGAACTACTCACTCGTTATCCTAACCCACATGTGCTCATGGAGGGAGTCGTGTGCACGGAATGCGGAATCTCCTCGTTTATATCTGGAGTTCGTACTCTCTGCAACGCAGGAGATTTAAAATTCAAATGAATACGCAGAGGGAGACGTTCAAATGCCTAAGGATGTGGACATCTTCGCTGCGGTTGCCTCTCCTGTCACAAATGATGACCGACTGCCTTACCGTAACTCAAGTGCACTTCTGCCAACCCCTGGTTTGAGAAGATTTCGAGCGCCAGGACACAACACCCTCTAAACATTCATGGTGGTGTCTGATTGTACTACATCGTGTCTCCCTACCACTTTCGCGCAACGACGCTCTGAGCGTGTTTTTTAGGGAATTAACTAGTTTGAACCTGGGACCTGCTGCTGGTAAGGAGACGCCAGACCACACATGACATGTAGAATTCAGAAGAGTTCAGTGAGACTAGCGATGATATAACCAAATACTAAATGATCTCAGCGTCAGCTCCACTGCACTCCCTGTAAAAGAATCTTAATTCTAACTAAATATAGTGGAAAGGGTTCAAGGCTTTCCTATTTTTAGTTAGCTGGTAAAATAACGTCGAAAAAGCAGTTAAGTTTACCATTGGAAATTTATTCTAATCACAAAACATCGTTTATAAATTGCTCTATTGATAAAAGGAAATGTTTTAATACAGGATGGTAAAAACCAACAGCGTTCAACAAAAATGTGAACGAATATTCCCTAAATGGGTTTCCAAGTTCTAAAATCGATCGAAGGATGACCTATGCCATATCACATCTATAATCTAGGTTTAAATTAAGTTTCACAAAAGAGAAAACTATCAAAATGGTCTACAGTGACCCTCAATTATCTTTAATTACTTATTTAATTTGTTGTAAATTACAGTGGCTGATGTGGCTTCTCAATAACTATATAAAAGAAAAATCATCGCGTTTCAGATCTGTTCTTCAAGTGGCAAATGTGAACACCATGAGTTTTAATTAACGATCGACACTAGTATTACGTAAAAAGGGGGGTGTAACAGATGAGACTTCTGCAGTTCTGAGTGAAGCCTTATGTGCTCAAAACGCGGCATCGCGTGCGTTCATTACCTTGTCGGTGTTTAGGCAGCGTCAGGGCGGCAGCGGCCGGCGCAGCAGCCATCCAGCTCGCCGTCTCGGAACTCACTCCCATCTAACTTCTCCTTACTACAATTTACCGAAGTTAGTTTAAAAAAGCTATCTGGCTGTGTTTTCATCTGACCAATCAGGGTCTCAATGTTAACCTTACGCTCCGCCTACAAAAATTCTGTCTATCCAATGGGAAACCTTATACTTTTCGTGGTGGGGCAATGTTTTTAAAGTTTGCAACGTAACAGAGACGCTAAAAAGTCTCACGCTAAAACCTGCAGCTGGTGTGGTCCTTTTAGCGTTATCGTGAGATCTATACTGCTCTTCTGGAGGGCTCTATCTTTTAACATGGGCTGGGGAGTGATCCTAATGTAACAGACACGCGAAAAAGTCTCACGCTAAAACTTGCGGGTGGTAGTGGCCCTTTTTGTGTTATCGTAAGATCTATACTGCTTTTCTGGAGGGCTCTAGCTTTTAACATGGGCTGGGGGTTGTCCTTGACATACCTGAGACGCGAAAAAGCCTCACGCTAAAACGTGCGGGTTGTATAGTCGTACAGGTAGGCTCGCAGCGTGGATGCCCAGCCCCTCCCTTAACGATTCTGCTCTCGGCTTCTGTCCTCGTTTCTCCCCTCGGAACTGCGTCTGCCTCACGGTGGGAAGGTACGACATGCATTTAGGCATTCTTGTGTTAGTCTGTGGTATTCCATTTGCTCACTCGTTACTCGTATTACTTTGGTTAATTTAATGCCACGATTTATTCCGAGCTATGTGACATACTACTGGATTTGCTTATCATGTCAGGGTTTTCATGTAAGGTGGTGGATTTGCCTGACACCTTACAACCCTTCACCTCGGAATTAAATGACATATGAATAGCTTCTGTCACGACAACTAACTGCAGGAAGAGAAACGTTCAGTGGACATCGCTATTTTGAAGACCTCATTTCGGAAAACAAATCTTTCATTGTCTACATACGGGGAATACATACATGAAATTATGGCCTTTATTTTTAAACAGCCCGTGTGTGTGTGTGTGTGTGTGTGTGTGTGTGTGTGAGAGAGAGAGAGAGAGAGAGAGAGAGAGAGAGGGGGAGAGAGAGAGAGAGAGAGAGAGAGAGAGAGAGAGAAACACTCAACATGTGAAGTCGTCTGTAGGGAAGGCGGGTGGTAGACTTTGGTTTATTGGGAAAATTCTAGGGAACTAGAGCTGAGCTGAGCTATGAAGCTGACTGTGTACGGAAGACATGTACTATTCATTTCTGAGTACTTCTCGAGTGTATGAGAGCACAACGAAGCCGGATTAAAAGGAAGACATCGAAGCAATTCAGATGCTTTCTCTAGATTAGTGCCGGTAGATTCGATCAATACGACAGTATTGCGGAGATGCCCGTGAACTCAAGGTGAAAATCCGTCGACTGCAGAATGAAGGTGGTTCGATGAACCCTCTGCCAAGCACGTAAATGTGATTTGCAGAGTATCCATGTAGATGTAGGAGTAGATACTGTTGGCACCAACATGCATTTCAGGCAAGGAGCACGAAGACGAGGCAAGAGAAAGCAGGGATCGCACGGAAACACACAGTCGTTTTCCCCAACTCCGTTTGCGAACGGAGCAGAAAAGGGGAGTAGGAGCGGTGCGACGAACCCTCCGTGCATCCTACGGTAGCCTGCGTAGCATGTATATGTGTGTGTGTGTAGATACCGAACCCAAAAATCTCAAAAACCATGTACACAAATCTGTTGAGCAGGTTATGTTGATGCCGCGCGGGATTAGCCGATCGGTCTCAGGCGCTGCAGTCATGGACTGTGCGGCTGATACTGGCGGAGGTTCGAGTTCTCCCTCGGGCATGGCTGTGTGTGTTTGTCCTTAGGATAATTTAGGTTAAGTAGTGCGTAACCTTAGGGATTGATGACCCTAGCGGTTAAGTCCCATAAAATTTCACAGACACACACAGATTATGTTGAGACTTAGCACGTTATTGGGCACATACCAACGTAACAAAAACAATATTTCATTTATATCGAAATCGCCGTCGTCGTTGTTGCTGTTTTGTTGTTGGTTGGTTGTTTTTTGGGGAAGGAGACCAGACAGCGAGGTAATCGGTCTCATCGGATTGGGGAAGGAAGTCGGCCGTGCCCTTTGAAAGGAACCATCCCGGCATTTGCCTGGAGCGATTTAGGGAAATCACGGAAAACCTAAATCAGGATGGCCGGAGACGGGATTGAACCGTCGTCCTCCCGAGTGCGAGTCCAGTGTCTAACCACTGCGCCACCTCGCGCGGTTGCTGTTTTGTATTCTTCAGCCTGTAGACTCGTTTGATGCAGCTCTCAGCGTTAGTCTACCCTGTAAAAGCCTTTTTATCTTAGGTAAACATTGCAACCTATAGTCATTTCAAACTGCTTACTATATTTAAGTCTTGGTTTTCCTCTACAATACAGGGTGATTCAAAAAGAATACCACAACTTTAGGAATTTAAAACTCTGCAACGACAAAAGGCAGAGCTAAGCACTATCTGTCGGCGAATTAAGGGAGCTATAAAGTTTCATTTAGTCGTACATTTGTTCGCTTGAGGCGCTGTTGACAAGGCGTCAGCGTCAGTTGATGCTAAGATGGCGACCGCTCAAGAGAAAGCTTTTTGTGTTATTGAGTACGGCAGAAGTGAATCGACGACAGTTGTTCAGCGTGCATTTCGAACGAAGTATGATGTTAAACCTCCTGATAGGTGGTGTATTAAACGTTGGTATAAACAGTTTACAGAAAATGGGTGTTTGTGCAAAGAGAAAAGTTCTGGACGGCCGAGAACAAGTGATGAAAATGTAGCACGCATCCAGCAAGCATTTGTTCGCAGCCCAGGAAAATCGACTCGCAGAACTAGCAGAGAGCTGCAAATTCCACAGTCAACTGTATGGAGAGACCTACGGAAAAGGTTAGTTATGAAACCTTATCGTCTGAAATTGGTTCAAGCACTGTCTGCAGCTGATAAGATTAAAAGAATCGATTTCTATGATTTTATCCTTGCTCAAATGGAAACAGATGAATCTTTCGTTTCAAAGATTGTGTTTAGTGATGAAGCAACTTTCCACACTAACGGGAAAGTCAACTGTCACAATGTCTGTATATGGGGCACTGAGAATCCGCGGGGAACAACTCAGTAAGAACGTGACTCGCCTAAGGTGAACGTTTTCTGTGCCATTTCAGCCAATAAAGTTTTTGGTCCCTTTTTCTTCGAAGGTGCTACTGTAACTGGACTACAGTATCTGGAGATGTTAGAGAATTGGCTGTTCCCTCAGCTCGAACAAGAAGCACAACAATTCATATTTCAGCAGGATGGAGCGCCACCACATTGGCACTTATTTGTCTGTAACTACCTGAACGTCAACTACCCGAGGCGATGGATCGGCCGCCAGCACTTCATCACTGGCCTCCAAGAAGCCCTGATCTTACCCCCTGCGAATTTTTCTTCTGGGCGTATGTTAAGGATATGGTGTTTCGGCCACCTCTCCCAGCCACCATTGATGATTTGAAACGAGAAATAATAGCAGCTATCCAAACTGTTGCGCCTGATATGCTACAGAGAGTGTGGAACGAGTTGGAGTATCGGGTTGATATTGCTAGAGTGTCTGGAGGGGGCCATATTGAACATCTCTGAACTTGTTTCTGAGTGAAAAAAAAACCTTTTTAATTACTCTTTGTAATGATGTATAACAGAAGGTTATATTATGTTTCTTTCATTAAATACACATTTTTAAAGTTGTGGTATTCTTTTTGAATCACCCTGTATTTTTCTCCCTCACACCTCGTTCCTCTACCAAGCTGACGATTTCTTGATGCCTCAGGATGTTCTATTAAGGAATCATTTCTATTAGTCACGATTTGTCAGGGATTTCTTTTTTCCCGGATTCGATTGCAGTACTGAGTACGGGATATTTCATAATTAATACAATTGAAACTACACGACAGTAGAAGCAAAAAAAGTGTAGTAAACAAGAGCTCTAAAATGTATACTTTAAGAGCTACGACCGCTTCTTCCGCTTCGATACTGTGAAACAACTTCTTCTGCTGCAAGCTGCTTGCTTTGCATTTTTGGAAGGAGGCACTATGGACCAAAACAAGAAAAAAGTGGTGGAATGGAATTTTCACTCTGTAGCGGAGTGTGCGCTGATATGAAACCTTTACAAAGGTCCCGAGTTCGAGTCTCGGTCGGGCACACAGTTTTAATTTGCCAGGAAGTTTCATATCAGCGCACACTCCGCTCCAGAGTGAAAACTCCGTTCTGGAAACACCCCCAGGCTGTGGCAAAGCCATGTCTCCGCAATATCCTTTCTTCCAGGAGCGCTAGTTCTGCAAGTTTCGCAGGAGAGCTTCCGTGAAGTTTAGAAGGTAGGAGACGAGGTACTGGCAGAATTGAAATTGTGAGGACGGGTCGTGAGTCGTGCTTGGGTAGCTCAGTTGGTAGAGCACTTGCCTGTGAAAGGCAAAGGTCCCGAGTTCGAATCTCAGTCCGGCACATAGTTTCAATCTGCCAGGAAGTTCCAAAAAAAAGTGTCCGGTAAACATGGCCCCTAAAGTGCATGCATTAAGAGCTGTGAGCACTTGTAGATTCGAAAAGATATGTTTCACATGAGCGAAGATGAACAAGCGCTCCCAGTCCTTAAGGCACGCACTTTAAAGCCAGTGTTTACTGGAGATTTTTTACTTGTTTTGGTCCATAGTGCCTCCTCCCAAAATGGAAAGCAAGGACTTGCAGTAGATGAGACTTATTTCACAGTATCGAAGCAGAAGAAGTGTTCGTAGCTCTTAAGGTATGCACTTTAATACCCTTGTTTACTGACACTCGTTTGCTTCTAGTATCACGTACTATTAAATGTATGCTTTTACGGCATTAATTATGGTACACTCCGCATAAACCAGAGAGTGGTAAGGATGTGCGGGCTGTATTGGCGAACTTCGACCAATCCTCCCCGATGCTGACTGCTGAGCTAGTGTGGAGGTACTGACAAGGGAACCTCCCCATCGCACCCCCCTCAGATTTAGTTATAAGTTGGCACTGTGGATAGGCCATGAAAAACTGAACTTCGGTAGCTCAGATGGTAGAGCACTTGCCCGCGAAAGGCAAAGGTCCGGAATTCGAGTCTCGGTCGGGCACATAGTTTTAATCTGCCAGGAAGTTTCATATCAGCGCACACTCCGCTGCAGAGTGAAAATCTCAGTCTGGAAACTGAACACTGTTCAATCGACAAAACTGGAAAAAGTTGTGTGGAACTATGAAAAAAATAAGCAAAATATACAAACTGAGTAGTCCGTACGCAAGATAGGCAACATCAAGGAGAGTGTGAGCTCAAGAGCGCCGTGGTCCCGTAGTTAGCGTGAGCACCTGCAGAACGAGAGGTCCTTGGTTCAAGTCTTCCCTCGAATGAAATGTTTAATTTTTTATTTTCAGACAATTATTATCTGTCCGTCCGTCCGATGCGAGGTAACTGCGCCGTAGTATGGCGACGCTACACCTAAACAAACATCGAAACACACTACGTCAGTCGAGTACAGCGCGCGGAAGAGAGAGTATTCCTGCTAAGTAGGCTCCCTGGCTGGCAATGACTGTTCGCTACTTTGGACGAGAGTGCATTAAATACGTGAGATGTATTCCGTGGGCAATATGAATCCAGCAAATATAGCTCGCGACTTCAATAACAAGGTCAATGAATATTTTCCGAACTGTAAGAAATCGGAAAGTTCTTTAAGGGATCGAACGATTGTCGAACATTTGTATGATTATCGGAGAAGGTAGAATAATCTTTTTTACCCATTCGCCAAGTGTACAAGTTAGGTGGGTCGACAACATATTTCTGTCATATGACGCACATGCCGTCACCAGTGTCGTATAGAATATATCAGACGTGTTTTCCTGTGGAGGAATCGGTTGACCTATGACCCTGCGATCAAATATTTTCGGTTCCCATCGGATTGGCTCTGAGCACTATGGGAGGTCATCAGTCCCCTAGAACTTAGAACTACTTAAACTTAACGAACCTAAGGACATCACACACATCCATGCCCGAGGCAGAATTCGAACCTGCGACCGTAGCAGTCGCGCGGTTCCGGACTGAAGCGTCTAGAACCGTTCGGCCACCGCGACCGGCGTTCCCATTGGAGAGGCACGTCCTTTCGTCTACTAATCGCACGGTTTTGCGGTGCGGTCGCAAAACACAGGCACTAAACTTATTACAGTGAACAGAGACGTCAATGAACGAATGGACAGATATCACTCGAGGGAAGACTTGAACCAAGGACCTCTCCCTCCGCAGCTGGGACCACGGCGCTCCTGAGCTCAGACTGTCCTTGATGTTGCCTATCTTGCGCATGGACTACTCTATATATTTTGCTTATTTTTTTCATAGATCCGCACAAATTCTTCCTGTTTTCTCGATTGATCTGTGTACAATTTTTCAAGGCCTATCCACTGTGCCAACTTATAACTAAATCTGAGTGGGTTGTGATGGGGAGATTCCTTTGTGAGGACGGAAGTGTGTGTGTTGTACACACGAACACGGCGTAACAACACAGCTGCATTTAGAGAAGCAGCCTGATAGCGGTACCGACAGTTCGGCACAGGAGAGGTTATCTCTGCAATCGACGCGCAACGCCACACGGGTGGCTGAGCCGTTAGTATGTCACGGAGGGGGCAGTGGGACACGCCGGCATAATACCGCAGCCTTATAGCGGCGCGTTACACAAGCCAGCAGCTAGGTGGCGGGTAAGCGCACGCGCTATGGCCGTTGCCCAAGCCTACCACCTGTGGCAGCGCCTCCAAGGACAAACACACTGTGCAACGCTCGGTGAGTCCGCGGTTCCCACATGCACATGCCGTGCATGCCGGCTTGCTGGCGACCACCGGAAGCCAGCCACGTCGGAAACACGATACTGTCATGCACAGGAAGAGCTCCTGAACGGAAAGTACAGTATATTGAAAGGAGGATATAAGATGAGCACCAATATAAGAAAAACAAGGATAATGGAATGATATCCTATTAACCCTAGGACGCCCAAGAGGGCGGGGGGGATTCGTTAAACCCATAATTTTTTTATGTCCCCTGCTTTTGCCCAAGTAGCTTTCATACTACATGTCCCCTTTGAGTTATTGTTTGTAGTATATTTTATGAAACATTGGTGTCAATATCTTTTACAAAAAAATTTCTGCTTTTATAGAAAAAATAAATAAACTTATTATGGGTCCAACAACCCCCCCCCCCCCCTTAGGCTTCCATGCTATAGAAAATTTCCCTTAGTAGGATTTCGTATTTCTCATCTCTTCTCTTGTTGGTTGGTATTCTTGATATTCACAACAATCAGTTTACTTTCAGAAGAAGTGATTGTTGATGTCAGTCAGCTGTTATTTATCTTGTAAACTTGCAGTGAGTTAGTGCAGTTCCCAACATGTAGGCCTCCAGTAACTTTGGTGTCCTACACAGCAAAAACGAAACCAAGTAAAAACTTACTGATGTTGTCGACAATGCACCAAGATAAAGGCACTGTTGGAAGAGAGAAGAATTAAACCGAGATAAATGCATATTATAATTCCACTAAAGGTGGAATTGATACCATTGATCAAATGGCGCGTATGTACACCCACAAGAGGGGAACAAAGAGATGGCCTCTATCTGTATTTTACTCTCTCATCGACATTTGTGCTATCAAAGCACCCACCATATTCATCCAGCAACATCCAAGATGGAATGAGAAGAAACACAACAAACGGAAACTTTATCTTCTGCAAGCTGGGATGGAACTAGTGAAATAGCAGGCGGAAGAAAGAAGTGCTAATGCAAGAGGGTTATCTAACCAAATTGTTCAATCAATGGACACTATTCTACAAAAGAAAATCAAAGAAATGACAAATGAATCACGTCAGCCTCCTGCAGGGAAAGGTCGGTTCCATATTTGTGTAAGAAAAGCTAAAACAAAGAAGGAGAAGTACAACAATCTAAGTAAACCAAAACACTATTGTGGACAGTGTCATAAACATGTGTGTAACTCTCATTCAGAAAAAAATGTGAAGTGTTTCTCTTGCCTTGAAGTTGAGTGCTCAGAGTAGTCTATTGTATATGAACACATCTGTATTTTGTATTGTAATATGTCAATTTTTTATTCACTCAATCTAATATTTATAACAATTAACAACATTATTAAACCGATGCCTTAGTTAAAATACATAAACCATTTTGAAAGTTGTAATTTTTCGTCAGTAAACTTATTTAATACCTGTGGGCTCGCCGAACACCCCCCCCCCCCCCCCCCCAGGCATCCTAGGGCTAAATCAAGTGAAGCTCAAGGAATTAGATTAAGCGACAAGACAAAGTAGTACAAGAGTTTTTCTGTATAGGCAGTAAAAGAACTGAAGGCCGAAGCAGAAAGGGTATAAAATGTGTGCAACGTCCCCTTAGAAAAAATACGAATACTGTGCTCTAAACTTCTACGTTATTTGACTTCGGCTCAAATGACTCTGAGCACTATGGGACTTACCATCTGAGGTCATCAGTCCCCCAGAACTTAAAACTACTTGAACCTAACTAAGCTATGTACTGTACTTCCTCGATTCACCGCCAGTTGACCCAATTGAAGGAAGGTAATGTTGACTTCGGTGCTTGTGTTGACATGCGATTCATTGCTCTACAGTACAAGCATCAAGCACATCAGTATGTAGCATCAACAGATTACTGTTCATCACGAATGTGGTTTTGCAGTCAGTGCAATGTTTACAAATGCGGAGTTGGCACATGCCCATTTCATGTATGGATTAGCACGGGGCAATAGCCGTGGCGCAGTACATTTGTATCGAGAAGGATTTCCATAACGAAAGTGTCCCGACAGGAAGACGTTCGAAGCAATTGATCGGCGTCTTAGGGAGCACGGAACATTCCAGCCTATGACTCGCGACTGGGGAAGACCTAGAACGACGAGGACATCTGCAATGGACGAGGCATTTCTTCGTGCAGTTGACGATAACCCTGGTGTCAGAGAGGTTGCTGCTGTACAAGGTAACGTTGACCACGTCACTATATGCAGAGTGCTACCGGAGAACCAGTTGTTTCCGTACCATGTAAAGCGTGTGCAGGCACTATCAGCAGCTGATTGGCCTCCACGGGTACACTTCTGCGAATGGTTCATCCAACAATGTGTCAAAAAAAATTGCTCTGAGCACTATGGGACTTAACTGCTATGGTCATCAGTCCCCTAGAACTTAGAACTACTTAAACTTAACTAACCTAAAGACACCACACACATCCATGCCCGAGGCAGGATTCGAACCTAAGACCGTAGCGGTCACGCGGTACCAGACTGTAGCCCCTAGAACCGCTCGACCACAGCGGCCGGCAATTTGATTTTCAAACAGCTGAGTAAAACTGAACGTACTCAGACAGTTTACTCTTTACCTATTCTGATCATCACTAAACTGACACGCCGGCCTTGGTGGCCGAGCGGTTCTAGGCGCTACAGTCTGGAACCGTGCGACCGCTACGATAGCAGGTTCGAATCCTGCCTCGGGCATCGATGTGTGTGATGTCTCTAGGTTAGTTAGGTTTAAGTAGTTCTAAGTTCTAGGGGACTGATGACCTTAGAATTTAAGTCCCATAGTGCTCAGAGCCATTTGAACCATTTGAACTAAGCAGTTACACAATATTGTTTTAGCGCACTGTAATCTATCAATAATCCCTACAAAAGAATGGCCCTGACTAACAATGACCTATACCTTTCATGAATCACTTAACTCACAAAAATCTTCGTTACTCGAACTACTGCAACACAGCGAGCGCCAATACTTCCAACTAAATAAAAGATTCTAAGTACTGAAGGCACTAACTACGGATAGAGATAGTTAGCAAATGAAAGATTTTGATAGCGAACAAAGAATGTGTTTACCTTAATAGTGTTCAAAAGTCATTATATATATATATATATATGTGTGTGTGCGTACCCAGTGAGGGGCAGGGGTGGGAGGCAGCTGCCCCGCCCCTCTAGAAGATATTCGCAGGTTTTCACTAGTTTACTGTGAAAGGTCTCTGTTGGATTCCTTTCATGTTCATTTCTTAAATCTGTTGTCATACATTCCACTTCTAAGTTTACTGTGGTGTTTCTGACTATGTGGGAGGAGACTGAGCAGTGAAACGTCTTACTTTTACACATAAACAAGAACGATCTGACACACTACTACACTTTAAAAAACAATTTATATGTAATTCATGTCACACAGTTTCATACGGAACCTACATCCGCTTGCTTTTATATACTGTATATGATAAGATACTGTCATCTCCCTTCCCTTCTGTGTGAGAGGATGAATAAGCAAATGTATTTCTAGTTGCATGCTTGAGGGTAGCAGACAAGCCTGTCTGCTACAGAACAGTAGGACCAACGTCGGAACAGGTAGCTACGCTTTCTAAAAGCAGAGAGGTTTCTATTCTTAGTATGGTCCTGTCCGTCCCTTGTCATGTTGGTATACGAAGCTGCCTCTCTGGTCACTTCCGTTTGTATTTGTGAAGCACGCTCGGTAGCGGGCCAGGTCAGTCTGTCCGCGGCGAGCGTCTGAAGTGGTAAGATCTCCGGCTAAGCGCGTGTCTGCTAAGTCCGTAGGACAATGGATTTCTTAAGTTCAGCCTAACTGAAAATTTAATCACCTTTATTTCAGGTTTAGCTCTAAAATATCTAATGTTATCTTAAATTGCTACGCTGTGTAATTCGAGTGCGAAGTTCAGAATATATTCCGGTAGTTGCTTTGTCACTACTTTGTGAGTAAAGTGGCACCACGTGTTGATCAGTAACTCTAAGATCATCAGTCTTAAATGCGAATGTGCGTGAGATTATAACGTCTCGTCTTGACAATATTTTTCATTTTAGCAACTTTTCCTTATGTTCAACCCACGTGGGGTGCACTTTGTGTGACCAGTACCAAGTGCTTATAAAGTTGTTTGACCTATCAAGTTAATAGTAAGACGATAGTAACCAGTTAAAGGTTTTTCTTTTATAAATTGCTTTTCGATCTAATTTATTTTAACTATCAGAATTATTGTGGAGTTACACTCTTTGTGTAAACCAAGTTGACCACGTGTGAAACGTCCCCTTAGAAAAATTATACACGACTGTGCTTAAACTGACACACAATATTTTTTGCGCAACGCAATCTCACTTTCAAAAATCACTACAAAAAATGGCCCTGACTAACGTTAACCTATACGTTTCACATATCACTTACCTCACAAAAATCTTGGTTACTCGAACTACTGCAACACAGCGAGCACCACTACTGCCAGCTAAATAAAAGATTCAAACTACGGAAGGCACTAACTACTGATAGGTATAGTTAGCAAATGAAAGATTTTAATAGTGAACAAACAATGTATTTACCTTAATATCATCAAAAGTCATAATATATATAGCAGTTCATGACATCCAGTCTCGCAAATTTCAAAACTCCGCGATCTCTCTCCCCACATCCACCACTGCTGGCGGCTCACCTCCAACTGCGCAACGCTACGCGCTGCTAACAGCCAACTGCCCAACGCTACAATGGCAGACAACAATGCAAACCAGCCAAGGACTGCACACGGCACAGCCAGTGATTTTCATACAGAGCGCTACGTGGCGGCGGCGTTACCAATAAAAAAACCTAAACAGCCTACTTACACGTGAAGCATGTGGTGTAATCATCAAAGTAGCCCTCAGCTATTCTTTTCGGGAAGATGTCACATAGCGTTAGT
This sequence comes from Schistocerca gregaria, assembly GCF_023897955.1. Taxonomy (NCBI): domain Eukaryota; kingdom Metazoa; phylum Arthropoda; class Insecta; order Orthoptera; family Acrididae; genus Schistocerca; species Schistocerca gregaria. Next base: position 1,081,859,328 of record NC_064920.1, on the reverse strand, counting down.
ATGAATTTAGTATACCAGTATGTGGTAATTACATGACGGACAGGATTGCGCTACGAACGTAACTTCTTTGGGTGAAAGTTGAATCGGTTAGTTGTGTTTAATTTCCTCTTGCATATGTTTCAACATTCTTTGTGTGTTATTTTATGAAAGCAGTGTTGTATGCAGTGTCCCAATCTTGGCTCCATATGTGATGTGTTCTGTAAGATTACAAACTCACATTTTCACAGTCCTAAATAAGGCACCAGCTTAGTTATGAATCAAGTTTAATATGCTGAAATTTCAATGATCAATGTTAAAATAAATTTCCAAATATAAACTGATTTATTTCTTTTTATTTAAATTCTCTTATATATATATATATATATATATATATATATATATATATATATATATATATATCACCGTTGTCGTATGTCTATTAAAAGATTATAATTAATATTAGTCTGGTTGGGAATTTGGTAAGGTAGACAGGATACCTGCTGAAACAGTTGCGCAGTAATGCAAGGTTAACTTCCCCAGACAGCTCTCAGCTTTTAACCCGCTTTTATTGTCTATCAGCACCGCTTACACATCAAATTAATGCAACACAGTTACACATGGCGACCCTGTTCTGTGATTCCGCTAGACTCTGGAATCTCTGAAACGTTAGATTGCGGGCGATGTATTATCTTAATTTTTTTCCCTGCAGCGCTCAAACAGCTTCTGCGTTGTTTCTGAGCAGACTTTCAAATGATTCACGGCGTTGTTGAGCGGCGTTTTGTTGTTTGTCTTGTTATTTTGTTTTCTATATTTGTGTGTTTTATATGTGTGTGTGTGTTTTTTTTTATCGCTTGTAAATTGCACTGTTTCGACCACAGATAAAAATTTGTTTTGCGTATGAAAAAGTGCGTACTAGGTTGGGTACCTTTCGTGTGACTGTCGTAATTTTTGGGGGATACATTTATTCCGATTAGTGTGTTGCGTACCGGGTATACATTGAAGTAATGCAGACACGTAACCAAGCTAAAAGTAGGCGGTCCAATAACTTAAGCAGCATGGACCAAGGGGATAATTTGATTTCGAATATTAACGTTTCGGACGGTTCCGAAAATGTATTGGGGAATACTTCAGAGGAAATGCAAAACAGGACGAACGGGCTCACATGAATTTGCCTCCAACTAACCAATTTGATTTGGCAGAACTCATGAAAGCCTTATTGCAACAAAATAAAGAAAACGCAGAGAAATCTGAAAAATCGACCCGAGACCTAGGCGAACAAATGACAGAGAAATCTGAAAAATCGATCCGAGACCTAGGTGAACAAATGACAGAGAAATCTGAAAAATCGATCCGTGAGCTAGGCGAACAAATGACGCAGAAATCTGAAAAATCGATCCGCGAGCTAGGCGAACAAATAGACGAAAAACTAATCCAGCAGACAAATAAAGTCGACAAGTCGATGCAGAGAGTGTCCGATGATATCGCACAAAAAATAAGCAATCTGGCAAATGAAATAAAAAGTGATATTATGAAAGAATTCGGCCGTACATTGAACAAATCGATGACCGGTTGCAAGCCTTAGAACAGGGCAAGCGGAGTCCCGATGCGGAATCGAAAGAGAGTGAAGAGCAGCTACGTTGGAAGCGCTGAGAGAACAATGCCAAAGAGAACACCAGCAGGTACTCTCGAGGGTCCAGGAGGCGGAAACGCATTGTCCCGCGTCCGTTGGCAACATAGTAGCGGGAGCAGTCAAGCGATTCACGCACTCGAACAGCAAGTAGAACAATTGAAGCAGACTGGGGCGGAGGACAACAGACAAATACATGATAAAGTTGCGGCATTAGCGGACATCCTAGGCACGATGAGGGTGACGGGGATCAATAACAGTACTACACAGGTAGCGGTCGTAGAAACCGAAGAAGTGCGTTCGCTTCTTAGACTTCAGAAGGGACAGTTCGAAGTGAACAGGCGGCACAAAGCTGTAACAGGCGAATTACAAGAACGCGTGGCGCATCTGGAAAGCCGCATGGGGTGCGATTCCGAACTCGCCAATAGCACTAAAAATAGCCGTACGCACAGTGCAGAGAGGGACTCCGGCCACGAGGGAGATTTTGACGACAGGAAAGAATGTATTTTGAGGGGCAGACATGAGAAAAATAGAAACATTCAAGGGCCTTGCCGGGAGGAAATGCGGGGATTTGACTTCAAACATTTTCTTACGTTAAGAAAGTTTGAGATATTTCGAAATTCGCAAAAAGGAATACATCCACGAGCATAGCTCGAGCAATTTGAATTCTCTCTTCCCCCCGACTGGGCAGATTCACATAAGATAGAATATGTGTGGCTATTTGGAAGGCGAACCGGCGATTTGCATGAGGTCGGCAGCGCGTCACTGCAACTCCACTCGGGAGATTCGAAAAGCCTTTCTGTCCGCCTATTGGTCGGAAGCGGCACAAGATAGGGTCAAGCATGGCATAATTATGCTGCCAAATTTGAAGCAGTCTGGTTTCGGAGCCCAGCACGCCTATTCGACCACATGCTGCAGGCAAATCCATTTCTATACGACCCATACGGGCAGGCGGAACTAATTAGGATATGCATCACCAAATTGCCGATGCAGTTGCACCACGTCATTCTTGCGGGACGATGCAAAGAGGACGTGGAAACGTTTAAGACACTTCTCCAAGAGTTGGAATATAATACAGCAGAATGCCCGCCTAATCAGGCACAAAGTTATTACGCGGCACAGCAGCGCGACCGCAGTCGTGGCCGTAGTACTAATCAACGGCGTGACAGGTCGTCGCGACGCGAACGGAACAATAATCGGGACCGGCCGTATAGAAACTGGGGTAACAGTCGCGAACACAGGTGGAACAACGGAAATGATCGAGGACGTGGACAAGATCGTGAACGCTACAGGTACGGCAACCAAAATCGATACTACGATGAACACGGTGGGAATAGGATTGTAGGAGGAGCACCACATGACGGCCAACCCTAGACATAATCCAGCAAATGGAAATGAACAAAACCGGCAATGACAAATGATCAGCGCAGAAGGTGCCCAAGCGGAAAAGAGTGACATGGCAAAGGAGTGCATAGGTTGTATAGAGAGGAGAATGAATTGATTAGTTTACATTTGTAAGATATGCATTTTGAATAATATGTTGGTAAAAATAATGATAAAGATATTTCTGGGTGATTGATTGAAGTGATGTTTATGGTTTTCTTTGGTGTAAATTGAAAAGAGTAGCTCCTGAGGGAAGCAAGATCTGTGCTGAATTAATGAAAAACTCAGGGGAATATCCGATCTGTGGGTATTATGGGTCTGGCAAACCCAGGTCCCCAGCCGTTAGTAGCCTTGTTTCCGATTTTCTGCTTTCAGTGCTATAATCTATCTATCTATCTATGTATCATCATCATCATTTAAGACTGATTATGCCTTTCAGCGTTCAGTCTGGAGCATAGCCCCCCTTATAAAATTCCTCCATGATCCCCTTTTCAGTGCTAACATTGGTGCCTCTTCTGATGTTAAGCCTATTACTTCAAAATCATTCTTAACCGAATCCAGGTACCTTCTCCTTGGTCTAACCCGACTCCTCATACCATCTACTGCTGAACCCATGAGTCTCTTGGGTAACCTTGTTTCTCCCATGCGTGTAACATGACCCCACCATCTAAGCCTGTTCGCCCTTACTGCTACATCTATAGAGTTCATTCCCAGTTTTTCTTTGATTTCCTCACTGTGCACACCCTCCTGCCATTGTTCCCATCTACTAGTACCTGCAATCATCCCAGCTACTTTCATATCCGTAACCTCAACCTTGTTGATAAGGTAACCTGAATCCACCCAGCTTTCGCTCCCATACAACAAAGTTGGCCGAAAAATTGAACGGTGCACAGATAACTTAGTCTTGGTACTGACTTTCTTCTTGCAGAAGAGAGTAGATCGTAGCTGAGCGCTCACTGCATTAGCTTTGCTACACCTCGCTTCCAGTTCTTTCACTATGTTGCCATCCTGTGAGAGTATGCATCCTAAGTACTTGAAACCATCCCCCTGTTCTAACTTTGTTCCTCCTATTTGGCAATCAATCCGTTTATATTTCTTTCCCACTGACATTACTTTCGTTTTGGAGATGCTGATCTTCATACCATAGTCCTTACATTTCTGATCTAGCTCTGAAATATTACTTTGCAAACTTTCAATCGAATCTGTCATCACAACTAAGTCATCCGCATATGCAAGACTGCTTATTTTGTGTTCACATATCTTAATCTCACCCATATAGTCTATTGTTTTCAACATATGATCCATAAATAATATGAACAACAGTGGAGACAGGTTGCAGCTTTGTCTTACCCCTGAAACTACTCTGAACCATGAACTCAATTTACCGTCAACTCTAACTGCTGCCTGACTATCCATGTAAAGACCTTTAATTGCTTGCAAAAGTTTGCCTCCTATTCCATAATCTCGTAGGACAGACAATAACTTCCTCCTAGGAACCCGATCATATGCCTTTTCTAGATCTATAAAGCATAGATACAGTTCCCTGTTCCACTCATAACACTTCTCCATTATTTACCGTGAGCTAAAGATCTGGTCCTGACAACCTCTAAGAGGCCTAAACCCACACTGATTTTCATCCAATTGGTCCTCAACTAATACTCGCACTTTCCTTTCAACAATACCTGAGAAGATTTTACCCACAACGCTGATTAACGAGATACCCCTGTAGTTGTTACAATCTTTTCTGTTTTCATGTTTAAAGATTGGTCTGATTACTGCTTTTGTCCAGTCTGATGGAACCTGTCCCGACTCCCACGCCATTTCAATTATCCTGTATAGCTATTTAAGACCTGACATTCCACTGTATTTGATGAGTTCCGACTTAATTTCATCCACCCCAGCTGCTTTATTGCACTGCAATCTATCTATTACTATTCTATATCTGTCAGTATAAATGAGGATCACTTACTATAGTATGCGTGCTGTATGAATATTTTAAGATAGGAGAACTCTGAGAAAGGAATGAGTAAGTTTGGAATCTTGAAAACAGGATGCGATAATACGATTGTTTAACCAATGGCTTCCCAATATGCGCTAATATGTTAATATTGATGATATATACCTTTTTTGTTCATTATAGCTGAGTACGTTAAGTGCCGTCTGTGGATTTCGTAAGTAGATTGATTCCCTTCAAGGTGAAAGAAGAATTGTGGTTAATGTAATTTACGTGGTCCTGAAATATTATTGTGGTAGTCAAACGACGAGCAGTTTTCCAGCAAATGGAGAATGGAACAGAAATATGGATCCTTTTTGTAGTCTTGATTGATGTTAATCCAGAGCCAAAAACATTATTCTGCGTTAATACTTGTCCTAGAAAAACGACGTTTATGTGTTTTGCTGATGCTGTGAGCATTACAGCTTTCTGTTTTCGCTGGTGCGGGATGCACTGCAGCCTATATTATTTGTACTGAGGAAATTTTCCACTTGAAGGTAGAGGAAGATTAAATAATTTGGATTATGGGACCGAAGGAAAGCTTGGTTTAATGTAATAAGGAGGAAGCAAAACATTTGTCATTTAAACTACAGGAGGATTCGGGTCTTTTGTGTCTGTTTTAAGTTCGATATGTTAAGATGAAACTGTTCTACAGAATAGAGGCGACCACAATTTTGTTATTCATGAGAAATCAATCCAGAATAACCACCACAGCCGAAATAACTGATTTGGAAGCGAAAGGTAACTTAAAGAATGAACGAAATGGGAGCAAAATGGGTAAGAAAATGTAGTATAACCTGTATAATGAAAATATCTTTACCCTTTTCAGAGTCATCTGTGTGATGAAGTCTTGTGATAACGTAATTTTAGATGAAATTGTCTTACTGTTTTATGTATGAACATATGAGTATGATAAATGTATAATTGCGAGTCTCTTTTCAGGTGTGTCAACTGGTATAAATGTTTTGGCGTGCAAATAACCGTTGTTCTTTTTACTATGTATGTTTAAGGAAAGTTTCCCCATATTTATCATGTGACAAGACATATGCCGCAAGCGTCAGGAAGAGGACGAATTAGAACCATGTTGTAGTGGTATAAACACTGTGTTGAAGTATCATTGAAGTAGCTTGTTTTATTAACTAGTAGTGGATTGAAGTAAAATTTTGAGTAATGCATGTTTATGGTTAGTTAGTTTGTAGAATAGACAACAGGTGTGCATGTGTGTGTGTAAAAAACATCTGAATCCTATGCTGCCCTGACCTATACTTGCACAAGTCATAATCCTATTCATTTTAGTGAATTAATAAGTAGCATTTGATTTATTAAAACGTAATTGAACCACATTAGTGATATGGATTTAGGTATTATATTGTCAGTTCATTTAATTTTTATTTTTATGCTGTCAAGCCATTTCACTGTTACTTTTTATATTGTCAAGTCATTTAACTTTTATTTTTATATTGTCGATTCATCTAACTTTTTTATTTAAAAAAATTAAGTCTCACTTTTGTTCTTAAAAATTGTGAAAGACAATATTAAGTGATATTATGTATGACATTGTGTAATCACTTAACTGTGATGAACAATTTCTGCGAATGCAGTTGAGAACGTGAAAACGAACCGACTAAACTCTTACGAGAGAGCGGGAGCAGCGAGGAGGAGGACTAGTTGTAAACCGGTGGGTTTCCCAGCAGAACACACTGTCAGCCGGGCCACTTCGGGAGCGCGGTCGGCAACAAAAGAAGGGTGCGCGGCAAACACTTTCCCTTGCACCTGGAACTAATGGGCGGCCGCACCAGTGCGACCCTTCGTGGAGGCGATGACCTGAGATGGGCGAGTAGTCCACCGCGAGGAAATCCATCTGCTGGCAACGCACCACACGCACGCGACCGTGGCGAGACGGGAGCGGTGAAACGACAGAAGACAGGGGATAAAGGGGTGTGGAGCCTTTTGATAGGTACTGTTCAGAGAAAATTGCAGACTTCAACGACGCCTATCAACATTTCCTGACGGATGCTCACTGTCAAACAACAGTAAATCATAGTTCGATGTTCTCTGGTAGCTAAGGGTGGCACAAAGAAGAGCGATTAAGTGCCATTCTTGCCCAGGAATATCAACCTGGCGTGTCAAACGAGGATACCGCACGAATTTGACAACACAGGCCACCAAGAGAAACTTCATGAGAGGGCAGAGACGGCAGGATTGCACACAACAGATGGACAAAAATCCCTACTGACAGCTGCGGCGACGAACCCCCCCCCCCCTCTTATATTGTGCCTCGGAACAGTGGAACTACTGAGTGAGCCAGTGAAAGTGATTATACGGTTCTTAGTCCAATGCATATACGTGTGTTTCTGTCAGAGAAACTCTGACTCGTGTGTTTTGCAGGGGTTCGATTTATTGGTGTTTATTAGACTGACTCTTGTATTTTGCAGGTGTTCTATTTATTGTTTTTGTTTTAGACTGACTCTTGTATTTTGCAGGTGTTTTATTTATTGGTGTTTTTTTTAGTTGTTGACTATTGTACTTTCAGAGCTGTTTTATTTATCAATGTTTGTTTTTGTGTGATGTATTAGATTTGTGATATTTTATTTCGTAAATTCATTGCTGTGGCATTGCTTCGTTTATCAGTCAGATAGCTTTTCATTCTCATTGGACTGTGACCGATTAGCCTTTGCATGGGGCATATTTATAGTGAGGAACCCCTTAAGGGTAACAATCACAGAATTAATTGTTTGCTAACTAACTGAAATATAGTAGAGTGATTAAATTAGTGCCACAAAGTTATTATAATTCTATAAATTATTAGTATTATAAGATATAGAATTTTTTGCGATTGCGCTACGAACGTAACTTCTTTGGGTGAAAGTAGAATTGGTTGGTTGTGTTTAATTTCCTCTTGCATATGTTTCAACATTCTTTGTGTGTTATTTTATGAAAGCAGTGTTGTATGCAGTGTCCCATTCTTGGCTCCATATGTGATGTGTTCTGTAAGATTACAAATTCACATTTTCACAGCCCAAAATAAGGCACCAGCTTAGTTATGAATCAAGTTTAATATGCTGAAATTTCAATGATCAATGTTAAAATAAATTTCCAAATACAAACTGATTTATTTCTTTTTATTTAAATTCTCTTTTATATATATGTATATATATATCACCGATTGTCGTATGACTATTAAAAGATTATAATTAATGTTAGTCTGGTTGGGAATTTGGTATGGTAGACTGGATACCTGCTGAAACAGTTGCGCAGTAATGCAAGGTTAACTTCCCCAGACAGCTCACAGCTTCTGACCTGCTTTTATTGTCTATCAGCACCGCTTATACCTCAAATTAATGCAACAACGTTACAACTGTTTTATGCTGCATGTTTTCTCGGAGTGTACATTCTTGTATTTAAAATGTTTAATACAAGCAGTTTTTCACTGGTTTACTGTTCATTTAATAAGTGCTGTATGTTGTCTCGAGTCTTTGTTTCCTGAGACTAGTATGACCTGCCCCTCCCCCTCCCCTAGTTCTGATCCTGGGTATGTCCTTGTATATCTATCAATTCATGACATCCATCCTTACAAATTCGGACACATGCCCAGATTGTCCGCTCATAGCAACCTCTCAAAACTCTGGCATCTGTCTCTCCATATACACCACTGCTGGTGGCTCACCTCTCAACTGCACAACGCTACGAGCTGTTTACATCCAACTGCCCAACACTCCAATAGTGAATATTCCAACGATGAGTCCAACCAGCCACAGACTGCACACAGCGCTGTCAGTTATTTTCATACAGAGCACTACGTGGCGTTACCAACATAAAATCCTAAACAGCCCACTTACATGTAGGCTGGCTATGGCAAGGAAAGCGTTCCTGAAGAACATTGAGCATAGATTTAAGTGTCAGGAAGTCTTTTTTGAAAGCATTTGTATGGAGTATGGCTATGAATGGAAGTGAAGCAGGTAAGATAAATAGTTTAGACAAGAAGAGAAAAGAAACTTTCAAAATGTGGTGCGACAGAAGAATGCCGAAGATTAGATTGATGATCACATAACTAATGAGGAGGTCCTGCATAGAACTGAGCAGAAGAAGGGATCGTTTGGTAGCGCATGTTCTGAGGCAATATGGTATTACCAATTTAGTACTGGAGGAAGTATGGAGGGTAAAAATCGTAGAGGGAGACCAAAGGATAAATACACTAAGCAGATTCAAAAGGACGTAGGGTCCAGGAGATGAAGGGTTCCACTGTCTTTGGACTTAAGACCGAAACTCATTTTTGAAACATTCTCTCTCTAAACTTTGTGTGTGTGTGTGTGTGTGTGTGTGTGTGTGTGTGTGTGTGTGTGTATGGGTGGGTGGGCGGGTGGGTGGGTGGGGGGATGGGGGGAGTGGGTCAAACCTCGTACAGGCAAGACTTCTTAATTCGCTGATGACATTGCTATCTTGTGTGAAAGTGAAGAAGAATTACATAGTCCGCTGAATGGAATGAAGTGTCTAACGAGTACAGAAAATGGATTAAGAGAAAACCGAAGAAAGACGAAAGTAATGAGAAGTAGCAGAAATGAGAACAGTGAGAAACTTAATATCAATATTAAAGGTCACGAAATAGATGAACTTGAGGAATTCTAATACCTAGTAAGCAAAATAACCAATGAGAGATGGGGCAAGGAGGACATCAAAAGCAGACTAGCACTGGCAAAAAGGGGATTCCTGTCCAAGAGAAGTCTACTACTATGAAGCACAGGCCTTAACTTGAGGATGAAATTTCTGAGAATATATGCATTGTATGGTAGCGAAACATGAACCGTGGGAAAACCAGAAGCATTTGCGATATGGTGCAACCAAAGAAAGCTGAAAGTTAGGTGGACCGATAAGGTAAAGAATGAGGAGGTACTGCTCAGAATCGGAGTGGAAAGGCATTTGTGGAAAACATGTCAAGGAGAACGGACAAGATGATAGAACATCTGTTAAGACATCAGAAAATAACTTCCTTGGGACTAGACGGGGTGGCCGACGGCAAGAACAGTGGGATACTACAGAGATAAATACCTGTAGCAAATAATTGAGGATGTAGGTTGCAGGTGCTACTTTGAGATGAAGAGGTTGGCACAGGAGAGGAATTCATGATTCGTTGTGGGCCGCATCAAAGCAGTCAGAAGTCTGATGACCAAAAAAATTAACTGCGATTTTAGGCGCTCCTTGTTTAGTGCTATGCATATAGTTGTGTAATTGAGACTGATCTTTACTTCAGTTTCCCACCCAAAATAAAGTACACCAACTCAACCTATTATCTTGCAGTTTGATAGAGACTGGGTCCCTCTTTAGAGGGGTGCCCTTGGGCTTTCAGCCCAGATGGACCAGGGTTCGGGTCTCAGATAGGGCACTTGCCATTTTGAATTTCCCATCAATTCCCACGTGGGGGATGGAGTGGGACATTATTAAAGCCTAGAGACAAAGAAATTTCCACCATTTTTTGAATTTCCCGCCAAAATTGAAAATACCTGCAAAATTCGAAATGCCAGCCATAAATCGAAATACCCGCCAAAAATCGAAATACCAGCCAAAAACCACATAAACTCTAAATACCCACCGAAAATCGAAATACCGTCAAAAAATCGAAATACCCGAAAAGAATCGATATTCTCGGAAGATATCGAAATAACCGCAAAATATCGAAATACACTCAAAATATCGAAATAGTAGCAAAATATCGAAATACCCGCAAAAAATCGAAATAACTGCCAATAGGGCAGGTGGAGAGTGGAGAGGGAACCCATATGCTGGCTGGGGAAAACCCATGACATCATGCGAGGGAGGGGGTAATCAGTTGATCAATGAATTAATTTGATATCAATTTTATATCGAAAATACTCACGACAACCACTACTATCCCTATCACATGCTATTCCATGGAGACCACTTTGATCGTCTGTTGGGACGTGCATGTGATGCAGCTCTGTACGAGGTCGGCTCAAAAAAATTTCGGAACGTTCGTAATTTCTCGTCAATAGCGAATCCCTGCACACTCCTGTGTTTAATGTGCAGCTGCCGGAAGTTTCACTGTTGTGAGTCCGTTAGATGTTGTTCGGCGCTGCACTGAGTAGAACGTAGTGTCGTACAGTTTGCGAATTTCGAGATGGTACAGGTAGAGGAGCAAAGCGTCTACATTAAATTTTCGTAAACCCAAGAAAACTTTTACAGAGACACCAAATATGCAGGAATCCTACGGTAATGAGTTCTTCAGCCCTACTCGGTGTTACGAATGGTTCACACGGTTCAAAAATGGCTAGAAGGAAGCTGAAGGTGATCCTCGTTCAGGACGCCCTTCGACGTCTGCCGACGACTTTCATGTCAGGAACGTTAACGAAATTGTGGTTGCCAATCGAAGACTGAATGTCCGAGAGGTTGCAGAAGAATGTAACATTTCAGTTGGATCACGTCATGAAATCCTGATACAGCATCTTGGAATGTATCGTGTTGCTGCGAAGTTCGTCCCAAGGCTCACGAGACAAGACCAGAACGACCTTTGCCTCGGAATCTGTGAAGAGCTTTTGGATCGCGCAGATAATTACGAGATATTCCTTAAGAGAATCATAACTGATGACGAGACGTGGGTCTCGGTTATGATGTTGAGACCAAGGTTCAGTCTTCACACTGGGTTGAGAAACGTTCTCCAAGACCAATAAAGCTTGTCAGCTCAGATCAAATGTCAAAGCATTGTTAATAGTTTTCTTAGAGTTTGAAGGATGTTCATCATTAATTCACGCCACAGGGATAAACTCGTCTGCGAGTAACTGTGAGAAGGAAACGGCCTGAAATGTGGCGACACAATTCATGCCTTTTGCATCACGGTAAAGCACCCGCGCATTCATCCCTGTTGGTGCCCGACTATTGCACAAATCCTGACTATTGCCTCATTTTCAGCACTCTCCAGACCTGGCCCCTGGCCCAAAGTTGAAAATCTCGTTGAAAGGACGAAACTTTGTAACGATAAACGAGATGAAGGAAATCAAACTTCCTGGCAGATTAAAACTGTGTGCTGGACCGAGACTCGAACTCGGGACTTTTGCCTTTCGCGGGCAAAGGTCCCGAGTTCGAGTCTCCTCTGCCAGGAAGTTTCATATCAGCGCACACTCCGCTGCAGAGTGAAAATCTCATTCTGAGATGAAGGAAAATTCGCATAAGGTACTTCACGCGATCCACCAAATGGCGTACCAAGACTGCTTCCGTAAGTGGAAACGGGGTTGGAGGCGGTGTATCAATTGCGGAAGAGAATATTTCGGAGACGATCCACAATAACTAAAAGGTAAGGGTAGAAAAATTTTGTGGACAAACGTCCGGAATTTTTTGAACAGACCACGTACTGTGTTCCAGGACGGTTCGTTGTCGTTGCACGCACACCGTCCAGTTCCGGACTCATGTTCATAGAACCTTTTTTCCTCCATTTCCAGTGCGGAATGTCGGTTTGTTAATGTTCACCCTGTATACATTGCTGATGCAGCTTGACCTATGCTGTTGGCTGCACTCCACATCCTTCGACTCTGCCAAGTGTGCCCCAGTTGCTAACCGTTTCGACATTCAACCTATAGAGTCGTACGTTTTGTGTCACTGCGTGCAACACAGAGGCTCTCCCGCTAATTGTGCAGGGCTCGTGTGCTGTAACTACGGGATGTGAGGAGGTCTGGCTTTCTCACGGACTCGTGCGGAGTAGAAAGACTGGAGTTACGACAACATTTCTCTCTTGCCACCAGGAGTCTATGAAGGTAAGGACGGCATTTCTGCAAAGGGTCTGTCAGCCTGTTCTCAAAGGCTACACTCTCCATCATACTTAGCACCGTCCTTTGGCCCAAAGTCCCTGCTGTCTTTATCGCGATACTTTCTTGCAAAGGCTTTCATACTTACTTGGAAAGACTGATAGAGTTAATTTCTTCGATATGTTCTGTCTATTGAGGTTTACAATTTTCCATTCTCCCCTCTAGAGGAAAGACAACCAGATAGTGCTTGATCTCTGCAAGTCATCCTCTGAAAGTACTGCTGAGATTCGCCTAAAACATCTAATTCAATTTTTTTGCCACATTTCCACTTACATGGGAACAGATGCAGCTTTACCTTAAAAACCTTAAGGCAGTTTCATCCTAGCTTTAATCTTAAGGCTTTGTATTGTATGTTAATCAGGGACCTAGAAACGACGGAGAGGCTCCGTCCCCGCCACAGCCGCAGTGGTCCACAACCCCACGACGACTACAGCAGGCCACTTCAGCCCTCCGCCGCCCCACACCGAACCCAGGGTTATTGTGCGGTTCGGCCTCCGGTGGACCCCCCCAGGGAACGTCTCACACCATAAGAGTGTAACCCCTATGTTTGCGTGGTAGGGTAATGATGGTGTACTCGTACGTGGAGAACTTGTTTGCGCAGCAATCGCCGACATAGTGCAACTGAGACGGAATAATGGGAACCAGCCCGCATTCACCGAGGCAGATGGAAAACCGCCTAAAAACCATCCACAGACTTGCCGGATCATCGGACCTCCACACAAATCCGCCGGACGGTTTCGTGCCGGGGTCCAGGCGCTCCTTCCCGCCAGGAAAGCCGTGCGTTAGACCGCACGGCCAACCGGGCGGGCATCTTAAGGCTTCCTCAAAAATCCTATTAGATTACTTGAAACTTTAGGTTTCTGTTTTGTACATAATTACAACAACTTAATTCACTGTTTTTTGTCTAACTGGGTACTTACTTTCAAAAACTACACTTTTTGTCTTTAACACAGACAAATTTAAATGATAGTTTTCTGCAGTTATTTGTAGAGGTTTTTTTGAAGACCACGAGAGCTGTTTCTTTTTTTTTTCTAAATCGAAGCGTCCCTTGATAAGTGAAATTATATTTCCAATTGTTTGCCTCAAGGTAAAATCTTTGCTTAATTGCAGCTGCCAATGGCAAACAGCTGCGTCGGTATGCAGGTGCAGTAACGTACAATCAGTGTGCGGCTTTTTCTGTCTCTTTGATTCGCCACTTCCTTATTCTGGAATACGTCATTAAACCACATGTCATCATATTTTTATATATTTTTGCGATATTGTTGCTGATATTCTCAGAAGTAAAGCGAAATGTTGAGCGGAAAGCGGACAGTTAATTTCTACACAAAATCGGCCATCACATTCAGATTGACGATATACCTGCTGGATGGTTACACAACTCAAAAATGTACACCGCAGAGCCACACAAACTGGTCACCTGCTTCATATCGTGTAGGGTCCCCACGCGCACGCAGAAGTGCCACAACATGACGTGATATGAACTCGGCTAATGTCTGATATAGTGCTGGAGGAAATTGACACCATGAATCCTGCCAGCTGCCCGTAAATCCGAAAGAGTAGGAGGAAGTGGAGACCTCTTCTGAACAGCACGTTGCAAGGCATCCCACATGTGCACAATAATGTTCATTTCTGGGAGTTTTTATACCCAGCTGAAGTGTTTAAACTCAGAAGAGCGTTCCTGGAGCCACTCTGTAGCAATTCTGGACCTGTGGTGTGTCGCATTGTCCTGCTGGAAACACCCAAGTCCGTCTGAATGCACAATGATCATGAATGGATGCAGGTGATCAGAGAGGATACTCACGTATGTGTCCCCTGCCAGAGTCGTATCTAGACGTATTAGGGATCACATATCAATCCAACTGCACACGCCCCACACCATTACAGAGCCTCCACAAGCTTGAACAGTGTTCTGCTGACATGCAGGGTCCCTGGATACATGAGGTTGTCTCCATACGCGCAAACGTCCTCCTGCTCGATACAATTTGAAACGAGACTCGTCCGACCAGGCAACATGTACCAATCGTCAAGAATCCAACATCAGTGTTGATGGGCCCAGGCGAGGCATAAAATGTTGTGCCATGCAGTCATCAAAGGTACACGAGTGGGCCTTCGGCTTTGAAAGCCCATATCGATGATGTTTCGTTAAAAGGTTCGCATGGTGACACTTGTTTATGGCCCAGCATTGAAATCTGCAGTAATTTGCGTGAGGGTTGCTCTTGTGTCAACTTGAATGATTCTCTTCAATCGTTGTTGGTCCCGTTCCTGCATGATCTTTTCCGGCCGCAGCTATGTCGCAGATTTGATTTGTTGCCGGATTCCTGATGTACACGGTACACTCGTGAATTGGTCGTATGCGAAAAGCCCCATTTCATCGCTACCTCGGAGATGCTGTGTCCCATCGCTCGTGCACCGACTATAAAACTACCAAACGCTGTAACCTCCCCACAAAATAAAATAATATGAATAATATTCTCATTTACTGTAACCTCAAAACAGAAAAATTCCTAAACCTCTCAACAGTAAAAAAAATATAATTATGTCGTTCACATTTAGTGTAACCTCCCCACAAAATAAATTGCGTAACCTATCAATAATAAAAATGTGAGTAATCTCTCAATAAAAAATGTGGGTCACTTATAATCTTTCAATAATTGACAGTCACTTTAACCTGTTAAATTTTGGACGTCAGCAATGCTGCGTCATGGCCCTGATACATCTTTCTGAATAAACTGAAAAATCTTACCTTAATTAGATCACCGGATAATGCGTATATATCTGCTCCTATAAGAAATTTTCCTGGCGCAACTAAGTGCAATGCTGGCCGATAGATTTGTCTTATATAAAAGGAAAGAACTGATTTTCCTTTTCAATAATTGGGATGGATAAGGATTGGAGAAATTAGTGAATTCGAGATGAATGTCAGAAGTTACAGGTACTTTTTATGAGAAAGATTATTATTAACAGATTTTTTTAAAACATTTACATGGGACTTGATGTAACAATACTACATATGCGCGAGGCTGCTTTTACCTTATCCTACAACGCTCAGGCTCCGCCATCGCTGCACACGACCGGCCCAGCCAACATGATACACCAGACACGACTGCTCGCTAGTAACAACTTCCTACTAACACACAGTTCTTACTGCAGTCAATACTGCTCTTTGGTCTCAGATTCTCTTCTAGCTCACATATCGCAGGCAGCGCGTGAGCAATACATCGAAATTACATCAGCTCGAGTGCGCTAGCAACAAATTCTTTAATTATGGACCTCTTACAACTCTCTTAAATCTCGACAACCTGCCATTGTACAAGCAGTAACCGATCTAACAACTGCGCCAGACACTTATCCTCTACAGACGTTGCCGACAACAGCACCATATTCTGCCTCTTAACATATCCCTGTTTCTGAATATCCATGCCTATACCAATTTCTTTCGCGCTTCAGTGTGTATGTATTCAACGCAATAAACATTAGGAGTACCATCTCGAAACTGATGGCGCCAAGGCAAAGTCGAACTTTGGTTACAGCATGAACGCCGTCAAACCAGTCTGCAAGAAACACAGTCACTGCAGTCAACAAAAACGCCCGTGATATTTTCCACGGTACTTTTCCGAGCACAGACCAGATGCACCACGCACACAGCCACATTTCGATTAGTGCTATTAGTGCAACGCAACCAAGTGCGCCAGAGAGCCGAGCAAAGATCCGTAGAAGAAACGAAGAGTTGCATAATCCTGATGTAACACAGATTGCGGGAAACAGCTGGTTCTCTAGGCATGTCTTTAGGTGAAAGCACACGTTTAACAAGGTAGGTGAGAACTTGGGCGTCTCTGTTCCTTTTTCATAGATACCAGGTTTGCTCACCGCCCTGGTTTCCTCCTGCATTTTATTCTTATGCAGTAAGTATTTCGATGACAGAAGACCAACACCAATATTAATGAGTGTTATATCACAGTGCTTGTCCCTCTAGAGCTTTCGCAGGTCGTTAAATGTAAGTTGATCTATTTAAAAAGAAAAACTACTAGTTTCAATGCTCCGGCTGATACAGGAATTATAATATTACCCGTAAAACAGAATCATCTGCCCCTCTTCTCTCATTATATCCTGAAATCTCGTTACTATATACTGAACCAACGACGGAACGGGTACAAGTTTTAAGCTGCTCACTGTGTAACTTAACAATTTTGAGTTTTTTTTTTGGGGGGGGGGGGGGGGGGTTAGAGGAAGGATGGTGAGTGACTGAGTGCAGATAGGGGAAACGGCAAACACACTGAAGCGCCAAAGAAACTGGTAAGCATGCGTGTTCAAATACAGACGTGTGTAAACAGGCAGAGTACTGCGCTGCGGGCGACAATACCTAATAAGACAACAAGTGTCTGGCGCGTTGTTAAATCGGTTACTGCTGCTACAATGGAGGTTATCAAGATTTAATTGAGTTTGAACGTGGTGTTGTAGTCGGCGCACAGGCGACGGGACACAGCATCTCCGGGATAGCGATGAAGTGGGGATTTCCCCCATACGACCATTTCACGAGTGTACAGTGAATATCGTGAGTACGATAGAACACCAAATCTCCGACATCGTTGCGACGGCTGAAAAAAAGATCCTGCAAGACCAGGGCCAACGATGAAAGAAGAGAATCGTTCAGTGTGAGAGAAGTGCAACCCTTTCGCAAATTGCTGCGGAGCCGAAAGCCCAGTCGTGTATCCTTGATCACTGCACGACACAAAGCTTTACAACTCGCCTGGACCCGTCAACACCGACATTTGGACTGTTAATGGTTCAAATGGCTCTGAGCACTATGGGACTTAACTGCTGAGGTCATCAGTCCGCTAGAACTTAGAACTACTCAAACCTAACTAACCAAAGGACATGACACACATCCATACCCGAGACAGGATTCGAACCTGCGACCGTAGCGATCGCGCGGTTCCAGACTGTAGCGCCTAGAACCGCTCTTCCACAACGGCCGGCAATTTCATTTTCAAACAGCTGAGTAAAGCTGAACGTCCTCAGACAGTTTACTCTTTACTTGTTCTGATCATCACTAAACCCCTGTCGGCGATTGTCGGAAACATGTTGCCTGGTGAGACGAATCTCGTTGCAAATTGTACCGATCGGATGGGCGTTTACGGGTATAGAGATAACCTCATGGATCCATGGACCCTCCTGGTGGAGGCTCTGTAATGGTGCAGGGTATGTGATATGGAGCTCCTGATACGTCTAGATACGATTCTGACGGGTGACACGAGCGTAAAGATCCCCTGTGATTACTTGCATCCTTTCATGTTCATTGTACATTCCGACTTGTACTTGGGCAGTTCCAGCAGGAGAATGCGAGACGTCAAGAATTGCTGCAGAGTGGCTCCAGAAACGCTCTTCTGAGTTTAAACACTTCTACTGGCCACCAAACTCCCCCGGCATTATTGAGCATACATGGGATGCCTTGCAACGTGCTGTTCAGAAAAGGGATCTCCACCTCCTCGTACTCTTACGGTTTTGTGGTTGTGGACAGTCCTACGGTGTCAGTTCCCTCCAGCAGTATTTTAGACATTAGTCGAGTCCATGCTTCTTTGTATTGCGGCACTTCCGCATTCTCGTCGGGGCCCTACACGATATTAGGCACGTGAACCAATTTCTTTGGCTCTTCAGTGTATGCTATGACAGTCATAATCTGTCATTGCAAGGAAAGCAAGATACGAATTTCATGGTCACATGAGGTAGCACTCAGTCCCTGTGTATGTAATTTGCCCTTCAGTTTTCGTAAATTAAAGTTAATTTACGCCGAGTAGTGCCAGAGCCACACGTTAGAACACGCCTGGCGCTGATACAACTTCTCGGCATTGACGTACACGGAAACGCTCGGTCGCCTTATAGGGTGAAGCACTGTGGCGCCGTTAGCAGGGTGAAGGGCACTGGCGTGGGCTGGCTGTGACGTGTGACGCAGCGCGGCGCACCTGCCGTGGCGGCGCTGGCGTCGCAGCCGTGCGCACTCCGGAAATTGGCGCGCGCCCGCCGGCGGAAGTTGGCCGCGGTCCAGCCAGTGTTTTGTTTACAGCTGGCCGGCCGTGACCCGGCCACAGCTGACGCGATAGCGGGCGGCCACGCCTCTCGCGCACCGCACCGCCTATCTGTCCGCCGGCCGGCGCTTCCGTCGCGCAATCTGCGATAACACAAAACCGGCCCGGCAGCGGCTCGCGCCTCGAAAGACACTTCCTTAATGGAGAAGAGCTGTCAGTGCCGACTCTGCCATTATCTGTAGAACTAAACGGCTAACCCACTCCACGGACCTAGTTTCAGGTTGCCTATCTGACGGCTTGCAGGGGCAACAAAATTTGGATTTTCAATATTTCATACAGTTACTGTCCGAATTTAAAAATGTTAAATGCTGCAATAATCTATTCAGTAAGAGGTTTATTCTTACGCTGAAGGTTAACACATTGAGGAAAGTGTTACACTTAGAAACGGTTCATATGTTTTTGAGGAAGCGTATCTCACGATGTGCTAATTACCCACACTATATTCATCATATGTTTGAGAAAGAGAGCACTTAGCTACTTCCAACAAAGTTTACGCATAATTTCAAAACTTTACGAAACTTTTTCTCGCTGACTCCCCGCACAAAATCATGAAACGAAAAGAGCCTCTCGCTTTCTGCAATTTCACTTCACTATCAGGCAAGGTGTTCAGTTTATTACTTATTTGGCACTAACTATTCGCAACACGCATTCTCATAACAATGACAGTACCTGCAAATTTGTATCATTGTCCCACACACAGTCGAGGAGATATGACGTCACAAACATTGAGAAGCGTAAAAAACTAGTTCTTGCTTGAAACGGAGCGCAAGTTTCCAACAGTATACTCATTCAGTGTTTCACAATGAGAGCACTAAGCGACTTCCAACAAACTTTAAAAAGTATTTAAAACCTTTTCTAAACTTTTTCACGTTCACGTGCTTAACCCATTAGCTCATTTGTAAAATTATCAGTCACCTGACGCTCTTTTATACGAGGGTCGGTCAAAAAGAAATGCCTCCCGTTTTTTTTCTACTTAAAAAAATTAAGTTAAGTGAAAAATTTGAATTTGGCGCCATTCCTCAAACCTTCTTCTGCAATCCACTGCAGTAGTAACTTTCTGTGTAAACAGGTGGCAGCACAGCAGAAGTTTGTAAGATGGCCGACATCGATGTTCGTTTGAGACAGCGTTGTGTGATTGAATTCTTGAATGCAGAAGGTGAAACGCCCATACGCATTCATGAAAGACTGAAGAAGGTGTATGGTGTTGTGACAGTGGATGTCAGCACTGTTAGACGATGGGTTCGTCGTTGTAAGGAAGCTGAAGGGCAAACACCGTTGACTGACGAAAAGCGGAGCGGCAGGCCGGTGAGTGCAGTGACTCCACACACTTGCAGCGCTTCCGTTTGGAGGGAGATGAGATTCTGAAAAAAATTGTGACCGGGGACGAAACATGGGTGCATTTTTTTGAACCCGAATCAAAGAGGCAGCCAATGGAGTGGCGTCACACAAGCTCGCCGAGGAAGAAAAAATTCAAAACTGTGCGATCGGCAGGGAAAGTTATGACAACAGTTTTCTGGGATACAGAGGGTGTGATTCTGGTTGATTTTTTGGAGCAGGGATGCACAATAAATTCTGTTCAATATGTCACAACCCTCAAAAAACTTAAAGCACGTCTTCAGCGAGTTCGCCCAACAAAATCAATGGCAGATGTTCTTCTTTTGCATGACAATGCAAGACCACACACCAGTCGTCACACCCCTGACGAGATTGTCAAAATTGGATGGGAAGTTTTGCCTCATCCCCCATACAGCCCTGACCTGGCACCATCAGACTTCCATCTGTTCGGGCCACTAAAAGAAGCTCATCGTGGGATTCATTTTGAAGATGAGGAGGCCGTCAAAACATCCGTGCGTCAATGGCTTAGGAAGCAGAGCTGTGATTTTTACCGTGCTGGGATACATGCCCTTGTTCAAAGATGGACCAAAACTGTAGAGATGGGCGGATATTACATTGAAAAATGACAAAATGATCCTCAATGTTGTGGTTTTCAACCTATGTAATTGCATTTAAATTTCCTGACAATTAAACGTAGAAAAAAAATAGGAGGCATTACTTTTTGACTGACCCTCGTACATAGGAACTGGATTCTTCAAAGAGTCAGGGATGGGAGGGTTTTCCAGTAGACGAACTAGATTAAGGTTGCACTAGATGCAATTTTTCTTGCATAGATCCAGAGTAGGAAAACACGTAAGCATGTGTAACATGTCATAAAACAAGAATAAATAATACATATTTGTAAACAAAAAGAAGTGCTAGTGTTCCTTCCACAGATCCCAAGTGAAAGGGTCCTCTTGGGTGCGAATAAGTCAAAACATCTTAAATACATTTTTAATTAAAAAGTAATTAAATTGACACAAAACTTGTAAATTCACAGGCGAATATGATAAATCTTAGGCTATCGTAACCATGCACCATCAAAGTGAAAATAAGTTTACCGTACTTATTTGCATTACTCAATCGCTGCACTGATAATCGCTGCACTCACATTATCTGACACTACTAACAATCGGTTCTATCAAGAGATTCGTCGGTGGAAAGGAGGAGTTGGTTACCATCACCACTTATTTCTTTAGGCTCCTCTTAACATTTTAGTAACTGAACTTTTTATGACTGCTTGCAAGTTACTGAAAATGTGTTTTCTTACATACTGAACACCTTTCTACACCAAAATAAGTGACTTTAAATCTTCGCACAGAGTATTCGTATTTCTAAAATGTGATATTCATGATAAATTTCGTTATGAAATAAATATATTGGGATGCAGTCCTTGGAACCTCCATTTCACTGAACAGGCCTTTTGAGTTCACACCCCAAATAATTAATATACCCTTTTCAACTCGGAAAACTTCAGCATGGCTTGATGAATTACGCAAAAAAAAAAAAATAATCCCGTATGACAATACTGAATAGAAGTAAGCGAAATATGCTAGTTCTTAATTTCTGTATAGCCTGTGTCTGTGGTGTGCTCCTCAAACTGAATTGCCAGGAATGTAACACCGTCAACCTCTTCTATCTGCTCGTCATATTGTAGGCATCTACTCGGGGGAAGACTTACATGACTCATGTCGTCTAGGCAGTGGAAATTCAGAGGCGGTGCCAAATTTTTGAGCGGAAATCCAAAAATTCCCCCAAATCGGGTTCCCTGTCCGCTTACACCGTTGGTAGTTTTGCTTTCTAGTCAGAAAGAGATGAAATGATTACTCTAGTGTCCATGTAAGCACACGTCACTTGATACCTCACATGTTGGTTTTTCTGATAGAGTACTAAAAACTACAGAAAATAATTTAGAAGTGCTACATACAAATTCCCAGTATCCCGAGACAGTGAGGTAAATCAAAAGCTAGTGGCAGATTCTACTGATTGGCCTTTTCTAGATAACCCTTCGTATATCACCTCTAAATTAAATTATAGCTTTATTTCTACTCTAGAGGGACATCTAGTGTGATGTCAACACAGAAGGCACGCAAAAGACGTTAGAACATGTTGGAAAGGTTTCATCTTCCCTTACGTTGTGAATCGTCTACTACTTCCTTGCATATAATATCAGAACTTGTTTCTTCTTCGTGTTATTCCACTATTATATAAACCTGGGGCAATGGTTTTGTTTATAACGTACACAGTGCTTCAGTATAATTTCATGGCAGTCATACAGGTGGAATTTTCTAGTAATCCGAGACAGTGAGGTATTTTAGTTAAAGTAAATTAAAAAACACTGCCTCATGTACAGACTTCCTTCTTGAACAAACATAAAACTTCCACATAACGCAATAAAGGCCCTACTTTTAAGCAATTGTTGTTAGCCACATATAATGGATACAAAGGAAAACCAATCAAAAACTTTATAACACCATGAAGCAAGACACATACAATTATCGACACACCGAGAGTTTAAAAAATCATTAACTCCTCGAGAAAAAGAAAAACAAACAGTGAGAAAGAGGAATAAGAAAACAAAATACGTGCAGGGGTATAATATACAAAAAACATAGTTCACCAAACCAGTATCTCTATTCACGATTATTTCCCTAAATTAACAGCAAATCAGGTATGCATCAGGAATCAGGCAATCACCAATAAAATGTAACAAATGTGCAAATATGTGAAGATGAACTAGGAGAAAATCCACAGTGAGATATAAATAATATGCCACCGCATGGAAATATGGAACAAAGCATTTAAGTCTACGCCAACACAATCATAGAACGATCATAACAGAGGCAGAATCAAAGCAACGGGAAATGCTTCCTCATCCCAAAGTAAAATTAACATATTCACACAACAAAGGAAACAGCTGTTACATACTCACTATCAGTCTCTCTTCCACTCCTACAAACACCTTTCCTATCCTCCCCTCCCCCTCCCGGGCCACACACACACACACACACACACACACACACACACACACACACACACACACAAAGCAGCATACTCAAACTTGAAAATACAAATCAAACTTGAAAATACAAAACAGAAAAAACAAACAACAACATGCATTAAGCGTTAAACACACAGCCACAGCAGGATGTCGTATGTTTCGTGTAAAACAACGTTTTCCAAATTAAAATTGAGGCGTACAAAGAAACAAAATGCAAATCAAGGAATAATTAATTTTTGAAGGTCGAAGAAAATGATCGAATAATGTACTGTGGAAATTTTATATTCCAGCATAAGCTAGCAACGAGATAAAACAAAAACAGTGCATGTCGTCAAGGGTTAAAACGACAATAATCGTTGTAAGCGACCTTTAAGAAAAATATTCTGAAGTGCTATTTCAAACGTTTTACTACCTGTAATCGAAATACCTGCTGATGACAGAACGGACTCGAGTAGTAAGGTAAACGACCGCATCAAGACACATTAGCTTCTGAGCTGCTAGCTTTTTCCCAGCGCACGTCCAACAGAAGCACTGAAAATACCCGAATTGAACCTCTGTCTGGAAATTACAAGAGCGCGGTTGAACCGTCTTCGATCGGTATCTTTATCTTCAGAGCGCAATGCTCTTTCATTGCGGTTTAGAACGACATCTGTTGTTGGGGCATAGTGCAGTAGTTACGATTATTAAAACAAGTTTCTGACTGATTTTTGTATTGTCGCATCAGTGATACGTTTCGCCGTCATTTTTTCTTTTCGTTTCAAATATTTCTGTGCTAAATATTTAGAATGTTTACTTACGGAGTATACATTACGAACTTTTTCTAGCTGGGCACTTGAATTCGTAATGCTCTCTACTTAACGAATTTTGTGTAACGTGTGGCATAGAAACACATATAATTTACTCACCGCTGACGTTCATCTGAACAAAAGACAATCAATATGAGCAAAGAGATTAGATGTTATGACGGTCAACAGTGCATAGAGTTTGCATACTTCTGCAATCTTGTTTTGTGTATCCTAGTATTGGAGGGAAATATGCTCATAACTGCTACGGTTTGGAAACATCTGACTTCTTACAAACAAATACGTACTAAATAATAAATTAGTTATAAAATACCAATACAATTAAAGTACAGTAAAATCTTGGTTACAGCGCATAACTCGTAAATACAAGTATTATCATTACTCTGCTTACATATTCAGCTACTAACGGAGCAGGAACTACAATCGAATCTTTTGAATGAATTCACCTCTTGGTTTCCATTCATTCTTTCTATTGAAAATTTTTCATGCTAGTGTATCTAAATTTTTTTAAAAGTTCAAACGTCAAGCTTTAAAGATATGTGCAGTGAAAGGAATATGCGATTTTCTACGCCAGAATGCAGCACTTACGCAGAACGTCTTTCATTATAAAGATCCCTTTCGCTCTGCCACATCTACGAATGACTGGGCCAGTTAGGTTGTTATTGTGCATTAAGTGTAACATGCAACATAACCTCCTGGCTGCCACGGATGCTTCAGAGAGAGATCGCCTGTCCATTTCACATCGACAGTGCTTTCGTAAAAATACCATGCGTGGTCGGCCATTGCCTAAGTAAGTGTAATCTATTGTAATAACTTGATGTTAATTACATATGAGGCATTCCTAGTGATGGTCGTATAGCTGTGGAAATAAGTACCAACAGAGGATAAAATACACTTGTGATTGGCAAAGACATTGTAATTTTGCATGTTGTTTAATACTTTCATAAGGGTGCTCTGCAATGCGTAGCTTGTACCTGGTGTTCAGTATCTTTCCCAGTTGTGTGACACATAATTGTCTGCTTGTTCGCGCTCAGCAGTAAATGAAATACTTCTGCAATCTTGTTTTGTGTATCCTAGTATTGGAGGGAAATATGCTCATAACTGCTATGGTTTGGAAACATCTGACTGATCGATTCCTACGTACGACACCCGTGACTTGTACGACGTTTTATGCAGAAATAACGCATGTGGTGTCATTGTTGAAGTGCTTTACGTTTACGTGATGTACGTCAATTGTTTGATGTTGAAAAAACAGATGGCCACGGGGTGGGGAGGAGGGGGGCATCGAACCCACGACCTTCGCGTTATTAGCACGACGCTCTAACCAACTTTTTTTTTTGTTCTTTGTATTTGGTCGCAGCGGAGGTCACATGACATCTGTTGAAGCTCCTTGTTGATCTTTTCAGTCAGTTTTTTTTATTACAGAGGCCAACCACCTCTCTGACCGAACACGCTGAGCTACCGTGCTGGCGTAACGGGCCTGACATTCAGCGCTGCGAAGATTTCCTAACTCCAGTACACGTTTCTCAATAGTTATTTCCTTTGGACTTACATACTTACTAAGAGATAATTTATAGTAATTACATATTTAAATAGCTGATTTTAGCGCTCTACGATATCTAAAAGCGAGGCAATGCCGTATGTGCTACGCTTTACATAACTGTGGGAGACAAACTTTATCCATCATCGAACACAAGCGTATCTTGAATGTAGCAGTAAGGGATGTCGGTATTCATCTTCGTATAATATGAAGACATGAAAAACGAGAAATACGGCGGTTCCTAAGGACATGTTGCCTTTCTATTAGCTGTGACGAGCCCCAGGTTATCTTTGCAGTCATTCCTGTTGTCCCGCACCTTTTCAGCAACGGGATCACAAGGCGATATGACAACAAATGCCCGCAGCTCGTGGTCGTGCGGTAGTGTTCTCGTTTCCCACGCCCGGATGCCCGGGTTCAATTCCCAGCGGGGTCAGGGATTTTCTCTGCCTCGTGATGACTTGGTGTTGTGTGATGTCCTTACGTAAGTTAGGTTTAAGTAGTTCTAAGTTCTAGAGGACTGATGACCGTAGATGTTAAGTCCCATAGTGCTCAAAGCCATTTGAACCATTTTGACAACAAATTATGTTGACGTCCTTCAGAACTGTAGTTCAATATTGAACCAAAGTTACTTGCTTTGTACAGTGCACAAATGGTCACGAACTCAGTGTTTCTGGAATTCTCGACGCAATATACGTCGACCACAATAAACGCACTCGTATATACCATGTCTCGAGGTACATGTCAAAATTCTCCGGTAACACAACACTACACTTACATAAGGCATTTTATTACAAAGTAACTTTTGTTGCGCAGTGCTACCAACATAAAAGTATAATCTCCAAAAACACGCTTCTCGAAGAGACAAACAGCAAAACGGATGAAAAGTATTGTAAACAAAGCATCACTGAAAGAAAGTTCGAAGGATATAAATCTAGGATGTCACACAGTGTACCCATCCATCAGAGGAAAAATACTGCTCATTGCAGATTTGAAATTTTTAAAATGAATCGTGTGCTCTGAAAAAAAGTGCATTACAGAAACATGGCGCATGTGATGCTACTTTAAAAGAGTTATGTCGTGTAGAAGACCGGTCAATGTGCATGAGTTTGCAGCAACGGCATTTCGGCCGTGGTGGCCGAGCGGTTCTAGGCGCTACAGCCTGGAACCGCGCGACCGTGACGTTCGCAGGTTCGAATCCTGCCTCGGGCATGGATGAGTGTGATGTCCTTAGGTTAGTTAGGTTTCAGCAGTTCTAAGTTCTAGGGGACTGATGACCTCAGATGTTAAGTCCCATAGTGCTCAGAGCCATTTGAACCATTTCGAAGGACGTATACATGTAAAGGTAATGACAGGTACATCTTCTCATGAAATGATGGGTCAAGTTTGCGTTGATACATCTTTTATCCTGTTCACAACAGAATAAACAATGCAGGTTTCAAAAAATTTGTACAGGCTCAACTACCAATTGCAACTGCAGCCTTTATATCTCGAGGAATAATTTGCAACTATGTATTTTTCCGCAGAAATACTTTCATTTTCAATATTTTTCATTGTTATAAACAAATAACCTGATTAAAAAGAAACACAGAACGCCTTAAGTAAACCACTTGTTTTGAAAATACACAGTATGGAATTGCTGATGTGGGCTTCAGTCCGAAGACTGGTTTGATGCAGTTCTCCAAGCTACTCTATCCTGTGCAAGCCTCTTCATCTACAAATGACTGCAGAAACATACATTGTCCTGGCGATTTTTACTCCCCATACTTACCTCCAGTACTAAATGCGTGATCCCTTGATTCTCAAAATGTGTCCCATCAACCGATCCCTTCTTCTAATCAGGTTGTGCCAGAAACTTCCTCATTAGTTACGTGTTCCACTTAATCGTCAGCATTCTTCTGTAGCACCACATTTCTAAACCTTCTGTCTTCTAAACTGTTTGTCGTCCCCCATTCGAATCATCCGGCAGGGACTACACAGGAGGAAGTGTTATTTGGAGAAACAAAACTGGCGTTCTACGAATCGGAGAGAGCAATGTTTGATCCTTTAATGAAGCAAGTACGTTAGAATATTTAAAGAGTGAAATGGATAACTTGAAGTTAGATATAGTTGGTATTAGTGGAGTTCTGTGGGACGAGGAACAGAACTTTTGGTTAAGTGAATACAGGGTTATAAATACAAAATCAAATAGGGTAATGCAGGTGTAGATTTAATTACGAATAAGAAAAGAGATATGCGGTTAAGCTATTATGAGCCGGAAAGTGGACGCATTATTGTAGCCAAGATAGACAAAAAGACAACACCCACGACAGTAGCACAAGTTTATATGCCAACTAGCTCCGCAAATGACGATGAGTCTGAAGAAATGTATGAGGACCAAAGAAATTATTCAGATAGTTAAGGAAGACGAAAATGTAATTGTGATGCGGGACTGGAGTTCGATGGTAGGAAAAGGAAGAGACGGAAAAAATTACTAGGTGAATATGGATTTAGGGAAAGGAATGAAAGAGGAAGCCTCCTGGTAGAATTTTGTACAAAGCATGAGTTAATCAACGCAAACACTTGGATTTTATACTCATGAAAGAAGGTTGTTTATGTGGAAGAGACCTAGAGACACTGGAAGGTTTCAGTTGATTATATAATGGTGAAAGTGAGATTTTTGAAACAGATTTTAAAGTGCAAGACGTTTCCAGGGGCCGATGTGGGCTCTGCCCACAATGCATTGGTTATGAACTGCCGATAAAAGTTGAAGAAATTGCAAAAAAGGTAGGAAAATAAGTGGGTTGGAGCTGGATAAGCTGATACAACCAGAGATTTTTGAAAGTTTCAGAGGGAGCATTAAGCAACGGATGACTAGAACAGCGTAAAGGAACACTGCAGAAGACGAATGGGTAGCTTTAAGAGATGAAATAATGAAGGCAGCACAGGATCAAATAGATAAAAAGGCAAATCCTAGTAGAAATCCTTGTATAAGACAGGAGATATTGAATTTAACTGATGAAAGGAGAAAATTTAAAAGTGTGTCAAATGAAGCAGGCGAAAGGGTATAGAAGCGTCTAAAAACGAGAATGACAGGAAGTGTTAAAAAAATGCGAAGCAGGAATGGCTAGAGGACAAATGTAAGGATTTTGGAGCATATTTCACTAGGGGAAAGATGAATACCCCCTACAGGAAAATTAGAGGCCTTTGGGGGAAAAAAGAAGCAGCTGTATGAATACCAAGATCTGAGGAAAACCAGTACTAAGCAAAGAAGGGAAAGCTGAAAGGCTGAAGGAGAATATAGAAGGTCTCTGCAAAGTAGATGAACTTAAAAGAAACATTTTATAAAGGAAGCGAACGTAGATGAGGATGGGATGGGAGTTATGATAATGCGATAAGAGTTCGAGATAGTACGGAAAGACCTAAGTCGAAACAAGGCCCCAGGAGTAAACGGCATTCTGTCAGAACTACTGATAGTCTTGGGAGAGTCAGTCATGACAAAATTATTCCGTCTGGTATGCAAGATGTATACCCTCAGACTTCAAGAAGCATGTAATGAATGCAATTAGAAAGAAAGCAGGTGCTGACGGGTATAAAAATTACTGAATTATCAGTTTAATAAGTCATGGTTCCGAAATACCAGCACAGATTCTTTTCAGAACAATGGAGAAACTGATAGAAGTTGACCGCAGGGAACAGCAGTTCGGATTCCGGAGAAATGTAGAAGCTGACCTCAGGGAAGATCAGTTCGGATTCCGGAGAAATGTAGGACCACATGAAGCGATATTGACTCAACAACCTACTTTAAAGGATATGTTAAGGAAAGGCAAATATAAGATTATAACATTTGCAGACTTAGGGAAAGCTTGTGACAATGTTGACTGGTATACTCTCTTTGAAATTCTGAAGGTAACAGTGGTAAAATATTGGGAGCGAAATGCTATTTTTAATTTGTACAGAAACCAGATGGCAGAGTCGAGGGGCATGAAAGGGAAGAAATTGTCGAGAAGGGAGTGAGACAGACTTGTAGCCTGTCCCCGATGTCATTCAATCTGTATATTGAGCAAGTAGTAAAGGACCCAAAGAAGAATTTGGAGCAGGAATTAAAGTTTAGGGAGAAGAATTATAAACTTTGAGGTTTGCCGATGACATTGTAACGCTGTCAAGGACAGCAAAGGACTCGGAAGAGCGGTTAAACAGAATGCACAGTGTCGTTAAAGGAGGTTGTAAATGAAAATCAAGAAAAGCAAGACAATGATAATGGAATTTAGTCAAATTCAGTCAGGTAATGCTGAGGGGATTAGATTAGGATATGAGACACTTAAAGTAATAGATGAGTTTTCCTATTTGGGCAGCAAAATAACTGATGGGCGAAATAGAGAAGTTATAAAATGTAGGCTGGCAATGGCAATGGCAATGGCGTTTCTGAAGAAGAGAAATTTGTTAACATCGAGTATAGGTTTAGGTGTTAGGAAATCTTTTCTGAAGGTACTTGTCTTTAGTGTAGCCATGTATGGGATTATTACGTGTATTGAAATCAACTTTTTTTCTTAGAGGTTGTGCTAAATGCTTATTAAAGATTATGGCTTGTGCGAGATAAGACTGCAGCTCATGTTCAGTGAACAAGATAACGGTGCAGTAGTGTCATGTGTTAAGGAGGCACTCGAAACATTTAGTTCTGGCCAGGAGCATTTAGAGAAGCGGTGACTCACCTTTAGAACAAATGACCAAGCGCCTAATAGACCCGTTTCTGATGAGAGGAACCCTCCAAAGTACACGAAGTCTGTAAAGAAACTTCTAAAGAAACAGTGACTACTACATAACAGGCATAAAAAAACTTGGATTATAGGTTGACAATGACAAACGCAACGCGTATGGACGTTAAAAGGGACATGCGTGAAACCTTGAACGACTACCGTAGCAGAATTTACGACAGTCATCTCACAGGACGAAGAAGATTTATTATTGGATGTTGCAACGCTAGTTCAACCATTTCGACGTGATTAGTGTCCCTTGGGTAGTAATGTTTTATCTCACCGGTGAGCTTGTAAAATAAATCTCATTTGGTGCCTTCGGGGGTACCTTTACCACATTTCATTCACAGGCTTCGAGAAAAAGACATACAAATTTTACAATTTTCCTCTTCATCGTTTACGCTGATAAGAGCCTCTGTAAAGTCTGAGTATTTATATACATATCTGTAACTGGAATATCTTCTACGATTATGTCCATACTAGCACTCAGTTATTACGCGATATGTTCTGCTCAGTGTGTGACGACCATACAGAACCTCGTACCTCATAATTGGTTCTAACGAAAGTTCCATAGCGGATGTAGCTCTGACTTTATTATATGCGAAACAGAGAGAAAGCTAAGACGATGTTGCGGCTTTCGTAGTTTGCAAAGTCCATTGGGCAATATAGGAATAACGGATGAGTGAAGATTTAATGTGAATACAGCAATTTACTGATAAAGAAAGCAAACAGTTTGCCAATAGTGGAACATAGCGATTTGACGTTGGCGATGAGAATTACGACACCAAATACCGAAAATTATTATCGCTGCATCATGTTCAGGCTTCTCAAAATGTTGCTTGATTTTAATAATATGTTGCTGCGAGTTGTGTTGCATGCCTTGTGGAGTAGCTTCGGCGTCTCTGGCTGACGTGATCCAGGTCGCCATTTCAAATCCGATCACCAGCAACTACTTGTTATTCAGTATTTATAATTTCTGGGAGGTTCTAGCAACGTCTTGTGTTCCTAACGTTTGCAAATTCTCAAATATTCTATGTCTGTATAAACAGCAGCACTATCCGTTCAGCTGTTCTGTTCTGGCGTTACGTTGTTGTGTTTTCGTTGCTAAGTATTGCTCTTCATATGTGACACTGCTTTCGGTTTTAGACTTAATTCTGCTTAAGATGTGACAATATACAGGGCGTTAAAAACGTATTGCAAGATTTTTAGAGCTGGTATTACTATCCAAAACAATACAAAAATGTTCAATAAACATGCGCTCTAAAATACACTACTGGCCATTAATATTGCTACACCAAGAAGAAATGCAAATGATAAACGGGTTTTCATTGGACAAATATATTATACTGACATGTGATTATATTTTCACGCAATTTTTGTGCATAGATCCTGAGAAATCTGTACCCAGAACAAACATCTCTGGCCGTAATAACGGCCATGATACACCTGGGCATTGAGTCAAACAGAGCTTGGATGGCGTGTACAGGTACAGCTCCCCATGCAGCTTCAACACGATACCACAGTTCATCAAGAGTAGTGACTGGGGTATGGTGACGAGACAGTTGCTCGGCCACCATTGACCAGACGTTTTCAGTTGGTGAGAGATCTGGAGAATGTACTGAGCAGGGCATCCGTCGAACACGTAGCGCTCTGTATGAAAATCACTGGCTGCGCTGTGTGCAGTCTGTGGCTGGTTTGCATTGTTGTCTGCCATTGTAGTGTTGGGCAGCTGGATGTTAACAGCGCTTAGCGTTGCGCAGCTGGAGGTGAGCCGCCAGCAGTGGTGGACGTGGGGAGAGAAATGTCGGAGTTTTGAAATTTGTAAGCCTGGATGTCATGAACTGCTATATATAGTATGACTATTAAGGTAAATACATTGTTTGTTCTGTATTACAATCTTTAATTGGCTAACTATGCCTATCAGTAGTTAGTGCCTTCAGTAGTTTGAATCTTTTATTTAGCTGGCAGTAGTGGCGCTCGCTGTATTGCAGTAGCTTGAGTAACGAAGATTTTTGTGAGGTAAGTGATTTGTGAAACGTGTAGGTTAATGTTAGTCAGGGCCATTCTTTCGTAGGGATTTTTGGAAGTCAGATTGCGTTGCCCCAAAAATATTGTGTTTCAGTTTAAGCACAGTCGTGTATAATTTTTCTAAGGGGACGTTTCAACCTACTCCGCATTTTTGTTTTGTTTCGTTTACTGCTTGCTCAATATACAGATTGGATAACATTGGGGATAGACTACAACTCTGTCTCACTTCCTTCCCAACAACTTCCTCCCTTTCATGCCCCTCGACTCTTATGACTGCCACCTGGTTTCTGTACAAATTGTATATAGCCTTTCGCTCCCTGTATTATACCCCTGCCACGTTCAGAATTTGAAAGAGAGTGTTCCAGTCAATATTGTCAAAAGCTTTCTCAAAGTCTACAAATGCTAGAAACGTAGGTTTGCCTTTCCTTAATCTAGTTTCTAAGATAAGTCGTAGGGTCAGTTCTACTGAATCCAAACTCATCTTTCCCGAGGTCGGCTTCTACCAGTTTTTTCCATTCGTGTGTAAAGAATTCGCGTTAGTAGCCGTGGCGTATTAAACTGATAGTTCGGTAATTTTCACGTCTGTCAACACGTTCTTTCTTTGGGATTGAAATTATATTATTTTTGAAGTCTGAGAAAACTACGCAAATAATTTAACTTCACGACAGTCTCTGTGTTCCCCAAAGGCAGTGTGCGTAATCAGTGTGTGACCGGATTTTTAAAATTTTTTAGATCCACCGCCTAAACGCAGTAACAGTGGACAGAGAAGGTACCGAGGTGTAATGGCTTCGAGGCTGGGCGCACGCCATTTCGAGTCGTTCACTAGCCGCCCTAGACAGACTGACGTAACACAAACAGCTGAGTGGTGGAGCGGAGCTTCCGCGTGCTCTGCATTGCGTAACGCCAGACTCCGGCCAGTCTTAGCCAAAGCAAACACAGCGGTCAGGAGCGGTAGGCACTGGGTATTAGAGCCCGCGCAGACCCGACGGCAGCGCACGCATGGGCGAGGGGAAGGCTGCGGGCAGACGACGGAGGGGAAGTGCCGTTATGAGGTGGAGAACACACACACATCTTTTGCAAATATTAAGCGGGCCCCTTCAGACCTACACCGGCATGGTCACGTTCAAAAACATCTTTCACCGCTGCTTTTGTTAGTCTAAAAAGGATTCCGCCGATCACAAGGTCTGCAAAAAAATATTTTTTTAATGTTGTTTGAAATTTGATAACTGACTTATGAAAGGGAAGCAGCGGTTGGGAAGGGAGTGAGACAGGGTTGTAGCTTCTCCCCGATGTTATTCAAAAATGGTTCAAATGGCTGTGAGCACTATGGGACTTAACTTCTGAGGTCATCAGTCTCCTGGAACTTAGAACTACTTAAACCTAACTAACCTAAGGACGACACACACATCCATGCCCGAAGCAAGATTCGAACCTGCGACCGTAGCGCCTAGAACCGCTCGGTCACCCCGGTCGGCCATGTTATTCAATCTGTATATTGAGCAAGCAGTGAAGGAAACAAAAGAAAAATTCGGAGTAGGTATTAAAATCGATGGAGAAGAAATAAAAACTTTAAGATTCGCCGATGACATTGTAATTCTGTCAGAGACAGCAAAGGACTTGGAATAGCAGTTTAAAGGAATGGACAGTGTCTTGAAAGGAGGATATAAGATGAACACCAAGAAAAGCAAAAAGAGGATAATGGAATTTAGTCGAGTTAACTCGGGTTACACTGAGGAGATTAGATTAGGAAATGAGACACTTGAAGTAGTAAAGCAGTTTTGCTATTTGGGGAGCAAAATAACTGATGATGGTCGAAGTAGAGAGGATATCAAATGCAGACTGGCAGTGGCAAGGAAAACGTTTCTGAAGAAGAGAAATTTGTTAACATCGAGTACAGATTTAAGTGTCAGGCAGTCGTTTCTCAAAGTATTTGTATGGAGTGTAACCATGTATGGAAGTGTAACCATGTATGGAAGTGAAACATGGACGATAAATAGTTTGGACAAGAAGAGAATAGAAGCTTTCGAAATGTGGTGCTACAGAAGAATGCTGAAGATTAGATGGGTAGGTCACATAACTAATGAGGAGGTATTGAATAGAATTGGGGAGGAGTTTGTGGCACAACTTGACTAGAAGAATGGATTGGTTGGTAGGACATGTTCTGAGGCATCAAGGGATCACCAATTTAGTACTGGAGGGCAGCGTGGAGGGTAAAAATTCTAGAGCAGAACAAGACATGAACACATTCAGCAGATTCAGAAGCATGTAGGCTGCAGTACGTACTGCGAGATGAAGCAGCCCGGACAGGATAGAGTAGCATGGAGAGGTGCATCAAACCAGTCTCAGGACTGAAGACCACAACAACAACATGTACTTTTCAGCGCTGATTTCAGAAATGCAATCCATTTTTTTCTATCACGTCAAGTTTTCTCACAAAAAAGGGAGTATTTTTGGGTAATAACAGAATTTATGCAATTTATCACATTTCTTCCAACGTTTTAAAATTTTATTTAATTCATAAATCTTGTTCTAAACTACATTTACAGTACACTTCCGTTTCTCTTTAGGCTCGTAAGTCCTTATAACAACGCTTCTTTTATTGCTTTTCCGGCTGTGGACTCGTTGAGGATCATCTCTTTTTATCATCCAGCAGTAGTCCGCTATCATGTTGACGTTCCATCTTCCTTGATATCTTCTTTCCATTTCTTTGACGTTTTAGTGGAATCTTTCGCCCTGCTCTTCACTTACATCACCAATGTTTGGAGGGAAGTAGTCGAGATGTGATTGGAGAAAATGATCTTTAATGGTTCATAGGGCTCTGAGCACTGTGGGACAACATCTGAGGTCATCAGTCCCCTAGAACTTAGAACTACTTAAACCTAACCTAACCTAAGTATATCACACACATCCATGCCCGAGGCAGGATTCGAACCTGCGACCGTAGCAGTCGTGCGGTTCCGGAATGACGCACCTAGAACCCCTCGGCCACCGCGGTCAGCGAACTTTAATGCTTCAGGTCCATGAGGAACAGGGCGAATGTCTGATTTAATGTTAGTGTAACAAATATTCTTTTTGTTTTTCAAATTGAAACCTCGTACGTTGCAAGAACAGAAATAGCAGTCATCACTACGATTTTTGGGCTCCCTCCAAACAATTGCTATTCCAAACGTAAGGAATGCTTTTTACGTTGAAACCATTGCATCAGTTCTTCAACACACACTGAACAAACTTTGTGTGGGGCCCATGGCTTATCGTGATCGCTTAGCTTTATACCTAAATAGGCGAAATATACTTTTTCAACAAAATCGGAAATATTTCTTTGTTGCTTTCTAACGGTATAGGTACCACAAAAGTAGCAGAAGCAATCCGGCGAGTTTATACATCCTCTGATAGCCATTGTCCACAAAACAACTTCACAACACGAGAAAACAATCACTACTTTAAAGCACTAGTAACAACAACACGTGAACAGCACAGAGTGAACTTTAATGCTTCAGAACTGTGAACTGTGAACTGAAGGACAACAGCAGAGGCTCACTTCTTGGTGATGGCGGGGGAAGGGGCACCGCGACGTACAGGCACTGACACGAGGATACTGCTGCTTTCTCCTAATCACTCCTTATTTTACTCATATCTAGTATAAAAACGGCTAAATAACATTTATGGAGATCCCAAAAACCAAAATTCAAACTCACCAGAGTGTTGAAATATCGAAAAAAGCTAAAACTAGATAAGCAGTTTGAGAAATAACTGATGGAATTTTTTCTTTATTTTTCCCGAAATCAACGTTGAAAACACTATAAAAACCACTTAATAAATTTGAAACAATTTTTATGTCGCAGACCTGTGTAATCAACGATTAATTTTCGCCTGGCTTTCAGAGAAGTGTCACGAGTGACGAATTTTAAATAAAACCTACGCATTTCTCTTGCTGCGATGTTAAAATTTGCTTCTTTTGCCGGAACACAGCGGAGTTTACCCAGTCTCACCTCACTAAAACGTTGTGCAGACGCAGTCGCGAGATAATTCTGAAACAGTGCTTTATTAAGCAAGGAACTAAGGAAATGTAAGGTCATTATCATATGAAAAAGCACGTCCTCCGTACAAAATAAACGTGTAACATCTTCACTTATCTTGTTCCAAAACTCGTAGCGTTTCTGGCTGCGCCCTTAAAAATTACATTCTTTCATCGAAAAAGTCTGTGGTTCATGGAATAACACACTCGATAATGACTTTTTGCATTATGACCATACGGCAGCATACTCACCTCTTTGCGTGTTATCAGTTGCCAAAATCTCATTTTCATATCTCATATCGCTTATGAAACATAAAGAATGTTGTGTATATTTCACTCTGGCATCGCTGTGCAGCGTGATCGCAAATGAGTGTGCTACGTCAGATCATTTTTCTCTGGATTGGTCACAAATAAAGACCTCCGTCCAAGCCTAAGAAAAATACAATAAGGCAAATGTCATAGGTAGCAACATACTGTGTAACATGCATCAAAGGCAAAATCATAGTGACCCCTATTTTTCATTCCATACTTCTTTCCAATTCCACATAAACATCACAATACCTGTGACTATTAACGAAATTATGGGCACATCATAATGAACCTCACATGTAAAGCTACAAGTACAGCAAAAATGATTTTTTTTATTGAATACTTTCTGTAAAATCGTTTGAGAAAGACTGCAGGACGTGCGCCTCGATTCTGTCATAGCCGAGCAACCGAAAAGGGGCCAAACGCAGTCAGCCTCCCCTTGCGAACAACCGAAAGAATTCGCCAGCATTTTGAACGAAAACTGGTCACTGCGCATAGTTCACCTTAAACTGCCCGTACCATGCGCTGCAGCACGCAGTATACGGTACCAGAGGCGACCCAACGTACGTGCGCAGAACACAGCTGTTTCTCCGTTCTGCGCATTACGTCTCCGTCGAGGAGTCCCATTCAGTTCACGCGAGCTCACACAGATCCACGTGAACTCGTAAGTTCCTTGTGCACTATCAGACCATATGTTAAACCTGAAAATGGTGGCGTATGATCTGTTTGTCAAAGATAGGTGGTATTTGATGTATTTGAGCAAAATTTTGACCGACAGAAAATTTAGCCAGATGACGGACATTGTGGTGCTGTTTCACCGCAAATGCTTAGTGAAAAAAGGTTTCATTGCAATTTAGTACGGTTTTATTGCTAATTTTTTTCTCTGTATAGTGAGTTTCCACAGCCATGTTAACTAAGATCAAAGATAAGAAGGAAATAGCACTTCCAGTTACCAAAACGGCAGAGGTGTCGCAACTTTCCCGGCCTTGTATTACACAGGAATAGGTTAAGAAGGAAATCAGCATTCTACTCACAATAAACAAGCGGAAGAGCAACAAAACAAAGAAAACAGAAGTTCTCCAGTTGTTCGACGGATGATGTAGGATATTTGTTCCCACGTTGTGGTATTTGAATTTATTTTCGCATACTTGTCTTGTTTTTGAATTTGTGGGCTAAGTAGCTTTAAGCAAGTTAATAAAAGTTTCACTGTCTCTTTGGATAAACTAGATGTAGTCATCAGGTTCCGAGTGTAACATTTCCCTTAACAGATTCTCATGTGAATATTGATGTCTCTCATTTTAAACCATTCTCTGGATCAGCATCTTGTTTTCATCTTCTTATTTAAATATAGCGCCCGAGTCACATTTAGAAATGCTTTATTTGCAGTGAAAGGTCTCTGTTGGATTCCTTTCATGTTAATTTTTTAAATATGTTGTCATTTACGGCATAAATTCCTCTTCTAAATTTACTATGGTGTTTCTATCTGGAAGGAGACTGAGCAGTGAAACGTGTTACTTTTACACATAAACAAGAACGATCTGTCACACTACCACACTTTAAAACACAGTTTATATGTAATTCATGTTACACAGTCTCATACGGAAACTACATCAGTTTTCTTTTATATACTGTATATGATAAGATACAGTCATCCCCCTTCCCTTCTGTGTGAGAGGATGAATGGGCAAATGTATTTCTAGTTGCATGCTTGATGGTAGCAGACAAGCCTCTCTGCTAGAGAACAGTGGGACCAACGTCGCTGGCATCGCACCACACGCACGCGACCATGACGAGACGGCCGCGGTGAAACGACAGAAGACAGGGGATAAAGGGGCGTGGAGGTTTTTGACAGGTACTGTCCAGAGAAACTTGCAGACGTCAACGGCGACTATCATTTCCTGACGGATGCCCACTCTCAAGCGACAGTAAATCATGGTTCGGTGTTCTCTGGTTGCTAAGGGTGGCACAAAGAAGAGCCATTAAGTGTCATCCTTGCCCAGGAACATCAACCTGGCGTGTCAAACGAGGATACCGCACGAATTTGACAACACAATCATGGAACCAAATCGAGATGTACGTGACACGGGCCACCAAGAGAAACTTCGTGAGAGGGCAGAGACGGCGGGATTACACGCAACAGATGGACAAAAATCCCCACTGACAGCTGCGGCGACGAGCAACCCCCCCCCCCCTCCCTCTTATATTGTGCCTCGGAACACTCGAACTACCGAGTGTGCCAGTGAACAGTGATCATGCGGTTCTTAGTCCAATGCATATACGTGTGCTCTTTCAGAGAAACTTTGATAGTGTATTTTGCAGGGGATCGATTTATTGGTGTTTTTTTATTAGACTGAATCTTGTATTTTGCAGGTATTTTATTTATAGGTATTTTTTTTACACGTTGACTACTGTACTTTAAGAGCTGTTTTATTTCGCAATGTTTGTTTTTGTGTGTTGTATTATATTTGTGATATTTTGTTCCGTAAATTCATTCATGTAGCATTGCTTCGTTTCAGTCAGATAGCTATTCATGCTCATTGGACTGTGATCGATTAGCCTTTGCATGGGGCATATTTATAGTGAGGAACCCCTTAAGGGTAACAATCACATAATTAATTGTAGTTTCAGTATAATGACACAGTGATCATTGTTTGCTAACTAACTGAAAAATAGTAGAGTGATTAAATTAGTACCACAAAGTTATTTTAATTCTACACTTTATTAGTTTTATAAGATATAGAATTTTTTTGCAATAACCGCTTTCTAAAACGTTTTTTTTCTCTTATCTTTTTTTTTGCTTTTGCGGATTGTATATTGTAATATTCTGCTTTGTAATACTGGAGTTATTTTCATATTTTTTAAATTGCTATGGTACCTTTGCTAATTTCATAAATTTTACTTGTTAATAAACAGTCATAAATTTTCCTGTGATCAGTTGGCTCTTGCAATGAGCAAATACTGGTGAAGTCCATAAGGGTAACAACGAGAAATTGTTTTCATATTAATGACACAGGGACCATTGTTTTTACTTGCTGACCAAATTAGGTCTACACTATCTTTTAAATAGGTGTCACAGATTTTTTTTCTCTTTGAAATTGGTAGATTCTTAAGATGTGTTGAAATTATTGTGTTTTAGCAAGTAGCTGGTGACCTTTTGTCTTTTCTTTACATTTTTGGTTTAAGTTGGGTGTGAGAAGCCTGCTTGGGAATGTCCTAGCATGGCCAGAAAATTCCCTGCACAGTCTTTTCCCGGAGCGTTGGGGTTATGAAACGTCTCTGTTGGATTCCTTTCATGTTAATTTCTTAAATCTGTTGTCATTTACGGCATAAATTCCTCTTCTAAATTTACTGTGGTGTTTCTGACTATCCGGCAGGAGACTGAGCAGTGAAATGTGTTACTTTTACACAGAAACAAGAACGATCTGTCACACTAGTACACTTTAAAACACAGTTTATATGTAATTCATGTCACAGTCTCACACGGAACCTACATCCGCTTTCTTTTATATACTGTATATGATAAGCTACTGTCATCCCCCTTCCCCTCTCTGTGAAAGGATGAATGAGCAACTAGTTGCGTGCTTGATGGTAGCAGACAAGCCTGTCTGCTAGAGAACAGTGGGACCAACGTCGGAACAGGTAGCTACGCTTTCCAAAAGCAGAGAGGTTTCTACTCTTAGTATGGTCCTGTCCGTCTCTTGCCATGTTGGTATAGGAAGCTGCCTCTCTGGACACTTCCGTTTGTATCTGTTAAACACGCTCGGTAGGAGCCCAGGTCAGTCTGTCTGCGGTGAGCGTCTGAAGTGGTAAGATCTCAGGCTAAGCGCGTGTCTGCTAAGTCCGTAGGACCATGGATTTCTTAAGTTCAGCCTACCTGAAAATTTAATCACCTTTATTTCAGGTTTAGCTCTAAAATATCTAATGTTATCTTAAACTGCAACACAGTGAATTTCGAGTGTGAAGTTCAGAATATCTTCCTCTAGTTGCTTTGTCACTACTTTGTGAGTAAAGTGGAACCACGTATTGATCAGTAACTCTAACTAAGATCATCAATCTTAAATGCGAATGTGCGTGAGATTATAACGTCTCGTACTGATAATATTTTTCAATATAGCAACTTTTCTTTATGTTCAACCCACGTGGGGTGTACTTTGTGAGACCAGTACCACGTGCTTATACAATTGTTTGACCCATGAGGTTAATAGTAAGACGATAGTAACCAGTTTGAGGTTTTTCTTTTATAAATTGCTTTTCGATCTAATTTATTTTAATTATCAAAATTATTGTGGAGTTACACTCTTTGTGTAAACCAAGTTGACCACGTGAAGCATGTGGTGTAATCATCAAAGTAGCCCTCAGCTATTCTTTTCAGGAAGATTTCACAGAGAGGTAGTATGAATTTATTATATCAGTGGGTGGTAAGTTAATGACGGACATGTTTGCGCTACGAACGTAACTTCTTTGGGTGAAAATTGAATCTGTTGGTTGTGGTTCATTTCCTCTTGGATATGTTTGAACGTTCTTCTTGTGTTATTTTATGCAGTTTTGTATGTAGTCTCCCAATCTTGGCTCCCTATTTGATGTGTTCTGTAGATTACAAACTGACATTTTCACAATGCTAAATAAGGCACCAGTTGAGTTATGAATCAAGTTTGATATGCTGAAATTTTATCGGAACAATGATCAGTGTTAAAATAAATGTCCAAATATAAACTGATTTGTTGCTTTAATTTAAATTGTCTTATATATATATATCACCAGTTATCGTAAGATGAGTACTAAAAGATTATAATTAATGTTAGTCTGGTTGGGAATTTGGTAGCTAGACTGGATACCTGATGAAACAGTTGCGCAGTAATGCAAGGTTAACTTCCTCACATAGCTTACAGCCTTTAACCCACTTTTATGGTCTTGAATATTAGCACCGCTTACACCACAAATTAATGCAAAAACATTACAGTAGTTTTCGCCATTCCCACTAGCGTCAAAGAGCAACATACACCAACAAGATCTCTTTCAAAAGAGTGATTAAACTGACAAACTTGTTCGATCGTGTATGAGTTTGTTTGACAAATTCGTGGACAGAACAGTGCTAATTAGACAAATAAGTTTGATGTGTAAGGGGGCCTTTACGACTTGGGGGTAGTAAGCTTTGTGTTGTCACTCTTTATTATCCTGTTCTCTTTGAAAAAGATACTGCCGAATTGTGCTCTGGATGTATCAAAAATATTATCAAAAAATTACACGTAATCGTATACTTGTCATAATTTTCCCAAAGTTCCACGAACATGTCACTCGGTGGGTTCGGCTCTGTATAAGAAGTTAATAATTACTAAAAATGCTACTGTCTGTAGCAGACATTTTGAAGAGGAAGAGGATATCTTCAGGGACTAGCACAAAAAGATCTTTAAGCCGACTGCAGTGAGTGGCCGACCGTAGTGGCCGAGCGGTTCTAGGCACTACAGTCTAGAATCGCGCGACCGCTACGGTCGTAGGTTCGAATCCCGCCTCGGGCATGGATGTGTGTGGTGTCCTTGGGTTAGTTAGGTTTAAGTAGTTCTAAGTTCTGATGACCTCAGAAGTTAAGTCCCATAGTGCTCAGAGCCATTTGAACCATTTTTCGTAGTCCCGAGTGCAGTGCACATTATTAAAGCCACTTCTGCCAGCAGATTACAGAGAAATGATACGAATGCTCGTAAAACTGGTAAACGAGTACTTCACACACTAGCGCGCTGTCACCGAAGAAAAAAAAAGAAAGACAGAGACAGAAGGCAACATCGAGGCTGAAATCGAAATACTTGAGAAAAAACTAATAAGTGAAACAAGAAAAAAATCAGCATTGAATAACACACAGAATACTCCGAGAAGAAATAAAGAAAACAACGGACTTGCTCATGCTTTACACAAACAGAGAAAGCAATGCCAAAGCTTTCAATTCCGACACAGAGCTAAACTAATGACCAAAGTACACCACATTTTACAAAAAACCTTCACAAACTCAGAAATTAAATGTCTCGTCACGTGCAAGAACGACCAATGAAGTTGGGGAGACATAAACGAAAACTTGCTTTCACGCTCTTTGTTCGAAGAAATTTAAATTTCCGTAAGAAACAAAATGGCAAGTTTCAGCTTTGAATAGATGAATATCTAATTCTTTTCGGCGTCATCCTGGCATTTTATTTAATATCTCTCGGTCAATTCAAGTTTCTGTATGATCATGGATGTGTCAGGTAACTGGAATTACGGCGTTTTCTTTTTTCAAACAGAACTGCTGATTGTTATACACAACAAGAGGAATGAGGGCTCGCACAGAAAAATCGAAGTGTTCGTTTTTCCCGCGCGCCGATCCAGAGTGGAACGAACGGTAGAGAGACAGCTTGTAGGTGGTTCATTGATCCCTCTGCCAGGCATTTCATTGTGAGTGGCACACTAATCACGTAGATGTAGCTGTAAATGTAAATATACATGTAACATTTATTGCCAAAACCTCTTGAAAATCGGCATTACAAATAGGACAGTTACCGTATTTACTCGAATCTAAGCCGCATCTGAAAAATGAGACTCGAAATCAAGGAAAAAAAATTTCCCAAATCTAAGCCGCACCTGAAATTCGAGACTCGAAATTCAAGGGGAGAGAAAAGTTTTAGGCCGCACCTCCAAATCGAAAGAAAGTCGGTCCATTTTAATATAAGACACAATTTAGATCGAATGAGTGTCGATACAGCTACAGTAGTTTGGTTGGAGTCATAAGCTTAGCAGTTAAGCTTTACCAGGTCAGGCGCTCCATCGGTATTTATACGGGTACCCTTCCTTTTTCCCGTGCTTCGTGTGGTTTGAATTGATTGCTTATTTT
This sequence comes from Schistocerca gregaria, assembly GCF_023897955.1. Lineage (NCBI taxonomy): Eukaryota > Metazoa > Arthropoda > Insecta > Orthoptera > Acrididae > Schistocerca > Schistocerca gregaria. The sequence goes on along the minus strand of NC_064920.1, from coordinate 1,081,815,799 downwards.
TCTTTGATCTCATAAGTGCCATTCTCTTTGTTATAGGTGTACTGTCATGCATTGTTTGTCTTCTGATAATGAGAGTTGACGGCCTGTCGCCGCTCGTGGCATGGCTTGCTTTTGTGCACGCTACCGCCGCTTACAACGGAAAAAAAAAGGGATTGGCAAGAGACTGCAATTTGTTGTTACTTACGCTGCTGCTTTCTTTGATAATGATCAACAAGAACCAAATAATTTAGTGCATATGGTAGATGTTCTAAACGAGAGTTTAGCGACAAATTTTCTCCGTTTGAAAATCTTTGCCGACGCCTCTTTAGTACATTACATTCTGCACAGAAATTGTAGTCATCTTAGATTTAAAAATCTAGTTAATTGCCGTGCTTCATTTCTGACTGTATCACTATTAGGCATAAGAATAATACGAATATAAACATGACACGATACGTATATTCTTCCGCGTTTGCTGTTGTCTCACTCTAGTTTCGCAGTTTATTAAGCAGACAGGATTTAAATGAGATAGCAGCAAAGACGAAAGAATACATGACAAAATGTTTATATTCGTATTATTCTTGTGGTGAAGAGAATACTGCATGTGAATCACAATTCATAAAAGTTCCTATTAGCAACCATCTCTTCTCACAGGTAGGAAAAAATTCAGAATGTAGAGTTTGCCATATTGACAAAAACCCCAAACATTCTTGCCAGTGGATTTTCGTAGTACACTGAAATGCTGCTACATTCGAAGATGAACAATACGGAATTTGTGTTTACTTCGTTGGATAATGTAAGAAAATGCAGTGGTCGAATCTCGGGGCGGAAAAATGAGCCCGTCTGCCACCTTTTTTTAATTTATTTACTGACGCAGACGTTTGGTGCCAATATTTATCTTTGTGCCTGCAAAGCATGCCTGCGTAGCGCTACATATATTCGACAGCAGAAGTTAGTTGTGGCGGTACCTACCAACATTTTTCAGAACTTCCGCTTACTTTGCACTCTATTCTAAGCCGCAGGCGGTTTTTTGGATTACAAAAACAGGAAAAAAGTGCGGCTTATATCCGAGTAAATACGGTACGTTTCACATGTGTTACGTAGAATGTTGTGTGGAATTAGCCCACCTCCTCGAATATTTACCCTTCCTCTTGGAAATACCGTGTGTATCGATACTCGAGAAGACTTTGCTGCCTCTGCCCACAGCACAGAGTTAGAGTCCTGCCTTAGCCTTGGGAGCGCGCCCCGCTGGCAGCTCACCGACCTTGCCGCAGCCACGCACCCGCTAGGGCTGGCTAGGGCCTCCTCGGTAAACAGGCCTGGCTGCCCGCTGTGCCCGTAAACACCTGCCACTGCTCCAAAGTCGGTCGGTAAACACATCAGCTCCCCTAACGACTGTCATTGTTGTTTATTTTCCACTACTGCCCAGGTAATAATGCAAGATCAAGAACAAACTATTCGGATTAAAAAGGGTATAAGACTGGGGTGTTGTCACCTATTCATCGAAGAAACAACGACAGAGATAAAGGAATGGTTGGAGAGCGGGACTAAAATTCAGGGTGAAAGGATGCCAGTGAATTCGCAGATGAGGTTGGTATCATCAGTGAAAGCGAAAAAGGACTTATTCAACGAAATGAACAGTTTAATGAGCACACACTGAGGACTGACAATAAACAGAAGAAATAGGAAAGTAATGGGGAGTAGAAGAAATAGAACAGCGAGAAACTGAACGTCGAAATTGAGGACCACGAAGCAGACGAAGGGAAAGATCTCTGCTACAATGGGAGCAAATAACCCATGATGGACGGAGCAAGGAGGACATAAAAAGTAGATTAGCACAGCCAAAAAGAGCATTCGTGGCCAAAAAAAGTCTACTAGTATCAGACATGGGCCGCAATTTGAGGAAGACACTTCTGAGAATGAACGTTTGGTGTACAGCATTTTATGGCAGAGAATCACATACTAGGGTGGCGGGGGGGGGGGGGGGGGGGGGACTGGAACAGAAGAGAGTCGTTTAAGATATGGTGTTAGAGAAGAATGTTGCAAATTAAGTGAACTGATAAGGAATGAGAAAGTTCTGCGCAGTATCGGCGAGGAGAGGAACATAATGGAAAATATTGACAAGAAGAAGCGATAGGATGATAGTACACAGGTTAAGACACCAAGGAATAACTTTCGCGGTACTTGAGGGAGCCGTAGAGGTAATACACTTTTGGGGACGATGGACACTAGAATAAATCCTGCAAATAATTGAGGACATAGTCTACAAATGCTGTTCTGGAACGAAGATGTTGGCACAGGATAGGAAATTAGTCGGAAGACAGATGACCCAGTAAAAGATTAAAAATGTTATTTTCAAGTGGTAGTTGGCGTACATGAAGACCAGCCACCAAGCTGTCCAGGCAAGAGTAATGTCTAGATACGTCTCTGACAGATGAAACGTACGCAACCATCCTGTCTGACCACCTGCATCCATTCATGCACATTGTGCATTCCGACGGAGTTGGGCAATTCCAGCAGGACAGTACGACACCCCACATCTCCAGAACGTCTATAGAGTGGCTCCAGGAACACTCTTCTGATTTTAGACACTTCCGCAGGCCACCAAACTCCCCAGACATTAAGATTATTGAGCATATATGGGATGCCTTGCAACGTGCTGTTCAGAAATCTCCACCCCCTCGTACTCTTACGGGCTTATGCACAGCCCTGCAGGATTCATGGTGTCATTTCCCTCCAGCACTAGTTCATACGCTAGTCGAGTCCATGCCACGTCTACTGCTGCACTTCTGCGTGCTCGTGGGGGAGGGGGGGGGGAGGGGGAGGGGTACATGATACTAGGCAGCTGTAGCAGTTTCTTTGGCTCTTCAATTCACAATTGCAGAAGATGACCAAGTCATTAATAAAGCAAACAGGTTCAAAACGGATGTAGGTTGCTGTAATTATGCAGAGATGAAGAGACGTGCACAGGATAGAGCACGATGGAGAGCAGCATCAAACCACAACAACGACAACATCAACGTTTGTTCCTTAATTCTAGATGTTGTCTCTTAGAGATATAGTGCTCTATGTTCGCCGCTGCTGCTACACGCATTGGAGTAAATGGTTCAAATGGCTCTGAGCATTATGCGACTTAACTACTGAGGTCATCAGTCGCCTAGAACTTAGAACTAATTAAACCTAACTAACTTAAGGGCATCACACACATCCATGCCCGAGGCGGGAGTTGAACCTGCGACCGCAGCGGTTGCCAGGCTCCAGACTGTAGCGCCTAGAACCGCACGGCCACTCCGGCCGGCAGCATTGGAACACGGCAGAATAATTATCTTAGAACTACCACACGTAATTGTATTTGAACGCTCAAAGAAAAAATCTGAGAGGCATTTTAGAGACGTTGCTAATGAGCTAAGGTACTTGCACAATACACGTTCTGCGAAGTAAGACAAATTTCAGTCAATCTGCAAGGAAGCCAGCAGATGAAAGTCTGACTCCTGCGTAACCGTTGCAAACTGAGTGACACGCTTTGCGAATTCCTTATTTAAATTTGAATGATAAGACCTTGGCTGACCACAGATTAAAGAAAGTAAGAGAAACATCTATTAATTCTATCTTTATCGAACAATGGTTCAAATGGCTCTGAGCACTATGGGACTTAACATCTCAGGACATCAGTCCCCTAGAACTTAGAACTACCTAAACATAAATAACCTAAGGACATCACACAAATACATGCCCGAGGCAGGATTCGAACCTGCGACCGTAGCGGTCCCGCGGTTCCAGACTGAAGCGCCTAGAACCGCTCGGCCACCGGCGGCCGGCGGCCGCCCCATCTTTATCCATGGTGGAATGGCTTGGTATTCAGCTTCATGACAAACACTAGAATAATTTACAACAAACATTTTGCCCCCAGCTTCACCAGTAAATGCATATGCAATCGTACCAAGTATTTAATAGACTTTCGTTTCGTTTGAGGCATATTGACAACAGTAACTGAGAAAAAGGACTGTCTCTGGTAGCTGTCCGATTTTCGGCTGTTACGCACCATGCGTCTCCAGAGAAGACGTTAACATGCATCTGTGGTGTTCAGGCGTGTAGCATGATCTTTGGCTCCGAAGCACGTTGACAGAATTATAGCGTCCACCTATTAATGCAAAAAGAAATTAGATATTCACAGTCTCACATATGTATGTTCATTTATGTATATAAAACTTTGAAAGAGCCTTCTTTAGTATTAATTATTCACTGCAAATGTTAATTTGAGTCAAACAGCTATGAGTAGCCCTGTATAGTTTACGTCACCGAACATTTTTAGCTGGTTCTCTCGCTTATTTAGAAATTAACAGTGATTTCTTAGAGTATAATGGTACACCTACTTTCAAGTCTACATCTCCTGCGGACAGTCACAAAATTTACATCATGTCTTAAACAGACAGATATAAAATTGTAAAGTATTCTTAGGGTGGTTAAGTGACAACACGTAATAGATATAGTGTGTACCTTATATTTCTCCTTACCTTTTGATAACTGCATTCAACGAAATATTTGTACGTCAGTGCCTATCCTCCTGAATTATCAATTTAGCATTTCAATAAATCCTTGTCTAGTATTAACGGAGAGAAATGGCGGATGTTCGCTCAAATACCAACCCGAGAGGACGTGGAAGAAGACAATGAAAAACTGAACTTCAAATAAAATAATTGATGAGAGTAATTCTTCCAGTGATTGTGTGCAAACGGACTGTCTCTTATTCTTGAACAGGATTTCCATTACAACTTATGACTTGGCGTTACATCGTTCTCGCACCCTGCTCGACGCACTGAACAACAGAAATAAGATATATATTGCCCTTCGTCCTATTGAAGTATTACAAATCATCTAAATACAGGAAAGAAATACCAACAGGTTATCGAACATTTTTATGTATAACCCCTTCTCATGCTAATCCCCCCCCCCCTCCCCTCTACGGCTAGCACCATTCTATTGGCCGGCCGAAGTGGCCGTGCGGTTCTAGGCGCTGCAGTCTGGAACCGCGAGACCGCTACGGTCGCAGGTTCGAATGCTGCCTCGGGCATGGATGTGTGTGATGTCCTTAGGTTAGTTAGGTTTAAGTAGTTCTAAGTTCTAGGGGACTGATGACCACAGATGTTAAGTCCCATAGTGCTTAGAGCCATTTGAACCATTTTGAATTTTGTTCATTTTAGTTTGTAAACTCAAGACCACTTGTACGTTAGTAGCCCTTCCTCTTATTCTCAGTTGTTGACACCCGAAGATGAAGCTTTAAGATTCGAAACCGGTCGTGGAATAAATTAAGAAAATTACTAGCAACTGAAGCAGATTTTTTATTCTATAAACAATGACTATTAGCGCCATTTCCAGTATTAAGCAACCTCAAATATGATTTTACCGTTGCATAAGTTCGATTAGCCTATTTTACCTAAATGTCGTCGGACTGTCGCCCAGAACTTCCTGGTAGATTAAAACTGTATGCTGGACCAAGACTCGAACTCGGGACCCTTGTCTTTTGCGGGCAAGTGCTCTACTGTGAAAGGCAAAGGTCCTGATCTCGAGCCTCGATGCGACACACAGTTTTAATCTGCCAGGAAGTTTCATATCAGCGCACACTCCGTTGCAGAGTGAAAATCTCATTCTGTCGCCCAATTTATGGGAACAACGTCAGGAGATCCAGTCAAATATTGATAAAGGAAAATTTGAAGAATTTGGTGGTTGTTCTACTATTTCATGGTGCTGAACTGCTGTGGTTAGTAGAGCTCCTCTCATAACAGACGCACTAAGCCTGAGTAAGGTTTATTGTCATATTTAAGTGTGCCCTCTTCTCTGCTAGAGAGTGTCTTGAGGGCCCGTGTAAACATTTGCCACAGACGCGACGTTCACGTCGCTTCTTTACAGTGAGGCCGTTTGTAGGACCGAGATAAGACGGGTGCGGCCACATAGACGCTGCCAGGGGCCGGACAGAAGCACAACAGACGCGTGTGAGCGGCCTTGCGTCCAGGCAGGGCCTTCACGGTGTTCCACAAGGCCTGCAGAAGCTTCGGGAAGGCATGCGTGCCCGGTAAACACTCTCTCCACACTCCACGCCGCGTCGCATGCATGCCGCTCGCTGTGACCACCGCGAACCATTCACTTCTCGTACTCTGGCTGCTGCACCGCTATTCACAGGCCAAATTTCTTGCTTTTTATACAGATACAACGTTGTTGTTGTTGTGATCTTCAGTCCGAAGACTGGTTTGATGCAGCTCTCCATGCTACTCTATCCTGTGCAAGCCTCTTCATCTCCGAGTACCTATCGCAGCCTACACCCTTCTGAAACTGCTTATTATGTGCGAAACTTTTTTCATTTAAAAAAAATGAAAAGCACCAGTTTGCTTTAGTTCTAAAATATTACTTTTATTGCTAACCGGTTTTCGGCTTATAAGGCCATCTTCAGACATTTACTGAGTATTATCACCAAAGAAGTTAACTGTTAGCATACAACATTGGAAGAGAAGTAACACATCTAGACTGAAGTAGAAACATACAGTAAGTAACATCTTTGCAATGAAATAGTAAAAACTGAACTGTACATAAATAACAATGGAGTTGACAGGAAAATCTTTAGCACAAATTAGGAATAGCATGCCTACATAACAATTTCTATTAATAAACAAAACTAATAAAATAAGATAAAATTAGTACTAGACAAGGCTGCATCAAGAGGTATGAAACATGGAGAGTGATACACAACCAATTAAAAAATAAGAGACAGTTGTCAATTTAAATTCAGAATACATAAGGAACTTCAGCAATATCAATGAGATAAACAGAATTTAATAAATGCAGGAAAATGGAGGTGTTTGAACAACATTATAATCAAAGCAGTGGCTGTGTACCAGTTTTCATTAAATACATGAGTAAATTAAAATATGAACAGTATTTGAAGAGACAACTACAAGGGGAGTTAAACATGGACAGTAATACATGTACAAGTTAAAAGGAAACCCTTAACTATTGAAACTACAGCCTATGTGGAATACAAAGACAACTGCAACAAATAAAACAACTTAATGAATACCGGAAAATGGGAATATGTATGAAGAGAGAGTGTGGGAAGTAATAAATGACAAAGATGATTATATGAAGTTTAAGAGAGGGGAAGTGTTGAGTTGTGTCTGGTCGTTTAGGATGAGATGTGGGCTGGGAGCAAGGTGTTTGTTAATTTCCATTAATTTCCAGGGTTTCCAGCAGGTTGAGTTTCTGGCCTTTGTTTGCTAAGTGAAGTACATGGGACACTGGCTGGTGGTTGTAACCCTCACTCAGTATATGCTGAGCAAATGCAAAGGCGAATTCTGCAACCTCCAGCTGCGTTCATGTTCAGCCAGCCTAGTTGATATGTCTGTGCCTGACTGACCAATGTAAAATTTGTCACAATCAGAACAGGTGATTTTGTATATCCCACTGTTGGCTAATAACTATATCTTGTCTTTGCTATTAAAAACACACTGGGCTGTCGTATTCCTGAAATGGTAGGAAACCCTATACTTGTAGTATTTCAGTGCTTTGACTACAATCTGTTATACCTGACCTAGAAATGGTAGTGGATGAGGAAGCAGGTGGGGCATAGAGGAGGGGTATAATTTTCCGTTTTTGTTTCCTGTGCAAGATGTGGTCAATTAGAACTGGATTGTAGCCATTGGCTGTAGCAATAAATTTTATTGTACCTAATTCTGCTTTAAAATCATCTCTGGACATGGGGATAGATATGAGACGGTGTACCATTGAGTAGAAAGCTGCATGTTTGTGAGCTATGGGGTGTTGTGAGCAAGAAGGTATGTTATTCATTTCACGCAAACTTCTGCAACCAACTCCCATCTGAAACTATTTACTGTTTACGACACTTTTTTCATAAAAACCTTGAGGTTTGGCGATGACATTGTGATTCTGTCAGAGACAGCAAAGGACTTGGAAGAGCAGTTGATCGGAATAGACAGTGTCTTGAAAGGAAGATGTAAGATGAACATCAACAAAAGCAAAACGAGGGTACTCGAATGTAGTCGAAATAAATCAGGTGATGCTGAGGGAATAAGATTAGGAAACGAGACACTTGAAGTAGTAGATTAGTTTTGCTATTTGGGGTGCAAAATAACTGAGGCTGGTCAAAGTAGAGAGGATATAAAATGTAAACTGGCGATGGCAAGGAAACATTTCTGGAGAAGAGAAATTTGGTAACCCTGAGCGTAGATTTAAGTGTCAGGAAGTCATTTCTGAAAGTATTTGTATAGAGTGTAGCCATGTGTGGATGTGAAACATGGATGATAAACAGTTTAGACAAGAACAGAATAGAAGCTTTCGAAATGTGGTGCTACAGAAGAATGGTGAAGATCACGTAACTAATGAGGAGGTACTGAATAGAATTGGGGAGAAGAGCAATTTGTCGCACAACTTGACTAGAAGAAGGAATCGGTTGGTAGGACACGTTCTGAGGCATCAAAGGATCACCAATTTAGTAGTGGAAGGAAGCGTGGAGGGTAAAAATCGCAGAGGTACACCAAGAGATAGAATACACTAAGCAGGTTCAGAATGATGTAGGTTGCAGTAGTCACTCGGAGATGAAGAAGCTTGCACAGGATAGAGTAGCATGGAGAGCTGCATCAAACCAGTGTTAGGACTGAACACCACAACAACAACGACAACATTCATTTCATGCGTCCATTTCACCCAATACATAATGATAGAAACAGGAGATTTGCCTGACATCGTTACAAAATGTCAGCAATGCTTCGCGAGACAATCAGTCTAGAATGAGATTTTCACTCTGCAGCGGAGTGTGCGCTGATATGAAACTTCCTGGCAGATTAAAACTGTGTGCCCGACCGAGACTCGAACTCGGGACCTTTGCCTTTCGCGGGCAAGTGCTCTACCATCTGAGCTACCGAAGCACGACTCACGCCCGGTACTCACAGCTGTACTTCTGCCAGTATCTCGTCTCCTACCTTCCAAACTTTACAGAAGCTCTTCTGCGAACCTTGCAGAACTAGCACTCCTGAAAGAAAGGATATAGCGGAGACATGGCTTAGCCACAGCCTGGGGGATGTTTCCAGAATGAGATTTTCACTCTGCAGCGGAGTGTGCGCTGATATGAAACTTCCTGGCAGATTAAAACTGTGTGCCCGACCGAGACTCGAACTCGGGACCTTTGCCTTTCGCAGGCAAGTGCTCTACCATCTGAGCTACCGAAGCACGACTCACGCGCGGTACTCACAGCTTTACTTCTGCCAGTATCTCGTCTCCTACCTTCCAAACTTTACAGAAGCTCTTCTGCGAACCTTGCAGAACTAGCACTCCTGAAAGAAAGGATATAGCGGAGACATGGCTTAGCCACAGCCTGGGGGATGTTTCCAGAATGAGATTTTCACTCTGCAGCGGAGTGTGCGCTGATATGAAACTTCCTGGCATTCTTTCAGGAGTGCTAGTTCTGCAAGGTTCGCAGAAGAGCTTCTGTAAAGTTTGGAAGGTAGGAGACGAGATACTGGCAGAAGTAAAGCTGTGAGTACCGGGCGTGAGTCGTGCTTCGGTAGCTCAGATGGTAGAGCACTTGCCCGCGAAAGGCAAAGGTCCCGAGTTCGAGTCTCGGTCGGGCACACAGTTTTAATCTGCCAGGAAGTTTCACAATCAGTCTACATGGAACATTAGTCTGACTGCAGCATTTCAATAAAAGACAACGGAAAAGCTCCACAAATTCGAAAGTGCCTTTTCCTAAAGTCGGATGTAATGGTAAATATATTTGGCAACGGATCTGTTCGTGAAAGTAACAATTACTCCAAGAGATATTTTTTTAAATCAACTGTAAAGTACGGTTGTTCTAGGATGATTGCATTTATCAAATTCTATAGAAATATGTAGTCTGTGAGGAAGAAATCACAGCCTGGAGAGGGTGTTAACTTTAACAGATGTCTCATCACTGAAGTTTTTTTCTCCCTCTACAATTTTTACCCCCTACACTTTCCTCCGTTATCTGTCTGTCTGTTCATTGATACCTCAAGATGCGGCCTATAAATCGGACTCTTGCTTTACTTAAGTCGTCTCATGAATTTCTTTTTTCCCCAATTCGATTCGGTTCCTCCTTAGTTGTTATTCTACCTGCCCTTCTAATCTTCAGCATTCTTCTATAGCAACACATTTCGAAAGCTTCTCTTCTTTTCTTGTGCTCCTCTTCTTCTCTGAACTGGTTATCGTCCACTTTTCACCTCCGTTCAATGCTACACTCCGGACAAATGCCTTCATAAAAGAGTTACTAATACGTTAAATGGTGGATATTGACGAATTCCTCTTTCTCAGTAATTCTTTTCATGCTATATCCAGTCTGCATTTTATATCTTTTCCACTTCGCCTGTCATCAGTTATTTTGGTGCACAAATAACGAAACTCATCTAATGCTGTTAGTGTTTTATTTCCTCATCTAATGTCCTGATTCACTTCGAATACATTCCATTGCCCAAGTTGTACTTTTGTTGATGTCCATTTCATTATCTCTCTTCAAGACAACTGCACATTCCGTGCAACTGCTCTCCCAAGTCCTTTGCTGTGTCTGACAGAATTACATTGTTATTGGCAAACTTTAATTTTGTTCTCCCTGAACAGCAATTGTCTTTCAAATTTTTTCCTTTGGTCCCTGTCACTGCTTGCTCAATGTACAGATTGCATAACATCAGGGGTAAGCTAGAAACCTGTCTCACTCCCTTCAACTCTTAACTACGGTTTCCGTTCATGTCCTTCCAGTGTCGGAAATCTACAAATGGTATAAACGTATGTTGACCTTTCTTCAACCTTTCTTCTACGATCCTACGTATTCCTACATTTCTCCAGAACCAGAAATGACCCTCCCCGAGGTCGGCTTCTACAAGTTTTTCCAGTCCTCTGTAAACTATTCATGTCAATATTAAGTACAATGCAGCGCCTGCCTTCTTCGGAATTGGAATAACGATATTCTTTTTGAAGGCTGAGGGGGGTCTTCTGCCTGTCTGACACCTCTTCCACACCAGGTGGAATAATTTTGTTTGGCTCGCCAAGAGATCTCAGTAATTGTGAGGCAATGCCCGCTGCTCCTGGGGGCTTGTTTCCACTTCAGTCTTTCAGTGTTTTGTCAGATTCTTCCGGCCGTATCATATCTCCCATTTCATCATTACCTACTTATTCTTTACTGTGTGCCATAGTAGTGTCCTCCAGTTTGTTTCGCTTATCACAAACCGAATTTCTTGAAAATAATTTTAAAGAGAATCAGGGATTAGCAGTATCTGAAGCAGTCAGGGCTACGACAGTTGGTTGGACAGTGGTGTGCTGTACGGATTTATCCTCTTGTCGTTTCAAATGTGAACACTGTCGTTTCAAATGTGAACACAAGGAAAGTGCACATTGGTCATTACTGTTGTTCTCCATAGATGAGTTGCATTTCTACCTTCTCTTTGTAGATTTACATTGTACTCACAGAAATCTTCAACTGTAAACGTGTGGCTAAATGACTGGTGTGAATTATTCCTATTTTTCAATATGTTTACTGTCAATTCCAGCAAGTGGGCGAATTGCAGTAGCTGAGGTCCTGCTCTGTGTTAGCATAGTACAGGGAGCGTAAGACTCAGTCCTGTGTTACGTTTTTAATAACATTCTGTTCACGTGAATGGTACACTTCGTTGCTTTTTTGAATAGGTCTTAAGGAGTGGAAATGGAATATCGAATAAAAAATATGGAGTGTTACTTAAAAAAAGACTTACTGCTATTCATATTTTCAAAACGAACAAAGTTACAAGAAAGGCAGTCATGCTGATTGATGTCCCTCCAGTAGCTAAGCAACCTTTCCCTGATACTTTATTTTACTTTGCTTCCGGGCAAAAAATTTCATGGGATAGTCAAGGTAAATACGTCACCCTGTAATATAGTTATGGTTTTAAAAATCTTTCATTCTACTGAAATACAAGCAAGGAACCACTCCGTCTACAGGCCAAAAGTGACCCAGACCCATCGGGACCATTCGACCGCCGGGTCATCCTCAGCTGAGGATGTGGATAGGAGGGGCGTGTGGTCAGCAGACTTCTCTCCCGGTCATTACGATGGTTTTCTTTGACTGGTGTCGCTACTGTTCGGTCGAGTAGCTCCTCAATTGGCATCACGAGGCGGAGTGCACCCCAAAAAATGGCAACAGCACATGGCGGCCCGGATGGTCACCCATCCACGTGCCGGTCACGCCCGACAGCACTCAACTTCGGTGATCTGATGGAAACCAGTGTATCCACTTTTTTTTTAATTCCCGGTCGTCGTCAATCTTCGTGATGTGGAGCCTCTACTTCTAGCTCAAGTAGCTCCTCAACTGGCTGTTCCACTGCTCCTACCAACAAAAATCCCTGACAGAAGCAGAAATCGAACCCGGGTCCTCGGCATTACAGTCAACCGCGCAAGCCACTTGACAGGTGCTCTACCAACGTTTTTTTCGCTGACGACTATTTTGCCCTATATGCTCTTTTTTTTTTCCTATGGTCAGGGCGCGGTACACGCGCTGGGGCAAGGCCGTTGCCTCATTCTGCCGAAATGCTATGAATTATAACATTCGCAAAAGTTGTTGTTAAACTGGTATTCAGTTTTTAAAAAAAATAAATGAATAAATAAGGAAAAAGATCCAAAGTCTTAAACATGGCTGCGAATCAGAACTTTATAAATCTGAAGAGTTGAAAAAATCAGTCAACCAGTTGCAAAACAAATGTCTCTTGTTGACAAGAGCCTTTACTAGTGAGCATTTATTCTGAAGTAAGCTGATTGTAACCTGGCTGCTGTCTAATGCTATGGCATGTGATAATTTATATTTTTATGTCAATTTTATCTACGACAAGAGCCACTCGGCTTCATCTAATCTAATGTACCACCGTGTGATGTAACTTGGCCCACTCCTTCTGAAGAAGATATTATTAGAAATAACGAAACCTAGGTCATGGGCTAGTAAGCCTTTGTTTTTCAACTGGTTGGTTGATTTTTTTTTTTCAGCACCTTTAAGAAAAAAATTTCTTGTAGATGAAAATTATTTGTACAAATTTTTATTAATTAAACTGTACACATAACAATTTTAGATGCCAAATGCAGTGTAATTCTATGACTTTTTTCGCTTTACAAGCAATCTCTCCTCTCCTGTCAACCGGAGTAATAAAGGCGTGAGAAAGGAGCTTCAAGATGTACCATAAGCGGCACCGTTAAGTTTTATTTGTGGCATTGTATCAGAGAGAGGTAGCACGAGACACAGTGGATGGTGATCCGTCTGTCGGATGCGGGCGTTAAGCTAGGCATTGTATCAGAGAGAGGTAGCACGAGACACAGTGGATGGTGATCCGTCTGTCGGATGCGGACGTTAAGCTAGGCGTTCATCAACAGGAGGGTATTTATCGCAGTCGCAGACTCTGCTCAAATTACACATCTGAGACGTCGGACATCCGGCGCCAGGGAATGGGTCACTGAGTTCAGTGACATCAGAGAACTAGCTAGAGCGGATAGGACTGGCCGTGTTCCAAGTGATACGGCAGCCTGCTGGTGACGGACGTCTGGCGGAGTGCCTTATCTCAACTCAGCGTAAACCAAAAGCGGAAGCAGTGTTTGTAAATAGTGAAGCGAACCGCCCTCTGTTGCCCCTGCTACCGATTACTAGCTTCGTAACTGTGCGTGCTGCTGGAGAGCAGCAGCTGATTGAAGGTCAGCGATAAGCCAAGGTCAGAGATATTATGTATCGGCGGCAATGCAACAGGCAAGTCATTTCTGTCTTCCGTAAACTGTGGATGAACTATCACAATGTTTGCATCTTAGTAGGAGGGCCATAAATTCTTCGCTGCTACTCATTTTCTCCCGCTGCTGTTTCTTACGAACTATCCGGCGAAGAAAAGCGCTAGTTTAGTTTTTAATTGAGTCGTAGTTGACGGAAAATTAAACTATAACCTCCGGCTTCTGAAATAGTGGTAGCGCGATATGATCATTAGACGCAATTCATCTACAGGTATGGAAAAGTGCTAAAGTTTTCTATGTTCTATGTTAGTAGATGGCAGTGATGTAGGGGTACTCAGTCCGGAGGCGGCTGGTTCGAATCCCGATTGTAGAAAGAACATTTACCGGAAGTTGGTGAACAAGGGAAGATGTAATGGAAACGGCTACCAATCGTCTAACTGTGAGTTTTAAATCTCGAAAGAAATTACACACATATCCGTAATGTCATTGGAAGGTCATTGCGGTTGCTTCCTTTCGTGCTCAGATAAGAGTAGGTTGCACATTTATACCGCGTCTCGCCGTTTTCTCTTATTTTGATTCCAGTTTACAGACAAAATCAACATTGAAATTTGAGAGCTCTTGTTAGTTGCCCCTCCTTTACGATTACAGATGTAACACACAGATACGTACATCGGAAAATAACAAATTGCTGGCTGTAGGTGGAACTTATTGTGAACACAACGGGTGCTTTACCACGCTCCGTACGTCCTCTTACCAACCTTATCACTGTTGCATGTGTATGACGTTCTGGGCATTTGTTTGTAATACACAATTTCCAAAAAACATTTTCAAATGTGTGTGAAATCTTATGAGACTTAACTGCTAAGGTCATCAGTCCCTAAGCTTACACACTACTTAACCTAAATTATCCTAAGGACAAACACACACACCCATGCCCGAGGGAGGACTCGAACCTCCGCCGGGATCAGCCGCACAGTCCATGACTGCAGCGCCCCTGACCGCTCGCCTAATCCCGCGCGGCCAATCCACAAGTCGCTTCCGTAAATAAATACAAGGACTGCCAATGTCTTGTAAGATTTAAATCTTGTTTCTTTTCTCTTTTTATTTTTTAGACTTCTGTTTATTGTTCCAATTACCTTCCACTAAATTATTCTGTATGTGTTCGTCATTCTCATATGTGACATCGTAACCTAAATGGGTAAAATGTATGACCCGTTCTATAATTGTATTCTTAATCATAATTTTTGTCCGTACAAGACGTTTTCCGTTCAAAGCCATGATTGCGTCTTCTTTACTTAAATCGCCAAATGATGCGCTTTACGAATCTTACCTAATAAATATATTCACATTTGTAGGTCATCTTCAGTCTCCGATAGTAGTGTGGCATCATGTGTATATGAAATGGAATGCAAGCGGGAATTTCCGTTAATCGTTATTCGTGCAACAATTTATCCTTCCGTTTCCGGATTGTTTCTCTCTGTCAACATTATCGAATGCTTTCAGAGTTAATCATTGCTAAACCTGTTTCCCTATCACACTCTCTCTGCCTTTAGATTATCTGTTTAATTATAAATACTGTATCTGTTGTTGACCTGCCCCCCCCCCCCCCCCCCCCGGAATCTCATTTGTTCTTTGCGTAATAACTCTCCGCTATAATCTTTGAAATCTTATGTACTATACTACTTTGTATTCTGTGTCCATTGCCTCCGTTCTTTATACTTCTCGCAATCACTGCGGTCTCCTTTTTGAAGTAGTGATATTACCTTTGCTTGTGACAACGCTTCTGGAATAGCTCCTTTTCTCCAGCACATATTAAATGATTCTAGTAGTTACGCACGGATTGTAAACTATAATATTTCATACTAGCCATGGGTGGATGATGCTATATGGTGTCTGCTGCTGCCTTTTGGATATAACACGGACGATCCAAGACGTGATGCGTGCCTCCACCCCCCCCCCCCCCCCCCTCCCAAAAAAAGAAACGTGTAGCGTATAGTCGATTTAGATAGATTAGATTAGGTTCAGTTTTCGTTCCATAGACCCAAAAAATGAGATGATTCTCGTGGGGTGTGGAACATGTCAGAAAGTATACCATAAAAACATACAACATTTGAATATAATACTCACTACCCCGATCATTTGTCAAGAGAGTGTCGAAATGTGTGAATACAATGCGGTAAACTGCAACAGCTAATATTTACAGAATTAACACGCTGGCAGAATGAAACATTGTTATGTACTATCAATGGTTCAAATGGCTCTGAGCACTATGGGACTCAACTGCTGTGGTCATCAGTCCCCTAGAACTTAGAACTACTTAAACCTAACTAACCTAAGGACATCACACACATCCATGCCCGAGGCAGGATTCGAACCTGCGACCGTAGCAGTCGCACGGTTCCGGACTGCGCGCCTAGAACCTCGAGACGAACGCGGCCGGCTATGTACTATCAATAAATTTATAAGACCCAAATAGCTAATCTTGATGTTGTGACCAAATGCTGTCAAAACTGAAATCTAACAGAAATTTTTACTTAAGCTGGCTTAACCATCTCTGTTAAGATATTCATCTATAGAGCAGGAGGAGTTGCCTATCAAAAAGTCTTTCAAACTCTCTTTAAACTGTGCTCTATATGAAACCAAGTTTTTAATGGTTGCTGGCAGTTTATTGAAAATCTGTTTTCCTGAATAGTGGACCACTTTTTGGAAAAAAGTAAGTGATTTTAGGTCTTTATGTAGAGTGTTCTTATTCGTAGCATTGATACTATGTACTGAGCTCTTGGTTGGAAACAGAGATCTATTACTTGCAACAAATTTCATTAAGGAAGACATATACTGACAAGCAGTGGTTGGACTACAAAGTTCTTTGAACAGATTTCTACATGATGTTCTTGAATTTACACCACAAATGATTCTTATTACACGCTTTTGCGCCCTAGGAACTTTTGCTCGATTTGATGAGTTGCCTCAGAATATGATCCCATGATCCCTCATAGAATGAAAGTAAGCAAAGCATGCAAGTTTTTTAATATTTATATCTCCTACATCTGTCATCATTCTCACTGCAAATACAGACTTGTTTAGGCGCTTAAGCAGTCCTGTGGTATGCCCTTCCCAACAGAATTTATTATTGAGTTGTAATCCCATAAATGTAACAGTGTCAACCTTTTCGATCTAGATGTCTTCATATGTTATACACATGCTGGCAGGAAATCTCTTACAGGTTCTGAAATGCATATAGTGGGTCTTTTCAAAGTTTAATGACAGTGAATTAGCTTAAAATCATTAATTAATGCCAGTGAAAAGTTGATTAGCACCTATTTCTAAATCTGTACTTGACTTGCTACTTATTGCAATGTTTCTGTCATCTGAAAAAAAAACTTAGCATCTGGCAATGTAACAGAGGAGAGGTCATTAATGCACCCAAGAAAAAGCAACGGACCAAAGATGGAACCTTGAGGAACACCACATGTAATTAAATCCCAATCAGATGAAGATAGGCTGCTTACTGCACAAGTATTTCCTGTTAGTTAGATAAGACTCAAACTATTTCGCAGTACTGCCAGTGACACCGTAACATTCTAATTTAATTAAAACAATGGTTTGGTTCACACAAGTCACAGAAAATGCCAGTAGCCTCTAATTTATTATCGGATGAATTAAGTACATTAATAAGGGCGCCACTAATGAACAGCGTAGAATATACTGTTAGCGGGGATAATCTGAAGTTCAGACGACTTCGTGGACACGAGTCATCTTTCGCAGTTATCCAAGACCTCAGAAACTGCTGTAAAGTTTCGTTAGCGTCTGATGCGGGTTACTTAGGAGTAGCATGCTTGATTTCGAGTTGACAGGATTCGTGTCGTAACTTGCGTGTTATGGAAGTATATTGTCACAAAAAAACACGTTGTTTCTGATAGGATTTCTCATGAGAAATCGTTAGATAATAGCATATCACCGGTTAAGGCCCTTATGACATCAAAGTTACAGCGTAATTGCTGAAATTTCGCACGTTACCGTGGTGTAGCGGTTATAAGCGTCTTATTACGAAATGTAGATTAACTGATTCATGCCGGCCGTTGTGGCCGAGCGGTTCTAGGCGCTTCAGTATGGACCCGTGCTGCTGCTTCGATCACAGGTTCTAATCGTGGCTCGGGCATGGAAGTGTGTGATGTCCTTAGGTTAGTTAGGTTTAAGTAGTTGTAAGTCTAGGGGACTGATGACCTCAGATGTTAAGTCCCACAGGGCTCAGAGCCATTTTAACCATTTTAACTGGTTCGCGTCCTGGGATGTATTTTTTTCCCTTTTTCACCTTCGTGCTTTAAAAAGTTTCTGTGACTTTCCCATTACTTTAATACAAGCGTTTTCCGTAATATTCGCTGTTACCTGTACTAAGACTGATCTCTCTCTGCCCCTCCCCCCCTCCCTCTCTCTCGTTTTTAGGAGTGAGTTGTCATTGTCAGCTTACAAATTAAACATGAAAGGCGCCAAACGCGAATGAATATTCAGAACACGTTGATCACCTGGTAAAACAGACAAACTGTCAGAATAAATAGTATCGAATAGACTGACACATCTGCAAAAAAGTGTAAGATTACTTACTCTCAGCCAGCTATAAAGTACAAAAGAAAATTTATGAACTAGTTTCTTTAAGACATTTCTTTTCCAAACAAGAATATCTTCAATTAAAATACATCTGTAACTACCAATACAACGTTTTCCCTCATTTTATTAGGACGAATTTTACCAATAGCGACGCGTTTTCGAGAGATGTTTCATGTGCAGATGACAAAATGGTAGATATCGAAATAGATGACAGAGGGATATAAAAACAATTAAAATCGCTCAAAAGAGGAAAGGCCGCTGGACCTGATGGGATATCAGTTCGATTTTACACAGAGCACGGGAAGGAACTTGCGCCCCTTCTTTTAGCGGTGTACCGTAGGTCTCTAGAAGAGCGAAGCGTTCCAAAAGATTGGAAAAGGGCACAGGTCATCCCCGTTTTCAAGAAGGGACATGGAACATATGTGCAGAACTATAGACATATATCTCTAACATCGATCAGTTGTAGAATTTTAGAGCATGTATTATGTTGGAATATAATGATTTTTCTGGAGACTAGAAATCTGCTCTGTACGAATCAGCATGGGTTTCGAAAAAGACGGTCGTGTGAAACCCAGCTGGCGCTATTCGTCCACGAGACTCAGAGAGCCATAGACACGGGTTCACAGGTAGATGCCGTGTTTCTTGACTTCCGCATGGCGTTTGATACAGTTTCCCACAGTCGTTTAATGAATAAAGTAAGAGCATATGGACTATCAGACCAATTGTGTGATTGGATTGAAGAGTTCGTGATAACAGAACGCAGCATGTCATTCTCAATGGAGAGAAGTCTTAGGAAGTAAGAGTGATTTCAGGTGTGCCGCAGGGGAGTGTCGTAGGACCGTTGCTATTCACAATATATATAAATGAACTTGTGGATAACATCGGAAGTTCACTGAGGCTTTTGCGGATGATCCTGTAGTATATCGAGAGGTTGTAGCAATGGAAAATTGTACTGAAATGCAGGAGGATCTGCAGCGAGCTGACGCATGGTCCAAGGAATGGCAATTGAATCTCAATGTAGACAAGTATAATGTGCTGCGAATACACAGAAAGAAAGATCCTTTATCATTTAGCTACAATATAGCACATAGGCAATTGAAAGCAGTTAATTCCATAAATTATCTGGGAGTAGGCATTAGGTGTGATTTAAAATTGAATGACCATATAAAATTAATCGTCGGTAAAGGAGATGCCAGACTGAGATTCATTGGAAGAATACTAAGGAAATCGCGAAAGCGATACGGAGATGATAGATAAACTGCAGTGGAAGACACTGCAAGAGAAACACTCAGTAGCTCGGTACGGGCTTTTGTTGAAGTTTCGATAACATACCTTCACCGAGGAGTCAAGCAGTATATTGCTCCCTCCTGCGTACATCTCGCGAATAGACCATGAGGATAAAATCAGTGAGATTAGAGCCCACACAGGGGCATACCGACAATCTTTCTTTTCACGAACAATACGAGACTGGAATAGAAGGGAGAACCGATAGAGGTACTCAAAGTACTCTCCGCCACACACCGTCAGGTGGCTTGCGGAGTATGGATGTAGATGTTTCGAAGCAGCACAAGGTAGACGAGCTGCTGCATTAATTGGCCTGCTAGAATGGCTGCCCACCCTTTCTAATTAAAGACCAACTGCTGAAGCTAGGTTTCGGAGTTTTTACTAATAAACTTAGGTTACTCAGGCACCTTGATGAACGCTGTGGAATATATACGTTACTGGATGCAATGCACGCTCGCTTTGTCTAGTAAGTTTCGGAATTAATGCTTGCAAACACTACGGAGGAGGAGAAGGAGATTAGAGTTCAACGTCCCGTCGACAACGAGGTCATTAGAGTCGGAACACAAGCTCGGGTTAGGTAAGGATAGAGAAGGAAATAGATCGTGTCTTTTCGAAGGAACCATCCCGGCATTTGCCTACAGCGATTTAGGGAGTCACTATAAATGTAAATCAGGTTGGCCGGAGGTGGGTTGAACCGCCGTCCTCTCGAATGCGAGTCCACTGCACCACCCTGCTCAGCACAAACATCTACATCTACATCTACATCTACATCCATACTCCGCAAGCCACCTGACGGTGTGTGGCGGAGGGTGCCCTGAGTACCTCTATCGGTTCTCCCTTCTATTCCAGACTCGTATTGTACGTGGAAAGAAGGATTGTCGGTATGCTTCTGTGTGGGCTCTGATCTCTCTGATTTTATCCTCATGGTCTCTTCGCGAGATATACGTAGGAGGGAGCAATATACTGCTTGACTCTTCGGTGAAGGTATGTTCTCGAAACTTTAACAAAAGCCCGTACCGAGCTACTGAGCGTCTCTCCTGCAGAGTCTTCCACTGGAGTTTATCTCTGTAACGCTTTCGCAATTACTAAATGATCCTGTAACGAAGCGCGCTGCTCTCCGTTGGATCTTCTCTATCTCTTCTATCAACCCTACCTGGTGCGGATCCCACACTGCTGAGCAGTATTCAAGCATTTGGCGAACAAACGTACTGTAACCTACTTCCTTTGTTGTCGGATTGCATTTCCTTAGGATTATTCAAATGAATCTCAGTCTGGCATCTGCTTTACCGACGATCAACTTTATATGATCATTCCATTTTAAATCACTCCTAGTGCTTACTCCCAGATAATTTACGGAATTAACTGCTTCCAGTTGCTGACCTGCTATTTTGTAGCTAAATGATAAGGGACCTATCTTTCTATGTATTCGCATCACATTACACTTGTCCACATCCTAATTTCTCCCTTATCTACTGACCAGACCACATGAATGCACTATTTTACGTGACTTGGAAGCTGAAGTACACTGCAGTAAAAAAAAGAAAAAAAAAAGCGTTAACATCTATGTTCCTCTACTCGAGGTGATTGTCGTTCTGAACGTGTTTGCTTCACGTGGTGCGAGCAGGACGATCACGAAAGTCGACAGACAACTGGTTCTGCCTTCTACACAGCGTGTGACGTCAAACTGAAACGAGGTGTGCACGGAGCCTCGCGAACTGGAGGTTGCCACGTAGCGCCGGCGCAGAACCGCCGTCCCCGGCTGGCCCCTTGCTGGCTGCGGTAGCACGGAGGCCGCTGACGTTTTGCCTCTGCCCTCGCCGCGTCCAAAGTCCGCCGCCGGAGAAAGCGGCCTTGCGGCGCTACGGCTGCTTTCTACGGGTGGAGGCGAGGCGAGGAACCGTTGCCACATCGACGCTCCCCCTCCCCCCTGCCCTTCCAGTAACAGCAGCAGCAGACGCCTTCGCGTTGCCCCACGCGGAGGGGGGGGGGGGGGGGGGGGGGGCCGCAGGTGAGTCCGGACTTCGCCCCGCCTGACACCGCATTCCTCGCCGCTACTCTGCGCTTACGCAGCGAGCCACGCGCCACGCACAACGGGCCATTTAAAAAGGACGTCCGACGCGTAGCGTAGGCCGGCCCGGCTTTGTCGTCCAAGGATGCTCGAATGATCTGGTGGTCCGTCAGCGGCGTTTGTACTACTGAGCGAGTGTCCCGGGACCCACTGCATTTGCACGTGGCCTATCTAACAACTTCTAGGGGCAACAATTGAATATTTAATAAATTTCCTTTTCTTTACGCCTATGGTCACAAATTTTTTGGCATCAGATTACCGGTTTCGGTCTATAGTGACCATCTTCAGATCTATTTTATAAAAACAAGTCCTAATGTTATAAAACAGATCAGAAGATGGTCCTAGGCGCTACAGTCTGGAACCGCGCTACCGCTAGGGTCGCAGGTCGAATCCTGCCTCGGGCATGGATGTGTGTGATGTCCTCAGGTTAGTTAGGTTTAAGTAGTTCTAAGTTCTAGGCGACTGATGACCTCAGAAGTTAAATCCCATAGTGCTCAGAGCCATTTTTTTGAAGATGGTCATTATAGACCGAAACCGGTAATATGATGACAAAAAATTTGTGACCGTAGACGTGTATTACAGGGCACTTATTGTATAATCGGCTCACTGTTTTATTCGCGACCATGTCGCAGCTTGTGAAATTTGAATATTTCGTCTAATTATTGACCGAATTTAAAAATTTAAATTCCTATTACAATCTATGCATTGAGAGCTTGAGTTTAACACAATAAGACAAGTACTACAGTTACAAACTGTACGTTTGGCTTGAAGCAACATAGGTGACGGCGCGCAAACACCCGCACTTTATTCATCCACTGTTCCAGAAGCGGGCCGTTTAGCGACTTTCGACAAACTTTACACGGAATTTCAAACTTTTTCTCCCTGACACCTCCCACAATATCAGGAAAGGAAATATGTTTACCGCTCACTATGTTTTCGCTGTTCGTACAGCCAAACGTCAAAGTTAGACATGACATTTTATTTCTTCTTTACTACAATTGCTATCCATCTCTCTTCGCAACACACTTTACATACAGTATCTACGTACCTCACTGAGTGTACCTGCAAAACTGTATCACTGTACGACACATACTTCAGGTGATATTACGTCATAAACATTGAGATGCGACAAAAACTTGCTTTTACTTTAAATGGAGCGCAAACTACCCATACTGTATTGCTACAGTGTTTCATAACGTGAGCACTTACCGACTTGCAATAAGCTTAAACCCTACAAATAACAACAGATTTTCCTTAATCTGTAATACCGAGGGAGGGCGACGACGGAGGAGCAGCGGGGGGGGGGGGGGGGGCGAGGGGGGAGGAGATGGGGCGGGGAGGGTAGAATGGTACTTGAGGCCCGTCACAAAAAATTAAAAAAGAACAAATTTTCTTTACTCGTTGTCAATTTTTATTCAAAACATATTTTCCGAAGGTATGTCGTTGTGGTCTGCAGTCCGAAGACTGCTTTGATGCAGCTCTTCATGCTACTCTAATCTTATGCGACCCTCTTCGCCTCCGAATAACTACTGCAACCAACATCTCTTGGTCTCCCTCTACGATTTGTCCTCTTCACGCTTCCCTCCAATATTTAATTGGTGAACCCTTGACACCTCAGAATATGCCCTACCAAACGATCCCATCTTCTAGTCAACTTGTGCCACAAATTCCTCTTCTCCCCAATTCTATTCAGTACTTCCTCATTATCTACGTGATATACCCATCTAATCTTTAGTATTCTTCTGTAGCACCACATTTCCAAACCTTCTATTCTCTTCTTGTCTACGCTGTTTGTCGTCCATGTTTCACTTCCTTACATGGCAACACTCTAAACAAATACCTTTAGAAAAGACTTACTAGCACTTAAATCTACATTCAATGTTAGCGAATTTCTCTTCTACAGAAACGCTTTCCTTTCCATTACCAGTCTACATTTTGTACCTCTCTGCTTCGTTCATAATCAGTTATTTTGCTATCCAAATTGCAAAACTCATCCTCTACTTTAAGTGTCTCGTTTCCTAATATAATTCCCTTAGTATCACATGATTTAATTCGACTACATTCCATTATACTTGTTTTTCTTTTTTTTGATTTTCATCTTACATCGTCCTTTCACGAAACTGTCCACTCCGTTCAAGTGCTCTTGCAAGTTCTTTGCTGTCTCTGACAGAATTACAATGTCATCGGCAAATCTCAAAGTTTTTATTTATTCTGCCTGAACTTTAATTCTTACTACAAATTTTTCTTTGGTTTCTTACAGATCTATGTATAGATGTGTAAGAAGGTTCCTGAACCTGAAAATATGAATGTAACATTTGTTGCTGAAAGTCTCATACACTACTAAGGTTTAAATTTTTGAATTTGGTTTCAACGAAAAATTTAAAACAATTACGACATCTAGTATAAGAAATCATTAAAAACAATCAACGTTGTTAGTCAAAATTTTAAAGTGTTTGGTACATGATTACACTCCAATATTTTAAAAAATTGGTATTGCGCCGGTTAAGTATAATTTCAATCCTGTTCTAAGCTTTTTCTTGCCTACGTGCTTAATGTGCAATATGTAACTCATTAAATCATTTCTAAAGTCATCAGAGGTTTCTTTAAACACTTGAGGGGTTATTGGGAAAACACTATTTGCCACGATACAAGAACTATACAAACAACCACCACGTAGCCGCCCCCCCCCCCCTCTCTCTCTCACGCACGCACACACACATACACACACACACACACACACACACACACACGAGACGTAATTACACTCTCCCACTTTCTCTGTCATTCAGTCCGTATGCCACACACACACACACACACACACACACACACACACACACACACACACAGAGTAAATTCAGTATGAATATAAAAAAAAAACTGCGCTCGTCACACTTGAAATTAAAGCACAACGAATTAAGTAAATAAAACGTACTGTAATGATTTTCCACTAGAGCTGCCATTTTATACATCTCTTTTATTTATTGCTAACGATTTCGAACAACGCTCATTTTCGAGCAGTTCGTAGTAAGATCGTAAATGCTGTAATTCAAATACGATGTAGTTTTGTTTTGTAACATTTGTACATGATCTTTATTACACATATGTTGTGCATTGTAGATGCTATAATACTGATTTTCCATCTGAAGGACGAATGAGAAAATGAAACAAGTACTGTTGGTACCCACATTTTGCTTGACCGCCCAAATCATTTGTTAATCAGTTTATCTATAAAGGAAATGGAAAAGAGAAAAATATGATTTATTGGACATGACGACCGACACAACACTTTCATCGTTAACAATCTTGAAGAGGAAGCGTTGCGAAAAAAAGGAGGAGTACGGGCTAGGAGAAAGCACTTGGAAGACATCGAGAACAGGTTAATATGTGACAATTTCTAGGAGCGGCCAGTGACAGAAGAGAGTGGGTACATCGACAACGCGTTAGCCTTTAGAATGTATACAAGAGATCCCAATACGAATGGTCAGTGTTCAGGGATGCGTCAGCAACGATCATTCGAAACAAAAAAGTCTAAAAAATGAACACCTTAAGAGCTATGAGCAATTCTTCGTCTGAGATTGTTTGAAACAAATATCTTCTGTTGCGATCTCTTTGCTTTCCACATCCTTAGAGGAGGCAGCGTGATTTAGAAAAAGAAAAGAAAGGTCTAGTAAGTATGGGCTCTAAAATGGATACCCTAAAAGCGGTGAACAGTTCGGTACAAAAGATGTGTTTCACAGTAGTGAATATGAAAAAGTGCGCACAGCTCTTAAGATACTCATTTTAGAGGCCATACTTAAGGTTTTTTTTTTTTTTTTTTTTTTTTTCTTCGTATGATCGTCCGTGTTGTTAACAGTCAGAATTTGATGAGAATATACATCAGCATGTCTTGTCCATGTCCTATGTTCTACGTAGTCTCCACAACGTTCTATGGCTGTACGCCAGCGTTGTGGAAGAGCATGTATTCGATGCTGGTAAAAGCTCTTGTCCTGTAGGCGTAGCCATGTTTTCACTACATGACTGACACTCTCGTCATCTTCAAAGTGTGTTCCCCATACAGAATCTGTAAGCGGCCCAAAGAGATGAAGTCCGAGGGTGCCAGGTCCGGACTCTATGGTGGATGAGGCAATAATGTCCAACCCAGTCTGGCGATGTGTCCCCGGGTTCTCAGACTTGTGTGTGGGCATGCATTATCGTGTTGGAGCAAGACATCTGCTGGATTCTTGTCCGATCGAACACGTCGGAAACGGTTCGTTATTCAGAGTCTTTACGTATGCCTCTGAATTGATGGTTGACCCTCTTAGCGTCACATCCACGAGAATGACGCCATCACAATCCCAGAAGACTGCCGCCGTGACTTTTCCGGCAGAGGGGGTTGTCTTGCATTTCTTCTTTTGTGGTGAATGAAGATGATGCCACTCCATGGACTGCCTTTTTGTTTCCAGCGCAAAGTGGTGCACCCAGTTTTCGTCCCCCGTAACGATCCGTGACAGAAAGGCCTCTCCGTCGGTCTCAAACAATTCAGATGAAATGGCCTTTCTTTGAACCTTGTGATCTGCTGTGAGCTTCCGTGGAACCCATCGTGAGCACATCTTTGAATATCCGAGAGTCTCGATTATTGCGGACGCACTTCCTAGGCTGACCGACAACTGTAGAGCCATTTGTCCAGTTGTGATGCGCCGGTCGTCACGAATAATGGCATCCGCACGAATTCAGCATTTCTGGAGCTGTAGCTGTGACACGACGTCCCGAGCGTGGCTGACCATGGAGGTCTGTTTTTGCAGTTCCTGAGGCTGTAACTTTCTTTACCCACCGCCAACCGTACTCCTAGCAACTGCAGCATCGCCATACACTGCACACAAACGTTTATGGATGTTCACCACGGTTTCTTTTTCTGCACACAAGAATTTAATAACAGCACGCTGCTAGTAAAGTGAGTCGTATGCAGACGCCATTTCGACGCTGCGCTACGGCTCTGCCATCTGCCAGAACGGTTCGAAACTTCACCGGCGCGCAGAACAAACATAAAATGTGAAGCACCAACAAGGACGTTTATCTAAGTATATTAACGGATTTTCTAAAAAATGTGGGGAATTACGTATTGAACGACTCTCGTATGTAATCAAATACGTTCGACATGGAAACCTAACTTCCTAACGTACTCCGCTTTGTTTCGTAGAACCCATTCCACTGGAGGAACCGTTCTCTCTCCAGTCTCTACATTTTTTCCCCTATCTTTCCTTTTCCTGTCCTTGCATTACGTAAATCGTTCTGAACAATAAGCACAAGAAATTGTTTTGTTTGGTTTCACTTAAGAGACAGAATGCTCCCCAGTTTCAAATGAATGCCACGAGACAGTTGCTGAGAAGAGCAGCTCAGTTGCGTTTCACTCTTCATTCAGTCCCTCACAAGTGACGCTACTAAGCAAACTCCTCGTAAATTTCTCCTGGTGAAGCAACACTGGTGGCTTAATTGAGTCTATTTCGTCGTTGTGCAACTGATACTGCTGACTTCACTTCACTGGTGCGTTTAACTCTTCTCTTCTATTTGCCGATTTTGCATTTGAATTTGCCTCATCTTTCTGTTCATCTTGGATCGAAATCTTTACATTACGAACGTGCTCGTCGATATTTTTCTGCCAGACTCTTTCTTGTGTCACTGAATTATTGAGCTGTAATAGTGTGTCTGTTACACGTCTGTCGTGTTTTACACTCAGCAAAGTGAGCTATGTCCAGAGTTATGCAGTGAATCATACACGTGTGGAGTTTTCCACACAAAGGCAGCTATTACATAGGGCACATTTTCCTTGTGCGGGATGTCTGTGCTACAGTCTGACCAGCTGAAAAGGAACTCGGGCGTCAGTCTGAACACTCGCTGTGGAAGACTGAAAATCGGGGCGAAAGACGTATTTTGAGATAGCAAATGAGGCAATCTGTGGTCATAATTCCCAGACTTAGAAAAACGCCTGAAAAACTTCTTTGAAAACGATGAATCCTAGAAGAGCCCCTTTACTTGTAGAACACATTGATTCCTCTTCTTTCGAACTTATTATTATTTCTTTTTATTTTCGTATAGACCAACCAGGATCACGTAACATCTTCAGTGACTCTTCGTTCTTCGTTGTTTACTATTTTTCCAGTACTCCATTTTCCAGTACTCCATTTTCCAGTACTCAATCGTTTTTTCCCCACGTTCTCTTTTCCGTTCTTCCATCCGTGTTGTTCCCGATTTCTTATTTCTTCTGACTTGACAGCCATCTACGTTTAGTATTTTACTCTTAAAACTGTTTGTTCCTGTTATTTGCGATTCGTTTACGTTGTCTTCTAGTTATTTTCATATTTCTATAATCCATGCCACTGTCGATATATTTTTCCAGAAATGCAGGAATATTTGTTTCGTTGGCGTGATCTTATTCATTTCTTAGATATTTCCAAAGGAGATTAATTATCACTTTTGCATTACCTTTGATTTTTGCTCTGTATGTTGGTAGATCGCCTCGTTTCGCAACCATCTGTAACTTGTATTGCATCCATCATTTTTGTAATAACCCGTGTTTCAAGTACCTCCATTCTGTCCAGTAAGCGTCCACATGTATGTAAACATACTGGTCTCACCAGGGAGGTACAATGTCTTAGCTTTGTTTTTCTAGATACACGTTTCTTATTGTAGATAGTTTTTGTCACTGCATATGTTCTTTCCACTTTATTGACTCGTGCATTTACTGCAAATTTTTCTTGTCCATTCTGCTGTATAGTTTCTGTAAAATATTTAAATTTACTGAATCGCTGTATATTATCTATTTGTATTTCTGTGTAACGTGCTGCATTTTTATACTTGCTGTCAATTTTGATTTATATATTTTTACCTGAAATTTTCAGACCAATTCTACTCGCTATCTTTTTCTGGGAGATTCTGAAAGTACTCCAAAAGCAAAAAAGTCTACTTTAATTCTATCCGATTTTCTTCGCAGAACTATTTCTTCAATTTTGTGATTTTTAGCTCCAAATTCCAGAGATTTATAGTTTTTTTCTAAAATGTGGGTAAATGGTAAAGATGACAACCCGTCCCCTTGTCTGACAACTGTCTTTATTTCAAATCATTGTGATACTTCTCCCATAAATTTAACTTTAGATATCTTATGTGTTAGAGATTCACCAACTACGTTTGCTAATTTTGGTTTAACGAAGAGCTCACCAGGGAAGGGGTCATCTGCAAATGGTAGTCACCCAGAGAGGTACTCAACGTCGTAAGGCCCCGAGTTGGCTGCATACAGACTTAGCTCAGCTGATGGCAATAAAATCAGTCATCAGCTCTGTCTCGGACTGTATGTGATTGTCCTCTCCTCGCCGCCATCGGGTGATTTCAACTCTGTTACCACGTTGCGTACTGTGCACAGTTCAACACTAGCCATACTGAAGGCCTAATCTAGTTGGCATGTATGTGATCCGGGCTGGCTGGTATTTCCCCGGTGGCAGCACTGTCGACCTGTTAGCCGCAACAGTTGGAGGAGGCCGAACACAAATGGAAATGAGCGTATGGCATCGTTGGCCGGGAGGCCCCTATTCGGGGAAGTTCGGCCGCCAAGTGAAAGTCTGTGAGCAACTCGCGCCCCGGTGATGAGAATGAAATGACGAAGACAACACAACACCCAGCCCACGAAAGAAGAAAATGCCCATCCCGGCCGGGAATCGCACCTTTTTTGTAACCATATATATGTTTATTTAAATTATTAACAACTATATATTTTTAATCATTTCTTTCTATTAAGCCTTATATTCCTACAGTTGTTAACGTTACTGTCGTTTTTATACTTTTTCCTTTGTACACTCTTTTCTCTTTTGATTTTTCCCTTATTGTTGTTCCTCGAACCCGTTTCTATGGCCATTTGTCGTCTTTTTTGTGGATAAACCACTGCAGGACAGGAATAATATTTGATATCTAGCGTCAACACATCACTGATTATGAGTTCCGATTTGTGTATGTGATGCACTTTATGGTGCCACAGGCACATTGCGCATGCTGCTTTGATATCTTCCTCTAGTCAGCACTGTTAGATGGGACAGTATGAGAGAAAACGTCAGCACGACAGATGAAGCAGAAGTGGAAGAAAAGTTTTTACATACACTACAAACTGAAATCCACTTTGCTTCTGACTTGAATTCAGCGGCAAAGCGGTCAAGCGTATGTTTACCTAGTAGGTACGGCTGCACACCTTACGTTCCAGGAACTAGCTATCCCTGGTCCTAAATTCCCAGTGAGAACACTGGACAAATCTTCGATTACAAGCAATTATGATTCGTGAGAGTAACAATAGAAGTACCCCAGGTCGTAACCAGTCCACCCATCAACGGATGGCAACTAGGTCTTCAGATTATGTGGGACATGGGCTACCGCGATCACAGAGAAAGTCGGAGTTCTCTGGCAAACTACCATCAAAGACACTCACTTACATCGGGACCTTCAACATCAACACCTGACGACAACAAGGTAAGCTACGCTTCTTAACATCCGAAGTAGATAGACGAAAGGTGCAGATACTAGCTCTTCAGGAAACACTCTTTACAGATGAAAACTCACTAGACTACCGTATCTTCAAAAGTAAGACAACCGAATAGGAAGTCGTGGCATCCCCCCTGGATATGGCATTTGTCGTTAACAAGAGCATAGTTGATTCGGTTAAAGAAGTCACCCCCATAAGTAACAGACTAATGACAATGCGCATATATTGTGCAAACAAAAAATACATACTAATTAATGTCATGCACCCATGAACATTGAAAACAAGGGACATCTGTAGAAGGTAGAGCAGTTCTGGTCTAAACTCGAGGAAATTATGGCATTAGTCCGCGAAGAAAACACACAGATATTACTAGGCGACTTTAGTGTCCATATTGACAGAGAAAAGGAATACCAAAAGACCGTATGCAAATTCCCGGCCCATAAATTCACCAACAAAAATGGCATGAGACTCAATGAACTGAGCCAACAGAAAAATCTGAAAATAATGCCCACCGCCCTGAGGAAACAATCTCGAAAATAGAAGACTTGGCGATCTCCTATACAGTCTCCCGGAGAATATAAGATCGACTAAGTGGCCATCACACACCCTTCACAGAAGGAAATTCACTACGTGCAAGTCCGAAGAGGAACCAACACTGATTCTTACCACTACCTAGTTCGGATCAAAGTAAAATTTACTCCGAAAAGAATCCACCACAAGAAAACTCATCTTCAAAAGTTCCACATCAAAAAGATCAAAGAAAGCAACATAAAATAAGAGTAGGAAACGGAAAAGGGATCAATTCCGTAACAAGATAATCAAGAGAGCCAAACAGGCAGTACCATTGAAGAAGAATACGAAACACCCGTGGTGGGACTTTGCATGTGAAGAAGCACTGGAGGAACGAAAGAGTGCTTTCCAAAAATAAAGCTTTAAGAAGTCACTGGAGACTCAACAACATTAGATTCTGACCAGAAAGGAAGCCTCAAAAATTATCAGACAAACAAAGAGGAGGCACATGGAGGATCAGCTGGACTCGATAGAAAAAGACTTCCGGGATCACAATACTCCAGACTTTTACAGGATGTTCGCAGGGAGGATTCGAGGATACACCCTTCAGAACTTCCGAAAACCAGACGGCAAACGCGCGCTACTCAATTGCCAGGAGCTCACATCAAGATGGCCCAAAGAGACTCCCGCACAAGTAAGTCCAGAATCTCCACCACCTACCAAAGAAGAAATCCGTAGACACATCTTCAGACTCAAGAATATCAGGGCATCTGGAGAAGATGGTATAGTTGCAGAAGTACTGAAGAACATATAGGCCTAAATACACTTCAGGAGCTCACACAAGTCAACATAGACATCTGGAAAACAGAAAAGGTACCTGAAGATTGGAAATGTGCACTAATCCATCCGTTACACAAGAAAGGTGACAGAACAGATGTCATCAGCTACAGATGGATTTCTCTCTTTGAAGTCACCTACAAAATTCTATCCCCGTGACTCCTTCAAAGAACACGAGAACAGCTTGAAAATAAAACTGGTGACTATCAAGCCGGTTTCCGACGGGGGCGTTTTTGTGTTCAACAAATTTTCAATTTTAAAATGCTATTGAAATATAGAGTAACCCGAAGCTCTTCGATCATCTGTATGTTCGTCGACTTCAAGAAGTCATATGATTCGGTCGATCGACAGTCCCTCTTTAACATCGCAGAAGAACAAGGACTTGATCAAAAGACATTAAGACTCATCAAGGAAATTCATGGGCGAACTGTCAGAGCCCTTTGAGATAATGACCGGTATGTGACAAGGTGATGGATTGTCACCACTGCTCTTCAACCTTGTTGTGGATAAAGTCATCCGAGAATGGAAGAAAGAATTGAAAATTCAGGACCACTGGAAACTCTTTCACCTATGGCGAAAGAATGATGACATCAAGGCCAGTTGTTTAGCTTTAGCAGACGACCTTGAGATACTAGCGGCCTGCGAAAATACAGCGATCAAACAGACTGAAGTCCTCAAGGAATGCGCTGAGGAAACTGGACTACAAATTTCATTCGAGAAGACAAAGTTCATTTGCACTAAATTCGACATTCAGGAACTGAACACAAAATACTGGCAGATCAAACGAGTTCCACACTTCAAATATCTCGGTGAGATCATAGAACCAACAGAGTTGGAAAAGGAAGCACGCAAATATCAGTTACAAAAGCTCAAACGAGCGTATGGGAGAACGCGTGATATCTACAACAAGAAATGTGTGTCCATTCATACAAAGATCAAACATTATAATACAGGGGTTAAACCTGAAATGCTGTACGTGAGCGAAACCTTGGTACTTAACAGAAAAGGGTATCTGGAGAAGATCTTTAAGGAGGAAAGAAAGATCATGAGGAAAATGCTGGGACCAGATAAAACAGAAAAGGGATATATACTCAAATCGCGCAAAGAAACAGAAGAACTGTCCAACCTTGCCGCAGGTATCAGGAAACGAAGGCTGCAATTCTATGGACACCTTCACAGACTCCCATCTTAAAAGATTTTGAGATTTTGACATACGCTGCAAAACTGAAGAACATTCCTTGGATACAAGAAGTCAAATACGACTGGGAAAAGTCACAGTTGGGAACATCAGACATGAAAGACAGGAAACTTTACTGTCAGAAGATAGACAGATGGGTAGTAAAGGCAGAGAATGAAATCCCTAGAAGATCAGGGACCAAGTGGTCAGAAGAAAGGTTCAAATGGCTCTGAGCACTATGGGACTTAACATCTGAGGTCATCAGTACCCTAGAACTTAGAACAACTTAAACCTAACTAACCTAAGGACATCACACACATGCATGCCCGAGGCAGGACTTGAATCTGAGACCGTGGCGGTCGAGCGGTTCCAGACATAATCGCCTAGAACCGCTCGGCCACAAGTTGCGGCCAGAAGAAAGGAAGAAAGCACATAGCCAAAAAACGAAAGCTGTATGTGCTGGTAGAAAGGCGAATCATAAATGTAATGCGTGATCCGACAGGGTTCAAAGGCACATACATTATAAAAGATAAATTGAAGAAAAAAGAAAAACAATGTCATTATATAAGAGAAGCAGAGAGGAGAGTGTGAGTAAACAATATAAATTTTATAAAGCAAATAATAAAGGAAACCATTCAATTTTTATATGTAATAGGCACTTTTACATTTACATCTACATTTATACTCCGCAAGCCACCCAACGGTGTGTGGCGGAGGGCACTTTACGTGCCACTGTCATTACCTCCCTTTTCTGTTCCAGTCGCGTATGGTTCGCGAGAAGAACGACTGTCTGAAAGCCTCCATGCGCGCTCGAATCTCTCTAATTTTACATTCGTGATCTCCTCGGGAGGTATAAGTAGGGGGAAGCAATATATTCGATACCTCATCCAGAAACGCACCCTCTCGAAACCTGGCGAGCAAGCTACACCGCGATGCAGAGAGCCTCTCTTGCAGAGTCTGCCACTTGAGTTTGATAAACATCTCCGTAACGCTATCACAGTTACCAAACAACAAAGTGACGAAACGCGCCGCTCTTCTTTGGATCTTCTCTATCTCCTCCGTCAACACTATCTGGTACGGATCCCACACTGATGAGCAATAATCAAGCATAGGTCGAACGAGTGTTTTGTAAGCCACCTCCTTTGTTGATGGACTACATTTTCTAAGGACTCTCCCAATGAATCTCAACCTGGTACCCGCCTTATCAACAATTAATTTTATATGATCTTTCCACTTCAAATCGTTCCGCACGCATACTCCCAGATATTTTACAGAAGTAACTGCTACCAGTGTTTGTTCCGCTATCATATAATCATACAATAAAGGATCCTTCTTTCTATGTATTCGCAATACATTACATTTGTCTATGTTAAGTGTCAGTTGCCACTCCCTGCACCAAGTGCCTGTCCGTTGCAGGTCTTCCTGCATTTCGCAACAATTTTCTAATGTTGCAACTTCTCTGTATACTACAGCATCATCCGCGAAAAGCCGCATGGAACTTCCGACACCATCTACTAGGTCATTTATACACTCCTGGAAATGGAAAAAAGAACACATTGACACCGGTGTGTCAGACCCACCATACTGGCCCCGGACACTGCGAGAGGGCTGTACAAGCAATGATCACACGCACGGCACAGCGGACACACCAGGAACCGCGGTGTTGGCCGTCGAATGGCGCTAGCTGCGCAGCATTTGTGCACCGCCGCCGTCAGTGTCAGTCAATTTGCCGTGGCATACGGAGCTCCATCGCAGTCTTTAACACTGGTAGCATGCCGCGACAGCGTGGACGTGAACCGTATGTGCAGTTGACGGACTTTGAGCGAGGGCGTATAGTGGGCATGCGGGAGGCCGGGTGGACGTACCGCCAAATTGCTCAACACGTGGGGCGTGAGGTCTCCACAGTACATCGATGTTGTCGCCAGTGGTCGGCGGAAGGTGCACGTGCCCGTCGACCTGGGACTGGACCGCAGCGACGCACGGAAGCACGCCAAGACCGTAGGATCCTATGCAGTGCCGTAGGGGACCGCACCGCCACTTCCCAGCAAATTAGGGACACTGTTGCTCCTGGGGTATCGGCGAGGACCATTCGCAACCGTCTCCATGAAGCTGGGCTACGGTCCCGCACACCGTTAGGCCGTCTTCCGCTCACGCCCCAACATCGTGCAGCCCGCCTCCAGTGGTGTCGCGACAGGCGTGAATGGAGAGACGAATGGAGACGTGTCGTCTTCAGCGATGAGAGTCGCTTCTGCCTTGGTGCCAATGATGGTCGTATGCATGTTTGGCGCCGTGCAGGTGAGCGCCTCAATCAGGACTGCATACGACCGAGGCACACAGGGCCAACACCCGGCATCATGGTGTGGGGAGCAATCTCCTACACTGGCCGTACACCTCTGGTGATCGTCGAGGGGACAGTGAATAGTGCACGGTACATCCAAACCGTCATCGAACCCATCGTTCTATCATTCCTAGACCGGCAAGGGAACTTGCTGTTCCAACAGGACAATGCACGTCCGCATGTATCCCGTGCCACCCAACGTGCTCTAGAAGGTGTAAGTCAACTACCCTGGCCAGCAGGATCTCCGGATCTGTCCCCCATTGAGCATGTTTGGGACTGGATGAAGCGTCGTCTCACGCGGTCTGCACGTCCAGCACGAACGCTGGTCCAACTGAGGCGCCAGGTGGAAATGGCGTGGCAAGCCGTTCCACAGGACTACATCCAGCATCTCTACGATCGTCTCCATGGGAGAATAGCAGGCTGCATTGCTGTGAAAGGTGGATATACACTGTACTAGTGCCGACATTGTGCATGCTCTGTTGCCTGTGTCTATGTGCCTGTGGTTCTGTCAGTGTGATCAGGTGATGTATCTGACCCCAGGAATGTGTCAATAAAGTTTCCCCTTCCTGGGACAATGAATTCACGGTGTTCTTATTTCAATTTCCAGGAGTGTATATTTAATTACCAACGATACACGTCCTGATCATCCTAGTTATGTACGCTCCTTGCAATTAATTCAGTTCGCCGCCCGGAGTGGCCGAGCGGTTCTAGGCGCTACAGCCTGGAACCGCGCGACCGCTACGGTCGCAGGTTCGAATCCTGCCTCGGGCATGGATGTGTGTGATGTCCTTAGGTTTAAGTAGTTCTAAGTTCTAATGGACTGATGACCTCAGAAGTTAAGTCCCATAGTGCTCAGAGCCATTTAATTCAGTTCCTGTTTGGAACTCTCTCTCTCTTCCTCTCTCCCTCCCTCTCTCTCTCTCTCTCTCTCTCTTTCTCTGTCTCTCTCTCTCTCTCTCTCTCTCTCTCTCTCTCTCTCTCTCTCTCTCACACACACACACACACACACACACACACACTGGCCGATACGGCTAACGCACTAATAGGGTTCAAAATGTTGTCGGCCCATCCAGATTTGTGATTTTCACAGTCGCACTAAACTGCTTAAGGGAAATGCTAGGATGGGTCCTTCGAAAAGAAGGCCTCTCCATCCATTCCCAGTCCGACCTTAGCTAAGGTAATCTTCACGCCTTTCCCGGTGGCGGCGTGATCCTCGAACATGTAGAGCACCGTGTGTTTCCCGCTGGCTCGAGGACGGGAAATTGCTACCTGCCGCAGTTTTCGGGCTTCACTCGCCATTCTGTGTGACTCACGGCTCGCCGGCGTGCGTGCTGGTATGTGAGGTCCTCTCAGTGCATTACGGCGGCGCCGCCTGTTGTGAACACAAGCGCGGAAGTAACACTGCTCAAAGCGGTGCGAGCGTTCTCCGTGTCAGCTGAATCACTTTCATGGTTAGCAGTTACATGCCAGACTATGAAGGCATCCGACGAAGAAACTGTTTTGGGCCGAAGGTCACGGTTTTTATTTATGAAACTGTTTAACCTGTCCTGCGAGATAGGTCAGTGACAGATATACACAAAGAAACTTTTCACAGCCGGCTCAATACTTGTGATGGCCGTGTTTCTAAGTGCTACACTACGCATCCAAGGAATCGGATTTCAATCCCCAATGGGGGTAGGAATTTTTTCTGTCAGTTATTGTTTTCTTTGACCTTTGGCAGCGACTTGTTAATGTAATAAAGTTAACGACGTCGCAGACTTTAATAGCAGCAACCGCAGACTTTTTGCAGATGATACCGTTAGTTATAATGAAGTACTGTCTGCAAAATCTCCACAAATGTCCAGTTAGATCTTGACAAGATTTCAAACTGGTGTTAAGATCGGGAGCTTAATTGAAGTGCTCAGAAACTATGAGTAGGCTGTTTAGGTTTTTATGTTGGCAACGCCACGTAGCGCTCCGTATTAATATCGCTGACTGCGCTGTGTGCAGCCTGTGCCTGCTTGGATTCGTCGTTGGAAGTTAATCGTGCAGTGTTGGGCTGTTGCAGGTGAGTCACCAGCAGTGGTGGATGTGGGGAGAGAGATGCCAGAATATTCAGAGATTACTGTGAGCGGACGAACTGGACGTGTCCGTCAGAAAAAGGAAATTTGTAAAACTGGAAACTGGATGTCACATATAGATGTTATTCATTCTGTATATTGAGCAAGCAGTAAAGGAAACAAAAGAAAAATTCGGATTAGGTATTAGAATCCACGGAGAGGAAATAAAAACTTTGAGGTTCGCCGATGACATCGTAATTCTGTCAGAGACAGCATAGGACTTGGAAGAGCAGTTGAATGGAATGGACAGTGTCTTGAAAGGAGGATATAAGATGAACATCAACAAAAGCAAAACGAGGATAATGGAATGTAGTCGAATTAGGTCGGGTGATGCTGAGGGAATTAGATTAGGAAATGAGACACTTAAAGTAGTAAAGGAGTTTTGCTATTTGGGGAGCAAAATAACTGATGATGGTCGAAGTAGAGAGGATATAAAATGTAGACTGGCAATGGCAAGGAAAGCGTTTCTGATGAAGAGAAATTTGTTAACATCGAGTATAGATTTAAGTGTCAGGAAGTCATTTCTGAAAGTATTTGTATGGAGTGTAGCCATTTATGGAAGTGAAATATGAACGATAAATAGTTTGGACAAGAAGAGAATAGAAGCTTTCGAAATGTGATGCTACAGAAGAATGCTGAAGATTAGATGGGTAGATCACATAACTAATGAGGAAGTATTGAATAGGATTGGGGAGAAGAGATGTTTGTGGCACAACTTGACCAGAAGAAGGGATCGGTTGGTAGGACATGTTCTGAGGCATCAAGGGATCACCAATTTGGTATTGGAGGGCAGCGTGGAGGGTAAAAATCGTAGAGGGAGACCAAGAGATGAATACACTAAACAGATTTAGAAGGATGTAGGTTGCAGTAAGTACTGGGAGATGAAGAAGCTTGCACAGGATAGAGTAGCTTGAAGAGCTGCATCAAATCAGTCTCAGGACTGAAGACCGCAACAACAACAACATATAAAATGGCTTTTGAATACTATTAAGGTAAATAAATTGTTTGTTCTCTATCAAAATCTATCGTTCGCTAATTATATGCCTGTAAGCAGTTAGTGCCTTCAGTAGTTAGATTCTTTTATTTAGCTGCCAGTAGTGGCGCTCGCTGTATTACAGTAGTTAGAGTAGGTACAGTAGTTTGTGAGGTAAGTGATTCATGAAGGGTATAGGTTATTGTTAGTCAGGGCCATTCTTTTGTAGCACTGTCATTCTTAATTTTCTATTAAGAGTTTTTCCAACACTGTCATTCTTAATTTTCTAAGGGGCGTTTCAAACGTGGAATAGTATACTCCACAAAAAGAAAACACTTAGCTCTCTATGACAAAAATGTCAGTGAGTGGCAAATGGAATCAATCAACTTGGATAAATACTGGGTGTTACAGTTTATGGCGATATCAAATGGAACGATCACATAGGTTCAGCCGTAGGCAAAGCAGGTGACAGACTTACGGTTTATTGGTAGAATGCTGCGGAAGTGTCAGGGACCTGTTCCAGATCGGACTGACATGTTGTATTGAACGTATAGAGAGAAGGGCAGCACGAATGGTCACAAGTTTGTTTGATTCGAGTCAGATGCTGAAAGAACTGAACTAGCACACTCTTGAAGGCAGATGTAAACTATCCCGAGAAAGTCTCTCAACAAAGTTTCAAGAACCGGCGTCAAATGTTTGCTCTAGGGATATACTACAACCCCTGAGTATCGCTCACATAGGGATCGTGAGCATAAGATTAGAATAATTACTGCACCCACAGAGACATTCAAACAGTCACTCCCCCCGCGATCTATAAGTGAATGGAGCAAGAAGAAACCGTAATAACTGGTACAGTGGGACGTACTCTCTGCCATGCGCTTCACAGTAGTTTGCACAGAACAGATGTAGATGAGCTGGCATTGTGCCCACCAAGCTCCGGCATAATGCACTCACTACACTGTTGTGATCGCGACTGACACTTGCAACGTACGTATTAACCCTTTATTTACTGGCGGGACTTAGAAGTTACGCAACTCAACAGCGCGTTAGACCTGTAGGGACTGAAAGATCCCACCGCGTACAGTTGGTGCTTCCTGCGCTGGATGCCAGTACAGCACAGCCTACGTGCCATTCCGGAGCCTGTACATCAGCCTGGAACGTGAACAGTAGTACAGCAAATGGCTGCTGATGAACGGAGGTGAATGAAGATTTCTGTGGAATTCTTGCAGAAATAATGCCCACCGTTTTAATCTGTCATGATTTAATTTTGAAGATATAAAAAATTGTAATGCACGATGATCGCTGTATACTTTTACGTGCTTACCTGAAAGAAAGAGACGGAATTTATTAAATGCCCAAACGATAGCTAAAGCTTCTAATTCAGTAACGGAATAATTTGTTTCAGATTTTGTTAGCGCTCGGCTAGCAAAAGCAATGGTTTTCTGAACAGTAGTGTCATTTTCTGTGGCTTCTTGAAATAAATGGGCACCAAGACCGACTTTAGAAGAATCCGTGCTAAGACAGAAATCTTGTGACAGATCTGGATGAGCTAGTATTGGCGCGTTAAGTAGCGATTCTTTCAAAGAATTGAATTACAACTGTGCTTGTTCGTCCCAGTTCCAAATAGTATTTTTTTCCAGTGAGAGAACAAAGTTTTGGTGTAACTAGAATTTGCATATTCAGAAAACGACGGTAAAAATGTACGAGACCTAGAAAACTGCGGACTTGTCTTTTTGTGCATGGAACTGGAGTGGCTCTGATTGCTTCTAACGTTTTAGGATCCGGCTGAATGCCTTCAGAAAAAATAATATGCCCCAAAAACCTCACCTTTCACCTACCGAATTCAGACTTTTCCAAGTTAACTGTAATTCCAGATTCTGCAAAAATCTGTAACACGCTGTTGAGGATGCGATTATGTTCTTCCCATGAGGCTTCTGCTATCAGAATATCGTCCACATATAAGGTGATGTGACGTTTTAAGAACTCAGGTAATATGGAATTTAGCCCGCAAATGAATGCTGCCGACGAAATATTCAAACCAAAAGGAAGTTTCCGAAACTGATAACAAACGCCGAAACAAAGGAAAGCTGTGTATTTTCTACATTCTGGATGAAGTTAGATCTGATAAAAGCTGGATCTGAGATCAATAGAAGACAACACTTTTACACCATTAAAATTTTGAAGAAGTTCTTCAAACGTTTGCTGTGTAGTTACCTTCGTACATAATAATAATGTTAATTTGGATAAGATTTAGTACAGTATCCTTGTAATGTTCAGTTGTAACGTAAAATGTGACTGGCTCTTAGCAGACCCGTTAGGTCCAGGGCAGTGACCTTACAAGCTGAGGTCATATTGACTTTTGGTTGCTTTGCTTTGATATTTATAGCTCTTTCTGCTTTCAGAATCTTTTGTAAATAAAAATATATCCTTGCTGAAGACGATATGGATTTCATTTTATAAAGAACAACACAAATAATGCATCACTTGTAAAACATTGGTGAACTTACTAAGATTTTGTTTTGTTTCAGTCTATAGCTACCTATTACAGAAGAGGTTTTACAGACGAAGAAATTTCTACTCGACTAGAAAATTTCCCAGTGATGGGTCAAATGGCTCTGAGCCTATGGGACTTAACTTCTGAGGTCATCAGTCCCCTAGAACTTAGAACTGCTTAAACCTAACTAACCTAAGGACATCACACACATCCATGCCCGAGGCAGCATTCGAACCAGCGGCCGTAGCGGTCGCGTGGTTGAGGACTGAAGCGCCTAGAATCGCTCGGTCACAACGGCCGGTTCCCAGATGATATTGATGCATCATCTGAATATAGTGATGACAGTCAACATGGAATGATACGTCGCACTCCGCGGAATAATAATGCAAAAACTCCTTCGGCCTGTGCTGGTACTTTACAAAATGTTACAGAACTTGGACTAAGTGCTAATGAGCAAGAGGCAGACAATGAAGAAAATGTTCAAACTGTATCTCCTCGTGTATGTGTTTGTACGAGGGTAAGTCAATTATTGTCCGCAATTTAGTTATATTTTTATTTATTTTCGTAGTACTGTCGTTTTATGTTGATGACGCATGATTTATTTGTTGTTGTATCTTTCCAATTTGAAAGCTGTTAGGTTAGTTTCGTTATCTCTGCGGTGGTGTTAATCATGGCTGCTCCACTGTCGATTTGCACAAAAGAGGAGCAACGTTCAGTGATGCGTTTTTTGTGGTCTGAAGGCATATCAGTGTCCGAAATTCATCGAAGACTTTCGGTACAGTACGGGAACAGTGTTTTGCCACAACGTAGTGTCTACCAATGGATTTAGAAATTCCGAAATGGTCGCAGAAGTGTTACGCACGATGATGGAGCTAGAGGGCCGTTTACGGTCACAAATGAAGAAACCATTGAGCGTTCACGTGAAATGATTCTGCCGGCCGCTGTGGAAGAGCGGTTCTAGGTGCTTCAGCCTGGAATCGCGCGACCGCTACGGTCGCAGGTTCGAATCCTGCTTCGGGCATGGATGTGTATGATGCCCTTAGGTTAGTTAGTTTGCAGTAGCTCTAAGTTGTAGGGGACTGATGACCTCGAATGTTAAGTCCCATAGTACTCAGAGCCATTTGAAATGATTCTATTGACGTAGTGACACATCGTCTGCAAATTGGTCACGGTTCTGCCTACGAAATCATCCCCAAAAGACTTGGGTTTCATAAAGTTTGTGGAAGATGGGTTCCAAAACAACTCACACAGTTGCATAAACAAACACGCTTGGACATCTGCAAATAAATTTTAAAAAAATTTGGATCGCTGTGGTAACGAAGGACAGGCTCATTACTGATGACGAAATATGGATCCATCATTACGAGCCGGAGAGTAAACGGCGGAGTATGCAATGGAAACATCCAAATTCGCCGTGTAAGAAATATTTCAGGAGCCAACCATCCGCAGGAAAAATGATGCTAACGGTTTTTTAGGGACGCACAAGGTCCAGTACTGGAACTTTGTGGTGAAAGGGGCACAACAATAAATAGTGTACGTTACAGTGAGATGCTAAAGCCTGCAATTCGCAGCAAACGGCGAGGAATTTTAATGACTTTGTACCATTTTTTAATAAAATAATTTTCTATTAATTAAATAACAGTTCATTATGTATTAAAGTGAGAGTTTTGAATCCTGATTTTCTTTTTACATTTACAGTAAGTAAAGGGTGAACGACATTGCATAGGTGCAGCTCGTGATCGGATACAACAGCGCAACCTGCAGGCTCGGATAGCACCTTCATTTACGTTCAAGCAT
This sequence comes from Schistocerca gregaria, assembly GCF_023897955.1. Classification (NCBI taxonomy): domain Eukaryota; kingdom Metazoa; phylum Arthropoda; class Insecta; order Orthoptera; family Acrididae; genus Schistocerca; species Schistocerca gregaria. Next base: position 1,081,773,395 of record NC_064920.1, on the reverse strand, counting down.
CCGTTGCTGGTGGCGTTTGAATATTTTTGTTCAACCTCTGTATAAGTGTCTCAGATGTTCCAATTTTGTGTCAGGTTATTGCAAAATGTACCTTTGTACGTGAGATTTGGATCAGTTTCTCTAAATTGTATACGTACTGTTGAGTAACTTTAAGGGAATGTTACTGCGTGTGTCTGGTTTGAACAATGGGCGGATTTCTGGCGCGCGCCTGTGTGCTGGTAGTGTGTGTGTGTGTGTGTGTGTGTGTGTGTGTGAGAGAGAGAGAGAGAGAGAGAGAGAGAGAGAGTGTCCGTGTGTGGACGCTTGGCTATTGTCTGCGTGTAGGGCTGTCGGTATGCTGGTGGCAACCGTGGTTTCACAGAAATATGTAGATGTCACGATGGATGTTTTGAGGCAGTAAGAGGGAACCTATCATTTGTTCCGTACTTGACGACTTCTTTGTTAACGTGCGATCGCCACAGATCCTTCCTGAACCGACGATCTGTGAACAGTTGGTGAGCTAACTCCCTGTGCTGCCCACACGATAGCGAGTAGGGGCAGAATTATATCCACAGACTGGTTAATAAGGGAGGAGCTTACAGAGTGGAAATCTGAATTTGACTGATCGGACGTGAATACTAACTTCATACCTGGCTCCAGGAGTATGAGCGCCACGTGGAACGCTGACAAAAAGAAAGTTTCTCTTGCTCCATGACAATAACGTTACCACAGACTCTCATTAAAGCATTCACTGTATGTTGTCGAGGTCACAAGTTACTTGCTTAACATCTGTATAGCTGTCGCGCCTCGATTCAAAACGACTATCTATCGAGCAAACATATTTTTCTCCTGACATCTTGGATATTCGGGAATCCAGCCGGATGTTCGCGTCTCCTTGTGATAAGTGGAGAGCACTCATGAAGATTGCCAAGTTGTCAATGATCGTGCATGACCGCACGTGCCGCTGGTATCTGGGTAATCACAAATCTTGTATCTGTCGTCTTTTCCGTGTGTAGATATAACCAAGACCATTCACTCAATTCGTCGTTTATCGTATCATGATATTATACTGCAGTAACATGACCACTCGAAAGCAGATCGAGGAATCGGCTGATTTTTTATTACAAAATGTCTCTCGAGGAAAGAGCTAATTATATTCAAACAACTTAGGGAGAATGTAGCCTGGTGACCTGCCACAATCGCCGATGCTTCGCCAGGTGAACTCCCCCCCCCCCCCCTCTGCCCCTACTCCCCCCCCCCCCAACCACCGCCAACGCACAGTGCAACTAGAGAGCTCTGTACAAGAAAATCAACTGCTTCGCCAGGGGGCGCTATGCCGGCCAACAACCACAATTTGGCAACAGACACACAGACACACTGGAAACGCCACACAACCAAAGATGAACAGCGTTAGAAGTTATCAATACTGGATACTGATAATATTCTTCTCGGGTATGCAGCCGGATCATAACGTCTTCATGACACAATATTTCCGCGGTCCAACTGGCCGCCATCTTCAGGTGAGAGTGCTGGTGCGAGATCGTGCACCAGCACTCTCACCTGAAGATGGCGGCCAGTTGGACCGCGGAAATATTGTGTCATGAAGACGTTATGATCCGGCTGCATACCCGAGAAGAATATTATCAATTATTACGCCGGGAAAGCCTTCGTAGTCACAATACTGGATACTAATTACCATCGGTTTGTCCAGGGGGGAGAAAAAATTCCAAACACGGTGTAAGGAGAGACGTTCACGAAAAACACACACTATTTAGAAGATGGACCAAATGCACAATTTCTAAGTCGGCAATGAAGTTTTGTACTGTCCTTTACATGAAATTAACACATTTACTCGTAAGTTCTTTGAGTGTATATATTTCACTTTTTTATGAAATTTAAAAATTCTATTTTCAAAAAGTAAAATATGTACGGGGTGTTCAAAAAGTCTCTCTGCAGTACGATATGATTGTTAGCCGCGTGTGCCGTATGATTGTTCGCCTGCCAGGGTTTTTCAACGAAACACAACGATACTGCAGTGATATTCTGCACCCATTCACAGGAGAACTTGTGTTAAGTGAAATACTGAACAAGATGGTGCAACCACGCATACAGCTCGCGTTTCAATGTCACTGCTGGCTGATGATTCTGGTGATCGCATAATTTCACAGGGACTTTGGCCTCCACGATTGCTTGACCTAACACCACTAGATTGTTTCTCCTGGGGTACAACGAAAGCAACTGTCTATAAAAACCGTCCAAAATCCATCGATGAATTCAAAACTGCAATATCGATTTTCACTGCTTCTGTTACAGAAGAAATGTTACATTGAATTTTATCCATAATGGATGCAGATGAACTACGTGACTGTTCCTTTCAGGGTGTTGAATGAAAACCACTACCAGTCACAATTGAAGGTATTTATTTACAGCACGACCGGTTTCAGGCTTTTGCCCATCTTCAGGTGCTTACATTCAGAAACATGTGACGTTCAATGATGGAGTTCAATACAGATGGATAATCCATCTGTATTGAACTCCATCATTGAATGTCACATGTTTCTGAATGTAAGCACCTGAAGATGGGCAAAAGCCTGAAACCGGTCGTGCTGTAAATAAATACCTTCAATTGTGACTGGTAGCGGTTTTCATTCAACACCCAGAAATGTTACAGCTTGTGTTCGGAAACATGATTAGACGAATTGAATTGTGTATTCAACAACAGAGAGGACACTTTCAACATTTAATGTGAAAATTTGCAAGTAAAAATGAATATTCAATAAATTAATAACTTGTATTTCACTGAGTTTCATTTCGGTACATTCACTGCGGCATACCTTTTTTCAGAAAAAGTTCACGAAGTTTTTACAACGTTTTCTCTGTTTCATCTCTTGACATATAGTAAACTTCTCTCGTGAGGTTTCTTGAATATAACGAATAGGAGCATTTTAATGTTTTTAGTTATAATTATGTAAGTGAAACATATAATTCATGCAAAATTCCAAGCACATTGCGCCATATCTCAGGCTACACTCGGAATTTCAAAATTTGGTGTTGAGAAAACATTTACTGGGTTCCTAGAAATAAGTGTACAAAATTTCATAATTCCAGCCATCGTCGATTCCGAGGAAATGGTACATCAACTTAAAGAAAAATCAGGAAATGTTAATTTAAATTTCAACAGAACGCTTTTACTTATGTCACCTCTTCAGAAGGCGCCAGATCCGTACTGAGGGTCCTCTTTCCCTTCAAGACTTCTCTTCTGCTTTCTCGTTTTCTGCCTTCTTTCTGTGTCAGGTCTCCAACTGACTTTTCAGCTGCAGAAAATCGCTGTAAATCTATTTTTCTCGAGATGTCTCGAATGAAGTTTCCTTTCTTAAAGCCCACTCACAGCGTAGTTCGTATACTCCTGCAGTATTTAGATTGTTCACTGCTTCCTTGGTGGAACCCGTCATGTTCTTGATCCTGTGGATGCTGCGGAAAGTCGGTTTGAAACCTCGTCGGCGGAAGATCTTGCATATCCGTTCACTGGCGCACTTCACATACGGTAAGCGCACGTGCGGAAGCTTCTGTTCTCTTGTTTCAATCCGGTTGGCCTTGTTCGCCTTTCTTATAATGCTGTTGTCATAAGCGTTGGTGCGAAACATGTGGTGTAGCTCCCTCAGTTCATCCTTGATGATGGGACGTCCGAGTGCAGATCGTAGACTTTTGATTGACGACATATGGATGTTTAGGCCTGGCTGTGAGCCGTGCGTCTGCTCGCTGTGAATTAACTGAGTAAAGGTAACAACGATCAACTTGTACGGATGTCTTGTGACGTCCGCACAGACCAAACGCAACGAACAATACTGAACAAAATGAAAAAAAAAGAAAAAAGTGGGAAATCCAGGTTCGAGTCCAGGTCTGGCACAAATTTTCGCTGTCGTCATTTCATTCTGTAGCTGATATAAATAAATATCGTTAACAACAAAGAAATTCTGAAAACGTCAACAAAGGTTGGCAGCCATGCGGCCAGGCGACTAGCCCAAGTTTTGGTGTTCTCGTAAAGATAAGTCATTTGAGATTATAACAATATTTAGTTTAGTCAGGTTGCCTTCCATTAGGAAAGTGGGTGCATTCAGCGACTGTCATGTGATTTATAAATTATAGAGCGCAGCAATCAGTCGTCTTTTTTTTTTTGCCGGTTTTATTACGCAAATCCAGATTTCGGCTAGTGCCTAGCCATTATCAGTGCACTATTTTCTAATTCCGTGTTGTTCGGGCGCCCGAACTACAGGGAACTAACATGCCTCGGGATTAGAAAATAGGGCATTGATAATGGTTAGGCAATAGCCGAAATCTGGATTTGCGTAATAAAATCGGAAAAAAGGACGACTGATTTCTGCGCTCAATAATGTGTAAATTTACTTTAGTACTGATTACGTGGTAAATAGGTGTATATTGTGCTTTTTTAGCGTAAATTAAGGGTCTAATTTTCTTCACGTAATATAACAGAAAACACGAAAAGATCGTACAGTCGTGTTATAGTCGTATTTACTGATTACGGTTTGCCACAGCAAATCTATAGAATTTCGTTTAATTGTTCTTTGCTTTCTCCAGCAATTTAATTGTAGTGTACCTGTTCGTTATATAACTTACATTTCCGGAAAGTAGCGTAAAGTTTAAGTCGTTGTTTCAGAAACTTTGCACTGTTGTTTTTCTTTACATACTGTTGCGTAAAGGCCAAATTCGTGGAATCAATTATCGTGTTTATCTGTAATTTAACTGACTTATTCTTAATAAACTATTACATTTATCATGAGTGAAAAGTGCTTGACTTGCCGTAGAATTGTTAGTTCGGGGTTGTGGTGTGACGGGTGCTGTAGTTTTTTCCATGTCGGTGACTGTAGTGCCGTGGAAGTAGGGGAAGTAAATGAGACTCATCACTGGTTTTGTCGGATATGTAGTAGAGGTACGAAGATACTAGAACAGGAGGGGAAAATTGCCGCCCTTCAGGCTGAGTTCGACAAGGGCAGGGGAGATCTTGACAGGTTGAGGGAGAAGGTTAAGAGAGGTGGGAAGTGGCAACAGGTAACAGGAGGAACAGATCTAGAACTTTGTCTGACAGCTTCGTGGTGAATGTGCAAAACAGATTTGACCTGTTGCTGTTGTTAGAAGCTGGTGAGCCCCAAGCAGTTGCAGGTGTAGACAGGGCGCAACAAACTTGCAGCAGCAAATTGAAAAGTAGGAATGTAGGGAAATCAGTCAAGAGAAATAAAGTGTTGTTGTTAGATAGTTCCCATGGAAGAGGTGTTGGCCAAGTTTTTCAGGATCAGAATACCAGGTCACCAATTTTTTTAAACCTAGTGCTGGTCTGGAGCAGGTGACAGAGGGATTTAGGATCACTTTTCAAAGATTTCACTAAGGGAGACACCGTGGTTATAGTGGGTGGGGCAGGTAATAGTATTGACAGAGATCCTGGGTACAGCATAGAATGTGACGTTGCAAAGATTGCATCATCATCGAAGCATACAAGTATTGAGTTTGTATCTGTTCTTGGGCGTCATGATCGACATCATTTTAACTGTTCTGTGAGGAGATTTAATTTGGGAGTTGGAACGGCTGCTTATGTCGGGTGCAGGGTCACACATTGGTGTGGTTCCTGTTGATTCTCTGAATAGGTGGGATTATACTACGCAAGGCCTGCACCTCAACAGGAAAGGGAAGGGTAAACTGGCTGGGAAAATAGCAGGAAAGTTAAATGGTTCGAATGGCTCTGAGCACTATGGGACTTAACATCTGAGGTCATCAGTACCCTAGACTTAGAACTACGTAAACCTAACTAGCCTAAGGACATCACACACATCCATGCTCGAGGCAGGATTCGAACCTGCGACCGTAGCACGGGACGTACTACCTACGTTCCAAAATGAGTGCCGTAACTTGGCTTCGAGGCCAGACGGTGCTCTGTTTGTTCAGAGATGACTCAAAGAATGTAATGGACTTATGGACCTTTTTATTGGAACGACAACAAAAGATCGTGAACAATCCGAAATACCGACAGTATTTCTCTAACTTCCTATGGAGTGCGTTTCAAGAGCCCCCGCATAGCTGGAACGACCAGAGAAGTTAAATTATCGATGCGAAGAAAGAACGAAAGGAAGATAAGAATCGATGGATACATTATATTTACGAGAAGACATACCCGGATGCCAGAACAGCGGGGGGATTGGAAATACGATTCTCCATTGCGATGTGTGTTTGTTTCTTTATGTAATGCGATAATAATGTTCATTTTACTAGCTTTCAAGAAATACAGAAATATTATTATGACAATGCAAAGGGTGTTACCGACATTTAACTTAGCTTAAATGTTATATATGAACCAGGATTTGCTTTAATTTGTGAAATATATTCATTGAAATTTGAAGCATGGTTGGAGAAGTATTTTTTAAAACGTGAAAAAAAGGCAAGGCGACCATTCGTGATAAGAGGGAAATTCGGGTTCGAATCCCTGTCCGCCACAAATTTTCATTGTCACCATTCCATTCTGCAGCTGGTGGTAGTCGTTATTCACAATTGCGAATTCATCTGATGTGACATGTTAAAATTGTCCTCCTCCCCTTTTCTTCTTTTCCCATCCGCCATTCAGCACTTTGGATGTCGCGGCTGCTGCTATTGCCCCATCGGTCGCCCGGCTCTTCTGTTCCCTGCAACGACAGAAATATTTGGCTAGAAGTGACTCATCGCAAATCGTTAACAACTGAGAAATTCTGAAAACGTCCGACAAAATTCCCTGCAAAACTGCTCTAGAAACTTTTTCAGAAAACGACCTACAACAGAGGTCTACCCATAGGGGAAATGTAGGAATACTACGAATATTTCATTAGTTTCTAGTGTTCTGAATCCCCAAAGTATTGCGTGTAGGAATATGGTTGACTCATGAATAGAACCGTAAACTCACCGAGTTTGTCTTGTGCCCACTGGATGGCGAATGCAGTGACTTCACAAAATGGCGACAAGCCAAGAAAAAAAATTCTATGTGTTCGAATATACGATGTGTTTATCTGCTACAACAGTGGAGCGTGCTTTCAGATGCAATTATACAAAAGAGGCGCCGTGTAAGTAAAGCGTTGTGCGTTGGTGTTCACTATTTATCGATACTGGGTGTCTCTGTGAACAGAAAAGTACAGGACAAGTAATTGTGCCAGGTGCAACCGAGGAGAGGATGGTCCGGCCGAGTCGTGCACTTGGAATACCTCAGCAAATTGTGTGGAAGCTTTTGCGACCGCGGTTACATTTCAAACTGCACCGCCCGCATCTCCTGCAACAAATAAAACTGGAATATTGTGACCGCTGCCTACAATTTTGCATCACGTTGCAGGAAACACTTGAGATGAACATTTCGCCTCCAAGCTGATATTCAGCAACGAAGCAACCTTCCATTTACCCTAAGAGATTAATCACGAAACTCTGAGAGTGTGGGACACTGAAAAATCCCAATGAGAATTCGGCACTTGAACGAATGTCGCCGAAGGTTAATGTCAGTGCAATGGTTTCTGTGCAGTGTCAAAAACGAAACTGTATGGGCCGTGTTTCTTCTGTGATGATACGGTGACGGGTACCCCTTACGTAGATATACAGGGTGTACATAAAGTTCCGGAACACTTTCAATTATTTATTGCACAATAACTGAACATTTTACAGATGTCATTCATATTGCATTTTGTGGAGAAACTCTGAAGTATATATATATATATATATATATATATATATATATATATATATATATATATATATATAATTATATGCGAACCATGAGTGACCCGGCAGACGTCAATATGATAATCTAATTCTTGCCCTACCTGTCCCAGCATGGCATCGTCCTGTGGCAGTAGCTTCTCGTATTTTCTCCCCGAGCTCTGCTACATCACGTGGTAGAGGCTGTACATACACCAGACCTTTAATGTGTTCCCACAGAAAAGAGTCACACGGAGTGAGATCTGGTGTTTTTGTCGAACTCCAATAGACAGAAAGAGATTGCTCAGCACCTGATCATGCCATATTTGCGACTAGCGCTGACTATCAGCAAATTACAAATTACAGAACTACGCTCTTGCGTGTTTCTCTTTAAAATGACGTGTTGATATCTGTACAATGTTTCATTGTTGTGCAATAAATAATTGAAAGTGTTTCCGGACTTTATGTACATCCTGTATCGTAGCTGAGTTTGTTTCTGCAACTGACTGGTGATCCCACGAAGTTCTTCTCCCAATAGGAAAGGGCAACCCCTCATTGGAGCGTCGACGTTCGTCGCGAACTAAACGATGAACTTCAGCATCGCTGGATCGGGATGAAAATGACCTGGCTCTGCTCCCTTGGCCGCACAAATCTCCTGACTCAACGCCTTGTGAATTTTTCCTTTGGGGGTACATTAAAGACCGTGTTTACGTACCTCCTCGGGTAAGAACACTGGAATAGCTGAGACAATGCGTCAGTACTACTGTGATGAGTGATAACTATTGACAGTATGTTGCTACGTAAGGTATGGAATGGACTTGAATACCGCTTGGACACGAGTCACGTGACTAAAGGGACACGCATAGTACATTCGTGTCCGCCTCGATAGCTGAGTGGTCTGCTTGAGGGTTACCATCCTACGGGTCCGGGTTCGATTCCTGGCTGGGTCGGGGATTTTCGCCGCCCAGGGACTGGGTGTTGTGTTGTCTTCATCATCATTTCATCCCCAGCCGGGGAGCAGGTCGCGCAATGTGGCGTCGAATGTAGTAAGACCTGCGCCAAGGCGGCTGGACCAGCCCCGCAAAGGGCCTTGCGGCCAATGACGCCAAACTCTCAATTCATTTCAGAACATTCGTAAAGCGCAAAATGCAAACTTGTTGAGTTTACGGTTGTATTCGTGCAGAAATAATATTTGCACACATGTTGCTTTGGAAAGTCTAGACCTCTGAAACGAATGACACATTTATAGTAGCTGTGTGTAGAAGATTTGTTGGGAAAAATACACTCCTGGAAATGGAAAAAAGAACACATTGACACCGGTGTGTCAGACCTACCATACTTGCTCCGGACACTGCGAGAGGGCTGTACAGGCAATGATCACACGCACGGCACAGCGGACACACCAGGAACCGTGGTGTAGGCCGTCGAATGGCGCTAGCTGCGCAGCATTTGTGCACCGCCGCCGTCAGTTTCAGCCAGTTTGCCGTGGCATACGGAGCTCCATCGCAGTCTTTAACACTGGTAGCATGCCGCGACAGCGTGGACGTGAACCGTATGTGCAGTTGACGGACTTTGAGCGAGGCCGGGTGGACGTACCGCCGAATTGCTCAACACGTGGGGCGTGAGGTCTCCACAGTACATCGATGTTGTCGCCAGTGGTCGGCGGAAGGTGCACGTGCCCGTCGACCTGGGACCGGACCGCAGCGACGCACGGATGCACGCCAAGACCGTAGGATCCTACGCAGTGCCGTAGGGGACCGCACCGCCACTTCCCAGCAAATTAGGGACACTGTTTCTCCTGGGGTATCGGCGAGGACCATTCGCAACCGTCTCCATGAAGCTGGGCTACGGTCCCGCACACCGTTAGGCCGTCTTCCGCTCACGCCCCAACATCGTGCAGCCCGCCTCCAGTGGTGTCGCGACAGGCGTGAATGGAGGGACGAATGGAGACGTGTCGTCTTCAGCGATGAGAGTCGCTTCTGCCTTGGTGCCAATGATGGTCGTATGCGTGTTTGGCGCCGTGCAGGTGAGCGCCACAATCAGGACTGCATACGACCGAGGCACACAGGGCCAACACCCGGCATCATGGTGTGGGGAGCGATCTCCTACACTGGCCGTACACCTCTGTTGATCGTCGAGGGGACAGTGAATAGTGCACGGTACATCCAAGCCGTCATCGAACCCATCGTTCTACCATTCCTAGACCGGCAAGGGAACTTGCTGTTCCAACAGGACAATGCACGTCCGCATGTATCCCGTGCCACCCAACGTGCTCTAGAAGGTGTAAGTCAACTACCCTGGCCAGCAAGATCTCCGGATCTGTCCCCCATTGAGCATGTTTGGGACTGGATGAAGCGTGGTCTCACGCGGTCTGCACGTCCAGCACGAACGCTGGTCCAACTGAGGCGCCAGGTGGAAATGGCATGGCAAGCCGTTCCACAGGACTACATCCAGCATCTCTACGATCGTCTCCATGGGAGAACAGGAGCCTGCATTGCTGCGAAAGGTGGATATACAATGTACTAGTGCCGACATTGTGCATGCTCTGTTGCCTGTGTCTATGTGCCTGTGGATCTGTCAGTGTGATCATGTGATGTATCTGACCCCAGGAATGTGTCAATAAAGTTTCCCCTTCCTGGGACAATGAATTCACAGTGTTCTTCTTTCAATTTCCAGGAGTGTAGCTATTTCTTCGAAAATTCTTTGCATCAGTTGCAGCAAGAATGTTCTCAAAGATACGAGAGGTACTACAACTACATGCAGAACAGTCTACAGATTCCCGGAAGAGGAATGAGAATAATTTAATTTGGGCAGTCATCGTGTAGAGCAATTCTGAGTCAGATTCAGATAAACAGCTCATCAAACTCTACCAAATCGACTACGAGACAATGATGATATCAGACTGTTTCTTACGAAACAGCTCTTACTGCACAGTGTGCAAAAACATAAAAAAAGCCACAGATGGACTGTTACTAATTAATCTAAACATTTTTGCACACAAATCTGAGAGATTCTTGGTATCAGTAACTATGACGAGACACTTATATGGATTACTGTTCACGTTGCATGAAGACAGACAGTGGTACAAACGCGTAAAGGTACGTGATTGAATAAAAATATTTGTGATCGAGACAGAACAGTTTTTTTTTGTATAAAGCTCCTGAACTATTTATCACTGCTCCTAAAACTCCACTTATATTGGGTACGTATTTAATGTACAGTCAAGTAATTTGGTCTGTTCACTTGGAACACCATAGTTCTGAGGTCGTCCTTGCAAAGTGACTTTGACCAGTATTTGCAGAAACTGGAGTGACTGTAAGGCAGAGGGATAGCTGGAGTTGGACATCTTCTCGACATTAAGATAGCTAAAGACGAGCATTGTCTCGTTAATACCAAGTACAGATGGGGCTACGACAGGACGATGTGTTTTTTACAACGTCATTTAATTTAGTTTTAGAAAAGGTGACGTGGCAAAAGCCGATAAACCCAGGAGGAATAAAACTTAATCGTCAAGTTCAAGTTGTAGCATATGCGGATGACGTAGCATTAATGGCAGGAATGTAGTGGCACTAAAGGGGAACTACCATACGTTAGAGAAAGCAGCAAGAGAAGTAGGTTTACAACTAAACATGAACAAAACAAAGTAGATGGTGATTGGGGAGCCCAATATAAACAGACAAAAGAATTCAATAGTAATGAATGGGAAACAATACAAAAGAGTGGAAACATTTAAATATTTTGGTTTTGTAATAACGGAGGACAATAAAGCAGCAGTAGAAATTCAAGAAAGGATAGCGAGAGGATATCGTTGCTATTTGGCCTTGCAGAAATTATTTAATTCTAGGAATGTTACTAGGAATACAAAAATCAAAATATACACGACCATATTAAGACCTATAGTAGTATATGGATCAGAAGGCTGGGTACTGACATTGAAGGAGGAGAACTGGTTATTGAGATGGGCGAGAAAGATACTGAGAAGGATTCTTGGAGCAGTGAGAGAGGAAGATGGCTGGAGAGTAAGAACAAATGTAGAACTACAAACACTATTTGGACAGATTGATATTGTTGTTAAGATTAAGCAGGGAAGAATAAGATGGGCAGGACATGTACAGAGAATGCCAGAAACACGGAGTGTCAAGAAAGTTTTAATGCGAAAACCTGACGGGAGAAGGAGAAGAGGTAGACCAAGGAAAAGGTGGCTGGACGGTATGGAAGAAGATCTAAAGGCGATGGGACAGAGAAGAATGGCGGCAGATGATACAGTAGGCCTGTGGAACCAATCAAGAAGAAGAAGAAGAAAGACGAGCACTGTGTCTACTGGACATGTAGCTTTGGAGATTAAAAAGAAATCGCTCCAGGTTTTCCCTAGTGATATAGGAACAGCACAAGAACTCGATATCCTTGTGACTAGAAGTGAGTGTGAACCCCCCATCTTTGTGTCAATTTGTTCGGATCCATTAATCAAAACTTGATGACTGCTGGCAGCCGACAGTCGCATCTCCATTGCTGACTTGTCTCAACCGTTCTTTGATCAGCCGTAGGTTTCTTCCGACAGTTCTCTCGGGTCGATCACCGTATTAGAAGGGTGCAGAAGGCGCCTACTGCACACTATCAGGTGGCGGCTAATGCCTTCTGGAGTGTTCCGTCTATCAGCGTGGCCGAAGCTTAGGCGCCATTAGTGGCCACACTGCACCACGAGATATACAGCAGAACCGGCGAGCAAGCTCTCTAAGGCAAAAGAGAAAAAAAATTTAAAAAGATTAATAATTCAATGGCAGTTCACAGTTGTGTGTGATTTATTACCAGTTTAAATATGTGGTCAGTTTCGTTTAATCGTGGCAGAAGCATCAAACGGTGTTTAACAACAAACAAGGGATGAAATTTTTAAAGTTAAAAGTTGTTAAAGTAAAAAAAAGGATATAAACATACACGTAACAGCTCGTACTGCATGAGGCGGCTACTAGTTCGCTCTTGTCCACAACCGCACAGCAGGGGTTCGTCTGGAAATCGCTATCTATTTCTACATCTACATGGATACTCTGTAAAACACATTTAAGTGCCTGGCAGAGGGTTCATCGTGTCACGTTCACAACTCTCTATTATTCCAATCTCGTACAGCGCGCGGTAAGACGGAACGCCTATATCTTTCCGTAGGAGCTCTGATTTCCCTTATTTTATCTTGGTGGTCGTTCCTCCATATGTTAAGTCGGTGCCAACAAAATATTTTCGCATTCGAAGGAGAAAGTTGGTGATTGGAAATTCGTGAGAATATTCCGTCGCAACGAATAACACCTTTCTTTTAATGATGTCCACCCCAAATCTGTGTCATTTCTGTTACACTCTCCTGCTTTTGGTTCTTCTAACTCCGTAACGCAATTTGTTCGAAGAGCTCCGTATCTCCCATCCTTCTATGTGTCTTTGGGTATTTCTTCCCTTCTTGTAGACGAATCTCGGAAATGAATGTTTTGTTCTTGACGCATTTCTACTCTGGTTTCTTGGGGTGTATTAGTGGGATTAACTGTTGTGTAGAGAAAATTCCTTCGCGATGTAAGTTGGCGGCAGGATGGTTGAGGGGATGGGGCTACATTTTTTTTTTTTCTTCTTCGTGTCACTACGTGTCTGATCCTAGAGGGAGCGATACAGGCTAGACAGTATAGTTTGTCAGCCGGTGTTGGTCTCAAAACAGGCTGTGCTGATGCGACATGATTCATTAAGTGGTAAGTCGACTTGTTACCATGGCTGGTGCTACAGAACAAAGGTCATGTGTACTCCACAGCTGAGTGGCACAAGACTGAAACTGTGGTCCTTGCTGTCCTGGATTGTGTACCCCGTGTAGTTTACTCACGATGTTGTTGCTAGCAACTATTTTACGCCCCGTGTTCACGCAATGTTTTACGTAAGTCAGTGCTGGATTTAATGTGACAGCCAAGTATTTTAGAAAAGGACAATGCCCTGGCGCTATTACCTCGTATGCTACTTGCATTGTCTTCGACGCCTGTCTATATCTCAATCTTCGAGTCTTTCATGGGCTGGGTCTGAGTTGGTATTCCTTGTAATAGACAGCCAATCCTTAAAGAACTTCATCTTCTTCATGGTCTCTTGTGCCGTAATGGCACAGTCATCTGCGTATATAAAACTTTGACTGCCTTCTGGGAGAAGCTGGTCATTGTAACAGATACTGAAAAGGAATGAAGCCAACATACGAACCTCTGTGTTCTCCACTGGCTTATTTTTCTCTGAATATCAACAAAAAAATCTTCTGAAACATATTGGCACATTGAAACTGTGTTCCGGACTCGAACGTGGTTCTAATCTCGGTCCGGCACACAGTTTTAATCTCGCAGGAAGTTTTTTCATATCAACGCACATTCGACTGTTGAATAATAAGTCATTCTGGAAAGACTTTTCGCTGGCCGCGGTGGCCGAGCGGTTCTAGGAACTTCAGTCTGGGGCCGCGCGACTGCTACGGTCGCAGGTTCGAATCCTGCCTCGGGCATGGATGTGTGTGATGTCCTTAGGTTAGTTACGTTTAAGTAGTTCTAAGTTCTAGGGGTCTGATGACCTGAGATGTTAAGTCCCATAGTGCTTAGAGCCATTTGAACAGTTTGAAAGAATCTTCTGTTTCGTAGGAGATTTCCAAACCGCCTTTGTTTCAGTGACTACCACCCCAACTCGCGTATCATATCAGTGACACTCTCACCCCTATTGCGCCATAACAGGAAAAGAGCTGCCCTTCTTTGCACTTTTTCGATGTCCCCCGTCAATCCTGCCTGGTAAGGACCCCACACCGCGCAGCAATATTCCAGCAGAGGACGGGCAAGTGTAATGTAGGCTGCCTCTTTAGTGGGTTTGTCGCATCTTCTAAATGTTCTGCTAACAAAGCGCAGTCTTTGTTTCGCCTTCCCCACAATATTATCTGTGTGCTCTTTCCAATTTAAGTTGCTCGTTATTGTATTTCCTAGGTATTTAGTCGAATTGACAGCCCTTAGATTTGTGCGATTTATCGTATACCCTAAATTTATCGGATTTCTTTTGGTACCCATGTGGGTATCCTTTCACTTTTCTTTGTTTAGTGTCAATTGCCACTTTTCACACCATACAGAAATTCTCTCTAGATCATTTTGTAATTGGAATTGATCGTCTGCTGATTTTACTAGATGGTAAATTACAGCGTCATCTGCAAACAGCCGAAGGGGGCTACTCAGATTAACACTTAGATCATTTATGTAAATCAGGAACAGCAGAGGGCCTATGACACTACCTTGCGGAACGCCGGATATCACTTCTGTTCTGCTCGATGATTTACCGTCTATCACTACGAACTGTGACCTCTCTGAGAGGAAATCATGAATCCAGTCACACAACTGAGACGATACTCCATACGCATCTGATTAATTGTCGCTTGTGAGGAACGGTATCAAAAGCCTTCTGGAAATCTAGAATATGGAATCGATCTGAGATCTCTTGTCGACAGCACTCATTACTTCATGGTAATAAAGAGCTGTGTTGCCCAAGAACGATATTTCCTGAATCCGTGTCGGCTATGTATCAATAAGCCATTTTCTTCAAGGTGATTCATAATGTTCGAGTACAGTATATGCTCCAAAATCCACTCAAAATTTAGGTCAGTGATGTGGGTCTGTAATTCAGTGGGTTACTCCTATTTCCTTTCTTGAATATTGGTGTGACCTGTGCTACTTTCCAGTCTTTAGGAACAGACCTTTCGTGACACCGAACGAGGTGGCGCAGTGGATAGCACACTCGACTCGCATTCGGGAGGACGACGGTTCAATCCCGTCTCCGGCCATCCTGATTTAGGTTTTCCGTGATTTTCCTAAATCGCTTCAGGCAAATGCCAGGATGGTTCCTTTGAAAGGGCACGGCCGATTTCCTTCCCCACCCTTCCCTCACCCGAGCTTGTGCTCCGTCTCTAATGACCTCGTTGTCGACGGGACGTTAAACACTTATCTCCTCCTCCTCGTCCAGACCTTTCGTCAAGTGAGCGGTTGTATATGACGGCTAAGAAAGGCGCTATTGTGTGTAGATACTCTGAAAGGAACTTGATTGGTATACCACCTAGACCGAAAGACTTGGCTTTCTTAAGTGATCTGAGTTGTTTCGCACACCTAAGATATCTACTTTCATGTCACTTATGCTACCAGCTGTTCTGGTCTCGAATTCTGGAATATTTACTTCGCCTTTTTTCGTGAAGGAATTACGGAAAACTGGGTTCTCTGCAGTGGAGCAACGAACAGGGAACGACTGTGTTGATGGTCGAACCATTTTTAGACGGAAAGTGTCGGCGTGAAGACGCCTAGAGCGGCCGTCTCGACCGTGGGTGGGTCTCTGCTTCGGAAGCAGAATCCGACGTTGCACTGCGATTGAGGTAAGCTCTCCGTCCGCAGTAAAATACTGGCGCTATTGTTCCTTTGATGTTTGCTACGCTCAAGGGAATTCTGTTTTGGCAGCCTACCTTGCGCATTGAAATTAAACTATTGTCAATCTGACATTTCTGGCACTAGGATGCGTAACACTCAATCTCTGATTGAAGTTTGACTGCTTATTTGGTAGCGTTGAGACCCTTAGTCCACTCACTAATCGGTCTCTTACAGCCTGACATCAAGAAACTGGTGCCTACGACCCGAGTGCTGTTTCTATGCCGGGAGATCTATGAAGACATCAGGTGGGTACATGTCCATGCCAATATTCAGCAAATGACAGATTGAAAATGGCGAACAATACTGTATTCTGCCAGAGTACGAAGTAAAGGAAACGCAACAGGAAAACTGAAGTTGGCAGACAAGATGAAGGTACACACATTTTTATATCAAAATCTTGGTTTGTGGAGCAAATTCTTAACCCGTCCAAAGAACTGCGTCGAGTTATAATAGTCTCCAGGCTACGGCGGCGTGGAGACATATACTGAGGTGACAAAAGTCATGGGATAGCACATGAGCACATATATTGGAGGCGGTAGTATCACATACGCAAGGTGAAAAGGGCAGTGTATTGGTACTCAGATGATTCATCTGAAAAGGTTTCCGAGGCGACGGCGCACGACGGGAATTAGCAGACTTTGAACGCGGAGTGATGGTTGGAACTAGATGCATGGGACATTCCATTTCGGAAATCGTTAATGAATTCAATATTGAGAGATCCACAGTGTCAAGAGTCTTCCGAGAATAGCAAATTTCAGGTATTATCTCTCACCACGGACTGTGCAGCGGCCGACGACCTACATGTAACGATAGAGAGCAGCGGAGTTTGCGTCGAGTTGACAGTGCTAACAGGCAAGCAACTCTGCGAGAAATAACACTGGAATCAATGTGGGACATATGACGAACGTATCTGTCAGTACAGCGCGGAGAAATTTGTCATTAATAGGCTATGTCGTCAGGCGACGGACGCGAGAGACTTTGCTGACAGCACGACATCGCCTGCAGCACCTTTCCTGGGCTCGTGACCTTGTCGGTTGGACGCGAGAGACTCTGCTGACAGCACGACATCGCCTGCAGCACCTTTCCTGGGCTCGTGACCTTGTCGGTTGGACGCGAGCTGACAGCACGACATCGCCTGCAGCACCTTTCCTGGGCTCGTGACCTTGTCGGTTGGACGCGAGAGACTCTGCTGACAGCACGACATAGCCTGCAGCACCTTTCCTGGGCTCGTGACCTTGCGGTTGGACGCGAGAGACTTTGCTGATAGCACGACATCGCCTGCAGCACCTTTCCTGGGCTCGTGACCTTGTCGGTTGGACGCTAAACGACTGTAAAACCGTGGCCTGGTCAGATGAGTCCCGATTTCGGCTGGTGAAACTGATGGTAGGGTTCGAGTGTGGCGTCCGCAGCTCGTGGTCTCGCGGTCGCGTTCTCGCTTCCCGGGCACGGGGTCCCGGGTTCGATTCCCGGCTGGGCCAGTGATTTTCACCTGCCTCGAGATGTCTGGGTGTTTGTGTTGTCCTCATCATTTCGTTACCATTCATGAAAGTGGGTGTTTGGACTGAGCAAAGGTTGGGAATTTGTACGCAGTTGAGCTCCTCGCAAACCAAACATCATCATCATCATCATAGAGTGTGGCTCAGATGAAGCCATGGACACGAGTTGTCAACAAGGCACTGCGCAGGTCGGTGGTTGCTCCATAATGATGTGGCCTATGTTTGCATGAAATGAAATGTGTCCTGTGGTAAAAAGAAACCTATTACCGACTGAGAATGGTTATGATCGGCTACCTGGAAACCATTCGCACCCATTCATAAACTTCATGTCCCCAAACAACGATATGGAATTTTTATGGATACAGTGTGCCATGTCACCGGGACACAATTTTTCGCGACTGGTTTGAAGAACATTCTGCACGAATGATTTCGCCGCCCACATCTCCCAGTACGAATCCCACTGAACGTTTATAGGACCTACTAGAGAGATCAATTCGTGCACATAATCCTGCACCGGCAACAGTTTGACAATTATGGACAGTTATAGGGGCAGCATAACTCAATATTTCCGCAGGGAACTTCCAGCGACTTGTTGAGTCCACGCCACGTCGAGTTGCTGCAATACGCCGGGAAAAAGGAGGTCCGACGCGATATCAGGAGGTATCCCGTGACTTTCGTCGCCTCAGTGTATCAAACGTTTTATATGCCACGTGCAATCTAAAATCGGAATAAGAAGGCCTCGGCCTAATCGATTTCATGCGACATTGCAGTGCCTGTGCTGTTCTGAAATACTGTGCAAAGTTCCTTTTGACATGCATTATGAAATACAATAAATGCATTCGAAGTTGCGAATATGGACAACCATCAGCTATAGAGTGGAATGACCATGATGAAAATTTGCAGACGCCTGTTTGACGACATGTGGAGGTGTGGGTCTGACCGTGAGTCGCGTACGGTTAGCCAAACGTAAGGCGACCATTCACGATAAGCCGGAAATCCAGGTTCGTGTACCCGTCCGGTACAAAGTTTCATCGTCGTCATTCCATTCTACAGATAATGGTTGTCCGTATTCGCAATGGCGAATGCATTTAATGTAATCGATTTTATGTTGTAGTGCGCTGCTCTGCTGATACACAGAGGACATTCAAAATCACAGAAAACAACAGGGCCAGTCCGACTGCGGCCCTGTTCGACAAATACAGAGCAGAGTCCGAAACAGCGCCCACGGAGCACACAAATATGCCACTTACTCTCAGCTACGTGTGTCAGCTGCTTCACAGGAAGCACACTCAATCCCAAAGAAGAGACTACAAAGAAATATATAAGGAAGTCAGAGGCAACCTACTAAAGAATCTTACCGAGTCAAAATTTCAGCGATACGGATGGAACATCGTACTAGAAAACGTCTCAGCACGGCTTTCATCACTATAAATCCTCAGTACTTGTTATAATGTTGTTAGCAAGACGACACTGACCAATGAAAAACCACACAATCGGGACAGCCGCCTGCAACACAAGCAGCGACCCAGACAATCTGGAGTACAGGATTCTGCGTCGAACGGCCGCAGCCGTTACACAAAATTGGGCAACTAATACTCCGCCAGATAAACCGAACCATTTTCACCGCAACAACAGTCACGACACCAGACTTTAAGCCATTCCCCTCCCTGCACGGGATCTACCGCAAGACGGGTAGTCGCACACAGCGACAAACTGCAGTTTACGACATAAAAGTTTTCTGGGTGTGGTACCGCGTCATAATGTATAAAACTACTGCTGCTGGAGAAAAACCAAGGTTTCGGCCATGGTTGCAGCGGCCTTCTTCTGGGTCTGCTGGTGCTTTCTAGTTATGCAGTGTCCCCTATATTTTGTTGTTAATGTTTACTGCTCATGCCATTATGTCATAATTTTAAAAAGATAGTTCGTTTCATTGGTCACTTAAGGAAGGAGAGGGAAGTTCCTTAACGTCCACGTTGCTGATTCATATACGTGGCCGACACGTTCGCTGTATGGCCTCATGGTGAAACAGAGCTACACAAGTTTCACGAATATCTGAACAAAATGCAGGGGAAGATACAGTTCACGCTCAAAGTAGAGAAGGATGGTGTAATTGCATTTCTAGACGTCGAAGCATACAGGATCACGGAGGGCACACTGGGGCACAGAGTATATCGCAAGTCTGCACACACAGACAGGTATCTGGACGCCCAATCCTACCACCACCCAGCGCAGAACTCTGTCATCCGTTCTTTGGCAATCCGTGCGCAGCGCCTAAGTGATATCAGAAACATCACATCTGAGCTTAAAAGGTTACGCACAACGTTTCTAGCCAATGGCTACAGCCACAAGTCGATAAACACGGCCTTGTCGACGAACACAAGCAAGAAATATAAGCAAGAAACAGACAAACTCCAGCCAACAGTGCGCTTACCTTATGTGAAAAATGTTACTGACCGAATAGACAAACACCTTCGCCGAGTTTGGGTGCAGCCTGTCCTCTACACTTGTCGCAGGATCCAGGACGTGCTACGCACCACTAAGGACAATGTGGATGCATTAAACACTGCAGGAGTGTACAAGGTAGAATGCGAATGTGGAGAGGCATACATCTGCGAGACGGGCAGGCCAATAGCAACGCACATTCGGGAACACGAGCGCTATATTCGTCTAGGGCAATACAACAAATCTGCAGTGACAGAACAGTGTCAAAAGCCTTCCTAAAATCCAGAAATACGGAATCGATCTGAAATCCATTGTCACTAGCACTCAACATCTGAAATCCTTTGTCACTAGCACTCAACATCTGAAATCCCTTGTCACTATCACTCAGCACTTCATGTGAATAAAGAGCTAATTGTGTTTCACAGGAACGATGTTTTCTAAACCCACGTTGACTGTGTGTCAAAAGACAGTTTTCTTCGAGGTAATTAATAATGTTAGAGCACAATACATGTTCTAAAATCCTGCTGCATATCGACGTTAACGATATGGACCTGTAATTTAGTGTATTGCTCCTACTGCCTTTCTTGAATACTGCTGTGACCTGTGCAACTTTGCAGTCTTTGGGTACGGATCTTACGTCGAGCGAGCTGTTGTATATGATTGTTAAGTATGGAGCTAATCCATCAGCTACTCCGAATGGAACCTAATTGGTATACAGTCTGGACCAGAAGACTTGCTTTTACTAAGTGATTTAAGTTGCATCACTACTCTACGTTACGCATGTTGGCAGCTGTTCTCGATTCGAATTCTGGAATATTTACTTCGTCTTCTTTTGTGGAGGCATTTTGGAAGGCTGTGTTTAAAACTCTTCTTAGGCAGCTCTGACTTCGATAGTATCTCCATTGCTATTGCGCAGAGAAGGTATTGCTTGTTTCTTACCGCTAACGTACTTCACATACAACCAGAATCTCATTAGATTTTCTGCCAGGTTTCGAGACAAAGTTTTATTGTAGAAACTGTTATAGGCATCTCGCACTGAAGTCCGGTATGTCGTGCGCACCAGATTCCTAAGCAAAGACAGCAAATTCTGAACCAAATTCAACCTGCCCAACTCCATAGATAAAGAAACAAAATTGGGTAAGGGAAATTCGCGCTGCTACTAGTCGTCTCAGCAAACAGCAGACACAGGGTCTGGTTCCAATGTTCAGAATTTCCCACCGACTCAACGCCCCACCAAACGCGCCGACTTTAAACCCAGTGGTCGGTCACGGGGCCGGCTACAAGGGAAAACCAACGATGTCCATCTGAATTCACCAACGTGCATGCGTTTCCAGTGACCCTAACATCCATGTCCTCCGGACGTGATAAAAAAGTCTGAGGAAACCCAGGCTCAGAAATGACACTCTGCAGAACTTAAAAAATTTGCAAAATCGCCTGAAAGGTTGACTGACTGCCACCATTCACAGTGAGTCAAGACTCATTTGTTCATGCGAATCATTAACATGCAGTCCGCCCCCGGTAGCTGAGTGGCGCCGGCACGGTAGCTCAGCGTGTTCGGTCAGAGGGTCACGTGCCCTCTGTAATAAAAAAAAACTGAGTCAATCGATCAACAACGAACATAAATGGATGTCTTACGACGTCCGCCCCGAGCAGATGCAACGAACAAAAGCGACCAAAATGAGATTAAAAAAAAAAAAAAAAGTGGTCAGCGCGACAGACTGTCAATCCAAAGGGCCCAGGTTCGATTCCCGGCTGGGTCGGAGATTTTCTCCACTCAGGGACTGGGTATTGTGTTGTCCTAATCATCATCATTCATCCCCGCGCAAGTCGCCAAAGTGGCGTCAAATCGAAAGACTTGCACCAGGCGAACGGTCTACCCGACGGGAGGCCCTCGTCACACGACATTTCATTAACATGCATAAAATGTACGAAATATCACTTTGTTAAATTGGAGTTGTAGGGGATTCACGTGGAGATATTTTAATTACGGTACGTGTATGCCTTAAAATGGTGTTTTTGCGGAAGGCAGATGTTCAAAAACAAAATTGTTTTGGGGAATACGGAACAAGTAGAACAGGGGCTTCAAAATTCAACAAAATGGGTACTCATGATTTTAACTTCCGCCTTTTCCAGTGAGGACAGTGCCTCTAGCAGAGAATGGGACTGGATCGAGCTTCTTAATGGACACTAACTAGCTCCTGTAAGATAGTCGATGACGACTACATTCCTCAGAAACAAAACGCCGCGTCAGGGTGCTGTGAGGGAGTGCGATAGTATCCCTAATGGCATGAGTTTATATAAAAACAAGCCATCAAGCAGGTTGTGCAACACCTACCGAGTGTTCGTTGATCACACCATTGTCTCCAGGGACTTATCATCACTGGGCAGGGGCAGTTCTAGAAGTCGGTCAAGGGGAGGGGCTAATGGCTGGGGGGGGGGGGGAGGGGGGAGGGATTTAGGGGAATGGAATATCGCTTAGCAAAAGGAGAGTTGGGGTTCCCCACCGACAAATTGGTAAAATTTGGTGTTGCTTAAAGTAGTTTTTGGTAACTGTTTTGGAGTTCAGGGTAAAAACGTGTCACGATTTGACCCTGATGTCCGGCGATTTCGAAGTTTTTGTGATGGGTCAGAAATTTAGGTGTTGGTAGGCATACTCGGCATATTTAGCTTTCTTGAATATCGTAAGTGGTACATTAATATACACGGTGTTTCAAAAATGACCGGTATATTTGAAACGGCAATACAAACTAAACGAACAGCGATAGAAATACACCGTTTGTTGCAAAATGCTTGGGACAACAGTACATTTTCAGGCAGACCAACTTTCGAAATTACAGTAGTTACAATTGTCAACAACAGATGGCGCTGCGGTCTGGGAAACTATATAGTACGATATTTTCCACATATCCACCACGCGTAGCAATAATATGGCGTAGGCTCTGAATGAAATTACCCGAAACCTTTGACAACGTGTCTGGCGGAATGGCTTCACATGCAGATGAGATGTACTGCTTCAGCTGTTCAATTGTTTCTGGATTCTGGCGGTACACCTGGTCTTTCAAGTGTCCCCACAGAAAGAAGTCACAGGGGTTCATGTCTGGCGAATAGGGAGGCCAATCCACGCCGCCTCCTGTATGTTTCGGATAGCCCAAAGCAATCACACGATCATCGAAATATTCATTCAGGAAATTAAAGACGTCGGCCGTGCGATGTGGCCGGGCACCATCTTGCATAAACCACGAGGTTTTCACAGTGTCGTCTAAGGCAGTTTGTATCACCACAAATTCACGAAGACGTCCAGGTAGCGTGATGCAGTAATCGTTTCGGATCTGAAAAAGTGGCCAATGATTCCTTAGGAAGAAATGGCGACCCAGACCTGTACTTTTTGAGGATGCAGGGACGATGGGACTGCAACATGGGGCTTTTCGGTTCCCCATATGCGCCAGTTCTGTTTATTGACGAAGCCCTCCAGGTAAAAATAAGCTTCATCAGTAAACCAAATGCTGCCCACATGCATATCGCCGTCATCAATCCTGTGCACTATATCGTTAGCGAATGTCTCTCGTGCAGCAATGGTAGCAGCGCTGAGGGGTTGCCGTGTTTGAATTTTGTATGGATAGAGGTGTAAACACTGGCGCATGAGACGATACGTAGACGTTGGCGTCATTTGGACCGCAGCTGTAACACGGCGAACGGAAACCCGAGGCCGCTGTTGGATCACGTGCTGCACTAGCTGCGCATTGCCCTCTGTGGTTGCCGTACGTGGTCGCCCTACCTTTCCCAGTCCATTGAAATTTTTCAAACAGATCTTTTATTGCATCGCTTTTCGGTCCTTTGGTTACATTAAACCTCCGTTGAAAACTTCGTCTTGTTGCAACAACACTGTGTTCTAGGCGGTGGAATTCCAACACCAGAAAAATCCTCTGTTCTAAGGAATAAACGATGTTGTCCACAGCACACTTGCACGTTGTGAACAGCACACGCTTACAGCAGAAAGACGACATACAGAATGGCGCACCCACAGACTGCGTTGTCTTCTATATCTTTCACATCACTTGCAGCGCCATCTGTTGTTGAAAATTGTAACTACTGTAATTTCGAAAGTTTGTCCGCCTGAAAATGTACTGTTGTCCCAAGCATATTGCAACAAACGGTGTATTTCTATCGCTGCTCGTTTAGTTTTTATTGCCATTTCAAATATACCGGTCATTTTTGAAACACCCTGTACATCCAGTGTAAATTAATAAATAATAAGACGCCCATTCTAAGTTAAATGATATTTATTAGGTTAGATATAAATCAATTTGCCACTCTTATTCTTTTGTTAAAATGTATTTGAAATACATTGCAACCTATATTGCTACTTAATTATAAAAAAATGATTGAATCTGTAGACGTAATATATTCTCTGATTTATTAAGTCATTTTATCCAGTGTAAGATGATACTCCATTATGAGGGGGGGGGGGGTGGCTATAGCCCCCATAGTCCTCCCCCCTTGCCACTGCCCATGTCACTGGGCTATTGGAAGGTAGTCCAAGATGACCTAGTTCCCATACGGTGCACTAAGTCTCAATTTACGCTATGTAAATGGCAATGCAAATAAACAGAAGAGTGGTTCCTGTAGTACGAATTACAGTAATAGTGATGAATCTCGTTACAGCGTCTGTTACATGGATTAAACAGTTAAACGAGAGACTAGGAAGCGACCTCACATACAATGGACATTCAAAATAGATTGTGGAACAGGCGATTGGACTTCATTTTGGCCGAAGCACTCTTTCTGCAACAGTACAAACATCTCTCATTCGACCCAGCTTCCAGTGCTTCTACAATGTTCTCAGTCTTCGTTAAATTTGTCGGAAGGAGAATGTCAGATTGCAAAACTGCTTTACAGCACATGGAAACACCACAGCAGAGAGAGTCCATCCTTGGCCATACGAATGACGTACTCGAATCCGTTTTATACCTTAAGAATTATCAACGATCACATAAACTTTGTATGAATCTTAAAACATTCGCGTATCATAGACGGTGAAATAATCGATACAAGTGCTAAATATAGTATTAAGCAATGAAAGTTACAAATAATTAGATTGCCATGTGATTACTTCATTCTACAATAATGCCGACAAGAGAGGATCGATTGAAAAAGAGAGTCGACCGTATCCCGAAAACGTAAAGGGATATTTTATGTAAGTAATACTACCGAACAAGCCGAAGAGACCTTGTCTTCACAGAGTTGAAATCAGTAAACGGCACCTAAAGTTATGTTACCCTTGTCATCTACACAAAATTAAGGTAGCAGACGCCCCCATGAGTGGAGTAGTAACCGTTACGTAATCATGGTCTAAATACGGAAGACAGCAAGAAAGTTATAACTGAAATTAAATCCGTTATAGGTCTTCTTATCACTTATATTAAACTCACCTGTCAACGATATAAGAAGCTATTACATCATAGGAAACTGCTTATAAGAGGCTTGAAGATATGACCACACTGTGGATTTAAAGTTGTATAAGTATAAAATGTGTGTATGATGCAACATGGCCCGCATCTCGTGGTCGTGCGGTAGCGTTCTCGCTTCCCGCGCCCGGGTTCCCGGGTTCGATTCCCGGCGGGGTCAGGGATTTTCTCTGCCTCGTGATGGCTGGGTGTTGTGTCTTGTCCTTAGGTTAGTTACGTTTAAGTAGTTCTAAGTTCTAGGGGACTGATGACCGTAGATGTTAAGTCCCATAGTGCTCAGAGCCATTTGATGTAACATGAAAAAATATTCTCCTGTATACATGAGTAGTGAAAGAACAGGTGAATGGTGGCAGCCGGCCAGGGTGGCCGAGGGGTTCTAGGTGCTTCAGTCTGGAACCGCGTGACCGCTACGGTCGCAGGTTCGAATCCTGCCTCGAGCATGGATGTGCATGATGTCCTTAGCTTAGTTAGATTTAAGTAGTTCTAAGTTTTAGGGGACTGATGACCCCAGAAAATAAGTTCAAAAATGGCTCTGAGCACTATGGGATTTCTCTGGTCATCAGTCTCCTACAACTTAGAACTACTTAAATCTAACTAACCAAAGGACATTATACACATGCATGCCCGAGGCAGGATTCGAACCTGCGACCGTAGCGGTCGCCCGGTTCCAGACTGTAGCGCCTAGAACCGCTCGGCCACACCGGCCGGCAGAAGTTAAGTATCATAGTGCTCAGAGCTATTTGAACCATTTGATGCGGTGGCAATGTTACTGCAAAGGGGATTTTTTTCTGTGGTCCATAAACCGTTATCGAAAAGGTTACTGAAGTGTTTTGTACATAGACCGTGGATTTTTGCCCTGTATGGTGCCTCATCTGTGGACACTGCGGCACAGAGAAGAAATACTTAGACCTTTCGAGAAGTGGGTCCATAGAGGAATGGAAACTGTGAAATTAGACGGTAAAAATAAGGAATGAGTTTGCGTTACACAGGGTGAATGAGAAGAGACAAACACTGGAAACAGTTAAGAGAAAGAAACGAAAGTGGAGAGTATAATGAAGAATATACAAGCACCCGTGGTAATCAGGCAGAGGAAGAGAGGAAGAAGATTTTGTAGCATACTTGTTGGCTTTAACGAGAATGACTGGTTCCTACACACCTGCCAGCAAAGCCCTTCCATTGTCTGCCTGCGACAAACTATTGGATAATGAGAGTGAGGGGAAATCATAAGTCGGACTCCTCAGTCCTGAAAAAAAGGGAAAAAAAGAAAAAAATACTGACTGCGCAGGCAATTCCGAATCGCTGATGCGATGATGTCAGCACATCTCATGTGACGTGGATTGTCTGGTAATTATAGGCAGCGCCAAGTGACGAACGACACGCGCTGCCCAGACACGCACCCTGGGGGCGTGGAGGGGAATTTGTCGCGTAATTGGCAGCCCGAACTGCGTCGTCACTTCGTGGTCAAATGCGCCGCATTCCACTGCCGAACATTAACTACAGTGTCTCTCAGTTCTTGTAGGTCGAAATAATATAGGCGGTAGACGAGTGTTTTGACATTACGAAACAATGGTCATAATTTGTATATTTCAGGATGTGCAAGGTCTCGAATGATTAATGTGACTGAGACACTGGTTTCATAACAAACGAGAGCGTGCCGACTCGCTAGCGCCACCTTTAAAAACGATACACAATCGTTTGCGATGGAGTACCTCTCCTCGCAGTTCACGACAAGATTTCGAAAACAGAGCAGGAACGTTGTAAACCTGCACTTAATGTGCAATGCGAGAAGGAAGTGGGGCCAGGAAAGCTGAAGGAATGCACAGTGAAAAGTTCCACAACTGCCGTAATCGCAGTCTGAAGAAATTACTGCCGTCGTTATGAACTCACCAGAAAAGTGTACAGAACTAATCAAGACTCTTGACAAAAAATATTGTGCATAGTAGAATTTGAAGGGAAATGGCTCAAAAATGGCTCCGAGCACTATGCGACTTAACTTTTGAGGTCATCAGTCGCCTAGAACTTAGAACTAATGTAACCTAACTAACCTAAGGACATCACACACATCCATGTCCGAGGCAGGATTGTAACCTGCGTCCGTATCGGTCGCTCGGCTCCAGACTGTAGGGCCTAAAACCGCACTGCCACCCCGGCCGGCAGGTAAATGGATAGTTTAAAGTTAGATATAGTGGGAATTAGTGAAGTTCGGTGGCAGGAGGAACAAGGCTTCTGGTCAGGTGAATATAGGACTATAAATACAAAATCAAATAGTGGTAATGCAGGAGTAGGTATAATAATGAATACAAAATAGCAGTGCGGGTAAGTTACTACAAACAACACAGTGAACGCATTATTGTGGCCAAGATAGACACGAAGCCCACGCCTACCACAGTAGTACAAGTTTATTTGCCTACTAGTTCCGCAGATGACGAGGAGATTGATGAAATGTATGATGAGATAAAAGAAATTATTCAGATAATGAAGAGCGACGAAAATTTAGTAGTGATGGGTGAATGGGATTCGATAGTAGGAAAATTAAGAGAAGGAAACGTAGTAGGTGAATATGGAATGGGGGTAAGAAATGAAAGAGGAAGCCACCTGGTAGAATTTTGCACAGAGAATAACTTAAGCATAGCTAACACTTGGTTCAAGAATCACGAAAGAAGGCTGTATACTGGAAAAGGCCTGGAGATACTCGAAGGTTTCAGACTGATTATATAATGGTAAGACAGAGATTTAGGAACCAGGTTTTAAATTGTAAGACATTTCCAGGCGCAGATGTGGACTCTGACCACAATCTGTTGGTTATGCACTGTTGATTAAAAATGAAAAAACTGCAAAAAGTTGGGAATTTAAGGAGATGGGATCTGGATAAACTGACAGAACCAGAGGTTGTAGAGAGTTTCAGGGACAACGCCAAGGAACGATTGACAGGAATGGGGGAAAGTAATACAGTAGAAGAAGAATGGGTAACTTTGAGTGATGAAGTAGTAAAGGCAGCACGAGATAAAGCAGGTAAAAAGACGAGGGCTGGTAAAAATTCTTTGGTAACAGAAGATACATTGATTTTTTGATGAAAGGAGAAAATATAAAAATGTAGTAAATGAAGCAGGCAAAAGGAATATAAACGTCTCAAAAATTATATCGACAGGAAGTGCAAATTGGCTAAGCAGGGATGGCTAGAGGACAAATGTAAGGATGTAGAGGTATATCTCACTAGGGGTAAGATAGATACTGCCTGCAGAAAAATTAAAGAGACCTCGGAGAAAAGAGAACGACTTGTATGAATATCAAGAGCTCAGAGGGAAACCCAGTTTTAAGCAAAGAAGAGAAAGCAGAAAGGTGAAAGGAGTATATAGAGGGTTTGTACAAGGGTGATGTACTTGAGGACAATTTTATGAAAATGGAAGAGGATGTAGATGAAGATGAAATGGGAGATATGGTACTGCCTGAAGAATTTGACAGAACACTGAAAGACCTAAGCTGAAACAAAGCCCCGGGAATAGACAACATTCCATTAGAGCTACTGATAGCCTTGGGAGAGCCAGTCCTGACAAAACTCTACCATATGGTGAGCAAGATGTATGAGACAAGCGAAATACCCTCAGACTTCAAGAAGAATATAATAATTCCAATGCCAAAGAAAGCAGGTGTTGACAAATGTAAAAATTACCGAACTATCAGTTTAATTAGCCACGGCTGCAAAATAGTAACACGAATTCTTTACAGACAAATGGAAAAACTGGTAGATGCCGACCTTGGGGAAGATAAGTTTGGATTCCGAAGAAATGTTGGAACACGCGAGGCAATACTGATCCTTAGACTTATTTTAGAAAATACATTAAGGAAAGGCAAACCCACGTTTCTAGCATTTGTAGACATAGAAAAAGCTTTTGACCATGTTGACTGGAATATTCTATTTCAAATTCTGAAGGTGACAGGTGTAAAATACAGGGAGCGAAAGGCTATTTACAATTTGTAGAGAAGCCAGCTGGCAGCTATAAGAGTTGAGGGGTAAGAAAGGGAAGCAGTGGTTGGGAAGGGAGTGAGACAGGGATGTAGCCTATTCCCGATCTTATTCAGTCTGTATATTGAGCAAGCAGTAAAGGAAACAAAAGAAGAAATCGGAGTGGGAATAAAAATCCATGGAGAAGAAATAAAAAGTTTGAGGCTCGCCGATGATATTGGATTTCTGTCAGAGACAGCAAAGGACTTGGAAGAGCAGCTGAACGGAATGGGCAGTGTCTTAAAAGGAGGATATAAGATGATCATGAACAAAAGCAAATGGAATGTAGTCGAATTAAATCGGGTGATGCTGAGGGTATTAGATTAGGAAATGAGACGCTTAAAGTAGTAAATGAGTTTTGCTATTTGGGGAGCAAAATGACTGATGGTGGTCGAAGTAGAGAGGATATATAGTGTTAGACTGGCAATGGCAAGGAAAGCGTTTCTGAAGAAGTGAAATTTGTTAACATCGAGTACAGATTTAACAGTCAGGAAGTCATTTCCGAAAGTATTTGTATGAAGTGTAGCCGTGTATGGAAGTGAAACATGGACAATAAATAGTTTGGTCAAGAAGATAATAGAACCTTTCGAAATGTGGTGCTACAGAAGAATGCTGAAGATTAGATGTGTGGATCAGATAACTAATGAGGAGCTATTGAATTGAGTTGGGGATTGCAGAAATTCGTGCCAGAACTTGACTAGAAGAAGTGATCGGTTGGTAGGACATGTTCTGAGCCATCGAGGGATCACCAATTTAGTATTGGAGGGCAGCGTGGAGGGTAAAAATCGTAGAGGGAGACCAAGAGCTGAATACACGAATTGAGGCGTCAAATTTATTGAACCAGTAGTTTGGTTTTGTCAGTTGATCATATAGCGCAGTACTGCATGTTCCACAATACATAAAGCTCATGGCTGAGGCATGTTTCAACCGTGATGTTGTTTTCAAGTGCCGTTAATTTTCGTTTCTAGAGCGATGAAAATCAGTCTTTCCTCAGACTTTCTGTCTGCTTGTCGGCTGTAATCGCACAACAGCGGTTAACGGGACCTTATTTGCGTTTTGAATGGCACACGTCGCTGACACAACGCTTAGGCTGCGTTCACACTGCCGGCCGGGCCGAGCCGGGCTGACGCCTGCTGGGTCGGCTCGTGCCTGGCCAGCTCAGGCCGACGTGTAGTGCATTCACATTGCGCGCCGAGCCGAGCCGGGACGGCGAAATGGGGGAAAATACGCTTCTCCGATTTTCATGTTTTAAAAATTATTTGCGGTATATAAGACTTCGTCACATCGTTTTATGAACTTATTTTTTCCTTAAAAGCGTTACTTACGTCGTGAAAAAAGAAAAAGTCTACTTTTCGTTTCGCGTGATTTCTTAGTTTCGAAACGCTTCCTAACCGATTTTGAAGAAAGTATGCGGCTAAAAAATCTGATTTTTGTACACGTTGTAGTATAACATCTTAGCTTCGTATTGAATCATTTATCTTTCCATATTTCTTAACAGTCATTGTGAAATGATGCTATTTGTCAACGTTGTGCACTTTATTTACAAATCTTTTAGTGAAAACGTTATGTAGCGGGTTAGACCCGTTTTAGACCATACATTGTTGGGAATGAAATGTAGCTAAATGTACCAAAAAGTTTTTGAAATGATAATGATACTGATATCTGTCTCTGTGTCACAAGTAATGCGAGCTATTCAGTGGCGTCAGTGCCGCGTCGGCAAGCCACAGAGTTCGCGCGGTTACAGCTTGGTTTAGTACATGTACAGGTAGAAGTGTCAATGAGATAGGTCTGATAAAATTTAGTGTAAAACTAATCGGAAAAACAAACTGGAGATTTGTTATACTTTTACTGCAGAAACTGAAGCGCAATTCTGTAGTCTCGTTGTCTACTTTGACAGAAAAAAATAGTGGAGAGTTAATGAAACTACTGTAGATCGACACAGATGTGCGTTTCATTGTTCTTCATTGTTTTCTTCCTTCCTTGGCGGGCTGCGCTGCATTGTCAAGGCAATCCCCACTCTTTGGCTAAATGGCTGTTAGTTGCCGAAGGCCAAATAAATAAATACATAAAAATCCCCACCCTTCGACAGCTGACAAGCAAGTCAGTAGAAAACGCAGCTGCAGTCAGCAGTTTTTCGCCTTTAGCTAGTCTGTTCTGTCGTGTAGAACAATGTCTTCACTCTTTTATTGCTATTGTTTTGACTCTGCTGTAACTCGTCGAGTTTTTAAGTACAGAATAACTAGGAGGTTATGGATTCATCCCATAAATAGCGACAGACATTTAGGAGAGTTTTTTCTTTACATGAAGAACTTAAAAACTATCCTGAAAATTTTTATTCATATTACAGAATGAATCATAATACATTTCAGTATGTGCTACAGAACATTCAAGACAAAATTTCGAAACAGAACACAAATTTTCGCAGAAGTATAACAGCAGAAGAAAAATTGTGCATAACGATAAGGTAAGATTCGTTAGTACACACTTTTGGTTTGCAGTAGAACTTTGCGCAGCATTCACTACCTCCAATTAATTGTAGTCATGCTTTTGTATTTTAAATTTCACAAACGCTTACCTCTGAGGGGAAGAAAGTTTATGGGACTCTTGAGAATCATTAGGAAGTAATTAGCTTCGTCATTTTGGGTACTGTCTTGCTGTGCCTTCAACGAAGAATCGCAGAAACACTCCTTCAGAATTTTCCAACTATTTTCTTCTTTTTTCTTCGTAATGCAGCGTTTGGCAGTGGTGATGGATCATCATGTGGAGCCACTGATGACCTCACAGAATTCTTTTCATTACCTTGTAAGATAGACAGATTGAAAGCGAAGAGTTTTGAGATAATGCCCTTTGATTCAGTGATTCTATTTCCACTGGTAAGGGACTGTGCATAGCTCTTGGAACTTAGGAAAATCATATGACAGAACAAAGCCCGAGTGGAATTGCATTTTAATATACTATTCCCAGGATCACATGACCTTATTTTGCCAAGCTACAAAAATTATTCTCTGTAACTCTCTCTCGGGTCTTTGCATTTCGATTTCATTATTTTAATTGAAAGAATATAGAAGGGTACAAGAAAATGTGTCTTTAATTATTTATTGTTGTATAACAGTGATATGAAATGGACTAAGTAAATATCTACTGTGCAAACAAAACTGTAAAAACTTCGCCCAACACCACACTTGAGTAACACATTTTACGATTTTTTTCTCAGGTATCTGTCCACTGGCATCTCCTTTCATGCACTAGCATCGTCATTCCGATTAGGAGTGTCCACCGCATCAGTGGTGGTGAAAGACGTTTGTGTGGCCATATGGGAGTCACTTGCTCCCATTCATTTACCAACGCCAACTGTTTCTCGATTTAAAGAAATTGCCAGTGCAATGCATACGAGATGGGGATTTCCAAACTGTGTTGGATGTATAGACGGGAAGCACATACGTGTCCAATGTCCTAAACTTTCTGGCAGCATGTTTTACAATTACAAACAGTACTATTCGATTGTACTCCAAGCAGTTGCTGGCGCAAATTACAAATTTATAGCTGTAGATGTTGGTGCCTACGGTAAGCAGTCTAATGCAGGCGTGTTTAAAGAAAGTATGTTATATAAGAAACTTACAAATGGGGAGCTGTTATTACCGCCACCAACAAGACTTGAAGGAATGTGTCAGGAACTAGTGTACAACTTTTTGGGAGATGAAGCTTACCCCTTATTAGAGAATTTGATGACATCTTTTCCTCGCAGAAATTTGGACAACGAGAAGACTTTATACAACGACGTGCATTCCAGAGCAAGAAAAGTTGTTGAATGTCCATTTGGTATAATGACCAATAAATAGAGACTACTGAGGAAGGAAATTGAAACATCTGTTGACGTAGCTGATCACATAGTCAAGTGCATTTGTCTACTTCACAATATTGTCATTGACAGAGAAGGATGCAACGTTGAAACTAAAAAGTTTTGTAACAATGCTGATATGCAGACAGCTGGTGCCACATTCAACAGAAATTCCACATTACGTTCGAAAACTGTCAGGAACACATTTGTTGAATATTTCGTTAAAAATGGAACTTAAAATAATTAAAAATCATCTCAAAAACAAATTTTGGAATTGAAAGTACTTAGCTATTTTCTGTATTTTTGTGTATCTGATTTCACTGTAAATTAAACATACAAAAGTATAAAGGAAAATAATTTATATTTGTGTGTACTATCAGAAACACACTCATTGGTTACTTCGTTCCATAATCTGGAAACTGCATCATTACTGTCATACTAGCCGAATTTCTGATACCAAATTTATGGACACAAGTTAATGTCATGTATATGTTATTCTGAATTCCTTAAAGTAAAAACATCGCAAAAAGATCTCACAGCTCATAGTAACGTGCCACAGCATGACTTAACAATGCATTGTCATCTGGTAGGGACACATTTCCGTCCCTCAGTGACACTCATATCTGCCTCCGTTTACAAGTAAACGCGAACTATTCAGTGGCGGCAATGCCGCGATCGCTGGCAAGCTATTGTTGTAAATGCATGTAGATTAAATAAATGAAATAAAAGTAATTTCGCATGTATCATTATAATAGACGTAATTTTTCCTCACTGATTATGAAGTGTGAGGTAACATCTTAAAATAAAAGACGTGTGCAGTCACACTTGTGATGAAAGCAGAAGGGAGACGTGTGATGTGTGTGCTGCAGCAGCTGTGGTGCTGCTCCACAGGCTCGCGCCTGCGGTCGGCTCGCGCCGGCAATATTAAACACCCGGGATGTCGCCGGCTCGGCTCCGGCAGGCTCTCGCCGTGTCGGCGCGGCCCGGCCGCCAGTGTGAACGCAGCCTTAGAGTCTGCACGTCATGTTGTCTGCGAGAGTTTGCGGTTTCATCACGACAGTGCACCGCTACTCTTCGTTATTAAAGACCTCAAGCACTTGAGCGACAGACTGGAATGCGACGTCCTATCGCCAGACAGCGTAATCGCCAGATCTCACGTCTATGGACTTTTTTAATGGAGGGGGAGTTAACACAAGCATTGGTTGCTAGAGTCTTGGTTACCTGCCCCATTGTACAACATAACAGTATGCGCTCTTGTAACGCATGTACTGAGACTGCTGATCGTCAACCAAAATTAAGTTATTTGTTGCTACAAGATTCACATATTGTTTTTGTGGATATAACATTCCCAACAATTAATTCCTTACCTCAAAGTAGTTCTGACTGTAGAGGTTTCCTATTGCCCATACACATAACTGATTGCTACATTTAAAGTCCATGTAACAGCAATATGACTTATTAATTATAGCAATCCTAAGTGATAATAATAAACAGCATTTCAGGTAAGGCCAGTTGAGTACTCTGATCAAAAACTGTTCAATCGAACAGCAATACAGGCAGTTCGTTACACGATCATGGAGAATTCATAGTGGAATGTAACAGGACGTAAAATGAGTGATACGAGTGCACCTAGCCGTCAAAGATTTACCCACTCTCAACTACTATAGACAAAAAAAAGTGTTGAAAAATTCTGACGTAAGCCCTCGAGCCTTTGTTTGAATGGACCCTTATATAAGAGCGCGAATTCAGAACCCCTGATTGTCGGCAACCCGCCTAACCTGGCTCAGTTAATGACTGCCATGCCGTCGCTCACTACTTGTCCTCAGACGAGACGGGGTTGTAAGTAGTTACTGCTACGCATGGGGATTCTAACATCATTTCTTCAATAATCCTAAGCAGTTGTACTGGCCCGTTAGCTCAGTTGGTTAGAGCGTCGTGCTAATAACGCGAAGGTCGTGGGTTCGATCCCCCCACGGGCCAATTATTTTTCTTTCTGCGCGATCAACCTGACAACAAATACGCTGTGTTTCTCTTGAATAAAATTACGAATGGAACTGACAGGAAGTGCAAAACTGCGAAGCAGGCCTGGCTAGAAGACAACTGTAAGCGTATAGAAGCAGGTACGCAATTGAACCATGCAGCAGCAGGGGTATGACAGATGTCGCATAGAGGGAAACGTAAGTGGCCTTTTAAGGAAAGAGAAGTAGATGCATGACTATTAACAGTTCAGATGGAAAACCAGTACTGAAAGAAGAAGGGAAAGGTAAAATGTGGAAGGAATATAAAAGGTGTCATTAAATCCCCTTCATTCCAATAAATGAAAAGCACCAGTTTGTTTTAGTTCTACAATATTACTTTTATTGTAAACCGGTTTTCGGCTTACAAGGCCATCTTCAGACATTCCCTTTACCGACTTTGAGGACAGCTTCCTTACATCAAAGCATGGAAAAACTATTCAGAAAACATGGGCTCTGAAATGCATACCTGCAGGGTTTCAACCACAAGATGATTATGAGCACTTCTTCGCCTTCGCTACTGTGAAACATATCTCTTGTATCGAACAAGTGTTCATAGCTCTTAAAGTATGCATTTTAGAGCCCATGTTTATCGAGTATTTTTTTCTTGCTTTGGTGTAAGGAACATGTCCTCAAAGTCCGTAAAGGCAGTAAAGAGAATTTAGCTACACCTTGTACACTCCTGGAAATTGAAATAAGAACACCGTGAATTCATTGTCCCAGGAAGGGGCAACTTTATTGACACATTCCTGGGGTCAGATACATCATATGATCACACTGACAGAACCACAGGCACATAGACACAGGCAACAGAGCATGCACAATGTCGGCACTAGTACAGTGTATATCCACCTTTCGCAGCAATGCAGGCTGCTATTCTCCCATGGAGACGATCGTAGAGATGCTGGATGTAGTCCTGTGGAACGGCTTGCCATGCCATTTCCACCTGGCGCCTCAGTTGGACCAGCGTTCGTGCTGGACGTGCAGACCGCGTGAGACGACGCTTCATCCAGTCCCAAACATGTTCAATGGGGGACAGATCCGGAGATCTTGCTGGCCAGGGTAGTTGACTTACACCTTCTAGAGCACTTTGGGTGGCACGGGATACATGCGGATGTGCATTGTCCTGTTGGAACAGCAAGTTCCCTTGCCGGTCTAGGAATGGTAGAACGATGGGTTCGATGACGGTTTGGATGTACCGTGCACTATTCAGTGTCCCCTCGACGATCACCAGAGGTGTACGGCCAGTGTAGGAGATCGCTCCCCACACCATGATGCCGGGTGTTGGCCCTGTGTGCCTCGGTCGTATGCAGCCCTGATTGTGGCGCTCACCTGCACGGCGCCAAACACCCATACGACCATCATTGGCACCAAGGCAGAAGCGAATCTCATCGCTGAAGACGACACGTCTCCATTCGTCCCTCCATTCACGCCCGTCGCGATACCACTGGAGGCGGGCTGCACGATGTTGGGGCGTGAGCGGAAGACGGCCTAACGGTGTGCGGGACCGTAGCCCAGCTTCATGGAGACGGTTGCGAATGGTCCTCGCCGATACCCCAGGAGCAACAGTGTCCCTAATTTGCTGGGAAGTGGCGGTGCGGTCCCGTACGGCACTGCGTAGGATCCTACGGTCTTGGCGTGCATCCGTGCGTCGCTGCGGTCCGGTCCCAGGTCGACGGGCACGTGCACCTTCCGCCGACCACTGGCGACAACATCGATGTACTGTGGAGACCTCACGCCCCACGTGTTGAGCAATTCGGCGGTACGTCCACCCGGCCTCCCGCTTGCCCACTATACGCCCACGCTCAAAGTCCGTCAACTGCACATACGGTTCACGTCCACGCTGTCGCGGCATGCTACCAGTGTTAAAGACTGCGATGGAGCTCCGTATGCCACGGCAAACTGGCTGACACTGACGGCGGCGGTGCACAAATGCTGGCAGCTAGCGCCATTCGACGGCCAACACCGCGGTTCCTGGTGTGTCCGCTGTGCCGTGCGTGTGATCATTGCTTGTACAGCCCTCTCGCAGTGTCCGGAGCAAGTATGGTGGGTCTGACACACCGGTGTCAATGTGTTTTTTCCATTTCCAGGAGTGTATGTCTCTCTCGTGCTACCAAGCACAAACTGCTCAACACTCTCCAAGTATTTCCTGCAACTGTCCGCCATGCCTTCAATTCAGCACTCATCCATGTCGTGTGCCCCGAAGCTCCTGCCCCTCTGCCATCCATTCTGTCCATTGACTTCGGTAGTCGCCTACTGTAGTAACGAGCGCTGTGATTGGCTAGAGCGCTCCCGCCCTGTCTCCAAATCAACGCACACTCACAAACATGTTGAAAAACATACGAGATACTGGATTTACATTTAAATAACTTGAAATGAAATAAATATTAGTACGACTGGACCATAAACTCGCTCTAACACACATTATTAAATACATAATAAATAAAATAAAGATATACCAAAGGAATAAAGACAAAAGTAGGCCAGTAGCCTAATGTCTCTGTGCTTTCTAAAACACAGTAAATATTTGACCAATTTCTTCATGAATAGTATATATTGGATATAAAGAAAGACATAGACGAATAAATATATTTATAAGCATGCTGCTACCGTTTTTTCGTGTAACTGTGGAGTACTTATGGCCTGAAGCGATCAATAATAATTGGCCACCTTGACCTCCAATAACTCATGTACTATTCATGTTAGTTGCCTGTAATTCATACCAATTTAGGTTTACACCAATATCTTTCTAAAGACACGTAGATCGACAAAATCGGATGAGCCGTTTAGATTCTGGAAATTCGTTGCTGGGTGTTACTTGTATAATTCACAGTCAGATACTAAACGTAGAACTAATAAAGATATTGAAAATCTGATTCCACCATCAGAATCGTGTTGCAAATAATGGTAATGTACATGTTTGTTTTTAAGGTATCATGATTCCTCTGGTTATTGTTAATTTGTACATGAACTGTGAAATGTCTGCCATTATGGCTTCACAAAGTCCGCCATCTCTGGCACTCCCGGCATACAAATCTCCTTCACCGACACAAAGCACAGTCCTCGACACAGATGAAACATGGAATTCCCAGCCACGCGGTCGGCCTGGGCCGTGCACTGGGGTTACCCCTATGGCTCCGGGTAATGTTCGGCACCACGCAGTAGCTAACGAGCCCCGGCTTGCCGAGCGGCTCCTGCGTCGCAACTGCGAACTTAGAATATTTTCAGGGCGCCACAACTCGCCCGTTACCTCACAAGATGCAGAGAAAGAGAAGGAGGAGGAGAGTAAGACGTATATCCCAATCTCGTACATATGCAGCGATTGCGAAGCATTCCCGGATTTACTATACAAAATACTGTCAGAGGTGGAAGTCACGTCAAGAGGCAGAAGAGATAGCTTTTCTAAAACTGCATTTGAACCCGAAATATCAGGTGTTATTATAATGTGCGACTATCGAACGACAAGTAAAGAAACCAAATATGATGTGTAATAAAGGATTGAAAAATTATTATAAACAAGAATCGAGAATTGGTAACAGTGAGTGAAAATTTTCAAAGGATGGATAATCATTGACGATGCTCATTGTTCTAATCCTTGTGTGCCTTTATCACCTAAGTCTTTTATTAGCTTATCAGATATGATGCAGTTGCATGTTGCGAAAAGGCTTCTTTTAAAGATAAATGCCGTCATGGCATAGCATTTGCCACATCTAACTAGGCGTAGGTTAGGTTAGTGTTGTTTAACGTCCCACCGACAACGAAGTCATTAGAGACGGAGCGCAAGCTCGGGTTAGGGAAGGATGGGGAAGGAAATCGGCCGTGCCCTTTCAAAGGAACCATCCCGGCATTTGCCTAAAACGATTTACGGAAATCACGGAAAACCTAAATCAGAATGACTGGAGATGGGATTGAACCGTCGTCCTCCCGAACTAGACGTAATTGACTTCAGTGTGTGATGTAATATAGACATGGTCTTGATTACCTAAGCTAATTTAAAAAGGCCTCTAAGTGATAGGAGAATAGTACGATAACATCGCTGTATTCTACACGTAATGTGGTACAAGTACATATAATCGTCAACGATTTACTCGTTCTCAACTAACACGGACAAAAAAAAAAAAAGATGGGAGACGACTGTTTGAGGGTGCTATGTACACCCGATTTGTATGTTTAGGAAAAGTCACGGCCGATCCGATTATTAGAAACGAACAAACATTGCATTTACTGTGTCAACGTTGTTCACGGGACTCTTAACTCAACCAAAAATTTCTTGTGTTGCATGTCACAGGAATTACGAAAAATCCTGACGTAAGCACCGAGGCCGTGTCTGAATGGGCTGTGCAGAACGCGACGTGAGTGCGCCTTGATTGTCGGCAACCCGTCTCACCTGGATGTATTAGTAACAGACCCTAGCCATCGATTGTCACTTGTCCTCAAAAGAGACGGAAATTTATAATTACAGTTATTGTTAATCGGTTGGCGGGGAGGGGAGGGAGAGGGCGCGTGAATTGGTCCACTACATTTATCTCCAGTTTACGATCTACTGTGATGGCCCGTTAGCTCAGTTGGTTAGAGCGTCGTGCTAATAACGCGAAGGTCGTGGGTTCGATCCCCCCACGGGCCAACTATTTTCTCTTCCGGCAAATTGTCCACGTAAGATGCACGCTGTGTGCGGCACGAATGAAACTACGAAAATATTCGGAATACCTCTGAAATGAGTTCAACTCATGGTTCAGAGTCGGCTGTTTCTTTTTTATTATTATTATTCTTTCAAAAGGCCATGCCATGTCTGTGTAGCCACATCTTCATCTCTTGAGCAATCCTCCCATCTCACTGATCATATTTTTTAAGCAATCGAAAATGTTTTGTAAAAGAATATCGTGTCTAATTAAGCGTGCAGTGAGTTTTGTTTTGCGTTGCTCTATGATTTTCAATAGTTCTTTCTTCCCTCCTTTTTCTTGTACAACCATCTCATTCATTTTTCTTGTAATTCTCATCCAGAGCGACATTTCTGCACCTCCGAAGAGAGCTTTCTGCTGCTTTCCTAACGTCCAGGTTTCACATTCGTATGTGAGGACACTTAACTCAAAAGTCTTTACACAGATTTTCTTCGTGTGGACATTTATATGGTTGCTCTGTAGGAGGTTCTTCTTGCTTTGGAAGGCGTTCTTGGCCAGTGGTATTCTTTCCTTGATTTCCTTGAGACATCTGTTGTTTTCCTCCACATTGCTGCAGAAACAGTGAAATTCTGTTACTACCTCGATTTCCTCACTGCTTTATTTTTATCTCAGTCTTACCTCCTCCACCTCCTTTCTTGCCCATCAACAATTATTTTGTTTGCTTGGTTTTTATTTTTAGTTTTAGTTTCCGTTTCCGTATCTCTCGATTCAAGCCCGTAAGCGTTATATTTAGATCTTTCTCTCAGTCCGCCACTATTGCAATGTCACCGGCAAATCAGATGCAGGAAATATGAATACCGTTACATTTCATTCTAATGGTCTTTTCTTTTATTGTTGTTGTCTTCTCAGTGAACATATTAAATAAACAAGTTTTTTGAGTGCACCCCTGTTTTCTCATTAGACGAAATTTGAGATTACTTCGTATGTCATGAGGAATTTTCATTGGCTACTAAAAAGAGTAAGTTAGAATACATTTAGACGCGTTTCCTGTCGTAGCAGTTTACATAAATTCAAGATTTATGAATGAGACAAGGTATGTGTCCTATCATCTTCGTATAACAGCCCACATCTCCAGTGCAAGGCAGAGAGTTCTTATCCCTGAAATTCCTGTCCAGTACACGTGTGGAGAACGAGAAACGTCGCAACCTGTGTATGGATGCTAGTCTGTATTTCCCTTTTGGTCTTTATACGCAAGGTACAGCGTTGGCAAAAAAATGCGCTGGAATTGGTCCAACGTGGAGATTCCACGACTGCGCACAAGGGCATCTTTGCATTATTGCGTCACTGTTCTACCAGTGGTTCTTAAACGAGCGATATGTCATTGTGAATAAAGAAATCGACTAGCATTAGGAAGAATCAGAGTTCGAATCCCTGACCGCCAAGGACGAGTCTTTCGAAAAATTGGACTATCTGCCTCCTACCCCAACCCAGTCCGATCCCAGCTTCTGTATCTGATTAGCTCGCTGTGGACTCTACCTTGAAACTTAATCGTCCGTTTCCTCCTAATGATTTCCACAGTAGTTTCTTGTGGCTGTTCGTAATACTTTACACTGACTGTTAAAACTACCAACAGTACATACCTAAATTTCTCCGACTTTTGTTTCTTATTTATATGCTTAATTTTAGTGACTTAAGACTCTTACCTGCAATAAATGTAGTAACACTTTTGCACTGTGCTGTATAAAAGAACAAACAGGCATGATCACTCAGTTGTACGTGGTACATCATCCACAAAGAGAACACGGTACAGATGTAATACTTTATTTTTATTGTATGGCACACAAAGCAACGTCTCGGAAGTTCTGACGGCTGACCAGTAGAAAGTGAAAAGGAGGGTGTCGTGAGTCTTTTCTGCAGATTGTAAACAAAGTGACCTTGTCCTTGAGGGTTCTGCATTTTTTTTTTGGCGGTGTAAATTTCCTGTGCTGGACAGGCTTTCGTAATTGTGGCAAAAACTTGCTTATATACTGCTAAGAGGACACAGACTAGTGCTGTGTTTAAGTGAATATTTTATAATTATGTGTCTACCAATGTGTTTCCTTCGCTACAGGTAATCTATCCACTTCATTTTCATATCTCTTTTGACACGTTTTAGTTTGACCAAGCTTTGAGAGAATTCCCTCCCTAGGCCCGACAAGACGCCTCCTGAGACGCGGCAAGGCAGGAGTAGACAAAATGCAACAGGGAATGACAATATTAATGTGCTAATAGTAAACTGCAGGAGCGTCTATAGAAAGGTCCCAGAACTGCTCTCATTAATAAACGGTCACAATGCCCATATAGTAATAGGGACAGAAAGTTGGCTGAAACCAGACGTAAACAATAATGAAATCATAAACTCAGATTGGAATGTATACCGCAGAGACAGGCTGGACAGTGAAGGGGGTGGCTTGTTTATAGCGATAAGAAGTGCAATAGTATTGAAGGAAATTGACGGAGATCCGAAATGTGAAATACTTTGGGTGAAGGTCACGGTTGAAGCAGGCTCAGACGTGGTAATTGGATGTCTCTATAGGCCCCCTGGCTCAGCAGCTGTTGTGGCTGAGCACCTCAAGGATAATTTGGATAATATTTCGAGTAGATTTCCACACCATGTTATAGTTCTAGCTGGAGATTTTAATTTGCCGGATATAGACTGGGAGACTCAAACGTTCATAACGGGTGGCAGGGACAAAGAATCCAGTGAATTTTTTTAAAATGCTTTATCTGAAAATTATCTTGAGCAGTTAAACAGAGAACCGACTCGTGGCGATAACATATCAGACCTCCTGGTGACAAACAGAGAAGAACTACACTCCTGGAAATTGAAATAAGAACACCGTGAATTCATTGTCCCAGGAAGGGAGACACAAGCAACAGAGCATGCACAATGTCGGCACTAGTACAGTGTATATCCACCTTTCGCAGCAATGCAGGCTGCTATTCTCCCATGGAGAAGATCGTAGAGATGCTGGATGTAGTCCTGTGGAACAGCTTGCCATGCCATTTCCACCTGGCGCCTCAGTTGGACCAGCGTTCGTGCTGGACGTGAAGACCGCGTGAGACGACGCTTCATCCAGTCCCAAACATGCTCAATGGGGGACAGATCCGGAGATCTTGCTGGCCAGGGTAGTTGACTTACACCTTCTAGAGCCCGTTGGGTGGCACGGGATACATGCGGACGTGCATTGTCCTGTTGGAACAGCAAGTTCCCTTGCCGGTCTAGGAATGGTAGAACGATGGGTTCGATGACGGTTTGGATGTACTGTGCACTATTCACTGTCCCCTCGACGATCACCAGAGGTGTACGGCCAGTGTAGGATATCGCTCCCCACACCATGATGCCGGGTGTTGGCCCTGTGTGCCTTGGTCGTATGCAGTCCTGGTTGTGGCGCTCACATGCACGGCGCCAAACACGCATACGACCATGATTGGCACCAAGGCAGAAGCGACTCTCATCACTGAAGACGACACGTCTCCATTCGTCCCTCCATTCACGCCTGTCGCGACACCACCGGAGGCGGGCTGCACGATGTTGGGGCGTGAGCGGAAGACGGCCTAACGGTGTGCGGGACCGTAGCCCAGCTTCATGGAGATGGTTGCGAATGGTCCTCGCCGATACTCCAGGAGCAACAGTACCCTAATTTGCTGGGAAGTGGCGGTGCGGTCCCCTACGGCACTGCGTGGGATCCTACGGTCTTGGCGTGCATCCGTGCGTCGCTGCGGTCCGGTCACAGGTCGACGGGCACGTGCACCTTCCGCCGACCACTGGCGACAACATCGATGTACTGTGGAGACCTCACGCCCCACGTGTTGAGCAATTTGGCAGTACGTCCACCCGGCCTCCCGCATGCCCACTATACGCCCTCGCTCAAAGTCCGTCAACTGCACATATGGTACACGTCCACGCTGTCGCGGCATGCTACCAGTGTTAAAGACTGCGATGGAGCTCCGTATGCCACGGCAAACTGGCTGATACTGACGGCGGCGGTGCACAAATGCTGCGCAGCTAGCGCCATTCGACGGCCAACACCGCGGTTCCTGGTGTGTCCGCTGTGCCGTGCGTGTGATCATTGCTTGTACAGCCCTCTCGCAGTGTCCGGAGCAAGTATGGTGGGTCTGACACAACGGTGTCAATGTGTTCTTTTTTCCATTTCCAGGAGTGTATTTGAAACAGTTAACG
Source organism: Schistocerca gregaria (assembly GCF_023897955.1). Lineage (NCBI taxonomy): Eukaryota > Metazoa > Arthropoda > Insecta > Orthoptera > Acrididae > Schistocerca > Schistocerca gregaria. The sequence goes on along the minus strand of NC_064920.1, from coordinate 1,081,729,159 downwards.
CAGGACAGGGAATCAGCGCTCATAAAGCGGTTACTGCATCGATGATTTCAGCCGTAAATACAGATATTAAAAAAGGTAGGAAGATCTGTTTAGCAAAAGTGACAAAAAAGTAACTGATGGCTCAACACAAAAGTTTTGTCTCAAGTACAGATAGTGGTGAGGATCAGTGGACAAAGTTCAAAACCATGGTACAATATGCTTTAGATGAGTATGTGCCAAGCAAGATCGCAAGAGAAGGAAAAGAGCCACAGTGGTACAACAACCGAGTTAGAAAACTGCAAAGGGACCTTCGCAGCAAACATAAAAACAACCAAAGCCTTGCAGACAAACAAAAATTACGCGAAGCGAAATGTAGTGTGAAGAGGGCTATGCGAGAAGCGTTCAATGAATTCGAAAGTAAAGTTCTATGTAACGACTTGGCAGAAAATCCTAAGAAATTTTGGTCTTATGTCAAAGCGGTAGGTGGATCAAAACAAAATGTCCAGATACTCTGTGACCAAAATGGTACTAAAACAGAGTATGACAGACTAAAGGCCGAAATACTAAATGTCTTTTTCCAAAGCTGTTTCACAGAGGAAGACTGCACTGTAGTTCCTTCTCTAAATTGTCCCAAAAATGACAAAATGGTATATATCGAAATACATGACAGAGGGATAGGGAAACAATTAAAATGGCTCAAAAGAGGAAAGGCTGCTGGACCTGATGGGACACCAGTTCGATTTTACACAGAATACGCGAAGGAACTTGCTCCCCTTCTTGCAGCGGTGTACCGTAGGTCTCTAGAAGAGCGTAGCGTTCCAAAGGATTGGAAAAGGGCACAGGTCATCCCAGTTTTCAAGAAGGAACGTCGAACAGATGTGCAGAACTATAGACATATCTCTAACGTCGATCAGTTGTAGAATTTTGGAACACGTATTATGTTCGAGTATAATGACTTTTCTGGAGACTAGAAATCTACTCTGTAGGAATCAGCATGGGTTTCGAAAAAGACGGTCGTGTGAAACCCAGCTCGCGCTATTCGTCCACGAGACTCAGAGGGCCATAGACACGGGTTCACAGGTAGATGCCGTGTTTCTTGACTTCCGCAAGGCGTTTGACACAGTTCCTCGAAGTACTTTAATGAACAAAGTAAGAACATGTGGACTATCAGACCAATTGTGTGATTGGATTGAAGAGTTCCTGGATAACAGAACGCAGCATGTCATTCTCAATGCAGAGAAGTCTTCCGAAGTAAGAGTGATTTCAGGTGTGCCGTAGGGGAGTGTCGTAGGGCTGTTGCTATTCACAATATCCATAAATGACCTTGCGGGTGACATCGGATGTTCACTGAGGCTTTTTGCGGATGATGCTGTGGTATATCGAGAGGTTGTGACAATGGAAAATTGTACTGAAATGCAGGAGGATCTGCAGTGAATTGATGCATTGTGCAGGGAATGACAATTGAATCTCAATGTAGACAAGTGTAATGTGTTGCGAATACATAGAAAGATAGATCCCTTAACATTTAGCTACAAAATAGCAGGTCAGCAACTGGAAGCAGTTAATTCCATAAATTATCTGGGAGTACACATTAGGAGTGATTTAAAATGGAATAATCATATAAATTTAATCGTTGGTAAAGCAGATGCCCGACTAAGATTCATTGCAAGAATCCTAAGGAAATGCAGTCCGAAAACAAAGGAAGTAGGTTACAGTACGCTTGTTCACTCACTGCTTGAATACTGTTCACCGGTGTGGGATCCGCACCAGATAGGGTTGATAGAGAAGATCCAACAGAGAGCAGCGCACTTCGTTACAGGATCATTTAGTAATCGCGAAAGCGTTACGGAGATGATAGATAAACTGCAGTGGAAGACTTCGCAGGAGAGACGCTCAGTAGCTCGGTACAGGCTTTTGTTGGAAGTTTCGAGAACATACCTTCACCGAAGAGTCAAGCAGTATATTGCTCCCTCCTACGTATATCTCGCGAAGAGACCATGAGGATAAAATCAGAGAGATTAGAGCCCGCACAGAAGCATACCGACAATCCTTCTTTCCACGAACATTACGAGACTGGAATAGAAGGGAGAACCAATAGAGGTACTCAAGGTACCCTTCGCCACACACTGTCAGGTGGCTTTCGGAGTATGGATGTAGATGTAGATGTTTTGCACATGTGGGAATGCAGCATTTTTCTAAACCAGTGTTCACTGTTCGCTGTAATTGATCCATCATCTATGCTTCAAGCAATGTTACTTGAGCACTATCAGGGATGAATGGGGAATAATTCTGGTGACGATACGAACTGCAGACGAGACCTTGATAAAGGTCGCATTATTATGGATCAGCATCTGTGCACGAGCATCACGGCGGTGTTGGTCGGCTGTTGTCGTCATCACAAGTGGAAAGTGGTTGAAGGACGGCGGAACCACTAGAGGGCAACAAGGTGATGGACGAACGTGGAGGTGAGGTGTAGAGCAGGCTAGGCACATCTGTAGCAGATCCGATGACAGAGTACGATGCTGGTTGTAATGTGACAACGTGCCGTCTAGTGAATGCCAGGCATAGTCAAGGCCCAACGGTAGAGAAAGTGGATGCTTATGCCATCTGTGGGCCAGAATCGAAGGCAAAGCGGAAATGCTTCCACCTAGTGGCAGCTAAATTAAAGAAGGCTACGTGGGAGATAGTGACTGGCTTGTGCTTCACTCTGACAGCGAAATAACAAGAGAATTAAACTAAACAATATTGTTACATCATCATCATCATTTAAGACTGATTATGCCTTTCAGCGTTCATTCTGGGGCATAGCCCCCTTATAAAATTCCTCCACGATCTCCTATTCAATGCTAACATTGGTGCCTCTTCTGATGTTAAGCATATTACTTCAAAAACATTCTTAACCGAATACAGGTACCTTCTCCTTGGTCTACCCCGACTCCTCCTACCCTCTACTGCTGAACCCATGAGTCTCTTGGGTAACCTTGCTTCTCCCATGCGTGTAACATGACCCCACCATCTAAGCCTGTTCGCCCTGACTGCTACATCTATAGAGTTCATTCCCAGTTTTTCTTTGATTTCCTCATTGTGGACACCCTCCTGCCATTGTTCCCATCTACTAGTACCTGCAATCATCCTATCTCCTTTCATATCGGGAACCTCAACCTTGTTGATAAGGTAACATGAATCCACCCAGCTTTCGCTCCCATACAACAGAGTTGGTCGACAGATTTAACGGTGCACAGATAACTTAGTCTTGGTATATGTAGTAAAAATATAAATGTAATATTACTTTAATTTATAAAAAAAACTGTAATTGAATATTGTAATGCTATGGTATGTTTAATTGTAAATAGAGAACTTGGCGTAATGTAAAATAATGTTTAGGTTTAGGGGGAATCCCTGAGAATGATAACAGTGTACAGGCTGGCACGTAGTGTTGGCAGTAGAAGAAAGTTAGCGTAGCTCTGAGGCAAAACAAGTGTTAAGTGGCGTAAAAGTGACTGCCGGTCTGTGCTACTGTAACGTTGCTAACAGGCCATTTACAAGTGAGTTGAAAACAGATATGGACTTCGTTTATCATATGGCTACAAGCTAAATGGACACTAAGGCTTGTAAGATGCGGTATTTGGACGGAGATGTGCTGTGAGCGGCAAAATAGTACGATTTCCCGGTTTCCCACTTTGAGGTACATGCATGGTGCAATGCTGTGTGAATTGCAACGAGTTGCTTGTGTCACGGGCGAGGTGTGAAGGGACCAGTTGCCACATCCAATGGCATATTGTGATCTCAATAACTGATGAGGTCCATTGGTGAGCTCACTTCGGTAGCAGCCAACTAGAAGTTATGTTACAAGAGTTATATTATGAACAATGGTTGTAATACCAACGCCATTACCAGCACATTTATATTTTGTGAATCAGTTTCTGTAATAGTCAAACCAAGTTATCCACAGTGTGTAAAGTTTGAAGGCAATAATAATTTTGTGGTTTAAATTGCATTCCCCGAGTGTGATTAATTAATTAAAGCAAATAACTCGTTATTACCACATATCCAGTGCTGCAACATCAGCGAAAAGTTATGGTGCGTGAGTATCGGCGTAGCTGTATTACAAGAGAAAATGGGCGGAATTAACGCCGAAATTGCCAGCAGACGCCGCTTCATGCAACGGATGGAAGATGCCAGGTACTGTGCCACCTTAATTACTGTCCAGCTCGATGTGGTGGCTTTTCAGTACATTGCCATCGTCAAAAATTACCCGGTTCCGTCAGAGCAACATGATTCTCAATTAGTGTTTTCAGTAACTAAACGAGGTGCAGTCAAGTTCTAAGGCCTCCAATTTTTTTTCTTCGGACTGGAAAGAGATAGAAACATGCGCATTGTTTTAAAATGAGGCCCCGTTCACTGTCAATACGTCCCAGAGATGGCAGCACCGTACGGCAGATGGAATTTTACAGCCAGCGGCGAGAATGGGAACTGTTTTAAATACTTAAAATGGCAACGTTTTCCTTACTTGAATAGCGTGTAATAATTCGTTTTCTGTTTTTGCGTGGTGTGAAACCAATTGAAATTCATCGACAGTTGAAGGAGACATGTGGTGACGGAGTTATGGATGTGTCGAAATTGCGTTCGCGGGTGCGACAGTTTAATGAAGGCAGAACATCGTGTGGCAACAAACCGAAACAACCTCGGGCTCGCACAAGTCGGTCTGACGACGTGATCGAGAAAGTGGAGAGAATTGTTTTGGGGGATCACCGAATGACTGTTGAACAGATCGCCTCCAGAGTTGGCATTTCTGTGGGTTCTGTGCACACAATCCTGCATGACGACCTGAAAATGCGAAAAGTGTCATCCAGGTGAGTGCCACAAATGCTGACGGACGACCACATGGCTGCCCGTGTGGCATGTTGCCAAGCAATGTTGACGCGCAACGACAGCATGAATGTGACTTTCTTTTCGTCGGTTGCGACAATGGATGAGATGTGGATGCCATTTTTCAATCCAGAAACAAAGCGCCAGTCAGCTCAATGGAAGCATACAGATTCACCGCCACAAAAAATATTTCGTGTAACCGCCAGTGCTTAAAAAAATGGTGTCCATGTTCTGGGACAGCAAGGGCGTAATCCTTACCCATTGCGTTCCAAAGGGCACTACGGTAACAGGTGCATCCTACGAAAATGTTTTGAAGAACAAATTCCTTCCTGCACTGCAACAAAAACGTCCGGGAAGGGCTGCTCGTGTGCTGTTTCACCAAGACAACGCACTCGCACATCGAGCTAACGTTACGCAACAGTTTCTTCGTGATAACAACTTAGAAGTGATTCCTCATGCTCCCTACTCACCTGACCTGGCTCCTACTGACTTTTGGCTTTTTCCAACAATGAAAGACACTCTCCGTGGCCGCACATTCACCAGCCATGCTGCTATTGCCTCAGCGATTTTCCAGTGGTCAAAACAGACTCCTAAAGAAGCCTTCGCCGCTGCCATGGAATCATGACGTCAGCGTTGTGAAAAATGTGTACGTCTGCAGGGCGATTACGTCGAGAACCAACGCCAGTTTCATCGATTTCGGGTGAGTAGTCAATTAGAAAAAAAATCGGAGGCCTTAGAACTTGAATGGACCTCGTATTGACAAGCAGATCTATATTGTTCTTTAATTAAGCGCCCAAGGATATTGCTGCCACCATAGTACACATTGTGCCTTCAGCACAATGCAGGCTCAATAACATTAAATTCAGTAATTACAGTTTGTGTAGTTTACATTAACCTAAAACAAGTCCGTGTGTTTATCATGTGTGTTTATGTATTGTGAAACGATTTCAGGCTGTGCTATTGTTTTAAATAAATAAAGTCCTTTCGCTAGGCAATACCAGACATACAGAATTAAGTGCTTCCCAGTTCGGTCACTTCAAAGAGATTATCAATGCTACTAATAATAAAATATAGACGTAAAAATAAGTTTGCTACGCGCCATTATCATTATTTATTCCAAAAATTCTGTGTAGTAGTTGGATCACAATAGGGTGTCTATTCAGCCTATTACACGCGAGAGCCGCTTTCCGGAAGTCCGATGCCGCATGGTTTAATAGTAATACAGTAAATTCGGGTAGTGGCACCGCATGGTACAGGCACAAATGTTTCGGAGCACATCGTTCAGCACACATTGTAACGAATTCCTATGTTTACGACGTTGCTCATCGAGCCATGCACGTTATCTCGCATTTCTAGCTGCTTCTCTCACACAAATATTGATAAAAATTGAGAAATTCAGGGTCGCCAGCAGCCCAAGTCCTTCCTAACAATTTAGAAAAAACGGAGCTGGAAAATTATTAATTTAATTACTTTAATAATTTTATTACAAGTACTCAAATTTCTTTAAGCAGCCACATAAATAGCACTCCATGTCGTGCATCAAGCAACTTGATTAATTCAGGAATGGAAATCAGAGTAAGGGGGTAAGATCGACACCAAGGAATTTATCTTTCACGTAAATTATTTATTGTAACTAAATATTTGGTTGCCCATCCTAACTACACATAACTGGTGCCTGACTCGAATTATTTAAGTAAGAATTACGTGAGAATGAAACAGAGCACAATTTAACTACAGCAAGAAGAAACACAGAAGACAGGGGTGGGAGACAATTATACTATCATCTCCTTTCCATTAATACCATAAAAATACACTCCTGGAAATTGAAATAAGAACACCGTGAATTCATTGTCCCAGGAAGGGGAAACTTTATTGACACATTCCTGGGGTCAGATACATCATATGATCACACTGACAGAACCACAGGCACATAGACACAGGCAACAGAGCATGCACAATGTCGGCACTAGTACAGTGTATATCCACCTTTCGCAGCAATGCAGGCTGCTATTCTCCCATGGAGACGATCTTAGAGATGCTGGATGTAGTCCTGTGGAACGGCTTGCCATGCCATTTCCACCTGGCGCCTCAGTTGGACCAGCGTTCGTGCTGGACGTGCAGACCGCGTGAGACGACGCTTCATCCAGTCCCAAACATGCTCAATGGGGGACAGATCCGGAGATCTCGCTGGCCAGGGTAGTTGACTTACACCTTCTAGAGCACGTTGGGTGGCACGGGATACATGCGGACGTGCATTGTCCTGTTGGAACAGCAAGTTCCCTTGCCGGTCTAGGAATGGTAGAACGATGGGTTCGATGACGGTTTGGATGTACCGTGCACTATTCAGTGTCCCCTCGACGATCACCAGAGGTGTACGGCCAGTGTAGGAGATCGCTGCCCACACCATGATGCCGGGTGTTGGCCCTGTGTGCCTTGCTCGTATGCAGTCCTGATTGTGGCGCTCACCTGCACGGCCCCAAACACGCATACGACCATCATTGGCACCAAGGCAGAAGCGACTCTCATCGCTGAAGACGACACGTCTCCATTCGTCCCTCCATTCACGCCTGTCGCGACACCACTGGAGGCGGGCTGCACGATGTTGGGGCGTGAGCGGAAGACGGCCTAACGGTGTGCGGGACCGTAGCCCAGCTTCATGGAGACGGTTGCGAATGGTCCTCGCCGATACCCCAGGAGCAACAGTGTCCCTAATTTGCTGGGAAGTGGCGGTGCGGTCCCCTACGGCACTGCATAGGATCCTACGGTGTTGGCGTGCATCCGTGCGTCGCTGCGGTCCGGTCCCAGGTCGACGGGCACGTGCACCTTCCGCCGACCACTGGCGACAACATCGATGTACTGTGGAGACCTCACGCCCCACGTGTTGAGCAATTCGGCGGTACGTCCACCCGACCTCCCGCATGCCCACTATACGCCCTCGCTCAAAGTCCGTCAACTGCACATACGGTTCACGTCCACGCTGTCGCGGCATGCTACCAGTGTTAAAGACTGCGATGGAGCTCCGTATGCCACGGCAAACTGGCTGACACTGACGGCGGCGGTGCACAAATGCTGCGCAGCTAGCGCCATTCGACGGCCAACACCGCGGTTCCTGGTGTGTCCGCTGTGCCGTGCGTGTGATCATTGCTTGTACAGCCCTCTCGCAGTGTCCGGAGCAAGTATGGTGGGTCTGACACACCGGTGTCAATGTGTTCTTTTTTCCATTTCCAGGAGTGTATCTCAGTGAAATTTGCATTACGATTCTACGCATGCTCTATTCTGTACAGAGGTTTAACCAATACACAAGGCTGTGCGATAATTATTTAACATACTAACTGCTTCCGCTGCTTGAAAACGCCCGAAGTACAGCACGTGGTGCATTCTGATTCAAACTCTTGTGCTGATTTGTAGAAAGCGCACAAAACAACAGATATTCTTGCAGAAATTGTAGCTCATTAAACAAGCAAACTGTTAAAGCCTATTGCGGTGCCGTGGTGGACCAGAAGGGTCATTGATTAGCAAACACGTGGCACAAAATCGACACACAAAGACAAAAGCAATTTCCAGAACATATAAGATTAAAAATGATTAAAAAAGTAACTCGCTTCACACGTTTTAGATAAGGTAAAGTTCTTAATTATTTCACCAGTTAAACATAACGAAGTTCTAACCCAACCTAATTCATATCACCTGAAACCCCCTTAAGAGCTACGATCCGTACTCACCAAGCGTTCACCGAAGAGTGCCGCTTCCTCTTTAGAGATTACCTAGCTCCCCGTGCAGCGGGAGCTACCAGAGGGGTAGCCCCCCGTCACCAACCTCACAGACAAAAACAGCCTTCGACACAGCCCTCGACTAAGATGGGTAAACCTCTCTGTTCAGGTATTGGAAACCTAAGTTGGTCATCCTGTACTCTCCTTCGAACGAGAAGCAACATCGTCTGCTCTCAGCAGACGATGACCAATTCAGCGATTCCCACAAAGCAAAACCGAAACACACATTAAAACACACATATAATAATCAATAGACCTTTTTTGAGTGCTCTGAATGAGACATGTCGTATCACTACAGGTTGTCTAAGAGCCACACCTGTTGAAAAACTGTACTGCTTATCCGGCATAGCCCCCCCCTCCCCCCCCCCCCCAGACATCCGAAGAGATACAGCAGCACGGAGTGAAATGAAGAAGGCATTAACATCCAAAGCCCACCCACTACATGACTGCGGAGCTGCCGTGCAGACATCAACCCATCTACTACAATGCACACTACCTCCAACTGTGTGCACCATAGAGGACCTCGTAAACGTTACACAAAGTGCACTGGGCGTTGCAAATTTTTGGGCATCCACTGTATAGATTAAAATTATGTTTGACAACACAATCTATATCTAATCATTTATTTCATTCTTGACTAGTTTAATTTATAAACCATACCCTATGTTTGTATCTAGTAATGTATCTAATATTGTTTTTTTAGTTTGCTTCTGACACGAAAAAAAAATTGAGTGCTCACTCTTTCTGGAAGAGTTCATGAATTGAGCTAAAGTCAGGTAGTTAAATGAACAGGTTTTACCGAATTCGACAATCGTCTTATGAAACGACTTCACAGAGACGTTTCAACATTGTCGAACATGGGTCCTCGCATCAGACGACCCATACGTGTTTCCTTGTTAACTCACATAGTCAGTCATGCCTGCAGACTACAAAGGGTCTCGGGATTCCATCGTGGGTCAGTGGAAACGTGTCGCCTGGTGCAATGGATCACCGTCACAGACGGTGCACGGTTGTGTCTGGATACGCCGTCATGCAGAGAAACAGCTGCTCGATCATGCACCTCGCCCCCCAGTACAATCCGGTGGGAGTAGTACCACGGTATGAGGTCCTTTCACCCGGTCCTCCGTGGGACCTGTAGTTGTAATCGAAGACTTCGTGACAGCTCTGGACCACGCTAACATTACTGCGGACCACCTGTATCTCTTCATGCTCCATGTTATCCCGACGGCGATGGTATCTTCCAACAGGAAAACTCTGTGTGTTACAATGTCAAAAACGTGCTACAGTGGTTTGAGGAGCAAGATAAGTGAACTCGCGTTGCTGTCTCCGAACACAAAGTCGCTAATCTGAACCCGATGGAACAGATGTGGGACGCTAGAGGGCGCCAACTGTGCACCCACCATTTATCAGTCTGTAATTTATGAGAATGGGTGACCTGTGAGTACAAATCTGGCGCCACATCTGAAGCCTGCGAAGGACTTGCCGAATCCATGCCACGCAGAAACACTGCTGCGTTACGTTCCAAAGGAGAATCAACACGCTATTAAGCAGGTTGGTTCATCAGCGCCACCGATTTATCGGAAGGAGCTGTTTTGTCAGCCCATACTCGACCACTTTCTCCTCTAAACTCCATTGCCAGAATATACGTACTTCAGATTGTTCATCATTTTAATACTAAACACAGTTCAGTGTCGTCATCGGCCCTGTATCGTCTATACGGTAATATCCGTGCTCATGATCAAGAATTCTTCAGAATGTCTTACTGTCACAGTCCGCTACATGAAGTACGCAGGCTTGCTAGTCATTTGGCCTGGAGTTGCAGACCAGATTCGTGAAAGATGCAAATTTAAGCCTGCGTTCTCATTCTGGAAACATCCCCCCGGCTGTGGCTAAGCCATGTCTCCTCAGTATCCTTTCTTTCAGGAGTGCTAATTCTGCAAGGTTCGCAGGAGAGCTTCTGTAAAGTTTGGAAGGTAGGAGACGAGATACTGGCAGAAGTAAATCTGTGAGGACCGGGCGTGAGTCGTGCTTCGGTAGCTCAGATGGTCACAGTCTGCCTTCGGCAGGGCAACAGAGCGGACGCGTACGTGTTGACTGCGTGCGGAGCGCGAGCTCGCCTTGTTTACATTCTGACGGCCGTTTGCTTAAGTGCCGGCTTACCTTGTACGATCCATGGCGAACCGTTACCGTAAATCTACACTCCGATTTACTTTCTGCAACGATTATGCCCGACCCAAAGCACTCGAAGTGGAGCGTTTTGTGCGAGAGGAAGTGAAGATCCCGGCGACCGATATTGTCGGCATACATTTGTCAATCGTGAGCAGCACGGTCTATGTGAAAATAATTAACGACGCGGCGTGCGAACGCATACTACGTGAGACCAAACAGGGGCTCCACTTCTGTCATGCTGATGGCAATGTAGGGGAGGTAACCGTCGACCACGCAGGCTAAGGTATGCGAACGATACGCATTTTCGAATTGCCATTCGAACTTCCTGCTGAGGAACTCGTCGCGGCACTCCGCCCATACGGCACAGTCCACGGCCACACTGCGGAGAAGTGGACACAGTTTCGGACGTATCCTGTCCTAAACGGGGTCCGCCAGGTCACCATTGATATCCAAAGCCACGTCCCGTCCTACTTACAGATCGGCGGATGCCGTGCAATAATTATATAGGACGGCCAGCCTCGGACGTTCCGGGTGCGGCAAACTTCCAGCTGCCGAAGAACCACCCATGTCGCAACCTACAGTGCTACCGGTGACCTATGCCGCTGCTCTAGCGTCTCCTACCGCTTCGCAACGTCGCCCGGTAACCAGAAACGACGCCACCACCGAGCCCGACCAGACACCGACGGAGAGCGCCTCATACGGCCCGCCGCCTCGGCCGGCCAACGACGCCGCTGCGACGATGCCGGCGCAACCGGACGCTGATCCTGACCCCGGAAACACGATGGAGATCGACTCGCTCATCGTTCCTACAGCGGCATTTCTGCCAGAACGACGCGACTCCCTTCCTTCGTCGGACACAGAGAATCGCACAAGGAAACAACGTTCTCCGCAACGTCGCAAGCGAAGACGTTGCACAGTTTCCGGCCAAGAGGAGACGTTACAAGTCGAGGAGGACGTAACCGTCGACCAGCACGAGGCCTCGGAACCCGCTACTGCTGACGAAGGCGTTATGAGCGTGGAGACATCTATCGGTGTGCCTGCGCCCCGTGCTGAACTAAATCATGAACGTATCACAGGCGACTCTACACCACACACCATTACAACATCTTCTGCAGACAAAATGGAAGATACACCAGTGTCCGCTTCCACGGCGTGGCACGAGGAGGAGGTCGAGATGCAGGAGCCGTCACGGGGCCCTGCGCCGCCACGGCCGCACCACCAATCATACTCTCCCCAGACTCCCCTGCGGACCAGCGGGATAACGTTCCGCTGCGACGCCCTCATCCTTGCGCGAACAGCGGAGTGGACCGGCCTCCAGCAATCCGACACCAGGCCTACCGGATAGCAACCATCAACACCAACAGCATCCGTTCCAGGGTGAAAATCCGCCTTATGCAGGAGATGTTATGGGCTTCGGATATTGATTTCGCCCTTCTGCAGAAAGTTTCACTTGGCTAGTCTCCCGGATATCAATGCCTATACCGCCCATGCCTCCGCGAGTGATCCTATGGGTAGCGGAGTGGCCATCTACGTCCGCCACGGGATTTCTGTGACCGATGTCGCCTTCCTTCCATCAGCTCGGGGCATGGCACTCACTGCCATGGGGACACGCATCATTAATGTCTACGCTCCCTCAGGCACCGACCGACGGTATCAAAGAGCCCAGTTTTATTCCGAGGAAATCGCTCCCCTGTTTTTAGGGCCATATGACCATTGCCTACTAGGAGGTGATTTTAACTGCGTTCTTCATCCTAAAGATCAGATTCCCCACTATACTACATGCCAGGAATTACGTATAGTGGTGCGAGACCTCTTGCTTCATGATACCTGGGAAGTTCAACACGGTGACCGTTCTGGCCATACCTTTCTTACAAGTCATTCCGCAAGCCGACTACACAGGATATATGTCTCACAAACTCTTAGATCTGCGATACGGGGCGCCGAACGCTGGCCGCTGGCCTTTTCCGACCATTGCGCTTACATCTGTACGGTCCTCCTTCCGCCGCAATCAGTATGGCGCAGCCGTGCGCCATGGAAACTCAATACTTCACACTCGCATGACCTGGCGTGTCGCCAACAAGTCACTGAAACGTGGACACCTTGCGAACGACGCATTTCCCCGATACCACTCGTCATTGTCATGGTGGTTGGACTGCGCCAAGCCGGCGATCTGGAGGACACTCAAATGGTTCAAATGGCTTTGAGCACTATGGGACTCAACTGCTGTGGTCATTAGTCCCCTAGAACTACTTAAACCTAACTGATCTAAGGACATCACACACATCCGTGCCCGAGGCAGGATTCGAACCTGCGACCGTAGCAGTCGCACGGTTCCTCACTGCGCGCCTAGAACCGCGAGACCACCGCGGCCGGCCGGGAGGACACTGATGAGATACGGGAAGGACATGGCCGACTGGCATCGCACCACTGTTGACTTCTATTATGCGATTCTCCGAGATCTGGACGCTCAACCGCCAACCCCAGACAACCAGTTGGAACGGCAAAGAACTAAGGCGAAGATAATTGCGCTGGCACGCCGGAAACTGCAAGGGGTCGTGATACGGACGCGACGAGACGATCACGCGAATTTAGAAATTCCATCCATGCATCATATAGTGTCCGACAAACGACGACGTCGTCGGCAGATCATCAGCACTCTGACCGCGCCTCATGGCACGCAGGTGACCACTCAGAATGACATCGTCCACGCAATCGTCGAGCACTACCGTCGTACTTATAGTGAAGAAGACGCTGAAACTGCAGCAGACGACTCCATTTTGCATTACGTCACACGCACGCTCCCCCACACGGAGGCGGATGCTTTGACAGTGACGGTCACCCTAGACGAAGTCAACAACGCAATCGCCAAGGGTGCTGTCAACAGATCGCCCGGCATTGACGGCTTACCGTTTGAGTTTTATCGTACCTTTCGGGACCTCATGGCACCACGGTGGACGACTATGTATCTAGAACTGATGACATCTGACCACGCAATGCCAGCCGCCTTTGCCGAGGGCATCATCATCCCAGTCCACAAACCAGACCGTGGGTCGATGGTTACGAGTTACAGACCGCTCACCCTACTCAATGCCGATTACAAGATTTTCTCGCGCTTACTGGCAATGCGGCTCCGAACAGTACTCCCTCATATCCTCTCGCCAGAGCAAACGACGCCTGGAGGACAGGTTAACATACAGACTGCCACAGGGGAATGCCGAGACTTAATTGCGATGGCGGCGGCCTGCAGACTCCGTGCAGCGGTCGTTGCTATAGACTTCGACAGCGCCTTCGATAAAGTGCGTCAGCGTTTCCTGTTTTCGGTGGCAGCCCGAATGGGCATCCCCCCTCCGTTTCTCGACGTCATCCGACGTCTTTACGACAGTGCCAGTTCACGTGTCCAAGTCAATGGACGTTCAGCAGGGCCGGTACCTATCTGCCGTTCGATACGGCAGGGGTGCCCCCTCTCTACCCTCCTGTATGCCATTGGCCTTGAGCCCCTTATTGGGGGCTTGACGACCAAGCTCTCTGGCCTCACCCTACGCCTACACACTTTTCGCTGTCGGGCATATGCTGATGACCTCCTCCTCCTCATTCGCTCCGGCTCTGAAATTCGAGAAGTCCTCGAATTGATTACCCGCTATGGGGCTGCCGCTGACAGTGCCATGAATGTCGCCAAATCTTCTGCGATGCACATTGGACGAGGCCTCCAGGTGGGTGAAGTGGCACCCCTGCCGCTTGTGCGAACTTTCCGGTACCTGGGCATTACCTTTACCCCCACGGTCACACGCACAGCGGCAACGAATTTCCGTCGCCTGTTACACGTCATCAGCAATGACGTCCGCCAGAACCTCTTGCGCCGCCAGGACACACTTCAACGGGTTGAGTTTCTTAATCTTTATGTGGCTTCAAAATTGGTTCACATCGCGCAAGTTCTCCCTCTGCTAACTGCAATTGGGGGCAACTTACAGGCGGCTTTTGGCTATTATCTCATGGCTGGTTCAATGTTCAAAGTCCGTTATGAGACTCTTACCCTGCCCCTGTGGTGTCGGGCTCGTCAATGTCCGTCTGCGAGCTGCCGCCTTGTACATGAGTAACATGAGAAAACAGTGGATGGGCCAGGGTACATCTCTAAGACGCAGTTTGCTTGAGGTCCTCCCACCTGCTTCCACCTCACCACCGGTGCCTGTCTGCCATATCGTGCCTCATTTGTCCCATCTTTCGACCTTTTTCATCGACTACAGTTACATACATACCAGTCTCCCAGATACACGCCCACCCAGGACTAAGGATTTTTACAGCCTGTTGCTGCGCTGTGTTCTCCGGAATGTGATGGAGACCAAACATCCCTCCATCCAGTGGCCCATAGTGTGGACTAACGTCCACCAGCCCTTCCTCCCTACGAACGTCCGGGCACTGTGATATCACATAGTCAACAGGAAATTTGCCACGAAGCAGCGACTGCACAACATTGGCTTGTCAGAATCCCCTCTTTGTCTCCTTTGCCAGCAACTGGACACTGAGGAACACCGTCTGACATGCGCCTCATCGCAAGATGTATGGCGCTTCGTGCAGCAAATCATTGCCTGCTATCTCCGGGTGCCACCACACACAATCGAACCTCGAATGTTTCTATACCCAGAGGACCGACATTTTCCCGCCGCCAAATGTCATGCTATTACGTGTGTGAAAGGGTGGGCGGTCGCTTATCTGTTTCGTGAGGGAACTAAATCCGGCCTCGACTTCTGGACCTATTTACGAACAGTCCAGCTCTCGAAAACACGCCACGTTACCGAACATTATTTGCTAACTATCTTCGATCGGTCTTTGTTAGACCTCCACTGAGTTGGGGGGTGCCTGGCTCAGAGGGCACCTACCCCTCCTCCCCCGGCGGTGTCTGAGTTTCAACCGCCTACGATCTATTCTACTTCTGACCTCCGCGGATGGGAGGGCGCGTCGCAAATTGCGCTGATTTTATTTCTTTTTGCTTTTCCTTTTTCCTTTCGTTTTCTTTAACCAGAATTTATATTTCTTTCTCTTTCGCCGATGTGTTCACATAATTTCACGATATTAGTGAATAATACAAAAACACATGCAAATAAATAAATACCAACGCCTTCCACTACTGTTGATTCCTGTGTCTCCCACTTCCCTAAGCACCACAGGCTGGTGGTGGTGAGGAGGGCACTGTGACCAGGCCTCGGGTTTCGACCCCTGCCCGCATTGACCCCCGAGCCCCCACCGGTCCACTACTTTAATTTAAAAAAATAAACTAAAAAAGCGAAAACAAAAACAAAAAACAACAACAACAAAAAACCTTGTTCGGTGCTTAATAATTTCTTAAAAAAATAATGGTAAAAGTGTATGGCTGCCAAGCGAAAGGTAAAAAAAAGATGGATAGAGCGAAAAAAAAATTTAAAAAAATAAAAAAAATAGTCGGTAGAGCACTTGCCAGCGAAAGGCAAAGGTCCCGAGTTCAAGTCTCGGTCCGGCACACAGTTTTAATCTGCCAGGAAGTTTCATCATTTAGGATTTCTTGAGGAAACGAGGAAGTGGAAAGTCCTACTCTAGGTTCGATTCCGCATAATACTTTGTGAGGGGATTGTTTTATGCCCGAGTGGTAAGCTCGATTTTTCATGAATTGGACATACCTTAATCCTTCCGATCACTTCGTCGAATTGTTGTCCTTTTAAATAAATAAAAAAAGATGGTAGAGCACTTGCCCGCGAAAGGCAAAGGTCCCGAGTTCGAGTCTCGGTCGGGCACACAGTTTTAATCTGTCAGGAAGTTTCATAAGCCTGCATTAATACTTGGATTATCATAGTACTAGCAGACATGTGATTTCACTTTTAGTGAAAAATACAGTTTGTCTAAGGGCACCCAAGAATTATAAAGACATAGGAAAGGTGCAAGTAATATCTAGAGGAGCTATACAAGGAAAATGAACTTAAGGGCATTATTATAAAAAGAGGATAGGACGTAGATGAAGATGAGATAGTGTAAGACGTGTATATTTCCATTGTCTATCGTCAAACCACAATTTATGAAAGATGTTTATATTTTATTAATTGGATTGAGTAGGAATAATTAATATTTGTCATGTTGGAAATAATTGTGGTAGCAGGGATTGTCTGCACCAAAGTGTTGTTGGAAGGAGAGACCGCACATTGATATAATGTTAAAAAAGGGCGGGAGAGACCGCGTATAGATACATTTTAAGAAAAGAGAGGGGAGGACAGCGCATTGATACATTTTGTAATGGTAGCAGGGATTGTCTGCACCAGAAAGCATTGTTGGCGGGAGAGACCGCACTTAAGCGTTCGTAGGATGTCAGTAGTAAGCAAGATGTGAAGCGAGTTGGTAGCAGGTCTGAAGCGAGAGGTTGAGAGGAGCGGTGAGTCTGCCAGCCACCCCTATGATTTACAAGAGATTATAAACGGATGTACAGAGACATCAGCAAACTATTATCATAAGAGGAACTAATATTATTGAACAAATTTTTTTTGAGAAACTCAAGACTACTGAAGGTATGTTTGCGTAATGCTAGTTGTAAGATTATTGTAAAAAGTAAGTCCCATCTGAACGTTTGTAAAATCATTTCATTCAAAATATAATTAATTTTTGCCAGCAATATTGCATTACTGATTATAATCCATCCCAAAAACCATTAACGTAAAACTTTGCTTAATTTCATTGTTGTCAAGAAAAAGTTTAACTATGAATTACGTAACTTCAGTCAGATTGATTAAAGAATAACGTCAGCTTTGCTATTAAAGAATAACGTCAGCTTTGGTCATGAATACAGCCACTTATTATGGCAGCCCACCAGCAGCTAGTAGACTATGGTAAAACAGAGTAAGTATATTCATGTCGCAGTTCGGTGTAGCAGTCAGATGGCGATCCAGTAACAGTAAAAAAAGGTAGGGAATAGTTTTGGGCTATTGCAGGTAACGACTGAGGGCCACGACGACGACACATTCTATGTTTCGTCCAAATAATCAGAAAATCACTTTCAATACGCAGCAATTAAATTTGTATGCGAAGACTAAGAAAGAATAAATTTCAAAGGGAACATTTCATTTGCTTTTATTAAGCAAGAGATAGAAATCCTAAGGGAAAGTTTCATAGGTTATTATAGAAGGGAAGGTTGCGTAATAAAAGAGATATAGAGGAAACAGGAAGGTTTCAATAAGAAACATAATACAGCGAGAAGAATTTGACAGAGCATTGAAAGACCAAAGTCGGAAGGAGATCCCTGCTGTAAACGACATTTCGTCAAAACCACTGATTCCTTGGAAAAGCAAGCCATGGCAAAACTATTCCACCTGGTGTGCAAAATGTATGAGACCGGCGACATACCGTCGGAATTCAAGAAGAATGTAATAATTGTAATAATTCCTATTCCAAATGAAGCAGGTAGGGACAGGTGTGAATATTAGCGAACTATTAGTTTAATAAGTCTTTATTGCAAAATACTGACACGAATTCTTTACAAAAGAATGGAAAAACTAAGCCGACCTGCGGAAAGATTAGTTCAGATTCAGGAGAAATGTAGGAACACGCGAGGTGATATTGACCCTATAACTTCTCTTCCTCCCCCCATGAACCATGGACCTTGCCGTTGGTTGGGAGGCTTGCGTGCCTCAGCGATACAGATAGCCGTACCGTAGGTGCAACCACAACGGAGGGGTATCTGTTGAGAGGCCAGACAAACGTGTGGTTCCTGAAGAGGGGCAGCAGCCTTTTCAGTAGTTGCAGGGACAACAGTCTGGATGATTGACTGATCTGGCCTTGTAACAATAACGAAAACGGCCTTGCTGTGCTGGTACTGCGAACGGCTGAAAGCAAGAGGAAACTACGGCAGTAATTTTTCCCGAGGGCATGCAGCTTTACTGTATGATTAAATGATGATGGCGTCCTCTTGGGTAAAATATTCCGGAGGTAAAATAGTCCCCCATTCGGATCTCCGGGCGGGGACTACTCAAGGGGATGTCGTTACCAGGAGAAAGAAAACTGGCGTTCTACGGATCGGAGCGTGGAATGTCAGATCCCTTAATTGGGCAGGTAGGTTAGAAAAATTAAAAAGGGAAATGGATAGATTAAAGTTAGATATAGTGGGAATTAGTGAAGTTCGGTGGCAGGAGGAACAAGACTTCTGGTCAGGTAAATATAGAGTTATAAATACAAAATCAAATAGGGGTAATGCAGGAGGAAATTGAAGAAATGTATCATGAAATAAAAGACATTATTCAGATAGTTAAGGGTGACGAAAATTTAATAGTCATGGGTGACTGGAATTCGGTAGTAGGAAAAGGGAGAGAAGGAAACGTAGTAGGTGAATATGGACTGGGTCAAAGAAATGAAAGAGGAAGCCGCCCGATAGAATTTTGCACAGAGCACACCTTAATCATAGCTAACACTTCGTTCAAGAATCATAAAAGAAGGCTGTATACATGGAAGAAGCCTGGAGATACTGACAGGTTTCAGATACATTATATAATGGTAAGACAGAGATTTAGGAACCAGGTTTTAAACTGTAAGACATTTCCAGGGGCATATGTGGACTCTGACCACAATCTATTGGTTATGACCTGTAGATTAAAACTGAAGAAACTGCAAAAAGATGGGAATTTAAGGATATGGGACCTGGATAAACTAAAAGAACTAGAGGTTGTACAGACTTTCAGGGAGAGCAAAAGGGAGCAATTGACAGGAATGGGGGAAAGAAATACAGTAGAAGAAGAATGGGTAGCTTTGAGGGATGAAGTAGTGAAGGCAGCAGAGGATCAAGTAGGTAAAAAGACGAGGGCTAGTAGAAATCCCTGGGTAAGAGAAGAAATATTTAATTTAATTGATGAAAGGAGAAAATATAAAAATGTAGTAAATGAAGCAGGCAAAAAGGAATACAGACTTCTCAAAAGTGAGATCGACAGGAAGTGCAAAATGGCTAAGCAGGGATGGCTAGAGGACAAATGTAAGGATGTAGAGGCTTATCTCACTAGGGGTAAGATAGACACTGCCTACAGGAAAATTAAAAAGACCTTTGGAGATAAGAGAACCACTTGTATGAACATCAAGAGCTCAGATGGAAACCCAGTTAAAAGCAAAGAAGGGGAAGCAGAAAGGTGGAAGGAGTATATAGAGGGTCTATACAAGGGCGATGTACTTGAGGACAATATTACAGAAATGGAAGAGAATGTAGATGAAGATGAAATGGGAGATACGATACTGTGTGAGGAGTTTGACAGAGCACTGAAAGACCTTAGTCGAAACAAGGCCCCCGGAGTAGACAACATTCCATTGGAACTACTGACGGCCTTGGGAGAGCCAGTCCTGACAAAACTCTACCATCTGGTGAGCAAGATGTATGAGACAGGTGAAATATCCTCAGACTTCAAGAAGAATATAATAACTCCAATTCCAAATAAAGCAGGTGTTGACAGATGTAAAAATTACCGAACTATCAGTTTAATAATTCACAGCTGCAAAATACTAAAGCGAATTCTTTACAGACGAATGGAAAAACTGGTAGATGCGGACCTCGGGGAGGATCAGTTTGGATTCCGTCGAAATGTTGGAACACGTGAGGCAATACTGACCCTACGGCTTATCTTAGAAGCTAGATTAAGGAAGGGCAAACCTACGTTTCTAGCATTTGTAGACTTAGAGAAATCTTTTGAGAATGTTGACTGGAATACTCTCTTTCAAATTCTGAAGGTGGCAAGGGTGAAAAGCTATTTATAATTTGTACAGAAACCAGATGGCAGTTATTAGAGTCGAGGGACATGAAAGGGAGGCAGTGGTTGGGAAGGGAGTGAGACAGGGTTGTAGTCTCTCCCCGATGTTATTCAATCTGTATATTGAGCAAGCAGTGAAGGAAACAAACGAAAAATTCGGAGTAGGTATTAAAATCTATGGAGAAGAAATAAAAACTTTGTGGTTCGCCGATGACATCGTAATTCTGTCAGAGACAGCAAAGGACTTGGAAGAGCAGTTGGATGGATAGTGTCTTGAAATGAGGAAATAAGATGAACATCAACAAATGCAAAACGAGGATAATGGAATGTAGTCGTATTAACTCTGGTGATGCTGAGAGAATTAGTTTAGGAAATGAGACAATTGAAGTAGTAAATGAGTTTTGCTATTTGGAGAGCAAAATAAATGATGATGATCGAAGTAGAGAGGATATAAAATGTAGTCTGGCAATGGCAAGGAAAGCGTTTCTGAAGAAGAGAAATTTGTTGACATCTAGTATAGATTTAAGTGTCAGGAATTCATTTCTGAAAGTATTTGTATGGAGTGTAGCCATGTATGGAAGTGAAACATGCACGATAAATAGTTTGGACAAGAAGAGAATAGAAGCTTTCGAAATGTGGTGCTACAGAAGAATGCTGAAGATTAGATGGGTAGATCACATAACTAATGAGGAAGTATTGAATCGGATTGGGGAGAAGAGAAGTTTGTGGCACAACTTGACCAGAAGAAGGGATCGGTTGGTAGGTCATGTTCTGAGGCATCAAGGGATCACCAATTTAGTATTGGAGGGCAGCGTGGAGGGTAAAAATCGTAGAGGGAGACCAAGAGATGACTACACTAGGCAGATTCAGAAGGATGTAGGTTGCAGTAGGTACTGGGAGATGAAGGAGCTTGCACAGGATAGAGTAGCATGGAGAGCTGCATCAAACCAGCCTCAGGACTGAAGACCACAAGAACAACAACTTCTCTTAGAAGATAGGTTAAGGAAAGGCAAACCTACGTTTATAGAATTGTGAAGACTTAGAGACAGTAAGCAACTTTATTACGTAATGCATAGCCAGGACAGTATATTTTAATAGACACAAACGATTTCGGTCCAGAAACAGATCATCTTCGACATGACCTAGAACCCTCGGCCATGAGTGAAAGAAAAGCATTTGTTGAGAAGGGAGTGAGACAGGGTTGTAGCCTATCCCTTGATGTTATTGAATTTGTGCATTGAGTAAACTATAAAGGAAATCAAAGAAAAATTGTAGCAGGAATTAAAATAGAGCGAGAAGACATAAAAACTTTGTAGTTTGCCAGTGACACTGTAATTCTATCAAAGGACTTGGAACACCAGTAGGAGGGAATGAACAGTTTCTAGAAAGAAAGATATAATATGAACATTACCAAAAGCAAAAAGTTCAGTTGTGCTATTTGGGCACCAAAATAACTGACCATGGCCGAAGTAGAGAGGATGAAACGTCGACCGGCAACGGCAAGAAAAACGTTTCTGAATTAGAGAAATTTGTTAACATCGAATACAGACTTGAGTGCTAGGAAGTCTTTTCTAAAGGTATTTGTGTGAAGTGTAGCCGCGTGTGGAAGTGAAATATGGACAATAGACAGCCTAGACAAGAAGAGAATAGATGCTTTTGAAGTGTGGTGCTACAGAAGAATGCTGAAGATTAGATGGGTAGGTCACGTTGAGAGGCACCCACATGCCTTGCTCATACTGTGGCATCAAGCAGTCAGGCATGCAAGATGAGTGGTCTGCCAAGCGAGTGGATACATTCTTATTTATCGAGTAACATGACCTCTAGTACTCACAATTAAGTCACAAATTATTCTCCTGTTTGAATATTACGCAACGGAAACGGATAACACACATCTGACTATTAGGAATTTATACAACTCTGACTCTTCATTACGCACAGGCAATACAACATTTTCTTTCTTACTCAACGGCTTTGATCAACACGTGGCCATCGCACTGAATGTGAATGGCGCACACATTATAAATTCTGGATATCATGACTACACACTATTCGAGAAACAAGGCCACCAATCTTTTTCTTTTCACTATCTTTTTTTTTTATTCCGATAAATTCTATAACCTAAACACACCGTTACATTTTCTACAACAATTACACATGAGAAACTCCTCCCAGTGGGCATGGCTTTACATTGGTGATTCTCTATCTTATGGTCTCGTAATTATCTAACACTACAGTGCACTTTCTGGATAGGATGGTGGATCTTTTGCTATATCTCACACTTCGACACTCACACCCATCATCACGAAAATTTACTCCAGACCGATCGGTACAAAAAGGAACGTGCATAACCCACTGCCTCTGAACCTATCTTGCTATTCTCCCACACAAACCACACATACTTAAATTACATGAAATTCACCACACTGGCAACATGGAATACAACACAAGGAATAGTCACAACGTTATAAACACATCACTTTCAGCTTTCCCTCTTCAATTAGTAATCATCCAAGTTTCACACGACACTGCCCCACTTCGTAGCTTTTCTTTCCTACTATGAACTCTGGAGGATATGTGCACGTCTTCCTGTGCAATGCAAGCCAAGGGGCGTTGCTGGATAGACGGCTGACTCACCTTGCTTCACTCTCAGAGTATTATAATTTGAATCAAGCGTCACACGGAAACATAGCACGCAAAGTAATATTAAGAACATATTCATCATAGACGCGAGTCCTCAACTGATACCATGGACGAGTAATTCTCTTTATCCTTTGTCTCATACACAGATTGAGACTCACTCAGTACTCACCATGTGTAAGTACTCGTCTCTAATTTCAAGTCCTGCACACTCCATTTCTTAAATATTTCCAACTTGTAGTACACACGCCAGTAATTCAGCTTAACTTAAGCACTCGGCAGTATTTCAACTTATTGCTACACGTGGTTTCGTTGTGGCCGTTGGTCACTTCCAAAGATTACTACGATCCCCTCAATATTACCTGCCTGACATTTAATTCTCCCCACAAAAGTTCCTGAAATAGAGAAATTGTTATTCCAAACTACTCTTAAGTATTCCACATGCTTATCATTCTCTCCACTCTTTTGTCTTTACGGAGCACACCTAAGACAGGTCTTACCAACACAAGAACTAGCGCCAGAGTGCTGAAACATGGCCGTTCTTCAGGTCAGCTCGCACCTCCGTCGAGGTGGGGGCGCACCATGTTATCGTATTGGTCAGCCACATTTGAGGCGCTCAAATCTCAGGTAAATTTCATCTCTTTGGTTCTACCAAAGGACCGTCTCAAAAATGATCATATATTGCACATTCACTACCTGCGGTTAGCAGACGACGTTCGATTCCCGGCGGGGTCAGGGATTTTCTATGCCTCGTGATGACTGGGTGTTGTGTGATGTCCTTAGGTTAGTTAAGTTTAAGCAGTTCTAGGGGACTGATGACCATAGATGTTAAGTCCCATAGTGGTCAGAACCAGCAGCAGACGACCATACATTCATTCATTTCACAGATTGGATGTAAGGATTTATTTTGTGGGAGTGCACTTGTGATCAATTAAATAAATAAGTTGCCATTCTTTCCTACACTGGTATCCGGCTTCGGTGTATTAACAGAAATTGAGTTATTATTACAAAAAATATGTTGTTCTGATCAGAATAACGAAGAATGTTGTACCTATTTTCAATGTCGGGCGGTACTGTACCCTTTCAACGTAACGAATAAGAAAGTACTGATTTGAACTGGGGAGAAAAGAAATTTGCGGCAAAATCTGACTAGAAGAAGGGATGTGTTGATAGGGCACATTCCGAGTCATCAAGGGATCATCAATTTAGTATTGGAGAGACGTGTGTGGGGGGAAGGGGGGAACAAGATTTGCACAGTAAGCAGATTCAGAAGGATGCAGGTTGCAGTAGTTATTCGGAGACGAGGAGGGTTGCACAGGATAGAGTAGCGTGGAGAGCTGCATCAAATCAGTCTCAGGACTGAAGGCGCTAACGAGAAGTGGCAGTGTGTTGGCCTTGGAAAATAAATCAGACTTTTTTATGTGTGTGGTGGCAAGTGTGCGCTGCAGCTGTGGACCGGCTTGAACCGTGCAAAACCGCCCACCATAGGGAACTGCGCCTTCGCAGGCTGTTGTCAGGCCGCAGCATCGCATACAGTTCCCCGAAGCGAGCAAAACACAGGAAACCCAGTGTTGACTCCTAACAGAGGGACAAATACGGCGGCAAGTTGCCGTCTGTCATCATTCATCCGCGAGACAACATGAGAAATGCAGAGTAAACGGCGATTTCACACTTGATTGAGGGGCCTGAATCAAGTGCTGTCTGGCTTACGAGGAACTGGTCCAGTCGCCAGTTACGGCGGTACACACAGAACTGTCAACATGCAGCAGGTGTTAACACGAGCACACGCTGTTGTTCCTTAAGAGCCTGTCTCGCAGACTGTACAAAGAGAGTTTTACACCCGTTCATTCAGTAAACTCATCGGTATGTACCCCGTATTAAAGTCAGCTATAATTTTTTAATTAAATCGTCTATATGTGGAATTCCAACAGTCCCTTTGCAGAAGGAGCAACATTTGTTTTTTAATCTTACCATTTCTTTAATTTTCTACGTTATTTGCGATCACATTTGAGTTAATGGTTACTACTTTCGCTCATTTTCAAACCATTACTGAAGTGAGAAGTACATCTTCCGTCAAAATTTGAAACACAAAATTTTAAAGTATATTAACAGTTTTCCTAACTAATTAATGGAAAATCTCATATGAAGATGTGAAACAACTACTAACAAAGAGATAGAGGGGCTGGCCAGTACTTACCTCTGCTCAGTACAGCCGATAGAAACACAAAAAACAACCAAAAATTTAATTTCCAGCTTTCGGAATAAATGTTCCTTCATCAGGGAGGAGAGAGGGGAAAGAAAGGGAAGAAGGGAAAGTGGATTTAGTTACTCACAACCCAGGTTATGAAGCAACAGGGAAAGGAAAACAGGGAAGGTAGCAAGGATGGAGGCATGGTTGTCAGAGGGAAGCCCTGTTGCTTCATAACCTGGGTTGTGAGTAACTAAATCCACTTTCCCTTCTTCCCTTTCTTTCCCCTCTCTCCTCCCTGATGAAGGAACATTTATTCCGAAAGCTAGGAACTTATATTTTTGGTTGTTTTTTGTGTTTCTATCGGCTGTACTGAGCTGAGGTAAGTACTGGCCAGCCCCTCTATCTCTTTGTTAGTAGTTGTTTAACAGTTTTCCAACAGTCACAACGATGCATTGTAACAGAGCTAAGCCGTTCACATGCAAGCAGTAAAGTAATTTTATAGTATAACATTTGTAAATGATCTGTTCTCAGTATCTCACATAGGAACACTGTGTGTCTTTTATGCTACTATGTACTATACACTGAGTCATCGGTTAGTGAAATGAGGTTACTGTTTGAAAGTCACCATTATGTATTGTTGCTCATTGTTGTCATGACACATATTTGTAGTGTGTCTCCGCTAATTTTCCAGAAGTACTTCTACGTGCGTACCTTTCCATATTTCGCAATAACATTTCTACACAAATTTTACGTAGTATGTATATCAGTTTCAATCAGTGTGCAGTATGACAGTCGATATGTTTCACAGAACAGCTATTAAGTTCTTCTAAAAATCTCTAAAATTGTGCTAAAATTTCATAAAAATGGTTTTGACGATACATGTTTCGTTAAAAAAAGAATTAAAATTTCTTTATTAAACGCTGCTTTGCACTGTTTCATAAAAGAACGCAGTGGCGACCATTTTAGTAAGTCAGCCTTAAATCCGCCCCATACGTTTATGATCTACACGTCATACTTTCCTGTAGGTGATAGGTCAAAACTGTTGACAGAATAAGACTACTCACAAACCATATATAAAAATATCTCAGCAGACAATATAGTTTCTGGAATATTCGAGAGGAGAAATGGAATATCGACGAGTATTCGAGAGAAATGAAATATCGACATTTGCAAAACTATCACGATCTCAGTAGATCGATAGTTGATACTCAGTACAACGTGACTAAAAGGGAAAACAACTACGAGACTCTACAAACGTATCTAGTCAACTTTTTGCGCTGGATGTTTAATTTATTGTAGACCTGGAAGAGACCAGGCAGTTTATCAAGCTGTGGACAGCACCCTATCGCAGGAAGTCAGTTGTAGATCAGCGAACGCTGTTCTTACTCAACAACGTTGTTTTGTAACCTTTTCCTCACGCCGATAACATTCATGTTACAAATTATGATGTCATTCTTTCCGCGTCGTCACAGATTTCGGCTGATTTCTCTCAGCCAATATTAGTCATCGTTTTCTGTAATCAATATAGTTTGCGAAACTTCCAGGTAGAATCGTATGCGGTCCTGGAACTGAAAATCTAAACATTTACTTTTTCGAGTTATGGATTGCCAGCTGTTCACTTGGTGAAGTATTGCCAAGAGACACAGTATCTCGAGTTACAGTATTGGTTGGGTGTACATTCCTTAACTGTCTGGAGGCTGTTCGAAACTGACTAGAGAGACACATCTGGTTTGGGATCACGGTATGGCACACAGTTTTGGTCAAGAAGTTTCACAACAACGTACTTTCCGCTGCAAAGAATGGATATTTCGTGTTTTAATGTCCTCCAATGATAACTGACTGACATCTAAGTTTAATCCACGTATATTGTAAAAAGGTATTTGTGTATGTACCACATGTCCTCCTTTCAACCAAATTCGGTACACTTATCCCTTACTATTAGGCAACAATCGCTGTGGGGGTATGAACCACATGCCTACCGTAGTTCATTGGATATGAAATCATAAACAATGAAATGCGTGAAAAACTGACGCGTCATGCATGACACTTAAATTAATTACTTCTTCAAGTTCTGAATTAAATAAACACTACAGAAAATTTCTATTTTGCGTACTAGGTTTCTTGATTTGGATACTGCACTTATACACTTGTACATTATGTATACTTCTTTGTACGACTGTTTCATAATTTAAGAGGTATTTTCAGGAATACATGGAAATAAATTTGTTTCGATACTACGCTACAAACATAGTTCATTTTTTGTTTCAGTTCCTAATAGAAATTTGGCAAACTGAATATGTGAGCATCGTCATGTTTGCCAGCTAGTAATGAATAGATCCTGATCATTGCTTTTGGCCTCCCAGGTCACCAGACCCCAAACCTTGCGATTTTTTCTGTGAAGATACATAAAAGACAGACCATTTTGTCTCACCTATGACAGCTAAAATTCAAGAGCTGAGAAATCGAATTGTTGAACCTGACGATGCAGTAAGCAGGGGCCTGTTAACTCGTGTGCTGTTGATTAGTGTGTGGAAAGAAATGGACTAGCGGTTCGTCGCTCCTCGATCAACGATTGATGTTCGTGTTGGGTGTATACTAAAGCGTCTGTGCGAACATAATACTTTGAACATTCCTCTATCCACTGACATGTGCAGTGTGTTTCTATCTTTCATAGGTTCTTTGCAATAAACATTTGAAATAAGTTCATTCTCTTTTAATTACCCTCTATAACGTGATTTCTGAGGTATCGTCCGCGTGATTCAATGAGGGTATGTTTTCTGGTGTCGATTAGAGTAGCGATTCCATCTTTCACACATTTTTTCGACGAATAGCCAGCTCGTCTTCCTTAGAAATAACGGAAAGTGTGAGGTCATCCACATGAGTGCTAAAGGAAACTCGTTAAACTTCGGTTACACGATAAATCAGTCTAATCTAAAAACCGTGAATTCAACTAAATACCTAGGTATTACAATTACGAACAACTAAAACTGGAAAGAACACATAGAAAATGTTGTGGGGAAGGCTAACCAAAGACTGCGTTTTATTGGCAGGACAGACCGACTAAGGAGATTGCCTACACTACGCTTGACCGTCCTCTTACAGAATACTGCTACACGGTGTGGGATCCTTACGAGATAGGACTGACGGAGTACATCGAAAAAGTTCAAAGAAAGGCAGGACGTTTTGTATTATCGCGAAATATGGGAGAGAGTGTCACAGAAATGATACAGGATTTGAGCTGGACATCATTAGAAGAAAGGCGTTTTTCGTTGCAACGCAATCTTCTCACGAAATTCCAATCACGAACTTTCTCCTCCGAATGCGATAACATTTTGTTGACACCTACCTACATAGGGAGGAACGATCACCACGATAAAATAAGGGAAATTAGAGCTCGTTCGAAAAGATATAGGTGTTCATTCTTTCCGCGTGCTATACAAGATTGGAGTAATAGATAATTGTGGGTGGTTCGATGAACCCTCTGCCAGACACTTAGTCCGTAGCTCGTGGTGGTGCGGTAGCGTTCTCGCTTCCCACGCCCGGGTTCCCGGGTTCGATTCCCGATTCAGGGATTTTCTCTGCCTCGTGATGACTGGGTGTTGTGTGATGTCCTTAAGTTAGTTAGGTTTAAGTAGTTCTAAGTTCTAGGGGACTGATGACAATAGATGTTAAGTCCCATAGTGCTCAGAGCCATTTTGAACCAGACACTTAAATGTGATTTGCAGAGTATCCATGTAGATGTAGATGGTCCTAGCGTTGGTGTTACGAATGTTCGTTGCCTGTGCTCCAAATAGGGTGTGAAGTGTTGTTGATGTCGCATGCAAAATGAAATTTCGAATATATGGTATCAATATGTTTTTAGTTATTCATTCATTGATTCGTGTACAAAACTCTTTTTTAAAAATCTCATAATAATAGTGTGCGTACAATGTACCAACTATTCATAGCTAGAGTACGTAAGATAAGAATAATGAAAAATTCCAGAATATACAAAATAAATTTATAATACAAAAATATATGCTCAGTTTATCTTTGAATTATACGAGATAAGATTAAAGGAAGAGAAAGAATCTCATTCAAGCAACAAAATGAAACAAGGCTGCTCCGATAATACTCATTCAATTTTTAGTTTGCACGTTAAAATTTACAAAATAAACATATATTGTGTTGCTTCAAAATATAGTCCTTCCTCTGTGGCTACCAGGATATCCCTCAACTTGATTATTTTTTTGTAATAATTTTCATTGCATAAATGCCTTACTGAATAAAAACTATTTTTAGTAAATATGCATTGAGACTTCTTTTAAATTTACACAGTTCCTTTATGTGTTGCATATCCTCGGGCAGTTTGTTGTATAGAATCGATGGTAGGACCTAGTGGTTTATATCTTAACTTTATACTTTCTATCCAGGTTTCGGCAACAACTGTTTCTCGTTTGGTGATCAAACGTACGTAATCGCGACATATTGCTCAATTTGTTTTTTAGGATGTCTGTTTATTCGGTCCTTTGTAATACCTCACTTTTTACACAGCTAAAGGCATTGCGCTCTTTTATCTCTTTCCGTCATTATTCAAATTGTCCTCTTTTTGTAGTTTCAGCAAATTTTCGATGTTACGAGCATTTCCACATACTTGTACAACATTCTGCCATAATCGATGACAGAATATACGTCTGCAAAGTATGTTGTTTCAGAAATGTCTTATTACGCACTGTTATTGATCTAAGTAGAACACTCCTGCTGTGTTAATTCTTTTTTTCAGAACTCTGATTCGTTCATTCTATTTTAACTACTGATCAACAAACATACCTATCATTTTAGTGCTAGCTGCACTGTCCATGACTCACCAAATACTTTAAATTTTCTATTACTTTTTTTTAGTTGAATAGAAGCGATCTTTTCTGTATTAAAAGTTGTTCGTTACGCAGACCGACTGTGGTCTTGGAAATCAAGATTTTGTACTAGTTTGATACGGCGAAAGAAATATCTCAGTGATGAAAGCGTACTGAAAAGAATTTTAAAAAATGTTTTTGTTGTTGTTGTGGTCTTCAGTCATAAGACTGGTTTGATGCAACTCTCCATGCTACTCTATCCTGTGCAAGCTTCTTCATCTCCCAGTACCTATTGCAATCTACATCCTTCTGAATATTTTTAGTGTATTCATCTCCTGGTCTCCCCCTACGATTTTTACCCTCCACGCTGCCGTCCAATACTAAATTGGTGATCCATTGATGTCTCAGAACATGTCCTACCAACCGATTCCTTCTTCTAGTCAAGTTGTGCCACAAACTTCTCTTCTCCCCAATTCTATTCAATACCTCCTCATTAGTTATATGGTCTACCCATCTAATCTTCAGCATTCTTCTGTAGCACCACATTTCGAAAGCTTCTATTCTCTTCTTGTCCAAACTAGTTATCGTCCATGTTTCACTTCCATACATGGCTACGCTCCATACAAATACTTTCAGAAACGACTTCCTGACACTTAAATGTATACTCGATGTTAACAAATTTCTCTTCTTCAGAAACGCTTTCCTTGCCATTGCCAGTCTACACTTTATATCCTCTCTGCTTCGACCATCATCAGTTATTTTGCTCCCCAAATAGCAAAACTCCTTTACTACTTTAAGTGTCTCATTTCCTAATCTAATTCCCTCAGCATCACCCGAGATTAATTCGACTACATTCCATTATCCTAGTTTTGCTTTTGTTGATGTTCATCTTATACCCTCCTTTCATGGCAAAATGGATGACTGTGAAATAGGATACACTGCACGTCGCAAAAGCGCAGCCAAGTGTAACACAAGGAGAAAGAGCTCAGCGCAAGAAAATACGTGCACCAGGGACTGAGTTGCAGAGGCAAACAGGTCGGAGGTAAAAAGCGGTACGCCGCCACACGCCGAGATTCACAACTAGTTCTGTGCCGCGGCCCTTCACATTTATCTTCAGCAAAGCGTTATCAGCCGACAGGTGACGTCACTCCGCCATAAGCGACTCTGCTTCCCGTGTACCGCTTATCAGTGGCTGAGACAGACGCCGTGAGCAAGTTACGAGGAACCAACAAGTTTTTGCTATCGCGATACAGAATGTGACCTTTACTTCAACGCTGTTAAAGTTTTCTATCACGTACCCATCTCATAATCTTTAACGGTTATTATATCCTCTCAGGGTATTTCTGAAACCGCTTTTCGCTGTCGTGTTTACACGTTAAGGTCTGAAGCGGATTTGTTACCCCAGCTAAATGTGGCGCCTGGAAAACAGCTGTTAGAGTTTATGATTTAGTCAGCGCAATGGTTATTTCTCTTCAGTTAGACGTCCGTCTACTATTTCTACTTATGCTTCATTGTGCAAAAATCCACTCCGTCCATAAAATTTCTAAAAACAAGACGAAACCTGACAGCCCAAGTACGTTTCAAAATCCGATCGCCTTTACACGGGAGCGAAAATCGATTGCGAAATTGTAAAACCCTCAACCAGAAGTGGATTTCCACAATCGTTTTTCAAGTGTTTACATATCCATTCAGAAGCAGTATCGGGAAATCGGTTTACGAAATCCGGTTTTGGGAGCCCCATGTAAACGGGCTGAGGGAGTCGTCTTGAATTGTAATTATTACGCTTACCAACACTTTTTTTCTCTTACCTCTCTCACTATTCTTCTACAATCTCATTAATTATTAATTTTGTGTTAAACTGGGTCATTTTATACTTCGCTAGTTCACCTAAAAGTCTTAACCTTTAAACGTCCTTAATTTTTCTTCCAAACAGTTCACGTTGCTCTTCAATAAATAGCAATGTTATGAACGTTTAGTACTGAAAGGCAGAACTGGATCTTCTGCAAAACTCTGTTTTTCCTATTTACCTAGACAAGTTTCGACAGCTCTCAAGGGCAGTCAAATAAAGACCGTACATTCGCCATAACGGGACCATGGAAACATTCCATGTAAAAGTAACCGCCACACACGTTAAGAGATTTATCGCACTGGGAGAAGAGACGATCACTTTCTGTTTCGTAGAACGCGGTCGTCCGCTGACGGCACCCCAACCGCACCCACTCTTCCACGCGCCACAAATTCAGAACGGCCAGTAATGATGTCGGACCGAATCCTCTTGTTGCACGACAATTCCCACCCCCACACCGCTAATCGGACAAAGGCTATGCTTCAGCGATTGCCTTGGGAAGCACTGAGACATCCTCCTTACAGTCCGGAACCTTCACCGAGTGATTTTCACGTCTTTAGCGACCTGAAGAAGCTTGGACGACGGTCTCAGTTGGACGAGGAAGTGAAACAGTGGGTGCTGTTGTGGATCCTTCAGCGGCCGACCGCGTGATCGGTGATCGGTCTTGTCCCAGTCGGAGAAGTCTTAACGCGCGTGCTGATTACTTTTGAACAGAACCCTTCCACGGTCCCGTTGTGGTGGATGTAGGGCCTTCATTTGACTGCCCCTTGTGTATGTCATCTTCTGTGTCTCTTGACACTGCAAAATATTATACAAACTTCATGGCTCTTTTTCTGTTTTAGGCCTACAAACTGTAACAAGTGGATTATTTCTTTTTATTGCTCAGCTACAACTACCTTAATTGAGAAACTTGTTTAGCACAGGTTGGAGTGTTTTTCTGGTTTGACAGCGGGTCATCTGAAAAGTAGTCGAAAGGATTTAGTTCAAGAATGATTAATTTTGAAATATGTTTTTCAAAGGCTGCAATGGGTGTACGTCCTACAATTACGTTTTTCGTCCTGTTCCAGGTCTTAGGTGTGCTTTCTGGAAATGATATGACGCATTTCCTACCTGATACGACAAGATTCTTGTTAGGGTGAACGACTCACTTTCCTCGAAGGGCCCTCTTCCCTGAAAATGTTGGTACGTTTGAAAGGAAGAGTCAGTTTTCGAAAGTTGGTAACATTAAATCTGTATATACATCTACATCCGTACTCTGTCACTGTGGAGAGTGTGACACCGGGTACTTCCCAGTGTATACCAGTTATTAGGGTTTGTCCCGTTACATTCACTTATTGAGTACGGGAAAAATAACTATTTAAATGTCTCTGTGCTTGTTGTAATTAATTCAGTCGTGTCCTCCCGATCTCCATGGGAGCGATACGTAGGGAGCTGTAGCATATATCTATATTCGTCTTTCAAAGCCGGCCGGTGTGGCCGTGCGGTTCTAGGCGCTTAAGTCTGGAACCGCGTCACCGCTACGGTAGCAGGTTCGAATCCTGCCTCGGGCATGGATGTGTGTGATGTCCTTAGGTTAGTTAGGTTTAAGTAGTTCTAAGTTCTAGGGGACTGATGACCATAGATGTTAAGTCCCATAGTGCTCAGAGCCATTTAAACCATTTTTTAACCGTCTTTCAAAGCCAGACCGAGATTTATGACTCTGCAGCGGTGTTTTGCAATGATACGATACTTCCTGGCAGATTGAAAATTGTGTGCCGGACCGAGACTCGAACTCGGGACCCTTGCAAAAGTCTCGAGTTCGAGTTTCGGTCAGGCAGACAGTTTTAATATGCCCGGAAGTTTCGTCTTTTAAAGCCGGTTCCTGAAACTTTGTACGCAGAGTTTCTCTGGACAGTTGGTCTCTAACTTCATATGTCTGTCACTTCAGGTTATCTTCATGTGTCTGCCAGTACAGTTTCTTCGGCATCCCCGTGAAACCCTTCCAGAGATCAGACAAGCCTGTGAGCATTCGTGCTGCCCTTCTCTGTACACGTTCCATGTCGCCTGCTACCCCTGTTTGGTACTGGTCCCACACACTTGAGCAATATTATAGGACGAGTCGCATTGGTGATTTATGACGTTTCCGCTGCTGGCGGGCACAAATAAACACCTCCCATTGTGCAGGGAGAAAACAAATTTGCAACACTAAAGTAAATTTTGAACATTAATATCAACCGTTAGAGCACAAAGACTTGCTTTTTTAGTACTTTCAACATTGCAGCCCAGTCAGCAATCGTGATAATCTAGTATATAAGAAACTATCAGCCTCGATTGGGGTAATGAAACCAACCTTAGTTTTATTTCTAGACCGTGCCCTCGTAGACATATTATAGAATCAGGTATATCTTCTGAAGAAGGCTCAATTACTTGGGCTGAAACCTAGGTAAAGGTTGGTTTCATTACCGCAATCGAGGTTGATAGTCTCTTATATATTACAAAGACCTGCGTTTATGTCGTAAATGAAATGTGGAATCAAATGAGTCGGTTTTTTGTTGCAAAAACAGGCACACTTGATATCTGTCGATTACTGTGCCATCTACCACGAATGACGAAAGACTGGTTGGAGGGGACTGATGACCCTGTAGTTTGGTCCCTTTCTCCCCAACCCAAACATCCAACCAACTGGTTTGAGTAAACCGTGCGTATTCAAAATGGTTCAAATGTCTCTGAGCACTATGGGACTTAACTTCTGAGGTCATCAGTATCCTAGAACTTAGAACTAGTTATACCTAACTAACCTAAGGACATCACACACATCCATGCGCGAGGCAGGATTCGAACCTGCGACTGTAGCCGTCGCGCGGTTCCAGACTGAAGCGCCTAGAACCGTTCGGCCACACCAGCCGGTTCCATGCGTATTTTGTGGCGTACCGAATATGCAATAAAAATGGGGGTTGCCATTTGAAAATACCAAGTTGATCCCGCCTACGCAGGAGGAGTGTTTTATCTCACGGTGAAAACGACGTGTATTTGAGAGGCTATTTTTCTTAACTCAGGGCATATAGAGAACGTGTTGACAAGTAATCCATTTTTAAATCCTTGAAAGAACGCTACAAGGCGATAACCGAAGCGCCCGCATTCCGAACTGGCCACCTGCTGACGAGATAGCTGGCGGGAAAAGCTGTCTGCATGACGCGCCGAGGTGTTGTTATGTCACCGTTCCGAATGAGACAGGATACATTGCTGTGGGCTTATCGGCTCACGCACGCATGGGTGAGTCAGCTGAGTGTGTGTGTGTCTATGGTTGGGGGATTAGGAGGTTGGAGGGGAGGGGAAGGGGGGGGTAGTGGGACGCGAAGCTCATACCAGCTGCGCCCTAGACTGAGGCAGCGGCCACGCTTGGCGGCTGGTGGCGTGATGTGATGTGATGTGGTGATATCTGGGGTGGTGGGGAGGTGTGACGCAACGCGGTGCGGTGCCGTAACGTCAGAGGTGCGATCCGTCACCACAGCTATGGATGGCAAGGGCCGGTACCAGGCGCCTCCCAGCTACTTCTCTCTCCTCCGTAACGTCAAAAACCCGCAAGATTAACTAAACCTCCTTCTGTGCTGATGTAGACTCAAAGGGAAGAGATTCCTGCGTAATCGCTGTGCTAATTACGTTCCTCAATTATTTGATCTGTCTTCTAGAGTTGGTATCTGAGCGAACAGAACGGAATCCGCCATTGCCCTACGTTAATGCCAGACTGAGAACTTATTAGATTTTAGCTGCTATGCTGGCAGTCCAGGAGCACAGGCAGTGATGAATTAATTTTGTCCAATGCAGTAACTGAAAGATTAAGAGAAAATATGACGTAAAAACATTTCTTCCGTGTTATTATTTAACCTCAATATTGATTGCACTCGAAATTTTGTACCTTTTTAAATAAAAATTCTGTCGTGCGACCTTATAGATCGTTTATCCTACTGCACAGTCACGATTTCGGTCTTTGGCTATTTTCAAGTATCACAGTGGAAAAAAAATTATATGGTGTTTTGCCCATAAAGAGCGCTGTTGGACTGAACTACATAGCCAGTTCCTTTTCCTGCATTCCTTGCTGCCCAAAACTTCCCTCATTCGCTCTCTGTGTTTCTCTTTCCGGTCCTCTGTCCATGCTTCTTGTCGGCTTCGTGTCTTCGGCTTCATCTTGATTGCCTTTTTGGTTTCGCATTCGGGAGGACGACGGTTTAATTCCACGTCCGGCCATCCTGATTTAGGTTTTCCGTGATTTCCCTAAATCGCTCCAGGTAAATGCCGGGATGGTTCCTTTGAAAGGACACGGCCGACCTCCTTCCCCGTCCATCCCTAAATCGATGAGACCGATGACCTCGCTGTTTGGTCTCTTCCGCCAAAACAACCCAACCCTTTTTGGTTGCGCATATTTCTCTCATCTTCCGGCTGTGATCTTGCTTGAGTTCTTCGGTCCATTTTACGCCTGTTCGTTTGTCACAATGTATCTCATGTAGTTTATTTCTCTTACTGATGTTCCTGAATTTTATTCTGTCGTTTATTGTGTCTGCTGTGACGTTGAGTTGGTTCAGGTCGTTTTTTACTTCTGCCACACATTTGTTGTTTCTAGTGGTTACCCAGTTAAACATCTGTTTGGTCAGTCTGTGATGGCACTCTGTGAAGGTGTCCATAGAATTGTAGTCTGCGTTTTCTAATCTTTTCTGTGATTGTCTCCGTATGTAGGTTTCTTGATCCATATTCCATTGTTGTTAGCTGCGCCAAATATTTTCCTAAGTACTTTCCGTTCTACTTTTCCTAGTTGTCTGACACGTGTATGCCATAGGATTAGTGTGGTCTCTGCTGCATATAGTGTCTCGGGGAGAACCACCCTGTCGTAATCGTGTAATTTGGCTTTTTGTGAGATAGACATCATCTACGTTTACATTTATACTCCGCAAGCCACCCAACGGTGTGTTGAGTAGGGCACTTTACGTGCCACTGTCATTACTTCCCTTTCCTGTTCCAGTCGCGTATGGTTCACGGGAAGAACGACTGCCGGAAAGCCTCCGTGCGCGCTCGAATCTCTCTAATTTTACATTCGTAATCTTCTCGGGAGATATAAGTAGCGGGAAGCAATATATTTTCGATACCTCATCCAGAAACGCACCCTATCGAAACCTGGACAGCAAGCTACACCGCGGCGCAGAGCGCCTCTCTTGCAGAGTCTGCCACTTGAGTTTGCTAAACATCTCCGTAACGCTATCACGGTTACCAAACAACGATGTGACGAAACGCGCCGCTCTTCTTTGGTTCTTCTCTATCTCCTCCGTCAACCCGACCTGATACGGATCCCACACTGATGAGCAATACTCAAGCATAGGTCGAACGAGTGTTTTGTAAGCCACCTCCTTTGTTGATGGACTACATTTTCTAAGGACTATCCCAAAAAATCCCAACCTGGCACCCGCCTTACCAACAATTAATTTTATATGATCATTCCACTTCAAATCGTTCCGCACGCATACTCCCAGATATTTTACGGAAGTAACTGCTACCAGTGTTTGTTCCGCTATCATATAATCATACAATAAAGGATCCTTCTTTCTATGTATTCGCAATACATTACATTTGTCTATGTTAAGGGTCAGTTGCCACTCCCTGAACCCAGTGCCTGTCCGTTGCAGATCTTCCTGCATTTCGCAACAATTTTCTAATGCTGCAACTTCTCTGTATACTATATCTCTCTCGTTTGTAACGACAAAACTCGTAAGATTAAATAAATCTCCTCCTATGCTGATATAGCCTCAAAAGTAAGAGATCGTTGGGCCATTTCTGTGTAATCGCCGAACTAATGACGTACCTCAATTATTTGATCTGTCTTCTAGAGTTGGTATCTGAGCGAACAGAACGGAATCCGCCATTGCTCTACGTTAATGCCAGACTGAGAACGTATCAGATTTTAGCTGTTATGCTGGCAGGCCAGGAGCACAGGCAGTGATGAATTAATTTTGTCGAACGCGGTAACTGAAAGACTAAGAGAAAATTTGACGAAAACAACATTTCTCCCGTGTTATTATGTAACCTCCATATGAACTCCATTCTTAATTTTGTATCTTTTAAAACACAAATTCTGTCGTGTGACCTTATAGATCGTTTATGCTACTGTACAATCATGATTTCGGCCTTTGGCCATTTTCAAGTATGACAGTGGATGGCCCAGAAAATGTGTATCACTGATGGAAAACAATTTGTGTTACTTTCATGTTGGGTATAATCAGAGTAAACGAATTCATTGTCGAAATATATTATACTTGGTTGTATAACGCACGTGACACGGCATAAAACGAGAACACATTCTGGCAGCAAAAATGTCTGGCATACACTGAATAACTGTGCCAGAAAATAGTCACCAGAAACAGTTATTCCATGTACAGGCGCCATTATCTCAAGTCAGACTGTCGATTTACTAATGTGATGAAAGCCAAACTCCTAGGCCGCCAATCTACGAGGCGTACTCTGTAGTTGACTACAGAGAAATGATGAGTGCACTAAACCAGTGTTACATAAGCTGAATAGCGTTTGTGTATAGCTGTGGATGGTCCTAAAGAAATGCTGTTATGCCAGGAAATTTGACAGTGGTAGGATAATGATGATGATTGGTTTGTGGGACGCTCAACTGCGTGGTAATCAGCGCCAACTTTTGCTCAGTTCAGACTCGCCACTTCCATGAATGATGATGAAATGATGAGGACAACACATACACCCAGTCATCTCGAGGCATCCCGTGCTCGGGAAGCGAGAACGCGACCGCGAGACCACGAGCTGCAGACGACAGTGGTAGGAGCCCTGTCATGCCCTAGTACATCATAGGCCAGTTGTAAAGCAACAATACGTAACCATCTCTCGAAGTGTATTTTGAAGTGGACCTACGGATCATATACAGTTGTTCTACGGAAGAGTCTATGTACATTTACCACGTGAACATTCCATACTTTGTGTAACAAAATGTTGCAAATCAATTCCGCACATACTTATACTAGACAAAATGTTAGACGTGGAACCAGAAAAAGGGAAGGGGGAATGGAGGGTGCTGGGAGGAAACTGGAGGGGTGTGGGTGGGGGGAGTAATACAGAGTAGGTGGTAGAAATGAGAGTAAACGATATATGTGCAGATATAAGGGGGTCGAGTGAGGGCAGTGAGATGTAGCAGAAAAAAAGTGAATATGCACAAAATAGGGTGGGTGTTGGGTAATAGCGATGAAGGGGCAAGGAAAAGAAAGGGAGAGAGAAAGCAAGAGGTGCAGAGCAGTTGCGAGATGAAGCACAACAGAGTACTGTAAATGAATATGCAGATTCGGCGTTCGAAGACATGGGTGGGAGGACGTGGTAAAGGAGAATATTAGAAGATAGGGTAATAATAGGGCGGAGGAGGGTAAGGTTGGAAGTGGAATGGCAGGGGGAGCAAGGAGTAGAGGAAAAATAAAATTGAAACAAATTAGCTCTCGGTCACAATAGTTTAGTCTTATTAATCCGGTTTCAACATTCAAAGAGTGCCTTCATCAGAATTTAGACATTTATATATAAAAAAATTCCCATACATTTGTAATTATGTTATAGGCCACTTTAAATGTAAAAATTCTGATGAAGGCACTCTTAGAAGTGTTGAAACCTGGTTAATAAGACTAAAAAATTGTGACCGAGGTCTCATTTGTTTCCATTTTAATTTATAAACGGTCACTGAACCAAGCAGCCATTTCAAAACTTTGAGAGGAATAATAGGCAATATAAGAAAATTAAGTGGGAATGTACAAAATGTAATTAAGATGTAAAAGGAGGGAAGAGGGCTCGGTGGGGTGCGGTGGTGGAGGAAGGGGAAGGGTGAGCGGAAAAAATGGAGGAGAATATGAAAAGGAAAAAAGGAAGGAGCACAAAGTTGTATCTCGAATGGCTATATAAATGCTAATTTACTACATCTGTCAAACAATGTAGTTATACGTATTACTTCATAAAGACTTATTAGAACATGATTATATTTCATATTCCATAACCAAGTTGAGTATATTCTCACAGTGAATTCGTGTATCACGCCAATTTAAAGAAATTGATTTTGAAATATATGTGTGTGTGTGTGTGCGAGAGAGAGAGAGAGAGAGGACAATATTGTCTATCAATATATATATTTCAGCTTGGTATCATGATTGTACCGTCAGTTGGTGGAACTTTGACTTAAAAAGTATTACAGGACTTTGGCCACAAACCATGGTGAAGATACTATTTTTGAATCTGTTTTTAATACACTCCTGGAAATGGAAAAAAGAACACATTGACACCGGTGTGTCAGACCCACCTTACTTGCTCCAGACACTGCGAGAGAGCTGTACAAGCAATGATCACACGCACGGCACAGCGGACACACCAGGAACCGCGGTGTTGGCCGTCGAATGGCG
Organism: Schistocerca gregaria; assembly: GCF_023897955.1. NCBI lineage: Eukaryota > Metazoa > Arthropoda > Insecta > Orthoptera > Acrididae > Schistocerca > Schistocerca gregaria. The sequence goes on along the minus strand of NC_064920.1, from coordinate 1,081,688,718 downwards.
CTGGCTGCGCAGCATTTGTGCACCGCCGCCGTCAGTGTCAGCCAGTTTGCCGTGGCATACGGAGCTCCATCGCAGTCGTCTCACGCGGTCTGCACGTCCAGCACGAACGCTGGTCCAACTGAGGCGCCAGGTGGAAATGGCATGGCAAGCCGTTCCACAGGACTACATCCAGCATCTCTACGATCGTCTCCATGGGAGAACAGCAGCCTGCATTGCTGCGAAAGGTGGATATACACTGTACTAGTGCCGACATTGTGCATGCTCTGTTGCCTGTGTCTATGTGCCTGTGGTTCTGTCAGTGTGATCATGTGATGTATCTGACCCCAGGAATGTGTCAATAAAGTTTCCCCTTCCTGGGACAATGAATTCACGGTGTTCTTATTTCAATTTCCAGGAGTGTATGTTGAAGAACAGATATTGTAAATATGTTGTGCCTCTCCGCATACGTACGTCCCGAGTTTTAGACATCGACTAAGGTATATATTTTGATGAAATACGCATCTCCAAGAAGTCACTGTTAATTTCTAGATTTAGTCGAGAGTACCATAGCCGCAGTCTTCGCTGGTTTAAATATAAAGTCTCAGGTGCTTGAATGAAATTAATATATTCACTGAATATTATCACATATTATTATATGAAATACATAAAATGTATATGAAACATATCTCTTAAAACTTTAATAGCGGGCGCTACAGATGTCAGCGCTTGTTTCCTATACAAATCGCCGATAAACTAAGAATTCATATGTCCAGTGCATCTACGGGGAGGAAACATGACACAGCGCTATACTCCTGGGCAAGCTGTGGGTTAAGAAGTTAATTTATTGAGCATTTCTTCCACACTGTCGTGAAGAGATTACCTCCAGCATAGTCAAGCTGATTACGGAGTTCTTTGAGGGTATTATCACCCTGGACGCGTATTCTGTAAAGCCCAACTGCTTACCAGTACTTAGACCACATCAACGATATCCTTGACCACATCAAGTTCAAGATGGAGGTAGAGACGGCGTTACCTTGTTTTCCCTTGATCTCATTATCCTCCGAAAAGGATGTGTCAGCCACAGTGTTTACAGAAAACACACCCACATGGACGGATATCTGCTCGCTACCAGCCATCACTCACCAACAAGCATTGTTCGGTTCTGAGGACCTTGGTACATCGACCCAAAGCCGCTTCACATGCTGGAAACCTGCCGAAAGAACTGTGCCATTTATGGAAATTTCTCAAAGAGTACACCTTGCAACAAATCTCGCAAACCTTTTCACAGAAGGCACGCAAGCAGAACGTTCCTGTGGAAGACACGGAGAAGGTTGTGTTTTTCTCGTTCCGTGAAAGAGTAACAGGAAACATTTGCCGGCTTCTAAGGAGGCAGAAAAATCAATTCAATTTTCAGACCGTTAGCAAAAATCTGTCACCTCATGAAGTCTATGAAAGCTGATGTAGGACTAGAGCGTTCAAGAATAAACAGCATGCAGTACGGGTGTGTGCAGCTTTATGTAGGACAGACTTTGTGTAACACTGAACAGCATCCCGAGAAATCATCACTAACAGAGCGTGTTGTGGAAAACGGACGGCGAACTGCATCAAACGGAAGATCTATTATCAAAAAGACAAATAGTTTCCAGGATAGCATCAGAAAAGAAGCTATCAAGATCAAAATTTCTGAAAACATCCTCAGTAAAGACGGCGGTCTGCAGCTAACCGCGGCTTAGGACTCGGCGACGGGAGGGTGAAGCGGACGCACAGACTCGCGAACAAAACGTTACCTTATATCTCGCTGGACTAGCTACCAGTGATGTGACAGCGGCAGGGTACATGGGTGAGACGTACAAACCGTCTCACCAGATGCCGCGCTGCGCGTTTCAGCGTATGGTCAGGTAATCGGGCCCCACATTGTGTGAGACGCAGACATATGGCCCCAACATGGCGGAACGAGAGGCTGACAAGTGGCCACGTGAGAACGCCGGCGCTCTCCTCGGTCCACGGGAAGTCGTGCGTTGGCTCCGACGCGACCACGGTCGACGCCATTTCCTGTACATCGGCGTTATGCGAATCCTTTCCGTCCCCGTACCAGTGCCTCGAACTCCAGGTATGGCAATTAGTTCTCCGGTATGCACTTGCTAGATTAAATTGGAGTGGATTCACTTTTCGTTCCATAGACCAAAAACATGAGATGATTCTCACTGGCGTGGGACACGTCAGAAAGTATAACACCTAAAACAATAAACATTTGAATATAACACATGCTATCATGATCATTTGTCAGGATTTTATCGAAACAGGTGAATACAACGCGGAAAACTGGAACAGCTAATATTTACAGACTTAATATGCTGTCAGAATGAAACATTGTTATGCACTACTAATAAATTTATCATACACAAAATACCTAATCTTGACTGTTGTGACAAGTGCTGTCAAAACTGAAACCTAACAGACATTTCTACTTAAGCTGGCATAACAGTCTCTGTTAAGATATTCATCTATAGAGTAGGAGTTGCCTATCAAAAAGTCTTTCAAACTCTGTTTAAACATTGCTTTATCTGAAACCAATTTTTTAATGGTTGCTAGCAATTTATTGAAAATTTGTGTTCCTGAATATTTGGCCCTTTTTGCACCAAGGTAAGTGATTTTAAGTCTTTATGTAGATTGTTCTTATTCCTAGTATTGATACTATGTATTGAGCTCTTGGTTGGAAACAGAGGTGTATTACTCGCAACAAATTTCATTAAGGAAGAAATATGCTGAGAAGCAGTGGTTAGAATACAAAGTTCCTTGAACAGGTTTCTACATGATGTCCTTGAACTTACATAAAAAATGATTCTTATCACACGCTTTTGCACACAAAAAACTTTTGCTCGATTTGATGAGTTGCCCCAGAATATGATCCCTTGTGACATAATAGAATCCAAATAAGCAAAGTAAGAGACGGCGACACTTTCTGCGCAACCCACCCATCATTTTGCACGACAATGCGCGAGCGCAGACAGTGGAAGCTGTGGCTGCTCTGTTCGGGCAATGGGACTGGAAAGTACTGTACCGTGCACCGTACACCCCGGACTTAAGTCCTTGTCACCTTGATTTGATTCATAAGATGAAGGAACCACTTCGTGGCATTCTCTTCAGAGCTGTTCCAGAGATTCGACAGGCAGTAGATCGCTCCATTCGCACGATCAATAGAACAGGCTCTGCTAACGGTATACTACGCCTTCCACATCGCTGGCACCGGGTTCTACACAACGCTGGTGACTACTTAGAAGGACAGTAACAGGTGCAAACATGAAACTCTTTTGTATCGGTTGTGAATAAATAGTTGCCACTATTTAAGTTCCTACCCTCGTACTAATTCCAGTGCTTTTTCCACTACCTGAAACACCTCTATATTGATCTTTGTCACAGCATTTAACTCTCTCAGCGTTACGGGTTAATTTTCTCTGTGCTATTTTTAGGGACAGGGAAAAGTCACATCGAGCCATGTGTGGCGAATATGGAGACTGGGACGTCATTACAGTATTGTTTTTGGCCAAAAATTCTGAGCAATAAGCGGTCCAAAAGCTGTAAATTGTTTCGCCACAAACGTGAGCGTTTTTCTTCCGGATTGCTTCACGCAAATGACAGTAAACTTGTAAATAGTATTCCTCATAGATCGTTCCTCCTTGTGACAGAAACTCATAGTCACAAAATTTATGAAATAGAATACATGGAAAATTTTGTGACTGAAGCTTTATCGCTTGATATTTATTTTGTACGTGGCATCCCAGTTTGAGTGTTTTACTTCTGACGAAGGCACTCATAGTAGTGCCGAAACCTAGGTCAAAAGAATTCTTTTTTTGCGACCGCTCTCTCTCTCTCTCTCTCTCTATCTATCTATCTATCTATCTACCTGTAAGTCTGTCTGTATGTGTGTGTGTGTGTGTGTGTGTGTGTGTGTGTGTGTGTGTGTCTGAGTGTGTGCTTGCGCGCGTGCAGACAGTCCGTTGTGTGTCACTGCATGTCGACTATTCCCGTAGCGCCACCAGAGTGGCAGGAACCAACTGAAACTTTCCGAACTGCTGACGTCGTACCTTTGTGAGGGTGGGCCGCTAAAGTGCGTTACTCGTTAGGACTGTGGGCGGGCCCTGCTTAGCGTAGCTTCGCTAACGCAGTGAGCTGGTGTCCGCCGTGATCGTTGGCTTCCAGGAAAGGTGCACCTGCAGAAGACTCCTGTGCAGAGTCCCTTGCGTCCTGTTTCCACAAGTTCAGTGTCAGTTCTGTCTTTATGATTAGCAACGATCAGAAGGCAACGGTGAGAATATAGGTGCGATGTGTGTATCATTCTTGGCAACGTAAGTCCACTGTCTGTTAGTTGCAACAGCAGACTCGTTGTGTAAGTGTAGGTTCACGCGGGAAGGAATTTCCAGTATTATTTTATGGAAAGTGTATCAATTAAAATTTACTTTCACAAGAGTACAGGATGTCATGAACACCATTTTTCGTGTTAATTCCAACATGTGATAATAATATCGGACAGCTGGCGCGTAACTGATGTACACACCAACCAAAGTTTTGCATCACTCTGATACGCCATGCAGATGTGTTTCTATTGTTTCAGTTCCTGTAACGAACGGAATGTAACCCATGACGGTCTTTGTTAACGCATAAACATTTACCTTGAGCACTAGCTACTCGTAGAACGTCTCACTCGAGTCGTTTCCAGTATATCAGTTAAAAGTAAATCACCAGTAGGGACGCATTACAGACATCTGTGGAACAGTAGAGTAAACATCCATCATGCTACGAGGTCAGTCGCCTTCAATTATTGGATCCGCATCATCACGTGATCCCCAGATGGCTTGTCAACCAGGGAAGTTCCTCGAGGCGTGCACTAGAGTCAATCTGAGCGAACATTGACCTGCTCCAATTGACAGGTAGTCTTGAGCACAAGATGGTAGATGTCTACTACTTTTGAACCAAAGGAACCATGGACTGATTGCTGGATGACTCAATTCGGTGTTCGAAGAGGCTACTGGACGTCTCGTACCGCATCAAACTGTTGGGAAACGATTGCATGTTGCGAATCTCCATTCTCGAGGGCCGTGATGAGCACCGCATCCTACATCACAACATCATGGATCCCGTTAAAGACGGTCAGGGGATCATGCAGAGTGGATGCCCCAGGACTGGCGTCGTGTGTTGCTTACGGACGAAACTTGCGCCTGTTTGTACACAGTAATCGCAAACGATATTTTCGGAGAGAGCTCGGTAATATATAAGGCCTCCAATACTGTGTCCCACTTGTGCAACAAGGTGGTGGCGAAGTGATGTTCTGGGGCGGCATTTCATGGGGTCACCGTATCCCACTCGTGGCTGCTGCGAATAATCTCACTCCTCTGCGGTACAGGGACGAGATTCTGCAGCCAATACTGGGACCGTATCGTCAACATTTTGGTGACAGTTTCATCCTGATGGGTGATAACTCACGTGCTCATCGTGCTGCTCTCATGAACATGTTTTTTCAGCATGCTAGGGTCACCAGAATGGATAGACCTACCTGTTCCCCAGGCATGAACTTCGAAATGAAGGGGTGATGCAAAACTTTTGTTCATGTTGCCTATCTAAACTGGACAGGGTTTCCTGCAGCACTTTAACATCTAAGGAACGAGCGTATTTGACATGCAACGTCACCAGTATGATGTGGCATTTGAGGATTCACAAAAAAATAGTTCGGAGACATTACGATGAATATTGACATAAATCTGTGTCCGGCTAGCAAGCAAGTACACTACATTGAGTAAGAGGTTCACTCATTATTTAACTTTTTTTCTATTTTTGGGGACGCACAGCCTACAGATGCTTGATAAACGTAGACATGGTTCGTAGCAGGCTATCAGATGTTTATTTAATCACTCGATTAGCTAATTTCGACTAGGTGTCTTGTCAAGCACATATGTTGCAAATGTGCTTAACAGTGGCGCTTAGTCGAAACTAGCTAATAGCGCGGTTAAATAAACATCGGACAGCCTGCTACGGACCATGCCTACGTTTATTATACAGGGTGTCCCAGCTATCTCGTCCACCCAAAATATCTCTGGAACAATAACAGCTATTGGAAAACGACTTTCACCGGTATCAATATAGGCCTAGGGCCCATGAATGTACATATTTGGAAACATTCTAAATCGAAAGCATAGTGTTTTTTAACACAAACTTATGTTTTTTTTAAATGGACCTCCTATATGTTTTTCTTCAGCAATCCATAGCATGACAAAGCACATACACAATGGCGTTGATTACATCGCAATATACCCATTACATCGCGAGATATTGAGACGCGAAGTTGACGCTTGAAATACCCGACATGCGCTGCTAGCGCACGTCCTGAGGCTCAGGCGTGAACCCCATGCTGCCCGTAATCGCGATGTGATTGACATGTGTAATCACACCTCCATACTTATCAAGAGGTCCGAAACGAATAATACGGTCTGCTGCCATCCTGCATTAACCTCATACAATCCAGCAGATATTTATCCCATAGGCTAGGGGTGATGCGGTTCTGTAACATATCTGTGTACCGCAACGTTAGTAACAAAGTTAACTTCGCTTATCGTTAATCCGTTACTAAAAAGGTAATGCTGTTCAACGTTAAAACTTTACTTTACTGTAGATCTAGCGTTAGTGACAGTTAATCATTCACTCGTAACAGTAAAATTCATGTTGATGGTTTTAGTGAAACGAACAAGTGGACTAAACGTTTTACCGTTGTTTAGGTAAAAATGTTTTGATTTGGGAAGTTCAGGTAGGACATAGGAGATGAATGTAAACATGTTTAACCAATTAGTTTTATTATCACATAATTATCAATGTTATGTTTATCTAATGCGTTAAATGACAAATTGTTGCAAACAAATGTTTCTTAACGTCACTGGGTAAAATGGCCCTTTGTAGAAACTTCCACTGTGATACCAGCACTACATACTAAACATAGCGTTCACATCTCATGCTCAAAGTGATGCCTATTGGCTTGCATACATAGGGTCACTCTGCGGATGAAGGATGCCCTACTTCGTGCTACTGTTTCCTCTAGATGGCTGTATAAGCATCAATAATGCATTGCTTCATGTCCTCTGGTGTTGTTGGTTCATGTTGGTCAACAGAATCCTTCACTGCTCCCCAAAGGAAATAATCCAGCGGTGTAAGGTCCAGAGATCGGGCAGGCCACCTAACTGGGCCACCTCGTCCAATCCACCTACCAGGGAACTTACGGTTCAGAAGTCGTCGTGCTCGTAAGGCGTTATGTGAATGGCATCCGTCATGCTGATACCACATGACCATTCTCCGGTTCAGAGGTACGGTGTCCAAAAGAACAGGAAGATTGTGTCGTATAAATCTGGAGTACTGTCTGTCATTTTGGATGCCATTTATAAAGAAAGGTCCGATAATGATATCTCCAATAATCCCACACCAAACATTAACTTTCCACGGACGTTGATGCTCTACCTGACGGAGCCATTTTGGATTGTCTGCGGACCAATAATGTATATTCCTCATATTGACAGTTCCTTTGTTGGAGAATGATGCTTCGTCGGTGAAGAGAACATCTGCAAAAAAGTTTGGATTAGTCAGAAGTTTTTGCTGAGCCCACCGACAAAATGTTACCCTATTGCAGAAGTCATTTCCATGAAGATCCTGGTGTAAATGAACATGGTAAGGATGAAATTTGTGATGTTAAGAATACGCCGTGCACTTGATTTCGACACACCAACTTCACGTTCAATTTGACGTGTGCTGATTTGAGAATTCACAGCTATGGTAGTGAGCACAGCAACTTCAGCACGTTCATCTGTGCGTGTTCTAGGACGACGTCGAGGTCTTGGATTTAAGCTTCCCGTTTCACGTAGACGAGATGTGAGACGACCAAACATCCGGCGCGAAGGCGATGGCTTGTCAGGGAATCGTCTTCTGTACAGTCGTTCTGCCTTAACAGCATTTTGTCCACCTACAACAGGGTACAGTACAGGTATGTAGAGTAGGGTAGAAAACAGACATATTAACTTAATAATCATAATGTTCGCTAACACTACCATCAACAAACAAGCAATCTCATAACGTATTTCCCGTCAACGTACATTCTCCATCGATCAGCAGCATTTCTACCATATCTTCATGTGTGTACATTATATTGTACAGCGTAAGTTCCACAACAGAACGTTTATTCACAATGTGTACTACCTCCGTGCCGTCACTACATTACTCTGATGCACGACTACACTGGCAAGCGGTGTACTGCACGCCAAAGCAAGAACAAATAGGATGCTCAGAGGGTGGTGGAGTACAGGAGTCTGCATGGGTCGCATATCATAAACAAGGCGAAGTGGTAACTGTGGCAGTAGTGGGAACTACGTTGGACACTTGACTAGGTAGAGCCAGGCGCTGCGCGACAGGCACTGTGGGTCATATAACGCATTAGATAAAGCTTATTTTGGGTGTGCAAGATAAATAAGACAACCTGACGGGTGTACACCGCTCGGTACTGGTTCATATTGTGTACAGAGATACGTAAAACGTGCAAGAGGGAAACCATTATGTGCTTATGAGAGTTTATGGCAGCAGGCCGTATTATTCGTTTCGGACCTCTTGATAAGTATGGAGGTGTGATTACACATGTCAATCACATCGCGATTACGGGCAGCATGGGGTTCACGCCTGAGCCTCAGGACGTGCGCTAGCAGCGCATGTCGGGTGTTTCAAGCGTCAACTTCGCGTCTCAATATCTCGCGATGTAATGGGTATATTGCGATGTAATCAACGCCATTGTGTATGTGCTTTGTCATGCTATGGATTGCTGAAGAAAAAATATAGGAGGTCCATTTAAAAAAACATAAGTTTGTGTTAAAAAACACATATGCTTTCGGTTCAGAATATTTCCAAATATGTACAATCATGAGCCCCAGCCGTACATAGATACCGGTGAGTGTCGTTTTCCAACAGCTGTTATTTTTCCAGAGATATTTTGGGTGGACAAGATAGCTGGGACACCCTGTATAACAAATAGGGCCATGTTAGGTAGTTAATGTCATGATGAATCTTATTAACAGTGGGAACAAATTACTACCGGCAATTTTGGGATCACTCCTGTTATTTGCACATACCACTGCTGTTCTTCTTATACACACATCAAAAAAAGTTTTGCATCACTCCGGTTTCCAGAACTCCTGATCATAGACGTTGACCCCCATGTTGTATCACAGACACAGTCCCTTTGACTGTCCATAGATGTCACTAAACATTCCCGTAGATGTAAACAATCATGCATGAGCAGCTCCTATTAGATGGAGGGGGTCTGACAGCCGATCAGTTCCAGTCATTCCACCAGAAACGATGTACACAGGTCGTGTCGTCTGTAGTTCAACCATACCTAGATGGTCAATATCGCGGTTCGATCGAGTCCGCATTGTTACTTTGTGCCAGGAAGGCTCTCACAAAAACGATGTTGTTCGGTGGTGGAGGAGATACAGAAAGACAGGAACTGTTGATGACATGCCTCGCTCAGGCCGCCCAAGAGCTACTACTGAAGTGGATGACCGCTAGCTCAGAGGTACCCTGACAGCAACGCCACCGTGTTGAATAATGCTTTTCGTGGAGCCATAGGACATCGTGTTACGTCTCAAACAGTGCGCAATAGGCTGCATGATGCGAAACTTAACTCCCGACGTCCATGGCGGGGTCCATCTTTGCAACCACGACACCATGCAGCGCAGTACAGATGGGCCCAACAACATGCCGAATGGACCGCTCAGGATTGGCATCACCTCTTCACCGATGAGTGTCGCATATGCCTTCAACCAGACAATCGTCGGAGATGTGTTTGGAGGCAACCAGGTCAGGCTGAACGCCTTAGTGTGACCGCACAAGCTGTGGTGGGAGATTGGAGAGGCAGTTTCCCGCAGCAGAGCGTGTGGCGGCGGTTGCTTCGGGGCCGTGGCGAGCGGCTAGCGACTTCCCGGCCTTGAGCGCGTACGGCCGCGTCTGCGCGCTTGGAGAAATTTATACACCAGAGAAAAGTTGATAAAAACAAAACTAAGAGTGCCACAGAGGTGCGAGTTGGCACTAATTTACAGAAAAATATTTAAAGCTAAATTATCTAAACTCGCCACAAAAATATATAATAGCGTAAAAGTTATTGTTGTCTTGAAAATTGTAAATTTATGAAAGTTCAAAAGCTAATATCTCGGCAATACTTTGGCCGATTAATAAAAACAAAAGGTCTATGGACGCGGCTAGTAGAGCTGCATCGAGCAGTCACAGCTGATTTAGCAGAATCTGTACCATTTTTTATGAGAGTTCGGAATATGGAATTTGACCGAGAGAAACTGTGTTTTTGGTAATAAATAAATTTAAACAGACTAAACTAGAGGCAGCATTCTAAAGTTTAAAGAGGTCGATGAATAATTAAGTACATTTTTTATTTGTTTATTTAGGTTTAGTATCAAAAATCTGGGAAAAGCAATATCACGCCACTGAGACATTACTTGTGAAAAAAAAAAAAAAACGGTGGCAGATACAGAAAATTGGAACTTAAATTTTTACTGTCCGTAAATTTTCCATATTTTGCTGTGTAGCATATGTGTTTTTGTGGTTAATTTTAGAATATTCGTAATTCTGTTTGTCAAACATTGTTTTGAGTTAGGCAGTCGTTTCGAGTGCGCATAGGGCGTCCATCGTTGATGACAGGATAGTGGGCTCTGGACGACGCTAAGAGCCGGACGTGCCACACACCTGGGGATAGTAGGGGGTTGGTAGCCACGTTCGGGGCCAAGTATGTATGTGGCGACATTCGAAAGCGATCGAGTGGAGCGCAGTATAGTGGTTTAGGACAGCAGACAAGAGTGTATTTTGTGAATTGTGAACAGACTGTCGAGAGCCGTGAGTGCAACATATTCAGTTTATAGTGAAGTGTTGCAGCATCAGTTCTTAAAGGCCGCCCTTACTTAAAAGCCCCTCAGACTGCATTTTAAGTGCTTAGTGAATATACTGAAAAATAGAAATAAACCACTTGTTCAAATTATAAATCAATGTGAGTGACTCAATATTTTAAATTTCACCGCGCTACCTGCCTGTATTCTTTTTTTTATATTTTATTTCAGCTTAAAAACTGAGTTTACGACAGGTGTGAGCTGGCACCCTATGACGAAAAACGTAGCCAAACATTGTCACCAGCCACACCTCTGGGCGTTCATTTAAGCTGAGTGTAACAAATATATATACACTCCTGGAAATGGAAAAAAGAACACATTGACACCGGTGTGTCAGACACACCATTCTTGCTCCGGACACTGCGAGAGGGCTGTACAAGCAATGATCACACGCACGGCACAGCGGACACACCAGGAACCGCGGTGTTGGCCGTCGAATGGCGCTAGCTGCGCAGCATTTGTGCACCGCTGCCGTCAGTGTCAGCCAGTTTGCCGTGGCATACGGAGCTCCATCGCAGTCTTTAACACTGGTAGCATGCCGCGACAGCGTGGACGTGAACCGTATGTGCAGTTGACGGCCTTTGAGCGAGGGCGTATAGTGGGCATGCGGGAGGGCGGGTGGACGTACCGCCGAATTGCTCAACACGTGGGGCGTGAGGTCTCCACAGTACATCGATGTTGTCGCCAGTGGTCGGCGGAAGGTGCACGTGCCCGTCGACCTGGGACCGGACCGCAGCGACGCACGGATGCACGCCAAGACCGTAGGATCCTACGCAGTGCCGTAGGGGACCGCACCGCCACTTCCCAGCAAATTAGGGACACTGTTGCTCCTGGGGTATCGGCGAGGACCATTCGCAACCGTCTCCATGAAGCTGGGCTACGGTCCCGCACACCGTTAGGCCGTCTTCCGCTCACGCCCCAACATCGTGCAGCCCGCCTCCAGTGGTGTCGCGACAGGCGTGATTGGAGGGACGAATGGAGACGTGTCGTCTTCAGTGATGAGAGTCGCTTCTGCCTTGGTGCCAATGATGGTCGTATGCGTGTTTGGCGCCGTGCAGGTGAGCGCCACAATCAGGACTGCATACGACCGAGGCACACAGGGCCAACACCCGGCATCATGGTGTGGGGAGCGATCTCCTACACTGGCTGTACACCTCTGGTAATCGTCGAGGGGACACTGAATAGTGCATGGTACATCCAAACCGTCATCGAACCCATCGTTCTACCATTCCTAGACCGGCAAGGGAACTTGCTGTTCCAACGGGACAATGCACATCCGCATGTATACCGTGCCACCCAACGTGCTCTAGAAGGTGTAAGTCAACTACCCTGGCCAGCAAGATCTCCGGATCTGTCCCCCATTGAGCATGTTTGGGACTGGATGAAGCGTCGTCTCACGTGGTCTGCACGTCCAGCAAACGCTGGTCCAACTGAGGCACCAGGTGGAAATGGCATGGCAAGCCGTTCCACAGGACTACATCCAGCATCTCTACGATCGTCTCCATGGGAGAATAGCAGCCTGCATTGCTGCGAAAGGTGGATATACACTGTACTAGTGCCGACATTGTGCATGCTCTGTTGCCTGTGTCTATGTGCCTGTGGTTCTGTCAGTGTGATCATGTGATGTATCTGACCCCAGGAATGTGTCAATAAAGTTTCCGCTTCCTGGGACAATGAATTCACGGTGTTCTTATTTCAATTTCCAGGAGTGTATTTTCATGCCATAGCACATGAGGGTGTAGTGTCCAGTACCGTTGTGTTAGACATCCTGTCCAGCGAGTGCAGCAAAGTGGAGGTTCCCTCATGTTTTGGGGAGGCATAATGTGGGGCCGACGTACGCCGCTGGTGGTCATGGAAGGCGCCGTGACGGCTGTACGATACGTGAATGCCATCCACCATATCGGCAGCGTACTGGCGACGCATCTTCAGGGACGACAATTCACGCCCCCATCCTGCACATCTTGTGAATGACTTCATTCACAGTAACCATATCGCTCGACTAGAGTAACGAGTATGTTCTTCAGTCATGAACCCTGTCGAACATGCCTGGGGATTGATTGAAAGGGGCTGTTTATGGACGACGTGACCCACCAGCCAGTCTGAGAAATCTACGTCGAATCGCCGCTGAGGAGTGGGAAAATCTGGACCAACAGTGCCTTGATGAACTTGTGGATAGTATTCCACGACAAATACAGTCATGCATCAGTGCAAGAGGACGTGCTACTGGGTATTAGAGGTACCGGTGTGTGCAGCAATGTGGACCACAACCTCTGAAGGTCTCGCTGTATGGTGGTACAACATGCAGTGTGTGGTTTTCATGAACAATAAAACATGCAGAAGTGATGTTTATGTTGATCTCTATTCCAATTTTCTGTACAGGTTCCAGAACTGTCGGAACAGAGATATCCAAAACTTTTTTTTGATGTGTGTACATAAACACCCTTCCATCTTGCACTGATAAAGCAAAAATTGTGCTCTTTGCTGATAGCGCAAGCATCATAATGAAGCCCAGCAGGGCTATAACAACAGAAGACGTAATAAATTAGATATTAAAAACTATTATTGGTAAGTTATCGGTGAACTGTTTATCACTAATTACGCGCAGGGTGAGATATATCATAATAAATAAAATAGAGTACAGGGGTAAGGAAATATGTAAAGCATTGTTCAAAATTGCAGTGTGTGTGCATATCGATCACAACTCGAAATAGAAATCGCATCTTATACTGGGTGACACGTCTAACTTTCTCACCTCAAATTAGTTTGGAGTCGTTAGTGTTAAAGGCAGTGGTAATCTTTCATAGACGAACTATCAACATGGACTCATGAAACAGCCAGTAATATGTTCTCGCAATTTCATTAATAACCGCGATAAAGGCGTCATCCTTCTTTTTTTATTGGAGCTATGTTATTTATTGCCCCCAGAAAAGCAGATGTCGATGAGGCAAATTCAGTGGTATTACACTTTTGTAGGCCTAACAAGAAATCTGAGAGCGTGTCGAATAGAGGTACGTTTGTGCTGTTGTTGCGATCGTTGAATGACGCACCAGCCGGGAGTTTACGCTACACTCCAAGAAAACATTCGTAGTAGGTACACGTTGTTTACACTACTCTCGATGGAAACCTGTGTAGTCGAGACAAGAGACACGTCTTCAGCTGAGTGACGGCCTTCGGAGGAGTTAACTGGAGCGCAGTGGAACCACTGTTTACGTAGAGCAGCGTGTTCCCTGTACAACATGCACATCTCGAATTGTTAGTGATGCATAAGCCATTTGCAGGAGAACAACGTCACTTACTAATGAAGAATTGGTCGATATTCTCTTGATTTCTGGCGAAAATCACCAAGGTGCATCACGTGACGAGACTGCCACCTCTAGATATTGCGACCTGTCTGATTTTCCGAGGGGATTGTCTCCTTTAGGGAGCTGGCTCGAATACGTTCTTAAGCGTCTTAGAACGCAATGTGAATGGTAGACAGCAGTGCGCATACAAAACCATGAAAGCATTGAACAAGGGAGAAAAAGACGTTGCCTCACTCAACGTTGAATCGAACGAGCAATGGATAAATCACTATAGGGACTTACAGTGTACCCTGAAAGCCGAAAATTACACTGATGCTGTAGATACAATTACTATGGTGGAGCTACAATAGGCTTCGTAAGGCACGAAGAATAGGAAAGCTGCAAAAGTACATGGATGGGTTATCACTAGCTAAAAGACCTTTTATATTTATCAGATGAATGCTGGAGGAAGTGCAAGATCCCAGACCCTTGGTGAATAGCAGAAGTAATCTCTCTCTTCAAGAAAGTGAAACACTCTTACTGTAAAAACTATCGTGGCATCGGTCTCCGAAACACTGACTACGAACTATATTCAATCAATGACGACATGAAAAATATCGCAGAACCTGTATTTCTGAGGAAGAAAATGGATTTACATCGGGTCATTCATGCACAGACAATGTGTTTGTAATTAAGAAATACAGAAAATTTAACATAGAAACCCATCTGGCCTTTGTCTACCTTGAGGAGGCTTTTAAAGTGTGGGCCATGATAGCCTATGGAAGATTGTATCTAAATGTGGATGTCCGTATCACCTAACAGAGATAGTGAAAAGTCTTTAAAAAAATAGACGCATTACAAAAAATACAGGCAGGCATCAATTAGAAGAAATGATTATTAATCACGGTGTAAGATAAGACTGTAGATTATCACCTACCCATTTTAATATTTAAATTCACTTCATTCTTCGTAAAACGAAATGCAAAGCAGACAAAGGAATTACGATAGTGAATGAGGAATACCTGACTTTGCTTCTGTCTGCAGATGATATCGTTACTATTCAAAAGAATGAAGACGACCCTCAAAGTTCAGTACACCAGCTATGCAATAAATACAACTTTAAAATTTCTAGTAACTAAACGAAAAACTGGCATTCCACGGAAAATATTGTCAGATTAGAAATTGTATTGGATAATTCAGATTTAGAACAAGTTTCCCAATCTTTTATTTAGGTTGTAACATAACTTTTGATTTTGACTTCATGACTGAAAAAAAATACCATAGAAATTCGAAGCTGACTGTGATACAGTTAGCAGATAGTTGGGTCTTAAAGTACAAAAAGGGACCACTGTAACGTTACGAGTTTGCGGGAGAGTTATTCGTCCACGTAGGCCTGGTACTGAGGAGAGATTAATTTGTTGCACGCCGCGGCCGTCTTGGCTGCAGCAACAGCGCATGGCGGTCCGGATGGTCACCCACCCAAGTGCTGGCCACGCCCTACAACGCTTAACTTCCTGACGGGAACCGGTGTATCCACTACGGCAAGGCCGTTGCCTCAACAACTTTTAATCGTTTCATGTAATTTCAACGAACCGAATCTCAAATGTTAGTATTGCACTATAGCTGTCACCCCTGAAAGATACATACCTGCATCTATTTTATTTATTGATTTGTTACGTTTTTAAATCTTTCTTATTACACAAATGTTTGTCAGAACATTGTATTCTCCACATTTACGCAGCTGATGAATATCTCACATATTGCCATACTTGTGTAGTTACTTAATGAACAATTTACTATTTTACCAGTAACTTTATTTAAATGCTGACTGCAAGTGTTGTTAAATTAACTGCGCTTATTTGTAAATGGTCAGGTGCATGAGTTAGCGAACACCACGATTGAAAAGACACCAAAGACGCTTCTATGAAGAAAACATAAATAATTCTTTAAGAAGGATAGCCTGTTGTCACTTGTCATGAGCAGATTTGCGCAAGAATGATGTTTTATTTATTATTGAATCGGCTATTACTTATATTTATTGTAAATGATTTGACTGTAAATGAGTGTTTATAGCATTTCTTTATTCAACGTTATTATAATATCAGGAAGTGATCAGCTTTAATCAGATCATGTCTGTAGAACTTAAGGACGATGTATTTTTGTTGGCTCTTCAGCCAATGGAGAAGCAGGGAGTTAAGTGGAGATTGGGACTTCTCGACTGAAGACACTTTTAAGCGAGTTCTGGAAGGAGACAGACCTGCCTTTGGTAATGACTGGTATTCGATCGTGGAGATGTTTGATTTTCATCAGTGAACGCCCGCTACCATATTTTAACTTCTAAAGGAACTTTATATTTCGAGAGGTTCGAATGTGTTCCAGAACAGGACTCTTAATTTTTTCCGCTTATATTAAAGAACTGAAAGAGAGAGTACTATTCTCGGTATCACATGTGTCAATTTGTGAATCAACATGTTGAACTCTGAACTGTTTGAGCTAGTGAATACTTCGTATGTTATGATTCCGAAGTGGACTTCGTTTTCACATATCTTTAAGGACTATTTAGTCTGGGGAATTTGTTAACATTCTCGTAATACTATCAACGTAACTTTACTGCATTTGATAAGGGTATTTTCTGTCTATTTTAAGTGAATATCATAGGACCACTACCTGTTTATTTGAAATTCTTGAATAAATGTTATTCAACATAACTCTTTGTCGTCTGCCAAAGAGAACCCTTTTTATTACTGTATTCATTTAACTTTATTTTGTGTTTCTGTGTACTTTACGAAGTCGCAATTCTAGCCAATACACAGACTATTTGCGTGCAGGATCACAGCTACGGGTTATTATTCGCAGTAAATTAGCTGCGGGGCATGAAATCAGACGTGTGCGGCTCGACCCTGTGGCTACATCGAGCTATTCCTTTTCAAACGGAGCCGTGCATAGCCCAAGTACCTGAAGTACGCGTAACTTGAGGTAAAGACGGAACTGGTTTGATTGTATGGGAGGCTGTTTGGAGGAGCAACTACTCAGCACTAGCCCTTAGGTACCGTCGAACCATGAAGAAATTCTATAAAGTGACGGCGGTTCCTGTGTTATCCTATGGAAGTGAAACCTGCGTTACCACAAAAAGTGGAGTTCAATGAGATTCCTAAGGAGGACGAAGGGTTGCACAAGAAGAGACATGATTATAAATGAAGATGCTAGAGCAGAATTAAATATTTTCTATACGAATGAGAAAAAAGCAAAAAATATCTTGGAAACTGTAGACACCTCTTGTGAATGCCCGGTCACAGAGACGAATGAGAAAAGAGACGCTGGAACATCTCGAAAACTATATGAACGGTATTGTTTGTGAGTTCGGAATAGGCAACGGCTCAATCCTTGAAAGGAAGACGATGATATTGATGAAAAAGTATACGATGGAAGATTGCTGTCAGCGTAGCTCCGTAAACAGCAGCGTCATAAATTCGTGAGGAAGTGTTCGTCGAACAGGAAGAGAGGTTGATACCAGCCAAAGACGTGTTCTGCGTATTCTTCACAGACATCAGTATGACCCGGTCCCCATTTCTGCACATCGAGAGCGTCGTGGTAATGAGCTTCAGCACCGTTTTGAATGTTTACAGTGGATTCTCCAGCAACACAATGATTATGTGGAGTTAGTCGTTGGTGAGGCGACTTTCACAATCCACATGAATGTAAATTTGACAAACAAGCTGTTTGGCCAATTGAAAGCACACATTGGTTTCGAGAGGTGTTCAGGCAATGACATTGGGGCGTGAACGTGTGCTGTCGCATAATCCGACAGCACACTATCGGCTCTTTATTGCGTTGGCGGTAAGTTCAACAGGGACAAGTTCGTACATTCCCTGGTAAATGGTTCAAATGGCTCTGAGCACTATGTGACTTACCTGCTGAGGTCATCAGTCCCCTAGAACTTAGAACTACTTAAACCTAACTAACCTAAGGACATCACACACAGCCATGCCCTAGGCAGGATTCGAACCTGCGACCGTAGCGGTCTCGCGGTTCCAGACTGCAGCGCCTAGAACCGCACGTCCACTCCGGCCGGCCCCTGGTAAATACTTTAGCCTTGTTTTTAGAAAGTCTACCACTGTGGAGTCGTCGAATGATGTGGTTCCAGAATGAGAGATGTACCTACCTTAATTCTTCAGTGGGAGGAGAAGCATAACACCACCGATTTCCAAAGCATTGTGTGGGAAAAGGCAGTCCTATTCAGATCGCATGGCCAAATACCGCCAGATTTCTTCCTGTGTGCCATACAATGACTTTCCAACGACCGTGGTGGAGATTAGAGGGCGAATTACTTTTGGGTGTCGAGTAATTACTCTGAAAGTGTTGACAGCAGTGAGTTCATGAGTAATGTGGCGAACACGATAGTGTCTTGATTGTTTTGACCGTGAACATATTTTCTGAAAAGTTAGATATAACATGTTGCATCCGCCCCTAAAACTTTCAACAGTTCTGGCCCCTACCTAAAATTGATACAGACTTGATTTAAACTGATTTATAAACGGTTTAGTCGCAAATATATCAGCTACTTTACAGAAATAGTATTCCATTGAAAAAATTATGAGTCATTGCTCGAACTCTGTGGAAAACAATATAATTAAACTATGTTCATAATTATTTTTTGAGAAAGAGTACCATAAAGTGTCTTACGTTTATCTATCAAAACAAAATATGCCTTTCACTTTTTGTTTTGTAAGTTTCAGTGAAAAACACCTTACCTGAAACACTTCGAATACTCTACAAGATTGTACTTCTTTCAAAATTAACGATTTTCTCTCCTGCTCCATCTGGTTATTGAGGCTGCCGAATTAAATCGAACTACTGAAACGAGTAGCGAAATGAAAAGGGTCTGCTACGGGTCTTACGCTTACGTGTACTTCTGACAGAGTCTTATATAACGCGTAGCGATGTTTTTACAAAACGAAAACCTGTCCAACTTCAGGACATCGTTGTCGACGCAATGTACAGCATGTGAAAGAAAAACGAGATGTAATTGCAAATGTATAACATAGTTTGTTCTTTTAGCTGTCAGTCTTTCGATCGGTTTAAATGGCGTCCTCCAGCCCATCCTGACTCGTGCTAATCGTTCTTTTACCTTTACGTAACTACTAGACTCAGCATCCCCCTATAATCTGCTTCGCTGTTCGTTTCTTTGTCTGTCTCTCTACTCCTCCTCTCAGCACTAAAATAAGTACACTGAAGAGACAAAGAAACTGGTACATCTGCCTAATATCGTGTAGGGCCCCCACGAGCACGCAGAAGTGCCGCAACACGGCGGGGCACGGAAAAAAAATGGTTCAAATTGCTCTGAGCACTATGGGACTTAAAATCTGAGGTCATCAGAACTTAGAACTACTTAAACCTAACTAACCTAAGGACATCACACACATTCATGCCCGAGGCAGAATTCGAACCTGCGAACGTAGCGGTCGCGCAGTTCCCGACTGAAGCCTCTAGAACCGTTCGGCCACAGCGACCGACCGCGGCATGGATTCGACTCCTGTCTGAAGTAGTGCTGGAGGGAACTGACACAATGAATCCTGCAGGGCTGTCCGTAAATCCACAAGAGTACGAGGGAGTGGAGATCTCTTCTGAACATCACGTTGCAAGGCACCACAGACATGCTCAATAATGTTCATGTCTGAGGAGTTCGGTGGCCAGCGGAAGTGTTTAAACACACAAGAGTGTTCATGGAGCCGCTCTGCAGAAATTCTGGACATGCGGGGTGTCGCATTGTCCTGCTGCAATTGGCCAAGAATGCATAATGGACATGAATGGATGCGGGTGATCAGACAGGATACTTACGTACGTGTCACCTGTCAGAGTCGTACCTAGACGTATCAGGGGACCCATATCACTCCAACTGCACACGACCCACACCATTACAGAGTCTCCACCAGCTTGAACAGTCCCCTGCTGACACGCAGGGGGCATGGATTCATGAGGTTGTCTCCATACCCGTACACGTCCGCCGGCCTGGGTGGCCGAACAGTTCTCGGCACTCCAGTCTGGAACCGCACTGTCGCAGGTTCGAATCCTGCCTCGGGCATGGATGTGTGTGATGCCCTTAGGATAGTTAGGTTTAAGTAGTTCTAAGTTCTAGGGGACTGATGACCTCAGCAGTTAAGTCCCATAGCGCTCAGAGCGATTTGAACCATACACGTCCACCCGCTCGGCACAATTTAAAACGAGACCAGGCAACATGTTTCCAGTCATCGTCAGTCCAATGTTGGCGTTGACGGGCTAAGGCGAGGTGTAAGCTTTGTGTCCTGCAGTCATCAAGGGTACACGAGTGGGCCTTCGATTCCGAAAGCCGATATCGACAATGTTTCGGGGATGGTTCGCACGTTGACACTTGTTGATAGCCAAGCACTGAAATCTGCAGTAATTTGCGGAATGGATGCACTTGTGTCACGTTGAACGAATATCTTGAGTCGTCGTTGGTCCCGTTCTTGCAGGATATTCTTCCGGCCGCAGCGATGTTGGAGATTTGATGTTTTACCGGATTCCTGATATTCATGCTACACTCGTGGAATGGTCGTACGCATTCAAATGGCTCTGAGCAGAATGGGACTTAACTGCTGTGGTCATCAATCCCCTAGAACTTAGAACTACTTACACCTAACTAACCTAAGGACATCACACACATCCATGCCCGATGCAGGATTCGAACCTGCGACTGTAGCGCGTCACGCGGTTCCAGACTATAGCGCCTAGAACCGCGCGGCCACTCCGGCAGGCTATGTTCGTACAGGAATATCCCCACTTCATCGCTACCTCGAAGATGCTGTGTCCCGTCGCTCGTGCGCCGACTATAACACCACGTTCAAACCCACTTAGATCTTGATAACCTGCCATTGTAACAGCAGTAATCGTTCTAACTACTGCACCAGACACTTGTTGCCCTACATAAGCGGTGTCGATCGCAGCGCTGTATTGTGCCTGTTTATATATCTCTGTATTTGAATACACATGCCTACACCAGTTTCTTTGGCGCTTCAGTGTATAACGCGTAATGAAGTTTTTGTCAAAGGAAAACCTGTTCAACTTCAAGACATCGTTGCCGACGCAGGGTACATCATGTGAAAGAAAAGGAGATGCAATTACAAATGTAAAACACTGTTTATTCCTTTAGCGATCAGCCTTTTGACTCGTTTAAATGGTGTCCTTCAGCTCATCCCGGCTGGTGCTAATCGTATTTTTAGCTTTACGTAACTACTAGACTAAATATCCCCCTGTAACCTACTTCGCATATTTTTTTCTTTGTCTATCGCCCTGCTGACCATCTCAACACGAAGTTAAATGTTTCTGGACGGCGTTTCAGTAACCAGCTCATTCTTCTGCGAAGGGTTTCATATTGATCCACGTCCCTAGTACGTTCTCCATCACTGATTTTGATAAGGGTGGGATATCTTTGAGAACTTCGAGTGTGTCCTTATAACACTTCTTTACATTTTGGTGTTACCGTCTTACTGGTTTCATGACCATCGTCGTGTAGTTAATGGATTTTAACGAAGTGGGCTAATTAGTTTCGTCTCGAAAACGACGTTATTTTATGCACGAGAATATAGATTCGAATGCAAAATTTAAATAGGGATCTGCTTAGCAGTTTTAATTATTTTTATCCAGGACAACGTATGGTTGCCAGACCAAATTGGACATACAACATTGAACTATGTGTTAATAATAATTATATACTGTATTTAATAATTATATATTAAACTGCAGAAATTCATCACATGAAATCCTAACAAGCCTCCGCGTCCTACTGAGTTCGTCCAAATTTATAGAATATGCAGGGCTTGGCCAGAAATCAGAGTGGCAGATGAAGAAGCTCCAGATGGCCAACGTTGAGAGAAAAAACAGTATTTTACGCACCGGTCGGGAGAACCATGGGCGACTCACATTGAGGTATAACTTCCGGGCAGCGGTTGACGCAGCGGAAAGAATCTATATCGACAACCGAAGGGTCGTGGGGTCGACCCCTCTGAAGAACATTTGTTTCACTTTCCTATTTTCACTCTTTACTTTACTTACGTTTCAAAAAGCCGAAATTACAGTAGTGCTCCATATGTTGTATTTATTGATATTTTCATGAAAGGCACGAAAAGGAAAACGCACAAGAACATTTGGGTTTGGAAATAATTTTCCAAGAAACGATTGCTGTTAAAGCGTACAGAACTTCGAATTTAGTTAAATTCTGATGTTCGAGCAGTCCACTGGCCGTCGAACCGCACAATAGCCCTGGGTTCGGTGTGGGGCGGTGATGGGGTGAGTGGACTGCTGTAGCCAGTTTTGGGGTTGTGAACCACTGAGGGCTACAGTGGGGACGAAGCCTCTCCGCCGTTTCTAGGTCCACAGTCCTCATACATTTTTCTACCTCTTCATCTTCTACTTTGCACGTCACAATGCTTTGCAGAACTGCACAAACTACCCTAGCACGCCTAGTTATCAGGACTCCTGGCGTTGGTACAAATTTTCATTCGTCGCTAGAGTCTGCACCTATACACGATAAGTGTTTGAGACCTCTGGAGCCGTACTGTTCCACTTGATACAAGATGCCCGTATTACACGGGCGACTTTCTGCTAGAAACTGACTATTCGAAGTGCGTGCGTCTTTCGTGCCTGCGTGTAAATCAGCAGCCAACCACGGTCAGAGTGTCTCTGTAATGTCAATGATTTACACGTTGTGGCGAACGTAGAGTTCTAGACTTCTGAGTCTGCCACACACCGCAACAACTGCAACGACTGCTAACGTCGGAAGTTCACCTATCGTGGCCGAGGTCGGTCCTATTACAGGAATGGATTTTCGCTTTCGTGTCTTCTTAATCTTTACTGTGTTGTCTGCTTTGTTTTCGTGATGCAGTTAAATATTACACAAGGCTCTAGCATTTTTTCCTACTAGTATTCTTCCACAAGAGAGATGAAATTTTTAAAAGCAAAAGATTATTTACGTTTTACTAAGAAAAAGCTTTCACTATGGATGAATAAGATCGAAAATAGATAAAAGGATTTCAATGAAGATTACTTCAACAGCGAAAATGCCAGTGTTATTTGACGAGAAAAATAATTTTCGATGCTATTTGTCACTTGGCAAGAATACAAGACGCTAAGAATAAAGGAAACAGACGCTATTTACTAGGTTCTAGATAGTGAAACGTCCCCTTAGAAAAATTTTACACGACTGGTCTATATGAAACGTCCCCTTAGAACAATTATACACGACTGTGCTTAAACTGACACATATTATTTTTATAGCGCAATGCAATCTGACTTCCAAAAGTCCCTACGAAAGAATGGCCCTGACTAGCATTAAGCTATACGTTTCACAAATCACTTACCTCACAAAAATCTTCGTTACTCAAGCTACTGCAATACAGCGAGCGCCACTACTGCCAGCTAAATAAAAGATTCAAACTACTGAAGGCACTAACTACTGATAGGCATAGTTAGCAAATGAAAGATTTTAATAGAGAACAAACAATGTATTTACCTCACTAGTCATAATATATATATAGCAGTTCATGACACCAATTCTTACAAATTTCAAAACTCCGCCATCTCTCTCCCCACGTCCACCACTGCTGGCGGCTCACCTCCAACTGCCAACGCTACGCGCTGTTAGCATCCAGCTGCCGCTGCCCAACACTACAATGGCGAGTATTACAACAATGCCAACCAGCCACAGACTGCACACAGCACAGCCAGTGATTTTCATACAGAGCGCTATGTGGCGGCGGCGTTACCAATAAAAAAACCTAAACAGCCTACTTACAATAGTTCTTGATGTGTTTGTAAGTATATATTTTCTAGAAGAAATAAATGTATCTGTTCTGAAATGTTTGAATGGCACTTTTCCCATTCTTTCAGTTGTAATGAATGTGAAGAATTAACAGTTGACCTTTGACACGAACTGCCACTTGAAATCTGCTTTGGTCATTAACAATCTGTGTTATCATTGCTTGTTCCTAGATTTTGAACTATACTTCGATTTTTTCTTGAAAAGGCTAGTCGCTCATAGCCTCACTATCAACGCACAGCAGACAGCTCGAAAAACACAGGTAATTCTCGTGCTTTAGACGAAAACGCCACTCGAAACAGAGCACAGGAATAAAACGTCAGGAGTGCTGTGGTAGCAGACTCACTTATCTCGGATATTCAACTGAGACAAGAAACTCGATCGCGTAAAAGCAGCCTGAGGTTTATTTACATTCTTCATGAGGGTTACTACCATTCGAAACCTGAGGGGAATATATACATCTACATTATACTCCGCAAGCCACCTAATGGTGTGTGAGGAAGGGTACTTTTTGTACGACTAACTGAGCCCTCCAGCCCTGTTCCACTTGGTAATAGGAGGCGGGAAGAATGATTGTCGGTAAGCCTCTGTATTGGCCCTCATCTCTCGAATTTTCTCCTCATGGTCATTACGCGAGACATGTGTGGCGATATTTGTGCGACTCTTCCCTGAAAGTGCTCTCTAGGAATTTAACAGTAAATCTCACCATTCTTCTCAACGCCCTTCTTGTACACTACTGGACATTAAAATTGCAAAACCGATAAGAAATGCAGATGATAAACGGGTATTCATTGGACAAATATATTACTAGAACTGACATGTGATTACATTTTCACGCAATATGGGTGCAAAGATCCTGAGAAATCAGTACCCAGAACAACCACCTCTTGCCCTAACAAAGGCCTTGATACGCCTGGGCATTGAGTCAAACAGAGCTTGTATGGCGTGTACAGGTACAGTTGCCCATGCAACTTCAACACGATACCAAAGTTCATCAAGACTAGCGAGTGGCATATTGCGACGAGCCAGTTGCTCGTCCACCATTGACCAGACGTTTTGAATTGGTGAGATACCTGGAGAATGTGCTGGCCACGGCAGCAGTCGAACATTTGCTGTATACAGAAAGGCCCGTACAGGACTTGCAACACGCGGTCGTACATTATCGTGCAGAAATGTAGTGTTTCGCAGGGATCGAATGAAGGGTAGAGCCACGGGTCGTAACATATACAAAATGTATTCAAAGTGCCGTCAATGCGAACAAGAGGTGACCGAGACGTGTAACCAATGGCACCCCATACCATCACGCCAGTATGGCGTTGGCGAATACACGCTTCCAATGTGCGTTCTCCGCGATGTCGCCAAACACGGATGCGACCATCATGATGCTGCAAACAGAACCTGGATTCATCCCAAAAAAAAGACGTTTTGCCATTCGTGCACCCAGGTTCGTCGTTGAGTACACCATCGCAGGCGCTCCTGTCTGTGATGCAGCATCAAGGGTAACCGCCGCCATGGTCTCCCAGCTGATAGTCCATGCTGCTGCAAACGTCGTCGAACTGTTCGTGCAGATGGTTGTTGTCATCCAAACGTCCCCATCTGTTGACTCAGGGATCGAGACGTGGCTGCACGAGCCGTTACAGCCACGCGGATAAGATGCCTGTCATCTCGACTGCTAGTGATACGAGGCCGTTGGGATCCAGCACGGAGTTCCGTATTACCCTCCTGAACCCACCGATTCCATATTCTGCTGACAGTCATTGGATCTCGACCAACGCGAGCAGCAATGTGGCGATAAGATAAACCGCAATCGCGATACGCTACAATTCGATCTTTATGAAAGTCAGAAACGTGATGGTACGTATTTCTTCTCCTTATAAAAAATGGTTCAAATGGGTCTGAGCACTATGTCTGAGGTCCTCAGTCCCCTATAACTTAGAACTACTGAAACCTAACCGCTCTGCACCCCGGCCGGCTACTTACACGAGGCATCACAACAACGTATCATCAGGCAACACCGGTCAACTGCTGTTTGTGTATGAGAAATCGGTTGGAAACTTTCCTCATATCAGCACGTTGTAGGCGTCGCCACCAGCGCCAACCTTGTGTGAATGCTCTGAAAAGCTAATCATTTGCATATCACAGCATCTTCTTAATGTCGGTTAAATTTCGCGTCTGTAGTACGTCATCTTCGTGGTGTAGCAATTTTAATGGCCAGTAGTGTATTATTTGATGTAAAAGTGCTTCGTCTACTTTTCTTCTTGTTCTACGCAATCTCAGTAGCGCTACACAGACAGCCCTACGGCTGAAGCACCACAGCCACAGCCAGGTGCGTCCGTAGTCTGCAGACGGCGACTGTTCTTTGTTCAGCTCACTTGCAGGGGTCTCCGGTACCTGGATCTCGCTACCTTGCAGGTGGCCCGTCTCCACAGGCGACCAAGCCGCCCGCCCTTCACTTCTCAACAACTGGAATTCACTCGTCAACCGCCGGCCTTTTCCCCCACCTCCGTAGCTGCGGTCGCAGGCACGGCTGTGCGGTAAGACCCAGTACCACACAGAGGTAAAACCGCGGCGATTGTGGAGCACATTCAACAACCTTCCGCCGTGTTTTGAGCCGTGGAAACAAAACGGCGTGGCATAAGATAGTAGTAGGTGGTGCGTCAGCTAACTGCGAAGTAAAAACCAACGCTGAATGTTCAGCGCTACAGCCGGGAGCCAAATTACCCATGATTATGGCGATATACATTACATTGATATACATTACCTTTCAGCAGTGAATGCAACACGTACATACAATACCCTAGTTCCAGACGATCTATTGCGTCACATTCGGAGCAAGAAGATGCGGTCTGGAAAATTCAGTTTAGGATCAGTCTACCTGTTGTTTAATACACCCTTTATCATACACAACATGCATACAACACAGAAAGTTTTCAAAATAAGTTGGATATTTGCGTTACGCAGATGTTTCGGAGGATAGATTTAAGTGAAAAACGTTCCAGAAACATTCTACTTTTATAAAAAAAATTATCTAGCAGACTTTTGCCCATAGTGTTCAATCTATACACTGAAGGAACAATGATGGAAATAAACGAAAGGTTCAGGAATGAGGTTAAAATTCATGGCGAAAGGATATGAATGACAAGATTCGCTGATAACACTCCTATCCTTAGTGAAGGTGAAGAAGAATTACATGATCAATTGAGTGGGACGAACACTCTAATGAGTACAGGATGTGGGTTGAGAGTAAACCGAAGAAAGACGAAAGTAATGAGACGTAGCAGAAATGACAACGTCGGGAAACTGAACATCAGAATTGATGGCCACGAAGTAGATGGAGTTAAGGAATTCTGCTAACTTGACGGACCAAGCAAGGAGGACTTAAAAACCAGACAAATACAGGCACACAGGGCATTCATGGCCAAGAACAGTCTACTGGCATCAAACATGGTCTTTAATCTGAGGAAGAAATTTCTGAGAATGTACTTTTGGAGCACAGGACTGTCTGGTAGTGAAACATGGACAATGCGAAAACAGGAACAGACGAGAACCGAATTGCTCCAGATGTGGTGTTACAGAACTTTGAAAATCAGATGCACTGATAAGATAAGGAATGAGGAGATTCTTCTTAGAATCGGCGAAGAAAGGAATATATGGAGAACACTGGCAAAAATGAGGGACAGGATGCAAGGCATGTGTGAAGACATCACGAAATAACTTTCATGGTACTATAGGTAACTTTAGACGGTAAAAACGGTAGGCTCCCCTACAATGGAATATATCCAGCAAATAGATAAAGAATAGAGGACGTAGGGTGCATGGGCTGCTCCGAGATGAAGACCTTGGCACAGGGAATACTATTCGTGGAGGGACCGCATCACACCTGGCAGACTGATGGCAAAAAAGACTTGGTAAATTCCGATTATTCGTTTTTTTTTTTTTCTTCCAGTCTCAGTCTGTATGTAGTCTGCAGGGCTTTCCAACGAGTGAGTAACGAAACGTTCTAATTACCACAAGTATAGTAAGGCTGTGACTTCAGCAAGAGTAGGCGTCGTAAGGCTGTACAGTGTCACGCACTGACGTCAAGAACGTCTTAAGTTTCATCGACGGACGGAGGAGCTAGGGGAGATCGAAGAAGATATGGACAATCATCAGGACAGTACAGGTATAAAACTCAATTCGAAATGGTGTGAAGGGAGAAAAATAACTTTTATTTATAAAAATCTGAAAATATTTGTTTTATTTATGATACGCTCCTCCCCTCCCCCCAAGAACCATGGACCTTGCCGTTGGTGGGGAGGCTTGCGTGCCTCAGCGATACAGATAGCCGTACCGTAGGTGCAACCACAACGGAGGGGTATCTGTTGAGAGGCCAGACAAACGTGTGGTTCCTGAAGAGGGACAGCAGCCTTTTCAGTAGTTTCAGGGGCAACAGTCTGGATGATTGACTTATCTGACCTTGTAACACTAATCAAAACGGCCTTGCTGTGCTGGTACTGCAAACGGCTGAAAGCAAGGGAAAACTACAGCCGTAATTTTTCCCGAGGGCATGCAGGTTTACTGTATGGTTAAATGATGATGGCGTCCTCTTGGGTAAAATATTCTGGAGGTAAAATAGTCCCCCATTCGGATCTCCGGGCGGGGACTACTCAGGAGGACATCGTTATCAGGAGAAATAAAACTGGCGTTCTACGGATCGGAACGTGGAATGTCAGATCCCTTAATCCGGCAGGTAGGTATGAAAATTTAAAAAGGGAAATGGATAGGTTAAAGTTAGATATAGTGGGAATTAGTGAAGTTCGGTGGCACGAGGAACAAGACTTTTGGTCAGGTGAATACAGGATTATAAATACAAAATCAAGTAGGGGTAATGCAGGAGTAGGTTTAATGGTTCAAATGGCTCTGAGCACTATGGGACTTAACATCTATGGTCATCAGCCCCTAGAACTTAGAACTACTTAAACCTAACTAACCTAAGGACAGCACACAACACCCAGTCATCACGAGGCAGAGAAAAATCCCTAACCCCGCCAGGAATCGAACCCGGGCTTGGGAAGCGAGAACGCTACCGCACGACCACGAGCTGCAGAC
The DNA here is from genome assembly GCF_023897955.1 of Schistocerca gregaria. Lineage (NCBI taxonomy): Eukaryota > Metazoa > Arthropoda > Insecta > Orthoptera > Acrididae > Schistocerca > Schistocerca gregaria. The sequence goes on along the minus strand of NC_064920.1, from coordinate 1,081,659,565 downwards.
GAGTAGGTTTAATAACGAATAAAAAAATAGGAGTGCGGGTAAGCTACTACAAACAGCATAGTGCTAAGGCGCTGCAGTCATGGACCGTGCGTCTGGTCCCGGAGGAGGTTCGAGTCCTTCCTCGGGCATGGGTGTGTGTTTTTGTCTTTAGGTTAATTTAGGTTACATAGAGTGTAAGCTTAGGGACTGATGACATTAGCAGTTAAGTCCCATAAGATTACACACACACACACACACACACACACACACAACAGCATATTGCACGAATTATTGTGGCCAAGATAGACACGAAGCCCATGCCTACTACAGTAGTCCATAGAGACAATGCAAGCAGAGAACTTAGAGAAAGATTTTGACAATGTTGACTGGAAAACTCTCTTTCAAATTCTAAAGAAGGCAGGGGTAAAATACAGGGAGCGAAAGGCTATTTACAATTTGTACAGAAACCAGATGGCAGTTATAAGAGTCGAGGGGCATGAAAGGGAAGCAGTGGTTGGGAAGGGAGTGAGACAGGGTTGTAGCCTCTTCCCGATGTTATTCAATCTGTATATTGAGCAAGCAGTGAAGGAATCGAAAGAAAAATTGTGAGTAGGTATTAAAATCCATGGAGAAGAAATAAAAACTTTGAGGTTCGCCGATGACATTGTAATTCTGTCAGAGACGGCAAAGGACTTGGAAGAGCACTTGAATGGAATGGACAGTCTCTTGAAAGGAGGATATAAGATGAACATCAACAAAAGCAAAACAAGGATAATGGAATGTAGTCGAATTAAGTCGGGTGATGCTGAGGGAATTAGATTAAGAAATGAGATACTTAAAGTAGTAAATGAGTTTTGCTATTTTGGGAGCAAAATAACTAATGCTGGTCGAAGTAGAGAGGATATAAAATGTAGACTGGCAATGGCAAGGAAAGCGTTTCTGAAGAAGAGGACTTTGTTAACATCGAGTATAGATTTAAGTGTCAGGAAGTCGTTTCTGAAAGTATTTGTATGAAGTGTAGCCATGTATGGAAGTGAAACATGGATGATAAATAGTTTGGACAAGAAGAGAATAGAAGCTTTCGAAATGTTGTGCTACAGAAGAATGCTGAAGATTAGATGGGTAGATCACATAACTAATGAGGAGGTATTGAATAGGATTGGGGAGAAGTTTGTGGCACAACTTGACCAGAAGAAGGGATCGGTTGGTAGGACATGTTCTGAGGCATCAAGGGATCACCAATTTAGTGCTGGAGGGCAGCGTGGAGGGTAAAAATCGTAGAGGGAGACCAAGAGATGAATACACTAAACAGATTTAGAAGGATGTAGGTTGCAGTAGGTACTGGGAGATGAAGAAGCTTGCACAGGATAGAGTAGCATGAAGAGCTGCATCAAACCAGTCTCAGGACTGAAGACCACTACAACAACAACATTTATGATACTCCTTCAAACTTATGCCTTGTCTTGAGCGATTTATATCGTTCCGTACACACGCAATAGCAAAATAACTTAACTTAGACGAACAGGAGGCCTACGTCCATGGCGTAAGCTTGATGAGTCTTTTGCCAGTGTTGAGTAGGTCGCTGGATTGTACGTTCTGTCAGCAGCAGAACTCAACCTGCGGAGGAGGAGTTCTGATGTTGACTCCACATTCTGTTTGAAGACTTTCCTTTTTGATGTTCTGATGATGGAGTGTGCCCGAAACGCGCCTGTAAGTAAAAATTTTTGAATAGCTAGTGATCAGTTAGTCTAACGACCTATTTAATCAGTGCCATAAGGCTGCCCAAAAATAATTTCAGATACATAGAGGTGGCCAGATGCTAATGGTAGTTGATTGTGCGGTTGGGCAATAAATTATTTTGGCTTTTAACCGAGGCTCGCATTCTGATCGAAAAATTCGAGCGGAAAACTACGCTTCCGATCAAGTTACCTCCTGTCCTATTCAGTCAAAAAAAAAAAAAAAAATCAAAACTCTTTAACCCATACCCTTATTTCCCACATCGAAAAAACTCAATCCCTATAACAATATCGTAGCTGTCTTTACAAAACGCTGCAGGATCCACAGAAAGATCCTCTTACCCGCATTACCTTCCTGCCCAACCATCGGCCATGAGCAGCAGCGTATCATTCATCGGTGCTATGCAGCCTGGTATGTTTTGAAACAATGTGTATAACAATTCATTCCTTTCATTCAGTCTGTTTAACAATTGCTACAATGTCTTAACCTTTACAAAACTACTAGGAGTTGAAAACGCGCGATGCCTTTGCAGACAACCCGCTTTATTCGGAAATTAAGTAATTAACAAACAAAAGCACTTTTCGAGCAGGCAGGGAAAACAGTTGACAGACACTGGCAGAGGAGTGGAGTGGACGCAACTGATGCGTCCCACGCAAACAACGCACTCAGATAAATCCAGCAAGCAGCAGCCGCGTGTGACGAGCGCCGCCCTAGACGTACCAGTGGCCGCTTTGCGTCATGACCGCCTTATCCCTCTGTGCTAACGCTCTCTTGTTAGCAAATAAAGTCGCCTCCTACGCTGCTGACGACAATGGCTCGCACTAATAAATATTTACGACCCAAGTGGCGCCACTGAGAAATGATTGTGTTTGGGCGATTGTGAAAGCGTTATGCAGCACTGATCATATTGTGGCGTTGCACTAATGGCGGCGAAAACACTGTGCAGGTTCGAAAAATCGCAGAAAACGCCTGTGAAACGACAAAAGTGGCATACATCAGCGTGTTACCACACCACAAACAAAGGAGACAAACTCCACAACGTCAAAGCCATGGCAAGTTGTAGATTGTGTAGCAGACTTACAGCTTTACTGTTACCAGTCACTGTTTATTTACCTCCAAGACGCGTTTCAAAGTTTTAAAGCTCCATCATGAAGTGGATTTGTATTTGTTAGTGTAACATGTGTGTGCTGTCTAACGATTTTTGGAGGAATTTGTGGCAATGTCTAGTGGAGAAACAATACACTATTTCAGAACATGGTTTTGGGTTTCTTCTGACAAAAAACTAAACCTATATCTAACTGTAAAAATAAAATAAGTAAAATAGAGTACCTCCAGAGGTCACGGGTATTCTATTTTATTTATTATATTTTTACAGTTAGTTATACGTTTAGTTTTTTGTCAGAAGAGACCCAAAACCATGTTCTTAAATGATGTTTTGTTTCTCCACTAGGCAGTGCCACAAGTTCCTCCAAAAAATCGTAAGACAACAAACACATACATGTCATACCAACAAATGTAAATCCGGCTGATGAGGAAAGTTTAAGCCTTTGAAACGCGTTGTGAAGATAAATAAACAGTGACTGGTAACAGTAAACTTGTTGTTTCATTTAATAGCAGCGACTTAGGAACTGTATTACTTCTCTTCTATTACGAGTTGCATGTACTGAAGAGATTCCTTATGTTGCATGTCGCCTTTTGCTTGCGACATATCATTGTAAGTTTCTCCAAGTTAAGTATTGTCATTTATTTTCTGTAAATAAATTTCATTAATAGGATTTACTTGAATTGTTGTCTAGCGATCCGAGAAGCAGGTTTCCTTTGCACGCCATATTTGACGAGAAGGCAGGACACAACAAAGCTTACCGGGCGAGGTGGCGCAGTGGTTAGCACACTGGACTCGCATTCGGGAGGACAACGGTTCAATCCCGTCTCCGCCATCCTGATTTAGGTTTTCCGTGATTTCCCTAAATCGTTTCAGGCAAATGCCGGGTTGGTTCCTTTGAAAGGGCACGGCCGATTTCCTTCCCAATCCTTCCCTAACCCGAGCTTGCGCTCCGTCTCTAATGACCTCGTTGTCGACGGGACGTTAAACACTAATCACCACCACCACCACAACAAAGCTTAACCTAAAATGTTCGCATTTAAAGACTTACAACTACCAACATAAACAATCAATAACTCCATGTAAGAAGGGGAATAAAGTAACCCAGTAAAGATGGCACAAAACTACTGAAATATATCTGGGTAAAAAGAACTCCAAATGTTTCTTGCATAAGGTGACATTCCTCATCCAAGTTATGCAGCGCGTTATAAAGCACAACCTATCTTCGAGTAGAAGGATGCACGCCAACAGCCGACAAATTCTGCCATCTCTTTATCTAAAGATCCTCGCTTAAACCTACAATAATTCCAAAAAGAGCCTCTTCTTAACTGCTTTCCTTACCGACAGGATCAAGTTATGGTATCTGAGGTACTCCCGCCAAATGTCCTCTTCAGGAGTCGAGTATCAATTGCCAAGCGTGTTTCTTCTGTCTAGGTAATAAAATAATAGCTTTACCAACGTTTTAATAAAATTAGGATTAAATTAGTGTATAGATTAAAGGAGAGGTGAACAGAAATTTAAAATGCGCTTACATGTTATTAATCTGAATTCAGATTTAACCGTGTAGACGATTTGGAATTGGAAAAGTTAATGCTGTCAGTGAAGCCATTTGGTATGCTCATTTCTGGCTTATAGTGGTCAGTGATGCAGACTTTGGATCTACTCACTTCTTAGTTCTTATGTTAGGGTGGGGTGAAGGTTAGAAGACATCCATAATCACCCCTACGTGTCTATTGCCTGAAGAGGAAAGAAAAATTTTTTGAAGGACACCATCTTTCCGCCAGTGACTGTTATCAGTTTTTATTACACTACTGCATTTTCGGCCTTAGGCCGTTATCATGTGCTGATACTATGGCTTTAAGCCATGTCAACGCTATGTAAGCTGACACATTTGTATGTTGTTGTCAGTACTGTTAAATACGCTCGTGACGTTGTTACACAGTGCGAGCACAAGTATTCAACCATCGTAAACTGTGTATCAACGTCACGAGTGTTTTTAACAGTGTTGACAACGACATACAAATGTCAGCTTACATTACGTTGACATGGCTTAAAGCCATAATATCAGCACCTGATAATGGCCTAAAGCCGAAATTGCAGTAGTGTAATAAAAACTTATAACAATCACTGGCGGAAAGATGGTGTCTTTCAAAAAATTCTTTATTACTGTGAATCCCAGCTACAACAAGTTTATAGGAAATAAAAACACGAGAAGCACCCAGATGACGTTCTCTGACAGCGATGCAACTTTGCGGGAGCGTCATTCACTTCGGGTCACTCTAAAGATGGCTGGACGGTATACAGCCAAAATAGTAGAAGAAGAAGTGAAATTTATGCTGCTACACGCGCGAAATTTTATGGAACAATAATTGCGCCGCGAACATATGAAGATTGAAACCTTCCCGTCGTCTCCTCTATATCTTTTTTGTTACTGATAACCTTCCCTTTTACAATAAAGTATGAAACCATTCCTTTTCTTAGGATTTCTTTCTCTTGCTTAATAATAACAAATGAAATCTTCCCTTTGAAATTTATTCTTTCTTAGTCTTCGCATACAAATTTAATTGCTGCTTATGAAAAGTGACTTTCTGATTATTTGGACGAAACATAGAATGTGTCGTCGTCGTGGCCCTCAGTCGTTACCTGCAATAACCCAAAACTGTTCCTCACCTTTCTTACTGTTACTGGATCGCCATCTGACTGCTACATCGAACTGCGACATGAATATCCTTACTCTGTTTTACTATACTCTATTAACTGCTGATGGGCTGTCATAATAAGTGGCTGTATTATTACCAAAGCTGACGTTATTCTTTAATAGCAAAGCTATCGTTATTCTTTAATTAATTTGACTGAAATTACTTAATTCATAGTTAAACGTTTTCTTGAGAACAATAAAATTTTGCAAAGTTTTGCGTTGATGGTTTTTGGGATGGATTATAATTAGAAATGCAATATTGCTGGCAAAAGTTAATTATATTCTGAATGAAATGATTTTACAAACGTTCAAATGGGACTTACTTTTTACAATAATCTTACAACTAGCAATGCGCAAACATACCTTCAGTAGTGTTGAGTTTCTCGAAAAAATCAATTCAATAATATTAGTTCCTCTTATTATAATAGTTAGCTGATGTCTCTGTACATCCGTTTATAATCACTAGTAAATCATAGCTTGTGGCTGACTGGCACACGCTCCTCTCAACCTCTCGCTTCGGACCTGCTACCGACTCGCTTCAAGATGTAAGACTTTTCACACGTTCACAGCATCGGCAGATACGGAAATGAGAAGAGCTGCAGTTACCTGTGACAGATAGAACGGCCACGAAAGTGAATTACTGTTTCTCGCGTCTAGTGTTGTTACCGGGCTTGGTAGCGTACATAACGACCTTGATCAGCGTCAGACATAGAGTGATCTCTGTGAAACACACGGAGGTGCCACGTACCCTGACGGAGTCTGAAAGGGACCTCATTGTGGGCGTCCCTTTGGCTGGCTGGTCGAATCGTGCAATATCCATACTTGTGAGGCACCTGTATGTGCCAATGGCCCGATGTTGGACTGCATGAGAACTTGCAGCATTTACACTCGTGATCGAAGTTCCATTCAATCTCGCCTGACCACAACTAGGGAGGATTGCCGTATTGTGCACCGAGCACACCTTACCCCCTCCACATCTGCGTCTGCCATCCGGGAACAAGTAATGGACTTCCTGCAACATTCTGTGCCATTCTGAGCCACTGGTCTGAGACTTGCGGCAACGGAACCGGGTCATTTCCTTCTCGTGTGTAGGCTGCTGCCAACACTGCAACACAAACTGCTCCATTTGGAGTGGTGTTGTGGCTGTGAAGAGTGGACTGGTGCTGCATGGTGCCACACTGCGTTCAGCGATGAATCGCAGTTCTGGACCACCCTGGTGGCTGTGAACAGTGGACTGGTGCTGCATGGTGCCACACTGCGTTCAGCGATGAATCGCAGTTCTGGACCACCCTGGTGGCTGTGAAGAGTGGACTGGTGCTGCATGGTGCCACACTGTGTTCAGCGATGAATCGCAGTTCTGGACCACCCTGGTGGCTGTGAAGAGTGGACTGGTGCTGCATGGTGCCACACTGCGTTCAGCGATGAATCGCAGTTCTGGACCACCCTGGTGGCTGTGAAGAGTGAACTGGTGCTGCATGGTGCCACACTGCGTTCAGCGATGAATCGCAGTCCTGGACCACCGTGGATGACCATAGTCGGTGACGAAGGCGGCGATCGGGGTAGAGGTCCCATTCTTCCAACAGCGGTGTTACTCTGGCCTCACGGTCTGGGGTGCCTTTGGGTATGACCTCATGACGCGGTTGTTACTGATTGAGGGAGCTCTGGCGGCATAACGCAAAGTCACGGACGTTCTGGATCATGATATGTTATTGCTAATGCGTCAGGACAGTGTGCGATTTTCCACAACCGTGGTCTTCGGCAGACATGCTGCGCCATACACATTCTTCGTTCTCTGATGGATGTCTAGTGGTGTTTATCCTTCGGCAGTGAGGAAGAGAATAACAGCAAGTTGATCCTGTCTGGACGCATTTGATAATAACGCCGCCATAGTTCACGTTTCCGCATTGACCGCATGCAAGTCGGAAACCCATGTCGATGCTCAAATACCTGCATCACAATCGCAATAGTTGCATATGCGGTGCAGCAACACACTCAAACGGAAACTTTTTAATCGTCCCTTGTAAATATACTCGAGTTTGGTTGAAGTCGATTAAAACAACAATGAGCTCTAAAACCAAAAAGAACAATAACGTTTAACACAAACAAAAACTACACAGAACAATTCATTATAAGGCAGTAGAGTATTTAAAAAGGAGACAGATTGCTATCGGTTAGATCACAACCGAGGTAGATTATTCCTACACGTCGGTCAAGGCCCTGAAGATAGCGTAGTAAAACGCTGAAACTGGTTGGCAAATAAAATAAAGTTGGACACATCACTGCTGAAAGGTGTTTCATTTGACGACTTAATAATAATTAATAACCTCGTGTAAGACGCTATAAATCTCCCTCCAAATACTGTGGGAAAGAGCGCAGAGAGCAAAGAAAATCCATACTAAACTCACTCCATTTTTAAAAAAATAGTGGGCAAGTCCTGTGCAAAACACAGATGAGCCTTGGTGTCGGAAAAGGAAATATATTCAATTCAAATATGGCATTTTGACACCAGTGTCTCATGTGCAACACTTTTGCACAGAGTAGTGTTCCAAGGAGCCTACACAATTACACAAATTTTCGGTTACACAGTTACAAGATCACGCAAATGGTTCGAGGAAGTCAGTTGAGCAGTGTGGGACATCAATTTTTTTTTAAATATATTGAACGATGTATTGAATGCGAGATACGTGCTTGAAACACTAAGAGTCTTTCTGTTCTGTCCGCGCTGCCATTAAAATCTTCTTAGTGGTTTTATTTCTGGCTAGCGCATATAGCCATAATTCCACGAAAGCGTCACTGAGATAGCTCCTAAAACGAAGTGAGCGATGTGAGGCAGAACGAGCGCTTAAAGCGGATAGTGGCTTATCCCACAAGGGGAACTGCTTACGAAACTTTGTTTCGAACATTACCAAGCTACATTACTGGAAGGCGCAGCGAAAGTTCAAAGAGCAACTGCTCGCTTGTGATTTCTCAGCACATCAAAGGAAAGTCCCACCCACTCGTTCGTGAAATGACACATGAAACGAAATGACAGAGAACTGTGTTGTCAACAGAGAACTGTGGCAGCAGAACGGGTCGGTAAGAGATCTCAACATCAGTAGAGTAGTCGTTGGATGTTACCTGGCTGTTGGTGATGTGATTGTGAAGCCTAAAGGCGAAGTAACATCCACGGTCTACATCTATATAGATACTCTGCACGTACGTGTCGTTCAAACCAACCGATAACAAATCCAGCTGCCCGCCTCTAAATTGCTTCGAAGTCTTCCTTCAGTCCGACCTGGTTCGGATCCCAAACACTCGAGCAGTACTCAAGAATGCGTCCCACCAGCGTCCTGTATCCGGTCTTCTTTGCAGATGAACCACTCTTTCCTAAAATTCTGCCAACAAACCGAGGTCGACTATTCGACTTCCCTACCACAGTTTTCACATGCTCGATCCACCTCATATCGCTTTGAAACGTTACGCCCAGATATTTAAACGACTGGACTGTGTCGAGCAGGACAATAGTAGTATTGTATCCGAACATTAAGGGTTCGTTCTTCCTACTCATCCACATTAACTTACATTTTTCTACATTTAGAGCTAGCTCCCATTCACCATACCAACTGGAAATTTTGCCTAAGACGTCTTGTAACTTCCTACAGTCACTCAACTTCGACGCCTTACCGTACGCCACGGCATCATCAGGAAACAACCGCAGATTGCTGCCCATCCTGTCCACCAGATCGTTTATGTATATAGAGAACAACAGCGGTCATATCACACTTCCCTGACGATACCCTCGTCTCTGATGAACACTCGCCTTCGAGGACAACATACTGGGTTCCATTATTTAAGAAGTCTTCGAGCCACTAGCTTATCTATGAACGTCTTCCATATGCTTATAAGTTCGTTAACAGCCTGCAATGGGGCACCGTGTCAAATGCTTTCCGGAATTCTATAAATATGGAATCTGCCTATTGCCCTTCGTCCATAGTTCTCAGTATATCACCCGAGAAAGGGCAAGCTGAATTTCGCACTAGCGATGCTTTCTAAAACCATGCTGATTCGTGGACATAAGCTTCTCAGTCTCATGGAAGTTTAATATATTCAAACTGGTAATATGTTCAAGGATTCTGCAGCAAACCGAAGGTAGGGATATTGATCTGTAATTTTGCGGGTTCGTTACTTTACTGTTCTTATGTGCTGGAGTCGCCTACGCTTCTTTTCCAGTCGCTTGGGCCTTTGTGCTGGGCGACAGATTCGCGATAAATGCAGGCTAGGTAAGGGGCCAATGCCGCAGGTCTTTACAAAACCCAACTGGATCAAACCGCACCTGGTCAATTATTTGGTTCCAAATCTTTCAGTTGTTTCTCTACGCCGTTGATGTTTGTTACTATGTCGTCCATACCGAAGTCTGCCCGATGGTCTAATGACGGTATGTTTGCACGATTCTCCTGTGTGAACGATTTCTTGAACGTGATATTTGAAACTTCGGCTTCCGTTTTGGTATCTTCAGCTGCCACAACAGGTTGGTCAATAAGGGATTGAATGGAAGCCTTAGACCCGCATAGCGATATCACATAGGACCAGAATTTTGTCGGGTTCTCTGTCAGGGATGCGGATAAGGGATGCAGATTTGAATATTCCGTTTTTACCGACTGAGTTGCGGAATGCTAAAGAAACATTGCTCCGTTGTCTCTGTATATAGAAATGTATGTATAAGCATTAGCCAGAAGGGAAAATACCCCTGTTTTTCGGAAGTCGAAACTTTTGCATCACGTGCGCTTCTACCACGCATCTTAGGTACTCATGAGGTTGCCTTTGTTCGTCTTGATCATTGTACTGGTTTCGATCACTGATTAGTGAAAGATTGTTTGCGACGAAAAATGATATGCTACCATTATTGTCAGGGAATATGCTGCAAAATGATTAACACCAAAGCATTAATTTAATTATCTGCGAAATACTGTGTGTAGAAACTTATTTTTTTATCACTCAGTTAACTACACTACTGGCCGTTAAAATAGCTACAAAAACAAGAAATGTAGATGATAAACGGGTATTCACTGGACAAATATATTATACTAGAACTGACATGTCATTATACACTCCTGGAAATGTAAAAAAGAACACATTGACACCGGTGTGTCAGACCCACCATACTTGCTCCGGACACTGCGAGAGGGCTGTACAAGCAATGATCACACGCACGGCACAGCGGACACACCAGGAACCGCTGTGTTGGCCGTCGAATGGCGCTAGCTGCGCACCATTTGTGCACCGCCGCCGTCAGTGTAAGCCAGTTTGCCGTGGCATACGGAGCTCCATCGCCGTCTTTAACACTGGTCGCATGCCGCGACAGCGTGGACGTGAACCGTATGTGCAGTTGACGGACTTTGAGTGAGGGCGTATAGTGGGCATGCGGGAGGCCGGGTGGACGTACCGCTGAATTGCTCAACAGGTGGGGCGTGAGGTCTCCACAGTACATCGATGTTGTCGCCAGTGGTCGGCGGAAGGTGCACGTGCCCGTCGACCTGGGACCGGACCGCAGCGACGCACGGATGCACGCCAAGACCGTAGGATCCTACGCAGTGCCGTAGGGGACCGCACCGCCACTTCCCAGCAAATTAAGGACACTGTTACTCCTGGGGTATCGGCGAGGACCATTCGCAACCGTCTCCATGAAGCTGGGCTACGGTCCCGCACACCGTTAGGCCGTCTTCCGCTCACGCCCCAACATCGTACAGCCCACCTCCAGTGGTGTCGCGACAGGCGTGAATGGAGGGACGAATGGAGACGTGTCGTCTTCAGCGATGAGAGTCGCTTCTGCCTTGGTGCCAATGATGGTCGTATGCGTGTTTGGCGCCGTGCAGGTGAGCGCCACAATCAGGACTGCATACGACCGAGGCACACAGGGCCAACAGCCGGCATCATGGTGTGGGGAGCGATCTCCTACACTGGCCGTACACCTCTGGTGATCGTCGAGGGGAACTGAATAGTGCACGGTACATCCAAACCGTCATCGAACCCATCGTTCTACCATTCCTAGACCGGTAAGGGAACTTGCTGTTCCAACAGGACAATGCACGTCCGCATGTATCCCGTGCCACCCAACGTGCTCTAGAAGGTGTAAGCCAAATACCCTGGCCAGCAAGATCTCCGGATCTGTCCCCCATTGAGCATGTTTGGGACTGGATGAAGCGTCGTCTCACGCGGTCTGCACGTCCAGCACGAACGCTGGTCCAACTGAGGCGGCAGGTGGAAATCGCATGGCAAGCCGTTCCACAGGACTACATCCAGCATCTCTACGATCGTCTCCATGGGAGAATAGCAGCCTGCATTGCTGCGAAAGGTGGATATACACTGTACTAGTGCCGACATTGTGCATGCTCTGTTGCCTGTATCTATGTGCCTGTGGTTCTGTCAGTGTGATCATGTGATGTATCTGACCCCAGGAATGTGTCAATAAAGTTTCCGCTTCCTGGGACAATGAATTCACGGTGTTCTTATTTCAATTTCCAGGAGTGTATTTTCACCCAATTTGGGTGCATAGATCCTGAGAAATCAATACCCAGAAGAACCACCTCTGGCCGTAATAACGGCCTTGATACGCCTGGACATGGAGTCAAACAGAGCTTGGATGGCGTGTAAAGGTACAGCTGCCCATGCAGCTTCAACACGATACCATAGTTCATCAAGAGTAGTGACTGGCGTATTGTAACGAGCCAGTTGCTCAGCCACCATTGACCAGACGTTTTCTATTGCTGAGAGATCTGGAGAATTTGCTGGTAAGGGCAGCAGTCGAACATTTTCTGTATCCAGAAAGGCCTGTAAAGGACCTACAACATGCGGTCGTGCTTTATCCTGCTGAAATGTAGGGTTTCGCAGGTATCGAATGAAGGGTACACCCACGGTTCGTAACATATCTCAAATGTAACGTCCACTGTTCAGAGTACCTACAATGCGAACAAGAGGTGACCGAGACGTGTAACCAATGGCACCCCATACCATCACGCCGAGTGATACGCCAGTACGGCGATGACGAATACACGCATGCAATGTGCGTTCACAGCGGTATCGCCAAACACGGATGCGACCATCATGATGCTGTAAACAGAACCTGGATTCATCCGAAAAAATGACCTTTTTCCATTCGTGCACCCAGGTTCGTCGTTGAGTACACCATCGCAGGCGCTCCTGTCTGTGATGCAACGTCAAGGGTAACCGCAGCCGTGGTCTGTTCGTGCACATGCTTGTTGTCTTGCAAACGTCCCCATCTGTTGACTCAGGAGACCGCACCTCGTGGTCGTGCGGTAGCGTTCTCGCTTCCCGCGCCCGGGTTCCCGGGTTCGATTCCCGGCGGGGTCAGGGATTTTCTCTGCCTCGTGATGGCTGGGTGTTGTGTGTTGTCCTTAGGTTAGTTAGGTTTAAGTAGTTCTAAGTTCTAGGGGACTGATGACCATAGATGTTAAGTCCCATAGTGCTCAGAGCCATTTGAACCATTTGATTTGTTGACTCCGGGATCGAGACGTGGCTACACGATCCGTTACAGCCATGCGGATAAGATGCCTGTCATCTCGACTGCTAGCGATACGAGGCCGTTGGGATCCAGCACGGCGTTCCGTAATACCCTCCTGAATCCACCGATTCCATATTCTGCTAACAATCATTGGATCTCGACCAGCGTGAGCAGCAATGCCGCGATACGATAAACCGCAATCACGATAGGCTACAATCCGACCTTTATCAAAGTCGGAAACGTGATGATACGCATTTCTCCTCCTTACACGAGGCATTACAACAACGCTTCACCAGGCAACGCCGGTCAACTGCTGTTTGTGTATGAGAAATCGGTTGTAAACTTTCCTCATGTCAGAACGTTGTAGGTGTTGCCACCGGTGCCAACGTCGTGTGAATGCTCTGAAAAGCTAATCATTTGCATATCACAGCATCTTCTTCCTGTCGGTTAAATTTCGCGTCTGCAGCACGTCATCTCTGTGGTGTAGCAATTTTAATGGCCGGTAGTGTACTTACTTTACCACTTCACCAAGTAGATGTTGTCGGTAACTTTCTGTGCCCATCTCCTTGTTGAATGCTACCTTCAGAATGGGTGCTTCTGCACAGCATCAAGACTTGCTGCAGGCGGCTGTAGTGGGGGCCTCACTGTACCCCCACGCCACTGTAGCTGCCACATGGACGCAGTTACGCGAGGCGCAGCGTTACGTCATCACAATCTGCTGCATGGAGACAGCATACTCTTCTTCCTTCACTTCCCCTAGACATAAATCTCTTCGATGAATCTAGCGGGGTACAACAGTAACAAAATGCGTTTAAGATCCATCATCCAGTCGTTAGTGAAATCATTACCAAGCGGACAGCAACACTCGTACAGATTCCCGTATGGAGGACATAGTGATAGACAACCCTGGGGTTGTGAAGCAGCTGAATGGGTTGAAAATAAGTAAATCGCCAGGTCCTGATGGCATTCCAATTCTGTTTTACAGAGAGTACTCTACTGCATTGAGTCCTTACTTAGCTTGCATTTATCGCGAATCTCTTGCCCAACGTAAAGTCCCGAGCGACTGAAAAAAAGCGCAGGTGACGCCTGTATATAAGAAGGGTAGAAGGACGGAACCTCAAAATTACAGACCAATATCTCTAACATCGGTTTCTTGCAGGATTCTCGAACATATTCTCAGTTCGAATATAATGAATTTCCTTGAGACAAAGAAGTTGCTGTCCATTCATCAGCACGGCTCTAGAAAGCATCGCTCCTGAGAAACGCAACTCGCCCTTTTTTCACATGACATCTTGCGAACCATGTATGAAGGGTATCAGACGGATGCCATATTCCTTGACTTCCGGAAAGCGTTTGACTCGGTGCCCCACTGCAGACTGCTAACTAAGGTACGAGCATATGGGATTTCCCATTTGCAAAAACGTTTCAGAAGTATAACGTGCGCTTAAAGCAGTTTCTGAGCAGATCGTTACCGAGCTCTCGATTAACTGGCAGATCAGTGCTATGATAGTGAGTATTTCGAGTCGTAGGAGCTATTTCTACAAGTATAGCCTTGTACGGAGTTTAGACTTGTACGGGAGTGAAACGTAGGCGTTAAACAGTCCAGACTGGAAGATAAGAGAAGCTTCCTAAAACTGGTGGTACAGGAAAACGCTAGAGATTACATAGGTACATCGGAAAAAGAATGAAGAACCACCTTCAGTCGCAATTGTGATTGTGATTTTATTTCAAAGCGCGACGCACTTCGAATCCCGGGGGTTCATCTTCAGCTGTTTTGACAGCCTATAGTAATGTTTTTTAAATTTAGGTGAATTCTGGCTCTGATAAGAATTCATTGGAATATTATAAAGTGGCACATTTTGAATACAAGTTTACATAAACAAAATGAATCATAAAATAACACATTTTCCTGTAATGGATCATGGTTTTGAAGTACAGTATGGAAGCAGACATATTTATTTAAATATATACACCTTCCATTCTACAGCACATTTGTGAACACAAGTCAAAAGAAGTCTGAGATTTCCAAATGTAAAGATTTTGTGTTGCTACAAACATGCAGGTGTTACTATTTAAAAAGAAGATACAAATCTGTTATATTTTTAATTATACCGAGATATCACTTATAAAACAAATATTTGTGAATATGTCAAATGTGACTGTATGTGGTTGTACAATTAAATATTTGTTACTTTAGGAAAAAATAAACTTAGGCAAAGCATCACAAAGTATTGCCAACTTATTTAGAAGCGCCAACATTAAAACATGGTTTTACACAAACAACAAACTTGGACATGACTTACCTCACACAGTAAACACAACATCCCAATAATGCAACACAGGAAAAATATTACTTGCAATGTGACAGTTGCCGTGCATTTTACACAAGACCAACAGGAAGAACTTGCCGTCCACATTACAGAGAACACACTGACGCTTTTAGACTTAACAACTTTGACAAAAGAAACTTCCTACCGGTTTAAAAATGTGTGCCGGACCGAGACTCGAACTCGGTACCTTTCCCTTTTGTGGGCAAGTGCCCTACCAATACCATTCTGGAAACTTTGACAAATCTAAACTAGCTAATCAGATATGCCTTAGCAGACACAGACTGTCATCCATACAGCCTAACTATACTCCATACAGAAAACCGCAGTGAAAAAGTCTACCTACTAGACAAGTACAAATAATGTTACACAAAGAAATATCTTCTGGAAACATGTTGAATAAACCAGCTGAGTTTAGCAACCACGGTTTTTTCAGTAGTTTTAAAGCTTATTTCTTCCTAAAGTAACAAATATTTAATGGTACAAACACTTGTTAAACATACAGCCACATTTCACACATTAACAAATATCTGTTTTATAAATGATATCTTTGTGTAATTAATAATATAACTGCTTTGTATCTCCTCGAAAAGATAACACTGTGTATTTATAGAAATGCAGTATCTTTATATTTGAAATTCTTTCATTTGTTTTGACTTGGGTTCACAAATTTGCTTTAGAATGGGAATTGTATATGTGTGTAATCAGACTGTACTTCAAAACTATGTGTCCACTACTGGAAAGAGTAACTTATTTTTCGATTTATCTTCGTTTTGTAGACTTATATTCAGAACGTACCGCTTTGAAATATACGAATGTAATCTTACCAGGAGCATAATTAACTTAAATATGAAACGAAAGAAATTGATGTAGACTGTCAAAGCTCCTGAAGATGAGCCGAAAGAGCTCGAAATGCATCGTACACTGAAATAAAAATGGCTCTGAGCACTATGGGACTTAACTTCTGAGGTCATCAGCCCCCTAGAATTTAGAACTACTTAAACCTAACCAACCTAAGGACATCACACACATCCATGCCCGAGGCAGGATTCGAACCTGCGACAGTAGCGGCAGCGCGGTTCCAGACTGTAGTGCCTATAACCGCTCGGCCACTTCAGCCGGCTGCACTGAAATAAAATCACAGTTATGACTGAAGGCGATTGTTCTTGATTTTAAGAAAGTAATAAGGCCGCGGAAGAAACACTGATAGCAATGGATAAAATTAAATAATGAGGAGGCACTGAACTGAAATAGTGGGACGAGTAATTTGTGGCGAACTTGACTAAAAGGACTCCCTTGATAGACAGCTTCATCGTACTAGTCATGGGACTGAAGATCAAAACAACAACAACAGTTCGAGTCCATGTCAATGGTATATATTGTTGTTGTTGTTATTGTTGTTGTAGCGGTGATCTTCAGGTCAGAGACTGGTTTGATGTACCTCTCTATGTTAGTCTAGCCGTTTCATCTCTGCATAACTGCCACAACCTACATCAGTCTCAACCTGCTAATAGTACTGAAGCCTTGGGCTCCTTCTACAATTTTTATGCTCAAACACTTAGCTCCGTTAACCAGCTGATTCCTTGATGCGTCATGATGTGTCCTATCAACAAAGCTGTGCTTTTAGTCAAGCTGTGCCACCGATTTCTTTTCTCCCCAATTCCCTTCACTGCCTGCCCGCTTGATCTAACCGCCTAATATTCACTATTTTCCTTTAGCATCAAATTTCAGGCTTCCGTTCTCTTGTCTGTTTGTCGTCAATGTTTCACTTTCGGTGAAAGGATCTCATTTACGAATCTAATTCCCATAGGATCAACTGATTTAATTCGGCTACATTACGAGTGTTTTACTTTTGGTCTACATTCATCTTAGATCTTGTCAAAACGCTGTCCATTGCTTTAAGCTGCCTTTGACAGAATCAAAATATCGTCGGCAGCCCTCAGCGTTTTCGTTTGTCTCCCTGAACTTGAATTCCCTTTCCAAATTTTTCCCCGGTCCCCTTCACAGCTTGATCATTGTGCTTACTGAATAACATCGGCGTAGGCCACAAACACGTTTTCAACCGGTGCTTCCCTTTCATGCCCCTTAGTTCTTACAAATGCCGTATGATTTCTGTACAATTTGTAGATATCCTGTCGTTCTCTGTATTTTCTCACCTACGTTTACAGTTTCGAAGATTGTATTCGAGTCATCACTGACGAAACCTCTCTCTAAGTGTACAAAATCTTTCGTAAATTTGCCTGTCTGTAACGTATGTTGTAAAATAAGTCATAGGGTCACTATTGCCTTACGTGTTCCTACAATTCTCTGGAATGCAAAAGGATCTTTCCCGAAGCCGGCTTCAATCAGTTTTTCCACTCTTCAGTAAGTAAATCGTGTCAGCAGTTCGCAACCACTAATCGTTAAACTGATATTTCGGCAATATTCAGTCCTGTCAGCACCTGCCTGGACTTTTACTGGAATTGCTACGTCCTTGCTTGTCACGGTTAGCTCTTTCAAAGACCTCAGTAATATTTCGGCAATGACGTCTGCTCACTGTGCATTGTATAGACGTCGGTTTTTGAATACTGTGTGAAATCCTTCCTTCAGTATCATATGTTCCATCTCATCCTGGTCAACTTCCTCTAACCTTTCTATAATATACTCTGTCCCCCCCTCTCTCTCTCTCTTCCTCTCTCTCTCTCTCTCTCTCTCACTCACACTCACACTCACTCACACACACACACACACACACACACACACACACACACACACACGCACACACTGTATTTTAATTTTTGTCTAGAACCATTTCGGTCAGTTTCAATTCATAGTCCTCTGTGTTGCCTTTTTTACGTCTACATTTGCTTTAATTTTATATTTATTCCTTTCGTGAATAAAATGCAATATCTCGGTTGTTACGCAACGATTTGTAGTGGGACTTGTCTTTTTGCTAGTTACATTCTATGCTGCCTTCACAATTTCATCTGTCAAAGCTGCCGATTCGTCCACTTTTGCAGCCCCTCCCCTGTTTTAGTTAATCATAGCCAAACACTTCCTTTAAAACTGTCAACAACCTCTGCTTCTTCCAATTTATCCAAGTCTCATTTTAGTTTTCTATCTTTCAGCAATTACTTCACTCTTAATCTGCATTTATTAACCAATATATTAGGGTCAGAACGGACATTTTCGCTTGGCGATAGATGGGTTTCGTGGTGATTCCGTTCCAGTCACGGAACGCCAAGTTTCTGACTTAGTACGTGGGTTATTAAATTGCGCAGTGAGTCTCAGTAGCATGTTTCCCCACAGATCACCTGATTAAGTGGAGAGGTAATTGAACCTGTTGCCCTGACTGCTACTGCTTCCCCTGTCTCTATGTGTATATCTATATGGCTACTCTATAATTCTACACTTACATCTACATGGATACTCTGCCAATCACATTTAAGTTCCTGGCAGAGGGTTCATCGAACCACCTTCAGAATTCTCTATTATTCCAATCTTGCATAGCGTGCGGAAAGAATGGACACCTATATCTTTCCGTACGAACTCTGATTTCCCTTATTTTATCGTGGTAATCGTTCCGCCCAATGTAGGTCAGTGTCAACAAAATATTTTAGAATTCGGAGGAGAAAGTTGGTGACTGGAATTTCGTGAGAAGATTCCGTCGCAACGAAAAATGCCTTTTTTTTAACGATTTTCAGCCCAAATCTTGTATAATTTCTGTGACACTCTCTCCCATATTTCGCGATAATACAAAACGTGCTGCCTTTCTTTGAACTTTTTCGATGTACTCCGTCAGTTCTACCTGGTAAGGATCCCACACCGCGCAGGAGTATTCTAAAAGACGACGGACAAGTGTAGTGTAGGCAATCTCCTTAGTAGGTCTGTTACATTTTCTAAAAGTCCTGCCAATAAAACGCAGCCTTTGGTTAGCCTTCCCCACAACGATTTCTATGTGTTCTTTCCAATTTAAGTTGTTCGTAATTGTAATACCTAGGTATTTAGTTGAATTTACAGCTTTTAGATTAGACTGATTTATCGTGTAACCGAAGTTTAACGAGTTCCTATTAGTACTCATGTGGATGTCCTCACACTTTTCGTTAATTCACACTTAAGTGCCTGGCAGAGGGCTCTGTGAACCACCATCAGACTATATTTCTTCGTTCCACTCTTTAACAGTGCGTGGGATAAATGAATTCTTAAATCGTTTTGTACGAGCTCTGATATCTGTTATGTTGTTACGAAGATCATTTCTTCCTATGCAGCTTGGCGACAATAAAATATTATCACGCGCAAAGTTGATGATTGAAATTTGGAAGACAGCAGCTCCTTTCGACCCACCTTTCTTCCACTTTATTTACTGATGTTCTAATCAATACCGAGATTATTAGAGAGGGCAAAGAATGGTTGTAATGCTGAATTCAGAAGTAATGAAATGCACGCGGTGACTTGAGTGGAGGAGACGAGAGCTGGGTTGAACGGGCGACATGTATGCAATGGGCAGCCTGGCCGCGTTTTATTAACGCAGTGGCCGACACCCAGAAGAGGGCGTAGCCGGAGGCACAGGGAGTCACCGGAAACGCACAAGTGGAGAGCCAGCAGCAGCGAGCCGGCTGTGTTGTCCCTGTACTGGGAGCAGAAACGCACAAGTGGAAAGCCAGCAGCAGCGAGCCGGCTGTGTTGTCCCTGTACTGGGAGCAGAAACGCACAAGTGGAGAGCCAGCAGCAGCGAGCCGGCTGTGTTGTCCCTGTACTAGGAGCAGAAACGCACAAGTGGAGAGCCAGCAGCAGCGAGCCGGCTGTGTTGTCCCTGTACTGGGAGCAGAAACGCACAAGTGGAGAGCCAGCAGCAGCGAGCCGGCTGTGTTGTCCCTGTACTGGGAGCAGAAGCGCACAAGTGGAGAGCCAGCAGCAGCGAGCCGGCTGTGTTGTCCCTGTACTGGGAGCAGAAGCGCACAAGTGGAGAGCCAGCAGCAGCGAGCCGGCTGTGTTGTCCCTGTACTGGGACCAGAAACGCACAAGTGGAGAGCCAGCAGCAGCGAGCCGGCTGTGTTGTCCCTGTACTGGGAGCAGAAACGCACAAGTGGAGAGCCAGCATCAGCGAGCCGGCTGTGTTGTCCCTGTACTGGGAGCAGAAACGCAAGACTTCTTTCCGAGAAGTTGCGTAGGAATGGTGAGAATGCGGGCGAGGCGAAGTGCAGACCATGTTTCAGCCGGGGGGCCTCATATTGTCTCGCGTTTCTGCTGAGATCGGTATCTGCTTCTCGGCGAAAACGTTTCTCGGGGACACAGCTGGTGGACGGACGCCCGCTGGCGGAGAATGCTACGGCGCTTTTCTTGTTTCCAGGTCACGAAGGCGAGCTGGTCCGCGAGCTTCCCCGCGTGCGAAAAGTAACAGCGTGTCTACTGGACCGCAGTGTGTGATGTAAGAAACTGTCACAGCGGACACCTGTCGATGAACTAGGTTTGGAAGAAGTTTTTTTCCGTCTTAAAGAGAGAAGTCGTGTAGTACGCGAAGTGATACATGAGTGTTTTCCGATCTTTCGACTGGCAGTTTTACACTACTGGCCATTAAAATTGCTACACCAACAAGAAATGCAGATGATAAACGGGTATTCATTGGACAAATATATTATTCTAGAACTGACATGTGAGTACATTTTCACGCAATTTGGGTGTATAGATCCTGAGAAATCAGTACCAAGAACAACCACCTCTGGCCGTAATAACGGCCTTGATACGCCTGGGAATTGAGTCAAACAGAGCTTGGATGGCATGTACAAGTACAGCTACCCATGCAGCTTCAACACGATACCACAGTTCATCAAGAGTAGTGACTGCCACCACTGACCAGACGTTTTCCGTTGGTGTGAGATCTGGAGAATGTGCTGGCCAGGGCAGCACTCGAACATTTTCTGTATACAGAAAGGCCCGTACAGGACCTGCAACATGCGGTCGTACATTATCCTGCTGAAATGTTAGGTTTCGCAGGGATCGAATAAAGGGTAGAGCCACGGGTCGTAACACATTTGAAATGTAACGTCCACTGTTCAAAGTGCCGTCAATGCGAACAAGAGGTGACCGAGATGTGTAACCAATGGCACCCCATATGATCACGCCGGGTGATATGCCAGTATGGAGATGACGAATACACGCTTCCAATATGCGTTCAGCGCTATGTCACCAAACACGGATCCGACCATCATGATGCTGTAAAGGGAACATGGATTCATCCGAAAAAATGACGTTTTGCCATTCCTGCACCCAGGTTCGTCGTTGAGTACACCATCGCCTTCGCTCCTGTCTGTGATGTAGCGTCAAGGGTAACCACAGCCATGGTCTCCGAGCTGATAGTCCATGCTGCTGCAAACGTCATCGAACTGTTCGTGCAGATGGTTATTGTCTTGCAAACGTCCCCATCTGTTGACTCAGGGATCGAGACGTGGCTGCACGATCTGTTACAGCCATGCGGATAAGATGCCTGCCATCTCGACTGCTAGAGATACGAGGCCGTTCGGATCCAGCACGGCGTTCCGTATTACCCTCCTGAAGCCACCGATTCCAAATTCTGCTACAAGTCATCGGATCTCGACCAACGCGAGCAGCAATGTCGCGATGCGATAAACCGCAATCGCGATAGGCTACGATCCGACCTTTATCAATGTCGGAAACGTGATGGTACGCATTTCTCCTCCTTACACGAGGCATCACAACAACGTTTCACCAAGCAACTGCTGTTTGTGTATGAGAAATCGGTTGAAAACTTTCCTCGTGTCAGCACGCTGTAGGTGTCACCACCGGCGCCAACCTTATGTGAATGCTCTGAAAAGCTAACGTAACTGCCATGCATTTCCTTCTTCCCGCTAGTTCTCGGTCGCTCTGTGCAGGGGCACTGAAGAAACGACTGCAGCGTTTTCGATGGGAAACTTTGATCACCCACAACACAGCTCGTAGTTGTCTCCCCCTGGGCGTCAGCTCTGCTCACGTGAACCGCTGGCTACGAAGACAACATTTTGGCACAGACAACGACCTGTAGACTAGCGTAGAGAATTTGCGGAAAGTACTGGTGTCTGGCTGCTATGACGAGAGTACTGGAAAGTTGGTACAACGCTATGACAGGTGTCTACGTCGGAGCGGCGACTACATAGAGAAGTAACTTGAAGGTGTAGCAAACTGTTGCAAACGAAACATATTTTATTTTTAGATTGGGTTCCATTTCGTGTGCGATAGGACCTTACTTTCCAAATAGTTCTCGTAGTAGTAACCCCGTAGAGAGTAATGCAATGTGAAACGTCCTCTTAGAAAAATTATACATGACTCTACTTAAACTGACACATAATATTTTTTAGCGCAACGCAACCTGACTTTCAATAATCCGTACGAAAGAATGGCCCTTACTAACATTAACCTATACCTTTCACAAATCACTTACCTCACCAAAAATCGTCGTTACTCGAACTACTGCAATACAGCGAGCGCCACTACTGCCAGCTAAATAAAAGATTCAAACTACTGAAGGCACTAGCTACTGATAGGCATAGTTAGCAAATGAAAGGTTTTGATAGAGAACAAACAATTTATTTACCTCAATAGTGTTCAAAAGTCATAATGTATATAGCAGTTCATGACTTCCAGTCTTACAAATTTCAAAACTCAGCCATCTCTCTCCCCACATCCACCACTGCTGGCGGCTCACTTCCAACTGCGCAACGTTGTTAACATCCAGCTGCCCAACACTACAATGACAGACAACAATGCAGACTAGCCACAGACTGCACACAGCACAGCCAGTGATTTTCA
Organism: Schistocerca gregaria; assembly: GCF_023897955.1. Classification (NCBI taxonomy): domain Eukaryota; kingdom Metazoa; phylum Arthropoda; class Insecta; order Orthoptera; family Acrididae; genus Schistocerca; species Schistocerca gregaria. Next base: position 1,081,636,442 of record NC_064920.1, on the reverse strand, counting down.
TACAGCCTAATTACAAATGTGTCGTCTCAGTGACACTCCACAGGACCATCTTTTATAGTCATTTACGTTACCATAACCTGTGCATAGTTTTCATAATAGTGACATTGAAGTCCTGGTTCTGGGTCTTAGACTTATTGAGAGGCAGTGGTTGATCCGAGGCACCCAAATGCCTACGAATTTCATGTAAAGATCTCGCCGCAACAAAAAAAAAGTCTTTGATTTAATGATTGCCATCGCAACTAGCTTATGACTCTGTCTCCTACTTCGCATTAATACAAAACGAGCTGCCCTTCTTTGAACTTTTTCGATGTCCTCTGTCAATTCTGTATGGAAAAGATGCCACACGGCACAGCAAGTCTAGCAGAGGACGAACAATCGTAATGTAAGTAGTCTCTTTACTAGACGTGTTGCATCTTCTAAGCGTTCTGCCAATAAAACATAGTTTTTGGTTTGCCTTCCCACGACATTGTCTATGTGACCCTTCCAACTTAAGTTGTTTGTAATTGTAATTCCTAGGTGTTTACTGGAATTGACAGCCTTTAAATTTGTGTGATTTATAGTGTAGCCGATTTTTAACGGATTTATTTTTGTGCTCGTGTAGACGACCTCACACTTTTCATTATTTAGAGTCAGCTCTCATTTTTCGTGCCATACAGGAATCGTGTCTGAGAAAGTTTGGAATTGACTCTGGTCTTTTGATGATTTTACTAGGTAGTAAATGACTGCACCATCTTCACAAAATCTAAGAGGACTGTTAAAATTGTCTCGTAAATCGCTTATGTAGATTAGGAACAGCAGAGGACATACGATACTCCATTGGGGAACACCAGATATCACTCCTTTTTCACTCTATGATTTTCCGTCGATTATTTCCAGATAAAAGCCAACTTACCTGAACATCTTCTGTTGTTTCGGTCAGGTAATGTTGTAGAACAAGGACAGGAAGGAGACCGCCAACTCGTAACAGAAAGCCAAAAAGCTAGTTGAGCGTATGTACACTGGCTGATAAGAAAAATTAAGCAGCCGTAAGGGAATGGAGAAAAGAAATGAAGCTTCACGGGCTGAAGAGTAGGTAAAGCTGTCACTCTTAATCATTTTCAGTGAGCAGGCAGCAAGCACGCCCTGCAAAGGGCTTCAAACCGTGTTTCATGCAAACGGGAATTTACCTGCCGCCATAACCCCCTGATACAGCAGACTAAAACACTTGATACTAATGTTAATAGCTCCCTTTATACTGTTACAGGCTGTTTTACCACGATATTATCTTGTCCATTGTACATTTTCTCACAAACTGAAGTCATTGACTCACTTTACAGTCTGTTTTACCACGATATTATCTTGTCCATTGTACATTTTTGAAGTCATTGACTCACTGCTACGAACATGATACACTGGACAGCTTTCTTCTATTTCGTTGAAAGCAGAGTCCGTTGTGGTACGATTTTCTTCTTTGGCACACTGCCGTTTCCGGAATGAGGAGCTTTTCATTCTCAATGCGAACTGCAGTTCACTTTGATTTTATAGAATTAGGTGTTGTCGAAAAACATACTTCACTAGCTGTAGAGCACTCTTTGATTAGACCTAATACCTTAAATCTTGATTGTGTCATTTCGTTCTCTCGAGAGCGCAGACTCCTTACCGTTGTGATGTTTATTGACGTGCGCCGGTATTCCTGCTCGTTCGTTCAGGGCCAGATGACCAGCGAAAAGTGCCTGGAGATGCTCCGGAGAGGGATGCAAGACTTTCCTGAATGTCGACCGCCATAAGACATGACAGCCATAAATGAAGATGCGAGGTGACACTTCATTTCAGGGTAGCACTCCTTTGGTTCTGATCCGCGCAACCCTTACAGCACAGAGTTCGGGCGACGATATTCCACGCCCCATTTTGTTGCCCTTCATGACAAGCCATCGTGGGCTTACATTTCAGCAAGATAATGCTCAACCGCACATGGCGACAGCGATGACTTATTGATTCCATATTTTTAGGTTTCCAGAAAGCTTCTAACAATATACTTCACAAGCGACTTCCAATCAAATTGCGTGCCTATGCAGTATCGTCTCAGCTGTACGACTGAACTCGGGGCGTCCTGTCAGGAAAGTCACAGTTCCTACTAACTGACGGAAAGACATCGAGTAAAACAGAAGTAATATGTGGCGTTCGTCAAGAAAGTGTTAAAGGCCCTCTGCTGTTCTTGGTGTACACGAACAACACAGGTGACCATCTGAGTACACTCTTAGGCAGTGTGCAGATGATACTGCCATTCGCCGTCTTATAAAGTTCTCAGATGATCGAAACAAATTGTAAACTATTTAGACAAGATAATTACACTGAAGCGCCAAAGAAACTGGCATAGGCATGCGTATTGAAATACAGATGTGTAACAGGCCGAACACGGCGCTGCGGTCTGCAACGCCTACATAAGGCAATAAGTGCCTGGCGCCCAAAGCCGGCACCAGAGCAGGCAGCGCAAAAGAACACGACTACAGACTCAAGACAACCATCAAGGACCGGTAGCGCTAGCATAACACCAAAAGAATCGACCCACGGGCCAACAGGTGCACCCACGAAGGCAAATCAGCAGGCAACCCAGCCACAAACTAAGCAATCGAAAGAGACAGCTGTCATTACCACCAAAGTGAGCGCACCACTTAAACCAAAAGAAATAAGTTTGCAAGCCACACAACCAGCAAGCGCCCCTGAACAGTTGGTAAAATCTCCATCCATGCCGCCTTCACCAAACACAAGGACAGGAACCACACAAACCTCACGCCCACTACAAAAACGAGGAAGAAGAGTTCCACCAATAACGGTATATGAAACTAAAGGGTACACCACCCTAATAGGACAAATTCAGAGCAAACTAACTGGTGCTCTTAGCACAACGTACAAAGGGGACCATATAGTCTACCAGGCGACCAACGCAGAAGACTTTCTCTATCTAAAACAAGAATTCAGAAAACGAAAGTTTGAATTTTTCACTTACAGCGATGACCCGAGAGGCACACTAAAAGTAGTCATCAAACGCCTCACACCCCACTGGACTACAGAAGAAGTTAAAGAAGCACTTATTGCCAAAGGCTTCCCAGTCAAGGAGGTATACCAGATGGCAAAACCAGTCACCATCACCACAGAAACGGGCGACGTCATCCCACAACCCCGAAATAAAATGGCAAATTTTCAAATAAACCTGCCAAACACTGCAGATGCACAGAAAATCTTTAAACTCGACAGACTACTGCACATGACGGTTTCAGTCGAAAGATTTCGGAAACCAAGTGGCCCTACCCAATGTTATCTCTGCCAGAGGTTTGGCCATGGCGCAAAACAATGTGATCTAACACCAAGATGTGTAAAATGCGCCGGTCCCCATCTCTCCAGCGCCTGCACAAGGAAGCCTAGTGACCCACTAGTCTGTGCAAACTGCTCTGGAAACCATCCAGCTTCATTCAGGGGATGTCCAGTTAGACTCAAAATCGCCGATGCGCGAGCCCAACGTACAGCAGCTACTGCAAGGGAACACCAAGTCCCCACCTCAAGACAGCAAAGACCACCAACCATCGCTCACCAGGGGATAAGCAACAACAGACCCCAAACCCCACCTATGCCTCCAAGCCTAGCAGAGGAGAGATACCGCCCTCTGCCACCCAGAGTAGAAGAAAACCCGCCAGGGACACAAACCGAAGCTCATGAAACTTCACCCCAAGGAGTTAAATCGATGGCGCAAATAGTAAAGGCTTCCACCTCAATCTGCACACCCACCATCAGACCCCACCCACAATCGCGCCCACAATCAAGACCAGAAGTCGTGAAGCAGCAAGCGAAAGCAAATGTGAAAATGGCCCCCCCACCAATAGCTCAAAGCACATCATCGTCATCAGTTCTTCCCCTACCCCTGCAAACCTGCACTACACAGACGAAAGCCACAATACTACCCCCAAACCCAAATCAAGAGCAAAGAAAATCCACCCAACATCAGGCAAAAGAAGAAGCTGCTCTCCCAACCAGTAACACGGCAGAAACGACGGAAACAACCACTCTTCAGGCGAATACCACCACACCTGAGCAACCGACCGAGCAAACAGACGAAAACGGGAGCACAGCAAACTCCACCCCAGAACAAGAAACTCAATCCACCCCACAAACCTGTGAGCAGACACAAGAACAGACACAAGATGCTGAACCAAAGCAAATCTTGGAACAAATCTGGGACTTCCTCAAGTCACTAACCAAAATAAACTTCAGAGTCATATTTGGCAAACTAAAAGACGCCTTCACACAGATCATGGCCGCCCCAGACATGATGACAAAATTCACCCTGCTTTTCACCACCATCTTGCCAATCTTCTGCAGTGGAGGATAGAAGCAAACACCCACAAATAACCATTTGGAACGCCAATGGCATTTACCAACAACGACACGAGCTGGAACTCTTCTTGGAGGAACATGGAGTGGACATAGCTCTCATTAATGAAACCCATCTGACCCCAAACCAAAATTTCCAGATCCGTAACTACGTCACACACAGAACAGACCGGCCAAACCGCCCAGGTGGTGGGACAGCAATCCTTGTAAAACAGAGGATATGCCATCAAAGAATAACTCTGCCTCAGCTCCAAGTAGTAGAAGCAACCGGAATCGAACTCCTCATAGAAGGCCACGTCACCCATCTCATCGCTGCATACAATCCACCTCACCATAACATCCCTACCATAGATCTAGACGCCTTATTAAACGGAAACCACAGAGTCATTATAGGGGGGGACCTAAACTCAAAGCACAGAGCCTGGGGTTGCCGCACCACGAACACCAGTGGTAGAACACTCTTAAGATACCTGGACAATGATCCAGACATTGAAATAGTCGCTCCAGAAGAGCCCACTCACTTCCACTACGACTCCAGATGCCGGCCAGATATACTGGACGTCTACCTACACAAGAACATCTCTCTGGCCATAACAACTGAAGTAGTGAATGCCCTTGACTCGGATCATAACCCGGTTATCCTTAGATTCGAGGACGATCGGGATGGTCCGGAGACGAGAAGGAGAGTTACATACCATACCAACTGGGAGCGCTACAAGACGCTCATCGCCCACCACATACCTAACATTGCTCCAGAGATGCCCCGTAAAAAGGACATCGACCAAGCTATTCAAGAATTCACCCATATAGTGTCCTCATGTAGCAAAATCGCAACGATAAAGATCACACATGAGCAAGGAAGAGGCGATTTACCACCTGACCTGGCCCAGCTCATTGCGGACAAGAAGAGAATCCGAAAGCTCTGGCAACGATTTCGAGATCCTCAAGACAGGAGAAACATGGAAAGGATGGCCAGAGAAATACGGCAGAGACTGCAAATGCTCAGAAATTCCCGCTGGGAAAGAAGCCTGCAGGAGGCAAACACAAACCCGGACCACCTCTGGAGCAAAATTAGAGCCAGAAGGCAACCCCGGAAGGCCATCAATCCTCTACACGGAGAAAATGGTATCGTGTACTCGCCAGAGGAAAAGGCAGACGCCATGTCAAGCACGCTCGAGCGCCAATTCAGAGAAAACATAGCGGATGAAGACGAAGAGGAAGTAGAGAGGAACGAAAGAAGGGTCCGCCGCTATCTCAACAGAAAACTTCGACAGAGACAAGACACCTTCTTCACCCCAGTCAGCGAACGTGCAGTTGGCGCTCTTATCAGGCGAATCGGCAACTCCAAAGCCCCTGGTCCCGACAGTATCAAACCTCCCTTCCTCAAAAACCTTCCTGAACCCGCTATATCACATCTCACAGCCATACTAAACAACTGCCTAAAAATAAACTATTTCCCTTCAGCCTGGAAGGTTGCAAAAATCATCTCAATCCCTAAACCCAATAAAAACCATCTATTCCCACAAAACTACCGGCCAATCTCCCTGTTAAACCACCTCTCTAAAATCCTAGAAATCTTGATACAGATCCCATTGTTGCACTACCTCCAAACAAACAACATCCTCTGCCCCGAGCAATTTGGTTTTCGTGCTGGACATAGCACCATACATCAGGCCATTCGCCTGATAGAGCACATCTGTACAGAGAAATCCCAAGGACATAGCACAGCTGCAATATTTCTAGATATTGAAAAGGCGTTTGATCGAGTTTGGCATGGCGGCTTGCTCTACAAAATGTTCCAAGTAAACATCCCAACCCACATAGTAAAAATTATTAGATCCTTCCTCACAAACAGAAAGTTTTACTCAACAATAGAAGGCGCTGAAAGTGCACCGAAAACAATAGAAGCAGGGGTACCACAGGGTTCTGTGCTTGGTCCCCTCCTATACCTCTTATATACTAACGATGTACCTAAAGCACCAAGAGGAAATATAGCGCTGTATGCAGATGACACAGCGTTATATCACAGCGGCAGAAATTTAAATTACATAGTGGCCAGCCTGCAACGACACTTAGAAGATATGATCAAATGGTGCAACGTCTGGAAAACGAAGATAAACCCTGACAAGTGCCAGGCAATAATATTCACAACCAAACGCAAACAGCCACTTAGGAACTTAACAGTAAACAACCAAAATCTACCGTGGAGAGAGACAGTCCAGTACCTAGGCCTAAAATTGGATAAACACCTGACATTCAAACAGCATTTAAATGAGGCGTGCAACAAGGGCGCTGCACGCCTCTTCCAGCTGTACCCCCTGTTAAAAGGAAGGGGTCTCACGACAGCAACGAAAATCAAGACATGGAAGGCAATTATCCTACCGGTTATACTATACGGATCGGAGGCATGGAGTATGGCCGCTGACACAAATTTAACAAAAATCGAAACGTTACAAAACAAAGCATTTCGCATCATAGCTGAAGCAAACCGCTATACCAGCAATGAAGAAATCCGAAACATGTTAGGACAACCCACCATCTATCATATCATCCAACAAAAATCAATCAACTTTTATGAGGCTGCACGCACATCACGATACCAACTCATCAACACCCTTGGCAGGGAAATCCACCCCCAAATTAAAACCCCAAAAACAACCATCAACCGAATCTTTAGGATCTAGATCTAACAAAGTTCAACCTCCTTACAAACACCACCATCTAAGCACCTCACAAAAATATCTTACCTACATCACTCATTAGGAAGGAGACCCCAAAATAATTACCAAAAAGTTAAAGCTCCGAAACACAAAAGAAAAGAGGAGAAGACAGAGTGCAAAAGGCACTGGTTCTTCTAAAACATGGGGGAAACCCAGCTAATTCGACTCGGCAGTTGTCAGGTCGCTTACTGCTGCTACAATGGCAGGTTGTCAGATTTAAGTGAATCTGAGCGTGGTGTTACAGTAGGTGCACGAGCGATGGGACACACCACCTCCGAGCTAGCGATGAAGTGAGGATTTTCCCGTACGGCCACTTCACGAGTGTACCATAAACATCAAGAATCCAGTAAAACATCAAATCTCCGACATCGATGAGGCTGGAAAATAGATCCTACAAGAACGGGACCAACGACGACTGAAGAGAATCGTTTAACGTGACAGAAATACAAATATTCCGTTAACTGCTGTAGATTTCAACGCTGGGCCATCAACTACTGTAATCGTGCGAACCATTCAACGAAACATCATCGATATGAGCTTTCGGAGCCGAGGGCCCACTTCATGACTGCACGACACAAAGCGCTACGCCTCACCTGGGGCCATCAGCACCGACACTGGACTGTTGTTAACTGGAAACTTGTTGCTTGGTCGGACGAGTCCCGTTTCAAAAATTGTACCGAGCTGATGGACGTGTACGGGTATGGAGACAGACTCATGAATCCATGGACCCTGCATGTCAGCAGGGGAGTGTTCAAGCTGGCGGAGGCTATCCGGTGGTGTGGGGCGTGTGCAGTTGGAGTGATATGGGACCCATGACATGTCTAGATATGGCTCTGACAGGTGACACGTACGCAAGTATCCTGTCTGATCACCTGCATCCATTCATGTCCATTGTGCATTCTGACGGACTTGGTCAATTCCATCAGAACAATTCGACACCTCAAACGTCCTCAATTGCTACAGAGTGGCTCCAGGAACACTGTTATCAAATTAAACCCTTCCGCTGGCCACCAAACTCCCCAGACGTGACATAATTGAGTATATCTGGGATACCTTGCAACGTGCTGCTCAGAAGAGATCTCCATTAATGGATAGCCTTGCAGGATTCATGATGTCATTCCCTCCATCACTACTTCAGAAACTAGCCGAGTCCATGGCACGTCGTGTTGGGGCACTTCTGCGTGTTCGCGGGGGCCCTACACGATATGAGGCAGGTGTATTAGTTTCTTTAGCTCTTCAGTGTATGTGATGCGAAAAGTGGCAATTGGCTTTAAATAATGAATAGTGTGATCTCATCCACATGAATACCAAAAGGAATCCGCTAAATTTCGTTAACACGATAAATCACACAAGTCTAAAGGCTGTGAATTCAACCAAATACCCAAGATTTACAATTATGTACAACTTAACTTTGAACACCGCGTAGATAACGTTAAGGGTGAAAGCAAACCAAAGACTAAGATTTATTGGCAGAACACTGAGAAAATGCAGCAGGTCTACTAAAGAGACTGCCTCGTTACACCTGCATGTTCTCTTCTAGAGTATTGCTGTGCGGTGCGGCATCCGCATCTGATAGGATAGACGGAGGACAACGAACAAGTTCAAAGAAGGGCGGCTCGTTCTGTGCTATCGCGAAATTGGGGAGAAATGTGCACGGATATTATTCACGAACTGGGTGAGTCATTAAAGGAAAGGTGTTTTTCGTCGCGACAGGATCTTCTCATGACATTTCAGTAGCCTATTTTCTCCTCAGAGTGTCAAAGTATTGTATTTGCACCCACCTGCATAGGGAAAAATGGTCATCGTAATAAAATAAGAGAAATTAAGCCCGTAGAGAAAAAATTTAATGTCCGTTCTTCCTGCACGGCACTCGACAGTGGAACGGTATAGAAATAGCTTGATGAACCCTCTGCCAGGCAGTTAATTGTGAATTGCAAAATAATCATGTAGACGTAGAATTTTTACTGCTTGTTATTGTGCTTGCCAAACCCTACCTTGGCCAGCAAGGTCACCATATTACTCCCCAACTGAAAAAGTTTGGAGCATTATGCTCAGGACCCTCCAACCAGCCCGGGATTTTGACGATCTACCGCGCCAGTTGGACAGAATTTGGCGCAATATTCCTCAGGATAAGACCCAACAACTCTAACAATCAACGGCAAGATTAATAACTCCAGAGGTTGACGTACGCGCTATTGACTTACTCAATTTCTGGAGCTCTTTCTCTTGAATAAGTCACCCATTTTTTCTGAAATTGCATTTGTTTGTCTGTACATGTACATCAAATTTACCGACTTTCGTCCCACTCCGATAATTCCTTCGTGAAGCGTAAATTATTTTGTCTTTGAGTGCATTTTGGGGCGGAAACTAAGTTCATAATCTAACAAGAACACACAGGTTAAGTTTCGATAGGAATGTCAGGCTTCTCTGTTTTCACCAGACAACAAAACGTCGAGAATCACTGGTTCACACAGCAAATATTAGATGACGAAAGCAGTGGACCCCCGATACCAGTGGACTGTCTACATGACGTTCGGACTTGGACAGACTTGGGCGTCAACATCGTTCAGTGACGACGCTAGCGGCGACTTGTTTGTTGTTGACCCAAAGTGTAAACAAACGGAGACGGCCGGCGATGACGCGTGCCGCTGCGGGCCCACGTCAGAGGCGCAGCCAGAGCTGGCGCTGCAGTTGGCACCCCTGTCGCCTCGCAGCGGGTCATTTCCTCTCGTGGCCATCCTGTCGCGGCGCCCACTCATGGCCGCGCACATTCCGCGCCGCCCTCAGCTGTAAATACCAGCATGCTGCGGTAACCATCAGCAAGCCCACAGTGCAAACGAAACTGCCTTTCGCTAGAAGGCGACATGCAGTAAGTGTGGCACTTCAAGACAAGGAGCAGCATAAGACTGCGTCATCGAAATTTATATGTTCTATCAGACAATCTCACAGTATATCAGGGAGTGTAGGTCACTAATGACAAGCACATTTGCCTTTCACACAATGATACTGTGAGGCACAATTTTGAGGCATTGCAGAGCGGTGTTTTAAGCGGTCGTGCAACGAACCATAGGGCACATCCGTATCGTGAAAGTTATATATACACATCTCGCGGTTGACTGGAATACTCTCTTTAAAATTCTGGAGTTGGCAGGGGTAAAATATAGGGAGCAGGGGTAAAATACAGGGAGCGAAAGGCTATTTACAATTTGTACAGAAACCAGGTGGCAGTTATAAGAGTCGAGGGACATGAAAGGGAAGCAGTGGTTGCGAAGGGAGTGAGACTGGGTTGCAGTCTATCCCCGATGCTATTAAATCTGTATATTGAGCAAGCAGTAAAGGAAACAAAAGAAAAATTTGGAGTAGGTATTAAAATCCATGGAGAAGATATGAAAACTTTGAGGTTCGCCGACGACATTGTAATTCTGTCAGAGACAGCAAAGGACTTGCAAGAGCAGTTGAACGGAATGGACAGTGTCTTGAAAGGAGGATATAATAAGAACATCAACAAAAGCAAAACAAGGATAATAGAAGGTAGTCGAATTAAGTCGGGTGATGCTGAGGGAATTAGATTATGAAATGAGACACTTAAAGTAGTAAAGGGGTTTTGCTATTTGGGGAGCAAAATAACTGATGATGGTCGAAGTAGAAAGGATATAAAATGTAGACTGGCAATGGCAAGGAAAGCGTTTCTGAAGAAGAGAAATTTGTTAACATCGAGTATTGATTTAAGTGTTAGGAAGTCATTTCTGAAAGTATTTGTATGGAGTGTAGCCATGTGTGGAAGTGAAACGTGGACGAAAAATAGTTTATACAAGAAGAGAACAGAAGCTTTCGAAATGTGGTGCTACAGAAGAATGCTGAAGATTAGATGGGTAGATCACATAACTAATGAGGAGGTATTGAATAGAATTGGGGAGAAGAGGAGTTTGTGGCACAACTTGACTAGAAGAAGGGATCGGTTGGTAGGACATGTTCTGAGTCATCAAGGGATCACCAATTTATCACTGGAGGGCAGGTTGGAGGGTAAAAATCGTAGAGGGAGACCAAGAGATGAGTACACTAAGCAGATTCAGAAGGATGTAGGCTGCAGTATTTACTGGGAGATGAAGAAGCTTGCGCAGGATAGAGTAGCATGGAGAGCTGTATCAAACAGTCTCAGGACTGAAGACCACAACAACAACATCTACCTCGGTAATGTTGGATCTTAAGTTCGTTGACATCCATTCTGTTTGAAATTAATTTTCCAGTTCAGTAATTACCAAAGAGGTAGAAGGCTACACAGAGGCGACATTGCGACTGCAGTGAAGGAATTTGGAACACTGCTCCGCCGTGTTAACCTATGGGCGTAGTGAAGGATACTGATAGATACTGCGTCAAGTAACTACGAAATAGCGCGTAGCTCTTAGTGTCTAGCAATTACAACTAGAAACGAAATTATGTCTCATCATAGAGGACAAAATTGTTCCTATATTAATTCGTAATCCGAAGTGATCTTCCCCGCTGTCGTCTTTTAAAGTAACAACACAATATCTTGTTTGTTACTTCATACTGTGTTACCATGTCGATTACATCCAATGCAAAGACTTTGTGTACGACAATTATTAACTAATGCTGAATACGTCATGTCACGTCATAATATCTGTGTGGTCAAGCTAATGTTTTTATGATTATAAAGAAGACTTCTGTCAACTTTTTCAAAATTTGAAAATGTGAATGTAAATAACTGATCTTCTGTACGGGTGCATAATACAAGGCGTGTATTTTAAGTACGTACCGTTTTAAAATTAATAAAAAACGTGCTAAGATATCTCAATAATTTTATTTTTACACGAAAACCTCCACCTTAATCTACATAGTTTCCGTCAATAAGGAGGCACTTGTCATAACGCAGTACCAGTTTTTGAATACCCTGCTGATAGAAGTCTGCCGCCTGACTTGTTAACCACTGCATCACCACTGTTTTGACTTCGTCATCGTCTTGAAGACGCTGACCGCCCAGGTGTTTCTTCAGGTGCAGGAACAGATGGTAGTCATTGGGCGCAAGATCGGGGCTGTACGGGGGCCAGATTCACCCAGAAAAGTGAAGTTTAAGCAAACAATTTCTGCCCGGAAAATCATGTGCATAGTTTTTGGGACAGAAAAGGAGTATTGTGTAATTTTTGCCTCGTAATAAGACAATCAAAGTACCAGCTTACTGTAAAACATTGCACAATCTGCGCCGTTCAATTCCGAACAAAAGACGTGGCAAGTTGAGTAAGGGCAACCTCGATGCAAGATTCAAAATGGTTCAAATGGCTCTGAGCACTATGGGACTTAACATCTGTGGTCATCAGTCCCCTAGAACGTAGAACTACTTAAACCTAACTAACCTAAGGACATCACACACATCGTCGGCCGCAGTGGTCTCGCGGCTCTAGGCGCGCAGTCTGGAACCGCGCGACTGCTACGGTCGCAGGTTCGCATACTGCCTCGGGCATAGATGTGTGTGATGTCCTTAGGTTAGTTAGGTTTAAGTAGTTCTAAGTTCTAGGGGACTAATGACCACAACAGTTGAGTCCCATAGTACTCAGAGCCATTTGAACCATCACACACATCAATGCCCGAGGCAGGATTCGAACCTGCGACCGTAGCAGTCGCGCGGTTCCGGACTAAGCGCCTAGCATCGCTCGGCCACCGCGGCCGGCTTGCTGCAAGACAATGCCCGTCCGCATGAGGCGAATCGGAGCAAAGATCTCATCACATCTTCTCGATGGGAAAGTCTAGATCATCCTCCGTACAGCCTCGATCTTGCGCCCAGTGACTACCATCTGTTCCTGCACTTGAAAAAACACCTGGGCGGTCAGCGTCTTCAAGACGATGACTAAGTCAAAACAGTGGTGATGCAGTGGTTACGAAGTCAGACTTCTGTGAGGAGAGTATTCAAAAACTGGTACAACGTTATGACAAGTTCCTTAATATTGACGGAAATTATGTAGAAATGTAGATTAAGGTACAGGCTTTCATGTAAAAATAAAATTATTGACATATCTTAAGCACGTCTTCTTTTCATTTCAAAACGGTACTTACTTAGAAAACACGCCTCGTACAATTTCGAACGTCGCACTTTACTTTGGCGCATCGTCTTGCCTCGGCGCACCACAATGTTAGGAGAGCACTTGTGAGCCTCTCGTGGATATGTACACGTAACAATGTCCTATGCAACAATTTTCTGGGGTAACTTATCACTTACAAAGTACTGATTGCAGCAAATCGAGCCGTAACACTGACGTTCCTCCACGCATGTCGTGTAGGTGCCTCTTCAAGGAGCTAGGCATTTCAGCTGCTCCAGCACAGTACACATTCTCGCTAATGAAATTCGTCATTAATAATCCATAACAATTTGAGAAGAACGATGACGTATATACCTACAACAGTAGAGGGAAAAATGACCTTTAGTATCCAGTTTTGAAGCTTTCACTGGCTCAGATAGGAGTTCAGTACACAGCAACAAAGACTTTTGATCATTTGCCCAATAACATAATGTCTGATAGGTAGCGAAGGAAGTTTTAAATCTAATTTAAAACCATTTTTCCTCGATAACTCCTATTCCTTGACGAATTTCTGCTTAAAAAATGGTAGCCAAAAAGGAATTAAAAAAATAAATAAACCAAATGGAACTGCATGAGTAGGACTAAAGATAATGTGTTCGTACCCTAGCGTCAGAGTAAATTATTCTGGACTGATTGTATTTACCTTCCTCTTTTCCTACAGTCATGTTCTGCTTCGAAAGTAACTCCAAGCAACTCCAGATGTTGCTTAATATTTTAACTGTAGAGTTATTGCTGTTCAGCATACGTGTTAATTGACGTGTGTCCTGCTCACTTTACATTCCACATGATTATTCCATTAATACAATAATTTAACTGAAAAAGCCGCAGTTGGTTAGTTACTAGATTTACTTACTTACATAGAACGGCCCCGATGTTAATGTTTTCGTGGTTAATTGGCTTTTAACGTCTTGGAAGTGTAAATTAAAATAGTTGAAGAGTTGTGTTTGCTTACATTTCATTGCGAAAAGATTCAGTAATTCTGACAGCGAAAGAGTGTTGAAATTTTGCTTGCTTCAGTCATATTGGTTCTCAGCAAACTAAACGTGAAATTAGTGCCACTTCAGTGGAGATGCAAAAATATTTTTCATTTTTCCCTTCAGGACGTCCAAAAGTCTTCGTCATTATCAAATGTTATTGAAAAGGATTTACGTACTCTTCAAGATAGTGTTGGAGAGAGTGATGCGAAGGGTGGAGTGTGATAACCGAGGTGGCACTCTGTTTAAGCGTATGCACCAAACTCTAGCTTATGCCAATAATGTGTGTATGCTGTCTAGAAGTTTGAAAGAAATTGATGAAGGATTTGGCAGACTGGAAAAGGAGGCAGAACAGTTGGGACTTAGAGTAAACAACACAAAACACAGTATATCTTTGCTTCCAGGAAAAATGCTGTTATTAAAGAGAAATATATTAAGTTGAGCAGAGGCAATTATGAGAGATGTGGGAAGTTCCCATACCTGGGAGTGGTGGTTACGGAGGATAGCAGAATAAGATAAGAAATAAAATCTAGGATTGCTGCACGAAATAGAGCTTACTCGGCCCTGATCAAGATCCTTCAGTCACGCAGCCTGAGCAGAAAATCGAAGGTGACTATCTATCGAACAGTCATAAGACCGGTGGGTAATGTATGGCTCATAAACATGGACAATGACTGTAGCAGAAGAAGAGCTCTTGAGAAGATGAGAGAGGAAAATATTAAGAAAGATTTTTGGAGCCGTGTATGAGGTGGGGCAATGGAGGATAAGGAGAAACAAGGAATTGGAAGAACTGTATAGAAATCCTGACTCGGTGACTGTGAGGTGCAACAGATTGAGATGGTTGCGCCATGTAGAGCGAACGTCGGAGAATCGAGCTGTCAAAAAAGGTTTACGCAGAAATCCAGGTGGCAAAAGGAGCAAAGGGAGACCCCGGAAACGATGGCTGAAGGATGTGGAAAATGATTTGAGAAAGATTGGAGTCAGATGGAGGAAACGAGCAGAAAATCGTCAGGATTGGACTGTGACCATCAGAGAGGCCAAGGCCCTACATGGAGTGAGTAAGTAAGTAAGGTTGTTTTGATACCCACCCCAGATGTGAATACCCACACTGTTGCTTAGTGGGCAATACAAAGGAATCTGAAAGGTAAGTGAGATAAGCCGTTAATTGTTGATGAAAAGCGTTTGCCGGCCGTAGTGGCCGAGCGGCGCTAGGCGCTTCAATCCGGAACCGCGCGGCTGCTACGGTCGCAGGTTCGAGTCCTGTCTCGGGCATGGATGTGTGTGATGTCCTTAGGTTAGTTAGGTTTAAGTAGTTCTCAGTCTAGGGGACTGATGACGTCAGATATTAAGTCCCATAGTTCTCAGAGACATTAGAACCAGTTTTGAAAAGCGTTTAGACAGCTACCTCCTCTACACGCTTTGGGAAATGACGATAGTTTTTGCAAGGATTTGGGAAAATGTCAAAATTAAACATCATTGAAATAATTGCGAAATCAGTAACAGTTCCATTGAAAGTAATCGTCGATAGTGTTAAAGTATAAACTTGCTACTCTCGTCAAGTGCGCAGTTCACAAGTCTGTAGCAACTCATAGTTGGGGCAAGGTCACAAACCTTACTCGACGCAACTTGATACACGATAGGTAACAATTAGAAACAACAGTAAAAAATAAAATTGCGAGGTAGTTAGATCAATGTCTTTTCAAAGGAAACATACCGGAGTTCACCTTCATTCATGAAGGAACATAATGTAAAACGTAAATCTGGTTTGGTGGAAGGGTTTTGATGCGTCTTTCCCCGAATACGTATCCAGCGCTCAACCTTGCTCGGTTTTACAACTCCAGTGGCCTCCCACATTTGCATCACACACACAGAAGTTGGTAGTAGAGCTTGATTGACAAGTTGTAGCAGTGGCGTCGTATCCTTTATGTTGTCGTGTCCTAAATCAGTGCTGTCTCTTGAAAGACGCCCGCTTTACCCGGAGTGTCTTCCACAGTCGCGCACTCGTGCGCCACGCGTAAGTCACGTGTCAACTCAAAGACGATCCCACCCTATGTAGAGGGCCTGTATAGGCCTATTTATACCCCTACTCGATTCTGCCTGTTGGAGCTCCGCATCTTTGCAATAGGAAACGGTAGGTACCTGTTAGGAACCCACGGAAACTTTAAGCGGTGCCGACCGGTCAGAGGCATCGGCGCATAATTTTCAACTGGACGTCTCGTGCAGTTTGAACACAAAGCACTCTCATTCGTGGTAGCATATATAGCAGACGTGATGTATACATTGGTGGTTCCAAGATGGGTGCATTCCACCGACATCTTTCAGCACCATGCTGAGGTTACAACAGGCGTCGAGCATTCTGTATATACTGGCCTGAATGAAAATCATGTGTGATTTGAGGTTATGTTGAATCGAGTCCTTTCCGGACTGTATTTCTCATTCACACATGCCATTAAGAATGTTATGTTTTTGTGCTGGCTTTTGCTCTTATCAGAAAACATGTTGGTTGGTATCCGCTTCTGAGTTAATCATCCATAAACTCAAGCGACTTAACAGTTTCTTTAACTTGAAAGGTAGTAATATAAAAAATTGTTAATTTATTTTGAGTCTTCTCTTGCTGAGGGGATGTTACACGGTTTAATCCGATATATGTGCATTCTAAGACAAAATAGAACATGCACCACGAAGGATTTATCCATATGGGACGAAAATCGGTAGATATGATGTACATATACAGAAAAACAAATGAATACAGTTTCAGAAAAATTGGATGATTTATTAAAGACAAAGAGGTTTACAAATTGAGAAAGTCAGTAACGCCATGGCCCACGTCTGGCCCTTATGCAAGCAGCTGTTCGGGTTGGCATTGATTGATAGAATTGTTGGATGTCTTCCTGAGGATTATCGTGCCAGATTCTGTCCAACTGGTGCGGTAGATCGTCAAACTCCAGACCTGCTAGAGGGGTGTGCCATAATGTTCCAAACGTTGTCAGTTGGGGAGACATGAGGCTAGCTTGCTGGCCACAAGGTAGGGTTGAGCAAGAGCGAAGAAAAGCTGTAAGAACTCTGACCGTGTGCGGGCATTATCTTGCTGACATGTAAGCCGAGGATGCCTCGCCATGAAGACAACAAAACGTGACTTAGGATATCATCGGCGTACCGCTGTGCTGCAGGGGTGACAACCAAAGGGGTCCTGCTATGAAATGAAATGGGTCTCCAGAGCACCACTTCTGGTTGTTGGGACGTGTGGCGTGCGACATTTGGGTTGACATCTCACCACTGTCCAGGCCGTCTTCAGGCCAAATGTGTCCGACCCTACTGCAAACGTCCGTGTTAGTGTAAGGAGGTCAATGGTAGTCGGCGCAAAGCGAACCGCGAGCTCAGTCACCTTTCTGGGAGCCGCCTATGAATGGTCCCTGTGGTCACTGAAGCACCAATAAGCACGTCGGATTGGAGGAGGAGGAGGAGATTAGTATTTAACGTCCCGTCGACAACGAGGTCATTAGAGACGGAGCGCAAGCTCGGGTGAGGGAAGGATCGGGAAGGAAACGGCCGTGCCCTTTCAAAGGAACCATCCCGGCATTTGCCTGAAGCGATTTAGGGAAATCACGGAAAACCTAAATCAGGATGGCCGGAGACGGGATTGAACCGTCATCCTCCCGAATGCGAGTCCAGTGTGCTAACCACTGCGCCACCTCGCTCGGTCGCCGTCGGATCGTTGATAATGATGAATCCAGTGTTCTGAGTGCCTCTTTGATGATTTCTCGGTTTTCACGTTCCGTCGTCTCTCCAGATCGACCACTTACTTACGGACACTGTGCTCGACCATGATTCATGCAATCCTGCCAACACAGTCGAATAGTTGCAGCGTTCCTTTTCAAATGTCTAGCAGTTCGCCGATTACTCCGACAGGCTTGTTGGAACCCAAAACCTCTCTCAAATGCTAACATCCCCGTATAATGTTACATTACATTACATTCATCGTTTTCTATAGATCCCTTGGAGAGGAGTCTCTGAGATGTGGAAAGAGTCAAAGTGGTCTTCTTTTCTTTTTTTTTTTTTTTTTACTCAGCTACATGGATATTGTACAATTCTAATGCAGACAAGGTTATGAGCTATAAGATATTCATCGATGGATCACTTACAAGAC
Source organism: Schistocerca gregaria (assembly GCF_023897955.1). Lineage (NCBI taxonomy): Eukaryota > Metazoa > Arthropoda > Insecta > Orthoptera > Acrididae > Schistocerca > Schistocerca gregaria. Next base: position 1,081,618,147 of record NC_064920.1, on the reverse strand, counting down.
CTTTGATATGCTCTGTTAACTTACTGAATATGTGAGTACCCATGTATTTGACTCCTTTTTGTACTTATGTTAAGCTTTTGTGTGTTTGTGTGTGTAGTGAGTGAAGTGCTATGAAACAATGTGTGTATAGTGCGTGCAGTGACCGATAGATATGAGTGAACAATGTGGCATTACATTATTTAATAAGTTATTTGTAAACAAAAGTATTGTATAGCAGGAGTAAATCTAATGATTGTCTCTAACTAGAAGTCTGTAAATATATGTGTTTACTAATTAGTTTATTTTAAATTGGTCTAAACTTGTAAATACTTTGACATGTCCTATATCCTTGTAAAAAGAGATCTATGGATGAATAAACCTACTACTACTACTACTACTTTTATAGTTCTTATTGTTTTTGGTTCTGGTACTGTAATAGTGTTTTTCACTATTTTGAGTAAAAAGAGACATGTTGGAAATGACGAAGGACATCAGTAAGTATATGTATTGAGAAGTAGTAGTTAGAATACCAAGTTTCGTAAAGAAGTCTCTGCATGATGACCTAGGACTGACACCAGATATAATTCTAATGACTCGCTTATTAATTTTGAAAATGTTCTCTTTGTGAGAGGAGTTTCCCCAAAACATGATTCCATACACATTAGTGAATGGAAGTGGGCCGAATAAACTTTCTTCATTTCTAAATCACCTATTTCTGCTATCATGCGTACTGAAAATGTAGCTGAACTGAGGCGTTTCATTAAGTCTACACTGTGAGTTTTTCAATTTAGGTTGTGATCAATTTGTAGCCCTAAAAAATTGACACTGTCTACAGCTTTAATTTCATTATTTGAATACGTGTACTTATAGGGTCAGGTATTCTTTGTGAGGTACTAAACTGTATGTACTGGATCTTGTCAAAATTCAGTTACAATCCATTTGCTGTGAACCACCCACTGACACTTACAAATATTTTATTACTGTTTTTTATACCAATACTTGTATCATCTGCAAATAAGACAAAATTTGCATTTTGTGACACTGCCTATGGATGTCCATTAGTATATAACTGGAACAACAAGAGACCTAAAACAGATTCCTGGGGCACCCCTTGTCTGCTGGTTTCATATTTTGAATGACTATTGTTATGTGGTAAGCCTGATACAGACACACCCTGTTTTCATTTAAAAGATAGTATGAGAACCATTAGCTGCACCTATCTGCTGGGCGTAGTTACTATTCAACTGACTACACGGAATGAAATTCGCAAAGAATTTATGGCCTGATATCAACATATCCAGTGTTTACTATCCTTGCCTCCTGCGCGGTGAAATTGCGCTGGAGCATCACACGTTCATCCACAGGCCGCCAAAGTTTTCATCTTTACATTTGCCGTCCGTACTTGTTTGAACATCATGTTTGCGACCAATTTACATAACTTCTACTTCGTTTTTTGTTTTTTTCTCCTTTTGCTCTTAGAGTGTATTTATCCGCGACGGGTAATACTATGTACAGGGTGTTTCAAAAATGACCGTTATATTTGAAACGGCAATACAAACTAAACGAGCAGCGATAGAAATACACCGTTTGTTGCAATATGCTTGGGACAACAGTACATTTTCAGGCAGACAAACTTTCGAAATTACAGTAGCTACAATTGTCAACAACAGATGGCGCTGCGGTCTGGGAAACTCTATAGTACGATATTTTCCACATATCCACCATGCGTAGCAATAATATGGCGTAGTCTCTGAATGAAATTACCCGAAACCTTTGACAACGTGTCTGGCGGAAAGGCTTCACATGCAGATGAGATGTACTGCTTCAGCTGTTCAATTGTTTCTGGATTCTGGCGGTACACCTGGTCTTTCAAGTGTCCCCACAGAAAGAAATCACAGGCGTTCATGTGTAGCGAATAGGGAGGACAATCCACGCCGCCTCCTATATGTTTCGGATAGCCCAAAGCAATCACACGATCATCGAAATATTCATTCAGGAAATTAAAGATGTCGGCCGTGCGATGTGGCCGGGCACCATCTTGCATAAACCACGAGGTGTTCACAGTGTCGTCTAAGCCAGTTTGTACCGCCACAAATTCACGAAGAATGTCCAGATAGCGTGATGCAGTAATCGTTTCGGATCTGAAAAATGGGCCAATGATTCCTTTGGAAGAAATGGCGGCCCAGACCAGTACCTCTTGAGGATGCAGGGACGATGGGACTGCAACATGGGGCTTTTCAGTTCCCCATATGCGCCAGTTCTGTTTATTGACGAAGCCGTCCAGGTAAAAATAAGCTTCGTCAGTAAACCAAATGCTGTCCACATGCATATCGCCGTCATCAACCCTGTGCACTATATCGTTGGCGAATGTCTCTCGTGCAGCAATGGTAGCGGCACTGAGGAGTTGCCAGGTTTGAATTTTGTATGGATAGAGGTGTAAACTCTGGCGCATGAGACGATACGTGGACGTTGGCGTCATTTGGACCGCAGCTGCAATACGGCGAACGGAAACCCGAGGCCGCTGTTGTATCATCTGCTGCACTAGCTGCGCGTTGCCCTTTGTGGTTGCTGTACGCGGTCGCCCTACCTTTCCAGCACGTTCATCCGTCACGTTCCCAGTCCGTTGAAATTTTTCAAACAGATCTTATATTGCATCGCTTTTCGGTCCTTTGGTTACATTAAACCTCCGTTGAAAACTTCGTCTTGTTGCAACAACACTGTGTTCTAGGCGGTGGAATTCCAACAACAGAAAAATCCTCTGTTCTAAGGAATAAAAACATGTTGTCCACAGCACACTTGCACGTTGTGAACAGCACACGCTTACAGCAGAAAGACGACGTACAGATTGGCGCACCCACAGACTGCGTTGTCTTCTATATCTTTCACATCACTTGCAGCGCCATCTGTTGTTGAAAATTGTAACTACTGTAATTTCGAAAGTTTGTCCGCCTGAAAATGTACTGTTGTCCCAAGCATATTGCAACAAACGGTGTATTTCTATCGCTGCTCGTTTAGTTTTTATTGCCGTTTCAAATATACCGGTCATTTTTGAAACACCCTGTATATTGTCTCCTCAAACATTATAATGAACTTTCCAACGTTTGGTCTTCGCGAATTTATTATATTTCACTTCTTCCTTTGCTCATAACGTCGACCATGCCTCACACGAAAATACTTAAGATTAACTTGATAAGATGTGATCCATTGAATTATATTAGGAGGCTCGTTCAGTAACTAATGCCCCACATTGTTTTAAAACGCCATTAGTATACATAGACAAACGTCTTTGTTGGTACTTCACATTTCATGTTTGTTCTGTGCCCCGGTGAAGTTTCGAATCGTTCTGGCAGATGGCAGAGCCGTAGTACAGCGTCAAAATGGCGTCTACATACGACTCACGTTACAAGCAGCGTGCTGTTATTGAATTCTTGTGTGCAGAAAAAGAAACCGTCGTGAACATCCATAAACGTTAGCGTGCAGTGTTTGGCGAGGCTGCAGTTGATAGGAGTTTGTTGGGCGTCGGGTAGAGAAAGTTGCAGCCTCAGGAAATGCAGAAACAGAGCTCCATGCTCACCCACTGCTCCAGACATGCTGAATCGTGTGGTTGCCATTATTCGTGCCGACCGGCGCATCACAACTAGACAGTTGGCTGAACAGTTGTTGGTCAGCATTGGAAGTGCGTCTGCAATGATCGAGAGTCTCGTATATTCAGAGAGGTGCTCACGATGGGTTCCACGTATGCTCACAGCGGACCACAAGATTAAAAGATTCTGGCGTTGTGTGTTAGCGAAACCGCCTCTGTTCCAGTTTCCCTTCCGTTGCTTCACACTCTAGTCCTGAAGGCGGAATGTGGACTTCCCTTGCGTGTAGGAATCCACTGCACACCGCGCCGTGACGGTTTTCCCGTAGCGTTTCGTACTCACAGCAACATTTTCTCTGCGGACGAACACGGCCTTCACCCTGTAGTTCGCAGTTTCTTCACAGATTGGCTCCCTCGAGATGTACTGGCGCTACACAGGGCATAGGACACTTCCTAATATAGTTTCGGACCTCCTTTTTCCCGGCGTACGGCACTGGCATGGACTCAACAAATTGCTGGAGATTCCCTGCAGAAATATTGAGCCATACTGCCTCTGTAGCCGTACATAATTGGGAAAGTGTTGCCGTTGCAGAACTTTGTACACGAACTGACCTCTAGACTGTGTCCCACAAACGCTCGATGGGAATCATGTCAGACGATCTCGATGACCAAATCATTTACTCGAGTTGTAAAGAATGTTCTTCAAACCAATCGCGAACAAACCGGCGACACGGCGCACTGTCATCCACAAAAATTCCGCCATTGTTTGGCTGCAAATGGTCTCCAAGTAGCCGAAGATAACAATTTCCAGTCAATGATCGGTTCAGTTGGACCAGAGGAGCCAGTCCATTCCATGTAAACACAGCCCGCACCATTACGAAGTCACCAACAGTGAAACCTGGAAGTCAAGGAAGGCAGGATTCGGTTACGATTGTGGACGGCGCCATAATCAGTTACTGTTGGTTCCCTTTTGCAATTACACACATTTATTTTAAAACGGTAATTTCAGACTCAGCAATAAATAAAGATATCACGTTATTAATGAAGGAATAAACAATTGAGTAATTAATACTGCTTTCAGTGCGTTACAATTTACCAAATGACCATAAAATACAGACACAGTAAATAATGTTTTAAAAACAAGCCAGTGTGATCCCAATTAGAATTTTAAGGCAAGTAACCACAGTCAAGGCTGAAGGCCTTTAACGCTAAGAACAGCAATTATTAAAAAAATTAACAAACATGCTGTAAAACTGCAATGCAATAGCCAGGTTAATTTAAAAAGGATAGGCAACTGATCACCGAACAGGTGAGACAAAATGATGGTAAACTTGGTAGCACAACCATTTAAACCTACTGTAACGCCAAGAATGACAATTATATAACAAATTAAAAAAATACAGTAAAACAGCAAATACAACAGCAAAGGTTAATTTAAAAGGACAAGCAACTGATCACCAAACAGGTGAGACAAAATGATGGTATACTTCGTAGCATAATCATTGAAACCTGCTGTAACGCCAAGAATGGCAGTTATATAAAAAAATTTAGAAACATAAAATAAAACAGCAAATACAAGAATAAAAAACTAGGGCCAGTCACAGACATTGCACCAGGAATTGACCTCTGAGTAGGTCCGGCAAAAAACACTTTCGCGAGCGATGAGGTAGGCAGCCAAGAGCAACATTCGCATCACAAGATGGTAACTCAAACTAGTGGCAGTCAAACGAGTGACTAATGATAGTCTTGCTGAGGCTGCCTGACGTCCAATAAACCAAAAGCAAAGATGTAAAAATACGCCAAAGCCGGAACAGGCGGTCTGGACTCCGCCTGCAGAATACTGTGCTTAGAGCGCCCAGAATGAGAAAGGAATCACTCCCACCAGAGTAGAAGAGTCGCCAACCAACCTACAATCAAGAAAGCTGTCAAAACTACACACTTCACCGGACAGCAGCGGCAAGGCGAGGAAACGTACATCGCCATTACAAACACTAATCTCCAGGGCAGGTAACTGGGGCGTCAGCAGCCAACAGGCAGGAAAAATAGCGCTCGTTGAACTTAACAAGTGGTCACAAACTGAACGCAATAAATAGTCATTAGAAGTCCAGGAAAGGTAATTAGATCCGCCTTCCCCAAGCACTCCACTCGCTGCTCTTCGCCTTGGCAATACTACGAGCAGCAACACGAACCCAAGTCACTGGAGAATCGCAAGATCTAACAGTGGTGGAGGTTTCCCTAATTGAATCGAAATGCACTCAACTTAAGGCTTGCAGGATCCGGTTTACGACGAGGTCGTTCACCCTCGTGACCACAGGCCTTCGATCTGGCAGTGCAGACCGGCTCCTTCTGAGTCCCCAACCAAACTGCCATATTCACACGACACGGAAAAATAATGACGTCGTCCCAAAGATAGGACAACAGTTCTAATGTTGTTGCTTTATTTAGGATTGTGAGAGCGGTGCTGACAGACAATAAAAGCGGGTTAAAAGCTGTGAGCTATCTGAGGAAGTTAACGTTGCATTACTGAGCAACTGTTTCACCAGGTATCCAGTCTAGCTTGCCAAATTTCCAACCAGACTAAAATTAATTATAATCTTTTAATAGTCATACGAAAACCGGTGATACGTATATAAAAAAGAGAATTAAAATAAAAAGAAATAAATTAGTTTATATTTGGAAATTTGTTTTAACATTGATCATTGAAATTTCAGCATATTAAACTTGAGTCATAACTAAGCTGCTGCCTTATTTAGGATTGTGAAAATGTGAATTTGTAATCTTACGGAACACATCAAATAGGGATCCAAGATTGGGAGACTGCATACAACACTACATTCATAAAATAACACACGAAGAACATTAAAACATATGCAAGAGGAAGTTAACCACAACCAACCGATTCAATTTTCACCCAAAGAAGTTACGTTTGTAGCGCAATCCTGTCCGTCATGTAATTACCACACACTGGTATACAAAATTCATACTAACTCTCTGAGAAATCTTCCCGAAAAGAATAGCTCAGGGCTACTTTGATGATTACACCACATGCTTCACGTGGTCAACTTGGTTTACACAAAGAGTGTAACTCCACAATAATTTTTAAAATTAAAATAAATTAGATCGAAAAGCAATTTACAAAAGAAAAACCTCGAACTGGTTACTATCGTCTTACTATTAACCTGATGGGTCAAACAATTGTATAAGCACGTGGTACTGGTCTCAAAAAGTACACCCCGCGTGGGTTGAACATAAAGAAAAGTTGCTATATTGAAAAATATTGTCAAGACGAGACGTTATAATCTCACGAACATTCGCATTTAAGATTAATGATCTTAGTTACAGTTACTGATCAACACGTGGTTCCACTTTACTCACAAAGTAGTGACAAAGCAACTACTGGAAGATATTCTTAAGGTGTCACTCGAAATACACTGCGTTGCAATTTAAGATAACATTAGATATTTTAGAGCTAAACCTGAAATAAAGGTGATTAAATTTTCAGTTAGGCTGAACTTAAGAAATCCATTGTCCTGCGGACTTACCAGACACGCGCTTAGCCGGAGATCTTACCACTTCAGACGCTCGCCGCGAACAGACTGACCTGCGCTCCTACCAAGGGTGCTTCCGTATACAAAACGGAAGTGACCAGAGGGGCAGCTTCCTATACCAACATGACAAGGGACGGACAGGACTGTACTAAGGATAGAAACCTCTTTGCTTCTAGAAAGCGTAGCTACCTGTTCCGACGTTGGTCCTACTGTTCTCTAGCAGACAGTCTTGTCTGCTACCATCAAGCATGCAACTAGAAATAAATTTGCTCATTCATTCTTTCACACAGAAGGAAAGGGGGATGACAGTATCTTATCATATACAGTATATAAAAGAAGGCGGATGTAGGTTCCGTATGAGACTGTGTGACATGAATTACATATATGAATTAGATACAAACTGTGCTTTAAAGTGTAGTAGTGTGACAGATCGTTCTTGTTTATGTGTAAAAGTAACACGTTCCACTGCTCAGTCTCCTCGCAGATAGTCAGAAACGCCACAGCAAATTTAGAAGAGGAATTTATACTGTAAATGACAACAGATTCAAGAAATTAACATGAAAGGAATCCAACAGAGACCTTTCACAGTTACTACATGTCGATAACCGCCGCTGCTGCCACTAGTGGACAGGCAACGCTTGTGAAACGAATGGCGCCAGTCCAGACGAGAAGAAGACAAACAACCTCAATCATGCCAACTAAAGGATACGGTCTGGCCTCCAACAGAGAGCAGAAACCTGCAAACAGGAGCCGCAGCACAGTTCAAACAGCTTGCACAGTGCCTTGTTGACAACTTGGGTCCATGCCTCCGTGGGGTCTGCGCCGCACTCGAACCCTTCCACCACACCTCACCACTGAATTCGGGACTAATCTGGCCATGCCATGTTTTTCCAGTCGTCTAGAGTCCAACTGATATGGTCACGAGCCCAGGAGAGGAGCTCCAGGCGATGTCGCGCCGCTAGCGAAGGCTGTCAGGTCGATCGTCTGCTGTCATAGCCCATTAACACCAAATTTCGTGGCACTGTGCTGACAGACACGTCCGTCGTAGGTCCCACATTCATTTCAGCAGTTATGTCTTTTAGGCTTCGAAACCCCACGCAGACGCCGCTGCTCCTGGTCGCTAAGTGGAGGCCGTCGGCACTTTGTTCTCCATGATACAGAGGTAATCACTGACATGTGGTATTCTCGGAACGTTCTTGACACTGTGGATCTCGGAATATTGAATTTCCTAACGATTATCGTTGTGGACTGCCCCATGCATCTAGCTCCAACTATCATTTCACGTTCAAAGTCTATTAATTCCCGTCGTACGGGTATAATCATGTCGGAAACTTTTTCACATGAATCATCTGAGTACAAATGGCAGCTCCTCCAAAGCACTGTTCTCTTACCTTTGTGTATGCAACACTACCGCCATCTTTATTTATGCGTATCACTATGCCATAATTTTTCTTACCTCGGTGTATAATATTACTAAGTTATAAACACAATCACAAGGACATATCCCAACATAACCCGTCTTAACCACCCTCTGGTCACATCTGGGCTCTAAGCACATATGCTGTACACCGTGATGTCAGGTGCATCAGATGATGCATTGGCATAGCATCCGGTCCTTGTGATTTTGTCACTAACAGGATAATAGAACGAAAGTTAACGGAAAATGGACGTTTTCGACTTGGAAATTGTATTCCAAAAAAATATCGCTACTTACCTGACGTAATATCCCATAAGTTACAATTACATCAAACAGATTAACTTTAATCTTTGATTTAGAATGTATGTTAAAAAATCAGTATACAGTTGTTCATTTCAATACCGTCCGTTTCCCACAGATCACGGTGTATAGACTGTTCTATGACATTTCAGGATAACTGTCGGATGTCAGTAACTTCCTGCCATGATATTTCAGCGAACTGAGGTCCATGTCACCCGTATACACCTGAGGTCCCTTACAAACCACGGACCTTGGCGAGTTGGGGTGGCTTGCGTGCCCCTACGCTACAGACAGCCACACACTAGGTCCCACCACACCGGAGGGGTATCTCTTGAGAAGTGAGACCAACGTGTGGTTGCTGAAGAGGGGAGTCAGGCTTTTCAGTAGTTGCAGGAGCAACAGTCTGGATGACCTTCTGCTATTTTGGTAAACAAGGAGAAACTACAGCTGGTATATTCCCCCCCCCCCCCCTCTCTCTCTCTCTCTCTCTCTCTCTCTCTCTCTCTCTCTCTCTTCGCACGTGAATTCCTCTTCTTGAGGAAGGCAAGGAGGAGTCTGTTGTTATTAGACATTTACTCCACTTGGATGGATTGAAAGTATGCTGGGACATTTAGGAATCACAGGGATGGTTGTGCATGGTTTGGTAGACTGGTGATTGCCGGTCAGAGACAGGCGGTAGGTTGGATAGATAATAGCTATGCGTCAACTAGGGGCCTTTACTTTACTGGTCCTGTTGACACCTGGGACTGCCAGTCAACGACTAACAGGGCAAGTGGTTCACAATGTGACGATGATGATGGGTGTCCGGCGCGGTAAAGAGGGGAGCCTTCTGGGTCCTCCTGGCATCTGGGTGCTTCTTCCTGACCTTCTTCTTCTTGGATGTGTCTGCTTGTGACACTTCGGGATCTGGCACGGCCTTCTAACTGGTGACTTCGGTGTCTTCAGCGGTTCTCGCCCCTTGTTTTTCGCTCGCGTTATCGGCTTATTCTATCGAGGCGACGATACCTTCCTACTCAGCAGGAGTCCGTTGAACGACCTGAGAGTGTCCAAATGCACGGACACTAGCTTCTGCAGCTGCGACTTGGAGAGGGGGCAGGGAGCCTCCTGGGTTGCCTTGGTCTTCGCCGCGACAATTATCTGTACGGCTGCGTCTGGCGTTACCACCCTCGTGCCTTCCCTTATTACTACAGGCCCCAGGCAGGCGGCAGTCTGCGTGTTGGCGTCGTTCTTCTGTACTGGGCGGGGCTGGATGGCCAGTGCGTCACGGAGACTGTGCACCAGCTGCAGAGTCTCGGCTAGTTCGGCTCGGAGTGTTGCCCTCTCTTCCGCAGTTGCGGCTTCGACGGCAGCAATTTCTTCGTCATCGGCGGCGCGGACACAGGCGCACGCCTCGCTGACTGCGTCCGGGGGAACAGCCGCGTCATCGACCACCCCCGATCAGCCGGGGACGAGGGGTGGCGAGGACGCAGCGGCCGCCGTTGTATCCGCCTTCTTGGTGGTCTTGCGTCTCCGACTTGTCTTCCCACCGAGACTCCAGTTCTTGACACAACTACAGCCTCGGCAATTCGCAGCGTGAGCGCCGCCACAGTTGGCGCATCCGCGAGTGGGGTCCTTCTTCGTACAGTGGCGCGAATCGTGTGCTTGCGCACACCGAAGGCACGCCACAGGGTTCCGGCAGTGCTTGGCAGCGTGGCCAAGTTTCTGGCAGCGGAAGCACTGCTCCTTCCGTTCCGTCGTTTTCTTTTTGCGTGCAGCATCTTGTGATGTGCCGAGCACGAGGCCCAGAAACAGCAGCAGGGCGGCGGCTTTGCCTCCCTTCCAAGTCGACCAGGCATGCTGGCCAGCGTCAGCGTAGGTAGCATGCGAGCGCTTGGCGTGCAGTGATCCGCTCACCTGCGCTGCCTGAGCGGGGCTCCCCCGAGCCGGTATATTCCCCAAGGTCACGCAGCTCTACTCTACTGCTTAATGACGGGATCTGCCTGGGTAAAATAATACGAAGGTAAAACAGCCCCACATTCGGATGTCCAGGCGGGGATGTCACCACGAGGAAAACCAACAGAGTTGACGATACGCTTTTCAGACGAGAATGTACAAGAAGCTTTGGAGATGTTTTGCAACAGAGTAATGTCGAAGTTTAGATGCGGTACCGACTCGAATAGGGAAACATTCATGGCACTACCTCGGTCAAACGATGGATTTGTTGATGGGACACAAACTGAGACATTACGTAATTCACATTTTGATAACGCATTTTCTCGACCAAAAATGGTTCAAATGGCTCTGAGCACTATGGGACTTAACTTCTGAGGTCATCAGTCCCCTAGAACTTAGAACTACTTAAACCTAACTAACCTAAGGACATAACACGCATTCATGCCCGAGTCTAGAATCGAACTTGCGACCGTAGGGGTCCCTTCGGCCCAAGACTGCAGCGCCTAGAGCCGCTCGGCCACCCCGGCCGGCTTTCTCGACCATTTTCGGTTGAGAAAAGGGCAATTTGTTGTGGGAATATGCCAACTTCAGCCCTAACAGTTTCGTGAAGTACCGATAGGTGGCCGCGGTATGTGTAGCCTTCAAAATGGCGTCAGTAACGGAGGTACGTTCCAAGCAGAGAGCTGTTATTAAGTGTCTTTACTCGGAAAACCAGGACATCACAGATATTCATAGACGCTTGCAGAAAGTCTACTGAGCGAACAAAAGTATGATGAGCCGTTGGACGCCGCTGTCATCATGTTAGATTAGATTCATTTTTCGTTCCACATGCCCAAAAATGAGATGATTCTCGTGGGTGTGGAACATCATCGCAACAACGTCGCTGAAACATAGAGGCAGCAGTTGAGTGCAAAAAGTGTAGAGGAAGACAGGGATTGCAATACATCCAGCAAATAATTGAGGCCGTAGGTTGCAAGATGAAGAGGTTGGCACAGGAGAAGATTTCGAGGCGGGCTGCATTAAACGAGTCACAAGGCTCATGACTCAAAACAAAGTCTGCTTTCTATGTTCTTCCTGCCTCACCCGTCTTAACATAACAGGTACATACTCATCCTGCAACAATCACCTGAAGGATCCAGGTTGGAGGAGGGAGGGTTCTGGTTTGGGGCACGGTTTCCCGAACTATGAGCAACGGAAGACTGGTGGTTCGAGGAAAGCGAATAAATGCTCCGCCAAAAACTACTAATAACATGGTGTTTTTCTCAACTTTCTGACTATACTAATTATTTTTCAAAATTTTATTATCATTTATGTGCATTAGTTATGATTTCAAGTAATCATTGACTACGACAAGATTTTCTCCGAGTCATTTATATCGGGTGGGAATTTTGCAATCTTGCCCTCTGCTGGATGAATTTCTGCGCATTTCCGTTGGTGGCTGACATCCGGCAGTTGTTTCGAAATTTCGTAGAACTTGCTACATTTATGTTTGTATTTTTGTTTCAAAGATCAGTATTTTGTTTTTTCTGTAGACTGATATTAACCACAGAGTATGTAATAATCTCTTTTTGCTGTTTTGTAAGTTTTCACATAGAAAACAGTTCTTTCTATTTTTTTGTAATTCATGTACTGTTTTTCCATTTCACTAGCATATTATTTTTTTAACTTACTTAAACTGCTATGTTATTACGGCGCGCATGGAAGCTAATGAGCCGAGCGGTCTGAGGCGCTGCAGTCATGGACTGTTTGGCTGGTCCCGGCGGAGCTTCGAGTCCTCCCTGGGGCATGGGTGTGTGTGTGTTTGTCCTTAGGATAATTTAGGTTAAGTAGTGTGTAAACTTGGGGACTGATGACCTTAGCGTTCAAGTCCCATAAGATTTCACACACATTTGAACATTTTTTGAAGCTAATGATCTTGTCGTCGTGCACTCAACCCTAAACGAAAATCACAGGACACCGGAACCTTCTCCTTCTTTGTTCTGCCTCGAATTTCCGTTAATTTGGAACCAAATTCGCTGATCTTATATTACTGTATGTCCTTTAGCAAGAAGTGAAAGCGTCTTCAGTTTCTCGCGAAGGCAGAGTTACGATGCGCAAATTTCTGCAGGTTCAGCGCTCATCTAGTGCCAGTGACATTATTGTGGTGAAGATCTTTCCGACATACACGATTTTGTTTGCACGTCCGGTGCATTCTGGGATTCGTAAGCGATAAACTCTTTCTGACAGAGGTTGTTTCGCTGTTATTAAATTCGAGGCAGTCTACTTTGCACTTCGTCACAGTAGATTTGGTTTATTGTACTGTACAACATTGTTTCTGTTTCGGATGGAAGAAGACAGGCGTTCTGATACCTGGCGTAAGCGCGCGAGTTGATTTACTGCAGTCATTGCCATCTCCCTGAAATAATCTACTCGCCATGTTTCAACAGCCTGTTACATAACAAAGTTTGGACCTTTGACCGACTATGGTCTGGACAGTGTCACTCATACACTAATGCTGTGTCCACCCGGTGTCATTCCATCAGGGGTGTTGCAGAGAGAGCTGATATTCTAGCGGCCCCGAATATATGTCACATAAAATAAGAATTCAGTTAGCTGTGCCCTATGACGCATTCATTTCTCACTAGGATCGGTCGGTTGCTGTTATAGCTGTAGTAGTTATCATTGTTTACGATATCATTGTAATGTGCCCCTTTCAGCTGTTCAGTCAGCCATTTTGTAAGTCGATAGGCACCCTGCAACCTAGCTGCCGGTTTTAGATTTCCAGTCTGGAATTTGTAACCTAAGCCCCCCCCCCATCTAACGCAGCCTCGCTGATGCATCGTATCGCCAGAGAAAGCGAACGTCTAGGGAGAAGTGAAAACATGAAAAGGAAAAGTTGCTGGCATATGATGAAATATAGTAACTCTTGCAACGAACGTTCTTTAAGACATGTAGCTGACGGCTTAGGTGACTTCGCAGAAGACTGACTGCTTTGAACATGAAGTGGAACGTGTCATCAAGTCTGTTGTGCATCACAGTCTCGGAACTCATTCAGGGAATGGAAGTTTTCGTAGCAATTTTTTTTTGGGCAGTGCTAGATCGGATATGCACGCACATCGCATCATATTGTTAATTCACATGTACGCATCTTAGTCTATGTCCAGCTGCTTTTTAAGACTATTAATAAAACGACCAATACGATACCAAATCGATTAGCCTCTGGCATGTTTCGTCATCATGAAAAAAATTTTCGCTGCCATCCTCAAGATAAATGTTGCTCCTTAACTGGATATCTTTTTCAGCGCAGTTGTGAAACAACAAAACGTTGTCACAGTTCACACAGAAAGGTATGCGTCGCCACCACATTCAATTACAATTTTTGTTAACAATTGTACAGAATAGCTCAGGTACACTGTTTCATTGTAAGCGATCTGCGAGTCTTCAGGTCTTTTCAGGTCCGCGGCTGATCTGCGTTTTTCCTTCGACAATGAATTTAAAAGTGATTTTTTCCCCTAGTGTCCTAAGGTTTCTCCAGCATAACAATGAAAAACACTTCAGTATGCACTCTTCGGAAATAGCAATGAATGAACCTGCTCAATTTATTCTGTATCTTCAGATCGAATATGCGTTACCGGGTGGTAAATATTCATACCAATGAATCAGGGGAAATCAGTTATACATGGTAATTCCAGTTCTTTACCGGTGGTATATACCCTCTGAGAAAGAAAAGAAATTAATAAAACAACGCGTCACGAAAGAATTGCCCGAATGGGATGGAAATCGAAAGATGTGGTGTACATGTACAGACAAACAAATGATTACAACTTCAAAAAAATTGTTAATTTGCTCAAGAGAGCGAGCTTCGCAAGTTGAGCAAGTCAATAACCTCTGACCCTTATGCAAATAATTATTCGGCTTGGCGGTGATTGATATCCTTCTGAGAGATATCTACATCTACGTGATTACTCTGCTATTCACAATAAAGCGCCTGGCAGAGGGTTCAATGAACCACCTTCAAGCTGACTCTCTACCGTTCCACTCTCGAATGGCACGCGGGAAAAATGAGCACTTAAATTTTTTATGTGCGAGTCCTGCTATCTCTGATGATCATTTCTCCCTATTAGGTGGCTCGCAACAGAATTTTTTTCGCAATCGGAGAAAAAAAGTGGTGATTGAAATTTCATGAGAAGATCCCGTCGCAAAGAAAAACACCTTTGTTTTAATGATTGCCACTCCAATTCACGTATCATGTCTGTGACACTATCTACCCTATATCGCGATAATACAAAACGAGCTGCCCTTCTTTTTACTTTTTCGATGTCATCCGTCACTCAAACCTGATACGGATCCCACACCGCACAGAAATACTCAAGAATAGGGTGGACAAGCGTGGTGTAAGCAGTCTCTTTGGTAGACCTGTTGCACCTTCTCAGTGTTCTGTCAGTGAATCGCAGTCTTTGGTTTGCTCTACCCACAACATTATCTATGTGATCGTTCCAGTTTAGGTTATTTGTAATTGTAATCCCTAAGTATTTAGTTGAATTTACAGCCTTCAGGTTTGTGTAACTTATCGCGTAATCGAAATTTAGCTGATTTCTTTTACTACTCATGTGAATAACTTCTCACTTTTCCTTATTCAGAGTTAATTGCCACTTTTCGCATCATGCAGATATCTTATCTAAATCATTTTGCAAGTCGTTTTGATGATCTGATGAATTTACAAGAAGGTAAATGGCAGCATCATCTGCAAACAATGTAAGATTGTCTCCTATGTCGTTAATACAGATCAGGAACAATAGAGGGTCTTTAACACTTCTGTTTTACTCGATGACCTTCCGTCTCTTAGTGCGAACTGTGACCTTTCTGACCCTCCGCCAGTCGCCGTCAGGTGGTTTGCGGAGTATGGATGTAGATGTTGATGTAGAAATCACGAGTCCAGTCGCACAACTGAGGCGATAGTCCGTAGGCACGCAGTTTGGTTAGAAGACGCTTGTGAGGAACGTTGTCGAAAACTTTCTGGAAATCTAAAAATATGGAATCAATTTGACATCCCCTATCGATAGCATTTATTACTTCATGAGTATAGAGACTAGTTGTGTTTCACAAGAACGATATTTTCTGAATCCGTGCTACGAGTCAATAAACGTTTTTTTCGAGGTGCTTCATAATGTTCGAATACAGTATATGTTTCAAAACCCTACTGCAAATCGACGTTAGCGACATAGGCCTGTAATTCAGCAGTTTACTCCTATTTTCCTTTTTGGGTATTGGTGTGACTTGAGCAATTTTCCAATCCGTAAGTACGGATCTTTCTGTGAGCGACTGGTTGTATATAATTGCTAAATATGGAGCTATTTTATCAGCATACTCTGAGAGGAACCTGACTGGTATACAATCTGGACCGGAGCCCTTGCCTTTATTGATTTAAGCTGCTTCATTACACCGAGGATATGTACTTCTATGATTCTCATCTTGGCAGTTGTTCTTGATTGGAATTAAGGAATATTTACTTCGTCTTCTTTGGTGAAGGAGTTGCGGAAACTGTGTTTAATAACTCTGCTATAGTGGCACTTGTGCGCGTATGGCCACTCCGAAAATTTTGTAATGTTTATCAAGCTTCTCTTTAGTCTCTCTGGGGCGTTTTGCCTTTCATAAAGTAGTGTTTAATCACCACACGAAATTGTTCCTCGTCCATTATTTGACAATCAGTCTGAAACGTCCCCTTAGATATGAAACGTCCCCTTAGAAAAATTTATACACGACTGTGATTAAGCTGACACACAATATATTTAGCGCAACGCAATCTGACTTCCAAAAATCCCTACGAAAGAATGGCCCTGACTAACATTAACCAATACGTTTCACATATCACTTCCCTCACAAAAATCTTGGTTACTCGAACTACTGCAATGCAGCGAGCACCACTACTGCCAGCTAAATAAAAGATTCATAGGCATAGTTAGCAAATGAAAGATTTTGATAAAGAAAAAACAATGTATTTACCTTAATATTGTTCAAAAGTCATATATATCAGTTCATGATATCCAGTCTTACAAAGTTACTGTCTCTGTCCAGATCATCCGCTCTCACAACTCCGCCATCTCTCTCCCCAAATCCACCACTGCTGGCGGCTCACCTCCAACTGCGCAACGCAACGCACTGTTAGCATCCAGCTGCCGCTGCCCGACACTACAATGGCAGACAACAATGCAAACTAGCCACAGACTGGGCAAAGCACAGCCAGCGATTTTTCATACAGAGTGCTACGTGGCGTTACCAATAAGAAAACCTAAACAGCCTACTTACAACTCGACTGATTCACAAAACGCCCTCGTACATTCCACTGCTGTGTCCCTCTCTTCTCTCACACTGCCATTGGATCCTTCGCTCTTTCACAGCCACTGTCTACTTTCTTGCAGTATTCATCTATTTCCTTCTCTTTCTCTCTGCCAATGTCTCGACCTCTCTCAGCATAAATAAACGCGAATATGAAACTTCCTGGCAGATTAAAACTGTGTGCCGGACCGAGACTCGAACTCGGGACCTTTGCCTTTCGCAGGCAAGTGCTCTACCAACTGAGCTACCCAAGCACGACTCACGCTCCGTCCTCACAGCTTTACTTCTGCTAGTATCTCGTCTCCTACCTTCCAAGCACTCTGGAAGCGCGAATGTGTTCGCAGGTCAAAAATTTGGAGAAAATTTTTAAAGGGGCCGGTTCTCTTCTTTTTCCTGGCACAGCAGGCCATACCACTCATCTGAAAGGAACCTGAAGGGTCAGTAAAATTTTGATAGTCTCCTTACGTGACGCTGTAATAAAGCGGAATTAATTTTACATCTCAGGAGGATTTTACGCGCAAAAACTTTTGCATGTGCTTCAGTTCTGCAACATGGCGTTCCTAGGACCCTTCTGATGATAACAGAGATACTTGATAGCATGCCGGCCGGAGTGGCCGTGCGGTTCTACGCGCTTCATTCTGGAACCGCGTGACCGCTACGGTCGCAGGTTCGAATCCTGCCTCGGGCATGGATGTGTGTGATGTCCTTAGGTTAGTTACGTTTAAGTAGTTCTAAGTTCTAGGGGTCTGATGACCACAGATGTTAAGTCCCATAGTGCTCAGAGCTATTTGAACTTGATAGCATATTTCTCCGCGCTTTGACACTTTAAAAAGTACGTTTTCACCTCGTACCGGATTTTACAGTCAGTTCCACAAGAAAGTGTAAGCCATTATCTGTATGAAATGAAGGACGCTATTATAAATATATGATTACATGAAAATACATGTTACTGTTAACTGCACGATTACCTAACAGTTAATCCAGTCGCCATCATTGTCGATTACAGATTGGCACCTTAACCCTCTCTCCGGTAAAATACCCACGTTTCTAACCTCTAAATATCGTTTGACCCATTTCGGAACGAATGTCTTTGATTTTCTAAGAATTTTAGCAGCAGCTCCATGTGAAAACTTTGGTCCCGTTGGATAATTTGCAAGGAACACTGCCTTGGGACGCTTCAGATATTTTGCACTTATTTGAAACTGGAACCGACAAAACAAAACCTTCAACTCTCGCACTGTCTTTTTTTTTTTCAATTGACTCCAAGCACAATTGGACTTAACATCTGAGGTCATCAGTCCCCTAGACTTACTTAAACCTGACTAGCCTAAGGACATTACGCACATCCATGCCCGAGGCAGGATTCGAACCTGCGACCGTAGCAGTAGCGCGGTTCCGGACTGAAGCACGAACCGCTCGGTCACTAGGCAGGCACTGTTTATCTACACACTGTGCAAAAGCGCATTCAGTGCAGATTCGAGACCACTACCAGAGATGTCGCTGCGCACGTTGCATTTAAAATTATGGCGTACAATTTCTTGGGGATCTGACTGTACGTGTGCAAGTATGGTAGCTTTGATGTCTGTTTGTCGGAAACGGACAGACACTAAGAAAATTTTCTAGGTTGTTAGAGATAGAGATCTTAGGAATAAACGGTAAATATTTCAGCCATTTGCTGTGCATACCCGTCTTGGAATCCGCGGCTCGGTTTTGCTACCCAAAAAAGATGGTTTTTTTCTGGCGTTCCACGACAACGGATGAAGATGTTTGAAAGCGGGAAGGTGGCATTTACAGATGAATACCTAGAGAGTCTACCGTTAAAATTTGATGAATTTGCTGCTGTTATTTATTTATATATCAGCTACTGACAGCGGATAATGGTGGAAAACGCTTCTTTCTGGTTTTCTCAGGAACCGACACGAACTAAATAGTGTCTCCAGAAGCTCCATGAGGCGCACTGCAGACCACATCAAGTGTAAAAAAGACCAACCGATTTGCTCCATTTGCGTAATGTGGAGGAAGTGTATGATATTAGATCTTTGATCCTGTACTGCAAGATAATTACACCAGGACGATACTTATGTTCCGTATACAAATAGTGCCTAGCCAAAGGGCTATCCAAAACACTTGACCCTACATTTCTATCGCCAATACAACCCGAGTTGTGTGGCCCGGAAAAACTCCGTTTTTGTTCGAAGCAGTTTGGAATATATTGGTGGTGCATGCTGTCGCACGCGAGCCGATAGGAAACCCTTCCTAGTCTTCTGAAAATTTATGTTTATTCGTTCAAGAACAGGCCTTCGGTTTTACCGAGCGAGGTGGCGCAGTGGTTAGAACACTGGACTCGCATTCGGGAAGACGACGGTTCAATCCCGTCTCCCGCCATCCTGATTTAGGTTTTTCGTGATTTCCCTAAATCGCTTCAGGCAAATGCCGGGATGGTTCCTTTGAAAGGGCACGGTCGATTTCCTTCCCCATCCTTCCCTCACCCGAGCTTGCGCTCCGTCTCTAATGACCTCGTTGTCGACGGGACGTTAAACACTAATCTCCTCCTCCTCCGGTTTCTTAGGCCGTCTTCTGCTGCCACTGCCGTGTATGCAGCGCAGACCTAATCAGCCCTCACACTCAGTTGCAGTGAACCAGTCCGCCTTGGCACTGCACGCAAAAAGAAGTTCTTGTTAATGACCCAGATGGTGTCTGGTGCCGGCAAGGCCAAGTCAGAGACATTCTCTAGGCCTTGCATCAGCTGGGACAGCTGCATGTCTTGTTCCGGACTGGCACATCCTATTTGTACAAAAAACCGCTCACAGCAAACGCCTGAACCCACAACATTTCCGCTGTCTTCAGCTGCGTGGTGAACTGCAAACCTGTTCGCCTTCCACATTTTACTTTTAACGTATAGTTATAGGTCATATTTTGCAGCATGTCAAAACTGACGTTGGAGAACTCCTGTCGTGTTTGCTCCAACCCCCTCATCTGTAAACAGCCTGGCAGATATACATGTAGGTTTCGCCGCTAACTACGCCAGTAATTACTAGGTTACAACGAGAATAGAACTGCCTAAAAGAAGGTGAACGGATTTTACGTAATGGGAAACTAGCTGAATTATCAATAGAGCAAGAAACAACGTCGCTGCGATGGGACTGCAATCTTTTTCAAACGGGGTTGTTTTGGAACACAGAGCTGGAAGAGGCATTGAACAACGTAAGGAACAACCGTGTTTCCGTGGAAATACGAGTTTTTCACAACTACACTACTGGCCGTTAAAATTGCTGCACCACGAAGATGATGAGCTACAGACGCGAAATTTAACCCACAGGAAGAAGTTGCTCTGATATGCAAATGATTAGCTTTTCAGAGCATTCACACAATGTTGGCATCGGTGGCGACACCTACAACGTGCTCACATGAGGAAAGTTTCCAACCGATTTCTGATACACAAACAGCAGTTGCCCGGCGTTGTCTGGTCAAAAAACGCTGTTGTGATGCCTCGTGTAAGGAGGTGAAATGCGTACCATCACGTTTCCGACTTTGATAAAGGTCGGATTGTAGCCTATCGCGATTGCGGTTTATCGTATCGCGACATTGCTGCTTGCGTTGGTCGAGATCCAATTACCAGAACATGGAATCGGTGGGTTCAGGAAGGTAATACGGAACGCCGTGCTGGATCCCAACGGCCTCGTATCACTAGCAGTCGAGATGACAGGCATCTTATCCGCATGGTTGTAACGAATCCTGCAGCCACGTCTCCATCTGGGAGTCAACAGATTGGGACGTTTGCAAGACAACAACCGTCTGCAGGAACAGTTCGACGACGTTTCCAGCAGCATGGACTATCAGCTTGTAACCTCCCCACAAAATAAAATAATATGAATAATATTCTCATTTAGTGTGACCTAAAAACAGAAAAATTCCGAAACCTCTCAACAGTAAAAAATATAATTATGTTGTTCACATTCAGTATAACCTACCAACAGGAAAATTGCGTAACGTATCAGTAATAAAATGTGACTAATCTCTCAATAATAAAAAATGTGACTCACTTATAACCTGTCAATAATCACTGTGAATTTAAACTGGTAAATTTAGGACGTGAGCAGTGCTGCGTCATGGCCCTGAACATTCATTCTGAATAAATTGAAAAATCTTACCTCAGTTAGGTCGACGGATAACGCGTATATATCTGCTCCTGTAAGAAATTTTTCTGGCGCAGCTAAGTGCAATGCTGGCCGATAGATTTGTCTTATATAAAA
This sequence comes from Schistocerca gregaria, assembly GCF_023897955.1. Classification (NCBI taxonomy): domain Eukaryota; kingdom Metazoa; phylum Arthropoda; class Insecta; order Orthoptera; family Acrididae; genus Schistocerca; species Schistocerca gregaria. The sequence goes on along the minus strand of NC_064920.1, from coordinate 1,081,596,823 downwards.
GCAAAGAACTGATTTTTCTTTTCAATAATCGAGATGACCAAGGATCGGAGAAATTAGTAAATTCCTTAAATTGAAATGAATGATTGTCATTTTTTATGAGAAAGATTCTTATTAAGAGAATTTTTTTAAAAACTTTTACATGGGACTTGATATAACTATACTACATATGCGCGAGGCTGCTTATACCTTATACTACAACGCTCAGGCTCTGCCATCGCTCCCCAGTACCGGCCCAGCCAGCTCCGTACACACGACTGCTAGCAACTACTTACTGCTACTGCCACACAGTTCCTACTGCAGTCAACACAGCTCTTTGGTCTCAGATTCTCTTACAGCTTACATATCGCAGGCAGCACGTGAGCAATCCATCGAAATTACATCAGCTCGAGTGCGCTAGCAACAATTTCTTTAATCATGGACCTCTTACATAACCCTCCACTGGGGGGCAAAAATTTGGCACCGATGGTGAGTCAATTGGACTTGCTATGAGCAACAAATTTTTCTATTATCTATTTAGTTTACTAAGGCTACAGCACAGAGTATATACATTATTGATAAGTGCAGAACATATTAAGAAATTAAATAGAGTGTACATGCACTGAGTACAAAACATATTCAGAAATGACAAAGTATATACGCAATGAGTACAAAATATATTAACAAATGACATAAAGTGCACACGTACTGCATAAGTCTTCAGCATTTTTACATGAACTGATCACATTAACAAATGAAATAAAGTGCACACGCACTATAAAAGTTTTTAACATTTTGTAAGTGCTGAATTCATTAAGAAAAGAAATAAAGTGCACACGCACGATACAAATCTTCAGCATATTTAGGACAACTGATCATATTAACAAATGAAATGAAGTGCACAAGCACTGTATAAGTCTTTAGCATTTTATAAGAACTGTATACATTACGAAAAGGAATAAAGTGCACGCACACTGTAAAAGTCTTTAGCATATTTTACAAAAACTGAATACACTAACAAATGAAATAAAGTGCACACGCACTGTAAAAGTCTTTAGCATTTTTACAAGAACTGAAAACATTAACAAATTAAATAAAGCGCACACACACTGTATAAGTCTCTATCGTTTTACAAAAATTTAAACGTGTAAGTAAACTGTTTAGGTTTTTTTATTGGCAACGCCGCCGCCACGTAGCGCTCTGTATGAAAATCACTGGCTGTGCCGTGTGCAGTCTGTGGCTGGTTGCCATTGTTGTAATACTCGCCATTGTAGTGTTGGGCAGCGGCAGCTGGATGCTAACAGCGCGTAGCGTTGCTCAGTTGGAGGTGAGCCGCCAGCAGTGGTGGACGTGGGGAGAGAGATGGCGGAGTTTTGAAATTTGTAAGAATTGGTGTCATGAACTGCTATATATATATATTATGACTAGTGAGGTAAATACATTGTTTGTTCTCTATTAAAATCTTTCATTTGCTAACTATGCCTATCAGTAGTTAGTGCCTTCAGTAGTTTGAATCTTTTATTTAGCTGGCAGTAGTGGCGCTCGCTGTATTGCAGTAGTTCGAGTAACCAAGATTTTTGTGGGGTAAGTGATTTGTGAAACGTATAGGTTAATGCTAGTCAGGGCCATTCTTTCGTAGGGATTTTTGGAAGTCAGATTGCGTTGTGCTAAAGATATTGTGTGTCAGCTTAAACACAGTCGTGTACAATTGTTCTAAGGGGCCGTTTCAAACGCACTGTATAAGCCTTTACCATTTTATAAAAACTAGGGAAGGAATGGGAAGGATTGCATCATGGTTGTAGCACAGTAGGTTGCACGTAGCTGCACTGAAAGTCCATATCTTTCTACAGAAGCACAACACCAAGTGAGACAATCTGAAGTTCTCTTCCCTGAAGTATTTATCAGTGTAGCCAAGACACTGAAATGTTGTATTAATATTCAGTGTTATCATTTTGGTAGTACATTATGTACACCAAACAGTAGGACCATAATAACATCTCCATCGTTCAAGGTGGTGGACAGCTTGATATGTAAACACCATATTCTTGTAGAATCCATACTCTTACAGCAACGTAGAATTAGTGCAAAAACCAATATAGTGCTCCATGATCATGAGGATGGACAGGACAAACGGATATTGCAGTAATTGCTGGTAATTAGGTCAGAAGGTGAACGACACATTAAGTCTTATGCTAGTCATCATAGAATTACACTAGTGTATCAACCGATCTGAATAATTATTGGCATTCATTGGCTATTTACACAGCATTTAAGTACTATGTATGGAGTAATATAGAACATTATTCATAAGTCATCTCAATACCATAATTATTGGCACTCATTGGCCAGTTATAAAGCATGTAGCAAGTATTGAGTATTACAAAACACTATTCATAACTCATCTGACTGCAGTAATTATTGGCATTCATAAGACAATTCATGACAGTAATTATTGACATTCATTGGCGAGTTACAAAGTATTCATATAGTGTTACAAAACATTATTCAGTGTTATTCACAAGTCATCATTTAAAACAGGAGTTATTGAGTGTAGCATCAAGTTACTGGTGTTTATATACGATATAATGTACGTGACATAAGACATATTTAAAATGTAAGACACTGGATCTATTACTCGAGATCGGTAGTCCAATAATACATAGACATAATGGAATCAATACACAGAAAATTTGCATTATCTTTAGGACTAAAAATATTTCTTAAACTGGTAGCATTATTTAGTTGTATACTGGTAATAGTTGGGACTGTTTTTTTTTTGTGCTAGTAATGCATTGCGTTGGGATCTATAGTTGCTGAGGCATGAAAATATTTGATTTTGACTTATTGCTGGAAATAAGGATTAATAACGTCATTCGTCATGAGCCAGCTGTAGCAAGATTATGAAACAAGTAGAATATATGTGATCACATTCATAAATGAGAGACACAACTGGGTAACAAAAATGCAAGTATTAGAATAGGTTTCATAACTAAGTGTTTATAGCATATTAATATCATGAAAAGCTTCTCCTGGAAAAAGTAAAAAAATGGATTATTGAGCTGAAAGAAGAAATGCATATTATGCTGAAAAATAGTGAACTTCCAATTAACAGGTAATGAAACATGTACTTAATATGTATGTACTCAAGCTGTCTTTTCCAAAACATTCAGTCATTATACTATGTGACATAAGACATACTGTCAAAAGGAACTGCAACAAATACTTAAATAACTACACAGAATCTCTTAACCAATAGTAAATATATAAACTTCATCATTAATCTCACCTGCAAAGAAAAACTTCATTATTCATATTACCATAACTTCATCATTATTATCATCTGCAAAGAAAAACTTCGTTACTTATATTACCATACTCTTCATACAACAATTCATAGTCATTTATTATCATCTGCAAAAAAATACACTCTACATTATTCATATTAATATTACCATTTACTTCATACAGCTATTCATAGTATAGAGTTTCTTACTTCTAGCATATTTCATCACTAAAATTAATATCTGTAGTTCTGACAGCCTGCATCAATCGCCTCGTATTCTGAAAGAAAAATAATTAGTCAAGACTGCTGTCATACGATGTGTATAGTATATTCTCGTTAATGCTTGTTAATTCTCATCCATTTACTCTTCATTACAAGATATTGCATTTTCTTTCCTTCATTCTGATGGTAAAATTTCCATTTCATAGTAAACCACTGTGGTTGTTTAATTCATTTCTTTTACACGGTATTGCTCTCTGAAAAATGATGAATAAGGATTAATATCTTGCATTTAATCACATACTCATTAAATGAAAACTTGTTTCTAGTGATATAATTAAGCATACAGCACAGCATGACAGAAAACATATTAGGTCAAAAACATAGACAGTTTTTAAGTGCATAAAATATACACACAGTATCATAATGTAGTAGCAAAAAATGTAAAATAGTCACGATGTTGAGATATCATAAGGCAAAATGTCAAAGTCAACTGGTGTTTGTTACATCTTAAAGATTTCATAGTACATACAGACAAAAATTCTACTTTCGATAGGAAAACAATCATTCATACACCAAAAAATCGAAAATGTATCTGATATATAACGACAAGAAAAGCGACCTGCTAACCTTACCTTGCTGGGCACTTGCCAGGAAAAAATATGATAATCACAGTAAGTGTTCATATCAATAACCGGAAAAGGCATTACAATGTGATAAATCATAAAGTATGTTCATTCAATAAAGGGTTTAATATTGGAGACATGGTGATTGCCTTTGCTTTTTCTGGCTCTCAAAGTTTCAACATGTAACACATTGGGATGAGGAATGCTGCGAATTCTGTATGGACCTGCGCATATAAGTTCAAATTTACTGCATCTACTCTTTCCTCTGTTGGATAAATAGTGTGTGCGTACTAATATCTTCTGTCCAATGTGAAAGTCACGGCGTGTACAAACCTGTTTTTGCTGTCTTCTCCGGCGCTCTGCGGCACGTTTGATGTTGTTCAGCGCAATCACAATTATTTCATGGTGGCGTAGTCGACGAGATGTAGGAAAGGATACTAATTCTTTAATTTTGTTAGGTGGTTCAACATTTTTCAATATAACAGTCGGAGATAGCATAGTAGATTCATTTGGTATGGAGTTAATTACATCCTGGAATGAGAGTATGTGTGTATCCCAATCAATATGTCTTTTATGGCAGTGCATTCTACACAGTTTAACAATTTCTTTCATCAGTCGTTCACAAGGGTTCGAAGAAGCTTGATACTTGGATATATATATATATATCGGAGAAATGTTTCTAGCTCGTAACATACGTGTCCATATCGCAGATCGAAATTGTGGTCCATTGTCGGAAATTACTTTCAATACATGCCCTACATGAAATAAAAAATGTTTTACAAATGCATTCGAAACAGAGTGAAGGTAACAAATTTCGAAGTGAGTTCAACAGCGACAAAGATGTAGCAAAAACCTGTATTAGTTCTGGGAATCGGTCCAAAAACGTCTACAGCGGCCATGTGTCTCAATTTAACAGGTACAATGGGATGTAACGGAGGAATATGTGAAGGCGTGTCTGATTTAGCTTTCTGGCAGATTTTACATTACGCTAAAACTCGTCGAATACGTTTCTCCATGTTGGCACAATAACGGTTCTGTCTCAGTATAAGAAAACATTTTCTGGCTCCATAATGTCCGTAACTCAAATGAGTATACCAAATTAATTTGTTAACAAGTTCGTCAGGAACGCATAATAACCAGTTGCTGCCGTCAGGGTGAGAGCGGCGGAACAGAATGTTATTGCGTACCGTGTAATGGTTTCTAATGGTAACGTTATTCTTATCTTGCCAAAGGTGTTTAATTTCTTTCCATACGTTGTCTTTACTCTGCTCTTGTGCTATGTCTCGTAATGACGATGAAATGAAATTTTCAAATGCGACATGTTGAATATACATGACGCTAGAATTTGCTTGGCAGAAGTTGGTTGCGATGTCTTGCTGATTGTTGCAGAGAGAACGGGATAGTGCGTCTGCCACAATATTTTGTGTACCGGGAATGTAAACAATTGCAAAATTAAATTCCTGTAAATAAAGTTTCCATCTGCTTAATGTCATGTGTAAATTTAGCGGAAAGTAAAAACTGGATAGCTCTGTGGTCTGTGTAAACGGTAGTATGTCTTCCATAAAGAAAATGCCTAAATCGGGTAAATGCCCATACAACACATAATGTTTCAAGTTCTGTAACAGAATAATTGCGTTCAGCAGGTGACAGAATGCGACTTGCAAATGTGATGTTTTTAGTTACTGTATTACCGTCTTCTTCAATTTCCTGAAAAATGTGTACGCCTAAAGCTGTGTTAGAACTGTCGGTGGCAATGGAAAAATTTCTAGTGAGATCTGGGTGTGATAAAAGTGGGGCGTTCAACAAAGCTTGTTTCAGATTGACAAATTCAGACTGCCCTTGGCTATCCCAGGACCAAATAGTGTTTTTACCCGTCAGTTGGCATAATATAGGGGTGTCTAAAGCAGAATAATGAATAAATTTACGGAAAAAGTTAATTGAACCCAGAAAGCTGCGTAGTTGTTTCTTCGTCGTTGGAACAGTAATGTCACGTGAAATTTGAAGTTTTTCCGGGTCAGGCGCAATGCCTTTTGCTGAAATTACATGTCCAAGAAATTTTATGGAAGTTCTGCCAAAGTGCGATTTGTTAAGATTAACTGTGAGTCCTTGTGCACGAAAAGTTTGCAACAGTTGTTCCAGAATCAGATTATGTTCACACCAGTTAGCTTCTGCAATAAGAATGTCGTCTACATACGTTGTGATTCTGTCTTTTAATTCTGTCTGAAGTACAGTATTCAAACCGCGAATAAATGCTGCTGAAGAAATTGTTAAACCGAACGGTAATTTGCAAAATTGATAACAATCACCATAACAGAGAAATGCTGTGTACTTTCTGCAGTTCGGATGGAGCTGAATTTGCCAAAATCCCGATTTCAAATCTAATGTGGAATAAACAGCAGTACCATGAAATTTCTATAGAAGTTCTTTTAGTGTTTGCGGGCGACCTGTTTTTTTAATAATAATGTCATTGATGTGACGCGAATGAAGAACGAGGCGAAGTGAGCCATCCTTTTTCTTAACAATATGGAGCGGGTTTATGTACGGACTAACTGCCGGTTAAATAATACCTTGGTCAAGCATAGCTCGCAATTCTTTCTTAACTTGTTCTCTGTGAATATACGGAATGGGATAATGTTTGGCTTTAAACGTGTCGTGCTGTTTAGCTTGAAATTCATACATGAAACCGGACATAGTACCAGGGATGTTGTCAAAAACTGGAGCTTGCTGTAAAAGGATATTGCATAGTAGAGTACGTTCAACGTCTGTATTTGCACTGCTTTGTTTTACTTTCTCAGAAATCATTTGCATAACGTCGTAGTCGGCTTCGTCTGGTGTATTTTAGTTGTGTACGAACGTATCTCTGAACAAGTTCAGAATAAACAGCAGTACCATGAAATTTCTATAGAAGTTCTTTTAGTGTTTGCGGGTTTCGGATTCTAAGTCACGTAGTCTCTGTAAATTACCTAAGTTACACTGGCTGTGTGAGTGTGACAAATGTTCGGAATGTGGCGTGTGCTGTGTCGTGGTAGAGGTTGAAACATTTTTCATTTCTGTCATTTCTTACTGTAAAGACGACACTTTTCTATGCAGTATATTATTGGACGAACCTATCTCACTGATCGTTTGCTGTATGTTTTGGAATTCAGGTGTCTGATTAAACGAAACTGGTGACGTATCATCTGATTTGGTGTCATTGTTAATTTCGATAACGTCAATACGACTGGCCAATTCATCAAATTTTTCAGTCAGTGCTTTCACGTGATCGTCGTTTTTAGTGTCACAAGCATTAATTTGTTTTTGTATTTTACGTGTAGTTTTGTTCAATTTCTTAACGTCTGCTTTAATGGCATCGGGATCCTGTATTAATTCTAATTGTTCAAGTCTGTCTGAAAGTGTACTTCGTGTGTGTCTGTTTTTGTTTTAAGATCGGAGATTTCATCATGCAATTCGGTGTTCAACCGTTTTATTTCGTCTGATAATGTAGCAATGTTGTTGTCTACGTATGTTTTTGCTTTCGTAAATAATTTACGCTTATCTTCCTGTCTCTGTGCAGTAATTGTTTCCATGACTTGTTTCTTTACTTTGTTCTGTTCCTGTATGAATTTACGGTAACGCGTTTCACTGTTTTGTAGGTGGCGATTAAAACGTTCGTCAATTTGGCTGTTTTGTTGTTCAAATTTCGCGTCTACTTTCGCATCCAGTGTGCGTGAAAGTTCTAATGACATTAATTTAAACTCGTCGAGTAACTGTGTCGCGTTTTCAGAACATTGTTTAGCGACTGCACTAATCTCATCTCTAAGTAATTTAGTTGTGGCTGCATGTGTATTACTTAATTCTTGTGCAACGGATCTAATTTCTTCACTACTATTCCTAGCACAAGCCTTAATTTCCTCACGTAATTGTTCTTTAGTATCATGACATTGCACGGCAACGGCTGCAACCTGTTCATTAATCTGTTTAAAGTTCTCATTAATTTGTTTCATCGACCTGTCGTGTTTTTCATTCGACTGTTTGGAATTGTTGTCTAGTTTTTCATTGAGTTGTTTGTCCGATTCATTAAGTCGTTTGAAATTGTCGTCTTGTTTTTCATTGAATTGTACGAGGGTCAGTCAAAAAGTAATGCCTCCTATTTTTTTTTTCTACGTTTAATTGTCAGGAAATTTAAATGCAATTACATAGGTTGAAAACCACAACATTGAGGATCATTTTGTCATTTTTCAATGTAATCTCCGCCCATCTCTGCAGTTTTGGTCCATCTCTGAACAAGGGCATGTATCCCAGCACTGTAAAAATCACAGCTCTGCTTCCTAAGCCATTGACGCACGGATGTTTTGACGGCCTCCTCATCTTCAAAATGAATCCCACGATGAGCTTCTTTTAGTGGCCCGAACAGATGGAAGTCTGATGGTGCCAGGTCAGGGCTGTATGGGGGATGAGGCAAAACTTCCCATCCAATTTTGACAATCTCGTCAGAGGTGTGACGACTGGTGTGTGGTCTTGCATTGTCATGCAAAAGAAGAACATCTGCCATTGATTTTGTTGGGCGAACTCGCTGAAGACGTGCTTTAAGTTTTTTGAGGGTTGTGATGTATTGAACAGAATTTATTGTGCATCCCTGCTCCAAAAAATCAACCAGAATCACACCCTCTGTATCCCAGAAAACTGTTGCCATAACTTTCCCTGCCGATCGCACAGTTTTGAATTTTTTCTTCCTCGGCGAGCTTGTGTGACGCCACTCCATTGACTGCCTCTTTGATTCGGGTTCAAAAAAATGCACCCATGTTTCGTCCCCGGTCACAATTTTTTTCAGAAACTCATCTCCCTCCAAACGGAAGCGCTGCAAGTGTTGGGAGGCTATTGTTTTCCTTGCCTCTTTATTCTGATCGGTTAACATTCTTGGAACCCACCGTGCACAAACTTTTGAGTACCCCAATTGTTTAATAATCGTGATCACACTGCCTTTACTAAGAGAAATAATGCGACACACTTCATCTGCAGTCAGCCGACGGTCACCACGAATGATGTCATCAACTTGCTGAATGTTGTGTGGAGTCACTGCACTCACCGGCCTGCCGCTCCGCTTTTCGTCAGTCAACGGTGTTTGCCCTTCAGCTTCCTTACAACGACGAACCCATCGTCTAACAGTGCTGACATCCACTGTCACAACACCATACACCTTCTTCAGTCTTTCATGAATGCGTATGGGCGTTTCACCTTCTGCATTCAAGAATTCAATCACACAACGCTGTCTCAAACGAACATCGATGTCGGCCATCTTACAAACTTCTGCTGTGCTGCCACCTGTTGACACAGAAAGTTACTATTGCAGTGGATTGCAGAAGGTTTGAGGAATGGCGCCAAATTCAAATTTTTCACTTAACTTAATTTTTTTAAGTAGAAAAAAAATGGGAGGCATTACTTTTTGACCGACCCTCGTAGCAATAATGCTACAACTTGATCCAAGCCAAAATTACCGACTCTATTCTCTGTACTTTGTGATGGTGTATCTGCATTTGTCACGTTTTGTGAAACCATTTGGTCATTTTCTGATTCACGAAAAGGTTTGCTAATTGGATGTGCACTGTGGGTCAATACCTCGGAATCAAATAAATCTGACGTATTTTGACTACATTGTTCATCCTCGTGAGAAAAATTTGTCTCTTCACTGTGTAAATTTTGCAAATCAGGTGTGTTAAACTGGGCAGCGTTCATTGTAACGGAAAGTGCCGCGTCATCAATTGTCGTTAAATTTATAGTGGACACAATTGAATTTGTTTGCTCATCATTTAGATTAGAATCATTACTAGTGATCGGCACGCACTGATTATCTGTAATTAGAGGATTATCACTATTACACTGAGTGTCGCTAGAATAATCGGTCAAATTATTCGAATCGGCTAAACTCATTGCACATCGCGATGAACTGTTAGCAGTTTTTCGCGGCATTTTCACAGATCAAAGCTAAGCACAAAATCAAACAAGGACAAAGCTAAATGGAACAAATACAATTACAACAAAGAGCAATAAATTGCCGATGATCTGTGAAAGAAAGATTGACAAGTTAGTAAATGCGTTGCGCCACATGCAAACAGATATATAACTGTTTACTTCTCAAAAATTCACAAAAATACGATCCTGGCCGGTTGTTGACAAGTGTAACCTCCCCACACAATAAAATAATATGAATAATATTCTCATTTAGTGTGACCTTAAAACAGAAAAATTCCTAAACCTCTCAACAGCAAAAAATATAATTATGTCGTTCACATTCAGTATAACCTACCAACAGGAAAATTGCGTAACGTATCAGTAATAAAATGTGACTAATCTCTCAATAATAAAAAATGTGACTCACTTATAACCTGTCAATAATCACTGTGAATTTAAACTGGTAAATTTAGGACGTGAGCAGTGCTGCGTCATGGCCCTGAACATTCATTCTGAATAAATTGAAAAATCTTACCTCAGTTAGGTCGCGGGATAACGCGTATATATCTGCTCCCGTAAGAAATTTTTCTGGCGCAGCTAAGTGCAATGCTGGCCGATAGATTTGTCTTATATAAAAGCAAAGAACTGATTTTTCTTTTCAATAATCGGGATGACCAAGGATCGGAGAAATTAGTAAATTCCTTAAATTGAAATGAATGATTGTCAAAAGTTACTTTTTATGAGAAAGATTCTTATTAAGCGATTTTTTTTAAATATTTACATGGGACTTGATGCGCGAGGCTGCTTTTACCTTATACTACAACGCTCAGGCTCTGCCATCGCTCCCCAGTACCGGCCCAGCCAGCTCCGTACACACGACTGCTAGCAACTACTTACTGCTACTGCCACACAGTTCCTACTGCAGTCAACACAGCTCTTTGGTCTCAGATTCTCTTACAGCTTACATATCGCAGGCAGCACGTGAGCAATCCATCGAAATTACATCGGCTCGAGTGCGCTAGCAACAAATTCTTTAATCATGGACCTCTTACAAACTCAGAGACCATGTCTGCTTTTACCCTTGATGCTGCATCACAGACAGGAGCGCCTGCGATGGTGTACTCAACGACGAACCTGGGTGCACGAATGGCAAAACGTCATTTTTTCGGATGGATCCAGGTCCTGTTTACATCATCACGATGGTCGCATCCGTGTACGGCGACATGGCGGTGAACGCACATTGGAAGCGTGTATTCGTCATCGTCATACTGGCGTATCACCTTGGCGTGATGGTACGGGGTGCCATTGGTTACACGTCTCGGTCAGCTCTTGTTCGCATTGACGTCACTTTGAACAGTGGACGTTACATTTCAGATGTGTTACGACCCGTGGCTCTACCCTTCATTCGATCCCTGCGAAACCCTACATTTCAGCAGGATAGTGCACGACCGCATGTTGCAGGTCCTGTATGGGCCTTTCTGGATACAGAAAATGTTCGACTGTTGCCCTGGCCAGCACATTCTCCAGATCTTTCACCAATTTAAAACGTCTGGTCAATGGTGGCCGAGCAACTGGCTTGTCACAATACGCCAGTCACTACTCTTGATGAACTGTGGTATCGTGTTGAAGCTGCATGGACAGCTGTACCTGTACACGCCATCCAAGCTCTGTTTGACTCAATGCCCAGACGTATCAAGGCCGTTATTACGGCCAGAGGTGGTTGTTCTGGGTACTGATTTCTCAGGATCTATGCACCCAAATTGCGTGAAATTGTAATCACATGTCAGTTCTAGTATAATATATTTGTCCAATGAATACCCGTTTATCATCTGCATTTCTTCTTGGTGTAGCAATTTTAATGGCCAGTAGTGTAGATTAATACTGGGTTTGGATATCCAACTGTTGACTAGACAGGAGACGATAACAACAAAGCTGTGCAACAGAAGCTTTTCCAAAGTAAATTGCTCAGATTAGTAGAAGGAACTACCAACGTTGAGGCAACTGCAAGGATGATCAGCTAAGGGTAATCCAACGAGCTAATTCCCAAAGAAAGAGAACAATATTTGTGATTTAAATTATTCAGTTTTAACTTTGTTGCTAAACTCCACGGCGCTATCTCGTTACGTATATGTCTCAGAGCTGTGTAAACTATTTTGACATAATGAGCACAAAATTCATCCAAACGAGTCGGTCAACTAATTCGCTTCGGTCCTTAAGCTGTTATTAGAAGAATTTTTTCGTTTCTGTTTTACTTAAGGCGCACTTCTTTTGTTTCATGCTACCGCCGCCGCCAGGGACTGCTGGTGGTAGAAACTGGCAACTACACCACGATAGAAGAGCTGGTGTGCCCTTCAGTTAGCAAAAATGGAGTAAGTACTTGCTGCCCAAAGAGCGTTTTCACACACTTTCACTAGGAGCAACCCGGTAGAGTCTGCATTTAAGCCTGGCACAAACAGTTTGAAGAAAAAGGCTTCATTTGCAAAGGCAAATGTCTTCTTCGGCCTCCCGTGTCGGACCAAAATTTTAACAGCGATCGAGTAGCATTCATGAGAAGCCCACGGAAACCAAGATGTCTAGCAGGTCTTGAGCTCCTGATCCTATAAACAGCTGTATCCAAACTCCTGCCTAAACGCTTACCCGTGAAATCCGTTCCAGGAACTCCTACCATTAAACTATGGTACACGATCAGACTTCTGCACTGAGATGTTGGCAAGGATGGACAATGAGGATTACTCGAGGTCGTTAATTTTTTATGATGAATCAACGTTTCACACTAATGGTAAATTTTGAGCGCCACTGAAAACCCGCATTTCTTCATCGACCATGAACGAGATCAATGTGCTCTGTGCAGTGTCGAGGGAGGAGATTTACAGTCCCTTTTTTTCATGGAGAATAACATCACAGACATTTGCTAGCTCGACATGCCTTCCTTGTGGTTTCTGCCTCACGTGCAGAAAGCCGGCCGAAGTGGCCGAGAAGTTCTAGGCGCTTCTGTCCGGAACCGCGCGACTGTTACAGTCGCAGGTTTGAATCCTGCTTCGGGCATGGAGGTATGCGATGTCCTTAGGTTACTTCTAAGTTCTAGGGGACTGATGACCTCAGATGTTAAGTCCCATAGTGCTCACAGCCATTTGAACCATTTGAACGTGCAGGAAGATTCCAACAACTCCATCTTGCTACAAGATGGTGCCCCTCCTCAGTTCCACTTGGCTGTACGGGAACACCTAAACACACACATCAACCTAGACGATGACTGAGCCGTGCTGGTGTTGATGATGTGGTGTGGTCCAGATGGCCCCCACGAGCACCAGACTTAACACCTTGTCATCTTTTTTAATGGAGTTATTTCAAAGACGAAGTGTTTGTCCCAGACCTGCCGTAGTCCTAACCACAGCTGCGCTACAGTCCACGAGCCACCGAGATGTTGAACGAGGTTCGGGAAGAATACGAGTATCGTTTACCTTGTGACTCGAGTAGCACATGGCGAGTCCCTGTAACCCGTACAAAAAGACTTCAATACATGCCCTATTCACAGCAGAAGACCTTTAGAGAATAATTTGGACGGTTTCATATTTATGAATTTATGAAAAAGTAGAGTTCTTTTGTGTTCATCCTACATTGTATGAATTGCATAATAGAATGAATAATTTTTCATTCCTTTCTGACTATTTTACACTATCACTTCAAAAGATGATCATACATTGTAGTCAAAAAATTGCTAAAACAGGATGACTTTATCAGGAGTTACATTACTAATGTCAATTAATGCTGATGTCAAGTGTTTCTGGATAAGAGGACGACGACGCTGGGATCTACCTAGAGGTGAGGGGGGGGGGGGGAGGGGCGGCACACCAAATGACATGCTCAGAGCACTGTACATTATGCCTGTCTACGCATTCTTTATTCTAACGACTGCTTCTAAGTATATTTATTCCTTAATGAAATTTGTTGGAAGTAATACATCTCTATTTCCAACCAATAGTTCAGGACACAGTATAAATATTAGGAATAAGAAGAACCTACATCAAGGCCTAAAATTACTTACCTTTGTCCAGAAATGGGTCCAATATTCAGGAATACACATTTTTAATAAATTTCCAGCAACCATTAAAAACTTGGTTTCAGATATAACACGGTTTAAACAGAGTTTGAAAAACTTTTTGATGGGCAACTCCTTCTACTCCATAGATGAATATCTTAACCGAGACTGTTAAGTTAGTTTAAGTAAGAACATCTGTTAGATTTCAGTTTTGACAACTCTTGGTCACAACAGTTAAGATTGGGTATTTTGCGTATGATAAATTTATTAATAGTGGATAACAGAGTTTCATTCTGATAGTGTGTTAATTCTTAAATATTAGCTGCCCCAGTTTACTGCATTGTATTAGCTTATTTTCGACTATACCCTGACAAATGATGGGGGTAATAAGTATTATATTCAAATGTTTTATGTTTTCGTGTCATACTTTCTGACATGTTCCACACCCACGAGAATCATCTCATTTTTGTGTCTATGGAACGAAAACTGAATCTTATATACTCTAATTTAATACAGGAACGCGCTGGTCCGTGTGTATCGAGGCGCGGAACGAAGTTCTTACTGTGCTATTCGATTAAAAGTTTGTGTTGTTGCGATGTTCGATGAAAGTTTTGTTTTAAAATGCCTGACTGCATCGAAACAAGATGCCTGCCGAACAACAGAACTAAAAAAGGCACGAACATAATCAAACATTTGTTCCCAAAAGTCTTGATTACGAAGGGCCACCGAAAATATCGTTTCAGTGTTTCTACATCAACGGCGTGTTGTTTACATTTCAGGCCCGATGATTACGCCCGTGACTTGCGGGCAGAACTTAACCCACCACAGAGAAAAATGTTTAAGCAAGACGCACCACCGAACATAAATATACGGGAGACTCAAGTGACAACGAGATAGACGGGAAAAAATTAAGTAAACTGTTTATTATTTCAAACGTAATCGTCACAGCTGTTAATACATTTATCGCGCTATAAGACAAGACGGCGAACGCCTTCATGGAAAAATGTTTGCATTTGCCTACGAAACCATGATTGTACCCAGGCGTGTGCACCTCTTCGTCCGAAGCAAGGCGAGGCCACGAACGTCTTTCTTCAGGTCTCCAGAAACATGGAAATCGCACGGAGTGAGGTCGGGGCAGTGCGGAGGATGTAAGTTCTTTCCAACGAAACTTCTCCAGCGTAGTCGAACAACATTGGCGACATGTGGGAGGACATCCTGCCAACAGAATGATGCAGTCCGTCAATATTCCCAGGCGTTTCGACTTGATGGCAGCGCTTCAGTTTTTCCGAAGTGTCCACGTACAGCTGTGCGTTAATTGCGGAGTCGTGTTCCAGAAAGTCAATGAGCAGCGGGTGTTCGCAGCCGTGACTTTCCCGGTGCTAGCGCCCCTGTTGTTCCGACTAAGCTTCTGGACATGTTTCGCTGGGAAGCCCTTACACATCCTCTACAGTCTACACGGTCCCGATCCCTCCCCATGAGATTTCCAGGTTTTTGGAGCCCTGAAGAAAGACATTCGCTGCTGTCGATTCACTACCGACGGAGAGGTGCATACCTATGTGCAATCATCGTTCCCTAGGCAACCTCACCATCATGATCATCATTTAAGACTGATTATGCCTTTCAGAGTTCAGTCTGGAGCATAGTCCCCCTTATAAAATTCCTCCATGATCCCCTATTCAGAGCTAACATTGTTGCCTATTCTGATGTTAAGCCTATTACATCAAAATCATTCTTAACCGAACCCAGGTACCTTCTCCTTGGTCTATCCGACTCCTCCTACCCTCTACTGCTGAACCCACGAGTCTCTTGGGTTACCTTGCTTCTCCCATGCGTGTAACATGACCCCACCATCCAAGTCTGTTCGCCCTGACTGCTACATCTATAGAGTTCAATCCCAGTTTTTCTTTGATTTCCTCATTGTGGACACCCTCCTGCCATTGTTCCCATCTACTAGTACCTGCAATCATCCTAGCTACTTTCATATCCGTAACCTCTACCTTATTGATAAGGTAACCTGAATCCACCCAGCTTTCTCTCCCATACAACAAAGTTGATCGAAAGATTGAATGGTGCACAGATAACTTAGTCTTGGTACTGACTTCCTTCTTGCAGAAGAGAGTAGATCGTAGCTGAGCGCTCACTGCATTAGCTTTGCTACATCTCGCTTCCAGTTCTTTCACTATGTTGCCATCCTGTGAGAATATGCATCCTAAGTACTTGAAACCGTCCACCTGTTCTAACTTTGTTCCTCCTATTTGGCACTCAATCCGTTTATATCTCTTTCCCACTGACATTACTTTCGTTTTGGAGTTGCTAATCGTCATACCATAGTTCTTACATTTTTGATCTAGCTCTGAAATATTGCTTTGCAAACTTACAGTCGAATCTGCCATCACAACTAAGTCATCCGCATATGCAAGACTGCTTATTTTGTGTTCACATATCTTAATCTCACTCAGCCATTCTATTGTTTTCAACATATGATCAATAAATAATTTGAACAACAGTGGAGACAGGTTGCAGCCTTGCCTTTCCCCTGAAACTACTCTGAACCGTGAACTCAATTTACCATCAACTCTAACTAGGCAACAGCAAAAATTTTACCATGAAGGCATTGACCATTATGTTTAACAGTGGGATTAATGTATTAGTTGTCTGGTGATTATTTTTGAAACAATAAGTAGTTTGTAACCTCCCAACAGTTATAATTCCGCAACCTCCCAATAGGTGACTAACCTCTTAATAAAATTGTGACTCATATATAACCTTTCAATAATTAACTGACTGTGAACCTAAACTGGTAAATCTGGACATCAGCAATGCTGCGTCATGGTCCTGAAAAGTCATTCTCAATAAAATGAAAATTCTTACCTCAATTATGTCTCCAGATAACGCGTATATATCTGCTCCTATAAGAAATTTTTCTGGTACAGTCCAGTGCAATGCTGCCCACTAGCTTTGTTATGTACAAAAAGAAACAACTGATTTTTCTTTACGATAATTGGGTTCCTTAGTTATGGACTCTTACAAGTTTACATACTTTTTTCCACCTGCCTCATTTTTACTCGTATTTGACTCCTCCTTATACACGAGGAAGAGATCCCAGAGTAAGCAGTAATAAGACTGCAGATATGCAGTTTCTCCCAAGACAAATTGCATGCATAAAGGCAATGAAAAGTGCGCATGAGCACCTGGCTAATATGTCTCGCAAAAGAAAAAGAAAAACAGCCCAAACAACAGCTACAGATGAGTGTGAGATTAATTGCAAACATATTCGCTAAATTCGTAAATGCTTAGAAGTTGCGATGGAGTACTGAAAAGTAGTACCTCTGAGTTTTTAATGTAAAAACTCTTGTAGTTTTTTCAATAAAACAACTTTATTAACACATTACATTTTTATTCTTCATGTCTACTTATTTATTTCTCAACATAGTCACTCCCGCGACAAACATTTTTGTCCGAACTAGAGACCAGTTGCTTGATACCGTCAGTGTAGAATGTCTGACTTTGTTGACGTAGCCACGGCATCGCCTTTGCTTGCACCGCTTCATCACTACCAAAGTGAAGTCCTCGAAGGTTTTCCTTAAGTTTTGGAAACAAAAGAAAATCGGATGGAGCCAAGTCGGGATGGAGAACGCTCGATGACAGTGAAAGCAAGGCGTCGGATTGTTGCAGAAGTCGCAGCGCAGCGCTCGTGTGATCCGGCGTTGTCATCCTAAAGCAGAAGGTGCTCCACGTGTAGAGGAAGTCTTCTAATTCGTGTATTCAATTTCTTGAGAGTCTCGCCGTACCTTGCAGAGTTTATTGTAGTGTTTTTAGACATGAAATCCAAATGCACCACACCTTGAGCGTCCCACAATACTGTAAATACACTAATGGCCATTAAAATTGCTACACCGAGAAGAAATGCAGATGATAAACGTGTATTCACTGGACAAATATATTATACTAGAACTGACATGTGATTACATTTTCACACAATTTGAGTGCATAGATCCTGAGAAATCAGTACCCAGAACAACCACCTCCGGCCGTAATAACGGCATTGATACGCCTGGGCATTGAGACAAACAGAGCTTGGATGGCGTGTACAGGTACAGTTGCTCATGCAGCTTCAACAAGATACCACAGTTCATCAAGAGTAGTAACTGGCGTATTGTGACGAGCTAGTTGCTCGGCCACCATTGACCAGACGTTTTCAATTGGTGAGAGATATCTACATCTACATGATTACTCTGCTATTCACATTTAAGTGCTTGGCAGAGGGTTCATCGAACCACAATCATACTATCTCCCTACCATTCCACTCCCGAACAGTAAGCGGGAAAAACGAACACCTAAACCTTTCTGTTCGAGCTCTGATTTCTCTTATTTTATTTTGATGATCATTCCTACCTATATAGGTTGGGCTCAACAAAATATTTTCGCATTCGGAAGATAAAGTTTGTGCCTGAAATTTCGTAAATAGAGCTCGCAGCGACGAAAAACGTCTTTGCTTTAATGACTTCCATCCCAACTCGCGTATCATATCTGCCACACTCTCTCCCCTAATACGTGATAATACAAAACAAGCTGCCCTTTTTTGCACCCTTTCGATGCCCTCCGTCAATCCCAGCTGGTAAGGATCCCACACCGCGCAGCAATATTTTAACAGAGGACAAATGAGTGTGGTGTAAGCTGTCTCTTTAGCGGACTTGTTGCATCTTCTAAGTGTCCTGCCAATGGAACGCAGCCTTTGGCTCGCCTTCTGGAGAATGTGCTGGCCAGGGCAACAGTCGAACATTTTCTGTATCCAGAAAGACCCGTACAGGATCTGCAACATGCGGTCGTGCATTATCCTGCTGAAATGTAGGATTTCGCAGGGATCGAATGAAGCGTGGAGCCACGGGTCGTAACACATCTGAAATGTAACGTCCACTCTTCAAAGTGCCGTCAGTGCGAACAAGAGGTGACCGAGACGTGTAACCAATGGCACCCCATACCATCACGTTGGGTGATACGCCTGTATGTCGACACGTTTCCAATGTGCGTTCACCACGATGTCGCCAAGCACATCTTGATGCTGTAAACAGAACCTGGATTCACCCGAAAAAATGAAGTTTTGCCAATTGTGCACCCAGGATCGTCGTTGAGTACACCATCGCAGGCGCTCCTGTCTGTGATGCAGCGTCTAGGGTAACCGCAGCCGTCGTCTCCGAGCTGACAGTCCATGCTGCTGCAAACGTCGTCAAACTGTTCGTGCAGATGGTTGTTGTCTTGCAAACGTCCCCATCTGTTGACTCAGGGATCGAGACGTGGCTGCACGACCGTTACAGCCATGCCCATAAGATGCCGGTCATCTCGACTGCTAGTGATACGAGGCCGTTGGGATCCAGCACGGCGTTTCGTATCACCCTCCTGAACCCACCGATTCCATATTCTGCTAACAGTCGTTGGCTCTCGACCAACGCGATCAGCAGTGTCGCGATACGATAAACCGCAATCGCGATAGGCTGCAATCCGACCTTTATCAAGGTCGAAATCGTGATGGTACGCATTTCCCCTCTTTACACGAGGTATCACAATAACGTTTCGCCAGGCAACGCCGGTCAACTGCTGTTTGTGTATGAGAAATCTGTTAGAAACTTGTCAGCACGTTGTAGGTGTCGCCACCGGCGCCAACCTTGTATGAATGCTCTGAAAAGCTAATCATTTGCATATCACAACAACTTCTTCCTGTCGGTTAAATTTCGCGTCTGTAATACATCATATTCGTGGTGTAGCAATTTTAATGGCCAGTAGTGTATGACTTTGCCTGTTAATGGCTAGGTCCTGAAGCTTTTTAGCGTCGGCGACCATTTGTGGCGCTACTCCATTGATGCTCTCCTCTTTTCGGCGTCAAATTAGTTGAACCTAGCTCTCATCACCGGCCACAATGCTGATGAGTTTCTTCGGCGCTGCACGCAGTCGTCGACCCGAGCGCCGCCAACGCTGATTGAGGTTAGCACCGGCTTCATTACGAGTGGGAACAACCCAGCGTCGCACATTGCTCACGTCCATACTATCACCACCGCACACAGCTCTCTGCGGATTTCAATTGGAGGCACGTTTTCCGCGGTTAGAAACTCGATTACAGTGCACTGTTTCTGTCGCACCGACATAGTTGCGTTAAGCTGCACGCTGCCATGTTACACCCTACGGTTCGGAGCGGAAAGTTGTAGCTTTCGTCAGCAGAGCGGGAAAGTCGACCGAGTAATATGCTCGACATGATACTGAGAACAGAATAAAAAATTTTGAGGCGTTAGTTTTCAGCACACCATCGCAATTTGCGCAGATGTACCGTAACAGATGTCCGTCGTACAGTAGAAAGTTAAAAGACTCGGATACAATCTATACCATCGTGTCCAAATAGTGCGGACTCCCACCGACTACAATGCTTAAGTCAGACCCAACGCCGAGCGTAGATACAAATCCTAAGGGACCAAACTGCTGAGGCCATCGGTCCCTAGACTTACACACTACTTAAACTAACTTAACGCTAAGAACAACACTCACTACCATGTCCGAGGGAGGACTCAAACCTCCAGCGGGATGTGCCGCAGGATTAGTGCATTGGCACCTCTAACCGCATGGCCACTCCGCGCGGCAGCGTAAATGGTTCAAATGGCTCTGAGCACTATGGGACTCAACATCTTAGGTCATAAGTCCCCTAGAACTTAGAACTACTTAAACCTAACTAACCTAAGGACATCACACACACCCATGCCCGAGGCAGGATTCGAACCTGCGACCGTAGCAGTCCCGCGGTTCCGGACTGCAGCGCCAGAACCGCACGGCCACCGCGGCCGGCGGCAGCGTAAATACACCAGGAAGTTTTCCCAGGGTATGTTATAATGTAAGTGCAGATGACGCAGTTTCTTGGGGTAGGGTCAAGCGGGTTACAGATAACGAGGACAGAAGTGCACTTGAATACTTGCCTAATATGTCCCCCACTGCAAAAAAGAAAAATAGAGCAGTCACCGCTGCAGATGAATGAGATTCATTGTACTGAAATTCGCGAATTAGTGAACGCATAGTATGGTGACTATAGAAACGGCCGAGTGTACAAACTTGAGGTATAGTGAAAGGTGCCTGAAAGTAGAAGTAAAAGCTTGTGGTGAGAAACTAAAACATTAGCAAAAGCGGTAGAAAAACAAGTGCATGAAAAAGTGACTGAAATTTTAGGCAAATTCCTTTCAAGGAATTGCTTTTTGAGTGGAAAGAAACGAGCAAAGAAGCCAAGAGAAACATTTACAAAGTGGTTGCACTTGGTGCTGTATCTAGAAAGTGTTGCTTCTTTTTAGGAAATGAGTCTGGTTTCCCATTTCCAGGACCGTCAACACTGAAAAGATGGACATCACGCTGTTGCAGAAGCTTGCTTGGTGTGCTTGCAGATGTTTTGCAGCCGATGAAAGCCCAGTCATATGGACTTTCAAAAGCTGAACGGGTATGTGTGCTCGCATTCGACGAAATGAAGGTACTGGCAGTGTCAGATATGATTCTGTTCGAGCTCGTGTCCTAAGACCACCTGCTAGCGAGTTATCTGTAATGGTACGCTGTTTGTTTTCAGGATGGAAGCAGGAAGTGTAGCACAATTTTGACACCAGACGCCCTCTCCTTCTCCTGCGACGACAATTTTGCCTAGGCGGCGCTATTAAGCAGCACTAATCCAACAAAAGGTTCAACAGTGAACTGAGAAATCCACATATTGGTGTAAGTGACCGCTGTACCCGCAGATGCTGCTAAACAAAGCAACTGTAGATCCGGCGAAACGTCGTCCCGTGACTAGGTGCAGCGGCGGCAGCAGTTCAATGTGGCACGCGTTTTTATGTCGCAGTGAAAGCGCCTTCCTGAAGAAACGCCGCGCTTCGCTAGTAGCGTCATTTAATTTACTGACGGTTAGGAAAAGAGACAGCACTGACAGAAACGTTGAAGAAACGTTCGAGCAGAATGTTAAAGCTAAGTCAGTCCATGGCGTGTAATTACGATAGGAGAAACACGGCGTTGAGCGCAGTGGTATTCAAATACTTAGAAGTAAAGTGTACACAGCATCAATGTCAAATTGACGAACTCGGTAAAAGTGTTATTAGGCAGCAATTTCAGTTATAATACGTACAATGCACAGAAAAATCCAAATTTCGGAAACTTCGTAGCTTCTGCCGCACAAGAATAAACTTAGAGACTAGGAAGGCAACTCAGATAAAAATTTACCTATCTGTGGAATTCGGTTTGATAAGATACTAGAATATACGATTGATGATGTGTGCGAATGAGACGACATAGTTACAAAAAAGACGTACTAAATTAGATTTTTACGAAAAAATGAAGCTTCAGGGTTAAAGTAGCCAGTGGTTTATTCAGACGAATCGTAGATTCACGCGCATAACACGGTGAATAAATACTGGCAAACTGACAGTTTTGTCAAACGAAAGTGCTAATCAATATTTAACTGTTTTGGTACGTAGGGCATAGACGTACACTCCTGGAAATTGAAATAAGAACACCGTGAATTCATTGTCCCAGGAAGGGGAAACTTTATTGACACATTCCTGGGGTCAGATACATCACATGATCACACTGACAGAACCACAGGCACATAGACACAGGCAACAGAGCATGCACAATGTCGGCACTAGTACAGTGTATATCCACCTTTCGCAGCAATGCAGGCTGCTATTCTCCCATGGACACGATCGTAGAGATGCTGGATGTAGTCCTGTGGAACGGCTTGCCATGCCATTTCCACCTGGCGCCTCAGTTGGACCAGCGTTCGTGCTGGACGTGCAGACCGCGTGAGACGACGCTTCATACAGTCCCAAACATGCTCAATTGGGGACAGATCCGGAGATCTTGCTGGCCAGGGTAGTTGACTTACACCTTCTAGAGCACGTTGGGTGGCACGGGATACATGTGGACGTGCATTGTCCTGTTGGAACAGCAAGTTCCCTTGCCGGTCTAGGAATGGTAGAACGATGGGTTCGATGACGGTTTGGATGTACCGTGCACTATTCAGTGTCCCCTCGACGATCACCAGAGGTGTACGGCCAGTGTAGGAGATCGCTCCCCACACCATGATGCCGGGTGTTGGCCCTGTGTGCCTCGGTCGTATGCAGTCCTGATTGTGGCGCTCACCTGCACGGCGCCAAACACGCATACGACCATCATTGGCACCAAGGCAGAAGCGACTCTCATCGCTGAAGACGACACGTCTCCATTCGTCCCTCCATTCACGCCTGTCGCGACACCACTGGAGGCGGGCTGCACGATATTGGGGCGTGGGCGAAAGACGGTCTAACGGTGTGCGGGACCGTAGCCCAGCTTCATGGAGACGGTTGCGAATGGTCCCACGTGTTGAGCAATTCGGCGGTACGTCCACCCGGCCTCCCGCATGCCCACTATACGCCCTCGCTCAAAGTCCGTCAACTGCACATACTGTTCACGTCCACGCTGTCGCGGCATGCTACCAGTGTTAAAGACTGCGATAGACCTCCGTATGCCACGGCAAACTGGCTGACACTGACGGCGGCAGTGCACAAATGCTGCGCAGCTAGCGCCATTCGACGGCCAACACCGCGGTTCCTGGTGTGTCCGCTGTGCCGTGCGTGTGATCATTGCCTGTACAGCCTTCTCGCAGTGTCCGGAGCAAGTATGGTGGATCTGACACACTGGTGTCAATGTGTTCTTTTTTCCATTTCCAGGAGTGTATTTTTACATATGAATGTGTGAATGTGAGATGATTCGTTCCACCACATCATTACGATTAATCGTCACTGCGCCGTCCCCCACCCCGCCAGCTCAATGTTAGCCCCTACACCCCCCCCCCCAATCCGCCCCACGCTGGCTCCCTTTTTTTAGAGATGGGGCTCCTCCACCCCCGCATCAACGTGGTGACCAAACCAAAAGTTCTACTGTCACCTCTGTAAGCATGTTAGTTATCTAGTAAGTGGATCACAGGATGCTGGGCTGTGATGTTATCCGTGCGTCTGGGTAACACTACGCATTAACACAGTCCAACAGGTGCCGTGGGAAAAAAACCTCTGCGACAGTGGGATGCGTAGTAACAGCAGTAGTGGCTTACTAGCTGCGGTAGTTCATGCAAGGTTGGGTTTGTTAGTATAGGTATCATGCATCATTACTGTGACAAGCGATGGCGATGTGTCCCAGTTGCTGCAGCTGCTACATTCCTGGAACAATCAAGATCGTTATACAGTAGTGGGAAATCGGCCATAGATCATCTCACTGGGGGGGGGGGGGGGGGGGGGGATGTGTCGAGCTAGTCTGCATGCAGTGTACGGTACGGCTTCCCTGCGTGGTGCCAGTTATTCGGCAGTGTATTCCAGCTGGATATCCAGTAATGGCGTCTGATTAACAGGGGCTCTCCTGTACCGTTATGTTTGCGTATGCTTGGCCATGATGTTAGGTCCTTACAAGTATGTCTTTTGGTCTTTTATGTTTCCGTCTATGGTTGTGGTCTTAGTTCCCCAGATTAAGAATAAACGGGTTCTGCGAATGTCTGGAGATCCTGTACAGTCTTGTGGGGAGTTTGTGGATTACCTCCGTGAGAGTCTCAAGTCGGCATTCCCGGTGAAGGTCCGCGATGCCTGTGTATCGTGGAGCACTGCTTATGATTTTGAGTACTTCTTTTTGTATGAGCTGCAGACGGCGCAGCGTATCTCCAGACAGGAGCTGCGTACGTCATCAGGGGCCGGATAAGTGTCATGTACGTGGACCTCGACACCCTTCTGATCAGTGTGCTACGCCTGTTGAGCATAGGATAGAGCTATTTGAGCCTCGCGCTAGCTCGGTTGGTCATGTGTTGTATGTGGTACCCCCAGTGTTTACACTACGGTGTTACCTCCACGGCCAAGTATTCACTTTGCTCCGCTGAATATTTCTTATGTTTCTGGCTCAACGGTTGGTCGTAACAGGCTACGTTACACAATACAGTGGTATCCCAAATTTATTGCGCTATGCTGATTTATAAATACGTCAAAATCATCCTTATGTCATCATCTATCTCTCCTTATATAATACCACAACACACAGGTGTCGGAGAAAAAAATAAAAAGAGAAAAGAAAAAGAATAAAAAAGCTTTGAACAACGCTGTCACGCCATGTTGTAGATGGTCAAATAATGTTTGTTAAAATTTTCAACTTCTCTCCTTTGTATAAAATTTTCTTCATATTTGACTTGTAAGTAGGCTGTTTGGGTTTTTATATTGGTAACGCCACGTAGCGCTCTGTATGAAAATCACTGACTGTGCTGTGTGCAGTCTGTGGCTGGTTGGCATTATTGGAAGTTATTCGCAATTGTAGTGTTGGGCAGTTGGATGTGAACAGCACGTAGCGTTGTGCAGTTGGAGGTGAGCCGCCAGCAGTGGTGGATGTGGAGAGAAAGATGCCAGAGTCTTAAGCGGACGATCTGGACGTGTGTCTGTCAGAAAAAGGAAATTTGTAAAGCTGGATGTCATGAATTGATATATATATATATATATATATATATATATATATATATATATATGATGAATTTTGAACATTATTAAGGTAAATACAGCCGCCCGCGGTGGTCTCGCGGTTCTAGGGACACAGTCCGGATCCGCGCGACTGCTACGGTCGCAGGTTCGAATCCTGCCCCCGGCATGGATGTATGTGATGTCCTTAGTTAGGTTTAACTAGTTCTAAGTTCTAGGGGACTGATGACCACAGATGTTAAGTCCCAGTGTGCTCAGAGCCATTTGAACCATTTTTTAAGGTAAATACATTGTTTCTTCACTATCAAAATCTTTCATTTGATAACTATGCCTATCAGTAGTTAGTGCCTTCAGCAGTTAGAATCTTTTATGTAGCTGGCAGCACTGGCGCTCGCTATTGCAGTAGTTCGAGTAACGGAAGATTTTTGTGAGGTAAGTGATTCATGAAAGGTATAGGTTATTGTTAGTCAGGGCCATTCTTTTGTAGGGATTATTGAAAGTCAGATTGCGTTGCGCTAAAAGTATTGTGTATCAGTTTAGTGACGATCAGAATAAGTTAAGAGAGAAATCTATGAGTACGTTCAGTTTTGCTCATCTGTTTGAAAATCAAATAACGTAAGAGGTTTACTAGCACACTCATTTATAATTTTCCAAATGGGATGTTACAGACGCAAGCAAAACAAGTCATTGTATCAAAAATAAGCCAAACTTTGCAATAAGTCAATCGCCAAAAAGGAAGGTAATTGTCTTTCTTTTTTTTGTCCTGAAGTCCTCCGAACAGCTACATTAAAAAGGCACACGGCCACGGTGGATGGATAACACCGACCGTACTGGTGTAGAACATTATGTTGCGGCCTTCATCTTGACTGTGTTACTGATTACTAAAAAAAAAAATCTGGATGGCCAGACATATAAACTTAGCTCCTGTTTCTAAAACACGAATAGAATACAGGTGAATCTAGCTGTGAAACGTTCCGACATATAAAAACTTTTGGACAGAGCAGAGTGCTAACCTCAGTCCGTTACATCGTGGTCGGGCCCACTGTTTTAAGCTGCAGAGTGAAAGCTGCATTCCAAAAACTGTAGCTGCACTTCTCTTACGTCTCGTTTCCTGGTAAGGCATTTTTTCCTAAAAATGAAACTTGTCTTCATCCACGTTGTTGACTTCACGAGTGTCTTATGCGCTGGCGTAGTGCTTTGGAAATAGGTGACGGAAACTGTGTAAACGAAGCAGAGCAGAGTTCAGCAGAGAACGTAACTCGGGACGTGAAAGTGCGCCAAACACGTGTTAATCAATAATTCTGTCTTCGTGTGGCCTGGTACATGTCCAGGGATTAGATGTTGCATGTACAAAAAGGAGCCGAAAGAAACGCATTGTATGAAACGAAAGGATGAAGCAATGCAGTAATTTCATCTAATCAGTTATTGTGTGCTTATGACTCAGGTGAATGAGTGCATACGCGTTTAAGAATAAAGTTCAATCGTAATTTTTTATTTTATTTTGCTAAGCGCAAGAACATTCCGGATCCTTTGCGCGTATTGTTCGCTGCAGTTCAGTGTCTCCTCGAAACTTACTTCTAAATCTAGTTTGTGGGATACGAAGCATAAAATGTATGATATTCAAAACAAAACATAACAGTTCTTCACATAGCACTTGAAAAACTAAATTAACTATATAGGAATTAGAATTTAATTTATCGATATCTAACTCACAAATTTTAGCTGGTGTGACGACTATCGATCGCAAGAGACACCACCTTCGGGTCTGAACTTCTACATCTACATGGATACTCTATAAAACACGTTTAAGTGCCTGGTAGAGGGTTCATCGAACCACCTTCACAATTCTCTATTATTCCAATCTCGTATAGCGCGCGGAAAGAATGAACACCTACATCTTTCCGAACGAGCTCTGATTTTCCTAATTTTGTCGTGGTGATCGTTCCTTCCTATGTAGGTCGGTGCCAACAAAATATTTTCGCATTCGGTGGAGAAAGTGCTTGGAATTACGTGAGAAGATTCCGTCGCAATGATTTCCAGCCCAAATCCTACATCATTTCTGTGACACTCTCTCCCATATTTCGCGATAATACAAAACGTGCTGCCTTTCTTTGAACTTTTTCGATGTACTCTGTCAGTCCTAACTGGTAAGGATCCCACACCGAGCAGCAGTATTCTAAAAGAGGACGGACAAGCGTTCTAAGTGTCCTGCCAATAAAACGCAGCCTTTGGTCAGCCTTCCCCACAACATTTGCTGTGTTCTTTCCAATTTAAGTTGTCCGTAAGTAATACCTAGGTATTTATTTGAATTTACGGCTATTATATTAGACTGATTTATCGTGTAACCGAAGTTTAACGAGTTCCTTTTAGCACTCATGTGGATGACCTCGCCCTTTTGTTATTTAGGGTCAACTGCCACTTTTCGCACCATTCAGATTTTTTTTCTAAATCGTTATGCGGTTTGTTTTGATCTTCTGATGACTTTATTAGTCGATAAACGACAGCGTCACCTGCAAACAACCGAAGACGGCTGCTCAGATTGTCTCCCAAATCGTTTATATAGATAAGGAACAGCAAAGGGCCTATAACACTACCTTGGAGAATGCCAGAAACCACTTCTGTTTCACCCGATGATTTTCCGTCAATTACTACGCACTCTGACAGGAAATCGCAAACTTGTAAGACTCTTTGATCGAGGATTTTTGATATGTTTGCCTTTGCGCGGTTCTTCTCTCGAATGTTCACGCTTTTTTTATATGTGCTACATTTATTTAATAAAAATATTCTTCAACGCACATTGTGTTGGTAATTGTTATTCCTTCGCCATACAACTAAAGGAAGAGAATCACCACACTGGTACACCGTTTTGTAGTTTCTACAGGTTATTCAGCTTCCCAACTGCGGTGTAATTAAAACCTTATTTACTTAAGAACATATCTACTCTCTGGTGCCAAATGAACAAGGCCCAGGACTGTATCATTCAAGACTGGATCACCAGGGATCTTTGAAGTGTGGATCATCAGTTGTTCTGCAAGGTCAATGCCTACCGTTATCAAGTGTGTCATGAACTATTCAGTATACTCACTGACTATGGTCTTCAGCAATAAGATGAAGCTGGATGAGCGGTGATGAAAGTTAACATGCAAATCCACAATGTTCTTCCGTCAAATTAACCGTTCTTATCACTCGCTCATTTGAATTTTACACAAACGCAGTAATAAAATAAGTTCTAATAGCCTACATCATAAAAAGGCTTATCGCTCATTTCACTTTTACACTAACACAGCTATAAATACTCATATGTAATAAAAAGGCGAACAGCAACTAATAATAATTACTTTCAGTTTGTTTCGAAGACTTGGTTCTGTATCTTTAGCGGCGACTGTCATATTACAGCTATTATCCTTCGATGTTCTTATGTCTGAACTCCGTCGCGTAGTAGCTTTTCCATAACAAAGGAATCTAATCCACTAGCTTCTCTGCATTCACAAAAAGTTGCAATCTCCTACTGCCATCACACTTTAGTATTACCAAGCTAAACCAATAACAGTTTGCAACAAAAACACAACGTACCATTAAAAGAAAACGGGGTCACACAATCTGTATTACACGAAATGACATTTCGGGAATGCGCTGCATGTTTAAGTACAACAATCTTGCAAATTTTTTAAAAAGGGCATGTTAGTCTATACAGATAATTTTAAATATAAGTACTTAAAACAAAAATAAATCTGTATCATTTCCCAACCGCTTTAAAACGGATATAACAGGAAATAAATATCTGCCTGCTCCCACATAATTAGCATGTATTTTTTATCTTTTATAATAAATGCCAACAATTACAAAGCAATCAGTGTAACTATTGCCAACGATTATTTCCGTGACTTCCACTAAAAATCCTGAAGTCGTATAACGGAAAATGAGTACGATGCATTGTGGGTTGAACATTATTTGTGGGCAACATCATTGTTAAAAAGAAATAAGATAGTTCCCAGGTAGCAAATTCTGGAACAGAAACATCGTGTTTCAACATTTGTTTCATCGCAACATAAACTGAAAGTATAGATATGCCTTCGAAACACAGCTGGAAATAAGGTAGCAGTTCATAATTTGTCTAACAACACGTTTTATAACATATAATGATAACGAAGTGAAATAAGTTGTACAAACACATAGTGTATCCAATATTGCCTGCACAGGGAACCAGGTTTCATGATTTAAGACTGTTATACTTCCATCAGCAGTGCACTACGTGTTTTTGCAGTTGACACTGAATTACTGCATCAAAAGCGTCGACTTTCGTGCAGAAATGCAAATAAAATAAGATGCCAAAAAAGTATGTTTACTTGTCTAGGTATGGCGAGCCATCTTCTGCACTTTTTCCTTAGAATGATGAGGTTAAGAAAACGGTCAGCATGTAAAAGCCTGACTGTTTTTTATATTGTTTTCTGTCACGCATTTCGCTATCAAGGCATCGTTAGTGGTGTAGTATCGCATTAATTTTCCGGCGGGACGAATTTCGTAGTGATACTAGACATGAACCTTTTTGCAACACACTGGAACTGCCTCCGCTTTGTCTCAAAAAGCGAGAAGCTTCTGGTTACAAAAGAAGAAAAATTGTAGAGTACAAGCAGGTTTCTTTCTTAACAATCCACCTCATTTTCAAATTTTGCAAACTTCTGAAATCTGCCTGCACCAGAACGTAGCCTGAGCGGTCAACTTGCAGTCACCTGTTACGTACAGCCTCAACTGACACCTGTCGACGTATCGCGACCCAGAAAAGAAGCACAACGCAGAGGGTGTTACCCTCGTGGCACTGCAATCGCCCGCGCGTTTCTCTTTCTCTCTCTCTCGCGGGCGCACGCCCCTCCCAGCCGGCGCTAGTCAGAATGTTCCAGACGGGACGTCCCTGGCAGAGACAGCGCTCGTGCACCAGCTAGCGGCCCGCAGCTGTGCGAATGTTTCGATTTTCCGCCGGCTGCCGGCGTGACGTCACATGAGGTGAACAGGCTGGGCCAATGGCGCGCCGTGCCTGGGTGGGACGGGGCGATCACGCCACCGGGCGAGCGCCGCCATTGGCCGCGCGCGGCGCTGCAGGCGGCCCGGCCAGCGGCTCTCGTGCTCAATTCCGGATCCGCAATTTCTCGCCGGCAGCGCGACGGCCGAGGCGAGTGGGAAGGTGGCGAGCTTCTACTGCTAGTAGCCGGGGAATTTCGAGAGCGCAGCGCGCCGCCTGCTCGGCTCCGCTCCAATTAGCGACTGTTGAGGGGCTCAAGGCCGAGGACGGTTATCTCTCTTAGCTGTGCGACACTTGGGCACTGCAGTATTTTAAGTACTGATTCACTGCACTTGCCAAGGACAAACGAGTGCAAGGTTAGGTCGAAGAACAGAGCACTTGTGTATCTTAGTGTCTGTTTACTACTTCGTTTAAGTGGTCTAACGATGGAATTAAAGAGTTCAGTTCAAACAATGGCTTATTTGTTAAATGTTTACAATCGATGCAGGATACTTTTCGGTAACAGTCATTTAATTATTGAAGGTAATTTTAAATCCGTCTGTGTAATTACAAGAAAGCGCTTTTGTCACCAAATGCGTTTCCTTTTATTTACGTAAAACATCATAAGTGGTGGTATTTTATATTCAATTTTCTTTCAAATCAAAGTGTCCGCTCGCTGATTTTCAGTTATTCAGTCGTTTGGTACTGCCGTTTCTGTCCTAACCCCACATCCCTTTCAGCATTACACTTTTCTTGGAAAGGTACACGAGACACTGTAGCACTGCAGCAGCGGTCCTATTGGCCAAATGTGTGCTAAAAATCCGACATAAACTATCATCACTGACCTAGTTTATATCAATGACACGAAACGCTTTGGGAGACACACAGCGAGCTTCGTTGCAACTGCAGACAAATGGCCACAGAAGTGAAGAATTTACAATCTTATAATTATGTTGATATGAAACGTAACCACTCGAGACACTTCACAGTGAAAGATACTGTAGGCAATTAATACATATCAAGGTACGTCATTAATTTAAAATGTTACGTACTGTATCAGAATTAGCAAGCTGCAACTAGGCATCTTATAAATATTTAGTCCATGACGCGTTTCGAAAACGAAGGTTTCCAGTGTCGATTAACAGGCATTTAAAATATTTAGAACGCCATATTTCTATGCTGCGAAAGTTAGAATTCGTCGTGCCTGGTTTCAAAATGCAACCAACAAGGGCGCATCTGAAATTTTTCACGAATGCAGGCACCAACTAGTGCGCGCACTACGCACCGTTCCAACAGTTTGTTGAAAACGATTGTCACATTTTTGCAGCAATAATGCAGTTCGCACGTAACAATTTTTTTTACGTTTCAGAGTTATTACATTTTTGTCAAAGATTATATTTCTCTGCTTAAGAACATAATTATGGAATACTTTGTTACCATAGATAAGTCTCGGATTTGTTTACGTTAAGGTGTGTTTGGTAATTAACACTTTTAAGGTACATGTTTTAATTAAAATATGTTACGTATACTATTAAAATATGTAAACTGCAACAAGCCATATTTATAAATACAGATGTTCCAGTAGGAACGGTCAGTACTGAGAGATATGAGAAGAATGATCATTGGAAACAAAAAGGTCGATAGTAAACATGGGCTCTAAAATGCATACTATAAGAGCTATGAACACTTGTCCATGTTCACTACTGTGAAACATTTTTATTGAACGTGTGCTCATAGTTCTTTTGTTTGCATGTAAGAGTCCGTTCACTAGACTTTTTTTTCTAATTTTTGTCCATACAGCATTCTCCCAACACATGCTAAGCAAAGAGCTTGCAGAAGAAAAGATCCGTTTCACGGTATCGAAGGTGAATAGTGTTCGTAGCACTTGAGGTACAGTTTTAGAACCCACGTTTACTAGACGTTTTTACTTAGAATATCGTTTTTGTCATCTCTCTCAATATTGATCACTCCCCCTGGGACACACTATATTTAGTTCCAGACGAGTTTCGGTGGCGACAGTTTCCAATACCTATTATTTGGTGTTTAACATTACATTTAAAACGCTTTGTTTCTGTGGGGCGAAAGGTTGTTATGCGTTTGCAATTCGTTGTGTCTTTTGAAAAATGCAAGAAACAATCACGCATGTGAAATCAAGCAGTTTAGTTACGTGTTTGTCACGAATGCAGTACAGTGAAAGCACAACACATCGTTGTACTAGTTTGGTTAACGATTTTGCGGCAACAAAGCAGATTACAGGCAACACATATTTCACACTTTTACAAACTTATTACATTTTGTCAATGGTTACATTTCTCTACGCCGCGAATACTTTGTTCCTTTTGCGAACTCTTTAATGTTCGAAAAATTTCTGGACAATGACATTAATCTATTTTCACTTTTTTAAATTAAAAGTGGTTAGTTCTCTAAAAATATATACGTATATCTTTTTCTTTAAATTCGTTATGATAGAGACAATTAGCTAATTTTGTCCTATGTGGATTAGGGCATAATTAGGCCGAAAATATTATCACGTATTAACATTTTAGCCGCGGCCCGTACTATGACTTCCAACATTAAGTTTTTGATTGCAACGAACTGCCTTCTATCACTTTTCGAGTTCTGAAGAACTTCAGTATGTTTTTTAGCAGTTCATCTGCTTCAGTTTCTCACCTGGACACGAAGACAATTCTTAGTGAATGAGTTAAAATTAAATACAAATATAATTATTGTAAGCATCGATGTACGATTAATACTGTCGAATATGTACTATGTGCGTCCGTGACAAACCTCCACATTTGTACTTATCGTTGTCATAACTTGGAAATGGAGTTCAAAACATGTTAGTCACAGAGAAAATTATTAAAAAAACTATGACATGGGGCGATTTGTTATTATTAATTATTAGGATTTACTACGCTAAGCGTTTTCAGTCACGGATCCGTGCACTAGCCGTGATCAGCCTTTCAACAGTTTACAAACATGATCGCCCATTGACGAACGGTATGGTCAAAGTTGTATTGGATGTTGACGAGATGGGGTCAGGGACAAGAAAATCGTGCAGTTCAGTGTATACACACACTCACATAACTGAACTGTTTACGAAATGCATGTGCCGCAGTTCGCGTAGCTGTGTAATTCTTTGTGGAATCCGCTGACAAAATGTTTCCCGTGTTTACGCTCTTCGTAACATAACTCCACGCGCAGCAATAAATGCGTGAAGTCTTCTTGCCGATTTAGTCGATAAGTCGTAGATCTGATAGAAAGCTGAAATATCTCTTTTTTTTTCGCCCCCAACATAGCAACTAATCGCATCGACATGTAAAAATTAAATAATTACGCAGTGACTAAATATCACCTACAATAAATATCCATTTTTTTCATTTGCAGCTCCTTGTATTGTCCGTGTTTGCAGTTAAAATTTTTGGATGTGAGGACCGCCTGTTATGCAATAAAGCAGCGCAAGGTTCGCATTACTTTCTGAGCATTCTCTCTCTCTCTCTTTTCGAAGTCCGAGAAGTTATAGTTAGTCGTTGGAAGCGATAAGACATTTTGTTCACTAACCAGCAATTATAAGATATCCACCATTAAAGGAGGCACACAAAACCGGCGGCATGTTTAATATTATTATAAAACAATGCTAGTGTGTACCCGGAACAGTTTTATGATCGAAAAAATATAAAAACACTGAAGAAATTAGAAAAGATATTCTGTGTGTTATTAATCCAAAAGATTTTATGTTGTCACAATCAGAACCATGTTTACAGAGGACAAACGAAGTATTTTTCGGTATGTTATTCAAAGCCCCAAATAAGAGGCGACACCGCGTAATTTGTATGGGAAAAATAAAAAAAATAATGTTACATCTAGTTCAAACGAAAGACATATCACTGCAGAAGTAGAAAGAGAAAATGAAAGGATAAAGCCGTAACCATCTGATCCGTGTGCTGAGTACGCACTGTATTGCCTGGGAGCTTACAACACAAAAGGCCTTTGTCCCCTGTTTACAGGAGGCGAGTGTCCGCACCGAACTTTCCCACGCCAACAGCTGTTTGTAGTGGTCCCGCTTGGAACTTCTTTATCCTACATTTCTCACAACTCTCCCCCCAGGAAGACATGCTCGTATAACGTAGCGTTCTACAACTACATACAAGTGTACCACTACTAGTTAATAATGTTCCTGAAAAATAAAGTCGCTTCCCCTCCAGGGATCCCCATTTGAGTTCCCGAAGCACCGCCGTTATACGTAGTCTGTATGAAAATTCTTCTCCTTAGGCTTATAATACACCGCAAAAGATATTTTGTAACTCTTCGGCAATTTACGAGAGATATTTTTTATAAAGACTGTTTATAAAACAAGGGCTTTGTCTAAGTTAGCGAAGTCTCACCTTTTATAGACGTTTGCCATTGTGAACGTACGCATTCGTAAGCTTCGTCGTTCGTTACGATTCGAAATAGCTGCTATATCTTACTGTATGAGTACCATTACCGAGTTGATATCGAACTGCTGCTAGCATGAACTCGAACAAGAGAACAGAAATTAGGTTTTCGATATAAATAAAAAAAAAAGAATTTGCTGCATCGATTAGCTATACACTCGAAGGAAATTTTGGTAAATACAGCGATCCTACGTCTCCATACACACGCTTTCACCCAGTTTTTTTTTAGCAATAGCAGTATCCTCGGTAATATCGTTATCCAGGGTAGCCAAAATGAAACTGGCCCGAAATGTGTTTCCAGCATTTCGTATAAACTTATACGGCCGACTGACAGAACGTCGGAATGAACGTTGGCTGTTTCGAGCTTCTATAGCAAAGAACGATTCTCCTGCTAAGTAGCTAGGGTAATTTATTTCATGCACATACATATAAACGTTATCCAGGATAGTTTTAGTTTGCCGACTGGTATTACATGCTTCTGCATTAATTCTCGAGAAAAAAAGAAACGATTATATTCGCTTAACAGCTGCTGTGAGGCTCTTTGATCAAAGAATGGAATTTATAAAATCTTTTATAAAGATATTTAACAACGATTGAAGCTCTACACAGTTTTTTACACAAGATATTTAACAAACATCCTTCATAGTGTAATACGGCTTTAGACTAAGGTGAAGTTGCTGTGTGAGGAAATGCATCCAATCACAACCAATCATGTCGACGTTTCAAGGAAGGAACGAAGTAACACGAAACTAACTTCATGTTGTCTGAATAAGTTGTCTCCTCAGACTACAGTGACTGATTCTTTTTGTAACAAAATCAACGCAGCCCAGTCTGAAAAGCAGTTATTCCTGAAAACATGAAAGTATGGTTGTGTACCCCTCGGAAACGATGGAAAGGAATAGTAGGCTACTAACATCAGTCTCATTAATTAAATGCTGACTTCTTTCCCATCCACCTGCAGTCGGCCATGTTGCTTTCTGTTTTCAACAGTGTCCGTGAAAGCAGAGCTTCCACATTAGAAGCTAAAACTGACACTATATTCCTAATGCGTACGTAACACGCTTCTGAGTTTACAGCTATAGTACCCAGTGGGTTTGCGCTGTCGAGTTGTCAAGATGTAGTTTCATACTGTACCGCACCGAGTAACATAATTTTATTAATTCATATGTTTTTACTAGTCATATGAGCATTGCACTACGTATTTCGCCGTTTCTCCCATTATCTATTACCTTCGGCGACTTGCGTGTCGATGAGGATAAGAAGATGATGATGATTAGGGCAACAGAACGCCGAGTCCCTGAGCGGAGAAAATCTCCGATCCAGCCGGAAATCGAACCCGGGCCAAAGGCTCAACTTTTCATATGACGGGCTAGAGCCTGTACCGCAGAGTTCATATGACTTAGCAAAAACACATGTGTTAATAAAACTGAAACCATAGACAAAAATTTAAAGCTATTTTTCGGCGTAGGCATGGACAACCAAGAGTTAATATGGTTCCTGGCGTTTCCGACGAAGAGAAGTCTTTAATTGTGTCTTAACTAATCAGTCTATTCCTAAAACAACTTTTTCTGATTCCAGTCCTGATTTTCTTTCTGTTCATACTTTGCACTGTGACCGATATATTTTAACTCATGTCTCGCAGGGAGCAAAACAAAACTGTATATATATTCTTTATTCTTTTCTTTTGATTGCCTACAGCTGTCTTTGATTTATGTGTACTAAGATGTAATGAGTAATTATTATGTAAATCGATGTTATTTTTTTGAATTGTAATATTCTTCGCAATGTGCATATTGTCTTTGTGTTTCTGGAAGCTTAGCCCCAGTAGAAAAAAAATGGTATCTCTGTAAAAGTTTGACGAACGAAAATGAGACAGTTGATGAGCGGGCTGGTTCAAGACTGGACTGTGTTGTGCATGATGCAAAGTCGCGAGTGAGGAGCAATTTTGAGAAAAGTTTGTGAAAAGAGTTGTTTTAGTAGCGTGAAGTAAGAAATTGGAGAATACTATTAAATCGTGATTTATGCTGAGTGGTCAACCAATCTACATTTTAGAGGGATGTATCACATAAGCTCGAGAGGGTTATCTTTGTTGTTTCCCGTGGCTCACGAGTGGAAATTAAATTGAACTCTGTAAACCAACTGTCATTTACTTCCTCCCTTTCGAAGTGAGTGCAAAAATAAGAAAGCTATCGTCATATGTATATATTTGAGTGTGTGTGTGTGTGTGTGTGTGTGTTGACACGACCAGGTTTGGTCATGATTGTTGGAAGTTATCAAGATCATCACCGCCGCTTTGTTGCATATCAGCGAATTTCTGAATAGCAGAGCGTTACACCTATCCTTCACAGCAACGGAGAGACGGGATAGTCAGCGAATACATCTGTAGTTTTAAACCCAACTCCATCTCTGATTATATCACGTAACCATATCTCTATCCTAATAACAGATAAATTTAGAAGTATTGCACAGACAGTGATAATGACTTGTTTAATAAGTAACAGTGTTAACCCGAATGTCAGTTGCGTTAGTAGTATATAATTCTCACTAGCTGTGAGAACTTCACAGTCAAATGATGTGATCTTCCTTCTTTTTTCACACCCTGACATTACGAGAATTATTTATTTAAATGCGTTTCGAGAGAGTTGCGATGAGGTTAAAGACTTCTTGGGAAGCGTAACAGAAGATTTCGGTTGGCTGATAGCTACTTTTAGCTGAGACAACATACAGAGGTGCAATTTATTTTCACTGCATTCAAGTATTTCCAAGAATGATTGCCTATCGAAGTCTCGAGGTGCAAATGATACAAATCGAACGTGCGATTGTAAATCGATCATGCGGGCGTTATGATCAATTATTTATGATCGTCATTTTTGTCTGTTTTCCGTCGTCCTCCTAATTACATACCTCTGCGAATTAATGGCAAAAAGGGAATTGTTCCCTAGCGTACACATCACATGGCCTTTCACATGACGACGAGTATGGTAAGTGATCTCCTTTGTAATTACAAGTATTTTTGTAACGGTCTTCTTTTGTCGTTGCTGCTGTGACCACCGTAATCACACTCATAACGCCCGCCGCCAGAGTCGCGTGATCAATTTAGGATCGCACGTTCGATATGTATCGTTTGGACCCCGCGACTTCGATAGTCAATCATTCTTGGAAATTACTCAAGTATTTATCAGTATCACGATTAACCTAACCGCCGTTGGGATCCAGATCGTCTGCTGCCACTAACACAATAAATAATTGACACTGCGTTATTACTACTAATCTTATCTTTTGCTAAACTGATCCGCCAGCACACGTCAGCAAACTTATTCTGTTCACTGTTTCACTGTGTAATCACTCCAGACAACGGGTTTGAGAAAACTCTCCCACACTCCTACTTTCGCACTTCAGTGTTAACTGACAGCAGTTATCCCTAACAGCAGCAATTAAAATTACTTCTTTGCGTATTTTATCTGTTGTATTGTCTTCTTTGTCTGTGAGTGTGAGTG
Organism: Schistocerca gregaria; assembly: GCF_023897955.1. Taxonomy (NCBI): domain Eukaryota; kingdom Metazoa; phylum Arthropoda; class Insecta; order Orthoptera; family Acrididae; genus Schistocerca; species Schistocerca gregaria. The sequence continues at coordinate 1,081,558,334 of NC_064920.1, read as the reverse complement.
TACCAGGGTATCGCGTGAATCATATCAGTCAGGTGTAAAGAGGTAATCTAGCTGCCAGGTATTTGAATGAATACATCCGCTCAGGAAGCTTTTCGTATTAAGTGGAATTTGAAAGTAGAGACGCGACATTTCGAGTTATATTTAACCAGCAAGGTGTTATGGATCATACGTTCTGCGGTGTGATATTACATGTTAGTGACAGAGCAGTGTATTTAGAGAATCGAAGTTCAATACGCAACGTGGGAAGAGCAGAAGTCTACGGTCATTATGTATTATATAGTAGATTACAATGGGAGTGTATTGAAAAGCACGCCAGTTGTCTACAAGCTCTACAAAACTACATATACGGCTCTAACCCGAGCCATGGTATTTAATCAGGCAGGAAAGGCCGAAACCAGTTAGGAACGTTCTAGCACCGCACATTTCGGGAAATGATTCGCATCTTCAAGAGAGTTTTCCCGTGTATAATGGCATTTATGGATGATATTTTCGATATGTGAGCTGCTACATTATTCTGATGCCTCTACTGCAATATATAAACATGCGCAGTATGTAATTGATAATGGATATTTATATGTAGTTGATGGCGAATTTGTAAATTAGTTATTGTTTTCTTGTAGCTCTCTTACGTAGAAACTCACACATATAAAACATCACAGTACACGAGTGCTACAATTAACAAGAGCTCTGCTAATGAAACAGTTACGAAGACTTAATATTGAACGACGTAATTGTAGATTAAAGTCGCGATTTTACATGGTCGGTGCCCGTATACTGTTCATGTTATAAATGAAATATAAAAGGCATCATTACCATGTGGCGATCAACAGACCTTAGTAACATAGTTGTTAATACGCTCTTTGTCGCACCACAACGACGAAAACGACATTTTTAAAGACGATGACACATCAGAGATGGTAGAGTAGAGCTATTGTACAAAGACAGTGCACACGACAAAACGAATTTGAACATAAAATACAGAATAAGTAAGCAAGATTTACATATAGCTTAGAGCAGACAAGTAAAATTAGAAATAAATTTACAGTACCTGTACTAGGCAGATCTGAGAGAAGAGAACGTATGTACGAAGGAGCATTAAGACAAATAATAAATTAGAGTACATTTAGAGAATCCCACTAAGCAGATACATTAAGCTAGTGTCTAACACTGCTGTGTTAACATTGTCGGTCTGAACGTAAGCAAAAGCAAATGCAGTATTCTTTCGCTCGCAATATAGACGGATTTCGTCAGGCATCCAGACTGAATTCCTGTGAAATCTGTACATATTCTTCTTCTGCTTTTACGGTCTCATTGGACCGCTCTAGTGAATCATTATCGAGTAATCTTCTTCAATAGGATTTCTTTTCGAATTGCGCCGAGCGGTTCTAGGCGCTACTGTCGCAGGTTCGAATCCTGCTTCGGGCATGGATGTGTATCACACATCCTTAGGTTAGTTTGGTTTAAGTAGTTCTAAGGGACTGATGACCTCAGATGTCAAGTCCCATAGTGCTCAAAGCCATTTGAACCATTTTTTTTCGAATTACCCAATTTCTTCTCATTCGTTCTGGCCTTTCTTGTCGTTCCTCATCTGTAAATACCCTTTCTATTGCTTGTCGTGTGCCGCTTTTTGATTTAATCTTATTTTTATGTTTTTCAATATCTTTAAATTTTAAGTTTTGTTTTTGAAAATTACCCATGGTTAACTGTAGCTCTTTCATATCCTCACCTACTTCCTTTAGCCGTCCTACTCATCGCTTCATGGTCCACAGTTTCTATACAATTTTTCTTGATTATGTGGTTTCTAGCGTACTCATAATGTGACCAAAAAAAGATATTTTTCCGTATAGTATCTGTAACGAGGTCCAGTTCGCTGTAGCCCACTTCATTTGGCTCTATCCTCCATTGTACCATCTTTTTGGTATTTTTTATTTATACATGTTCCAACTACTCCTCTCTCTACTTGTAAGATTTTGTCGACCTGTGTTTCTTGGTGACTTTGAAAAGGTATTATGCACATTGAAGGAGGAGGGGAGAGAAAGGAAAGGTATTACTGATATCGGCTGCATCAAGTTTTTGTGCGGCATCAGCGGCAACGAGTGAAAATGTATGCTAGACGGGGATTCGAACCGGGGATCTCCTGATTTTTGTTCAACTGCGTTCAACTCTGTGTGAAATCTTATGGGACTTAACTGCTAAGGTCATCAGTCCCTAAGTTTACACACTACTTAACCTAAATTATCCTAAGGACAAACACACACACACCCATGCCCCAGGGAGGACTCGAAGCTCCGCCGGGACCAGCCAAACAGTCCATGACTGCAGCGCCTTATACCGATCGGCTAATTCGCATGGCCCCTGCGCCACCCGTACACTGTTTATTGAAACTTCGTGGACTATCTGCTCACTCCTCTTGGACGACCCACATTCCCTCTTAGCGTCACCTGTCCACAGCTCTTGTCCTCCATGCTCGGTACTTGGAGATTCCTGTAGGAGGTCGGACTCCATGGAGAACCTCCAAGCAGCGAGCATGGAGGACAGGGACTCCAGATAGGTGGCGCTAAGTAGGAATTTGTGTCGCCCGAGTACCGAGATAGTCCACATATTTGCAATAAACACTGTGTCACGGATGGCGCAGTGTTTAAAAGAAGTGCCCAGCAGGCAGGAGATTCTGGGTTCGAATCCCGGTCTGGCACACATTTTCACTCGTCGCCCCTGATGCCGCTCAACATTCTGATGCATCTGGTATCAATAATCCCTTCCTTTCTCCCCCCTCCTCCTTCAATTTACATAATACATTTCACAACTGCAAATTCTGCACGGTCTCTCTTCTTTCGGACATGTTCATACGTCACCTCTGGTTGAACCACCGTCGTGTGATGTTTTAATTTAGTTTTGATTGACAGACGTTTTCTATTGTATATAGATTTTTGAGCTTTATCATTTTGTTAGCTCTTACTTGCCATGTAGGTTTCTCGCCCAAGTTGTGTGTTACAATTTCTCCTATGTATTTAAATGTTTCGCTATTTTTACTTTTTGATTTCTGTCATCTCGAATGTTATTGCCTAATAACAGTAAGTAATCTGCGTATCCCAAGCAATTTAATTTTCTTCGATCTTTCTTGGTTCCAATTCTTATATTTTTAGGATTTTCTTTGTAACGTTCCCTCATCACGCACTCTAGTGCACGGTTGAAAAGTAACGGCGAAAAGCCATCTCCCTGTCTTAACCCTGTTTTAATCGCAAATAGCTAAGATAAGTGTCCTCTAAACTTTACTTTAGATTGGTGTTAGAGTTAAGTTTGCCATTTTTATGAATTTGGGATAGAGCCTGAAATTCCTTAGTATCTTCATCGTTGAAGATCTATGGACACAGTCTATAGAAGTTATGAATTGTTGTTTTTGTCTCCTTTTGTACTCGTAGTAAGCCATTACTAGTTTCAATATGATTATCAGTTCTGTCCAGCTTGTCCAGAGTCTAAATCCTCATTGTTCAAGTTGATCTATTACAACGATTGTATAGAATTCTTGACATGAATTTATATGTGATAACCGAAAGGTAAATTCCTCCGTAGTTGTCTGAATTTGATTTGTCTCCTTTTTTGTGTAGTGGAGAGATTATAGCTGTAGTCCAACGTTTTGGTAGTTCTTTGTTCCAGAGTCTCACTATCCATTGGTGTAATGATATCTTCGCTGGATCTGCTGCATATTTCCAAAGTGCATATCACTACTTTAAAGTCCCCCGCCTCTTTTTCTGTCTTTTAGTGAAAGCCAGTCTCAGTAGCTACTGTAGGGATTAAAATACGGTTTAGACAGACTGATTCACGAGGAACGTCTGTGATTATTATTTGACACTGCTACGCCAGACAAGTAATCCAGTCGTGCACACTAGACCCACTCGTGCAAAGCTACAACGACATTTTGACAACAACATGATCAAATTCGTGAAGGTTAGTCACTTATATAATAAACTGTTCGCCTTCTGTACGCTGCAAGACGACGTCCGAACAGCTAAGCCTAAAGTTGAATTTTTAAGGTCTTAAATTGGTCACGGTGGGATTTTAAGTACGGAGTTAAACCAAAATTAGTGTCTGCTTTCTTTAATTAAAGAGACTGTTGTATTTATCAACTGCTGATCCTTCAGTAGAATTATCATTCAACACTTATTATTAGCACTATACCGATTAGCACGCAGAATCAAATGTATTGGCTTTTGCCTGTGTTCTAAATTTGCCAGTGTTAAAAATTGATGGTGTGATGCTGTTGTAAACCCCAAGATAGCTTTGAAATGCTCAGAGCTTTACTGAGCACAGCTCCATGAAATGACCTCACTTCGCTAGGTTAATAAATCGACGGGTTGCGGAAACATGACCTTCCTTCGACTTTCTTCGATAGTTTGTACGAGTTCGATGGGGGGGGGGGGGGGGGGGGGGGGTTAGTGTGTGTCGGAGGGCGGTAGGTGAGGATCCAAAGTGAAATCCACATCACTAGTATTTTTCATGTACTTATAAGTACTCGCTTAAGGTGAAGGTAATTGTGAGCGCCCCAGAAAAAGTGTTCAGATCTACGCAGAATCGAACTCTGAACTTCTGCACGTAACTCTGGCTTTTAGCATTTGCACTAGTGACTCACAATAAGTGAAACACAGTTTCGTGTCGCGTTTTCAGGTTGCTTCATGTTTCCACGATTTTCTCCAGACGCTCAGGTAGTGTAAGCAGCGGCCAGCCCCTGAAGAAGCCACTAGCCTAGCGGACGTTGAGAGGCCGAATGCGCTTGACCATCGCTGCCTGTGTGTGTGTGTGTGTGTGTGTGTGTGTGTATGCGCGCCCGTGCGTGCTCAGCTTACAAGGCCTGCCACAGCAGACGTTGCTGGCCGCTGGGTCTCAGATGCTGTGCTGGCGCGGAGGAAACGGCACGCCACCGGGCGGTGGTGACGTCATATGGCGTGACGTCGGCTGACCGCCCCAACCCAACCCTTCCGGCCGCTAGCACTGCACTCTAGCGTCCAGACGCAACAGGCAACGCCGCACAGCGGGGTACAGCCGTAACTGCAGCGCTACCTGTAGCCAACTCGCCGCAGTACAGGTACACCCAAAGTCGTCAACAGTGACCGCATAATTTTGTGAAAGTGTACAGGGAATCAATTATTATTGAGCAGTTGGCGTACGTGGAGTTTCAGCACCTGCTCTGAGGTCTGAGGATGGTCAAACACTGAACGAAACCGCTTACCGTCGAAATAAATGTTTTTATGGTCGAGACTTTTTATCACCCATTTTTAAAATACTTTCATCCAGACTGTTTTCTCCATGGGTAATGTTCGCAAAAATTAATAATTTTTGGTTTTCTGTCTTAGGCTTACCGCGAATAATTAAAGTATTTCTCACACACAGGGGTCGTGGTGATAAGATTAGATTAGTTACTGCACGGGCAGAGGCATTCAACAGTCATTCTTTCCACACTCCAGACGTGAATGGAATAGGAACAAACCCTAATAACTGGCACAATTGGACGTACTCCCTGCCATGCACCTCACAGTGCTTAGCATAGTATAGAGGTAGATGTAGAAGAAAATGTGGTTCATGGACATGGGCCCAGAAACGCTATATTACATAATTACATTAATCATGGTCTGAATATACTTAACAAACAAAATGCTAAAGGCTGTGCTTAATAATTCACTGTTGGAAAGAAGGAAAAAAATTAATTAGAAGGGAGAAATCACAATTGAAGTCCGCCAAGGTTTAATGCTGAATCCACTCCCATTCCTTCTTATAGGTTGTTGAGAATGCACACGAAATTGTGGAATGACGTCTTCAACAAAGATTTTCTGTCGGTGTTTGGGCCGACATTATTAGGGCCTCGTTCTTTCACCCAGGCGCAACGGAGAAACTTACCATACTTTCGTTCTGCTACATGTGCCGTTACGTGACAAAACAGTACTTCACGCACGTTGAAGCTCCTCATTTCATTGTTAATGTTCGTGGACATCTAAATAACAGATTTAGTGAGAGTTGGATAGATAGATGTGAACTAATTCCTTGGTCTCCGCCTTCTCCGGACCTATAATAGCCACTAGACTTTTATATGCGGGGGAGGGGCATTTGAAAGCTCCTGTGCAATGGACACCAGTGCAAGAGGTACAATCTTAGTGATCGTACTACGGAAAGACGCGAAACAATAAGCAATTCTCCAGCCATGCATTAGCCTATCAGTGATTCAATGCTACGGTGGGCTGATGTATCCTTGTTAACGGAGGGCACATTGAACAGTTTTTTAGTAAAGTGCTTTATACTGTGCTACGTGTTTTCCGTGATTAATGTGCTGAGTTGTAGAAACTGAGCTCTAATATGGAATTATAGCGTTTCCATACCAATATCAAAATGATATATTTTCTTTCTCAATGTGTGAGGAATGATTCATTGAAGATTGGCCCTATCTTGTTGTTATAACATGTATATGTTGTGGTATTTACAGGTTAAAAGCAGTATTAAAAAAACTGGTGCACAATTTGTTCGCCATGTCTCTGCCTCTCGTTTACATATTCTGCAAACAGCTTCCTTTTCCTGCGCTGTTTGCGGAGGTTAAGTTCGAAAGGGAAGTGATGGAACATGCACTTTCGGCAGTTTATCGCTTTCTTTGAGCCGTCTTTTTTATGCTGCATAGGTGTTTCCTCATTTTCGTACAATATTGTACCTTCCACTGTGGAAGGCTTTCTTTGGTATTTAGGAAAGTATCCAGAATTGTGTTAGTGTTCCTCCTATTATTTGGCGCAAGGTCAGAACAGCTTCTCTGCTGTCTTTTCCGTTCTTAAACCGAACTGATTTTCGCCCAGTGCGTCTCCAATGTTTGTACTATTCTGTATATTATATAAGTTAGATACAAGTGAGACAGCTTTCATGTTTATGCATGCCTTTTTTGGTAACGTGATGATAACGCTTTGTCCTTAATCTTTTGATGTGTCACCCGTTGTAAACCAATTTTTTCCACGAATGGGAGACTTGCAACCGTATGCCTTACAGACAGGAACACTTGTGCAACTGCTATGCAACGGTTATGATTGGACATCGTTGTGTATTAGTGAATGCAGGGATATAGTATGCATTTGGAATACGCGCAAAGAAATGTCGGAGTTAATATACAGGCCAAATTGGCGTAACATTAAAGCCGACTTACTGACTATGCCGAACTATACAGCGTGTTCGCGCCAGGGGACCGATGGCCACAGATGTTAAGTCCCATAGTGCCCAGAACCATTTTGTTCGCGCCAAGAGCGGTGGGTGCCAGTGTATATTTTGAATGCTAATAACACGAATGAACAGACACCCTCTTACGTATGCATAATATTCATCGAAATTCTAGAAGGCGATTTTCAACGGACATTTAGTAGTAACCTTCAGGTCCCTGCATATCGTTAGTTAATTCAGACCTGATAATAAAAAAAGGCAAAAGACAGCTAGCACGTAGGCGTACATGTGCCAAGAATATAAAGAGGAGACATTTAATATACGGAACAGTAAAAAATACTCTCTGTCACTCTCTTTACAGTGATCTGAAAATATTAGTTCTAGCCGTTATTAAATTTTTGATATTCATTTGAAACTAATATTGCCACAAAGTACAGCATCATATGATTGGAAAAGAAGGGACGTTTAGGTATCTCATTGCCAATGATTTCATTAGAGACTTTCGGAGTTTTAGGGTGTTGAAATGAGTCGGTAATGACCAATTAATGACACACATAATCATTACTATCACGACGTTTAGAGAGTTCGACATTAATCATGGTGACCGGACGGAGTATTGCAGTCAGTTCTCCAGCACACAGGTGCAGTGTCAGACATATCACCTTCCTGCTAAGACCTTGACTGAAAGTCTGCTCAGCTTCCGAACCGATACTGTAGATAGCTGTTGTCAGGACTTCGGCTGACCGTTTGGAGTTGTACTTTTGAAAGACATAGTGATTTCTCAAGCAGTAAGTGTAACATATCTGGTTTAGGGAAACCGGAGCTTTAGTGAGAACTGACGAAAAGTTTTTATAAAATGCAGTCATCTAACAACAATTTCGATCGGCAGAGGTAGGAAACCACTCTGACAACAGCCGAACGTTCTTTTCGAACGAAACCAATAACGAGGTATAGTTAACTGAATATAAAATGTGTGTTTTCATACACAGCACGTCTCTCCCCGCGGCACACAACGTTTCTCTTGTAGTTTGTGCTTCATGTTTATGATGACTACGCCGTCCACGGAATGCTGAAACCTACCTAATTCCTTCCTTTTCCTGGAGCAAGCGTCATCTGTTTACTTTGCAAATACTGACTGTTAAATTCTGCGCTGCATGAGTCGATGTTTCTCTACGTGTCTAGAGCTCAAGCACTCCTCAAGAAGTGTTTGACCTCCTATTGCTAAAGGTGCTTTACGGCAATATGTGACCACAGTAGAGTTGCTGAAATGTCGTTGCAATACATGGCAATATTGCAGAATGGCCGGGCAATATTGCTAATGGGACAGATAGTTGTCGACATATTGCGAAAGTGTTGCCGGTGTTATGCACAAAGCGCCCTATCTGCCTCTGTAAATTCCTCGCTTGCTTCCTCTTTCTCTCGCCGACAGCGCCGCTGTGCCAGGTCACGTGAAACAATATCGTTTTGCTACAGTCCGAAAGATGGCGCGCGTAAGTAGAGGAACTAGATTTGTTTGTTGTCCATAGGAATGTAGAAGTGGACAAAGGAAACAACGTTTAATTCCGTAAATATGATACGTGCTTGCGGGGTGTCCCAGGGAGAATAGACAATAGTCAGGAATGTGACAGGAGCGCTCTGTCGTATTCCGAATGGTTTCCGAGATACAACACATTTAATGTACACTTATTTATTTTCTGCATTATTCAATTCGTTGTCAGGTTCGCATAGCTACACGTTTATCAAAGTTAATAAACGTTATAAAATGTTTCACAAGGTATCAATTGAAAAATAGGTAGTTTTAACACATTCATCCCTAACCATTATCGGACAGGCCACATTGCAGCTGTTGTACAGTTCACAAAAAAAATTCGAATAAAACTCTAATGACGTAACCTCTGGCGACCTCGGTGGCTAGTTAATTGTACTACCACGACCAATCCAGCGTTTAGGGCAAGTGCCACTGAGATGGTCCCTCACATGTGGTAAAATGTGGAGGGTTCCGTCATGCTCGAAGAACTGCAGTTTACGTGGCGAGAGGAACGTCCTCAAAGTGTTCAACAAACGAATTTTCCAAAACATTCAAGAACGTCCAACCCATCATTCGCTCTTCTAAATTTACTGGACCTATCAACATGTTACGATGGTGCCGCACGAAACATTTACGGAAAAAAAGAACTTGAAAATTGGTTGCCATTGCAACGGTGGATTTTCTTGCGACCATCGATGATTATTACGCGTGTTGTTCATTCCATTCCGTATAAACGTGGCTTCATCAGTGAACAGTATTAATGGAAGAAACTTACGATTGTCATTTAATCAACGACAAAATTTGAGACGTGTGGCAGTGTCGCCAATGTGAAAGTTGTGGTCACATTGTATGTGAAATGTGAACATGTTTTCCGTATGTAATGTTCGAAATACACGTACTCGTTCGGCGCTGGTACGTCCAGAAAGACATCGTGTGTTGACTACGCTGCGCCATTTCAACAGTGTGTTGCTATTCCTGCACAGGATGTTGAACTGCAAGTTCAGAAGAAAAATGGGAACTTGGGAGAATACCTGTTTCACGCAGTCAGCTGAGAACTCTGTTAAATACTCTACCATCAGGTATTCGACGTGTCGGGAAGCGCCGACGGTATTCTTCGACAGCAGCAGGAGCTCTTCCGTTGCAAAAGCGATAAACTTACACCATATGTGCATATTCTTCATTAATGTAGTTGTGCGGTATTTTAGACAGCGCGAATACAGTCAAGCGATGTTTCTCCCTGATACAGTGTCAGTCCCTCGCGATACTTCACCATCAGCACGCCATGGATAACTGCACGTTCAACGGGCCAGTTTAATGGCAGGAAGACATCCTGAGCCAAAAAAGTTAAAGACATTGAAAGCCACAAGATAGGTTGGACTAGGATAAACGTCACACAACTTGGATGAACATGCGCGTCACTAGTCAAAAAAAAAAAAAAAAAGTTGCATGACATGTGTTCTATCGAGGAAACCATTCGTAACAAGCCATACGTCCATACGAGGTATTTTCCTCACCACTGAAAAGTCATATCACTGAATAGCTACGATTACTCCTGGAAAGCCGGGTGGTCGAAAAAGTCTCAAAAACTTGTAAGCGTGTTGCAGGGTAGGTTATACTGAGAAATAATTGTTGAGAAAAATATACGACACATTGCGCCGTCTCGAGTTAACTAGCACTGAAGTTGGCCCATCAGGCCGTTGCGTGCACGAATTCAAGCAGCCCGCCAGAGCCTTTGGCTCGGGTTTGATCCCTAGTGCCGTTCCACGTCCAATTTTTGTAACGCTCTCTCGTTCGTTTATTCAACATGGCGGTGTTGTTGTCAGGGTTCCTCCGAGCCAAATTCCGTAGGTGGTGATCATCCACTGCAGTAGTAGCCCACGGGCGGCCTGAGCGAGGCATGTCATCGACGGTTCCTGTCTCTCCGTATCTCCTCCATGACCGAACAGCATCGCTTTAGTTCACTCCGAGACGCCTGAACACTTCCCTTCTTGAGAACCCTTCCTGGCTCAAAGTAACAATGCGGACGCGATCGAACCGCCGCATTGACCGTCTAGGCATGGTTGAACTACAGACAACACGAGTCTTGTACATCCTTCCTTGTGGAATGACTGGAACTGATCGGCTGTCGGACAGCCTCCATCTAATAGGCGCTGATCATGCATGGATGTTTACTTCTTTGGGTGGGTTTAGTGGCATCTCTGAACAGTCAAAGGGAATGTGTCTGTGACACAATATCCACAGTCAATGTATATCTTCAGGAATTCTGGGAACCAGGATGATGAAAAACTTTTTTGGATGTGTTTATATTTTATGTACCCTTCGCCATCGAGGTTTCAGTACTATTCGTTTGTGTCTGCTGTTGAGGCACAAAATTTGTACTGAAACTGGTCATTAGCAAACAAACATTGTGGCAGTAAATAGTTAATCAATTTTCATATTTTTACGATGCTCGGTATTTGCATGGAAAGGGAGGAGATCCTGCTTGGTAATAATGCCTGAGGACAATGACAACAGAGGTGCCCTACAAGTTTTAACTATTGAAAGTTATTACTCAGCTTAGGCATACTTTGTGAAGGAAATGCAGCTGGAAAACGCCTACGTAAGTCTAACAATGTTGTAACTGTGGGGACGACGAAGAATGTAGCCGACGACAATGCTGACCTGTCGTTGTTGGCGTTGCTGTTCGATGGGAACCCCGAGTCGTCTCCAGAGCCACGGATATTTATGGGACAGGCAACAGTTGGAGTCGCAGCTTCCTCCGCCTGTCCACTCCTACCGTTGAGATCGATACTCGCGGCTTAACGAATCAGGCACGTCTACACCGGCGCGGTCATAGCTGCAACGGACTTAACATCTGAGGTCATCAGTCCCCTAGAACTTAGAACTACTTAAACCGAACTAACCTAAGGACATCACACACATCCATGCCCGAGGCAGGATTCGAACCTGCGACCGTAGCGGCCGCGCGGTTCCAGGCTGAAGCTCCTAGAACCGCTCGGCCACCCTGGCCGGCACCCTACAAACACTTCCGCACTCTTTCATCACTCAAGCTGTTCTGCTTCCTCTCTACTCGCAATACGACAGAGACTCCCCATACGCAAAGATAAAGAACGGCACAGCTACTGCAATTTCGTCGTTACTATGGACACATTTCAATAAAGTTATCCAGCAATTTTCAATGTTTACGTTATAATTACAATCTATTACATACATTCACAAATAAATACATTATTACACCCAATACATATTAAATAAAGTTTATGAAATAATGGTTACAGATTCAGAATTAGAGGTGCAGTACAAGTTTTCAACCGATATTACACGGCGAACAATTTTGAATGGTTCAGAAGGTATTTTATCTGACTGTTAGGTGTTACAAACTGGACTGCAATCAAGTGCGGGAAGTACCGATAGTGCAGCACTGGGAACTACGTTGACACTCATTTCGTGTTAATATGCATTTTATATGTATATATTGTAAGTAGCTGACTGCGCTGTGTGCAGTCTGTGGCTGGTTGGACTCATTTTCGGAATATTCGCTTGTGTAGTGTTGGCAGTTGAAGGTGAGACGCAAGCAGTGGCCGTGCGACTGCTACGGTCGCAGGTTCGAATCCTGCCTCGGTCATGGATGTGTGTGATGTCCTTAGGTTAGTTAGGTTTAAGTAGTTCTAAGTTCTACGGGACTGATGACCACAGCACTTGAGTCCCATAGTGTTCAGAGCCATTTTGAGCAAGCAGTTTTGGATGAGGGGAGAGAGATGCCAGAGTTTTGAGCGGACGATCTGGACGTGTGCCCGTCAGAAAAAGGAAATCTGTTTAATTGGATGTCACAAAATAAGGTAATTACATTGTTTGTTCCCTATCAAAATCTTTCATTTGCTAACTATGCCTATCAGTGGTTAGAATCTTTTATTTAGTTGGCAGTATTGGCGGTTGCTGTATTGCAGTAGTTCGAGTAACGAAGATTTTAATGAGGTAAGTGGTTCATGAAAGGTATAGGTTATTGTTAGTCAGGGCCATTCTTTTGTAGGGATTATTGAAAGCCAGATTGCGTTGCGCTAAAAATGTTGTGTGTCAGTTTAGTGATGATCAGAATAAGTAAAGAGAAAACTGTTTGAGTACGTTGAGTTTTACTCGGCTGTTTCTGTATCAAATAACGTAAGAGTTTTTCCAGCACTGTCATTCATAATTTTTCGAAGTGGTTTCAAAATATTTATTACGACTTATGTGCTGAGAATTTGTGTTTGTACTGTGAAGGAATGTTACCAAGAGGTAACTTGTAAGAACATTGCAAACATCTGCCGTTGCTGTGGCTGTCTGATACTCGGCTGGAGAGTTTGTGATCCAGCTTGATCGTCGGACCTGCAGAGACGTCTGGTGTGCGCAGACGCAACTGCGTCAGCCTATGGTTAACTGCGGTGGCAGATGCGGGGCGTAATCGGACGCCTGCCCCCTTCCCAGAAAACCGCAGGGTGTCCTGTTGCGTGTGACGCCATCCGCCTGAATCGCGGTTTTCCTGCAGGACGTGTGGCGAGCTGCGAGCGTAACGTGTTACGAAATGAGGACTGCAGTGTCTTGTGTCATCTCTGAATAGCACAACAGTGTCATCAATACACGGAATTCAGGCATTCTTCGAATCTCAATTCCTTTCCTTCAGCCAGAGGAGGGTAGCATACACTTTTTCAACTCTTCTACCCAGAGCATCTAACCGAATTTAAATCTATACACATCAGAAAAAGTTTTGCGTCACCTCGGTTCCGAGAGCTCCGGAAACTGTGCAGATAATTGGAATAGAGATCAACATAAGCATCATTTCCGCCCTTTTTATTGCTCATGAAAACCACACATTGCATGTTTTACCACCATACAGCGAGACGTTCAGAGGTGGTGGTCCAGATTGCTGTACACACCAGTACTTCTAATACCCAGTAGCACGTCCTCTTCCATTGATGCATGCCTGTATTCGTCGTGGCGTACTATCCACAAGTTCATCAAGGCACTCTTGGTCCAAATTGTGACATTCCTCAACGACGATTCGGCGTATATCCCTCTATCCCAGGCATGTTCGATAGGTTTCATCTCTGGAGGACATGCTGGCCACTCTAGTTGAACGGAGTCGTTATGTTGAAGGAAGTCATTCACAAGATGTACACAGTGGTGACGCGGATTGCAGTCCATGAAAAGGAATGCATCGCCAATATGCTGCCGATATGGTTGCACTATCGGTCGGAGGATGGCATTCACGTACAGCCGTTACGGCGCCTTCCATGACCACCAGCGGCGTACGTCGGCCCAACATAATGCCACCTCAAAACATCACGGAACCTTCGTCTTTCTGCACTCGATAGTGTGTCTAAGGCGTTCGGCCTCTAAACACATCTCCGACGATTGTCTGGTTGAAGGCATATGCAACGTTCATCGGTGAAGAGGACGTGATGCCAATCCTGAGCGGTCCAGTCGGCATATTGTTGGGCTCATCTACACCGCGCTGCATGGTGTTGTTGCAAAGATGGACCTCGGCATGGACGTTGCGCAATATGCAGCCTATTGCGCACAGTTTGAGTCGTAACACGACGTCCTGCGGCTACACGAAGAGCATTATTCAAGATTCACTTCTGTCTCCAAGCTGCTCGTAGGTTGTGTTCCAAAAATGAACAGCATACAGACAGAAGTGATGACACTTTCTGTGGGACCTGACCATTTTGCAGGACAATGCTCAAGCACGTACAGTGCAAGCGCGGCTGGCAAAGTTTTACAGAAGCTCCAAATGTAGCGCGAACGTCAATGGGAGATACTTTTAATAGTTTCCAAGCGAAACTTTGTCTCAAAATCTGGCGAAAAGCCACAGAGATTCTGGTCGTATGTAAAGTACACCGGCGGCTAGATGCAATCAATATCTTCACTACGCAGTAACAGTCGTGACATTACTGGTGACAGTGCTACTAATGCAGGGTTACTAAACACGGTTTTCCCAATCTTCTTCACCAAAGAAGACGAAGTAAATATTCCAGAATTCTAATCTAGAACAACTGCCAACATGGTTCACTTAGAAGCAGATATCCACAGTGTAACAAAACAGCTTAAAGCAGTTAATAAAGGCAAGGCCTCCAGTACAGATAGGTTACCAATAAGGCTCCTTTCAGAGTATGCTGATGCAATAGCCCCGTACTTAGCCATCATATACAACAGCTCCCTCGTCGATAGATTCGTACCTAAAAAGTGGAAAGTTGTACAAGCTACACCAATACCCAAGAAAGGAAAGGCGAGTAATCCGCTGAATTACAGACCCACATTGCTAACGTCGATTTGCAGTAGGATTTTGGAACATAATACTGTGCTCAGTTATTATGAACTACCTCGAAGCAAACTATTTATTGACAAACAGTCAACACGGATTCTTGTGAAACGAAACTAGCTCTTTATTCTCACTAAGCAATGCGTACTCTCGACTGGTTATGTCAAACTGATTCCTTATTTTTAGATTCCCAGAAGGATTCTGACACCGTTTCTCACAAGCAACTTCTAATCAAATTGCACGCACATGGAGTATCTTCTCAGTTGTCGGACTGGATCCGCGATTTCCTGCCAGAAAGGTCACAGTTGCTGGTAATTGACGGAAAGTCATCGAGCAAAACAGAAGTAATATCTGGCGTTCCCAAACGACGTGTTATGGGCCCTCTGCTGTTCCTGATCTACATAAAGGACTTAGGAAACCATTTAAGCAGTCCACTTAGATTATTTGCAGAATATACTATCATTTAACCTATTTTTAAGTTATGAGATGATGAAATCGATTTGTAAAATGAGTTAGGCACGATACCTCTGTGGTGAAAAAAGTGTCAATTGACTCTGAATAATGTTAAGTGTGAAGTCATCGACATGAGTTCTAAAATCCTTTAAATTGAGCGTACAAAATAAATGACACAAATCTAAAGGCTGCCAGTTCAAGTAAGTACTTATGGATTAGGATTATGAATAACTTAAATTGGAACGACGACATAGATAACGTTGTCGGAAAGAACCTGAAGGCTGCGATTTATCGGTTCGTTGATTTGGCGGAAGAGACTAAACAGTGCAGTCAACGGTCTCATCGGATTAGGGAAGGATGCAGAAGGATGTCGGCCGTGCCATTTCAAAGGAACCATCCCGGCATTTGCCTAAAGCGATTTAGGAAAACCACGGAAAACGTAAATCAGGATGGCCGGACGAGGGGTTGAACCGTCGTCCTCCCAAATGCAAGTCCAGTGTGTTAACCACTGCGCCACTTCGCTCAGTCGATTTATCGGCAAAACACTTAGAAATTGTAACAGGTTTACTAAAGAGACTGCTTACATTTAGGCTTATCCGTCCTTTTCTGGAGTACTGCTGTGCGGCATGGAATCCACCTCAGTTAGGAAAGTCAGAAGATCAGCTCGTTTTGTATTATCGCGAAATGGCGAAGAGCGTGCCACAGATATGATACGCGAATTGCGGTGGCAGTCATCAAAACAAAGGCGATTTTCATTACGATAGGCTCTTCTCACAAAATTTAAATCACCGACTTTCTCCTTAGCGTGGGAAAATATTTTGTTGGCGCCCACCTACATAGGAATGATGATCATAGTACAACGAGGGAAATCAGAGCTTGCACGGAAAGATTTAAGTGTTTGTTTCTCCAACGCGCTATTCGGAAGTGGTAAGGTGGAGAAATAAATTGAATGTGTTTCGATGGACCCTCTGCCAGGCACTTAATTGTGAACTGCAGAGTAATGATGTAGACGTAGAGTGAGTTAAAGATAAGGAAACTAGGATTAAGTTTTTAATTTTAATCCAAGACGTTTGAGAAATTTCTTTTCCTACAATGTTATTGCTCCTTATTGATAACCTCATTACCGAATCGTTTATCCATGTCTGACGCATTCTCTTCCCAGTGAGACTAAAGCGCTCTCTCGTGAAGCGTGTACCGGTGTGTAAACAAACCACCGCGTACTCGGCGTTTCCAGCGCTGCCGATATTTAACAGCCGGCCTTGGCCTCCGTAAACAGCTGAGCGGCTCAAAAGCGAGCCAGTAGCCAGTACTACAGCTTTATCTCCCCCGCGTGTCCCTCTGCTACAGTGCATTCATTCAGTACTCCTCTCGGAAGCGCCCCGAAGAAGCTAGCCGACGACCTCTGATGTGTCTTATTTCTGCGTCACGCCGAAATAATAAACATATCCGAAAGGTGCCTATTGACTATAGTTCTGAGAAATTGTTTGCGCTGTCGCAGTTCGCTGTCTATGACATATAGACAGCCGCGGATTAGTCGCTGGTATTGAAACTTCCGCTTTGTATGTCAAGAATGACAGTACTGGAAAAACGCTTACGTTATTTTACTTACAGACAGCTAAGCAAAACTGATCGTACTCAGACAGTTCTCTCTTTACGTATTCTGATCATCACTAAACTGACACACAATATTTTTAGCACAACGCAATCTGATTTTCAATAATCCCGACAAAAGAATGGCCCTGACTAACAATAACCTATACCTTTCATGAAACACTTACCTCACAAAAATCTTCGTTACTCGAACTACTGCAACACAGCGAGCGCCAATACTGCGAGCTAAATGAAAAATTCAGGGCACCAACTACTGATAGGCATAGTTAACAAAAGAAAGATTTTGATAGAGAGCAAGCCGGCCGGAGTGGCCGAGCGGTTCTAGGCGCTACAGTCTGGAACCGCGCGACCGCTACGGACCCAGGTTCGAATCCTGCCTCGGGTATGGATGTGTGTGATGTCCTTAGGTTAGTTAGGTTTAAGTAGTTCTAAGTTCTAGGGGACTGATGACCTTGGAAGTTAAGTCCCATAGTGCTCAGAGCCATTTGAACCATTTTTTGATAGAGAACCACCATGTGTTTACCTTAATAGTGTTCATGACATCCAGTCTTACAAATTTCCTTTTTCTGACGGACACACGTCCAGATCGTCCGCTCACAGTAACCTCTCAAAACTCTGGCATCTCTCTCTCCGAATCCACCATTGCTGGTGACTCACCTCCAACTGCCCAATGCTACAAGCTGTTCACATCCAACTGCCCAACTCTACACTAACGAATATTCCAACAATGAGTCCAACCATCCACAGACTGCACACAGCGCAGTCAGCGATTTTCATACAGAGCACTACGTGGCGTTACCAGCATAAAAACCTAAACCACCTATTTACAGTATCTGAGTGCTGTTTGTCCTTACCTGTCATGGCTATTGCCTGCCAAGTAATATTACTACCAGCCTTACCACTGTCTGTTCACTGAACAAATTCTTGTGTAGTCGATATACACTCCTGGAAATTGAAATAAGAACACCGTGAATTCATTATCCCAGGAAGGGGAAACTTTATTGACACATTCCTGGTGTCAGATACATCACATGATCACACTGACAGAACCACAGGCACATAGACACAGGCAACAGAGCATGTACAATGTCGGCACTAGTACAGTGTATAACCACCTTTCGCAGCAATGCAGGCTGCTATTCTCCCATGGAGACGATCGTAGAGATGCTGGATGTAATCCTGTGGAACGGCTTGCCATGCCATTTCCACCTGGCGCCTCAGTTGGACCAGCGTTCGTGCTGGACGTGCAGACCGCGTGAGACGACGCTTCATCCAGTCCCAAACATCCTCAATGGGGGACAGATCCGGAGATCTTGCTGGCCAGGGTAGTTGACTTACACCTTCTAGAGCACGTTGGGTGGCACGGGATACATGCGGACGTGCATTGTCCTGTTGGAACAGCAAGTTCCCTTGCCGGCTAGGAATGGTAGAACGATGGGTTCGATGACGGTTTGGATGTACCGTGCACTATTCAGTGTCCCCTCGACGATCACCAGAGGTGTACGGCCAGTGTAGGAGATCGCTCCTCACACCATGATGCCGGGTGTTGGCCCTGTGTGCCTCGGTCGTATGCAGTCCTGATTGTGGCGCTCACCTGCACGGCGCCAAACACGCATACGACCATCATTGGCACCAAGGCAGAAGCGACTCTCATCGCTGAAGACGACACGTCTCCATTCGTCCCTCCATTCACGCCTGTCGCGACACCACTGGAGGCGGGCTGCACGATGTTGGGGCGTGAGCGGAAGACGGCCTAACGGTGTGCGGGACCGTAGCCCAGCTTCATGGAGACGGTTGCAAATGGTCCTCGCCGATACCCCAGGAGCAACAGTGTCCCTAATTTGCTGGGAAGTGGCTGTGCGGTCCCCTACGGCACTGCGTAGGATCCTACGGTCTTGGCGTGCATCCGTGCGTCGCTGCGGTCCGGTCCCAGGTCGACGGGCACGTGCACTTTCCGCCGACCACTGGCGACAGCATCGATGTACTGTGGAGACCTCACGCCCCACGTGTTGAGCAATTCGGCGGTACGCCCACCCAGCCTCCCGCATGCCCACTATACGCCCTCGCTCAAAGTCCGTGAACTGCACATACGGTTCACGTCCACGCTGTCGCGGTATGCTACCAGTGTTAAAGACTGAGATGGAGCTCCGTATGCCACGGCAAACTGGCTGACACTGACGGCGGCGGTGCACAAATGCTGCGCAGCTAGCGCCATTCGACGGCCAACACCGCGGTTCCTGGTGTGTCCGCTGTGCCGTGCGTGTGATCATTGCTTGTACAGCCCTCTCGCAGTGTCCGGAGCAAGTATGGTGGGTCTGACACACCGGTGTCAATGTGTTCTTTTTTCCATTTCCAGGAGTGTAGAAATACGCATCCCTGGCGTTCAAAACCGGCTGGACGGCTCGAGAAGCAACTCGCCAGCACTGGATGGAATCCCACTTTGCTTTTGTTTTCTTCGGTATTGACCTCATACTTAGACCGCATTTATCAAATGGTTCAAATGGCTCTGAGCACTATGGGACTTAACATCTGAGGTCATCAGTCGCCTAGAACTTAGAACTACTTCAACTTAACCAACCTAAAGACATCACGCATATCCATGCCCGAGGCAGGATTCGAACCTGCGAGCGTAGCGGTCCCGGGGTTCCAGACTGAAGCGCCTAGAGGCGCTCGGCCACCTCGGCCGGCTCCGCATTTATCACCAGTCTCTGTGACGTATATAAGAACTGTGAAAGAATGGACCCGAAACGTTACACACCAATATTCTTAATGTCGCTTTGCTGCAAAATTCGTGAGTATATTTTAAGTGTGAAAGTAATAAATTTCCTTCAGAGAGAAAAGCTTCTGTCTACGAATCACGACGGATTTAGAAAGCGTCGCTCATGCGAAATACAGCTCTCTCGCACGGTTGTTGTTGTTGTTGTGGTCTTCAGTCCTAAGACTGATCTGATGCAGCTCTCCATGCTACTCTGTCCTGTGCAAGCTTCTTCATCTCCCACTACCTACTGCAACCTATATCCTTCTGAACCTGCTTGGTGTATTCATCTCTCGGTCTCCCTCTACGATTTTTACCCTCCACGCTGTCCTCCAATGCTAAATTTGTGATCCCTTGATGCCTCAGAACATGTCCAACCAACCGGTCCCTTCTTCTAGTCGAGTTGTGCCACAAACATCTCTTCTCCCCAATCCTCTTCAACACCTCCTCATTAGTTATGTGAACTACCCATCTAATCTTCAACATTCTTCTGTAGCACCACATTTCGAAAGCTTTTATTCTCTTCTTGTCTAAACTATTTATCGTCCATGTTTCACTTCCATACATGACTACACTCCATACAAACACTTTCAGAAACGACTTCCTGACACTTAAATGTATACTCGATGTTAACAAATTTCTCTTCTTCAGAAACGCTTTCCTTCCCATTGCCAGTCTACATTTTATATCCTCTCTACTTCGACCATCATCAGTTATTTTGCTCCCCAAATAGCAAAATCTCCTTTACTACTTTAAGTGTCTCATTTCATAATCTAATACCCTCAGCATCACCCGACTTAGTTCGACTACATTCCATTATCCTCGTTTTGCTTTTGTTGATGTTCATCTTAAATCCTCCTTTCAAGACACTATCATTCCATTCAACTGCTCTTCCAAGTTCTATGCTGTCTCTGACAGAATTACAATGTCATCGGCGACTCTCAAAGTTTTTATTTCTTTTCAATGGATTTTAATACCTAGTCCGAATTTTTCTTTTGTTTCCTTCACTGCTTGCTCAATATACAGATTGGATAACATCGGGGAGAGGCTACAACCCTGTCTCACTCCCTTCCCAACCACTGCTTCCCTTTCATGCCCCTCAACTCTTATAACTGCCATTTAGTTTCTATACAAACTGTAAATAGCCTTTCGCTCCCTATATTTTACCCCTGTCACATTCAGAATACATTGTCAAAAGCTTTATCTAAGTCTACAAATGCTAGAAATGCTAGAAACGTAGGTTTGCCTTTCCTTAATCTAGCTTCTAAGATAAGTCGTAGGGTCAGTACTGTCTCACGTGTTCCAATATTTCTACGGAATCCAAACTGATCTTCCCCTAGGTCGGCTTCTACTAGTTTTTTCCATTCGTCTGTACAGAATTCGCGTTATTATTTCGCAGCCGTGATTTATTAAACTGATAGTTCGGTAATTTTCACATCTGTCAACACCTGCTTTCTTTGGGATTGGATTTATTATATTCTTCTTGAAGTCTGAGGGTATTTCTCCTGTCTCATATATCTTGCTCACCAGATGGTAGAGTTTTGTCAGCACTGGCTCTCCCAAGGCCGTCAGTAGTTCCAATGGAATGTTGTCTACTCCGGGGGCCTTGTTTCGACTCATGTCTTTCATTGCTCTGTCGAACTCTTCACGCAGTGTCATATCGCCCATTTCATCTTCATCTACATCCTCTTCCATTTCCATAATATTGTCCTCAAGTACATCGCCCTTGTATAGACCCTCTATATACTCCCTCCACCTTTCTGCCTTCCCTTCTTTGCTTAGAACTGGGCTGCCATCTGAGCTCTTGATATTCATACACGTGGTTCTCTTCTCTCCAAAGGTCTTTTTAATTTTCCTGTAGGCAGTATCTATCTTACCCCTAGTGAGATAAGCTTCTACATCCTTACATTTGTCCTCTAGCCATCCCTGCTTAGCCATTTTGCACTTCCTGTCGATCTCATTTTTGAGACGTTTGTATTCCTTTTTGCCTGCTTCATTTACTGCATTTTTATATTTTCTCCTTTCATCAATTAAATTCAATATTTCTTCTGTTACCCAAGGATTTCTAGCAGCCCTCGTCTTTTTACCTACTTTATCCTCTGCTGCCTTCACTACTTCATCCCTCAGAGCTACCCATTCTTCTTCAACTGTGTTCCTTTCCCCCATTGCTGCCAATTGTTCCCTTACGCTCTCCCTGAAACTCTGTACAACATCTGGTTTAGTCAGTTTATCCAGATCCCATCTCCTTAAATTCCCACCTTTTTGCTGTTTCTTCAGTTTTAATCTACAGTTCATAACCAATAGATTGTGGTCAGAGTCCACATCTGCCCCTGAAAATGTCTTACAATTTAAAACCTGCTTCCTAAATCTCTGTCTTAGCATTATATCAATCTGAAATCTGTCAGTATCTCCAGGCTTCTTCGTTGTATACAACCTTCTTTTATGATTCTTGTACCAAGTATTAAGTATGATTAAGTTGTGCTCTGTGCAAAATTCTACCAGGCGGCTTCCTCTTTCATTTCTTACCCCCAATCCATATTCACCTATACGTTTCCTTCTCTCCCCTTTCCTACTACCGAATTCCAGTCACCCATGACTATTAAATTGTCGTCTCCCATCACTATCTGAATAATTTCTTTTATTTCGTCATACATTACTTCAATTTCTTCATCATCTGCAGAGCTAGTTGGCATATAAACTTGTACTACTGTAGTAGGCGAGGGCTTCGTATCTATCTTGGCCACAATAATGCGTTCACTATGCTGTTTGTAGTAGCTTACCCGCATTCCTATTTTTTTATTCATTTTTAAACCTACTCCTGC
Organism: Schistocerca gregaria; assembly: GCF_023897955.1. Taxonomy (NCBI): domain Eukaryota; kingdom Metazoa; phylum Arthropoda; class Insecta; order Orthoptera; family Acrididae; genus Schistocerca; species Schistocerca gregaria. Next base: position 1,081,535,691 of record NC_064920.1, on the reverse strand, counting down.
ATTACTCTTATTTGACTTTGTATTTATAACCCTGTATTCGCCTGAGCAAAAGTCTTGTTCCTCCTGCCACCGAATTTCAATAATTCCTACTATATCTAACTTAAACCCATCCAGCGCCCTTTTTAAATTTTCTAACCTACCTAACCGATTAAGGCATCTGACATTCTACACTCCGATCCGTAAAACGCCAGTTTTCTTTCTCCTGATAATGACGTCTTCCCGAGTAGTCCCCGCCCGGAGATCGGAATGGGGGACTATTTCACCTCCGGAATATTTTACCCTAGAGGACGTCATCATCATTAACCATACAGTAAAGTTGCATGCTTTCGGGAAAAATTACGGCTGTAAATTACCCTTGCTTTCAACCGTTCGCAGTACCAGCACAGCAAGGCTATTTTGGTTAGTGTTACAAGGCCAGATCAGTCAATCACCCAGACTGTTGCCCCTGCAACTACTGAAAAGGCTGCTGCCCTTTTCTGGAACCACACGTTTGTCTGGCCTCTCAACAGATACCCCTCCGTCGTGGTTGCACCTACGGTACGGCTATCTGTATCGCTGAGGCACGCAAGCCTCCCCACCAACGGCAAGGTCCATGGTTTGCGGGGGGGCGGGGGGGGGGGGGGGGGGGGGCTCGCACGGTATCTTGCATGAAGGGCGACAGCCAGTATCTATACTCCTAGATTTCCGGAAAGCGTTTGACACAGTGCACCACTGCAGATCTCAGTGGTTCGAAGATTTCGTAAGTAATAGAACCCAGTACGTTGCAGATACTGGGACAGTAAAAATGGTCTAGGGGTCGTAGTGAAAAAGCTGAGTGAAATATTCAATTACTAACTTGTAAGGGTGTCTTGTGACGTCCGCCCAGACCAAATGGCAAGAACAGTGACGATCAAACCTAGAAAAGGACCAATGTTTTGATTAGTAATCAAAACGTCCTTAGTCAAGGGTTCTAACCCCACCACCGCTTAAATTTTGAATAAAAATCATCAGCAATGGCGGCCGAAGACTTCGACATAAAAAGTCCCAACGGTCTTGTCAAAGAGGGCGGAGGAGCTGACAGAGATTCAAGGCACTCTCTTGTCCTTGGGGTGGGAAACTGCCCCTAAAGGTGGAAAGATCAGCAATGATCAAAGGTACGAGGATGCAGAAGACAGGACGTGTGGCCTGTAACTGGAAAAGTGTCACGATGATCTCTGTGTTGACAAAAGATTCCAGACTAATCCCCCATCCGGTTCTCCGGGACAGGATTGCCATGGGGGACGTGATCATGAGAAAATGATTGAAAAACCAACGAAAGGATAACGTTCTACGAGTAGGGGGCTTGGAATGTCAGAAGTTTGAACGCTTTAGGGAAGCTAGAAAATCTGAAAAGGGCACTGCTAAGGCCCTCAGTCTAGTTATAATGGGGATCAGTGAAGTGAAATGTACAGAAGACAAGGGTTTCTGGTGCAGGATAATATCAACACCAGCAGAAAACGGTCTAAAAGGAATAGGATTCGTTATGAATAGCAAGGCAGGGCAGAGAGAGAGAGAGAGAGAGAGAGAGAGAGAGAGAGAGAGAGAGAGAGCTACTGAAAACAGTTCAGAGATAAAGTTGTTCTCGTCAGAATCGACAGCAACCCAACACCGACAATGATAGTTCAGTTATACATGCCGTCATTGAAAGCAGAGAATGAAGAGATAAATATATGAGGATATTGCCCTGGGGTAATTTCGTACGTAAAGGGTGATCAAAATGTAATAGTTGTGGGAGACTGGAATGCAGTCGTAGGGGAAGGAATATAAGTTACTGTTACAGGTGAATATTGGCTTGGTACTAGAAATGAGGGAGGAGAAAGACTAATTGAGTTCTGCAATAAACTGTAGCTAGTAATAAAAAATCACAAATGAGGAGGTATACTTCGAAAATGCGTGAAGATACGGGACTATTCCAGTTAGATTACATCATGGTCAGGCAGAGATTTCGAAAGCAGATACAGAGTTGTAAGGCGTACCCAGGATCAGATCTAGACTCAGATCACAGCTTAGAAGTGATGCGGAGTAGGCTGAAGTTTTAAGAGATTAATGAGGAAGAATCAGTGCGCAAAGAAATGGGATACAAAAGTACTTAGGAATGATGAGACACGGTTGAAGTTCTCTAAGGCTACAGATACAGAAATAAGAAATAGCCCAGTAGGCAGTTCAATTGAAGAGGAATGGACATGTCCAGAAACGTCCATCACAGAATTTGGCAAGAAAAACATAAATACAAAAAAGTAACTGCGTAGAAACCATGGGAAACAGAAGAAATACTTCACTTGATCGATGAAAGAAAGAAGTACAAAAATGCTCAGGAACATTCAGGAGTACAGAAACACAAGCCGCTGAAGAATGAAATAAATAGGAAGTGCACGCAAAATGTGAAGAAAAAATGGAAATGAGCGTATGGCATCGTTGGCCGCGAGGCCGCTATTGGGGGAAGTTCAGCCGCCACGTGCAAGTGTTATTTCATTCGACACCACACTGGGAGACTTGCGAGCCGGGATGGGGACGAGACGATGGTGAGGACAGCACAACACCCAGTCAGCGAGCGGAGAAAATCTCCAACCCCGCCGGGAATCGAACTCGGACCCGCTTGCATGGAAGCTAATCAGGCTACGTCAAGAAATCGAAAAAAATGATTGTCGGAAGGACTGATTAAGCATGTAGAAAAGTCAAGAAAACCTTCGGTGAAATTAAAAGCAAGGGTAGTAACATTAAGAGTACAACGGAAATTCCACTGTTAAATGTAGAGGAGAGAGTGGATAGTTGGAAAGAGTACATTGAAGGCCTCTACGAGGCGGAAGGTTTGTCTGATGACGCAACAAAAGAGGTAACAAGACTTGATATAGAATAGTCTTAGAACAAGAATTCAAAAGAGCTTTGGAAGACCATATCAAGTAAAGCAGATGGGATAGATAACGTTTCATCAGAATTTCTGAAATTATTGGCGGGAATCGGCGACAAAGTGACTAGTCACATTGGTGCGTAGAGTGTATGAGTCTAGCGATACACCTTCTGGCTTTGGAAAAGGTTCATCCACACAATTCCGAAGTTTGCAAGAGCTGACAAGTGCGAAAATTATTGCACAATCAGCTTAACAACTCATGCAACCGAGTTGCTGACGAGAATAATATACAGAGGAATGGAAAAGAAACTTGAAGATGTATTAAATGACGATCAGTTTGGCTTTAGGAAAGGTAAAAGCACCAGAAAAGCAATTCTGACGTTGCAGTTAATAATGGAAGCGAGACTAAAGAAAAATCAAGACACGTTTATAGGATTTGTCGATCTGGAAATGTGTTCGACAATGTAAAATGGTGCAAGACGTTCTAAATTCTTGGAAAAAAGGGAGTAAGCTGTAGGGAAAGACCGGTAATATACAACGTGTACAAGAGCCACGAAGGAATAATAAGAGTTGAAGACCAAGACCGAAGTGCTCAGATTAAAAAGCGTTTAAGACAGTGATATAATCTTTCGCCCCTACTGTTCAATCTATCCAGAGAAGAAACAGTGACGGAAATAAAAGAGAGATTCAAGAGGAAAATTAAAATTCAAGGTGAAAGCATATCAATGATAAGATTCACTGATGACATTGCTGTTCTCAGTGGATGTGTGAAGAATTAAAGGATATGCTGAATAAAGTGAGTAATCTAATGAGTGCGGAATATATTTATTTCATTCCTCAGCGACTTGTATTTCTGTACTCCTGATTTTCCCGGAACATGTTTGTACTTCCTCCTTTCATCCATCAACTGAAGTATTTCTTCTGTTACCCATGGTTTCTTCGCAGCTACCTTCTTCGTACCTATGTTTTCCTTCCCAACTTCTGTGATGGCCCTTTTTAGAGACGTCCATTCCTCTTCAACTGTGTTGCCTACTGCGCTATTCCTTATTGCTGTATCTATAGTGTTATAGAACTTCAAACGTATCTCGTCATTCCTTAGAACTTCCGTATTGATTCTTCCTGACTAATGTCTTGAACTTCAGCCTACTAGTGAAACATGGAGGAGTAAAAATAGGAAAAGAGGAGAATCGAAGGATTCGAAATGTGGTGCTACAGAAGAATGTTAAAAATTATGTGGACTGATAAGGTAAGGAAGGAGGAGGTTATCCGGAGAATCGGTGAGGAAAGGAGTGTTCGGAAAACATAGACAAGAAAAAGGGACTGGATGGTAGGACATGTATTAAGAAACGGAGAATCGGCGAGGAAAGGAGTATTTGGAAAACACAGACAAGAAAACGGGACTGGATGGTAGGGCATGTATTAAGGCATCAGGGAATGAGTTCCACGGTACTAGAGGGAGCTGTGGAGAGTAAAAACCGTAGAAGAAGACAGAGATTGGAGTACATCCAGCAAATAATTGAAGACGTAGGTTCCAAGTGCTACTCTGAGGTAAAGAGGTTGGCACAGGAGATGAATTCGTGGTGAGCCGGATCAAACAGATTAGAAGATTGATGTTTGTAAAGAAAGAGACGTTGCAGATAAACAGGGGAAAGCTGTCCTGTTCGAATAAAGGTGTGCCACTTGACAGAGTCGCGTCGATTAAGTAGATGTAACGAGGTCGTAATGCAGGCTTTAGGGAAGCATTCTAGGAAACTGAGTTCACCCAAAAACTAGCACGACCTATTGTTACAACCATGCGTGACCGACGCTCATTAGGCGGAAGGGGTCCGACAGCCGATCAGTTCCAGTCCGTCCACCATGAAGGAGGAACACAGCTGGTGTTGTCTGCAGTTCAGCCATGCCTGGACAATCAATACCACGGTTCGATAGCGTCCTCATTGTCACTTCGTGCCAGGAAGGGCTCTCAACAAGGCAAGTGTCCAGGCATCCCAGAGTGAACCAAAGCGATGTTGTTCGTACATGGAGGAGATACAGAGAAAGACAGGAACTATCGATGACATGCCTCCCTCAGGCCGCCCAAGGGCTACTACCGCCGTGGATGACCGCTACCTACGGATTTTGGCTCGGAGGTACCCTGACAGCAACGCCACCATGTTGAATAATGCTTTTCGTGCTGCCACAGGATGTCGTGTTACGACTCAAACTGTGCGCAATAGGCTGCATGATGCGCAACTTCACTCCCGACATCCATGGAGAGGTCCGTCTTTGCAACCACGACACCATGCAGCGCGGTACAAATGAGCCCAACAACATGCCGAATGGACCGCTCAGGATTGGCATCACGCTCTCTTCACCGATGAGTGTCCCATATGCCTTCAACCAGACAATCATCTGCGTCTTTGGAGGCAATGCGATCAGGCTGAACGCCTTAGACAGTGTTCAGCGCATGCAGCAAGATGGAGATTCACTGCTGTTTTCCGGTGGCACTATGTGCTGCCGACGTACGCCGCTGGTGGTCATGGAAGGCGCCATAACAGCTGTACGATACGTGGATGCCATCCTCCTAGCGATAGTGTAACCATATCGGCAGAATATTGGCGAGGCATTCGTCTTCATGGACGACAATTCGCGCCCCCATCGTGCACATCTTGTGAATGACTTCCTCCAGGATAACGACATCGCTCGACTAGTGTCCAGTATGTGCTCCAGACATGAGCCCCATCGAACATACCTGGGATAGATTGAAAAGAGCTGTTTATGGATGACGTGACCCACCAACCACTCTGAGGGATCTACCCCGAATCGCCGTTGAGGAGTGGGACAAGCTGGACCAACAGTGCCTTGATGAACTTGTAGATAGTATGCCACGACGAATACAGGCATGCATCAAAGCAAGATGACGTGTTACAGGGTGTTAGAGGTACCGGTGTGTACAGCAATCTGGACCACCACCTCTGAAGGTCTCGCTGTGTGGTGGTACAACATGCAATGTGCGGTTTTCATGAGCAATAAAAAGGGCGGAAATGATGTTTATGTTGATGTCTATTCCAATTTTTTGTACAGGTTCCGGAACTCTCGGAACCGAGGTGATGCAAAACTTTTTGTGATGTGTGCAAAACAGGTTACAGGACAGTTTGATAATAAGCTGCCCCGTAAAACAGTGGTGAGGTATTTTGTAAAGTTAAATGTTACTTCATCTCCTCCAGTTTAGTTCTTAAACTCCCCATTGGTAACAAAATTAATTAGATGTTGTTATGCCACGATTCAGTAGCTACCGTCAACGAATGTACTGGTACTATACAGGGATGAGCAACTAAGAAAGGCCGCCCCAAAGGTATCCAGGAATATTAAATATATTTCGCTAAGTTATCATGGTCAGTGTGGTAAATTTGTTGACTTTCTCAAGTAAAAACCTTTATTTCAATCTATCACACCGACTTTGTTATTTTTAATGGAACTGTGTACCTTTATTGGTAGAACTAGGAAAAAATTTTCAAGAGGACTTAAAAAAAAATTGTTCAGATGGCTCTAAGCACTATGGGACTTAGTATCTGTGGTCATAAGTCCCCTAGAACTTAGAACTACTTAAACCTAACCAACCTAAAGAAATCACACACATCCATGCCCGAGGCATGGATTCGAACCTGTGACCGTAGCAGTCTCGCGGTTCCGGACTGAAGCGCCTAGAACCACACGGCCACCAGGGCCGGCTGGACTTCCTCATATGTAGAATTCTATCAAGGAGTAACGGGATAGAAGCGACAAAAACCACTGTGCTGTTCCACCGTCAGTGGAAGGGGCCCCACAAACGGCCGCCCTAGTGTACCAGAAACTCAGATAAGGTTCATCAGTTTACCGCTGCGCTTGAAGCACGTCACCTACAGTGAAATTCGCAAGCTGGCTTGAGGAGCAGTGTAGTTGTCATGAGCTATTCTGATTGTGCCAAGTCCTCACGATATATCTTTGCAAACATCATAAAAAAATATAAAGGGGCTGCAAGTCTGAAGAATAAAATATGGCAATGAAGAAAAACAGCGAATGATGAAAGAAATCCAGCTAGCATTTTAGCAGGTGTAACATACGATCCACCAATCACTATGAGGCGGTTTGAATGTGGTAGGGCGATCAGCGAAAGGGGTGTTCTGTGAACATTAGATTCCAAAGCGTTTCATCCTTTCCACATTCCGTTCCATTAATTTATTTATTTACTAGAGTCCGAGTCCGAACTCTACAGTACATAACTGTGCAGTATTAGGGGATACTGCCGTGACAGCTATTTACACAATTTACGTAATTGAACATAAGAGGAGGTAAGTAAATTACCTTCACCCAGAATTGGGGTACAGCAACTGCACAGCCATCAGCCCTCATTAGCTCTCCATCACTGCGTGATTCAACGCAACATGGATAGTGGCAGAAGTGACCCATTGTCCGTGCTCCTCCACGGCCACATGAGACTGTTCAGTGATCTCTAGATGGACCAGTCTACAATATATCCAAGCGGTAGACACTCAGCAGGTCTCACCCACGTTTGAAGCTGGTCAGATTTAGGTACCCACAGGTGTTCTCCGGAAGCAAGCAGAGACGTGGTGCAATACCTGTCAACCAATAAATCTTTTTTTTGGAGACGTCGCTTTCAGACAGCCAGTGATCAGTCGTGCAGCTTCTTTCAGTGCGGCATCCACTTGCTTTTCGTGGATGGAGCGGCGTCATACAGGGCACGCATACTTACATGCAGAGAAACAGAGTGCCTTGGTGTAAGTTCTGATGACTTTAAGTTGGGCTCCCCAGTTACAGCCAGTGAGTTTCCAGATGATGTTATTTTGGGCTGACTTTTTTGTCTGGTATTGAGACGGTGTTCGCAGTTTATTAAAGACCTGTCTAAAGTGACGCCATGGAATTTAGGCGTAAAGAAATGTTTCAAATCGGTGCCCTCCTAATTAACTTTTAATTTTTTGTTTGAATCTCTGTTTCTTAGTGGAAAGCACATACCTGTGTTTTCTAAGGGTAGGGTTTCAGTTGGTTCTTACCATAACACTCAAAGTTCATGGAGCTGTTTTTAAGACTTGTTCAACTTTTTTAAACTTCTTTACTTGGACTGCTACAGCAAGATCGTCTGCACATATGAAGCTTTAACTCATGTTAGGGCTTGGTTGTTAGTTGGTGCAGACTTTAAAGAGTGCAGGGAGCAAAACACTTCCTTATTGCAAGCTATTCTTTTGCTTTTCCCAACGACATTGTCTTCTTTTAAACTCAATAAAGAACCTTTAATTGTGCAATAAAGTACCAATTACTGGCATGAAGTCATAATCGTGTTTCATGCTGTAGGTCTTCTGGAACATTGCACGATGTTCAGCAGTGTCATATGCTGAAGACAAAGCAATAAAAACAACTCCAGAGTTATCACTTCTTCCATATTCGCCCTCTACTGGCTACTTGTGCTGCGCAGTTTGTTTGGGGTCAGAAGCCTGCCTGTTCAGTTATTAACGGACTGTCATTCACAGTGATTAAACGGTTGAAAAGAAGCCTTTCAAATACCTTATATAGATAACACAAGATTGAAATACAGGGTGGTTGTGATTAAACTTTCGGTACTTGAGAGGGCCTCGCCTCGTGATGACTGGGTGTTGTGTGATGTCCTTGGGTTAATTAGGTTTAAGTAGTTCTAAGTTCTAGGGGAGTGATGACCATAGATGTTAAGTCCCATAGTGCTCAGAGCCATTTGAACCATTTTGAAGGGCCTCCATGAATAACGAATGATCGTAGTACAATGAAACTTTGTGGATACACCTTTAAAGACACGAGGAAAACAAACAGTGAATCAATCATTGAAAGAAACACTTGTTAGTTACCATATAATTTGTTAAGTGCGTAACATGTTTACGTTCCAGGTTACAAAAGTTGTTCATGTGCATCAATGACAGCCTGGAACCGCACTGTAGATTGCATTTCAGTTTTTCGCACCACTTTTCGAACGGAGGTCCATAGAATGTTCAGCAGTATTTATTAGCGCCTGTTTAGTTATTTGATTCGGCTAGTCCCTGTTTAAGGGCTTACTTAAGTCCCCGCTCTAAACTGAAAATTTAGTTTAAGCTACGGCTATTGCCGATTACTTGAGTCACATTTTGCCATAAGTGCCTTCTGGCGTGATTTCAAGTGACGTTAGGTCGAGTAAATAAACGTGCGCTCTGCCTGTGGGTGCAGTTTAGAGAGCGGCCGCTATTATATCTACCAACATTTAGTTACTTTCATTACTAACTCGGAGGCGAAAAACTTTTAAATGTAACTTCTTAATTGTCACTGTTAGTTTTTGAACCGTTGTGCACGTTGATATCACATTTAACGATTATTGAATAAGATTCTGATTAAGTTTTAGGACGAAGCTCAACTGAATGCCTTGGTTTGGTTTTAAATGTCATCAGCCAGTAGTGGTAGCGCTGGTGCTCGAAGTGAGATAAAGTTGCTTACTCAGCTCTCTGCTTAAGACTGAGAGTTCTTCCGTTTCCCATTCGTGCTGTACTCTTAGCAGTTGGGGGTCCATGCCTTCGTCGCTATGGGCCGAGATGGGCGCCGGTTCTTACCTCTGGCGCCCACCACACCCCAAGGACGTAGAGTGTTCCAACTTGACGTCAGATCTGAAGATTTTGTTCTTAATGAAATGAGTTGGAAAAATTAAATGAAGGATGGAGGAGTAATGGTGTCAGCCCAATCACTCTGTAACGAACAATCCAGCATTCGACTCCCCATGTTCCACGCCGTGCCAATATACAGTAGGGAGAAGTTGGTAGCAAAAACCTCGTTAAGTTCTTCCAGTTTAATCCTTTACAGAACACTATAACACATTTTCGTATGGACATAGGCAATTTATTTTTTAAACAATGTGCAGGTTTTCTGTTAAAACGAATTATGAAAAAGAAAATTCTGTGCTTTGCTCTGGTGTGAATAGTGCGGTTTTGTTTTCTTTCTCACACTCAGTATTAACAAGATAGCAGGCCATTTAAACTACTAGGCAATATGGTGGCCTTGAAGCTTTTCCTCATGCCAATATCTTGGCTTGAAAGACTTGGAGTATAGCAGAGACTACAGGATCACTTGCTAAAGTTCCTTATGAGACCCTTGTTTCAGATAAGCCATTTACTTTGGCTACAAGAAGAAAGAAGCAGCTCAATTCAGACGAATATCTTTTTATTTGGGCCAAAGTTGGCAATGGTAATTGTAAAATAAAGATTAATGGTGACTCTACGTTCTATTACAGACAACAAATCTCCTCTTCCTAGTCCTTAATCCTCTCTTTGTTAAAACAATATACACTAAGAGAAAAAGAACGCACCATGAAGGTATTATCTGCATGGAATGGACATTGGTAGATGTACAGACAAACATGTGATTACAATTTCACAAAAATTGGGTGATTTATTCAAGAGAAAGAGCTCCACAAATTGAGCAATTCAATAATGCGCTGGTCCACTGCTGGCCGTTATACAAGCAGATTTTTGGCTTGGTATCGATTGACAGAGTTGTCGGATATCCTACTTGAGAGAAGACAAGTTACTCTCTCACCTATTTTTCGTATCTGGAAAATTATTAAAGATTTTGTTGCAACCTGACGCACCTTGAGCGAGACTCTAGAAAGTTAATGGTCTAAGCAGACATTGATGGAGTCTGGTATGACGCTAAAAGCTTGACGTATTTTTATGGTTCTTAGCTCGTATAAATGGGATGTTTGGAATTGAAAGCAATTGGCGGTGAGCCCATCCCTCAGTAAATCTTGCTGAACAGGTCCACAGGGCAGACAGAGCAGTCCTTTGTCGAGACAGGTGTCCAGCAGAACAATGCCATGATACCTGCATTGGCACAGCTGAAGCCTGGGCTGGGGGCGAAGGACTGAAGGAACGCGTCTACACAGTCGAATTGTAAACCGGGCATTGTGTGCAGAGCCATGCGTAACAAAAATTCACACGTTTTCGTATTCGCTGATACTACAAATAGGCCTGTGACCCACTTCCATTAGCTGTTTTGTTTGCATAAGAAACTCCAGCGTCTGAGAAACTTTAGAGATAGAATCTTTATTACACCTCATAGCTAGGACTAACAGGTTCCAGGGCACAGGCAATTTAGATAAAGATCTTTAAGATTGCATCTGTCCACTTGTTGCTCTGGAAGGCGATGGGACTTCAGAAACTAACATCTTCCCACTCTGAGAAAACTAAAAAAATAATTGGCGGTTTCTTTTTTTTTTTCGAGAGACACATGTTTAACTCTTGGCCTGGTTCGACAGGAGGTTTTGCTATGATGTAGGAGGGAAGATTTAGCGCCTATAGAGCCCTATGATTGGCGCAAGACGGCGTGAAGGCGGCTTTGTTTGTGCACTTTGTGGAAAAACGGAATTTTTTTCTGGAGAGGTGCGAAGCACTCGGGTACTGAACTTTGGTCTGGTAGGGGACTTCTGGTCGAAGCTCTGGCATGTTTGGTTGGTGCTTGGGATCTGTCCTGAGACTGATTTCACTTGCAAGTAGTTACACTGGACAGCCTGTGGTGAAGTTTTTACTGTACCGACAATGTAACTTAAAACTTCTCGGACTACTTGTTTGCCGAGGGCACACATATTCGTTTTTGGTTTACCAGTCTTGATGTTTGGTATCCTTGTGCGCTCTGTCGTGTAAGTGAGCCAAATTGGTCCTTGGTATGACCAGTGAATGGTTGTGTCACACACTGAAATCTACTGTGATTTCAGGGCTCTGGTAGAGAGTAAATTGCCGGCCGCGGTGGTCGAGCGGTTCTAGGCGCTACAGTCTGGGACCGCGAGACCGCTACGTCGCAGGTTCGAATCTTGCCTCGGGCATGGATGTGTGTGATGTCCTTAAGTTAGTTAGGTTCAAGTAGTTCTAAGTTCTAGGGGACTGATAACCTTAGAAGTTAAGTCCCATAGTGCTCAGAGCGGTTTGAACCATTTTTAGAGAGTAAATTGCGATCCGTCTGTCAGATCGCTAGACCGTGAGATTTTTATATTTCGTTTATGGCCGCGATCGATTCACAGGTGACGCCTCACGTCTCATCTCCGTCGCGCCCATCTCGCCAGCTGCATGTTACATCGCCGCACGAAGCAAACAGGGTAACGTACTGCTGCTCTGGCATTGTTAGGGTGTACAGATATGAATCTCCACTTACTCTCAGCTGCACCTATGTAGTGAAACGACAGTAGATTTAATCAATCAAAGTCTGCTCAGTGTCAGATCAATTCCACATTTTTAGGACCACAGCACTTGGCTCACTTCTGCCACCCAGGATACTTCTTCACTGTACTCTTAAACCAACTGTTAGTTGTTTACTGTATTCAATCAATAACTTGTTTATCATAATTTATGTCTGTTTGTTTTGGAAAAATAAATGTTGTTAGTAAACTAAATTTTGCCAACATTCTCAATCATTTTTATAACAACCGCACAGGGCTGACTTTCATACTGAGTGGTATCGTGGCAAATTCTGTCCAATCAGTGCATAATGCTCCAAACGTTCTCAACTGGGGAGAGATCTGCTGACGACAAGCATGAAGACAGGCAGACTCTCATCGTGTGAGTGTGAGCATTAACGTGCTGAAATGTAATGCCAGGACGGGTTGCCATGAAGGGCAACAAAGCGGGGAGCAGAATATTGTCGAGGTGCCGCTGTGTTGTGATGGTGTCGCAGAAGACAACAAACAGATCCTGCTGTGAAAAGAAATGGCACCCCAGACCATCATTCCTGGTTGCCGGGCTGCATGCCGGGAGACAGTCAGGATGGTATCCCACCGTTGTACAGGGGGTCTCCAGACACATCTTCGCTGGTCATCGCAGCTCAGTTGAAAGCGGCACTTATTTCTGAAGACAATTCTACACCTTTGGAGCATTATGGGCAGGGGTCTCCAACCGTGTAAGATTCCGTTTTTTTCTGATTATTCTAGAATTGAGAACAACTTTGTGATATGAAATGACAAATTTAATGTTGCAGTATTACTCACCAAATTACAGCTTTTCACACAGTTTCCAGCTCGCCAACATGAAAACAGCTCAATGGATAACGCATCTTGCCAACATCAGAAAGTGAAATACGTTTATACACAACAATGTTAAATATTAACTCTCTGAAAGCACATTAATCCTAAACACAAGATTATGAAAGTTTAATTGGAAGTTTCTTTACAAAATCCTAAGCACAATAATGTGTAAGTTTAATTGGACGTTTCTTTACAAATTGCTCCTACGTAAATCGTCCGATTCCGGTTCAAAGTTCGGTACTATTTAGGATGACAATCAAGTCTATGGTGGATGGTTAGTCTAGTGACAAATTTGAGCGCAAGATTATCCAAGGCCGCTCGATTTTACAGTGGACGCAAGCTGGTGAACCAACAAAGTTTACACCTCTGCAAGCGGTATTTACCTTAAGCTGCGGCGTGCTGCTGTCTGCAAGGCCGCTTTCGCACTGAAATTCCTACAAAACTAATTTGTCCTTTGCTGAATTTTGCAGCAGATACTGTCCCTATGTTTTTCATCATGCGGGAAAACATGTACTCAGCCCTAGTCTTATTATGTGGCGATATACACGTGCATGGTTCGAGTAGTGTGCATATTATAGTTCCCTCTCAGTTCTCGCAAGAACAGTTAACTAATTTGGCTGGTTCGTTTCTCCACAGTTGGAGCTAAACGTTGCTACAGCTAATTTTAGCTGGAGTGCAGCCGCTGTGAACGCAGTGTCCACACTAATTTCTTCTCTGCGTCGTACGGAGCGTTTAGCGCTCCGTTCTGCACTTGACACCAGTTCAGAGAAGAGTCCCTGAACAAAATTTCTCTCTTGTCCTACTCGTGGCAGAACTGCCTCCCTCCACTTGGGTTCCTTTTTTACGTTACAGCTTTTTTCGACCAATTCCTCTCATTTTGTAGAAACACGCTCTACCAATCGCAACGCCCCTTCTATCAAACTGCGTCGAAACTTCAGCAGTTTTCTCCTTCATAGTGAGTATCCGCCAACCGGACTTTTGTGCCCATTCAAGATGCGTAAAGTACATTGACCTTTCCGTGTGTCGCACTCGCTGAACGAAAATGCGTCACTCGCTTTTGTTTGTATCCTGTTCGTATTTCGAAATGCAGTTTTCTAAGGCTTCTTCTCTGTTCTTGTTCGGATGCCCTCACTGCAGGCGGCCCTCCAGCTTGAATCACCTGGCCCGGGGTCGTTGGCCTCTTTCCTGCCACTCCCTTAAGTGGTTGCCGGCATAACTCATGCAGCACGGATTCGCTACGCCTTTGTGGAGCTGGCTTTTCAAAACTAAAAGCGACTCCACTCGCGTTCCCCGTTCTACCTTCCCCTCCAAGACATGCATTGTATAGGAATGATGTGTTAATTACCGTCGATTGACTGTCATCCCTTTTTGCATTACATATTGATAGGCAAATGTTCTCATAACTGTCGATTTACGTTAGGTGTCATCTTCACCTTCTCACTACGATTTGTAAAGATCTCATGTAAGGTGCGAATCTGACCATTTATTCTGCCACCTTACAACCAGTTCGGGATTTTGATGAAATAACGCGCCAATTTTGACAGAATACGGCACGACGTCCATCATGAGGACATCCAACAACTCAATCAATGTCAAGTGTCAGAGGTGAACCAACATATTATAGACTTGCTCAGTTTGTGAAGTTCTGTCTCCTGAATAGATCGTCTAGTTTTTCTGTAAGTGTAATCTTTTGTTTCTACATCTACATCACAGATACCGGTTTCCATCCCATTCGGATAATTCCTTCTTGATGTGTCCCTTTTTTTTTAGGTAAATTGTGTTCAAAACAATGTGCTGTTTTGTTTCCTTTCTCGCAGTCTGTTTTCACAGAAGACAGAAGAGCTAAATTTATGGCTTATCAGCTTAAGATTATGATACTACTAAGGAATGTGAATTTACAATAACAATAAAGAAAGCTCAAGGTCAGACATGGTGGATGCAAGTATATGGCATGGGGGGGGGGGGGGAGAGGAAGAAATGGACAGAGAGAAGGGGAAGGAGGTGATGGACATATACAGGGTAGAATGAGGAGGGGAACAAAGAGAGGGGAGGGGAAGAAGAAAGAGATTAGCACGTATATCCAAATCCCATACTTAATTAGCAATTGCGGAGCATTGCCTGGTTCGCTAGTTTCCAATATTTTTATTGATATTTTTACCTTTATCGCTTTTTGTAAGACTATTACAGTATACTTCTCCTTTGCAACGCGTCTGTTTTAGAGATGATGCGTTGCTAAAGGCGGCTGAGTGCTCACCTTAACATGGGTACTGGAAGTTGCAATTACTCAAACAACTTTGTGTCTACGTGTCAGCTGCACGTATTTTTAAGCGTTTGTCTTCTTGTTATACGTCGTTTTCACGTTTTATAAATGACGCGCAGCAACGAGTCTACACCATTTGATCAAAATTATGCGAACACTCCTATCTAATACGGGATTTACTGATAGATGTGACGATAGGTGTGCGGAATTAATTTTAATTTCGGGGTGACTAGACACTTCAACAAAAACAAGAAACAACAGGATTAGCGTTGCCACGACTTAACAAAAAGCCTCTAGTCCCCTAATGTTACATCAATGCCCGTTCCCAACTGGCCATGGTTGATTGGCTAAGAAGACTGGTGGCTTGAGTAACTGCGTACACAACATTACTGATTTACATAATTTATTAATAATAATTCACTGACAAACAAGTCTTAAAACACTTCATAGAAATGCTAGTTAAATAACTGTTAATCAGGTAATAAATTCTCAACCAATAACAGTAGCAAACAACATACACTTCCAAATAAACACTAAATGGTAGAAAGGTGCCTAACAAACTTCAAAATTCACTTTCATTTAAAACGCACATATAAAAAACATATCCAAAATGCACAGTTAGCATATCTGTCAAATTCCATTACTTATAACCCGCTGAACTACAGCGCAGAAATGACAATTTCAAATCTGTCCAATGAGTAATCCTGCTAACAGAAAATTATGTTCACAAATAAGAAATATAATAACTTTATGACAACGCCCATCCGCCTTTGGCCACACTTTTACACAATCGTAAATTTCGTTGAAAAGTGACAGCTACTGGTCAGTCTCCACCCAGTTAAGTAAACTAACACCGCAGAAGTCACTGACGGTTAATACGCGTACCGTATTCCACTGCTTTCTTCTCCAGTATCAGGACGTCCTTATTGTGGGCGAATATGCTACAGCACAGCGTGTTCACGTTGGGCCCACGCTGCCTTGCTTATCTGCCGTGGCAAAACACCCACAAACGACATCGGCCACAGCTCGCCGTAAATTGCGTCCATACAACTGCAGAGCCAACGGCTTATCGTTCCACAGCAACGTTGAATTCCCAAGCGCCTCGGTTTCACCACCAGTTCATTTCGACAGAGTGGCAAAATTAATAGTTCACATTCCGGACCATCCGGACCCCAACACTCTGCCGTTCCGTCTTCCTCGCTCGGTACGCTCCAACCCGGCGATGCCAATATCGACCTTAACACTCGCGGCCGGAACACAATCGTGCCGAAAATCGGCACACAGGTGGAGCCACCAGTATAAAGGGAGGTGGGGGGAGTATTGTGTTGTCCGCTGAGAGGCAATAGCAGCAGAATGAGTCGATCAAGAGCGGTCAGTGCTTCGAACGTGGACAAGTCTTAGGACCTGGGTAACAAACCCTTTTAAAGCTGCCCATGTTGACTGCTGCTGGTGTAACTGTGAAGTGGAAACGCTTTCATTCACTCTGTTCCTGCGCGTGTCACAGCGGTATGTGCTGCAAACGGTGGTTATTCGGGCTTTTGGGACACGGTCGGTCACATTGTCACTGGACTGTGTAAAACTGTACAGGGTGGCGCACGAAATGTGTTACCACTTTGTTTTTGAATATAAGCTTTATTGTCAATACAATCTGAAAGGAACATATACTACAATAAAGAGCCCGTCTATGGAGATTTTTTCTAACTCATCACATGCACAATATGTCCACCATTTCGTTTCCTAACTTCCTTCAAACGAACACTGAAGTTAGTGATTACCCTACGGCACATGTCTTCTGTGATTTCACTGCAAGCTTGAAGAATAAGTCTTGTGAGCTCCATTAAATCACGTGGATATTTCGGGAAAAGTTTTTACTTTAGGTACCCCCAGAGAAACTTTGGACTATTGGGGGGTCAATTTTGTCCGTCATTGAAGCGACCTGGAAGCCTGAGTGAAATGATCCGCATGTCGAAATGCTCGTGTAAAAACTCCAACACAGTGTTTGCAGTATGTGGCCTTGCTCCATCTTGCATGAACCACTGCGTGTTGAAGGCCAAGGCAGTAGCAAGAAGCTGTGGAATGAAGCTATTGCGAAGCATGATCAAATAACGCTCGCTGATCACAGTTTCTTCAAAGAAAAAGACTCAAATAAGTCCATGACTGGAAATTGCTGCCCACGCTGTAATCCTCGGAGCATAATGTTGTCGTTCATGCAGCACCTTTGAGTTTTCAGTGGCCCAAAAGCGTACATTTTGTTTGTTAACCACACCGTCTAAATGAAAATGTGCGTCGTCTGAAAACCAAACGTTGTTGAGAGTTTCTTCCCTATCCTCTGCCCACTGAGCAAACTGTAGTCTCTGCTGCTTGTGTTCTTCAGTGAGCTTCTGAGCACAGGTTCAAAAATGGTTCAAATGGCTGTGAGCACTATGGGACTTAACACCTATGGTCATCAGTCCCCCAGAACTTAGAACTACTTAAACCTAACTAACCTAAGGACATCACACAACACCTAGTCATCACGAGCCAGAGAAAACCCCTGACTCCGCCGGGAATCGAACCTGACAACTCGGGCGCGGGAAGCGAGAATGCTACCGCACGACCATGAGCTGCGGACACAGGTCATCTTGTATGGGCACATATGGAGGTCACTTTTAAGAATGCGTTCAACGAACGTCTGGATATACCCAGTTGCACTGCTGCCTTTCTACACGATTTCTCGGGACTTCTCTGTACAGAAACTCGTACCGCTTCAATATTCTTCGGTGAACAAACAGGCTTAGGCCGAGGTCGCTTCGCTTCCAATACTGTTCCTTCCTGTACAAATTTATCGTACAACCTGTGGATGGTCTTCTGCAAGGGACCCATCGTGTGTTAAATTGTTGTCGGAAACGCCTCTGAGTCACAACAAGGCTTTTCGTTTCATGAAAAAGTAACACAATTGCCGATCGTTGCTGTGTTGTCAGTCTTCCATTATCAGCCATTGCTGCTTACTAGTCTCCTAGCGGCAGTATCGTGAATTACACGTCATTTCGTAACTCATTTGTTTTTCCAAGCTCTGCTGGTACTGCTGTGGAGATCCCAGCGGGATATTTAAAGTGCGTCGTAAATCGTGAAAGAAACAATTGGTAACACATTTCGTGCGCCACCCTGTAGTTCTCAGTTACCACTACCAGGATTTCAGAAAGCACAACGAGGGAGAACAAAGATCTGCGGAATGTCTCTGCAAGTCCGTAAACAGTGGCGAACGCTTTTCCTTCGTGACGAAATCGAAACAGCTGATTTACTGGCCTCATTAGTGCAATAGAAACGATTGTCGGAGAACTTATAGCTGATTGGGCTAGCAAATTCGGTTCCAAACCAAACATGTAAACACGACAGCAGGAGTGGCTTTCGCATATTCGATTTCCGTAGCTTGCAATCAGGTTGGCTCGTTGATTTGGGGGAGGGGACCAAACATCTTGTAATTAGCGCCGCATGTAAACGTTGTCTCAGATTGTTTACGGTTGACTGACCCTACTTGGCCTAACGCCAGCCCACTGCAGCTGGTGTAGACCCGACTCTGTCCCGAGGTCAGGGTCTCCTTATCTGGCATGGCGGCCATTCACATTGCACAGTGTCGCGGTGGTACTCCAAGAGTCCTCCAGACGCTCCAGCGCCGCCACCCACCGCGGCTGGAACCGATTCGCGGAACCACCGAGGGCGCGCCACTTTTGCACGTTACTCGGAACGCCGTTGTTTGCAGCGCACGTTAGTTTCCTTAGTGCAGGTTCCGAGCCGCGAGTCGGCGGTTTGCACTGTGGTCAAAGCGGCACGCCTGCTTGAGCAGGGCATGCGAGGTAACTTAACACTCCCTCTTCTGCCAATACTGCCTCGTGTAGTGACTTCCGCTTTCAAACTCAACGTTTGTTCAGTAGACGCAGTGCTAACGAACGTGTTATTTAAAGTGAATAGTGAAAATGCGTTTGACTCTGGTGCTAAAGTCTGCTGCCTGAGACCAACATCAAATCAAAGGGCTCCTTCCAACATCAAGACGCTGCAGCAACGTGAAGTAAACGAGTATTCATACACTTAGTGTCAATGATGTAGGAAGGAGAAGAACAGATCAAGAATAAGATCCCATGCACAGCACCATCTATAGTGAATCGCGTATGGTATCGTAAAATTCGTTTCATGCAGTTGTGTATCGACAGAACTAACGTGAAAATTATCAAAATAAAATTATACGCAGCTGCAGAGAAACAGGGTAACAAACGTTAAAGACGAAAGGCTTTTTTTTGTGAATCGCTAATCTGTATTTTTGTTCTGGAGGTATGGATTAAAAACGCCTTCAGTAACGACTTTTCGTTTTTTATTAAGTACACGAGGCATTTCCAACCCTGTGGGTCCATCATCAGGTGTAATTTGTCTTAGTACCTTTATTTTTTTCTCTTGGGTGAGATGAAATGCATATTCCTGTCACGAAAAGGTTTGATATTAGGTTATGAATTTCGTGAGACGTACACCTGTTGATCATCGGGCACTTAATAAAACACGAAAAGTTGTGACTGCAGGCGTTTTATGAAACGTCCCCTTTGAAAAATTTATACACGACTGTGCTTAAACTGACACACAATATTTTTAGCGCAACGCAATCTGTCTTCCAGTAATCCCTACAAGAGAACCTATACCTTTCACAAATCACTTACGTCACAAAAATCTTCGTTACTCAAGCTACTGCAATACCGCGAGCGCCACTACTGCCAGCTAACTAAAAGATTCAAACTACGGAAGTCACTAACTACTGATAGGCACAGTTAGCAAATGAAACATTTTAATAGAGAACAAAGAATGTATTTACCTTAATAGTCATAATATATATATCAGTTCGTGACACCAATTCTTACAAATTTCAAAACTCCGCCATCTCTCTCCCCACGTCCACCACTGCTGGCGGCTCACGTCCAACTGCGCAACGCTACGCGCTGTTAGCATCCAGCTGCCGCTGCTCAACACTACAATGGCAGACAACAATGCAAACTAAACACAGACTGCGCACAGCACAGCCAGTGATTTTTCATACCGAGCGCTAAGCGGCGTTACCAATAAGAAAACCTAAACAGCCTACTTACAATTTTTAACGCATACCTCCAGAGTATTGAATACAGTACATCTGGGTTGGCTTCTGTACGCAGCAACAACGGGAAGCTGGGTGAATATACAATTACAATTCATATGCAGGCTGACCATGAAGGTGTTCCCTGATTTTAAAAACTAATGAACTGTGTTAGATAATGCTATGCAATTCGTTAAAGAAGGTAGCTTAACTCACAAAACCGTTAATGGATGTTCTTCCAAATGCGCTCTCTTTGTTGCCCATAGAACATCTGATCTCCACGTCTTTGTCAGCATCAGTTTGATATAGAAACAACCAGGTTGCAGCTTCTACAGCATCTCGTACTCATGTCATAACAGTTTTCTCACTAGGAGCTCGTGAACTGAACACTTCATCCTTAACGTAACTCCACAGAAAAGCTAGGAGGGGTTGCGTATGTTGAATGTGGTCGCCACGATGCTAGACCGACTCTTCTAGCCCATATGTACGAAAAGATTTCAGCCAAGAAATGACGAACAAATAACCCCCAATTTTGGAGTGCACCGTCTTGTTGAAATACTACCCATGGTTGAAATTCCTGCAACTGGACTGCAACGTAAAGTTCCAACATGGGCAGGTAAGCAATTTCCATTACAGTAGTGGGCTCAGTGAAAAAGTAAAATCCAATAACTCGTGTTGTGCGTTAAGCCGCACGACAAATTCACTTTACGGCTGCCCCTTATCTCCAGAGGAGCGTCGTGGGACCGTTGCTATTCACAATATACATAAATGACCTTGTGGATAACATCGGGAGTTCACTGACGCTTTTTGCGGATGATACTGTAGTTTATCGAGAGGCTGTAACAATGGAAAATTCTACTGAAATGCAGGAGGATCTGCAACGAATTGACGCATGGTGCAGGGAATGGCAATTGAATCTCAATGTAGACAAGTGTAATGTGCTGCGAATATATAGAAAGAAAGATCCTTTATCATTTAGCTATAAAATAGCAGGTCAGCAACTGGAAGCAGTTAATTCCATAAATTATCTAGGAGTAGGCAGTAGGAGTGATTTAAAATGGAATGATCATATGAAGTTGATCGTCGGTAAAGCAGATGCCAGGCTGAGATTCATTGGAAGAATCCTAAGGAACTGCAATCCGAAAACAAAAGAAGTAGGTTACAGTACACTTGTTTGCCCACTGCTTGAATATTGCTCACCAATGTGGGATCCGTACCAGACAGGGTTGATAGAAAAGATAGAGAAGAGCCAACGGAGAGCAGCGCGCTTCGTTACAGGATCATTCAGTAATCGCGAAAGCGTTACGGAGATGATAGATAAACTCCAGTGGAAGACTCTGCAGGAGAGACGCTCGGTAGCTCGGTACGGGCTTTTGTTAAAGTTTCGAGAACATACCTTCACCGAAGAGTCAAGCAGTATATTGCTTCTTCCTACGTATCTCGCGAAGAGACCATGAGGATAAAATCAGAGAGATTAGAGCCCACACAGAGACATACCGACAATCCTTCTTTCCACGAACAATACGAGACTGGAATAGAAGGGAGAACCGATAGAGGTACTCAAAGTACCCTCCGCCTTACACCGTCAGGTGGCTTGCGGAGTATGGATGTAGATATAGATATGTCGGTTCTCCGATCACCAGATCCGGACATTACGCCTATTCATTTTCCCAGAGAAGTGAAAACTCGCTTGTTAGAGAAAACAGTTTGTTAGTTTAGTCATTGGTTGCATCGCTTTGTTCCAGTATGTTCCTAGCAAACTCATCGCGTCACCGCGTATCACAGTAAGGCTACGCTGAAATATCTCACAACACTTATTTTTAATGTAACTCTTGCCTATTTCGCGATAATACAAAAAGAGCTGCCCGTCTTTGAACTTTTCCGATGCCTTCCGTCTTATCAACTGTTCGGAATTATGTCTTGCTAAGGGGTCATGTATGTTTTAGCATTCAGTTACAATTCCAGTCTGTTTCTGAACAAACTGCGCAGAATAATTTTCGGAGAAAGCGTTAAGTACAATTTCTGACGACGTTTCATGAATACCGCCTACTCTGAACAGTATTCTCGCCAATATATCGAGAGTAGATTGAAGTCAGCGCCTACTATAATCATATGAGTGGGATTCCTGTATGTCAATAGACTCATCTTTTCTTTGAACTGATCAGCGGCCGGCCGCAGTGGCCGAGCTGTTCTAGGCACTTCGGACTGTAACCGCGCGACCGCTACGGTCGCAGGTTCGAATCCCGCCTCGGACATGAATGTGTGTGATGTCCTTCGGTTGGTTAGGTTTAAGTAGTTCTAAGTTCTAGGGCCTTCCCCCATGAACCACGGGCCTTGCCATTGGTGGGGAGGCTTGCGTGCCTCATCGATACAGATGGCCGTACCGTAGGTGCAACCACAACGGAGGGGTATCTGTTGAGAGGCCAGACAAACGTGTGGTTCCTGAAGAGGGGCAGCAGCCTTTTCAGTAGTTGCAGGGGCAACAATCTGGATGATTGACTGATCTGGCCTTATAACACTAACCAAAACGGCCTTGCTATGCTGGTACTGCGAACGGCTGAAAGCAAGGGGAAACTACAGCCGTGATTTTTCCCGAGGGCATGCAGCTTTACTGTATGGTTAAATGATGATGGCGTTCTTTTGGGTAAAATATTCCGGAGGTGAAATAGTCCCCCATTCGGATCTCCGGACGGCGACTACTCAAGAGGACGTCGTTATCAGGAGATCCGAGCGTAGAATGTCAGTTCTCTTAATCGGGCAGGTAGGTTAGAAAATTTAAAAATGGCAATGAATGGGTTAAAGTTAGATATAGTAGGAATTATTGAAGTTCGGTGGCAGGAGGAACAAGACTTTTGCTCAGGCGAATACAAGGTTATAAAAACAAAGTCAAATAAGGGTAATGCAGGAGTAGGTTTAATAATGAATAAAAAAATAGGAGTGCGGGTAAGCTACTACAAACAGCATAGTGAACGCATTATTGTGGCCAAGATAGACACGAAGCCCATACCTACTACAGTAGCAGAAGTTTATATGCCAACTAGTTCTGCAGATGATGATGAAATTGATGAAACGTATGATGAGTTAAAAGAAATTATTCAGGTAGTGAAGGGAGACTGGAATTCGAGAGTAGGAAAAAGGGACAGAAGGAAACATAGTAGGTGAATATGGATTGGGGGTAAGAAATGAAAGAGGAAGCCGTCTGGTAGAATTTTGCACAGAGCACAACTTAATCATAGCTAATACTTGGTTCAATAATCATAAAAGATGGTTGTATACATGGAAGAATCCTGGAGATACTATAAGGTATCAGATAGATAATATAATGGTAAGACAGAGTTTTAGGAAGCAGGTTTTAAATTGTAAGACATTTCCAGGGGCAGATGTGGACTCAGAACACACTCTATTGGTTTTGAACTGTAGATTAAAACTGAAGAAAGTGCAAAAAGGTGGGAATTTAAGGAGATGGGACCTGGATAAACTGACTAAACCAGAGGTTGTACAGAGTTTCAGGGAGAGCGTAAGGGAACAAGTGGCAGGAATGGGGGAAAGAAATACAGTAGAAGAAGAATGGGTAGCTTTGAGGGATGATGGCTACAAAATACTAACGCGAATTCTTTACAGACGAATGGAAAAACTAGTAGAAGCCGACCTCGGAGACGATCGGTTTGGATTCCGTAGAAATTTTGGAACACGTGAGGCAATACTGACCTTACGACTTATCTTAGAAAGATCAAGGAAAGGCAAACCTACGTTTCTAGTATTTGTAGACTTAGAGAAATCTTTTGACAATGTTGACTGGAATACTATCTTTCATATTCTAAAGGTGGCAGGGGTAAAATACAGGGAGCGAAAGACTATTTACAATTTTACAGAAACCAGATGGTAGTTATAAGAGTTAAGGGGCATGAAAGGGAAGCATTGGTGGGGAAGGGAGTGAGACAGGGTTGTTAATCAATCTGTATATTGAGCAAGTAGTAAAGGAAACAAAAGAAAAATTCGGAGTAGGTATTAAAATCCAGGGAAAAGAAATAAAACCTTTGAGGTTCGCCGATGACATTGTAATTCTGTCAGAGACAGCACAGGACTTGGAAGAGCAGTAGAACGGAATGAACAGTGTCTTGACAGAAGGATATAAGATGAACATCAACAAAAGCAAAACTAGGATAATGGAATGTAGTCGAATTAAGTCGGGAGATGCTGAGGGGATTAGATTAGGAAATGAGACACTTAAAGTAGTAAAAGAGTTTTGCTATTCGGGGAGCAAAATAACTGATGATGGTCGAAGTGTAGAGGATATAAAATGTAGACTGGCAGTGGCAAGGAAAACGTTTCTGAAGAAGAGAAATTTGTTAACGTCGAGTATAGATTTATGTATCAGGAAGTCGTTTCTGAAAGTATTTGTTTGGAGTGTAGCCATGTATGGAAGTGAAACATTGACGATAAATAGTTTGGACAAGAAGAGAATAGAAGCTTTCGAAATGTGGTGCTACAGAAGAATGCTGAAGATTAGATGGGTAGACCACGTAAGTAATGAGGAGGTATTGAATAGAATAGGGCAGAAGAGGAGTTTGTGGCACAACTTGACAAGAAGAAGGGACCGGTTGGTTGGACATGTTCTGAGGCATCAAGGGATCACAAATTTAGCATTGGAGGGCAGCGAGGAGGGTAAAAATCGTAGAGGGAGACCAAGAGATGAATACACTAAGCAGATTCAGAAGGATGTAGGTTGCACTAGGTACTGGGAGATGAAGAAGCTTGCACAGGATAGAATAGCATGGGGAGCTGCATCAAACTAGTCTCAAGACTGAAGACCACAATAGCATCAACAAGTTCTAGGGGACTGATGACCTCAGATGTTAAGTTCCATAGTGCTCAGAGGTATTTGAACTGATCAGCCACTGAATCATCTGAGCAAGGCGGTTGGTGAAAGTGACCAGTTATCAATTTTTGACAGGAAATGGTGAAAGCGATAAAAAACAAAAATACAATCCAATTATATCCACATTTCGCAGCTTCAAACGTGACTGTATTCAATACTCGTGAGGTATGGGTTAAAAACGCCTTCAGTCACAACATTCCGTGTTTTATTAAGTGCACGATGATCAATAGGTGTACGTTTTACGAAATTTATAACCTAATATCAAATCTTTTCGTGACAGGAATATGCATCTCATCTCATCCGAGAGAAAAAAAATCATGTATTAAGACAAATTACACCTAATGATGGACCCACAGGGTTCGAAATGCCGCGTGTACTTAATGAAACACGAATAGCCGTGACTGAAGGCATTTTTAATCCATACCTCCTGAATAAAAATACAGATTAGCGATTCACAAAAAAGTATTTCGTCTTTCATGTTTGTTGTCCTCTTTCTCTGCAGTTGCGTGTAATAATATTTTGATAATTTTCACGTTAGTTCTGTCTATATACAATTGCATCTAACGAATTTTACGATACCATACGCGATTCACTATAGATGGTGCTCTGCATGGGTTCTTTTTCTGTTCTTCTCCTTCCTACAATTTCCATCAGCACAGCACTAAGTTTATGAATATTCATTTACTTCATGTTGCTGCAGCATCTTGATGTTGGAAGGAGCCCTTCGGTAAGATGTTGTTGTCAAACAGTTTGTTGACGGTCTGGTTGCTGATATTTGTCACAGTCTTTCATATGTATGTAATTTTGCTGATTTTGTACTGACGTCAAATCGAGAAACACAACGCCAGCGTCACTAACAGAGCCATCAGGGTAACAATCCTTCACAAACGGAAGCAACGTAGGCTCCTATGGCTACTGTATCAGTGAGTCACAAGTGGAATCGGTCAGCTCATTCAAACACCTGGGTGTAACACACTGTAGTTACATGAAATGGAACAATCGCAAAACGCTCAATCGAAGGGAAACCATATGTCAGACACTAGAGAAACACTAGGGAGAAACGATCAGTCTACAAGCAAGATTGCTTACAAAACAATCATGCGACCCATACTAGAATATTGCTCAAGTCTACATCTACATGGATACTCTGCAAATCACATTTAAATGCCTGGCAGAAGGTTCATCGAACCACCTTCACAATTCTCTATTATTCCAATCTCGTATAGCACGCGGAAAGAACGAACACCTATATCTGCTCTCTGATTTCCCTTATTTTATCGTGGTGATCGTTCCTCCTTATGTAGGTCGGTGTCAACAAAGTATTTTCGCATTCGGAGGAAGAAGTTGGTGTCTGGTATTTCGTGAGAAAGTTCCTCTGCAACGAAAAACGCCTTTGTTTTAATGATGTCCAGTCCAAATCCTGTATTATTACAATTACACTCTCTCCCCTATTTCGCGATAATTCAAAACGTGCTGCCCTTGTTTGAACTTTTTCGATGTACTCCGTCAGTCCTATCTGGTGAGGATCCCACACCGCCCAGCAGTATTCTAAAAGAGGACGGACAGGCGTAGTGTAGGGAGTCTCCTTAGTAGTTCCTGCCAATAAAACGCAGTCTTTGGTTAGCCTTCCCCACAAAATGTTCTACGTGTTCCTTCCAATTTAAGTTGTTCATAATTGTAATTTCTAGGGATTTAGTTGTATTTACGACTTCTAGATTTGAGTGATTTCTCGTGTAACCGACGTTTAAGGGATTCCGTTTAGAACTCATGTAGATGACCTCACACTTTTCGTTATTTTGGGCCAATTTCCAATTTTCGCACCATGGGTATATCTTTTCCAAATCGTTTTCAAGTTGTTTTGATCGTCTGATGAGTTTAACAGACGATAAATGACAGCTTCATCTGCAAACAACCTAACACGGCCGCACAAATTGTCTCGTAAACCTTCTATATAGACCAGGATCAGAACAGGGCCTATAACACTACCTTGGGGAACGCCAGAAGTCATTTCTGCTCTACTCGATGACCTTCCTTGAACTACTACGAACTGTGACTTCTCTAACAGGAAATCACGAATCCAGTCACATAACTCAGACGATATTCCATAAGCACGCAATTTCACTGCAAGCTGCTTGTGTGGTACGATGTCAAAACCAGAAATACAGAATCAATTTGAAATCCCTTGTCGATAGCACTCAATACTTCGTGCGAGTAGAGCTAGTTTTGTTTCACAAGAATAATGTTTTCTAAATCCGTATGTCAATAGACTGTTTTCTTTGAGGTAATTCATAATGTTCGAATACAATACATGTTCCAAAATCCTGTTGCTTATTGACGCCAACGATATGGCTCTGTAATTTAGTGGATTACTCCTACTACCTTTCGTGAATATTGATGTGACCTGTGCAACTTTGCCGTCTTTGGATACGGATCTTTCGTCGAGCGAACACTTGTATATGGTTGTTAAGTATGGAGCTATTGCATCTGCATACTCTGAAAGGACTCTAATTGCTATACAGTCTGGACCAGAAGACTTGCTTTTATTAAGTGATTTAAGTTGCTTCACTGCTCCGAGGATATCTAGTTCTACGTTATTCATGTTGGCAGCTGTTCTTGATTCGAATTCTGGAATATTTACTTCGTCTGCTTTTATGAAGGCATTTCGTAAGGCTGTGTTTACGGTGTGCGGCACAAAACAGGACATACAGAGGAAAGGAGGACAGCACGAACTGACACAGGTGTGTCTCGCCCAAGTGAGAAGTAAGGTAAATGGGAGACACTTGAAGGCAGACGCACGTTATCCGGAGAAAGTCTAGCACCTAATTTTCAAGAATCGGCTTTAAGTGGTGTAATATACTGCAACCCCCTACGTACCGCTCACATAGGGATCGTGAGGATAAGACTAGCTTAATTACAGCATGCTCAGAGGGTTATCTAGTTCTTCCTGTGCTCCATACATGAATGGAACGGGAAAAAAACCATAATACCTGATGCAGTGGAACGTACACTCGGCCATGTACTTCAGTGGTTTTCAGAGTATGGATGTTGTAAGACGTGTATATTTCTATTGTCTATTGTCAGACCACAATTTCTGAAAGATGTTTATATTTTCTTAATAGGATTAAGTAGGAATAATTAATATTTGTCATGTTGGAAATAATTGTGGTAGCAGGGAATGTCTACACCAAAGTATTGTTGGCAAGGGAGACCGCAAATTGATATAATTTTAAAAAGGGCGGGAGAGACCGCGTATGGATACATTTTAAGAAAAGAGCGGGAAAGACCGCGCATTGATACATTTTGTAATCATAGCACGGATTGACTGCACCAGAAAGCATTGTTGGCAGGAGAGACCGCACTTTAGCGTTCGTAGGAAGTCAGTAATAAGCGAGATGTGAAACGAGTCGGTAGCAGGTCTGAAGCGAGAGGTTTGCCAGCAATGTTGCATTACTAATTATAATCCATCCCAAAAACCATCACGTAAAACTTTGCAAAATTTTATTGTTGTCAAGAAAAAATGTAACTATGAATTACGAAACTTCAGACTTCAGTCAAATTAATTAAAGAATGACGACAGCTTTGCTAATAAAGAATAACGTCAGCTTTGGTAATAAATACAGTCACTTATTATGACAGCCCATCAGCAGTTAATAGAGTATAGTAAAACAGAGTAAGTATATTCATGTCGCAGCTCGATGTAGCAGTCAGATGGCTATCCAGTAACAGTAAAAAAGGTAAGGAACAGTTTTGGGTTATTGCAGGTAAAGACTGAGGTCCACGACGACGACACATTCTATGTTTCGTCGAAATAATCAGAAAATTGGTGACGACTATCTATTGCCAATCTTCCTGGATATCTTTCTCGGCTACCGAGAGTACGGAGATATAATTAACGTGCATCTGTAAAGTAATACGTCTTAAGCTGTGACTTCCGCCCCGTTCCACGTAAAGCACCTCACTCGGTCTATCGACTCAGTGATAAAGGCGGTATACTAATTGGCACCTGATACTGCAGCAGTCAGAGATAGCCTTCTAACGAAGTAGTACTTAGTGGAGGTGTCGTGTAGGGAGCGACGTCATGCGCTGAGTCGCCCGCCTTGGGCGTTTTAGGGTCGTGAGTCATACATACGGAATACTGGCTGGCATCATGGTAGGCGCTCGGTGTCAGGGCCGCGGCATCTCACCCGGATGACCACACAGGAAGCCGAATGCGGTTCGCCTACGCTCATCGCCCGAAAATAACGTGGTAGGACACTGTCACAAGATCTACAGGAGGTGGACAAAAATATGGGAACACCACAAAACACAACAGAGAAACTGGTATAGGTATGAGTATTCAAATACAGAGATATGCAAAGAGACAGAATACGACGCCACGGTCGGTAACGCCTACGCAGTCGTTAGATCCTTTACTGCTGCTAGAATGGCAGGTTTTCTAGATTTAAGTGAGTTTGGACGTGGTGTTACAGTCGGCGCACGACCCATAGCGCACGGATCTCAGAGCTAGCGGTGAGGGGGGGGATTTTCCCGCGCGACCATTTCACGAGTGTACCGTGAATATCAGCAGTCCGGTAAAACATCAAAACTCCGGCATCGCTGCGGCCGGAAAAAGATCCTGTAAGAACTGGACCAACGACGACTGAAGAGAATCGTTCAACGTGACAGAAGAGCAATCTTTCCTCAAATTGCTGCAGATTTCAACGCTGTGTGATCAACAAGTGCCAGCGTGCGAACCGTTCAACGGAACATCATTGATATGGGCTTTCGGAGCCGAAGGTCCTCTCGTGTACTCTTGATGACTCCACGGCACAAAGCTGTACGCCTCGCCTGAGCCCGTCAACACCGACATTGGACTGTTGATGACTGGAAATATGCTGCCTGGTCTGACGAGTCTCGTTTCAAATTGTATCGAGCGGATGAACGTTTACTGGTATGGAGACAGCCTCATGAACCCATGGACTAAGCATATCAGCAGGGGACTATCCTACCTGGTGGAGGCTCTGGAATGGTGTGGGGTGCGTGCATTTCGAGTGATACGGAACCCTGATGCGTCTACATGTGACTCTGACAGGTGACACGTACATAAGCATCCTATCTGGTCACCTGCCGCCATTCATATCCATTGTGCATTCCGACAGACTTGGGCAATCCCAGCAGGACAATGCGACACCCCAGACGTCCAGAACGTCTACACAGTGGATCCAGCAACACTCTTCCGATTTTAAGAACTTCCGCTGGCCACCAAACTCCCCAGACATGAACATTATTGAGCATATCTGGGATGTCTTGCAACGTGCTGTTGAGAAGAGATCTCCACCCCCTCGTACTCATACGAATTTATGGACAGCCCTGCAGGATTCATGGTGTCAATTCGCTCCAGCACTACTTCAAAGATTAGTAGAGTCCATACCACGTCATGTTGCGGCAGTTCTGCGTTCTCACAGCGGCCACATACGTTACACAGGTGTACCAGTTTCTTTGGCTCTTCAATGTAATGCGGTGTAGGAAAACTGTTGTCATTCAAAACAGCCCACAGCCGTCTCGGAGTGGATGAATACAGGTACTGTATGGTGTTCAAGGGTTCTTGAAAAATAGTGGCAGTTCCGGTAACGACGAGGAAGGTAGACAGCAATCACACATCCCTCTCTCCAAAGCAGACCACAAAGGTTCAATAATCAATAACACTGAGATGTGGTGGCTGATGTCCAGGGCAGGCGTGACGATTCATCCTCGTGCTTACAACACGAGGCCTGGTTGATGCGAGCAGTGTATACAAGGACTATCGTCGTTGAAGCGTTGAAGACAGCGTCTGCATTGGGGCACGAACACTGTACTAAGGGATGGATCTGATCAGCCAAAACGTTCACCTAATACTTGGCAGTAAAGCGATCTTGCAGAGTAACAATGCGGCCTACCTAAATCATCTACATCTACATTCATACTATGCAAGCCACCCAACAGTGTGTGTCGGAGGGCACTTAACGTGCCACTGTCATTACCTCCCTTTTCTGTTCCAGTCGCGTATGGTTCGCGGGAAGAAAGACTGTCTCAAAGCCTCCGTGCGCGCTCGGATCTCTCTAATTTTACATTCGTGATCTCCACGGGAGGTATAAGTAGGGGGAAGCAGTATATTCGATACCTCATCCAGAAACGCACCCTCTCGAAACCTGGCGAGCAAGCTACACCGCGGTGCAGAGCGCCTCTCTTGCAGAGTCTGCCACTTGAGTTTGCTAAACATCTCCGTAACGCTATCACGGTTACCAAATAACCCTGTGACAAAACGCGCCGCTCTTCTTTGGATCTTCTCCATCAGCGAGTCTCCACCATTTTTCACATTTCGGACGTAAACTTGGCCATAAGATGGAAAGGATGTAAAACAGGACTCATCCGGCCAAATGAGTTTCTTCCAGGTTCAGAGCTTCGACAGCAAGTTTTCCCGTTACGCACATTTGCATCACTGATGTGTGCTTTTGGAATTCCAGTTTGCCCGGCAGTTCCTTGCTGATAGAGATTCCTTCTTGTCGATTAGGTGCTGAGTGCCACATTCAGTTCCGCGCAACTGCCATCCTCTTATTTCCCGCCACAGCCCTCCTCAATGACTGTCAGTTACGATTAGTCAAAACACGCGTTCGTCCGCGTCGTGACTTAGCGGATGGTGTTTATCCACTTTTGCTGTATGCGGCATAAACCTTCGATACGATGCCTCTTGATGCGTCAAACGCTTCGGTTACCTTGGTTACAGAAGCATGTACGAAATGAACACCAACAATTTGTCCACATTCGAAGTCACGTATACCCAAACCCCCAGATATCAGACACTCACATCGGTACCGAACACTGTGCGTCGATAGAGCATCAACCAAAACACGGATTTAAAAAATGGTTCAAATGGCTCTGAGCACTATGGGACTCAACTGCTGTGGTCATTAGTCCCCTAGAACTTAGAACTACTTAAACCTAACTAACCTAAGGACATCACACACATCAATGCCCGAGGCAGGATTCGAACCTGCGACCGTAGCAGTCACACGGTTCCGGACTGCGCGCCTAGAACCGCGAGACCACCGCGGCCGGCAAACACCGATTTAGTTCGTGCTGTGTGCTGTCGTCTAGTAGAACATGCGCACACGATAATGAAAACTGACACTTCTTTAGGATTATGGAGTTTAGGGAAACTGTATCTGTGAGCTTGATCGCGAAGATCTCTGGTAGGGGTGTTGGTAGAGCGTTAAATCGTCGTACTAAAACAGTTTACGCTTGAAATTGTTATATGGGAGAAAATTTTTCTGACATGTAAAAGGACGTTTGGAAGTGTGTAACAATTAATGTTCGTTTGGGAGCCTGCTTTCGCTTCGTTAGTTGAAAATAGCAAACCTATGGAGTACATTTGTATAGATAGGTGTCATGTTATCCATAGAAATGTACCTATAGGTTTGCTACTTCAACTAACGAAGCGAAAGCAGACTGCCAAACGAACATTAACTCGGAACCGTCCTTTTATATGTCAGAAAAATGTGCTCCAATATAACAATTTCACGCGTAAAGTGTTAAAAAAATCGCCATCAGTGCGTATTGATTCTTCCTGACTAGTCTCTTGAACTTCAGTCTACTCTTCATAACTAGTACATTTTGATCTGAGTCTATATCTGCAGATGCATTATGATTCTTATAATTACATGTCAATACATCTACTGTTTAATGGAATTTGCGGTTAATAGTCCGGAGAATTTACAGCTGACTTTGAAATTGACAGTCGTAGTACAAGAATGAAGAACAATTTCCTTATAGATTTTGCGTCCCTGTCTAGGATTCAGTGTGGTGTATTTTTCTTTTAGTGGTTGTTGCGACACGACAGTCAGCTAATTGAACATCCTTAGTTATACAATGGTAATGCGGAAGAGTGTCTTATTAGGCACTTATCTTAAATATCACCACAATATTTTTACTCCAGGATGGAAATTCCGAATAAAACAAATTTTCTCGTTGCGCTCATTTCAAGGGCCGAATGTGCTAGGAAGCAATATGTTGTCCGACTCTTCTAGGAACGTTCGCTCCCGAAATTTCAGCAGTAAACCTCCCCGTGATGCACAACACCTCTCTTGTAGCGTCTGCCGCTGGAGTCTGAGCACCTCTGTAAGGCTCTCTCAGCGACCAAACGATCCCCTGACGAAAGGCGCCGCTCTTGGCTGGAACTTCTCTCTCTCTCTCTCTCTCTCTCTCTCTCTCTCTGTCTCTGTCTGTCTCTCTCTCTCTCTCCCCCTATTAAACCTGATTGATAATGATAAGGATCCCAGGTGGACGAACGATCTACACTCCTGGAAATTGAAATAACAACACCGTGAATTCATTGTCCCAGGAAGGGGAAACTTTATTGACACTTTCCTGGGGTCAGATACATCACATGATCACACTGACAGAACCACAGGCACATAGACACAGGCAACAGAGCATGCACAATGTCGGCACTAGTACAGTGTATATCCACCTTTCGCAGCAATGCAGGCTGCTATTCTCCCATGGAGACGATCGTAGAGATGCTGGATGTAGTCCTGTGGAACGGCTTGCCATGCCATTTCCACCTGGCGCCTCAGTTGGACCAGCGTTCGTGCTGGACGTGCAGACCGCGTGAGACGACGTTGCTCAATGGGGGACAGATCCGGAGATCTTGCTGCCCAGGGTAGTTGACTTACACCTTCTAGAGCACGTTGGGTGGCACAGGATACATGCGGACGTGCATTGTCCTGTTGGAACAGCAAGTTCCCTTGCCGGTCTAGGAATGGTAGAACGATGGGTTCGATGACGGTTTGGATGTACCGTGCACTATTCAGTGTCCCCTCGACGATCACCAGAGGTGTACGGCCAGTGTAGGAGATCGCTCCCCACACCATGATGCCGGGTGTTGGCCCTGTGTGCCTCGGTCGTATGCAGTCCTGATTGTGGCGCTCACCTGCACGGCGCCAAACACGCATACGACCATCATTGGCACCAAGGCAGAAGCGACTCTCATCGCTGAAGACGACATGTCTCCATTCGTCCCTCCATTCACGCCTGTCGCGACACCACTGGAGGCGGGCTGCACGATGTTGGGGCGTGAGCGGAAGACGGCCTAACGGTGTGCGGGACCGTAGCCCAGCTTCATGGAGACGGTTGCGAATGGTCCTCGCCGATACCCCAGGAGCAACAGGGTCCCTAATTTGCTGGGAAGTTGCGGTGCGGTCCCCTACGGCACTGCGTAGGATCCTACGGTCTTGGCGTGCATCCGTGCGTCGCTGCGGTCCGGTCCCAGGTCGACGGGCACGTGCACCTTCCGCCGACCACTGGCGACAACATCGATGTACTGTGGAGACCTCACGCCCCACGTGTTGAGCAATTCGGCGGTACGTCCACCCGGCCTCCCGCATGCCCACTATACGCCCTCGCTCAAAGTCCGTCAACTGCACATACGGTTCACGTCCACGCTGTCGCGGCATGCTACCAGTGTTAAAGACTGCGATGGAGCTCTGTATGCCACGGCAAACTGGCTGACACTGACGGCGGCGGTGCACAAATGCTGCGCAGCTAGCGCCATTCGACGGCCAACACCGCGGTTCCTGGTGTGTCCGCTGTGCCGTGCGTGTGATCATTGCTTGTACAGCCCTCTCGCAGTGTCCGGAGCAAGTATGGTGGTTCTGACACACCGGTGTCAATGTGTTCTTTTTTCCATTTCCAGAAGTGTATATTATTAAACCACTATGCCGTAACTTGATGGGGAGGTTCCCTATGCAAAGGCTTCCAGGCGCAACAAAAAAATTAATGTTAAATATTTTACGTAATTATTACCCGAAATTTAGAAATTTAAAAGGTATAATCTAATGTTAAATTTTCACTTATGTTAAACCTCCAACACGCGAGACAACTATCACTATTAGAAATTGCTTGTTTGCAGTGTAACTGACGGCGCGCAAATACCCGGACCTTAATTGTCCAGCATTTGAGAATAACCGCACCTAGCGACTTCCAGCAAAGTTTAAGCATAATTTCAATCGTTTCGTTAACTTATTCTCGCCTGCACGCTTAAAGTCAAAGACACCGACGAGAAAAAATTGCGACAGCAAAAAATAATTAATGTAGAGTAATGAAATTTCGGGAATACATTTGTCTGGGTAACATATTTGATTAACATTGTCAACACTACAAGTTAATGTAAGCAAGAGATAAGCTACTGAAAATGTGAAATGCTGGTTGTAACGCGTTCTCTTATATTATTATGTTTTGCTATTGTTATTGTTAGAAAAATCTTTATTGTGTCAGTCGTCGAAATTTTGAAATAAAAGTTATTGTGGATGTCGCGTAATAAATATTTCGCATGAAGCGCTGTTGCGAATCAGGCAAAGATAAAATTGTGGAAACTAAGCGACTGAATATTACAAATAATGTTATTAAAGAATTACGGCCGACTGACTCCATCAAATAAGAGGGCACGTACATTCGCGAATGAGTGGACAAAAAAAAAAAATAAGCCTTAATACTGTGTAGGAAATAAGTCTTAAATATAGTTACGCTTGTACACACTCAAATGTATGCGAACATACGAACGGGATAGAGGCGCGTACATTTTGAGTGCAATCATCTCCCGTGGCCTGGATACAAAGAATTACAGTTAAGTGCATTTATTCATCTTAGAACGTAAATGCGTGGACTTCGAAATTAAATGAAAAGAAAGTCTGCAGGTTCTGAATGTCGCGGCAAATATATTGAAATTGACGGTAGCGGCCACGAAAGGAAAAAGATGAACACATTCACGTACCTCTGTTGTTGTACAGCGTCGCCGTGAAGATCGTCGCCTCCATCTAAAGTCCACATAAAATTAAAATAATAGTAATAATTTTCCAGAATTTCAGGAACTGGGACCCGTGATATCACAAAAGACGAAATCGCTCTGCTTCAAAATCACTTTAATTATTTAACCCAATTTTATCAGTAAGAAATGGCACAACACGTCTTAACACTAGGGAAGGATAACAGCGAAAGGTAATTTATTCTAAAACTGATAAACGAAGAGCGTAAAGCTTCTTTTGTTCAGCAAATGCCCTACGCATTAATCTCTGGTAGTTGACCTAGTGTCTATATATTCATTAAAAAAATTATGTAATTCCTTTATATGGTCCATCAGTAATCGGTGTACCCACCAGAATGTTGACTGCAGTCATGCAGACACGCATGCATTGTGTTGTACAGGTGCCGGATGTCAGTTTGTCGGATGTAATTCCATGCCTGCTGCACTTGGTCGGTCGATAATACAGGAACGGTTAATATTGTTTGTGGATGACAGTGGAGTTGTCCGACGATTTCCCATATGTACTCCGCTGGAGGGTGATCTAGCAGGGCAAGGCAACATATCGACAGACTGTAGAGCACGCTGGATTACAAGAGCAGTATGTGGTCGAGCGTTATCCTGTTGGAAAACACTCCCTGCCCGCTGTGGCAACACAAAAGGTCGAACCATCGGACTGACGTGCAGATTTTCTGTCAGGGTGCTTCGGATAGCTACGAGACGACTCCTGCTGTCGTACGAATTCGCACCCCAAACCATAACTCCCGGTGTAGGTCCAGTGTGTCTAGCACGCTGACAGGTTCGTTGCAAGCTCTCAACTGGCCTCCCCTAACCAACACACGGCCCTCACTGGCACTGAGGCAGAACCAGCTTCCATCAGAAAACAGAAGAGACTTCCACCCTGCACTCCAAGGAGCTCTCGCTTAGAACCAGTGAAGTCGCAAATGGCGGTGGTTTGGAATGAGTGGAATGCACGCTACAGAGCATCTGGCTCGGAGCTGTCATTGAAGTAACCGATTTGTAACAATTCGTTCTGTCACTTTGGTACCAACTGCTGTTCAGATTGCTGCTGCAGATGCAGTGCGATGGGCCAGAGCCGTACGCCGAACACGACGGTCTTCCCTCTCGGCAGTGCCACGTGGCCGTCCAGAGCCCTGACTTTTTGCAGCTATACATTCCCCGTGACCACCGCTGCCAGCAGTCATGTACAGTGGCTACATTGCTGCCAAAGTGTTTCTGCAGTATCGTGGAAAGAACATGCAGCTTTTCGTAGCCCTATTACACGACCTCGTTCAAATTCAGTGAGGTGTCGGTAATGGCGCCTTTGTCGCCTTAAAGCCAGTCATGACTAACATCAACTCACCAAGTCCAATATCAAAGGTAACTAACGCTCATGGCCGTTACGTCGCGTATTTGAAGCAAACCTGATTTGCATCCTAATAGTGGCGCTAATAGCACCATTGCGAGTGCCGCGGAATCTGAATAGACATCATCTTTCATATGTAGGAACGAGCCTACCAACTTTCGTTTACGTCGCACAACTGCTTGTTGGTGTTGCGATTTTTTTTCCGTGAGTATATTTATGACATTAAGTCATGTATAAAGTAATTAGATATTTAGAGGTGTTTCATACACAGGAGGTCGATTCTTTAAAGAATCGATGATTTACTGGCGCTGAAGAATCGGTCAAACTAGTGTTTTGTAAGGCAATTTTTTCTGTGGATGAAATACATTTCGCAAAGCTTCCTCCAGTGAATCTCAGACTGGCAATTAGCTTTTGCTGCTGTTCGGTTTTAGGACTCTGCAGATGGTTAGTGCTAGGTATTTTATGGTAGTTACTGTTTCTAGGGATCTGTCGCCAATACAGGAATCGGACAGTAGTGGATATTTCTGCCTAATCGCGCGTAACACGCTACACCTACTTACGTTCCCGATCAAGTGCCAGTCACTGCACCTACACTATGTGATCAAACGTATTCGGACACTTGGCCGAAAATGACCTACAAGTTCGTGGCGCCATCCATCGGTAATGCTGGAACTCAAAATGGTATTGGCCCACCCTTAGCCTTCATGACAGCTTCCACTCTCGCAGGCATACGTTCAATCAGGTGCTGGAAGGTTTCTTGGGAAATGGCAGTCCATTCTTCAGAGTGCTGCATTGAGGGGAAGTATCGATGTCAGTCGGTGAGGTCTGGCACGAAGTCGATGTTCTAAAACGTCCCAGAGGTGTTCTATAGGATTCAGGTCAGGACTCTGTGCAGGCCTGTCCATTACCAGAGGTGTTAATGTCGTGTAACCATTCCGCCACAGGCCTTGCATTATGAAAAAGTGCTCGATAGTGTTGAAAGATGCAATCGCCATCCCCGAATTGCTCTTCAACAGTGGAAAGCATGGAGGTGCTTAGAACAATGAATGTAGGCGTGTGCTGTGATAGTGCCACGCAAAACAACAAGGGGTGCAAGCCCCCTCCATGAAAAACACCACAACACCGTAACACCACCGCCTCCGAATTTTACTGTTGGCAATACACACGGTGACAGAGGACGTTCACCGGGCATTCGCCATACACACACCCTGCCATCGGATTGCCACACTGTGTACCGTGATTCGTCACTCCATAGAACGTTTTTCCACTGTTAAATCCTCCCCTAAGCGAGGCATTGTTAGGCATTTACCGGCTTGATGTTTGTCCTATGAGCGCACTCTCGACCATGAAATCCAAGTTTTCTCACCTCCCGCCTAACTGTCATAGTACTTACAGTGGATCCTGATGCAGTTTGGAATTCCTGTGTGATGGTCTGGATAGATGTCTGCCTACTACACATTACGACCCTCTTCAACTGTCGGTGGGATCTGCCAGTCAACAGATGAGGTCGGCCTGTACGCTTTTGTGCTGTACGTGTCCCTTCACGTTTCCACTTCACTATCAGATCAGAAACAGTGGACCTAGGGATGTTTAGGAGTGTGGAAATCTCGCGTACAGACGTATGAGACAAGTGACACCGAATCACCTGACCACGTTCGAAGTCCTTGAGTTCAGCGCAGCGCCCCATTCCGATCTCTGATCTCTCGCGATGTGTGAGTACTGAGGTCGCTGACATGGAGTAGCTGGCAGTAAGTGCCAGCACAATGCAGCTAATATGAAAAATGTATGTTTTTGGGGTGGTCTGGATACTTTTGATCACATAGAGTATTATCAATTGTCCACGCAGGTCCTCCTGGATATCGCTACGGTGTCCCGGCGTTGCTGCCTTCCGACAGAGAACGACATCGCCCAGGAATAGCCTGATGGACACTCCAACCTGATAACTAGGTCACTTATACAAACTTTTAACTGTAGCCGTACTACAACACTCCCTCGCGGTACTTACGAAATTATCTTTACATCCGTCAAATTTCTTCCGTTTAGAACGCCATTTCGAGTTCTGTCTGCATATGTTCACAAATCTGGCCTCATACTCGATAAGCTCGTATTTTACTCACTAAAGTCTTTCCTTAAAGATCCTGTGTTTATTCATTTACAGCAGTGATGGTCATCAGTCGTAGCTACCGCCTACTACTTGGGCGTTGCAGCTTTCCTTGTAGCGGTAGGAGTTTTAAAAACAATTTCGGTAGATTTTCATAAAACTTTGACATAAAGTATTTGGTCAATAATAATTATTATATGCTTTAAGTTACTGTAAGTCTGCCTTCTAAATTTTATAAAACCTACTTTATAAATCACCATTACTGTGGAACTGGTGGGTGGCTAGAAATTTTTACTACTAACAGAGACAGAAAACTGGAAGGAAATTGAAAAAGGTTGACTACCCCTGGTTTAAAAGATACTCTTGTGAAATACTAGTGAATCTGAACGGAATGAACAGCTCTAAACTACCGCCTTTTAGAGGCAAAAACTGGTGCGTTTGTGGCTGATCAGCTCACAGCCCTGTTTCTTTTTTTTTTCTTTTTTTTTTTACCTCATGAGTCTTCTCACTGCTTTTACAAGGCCCGCCTACACGCGATAAAATGGAGAACAGTGAAATGGTTCGAATGGCTCCGAGTACTATGGGACTTAACATCTGAGGTCATTAGTCCCCTAGAACGCAGAACTACGTAAACCTAACTAACCTAAGGCCATCACACACATCCATGCTCGAAGCAGGATTCGAACCTTAGCACTCGTGTGGTTCCGGGCTGAAGCGCCTAGAACCGCTCTGTCACCGCGGCCGGCGAGAACAGTGAAACCACCTTGTGCGCTCAGACAGTTCAACTGGCGCTGCTGAACATGCTCTATGTTAGGACTGTGTAGGCAGTCGCTCTGGACACGCACTCCACGTCGCTTTCTAAGTGGAGCCGTGTGCGCTGCGCGCGAGACGGCGCCGAAAATACGAGCTCCGCTTGTGTGGGCCACAATGAGCGAGCCCTCTGGGCGGCAATGGAGGCAGGATGCTGCTATCAACGGGTTATGCAACAGCAGTCATCCGACGTGGCGTCAGCTTCGCCACGTGGAGGTCGGCGGTCAGGTGATCCGTTCCAGTTCTGTAATCCCTGGCACTCTTACGCATTCCGCGCGACACGTCGTGGAGCTATCATTAACCTTGTCAGTGTGTGCAAGAACAACACCTTCGTACGACACAATACCAGCACTCCTCAGCTCAGCCTAACTTTTTCTTTCAATTTTTTACTTTGTTGCCCTGTGGGCACATCAGTACAGTCATTTCATACTTACAGGGCTGCCTGTCGACAAACTAACTGCTAAATAATTTAGCACACAAATTTGGACCACATTAATGTGGGCAAAAAGTGTCTGCATCTTAGGTTAACTGTCTAGTTTCTAAATAAACTAAACAAATACACACACACACAAATACACAACTCAAACTGTTCGATTTTAGTTTAACCTCTTTCTGTCAGAGGGGTCACAGTTCGTAGTAATTGACGGAAAGTCATCTAGTAAAACAGAAGTGATTTCAGGCGTTCCCCAAGGGTGTTATAGGCCCTTTGCTGTTTCTTACCTATACAAACGGTTTAAGAGACAACGTGAGCAGCCGTCTTCGGTTGTTTGCAGAGGACACGTAGTTTATCAGCTAATAAAGTCATCAGAAGATCAAAACAAACTACAAAACGATTTAGAAAAATATCTGAATGGTGCGAAAAGTGGCAGTTGACCCTAAATAACGAAAAGTGTGAGGTCATCCACAGAGTGCTAAAAGGAACTCGTTAAACTTCGGTTACATGATAAATCAGTCTAATCTAAGAAGCCGTACATTCAACTAAATACGTAGGTATTACAATTACGAACAACTTAAATTCGAAGGAACACATAGAAAATGTTGTGGGAAGCCTAACCAAAGGCTGCGTTTTATTCAGAGGACACTTAGAAAATATTACAGGCCTACTAAGGAGACTGCCTACACTACGCTTGTCCGTCCTCTTTTAGAATACTGCTGCGCGATGTGGGATCCTTGCCAGGTAGGACTGACTGAGTACATCGAAAAAGTTCAAAGAAACGCAGCACGTTTTGTATTATCGCGAAATATGGGAGAGAGTTTCACAGAAATTATACAGGGTTTGGGTTGGAAATCATTAAAAGAAAGGCGTTTTTCGTTGCGACGGAATCTTCTCACGAAATTCCAATCACCATCTTTCTCCTCCGAATGCGAAAATATTTTGTTGACACCGAGCTACATAGGGCGGAACGACCACCACTATAAAATAAGGGAAATCAGCGCTCGTACGGAAAGTTATAGATGTTCATTGTTTCCGGGAGATTGGAATAATAGAGAATTGTGAAGGTGGTTGAATGAACCGTCTGCCAGGCACTTAAATGTGATATGCAGAGTATCGATGTAGATGAACGTAAGGGGCGAAAATTTTACATTGTTATTAAACCGTCGTCGGAAAATTTACTACTTCGTATTTTATTCAAATTACAGGGTTTTTGAAAAAGGACTTAACAACTAAAAATTCATATAAATTTATTGAAAGAAGATGTAGAGCTGTGCTCAGTGTTTTTTTTTTGTAGGGAAACACACCAAGTTTTTGTACCTTAAACGAAAGATTTTGTGTGTGCACACATCCTATCGGAAGTCAGTTTTTTTCTCCAAACTCGCTGTAGGATTCCAGGTGTAGCTTGCTCAGTGGCGGCGTAAACTCCTTCTTCAAGTTGAGGTAGAGTAGCCGGAACAGGAGGTACAAACGCAATATCCTTGATGAATCTCCATAAAAAAAGAATCGAGCGTTGTCAAGTCTGGGGAACGTGGGGGCCTTGCAATAGGCGCATCACAGCCAATCAATTGACCTGGAAAGCGGGCAATGAGAAAATCCCGGACGTCAGCCAGGTAATGGGGTGGTGCACCATCTTGCACAAAGTAAACATTTCGTTCTTGGTCATTCTCATCGATCTGCGGTATCAAAAATTGTTTTAACATGTCCCGGTACATTATGCCGTTGAAGGTTCTCTCACGGAAAAAGAAGGGGCCGTAGACCTTGTTCTTGCTCAATGTACAAAAAACGTTCAGTTTGGGGCTATCACAAACTCGTTGCAGTGTTTGATGTGGATTTTCACTGCCCCAAATCCTACAATTTTGTGTGTTAACCTTGCCACTTAAGTGAAAAGTCGACTTGTCAGAAAAGATGATTTTGTCCAAAAAATGTTCATTCTCATGTAACCGATTTAACGTATCCACACAGAACTTCTTGGGAGAAATTTTATCACTGTCTCTGACTGCTTGTACGATCGTCAATCTGTACGGTTTCAAATGCAAACGGTTTCTCAACACACGCCAAACAGTCGTATGTGGGATTTGGAGCTCGCGAGATGCACGCCGCGTCGATTTCGTAGGGCTGTTGACAAAACGTTGTCTCACTTGCTCAACGACGTCGCCGGATGTGCTTGAACGAGCTGTTGATTTCTCGTCTTACCGAGCACCCTAGTTCTATGAAACATTTATGCCACTCGTAAACTGTAGGTCTACTAGGAGGATCTTTAGCGTACTTGGTACGGAAATTACGTTGAACTGCGTCGCCGATTTCCATTTTTCAAACCAAAACACGCAGCTAGCAGTGAAGGCAGCCATCTTTAGCGGAACTGCCACTAGCGCTCCTAACGGTGCGATTCGGCACTACCGAACTACGCGAAACAAAGCTTGATGTATTTCCCTACAAATTGAGGTTACGATCTCCTCTGTAGGTACTATGAATTGATTTATATGAATTTTCAAAGTTGTAGAGTCGTTTTTTAAACACGCTGTCACAATTTATAGTTAACTTATTCGTGCTGAGCGTTGTAATTTATATTATCATAATTTATAGTTTATGCACTAGTTAATTACAATTATAAGTTCTCCGATGGTGTGTCAGGTACAAAACAAATACAAAATGTCCCGTTTTACACCCTACCCTGACCCCGACAGTTTGATGGGAATCACGAATTGGTACCAACTGCAATAGTAAATTTACTAGAGTTCAATAGTATAGTTAACGTCAATTTTCAACGAGAATTCCACGAGCAAGTTACAAATTGTAAAGAATAACGGCACGATGAAAGCCACCTGTGAGATACGTCTTTCAAGTTCTTTATCACTGTGTTAGCTGCAAGTCACTAGCATAGCTCGACGACTATCCGTCCACTGTTTCCGCCTGATAGGGTACTTACATCTTTGGCTGTACATACGCATGCGGTACCTTTAACACAGAGCCCC
Source organism: Schistocerca gregaria (assembly GCF_023897955.1). NCBI lineage: Eukaryota > Metazoa > Arthropoda > Insecta > Orthoptera > Acrididae > Schistocerca > Schistocerca gregaria. The sequence goes on along the minus strand of NC_064920.1, from coordinate 1,081,492,066 downwards.
GCTGATCAGTCAGGTGTTTTGAATCTGCGTGGCCCATGTGGAAGCAGAACAACATACTTACTTTTTCGCTGTCTTTGGCGCGTAGTCGGCGACTGCTGTAGCTCACCTGTTGTCTGTGTAAAGTTCATACGTTGGTCCATCGTCTTGTGTGTTACTGAGATAGGCATTTGTACGCTGCAGTTATCGGGGTGTATGGTGAGGCCGTTGCTTGCTAGCTTTGAATTGACATAATTCTCTATTACATGATTTTCTGTTTTGCACAAGTGTTTACTTTGTATGCGAGATTAAGCCTCTTTATTCTGTTGGAGGCTTTGCCCGCAGTACAACGATCAATATAGGTTTTTCATTAAGTCATCCGTGTCTCCTGGCCGTGTTTCACGCTACTACCCACTCATTTAATAATATTACGGTGATTTGAGACTATTCAAGTCGAAAGTTGCTGTCTATATGTGTTACTGTCTGAAATTACAGAACCTAATGTGAACTGAACTGTAATTGATCTGAATGCAGCTTGACTTCGTATTAAATGCGTAACGGACGTAAAACAATTATCTGGCCCTAATTAAGATTTCCACTTACCTCACATCTTGAGAACATTGTTGCAGATTTCTTAAAATGATAACAGCAAACAGCAAGCAGGCAGCGGCTAAGCTAGAGTTCTGTTTCTAAGTACATATTCGAACTGTGGCGTGTGGTAATGCTTAGTGACAAACGGTGGGGTGGGGAGAGTAACTATCCCTATGAAATGATATTCCAAGACAAGGATTTTAAAATGGAATATATATTCAAAAAGACTGAGTAATATGAATAATTCTACGCTTAACAAAGTGACAGTGATTTAAAGAAGAGTAGGAAGTTAACAGGGAATTTCTATAAGAATCAAACAGCTTAACTGATACTGAAACCCATGACTCAACTCTGAGCTAGTTAACTAATTGACAATAACCATTCCAAACTGCACAGTGCTGCGCTCTTACCCCAAACTTATTTTCTTAAAAAATAATGACATTATTCAAAATTTATGTTCCTTAATATCATATCCTTACTGCCATTTCTTCATCTAACAGATGTTCTCCCCCAGTAGCTGAGTGGTCAGCGCGACAGACTGTCAATCCAAAGGGCCCGGGTTCGATTCCCAGCTGGGTCGCAGATTTTCTCCGCTCAGGGACTGGGTGTTGTGTTGTCCTAATCATCATCATTTCATCCCCATCGACACGCAAGTCGCCGAAGTGGCGTCAAATCGAAAGACTTGCACCAGGCGAACGGTCTACCCGACGGGAGGCCCTCGTCACACGACGTTTCATTTCATCTAAAAGATACAATCACAGATCCTCACAGCACTACTGAATACGTCCATCACCTTCCACACTTCCACTAAGAATGTATCAGGCTGTGCAGAGGCAAAGACTATGCCACTACAAGACGAAAGACTGTTTAACAGCAACGTAACTTTCTCTCTCTCTCTGACTTGCACGTCGATGGCATACAAAAACCAAAATGATGTTGCCACATTAAAAGTAATGCGGCTCCTTATCCGTTTTTGTGATTATGGTATTGTATTTCAATGCAGTCTTGTGGAGGAGTTATGTATCCCTTATTTGTAAAATTTCTCGCTTACTTCTTGAATAAGACCGTGAATGAATTTCGAGTCTGTCTTTAATTACTTTCCCTCCCGTAAACAGTTTTAAACTTTAAGACATTAACGGTGAATTTATCTATCCTTATTTATCCTTTGTCCATGACCCTACTTGTTTTGAGCACAGTTCGCTGAGAAACAATCTGACTTCCGCAGAATCAACACAGTGAGCGGATAGGGTATCTTCCTTCTTTGTATGCAACTTTCATCCATTGTAAGGCAAATACTGAGAATGTTACGCCATCAGTTTTCAAATGTATAATATTTTTACCACAACATGTTTCGGAAGTGCATTATGCAATTATCAAGTGCTATAAAGTGAGTAAACCAATAAAGAAATCCCATTACTACACTTATTGACAACCATAAAAAAATAAAATCCTGTAGCGTAACACATGTTAAAGCTTCTATGCCACTAGCTCCCGTCAAAAGTAACGGCATAGAAGCCTAAATGTGTGTTACGTTACAGGATTTTATTTTTTATATTTGTCAGTACTTGTAATATTGTCAGTACTTGTAATATTGTTGTCCCTGTTTTGTATCACTAAATGGGATAACGTAGTCCGGAAACATACTGCGGTAAAAAATCCTTCAATTGACAACAAGTGGCGTAACATTCTCAGTACCGATGACCTCACAACAGATAATACGAGCTAGGTTTGAGCTGGACTCACATGCTGCAGTCTTGACTATGTTAAGACTTCATTCTTTTGAGAATGAGCTTGTTACCGTCAGTTGGCTGGCTGGCTCTGAGCATTATGGGACTTAACTTCTGAGGTCATCAGTCCCCTAGAACTTAGAACTACTTAAACATAACTAACCTAAGGACATCACACACATCCATGCCCGAGGCAGGATTGGAACCTGCGACCGTAGCGGTCGCGCGGTTCCAAACTGTAGCGCCTAGAACCGCTCGGCCACACCGGCCGGCTTACCGTCAGTTGTTGGGCAGAGCAAGGAGCAGTTTACATCTGCATGACACATGCTCCTCTATAAGAGGAAACGCATCTGCACTTAAAAATTATGATGGAATGATTGAACACATTGACTAGAATTTCACGTTGCTTATCAAATGGGGGAGACCACCTCATACTGCGTGACAGTTATTGAACTATATGAAATAAAATTGTCATAACTTCTGAACGGTTTATGTTAGGTCGTTCAAACTGCACGATTGGCAACAGGGCATGATAGGAATTAATATCCGCATACATGCTTTGGTTTAGCGACGAAGCCCACTTTCATTTGGACGGGCTCGTCAGTAAGCAAAATTGGCGCATTTGGGGGCTGAGAATCGGCTTTTCGCGATCGACAAGTCTGTCAGTCTCAACGGTCAACTGTGTGGTGTGCAGTGTCCAGTCACGGAATAATAATCGGTGCGATATTCCTTGAAGGTACTGTGAGTATCGAACGGTACGTGAAGGTTTTGGAAGATGATTTTATCCTCATTATCCAAAGTGACCCTGATTTCTACAAGATGTAGTTCATGCAAGACGGAGCTCGACCCCATCGAAGCAGGAAAGTGTTTCGTGCCCTGGAGGAGCACTTTGGGGACCGCATTCTGGCTCTGGGGTACCCAGAGGCCACTGCCATGGACCTCGGTTCGCCGCCATGTTCTCCGGATCTGAACACATGCGACTCCTTTCAGGGGGGTTTATTAAAGACTCGGTGTACAGCAACAACTCCAAAACCACTACTGAGCTGAAAACAGCCATTCAGGAGGTCATAGGCAGCACCGATGTTCTGACACTTCAGCGGGGCATGCAGAATTGCGCTATTCGTCTGCGCCACATCATCGCCAATGATGACAGACATATCGAACACGTCATAACCTAAATCCGAATGTCTGTAGTGATGTTTGCATGTCGAACAAAGTGTGTGCACGCCGTAGTTTTGCAACCACTTTGTTTTTTTAACGTAGTTCAATAATTGTCACCGTCTATTTATAGTTGTGCTACGAAAGCGTGCTTAGTACCTAATATTTCACTAACAGGATTGAGATCGCGTTGTTCTCCACTGATGGGTGAACATTTTCTAGAACAACGGGGATACTCTCAGGACATTTTTACTGGAGTCATATTAGTTACGCACTCACCTTAAAGGCAAACAAGTAGCAGCTGCTTTCAAACTCATTCAAGTGAAATTCTTGTTTAATTTTAAACAGCCCCGTAAGCACCCAGTAAGCCGTGTAAGCGGTTGACGGCCTGAATACTCCTGCAGGTGCGCAGTACGCTGATAGTATGATGTGAATTCTACGCACGTGCTGTCGGTGACATCGGTGGGCGAATTTAAATCTGACGCTGTTCGTTACGTACCGCCTCTTGTTCCCTCTGCCAGTGGAGTTACGTTTCACACCCCACTTATCAGTGTACCGTTGTGCGTTCGGTATATATTTTACATGATCAGTCACTGAAGTGGACGTGGGACTTGTAATGGTACCTGAATTACGTAACCATTACGGCACCTCATCTCAACCTCTCGATACTAGCAATATTCTACTGTGTTTCTGTAAAATAGTTAACATATTTCTGTGAAAACATTCAGATTTGATTTTATTAATGTAGTGGTACTTCGATACATCGATATGTATATATTGCAATGATATTATTCTTATGTGTATTCTTTCTGTTGTCACTATGATCATTCACGTACTTGTAACTCTCATTTTTGGGCGCATAAGCGGTTATTAGAGAGTCAAGTTTTGGTCGTTATGTTAAAAAGACGCAAATTGTAGTCAGTTTATGAAATGTGAACTTTAACAGTGAGGAAGATATTTTCAAGTAAGTTTTATATTGTGCAGTGATGTTTTGGAACGAGTTACGTGATATTGCAACAAAAGCAATAAAAAAAAAGAAGTGTAACTTAAGTTCGGAGTGCCGATTCCTTTTTTAAGTCACCATTGTCTTAACTTGCAAAAGCTTAATCTTCAAGAATGGTTTATGAAATACATCTATAAAACTTTTGAATACCGCAGAATAACGCCTAGGCCTCTTTGCATCCGAACTTTGAATCATCACTACCTAGATTTTCGACGATTGAGCCATGAGTTCACAACGAGACCAGAGTGGGGAACACGAAAAGATGAGTGCCTAGTTTATCCATTATTTCAAGAAATGACTTTATTAACTGTGCTGTAATGACACCTGCCACATAATATAACTTTGTCGTTGCCCGAAAATACAATATTTAGCAGCGTAAGCAACACTACAATCATAATTTTTGACCTTTGTTGTGGTAGGGTTGTTAGAGACTGCAGATAGTCGTAAACTTGTAGGAATAAGGAATACCAACATCCGTACTTTTTATAAAATATATTACTTACGTGACCAATTTCGACACTATGTTAGTGTCATCTCCATGACCCTATGCGAACTGAATGGCGTTATCCAACCCTCGTTGCATTATGAGACGTACCATGTATATACAATGGTCTCATGGGTTTCTATTTACAAGATGTGCGCTCTCCAGCCATCTAACAACAACTGGCTGGAGTACACACATCATGTAAATCGAAATCAATGTGAACATTGGATACATATGGTACCTCTCGTAATGCAAAAGAGTAACACCATTCAGTTTACATAGTAGCATGTTTTGTTTTATGAAATGTACCGCTCTTGGTATTCTTTACTTGTGGCTGGGTTTGCCTGTACCACTTGCCCTTGTGCAGAATTGTTTCCATTCGCTGCCTGCATTGTCTCTGACTAGAGCAGTTAGATCGCCAGCTGGGATGCGTCTCTCCTGTACTTCATTCCCTGCTCTGTTCTTTGTCAGTCTTTCCCATTCCCCACAATCTCATCATACACCTCGCTCCATACGAATGATACTTGTGCACCGTTTCTTCGTAGTGCTGGTACGGTAGCAGTTGTTTGGTTTAGAGACTTAGCGAGCCGGCCAGTGTGGCCGAGCGGTTCTAGGCGCTACAGTCTGGAGCCGCGTGACCGCTACTGTCGCAGGTTCGAATCCTGCCTCGGGCATAGATGTGTGTGATGTTCTTAGGTTAGTTAGGTTTAAGTAGTTCTGTTCTAGGGGACTGATGACCACAGCAGTTAAGTCCCATAGTGCTCAGAGCCATTTGAACCATTTGAAGACTTAGCGATGGTTACAGGCGGCCTGGAAACGGCGCAGAATGTGTTTTGTTCGAGGGCAGAGTGACTGGGCTTCTAAGACTTACCAAGGTGCTCTGTCTGACATTGGATTCCCGTGGACAAGCCGCCGTCCTGACGTCACAGGAAGCGACACTTCCCGTCTTTGCTTTGCCTCTGTGTTATCTCTGACGTCGGCTGGGTGTGTCTACCGCTGGGGAGACGTCCTCGCCGTACACGTGGAACGTTGTGATAGGCTGGGGGACAGCTTCCATTAATCACCGTAGTTCCACCTAATGACAGACGAAACCGCTGCTACGTCATGAGAAGCTTGCTCAAAACCGGCACCTAATGGCAAGATAGCTTTCCTTGTTCGATGACGTACGCAGGTAGAGAGACGTCATACCAGAATTCCTCCTAATTACGTTTTCTGTAGTATAAACGCGTGAGCCATCGTAAACGCAGTGATGGGTTCAAATGACTCTCAGCACTATGGGACTTAACATCTGAGGTCATCAGTCCCCTAGAACGTAGAACTACTTAAACCTAACTAACATAAGGACATCACACACATCCATGCCCGAGGCAGGATTCGAACCTGCGACCGTAGCGGTCGCGCCGTTCCAGACTAAAGCGTCCAGAACCGCTCGGCCTAACCGGCCGGCAGCGATGGGTTCTCCGGAGATTGACGAGAGCATACAGTACTACACCGTGCGACCGTACGGAATGTATGGGAATGTGGATGATGAAATAAGATACAGTCTCTTTCATCAACTCGTCCAAAATCAAAGTTATAAACTGTTCACAACTTCTGTATCAGCTCGGAGTCCCCACGTGCGTACGAAAAGATTTACCCACACATCAACGGTAGAAAGACTTCAATGGGCCCCCGTAAATGTGGTTGAACTTACAAGTCTGGCTACGTTTCGTCTACGGGGCACTAACTCACGTTCGTCGCAATGTACCAGATCTTCCACAAAAGTATTTAACATAAATACAGGCAGGATTTGCAACACAAAAGTCACGTACGAATCCACGTATTTTTTAAACTTCCACAAATTCGAATTTATTTCCTATAAGAGCATAAAAAACTGTAAAGTCGCAGTTCACAGTACATTAAGCTCAGAGATTAATCGAGTTTCTTAAGATGTCGGAGACGATTGAATAAACCGGGATTAATTGCGTGAGTTATCTTTAAAAAACCGTTAAAGTTCCACAGAATATCAAACTCCAAACTCCACAATGGCTACATACTGAAATTTTATAAGTGCAGCTTGTATCACCCGAAAAGTAACAAGTTCGTCAGACACCGAAAAGAAGGAACTCTGAACAATTGACACACGCGGGCTAGTGGCTGTTTCACTGTTCATCAGATAAAACTTCCTCGAAACTTAGACCAACACAGTGTGACCGCATCCAGCGCAGTCGGAACCTCCACTCCCCTCCAAACTGCCGCTGTTCACCCAAAAAACACCACTGAAGGCAGTCAAACTACTGAACGTGAAAAATGCTGAAATTATTAATTTTAACCGCTTATAAGCATGTCATACATCAAATCACACGGAAATTTTTCGACAAATATTATGCTGTTTCTTTTATCTACCAAAATTTACGTATAAAAAATTATCTCTATGGTTTCCTATATTTCCGGATTTATGTACAAATATTAACAAACAATTTAAATTATTCATTAAATAATTTCCTATAAATCTAAAGTTTACGGCACTGCCGCTACTTCTAATACTTCTCTATTTATTTGGTAAGAAAAGCTGTTTTTAATTGGACGAAATCCACTTTTACGGCCCCTCATTGAAGTATGTGAACAATTTCAGTAAATCTATTATGACAGTCCCATACAGTTCTAGAGATATATGCAATTGCAGTCTTTCTCGGCGTATTCCACTGGTGAGTTCTTCTCGGGTTATGAGCCACCACTCGGCTGATAACCCGTGAAGAATTCATCAGTTCTACGAGATGTATCTGTAGACATCTCGCTTGTTGCAATCGGATAATGCGTTGTCGAGATATTTAAGTGGGCTGTTTAGGTTTTTATGTTGGTAACACCATGTAGCGCTCTGTATGGAAATCACTGACTTTGCTCTGTGCAGTCTGTGACTTTGACAAAAGAATTCTAAGTTAGTTTGTTGGCGTACATCTACACTTTTTCAAAAAATTGCACCTTGTAATTTAATCTTACGTAACGGAAGTGTGGGGCAATCGTTCGATTTGTTGCATTTGCTAAAGGCTGTTTCACTAATTACTGAATTCGGACTGCCAGAGTCAAGTACTGCCGTAAATTTTACGTCGTTTACTGTAATGTGAATTACAGGATATGCAATGTTGTTATGTTTTACGTCGTGTTCCTGGAGTAAGATGTCCCTAATGTCTTCCATTTTTACGTAATTAATAGCCACGGCAGCTGCGTAGTCAGCTTCATAAGTACGTTTTGTGGCTGCCAGCGGTGTGAGTCATTGTCTACTGTCTATTTGTTGTCGCGCGTCGTCATTGGGATTTGAAGATCAAACCTCTACAATTTCAGCTTGTAGAGAGGGCCCTGCCCAGTTTCAATCCCGCCAGTTTTGATTAAATTCTGGTCTATTGTTATGATTATATCGTCTGTCGTCATGTCGGTAGTTTCCGTAATTTCTTTCTTGTTACGTGGTGGAGAATTTCTCCATGAGTCGTAACTGCGCGGAGGACCGTTGCGTCTGAAGTTATTCTGTCTCCCTTGATAATAATTATGTTGGTTCCTTTTGGGTTAGCAGAAGAGCCAACACCGTCTTACGAGTGGAGGCCGAAATGCACGCGTTTTAGCTCACGCAGGCTGGCGTGAAAAGGGAAGAACTATACTGACGTGAGGTCTGGAACATGACAAGTAATGAGAATTCCAAAAGCGAACATAATTAGTTTGATAATCCATTAATGATGAACGTCGCTCTTGACGGTACATGCGTCACAATATTATCTGTTCAGAAGACATTCTTGAAGATAGCACTTATAGTAACTGAATATGGCGCCTTGCTAGGTCGTAGCAAATAACGTAGCTGAAGGCTATGCTAAACTATCGCCTCTGCAAATGACAGCGTGTGTAGACAGTGAACCAGCGCTAGCAAAGTCGGCTGTACAACTGGGCGAGTGCTTGTGAGTCTCTCTAGACCTTCCGTGTGGCGGCGCTCTAACGGACCGCGGCCGATTTAAAGGCTACCACCTAGCAAGTGTGGTGTCTGGCGGTGACACCACAGTTTCCATACTGTCTGTTTCTCTGATTGTCTCTGCCATAGTCATTACTGCGGAGAGGTGCTCTTTCCCTGTAATTATTATCACTATGTCAACGGTTGTCATACGGGTGGTGTCTGTTTTGGTCACGACTGGCGTTGTAAGAATAGGCTAGTCCTGTCCAGTTATGATTTCTGTCGTCACAGTATTGTGACAGATGTGACCTGTAATTGTTGTTCTCCTGGTTTCGTGTCCTGCGGCTGTCAGTGTCAATTTCCAATTCTTGTAAGAGTCCCTGAAAGGCTTCAATGTCGTCTTTGCAACGTCCTGCCAAAATAAAGTGTCGTAAATGTTCAGGCAACTTGATTAAGCAAATGGGGATGAGTTCTGAGAGGCTGTATGGGTTTGACAGGTACTGATTCTTGTGCAACATGTCTTCAAAATATTTGACAAGACTGGAAAATTCAGATTGTTCAAAGTGTTTCATCATTATGATGCTATGTTTTACTCTGTCTTGAGTAGCTTGAGGCTAATATGCTGAGAGGAAAGCATGATAAAATTCACCTTCACTGTGACAATCGCGAATGACCGATCGCATTTTTACAGCTGGTTCATTCTCTAAGTAGCCACACACAAATTCCAGTCTGCGCTCTAATGTCCAGTTGGGAGGAAAACAATGACAGAACTGATGAAGCCACGCTTGTGGATGAATGTCGTTGCCAGAATTATTAAATGTTTTGAATTTACGTGTAGTAATGAACAGCTCATACTCAAAGTCATCGTGTCGGCGAGTCGCATATCGGTCACTGTTACGTCGCGTCTGCGGTTCCACCTCAAAATTCGGTGCACCATGCCAATTTCTTTCACAATTTCCAAAATACCCTGTGTTGTTACTTTGTGAATTTTCCTTATTTCTGAATCCCTCTTCCCGTGTCGGAGAGTGAGCCTCCTCTGAAACATGTAATTCTTGTAATACTTGTGCCAACTGATCTTGTACTTCCTGGATTTCTCTTTTGTGTTGTGTATTAATTTGATTCTGATTTTGTGTGAATTTTCTAATTTGTTCGTACCTTTCTGTGTCAGTAAAGGCTACTGGTCTTGTGTCAATCACATCATCGTAGATCATGTAGATAAGTTAGTGAATAGATCAGAAAGTTGGACTACTTTCTCCGATAATGAACTGATTTCCTCAGTGTGTTTTTCTGAACCAAGTGTCAGAGTGTCCATTTGTGTTGAAAGCGTATCTGCTGTGTCCTTTAAGTTTTCCTCAGTTTTTGCAAGCTGCGAATCGGTAGATGTAACTGAGTCAATTTTAGCTTGCAAGGTGTCGTGATCTTCATGAACAATAGTTTGCAGTTCTTTTATGGCTGCTTCGTGATTCTGTGATTCATGACGTGAAAAAATAGGCTGAAATGCCCACAGATTTGTGTTTTTACGTCATTACAGACTTTTTGACACTTGAATTAAATTTTAAATAACTCTGCAGCTAAATCTTCAAGAGTTTGTTCCATTGAGTCTAACTTTTGAAGCTGTTGCTGTGTTTGTCTCTGATTTTGTTCCATTTGTTTTTGATTTTGTTTCATTTTTTGCATCAATTGCAATAATAATGTATTAGTGTCTGGAACCTGTTCCTCAATGCATTTCGGCAATGCATTTACACCGGCAACATTCACATTTTGAAAAGCAAAAAATGTGTCTTGACTTAATTGAGAAAAAGGTGAGGACGCAAAACCTGGATCTACGGCATTTGCAAGATTGCGTGTTGTCATTTCGGTTTCCTGGGGCGAGCTGTTGCCGACCGATCGATCGCTGCTTCACTGTCTACACGATTGTTTATTCCCTAGTCCATTTCCCTATGCACAATTACCAAATTACTATGTTGAACATTAGTTAATTCATTACACGGTGGCGCAAACACACTACTCTCGTCTTCACTGTCCTTTCTCAGTTTACTTTGGACCCTAGTATCAGGTTTTTCACACGCCATAATTGTCACAATATTTCACACGGTAACACAGAAAAGCACGATTTGAAGAGTAAAATACAAAAAACACCTTTAACATAGCACTGAAAATAATATCTAATTAATTGCAAGCACAGCCAAAATATTTGGTGCAAATCTATACGCATGCGACAACTGTTCTACAGTACAACAAAGAAAAACTGCAGCTACAAAGGAAATTATCTCTACAATTACGCGCTATCAATAAACAATAACCACACTAATTACACAAACTACAAGAAAAATCAGAATATTCCAGTGAGGTATCGTCGGCTAAGGGTCGACATATGTAACGTCCCCTTCGAAAGATTATAAATGAGTGTGCTGATAAACCTCTTACATTATTTGATTTTCAAACAGCTGAGCAAAACTCAACGTACTCAAACAGTTTTCTCTTTACTTATTCTGATCATCACTAAACTGACACCCAATATTTTTTGAGCAACGCAATCTGACTTTCAATAATCCCTACAAAAGAATGGCCCTGACTGACAAACTATACCTTTCATGAATCACTTACCTCACAAAAATCTTCGGTACTCGAACTACTGCAATACAGCAGCGCCACTACTGCCAGCTAAATAAAGGATTCTAACTACTGAAGGCACTAACTACTGATAGGCATAGTTAGCAAATGAAAGATTTTGATAGAGAACAAACAATGTATTTACCTTAATAATGTTCAAAAGTCATCATATATAATCTATCAATTCATAACATCCATCTTTACAAATTTCCTTTTTCTGGCAGACACACGTCCAGGTCGTCCGCTCATAGTAAGCCCTCAAAACTCTGCCATCTCTCTCTCTCTCTCTCTCTCTCTCTCTCTCTCTCTCTCTCTCCACATCCACCACTGCTAGCGACTCACCTCTAACAGCGCAACGCTACGCGCTGTTCACATCCAACTGCCCAACACTAGAATAGCGAGTATTTCAACGATGCCAACCAGCCACAGACTGCACACAGCACAGTCAGTGATTTTCATACAGAGCGCTACGTGGCGTTACCAACATAAAAACCTAAACAGCCCACTTACAATATTCACTTTTACAGTTCAGGAATTATTTGTTGTTCTTGTTGTGGTCTTCAGTCCTGAGACTGGTTTGATGCAGCTCTCCATGCTACTCTATCCTGTGCAAGCTTCTTCATCTCCCAGTACCTAGTGCAACCTACATCATTCTGAATCTGCTTAGTGTATTCATCTCTTGGTCTCCCTCTACGATTTTTACCCTCCACACTGCCCTCCAGTACTAAATTGGTGATCCCTTGATGCCTCAGAACATGTCCTACCAACCGATCCCTTCTTCTGGTCAAGTTGTGCCATAAACTTCTCTTCTCCCCAATCCTATTCAATACTTCCTCATTAGTTATGTGATCTACCCATCTAATCTTCAGCATTCTTCTGTAGCATCACATTTCGAAAGCTTCTATTCTCTTCTTGTCCAAACTATTTATCGTCCATGTTTCACTTCCATACATGGCTACACTCCATACAAATACTTTCCGAAATGACTTCCTGACACTTAAATCTATACTCGATGTTAACAAATTTCTCTTCTTCAGAAACGCTTTCCTTCCCATTGCCAGTCTACATTTTATATCCTCTCTACTTCGACCATCTTCAGTTATTTTGTTCCCCAAATAGCAAAACTCCTTTACTACTTTAAGTGTCTCATTTCCTAATCTAATTCCCTCAGCATCACCCGACTTAATTCGACTACATTCCATTATCCTCGTTTTGCTTTTGTTGATGTTCATCTTATATCCTCCTTTCAAGACATTATCCATTCCATTCAACTACTCTTCCAAGTCCTTTGCCGTCTCTGATAGAATTACAATGTCATCGGCGAACCTCAAAGTTTTTACTTCTTGTCCATGGATTTTAATACCTACTCCGAATTTTTCTTTTGTTTCCTTTACTGCTTGCTCTTTATAGAGATTGAATAACATCGGGGAGAGGCTACAACCCTGTCTTACTCCCTTCCCAACAACTGCTTGTAAATAGCCTTTTGCTCCCTGTATTTTACCCCTGCCACCCTCAGAATTTGAAAGAGAGTATTCCAGTCAACATTGTCAAAAGCTTTCTCTAAGTCTACGAATGCTAGAAACGTAGGTTTGCCTTTCCTTAATTTTTTTTCTAAGATAAGTCGTAAGGACACTATTGCCTCACGTGTTCCAACATTTCTACGGAATCCAAACTGATCTTCCCCGAGGTCGGCTTCTACTAGTTTTTCCATTCGTCTGTAAAGAATTCGTGTTAGTATTTTGCAGCTATGGCTTATTAAACTGATTGTTCGGTAATTTTCACATCTGTTAACACCTGCTTTCTTTGGCATTGGAATTATTATATTCTTCTTGAAGTCTTCGGGTATTTCGCCTGTTTCATACATCTTGTTCACAAGATGGTAGAGTTTTGTCAGGACTGGCTCTCCCAAGGCCGTCAGTAGATCCAATGGAATGTTGTCTACTCCGGGGGCCTTGTTTCGGCTCAGGTCTTTCAGTGCTCTGTAAAACTCTACACACAGTATCGTATCTCCCATTTCATCTTCATCCACATCATCTTCCATTTCCATAATATTGTCCTCAAGTACATCGCCCTTGTATACACCCTCTATATACTCCTTCCACCTTTCTGCTTTCCCTTCTTTGCTTAGAACTGGGTTTCCATATGAACTCTTGATGTTCATACAAGTGGTTCTCTTTTCTCCAAAGGTCTCTTTAATTTTCCTGTAGGCAGTATCTATCTTACCCCTAGTGAGATAAGCCTCTACATCCTTACATTTGTCCTCTATCCATCCCTGCTTAGCCATTTTGCACTTCCTGTCGATCTCATTTTTGAGACTTTGTATTCGTTTTTGCTTGCTTCATTTACTGCATTTTTATATTTTCTCCTTTCATCAATTAAATTCAATATTTCTTCTGTTACCCAAGGATTTCTACTAGCCCTCGTCTTTGTACCTACTTGATTATCTGCTGCCTTCACTACTTCATCCCTCAAAGCTACCCATTCTTCTTCTACTGTATTTGTTTCCTCCATTCCTGTCAATTGTTCCCTTACGCTCTCCCTGAAACTCTGTACAACCTCTGGTTCTTTCAGTTTATCCAGGTCATATCTCCTTAAGTTCCCTCCTTTTTGCTGTTTCTTCAGTTTTAATCTACAGGTCATAACCAATAGATTGTTGTCAGAGTCCACATCTGCTCCTGGAAATGTCTTACAATTTAAAACCTGGCTCCTAAATCTCTGTCTTACCATTATATAATATATCTGATACCTTTTAGTATCTCCAGGGTTCTTCCATGTATACAACCTTCTTTCATGATTCTTAAATCAAGTATTAGCTATGATTAAGTTGTGCTCTGTGCAAAATTCTACCAGGCGGGTTCCTCTTTCATTTCTCTCCCCCAATCCATATTCACCTACTACGTTTCCTTCTCTCCCTTTTACTACTGCCGAATTCCAGTCACCCATGACTATTATATTTTTATCACCCTTTAGTATCTGAATAATTTCTTTTATTTCATCATACATTTCATCAATTTCTTCGTCATCTGCAGAGCTAGTTGGCATATAAGCTTGTACTACTGTAATAGGTGTGGGCTTCGTATCTATCTTGGCCACAATAATGCGTTCACTATGCTGTTTGTAGTAGCTTACCCGCATTCCTATTTTCCTATTCATTATTAAACTTACTCCTGCATTACCCCTATTTGATTTAGTGTTTATAACCCTGTAGTCACCTGACCAGAAGTCTTGCTCCTCCTGCCACCGAACTTCACTAATTCCCACTATATCTAACTTCAAACTATCCATTTCCCTTTTTAAATTTTCTAACCTACCTGCCCGATTAAGGGATCTGACATTCCACGCTCCGATCCGTAGAACGCCAGTTTTCTTTCTGCTGATAACGACATCCTCTTGAGTAGTCCCCGCCCGGAGATCCGAATGGGGGACTATTTTACCTCCGGAATATTTTACCCAAGAGGACGCCATCATCATTTAATCATACAGTAAAGCTGCATGCCCTCGGGAAAAATTACGGCCGTTGTTTCCCCTTGCTTTCAGCCGTTCGCAGTACCAGCACAGCAAGGCCGTTTTGGTTAATGTTACAAGGCCAGATCAGTCAATCATCCAGACTGTTGCCCTTGCAACTACTGAAAAGGCTGCTGCCCCTCTTATGGAATTATTTAACTTACAATAATTACAGACGAATGCGGATATCGAAGGTGTGTTTTCACACACGTGATCGTACGTCTTTTCCGCTTCAAGTGAGCTACTGGCTCTTCAATTATACATATGTCTCAGTTTTTATTAAATTTTGGGTAAACTTTAATTTTGCACTGGACACGAAAAGCGGTCATGAGAAACGAGTAGATGTTGTGCTGCCCATCGTAAAGGCTTTCCCAGTCACGTGGTCACCTTAGCGGCATCTTTAAGTCCAGAGAGAACCCCATCTGTGGAGCATAGTGTGAAACTGGTCCTCCTCGTGTCCTGTGAAGCTGATTTCAGCTGTCAACAGGAATACGACCCGATATTACCTCAGCCCGTGAGTCCGCGATCGCGTGTTTGTGGTTCAATAAAGTCTCTTCCATTTACAACAGGCTTTCGTGTTCCAACCGGCGGAAACTCAACTCATCGCTATAGGCATGTGTTCACTGACATCACAGCACGATATTTTGCCATAATATGTTGGTCGAGAGGAGATAACATGGATAATGTACAAAAAAAAAGAATACTAGGTCCAGAACAACTAATATCTTCTAGACTGGACACTTGACGAATGGCAGCGGGAATGGGACACTGGAAATACAGGATGTCGGTTTTACAGTCTCCTTGTAAACGTCACGCAGAGATTGCAAGTGAACCATATCGTCCCCAGAGAAGGTGTGGTTCATTTTGACAGAACACGGCATTTACCGCCAGTACGTACATAGAACAGGAAAGAGACATTCAGCAGTGTGTGACTGTGCTGGATTAGCATCCACTGAGCATGTGGTTTCAAGTGTCCACTCCACTTGGAAGCTAGGAGACATGAACACCCCACCTCCTCAGGGCGGAATGCCGTTCCTAATTGGGAATACTGACACTTTCAAGT
The DNA here is from genome assembly GCF_023897955.1 of Schistocerca gregaria. Classification (NCBI taxonomy): domain Eukaryota; kingdom Metazoa; phylum Arthropoda; class Insecta; order Orthoptera; family Acrididae; genus Schistocerca; species Schistocerca gregaria. The sequence goes on along the minus strand of NC_064920.1, from coordinate 1,081,476,034 downwards.
CATTGAACGTTGTCACAGAAAATATATTTAGGAATAAACTAAACAAAGTACAGAGTAGGTATTAGAGACAGAAATAGGTGTATAAATACGTTAAGACAGGGGGTGCAGGAGAGAGAATTTGCGAATGGAGGGGAGGTGTGGAAGGGCGACAGTGGGGAAACCATAAGGCCACAAGCAGCGCGAAAACACCGTGTTGTGCTGTGTAGGTTAATACCAGCACATGTAATTGCAATTTAGTATAATATAAATACGTTAGTTATTAGTAATAGTGTGTTACTGTCATTCAGAAATAATTGTGATGACGCAAAGTTCTTGCTGAGTCGTTCAACAGTTGGACAATAAAGTATAATTACAATTTTAAATGTTTCAGAGTGGATGTATGGGTATAATGTGTATGAACTGCCAGGCTCAGAAGAGCTAATAACAACAACCGTACACATGTGCTGTCTCTGAGCTTAACAGTGCAGGTAATGTGATTGATTCACTGGCCATTGCCAGTTGGTCCTAGTGGCTATTCACCTTATGGATCTAACAGTCTAACACATTGGTTACAATCCGATGCGTTAATACATGCAAACCCTTTTATATTCAATTTGTTAAGTTTATTATATGTTTATATGTTTGTGAATACGGTTATTCACGAGAACTGTTGTAAGAAAATTTATTCCGTATGAGAGAGAACTTTGAAATAGTTTGGTTTGTGTAAAGTGCAAAAAGCTGGCACTGCAACAAATATTGAATGCTTTGATAGGTGTGGCTTCTTCGAACAGGAAGGGACATCGTGTTGGCGCAGAGGTGCTACGATGTACTTCGATCCGGAGATCCACTTGGTTGTAATAAACGCGAGCTATGCGTAATATTTCTGTGGTTTGACTGAAGGATGAATGGTTCAATGAAGGCGGACTGGTCATATTTCGAGATTGTCATTGTAACAGTTCAGGGGCATAATTATCACTTGCCAGTGCAACTGATGTGAACTTCCTTACGTTTGGGTTATCATCGTATGTCTTAGAAGTGCCTGTGTGCAGTTGTGCTAAACGGTGTCATGAACTCCAAGTTATTTAATCAGTCAATATGCCTCCTCTCTTTCAGGAACATGTATTGAAGAATTATAATAAATGTTATTGTATGTCAAAGAGACTTGGTTACTTGCGGAATAAAAACAACCATCACTTCCGTAAGGTGGTAGTCAAAAGCTCTTGACCTAGGTTTCAACCCATGTAAATAGGCCTTCTTCATGCGTCTTTCCCAATAGTATCACTCATGGTGAAAAAATTCTCGTCACTGATGACAGCGATATTATAGGCACTGAGAAAACAAGAGAACTCCTTGCCGAGAAAGCCAATGAAGCCCTCAAGGAAGTTTACGATAAGTCAATAAGCAATAAAGTGGCATTGAACATAAAGAAAACTAATGCCATGAATTTCAGTTTGAAGAGGGAAAATGACAATGTTAAATTAAATGTAGATGGCACCTTTATAGATTGTGTAACAAATGCAAAATTTCTAGTAATGAATATTGATTCTCATTTGAAGTGCACACAAAGGTACTTGCAAACAGATTGTCATTAGCTTGTTATGCCCTTAGAGTTTTATCATCAGTGTGTAACATGCAGTGTCTTTGAGTTACATATTATTCATATGTACACTCAATTCTTAGGTATGGCATTCTTTTTGGGGAACAAATGCACAAAATATGAATACAGTCTTCAAACTCCAGAAAAGAGCCATAAGAATGGTAACTAAAAATAGTAGTCGAGCTCATTGAAGGATTACTTACATAAAACAGAGTAGGGGTGTGGTTAAACAAATAAATAATAATATTGATTATAAAACATACAACATTCCACATAACACATTTACGCTATGTTTTTTCCTTTTGTAGGAAAACTTACCCTCAAGCTTTGCGTAGCACAACACCGACATCTCTTCCTCTTTCTGAGGTCAACGTCTCACTCATTATAGAGGGATGATGACTCAGTTTTTTCATGACAGCAAATGGGAAGTTGCGGTACAGAAAATGGCCCAGAGATCACTAGTGTGTGTGTGTTTGTGTGTGTAGAGAGTGAAGTGTTATGAAACAATGTGTCTATAGTGTGTGCAGTGACTGATAGAGATGAGTGAACAGTGTGGCATTACATTATTTAATAAGTTATTTGTAAAAGAAGTGTTGTATACTAGGAGTGAATATGATGATTGTCTCTAACTAGAAGTCTGTAAATGCATGTGTATACGAATTAGCTTATTTTAAATTGGTCTAAACTTGTAAATACTTTGACTTACCCTGTATCCTAGTAAAAAGAGATCTACGGATGAATAAAGCTACTACTACTACTACTGCTGCTGCTGCTGCTACTACGTTTTACATGCTGATCATGATGTGCTGCCAATAGGTTTAGTCGTAATTAAAATTGACAATCGTAACAACAGCCGACTGGCTTTGCCCTACATAAATTAATACACGTATTACACTCCTGGAAATGGAAAAAAGAACACATTGACACCGGTGTGTCAGACCCACCATACTTGCTCCGGGCACTGCGAGAGGGCTGTACAAGCAATGATCACACGCACGGCACAGCGGACACACCAGGAACCGCGGTGTTGGCCGTCGAATGGCGCCAGCTGCGCAGCATTTGTGCACCGCCGCCGTCAGTGTCAGCCAGTTTGCCGTGGCATACGGAGCTCCATCGCAGTCTTTAACACTGGTAGCGTGCCGCGACAGCGTGGACGTGAACCGTATGTGCAGTTGACGGACTTTGAGCGAGGGCGTATAGTGGGCATGTGGGAGGCCGGGTGGACGTACCGCCGAATTGCTCAACACGTGGGGCGTGAGGTCTCCACAGTACATCGATGTTGTCGCCAGTGCACGGCGGAAGGTGCACGTGCCCGTCGACCTGGGACCGGACCGCAGCGACGCACGGATGCACGCCAAGACCGTAGGATCCTACGCAGTGCCGTAGGGGACCGCACCGCCACTTCCCAGCAAATTAGGGACACTGTTGCTCCTGGGGTATCGGCGAGGACCATTCGCAAGCGTCTCCATGAAGCTGGACTACGGTCCCGCACACCGTTAGGCCGTCTTCCGCTCACGCCCCAACGTCGTGCAGCCCGCCTCCAGTGGCGTCGCGACAGGCGTGAATGGAGGGACGAATGGAGACGTGTCGTCTTCAGCGATGAGAGTCGCTTCTGCCTTGGTGCCAATGATGGTCGTATGCGCGTTTGGCGCCGTGCAGGTGAGCGCCACAATCAGGACTGCATACGACCGAGGCACACAGAGCCAACACCCGGCATCATGCTGTGGGGAGCGATCTCCTACGCTGGCCGTACACCTCTGGTGATCGTCGAGGGGACACTGAATAGTGCACGGTACATCCAAACCGTCATCGAACCCATCGTTCTACCATTCCTAGACCGGCAAGGGAACTTGCTGTTCCAACAGGACAATGCACGTCCGCATGTATCCCGTGCCACCCAACGTGCTCTAGAAGGTGTAAGTCAACTACTCTGGCCAGCAAGATCTCCGGATCTGTCCCCCATTGAGCATGTTTGGGACTGGATGAAGCGTCGTCTCACGCGGTCTGCACGTCCAGCACGAACGCTGGTCCAACTGAGGCGCCAGGTGGAAATGGCATGGCAAGCCGTTCCACAGGACTACATCCAGCATCTCTACGATCGTGTCCATGGGAGAATAGCAGCCTGCATTGCTGCGAAAGGTGGATATACACTGTACTAGTGCCGACATTGTGCATGCTCTGTTGCCTGTGTCTATGTGCCTGTGGTTCTGTCAGTGTGATCATGTGATGTATCTGACCCCAGGAATGTGTCAATAAAGTTTCCCCTTCCTGGGACAATGAATTCACGGTGTTCTTATTTCAATTTCCAGGAGTGTAGATGTGGCGTGTGTGACCAGTGACGGATAAACATGCAACAGAAGTCTCCTGATGAAAGCTAGCCCATTGTGCTAGTAACAAGGATCCCACAGCAAATGCGCCAAGGAAATCAATTACCCTTTTGGCAGTGGTGGGGCCTGATGATGGCGATAATGTGCCGCCGAAACTAGTCGTTTGAGAGAAAAATGGTTCAAATGGCTCTGAGCACTATGGGACTCAACTGCTGTGGTCATCAGTCCCCTACAACTTAGAACTACTTAAACCTAACTAACCTAAAGACATCACACACATCCATGCCCGAGGCAGGATTCGAACCTGCGACCGTAGCAGTCGCACGGTTCCGGACTGCGTGCCTAGAACCGCGAGACCACCGCGGCCGGCGTTTGAGAGAATAAAGACATTCTCAAGATACAGCTATTTGTGTTTTTGGTGTCCCATAGTCTTGTCCATCTCCCGTATATATCTAGGATAGCTGCTCAGAAATAAATATTTTTAGTCAGGGAAAGACTTTACGCTCGCACTGTGCCTGACGATCTAAATAAATTATAATATTAAATGATTTAGTTGTCGTTATGTATGGAACGTAACTATGGGCCTCATGGAAGAAGGGTGACCCGGCTGAGTCACGCAGTTTGACTCTTAGTCCAATCACAAGGGATGGCCATTATTGCAAGCGTTGATCACGTAGGGTGACGTGAGGATCAATGAACTATACTTGACGGGATGTATCTGGAACATCTTAGGTGATTAGAATGTAGTAGACAGGAATAGAATTAAATACTTAGTTTTAATTCAGCATCAGCGATGGACCTCAATCTTGACTTTGTACAATAATATTTGCAAGTGCAGTTATAGGCTGAACTGCGAATACTCCTTTACAATTCTGATTGCTTCACACGGAGATCAACTGGCAATGCATAAACTGTATGTGGGGCCTGGCTAGATCGTAGCTACTGACTTAGCTGAAGCCTATGCTGCCGGCCGTGGTGGCCGAGCGGTTCTAGGCGCTACAGTCCGGAGCCGCGCGACTGCTACGGTCTCAGGTTCGAATCCTGCCTCGGGCATGGATGTATGTGATGTCCTTAGGTTAGTTAGGTTTAAGTAGTTCTAAGTTCTAGGGGACTGATGACCTCAGATGTTTAGTCCCATAGTGCTCAGAGCCATTTGAACCATTTTCAAAGCTATGCTAATTAGCGTCTCTGGAAAGGAGTTCTCTGAAGCTATAACGAGTGAACTATTCCTATCAAAGTCGGATGCAGAACTGGGCAGTGCGCTAGCTTGTAGCGTAAGACCAGCCGAGTGGCGGCGCTCGGTCTGTTAGCGTCGACAGTGGCGACTGGAGAGGTCCGATGTGAACTGACGGACCGCGGCCGATTTGAAGTCTGCAACCTAGCCAGTGTGGTGCCTTGCGGTGATACCACAGTTGTTATTATGATTATAATCGTAAGCGTGTATGGGATGTTAACTTTTTTTTTTTGGGCCGGGTGGGGGGGGGGGGGGGGGGAGGGGATGGGTGGTTGGGCAAAGAGTATAACAAAATGCCTCCCCCACACCTGCACCCAATGATCGTAGTCTGATTGAGCAACTGCCTCTGTACTCCGGAAGTAGGGGCAGCACGGAAGGTCTTTACAGTGCTCACCACACACACTCGGCCACAGAGGACGCGACCTCCAACCGCCAGCGGCAATAGAAGCCTTGGGTCCGCGCATGCGCAGAGCACACTTTGGTACAAGATGCAAGCACCCGCCGCCTTTGGCCTCTGCAGCCTCCCCTCGCCCCCTCCTCCTCCCCCCCCACCCCCCCCCCCCCCCACCCCGGCCATGCCAGCGCCAACCGCCGCCACCAATCCCATACAAGCCAAGCGTCCGGCTTAGCTGATCGCGACTCACCTCTCCGTACGGTGTTTTCACCGGTGACCTAGTTTCTCAAACCGCCACTATACCCTTGCGTAATCACTTTCTCCGTCCCTACACGACACACAATTGCGAATCCAATGCCGGTTCGGCCAGCCACCAGAAATAGTCACAGAACGGACAGAGCGTGCGAAATGAAAGGTGGATTTGCTGAATTCGCACCAACGGTACACGTAAGAAAGACTTGATACTGACTTTCACCGTGTTCATTGCTTTTAGGATAAAACGCGAACCCTCCCCAGCATACTCTTGGGTTCATCACACCCAAAGCACTCATATCAAAATTGTAAATGAGCTTTTTTTCTGTAGAAGTGTTTGTTAACTTTAAATTTATTTACCATCATATGCAATATTCGACATATAGTGTTTATGATAAACAGCGCTAGCTTCTACACGAACAAGCTTATACCATAATTACATAATAAAAGCTGTGTTGTTACATACGTCGCAGCATAATTTATTTATTTCTTATTTAGCATGACCATATTAGGGCCTTAATGCCCTCTCTTACATCTCAACCGGAAAAAGAGACATACCAAATTTACTACAAGAACATTCACAAGAATAGTGACTATAATATTAATGATAGTTAATGGTAATAATAAAATAAAGGGAATTAAGAGTGATACGGATCACTTTAGCATGTTTGAAGTCTTATTTAGTATTATCAGAAGTGGGACGGATAAATAAACAGGAGAAGATTGAAACGAAAGTGACGGAGGCAGTTACGAATGACCAAATTGTAAAGAAAGCCCTGTGTCGACATCGAGGAGGGCGAAGTTGCGAAGGAGGAGGCACTGACGTGAGTGAGACTCAGATTAGTATATGCGAGAGATTGCTATCGTGGTAGTAGGTGGGCCATTAGCTATCTTTCGAAGTTTGGAAATCATTTAATTTCCCTGATAACCAGAGTAAGAGTGTTCCACAGTCGCGTTCCCGATGCAATTAGTGAACGTGGCAATGTTTAAAAAAAAGGTTCAAATGGCTCTGAGCACTATGGGACTTAACATCTGAGGTCATCAGTCCCCTAGAACTTAGAACTACTTAAACCTAACTAACCCAAGAACATGACGCACATCCATGTCCGAGGCTGGATTCGAACCTGCGACCGTAGCGGTCCCGCGGTTCCAAACTGTAGCGGCTAGAACCGCTCGGCCACTGCGGCCGGCGAACGTGGCAGTGTTATGTGGCGCGTAGCCATGATAATTCTTCGTAGGCGTGAGTGATGTGGTCGAAATAACGTTCGTCACAAATGAGCCGCACACAAGCATTCATCGCCAGTTCTGGCCTGCCTACAAAAGTCATTGGAGAATAGCTTCATCATAGTTAAGCATAGGGAGTATTAGTAGCTGGAAAAGTAACGCTTTCTTATATTTCTGTAGTGAATGAAGTGACGCCGACACCGTACAGACTGCAGATCCGTTTGCTGTGCAGTCTAAAGGGCGCGGTTTAGCTTATGAGCCTTGCGGCCAGTCTCCGTGTAGTTGCGTTCCACACGCAAGCAGAGGTACGCCTGCACGAGGCGCATGGCGCTATCTCAGGCTGTGCGAATGAGTGATCTCACTCACACCAGGTCCTTTGCCCGCTGCTGCGCCAAAACAGACGCTCGCGCACGTCATACTCTACATTTCTTCTCAAACGATGTTATGAAATCTACCGAACGAGAACTTTTCAGTCTACTGTCTTATACAGGGTGGTCGTGACCGGGCCAAATATCTCACGAAATAAGCGTCAAACGAAAAAACTACAAAGAACGAAACTTGTCTAGCTTGAAGAGGGAAAGCAGATGGCGCCATGGCTGGCCCGCTAGATCGCGCTGCCATAGGTCAAAGGGATATCAGCACAGTTTTTTTAAACAGGAACCCTCATTTTTATTACATATTCGTGTAGCACGTAGAGAAATACGAATGTTTTACTTGGACCACTTTTTTCGCTTTGTGATAGATGGTGCCTTAATAGTCACAGACATATGGCTCACAATTTTAGAGGAACAGTTGGTAACAGGTAGGTTTTTTACACTAAAATACAGAACGTAGGTACGTTTGAACATTTTATTTCGGTTGTTCCAATGTGTTACGTGTACCTTTGTGAACTTATCATTTCTGAGTCCGCATAGTGTTACAGCGTAATTACCTGTAAATACCACATTAATGCAACAAATGCTCAAAATGATGTCCGTCAACCTCACTGCATTTGGCAATACGTGCAACGACATCCCCCTCAACAGTGAGTAGTTAGCCTTCCGTAATGTTCGCACATGCATTGACAATGCGCTGACGCATGTTGTCAGGCGTTGTCGGTGGATCACGATAGCAAATATCCTTCAACTTTCCCCACAGAAAGAAATCCGGGGACCTCAGATCTGGTGAACGAGCGGGCCATGGTATGGTGCTTCAACGACCAATCCACCTGTCGTGAAATATGCTATTCAATACCGCTTCAACCGCAAGCGACCTATGCGCCGGACATCCATCATGTTGGAAGTACATCGCCATTCTGTCTTGCAGTGAGAACATTATGTAGGAAATCAGCATACATTGCACCATTTAGATTGCCATCGATAAAATGGGGGCCAATTATCCTTCCTCCCATAATACCACACCATACATTAACGCACCAAGGTCGCTGATGTTCCACATGTCGCAGCCATCGTGGATTTTCCGTTGCCCAATAGTCCATATTATGCCGGTTTACGTTACCACTGTTGGTGAATGACGCTTCGTTGCTAATTAGAACGCGTTCGAAAAATCTGTCATCTTCTCATAATTTCTCTTGTGCCCAGTGGCAGAACTGTACAGGACGTTCAAAGTCGTCACCACGCAATTCCTGGGGCATAGAAATATGGCACGGGTGCAATCGACGTTGATGTAGCATTCTCAACACCGACGTTTTTGAGATTCCCGATTCTCGCGCAATTTGTCTGCTACTGATGTGCGGATTAGCCGCGGAAGCAGCTAAAATACCTACTTGGGCATCATCATTTGTTGTAGGCCGTGGTTGACGTTTCACATGTGGCTGAACACTTCCTGTTTCCTTAAATAACGTAACTATCCCGTGAACGGTCCGGACACTTGGATGAACTCGTCCAGGACGTGCGGACACATCAGAGGCATGCGCTCCCTCGCCTCTACGTGCAAAGGCCGCATACACCTAGTGCTCATGGAAAGTCCCTCAGGTGTAAACGAACTTTAAGTGACAGTGCAGAATTATCGCCAAATTATTTGCTGAAGAAGAAAAGTTATTTTTGTGCTGTTTAGGATTGAGAGTGGAAGAGATCCCCTGAAATGCCAGGTAATAAGTCTTGTATCAATGCTCTACTTCAAGATATGCGTTGGAAATTATTTATGCGAAAACTACGTGTAATTTCTAACTACAATTCCTGTCCGTAATGTGTGTCCCAGTATTAGCAGACTCAGAAGTGACTGCACAACCGAATCACCGCATCCACGGAGTTCGTCCATGTTTACCCTCTAGCTAGAGTACAACCACCACGTGTCAGGGTCCAGAGGCCCAACCTCCTCCTTGGAACTGCAGAGAGGGGATTAAAACTAGTCGGCCACCGGCTACTGTTCACCAGCCCGGCTTTTAATGCATTTATGCCATAAACGTGCTGTGATTTAATTAAATTCGGGCTATCGTCTTAAGCTGATGTTCGAGAAACGCATTTTCATCTACAGTTCGCGAACTACTGTGGAATGAATGGTGGAGGGCCCTTAATGCCACTGTCTTCGGTTTTCCCTGCCTGTGAATTCGCGTACTATTATTTTATTTTTTAAATGTTCCATTATATTGTGTTAGTACATGTGTGAAGGTTGAATTAAAATGTTATCTGTAGAATTTTAGATTAACAAAGATAATACAGAATGAGATTTTCACTCTGCAGCGGAGTGTGCGCTGATATGAAACTTCCTGGCAGATTAAAACTGTGTCCCCGACCGAGACTCGAACTCGGGACCGAGTTTTCAAAGATAATACAAACCATATAGTTACATCAGATTCTATTGTTTCCAAATACACAATTATAATAGACGTCTATCAAGACTTAATAATCCACTGAAATATCGTATTTTTCTTTATCTTGAGTTATAATTACAGACCTGTTAGCCTTCAACCGTAAGTGCAGATTTTTCAGTGCATGTGTGAACTTATAGCTGACACCAAAGGATTACCATCCAATTGAATATCTTACTGAATTACGAAAATTGTAAAAATCTGTTGTGAATTTATGAACTAAGTCTGAGTTATTGATGGGTCATCGACCGCCTTTACCGGTTATTTGATACCTGAGAGGGCCACACTCTTTTGCTGTATTAATGCAGCCTCTAAAAGCACACGATAAATAGTCTGGTCTCCTTCATGACACATGTACAGTGCGTCATCGACTATTTTGAACAGTCTGTAACAGACTTTCAGTTTTAGATGGCCTATTAACACGACAGTAAAGTTCTGTGATAATGGCAGCTTAGTCACTAAACGTTAGTGGGTCGTAGGAAAATACCGTTTTGTCTTTCTCTGTTATTAGTTCGCTGTCACTGAACCTCCGATTTGCTTCTAAACTCTTGTCTTACCTTTTTTTCTTCTTTCATTGCACCTATGGTATTTCGGTGCCTAGGGGACAATGAGCCTAGGAACACGAGATGTTTTATGGTCTGTTCTTCGGTCTGGCCACAGATCTCTGAATCAAAAGGTATGCAATTTGGAGACTCCATTTTATGAAGTTTTTATTGCTGCTACAAACGAGGTTGTGTTTTGCGCAGCATTTGTACGGCCACGTGGAGTGTCCGTGCGGTTACAACGCCATGTCACTGACTGCGTGGCGCCTACCGCCGGAGGTTCGAGTCCTCCCTCGGGCATGGGTGTCTGTGTTCGTAACATAAGTTAGATGAAGTTAGTTTAAGTAGTGTGTAAGTCTACATACCGATGACCTCAGCAGTCTGGTCCCTTAGAAATCCACACACATTTGACATTTTTGAGCACTTGTACGAGTAAATATTTCCAGTTCTGCACACTGAAGTGCTGTGCATGGTCTTACATGGAATTCTATACAGTCATTGTTTTTAAGTGACGCTTCCACGATGTTTTATTTTCTTCAGTCGTTTCAGTAATATTGAAAATTACTAGTGGATGGCTAATAACCACATTCCTTATGTGGTGTTCCCTGCTCACGCTCCATCTCTCCTGAAAAATCTCATTTCTGCTGCTTGTATTTTACTTATGTCACTTTATTTAGGGATCCATCATTCCCTTCCATAGCAAAACAGTGGCTATATTATACCAATACAGGTGTAGCCATTGTTTCATAAATTTTTAATTTTCATCCCCTCCGGATTTTCTTTCGTAATATTTTGGTTATTATTTGGCATACTGACTAACATTTATTAATCTTATAAGGAGCGATCAAAATGTTTCCGTTTCAGGTCGTTGCTGTAGCGTATATGGAACGCAGTGAGACTACGATCAGGTATATAAGCACTGACATGAAGGCATAGGATTAGTGTGGCATGCATGTCCTTCAGACATGCGTGTGGTAAATGCGGAAACGTGAACCATGGCAACGTTAAACGCATCCAAAAGGGACCAACGTGCTGTTATTCTTTTTCTTGGCTGCCGAAGGGCAAACTCCGCTAAACATCCATTAGAGAATGCAGAACGTGTGTGGGGTATCATGTCTGTAGAAGATCACCGCCAAGTTCTGTGCTGGTCGCGATTCCATGCAATATGTCGGTCGAAGTTACGCCCTATAGTGCTGATCTCTCCCCGTGCTATTATCACACTTTCAGTCAGTCCCTTGAAATACGCCTTGAAGGGTCTACTATTACTACTGGATGAGAATGTGCCGCAGACAGTTATGGACTTCTTCACGCAGCACGACTCCGTGTTTTATCGTCCTCAACCTGGTGCATCAATGGAATGATCGCCTCATGGTTCACGGAGATTTTTGGTTGACTGGCAAATGTGCCGCAGGCAGTTATGGACTTCTTCACGCAGCACGACACCGCGTTTTATCGTCCTCAACCTGGTGCATCAATGGAATGATCGGCTCAGGGTTCACGGAGATTTTTGGTTGATTGGCAAATGTGCCGCAGGCAGTTATGGACTTCTTTACGCAGCACGACACCGTGTTTTATCGTCCTCAACCTGGTGCATCAATGGAATGATCGCCTCAGGGTTCATGGAGATTTTTGGTTGACTGGCAAAACGATTACAGACAGAGCGGCCTCTGAACGGATAGGTCCTTACTGAGGGTGTATATAAAGTCCGGGAACACATTCAATTATTTATTGCACAAGAACTAAACATTGTACATATCATACACATTGCATTTTGAAGAGAAACTCTGAAAGTTTTTTTTACAAACATTCGATTTGCGAATCATGAGTGACCTGGCAAACAACAACACGGTAATCGAATTCTTGCCATACCCATCCCAGTATGGCATCATTGACTGTGCAGTCGCTTCCCATATTCTCTCCCAGAGCTCTGCTACATCACGTCGTAGAGGCTGTACATACACCAGATCTTTAATGTGTCCCCACAGAAAAAAGTCACAAAGAGTGAGATCTTGTGATCGGGAAGGCCATTTCATGAAACAGCTGTCCCCTTCTGCAGCACGGTTGATCTCTCGAGCAGGCAGTTCCGTGTTCAGGTACCCACGAACTTCATGATGAAAGTGGGGTGGAGCGCCATCCCACTGAAAGATGAACGGAGAGTCCGACTGCATTTGAGGCATCAGCCATTGCTGCAAACATGTCCAAGTAGGAATATCCAGTGACACTGCTGTCAGCGAAGAAGAATGGCCCTACAGTTTTCGGTGTGACAAGGAAAATCACGCTTAAATTCAATGCACTCGTGTGGGTGGTTTGAACCCCATGTAAATGATGAAAATCTTTGACTCACGTGGGGCGAATTATTGATGTCGAGAGTAGTATAAACTGCTGCGAGAATTGGACGTTCTGTGCTATGGAAGCATCTGTCTGCAATAAGTAACCAAAGATGTATATTTGGGGACTTTGTGTGAAGCGAGTACAGAGCGCTGTTATGTGTGGCTGGCACTTGGATGGGTGACTGTCCAAGCAGCCATGCGCTGTTGCCATTTTCGGGGTGCGATCAGCCTCGTGATGCCAATGGAGGAGCTATTCGACCGAATAGTAGCGGCTCTGGTCACAGAAAACAATCATAACGACTGGGAGAGCGGTGTGCTGACCACATGCCCCTCCTATCCACATTCTCAGCTTCTCATCTGAGGATGACACGGCGGTCGGATGGCCCCAATGGGCCACCTGTGGCCTGACGACGGAGTGCTAACAGGCTGGACTAGGCAGTAGCCTCGCTAAGGGACGAATACTTCCCTAATACACGCAAGCTAGCCCCAAGATTTGTACCTTCTGGTGGGGGATGGTTATGGGGAAGGGCTTCGATAATTACTTTCTTCAGAGGGAGATTGTAACACTCTTCTTCTGAAGAAGATAATATTAGAATTACCGAAACATAGGTCACGGTTTCTAATAAACCTGTGTTACGCAACTGGTTGACTCATTCTTTCGTTCTTTCCAAGGTTACCGTTTTGCAGTTGCTGTTTACAGTCATGTTCAAGATTTTGTTGTCTTACGTCTCAATACACATACTTACTCTTCTCCCTTCCTCTTGTCAATGTTTTCCACATGTTCCTTCTCGACGATTTTGCGGAGCACCTCCTCATTTCGTTTGAGTCCTAATTTTCAACACTCTGCCTTCAGTATCACTCACTGAACATACTTCTGTAGCACCAAATCTGAAACGCTCCGTTTCTCTTTTGTCCAGTTTCCCCTCAATCCCTGATTCACTACCATAGAATACTGTGCTCCAGACATACATTACCAGAAAAATTTTCCTTTAATTTAAGGCCAATGTATTTTATACTAGCAAACTTGTTTTGGTCAGGAGTGCCCCCTTTGCCTGTACTAGTCTTCTTTTTATGGCCTACTTGCTTCGTCCGACACTTATTTTGCTGAGAAGATAACAGATTGTGGGGTGTTGCCCACTCGTCGCTAATAGGGTGCTTAAGGAGTGCACGGTTCTCGGAGTACTATACAAGAATGCAAACAAATAACATCAGTAGTTTTATTTCTATAAAACAATTGACAATACTTAACTCTGGAGATTTACAAGTAGTAGTCGCAAACGAGGGGCGACAAGCAATATAATTTAGAGTCCTTGATATGTGAACTGTTCAGGCAAGTTGACACACGTCACTGACAGCTGACGTCCGCGATCCGGTGCCGATCTGCGCGGCCGAGGCTGGTTCTTTCTTCTTCCTTATTGTGATTTCATTCCCCTGCCAATGGAGACGTTCATGGGGGACAGTTAAAAAAGTCGACAAAAAGTAAAAAAAACACAGCTGGCGATTCGCAGAACACACAAAAAACACTGAAGTCACACACACAGGTTAAAAGTTGGCCTCAGTATTAAAAACACTCCAGAACAACACACTTTAAACCCACTTGGACCACACATGATGAAGAATAAAACTGCCATGTGGGACCTGCCGAGGGAGAGGTGTGAGAGGATGGAAAAGGAGGGGCGCAAGGTGCAGCAGGGGAAGGGGCGGGATGAAAAGAGTAGGGGCATCAGCGGGTGCACCAAGAGGCAGGAAACAGGTGGGGGCAGGAGATGAAGAGGCAAGACGAGGCAGGAGGAAGTGCAGAGACACTGTAAAGGAGCACAGGAGAGGCAGGGGGCGTAGAAGGGGGAAGCCACTCAGGAGAAGGGAGAGGAGGAGAGTGAGCCCTGAGGGGGAGGAAGGTGTAAGGTAGTGTTAAGAGTTGGTAGAAGGGCAGACGTCAGGGCGAAGCGCATCATCCAGGAGGGGTAGATGCTGGAAGTTGCATTGGGAAAAGAGGTGGAGGGTGTGGAGATGGAGAGAGGGTGGGACACAACAGTAAAGGCGCGGCAATGGGCTGGGGGTGGAGAGGAAGTTAGACACCAGGGGGTGAAGGAGATAGAGGCGGCGGACGATATATAGGGTGCAGATGTATTCAAGGAAAAGGAGAAGGTGGGGGAAGGGGATGAGGTCGTAGATAATGCGCAAGGGGGACGGAAGACGGATGCAGAAGGGGAGGTGGAATGCATGGCATTTGAGGATTCGGAGGGCTTTATAGAACCTGGGAAGGGCAGAAATCCAAGCAATGCTGGCATAACAGAGGATGGGGCGGATCAAGGATTTGTAGATGTGAAGTATAGTGGAAGGATGCAGACCCCCAGGCCCGGCCGGACAGGAGTTTCGGGAGGAGGAGTCTGTTGTGAGCTTTGTGTTGTATGGTAAGGAGATGGGTAGTCCAGGTGGGGTGGCGGTCGAGGGCGAGGGCGAGGGCGAGGCCAAGGTATTTGAGGGTAGGGGTGAGGTGGACAGGAGGACCATGAGGTAGAAATCATGGAGACGGAAAGAGTGGGTGGTGCGGCTTATGATGATCGCCTGGGTCTTGGAGGGGTTGAGTTGGAGGAACCACTGGTTGCACCAAGTGGTGAAGTAGTCAATGTTGGTTTGGAGGGTACGTTGGGACCGTTGAAGGGTAGGATAAAGGGCTAGGAATGCGGTATGATCAGCAAATTGGAGGAGATGAACAGGCAGGGGAGGTTTGGGCCCAGGCTGGCAGGAGCAGCGTTAATATTCGCTTCTTCCAGGTGTCGCTTTTGGCGCGGGTCGGTCCAATTCCACGCACCACTGGCCGATATCTGATCCCTGACTTCTCTGCTCTTGCGTTCCGCATCTTTGTTCCGGCGCTTGTAGTGCCGCCAGAACGCAAATTTCCTTCATTTCGTCTACTCCGTGGTCCCTAATTCTGATTTTAAGATGATCGTTAGTATCCTTTCTGGTACTCTTAAATACTTTCGTTTTTATGTACTCGTTAGATTGCAAAGATCCTGCAAATCTTTTTCATGTTGACAGGAGACAGTAATCAATGTCACCAGCGAGTCCTATCATTGGTGTCCTTTCATCCAAATTTTAGTTCCATCCTTCTTGCTATGGAGAAAGTATCCGTATCAACAAACGATTAATCCGACGCACGGTTACCTGGACTCCACTCGTAGGTTGTCTATCTAACATCTTCCCGAGGCAACCAAAATTTGATTTTCGACATTTCATGCAATTATTGACTGATGTTTAAATGTTCAAATGTGTGTGAAATCTTATGGAACTTAACTGCTAAGGTCATTAGTCCCTAAGCTTACACACTACTTAACCAAAATTATTCTAAGGACAAACACACACACCCATGCCCGAGGGAGGACTCGAACCTCCGCCGGGACCAGTCGCACAGTCCATGACTGCAGCGCCTTAGACCGCTCGGCTAATCCTGCGTGGCAATTATTGACTGAATATAAAAATTCAAAATGCTGTCATAATCTACTCACTAGTAAGACGTATGATCTTATATTAAACGCTTAACGTACTGACACAGGTATTACAGCTAGAAAGTGTGTACATATCGTGAGGCAGCAAACACCCAGACTGTATTCATCCAGTGTCTGAGAGTGAGAAGACTTAACGACTTCCAACAGACTTCCCACGTAACTAAAAAACTACACGACACTTTACCTCCATGACGCCCCCTCCCCCCACGCCCCTACAAAACAATGAAAGGAAAAGGAAGAAAGTTCATAACTTACTACATTTTCGCTTTCATGCATTAAAACTTCAGCATCAGGTATGACGTTTTAATTTATTATTCTTTACTAACAACTCTATTCGCGACACATTTTGCAAACAATATCTACATATATTACCGAATGTACATGCGATATTATATGTTTGTACGACTCGCAGAACAGGCGATATGATATCATAGACATTTCGATGCGTGAAAAATTAGGCTTTGCTTAAAATGGAGAGCAAATTACCCGGACTACTGTCATCTAGTGTTACAGCACATAGCGACTTTCAACCAGCTTTAAACGTAATTTCAGACCGTTTCTAACGTTTTACTCTCTTGCAAGCTTAACGTACAATCTTTGAGGATCCCAGAGATCCAGGGGTCTAAGTGGAATTTTTGACCATAATGAGTTAAGTACGGGAATGGGATGTGATAATACTAATCTGTTCGGTGGTAAAGGAATCCTAGTGATTTTATCGACAGTACGTGCCATCTAGCGTAGCCCCTTGACTACTTGGTGGATTGTAACTAAACATTGGCGCTCTAGAAGTCCAGTACCGTGAGGATCCCTTTACCACTAAACAGTGCAATAGATTCCGTTCGTGGTAGCAGAATTCAGTGCTAGTGACAAAGCGTGTCAGCACATTATCTTTCGTACAAGACTAGCTGACACGTGACCATTTGGTGCTGTGTTTAGTCACATTTGGGCGTTTCATACAAAGTAATTGTCAATAAATCTTTTGTATACAATTAATGGGAATGAGAAAGACGTACATCCTAAGCGGCAAATGTTTGGTACGTTTTGTTACAATACTATTTTCTTCTAGTTGCTTACCTATTTATATCTGGATGACAGTTTATTTATTTAATAGTAAAATTATGAAAACTTTAGATCTCTGATCAGTGTAGCAACAAACCATGAAATTGTGTATGAATTTTTTT
Source organism: Schistocerca gregaria (assembly GCF_023897955.1). Lineage (NCBI taxonomy): Eukaryota > Metazoa > Arthropoda > Insecta > Orthoptera > Acrididae > Schistocerca > Schistocerca gregaria. Next base: position 1,081,458,656 of record NC_064920.1, on the reverse strand, counting down.
AAAAAAGATTGTTGTTTCCAATTCCTATGACCAAGGCCGATAAAAGAAACAGTCGTGGCGATACCAATAATGACAACGAGAGTTATAATAGTAGTGGCAGTGATGCGACACTGTTGTGAGATGGTCATGATTCTGATAAAGACAGTGACTGCAATCCCTGTGATGACGATGATGAAACCAATGAGGCTCCTTCAGTTACGATACGTTTGTAAGTTGTATACGTCTGTAGCTAGATATCTAACGTGTTTATTTTTGTGTTTATATTTTAATACAATTCAAGATACCACAACGCCGTTAGCCGACATTAGAAAAACCCTGATTTAGTATAAATTATTTTTAGAGGACACAGAAGAAGAAGCACAACGAAGACCTAGTCAAATTGAGGACTTGCAGTTTGTACAGACATATAATCAGGACAGAATTTAACGTAAACTTTCACAGGCCTAATACTGAAACTGAGAACTAGCGACAGGTTACAAATAAAAATTGTACATGGTACGCCTGATGAAAGAAAGGCAGCTGAATATGAGAAAAACAATATCATTTCAGGAAGGCAGAAGCAGGAAAAGAAACCAAAAGGAAATGCAAGGAATTGACGGACGACAACCATGTTGCAAATATGCTTTGGTCTTCAAAAGATGTTGGCGACACCACATGCGACGAACTCTAAAGCCTAATATATGCGACAGTTCTGGACATACAACCGCAATATTCACAACTTAACCAGTGGTATTGCCCATATGTTTATGTGGCATGAAGGACAGGCAAGTAGGGGTTTCAAGGAGATAGCATTTTGTCTGCTGAAGTATATTCAGAGTCTTCCTCGCACTGTGAAGCACATCTCAGCCGTCAGTGGCAGCTGTGGAGGCCAGATGAAGAGCCATCTAGTAGTAAAATTGTTGTGTTATATTGTTACGAACACCCAAATTGAAACTGTTGATCACTATTTCCTCGTTTCTGGACATTCATACAATGAATGTGATCAGGACTTCGGGATCATTGAACTGCAAAGAAAGAGGAACCAGCCTGACATTTATGTACAGGAAGACTGGATGAATCTGGCTGCCACAGGATATCGAAAATTTGTTGTTACTAAAATGACGGATGAAGGCTGCATTGATCTTCAACCACTAAACCGGAACTTCGGGAACACTGTGCCAGAGACACGAGGAATGCAGGTACTTCATTTTGCAAAGGCAAACCCAAATAGCCTTTTTATAGGACAACATCAGCTGAAGGTATTCTGCCTTACCATAAACTGTCAATGAAAAAACAACGAACAGGAAATATCCCTAACCAACTTCCCAGTTTTCAATCCATTGCTATGAAGCTAAAGCTAAAATCCACAAAATATGAAGACCTCATGGAACTTGTACAATTTGTCCTACCGATACACCACCAATTTTATAAACGTTAATCGCATGAAACAAAGACTGGTGAACCATTTGCACCTAGTGCTCATGTAGATGATGATGATGATGATGATGATGTCGCTACGGACTTGGGTAAGAACATCTATGACGCAGATGGTGATTGTGATACATGTTGATAAATCTTAAACCCGAATATTTACATTTGTAAATCAATCACTACACTTCTGATGCAATAATGTATTCTGTTATAACAATAAATGTCTGTTATGGTGAGTATGTACTCTGAGCATTATTATTTTATTCTATCGTAAGCTAGAGGTAAAGGGATCTAAGTGCGTATTGTCCAATCTCTGCACCTATCAACTACAAACAGGATGTTCTACTTATTTATTATCATTGGTAGTTAAAGGCTAAGGACCTGAGCATTCGTCTGAAATGTTCGAAATGGTGAAAATCTCATGTCCCCTACTACGAAAAGCGTTGAACTTTGACTTGCGTTTTCTCGAAACTGTGATTTTGTCAGTTAGACCCCATGGACCTCTGGGGTCCTCATTTAACATGTCAAATCATTTTTAAAGTAAGCAGAATTTTCAAGCTGTTTTAAACATGGTAGTTCCAGTATTGCTGTAAATCTAGCATTAAATACAATAGTAAACCCAACATTTTATGAGAGGCTCATTATACACAACCGTAACGGCAGTCACTTCCATTACAGTTCTCATGGCAAGGACGTGTGTGCATCCATATAGTGAAATATTATGCAGTTTAAACACATTTAACACTCATTCAGTGAGACAACTCAATTCCTGCAGAACACAGAAAATCGTGGACAAGACAAGTTCTGGGTGTAAGTCCCATTTAATATTACGGGTTGAATTAGTCAATGAGAATATACTTGAACCCTCAGCTCTAATGTTACTTGACTGTGAACAGGCGGTACATCGCCTAACATCAAAAGGAACTTTTCACACTCAGAGCGAAACTAAAACATTCTGTGAGAACTATTACGAGAATCTAAACTAACCAGCGGTAAAATGCTCCTGTCGGAGCACAAAAAAGGTGAATATGTACCTCTTTAACCGACTCTGAAAGAGAAGGGGGAACCAGCCGCCTTAATCCTCAGTTCGACTTCCTCGCCAAAAACTTTCGTGTACTAACTCTATAGGTTAGTAAGCTTTTGACAGTTTATTATTTATATAGTTTGACATGGCATTTATATATTTCATATAAAAGCAATAGATAAGTGCACATAATATAAGATTAATGCCAAATCGATTGCTTTACATTTTTTTCTTATACTTTGCTCATCGATATCAATTCATCGAGAATCTTTAAGTAAATCATAGACGAGTAAAAATGTAACTACAAAAATTTTACCGAATTTGCAGTCTTTCCTGCCTTACATTATTTTTGGCAGTTATTTTAAGTTTTTTTTCAAGGACGTTAAGAGCCTTTTTAGCCCATGTTTTGCCACTGCAGTACTACTTTGGGCATATTTGAATACTTGCTAGAAGTACGGTAACAAGGTATTAGCATGTGCTGAACACTTCACGCAACGATCGGTTCATCTAAACCCATTATTACAGCTGAAGGTATGTCTCATATGCAAAGTAAAGACATTTTTAAAATCGTTGCTTAGAAAGAACGTAAATTATTTCGGCCGCAGATGAGATTATCAGCTCATACGATGATGGTATTTCATGATATTTCACGGCGTTCACATAAAGTTTTATTGGCGAAAAAAATTCATAGTGTGGTGAGCTCAGAACCTTTGCGATCACCCCAGAACCCTTTCCATGTGTTCACTACGTCAGTTACAACTACGCCTACGTCTCAGACCGGATAGGACGTTAACTTTGAACCTCTTGGTTTTGGTAATAATGTTGAAAACAGTTTCAAGGTTCTCCGAGAACATCATCTTAAGAACATACGACAAAATTTTCGATTTCCATTCAATAGAAATTATAGAAGTGGTCATCCCCACAATTTGTACTTCTGGTACCCAAAAAAATTATGTTTTTTTGAGTTATCTTGGTAACAGATAAACATTTTCGAAACGGGAAAATGACGTTTGTAGATGAATGTCTAGAGAATATACAGCTGAAATATGAGGCATTTGCTACCGATAGTTATTTAGATGATAACGGGCCCACGGTGCATAAACGGCTGTAAACCGTTTCTTCGGTATTTCCGCAGGAAACGTCCATACACATACGGTGCCTTTGAAAGCCACCTATGGCCAACATGGAGCACACCTAATGCAAAAGAACCAAGCGTTTTGCTCGGTTTGTCTGGACTGCAGGAAGGGTGTAACGTTAATGTTTTACCATGTTCTGTAAGATAGCCACTTACGCCCGTTCGACCAATAGGTGAACAAACGATCGCAAGGCCAGGGGCTATCCAAAACAGTTTACCCTTATCTCTATGATCAATAGAACCCGAGGTATGACCCCCTGAAAAAATAGCAGTATTTTTTTCCGCGTGTCTTTTGCGAATATATGTTGTGCACTGAACGATAATAAAAATAATAATAGTAGTAATGTTGCGTCGACGTTTACTCATGAAACCATACAAAATTCAGCTGCTACAAGCTCTTCGTGAAGGCGACAAACAACAACGTGTGGAGTTCTGTAATTTCATTCGTAGCAAGATGGCAGTTTTCTTGCACGCTTATTTAGTGAGGAGGCAACATTCCATTCAAATGGAAAGGTGAACCGTCATAATATGAGAATAAAAGATACGTAACAACCACATGAAGTTGTACAATATGAGAGGGACAAAATTTAATCTGATTCGTGCAGTTTCACCGGAAAAGATATATCTTTTCTTTGCCGAGAACACAGTTACAGGAAGGACACATCTCTATATGCTCGAGGACTTTGTTTTACCACAGTTGGAGACTGATTCGAATGAGTTCATTTACCTACAGGATGGAGCACCACCACACTGGCATCTGGAAATGCGGGAATTTTTAAACCAAAGTATTACTAAACGATGGATCGGTCGCACTGGACCAAATGATTCAACCATAAAATACTGGCCTCAAAGGACACCGAACCCGACTGTATGTGATTACTTCTTCTGGGCGTTTATAAAAGACTCTTTATGTGCCTCCGTTACCAACAACAATGAATGTACTGAGACAACGCTTAACAGCAACTGTGGAAGCTGTTACTCAAGATATGCTCGCTGCAGTGTGGGAACAACCTGAATACGGCATTGACATATGCCGTGCATCTGAAGGGGGGCATCACGAACTCGTATGAAAAGGTACGAAAAAATAATTTGTTTCCCGTTCATCAAAAAACAAAACTCATTATATATAGAATGAAATTTTCACTCTACAGCGGAGTGTGCGCTGATATATAACTTCCTGGCAGATTAAAACTGTATGCCGGACCGAGACTCGAACTCGGGACCTTTGCCTTTCGCGGGCAAGTGCTCTACCAACTTTTTTTGTTTTTTGTTTTTTTTTTCGTAATCTCATTTTGTTCGTTATTGTTCGTTTCAATTGTTCGTGGCGGACGTCACCTGACGCACATTGAAGTTCGTTATTGATCCATTCACTCAGTTTTTTTATTACAGAGGACAGCTAACCCCCTGACTGAACACGCTGAGCTACCGTACCGGCAAAATTTAGGCAGTGGCGGGGATCGAACCCGGGAACGAAACCAACTGAGCTACCCAGGCACGACTCACGGCCCGTCGTCACAGCTGTAATTCCGCCAGTACCTCGTCTCCTACCTTCCATACTTTACAGAGGCTCTCCTGCGAACGACAGTTTTTATCTGTCAGGAAGTTTTATATCAGCGCACACTCCGCTGTAGAGTGAAAATTTCATTCTAGAAACATACCCCAGTCTGTGGCTAAGTAAGCCATGTCTCCGCAATATCCTTTCTTTCAGGAGTGCTAGTTCTGCAAGGTTCGCAGGAGAATTTCTGTAAAGTTTGGAAGGTAGGAGACGAGGTACTGGTGGAAGCAAAGCTGTGAGGACGGGGCGTGAGTCGTGCTTGGGTAGCTCAGTTGGTAGAGCACTTGCCCGCGAAAGGCAAAGTTCCCGAGTTCGAGTCTCGGTCCGGGACACAGTTTTAATCTGCCGGGAAGTCTCATTGTACAGGGTGTTACAAAAAGGTACGGCCAAACTTTCAGGAAACATTCCTCACACACAAAGAAAGAGAATATGTTATGTGGACAAGTGTCCGGAAACGCTTACTTTCCATGTTAGAGCTCATTTTATTACTTCTCTTCAAATCACATTAATCATGGAATGGAGACACACAGCAACAGAACGTACCAGTGTGAATTCAGACACTTTGTTACAGGAAATATTCAAAATGTCCTCCGTTAGAGAGGATACATGCATCCACCCTCCGTCGCATGGAATCCCTGATGCGCTGATGCAGCCCTGGAGAATGGCGTATTGTGTCACAGCCGTCCACAATACGAGCACGAAGAGTCTCTACATTTGGTACCGGGGTTGCGTAGGCAAGAGCTTTCAAATGCTCCCATAAATGAAAGTCAAGAGGGTTAAGGTCAGGAGAGCGTGGAGGCCATGGAATTGGTCCGCCTCTACCAATCCATCGGTCACCGAATCTGTTGTTGAGAAGCGTACGAACACTTCGACTGAAATGTGCAGGAGCTCCATCGTGCATGAACCACATGTTGTGTCGTACTTGTAAAGGCACATGTTCTAGCAGCACAGGTAGAGTATCCCGTATAAAATCATGATAACGTGCTCCATTGAGCGTAGTTGGAAGAACAAACTAAAATGAGCTCTAACATGGAAATAACCCGTTTCCCGACACATGTCCACATAACATCTTTTCTTTATTTGTGTGTGAGGAATGTTTCCTGGGTTCGATTCCCGGCGGGGTCAGGGATTTTCTCTGCCTCGTGAAAACTGGCTGTTGTGTGATGTCATTAGGTTAGTTAGTTTTAAGTAGTTCTAAGTTCTAGGGGACTGATGACCATAGATGTTAAGTCCCATAGTGCTCAGAGCCATTTGAACCATTTTTGAATGTTTCCTGAAAGTTTGGCCGTACCTTTTTGTAACACCCTGTATATGTTTATTAGGTTCAGTAGTATAGAGGTGCCAAATCGGATGATTCTTTTTGATACACTCTGTATATGGAACAATTCAGCCTATCACTACAGACAGGCACGTATTTTTGTGGCTGGCTGTGTGCTGCCTTTAATGACGGTGTCAAAAAGTAACTCTTGACTGAGTTGTTCTACATGCAGGCATCTTTTTCCTGCCTCCGGACTGCACATTTCGTGGTCCGCCGGGGAGGAGTGAGGCGGTGCTGAGCTGCGCTTCCCGGCGGTCCTTCACACTGCAGGTCAGTGCACGGACGCAGCCACCGAGTGACGTAATCGCGTTTCGTCTGCGTTCCCCAGGGCACCGCACTAGCGCCTAGTGTACGACAAGTAATAGCGAGGAAGGTAACACAGTCCCCTACCTTCGCCTCCTACACACTGGAGCGACTCGGCGTTACGTGACTGTAATCAAGTGAAAGGGACAATGTAAGAAGGCACGGAGCGCTGGTTCACTTGTCCGACAGCAAAAATTACGTCGACTATCGCAGTGGTTCGAAGCGCCAACGTTACAGGTTGTAATGAATCATTTACCGCTACAATCAGTGCCAAATGAAGTTTAAATACAACAGCAACGCCCAATAAATACACCCATGAACAACTGAATTAGCTGATAACTGAAATAAAACGCTTCAGCTGCCAGTTACCTTATATTTTTATTCCCGCAACCGGTTTCGACCCAACAAAGAGTCATTTTCAAGAGTTTGTGACTACAGAAGCGGGTCTTCGAATCGTTAAAAATATAATGAGGAACATAATACTCCGGGTTTTCAAATGGTTCAAATGGCTCTGAGCACTATGGGGCTTAACATCCGAGGGTATCAGTCCCCTAGAACTTAGAACTACTTAAACCTAACTAACCTAAGGACATCACACAGACCCATGCCCGAGGTAGGAATCGAACCTGCGACCGTAGCGGTCGCGCGGTTCCAGACTGAAGCGCCTAGAACCGCTCGGCCGGAATGTTGGAATCGGTAAAAACTTAATGAGGAACATATCACTCGAAATATTCCATGTTCAATAGGAAGGACAGTTGCGACAGTAAAAAATCTTTATTCACAGATGTCCTGTTTCGCAAATTACATTTGCATCTTCAGGGCCGGCCGGAGTGGCCGAGCGGTTCGAGGCGCTACAGTCTGGAACCGCGCGACCGCTACGGTCACAGGTTCGAACCCTGCCTCGGGCATGGATGTGTGTGATATTCTTAGGTTAGTTAGGGTTAAGTAGTTCTAAGTTCTAGGGGACTGATGACCTCAGAAGTTAAGTCCCATACTACTCAGAGCCATTTGAACCATTTTACATCTTCAGGTGTTCATAGTCAATCCGCAGAAGCGATGTGTTTAAAGGCTGAAAGAAGCACGTTCCTCAACATTTTCATCAAAGTGTTCAAAATTTCTAACTCGAAAGTTTGGGAACGTCCATAAATAGAAAAAGGCGGCCAGCGCCATCCCGAAACCTCCAGTATAGAAAGTCTGGGGAAGAAACGTAGCTGTTGCAGGTATTAAAACGACACAACACTAGCATACCCATGCACAGCACGTGGATCTTCATAAGTTGTCTTCTGGCCAAGAATATCACCATTATAAGTGGATCAGGATGAAATTAATTAGAGAAGACTCTGTAAATCCATCGTTAACAATTAGGTGTACCTTGTTTTAGTGGGACCACTACAAAAAAGGCTAAAAACCGGAATAAAAGGTAGTGAGCAGGCAAGTAAAAAGTATGCAAACGTAACTAGTCACGAAAGCGTCATGTTGTAATATTATCCGTGGACTGCAATATGACACAGGAAGTTGTACTAAAACTTACATTGAGTGTTTATACTGAGATCAGCACGGTCACACTAAACGTTTCATTCGTCGCATTCAGTTGGAGTAAAATTTGGCGATGTTTCAGGAAGGCTAGACAACGGGAAAACATGTTAATTAGTGTACTGTTGAATGGGTCATTTTCACGCATAATCGTAATGATACTCTTACTGCGCATTTATATGCTAGAAGCTAACCGTTTACATGATTCTTTCTTTTTGTAATATAGCCGTGAATTAGCAATTCCTACCCTCCACAAATTTCATATTACGTATGCAGAAATTATTCTAAGGAAAAGACGGAGTTGTCAAAGGGAAGCCCTTTCAGTTTGTTTGCAAGCTGAACTTTGGTATCTGTCAGACATTTTATATCGTCGGGAAGGTGATCAAACATTTTGGTGGTAGCGTTGCGAACCCCTTATTTTGCTAAAGATGATCTTAATGGAAAATAATGGATGTCAACTTTTCATCCGGAAGCCGACCGCTGTGACCGAGCGGTCCAAGGCGCTTCAGTCCGGAACCGCGCTGTTGCTACGGTCGCATGTTCGAATCCTGCCTCGGTTATGGATGTGTGTGATATAATTGAGTTAGTTAAGTTTAAGTAGTTCTAAGTCTAGGCAACTGATGATCTCAGATGTTAAGAGTCTCATAGTGCTTAGAGCCATTTTTCATCCGGAATTGCAATTATTTACATCGTTGTTCCTTTCGACCTGTTGTGGCTTATATATGGAAGCATACGTGTAGTATTTTTCCCCTTATTCGTATCCCAATGGAACAGGATAGGCAGTTAAGTAGAGGAGTCCTATAAAAAGGCTGTAACTGTCGAAAGTCGTAGATTTTGAGTGTCATGGTTCACCGGGTGAATCAAAGACTAAATTTGGGTGTAGATAAATGGCGATTTTTTTCGCTACAATCTGTTATTTTTTATCGTCAGGGCGGCAAGGCTATGAGTAACCGTTGAGTGCTCGTAGCGGTGAAAACTCGGTAAACGGAAGTCCAGAGCAGTGATTGTTGAAGTGTGGCGTTCGACTCCCAGGGGTCGAGGGGGGGGGGGGGGCGTGAATGACGTACAAGGGGCGCGGCATATTAAAAATAATCTTACTAACAACAATTACGTTTATCTTCCCTTAGATCAAAGATGATGTCGCTGATCTGGATTGAATTTCTCCCGAAGTCAATGTTAACGCCATACGCAGTCGACGATAATGAAACCGCAGTCACATTTATTAGCATTGTTGTGGGCTGCAATGTGACCGTGGCTGCAGACTAAAACTGTCGCTTGCAGTGCAGGTTTTGGCACGTGCATCTTAGTCTTCCAGGCATCACAAGGAAGACTTAACCAGCGCTTCCTGGTTGGTGACTGACGTGAAGATGCCAGTGGTCCATCAACTGGCGGAGGGACGGAGATACACCAAAGGCGTAAACGAGAAGCTATGATGAGAACTATTTATTGCTAGGCTTCACGAAAATTCTATAATCAATAGTCAAGAATGTCCATAGTGTATAATTTGATAAACCGTTTTAGCTGCTGATGACATGGCGCCTAACAAATGAAAGACACATCTTGAAACTAAAATTGCTGAGTTAGCGGGAAAACCAAAAGCATTTTTTGTCTGGAAACTAAATTTTTATTGCCTTTCCAGAAAAACATTGCGAAAATGACGAATATGACTTCTAATGACCCTTTAAGGGGGGTAGGACGTCAAACTGGCCGACTTTGAGCAGGAGAGGTACCACAGGACATTTTAATTTCCACTGTCTATACTTTTACAAATAAATTCATAAGACTTTGTCAGCATGGTCAGGAAGGGTTCAGCATTCACGCTCATAGCAGTGGAAGTTCAAAAATATAACAAAATATATATATTTTTTGTTTACATGTGAAATGTCATGATTTTTTCACTTACTATGGCTGCATTCGTTGCTATAGGTACACTTTTCTTCAGAAGTAAGAGAGAATCTTCGATGAATTTTGCACAGTATACAAACCATACTTGCTGGTGTATGGAACTCTAGAATTTTCGAAATTTATTAAAAACTGTGATAAAAATGGAGATAAGTAACCATAAAATTTGAGTTTTTTCTAAACATGAAATTTAAAATGTAACAGCTCCTTCATTTTTCATTAATTAAATAAATTTTAGAGTTAAATACACTGGTAAGTATGGTTTGTGTGCTGTGCAAAATTCATCTAAGAATATATCTTTACCGAGCGAGGTGGCGCAGTGGTTAGACACTGGACTCGCATTCGGGAGGACGACGGTTCAATCCCGCGTCCGGCCATCCTGATTTAGGTTTTCCGTGATTTCCTTAAATCACTCCAGGCAAATGCCGGGATGGTTCCTCTGAAAGGGCACGGCCGACTTCCTTCCCCATCCTTCCCTAATCCGATGAGACCGATAACCACGCTGTCTGGTCTCCTTCCCCAAACCAACCAACCAACCAACCAATATATCTTACTTGTGAAGAAAAGTGTACCTATAGCAACAAATGCTGCCAATAGTAAGTGAAAAAATGATGAAATTTCATATGTAAAAAAATTTATTTTGTTATACTTTTGAACTTACAGTACATTGCTATGAGTTTGAATCCTGAATCCTTCCTGGCCGTGTTGACAAAGTTTTATGAACTTATTTGTAAAAGTATAGACAGTGGAAATTAAAGTGTCGTGTGGTGCCTCTCCTGCTCCAAGTCGGCCCGTTTGACGTCCTACCCCCCTTAACCTCTCACTAAATTTCAAATAGGATTGCTAAATGCTAGAAATCGCACACGGTGGCAGGAACTCTGCTTTTACTAACAACGATTCATATAGTACCAAGAATGTCTGGTGAGCCATTTGGTCTCTAATAACAAAGTGCGTAGAAGAATTTTAGACATTTCTGATGATTTACTCGAGCAGTTAATTGATAAATTGCGTAACAATTGTATTGAAATTCAAGTAGACGAAGGACTGATATTCATAAACACGCTTATTTGATTGCCTATGTTCGTTTCGTTGTAGAGTTAAACAATCGACAGGAATTGCTTCTCTGTGAGCCGATAGTGAAAACAGCTACAGCTCAAAGCCTTTTTGACTCGACGGATACTTTTTTAAAGTCAAAACGGAATCTCATGGAATAGGTGCACTGGAATATGCACAGATGAAACTCGATCAATCTCTGGAATTCGTGGTGGATTGCGGTCGAAAGTTAAAGCTGTAGCTCCTGATGCAATATGGTGTCATCGCATGATAGAAATGGAGGCTCTGGCCCGAGCTTAGTCCACATCTTCATGAATGCCTCAAGCGCTGATAAAACAGCTAATATTATTAAGGCAAAATCTATAAATTCAAGACTTTTAAACTGCTATATGAGGTGATGGGTGCGGCACACACTCAGTTCCTCTTTTTTAGTACTGCGCGGTGACTTTCAAGTACCAAAGCACTAAAAAGAATGTTTGATCTGAGGAATGAGATTTCTGTTCCTTAAAGGAGAAAAGTCACTCTGGCACACTGTTTCAGTAACGGGGATTTTCTTTTGAAAATGTCTTATTTACTGACACTGTTGAGAAAATAAATATTCTTGACACTTCAAGGTAATCGGTCGCCGCGCGGGATTAGCCGAGAGGCCTCAGGCGCTGCAGCCATGGACTGTGCGGCTGCTCCCGGCGGAGGTTCGAGTCCTCTCTCGGGCATGGGTGGGTGTGTTTGTCCTTAGGATAATTTAGGTTAAGTAGTGTGTAAGCTTAGGGACTGATGACCTTAGCAGTTAAGTCCCATAAGATTTCACACACTTTTGAACATTTGGTAATCGGTCATCTATAGTGTCTTGGAACGGACAAGTGAAGGCGTTCATAAAGAAATTAGAGATGTGGCAAAACCGGTTGGGAAGATGATGCTAGATGTCTTCCCTAGTCTAGTGTCACTCTTAGAGGGCACAGATAATCCGGTACTTCCAATAGAGACAAAAGCCTACTACTTCATCATCTTGTCACACTAAAAGTTCACTTCGAAAAGTATTTCAATGACGATTTTCATAAATCTGATTGGATTAAAAATCCGTTCAAAAATGTTGCTGGACCGTCAGATCCAAGCATAAGAGCATGAACAACGTATCGATAACATTTGTAATACTTCACTGAAGTATAGATGTAATATAACTTGCCTTTTTGGAGTTTTGGGTACATATTACCAAAGAATTCCCAATGTCGGGCCAAAATGCAATGAAGATCCTGACAACTGTTGCAACAGCATACTTGTGCGACACTGACTTTTGAGCTTTGGCAGGTATGGAGTCGAACTACCGCTCAAAAGTTAAATGCAAGCAAACAACATCGAGTGGCTTTTTCTGCTATTACACTACATCTTGACAAATTTTCTTCTCAAAAGCTGGCTCATCCATCGCAATGAACATCGTAATTTAATTTTTTAATGCTTTTGTAATCCCTGATCGCTGATTTCTATACACTGTTCATTTCTTATTTTCTTAAGTAATCAAAATGTGGTAAAGATAGACAATTTTTTACTATTGCGTTATAGTTTTTCATATACTTTTGGTTTCTGATGCGTAAAATGCTTCTAAATCGAATTTGGCAGAAAGGCAAAGAAAATATAAAAATTTAATATTTTTATCAATAAAATATACGGGGGGGGGGGGGCTGCACTATCTTTTTCGTCAAGAGAAAGGGGGGGGGGGGGCAGAGGGAAAAAGTTTGAGAACCACAGAAATAACAGTCAGTACCGAGTACGAAGGTCGTCAGGAAGGTGGAGTGACGTCGCTAAACGCGGTAATTTAACTGAATTACAACAGTGCTGGCTGCGGACATCTCCAGAAGCCCATTAAGTTCGCCTGGAGGAGTTTCATAATGCACTGCGTAACACCTTAACACTCAAACGGAGAGGTTACACAGCGCTGACTTAATACAACATTCAAGGCCATCATTGACTTCCAAACAAGGCCATGGAAATTTTACTGCAGCGCATTACCCATGAATATTCCAGTCGCGTCACAGAAAACTGAGGAGGCGCCACACCTGTAAAGCGTCTACTCGACGGAGATGGTGAGTCTGGCATATGAAAGGGGTCCAGTTCTGGAACAATCTCTCGCCCCCTTCCACTCCCGCCACCTTCCAGTCTCTCCCCCCCCCCCCAAAAAAAGAAACCAATTGGTTATAAGAATATGCAGCGGGAAAAAATTTTTTTTACTCTGGAGGGCATTCGAGGCGATGTTGTTGAACTTGGCGTAAATGATGTAGTAGAGCAGGCTTGTAGTAGGCCACGAGCATGAGTTTCATTCATGGTAGTCCCCCGGCCGAAGCAGCATCATGTGAGTTATTAGCTTTTGTAAATTACACCATATCATCATTACTATTTTAGGAATCAGACCGTTTAATGACAAATTGACTAATTTAGCCCGTAAAGTTGCTGTACTTTTCTTTCTTTTTCAGGTATGTGATTCTATCCCTAGCCAGAAACACCAATTACCTGTAGGATAGACGAAACGTTTTCGTTCTGATACTACACAACGTTTATGCTTGGACCTGTCAAGAAATGGTCTGCTTGGCTATGACTAGTTATTTGAGCTGCGCCTGATTATCTGACGGAAAGCCGACGACAATCATTGATCTCTATAGCCTGTGACCTTTCATTTCTTTTCCGGTTGCCGGCCGCGGTGGTCTAGCGGTTCTAGGCGCTCAGTCCGGAATCGCGCAGCTGCTGCGGTCGCAGGTTCGAATCCTGCCTCGGGCATGGATGTGTGTGATGTCCTTAGGTTAGTTAGGTTTAAGTAGTTCTAAGTTCTAGGGGACTGATGACCTCAGATGTTAAGTCCCATAGTGCTCAGAGCCATCTTTTTCAGTTATTGGAAGTGTCTTACGCGAACGAGACGAAATGTCTTGGGGCCAGCAATGTAATATTGCCAGCTGGTGCAACATCGACGTAGGTGCCAGTGACTTATTTTACAGGAAAAATACTGCAATGAAACTGTAAGTAATACATAGAAGAAAATTATTTTTCAGGACTGGTTTAAGTAAATGAAAATTAGACATAATCATGACGAATAATTGAGCGTTCGAATTATCTGCTTCATTGAAACAGTATAATTAAACCTTAGGAAACTTAAATTAGTTGGGCGTTTTAGGGCGCCATGTCACGGATAGCGCGGCTCCTCCCGCCGGAGGTTAGAGTCTTCCCTCGGGCATTGGTAAATTTGGAAAATTGTGGTAAGGTCTTATGGGACCAAACTGCTGAGGTCATCGGTCCCTAGGCTTACGCAGTACTTAATCTAACCTAAACTAACTTATGCTAAGGGCAAAACACACACACACACACATGACCGAGAGGGGACTCGAACCCCCGACGGGGAGAGCCCCGCGAACCGTGACAAGGCGCCTAGACCGTACGGCTACCCCGCGTGGCGGGCTTTGTTGTGTGTGTTGTTGGTGGCATAAGTTAGTTTAAGTAGTGTATAAGTCTAGAAAGCGATGACCTGCGCTGTTTGGTCCTTTACGAATTGACACAGATTTAAACATTTTTTAATTTAGCTCTTTCTAGGAAATATTAAAAATTATATGATAACAAGAAGGTCTAAACTCCAACAATGGTTTTACTTCATTTAGTTACTGTATCTGCAACAGGGAATTATAGAAGCAAAATAATTATAAGTAAACTTAAAAAATTTATTTTCTCTTGTTATTCTCGTATTTTTTAGGTGAGAAACAACTTTTCCAACACAAATTTCGCACACATAACAAACAAATATCTGACTACATCATGTAGGCACCACAACACAAAGAAATCACGAATCATTAACAAATCTGGAGTATGTGAACTAACAAAATTCCACTCCAGGGGGACACATGTATAAATAACACCGAAAATCGTAACAACAAATGAGTATTTAACCTCATGAAACTTCTGCTCAAAAAGCGATTCCTCAGCTAAAAAACTTAACAATAACAAGAAAAAATACAATTTAAGAACATATTTGTAACTGCTATATCTACATCTACATCCATACTCCGCAAGCCACCTGACGGTGTGTGGCGGAGGGTGCCTGGAGTACCTCTATCGGTTCTCCCTTCTATTCGTCTCGTATTGTTCGTGGAAAGAAAGATTGTCGGTATGCCTCTGTGTGGACTCTAATCTCTCTGATTTTATCCTCATGGTCTCTTCACGAGATGTACGCAGGAGGGAGCAATATACTGCTTGACTCCTCGGTGAAGGTGTGTTCTCGAAGCTTCAACAAAAGCCCATACCGAGCTACTGAGCATCTCTCTTGCAGAGTCTTTCACAGGAGTTTATCTATCATCTCCGTAACGCTTTCGCGATTACTAAATGACCCTGATAGAGGGTGTTTCCGTAAGAGGGTGCAAAAATTTAACAGGTCATAGAGTCTGTTCCACTCAACAATGTGAGGTAGGGATCCTGGAGCGGAGAAGCCAATCAAGGAGATAATAGGAATAAAATCACATTGCTGTGTACTTTTTTATTTTTATTAGTTACAGGTAAATGAAGTATCTTACAAAATGTGCAGTAACTGACGGCCATCAACCTCAATGCAAGCATGACAAGATTCTGACGCACTCTGGCAGATTCCCCTCGTCTGTTTTGAATCACATCATAGGCAGCTAAAATTCTAGCAACTAGTTCATACTCCGTATCCATTGGAGCCATACACAAGTGACTTTAGATAGCCCCATAGGAAATAATGAAGGCGATTCAGGTCAGGTGATCTCGCAGGCCATGAAATAGGGCCTCCTCCTCCAATCCAGCGACCAGGAATACACAACTGAGATGGTTGCGGACATGCACACCGACGTGAGACGGTGGTCCGTCATGTTGTATCCACATACTCCCACGGACAGCCAATGGTACTTCTCCAACAACTCAGGCAACGCTCCTTGCACGAGCCTCAAGTACCAGCGACCATTCACACAGCCAGGTAGAGGATATGGCTCGTCCTCCTCGTTTCCTTGCAGGGGATAAAGAATGTACATGTAAATAAACAGCACAGTACCTGTAAACTTGTACGCATGTTAGTTGTAAGTAAGCTGCAAAACAGTAATGCTCACAAAGTGGTAGACAAGTTTACTTCCATATTTTGTTAAGCTGGCTTCACCGGCCCCAGGTTCCCAACCTCAAATTGTTCATTGGAGCACTCTCTATGACATGTCACATTTTTGCGCTATTTTACGGAAACACCCTGCCTATCGTAGTTTTTAGGCTATATACACAAAGAAAACATGTAATACAGGCCATTGAAGATGCTTCACAAATAAAAGGAGAGAAGCGCGCATGGCAAGAAGACAAAACGCCTTTCATTCAGAAGCAAAGATTGAATAAATCTCCAATTATTTTTAAGCGACTAAGTAACGGCGAAAAATACATAGCGTGACGACACATGATAAGGTTTACAAAATCCAAGAGAAAGGCGGTCTAAGATTTATCCAGCTTTTGTTCAACTACGTCGTTGACGAAGTATGACTACTTCAGCTGTAGAGCGATAGCGGAAAGTAATCGACCAAGTTATTGTTAAAGTGAGAACCGTGAAATAACTGGGAAAGATCAAGGAAACTGTTATTGACAATCCGCACAAGAGTACGAAACCAGTCCTTTTACACTGATGTACCAAAGAAACCGGCACAGGCATGCGTATTCAATTGCAGAGATATGTAAACAGGCAGAATAAGGCGCTACGGTCGGCAACGCAGTTGTTAGATCGTTTACTGCTGCTACAATGGCAAGTTATCTAGATTTAAGTGAATTCGAACGTGGTGTAATAGTCGTCGCACGAGCGATAGGACACAGCATCACCGGGATAGAAATGATATTTTGGTTCAAAATGGTTCAAATGGCTCTGAGCACTTAACTTCTGAGGTCATCAGTCCCCTAGAACTTAGAACTACCTAAACCTAACTAACCTAAGGACATCACACACATCCATGCCCGAGGCAGGATTCCAACCTGTGACCGCAGCGGTCGCGCGGTTCCAGCCTGTAGCGCCTAGAACCGCTCGGCCACCCCGGCCGGCAAGTGGGATTTTCCCGTACGAACATTTCACTAGTGTACCGTGAATATCAGGAATCTGGTAAAACACCATATCTCCGACATTGCTGCGGCCGGAGAAAGATCCCGCAAGAACGAGGCTAACGATGACTGAGGAGAACCGTTCAACGTGACACAAGTGCAGTCCCTCCGCAAATTTCTGCTGGGCCATCAACGAGTGTCAGCGTGCGAACCATTCAACGAAACATCATCGTGTACGCTTGATGACTGGAGGTCACAAAGCTTTATGCTTCGCCTGGGCACGCCAGCACCGACATTCGACTGTCGATGACTGGAAACATGTCTCCTGGTAGACAAGTCTCGTTTCAAATTGTGTTGAGCGTACGGACGTGTACGGGTATGGAGACAGCCTTATGAAGTCATGGACCCTGCATGTCAGCAGGGTACTGTTGAAGCGGGTGGAGGCTTTGTAATAGTGTGGGGTTTGTGCACTTGGAATGATACGGGACCCCTGATACATCTAAATACGACTATAACAGGTGACACATACGTAAGCATCCTGTCTGATCACCTACATCCATTCATGTCCATTGTGCATTCCGACGGACTTGGGCAGTTCCAGCAGGACAGTGCTACGCCCCTGACGTCCAGAATTGGTACAGAGTGGCTCCAGGAACACTCTTCTGAGTTTAAATACTTCCGCTGGCCACCAGACTCCCCAGACATGAACATTATTGAGTATATCTGAGATTCCTTGCAACGTGCTGTTCACAAGAGATCTTCACCCCTCGTACTCTTACGGATTTATGGACAACGCTGCAGGATTCATGGTGTCCATAACCTCGAGCACTACTTCAGACATAAGTCGAGTCCATGCCACGTTACGTTGCGGAACATTTGCTTGCGCGCGGGGGCCCTACACGATATTAGGTATGTGTACGAGTATCTTTGGCTCTTCAATGTAGTTCCTGTATACGAGCATACATCCATCCTACTGGCTTTGTGATAATACAGCTAGTCACAGAATGCCGACGAAGCAGTCTGTGCCTCTTACTGGAACATTAACAGCAATTACAACGTTTGCTTTTCGCTGAAGAAGTGAATAAGGATGAAAACCAGGCAGACAAAACATGTCTCCCTTATCTTGCCACAAACGAGCTTGTTCATATTAGGTGGGGCATAAAGCGAATTTGGAGAGGGCTGGGAATCTTACTGCCTTCACATAAAATCTGAACAGATTTCAGTGGAAGCGAGGACATCGATCTGAACCCTCTTTGACACAGGCAGCTTTGTACAAGATCTTGAGACGCTGCGTGTACATCGTAACGTACATGATCATTCCGAAGGATTGAGGATCGAACGTAAGACTTGTTACTCGTAGATTTACCACAGTTCTTAAAAGTGTTGATTTCGGCTTTGATTATCACAAAGCTTTTAACAATGGGAGAAATAAGAGGAAAAACAACTACGTTCAAAATGCATGTGCAGGCAGAATGAGAGCTAGAAGGTCTGTGTGAGAAGTGTTTGCCGTTTCGGATTTTATAGACTGAGAGGAAAAAACTTAGAAAGGAAAATGAAGCAGAAAAGTATCTTGGAAAGATGTGATGGCGGGGCGTAGATAAAGTGGTAGTTTGTCTGTGACGGGATGAGCTACGGCGGCTGTTCAGTGCATCACATCAGTTGGGTGGCTCCTACCTCTATCAGGAACAGCTGAAACACGGATGTGTCGAGCGCGGGTCCAAGGCACGAGTGCAGAACGGCCGACTTCTGGGTCCGTGTTAATGTGCTGGCGGGCAAGTCGAGGGGTTCGTTGAAGAGCACACGCGTGGCTTCAGGGAGCTGCTTTCAGCGTATAATGCAGAAAATGCCTCAGAAGTAAAGCTCCGTGCTGCTTCTCCATGTTATCGCTGCTCTGCTAACGAACTAACAGGTTTCTACCCCTGTTCGTGTTTCTACCTCTACGAGAGGTACTCATGATCTTTTAATCATCACCTAAAAGAAATAAATGTACCTGATTTTATGTTTGTTTTGCAGGTCCGCAGACCTGGCAGACACTGAGATTCACTCTCCTCGGTACCGCAGCATGCCGCTAGAGGAAGCAAAAGAAAATGGCGCCGTCCGTCGCTAAGGTGAAGTATCGTGGGGTAATTCGTTTTCGGTAGCAGAGGAAATTTTTGCAACTGCGTCAGGTTAATCCAGAAGATTTGTTTAGTACTGTATTTCCAACGTGTTCCTTATTTTGTGCGGTAAGCTCACGTCTTATCTATTCTGCCATTTATTATTCCTCTTTGAGAGGTGATACTGAAACTTCTTCATTAAAATTTTACTTAAACTGCTGAGTTAAATCGAATGCAAGTGAATGTACTTTCTTTTTACTTATTCTTATCATGCCAACAAAGACCCACAATATTCTAGCGCAACGCAATCTGACAGCTCAAAAAAAGGATAACCTGACTTCAAATAATTAATTCAAAAGCATGGCCCTGACAAAAAAGAAATCTTAACAATAACCTATACATTTCATTAAGCACTTACCTCACAAAAATCTTCATTATGTGAACTACTGGAATACAGCGAGCGTCAATACTGCCAGATAAATAAGAGATTCTAACTACTAAAGCCACTAACTACTAATAGGTGTGTGCTTAGCAAAGGAAAGATTTTGTTGCAAACCAAATAATGTATTTTTAGCTTAATAATGTGACATCCAGTTCAGACACAAATATAAATCGTCATTGACATCCAGTACAAAGGTATATAATCTTGAATAATATTCAACCTCCAAGTCGAACATGTACAGATCGTTAGCCTACGCTAACACTTCAGACCTGTACCCTCCATCAATGCTAACTTCCCATATCTAACATCCATCACTGATGACCGTTCACCTCCAACTGCCCAACAGTACTTCTTCCATCACTGCTGGCGACCAGCTTCCAACTGCCCAACACTACTGGCGATTAACTTCCAACGAGTCCAATCAACCACAGAGTCTCTTACAAAGAAACCGCAGTCAGATATTCAATGCAAAGCGCTACAGAGCGCTGCCAACACAGAAGCAGGACACTTACAATACCAATCACTGAGGAAGTACTGAAACTACCATCAGAATGCTGCAACGAAAATGTGGATCGGGAGAGGGGCATATAGAAGAAGAGATTATGATAACTTTTTTACATATTCCCGACACACTGTCAGAAACTGTACCAGTATACAAACGGTAAACGTAAACATGAGTAGATAATCTGCTGTTTTTTTAATGTTTTATAACAGTGAGGACTGTTTTATTCTTTGTTTCAGTCTGTAATATCTCTACTTTATTATTTACGCTATCTTTATTTTTTAGATATCTTTTACGTTGTGAGTTCATTAAGAAGCAAAAAATATGAAACACTGTATGCCGGGGGCACCCTTGTCAGTGCTGGCCCCAAGTTGCATAAGTTCAAGGTTCATCAGTGACCTTAACTTTGAATCTTCGACACATTCGGAATGAGCGTAACGACAGCATGCCAGGGGTACGGGGCTGCTTATATATATTAAGGTTGCTCTCAATACGAAACGTTTGCTATCAAATCGAAAAAAAATTTTCCTAATATTCTCTTGCACTGGAATATTTTGATCATAGGATGGTACTGCGTACCGGAACCGGTAGTCAGTAGGCAAGCATAAAATTTCTACTGTGGAGTAGAACATATATTTTTGCTAACCGGGTTCCGCTTGCTGAAACAAGTAATTGACTTTTAGATGTCCTTTTCTGTTCAATCACTAGGCTACAACGTCCCGCAAAAGTAATATCAGATACGGACCACAAAAAGGTGATTCTCCATTTTAAAAAATGCCTAATGTCATATGCTGTCTGTATCTAACCTGCTGGATCGTTGTACTAATTCTGAATGCGTGGCTTCGAACCCCGCTTGGCGATTTCCCAAGTCTACAATCAATACAGTCACTCCGTAACAGCCTACATCTCCGGCTAATTAGGTTTTTCTCTATGACCTGTACCTAAAGTCCCTAGTCTGCGGGATAAGCCGCGCGGGGTAGCCGTGCGGTCTGGGGCGGCTTGCCACGGTTCGCGCGGTTCCCCCCGTCGGAGGTTCGAGTCCCCCTTTGGGTGTGTGTGTGTGTGTGTGTGTGTGTGTGTGTGTGTGTGTGTGTGTGTGTGTGTGTGTGTGTGTGTCTGTTGTCCTTACTGTAAGTTTAAGTTCAATTAAGTAGTGTTTAAGCCTAGGGTACGATGACCTCAGCAGTTTGGTCCCACAGGACTTACCAAAAATTTCCAAATTTTTTTGAAGGGAAAAGGCGTCTACTACGAAGAATAATGCAAAGTCGAGAGAAGTAGATGAAGTTACAACCGAATCGCCACTGCTTAGCACTGAAGCAATGACGATTAGAAACAAAGTCGTATATTTTTAAGGAGTAAAATACAAGGAGAGGAAGGCTATTTACAATTTGTACAGAAACTAAATGGCAGTTTTAAGAGTCGAGGGGCATGAAAGGGAAGCAGTGGTTGGGAAGGAAGTGAGACAGGGTTGTAGCCTCTCCCCGATGTTCTTCAATCTGTATATTGAGCAAGTAGTAAAGGAAACAAAAGTAAAATTCGGAGTCGGTATTAAATCCATGGAGAAGAAATAGAAACTTTAAGGATCGCCGATGACATTGTAATTCTGTCAGAGACAGCAAAGGACTTGGTAGAGAAGTTGAACGGAATGGACAGTGTCTTGAAAGGAGGATATAAGATGAACATCAACAAAAGCAAAACTAGGATAATGGAATGTAGTCAAGTTAACTCGGGTGATGCTGAGAGAATTAGATTAGGAAATGAGACACTTAAAGTAGTAAAGGAGTTTTGCTATATGGGGAGCAAAATCACAGATGATGGTCGAAGTAGAGAGGATATAAAATGTAGACTGGCAATGGCAAGGAAAGCGTTTGTGAAGAAGAGAAATTTGTTAACATCGAGTATAGATTTAAGTGCCAGGAAGTCGTTTCTGAAAGTATCTGTAGGGAGTGTAGCCATGCATGCAAGTGAAACGTGCACGATAAATACACTCCTGGAAATGGAAAAAAGAACACATTGACACCGGTGTGTCAGACCCACCATACTTGCTCCGGACACTGCGAGAGGGCTGTGCAAGCAATGATCACACGCACGGCACAGCGGACACACCAGGAACCGCGGTGTTGGCCGTCGAATGGCGCTAGCTGCGCAGCATTTGTGCACCGCCGCCGTCAGTGTCAGCCAGTTTGCCGTGGCATACGGAGCTCCATCGCAGTCTTTAACAGTGGTAGCATGTCGCGACAGCGTGGACGTGAACTGTATGTGCAGTTGACGGACTTTGAGCGAGGGCGTATAGTGGGCATGCGGGAGGCCGGGTGGACGTACCACCGAATTGCTCAACACGTGGGGCGTAAGGTCTCCACAGCACATCGATGTTGTCGCCAGTGGTCGGCGGAAGGTGCACGTGCCCGTCGACCTGGGACCGGACCGCAGCGACGCACGGATGCACGCCAAGACCCTAGGATCCTACGCAGTGCCGTAGGGGACCGCACCGCCACTTCCCAGCAAATTAGGGACACTGTTGCTCCTGGGGTATCGGCGAGGACCATTCGCAACCGTCTCCATGAAGTTGGGCTACGGTCCCGCACACCGTTAGGCCGTTTTCCGCTCACGCCCCAACATCGTGCAGCCCGCCTCCAGTGGTGTCGCGACAGGCGTGAATGGAGGGACGAATGGAGACGTGTCGTCTTCAGCGATGAGAGTCGCTTCTGCCTTGGTGCCAATGATGGTCGTATGCGTGTGTGGCGCCGTGCAGGTGAGCGCCACAATCAGGACTGCATACGACCGAGGCACACAGGGCCAACACCCGGCACCACGGTGTGGGGAGCGATCTCCTACACTGGCCGTACACCTCTGGTGATCGTTGAGGGGACACTGAATAGTGCACGGTACATCCAAACCGTCATCGAACCCATCGTTCTACCATTCCTAGACCGGCAAGGGAACTTGCTGTTCCAACAGGACAATGCACGTCCGCATGTATCCCGTGCCATCCAACGTGCTCTAGAAGGTGTAAGTCAACTACCCTGGGCAGCAAGATCTCTGGATCTGTCCCCCATTGAGCATGTTTGGGACTGGATGAAGCGTCGTCTCACGCGGTCTGCACGTCCAGCACGAACGCTGGTCCAACTGAGGCGCCAGGTGGAAATGGCATGGCAAGCCGTTCCACAGGACTACATCCAGCATCTCTACGATCGTCTCCATGGTAGAATAGCAGCCTTCATTGCTGCGAAAGGTGGATATACACTGTACTAGTGCCGACATTGTGCATGCTCTGTTGCCTGTGCCTATGTGCCTGTGGTTCTGTCAGTGTGATCATGTGATGTATCTGACCCCAGGAATGTGTCAATAAAGTTTCCCCTTCCTGGGACAATGAATTCACGGTGTTCTTATTTCAATATCCAGGAGTATAGTTCGGGCAAGAAGAGAATAGATGCTTTCGAAATGTGGTGCTACAGAAGAATGCTGAAGGTTAGATGGGTAGATCACATACCTAATGAGAAGTATTGAATAGAATTGGGGAGAAAAGCAATTTGTGGCGCCGGCCGTTGGTGACCTAGCGATTCTAGGCGCTTCAGTCCGACTGCTACGGTCGCAGGTTCGAATGCTGCCTTGGGCATGGATGTGTGTGTTGCCCTTAGGTTAGTTAGATTTAAGTAGTTCTAAGTTCTACGGGACTGATGACCTCGGATGTTAAGTCTCATAGTGCTAAGAGCCATTTGAACCAAATTTGTGGCACAAGTTGACTAGAAGAAGGGATCGGTTGGTAGGACATGTTCTGAGGCATCAAGGGATCACCAATTTAGTATTTGAGGGCACCGTGGAAGGTAATAATCTTAGAGGGAGACCAAGAGATTAATACACTAAGCAGATTCAGAAGGATGTATGCTCCCGCACGTACTGGGAGATGAAGCAGCTTGCACAGGATAGAGTAGCATGGAGAGCTGCATCAAACCAGTCTCTGGACTGAAGACCACAACAACATTACACAAACTAGTTTTTAACTAACAGTAATTAGTGGAAAAATTGGGATAAAGGTTTCAAATATGTCATTAATGAAAGGGACCAACGGTCGTCAGTTCCTCACCGGAAGAAGAATAATTAAACTCAGAATGAATTTTATACTCGTAAGCAATCTTACGTAAGAACAGTTATTGGCGTCATAACGTAGGAACAGTACCTAACGCACACTTTCAAGTACGTCACACCACACGTTACAGTAGTCAAATAATAATCAAATAGCAAACACATACAACATATCATATTAATTTTCAAACATCAATTAAAGTAAGATTGTTTACTGGCTGTGGACAGAAACCTTTTGTTACGTTACTCACAGTAAAGCTGACTGTCGTAATTGTACCAAGCAGAAAGATTGTTTGAATTTATTCATTGGCAAGGACTATATTTTACCTAGAAATTACTCTCATGTTTCTTCATAATAAAAGTTATAACTTATGCCACAAGGTATAAATTGGAAACTGTGCTTTGACAGTGAAATTCAGTGTCCAAGTTACGTAAAGTTTTACTACAAATGTTTTATTATGAAAGTTACTCTATTTTTAGCAAATGAATTAATACTGGCTTTTGCATCTTTCTGACATTATTCATACTACAGCCAAAGATTTCATTATTAAGTAATTGTCCAAAAGTTGGAAAAATTATGTTTTGATAATGTAATAAATTAATGTTTACTTCATTTTCAGTTCATTTTCTGATTATCTCTGTTCATACAAAGGGATAAGATGGGTACTACTTGGATAATGGGTTAAGAAAATTATTTATGTGACAATATGCACGAAAACAATGTTATTTAAGCAAAAAATTTCCAACTACGCTTGTCAGTCTATTACACTTGTAGTTATAAAAAGTCTAGATCTTACTTCACTTTATGATGCCGTTGGTTTGTCGAGCGGTTTCATTTAGCGGTAAAACAGGGCACACGTTGATCTTCTTGCCATACCATAGCCAAGAACAAGGGCTCCAAATGGCTCTGAGCACTATGGGACTTAACATCTGAGGTCATCAGTCCGCTAGAACTTAGTACTACTTAAACCTAACTAACCTAAAGACATCACATACATCCATGCCCGAGACAGGATTCGAACCTGTGACCGTAGAAGCCGCGTGGTTCCGGACTGAAGCGCCTAGAACCGCTCGGCCACAGCGGCCGGCTAACAAGGGCAGACAGTACTCTTGGTGTTATGTGAATTATTCTTGCTGCATTTGTACTGTGCCCAACCCAATAAGTGCCATAACCTTAGCTTGCCCACATTAAACATCCGCCAAAACAGTCATTTCAGTTTTCACTGCTCCGCACCTTCGCACAGCCACACCGTCGAATACACGCAGCCAACGGCTCCAATCGTCTCCTTGCGACTTCGAACTGCTACTTTCATGGCGCACACGCACGTCCAGCGATAATGCACTTACAATTTATTACACTCTTTTTCTCTGACTATGCCAGCGTGTCTACTTACAAAATGTTAACATTCCGTGGGTATTCTTTTTCATAAATAACAAATATCATTTGTAACTTGACAACATATTCACAAGAATAATATTCAGCACAACTAATAGAACAAACTTCGTGAAACATGTAGAAAATGTACGATCACCCACAGAGTTGTTGTGTTATATGTGTACTGCGCTCCTCCGCCCGGCAGCATTCATCGAGAGTGATTATGGAATATCGGAGTATTAAACTCTTGCATGGTTAAAAGATGAAGCCAGTTGCTGTGTTTCGGCACCATGATCGGCGCTTCAACGTCTAGTAACCCCGTACACTTTCCAACGTGCTGGAAAAATCAACGATTACCGCCTTACCGAGGAACGGCGTAGTAATTTCTTTCCGTACCCGTGTTTTGTGTACCGAAAACTGGAAGGCCGGTTTGTAATTTTCCCGTTCACTGGCGCAAGAGGGACACCTTGTTTACTGGCGCCAGACGGCCGTGAGTTTCCGTACACGTCACTGACGATGCAGCATCTGTACAGGCGCGTCGCAGGCGGATGAAATCCGCCTCCGGAACGCAGACAGCACCTTTAAATCCGGCATTATTCATAAGGCAGTCCACCACTAGGCGAGCTTGGAATGTTCCTTGCGAACATACCGATGGCACTGATCGTATCTTACAAGTACGGACAGGAGAAACGATGCATCCACAAGGAGCCACGTGCCGTCGGTCACATAGAAATCATACGTCACACAAATTACGACGTGGGCCAGCGATAGAAGTCCGCAAGCGGCTGAACTTCTCTTTTACGGAATTCCAACACAGAAACTCCAGGTGGGACTACATAACGGATTTGACACAGCCGAAGAAGAATTCGACACCCTCAGTGACTGTGCTCAGTGGCACCGAGGTATAACATTGTAAGTGGGCTGTTTAGGTTTTGATGTTGGTAACGCCACGTAGCCCTCTGTACGAAAATCACTGACTATGCTGTGTGAAGTCTGGGGCTGGTTTGCATTGTTGGAATATTCACTATTGTAGTGTTGGGAAGTTGGATGTAAACAGCGCGCAGCGTTGTGCAGTTGGAGGTGAGCCGCCAGCAGTGGTGGATGTGGAGAGAGACATGACTCAATTTTGAGAACGGACGATCTGGGTGTGTGTCCGTTGGAAAAAGGAAATTTTTAATACTGGATGTCATGAACTGATATACACTCCTGGAAATTGAAATAAGAACACCAAGAATTCATTGTCCCAGGAAGGGGAAACTTTATTGACGCATTCCTGGGGTCAGATACATCACATGATCACACTGACAGAACCACAGGCACATAGACACAGGCAACAGAGCATGCACAATGTCGGCACTAGTACAGTGTATATCCACCTTTCGCAGCAATGCAGGCTGCTATTCTACCATGGAGACGATCGTAGAGATGCTGGATATAGTCCTGTGGAACGGCTTGCCATGCCATTTCCACCTGGCGCCTCAGTTGGACCAGCGTTCGTGCTGGACGTGCAGACCGCGTGAGACGACGCTTCATCCAGTCCCAAACATGCTCAATGGGGGACAGATCCGGAGATCTTGCTGGCCAGGGTAGTTGACTTACACCTTCTAGAGCACGTTGGGTGGCACGGGATACATGCGGACGTGCATTGTCCTGTTGGAACAGCAAGTTCCCTTGCCGGTCTAGGAATGGTAGAACGATGGGTTCGATGACGGTTTGGATGTACTGTGCACTATTCAGTGTCCCCTCGACGATCACCAGAGGTGTACGGCCAGTGTAGGAGATCGCTCCCCACACCATGATGCCGGGTGTTGGCCCTGTGTGCCTCGGTCGTACGCAGTCCTGATTGTGGCGCTCACCTGCACGGCGCCAAACACGCATACGACCATCATTGGCACCAAGGCAGAAGCGACTCTCATCGCTGAAGACGACACGTCACCATTCGTCATCTCCATTCACGCCTGTCGCGACACCACTGGAGGCGGGCTGCACGATGTTGGGGCGTGAGCGGAAGACGGCCTAACGTTGTGCGGGACCGTAGCCCAGCTTCATGGAGACGGTTGCGAATGGTCCTCGCCGATACCCCAGGAGCAACAGTGTCCCTAATTTGCTGGGAAGTGGCGGTGCGGTCCCCTACGGCACTGCGTAGGATCCTAGGGTCTTGGCGTGCATCCGTGCGTCGCTGCGGTCCGGTCCCAGGTCGACGGGCACGTGCACCTTCCGCCGACCACTGGCGACAACATCGATGTACTGTGGAGACCTCACGCCCCACGTGTTGAGCAATTCGGCGGTACGTCCACCCGGCCTCCCGCATGCCCACTATACGCCCTCGCTCAAAGTCCGTCAACTGCACATACGGTTCACGTCCACGCTGTCGCGGCATGCTACCACTGTTAAAGACTGCGATGGAGCTCCGTATGCCACGGCAAACTGGCTGACACTGACGGCGGCGGTGCACAAATGCTGCGCAGCTAGCGCCATTCGATGGCCAATACCGCGGTTCCTTGTGTGTCCGCTGTGCCGTGCGTGTGATCATTGCTTGTACAGCCCTCTCGCAGTGTCCGGAGCAAGTATGGTGGGTCTGATACACCGGTGTCAATGTGTTCTTTTTTCCATTTCCAGGAGTGTATATATATATTGAAAGGATACAGTACCGCCTGACATTGAAAATAGGTACAAAATTCTTCATTATTCTTGTCAGAACAAAATGTTTTTTGTAATAATAACCAGTGTAGGAGAGAATGGCAATTTATTTGTTTAATTGATCACATGTGCACTCCCACAAAATAAATCCCTACATGCAATATGGTGAGATCTGCGAAATGAATGATGTATGGTCTTGTGCTAACCACAGATGGTGAATGTGCAATATATGATCATCTTTGAGACGATCCTTTGGTCACCTTTGGAGGAACCAAAGATATGAAATTTACCTGAGCTTTGAGCGCCTGAAATGTGGCTGACTAATGGGTAACATGGTCTTCCCCCACCTCGACGGAGGTGCGAGATGACCTGAAGAACGGCCATGTTTCAGCACTCTGCCGATGGACCTAGTGTTGGTAAGACCTGTCTTAGGTGTGCTCCGTAAAGACAAAAGAGTGGAGACATGGTATGCATGTGAAATACTTAAGAGTAGTTTGTAATAATAATTTCTCTATTTCAGGAACTTTCGTGGGGAGAATTATATGTCAGGCAGGAAATATTAAGGGGATCGTAGAAATCTTCGGAAGTGACCAACGGTCACAATGAAACCACTTGTAGCAATAAGTTGAAATACTTCCGAGTGCTTAAGTTAAGCTGAATTACTAGCGTGTGTAATATAAGTTGGAAATATTTAAGAAACGGCGCGTGCAGGAAATGAAATTAGAGAGGAGTACTTCCACGTGGTGAGTACTGTGTGAGTCTCAATCTGTGTATGAGACCAAGGATAAAGAGAAGTACTCGTCCATGGTAGCAGTTGAGGACTCGCGTGTGTGATGAATGTCTTCTTAATATTACTTTGCGTGTTATGCTTCCGTGTGACGCTTGATTCAAACTATAATACTCTGAGAGAGAAGCAAGGTGAGTCAGCCGTCTATCCAGCAACGCCACTTGGCTTGCATTGCACAGGAAGACGTGCATGTATTTTCCAGAGTTCGTAGTACGAAAGAAAAGTTACGAAGTGGGGCAGTGTCGTGTGAAACTGGGATAAATACTAATTGAAGTGGGAAAGCTGAAAGTGATGTGATTATAACGTTGTGACTATTTCATGAAATTTTTGTATGTGTGATTGGCATGGGAGAATAACAAGATAGTTTCAGAGGCAGTGGGTTATGCATGTTTCTTTTTGCACCACTCGGTCTGGAGGAAAGTTTCGTGATGATGGGTGTGAGAACCGAAGTGTGAGATATAGCAAAAGATCCACCATCCTATCTAGAAAGTCCACTGTAGCGTTAAATAATTACGAGACCATAAGAAAGAGAATCACCAAATATAAAGCCATGCCCACTGGGAGGAATTTCTCATGTGTTATTGTTGTAGGTTATAGAATTTGTGTGTTTAGGTTGTAGAATTTATCGGAATAAATAAGATAGTGAAAAGAAAAAGATTGGTGGCCTTTTCCTTCGAATAGTATGTTCTCATTATTCCCAGAATTTATAATGTGTACGCCATTCATATTCAATGTGATGGCCACGTGTTCATCAAAGCCGTTAAATAAGAAAGAAAATGTGGTATTGCCAGTACATAGTGAACAGTCAGAGTTGTGTAAATTACTGTCAGAGGTGCGTTTCCGTTTCCGTTGCGCAGTATTCAAATAGGAGAATAACTTGTAACTTAATTGTGAGTACTAGAGTTCATGTTACTCGATAAATAAGAATGAGTCCACTCGCTTGGCAGACCATTCATCTTGCAGGCCTGGCTGCTTGATGCCACAGTATGAGAAAGGCATGTGGATGCCTACATATATATATATATATATATATATATATATATATATATATATATATATATATATTACGACTTTTGAACACTATTAAGGTAAATACATTGTTTGTTCTCTACCAAAATCCAAAATCTTTCATTTGCTAACTATGTCTATCAATAGTTAGTGCTTTCAGTAGTTAGAATCTCTTATTTAGATGGCAGTATTGGCGCCGTCCGGGGTGGACGAGCGGTTTTAGGCGCTACAGTCTGGAACCGCGCGACCGCTACGGTCGCAGGTTCGAATCCTGCCTCGGGCATGGATGTGTGTGATGTCCTTAGGTTAGTTAGGTTTAAGTAGTTCTAAGTTTTAGGGGACTGCTGACCTCAGAAGTTAAGTCCCATAGTGTTTGGAGCCATTTGAACTATTTGGCAGTATTGGCGCTCGCTGTGTTGCAGTAGTTCGAGTAACGAAGATTTTTGTGAGGTAAGTGATTCATGAAAGGTATAGGTTATTGTTAGTCAGGGCCATTCTTTTGTGGGGATTACTGAAAGTCAGATTGCGTTGGGTTAAAAAAATATTGTCTGTCAGTTTAATGTTCTTCAGAATAATTTATGGGAGAAATGTCTGAGTACGTTTAGTTTTGTTCAGCTATTTGAAAATCAAATAACATAAGAGGTTTACCAGCACAGTCATTCATAATTTTTCTAAGGGGATGTTTCAATATCTCTGTACGCAAGGATTGTGCCGTCAGTGATTCATCTGCCACGGCCACTGGGGATCAGATGGTGCTCGGTAGGTCTCTCTATGCGCCCTGTGTTTCAACTCTGCAGGTAGCGGCTGTGCTGAGTTTAGAGGTGAACAGTGTTTACTGCATTCATTCAGGGGTACAACCGTGCGCCACCTACGAGTACGTACTCCTGCTGAATACCTTCAGCCTTTTGAACAGCGCTGCACTGTGGGCCTGCCCGAAGCTGGACGGACGTATCGACAGATTGCGTGACATGTTGGTCACGACGAATCGGTGGTGTGTTGCTGCTTTAATTGGTGATCTGTGGATCATTCCCGTTCCTAGAGACCAGGTTCTGGTCACCTGCGTAGTACATACGCTCAGCAGGATCGGCGCAGTGTGAGAGTAGCAGCGGCCGACGGAACATCACCCTGAGAAGAAACCTACTGCAGCCGATATGTCGCCAGCGACCGTTGGGAACCGTCCAGTTCAGCGGCAGATGTTGACTAGCGGAAGTAGCGGTTGCAGGAGCAGCAGCAGTCTGATATGGAGTAATTTAGCTTACTTCGTGTCTTTTTCACGTACTTCTGTGAGGAAGTGAACTATATCTGTGTACGAGGGGCGTTTGAAAAGTCCGTGCAAAGTCCGAGAGATGGCACCACCGGCGCGTATCGAAGTCATGTTTAGTTAGTAGCATCTTTCGAAAGAACCCCCACCAAGTTTCAGCCAAATTGGTCTGTTTCTTTGTGTTCGGCATTTGTGTGAATCAAGGATGTCGAGTGATTGTCAAAAATGGATGAAAAATAATATTGTGTGATGATTAAACATTGCTTTATGAAAGGCAAAACGCCTCAGGAGACTTAAGAGAAGCTTGATAAACATTACGGTGACTCTGCACCTTCGATTAGAACAGTTTCTGAGTGGTTTCAAAATTTTTGGAGTGGCCATACGGGCACAAGTGATGCTGAACGTTCTGGACGCCCTGTGGAGGTTACGACTCTAGAAATCATTGATAAAATACTGAATGACAGAAGAGTTAAGGTGCGTGAGATTGCTAGTGCTGTGGGCATCTCGAATGAACGGGTCCATAATATTTTGGATAAATATTTGGACCTGATAAAGCTATCCGCAAGTTTGGTTCCGCAGTTCCTCACGCTTGACCAAAAACGGAATCGTGTGAAGTGTTGCAAGGATGGTTTGCAGCTGTTCAGGAAGAATCCGCAGGACTTTAAGCGTCGTTTCGTCACTGTGGATGAAACATGGATACGTTGCTTCACTCCTGAGACCAAACAACGATCTAAACCATGGGACAATCTGCACGAAAAAAAGTGAAGACCATTCCTTCGGCCGGAAAGATTATGGCGACTGTCGTTTGGGATTCACAAAGGATAATCCTCATCGACTATCTGGAAAAAGGTAAAACTATTACAGGTGCATATTATTCATCGTTATTGGACCGTTTGAAAACCGGGCTGCAAGGAAAACGCCGGTGATTGGAGTGCAAAAAAGTCCTTTTCCATCACGACAATGCACCAGCACACCTCAGCAGTTCTAGTTGCAAAATTTATGGAAACAGGATTCCAACTCTTTTTCACATCCCTCCTATTCTCCAGACTTGGTTTCCTCAGACTACTATTTGTTCCCCAATTTGAAGAAATGGTTGGCTGGACAAAAATTTTATTCAAACTAATAGCTATTTTGCAGACTTGGACAATTCCTATTATTCGGAAGGGATCAACAAATTAGAACACCGTTCGACGAACTGTATAAATCTAAAAGGAGACTACGTTGAAAAATAAAAAAGGTTTACCCCAAACACGTAAGTAGTTTTTATTTTTGCACGTGCTTTTAAGACGCCCCTCATATGTTACAGTGTACGCTAGTGTTTAGCAAATTACTCTTAAGTTTTGGTTTTTGTGTAAATTTTAGTGCATACCCGTGTCTGAGGAGGACTCTTCGTGTAATTTTCCGCCATTAGAAGAGCCACGTGGCGCCTTTACGTTTAAATCTCGTGTTACTGCACAGAATATAGTTTAGATCAGTACACTGGAGTTTGCATATTTATTTTCTGCATTAGCTTTTAGGTAAGCAGAGTTTCTACTAAAAAGTAACTGTTGACACATCCATTGACAGTAGAGAAATTTACATTTGTTTTAAGAGGCTGTGGTCCTTGCGGTCTCAGGCTACCGTGATAACAATGGTGCAGAGCAGATTTTCGTTCTATTTCGCACTCATTCCAACCTCACAGCGTCTCAGTTTGCTTTGTAAGTTAATCTCGACTGCTTTATTTCTATTTCTTGGGACTTTATATCTATTTTACACATAGTACGATATTGCTAGGGACTGTGCTTGTTGTGAGCGTACGCAAGGAGAGTTGGCTGTTGAACGTAAACAGCTGGAAGGTTTACGAAAAGAAGTGTTATAACTAGTTGAGTGAACCAATGTATCGGAAGACTGACAAAGACGCCATATAGTGAAAGTGGAAAGAAAAACGCCGGCGTTCCTGAATTATTCTTCAATTCCGGAAGAAGTGGCTGAAAGACCTCATAGTTCTGTGGCACTCAGGTTATAAGGTCTTCCGAAGATTCATAAAAAGGAGGAAAAGAGGTTCCGTTACTGCCGATCGTCAGTAATATCGACGCCCACGTATGATTTGGCGATACATCTCGCCTATCTACTGAAGTGTGCGCGTAATGTTCGCAACTCTGCATACTTTATTAATAGACTGAAGTCACTTCACCTCAAAGAAACTGACTTATTAGTGAGCTTCGATGTTATATCACTTTTCACTGAGGTTCATCTTATGGACTCTCTGTCACTCATCATCAATAAGTTCACAGTCGATGTAACAGGAATTTTTTCATCATGTCCTTTCCTCAACCAACTTTTTATGTGATGATGATGAGGTCCCATACTCCGCAGAGCGTAGGGTACGATGCGGCAGACCCGCACCGCTGACTAGGCAAGGTCGTAGCTGGGGTGGTTTGCCACTGCCTTCCTCCGACCGTAATGAGAATGAATGATGATGATGACGACGACACAACACCTAGTCATCTCGAAGCAGGGACAAATCCCTTACCCCGCCGCGAATCGAACCCGGGAGCCTATGCGCGGGAAGCGAGAACGCTACGCAAGACCACGAGCTGCGGACACTTTTTATGTAACAACAATTATTTTTTAGCAAACTAACGGTGTTGATACGGGCAGTCCTCTCTCCCCTCCGGTAGTAAACTTTTTAAAGGAAGACTTTGAGGAAAGGGCACTTGATTCGGCAGAAGTTAATCAGAAAGTCTTCTTCCGATATGTAGATGACACTTTTGCAGTGTGGCCCCATGGTGAAGTACAACTGTGACACATCGGAATTCAATCCACAAGAACATCCAATTTACGATGGACATAGAGAAGAATGGTTGCTTACCTTTTTTGGACGTCTTGGTTAGTAGGAAAGGGGATGGGTCATCAGAGCATTCTGTCTACCGTGAGTCCACATATTGACTTCTGTCTGCAAGCGTCGAGCTGCCATCACCCTTCACGAACTACCGGCGTCCTTAGAATGTTGGTGCACCGCGTTCACGTTGTTTCTGATGTAGACAGCCTTACAAAACAGCTAGAACATCTGAAGCCCTTGCTCAAAGGTAATGGTTACTCTCCACGTCATATTATTCTAGCGCAAAGGAGAAAGAAACATGACCACCCACAAAATCAAGAAGATAAATAGCTGTTCAAGTCTAGGAAGATCGTTCCGTACGTCGGCAGCCTTTCGCCCAAAGCAGTCAGGATCCTAAAGAAACATCAACTTGAAGTAATCTTCCGGCCACCGGCGGAAATCAGTGCTCTTCTCTGTTCGGTATAGAACGATCTGGGACTGCAGAAGCACGGGATTTACAAAATTACTTGCCAGTGTGGCAAAGCTTACGTAGTTCAGACGGCACGCACAGTGCATAAAGGGGCATTGAACATGAGTGCCACATTCGCTTTTCTCAGCCCAGTAAGTCGGCCGTAACTGATCATTGTATTACCACAGGACACTCTACGGATTATTCTGCCACAAAAATGTTGGCCCCAGCGAGACCCTTTTGGGATTCAGTGATCAAAGAATCTGTGAAAATATTTCTAGCACAAAATCTTATAAATAGTGATGGCAGCTTGGGTGACGGTGATCTCTCTAATTTCTTCTGAGAGAAAACGTTTTATTCATAATGATACATCTGCCATCTGACGTTTGTTTTTAGTGACTCGAACACGCTTTCCGACAAAGGGCGGACACGTATTTTCACCTGTACACATGAGCCCGCGCGTCAAATGTGCAACAGTATTTGCAGAGGGCTTGGACTTCTATAGAGAACGCTTCTGTGATGGCCACCGATGCGCATCCGTCTCCACGCCAATTTTTGCTATAAAGCCGACACCGTGAACTAGCAGTCTCAGATCCTCGAGTCCATCCTCTCCCGCCATATTCATCACCACCTTTACCAGCACTACCTTCTTCCTCTTACTCAGTGTGGCTTCCGGCCCTCCTTCTCAGCCGATGAGCAGTACCTTAACCTTACCAAACTCCTGTCCCTTCAACTTAACTCCCGTCCCTCTGCTATCTTTGTTTCCCTCAACATCCAGAACGCCTACGACCATGTCTGGCATCCCATGCTCCTCCTCAAACTCCAGACCTAGCTCTCCCCATCAATTTCGTCTGTCTCGTTGCTCCCTTCCTCTTCCATCGTCCCTCCTATGTTACTGTCCACAATACCAATTCCTGTAATTTCTATCCCACCACCAAATTGCCCTAAGGCCCCATCATTTCCCCTCTCCTCTATCTCCTGTATACTGCTGATACGCCCAAACTTCGCCCACCTGCTCATCTCCAATTTGCTGACGACACGGCCTTCCCAGCCCTTTCTCCTACCCTTCAATAGTCCCAGCGTACCCTTCAAACCCACCTCGACCAGTTCACCCTCTGGTGCAACCAATGGTCCCTTTGCATCAACCCTTCCAAGACCCAGGCAATCATCATATGTCAGGCTACCTGCTCCTTCTGGCTCCATGATTTTACCTCACCCTATCCACCTCACTTCTACTCTAAAATACCTCGGCCTCACTCTTCAGTGCCACCTCACCTGGAGTCCCATTTTCTTACAATCCAACACAAAGCCCATAAGAGACTCTGCCTCCTGAAACTCCGTCAGGCTGGATATGGGGACTGCATCCTTCCACCATCCTTCACACCTACAATTCCTTGATATGACCCATTCTTTGTTATGCCAGCGTTGCTTGGATTTCCGCCCCCCCAGATTCTATAAAGCCCTCCTAATCCTAGAATGCCATGCACTACACCTCGCCTTCCGTATCCACCTTCCATCCCCCATGTACATCCTCTATGACCTCATCCCCTTCCCCCACATTCTTCAAACACATTCACACCCTGTACATCATACACTGACTCGATCCCCCCCACCCTCTGGTGTCCCCCTTCCTCCCTTCCCCCACCCTGTTGCCGCACCTTTATTGTTGTGTCCCACCCTCTCTCCATTTACACACCCTCCACCTCCTTTCCCAATGCAAGTTCCAGAGCCTACCCCTCCTGGATGATGGGCTTCCCATTGACATCTACCCCTCCAACCACCTTCCTACTCCTCATCCTCAGGGCTCCCTCTCCCTTCTTCTTTCCTTTCCCTGTGTGGCTTTCCCCCCTCCTACACCCCATCCCTTTCCTGTGCCCCCCCCCACCACAATCTGTCTCTCTGCACTCCCTCCTGCCTTGCTTTATCCCTTCATATCCCACCCGGCCGTCTCCTGCCTCTTGCTATGTCCCCCCACCCTTTATTTCCTTTTCTCACCCCCTCCCCTCCAGCACTCCCCCCCTCTTGCACCTTCGTCTCGCCTCTTTCTCCCCCCTCTCAGGCCTCCCATCCGTCGGCAGGTCCCTACCAGCCGTTTTTATCTCTTTGTGTGTGCTCTGTCACTTCCGGCAGGTCCCTACCAGCCGTTTTTATCTCTTTGTGTGTGCTCTGTCACTTCCAGTGGTTTTCTTAAGTGTCCCTCGCTCTGTGCGTTTTTATACTGAGGCCGACTTTTAACTAGTGTGTACAGCTTCAGCGTCGTTTAAGTGCCCCACACGTCGCCGAATGTGTTATTGCAACTGTATGTCGATTTTTTTAACTGTTCTCTAATGGATGTCCCCATGTTAGTATATATTTTAACTTCTATTATCTCTGTATACAGTGTTTTTAAATGCCTTTATTTTTTGTGGTCTTCAGTCCAGAGATTGGTTTGATGCAGCTCCCCATGCTACTCTATCCTGTGCAAGCTCCTTCATCTCCCAGTACCTACTGCAACCTACATCATTCTGAACCTGCTTAGTGTATTCATCTCTTGTTCTCCCTCTACGATTTTTACCCTCAAAGCTGCCCTCCAGTACTAAACTGGTGATCACTTGATGTCTCAGAACATGTCATATCAACCGTTCCCTTCTACTAGTCAAGTAGTGCCACAAATTTCTGTTCTCCCTAATTCTATTCAGTACCTCTTGATTAGTTACGTGATCTACTCATATAACCTTCAGCATTCTTCCGTAGCACCACATTTCGGAAGCTTCTCTTCTTGTCTAAACTATCTATCGTCCACATTTCACTTCCATACATTGCTACACTCCATACAAATACTTGCAGAAAAGACTTCCTGACACTTAAATCTACACTCGATGTTAACAAATTTCTCAGGAAAAAAACTAGCAGTCTCCTGCTGCTGCCAGCCCTCTCCTGCTATTATGGGGAAGGGGAATGAAATCACAATAACGGAAAAAAAGCTAGCAGTCTCCAGTGGCGGACTCTCAACTAACGATGGCTGAACGGTTGTTAGCCGAAATATTGTGGCAAAAAGTCAACATGATCCGGCTGCAATCCCGAAACGTCATAGAACAAGTAGAAGCTGCGTTGGCCATGGTCGACAGGCCTTTGCTCGGTCCTTGTCGGAAGTTCTCGGTACAGCACCACATTTCATTTAGTATTTTTCGGTCGGCACTACGTTTTTCAGTTCCGCAGAATCGTGGTATCAGCGCTGTTTATCATTCGCTATTTGTTATTGGTACTTGTTCGTGGTATAAAGGAAGTTCACGGGTCCAATGCCAGTTTAGCGGTCTATCATCGCGAGCCTTTAAAAGTGAATGGGACTGACAGAAGAGAAGGATGACAATTCTTGGTATCTATTATGCAGTCGCCTAATCGACGGGTACCACAAATTTGCTATGGAATGGCATTACTGCTCTATGTAGAAAGAATTCAAAGACTTAGTTGACAATGCAAGAGCAAAAATATTACTACTGAGGTACGATTTTTACGGGATTCGTTGTCTGTGCACTAAGAAGCACCTAGTGTTAAATTTGCAGGTATGGAGCACATGACGAAATTCGTCCTACGAATATTATATTCTGTGAAATCACTCGCATTATTACACTGTCAAATGCAACACTTTTTGATGGAACTGAACGAAGAGTATGGGGACTATATCTACAGCGTGATTTCGTTATGATATTACACACTTTCAGGATGATGGAGAAGGATGAATATATCAATTTCAGGTTTGGGACTCCGGTGCGGAAACGACCGTCTCGAAAGGTAATTTACGTTTAAATTCTTTTTCATTAAAACTGTTCAGCAGTTGTACTTTGTATTCCTCGAGAAGATTTCCGCGTCTCCATAATGAGATTGCAATCGTGGTACAATATTTCGATCAAAATATATGTGTGAAACGCTTTTTTCGATTATGAAACTAAATAAGACACGAATAGAGGGAAGCCGGCACTACGAAAATCTCCGAAATTGTCTGATTGAGTACATATGCTCACAGTTTGTATGAGGTAAAATTTTATCTTGTTTTATGTGCCACGTAATTTACATTTATATTTAAAAGACAAATTCTTTTTCATTAAAATTGTTCAGGAGTTCTATTTTGTATTCCTCGAGAATATTTCCGCGTCTCCATAATGAGATTGCAATCGTGACACAATATATCGCTCAAAATATGTATGTGAAAGGCTTTCTTCGTTTGTGAAACTAAATAAGTCACGAATATAGGAAAGCCTGAATTACGAAAATCTCCGAAATTGTCTGATTGAGTTCATATGTTCACAATTTGTATGAGGTAAAGTTTTATTTTGTTTTAACTGCCTCAAAAATAATTAAAAATACTGAAAATTTGTTTTGTTATTGATCTATGGTGCTGGGAAATATCAACTATGAAGCCAAGTAACATGCACACTGTTCAGTCTTCCTTGCACGATAGCATTCCTATATAAATGCAGCGCGTTCGCATTTTGCCCGTCTTGCCCCTCCTCCCTCTCAGACAGCGCGGTGTAGTGATGCGGAGAGTGTGCAGCCAGGCGACTCAGTTTCACACACTTGTGAGAGTGTGGAATGCATGCTCAATTCCTGGCTCCCTCTGATCTAATTGGACAGCATCCTCGGTTCTCTGATTCGTATCCTCTCGCATACTGATGATTGTGGCGCGGGTATGGACTCGCTGTCTCGACAAGGCTTCAATTCTGGCTTTCCAATGTTCGTCGTGCCTTCACTCTGCCAGGTTCTCTTTTTTTCTTTATTGTTATTTTAAACCTTTATAGAAGCTAGTCCGGCAGTGGCCTGTCCACGCTGCTCTTCTGCTCTTCGGCCACAGAAAATAAGACACAAGAAACATGAAGACATTAAAACAGATGTACATGTAAGATAAAAACAGTAGACAGGCACATAAAAAAAGAAATGAAGTCGTTCACGGAAGGCACTGGCCGCACAGGAAAGTTCGGCTCAGTGCACAGACGTAGACAGAGGGTTGAACACGTGAACTTAGGAGCACTGACGAAGAAACACCGTTGCACTAAGACGAAGAGAAACACTAACACAATGATGGCGATCTATAAACACACTGTTGCACAAAAAAAAGGGGGAGGGGACTGCCACAGGGAAAGACGGGAGGGTAGGGGGGAGGGGAGAGGATGCTAGGTGGAGAGAAGATGAAAGGAGAGGGGAGAGGGTATGGGGGGGTGGAAGCCCGGGGAGGTGGGAGGCGAGATATTGTTTCTGAAATGAACTGCAATGCTTTTTTGACGTATTGCTATTCACTCACAATGATAGTGGTATTGCATTTGCCCGCCTTAGTACCACTCACTTTATTGGTATCAATCGTTTCGTTAACAGAAGTAACAGGAAGACAAATGGCCCACGTACACATATAGCCGTTATTTTGGCGCTACCGCTGCCCAGGACAGCATATGGAATTCCATTTTAATCTATTTCATTGGTTAACGGTGATGTGGATGTACATCTTAGGAGCACTTGGCTGCGGGGGAAATATGCAAGTTATTTGATTATTATTTTCATTGTTCTTGTTTGTGTTTTGTACTGGTCGCCTTTAGACATTCTTGTACGGTTATTCTGATGATGAAGATCTGACCTTCGAAACGCGTGTATTCTAGTGTTTTTTACACTGTAAATAGGCGGTTGAGCTGACACTGTAACACTGATTTTTACGAGGGTTATCCCAAAAGTAAAGTCTCCTATTTTTTTATAAGTACATAGACCTGTTTATTCCTACAATGGTTTACATCAGTTTACAGCCTGAACATTTAGCTATTTTTCGACATAATCACCATTTCTGTCGATGCATTTTTGTAGACGCTGTGGCAGTTTTTGTATGCCCGTGTCATACCAGCTCGCCGCCACCTCCGCGGATTTGGCGAAGAAGGATGCCGCCACTGGCGTGATTGTTGCTTGGTCTCAGGTGTAAAGTGGTATGCCCAGGTTTTGTCACCCGTGACAATAGAGTCCAGAAAGTTGTCCTGTTCGGCTGCAAGGCGGTGAAGAAATGCGCGGGAAGCATCAACTCGTTGCCGCATGTGTTCCTCAGTCAGCATGTGTGACACCCGTCTTGCGCACAACTTGCGGTAGTTCAGTGTTTAGCCGGCCTGTGTGGCCGTGCGGTTCTACGCGCTTCAGTCTGGGACCGCGTGACCGCTACGGTCACAGGTTCGATACCTGCCTCGGGCATGTGTGTGTGTGATGTCCTTAGGTTAGTTAGGTTTAAGTAGTTCTAGGGGACTGATGACCACAGATGTTAAGTCCCATAGTGTTCAGAGCCCTTTAGTTCAACGTTTCCCTTCAAATTCTGTAAGCGGAGCCTCGGCGAATTCGCACTTGGCGGTAACATCCACCGGGAGCTCCATTGTCA
This sequence comes from Schistocerca gregaria, assembly GCF_023897955.1. Lineage (NCBI taxonomy): Eukaryota > Metazoa > Arthropoda > Insecta > Orthoptera > Acrididae > Schistocerca > Schistocerca gregaria. The sequence goes on along the minus strand of NC_064920.1, from coordinate 1,081,417,539 downwards.
ACGGCTGCCAAGCCAAGACTGAGCGCCTCAGCGCGGCGTGCGCATGTTTACATACAGCTCGTGAAGCACTTTTCATAACAGTGTGACCAAGTGCCACACAAACAGAGTTCTGTTCTTATAAAAAAATGGGAGACCTTACTTTTGGGATTACCGTCGTACAACCACGACCTCTATTTTTTTTTTTAATTTTATTCATTACGTATAAAATCAAAATACACTCCTGGAAATGGAAAAAAGAACACATTGACACCGGTGTGTCAGACCCACCATACTTGCTCCGGACACTGCGAGAGGGCTGTACAAGCAATGATCACACGCACGGCACAGCGGACACACCAGGAACCGCGGTGTTGGCCGTCGAATGGCGCTAGCTGCGCAGCATTTGTGCACCGCCGCCGTCAGTGTCAGCCAGTTTGCCGTGGCATACGGAGCTCCATCGCAGTCTTTAACAGTGGTAGCATGCCGCGACAGCGTGGACGTGAACCGTATGTGCAGTTGACGGACTTTGAGCGAGGGCGTATAGTGGGCATGCGGGAGGCCGGGTGGACGTACCGCCGAATTGCTCAACACGTGGGGCGTGAGGTCTCCACAGTACATCGATGTTGTCGCCAGTGGTCGGCGGAAGGTGCACGTGCCCGTCGACCTGGGACCGGACCGTAGCGACGCACGGATGCACGCCAAGACCGTAGGATCCTACGCAGTGCCGTAGGGGACCGCACCGCCACTTCCCAGCAAATTAGGGACACTGTTGCTCCTGGGGTATCGGCGAGGACCATTCGCAACCGTCTCCATGAAGCTGGGCTACGGTCCCGCACACCGTTAGGCCGTCTTCCGCTCACGCCCCAACATCGTGCAGCCCGCCTCCAGTGGTGTCGCGACAGGCGTGAATGGAGGGACGAATGGAGACGTGTCGTCTTCAGCGATGAGAGTCGCTTATGCCTTGGTGCCAATGATGGTCGTATGCGTGTTTGGCGCCGTGCAGGTGAGCGCCACAATCAGGACTGCATGCGACCGAGGCACACAGGGCCAACACCCCGCATCATGGTGTGGGGAGCGATCTCCTACACTGGACGTACACCTCTGGTGATCGTCGAGGGGACACTGAATAGTGCACGGTACATCCAAACCGTCATCGAACCCATCGTTCTACCATTCCTAGACCGGCAAGGGAACTTGCTGTTCCAACAGGACAATGAACGTCCGCATGTATCCCGTGCCACCCAACGTTCTCTAGAAGGTGTAAGTCAACTACCCTGGCCAGCAAGATCTTCGGATCTGTCCCCCATTGAGTATGTTTGGGACTGGATGAAGCGTCGTCTCACGCGGTCTGCACGTCCAGCACGAACGCTGGTCCAACTGAGGCGCCAGGTGGAAATGGCATGGCAAGCCGTTCCACAGGACTACATCCAGCATCTCTACGATCGTCTCCATGGGAGAATAGCAGCCTGCATTGCTGCGAAAGGTGGATATACACTGTACTAGTGCCGACATTGTGCATGCTCTGTTGCCTGTGTCTATGTGCCTGTGATTCTGTCAGTGTGATCATGTGATGTATCTGACCGCAGGAATGTGTCAATAAAGTTTCCCCTTCCTGGGACAATGAATTCACGGTGTTCTTATTTCAATTTCCAGGAGTGTATGTCTTAAGATTTGATAAGATATTATTATATAAATTCACAACTCGATTTAAATGTACATAAATGTAAAATTATACACAAAATGACTACCAAATAAGTGATTTAAATTAGAATAAGTCAACTAGTCGTAATACCTAATGTGAAAATTTGTATGGATGTGAAATCGGAAGATCACATAGGCGCAATCGTGGGTAAGGCGGGTACCAGACTTCACACCGTTGGCAGTATACAGGGGAGGCAGACATTCTCGACAGGAGACTGCTAGCTAGTCCTTGCACAACCAATCTTGTATCAAGTGGGCGACTCCCACACTGTATAGCACTAACAACGGACAAAGAATGGCTGGACGAGTGTTCACAGGCTTGTTTGACTCAAGGGAGAGCCTCGAATAACTTTCGGATAACCTGATCTGGAAGACGCTTCAAGACAGACAAAAATTATGCTGCGTCCACCTTCTTACAAACTTTCAAGAACCAGTATTCAGTGAAGAATATAGACACATCCTTCATATCCCTACCTATCGCTCCCATAGCAATCGCGAAGACCAGTCTAATATACAGCTATTACACAGAGGGATTCAAGGAATCCTCCTTCCCGTGGTCCATTTGTGACTGGAACGAGGAGAAACCTTAACATACGGTGCCACGCTGAGTACCATCCACCATGAGCTTCACAATAGTTTGCTGAGTGTCTATATGAGGACGTTTAGAGATATTTCTACCGCATTTTATGGTACTACATCGTGCAACGTTTCGGCTATGATGGTTTTTCGGAGTGTTTTGCGACACTTTATCGATTAGCAGAGCCAGAAATGGCGTTGTGGAAGTAATCGGGCATAAGACCTTTGTTCCATAGATCAGGACATTGGCGCAACCAAACAGCAGTGTTACGTACCTTATCTGGCAACGGATCTTCAAATTATTTCCAGTTCCGTTTCTTTCCGCGGCAATTAACCAATAAATTACACGGGAGAAACGTAAGAAGCAATTGCCTGTTTTCCATTAGGATCCAAATTACACACAGGCTTCGGGAGCCTGCCATGCGGACGTCACTGAATGACGCTCCACTTAATGGAATCCTAGTAGCAGCAGCGCCGAGTTTTCTTGCGGAAGCAACTGATTGCTTTGGTAGCTCGGTAGTCTCGCGGAGCAGACTGCAAAAAGGCCGGGCAGCTACTGCGTGAAATTACGGGGGAATTTCCAGTCTAGGGCCACACAACAGTTACTGCACGGTGGTTTCTCCCGAGCAACGGACTCACAACGCTTCGAATACGCCCCGTGTTCTTCGAATACAGTGGCCGAGATACGGTAGGAACATTGAGAGGTTAAAGCAGAATCCGTGTATGTTACACACGTACACTATCTTATCAAAACTATCGGGACACCCCCAACGTAACGCGGGCTTGACCAGTACAGGTTAAGAGTGGCGGACAAGTCAGTATGAAAAGACGCGAGAAGTATTGTGTTGTCAGCAGGATAGCAACTAACAACAGAATGGGTCGGTGAGAAGATCTCAGTGACGTAGACTGTGGACCAGTCATTGGATATCACCTGAGTAACACATCCGGCGGCGACATTTTAGCCCTTCTAAAGGTGCCAAAGCCGACGGTTGCTGATTTGATTGTGGCGTGGAAAGTGTAAAGGGACATCCTCCTTTAGCATTAATTTTCCTCAATAGTAGTTGTCGATACCATACAATTTTTCGAATTTTGGACAAGTCAATATTATTTCAACTGCTTTTCTGGAAACTGACTTATATTTTTACACACAGTACGTTATTTTTCAAGCTAAAATTTATGAAAAGGAATTCCTGTATTTTGGACGTTATAATCGATAAATCTTAGTTCTGAATGTACAGTTAAAATTATTATTTTAGAAACATTTGAAATAACGAATTATTTGGCACACTTCATACTTCTATTATTAATTACGCAATCTAGTACTGTTTCTTATGTTTATGTCTGGATTCATTTATGAGATAATAATCGAAACTAATGGAAAGTAATTTGTCCAGAAAAATTGTACACCCTTTGGAATATTGTTGTTACCGCAGTGTGTGTAGTAAGCATGCCTTTGATGTGATCGGACGTATTTTTGTATTTTGGGCGAACAATGTCATTTCGTTCTGATAATTAAACCGACACCCTAGCTGCAACTGGCGTTAATATACACCATTGAGGACATGTTGTAAATGTGTGCCCCGACCGGGACTCGAACCCACGATCTCCTGCTTACATGGCAGGCACTGTATCCATCTCAGCCACCGATGGCACAGAGGATAGTGCGCCTGCAGAGACTTATCCCTTGCACGCTCCCCATGAGACCCACATTGCCAACATGGCGACACCACTACATCGGTAGTGCTCCTAATAGATGTTTGGCCATCCCACACATTACTCGTGGCAGATTAATCTCCCAAGTTCCATACGAGTTGTGGTGGTGGTTAGTGTTTAACGTCCCGTCGACAACTGGGTCATTAGAGACGGAGCGCAAGCTCGGGTTAGGGAAGGATTGGGAAGGAAATCGGCCGTGCCCTTTCAAAGCAACGATCCCGGCATTTGCCTGAAACGATGTAGGGAAGTCACGGAAAACCTAAATCAGGATGGCCGGAGACGGGATTGAACCGTCGTCCTCCCTAATGCGAGTCCAGTGTGCTAACCACTGCGCCACCCCATACGAGTTGTGCATAGCGTGAGTGTTCGCGCAAGGAGGTCAATGGCCGGGTAGCCATATTTGAACTCGTAATGAGTGGAATGGGCAAACACGGGGAGAGTGCAAAGGATAAGGCCCTGCAGGCGGACTGTTGTTTGTGCCCTCGATGGCTCAGATGGATACAGTGTCTGCCATCTAAGCAGGAGATCGCGGGTTCGAGTCCCGGTCGGAGCACACATTTACAACACGCCCCAATGACGTATGTCAACGCCTGTTTGCAGGTAGGGTGTCGATTTAATTATCACTTCATTCTAGAGAAGCTGCACAGTCATCAATGGTTTCTGTTCTTTCGGAAACAGATGCTACTTCCGTACATAATGTAATTTCGGCTTTGTTAATGTGGAAATCCAAAAGACTGTATGATACACTAAAAAGTGACAAAATATACTAACGTAAAAACAAAAGTTCTGCAACAACAATCTTCAAAATTATTTAGATCAATTCAACCATGATGACCTAAAATGTGAGAATTTCAGCTTCAAGAATCAACCCCTTAGACAAGAAGAACTGGAGCCAACTCTACAAGAAAAGATAATTAGGAGCAGTGAGTTACCTTGCAATCTCATTCCTGAGAATGGTGGGGAGCAGTGAGCTACTGAGAAGGTCCGACCGGTGACAGTGTTGGGGAGCCTCAGGTGTTGTGAGGGGCGATGACTGCATCGCTTAGCGATACGCTTCGACCGCACGGTGGCTGAGGGGAGCAGCTTTTATAATCGCCGACAACACATTCCGCGTGAATTGGTAAGTCAAAGGATAAGAAGTAACAACTCAGTCAAAAGTATTTAAGTGTTTATTGAGCTTCTGAAATATGAGATATTCTTTTGAAATCAAGAGTGGTTCAAAAATGGTTCAAATGGCTCTGAGCACTTTGGGACTTAACATCTGGGGTCATCAGTCCCCTAGAACTTAGAACTACTTAAACCTAACTAACCTAAGGACATCACACACATCCATGCCCGAAGCAGGATTCGAACCTGAGACCGTAGCGGTCGCGCTGTTCCAGATTGAAGCGTCTAGAACCGCTCGGCCACACCGGCCGGCAAATCACGAGTGGGAACATGATGCTGGAAGTGTTTTGCACCTTAAAATATCGTACTGAAGCACTTTGGCCTCGTTTGTCTTGGTGGCTGCGCAGTTAACGCGACGGAATGTGAAGTAAAAGGGCTGAGGCTCAATTCCTGGATGGGTTGAATTCTTTTTTTCCAGTTGTAGACTGATGTTAAGTTGTACTTACTTTCATGTCGTCCTAATCTGTATTACTATTGAGGTAGCTGAATGGGTACTGCCTGACAGCCAATAAATTGAAAAAAAAAAAGGATCTTTCTTTATTTTCTGTTTTCATGGATGAGAAAAGCTTCATGTACTAATAACGTATGAAAATCTAGATTTGTACATGGTCTATTACGCATTTTTTGAGGCTTGGGGAACGTTTTCTTATGGATGTGGGGTGGGACGCTGCTGCAGCAGCCTAGCGTAGAATCTTCATCCCACTCATTCCAGCCACGAGAGATACATTTTAAAACCAGATGAGCTACTATTCATTTTTACTGAATCATCCATCATCCATGATCCACTCTTTAGAAATATCAATTCAGGAGCGGAACCCACCCCCCATCTCTAGTTTGGTCCCCTCCCCTGAATCAAGCAACCAACCACCAGCTGGCAACTCAGTTTCCGATACGGAAAGCTTGCCGTGCAATCGAAGGTGCGTTCCCGGGTGAGGCCGTCGATTCTGCTAAGGATCTTTCCTGTTTTTCTCGGCAAATTCCTGATCGTGGACTTGTGTTGTGAAGAGAGAAGCCTCCTAGCATAGCCATCAGCTGGCTACAGGCGATGTCGAATACAAGTGACTGACTTGAACAGGATCGGTTGATACTGTTTAGTGTCTTTTTTTGTGCCAATTTGAGAGTGATGTTTTTGTGGGTCTCTTGCCTACTGACTTTAAACACTTGTATTTCTGAGTAGCTATACTCTTGTTCTAAACATTAATGGTGGTGTCTGTTTGTACTGTATCGTGTCTCCCTACCACTTTCGCGCAACGACGCTCTGAGTGTGTTTTTTTAGGGAATTAACTAGTTTGAACCTGGGACCTGTTGCTGGTAAGGAGACCCAGACCACACATGACATGTAGAATTCAGAAGAGTTCAGTGAGACTAGCGATGATATAACCAAATACTAAATGATCTCAGCGTCAGCTCCACTGCACTCCCTGTAAAAGAATCTTAACACTAACTAAATTTAGTGGAAAGGGTTCAAGGCTTTCCTATTATTAGTTACCTGGTAAAATAACGTCGAAAAATCAGATAAGTTTACCATTGGTAACTTTATTCTACTCACAAAACATCATTTATAAATTGCACTATTGATAAAAGGAAATGTTTTAATACAGGAGGGTAAAAACCAACTGCGTTCACAAAAATGTGAACGAATATTCCCTAAATGGGTTTCCAAGTTCTACAATCGATCGAAGGATGACCTATGCCATATCACATCTATAATCTAGGTTTAATTTAAGTTTCACAAAAGAGAAAAGTATCAAAATGGTCTACAGTGACCCTCAATTATCTTTAATAACTTATCTAACTTGTCGTAAATTACAGTGGCTGATGTGGCTTCTCAATAACTATATAAAAGAAAAATCATCGCGTTTCAGATCTGTTCTTCAAGTGGCAAATGTGAACACCATGGTTTTAATTAACGATCACCATTAGCATTACGCAAAAAAGGGGTGTAACAGATGAGACTTCTGCAGTTCTGAGTGAAGCCTTATGCGCTCAAATATGCGGCATCGCGTGCGTTCATTACCTTGTCGGTGTTTAAGCAGCGTCAGGGCGGCAGCGGCCGGCGCAGCAGCAATCCAGCTCGCCGTCTCGGAACCAACAACCGTCTAACTTCTCCTTACTACAATTTACCGAAGTTAGTTTAAAAAAACTATCTGGCTATGTTTTCATCTGACCAATCAGGGTCTCAATGTTAACCTTAAGCTCCGCCTACAAAAATTACGTCTATTCAATGAGAAACGTTATACTTTTCGTGGTGGGGTAATGTTTTTTAAAGTTTGCAACGTAACAGAGACGCTAAAAAGTCTCACGCTGAAACCTGCAGCTGGTGTGGTCCTTTTAGCGTTATCGTGAGATCTATACTGTTCTTCTGGAGGGCTCTATCTTTTAACATGGGCTGGAGGATTGTCCTAATGTAACAGACATGCGAAAAAGTCTCACGCTAAAACCTGCGGGTGGTAGTGGCCCTTTTTGTGTTATCGTAAGATCTATACTGCTTTTCTGGAGGGCTCTAGCTTTTAACATGGGCTGGGGGGTGGTCCGTGACGTACCTGAGACGCGAAAAAAGCCTCACGCTAAAACGTGCGGGTTGTGTAGTCGTACAGATAGTCTGGCGGCGTGGGTGTCCAGCCCCTCCCTTATCGTAGGGCCTTCTAGCTTAACATGGTTCTGCTCTCGGCTTCTGTCCTCGTTTCTCCCCTCGGAACTGCGTCTGCCTCACAGTGGGAAGGTACGACATGCATTTAGGCATTCTTGTGTTAGTCTGTGGTATTACATTTTCTCACTCGTTACTCGTATTACTTTGGTTAATTTAATGTCGCGATTTATTCGGAGCTATGTGACATACTACTGGATTTGCTTATCATGTCAGGGTTTTCATGTAAGGTGTTGGATTTGCCTGACACCTTACATTGTGCTTCGTAACGGTAGTTAAAAAATGGTCTTTGCACACCCATCGGTCATCGCCGTGTAGCATTCTGTACCTCAGTTGTTAAAAACGGAAACTCTATAGGATCAGTTAGTCAATAAATTCATTTTCCATAGCCAATAAGCGAAATATAAAAAAAAAGCTATCGAAAGAAGCAATGTAATTTCGTCGAGGTTTTAATACACAAAGCGAAATCAGTAAATCTTAGCCAAGTACGAGGGCATGCTGAAAAGCAATGTCTCCAAATTTTTTGTTCTGTTCTCTATGTCGGTTGGAATACAACCTGTCATAGGCATTACACGCTCGACTTTCCCACTTCGCTGACGCCAAGTTGCAACACTCTGCCGCTAGCGGGCTCCGAGTTGTAGCGTGTAACATGGCGGTGTGTAACGTACGAGGGGCGTTTGAAAAGTTCATGCAAAGTCCGATAGATGACACCACCGTGCGTATCGATGTCATGTTTACTTAATAGTATCTTTGGAAAGAACACACAAATTTTCAGCCACGTTGGTCTATTTCTTTGTGTTTGGCGTTCGTGTGAATCAAGGAAGTCGAGTGATTGTCAAAAAATGGACGAAAAAGGATTTCGTGTGATGATTAAACATTACTTTATGAAAGGCAGAGCGCCTCAGGACACTAAAGAGAAGCTTGATAAACATTACTGTGACTCTGCACTTTCGACTAGATCAGTTTATACGTGGTTTAAAAATTTTCGGAATGGCCATATGAGTACAAGTGATGCTGAACGTTCTGGATGCCCTGTGGAGATTACCACTCCAGAAATAATTGTGTGATATGTTGATGGATGACAGAAGAGTTAAGGTGCGTAAGATTGCTAGTGCTGTGGGCATGTCGAATATTTTGCATAAACATTTGGACATGAGAAAGCTAACCGAAAGATGGGTTCCGGGATTGTTCACGCTTGACCAAAAACGGAATCGTGTGAAGTGTTGCAAGGATGGTTTGCAGCTGTTCAGGAAGAATCCGCAGGACTTTAAGCGTCGTTTCGTCACTGTGGATGAAACATGGATACATTACTACACTCCTGAGACCAAACAATAGTCTAAACAATGGATTACCAAGAGAGAATCTGCACGAAAAAAGGCGAAGACCATTCTTTCGGCCGGAAAGGTTATGGCGACTGTGTTTTGGGATTCACAAGGGATAATCCTCATCGACCATCTGGAAAAGGGTAAAACTACTACAGGTGCATATTATTCATCGTTATTGGACCGTTTGCGAAACGAGCTGCAAGAAAAACGCCGGCGATTGGACCGCAAAAAGGTCCTTTTCCATCACGGCAATGCACCAGCACACACCTCAGCAGTTGTAGTTGCAAAATTAATGTAAACAGGATTCCAACTCGTTTCATATCCCCCCTATTCTCCAGACTTGGCTCCCTCGGACTATTATTTGTTCCCCAATTTAAAGAAATGGCTGGCGGGACAAAGATTTTATTCAAACGAGGAGATGATTGCACTAACTAATAGCTATTTTGCAAACTTGGACAATTCCTATTATTCGGAAGGGATCAACAAATTAGAACAGCGTTGGATGAAGTGTATAAGTCTAAAGGAGACTATGTCGAGAAATAAAAAAAGTTTAAGTTAAAGTGGCTCTAAGCGCTATGAGACTTAACATCTGAGGTCATCAGTCCCCTAGACTTAGAATTACTGAAACCTAACTAACCTCAAGGACATCACACACATTCATGCCCAAGGCAGGATTCGAACCTGCGACCGTAGCAGCAGCGCGATTCCGGACTGAAGCGCCTAGAACCGAACACCTTGTCGTTCAGCGTAAGAATGACAGGCGACACGCGACATCTGCAACAATGCGACGCCTTTGGTTCACTGTCATCGATCATCCTCCATACAGTCCAGGCCTGGCTCCAACCAGTTTTCATCTGTCTCCAGATCTAAGAGAACACCTTCGACGACGTCAGTTTGATAGTGATGAAGCGGTGTAATCAGATATGAGGTTGCAGATTCGTTAAAAAAATCAAACATTGTATATTGATGGTATCAACAAACTGGCCTCTCGTTGGGAGAAATGTGCTCGTCGCCAGGGTGACTATGTTGAGAAATAAAGATGTTGACATGAAGAATAAAGATTTAGAATGTTAATAAAGTTTGCTCTATTTAAGAAGCTTTAAGAGTTTCCACGTCATCGTAAAGTCAATATTATTTCTTATTCGTAGAGACAAGATTGTGGCGCTTAATTCTATCAGTAATGGAACTTCCGAAAATATTTTTGTCACCGACGTTAAAAAACCTACAGGGCCATCTGTTAGTTCTTTGTTGTACTTCGCTGTGAAGGTCGTGTCACTAAAGAAAACAAACAATCCTTAGAACTACTTAAACCTAAATAACCAAAGGACATCATAACATCCATGCCCGAGGCAGGATTCGAACCTGCGGCCGTAACAGCAGCGCGGTTCGCGACTGAAGCGCCTTGAACCGCTCGGCCACAACGGTCGGCTAAGGTAAACACTCGGACTACTAAATTCAGCAGACTACCAAAACTTTAAATTACTATTTATTTATATAGCTTTCTGTTTTCGTGATCTGTTTTCGATTAAGTAAAACCTATATGTTACCCCACGCTACCATCAGGTTACTTGTGAAAAATCCATGAAAAATCATCTCGTAGTTTTGATAGTTACCGTGTCGAAACAAAAAGACAGACACGACCATTGTACAGTGCCCCCATCTGCCCTTGGCTGTGGTGTGCCATCTTCGTGCCGACTTTTTAGTACAGTGTTTTCAGTGAGTGTTAATTGTTGTGCGACTTTTCCAAAGTGTTGCGGACAGAAATCATACTGTCGCTGGGTGTGATTTTTTTTATCTCTCTTGCGAACAGAAACCAGACTGTCGCTGTGTTTTTTTAATTGTCTGTCTACTATTTTACCTGTCTGCTTTCCGTGTATCTTATTAGCATCGCCTACCCTTTTGTTTTATGTTTTAACTTCCACAATTTTCCGCCATTTTACTATTTAAGTCACCGTTTTTATCGCCTACTTTTGTTGTTTATTATCTTCTATGTTTTAAAAATTCCGTAGGCTGAAGAGCGGCGTACTAAGGCGCTGCCAGCCCGCCCCCTTCGGAGGGAATCGAAACTTAATAAAGGAAAAAAAAATTATACAGTGTTGTTACTGGTGTAGCTTTGTTGTGTGGGAACTGACGGGAAGAGGTAGTGATGCACTGACCTTATTCCAGTCCAATGGTCGGATTTCGGAATCGTCCCTGAAAGTAGTTGGACAGCTACAGGCCTCTCAATTATTTGCCCTGTGTCGTGTGTCAAAGTCAAACTGGTGATCCTTATTAGGTGGTTTTATAACGCAGCACAGCTAAGAATTAGGTCTACAACTACATCTACATCCATATTCCGCAAGCCACCTGACAGTGTGTGGCGGAGGGTACCTTGAGTACCTCTATCGGTTCTCCCTTCTACTCCAGTCTCGTATTGTTCGTGGAAAGAAGGATTGTCAGTATGCCTCTGTGTGGGCTCTAATCTCTCTGATTTTATCCTCATGGTCTCTTCGCGAGATATACGTAGGAGGGAGCAATATACTGCTTGACTCTTCGGTGAAGGTATGTTCTCGAAACTTCAACAAAAGCCCGTACTGAGCTACGGAGCATCTCTCCTGCAGAGTCTTCCACTGGAGTTTATCTATCATCTCCGTAACGCTTTCGCGATTACTAAATGATCCTGTAACGAAGCGCGCTGCTCTCCGTTGGATCTTCTCTATCTCTTCGATCAACCCTATCTGGTAAGGATCCCACACCAATGAACAGTATTCAAGCAGTAGGCGAACAAGTGTACTGTAACCTACTTCCTTTGCTTTTGCATTGCATTTCCTTAGGATTCTTCCAATGAATCTCAGTCTGGCATCTGCTTTACCGACGATCAACTTTATATTATCATTCCATTTTAAATCACTCCTAATGCGTACTCCCAGATAATTTATGGAATTAACTGCTTCCAGTTGCTGACCTGCTATTTTGTAGCTAAATGATAAGGGATCTATCTATCTATGTATTCGCAGCACATTACACTTGTCTACATTGAGATTCAATTGCCATTCCCTGCACCATGCGTCAATTCGCTGCAGATCCTCCTGCATTTCAGTACAATTTTCCATTGTTACAATGTCGATACACCACAGCATCATCTGCAAAAAGCCTCAGTGAACTTCCGATGTCATCCACCAGGTCATTTATGTATATTGTGAATAGCAACGGTCCTACGACACTCGCATGCGGCACACCTGAAGTCACTCTTACTTCGGAAGACTTCTCTCCATTGAGAATAACATGCTGCGTTCTGTTATCTAGGAACTCTTCAATCCAATCACACACTTGGTCTGATAGTCCTTATGCTCTTACTTTGTTCATTAAACGACTGCGGTCCGTCAGTAAAGGTTTTTGCCTCTCCCACCGCGCACCGCTAAGACTGCGAGGATTTAGGCAGCACCAGCGATGTGACACCGCGCGGCGCAACGGAAGCTCCGAGGTAGGGTCGAAAGGAGCGGTTCACGCTTCATCTGCTAGGACACTTATTGCTAAATCGTGATGGCTGTTTCGCGTTGCTTGCTCCCTCCAGGCGCAGACTGCGTGGCTACAGTATGTTTGGAGGGCAGCATTGGTCAAGTTGGCTTCCTACACAGTCCAGCGGTCTGGCGCGCAGACAGTTGCCGATCCGCGGGTGCGCGCGCACCTGGGCTGGCAGCAGCAGTGAGTGCCGCCTGTCCCACTGACCGACTTACGAGCGCAGACACAGACAGCAGACTGGCGGGGCACCGCGCCAGCCGCACCGGCGCTGTCCTCTCGTGCGGGGGGCTCCGGAGAGCTATTCAGGGGAATTCATGAATGCCGCAGTTACACTAGCAGGCACCATCTGCAGACGCGTAACAGATCAATATCTAGACACCTCCCTCCCTATATGTGTACTACCTTACATAGGTTTCCCATATTTTTTGGCGTTCAATCCAAATCATATTACATTTTTCGGGCCCAACCCAGGACATATTTTCGAAAATAAAAGTCTGAAAAATTTATAGAAAATGAAATTCTATTTGCTCAATTATACTTCTCGCTAGACAACACTTTTTTTCAGAAACGGTTTGTTTATTTTAATTACGTAATAAAATTCACAACAAGAAAGTTCTGATTTAATTTTGACATTTAGCTGATGTTTAGCAAGGATACAGGAAGTTTATCACTTTCTACAGATTAAATGTTTCCCATAACTGAAAAAAGTACTCCAAACTGGATAATATATCCCAGGCAAAGACACTGCAAACTCAGTCTTTTTAGAAATTTTGCAACATGAAATTCAATCTCTTGAAAAATCTTAAAAATGTCTTTCCCATTCTCTTTAATAGTATCCATTACTTTTTCAGAACATGAGCCACTACCAGCCTCTCTTATAGATACGGTACGGAAAATTAATTTGTACAAAAGTTTAGGGCAGAAAGGCAGCACCAAACGGAGGAATTAGGGGTCGCAGCTGAACGTTTACGGCACTACGCCAGAGCGAAAACGATGGTCAGTTTGAGTATGTGCTACAACTTTCTTATGTTAATTAAAGTCAGTGTACAAGAGAATACTTATTTCTCATTTACTTTGACCTTTTTAGGACGTAGTGAAATATGAAACATGGACATGTTACTGTTTTCATTTCTAAAGAAGTGCTGTATTGTACGTCAGGTAAGTACGGTATGAGTTACGCTTGTACGTGATAATACAGGTTTTTCTTGTTTTCGCCATGGTTATTGGTCAGTCCAAACATTTTGTTTAACTTATAAATTTTCTGTGAATAACATTTCATTTTGAAGTAAAACGCCCGTATGTCAGATTTCAATTACGTTCCTGTAACGCAGAAAACATGCAGTGGTAAGCCCTAGTTCCTACACTCAAATTCTTTTCTTTGACGCCAACTTTCTACCTGTACCGTTACCTCCTTTCAGCGTAATTGCTGTGGTGTAGAATTACTTTAGTTATTCCGCTTAAATCAGTCCAGACTGCTAGGTGTGGCTTGAAATACGCCCGTGGGCGTCAGTCACAACTTACAGCAATGATAATGTAACGCAGCAGTTTAAATTCTGAATATTATTTTTCGAACGCCAGGTATATTTTGAGTGCGAGTAAATGCGTCTTAAGCATACGTAGCATGACTTACGCAGGCAAATACTTATTTATTGGTAATGGAAATGTTACGTTCTCTTTCAATGAATGACAACATAACGTAATCTGCAACTAACCCAGCAATAATATAGAGCATGAACTGATTTCTTTTCCCAGCAAATTAATCTGATTTTACACATATAGAAAGAACGGTGCAAACACCTGCGTTTTTTAAAATAATTGCAAAGAATTTCTTTAACTTTATGTCTTTAAGAATTAAGTTAACTTTTAATCCCTTGAATTAGCTGAAAATATTTTAAACCAGAGGTGAAGCCTCACCTAAGGATTGTGGTGTTAAATCTCTGAATACGTTCCGTAACCAAAAAATTAACTAACTTTAATAATGAAAACTGACTAAAAATTCATAAAAACTCTTAGAATTATTTTCCTTTGCGAGTGAAGCTCGCAAATACTGAAATATTTTTTATTACACGTAATAGTTGACTCAGCGCCATCGAAACAGTCGAAGCCAGATGGGAAATCAACAGCAATATTAATATTATCTTTAAATAAAATTAACGTGGAGGGAGAGGTATTTTTGAAAAGAAACATAAGATACTTTCAATCAACAATATATTTTAATCTTAAACTATAGACAGCGAGTTATACATACATGGGACCACAGGAGAGAGAGAGAGAGAGAGAGTGGTCAAGCGAAAAACAGAGAACAAATAGGGGCGAGCAACATGGCTCTTGTGTATATATATATCATGCTTGAAGTTCCATAACATATTGAAATATAGTATTCTTCCTCTCATATTAATGGAAAATATTTGCAGGATTTGTCACAAAATAATGGCTTGTAGTCGAATTAAATAAGATGATGCAGAGGGAATTAGATCAGGAAATGAGAAACCGAAAGTAGTAGATGAGTTTTCCTATTTGAGTAACAAAATTAAAAAAAATGAACAAGTAGCCTTGGAAAGGAGAGATGTAGCAGAAAAAAATCTAACTTTATTGTCAACCTGAATGAAAGTGGACTCTGTATTCTGTTATTTGCTACATAGAGGTGGGAAGGACAGCTGTATGGAAATCCTGGAGAAGATCAAATATTTTTGTCGTCTGAGATCTTCTGGCGGCGAGCCTCTGTAGTCGAGCAGTTCTAGGCGCTTCATCCCAGAACCACGCGGCTGCTACGGGCTCAGGTCGAATCCTACCTCGGGCATGGATGTGTGTGATGTCCATAGGTTAGTTGGGTTTAAGTAGTTCTAAGTTCTAGCGCACTGATGACCTCAGATGTTAAGTCCCATAGTGCTCAGAGCCGTTTGAACCATTTTTTGATCTTCTGGCATTATGCTGCTCAATGAGCAGGTAGCAGTGAGAAAATGGACTGTCAGCAGACATAGTTCGTCGCTTCTCTGTCAGATGATAGTAAAAATTTTAAAACGTATTATAAAGTTGGACATGGGAGTTTGACAAAAATTAATGTTTGCCAGATCATGAGTTGCATGAGTTAAAAAACAAAAGGCTGATTTGTTGACTAATTAAAATATTGACACGGATGAAATGTGAAATTAATGTTTCACAAAAGATAAAAGACAAAGGGACAGTTTATAACATTAGCCTGCCATAGCACAAGCTAATGTTACCCTCTGAAAGATTTTGGAATTTTGACCATGTATGTATGTCTAACGGATAAAGGTATCTGACTGTTATTTTTAATATATTGTAATTAACAGAAAAACTAAGCAGGCTTTAACTTTGGGGTTTAATGAAAGTAGTAAAATTCATATACGAATGTAAAAAAAAAAAGAAAAAGAAAAAGAAAATGAGCGGTTGCCAGCCCAGTTAGGCACATGAATTTGGAAATATATGTTGAAGAAAATTAAATATTAGTTATTCAAGTTACTTTCATTAATATTTCCCTTTGAATAGCATACAGGATACAAATGGACACAGTAAACGCAGAGCTTTGGCTAGCAGGAGCTACCAATAAAGCACAAATCAGTAACCACACAAAGCAAAAATGTACGAAACTCATGCTAATAACAGCTACATTCGAGATCACTACTTGAACATTCGAGATCACAAATCGTTGCTTTTGCACAGGCCTGCTGCAGCATCCAAACTGCTGTCGAGATTGTCCTACTGTAGTAACTGAAGATCCATGTAATTTGCCACCTGAAGATGGGTGCAAACCCGAAATGCATATTGGCGTAAATAAAAACACATTAAAAAGTGGCTGGTTGCCGTACTTTTTCAGTGAAATATCATTATCCACGGCCACGGAACTCAACAGTCCAAGTGAAATGGACAAATTGTTAACCAAGACTAAATCATGTATCAAATGAGTTTAACTCATTTGCCTTTTTCATCACCTATTCAAATGGTTCAAATAGCTCTGAGCACTATGGGACTGAGGTCATCAGTCCCCTAGAACTTATAACTACTTAAACCTATCTAACCTAAGGACATCACACACATCCATGCCCGAGTCAGATGTGGAACCTGCGACCGTAGCTGTCGCGAGGTTCCAGATTGAAGCGCCTAGAAGCACTAGGCCACCCCGGCCGGCCATCAACTGTGAAGCAGGTATTTTAGACAGTAACATTTACAGAATCCTGCACTATATTTTTGCGAAACAGTACTTTGCACTAAGCTGAGAGTACTTTAGCAAAATTCTCTTCACTTTTGTAGTTTTAACTTCAACTTTTGCTAATCCTTGCACATTTCACAAACATAAATAATAATTTTAGAATGCTTAAATGAATCATAGTTTACTTGAAACAGGATACTCGGATTTATAAACACTTAGGAGGGGACCCTGCATAGGTTTCTGATCAGGATAGAACATATGGTTTCTAACACAGAGTTATAGCATTTTGAATATTATTAAAATCGCTCACACAAATTAACTGGTCCATGCTCTGATACTTATCTGTATGCATGAAGTTCGTGGAGCAGTGGCGAGGTTGTGGTGGCAAGCGACATGGCGGCTAACTGAACTCACGAATCTAGATATTTGACCGCTGTATAAAATTTCTTCTTGGCGACGGATTTTTAATGTATTAGAGCCATTCCTTATTGTCGAGAAAACCAAGCAACAGCCCAAGTCCACATCTGAGGCAAAACTCCTTCCATAGCGGCTTCTAATTGCCTCCCTTGGCACCGTCGATGTTTACTGTGCAATGGCTAGCCACTGACTGCGTACCGTTCCCACCAAGGAGCCCCCTAGTTCGACCGCCAAACCACCTTTTACAAAGCGCCATGCCACTTCCGTTGCGGAGGGACTTCACTACATCTTTTACATTTTACAGTACAAGTGCCCTAAGCATGAACTAGCTTCCAATACACATTGTTTATCTTACAAACTTCCACATATTATAAAATTTGATTATTTTAAACAATCATTTATCTTTTTCCATATATACATTACGAACTTTAAATTTCCTGTCACAAATCAATGACGTTAACTAACAAAGAATAAACATTTCATAATTACAGATACAAAATTACATAATATAAACCTACTTCTAATCGATATAAGTGTTACAAGTTGCGAAAGTTAATAAAGTAGAAAGTCGGTGTATTGACTGCTAGGAGTAGGGGTCTAATGGGATCGTAGTAATTGGGAGTAGTGTGTAAGGAGGTGTTATGGTGCACAGATGTTTGGAGGAGAGATTTGGGAGAGTCAAGAGGGATGCTGTTTCGGACCAAGGAATGTGGGTGGAGAGGAATGGATCACAGACCAGAGTGAATTCCGTTTAGATCTGGTAGGATGGGCATATATCAGGGCGGATTTCGTAGTTGGGTAAGGGAAGGTGATGAGAGTACGTGGATAGTGTGGAGATGTATTGTTGAGGGAATGCGGTGGTACTGGTGCGACAGAGTACCAGGAGCAGTGATCAGGGGGGAAACTATGGAGTGGGTAGTGTCGAATTTACGGGCAATGTAGGATACTCGGAGGTGTTCAAGATGGAAGAGCAGGGTGGGGAATTTTTTAAGTTGGTACAGGATTTGGGTGGCAGAGGGTTAGCGGATCCGAAAGCCTGGAAAGAGTGCATGGCGTTCGAGGATCTGCGTCACGTGATAAAAGGAGGGAGGAGCAGAGGTCCATGCCACATCTACATCGCAGACGACGGTTTTAATCAGGGAGTTATAGGTGCGGAGGATCATGAAAGGGTGTAACCACCGTGTTCATCTGCTTAGTAGTTTTAGTAATTTTGGTCTACTGTGGACTTTCTCTTGAATGGTTAGTAGATGGGGTTCCATGTTAGTCGGCGATCAAGTTCTAGTCCGACATATTGTAGTGTATTAGCTAACTGGATTGGATGGTCATAAACAGCAAGGTAAACGTAATAGAGATGGACGTTACTGGTGATTCGGCCTATAGTTATTGCTTGGGATATGGTATTGCTGATTTTAGGAGACCCTGTGAACTGATTGAGATGCAGCTGGAGGGATTATTGGGATTTGTGGAGGGTAGTGTAAAGGACGAGGAAGGCGTGTCATCGACATACAGGAGGAGATGAACAGCAGGAGGGGTTGGGCATATCAATGGTGTAGAGGATGTACAGGAGAAGTGAGAGTACAGAACCTTGGGGCTCACCTGCAGTTGGATGAAAAATATGGGAGTTGGTGTTGTTGATGGTGACATAAGGCGGGTGGTTGGGGAGAAAGGATTCGATGAGGTGGGCATCATTTATGGGAAGTCCATAGGTCTGGACATTATAGAGGAACCTGGAATGTCATTCACAGACATATATTTTTTCAAGATCAAGCGAGACAAAAATGATGGATTTGTGGTTGTTGATTTGGTTGGACAGGAGATGAGTAAGGTGGAGGAGTTGGTCATCGGAGCAGAAATCGAGCCGAAATATTCTGCCTCGCATATTTCTCTTTCTGTAGTGACGCTTGACAGCTTGTCAAATGAGAACAAAACTTGTGGCTGCAGCATTGTGTTGCAGTTCCTATGACCATTGGCATTATCTCAGATAGGAGTGTTATTAGCGGTAATTCAGGCCATAATATATATCTATGTAACAGAATTATTAATAAACGTTTTATAGGATGACTTGCGGTAAGTAGCTTTTTCTCAACAGCCACAGGACTATGGTTCGTATGATTTATCACATAGGGTATTAGCGTGTAGTTTTAGGTGTTTTATACAATAAACTGTAAAATGAAATTAAAAATAATAACTGTCATTTGATTACACCAAGCTGTGATAAATGTTAAAGGTTTTTTAGAAAGTTTCACATTAATTTTAAGTCATATGTTTCACATCAAGATCAGTGGGTTGTTCGATTAAGTCATTATACCATCCTTATTTTGCCCTGTCATCCGTTTTACGCAGAACTGCTATTTTGTTATGATTGCTACTTTTATTTTAATACAAAAAGAAACGTTTGACCTGCTCTAACATTCATAGTGGTGTCTGTTTGTTCTATATCGTGTCTCCCTAACACTTTCGCGCAACGACGCTCTGAGTGTGTTATTTAGGAAATTGACTAGTTTGAATCTGGGACCTGTTGCTGGTAAAGAGGCGCCAGACCACACATGACGTGTAGAATTCAGAAGAGTCCAGTGACACTAGCGATGATACAACCAAACACTTAATGATTTCAGCGTCAGCTTCACTGCACTCCCTGTAAAATAATCTTAATACTAACTAAATTTTAGTGGAAGGGGTTAAAGGCATTCCAATTTTTAGTTAGCTGGTAAAGTAACGTCGAAAAAGCAGTTAACTTTACCATTGGAAATTTTATTCTACTCACAAAACTTTGTTTATAAATTGCACTATTTATAAATGGAAGTGTTTTAATACAGGATGGTAAAAACCAACTGCGTTCAACAAAAATGTGAACGAATTTCCCTGAATGGGTTTCCAAGTTCTACAATGGATCGAAGGATGACCTATGCCATATCACATCTATAATCTAGGTTTAAATTAAGTTTCACAAGAGAGAAAACTATCAAAATGGTCTACAGTGACCCTCAATTATCTTTAATTACTTATCTAACTTGTCGTAAATTACAGTGGCTGATGTGGCTTCTCAATAATTATATAACAGAGAAATCATCGCGTTTCAGATTTTTACTTCAAGTGGCAAATGTGAGCACCATGAGCTTTAATTTACGATCGAAACTAGTGTTAAGCAAAAAGAGGGTGTAACAGATGAGACTTCTGCAGTTCTGAGTGAAGCCTTATGCGCTCAAAAATTCGGCATCGCGTGCGTTCATTACCTTGTCGGTGTTTAGGCAGCGTCAGGGCGGCGGCGGGCAGCACAGCTCCGCTCACCTCGCCATCTCGGAAGCAACTCTCCTCCTAACTTCTCCTTACTACCATTTACCGAAGTTGGTTTAAAAAACTATCTGGCTGTGTTTTCATCTGACCAATTAGGGTCTCAATGTTAACCTTAAGCTCCGCCTACAAAAATTCTGTCTATCCAATGAGAAACGTTATACTTTTCGTGGTGGGGCAATGTTTTTAAAGTTTGCAACGTAACAGAGACGGGAAAAAAGTCTCACGCTAAAACTTGCAGCTGGTGTGGTCCTTTTAGCGTTATCGTAAGATCTATACTGTTCTTCTGGAGGGCTCTATCTTTTAACATTGGCTGGGGGGTGGTCCTAACGTAACAGAGACGCGAAAAAGTCTCACGGTAAAACTTGCGGGTGGTAGTGGCCCTTTTTGTGTTATCGTAAGACGTATACTGTTCTTCTGGAGGGCTTCAGCTTTTAACATGGTCTGGGGGGTGGTCCTTGACGTACCTGAGACGCGAAACAGTCTCACGCTAAAACGTGCAGGTGGTGTGGTCTTAGCGGTAGGCTGGCGACGTGGGTGTCCAGTCCGTCCCTTATCGTAGGGCCTTCTAGCTTAACACGGTTCTGCTCTCGGCTTCTGTTCTCGTTTCTCCCCTCGGAACTGCGTCTGTCTCACGGTGGGAAAGTATGACATGCATTTAGGCATTCTTGTGTTAGTCTGTGGTATTGCATTTACTCACTCGTTACTCGTATTACTTTGGTTAATTTAATGTCACGATTTATTCGGAGCTATGTGACATACTACTGGATTTGTTTATCATGTCAGGGTTGTCATAGAAGGTGTTGGATTTGCCTGACACCTTACACTGCTAGTAATACACGGATATAACTGGTATAGAGGGCGTTCGTTGGTTATCCACTACGAAGTATAATGTGGCTGCTTGTATAGGACCATGAACAACAGCCTCAGATTGAATTAAGCTATGTACATGCCAAGATCGTGTAATAACGTGTGTATTTACGAGTTGAGTCTATACAACTCACTTCTTGCGGTATGTTACTTATTATGTAACCTCGAAATCTGTGCAACTGTTCTACACCAATCATTGTCCGATTCCTTTGTATTTCTTACATTTTGTAGCACTCAAGGTAGCTGTGCTGTAGCCGAAATTTAGATCTGCAGTAAAGTACAGATTGAATCGAGAATGACTGTTGACTTCCTCCCTGTTTGAATTACATCACAGTCTCTGTGCACAACAGTTCCAGTGGAATGCAAGCTGGTGAAAATAAATAATGATAACTGAAGTAGAGGAGATGTAAAATGCAGACAGGCTACAGCAGAGAAAGTATTTCTGAAAAATCGTTTTCTTGTGGTTGGGCCCCACAGCCTTAATAAATTTGAAAAACGATATCATTGCAAAAATTGTATTTTAAAATATTTTATTTGCGCTACTAGTTTCGGATACTGTCCATTCTCAAGTGCGCCTGAAAAATAAACAATACGCAACAATAAAAGAAGAGATCAAACGGAGGTCGTGTAACTACACTGGATGTAGCGTTAAACATAGTAGTGATCTGTAGTAACAGGGGTGAATATATCCTCATTTCGTTAAAATACTGCGTGGCGTGCACATCTGTGTGCACCACGGTCGTCTGCGATCATGTTCTAAAATACAAGGGGCATGACATGTAAAGTACTCTCGAGAACGATAACATCACTACGCTGTTAAAATGTCACATCTAACCAAAAACGCGGCATCTGTTACTATAGGTAACTACTATGTTCATTTAATGCTACTCCCAATATAGCTACATGACTTTCATATTTTTGTTTTCTTGTTCTATTACGGTGTGTTGCATGTTTTTTATTCACTTGAGAATGGACAGTGTCCGAATCTGGTAGTGCAGATGAAATATTTTAAAACGCAGCCTGGTGGAATAATATAATTATTCAAATTTATTGAAGCTATGGGTCTGAAACCAGTGGTGGAATTGCGTCATTTTTGCCGGCCGCCGTCGCCGAGCCGTTCTAGGCGCTTCAGTCCGGAACCGCGCTGCTGCTACGGTCGCAGGTTCGAATCCTGCCTCGGGCATGGATGTGTGTGATGTCCTTAGGTCAGTTAGGTTTAAGTAGTTCTAAGTCTAGGGGACTGACATCCTCAGATGTTAAGTACCATAGTGCTCAGAGCCATTTGAACCATTTGAATCATTTTTAAAAGTTCTAAACAAGGATAATCTGTCAATATCAAGTGTAAATTTAAATGTTAGTCTTCTCTGAAGGTAAAGAAGTGATATCTCTTCAGACAAGAAAAGAAATAGAAGCTATTGGAATCTGGTACTACAGAAGACTGCTGAAGGTTATATGTGTAATTCATGAGGAAGTAGTGAATGAGATTGGGGAGAAAAGGATTTTATTGCACCACTAAATGAAGGGAACGGTTAGTAAGATACATCCTCAGGCGTCAAGGAATCTTCAGTTTGGTATCCGAGTGAAGTGTGTGTTTTTTGGGTTGCGGGTGGAGGGGATGGTATTGATTAGAGAGGGAGACCAACGGATGGATACAATAAGCAGGTTCAGAAGGATGTAGGCAGCAGTAGTTATTTGGAGATGAGGAGGCTTGCACACGGGATAGAGTAGCCGCATCAAACAAGTCTTTGGCTTGCAGACCACAACAAGAACTACTACTACTATGAAGCTTGTTCTGTCATTGTGTGGTCTCCTTGAGTTAAGCCCACTCTTAAGCTAATACTCTGGCGGAGAAAAAATGTTTTTGAGCTGTTTATGCACAACGCCTGTCAAAAAGAACTCGTGCAGCCAGTAGGGGAGGAAGAAACGAAATGGAACTTCACGGGTAGGAGAGCATGCTATGCTATTTCAGTTGAAACGTCCCCTTTGAAAAATTATATAAGACTGTGCTTAAACTGACACACAATATTTTTTTAGCGCAACGCAATCTGACTTTCAGTAATCCCTACAAGAGAATGGCCCTGACTAACATTAACCTATACGTTTCACAAATCACTTACCTCGCAAAAATCTTCGTTACTCGAACTACTGCAATACAGCGAGCGCCACTACTGCCAGCTAACTAAAAGATTCAAACTACGGAAGGCACTAACTACTGATAGGCATAGTTAGCAAATGAAAGATTTTAATAGAGAACAAACACTGTATTTACCTTAATAGTCATTATATATATATATATATATATATATATATATATATATATATATATCAGTTCATGACACCAATTCTTACAAATTTCAAAACTCCGCCATCTCTCTCCCCACGTCCACCACCGCTGGTGGCTCACCTCCAACTGCGCAACGCTACGCGCTGTTAGCATCCAGCTGCCCAACACTACAATGGCGAGTATTACAACAATGCCAACCAGCCACTGACTGCACACAGCACAGCCAGTGTTTTTTTTATACAGAGCGCTACGTGGCGTTACCAATAAGAAAACCTAAACAGCCTACTTACACAGTCACTAGAAGATAGGGTCAAATTTCCAAACGAGTTTGCAGTATGAGTGCAGTTATCATTATGAGGATACACCCCTACTGGCCTGGATGCAAGCACTGGTTCGGTTGGGAAGGGTGCCATCAAGCCGTTGCACCCTATCCTCGGGCAAGATGTCCCACAACTGGTGTACCTGGTCCTTGGTCTCCCAGATACTGCTACAGAAGTGACGACCGACCTTGTTCCAAATGTTTTCGGAGACAGATCTGGGGATATTGCTGTCCTTGGAAGTACTTCAACATCTCGCAGACGGTTCATAGAGACATGTGCCATGTGTGGACGAGTATTGTCCTGTTAAAAAATGGCACGAGGATACTGTCGCAGGAGAGGTAACCCACGAGGACGCAGGATGTCTATGACGGACCACTGTGCCGTCAAAGCTACATCCATCTATAGCAGCCGTGTGTAAGTAGCGTGAATAAAGGGTCGCTATGTGTAAGAAGCGTGAAGCGCACTTTGAATGTATCCTCATGGCTAAAAGAGCCACACGCACTTTGAATAAGAAAATGCTATCTGACTTTGAAATCAACGTAAAACATTGGGTCGCCACCAACTCTAGCCAAACGACAAATAAGAGGTTGTGCTGAGTCGGAAAATTACTTAATTTATTCACAAGAAAAACTCACAAAAGAACATTCATTGTAAAGTCACTGACAAAGAATGGGATGTAATTATTAACAAGGTCCAGGCACTGTTCACGTGAATCAAATATTACAATAAAGCAAAGAGTGCATGGACACTTTGCATAAGAGCAGCTTGCAACAACACTCCTGAAAACGAGATCTATTCTAAAGCATTTGTCTAAAATGAAAAGGGAACACTAATTATTGGACCTGTGTGCATGGGAACGCCGTGGATGTGCTAACAAGGAAAACTACAAGGTAAATGGCGTAGGTAACGGAGGCGTAACATCGGTACACTGAATAAGATTGGAGGTAAAATTATTTATTCCTTAAAACATTGATGTAAGGCATCTACATAACTGCTGTTGCCTGGTAACTAAATGCAATTGCTTGTGAAACGCTATACGATTCATAACAGACTCGTGTGCCCGCGTGGTTCACGGAGACACAATTTCTAGGTACCGTGGCCAAATTCTTGTAAAATTAAAACACAATTAATATTTTACAGAGGACACATTTGAATAGACAACGGGTAATGGCAGACGGCAACAAACTGTAATTTAACCCATGTGGATAGTTCCCAATGGACACCTACTAATGAAACAATGAAGACTCGCGAAGAGGCAAAAATTACCAAGGCTCGGAAAATAATAGAATGTTCACACACGTAGACGCAGGCACACAAACCTTCACACTGAACCGAGGGCGTACTTCCTACGTGAGATCGTTTCGACATATGCAGTTCCTTTGTGCTAAGTTCTTCTTACGGACGAAAATCTGCATTAGGAATCAAACTGAAAGTCTGCAAAGGCATTGCATTCCTTGCTGCGACCCAGTGAATCAGTCTTTATAAGACGAGACGCAAGACCAAAAGCTAAAAGCTCCCCTCTCGCTATGAGACAACGCGCCACGCGGTTAAATCAACTCACCCTTCTTCGAAGAGACCTAGGCTGCAAACACTCTCACACACTCCAACGTCTCCCACGCGCCCCCGCGGCCAGGAAAATCCAGAGATGAGGCTTCCGTCACCAACCTAAAGCAGGGTTTACACTAGCAAGTCGCTTGCAGAAGTTATTGCTACAAGTTATTGCTAGCCGCTTGCAGCTGTGTTTACACAGCAGCGCAAGAATTAAGCAAGATTCTTCCGCAAGTTCTTTGGCAAGAAACTTGGGTCAACAACTTGCTGATACTGTTGACATATGCTTTCAGTACCACTACGAGCGTTAGCCGAAGTGTAAAATGACAAGTCGGCGGGTGATATGTGCTGCAGCTCTTGTAATTGTAATGGAAAACGTGAAAAAGAAAAAGAGAAGTATTTGGGTTAGAGAGTAGATAATGGGAAGATCGCAAAATGGTGCCTGTAATAACCTTTTGCAAGAACTTACTATCGAGAGCATGGATACTTTTGAAAACTTTTGCAGAATGTCCTCAAATGATCTGGAGTATTTGTTGGTGTTAATAGCGCCCCTCATATCAAAACGAGACACAAACTTCGGTACTGCTATTTCAGCAAAGGAACGTTTACTAGTCACTCTACGATTTATAGCTACCGGTGAGCTACGAATAAAATAGGTATTTCATTTATTTATGTGAAATATACAACCAAAAAAAGTTTGAATTTTGAAATCTTTTCTTTGTAGGAGACTCATACAAGTCCCTCATGTACATGTTTCATATACTCGTTAGCACGATTTCTCTGATCGTACCCGATGTATGTAGAGCCATTTTTAACGTCTTGAAAAGGGAAAATTATTTGAAGGTATACGAAAACACAACAATGAAATTAAATTTTTATTGAAATAAACTGCATTTTACAGAATAATATGCTTATAAAATGTTTTTCTTCTAATGCTCATAAAATGGAAAGTGACATGCTAAGTAAATAGAACATACAATAATTACACATCGCCTTTTTCTAGACTCCTAAAACAACAAGCGAGTGGATGCAGGTGGCAAAGAGGTTGTGTCTTCAAGCTATGGTACTTTCTATGTACTTCTTTTACAGATGTGTCGAATATCGACGAGATTTCATTTAATGCGCTCATCTTCTTTACTGTATCCTTAAAGTCTTGGTTATGCACGCTCCGTATTTCGGGGTAGCTCTCCACGGCTTCAATAAAATGTTCTGTATCCTGCTTCATCCATTCCCGTTTCTCCTCCATTTCTGAAATTTGTTTGCGTGTAATACGTAAGATGGTTGCATAAAATGTAGTCACCACATTAAGTAAAATGCTAAATATGAGTGTTATGCAGACGACATACTTACTATAACTTGCGACTCATACTTGCAGGAAATAGAAATAAATCCTAATAGCTGCAAGTTACTTGCAGATACTTCTTGCTTGGTGTTCACACTGGAAGCGGAAAACGTGCAGCAAGTCACTTCCGCAGTAAATTACTACCGTCGCAGCCGGCCTTTGTGGACGAGCGGTTCTAGGCGCTTCAATCTGGAACCCCGCGACCGCTACGGTCGCAGGTTCGAATCCTGCCTCGGGCATAGATATGTGTGATGTTTTTAGGTTAGTTAGGTTTAAGTAATTCTAAGTTCTAAGGGACTGATGACCTCAGATGTTAATTCCAATAGTGCTCAGAGCTATTTGAACCATTTTTGCTACGGTCACAAGTCGAATGGCGATATGTTTACACTCGCAAATCGCGCGGCAAGTTCCTCGGCGCAAGTAAATTGCTGCAATCAGTTGCTCGTGTAAACCGAGCATTACACTGGTAACTTTCACTCAAGGGGAGCAAACCTCTTTGCCTACCTGAAAACTACAAGGGTGACCATTCTGTACGACTACCGCTGATTCTTTGCAACAGACTCAACCACTGTATACCAAATGGAACACACCCACATTCATTCATTCACGCCTGCCAGACAGTTTGTATCTTTGGAAAGCAAATAAAGTGATAATGAAAGGGGACTAGAGGACCCTTTCACGTGACCTGAAATCGTACCCTAAGGCTTCCCACACGATGACACCAGAACCAAGTACGCTGTGACTGTCCAAAATATTGGAGGAATGTCTCTCTCCACAGGTCGCTGCCGCAGTCACCGACAGTGGTTACACAGGGTAGAGCAGAACCACGATTCATCGCTGAACACACAGCGACGCCATTCAGCAGAAATCCGTGCTTCCCGACCACGTCGGCACTCCAAACACGGTCTTAACATGGCTCTATAATTCCCTAGTCCGGCTGCTGTTGGTCTGCAACCAGTAGTGCGCGATGATGCACAATGTTGCAGGGGAGTCCATTACCTGTTCTCGGGTGGCAGGCGCATATGTGAAGGGGCTACGCTGTGCTTGTTACACAATACGGCGATGCTCGCTTGTGGTGGTCAGACGTGGTCACTACGCAGCTTATTTAGCCTACCGCGCTTGGTAACAACGCTAAACACAAACTAGCGTACTGTGGTGGCTTTGACGTGCCACTCAGAATCGCAGCTTCAATCACTTATATACCTTCCGATTGGTTTTATCCATACTGGATCAGAGGTCGTGGTTGTGAATGTCAACGATAAAAAATATATCGGCTCAACCACTTGTTTATAGTGTGAAACACTAAGACTGACTCGTTTCGGAAGTCAAGCTTCCATCATCAGAACAATAAAAAGTAAAAGAACCTGTTAAAATTCGCTAAAATGGAACATGCACCAGGCACAATAAAATTGATAATAAAATTAAAACATCGTGGCTACTTCCCTTGTTGCAGCCGTGTCTTCCAAGGTGCATCACCACATAGTCGATAAAATATAAAAAACTCTAAAATGGTTTCGCCTATGTTGTTCAACATCAAACCACATGGCTCTCTCCTCTATCGTCGTAAACCGCCCGTGCGTCTTCGTTGATACCGCACTCCACGTAGCCAAACACGACTCTGAAACGCGAGTGAGCTCACGCGCAAGTAAACAAGGAAGTCACAGAGATGTTCACACAAACAGGTAATGTATACATGTTCCAAGGACCTCATGAAATGATGGTATCCTGCCAATTGCTAAAAATGTAGTTACTAAAAGAAACCAGTGAAATGTTTGAAATAGTTATTTGTATCACCAGTTAGCTGTTCATTCAGTGTGTTCTGATTATCCACGCTATATTCGTAAATTTCCAGCTGTTCTAGTAGATCTAGCTTTTTGTCTTTGTCCTGTCTCTGTAAAATAAAGAGATCCTGATATGTTCCCTACATGGGGTGTCCCGTTTCCCAAATATACGTGGCTACAGCTGACTTTTCGAAATTATTAAGCCGGAAAGCATCGCTATGTTCTTTGTAACGTACTTTAAAGGACCTACCAGTTTGGCCTACATAGCTTGCCTTGCACGTCTACATCTATATCTACATGATTACTCTGCAATTCATATTTGTGCTTGACAGAGGGTTCATCGAACCACAATCATACTATCTCTCTACCATTCCACTCCCGAACAGTGTGCGGGAAAAACGAACACCTAAACCTTTCTGTTCGAGCTCTGACTTCTCTTATTTTATTTTGATGATCATTCCTACCTATTTAGGATGGGCTCAACAAAATATTTTCGCATTCGGAAGAGAAAGTTGGTAACTGAAATTTCGTAAATAGATCTCGCAGCGACGAAAAATGTCTTTGCTGGAATGACTTCCATCCCAACTCGCGTATCATATCTGCCACACTCTCTCCCCTATTACGTGATAATACAAAACGAGCTGCCCTTTTTTGCACCCTTTCGATGTCCTCCGTCAATCCCACCTGGTAAGAATCCCACACCGCGCAACAATATTCTAACAGAGGACGAACGAGTGTAGTGTCAGCAGTCTCTTTAGTGGACTTGTTGCTTATTCTAAGGTTCCTGCCAATAAAACGCAACCTTTGGCTCGTCTTCCCCACAATATTATGTATGTGGTCTTTCCAACTGAAGTTGTTCGTAATTTTAACACCCAGGTACTTAGTTGAATTGACAGCCTTGAGAATTGTACCATTTATCGAGTAATCGAATTCCAACGGATTTCTTTTGGAACTCATGTGGATCACATCACACTTTTCGTTATTTAGCGTCAACTGCCACCTGCCACACCATACAGCAATCTTTTCTAAATCGCTTTGCAACTGATACTGGTCATCGGATGACCTTACTAGACGGTAAATTACAGCATCATCTGCGAACAATCTAAGAGAACTGCTCAGATAGTCACCCAGGTCATTTATATAGATCAGGAACAGCAGAGGTCCCAGGACGCTTCCCTGGGGAACACCTGACATCACTTCAGTTTTACTCGATGATTTGGCGTCTATTACGAATCCAGTCGCACAACTGAGACGATACTCCATAGGCCCGCAGCTTGATTAGAAGTCGCTAGTGAGGAACGGTGTCAAAAGCTTTCCGGAAATCTAGAAATACGGAATCAACTTGAGATCCCCTGTCGACAGCGGCCATTACTTCGTGCGAATAAAGAGCTAGATGCGTTGCATAAGAAAGATGTTTTTTGAAACCATGCTGATTGCGTAACAATAGGTCGTTTCTTTCGAGGTGATTCATAATGTTTGAATACAGTATATGCTCCAAAACCCTATTGCAAACCGACGTCAGTGATATAGGTCTGTAGTTCGATGGATTACTCTTACTACCCTTCTTAAACACTGGTGCGACCTGCGCAATTTTCCAATCTGTAGGTACAGATCAATCAGTGAGCGAGCGGTTGTATATGAGTGATAAGTAGGGAGCTATTGTATCAGCGTAATCTGAAAGGAGCCTAATCGGTATAAAATCTGGACCCGAAGACTGACCCGTATCAAGCGATTTGAGTTGCTTCGCAACCCCTAAGGTATCTACTTCTAAGAAACTCATGCTAGCAGCTGTTCGCGTTTCAAATTCTGGAATATTCCATTCGTCTTCCTTGGTGAAGGAATTTCGGAAAACTGCGTTCAATAACTCCGCTTTAGCGGCACAGTCGTCGGTAACAGTACCAACGGCACTGCGCAGCGAAGGTATTGACTGCGTCTTGCCGCTTGTGTACTTTACATACGACCAGAATTTCTTCGAATTTTCTACCAAACTTCGAGACAATGTTTCGTTGTGGAACCTATTAAAGGCATCTCGCATTGAAGTCCGTGCCAAATTTCGCGCGTCTGTAAATTTTAACCAATCTTCGGGATTTCGCGTTCTTCTGAACTTCGTATGCTTTTTCCGTTGCCTCTGCAACAGCATTAGGACCTGTTTTGTGTACCATGGGGGTCAGTTCCATCTCTTACCAATTTATGAGGTATGAATCTCTCAATTGCTGTTGTTACTATATCTTTGAATTTGAGCCACATCTCGTCTACCTTTGCATAGTCAGTTTGGAAGGAATTGAGATTGTCTCTTAGGAAGCTTCTAGTGACACTTTATCCGCTTTTTTAAATAAAATTATTTTGCGTTTGTTTCTGGTGGATTTCGAAGAAACGGTATTGAGACTAGCTACAACGACCTTGTGATCACTAATCCGTGTATCAGTCATGATGCTCTCTATTAGCTCTGGATTGTTTATGGCTAAGAGGTCAAGTGTGTTTTCGCAACCATTTACAATTCGCGTGGGTTCGTGGACTAACTGCTCGAAATAATTTTCGGAGAAAGCATTTTGGACAATCTCGGAAGATGTTTTCTGCCTACCACCGGTTTTGAACAAGTATTTTTGCCAACATATCGAGGGAAGGTTGAAGTCCCCACCAACTATAACAGTATGAGTGGGGTATTTATTTGTTACGAGACTCAAACTTTCTCTGAACTGTTCAGCAACTATATCATCGGAGTCTGGGGGTCGGTAGAAGGAGCCAATTATTAACTTAGTTCGGCTGTTAAGTATAACCTCCACCCATACCTATTCGCACGGCGTATCTACTTCTACTTCACTACAAGATAAAACACTACTGACAGACACAAACACTCCACCACCAATTCTGCCTAATCTATCTTTCCTGAACACCGTCTGAGACTTTGTAAAAATTTCTGAAGAATTTATTTTAGGCTTTAGCCAGCTTTCTGTACCTATAACGATTTCAGCTTCTGTGCTTTCTATTAGCGCTTGAAGCTGAGGGACTTTCCCAGCACAACTACAACAATTTACAACTACAATTCCGACTGTTCCTTGATCCAAGAACGTCCTCTATTTGCCATGCACCCTTTGAGATTGCAGCCCACCCCGTACTTTCCAGAGGCCTTCTAACCTAAAAAACCGCCCAGTCCACGCCACACAGCCTCCGCTACCCGTGTAGCCGCCAGCTGAGTGTAGTGAACTCCTGACCTATTCAGCGGAACCCGAAACCTCACCAACCTGTGGCGCAAGTCAAGGAATCTGCAGCACGTGTTACACTGAATTTTATAGACCGCAGCTCTCTCATATTTATCGCTTTCCTGCTGTTTTTATTATTCTGATGATAGAAGCTTGACTTTCGAAACGCGTCAATCTTAGTGTTTTACACTACAAACAAGTGGTTGAGCCGACATATGTTTTAACATTTACCTTCCGATTGTTTACAGGTACAACATCCGACCACGTCTTCTAGGTGGTTCGCTTTGTTTGGCAGGCAGTGTAGTTGTACACTGAAAACTTGTCTACCACTTTCTTCCGACGAATAAAACTCAGTTAAGCGGCACGCAGCGGTCATACTTTACAGACCGAAATTGGATTAGTACCATAAGCCTGCGGTGTCTTCCAGTAAGCGTGAGCAGTCACGCCTGCAGGAAACACATTAGTCAGGCGAGTGACGTGGTCAGCGAGGTGTCTGGTGGGAAGTCTAGCGCACTGTGTGGAGGCAGCAAGCATGTGCAACGGGTGAGAGAGTACTGAAACCTAAAACTGGGAGCGCGTGTTGAGCTGAGACGCAGCGCCAAGCCAGACCACGTCACGAGTGGGGACTCACGCGTGCGTGGCTGCAGCTGCCAGGGACATGGCGCGCGGCCAGGGGAGGCTGTCAACACGCCGTCACACGCACTCGCCACGTCCCAGACACGCGACGGTATGTAACTCTGACCTGTTCGCTTGAATAAAACAACCCGCAACGAATTTTGAAGGCAGAGAGGGTTTGTAAGGCAAATCTCTCTTCTGTTTTGAACACCACAGTGCTTCGGTGCAGTGGAGCTACGTTACCGTGGCGTGAGGGTTTCAGTGTGTACCAGGAGAGCAGAGTTGTACTTCCAAACAAACAAAACATTAATTACGCACTTTTACTATACTCGTGACCATAAAAAACAGAGCACCTTGAACGACTAGAGATAGGATGTTCACATTCACAGGACGTGTACATTAGTTATGCACAGATAACACAGGCTAACGATGGAAAGACTGTTTTGCTGAAAATACCTTATTTTTGCGTTTTTTAGGTTGGGAAATCCTAATATGATACTTACAAAACCGTATCACCAACCATTTTTTTCACATTTTACAGTTAAATTTATTAAATTAAGGTATTTTATAAAGAATTTAACAGCTTTTACGCACTTAAAATAATTTAAAAAGGAGGTGTAATGAATGTAGATGATGCTGGTAGCACTGCTGAAAAACATTTGCTAGCAAAAAAAGGTCGATTATATTTTTGTATTAATAGATGATGTTTTGTTTACTGTCAACCTAACCTCACTTTTCCGTTTCCTGTACATGTCCTCAGTACGGTGTCTAATCGTGGTTGTAAAAACTCTGCTGACAGTTTGTGTTATACTTGTGGTGAATTTGTTAACCTTTGTGAAAAAGGTTGATCTATCATGTTTTGGATCTAAACTTAGTGAGCAAGAGAAATCTTGGGCGCCTTGTAAGGTATGTTATGTGTGTGTTGAAGCTCTGAGAAAATGGTACAAAAAGGAAAAAAGCGTTTAGGTTTGCTGTTCCTGTGATATGGAGGGAGCGAAGAAATCATTCCGCTGATTGCAGTGCTGGTATTACTGGTAATAATTCGAAAAACAAGAAGGTAATAAGCTACCTAACCATCCGACCAGTAGGGCATGGTGTAGATTTGCCGGTTCCTGAATCACCAGATGATTTAAATTCTATTCGAGCTGAAGCATTTTCTGATGTACAGATGAACCAGATCATAATGAATTCCACTGTAATATAGAAAGTCTAGAGCCCAAATTGTTTACTCAGGCCCGGCTCGACGATTTGGTTAGGGATCTGGACTTAACGAAAGACAAAAGCTGAATTGCTTCACTCTAGATTAAAAGGAAAGAACTTACTGGCAGTTTGGTACCAGGATATGCATGTATAGAAAAAGTTTTTTTTTTCAACAAGAAGGTGGTTTAATGTACTGCTCAGACATTCCCGGTCTGATGAGTCAGTTTGTTTTTTTTTTGTTTTTTTTTTTTTTTGTTTTCAGTCCTGAGACTGGTTTGATGCAGCTCTCCATGCTACTCTATCCTGTGCAAGCTTCTTCATCTCCCAGTACCTACTGCAACCTACATCCTTCTGACTCTGCTTAGTGTAGTCATCTCTTGGTCGCCCTCTACGATTTTTACCCTCCACGCTGCCCTCCAATGCTAAATTGGTGATCCCTTGATGCCTCAGAACATGTCCTACCAACCGATCCCCTCTTCTGGTCAAGTTGTGCCACAAACATCTCTTCTCCCCAATCCTATTCAATACTTCCTCATTAGTTATGTGATCTACCCATCTAATCTTCGGCATTCTTCTGTAGCACCACATTTCGAAAGCTTCTATTCTCCTCCTCTCCAAACTATTCATCGTCCATGTTTCACTTCCATACATGGCTACACTCCATACAAATACTTTCAGAAACGACTTCCTGACACTTAAATCTATACTCGATGTTAACAAATTTCTCTTCTTCAGAAACGCTTTCCTTGCCATTGCCGGTCTACATTTTATATCCTCTCTACTTCGACCATCATCAGTTATTTTGCTCCCCAAATAGCAAAACTCCTTTACTACTTTAAGTGTCTCATCCCCTAATCTAATTCCCTCAGCATCACCCGACTTAATTCGACTACATTCCATTACCCTGGTTTTGCTTTTGTTGATGTTCATCTTACATCCTCCTTTCAAGACACTATCCATTCCGTTCAACTGCTCTTCCAAGTCCTTTGCTGTCTCTGGCAGAATTACGATGTCATCGGCGAACCTCAAAGTTTTTATTTCTTCTCCATGGATTTTAATACCTACTCCGAATTTTTCTTTTGTTTCCTTCACTGCTTGCTCAATATAGAGATTGAATAACATCTTGGAGAGACTTCAACCCTGTCTCACTCCCTTCCCAACCACTGCTTCCCTTTCATGTCCCTCGATTCATATAACTGCCATCTGGTTTCTGTACAAATTGTAAATAGCCTTTCGCTCCCTGTATTTTACCCCTGCCACCTTCAGAATTTTAAAGAGAATATTCCAGTCAACAATGTCAAAAGCTTTCTCTAAGTCTACAAATGTTAGAAACGTAGGTTTGCCTTCCTTAATCTAGCTTCTAAGATAAGTCGTAGGATCAGTATTGCCTCACGTGTTCCAATATTTCTACGGAATCCAAACTGATCTTCCCCGAGGTCGGCTTCTACTAATTTTTCCATTCGTTTGTAAAGAATTCGCGTCAGTATTTTGCAGCCGTGACTTATTAAACTGATAGTTCGCTAATTTTCACATCTGCCAAAACCTGCTTTCTTTGGGATTGTAATTATTATATTCTTCTTGAAGTCTGAGGGTATTTCGCCTGTTTCATACATCTTGCTCACCAGATGGTAGAGTTTTGTCAGAACTGGCTCTCCCAAGGCCGTCAGTAGTTCCAATGGAATGTTGTCTACTCCCAGGGCCTTGTTTCGGCTCAGGTCCTTCAGTGCTCTGTCAAACTCTTCACGCAGTATCATACCTCTCATTTCCTCTTCATCTACACTGTCTTCCATTTCCATAATATTGTCCTCAAGTACATCGCCCTTGTATAGACCCACGGTATACTCCTTCCACCTTTCTGCTTTCCCTTCTTTGCTTAGAACTGGGTTTCCATCTGAGCTCTTGATGTTCATACAAGTGGTTCTCTTATCTCCAAAGGTCTCCGTGAGAGTCTGTACAACCTCTGGTTCTTTTAGTTTATCCAAGTCCCATCTCCTTAAATTCCCACCTTTTTGCAGTTTCTTCAGATTGTGGTCAGAGTCCACATCTGCCCCTGGAAATGTCTTACAATTTAGAACATGGTTCCTAAATCTCGGTCTTACCATTATATAATCTATCTGAAACCTGTCAGTATCTCCAGGCTTCTTTCATGTATACAGCCTTCGTTTATGATTCTTGAACCAAGTGTTGGCTATGATTAATTTGTGCTCTGTGCCAAATCCTACCAGGCAGCTTCCTCTTTCATTTCTTTGCCCCAGTCCATATTCACCTACTACGTTTCCTTCTTTCCCTATTCCTACTATCGAATTACAGTCACCCATGACTATTAAATTTTCGTCACCCTTCACTATCTGAATAATTTCTTTTATTTGATCATACATTTCTTCAATTTCTTCGTCATCTGCAAAGCTAGTTGGCGTATAAACTTGTAGTACTGTAGTAGGTGTGGGCTTCGTATATATCTTGGCCACAATAATGCTGTTTGTACTAGCTTACCCGCATTCCTATTTTCCTATTCATTACTAAACCTACTCCTGCATTATCCTTATTTGATTTAGTTTTTATAACCCTGTATTCGCCTGACCAAAAGTCTTGTTTCTCCTGCCACCGAACTTTACTAATTCCCACTATATCTAACTTTAACCTATCCATTTCTCTTTTTAAATTTTCTAATCTACCTGTCCGATTAAGGGATCTGACATTCCACGCTCCGATCCGTAGAACGCCAGTTTTCTTTCTCCTGATAACGACGTCCTCCTGAGTAGTCCCCGCCCGGAGATCGGAATGGGGGATTATTTTACCTCCGGAATTTTTTACCCAAGAGGACGCCATCATCATTTAATCATACAGTAAAGCTGCATGCCCTCGGGAAAAATTACGGCCGTAGTTTCCCATTGCTTTCAGCCGTTCGCAGTGCCAGCACAGCAAGGCCGTTTTGGTTATTGTTATAAGGCCAGATCAGTCAATCATCCAGACTGTTGCCCCTGCAGCTACTGAAAAGGCTGCTGCCCCTCTTCAGGAACCGCACGTTTGTCTGGCCTCTCAACAGATACCCCTCCGTTGTGGTTGCACCTACGGTACGGCCATCTGTATCGCTGAGGCACGCAAGCCTCCCCACCAACGGCAAGGTCCATGGTTCATGGGGGGGAGGGTCAGTTTGGTATTGAATACAAAAACAAGTGATGGAAAAACGCTACCAAGGCCGCTGGACCACCAACATGATGGGGGACTACTTTTGGTCACTTCAAATGTTCAAATGTGTGTGAGTTCCTAAGGGACCAAACTTCTGAGGTCATCGGTCCCTAGTCTTACACACTACTTAAACTAACTTATGCTAAGAATAACACACACACCCATGTCCGAGGGAGGACTCGAACCTCCGGTGGGAGGGGATGCCCAGTTAGTGACATGGCGCCTCCAACGGCGCGGCCATTCCGCGCGAATAGTCACTTCACCGAGAAGTTCAGCAAGCGACTCGTCATAGAAAAAGCTACACAGAAAGCTTCAATGAAAAAAGAGAAAGAAAATACAAACCAATTCCAGCTGACAACTGAAACCTCTATTAACAAATTTCATTGCCACAGGCGCATTTTACTGGTTGCTAGTGTGGCGCCGTAGTAGCAATGTTGACTTTGAACTCGCCGGCCGACATGGTTCAAATGCTAGTCATTTCTGGAGAACGTACTAATGTACTTGACCAAAAGAATGGTTCAAATGGCTCTGAGCACTATGGGACTTAACATCTGTGGTCATCAGTCCCCTAGAACTTAGAACTACTTAAACCTAACTAACCTAAGGACATCACACGCATCCATGCCCGAGGCAGGATTCGAACCTGCGACTGTAGCAGTCTCGCGGTTCCGGACTGAGCGCCTAGAACCGCGAGACCATCGCGGCCGGCTGTACTTGACCGTCCTTTCTCTAGTCGTTCTGGTTTTTCTGAACTTAAGTGTATTTACAAGTTGGAACATACTTATTTGCTTGCTTATACATCCTGGCAGGGCCGCCAAGTGGAAGGTATTTAAGCTCTTGAGTATTACAAAGTGAATAGTTGCATCCTCTAGTGTAATGAATGGCTAGATGACTGGAGTGAAAATTCAGTGTAATAAAGTTCTTCCTTATAGGATTTAGTTGCATGGAACACATGTTGGTGTCTCCTCCTCGAATCCAAGCATATTTTAATAAACAAGAAAATGTTATATCATCTGTCTACCCAAATACAAGTTCACTTTAAAATTCAATGTACCTAAGAACACTTAATAACCACTGACTGAAATTAACTGCATGTCCTAGCTGAGTCAAAGTTGCCCAAACAGTCGTACTACAACACTGTAAGCTACTATGTATATTGATATTGTGTACAATTACTATGTGATTTCAACAACGCCCAAGTACAGTAAGGTTACAGCAGGGGCTGCACAGCGCAAACACATTCTACTTTTGTACCTGAAAGATTTCACATGAACACATGGTGTTGCATGCTGTCATTCAGAAGAGGGCTGGGCATTATCAGAGCTAAGTGGAGAGGTTCATCAGGGATCAGTTTAATCTCTACTTGATCATCATTAATAAAAAGGATAGCTAATGGACCCTTCATTCTCTGTGATTACTCGTAAAGCTAAGGTAACATTTAACACTACTCTCTGCATGTTATTATAAATGTGGCACTGATGGTGCAGTACCTACAAACTCAGACGATACAAAACCATAACCATGTGTGTATGTTCAAGGGAGACTATAACAAGATTCCACAACCAAAACACTGTACAAAAAATGTTGTAATTTTCGGGAACGAAACTTTTTTTTCCTGAGATTTGTGCAGACATTGGGAAATGATAATTTATTGGAAACGAACTATGTTCATTACGGTATGGAATATTTGTATATAAATATACATGTTTACTTAAAGACGAAATTTTCCACATTATAATGAAACTCAAAGGGGAAAATGTTGCACCTTAAGGATGTTGCATGACTTTGAAGCAAGCTCAAGAAAAGACAATCGTCATCATTTCGTTTTGGGCGAAAAAAAGATAAATAAATAATCTTACACTTAAAGCCGCGCGGTTGTGAGCTAATCGTTTGATCGTCATAATACATAACACTATCTCTCCACAAGCCTACACAGTCGTTTTAGCACTTCGTTAAGTGCCGTGCCTTCGGGAATCAATTCATGGTGGAATAGCCTCTCGTGTCAAAGATACAAGTCAACGTGTTGTCATACTGGTTCCCACCTGTTCCGAATTCTTCGGCTTCGATTCTGAAGCAGTGAACTTCTGCCTGTATTGTCCCTCTCCCAAGTTTTATCATCCCCTCCAGATCCTTGATTGAGACCCGCCCCACTTCGCTTTCGTCTAAGGCGCCTTCTGCCTCCTCTATCCTGCATAAGCTCGTAAAATTACCACACTTCAGACACATGGCAGACCTTCATTTCTCATAAATCTTCCTTAAAAGTAACTCCGAACACCCTGAAACATGATCTGCCCTGTCCTTGAGAACGCTGACCCACCATCGCGTCTCCACCAACTCGTTTACTTGGAGACGATTAATCAAAAATCGAAATGTCCCTCATTGAAAGCCTAATAAATCGTCACACATTCACTCTAAAGCTTTTGTTTCATCTCAGAACACTCCATGTCCTTCATCATTGTACTTTCAATCGCTTTCCCTCTCAGATCACAATCTCTGAAATTTAACCTCCTTCCCAACCACTATGTATTATATCCATCCCAACCAAAATTAAAGTCACAACATGGCCTGGCCTTACGCAGATAAAACTCCCAATGGGCTCCTAACTCCTACAGCCCACCTACACGCTGCTTTCTAGATATTTCTCTCCTTGTCCAGAGGATGTAAAACCCTAATCTTCTTCCAGATAGCTACCAAACATCCCTTTCCATAAGAGATCCCCTCCTATACTTCGCCTGTCAGAACGTTTACCCACTGGTACAAGGTAGCCCAATCACCACACCTTCCCAACTAGTCCTCAGTCCCTCCATCACATGTGCCCAGGAGAAAAATACACTCAGCTGATCCTCGACACCCTTTTCCATCTACAGAGCCTGGCCAATTCCTATTGGATACGAGACCACGTGGGAATTCAGGGTAACAAAGCAGCGGATGAATCACCTAAGGATGTGTGCTTAGAATATATCATTCCCCAGTGTGCAATCCCTGTAGAAGCAGTTAGCTCGCTGCTGAGGCACAGGGCCATGAGTCTGAGGGAGGAGCAGTGATTGGCAAGTTGCAGTCGGTGAAACCAGCTTGGCGTCCCTCCTGCCGGACACTGTGGCGGGAGGAAGTACACTTAATACGTCTCCGGATAGGGCGCTGTCCTCCGGCAGGAGGATCCACCAGTGTGCAGTGCTTGCGGTGTACTGGTGTCTGTACATGACATTTTAACAGAATAAGTTCTATACCAAGCCATGAGGGCTGCAACCGACTTACCAGCTGACCTTCCCTCTATTTTTAGGAGACTATGACCCGTATGTGCTTCACGTTTTAAGATTCTAACAATAAAATGACTAGAGGCATAAATATTTTGGCCTTCTGCGTGAAAAATGTCAATTTCAGCTAGAGTCTGCGTGGTAGGGCGGCTGAGAATTATATTAATTTTTTTATCTATTGGCACCTATTTTTCGAAAAAAATTAACCAAATCAGTTGTAATGTTGTTGCTTTAATTTTATGTGAAAGCGGTGCTGATAGACAATAAAAGAGGGTTAAAAGTTGTGAGCTATCTGAGGAAGTTAACGTTGCATTACTGAGCAACTGTTTCACCAGGTATCCAGTCTAGCTTACCAAATTTCCAACCAGACTAACATTAATTATAATCTTTTAATAGTCATACGTAAACCGGAGATACATATATAAAAAAGAGAATTTAAATAAAAATAAATAAATCAGTTTATATTTGGAAATTTATTTTAAAATTGATCATTGAAATTTCAGGATATTAAACTCGAGTCATAACTAAGCTGGTGCCTTATTTAGGATTGTGAAAATGTGAGTTTGTAATCTTACGGAACACATCAAATAGGGAGCCAAGATTGGGAGACTGCATACAACACTACATTCATAAAATAACACACGAAGAACATTGAAACATATGTAAGAGGAAATTAACCACAACCAACCAATTTTCACCCAAAGAAGTAACGTTCGTAGCGCAATCCTGTCCGTCATGAAATTACCACACACTGGTATACTAAATTCATACTAACTCTCTGTGAAATCTTCCCGAAAAGAAAAGCTGAGAGCTACTTTGATGATTACACCACATGCTTCACGTGGTTAACTTGGTTTACACAAAGAGTGTAACTCCACAATAATTTTGATAGTTAAAATAAATTAGATCGAAAAGCAATTTACAAAAGAAAAACCTCGAACTGGTTACTATCGTCTTACTATTAACCTGATGGGTCTAACAATTGTATAAGCACGTGGTACTGGTCTCACGAACTACACCCCACGTGGGTTGAACATAAAGAAAAGTTGCTATATTGAAAAATATTGTTAAGGCGAGACGTTATAATCTCACGCACATTCGCATTTAAGATTGATGATCTTAGTTAGAGTTATTGATCAACACGTGGTTCCACTTTACTCACAAAGTAGTGACAAAGCAACTACTGGAAAATATTCTGAAGTTCACACTGGAAATACCCTCCATTGCAATTTAAGATAACATTAGATATTTTAAAGCTAAACCTGAAATAAAGTTGATTAAATTTTCAGTTAGGCTGAACTTAAGAAATCCATTGTCCTGCGGACTTAGCAGACACGCGCTTAGCCGGAGATCTTACCACTTTCAGACGTTCGCCGCCGTCAGACTGACCTGCGCTCCTACCAAGGGTGCTTCCGTATACAAAACGGAAGTGACCAGAGTGGCAGCTTCCTATACCAACATGACAAGGGACGGACAGGACAGTACTAAGGATAGAAACCTCTTTGCTTCTAGAAAGCGTAGCTATCTGTTCCGACGTTGGTCCTACTGCTCTCTAGCAGACAGGCTTGTCTGCTACCATCAAGCATGCAACTAGAAATACATTTGCTCATTCATTCTTTCACACAGAAGGAAAGGGGGATGACAGTATCTTATCATATACAGTATATAAAAGAAAGCGGATGTAGGTTCCGTATGAGACTGTGTGACATGAATTACATATATGAATTAGATATAAACTGTGCTTTAAAGTGTAGTAGTGTGACAGATCGTTCTTGTTTATGTGCAAAAGTAACACGTTCCACTGCTCAGTCTCCTCGCAGATAGTCAGAAACGCCACAGTAAATTTAGAAGAGGAATTTATGCCGTAAATGACAACAGATTTAAGAAATTAACACGAAAGGAATCCAACAGAGACCTTTCACAGTCTGGAATTAGATTATTAAGGCCGCTGATGGCCTTGATTTTTAGCGTCCTTTACATAGTATCGCAACCACTTTCATCTTGTGATAAATGTCGTTACCTACTTTCACGCTCTTATTTTCTTTTATGTTAAGTTCAAAGATGATGTAATCAACATTGTAAAGGGCGCCAATTGGACCACTGTCATACGGTTTTCCAGTTGGGCGGAACGTTAATAACTTAAGTGGCCCTCATATTCTCGATATTTATTACGTAATACAGAATGTACTGAAGGGGACCACAGAGTTTTGAAAATACTGACGCACGCTCATTATATTGCACAATATGAATGATATTGCTCAATACACCGCTGTTTCTGCCTACACTTCGTGATTTTCGGACATAGAGACAACTGATACAGTGACGCCATGTGGGTATGAATGCAATCAAGACAGAGAGTGGAAAGAAATCATCTCTTCAAGTGCATTCAGCAAAGTAGTTTTACCACGCTTTTTTACTTATTCAATAATTAGCTCCAGACGCATTCGACAAAAGTATTTTAAGTTCAGGGAAATAACACTCCAACTGGTTATTTGTTCATGAAAGAAGCTTCAATTATTTATATCAGGAATTGATAACAGTACAACGTACCAAACCTCTACAATACTGTAGTTTACTCTTTTCAGGTTTATAGATAGCTTCCAGCATTGTGTAAAGTGAAATTTGACGAGGACTGTATAAGAACAGTAACTTTTCTGTGTGCATCAGTTTTAACGAGGTTCATCAGTTGATTAGATAATTCCTCGTTCATCTTTAAAAATTTCTAATAGTTGTCTAGCTCTGCATCAAGTTCTCTTTTGCATGATAGTGTGGCCTTCCAAGCCACTTTTTCGCCCATTGCCGTTTCTTACTCTTGCTTTTCTTTTCGCAGCACGTAACGACTGTACTCGCACACTCGCAACACATGTGAGGTCTACATCGAACGCCGAACAAGTTCGCTATGGAGGCAGAGTTCCGACAGACACGTCCCGGGCATAAATATTGCGCAATAATACTGTTCTTCTTGGCTTCTCACTTTTGTGCAATGCATTGACACGATATTATTGCGCAGTATATGTATGGGTTCCTTCAATTAAACAAGGAGAACCGGTTGTATTGTTGCGGGACAGTAGAGCCACCTATGCTCAAGAATTATGATGTTTTTGTGAAATGGACATCCCTTCTCTAAAAATTAAATGGATTTCGCAAACAAAGGCCCTGTGAAACTCAGTTCGCTGTCTTTCTCCATGACACCCACTGCGCAGTGGACAACGGCGCTCAGATTGATGCCGTGTTCCATAATTTCAGTAAGGCATTTGACACCGCGCCGCACTGCCGTTTAATGAAAAAAAAAAAAAAATGAGCTTACGGAGTATCGGAGCAGACTTGCAGTTGGATTAAGACTCTCTTGCCGATAGAACTCAACACGTCGCCCTTAACGGAACAAAATCGACAGATGTAAGGGTACTTTCCGCAGTACCACAGGGAAGTGTGATAGGACCGTTGCGATTACAATAAAATGATCAAGCAGAAAGCGTCGGATGTTCTTTAAGGCTGTTCGCAGAGGATGCAGTTGTCTATGCCAAAGTAGCAACGCCAGAACACACTAAGAATTTGCAGAACGACTTGCAGAGAACTGATGAGTGGTGCAGACTCTGGCAGTTGACCCTGAGCGTAAATAAATGTAACATATTGCATATATCCCATGTAGGCTTTCACGGCCAGCGTCTTCATCAGTAAACACTTCCGGGCTTCTACAGATCGACCACGGCAATTTAGCCCGGAAGTGTTTACTGATGATATTGCATATACATAGGAAAAGAAATTCACTACGGTACAGCTACACTATTGATAACAAACAGCCGAAGACAGCGTCTGCCATAAAATATCTAGGCGTGACTATCCAGAGCGACCTTAAGTGGAATGACCATATAAAATAGATAGTGGGAAAAGCACACACCAGACTCACATTCATCGGAAGAATCTTAAGGAAATGTAATTTATCCACGAAAGAAGTGGCTTATAAGTCGCTTGTTCGCCCGATTCTTGAGTACTGTTCATCTACCTGGCATCCCTGCCAGGTAGGACTGATTTAGGAGATAGAGAAGATCCAACGAAGAGGGGCGCGTTTCGTCACGGGATCGTTTAGCTGGAGAGAGAGCGTTACGGAGATGCTATAGCAAACTCCACTGGCAGACGTGACAAGAGAGGCGTTGTGCATCACGGAGACAGTTACTATTGAAATTTCGGGACAGCAAAAAATGGTTAAAATGGCTCTGAGCACTATGGGTGGTCATCAGTCCTCTAGAACTACTTA
This sequence comes from Schistocerca gregaria, assembly GCF_023897955.1. Taxonomy (NCBI): domain Eukaryota; kingdom Metazoa; phylum Arthropoda; class Insecta; order Orthoptera; family Acrididae; genus Schistocerca; species Schistocerca gregaria. The sequence continues at coordinate 1,081,373,193 of NC_064920.1, read as the reverse complement.
AACCTAACTAACCTAAGGACATCACACACATCCATGCCCGAGGCAGGATTCGAACCTGCGCCTGTTCGCCTAGAACCGCTCCGCCACCCCGGCCGGCTCGAGACAGCACTTTTCAGGACGAGCAACATATTACTTCCCTCCACATACATCTCGTGTGTTGACCACGAGCAGAAAATTCGTGGAGTTGAGCCAATACAGAGGCTTACCGACAATCGTTCTTCCAATGCACTATTCGCTAGTGGAACTGGGTTGGAGGGATGAGACAGTGGTACTGAAAGTACGCTCTGCCACACTATTAGGTGGCTTGCGGAGTATGATGTAGGTGTAGATATAGCGGGAGGAACAGTCGCTACTGCCCCACCACCCTCAGGAAAGGAACTCTGGTTAGTTAAGTTCCCTTTTTTCTCCCAGAAGCACCAACAGGATAAGAGACCGAGAGCTCTGCTTTAATATTCTCCTGTAAATGAAGCACTTCCAACTCTGGGGCTGAAATGGTTTTTAATGCCTTCCGCAATCAGGGCGTGAGCTGAAAGGCGTCACGGTTCCTGGAACAGCGTGGCGCAGAGAGGCAGACAATGCACCGCCGTCCGGTGTAATCCCGAGAGCCATTGGCCGCCTGCCAGAGGAGGCGGGAGGAGGGGGGGAGGCTGGTCTGGTGGCCCACCACGTGGGGAACACGTGGCCGTCGTTGCGATTCCGCGAACAACTGCTCGCAGCTCACAGGCGCGCTAGCATGGTGAGGTGCTTTGCCTGAAGGCGAAGACACCGTCTGAAAAAACAGAAGTCGTATTGTGAGGTGTCGGTTGAGCGTATGGCATGCCCCTGAGTTGCTACAAGATCAGAATCCGGTGACCTAGGCAGTGAAACCGACTGCTCCTCATGAGGTCATGTGAAATGAAAAAGCAAAGTCGTGCAAAGGATAACTGATTATCTGAATAAAACAGTGGTGGCCCAATTGAACGTGGAATATAGGTATCACAGCTCTCACAGAAATACTGATAAGGGTTCCCATCATGGTACTAAATGAAACTACAGAACACTATACGAATCCGATTTATTACTTGATGCACATATATGATTCTAATCACTTAATGAACAATACAGGTAACTAAAAAGGGTCATGAGGATGCAAATACATTACGAAATACGATGCTGAGTCAAATGAAAATCTTAAATTTGTAATAACAAATCGAAATTTCGCGACGTTATCCTGTAAGTTGGTAAGCATGCTACAAACAGAGTGTAGATTTGTCTGTAGGTGGCAGCATAGTGCAGATGCACACATAACCATCGCAGTGTCAATATGAAGATGGCTGCCCCACTTGCGACTTGTACCAGGGAAGAACAGCGTACTGTTATTCGGTTTTTGCGTAGTGAAGGTGTGAAACCTATTGAAATTCATCGACGAATGAAGGTTCAGTACGGTGATGCACGTTTGTCAGAGCAGCAAGTCTACGAATGGAGTAGGAAGTTCGCAAATGGTGTGACTTCAGTGGACGATGCTCCTCGTCCAGGTCAGGCACACCGAACTGTGACTCCACAGAACATTGCAGCAGTTGAAGCCATAGTGTAGGAAAACAGCCGAGTGACATTGAATGACATTGCAGCATGTTTACAGATTAGTCATGGGTTACCACACCACATTGTGCACGGTGTGCTCCAGTTTCACAAAGTGTTTGCAAGATGGGTGCCACGGCAGCTAACTACTAAAATGAGAGAACGACGTCTTGATGCTTGTGAAGAACTTCTTCGGCGCTTTGAAAGAGAAGGTGATGGCTTCCTTGCAAGAATCGTTACTAGGGACGAAACCTGTGTTCACTTCCACCAACCGGAATCGAAGAGAGGGAGCAAGAAATGGCTCCATTCCTCATCACCAAAACCGAAGAAGTTTCGGAACAGAACCATCAGCAGGGAAGGTTATGCTGACTCTCTTTTGGGACGAAAAAGGCGTCATTTCGGAGCATTACATGCCTAGAGGGACCACTGTCACCAGTGCATCATACACAGATCCCTTAAAAAAAATCTGCAGCCTGCAATCAAATCACAGCGACGTGGATTGCTGTCAACAGGTGTCCTTTTTCAACATGACAATGCAAGGCCCCACACTGCCTGTACAACAGTTGCAACAATCACAGACTTGCATTTTGAGTGCCTTCCTCATCCACCATACTAACCAAACCTTGCCCCAAGTCATTTCCATATGTTTGGACCACTCAGAGCAATGGGAGGAAAGAAGTTCCGTTCTGATGAAGAGGTACGCCACGCGGTGCATGAGTGGTTGCGCGGACTTCCAAAAGAATTTTTTTCTAAAGGAATTCATGCACTTTGTAAGCGCTGGAGGACTTGCATTGAGCGCGGGGAAGATTATGTTGAAAAGTGATACAGCTTTGTACCACTTCTGCACAATAAATAATATTTTTTAAAAATATTTAAGTTTTTCATTTGACTCGCCCTCGTACTCTAGCGCAGGTGGTTGGGCTTCAGGTAGAGTGATAGGAAAACTGTGTTCACGAAAATTCCCAATGAATGTAACTCCATCTTTTGTCTGGAGTATGGGACTACGGCTGGTCAATATCCAATAAAACATTACCTATCGCCGTTATTTAGGTTTAATTTTTAGGCTACCAATTTCGACGACACACTACGTCATCTTCAGGCCTGCTTCAATCGAGTAACCTTCGTGCTACAAAATACAGCACAACTTTTAACTGGTCTCGTAACGATTATTACGGGCATGTGTGCTCCTTGGACAACTGTCAGTGGTTGCTCACTATTATAGTCGTTACGAGACCAGTTAAGAGTGCTGCTGCATTTTGTAACTCTATTGAAGCAGACCTGAAGATGACGTACAGTATCGTTTAAACTGGTAGCCTAAAAAGAAAACCTAAATAACAATGATTGGTATTGTTTTATTGGGAAATTCCCAATGGCTCCTTAACAAGACGATAGCCTAAAGAAAACAACCGGAAAGTACAACCAATGACCACTTCTCTCGCCTAAGAGCATGTTGAATGCATTTTTTTGGTCATCAGGCTTCTGACTGGTTTGATGCGATCCGCCACAAATTCCTGTCCCTCTTCATCTCAGAGTAGCATTTGCAACCTACGTCATCTATTATTTGCTAAATGTATTCCAATCTCTGTCTTCCTGTACAATTTGTTTTCCTTCTACAGCTCCCTCTAGCATCATGGAAGTCGTTCCCTCACGTCTTAACAGATGTTCCTATCATCCTGTCCCTCCTTCCTGTCAGATTTTTCCACATATTCCTTTGCTCTCCGATTCTGCGCAGAGCCTCCTCATTCCTCACCTTATCAGTCTACCTAATTTTCAACATTCGTCTGTAGCACCACATCCCAAATGCTTCCATTCTCCTCTGTCCCGGTTTTCCCACAGTCCATAAAATGCTGTGCTCCAAACGTACATTCACAAAAGTTTCTTCCTCAAATTAAGGCCTATGTTTGATACTAGTAGACTTCTGTCAGCCAAGAATGCTCTTTTGGCCAGTGCTAGTCTGCGTTTTGATGTCCCCCTCGTTCCTCAGTGATTTTAGAAATTCCGACGGATCGTGATCCATCCCTTCTGCCTTATTTGAGCTCAAGTCTTCCAGAGCCATTTTAAGCTCCGACTCTAATACTGGGTCCCGTATCTCTTCCATATCGTCTCCTGTTTCTGCTACTATGAAGTGATGAGGCCATTCGTCACCCTCATAGAGCCCTTCAACGTAGTCTTTCCGCCTATGCGTTCCTTCCTGCGTTTTTAACAGTGCACTTACCATTGTACTCTTAATGTTATAAAACCTTACCTCAATATCACCGATTACTGTTTTGGATTTCCTATATGTTGAGTTAGTCTTCCGAAGACAATTTCTTTTTCGATTTCTTTACATGTTACCTGCGTCTATTTCACCGTAGCTGCCCTGCATTTCCTTTGCATTTCATTCCTAAGTGACATGTGTTTCTGTATTCCTGAGTTAATTTGAACGTTTTTGTGCTTTTTCTTTTCGTCGACCAATTAAGGTATTTCTCCTATTACCCAAGGTTTCTTCGGAGTTCCTTTCTTTATACCTTTGACTGCCCAACATGTATAACTGCCCTTTTCAGAGATGTCCGCTCCTCTCCAACTGAACTTCCTTCTTTGATATTCCTTGTCGCAACGTCTTTAGTGAAATTCAAACGTGTCTTGCCGTTGCTGAATACTTCAGTATCCCAATTCCATAGGTATTGATTCTTCCGTACGGTTCTGTTAAACTTCAGTCTAGCGTTCATGGTTACTAAATGATGATCTATGTCTGTATGTGCTCATGCATACGCCCCACAGTCCAGTATCTGATTCATCATACCAATTATAGATTTGGTTTTAGTCATCTTGTATTTTCCTACAGTCACTCAGAGGCGACGCCTTCCCTTACACCACAGCATCTTCAGCAGACAGCCACACTCACCCAGTCCATCGGTTCATTTTTGTATACAGGGTGGTTCATTGATCGTGACCGGGCCAAATACCTCACGAAATAAGAGTCAAACGAAAAAACTACAAAGAACGAAACTTGTCTAGCTTGAAGGGCGAAACCAGATGGCGCTATGGCTGGCACGCTACATGGCGCTGCCCATAGGTCAAACGGACATCAACTGCGTTTCTTTAAAAACGAACAGTCCGCAGCTCGTGGTCGTGCGGTAGCGTTCTCGCTTCCCACACCCGGGGTCCCGGGTTCGATTCCCGGCGGGGTGAGGGATTCTCTGCCTCGTGATGATTGGGTGTTTTGTGATGTCCTTAGGTTAGTTAGGTTTGAGTAGTTCTAAAGTTCTAGGGGACTGATGACCATAAATGTTAAGTCCCATAGTGCTCAGAGCCATTTGAACCATTTTTTTAAAGGAACCCCCAATTTTTATTACATATTCATGTAGTACGTAAAGAAATAAGAATGTTTTAGTTGTACCACTTTTTTCGCTTTGTGACTGATGGCGCTGTAATAGTCACAAACGTATGGCTCACAATTTTAGATGAACAGTTGGTAACAGGTAGGTTTTTTAAATTAAAATACAGAACGTAGGTACATTTGAACATTTTATTTCGGTTGATCCAGTGTGATTCATGTACCTTTATCAACTTATCATTTCTGAGAACGCATGCTGTTACAGCGTGATTACCTGTAAATACCACATTAATGCAATAAATGCTCAAAATGCTGTCCGTCACCTCAATGCATTTGACAATACGTGTAACGACACTCCTCTCAACAGCGAGTAGTTCGCCTTCGGTAATGTTCGCACGTGCACTGACAATGCGCTGACGCGCCAGTCGAAGTGGCCGAGCGGTTCTAGGCGCTACAGTCTGGAACCGCGCGACCGCTACGGTCGCAGGTTCGGGCATGGATGTGTGTGATGTCCTTAGGTTAGTTAGGTTAAAGTAGTTCTAAGTTCTAGAGGATTGATGACCTCAGAAGTTAAGTCCCATAGTACTCAGAGCCAATGCGCTGACGCATGTTGTCGGATGTTTTCGGCGGATCACGATAGCAAATATTCTTCAACTCTCCCCAAAGAAATAAATCCGGGGACGTCAGATCCCGTGAACGTGGGGGCCATGGTGTGGTGCTTCGACGACCAACCCACCTGTCATGAAATATGCTATTCAATACTGCTTCAACTGCACCCGAGCTAGGTGCCGGACATCCATCATGTTGGAAGTACATCGCCATCTTGTAGTAACATCGGTAGAATATTACGTACGAAATCAGCATACATCGCACCATTTAGATTTTCATCGATAAAAAGGGGTCCAGTTATCCTTCCTCCCATAATGCCGCACCATACATTAACCCGCCAAGTTCGCTGATGTTCCACTTGTCGCAGCCATCGTCGGTTTTCCGTTGCCCAATAGTGTATATTATGCCGGTTTACGTTACCGCTGTTGGTGAATGACGCTTCGTAGCTAAATAGAACGCGTGCAAAAAATCTGTCATCGTCCCGTAATTTCTCTTGTGCACATTGGCAGAACAGCACACGACGTTCAAAGTCGTCGCCCTGCAGTTCCTGGTGCCTAGAAATAGGGTACGAGTGCAATCGATGTTGATGTAGGATTCTCAACACCGACGTTTTTGAGATTCCCGATTCTCTCGCAATTTGTCTGCTACTGATGTACGGATTAGCCGCGACAGCAGCTAAAACACCTACTTGGGCATCATCATTTGTTGCAGGTCGTGGTTGATGTTTGACATGTGGCTGAACACTTCCCTTTTCCTTAAATAACGTAACTATCTGGCGAACGGTCCGGACACTTGGATGATGTCGTCCAGGATACCGAGCAGCAAACACAGCACGCGCCCGTTGAGCATTTTGATCACAATAGCCTTACATCAACACGATATCGACGTTTTCCGCAATTGGTAAAAGGTCCATTGTAACACGGGTAATGTACCGCGAAGCAAACACCGTCCGCCCTGGCGGAATGTTACGTGATACCACGTACTTATACGTTAGTGACTATTACAGCGCCATATTATGACAAAGCGAAAAAAGTGGTCCAACTAAAACATTCGTATTTCTTCTCGTACTACAGGAATATGTAATAAAACAATGGGAGTTCCTATTTAAGGAAACGCAGTTGAAATCCGTTTGACCTATGACAGCGCCATGTAGCGGGCCAAGCATAGCACCATCTGGTTTCCCCCTTCAAGCTAGACGAGTTTCGTTCTTTGTAGTTTTTTCGTTTGTCGCTTATTTCGTGAGATATTTGGCCCGGTCACTATCAATGGACCACCCTGTGTACAGAGAGTAACAGCGGTTCTAACACACTTTCGTGTGGTACTTGTGACAGTTAACACTCGCCGTGGAGGACAACTTACTGGTTTCTATTATTTAAGAATTTATTGAGCCAGTCACATATCTGGGAACTACCCTCCCTCCCCCCTTTTCGTTTTTCCTCTTCTCCCTCCTTGTTTTCCCCCTCATCTGTCCAGTTCCACCCCCCCCCCCCCCCTCCCTCAATCTGCTCTAGGCTATGGTGTGTCCTCTTTGTGACGACATTTTAGTGCAGTGTTTACTGTGAGTGTGCAGTGTTGTGTGCCTTTTCCGAAGTGTTGCGAGCGGCGATCATACTGTCGCTGGGTGTGATTTTATATCTATTGCGAACAGAAACCAGGCTTTTATTTGTCTGTCTACTATGTTACCTGTCTGCATCCTGTGTATTTTATTCGCTTTGCCAACCCTTTGCTTTATGTTTTAACTTTCCACAATTTTCCACCGTTTTACAATTTAAGTCCCCGTTTTATCGCCTGCTTGTATTGTTTCTTAACTTCTTCTTACGTTTTAAAAAGTCTGTAGGCTGCAGAGCAGCGTAATAAGCTGCTGCCAGCCCGCCCCCTTCTGGAGGGGGAGGGGGGGGGGAATCGAAATGCAATAAAGGGAAAAAAAATCTGGAAACTAATTAGATACACTCGGACCTTTGTTAACAGTCTGCACTGGACCGTCGTTTCAAAGCCCGTCTGGAAATCTACGAATATGGAATCTGCCCATTGTGCTTCATCCGCGGATCGATCGTTGTCGAGCGAGAAAAGGACAAGCAGAGTTTCGCACGAGTGGAGCTTTCTTAACCCGCGCTGATTTGCGGATACGGGCTTTTCTCTCTTCTGCGCAAAACAGCCTGCTGAGCTGAACACTTGGGGGAAAACCTGTTGTCCGTATTTTTGTCATCTCCTTGCTGCTACTATTAGCCTCTCTCGAAGCAGCGATGACTTGAGTCTTCGCGTAGCTTTTATTCTGAACCGCGCACCGCGTACGGGACAGAGCGTGACGTAGGCGAGTAGGGGGGACGTAGGCGCTGCGCGGTCCCGCCTCGAGGCTCGGACAGGCAGGCAGGCAGTCAGCTGTTCGGCGAGCGCCACCCACGCTGCTTCGGCCTCCTTCCAGCCGAGAGGAGAGTTTTGTCTCGCCTCGGTCGGCCGCTGCACGGGCTGGCGAAGGGTGCGCCCTCTGCTGGAAACTGTGTCGCTGCGCTCCTCTAGCCTAATACAGTCTTATGTATTTCCACGACGCGTTTCAAAGGTTTAAACCTCCATCATCGGGTGGATTTACATTAGTTAGTATGACATTTGTGTATGTGTTGTGTTACGATTTTTTGGAGGATGGTTGGTTGATTGTTTGGGGAAGGAGACCAGACAGCGTGGTCATCGGTCTCATCGGTGTACGGAAGGATGGGGAAGGAAGTCGGCCGTGCCCTTTCAGAGGAACCATCCCTGCAGTGATTTAGGGTAATCACGGAAAACCTAAATCAGGATGGCCGGACGTGGGATTGAACCGTCGTCCTCCCGAATGCGAGTCCAGTGCCTTACCACTGCGCCACCTCACTCGGTTTTTTTTTTTTTTTTTTTTTTTTTTTTTGAGGAACTTGTGGCACTGCCTACTGGAGATACAAGACACTATTTCGGAACATGGTTTTGTGTTTCTTCTGATTAAACTGATATCTAATGGTAAACATAAAATAAGTAAACTAGAGTACCTCCAGTGGTCACAGATTCCTTTCGCTGTCGTAACACATCACATGTATACTGTCACGTCTGTAAACAAATATGGCGTCTGGAATCTGCTGGGTGCAAGGTTCGTATAGCGGAAGAAGACATAATCGCAAAGTGCAAAAAATATACATCGCAACAACATTATTACAGAATAATTGTTTAAAGCATTTGGAGATGTTTGTTTTGAGGTGTCGAATATATGTGTGTGTACTTCAGGTGGCAAATAAATCCCGTTTTGCCACAAGTTCCTAAAAAAAATCGTAACACAACGCAAATACAAATGTCATACTAATTAATGTAAATCCACCCGATGATGGAGATTTAAACCTTTGAAATGTCTCGTGGAAATAAATAAAACGGCGACTGGTAACAGGAAACTTGTTGTTTAATTTAATGTCAATAACAGTCACGATAGATCCTAACCTAAAATGTTCACATTTAAAGCTGATACAGTCTACTGATCGTTACAGACAGTTTCTCACGAGCGAATCTCTTGTCTCAGCCGACTACTCGTGGCGAATGAGGCCTTGCTGAGGAGGCGACCTTTCGGAGTGGCACTCTTCAACTTTCTCATAAGTTATCGAAAGCAGTAGGAGCAGCATAAGTATACTGTTCATCGTCAGCGTATGAACATATAGGGTACATGTGTAGTAGTGGTGAACTCGCTGGTTTGATTCTCTCTCGCTTCGACTGGCCATTAAAATTGATACACCAAGAAGAAATGCAGATGATAAACGGGCATTCATTGCACAGATATATTATACTAGAACTGACATGCCTTACATTTACACGCAATTTGGGTGCATAGATCCTGAGAAATCAGTATCCAGAACAACGACCTCTGGCCGTAATAACGGCTTCGCTACGCCTCGGTATTGAGTCAAACAGGGCTTGGATGGCGTGTACAGGTACAGCTGCCCATGCAGCTTCAACACGATACCACAGTTCATGAAGAGTAGTGATTGGCGTATTGTGACGATCCAGTTGCTCGGCCACCATTGACTAGACGTTTTTAATTGGTGAGAGATCTGGAGGATGTGCTGGCCAGGGCAGCAGTCGAACATTTTCTGTATCCAGAAAGGCCCGTACAGAACCTGCAACATGCGGTCGTACATTATCCTGCTCAAATGTAGGGTTTCGCAGGGATCGACTGAAGGGTAGTGCCACGGGTCGTAACACATCTGAAATGTAACGTCCACTGTTCAAAGTGCCGGCAATGCGAACAAGAGGTAACCGAGACGTGTAACCAGTGGCACCCCATATCATCACGCCGGGTGATACGCCAGTATGGCGATGACGAATAGAGGCTTCCAATATGCGTTCACCGTGATGTCGCCAAACATGGATGCGACCGTCATGATGCTGTAAACAGAAACTGGATTCACCCGAAAAAATATCGTTTTGCTATTCGTGTACCCAGGTTCGTCGTTGAGTACACCATCGCAGGCGCTCCTGTCTGTGATGCAGCGTCAAGGGTAATCGCAGCCATGGTCTCCGAGCTGATAGTCCATGCTGCTGAAAACGTCGTCGAACTGTTCGTGCAGATGGTTGTTGTCTAGCAAACGTCCCCATTTGTTGACTCAGGCATCGCGACGTGGCTGCACGATCCGTTACAGCCCTGCGGATAAGATGCCTCGATTGCTAGTGATACATGGCCGTTGGGATCCAGCACGGCGTTCCGTATTACCATCCTGAACCCACCTATTCCACATTCTGCTAACAGTCATTGGATCTCGACCGACGCGAGCAGCAATGTCGCGATACGATAAACCGCAATCGTGATAGGCTACAATCCGACCTTTATCAAAGTCAGAAACGTGATGGTACGCATTTCTCCTCCTTGCACGGGGCACCACAACAACGTTTCAGCAGGCAACTGCTGTTTGTGTATGAGAAATCGGTTGGAAACTTTCCGTATGTCAGCACGTTGTAGGTGTCTCCACCGACGCCAACCTTGTGTGAATGCTCTGAAAAGCTAATCATTTGCATATAACAGCATCTTCTTGCTGTTGCTTAAATTTCGCGTCTGTAGCGCGTCATCTTCGTGGTGTAGCAATTTTAATGCCAGTAGTGTATTTTTAATCCATGATGCTACTCCAGACGGGTGTAAAATGAATGTGCGCAACGGAAAATAATGAACGCTAAAATGATGATTTGGCCCTGAAGCAGATCTTAGGATCTCTTAGTTCTAAACATAAATGAATGATGAAGGCTACTAATACTACTAAATGATAAACGTTGTTTCTTTTATTCGTTTATTGCAGTTTAAAAAAACACCCTTTATGACAAATGTCTATATTTCTTAAGTAAAATTATTAATTAATTGCCCAACTCTGCCCCATTTTATGACCACACTATCTAACATAAATAACGCGAAATGACTGACATCATCTACGTACCAAACACTAGAAGACACTACTTTCAAATATGATCTACAGGGGTGTGGAACCTTAGTGGAATTATACTAACGTGATCACAGCTGTTTAGCTTTATAGTCGTAATAAGCCGAAGCAGTTTGCGATATCACCGTATGTACTGCGAGTGGTGCGTCGGCGCGCTGGGTCTCGTACACGTCTGCCTCGATGGAAGAACTCCAGCCACAAAATAAAACTCCTTCAAACACTAGGACGGCAGAAGGCGGTTCAGATAACGTCTCAACTTAAGTACAGGCAGAAGAAGTGCTCTCAATTACTGAACGCTGCGTACCCAACGACGACTTCCAACCCGGAGGTGAAGTCCAGAATCGTACAGGTTCGCAACAGTACAGGGCCTCACTGTTCTAACTATAAACTCTCCTGAGAGCAAAGACGGCAAGTCCGTCTGTACCAACAAAGTTGTTATCGCGCGACCGTCACACAGGGCCGCTCACCACGGAAGACCTCGTCTCTCCACTGCTGGCCTCCCAGCAAGGCTCGGTTCCCCACTCTCATAATTCCAAAAGCGAATCATATTACCGAAACCACGGGATAGTATCCCTCGCTACAGAGTCTTCCGAGCGCCGACCAATCATATTTTAGTCTTTTGTCGTCCAGCGTGGAAACTTTGCGGGGAAAATACCTATACTCGTACAATGGAACGCTTCTGATTAAAAATCCGCGGAAATAACAAAGCCTGCATGATTTACAAGGTGACGCTTCCTCGTTCCTCTCAGCTTGTAAGGTGTCAGGCAAATCCAACACCTTCCATGAAAACCCTGACATAATAAGCAAATCTACTAGTATGTCACATAGCTCCGAATAAATCGTGACATTAAATTAACCAAAGTAATACAAGTAACGAGTGAGCAAATGGAATGCCACAGACTAACACAAGAATGCCTAAATGCATGTCGTACCTTCCCACCGTGAGGCAGACGCAGTTCCGAGGGGAGAAACGAGAACAGAAGCCGAGAGCAGAACCGTGTTAAGCTAGAAGGGCCTACGATAAGGGACGGACACCCACGTCTGCAGCTAACCACTAGGGCTCACCACCCGCACGTTTTAGCGTGAGACTTTTTCGCGTCTCAGGTACGTCAAGGACCACCCCCCAGCCCATGTTTAAAGATACAGCCCTCCAGAAGAACAGTATAGGAGAAGTTAAGAGAGTTAGTTCCGAGACGGCGAGCTGGATGGCTGGTGCGCCGGCCACTGTCGCCCTGACGCTGCCTAAACACAGACAAGGTAATGAACGCACGCGATGCCGCATTTTTGAGCGCATAAGGTTTCACTCAGAACTGCAGAAGACTCATCTGTTACACCCCTTTTTTGCGTAATACTAGTGTCGATCGTTAATTAAAACTCATGGTGTTCACATTTGCCACTTGAAGAAAAGATCTGAAACGCGATGATTTTTCTTTTATATAGTTATTGAGAAGCCACATCAGCCACTGTAATTTACGACAAGTTAGATAAGTAATTAAAGATAATTGAGGGTCACTATAGACCATTTTGATAGTTTGCTCTTTTGTGAAACTTAATTTAAACCTAGATTATAGATGTGATATGGCATATGTCATCCTTCGATCGATTGTAGAACTTGGAAACCCATTCAGGGAATATTCGTTCACATTTTTGTTGAACGCAGTTGGTTTTTACCATCCTGTATTAAAACATTTCATTTCCTTTTATCAATAGTGCAATTTATAAACGATGTTTTTTGAGTAGAATAAAACTATCAATGGTAAACTTAACGGTTTTTCCGACGTTATTTTACCAGCTAACTAAAAATAGGAAAGCCTTGAACCCTTTCCACTAAATTTAGTTAGTATTAAGATTCTTTTACAGGGAGTTAAGTGGAGCTGACGCTGAGATCATTTAGTATTTGTTTATATCATCGCTAGTCTCACTGAACTCTTCTGAATTCTACATGTCATGTGTGGCGTCTCCTTACCAGCAACAGGTCACAGGTTCAAACTAGTCAATTCCCTAAAAAACACACTCAGAGCGTCGTTGCGCGAAAGTGGTAGGAAGATATGATATAGTACAATCAGACACCACCATGAATGTTTAGAAGCTGCGTCCAAGATTTTCATAGTTTCCGAAGTATAATCGTTCCCACCAGGCTACAACACCACCCAGACGCGACTCTATTGTGTTCCAGCGCTCAGATGTCCCAACGTCCGTCTAGCTACTTCCTGTGTTTAAGGAGGACTACCACACCTGTGTGAGCCTTCCACCCAGGGCTTGAGTTCCGCCTGCAGTTTCATTTCCACTGTCGTTCCAACCTCTACTAGTATAGGCAATCATTGATTACGCCGTTCTGATGATAAACACACTCCGTCACCTTTCATGCAATAAGCGTTTACTATTATTTACAAGTCGTACGTGACAACGTCAGTATCCTTTATATATTCGTATATACGATGTACAACCTATCACATGATACCTAATTGTGTTTGTGGATCAAAGTATGTGGATGAGTGCTTGTGAGGTTCGAAATTATAACCACCTAACATTATTTAAATTTAGTATTTATCAACAAATACAAATGTTAATATTGAAACAATTTTTTAAAATAAAAATAACATCAATTTATTATTAATTACGATCATTCGAAATTAAATTAAAAATATGAATCAGACGTGGAAAGTGTATTGTCGATTGTCATGAGCAGCCACGACGCATCCTTAAATACTAGACTGTAGCGCCTAGAACCGCTCGGCCACCCCGGCCGGCACTGAACCTTCGCAGAATCCTTGGTCGTCTTCTGTGGTCCTTGTAAAGAAGGATGGCACATGGCGTTTCTGCATAGCCTACCAACTTCTAAACAAAGTTACAAAGTGGGAACAGCCGAACCACAACAGTACGGGAAGCTAAGTGCTATCAAACAAGAATCGTGCTTCGATATCATTATAGGCAACACACTGGAGGTTCAGATGGTTCAAATGGCTCTGAGTACTATGGGACTTAAAATATGAGGTCATCAGTCCCCTATAACTTAGAACTACTTAAACCTAACTAACCTAAGGGCAATCACACACATCCATAGCCGAGGCAGGAATCGAACCTGCGACCGTAGCAGTCGCGCGGTTCCGGACCACACTGGAGAAAGCTCCTACTGAGCTGCCAATAGCATCAGGCCTGACCGAGGACCAACTTCGTCGAGGTTGCCAGTTTTCAAATCCGAATTGCAGAAACGACATACCAAGTGCCCCGTGGGAAAGACTGTTGATCGTCCACCAATTAGCCGGTGCTTGTGTGGGTGTCACCATCTGAACGATGCATAATTCGGGAGGAAGTTGGGAAGAAGCTGGAACCTGACATCACTGAACCTTCACAGAATCATTGGTTGTCTTCTGTGGTCCTTATAAAGAACTACAGCACAGGGTGTTTCTGTATAGACTACCAAAGCTAAACAAAGTCACATAAAAATATGTGTACCCATTGCTCGGCACTGATCACACACAAGACTGCTTGAAAGAAGCAAACTATTTATCAGTTATCGACATTTAGACAGGCTGATGGTGTAATGAGATTGACAAGGTTTACTGGGAAAAGACTGCGTTCATACCACTCTACGAGTTCAAAATTGTGTCGTTTGGACTTCGTAACGGTCCAGCCATTTTCAAGGGTATGAAACACAATCTGCTTCTGCACCATAAACGGATGGTGTGTCTTTGCATTTGGATGACACTCATTTTTTCAAAGACATTCGAAGAACATCCAAGCTGCCTGAAAGCTGTGTTGAAGTATGTCCAGACCGCAAGCCTGTAGCTGAAACTGAGAAAGGGACTCTTCGTCGTCCAAGAAACAAAATTCTAGCGACACCTAGTCAACGACGGTAGATTCCATCGCGACCTGCAGAAAATAAAAGTCATCACGGATTTTTCATCTCCATGCCACATTTATGATTTCATACGTTTTCTCAGAATGTCTTTACTCTACCGTCAATTCATAAGGGACCCCTATAGCAAGACACATTTCTTGCAAAGAGACGTCAAATTTTCCTGAAACGAGGAGTAAGAAAAAATACTTCAGTTGTCCTTAAGGTGGCACTAACATCTCCTCCAGTGCTACCATTGTACGACGATGGAACTTCGCACCGACCATAGCGGTAATGGGATGGGTACAGTTCCAGTGCAGATTCGGAAAGTACTGAAAAAACTAAAGCTTACGCTTCCAGAGGACTCCGCAAGACTGAGATGAACTACTGTACAACCGGAAAGAGTGCTTTGCAATGAGCCATCACAAGCACCAGTAGTATTTATATGGTAAACCATTCACTGTTGTAATGGACCTGGCTGATTAGCCCAAAGGATTGAAAGGTGTCTGTACATTCAGGCACCCTTCATTTTGATCACGTAGTTTTCGCATCGATTATGCGAAGTTTTTTTGCCTTTATTTTCCAACTGCAGGTTGACTGATTTCTACATTTATCTCTACTACATGAGAAATACGTTTTACTAGTAGTCATTGGAGTCAGTATCTGGGCCATTGAACGAGTAGCCATGGTCATGCCATGTGAGCAGGTAAAATTTGAAAGCAAGAATGACAGCCGTTGTGCGGAGTCAGTTAGTTTGTTATGGTCAGACATGGGCAGTCCTAACTGGTCTCACAATGTAATGCAGTGCATGTTATCGCGAATTACTCTGCGCTGAGTAGTTTTACGTACGAAGTGCCTGTTATTGTGACTTCGTTCTGGCAGACAGTGCTGAACCGGAGAGCGCTTGAAAGTTGTTTGTATCAGAGACGCTACGGTCCGATACTTCTGCTGCAGCTCAGTTGAAGACAAGAAGTGCATAATATTGGAATCGGTGCTGGGTGTGGTTACACTGTTATATGGGGTGTTCAAAAATTCTCTCCGCAGTGCCGTATGATTGTTAGCGGAGCGTGCCGTACGACTGTTCGCATGCTGTTTCGTTATCTCAGCCAGCATCAGTAGTATCGTTGGTGTGTGTCGCTACGTGTTGACGTGGACGTGCAAGTTTAGTTGCTTTGTTCGCTTGTTTTGTTTTTGTCACTGTTAAAATGCTAACCATTGAAGAACTGTGTTTTTAGTCGAACAAGAGTTTATAGCTGGCGCTAAATGCATAGTTTCAATTCGTCAAACATTTAATTCAGTTTTCCCGGAGACAACACTCCCACATCGCGATACTGTGCGAGATTTGAAACTTCCTGGCAGATTAAAACTGTGTGCCCGACCGAGACTCGAACTCAGGACCTTTGCCTTTCGCGGGTAAGTGCTCTACTATCTGAGCTACCGAAGCACGACTCACGCCCGGTCCTCACAGCTTTACTTCTGCCAGTATCTCGTCTCCTACCTTCCAGACTTTACAGAAGCTCTCCTGCGAACCTTGCAGAACTAGCACTCATTCTGGAAACATCCCCCAGGCTGTGGCTAAGCCATGTCTCCGCAGTATCCTTTCTTTCAGGAGTGCTTGTTCTTCAAGGTTCGCAGAAGAGCTTCTGTAAAGTTTGGAAGGTAGGAGACGAGATACTGGCAGAAGTAAAACTGTAAGTCGTGCTTCGGTAGCTCAGATAGTAGAGCACATGCCCGCGAAAGGCAAAGGTCCTGAGTTCGAGTCACGGTAGGGCACACAGTTTTAATCTGTCAGGAAGTTTCATATCAGCGCACACTCTGCTGCAGAGTGAAAATCTCATTCTGTGCGAGATTTGATTAACGAATTTCGAAGTACGGGTTCAGTGACAAATGCACCGACAAGTGGTCGTCACAGCGTTTTGTCTGAGGATAAGCTACTCGATATTTCCGATAAATTGTCCATGAGTCCGAACAAGTCAGTAAGAAAACTCGCCCAGAAAATCATATTAGTGTCGAAACGGCCCACACAGCTGTAAGGAAAAAATTAGAACTTTTCCCATACAAAGTGAAAGTCGTGCAAGGACTGAAAAATGCTGATCATGGCATGAGACTGCATTATTGTCAATGGTTCAAAAAATTTCGTTCAACAAAATGGAAGGTATTTTCTTAATGAAACGTTTTTCGCTGAAAAGGCGTGGTTTCATTTATCCGGGTACATGAACTAGCAAAATTGTCGTATGTGGGGTACTGCAATCCATTGTGTATTCATTAGGAACCACTTCATTCTGTGAAAACAGGAATTTGGATTGCAGTTTCTAGGCGTCGGATTGTGGGTCCCGTATGTTCCAACGAAACAATAAACGCACAACGATACTGCAGTGATATTCTGTACCCATTCATAGGTGAACTTGCGTTAAGTGAAATACTGAACGGTTATTTTCAACAAGACGGTGCAACTGCGCAAACAGGTCGCGTTTCAGTGACACTGCTTGCTGATGTTTTTGGTGATCGCATAATTTCACAGGGATTTTGGCCTCCACGATCGCCTGACCTAACGCCACCTGATTTTTTTCTTTTGGGGTGCAGCGAAAGCAACTGTCTATAAAAACCGTCCAAAATCCATCCATGAAATGAAAACTGCAAATATACACTTTCACTGCTTCTGTTACAGAAGAAATGTTGCAGCTTGTGCTTGGAAAAATGATTACACGAACTGAATTGTGTATTCAACAACAGGGGGAGGGGGGGGGGGGGGGCACTTTCAACTTTTGAAGTGAAAATTTGTAAGTAAAACTGAATATTCAGTAAATTAATAACTTGTATTTCACTGAGTTTCATTTCGGTATATTCACTGCCATACAGCACGCGCGTCTAACAATCATACGGCACTGCGGAGAGACTTTTTGAACACGCCGTATCTTGTGAGAGTGAGCTACCTATTTTGAACTGATTACGATTAGCACATGTCGCTCCTCTATTTTTATTCTGCTCAGCGATAAGCAGTATCAGCAGACCACGGTATTATTGGGTCAGCTTATTGTCAGCTTTTGTCGTGTCATTTCGCGAGGACACGCTGAACCACTCTGCAGTATATGTACAACTATCTCGAAATAGTTCACCATGCGGTTCGCTTTCGTTAGTCACCACTGAGCATGTTTACTGTGAAATCACCCCGAGTTTCCAATAAGGTGCAGGCCAGATGCAGCAATACTGTGTTCGGGTAATAAACTATTATTGTTTTCCTCACGGTCTGGCGAGTTTCACAGAGGCAGTGTGGTTAATTAGGCTTTCCTACGAACCGTTTAGCAGAGTGACGATTAGACAGAGATCAATATATAGCATTTTGATTGCGTTCCCGAGCCATGTTTAACCCGCGATCGGAAGCTAGTAAGTCGTTGTTTCATTCGCCAAACGTATTGGTAATACTTCAATGTATGTTTCTTTTTGAAATATTGTCGACTCAGGAATCGATCAGAATGCGACTGTGTTAAGTATAGCAGTTGAGTCGAGCTGTCTTAATGTATGTGAGGGTTTGTCATAGTAATTATTCTAATAAATCAGAAGTTTATTTCAAATTCCTATTTTCATTACCCTCGTCAGATTAAAATTTTCATCTCATAATTTTCTGAGTAATAACAAAATTTGGTGATAAATGCTAGCCCGAATTTTTAACTTATTTCAGCCTAAGTAAGATGTCTATGAGGAGTCGGTGTCGTATAACAAGATCAATTTTGTGAACATCTTCCAGTTTTAAACTTGGCTGTTATTCAGAAACTGTATACTAGTTTCAACATAGGATTCTACAGCCAACCGGTTGCACATAACTGGTAGGTACTTTAACCTAGGTTTCGACACCTACCAGTGGTGTCGTCTTCATAACGAAATTTTGATAAATCGTAAAATTATGTAAAATTACATTGCTAAGAAGCAATGGTCAGAATGCAGCTATTCTCAAGTCAAAGGTGCTCTAAATTCTGGCCATTGCTTGGAAGTATATGTGCAGCTCTCTCGAAATCGTTCACTATGCAGTTCGCTTTCGTTAGTCACCACTGAGCATGTTTACTGTGAAATCACCCCGAGTTTCCAACAACGGCCAAATGCAGCTATGCTCAAGACAAAGGTGCTCTAAATTCTGACCATTACTTTTTAACAATGTAATTTCACGATCAAGCAAAATTTGGTTCCGATGAAGATACCCCTAGTAGGTGTGGTCAAAACCTAGGTCAATGTACCTATCAGTTATGTGCAACTGATTGGCTGCATAATCCTATGTTGAAGTTTTGTAACTGTATGCTAAGTCACGCTGCAGAACGGCGAAACTGCGCCTGCCGAGCTCGTATATCATTCTTTCAGATGCTAAGGCATTGTCAGTCGATGCCTGAGTAAACGTATCTACCATTTAGTTTCATTATCCCTTCTATAAGCGTAGGAACTAGGCGTTAATGGCATACACAAGTTGTTAATTGGTTGAGGCACTCCAGAATATCTTGGAAGTAGTGACAGATTGTATCGTTGCGCAATATATGTACCGTGCTCGGATACGGTTACACTTGACTGTTAGCAGGCACCGTACACACGATCTGTCGAGTCGACTGCATAGATGGCCGCTGAGGCCTCGGGAGTGTGACGTCACAGTAGTCTTCAGAAACGGGCGCAAACACAAGGACGCCGAGTGCCATTCAAGGGATCCTTTGGCGGAACACGGCACTGTGGACGAAATCTGTCCTTGGTGCGTTAAATGACATGGCTGCTGAAATCAAGACCCGATACTGCTGAAAACTAGACACGACATCTGTGTTAGCGTCGTTTCCAGCCAGCGGTTGGCACAGCGGAAAATGTGCAGAGTGGTAGTCCGCAAGTCGTGGGGACGAGACTTCATACGGACAATTGTTTTCCCTTTTTTTCATTTGTTACGTTACTTTAATTACAAATGAACTCCCGCTCCTCCTTTCGGAGTATGGTGAAGCATTAGCTCCGTACTTAACAATCATATACAACCGTTCGCTTGACGAAAGATCCGTACCCAAAGACTGGAAAGTTGCACAGGTCACACCAGTATTCAAGAAAGGTAGTAGGAGTAATCCACTAAATTACAGGCCCATGCCGTTAACGTCGATATGCAGCAGGATCTTAGAACATATATTGTGTTCGAAATTTATGGTTCAAATGGCTCTGAGCACTGTGGGACATAACTTCTGAGGACATCAGTCCCCTAGAACTTAGAACTACTTAAACCTAACTAACCTAAGGACATCACACACACCCATGCCCGAGGCAGTATTCGAACCTGCTACCGTGGCGGTCGCGCGGTTCCAGACTGTAGTCCCTAGAACCGCTCGGCCACCCCGGCCGGCTCGAACATTATGAATTTTCTCGAATAAAACGGTCTATTGACACACAGTCAACATGGGTTTAGGAACATCGTTCCTGTGAGACTATATCTTTATTCACATGAAGTGTTGAGTGTTACTGACAAGGAAATTCAGATCGATTCCGTATTTCTGGATTTCCGGAAGGCTTTTGACACGGGGCGACACAAGGGGCTCGTAGTGAAATTATGTGCTTATGGAATATCGTCTCAGTTATGTGACTGGATTTGTGATTTCCTGTCAGAGATGTCACAGTTCGTAGAAATTTACGGAAAAATGGTTCAAATAGCTCTGAGCACTATGGGACCTAATATCTGCGGTCATCAGTCCCTAGAACTTAGGACTACTTAAACCTAACCAACCTAAGGACATCACACACATCCATGCCCGAGGCAGGATTCGAATCTGCGACCGTAGCGGTCGCGCGGTTCCAGACTGAAGCGCCTAGAACCGCTTGGCCACAGCTGCCGGCAATTGACGGAAAGTCATCGAGTAAAACAGAAGTGATTTCTGGCGTTCCCCAAGGTAGTGTTATAGACTCTTTGCTGTTCCTTATCTATATAAACGATTGGCGAGACAATCTGAGCAGCCGTCTTCGGTTGTTTGCAGATGACGCTGTCGTTTATCGACTAATAAAGTCATGAGAAGACCAAAACAAACTGCAAAGCGATTTAGAAAATATATCTGAATGGTGCGAAAGGTGGCAGTTGACCCTAAATAACGAAAAGTGTGAGGTCATCCACATGAGTGCTAAAAGGAACTCGCTGAACTTAGGTTACACGATAAATGAGTCTAATCTAAAAGTCCTAAATTCAACTAAATACCTAGTTATTACAATAAAGAACAACTTAAATTGGAAGGAACACACAGAAAATGTTGTGGAAAATGTAGAAAATATAACAGGGCTACTAAGGAGACTGCCTACACTACGCTTGTCCGTCCTCTTTTAGAATACTGCTGCGCGGTGTGGGATGCTTACCAGATAGGACTGACGGAGTACATCGAAAAAGTTCAAAGAAGGGCAGCACGTTATGCACTATCGCGAAATATGGGAGAGAGTGTCACAGAAATGATACAGGATTTGGGATTCGTTGCGACGGAATCTTCTCACGAAATTCCAATCACCAACTTTCTCCTCCGAATGCGAAAATATTTTTTGACACCGACCTACATAGGGAGGAACGATCATCATAGAAAATTGTGAAGGTGGTTCGGTGAACCGTCTGCCAGGCACTTAAATGTGACTTGCAGAGTATCCATGTAGATGCAGAAACCGAAATCTTGCTTAGTATTTAGCATTTTATAAATATTTTCATAAAAGGCTTGAAAAGGAAAGGTGAAAGAATATTTGGCATTTCAAATAAATTTCCAGGACGGGAATTGTAAGGCGTACACTCAGTCCTCATATATTAAATTATGTATTTTTATTACTTCACAGCTGATGAATTACACGTGGTGGGGTGACACTCATCGTTAAAACAGGGCAAGCAGCAATTTTCTTGCCGTCTTGCTCGCGTTATAAACGTCGTATTTTTACAATTACCTGGTCGTTTTAAAGTTCCTATAAAAAACATATTGCCTTTTTGAGTGATGAAAGGTTCTCTGTCATTGCAAAGTGTGGCAGCAAACAATGCGTAATGCATCATTGCATGAAATACTGCCAATGGAATGTATTCTGATGGAGTCTTGTCGTGATGTGATTGCCGTTTCTCACTCGATTAGGTAAGAGCAGTTTTGTAGCTTTTTGATGAAATTTGTTACCTGGCGACAAAGACAGACATGGCACTGTTGTACTAGCGAGTTCGTTTGGGGAGGGGAGGGGGGAGAGATGGGGCGGGGGGGGGGGGGGGCGGGGGCAAGCGGAAATCACTTTAATTCTAAAAATCAAATAAACACAGTCTCGATCGCGTTTTCAGATTTTTATTCGTTAGCAACAAATTGGTTCATATGGCTATGAGCTCTATGGGACTTAACATGTGAGGTCATCAGTCCCCTAGAACTTAGAACTACTTAAACCGAACTAACCTAAGAACATCACACATATCCATGCCCGAGGCAGGATTCGAACCTGCGACCGTAGCGGTCGCGCGGTTCCAGACTGAAGCGCCTAGAACCGCACGGCCACACCGGGCAGCCGTTAGCAACAGGTTCCAGCGCTTTCCTCAGACCATCTTCAGGCTTTTCCCCGCCATTATGGCTAGTGGTGACGGCAAACGGAGGTAAGGGTGTCAGTGACATGCTTACCTTCTACGCATCCTGCTCCGTCTGCCGCTACCAGCAGCAGTAATGGCGGAGGAAAGCCTGAAGATGGTCTGAGGAAAGCCCCGGAACCTGTTGCTAACGAATAAAAATATGAAAAGGTGAGCCGGCAGGAGTGACCGAGCGGTTCTAGGCGCTACAGTCTGGAACCGCGCGACCGCTACGGTCGCAGGTTCGAATCCTGCCTCGGGCATGGATGTGTGTGATGTCCTTAGGTTAGTTAGGTTTAAGTAGTTCTAATTTCTAGTGGACTTATGACCTCAGCAGTTGAGTCCCATAGTGCTCCGAGCCATTTGAACCATTTGAACTATGAAAAGGTGATCGATATGTTTAGTATTTTATACCGATGGTTGCTTTTCTGCAATTACAAAATAGTTTCTAAAACTTAAATCACTTTAATACTGGATGACGCCAGACCGTCTTCATCTTGAAAAATCTCGTGATATGACTGTGTATTTGTTTGTCTTCCCCTCGAGTCAGTTAATGAAAGCAATTAAAGCTCCATCACAAGAGTCGAAAAATTATTGTATCAAGATTGTTCTAAGTTTCCGAGAATTCGATGAAGCAATGGCGACATTCACACACACACACACACACACACACATATATATATATATATATATATATATATATATATATATAATGACCACTGTGTCCGTATGGTGCATTTGAACTTTCTCCATTGATTTCAATCAATACGCGCTTGCAACCAATATCTGTAATACCTTTGCGTTTCAATTCCTATATTTTGCCACGCAGACCACTCATCGACAAGATTTTCCATTGCCTTTCCATTTGCATGCCTTTTATAAAAATATTAGTAAAAACAATATATTGCACATTCATCTGGTCTGTTTGCAGTGTAAGTAAGGTAAAAATGCAATTTAAAAACAATAAAAAAAGTTCCACATAGGAACTGAACGTCTCCCCCGCCCTCCGCCCTGCCATTCCGCACTACCCCCTAGTGTCCGAACCCGAGTCTGGAAACTACGTGGACGTAAATGGCTCGCGCCTAAGCCTGCCCGCACCAACAACGCTACTTTTAGGGTTCCATACGTCCATGAGAGCTAACGGAGCCCTTATCGATCACTTTTTGACCATCCGTCTGTCTGTCTGTCTGTCCGTTTTTCTGTCTGTCCGACTTTTATGAGGTCTTTTTTCTCAGAAACGGGTAGACGTACCACGCTGTAATTTGTGTGAATCAAGACACGCCCATAGGATTTGTCTCCCCTGAAAAAACGCTCGGCAGGTGTAAAGTTGTTCTGTAGGGTAGACGGGTAAGATACAATATGTGGAATAAGCATGGGAAGCCAAGTGCAATCAAAAGATACGGCCGTTTATGTCAGGAATTTTGAGACTCGATACCTCCCATTGAAGCAACGTTTCACAGTACAAGTGACGGAAAAGAATCCGAAAATCGTTAATCGGTAATTATATGAAACAAAAGAATATTCTTTTCTCATTTGTTACGAGAGGTCAAACGTGAAATGGAAACAATCAGTAGTATGTGAAACAGCCGTTCGCTGACTAGTCTTGAATCTTTCTGTGAGATACGAGCGGAAAGGCCGTATCTGCGTGCAGTAATCGCTCCTGGAACTGTGATGATGGATAAATTCCGAACCGCGTCATATGAGCAATAATGTTCCGGCGCAACGACAAAGGCGGGCACGAAGATGAAGAACGTAACAGCCGAGAAGAGTGGGAGACGACGTCAGCCATTAGAGCGCTGAGTAGGACCGCACGACGACGGGAGCCGCCCCGATACGAAGAGAATGTAAGCGCAGCTCCTGCCAGCCTCGGCCGGACAGTAGAAGGCGGACGCTAGAAGACAGGACGCTAGGAGAGAGCACTAGAAGAGCCGTCATCCTAACTGTTCTACCGAGACTAGTGTCTTATGTTAACTCTTTGTCTGGACGTCGTCTATAGCGAAGGACATTGATTATTTGCATGTCGCCCATCGCAGGCGACAACTCATTGTGAACCGAAGTTAAGTATTGTCAATCTACTTTATTGTAATAAAAACCATTAATGTGATTTTCTTGAATTGTTGTGTAGCTACCCGAGAAAGTAGGGATCTGGCATTCCGCGCTCCGATCCATAGAACGCCAGTTTTCTTTCTCCTCTTATAGGGTGCCTAAAGGAACCCTATAAGAGGAGAAAGAAAACTGGCGTTCTACGGATCGGAGAGTGGAATGTCAGATCCCTTAATCGGGCAAGTAGGTTAGAAATTTTGAAAAGGGAAATCAAAAGGTTAAAGTTAGATATAGTGGGAATTAGTGAAGTTTGATGCCAGGAGGAACCAGACTTCTGGTCAAGTTAATACAGGGTTATAAATACAAAATCAAATAAGTATAATACAGGAGTAGGTTTAATAATGAATAGGAAAATATGAATGCGGGTAAGTTACTACAAACAGCATAGTGAACGCATTATTGTGGCCAAGATAGACACGAAGCCCACGCCTACCACAGTAGTACAAGATTATATGCCAACTAGCTCCGCGGATGACGAAGAGATTGACGAAAGGTATGATGAGATAAAAGAAATTATTCAGATAGTGAAAGGAGACGAAAATTTAATAGTCATGGGTGACTGGAACTCGATAGTAGGAAAAGGAAGAGAAGGAAATGTGGGAGGTGAATATGGAATGGGGGTAAGGAATGAAAGAGGAAGCCGCCTGATAGAATTTTGCACAGAGCATAACTTAATCATTGCTAACACTTGGTAAGAATCATAAAAGAAGGTTGTATACATGGAAGAAGCCTGGAGATACTGGATGGTCTCAGATACATTATATAATAGTAAGACGGAGTGTCAGAAACTAGGTTTTAAATTGTAAGACATTTCCAGTAGCAGATGTGGACTCTGACCACAATCTATTGGTTATGAACTGTAGATTAAAACTGAAGAAACTGCAAAAAGGTGGGAATTTGAGGAGATGGGACCTGAATACACTGAAAGAACCAGAACAAATGTAAGGATGTAGAGGCGCATACCACTACGGCTAAGATAGATACTGCCTACAGGAAAATGAAAGAGACCTTTGGAGAAAAGAGAACCACTTGTATGAATATCAAGAGCTCAGATGGAAACCCAGTTCTAAGCAAAGAAGAGAAAGCAGAAAGGTGGAAGGAGCAGCTGAACGGAATGGACAGTGTCTTGAAAGGAGGATATAAGATGAACATCAACAAAAGCAAAACGAGGATAATGGAACGTAGTCGAATTAAATCGGATGATGCCGAGGGAATTAGATTAGGAAATGACGGTTAAATTAGTAAAGGAGCTTTGCTATTTGGGGAGCAAAATAACTGATGATGGTCGAAGTAGAGAGGATGTAAAATGTTGTCTATCAATGGCAAGGAAAGCGTTTCTGAAGAAGAGAAATTTGTTAAGATCGAGTATTGAATTAAGTGTCAGGAAGTCGTTTCTGAAAGTATTTGTATGGAGTGTAGCCAAGTATGGAAGTGAAACATGGACGATAAATAGTTTGGACAAGAAGAGAATAGAAGCTTTCAAAATGTGGTGCCACAGAAGAATGCTGAAGATTAGATGGGTAGATGACATAACTAATAATGAGGTACTGAATAGAAATGGAGAGAAGAGAAGTTTGTGGCAGAACTTGACTACAAGAATGGATCAGTTGGTACGACATGTTCTGAGGCATCAAGCGATCAACAGTTTAGTATTGCAGGGCAGCGTGGAGGGTAAAAATCGTAGAGGTAGACCAAGAGATGAATACAGTAAGCAGATTCAGAAGGATGTAGGCTGCAGTAGGTACTGGGAGACGAAGAAGCTTGCACAGGATAGAGTTGCTTGGAGAGCTGCACCAAACCAGTCTCTGGACTGAAGGCCACAACGTAAGGACCGCACAAATGAAGTCATTCCCTTGCCTGATGTCTGACTTTTACCATTGAGACCCGTTCAGCCTGAATGGAGAACTACTGATTACTACAAAAATGGTGCCGGACGGGATAGCTGCGTGGTCTAAGGGCACCTTGTCGCAGTTCGCGTACATCTCCCCGACGGAGGTTCGAGTTCTCCCTCGGGCATGGGTGTGTGCGTTATCCTTAGCGTAAGTTAATTTAAGTTAGATTAAGTAGTGTGTAAGTCTAGAGACCGACGATCTCAGCAGTTTGGTCCCATAGAACATTACCACAAATTTCCAAATTTTATAAAAATGGCCACCTGCCTCCTGCGTGACTGTATGTCACATTTATGTTATTGAAATTACAGGACTCTCGAGAATCTTGGAATCCGTGCCAAAGGTATCTTGACAGTATTGAAAACATGCAAAAATGGTCGAGAATGTCTACTCCCGAAATGGATTAGCTGAGTATGTACGCTATTGAGTGTGCGAGTCCTATTCGCAGCTGTCATTTTTTTTTTTTAACGCTCCGTTGTCAGGAACCGCCACTTCCGTCACTTTCATTTCTCTGCGACCCCGGAATACAGCACAAATTTTGCCTAGGTGGGTGATGACGAGTGCGCACGGCCCACTTGTGCGTCGGCTGCAGACGGCCGCCTCCGCTGCTGCGGTTGAGTGCAGCGCCACGTCCTCCGCACCCTCCCCCCTCCTCCCCCGCCTGCTGCCGTGGCCGGCGCCGCCCACGCAGCTGCGGCGTGGCGCCACGGCGTCTGCGCGGGCAGGCGATAGCAGTGCGCCGACCGCCAGCCGCGACACGTGGGGTCACGGCGGGCAGGGGTCAACCGCACAGCCACAGCCACAGCCGCGGCCCCGGGTCTCAGGCATAGGACGGCGCCGTACTCTAGCTGACCAAACGTGCCCCCGTCTGTAACGCGGAACTGCCGATGGAGAGGTCACGAGAGCAGGGCCCGCAAGAATGAAAGGAGGGCAGGGAGTGTTGGGTTGACAGTACAGGGCCATTACCTGCAGGAAGCTGCCCAGGTCGACAGCTGGTTATTTACTCGTACGGCATTTAGAAAGGCATTCATCTCACAACGTATTAACTAAAATATTCTCATGGCTCTATACTCAGCTACAATATTCTTTACATACACTACTGGCCATTAAAATTGCCACACCATGAAGATGGCATGCTACAGACGCGAAATTTAACCTACAGGAAGAAAATGCTGTGATATGCAAACGTGCAAACATGAGGAAGGTATCCAACCGATCTCTCATACACAAACAGCAGTTGACCGGCGTTGCCTGGTGAAACGTTGTTGTGGTGCCTCGTGCAAGGAGGAGAAATGCGTACCATCACATTTCCGACTCTGATAAACGTCGGATTGTAGCATGCCGTACTCTAGTTGACCAAACGTGCCCCCGTCTGTAACGCGGAACTGCCGATGAAGAGGTCACGAGAGCAGGGCCCGCAAGAATGAAAGGAGGGCAGGGAGTGTTGGGTTGACAGCACAGGACCATTACCTGCAGGAAGCTGCCCAGGTCGACAGCTGGTTATTTACTCGTACGGCATTTAGAAAGGCATTCATCTCACAACGTATTAACTAAAATATTCTCATGGCTCTATACTCAGCTACAATATTCTTTACATACACTACTGGCCATTAAAATTGCCACACCATGAAGATGGCATGCTACAAACGCGAAATTTAACCTACAGGAAGAAAATGCTGTGATATGCAAACGTGCAAACATGAGGAAGGTATCCGACCGATCTCTCATACACAAACAGCAGTTGACCGGCGTTGCCTGGTGAAACGTTGTTGTGGTGCCTCGTGCAAGGAGGAGAAATGCGTACCATCACATTTCCGACTCTGATAACCGTTGGATTGTAGCATGCCGTACTCTAGTTGACCAAACGTGCCCCCGTCTGTAACGCGGAACTGCCGATGAAGAGGTCACGAGAGCAGGGCCCGCAAGAATGAAAGGAGGGCAGGGAGTGTTGGGTTGACAGTACAGGACCATTACCTGCAGGAAGCTGCCCAGGTCGACAGCTGGTTATTTACTCGTACGGCATTTAGAAAGGCATTCATCTCACAATGTATTAACTAAAATATTCTCATGGCTCTATACTCAGTTACAATTTTCTTTACATACACTACTGGCCATTAAAATTGCCACACCATGAAGATGGCATGCTACAGACGCGAAATTTAACCTACAGGAAGAAAATGCTGTGATATGCAAACGTGCAAACATGAGGAAGGTATCCAACCGATCTCTCATACACAAACAGCAGTTGACCGGCGTTGCCTGGTGAAACGTTGTTGTGGTGCCTCGTGCAAGGAGGAGAAATGCGTACCATCACATTTCCGACTCTGATAAACGTCGGATTGTAGCATGCCGTACTCTAGTTGACCAAACGTGCCCCCGTCTGTAACGCGGAACTGCCGATGAAGAGGTCACGAGAGCAGGGCCCGCAAGAATGAAAGGAGGGCAGGGAGTGTTGGGTTGACAGTACAGGACCATTACCTGCAGGAAGCTGCCCAGGTCGACAGCTGGTTATTTACTCGTACGGCATTTAGAAAGGTATTCATCTCACAACGTATTAACTAAAATATTCTCATGGCTCTATACTCAGTTACAATATTCTTTACATACACTACTGGCCATTAAAATTGCCACACCATGAAGATGGCGTGCTACAGACGCGAAATTTAACCTACAGGAAGAAAATGCTGTGATATGCAAACGTGCAAACATGAGGAAGGTATCCAACGGATCTCTCATACACAAACAGCAGTTGACCGGCGTTGCCCGGTGAAACGTTGTTGTGGTGCCTCGTGTAAGGAGGAGAAATGCGTACCATCACATTTCCGACTCTGATAAAAAGTAGCATATCGCGATTAGGGTTTATAGTATCGCGACATTGCTGCTCGCGTTGGTCGAGATCCAATGACTGTTAGCAGGATATGGAAACGGTGGGTTCAGGAGGGTAATACGGAACGCCATGCTCCATCCCAGCGGCCTCGTATCACAAGCAGTCGAGATGACATGTATCTTGTCCGCATGGATGTAACGGATGGTGCAGCCACGTCTCGATCCCTGAGTCAACAGATGGGAACGTTTTCAAGGTAACAACCATCTGCACGAACAGTTCGACGTCGTTTGCACCAGCAAACCGGAGACCGTGGCTGCGGTTAACCTTGGCGCTGCATCACAGACAGGAGCGTCTGCAATGGTATACTCAACGACGAACCTGGGTGCGCGAATGGCAAAACGTCATTTTTTCGGATGAATCCAGGCTGTGTTTACAGCATCATGATGGTCGCATCCGTGTTTGGCGACATCTCGGTGAACGCACGTTGGAAGCGTGTATTCGTCATCGCCATATTGCGTATCAACCGGCGTGGTGGTATTGGTTACACGTCTAGGTCACCTCCTGTTCGCATTGACGTCACTTTGAACAGTGGACGTCACATTTCAGATGTGTTACGACCTGTGGCTCTACCCTTCATTCGATCCCTGCGAAAGCCTATATTTCAGCAGGATAATGCATGACCGCGACCGCATGTTCCAGGTCCTGTACGGCCCTTTCTGGATACAGAAAATGTTTGACTACTGTCCTGGCCAGCACATTCTCCAGATCTCTCACCTACTGAAAACCTCTGGTCAATGGTGGCCGAGCACATGGCTACTCACGATACGCCCGTCACTACTCTTGATGAACTGTGGTATCCTGTTGGAGGTGCATGGGCAGCTGTTCCTGTACACGCCATCCAAGCTCTGTTTGACTCAATGTCCAGCCGTATCAAGGCCGTTATTACGGCCGGAGGTGGTTGTTCTGGGTACTGATTTCTCAGGGTCTATGCACCCAAATTGCGTGAAAATGTAATCACGTGTCAGTTCTAGTATAATATATTTGTCCAATTAATACCCGTTTATCATCTGCATTTCTTCTTGGTGTAGCAATTTTAACAGCCAGTAGTGAATGTTATTACACTGAAGAGCCAAACAAACTGTAACATCCGCCCAACATCGTGTAGGGCCCCCGCGAGCACTCATAGTTGTCGCAATGCGACGTGGCATGGACTCGCGTAATGTCTGAAGTAGTGCTGGAGGGAACTGACACCATGAATCCTGCAGGGCTGTCCATAAATCCGTATGAGATCCAGGATGTGGAGACCTATTCTGAAGAGCACGTTGCAAGGCATCCCACATGTGCTCAACAATGTTCATGTCTGCAGAGTTTGGTGGTCAGCGGAAGTGTTTAAAATCAGAAGAGCGTTCCTGGAGCCACTCTGCAGAAATTCTGGACGTGCGAGGTGTCGCATTTTCCTGCTGGATTGCCCAAGTCCGTCGGAATGGACAATGCACATGAATGGATGGACGTGGTCAGACAGGATGCTTACGTACGTGTCAGCTGTCACAATCGCATCTAGAAGTATAAGGGGTCCCAAATCACTCTAAGTGCACACGCCCCACACCATTACAGAGCCTCCACGAACTTGAACAGTCCCCAGCGGCCATGCAGGGTCGATGGATTCATAAAGTGGTGACCATGGCCTTACACGTCCATCTGATCGATAGAATTTCAAACGAGACTGTCCGACCAGGCAACATGTTTCCACTCATCAACAGTCCAACGTCGGTGTTGACGGACCCAGGCGAGGCATAACGCTTTGTGTCGTGCAGTCATCAAGGGTACACGATAATGTTTTGTTGAATGGTTCGCATGGGGTCACTTGTTGATGGCCCAGCACTGCGTTCGGTGTGGGGTGGCTGAGGGATGAGTGGACTGCTGTAGTTTGTTGTGAGGTTGTGAACCACTGAGGGCTACGGCGGGGACGAAACCTCTCCGTCGTTTCTAGGTAGCCAGTTCCATACAATATAATACAATACATCAGTGTGATCTTGCCAGGCCCAGAACTAAAGGAAATGATGTAAAGTGGGTGCAGACTTTCAGAGCACCTGAAGGAGAGACCCCAGGGCTCGAAACGCATCGTGCGTTTTAATAAAAATCATAATTTGTGGCTGAAGGTGGTTGTTCTTCATTGATACCAGAATAATACAGTCACGAAAGGATCACTGGAAACAACGGATAAAACTAAAATAAAATTAATAACTTCAGAAATAATTAAGAAAGCTAGGAGAATTTTGTAGCATATAATCTGTATATCACGGGCCAGGTATGCAGGTGACAACTCTCCCGTGCCAACCTCTTAATCTCACAGTAGAACTTGCAACATACGTCCTCAATTATTTCCTGGATGTATTCCAATTTCTGTCTTCCTCTACGTTTTTTGCTCACTACAGCTCCCTCTAGTACCACACAAGTCATTCCCTGATCCTTTAATACATGTCTCATCATCCTTTCCCTTCTTCTTGAATGTGTTTTCTATGTATTCCTTTCTTTCCTCCTCATTCCTTGCCTTGTCAGTCCACCTGATTTTCAACACTCTCCTGTAGCACCACATCTCAAGTGCTTCGATTCTCTTCTACTCCGCTTTTCGCACAGTCTAGTCACTTTCATATAGTGGTCCAAACGTACATTCTCGTCCTATCGAACGGAGATTATGTTGAAAAATAGGGTCTTGTACCAAAAAGAGTGCGGAATGGTATGGTGTATTGAAATTCACAATAAACCCAACCTGCTTTCAGAAAAAAAGTGTTGCATTGCTTATAGTACACCTCTCGTAGGTTTACAAATTTGGTGCTTATTCTCCACAGCAAAACAATAAAAGAAAAGCCAATAAACATGCGGCCTCCCCGCCTACCATCTCTCTGCCTTCATTCTCTTCCCCGAGTCCTTTTTGCTCTCCTCTCCACTGCCTTTCCCACTCTTTCTCGCGTCCGCCCAGCTGCCCTTTTCTATATCCCCTCCCTCCATCGGCTCCCCCCTTTTTTTCTTTTCCTCTCTTTCCCCACTTTTCCCCCTCATAGGTCCGGGTCCTCCACCCCCCACCCCCCTCCCCATCTGCCGCCGTGTCACCTGTTTAGTGCTGTTAGAAGTGAGTTTTCAGCGTCCCCTGTCAGTGTTGCGAACAGCCTGCATACTGTCGCTAGTTGTGTTTTTTTATCTCTTGCGAACAGAAACCAGACTGTCGCCGTGTTTCTTAATTGTGCCTGTCTCCTCCTTGAGTATGGTTCAAATGGCTCTGAGCACTATGGGACTTGACATCTGA
Organism: Schistocerca gregaria; assembly: GCF_023897955.1. Classification (NCBI taxonomy): domain Eukaryota; kingdom Metazoa; phylum Arthropoda; class Insecta; order Orthoptera; family Acrididae; genus Schistocerca; species Schistocerca gregaria. Next base: position 1,081,340,766 of record NC_064920.1, on the reverse strand, counting down.
GGTCATCAGTCCTCTAGAACTTAGAACTACTTAAACTTAGCTAACCTAAAGACATCACACACATTCATGCCCGAGGCAGCATTCGAACCTGCGACGGTAGCGGTCACGCAGTTCCAGACTGTAGCGCCTAGAACCGCACGGACACTCCGCCCGGCCTTCTTGTGTATCTTCATCAGCATCGTCACTGCAATGTTTTTATATTTTAAATCCCACAACGTTCCGCCATTTTACAGTTTTTTACAATGTCACCGTGTCACCGTTTTATTGCCTGTTGTTGTTTATATTCTCATTCTGCTTTTCGACTTTTCTGTAGGCTGTAGAGCAGTACGTTACGCTGCTGCCAGCCCGTCCCTCTCGGGGGGAGGGGTGAGGGGGGGGGGGATAGAATTGAAATCCAATACAAAACAAATGTGGCCAATTGTCCTCCATCAGTACATTCTAGCTAAATAACTTCAGAAATTTTTTTATTCAGTAATTGAAATAAATTTTGTACTGATATCAACACATATTAATCTGTTATCGTTGCTCCTCGCATTTTATACGATTCTGTGCGGCAAAGTAATGCCTCCGAATATTTTACATGAAAACTGTTAATGATTTTTAAATAGAACAAACGTTATTAACTTTCTGTATCTTAATGCTTCGCGTCTACGTATTTGCAACCGTCTGCCGCTAGAGGCCTAAGAATTGTTGAGTATAACGTGGCGGTGTGTAAAATAAGAGAGTCCGTGCCTGAGGAACAAAGTGCTGTAATCGAGTTTCGAATTCGAAGAGTTCATCCACACACAGAGTAACCTCGCCTCCAGTATGATAATGCCAGATAACACACGAGCGCCGACGGAGACATCATCATGGCAATTTCAGGCAACAAGTCCTGTGGATACACATTATCTGCAACAATCGGAAGCCTTGGTGTCACTGTCATCGATCATCCTCCGTGCTGCCCCAGCTTGGCCCCATCCGATTTGCATCTTAGTTTCAAAACTGACAAAACATCTTCTAGTCTAGAACGGCGCGGCCGCTGCGCTCGCAGGTTCGGATCCTGCCTCGGGCATGTATGTGTGATGTCCTTAAGTTAGTTAGGTTTAAGTAGTTCTAAGTTCTAGGGGACTGATGACCTCAGAAGTTAAGTCCCATAGTGCTCAGAGCCATTTCCATTTGAGCCATCTTCAAGAATTTCAGTTTTTAGTGATGAAGCGATACAAGCAGGGGTGAGGTTGTGATTCCGTCAACAATATCAAACATTCCACAGTGAATACAGTAAATAAATTGTCATAGTGGTCTCTCGTTTGAAAAATGTTCAGATGTGTGTGAAATCTTATGGGAGTTAACTGCCAAGGTCATCAGTCCCTAAGCTTACACACTACTTAACCTAAATTATCCTAAAGACAAACACACACACACACACACACACGCATGCGCGAGGGAGGACTCGAACCTCCGCGAGGACCAGCCGCACAGTCCATGACTGCAGCGCCTAAGACCGCTCGGCTAATCCCGCGCGGCTCTCTCGTTTGAAGAAATGGGTTCGTCGTGAGGATGAATATGTTGAGAAATAAACATGCCAACATTAAGAATATGTATATGAATGGTAATAACGTGGATTTTTTCAGAAGCTTTATGAGTTTTCAATTAAAAAAATCGGAGACATTACTTTTTAGCAATCACTCGTAATTTGTCGTATAGTACACATCCATGGTAATTGTTAAATAAAAGAACGATTAGGCGTAATAAAATAACGTTACACAGTAAGACATACTCCGAACCAGAAGATATGAGGCTTAATATTATTCTATAGCTGTTGAGAGATACCTGGCACAGGTTGAGAGATATTAGGAGCATTATGCCCTAAACTGTGGTACCGTAAAGTAAACATGCGTGCAAGACTCATCTCGTACACAAATTGTTGTCGTAATTAAACTATCACAGATGAATAAAAACTATTAATAATATTTCGTTATGTCATGTAATTGCTGGCCAGACTGACCGAGCGGGTATATGCGCTTCAGTCTGGAACCGCGCGGCCGCTACTGTCGCAGGTTCGAATCCTGCCTCAGGCATAGATGTGTATGACGTTGTGTGATGTCCTTAGGTTAGTTAGGTTTAAGTAGTTCTAAGTTCTAGGGGACTGATGACCTCAGATGTTAAGTCCCATAGTGCTCACAGCCATTTCAACCATTTGTCATGTAAATCAATGTTGACATAAGACCGCAATGTGCTAGATATTATAGGTCATGGGTCCTCTTAATACACCTAGTAGATTTCCACTACTGCAGGTTTTAATCAGTTACAAAAATCCCATTAATCTCGTATTTTCCCATCGATTTGACAGCGAGGAATCTACTCAACAGCGCTGAGTGAGAGGCACTGACGAGGAGGTAGAGGAAGAAACAGAGACGAGAAGAGATTCACCAAGGCGAGTCAGCCGTTTGTTTTCGCGACTTTGTTGTTGTATGCCCTGAAAGACGCGAGAAGGCTGCAGCAGTTCTTAGCCACCAGCAGCCGAGGCAGCGTCAACTGTGCGACCTTCTAGCGCATTGGTCGTCCACGCGGCCCGAATCAAGTGTTCTTGCGGCCCACGGTTCTCGGCCGTATTTTATAATACTGTGCATCTAGCAATTAACAGCCGAACGCAAAAGCGTCAGCGAACATTAACAAGGGGACCCTCCATACTGTACATCATGGATTTTGATGCGCTTCAAATATGTTGTAGAGGCACATACTCTGAGTACCTGGCTATCCCGTTTTTTAACGACGGGCCTTGGTTGTAGACAAAATCGATTTTGAAGTTCATTGGGCGCTTTATATACCCGTAACATTACGTATATTCCGAGCAAATCATCGTAGCGCAGCGAAAAGGTTCACGGCTACCGCCCTGGAGGTACCGTCTTCGAATCCTGCTGGTGTATTTTCGTTTTTTTTCTTTTCAAAATCGACCGAATTTTTCAATTTTATTTCAAAGAATATCAACAAACAGTGTAAGGTGTGCTAGATTATAGAGATATATTCAGTTATTAATTTTTTCTGTCATACAATATTAAAAAATCTTATTTTTCATCATCCGCATTGCTTGATGTGCCAGAACAATATTTTGGGTGATACTTCTCATAGAAACAACGGAAGCACAAATTTTCACAGCATCACGCGCATTTTATGAAAGCAACCGTATGAAAGCAACCGGTTTCTTCATGAGCGATATCGGGAAACACAACATGCTTTCAAAATTAGGTGCGCTGAATTGATGTAGGATTAGCGAATGTAATGTTATCGAATTTTCTCTAGAAGCGATCTCTTTATTGTGTTTCATCAAGTCGGGAGCATTCTGAATAATTTGCGTGAAGATATTCTCCTGTCGGTAAAAATAAACAACACAGGGCTGGCAACAAGGAACGCACTTTGGTGGGACCACTTTTAGGGTGCAGGTGCTCACTTTCCTTTCATCAATGAATAGATGACCGTATAAAGTTTAAGCGGTTTGTCCTCCCCACGAATCGATAATGTAGAAAAAAATTTTCTGTCCCCCGTACGGAAGAATTACAGAACGCAAAAATTCTTCGTACACCAGTTTCGTGAACTTCCCGGATTTCGTGCAGGACACGATTACATTTCTGTATTTCCCAGTTAATATGTCTACTCGTTTTTGAAAGTTAGGACCAAATTTTCCGGACGGTTCTTGCATACATAAAAAATATGGGAGCAGGATTCGAACACGGTACCTCTAGCGCGGTAGCTGTGAATCTTTACCGCTGCGTTACGTTGACTTGTTCGGAATGTATGTAATGTTACAGACATACAAAGCGCGCAATGAACTTCTAAATCGATTTTCTAAAAACCAAGACCCGTCGCTAAAATGCCGGATAGACAGTTACTCAGGGTAAGTTCCTCTACAACACGTTTGAAGAGCCTCAAAATCCGTGATTTACAGTATGGTGGGTCCCCTTGTAAAACTTGCTTAAAGGTGTAGTTTTATGCACTCATTCTGTAACAAATGAAAATACGAGTGCTGTTCAGAAAGTAAGTTCCGGTCGGTCATGAAATGGAAACCACTGTAAAAATAAAAAATGTTTCATTTGCAAGAATCAGCTGCATCTTTCAGCCAGTTCTCTACATAGTTACCGCTCAGACTTGGGCATTTGTCCTAGCGTTGTGTCAACTTTCCAATATTCTCGTCATACTAAGGGGCCGCCTGTTCTTTCCGCCAACCCTCTACGCTGGTCTACGCCTCCTTTACTGTGTCAGAATGTTGCCTTCAAAGCCAGCGGTTCATGTGAGCAGAGATGAAACTCAGGGGCAACCCGTTACTGGCTGTGCTGTGGGTGATCACACATTTCCTATCGAAAATCCTGCCAGTAGCATCTTCATTACCCCTGCAGAGTGCGGCAGAGAATTGTCATGAAGAAGCGATCGCATGACAGTTATGTTATGTAGGCTGCTTGACATCAGGTGAAATCTCCCACCAGGCCCTCACACTTGGCGGGAGACACTATTTTCTAGGCACCTTAACATGCTCACTGTGAGCTTAGAATAGAAAAGAGCGACGTGGCGCGATCCACAGGCGTACTAGAGACACTGCCGAGCACATCTGTGCAAAGCTTCATCGGATTTTGTCAGTGGTTTCCGTTTCGCGACCGATCGAAAATTAATTTCCGAATGTCCCTCGTACTTACTGAGACAGTAATATTTCAAGGCGAGCTTAATTTTAATTGACGCTGATGAAATCGACCGTGAGCTAAGTAAAGTTGGCCGCTTACCTCAGGGGCAGAGGGGTAAATAATGAGGACTCTTTGGGGTACGGATGTAGCTTGAAATCATGAATGCGCACTGTAGGGACAGTCATCTTCAAGTGCAGTACATATTTGTAACCATGAATACGAAACTAAATTAAGGCTCTTGTAACAGAAAGCAATTGCTATCGCTTGAGCCTTGTCCCACCGTTACGCAGGATCAGCCATCGTTAATCGGATTTGGCATGTTAATCTTTAAGGGGTGGCCGGATGCCATTCCTGCCGCCACCCCGTACCCCCCCCCGGGACGGAATTAGTGTACCCCAACCGTCTGCGTCGAATGTGGGAAAGTGTTCAGATGTCTGCGAGCCGTGTAACTGAGGCGGAACATGGGGACCAGCCCGGTATTCACCTAGCGGGATGTGGAAACCGCCTAAAAGCCACATCCAGGCTGGCCGGCACACCGGCCCTCGTCGTTAATCTGCCGGGTGGATTCGACCCGGGGCCGGCGTGCCTACCCGAGTCCAGGAAGCAGCGCGTTAGCGCTCTCGGCTACCCTGGCGGGTTTGCAACAGAAAGCAATGAGTAGAAGAAAACCTAGATTCAAAATTTATAGTGAATATCTGCGATCTCGTCGCATACCGCATATTGCATTTAAATCTAAGTACAATTATTGTTATTAATCGATTAATCATCTGCTCCACAACACGACAAAACTTCTTCAGGCAATTACAACGTCACAACATTGGCGTCTCTGAGGACGGCACAAGTATGAAACAGAACAATCGAAACGAAGTGCTCCGAATGGTATCGACTTCTAACGATCAGTACTCCGTGGCCGGCGACCAACTTACGCGCCCTTGTTATAAGAAGTCTACTGGAGGCTTAAAAACACTGACTTATGTTGGTTACCAATCTATAATAAGACTGGTTCGTATGGGGGCCGAGATGCGCCCCACAACGTCAGTGTTGGCTCTTGAACAAAAGTTTGACGACCGTTACACGCTACCAGCTGGCTCTCTGTTGTGGCGGCGCCTGTGTTGCAGGCTACCCGCTAAACACGGCACGATCCACTGCCATGTGCCACCCTGCTCAGCCGCTAGCAGCACCCACTCGGCATTTCTCCTTCCCATTTAGACGTCTAGTTTCTTCTACCCACCCAAACTGGACATATTACGTTTCATTTCATAGTATCGACAGAGTAGTGGATGAATTTTCACCATGCAATGAAGAATGTTCTTTCGTCAAACTTTGTGGCAGATTAAAAGTTGTGTGCCGGATTGGGACTCGATCCCGGGACCTTGTCTTTCACGGGCAGAGCGCCCGAGCTGCCTTGAAATTTTCCAGCAGGTCAAGCTAAGGTCCCAGGTTCAAGTCCCAGGCCGCACACACAGCTTTAATCTGCCGGGGACTCTCAGAGTTTTTTAGTTAGTTGATTTGGGGGAGGGGACAAAACACTAATTTCAGAGTAAATTCCATTGCATTTAAAGGATATTCTTATCTGGTACGCATGAGATCGCATACTTGTATCATTTGGATCTTTGAGCGTAGATGCCTCCCAAAGATAAGCAAAAAATCATTTTGGGGAACACAGAACTAGGAACACAGCGATAAGAGATGAAGAAGGTGCTAACATCCAAAAATAAAAGCTTAGGATCGCGGATGAGATCATGAAAAACTATGTTTGAAGCATAGCTATGTACATTTGCAAATGTGAACAAGGCAGAATCTTTGTGAGTCACACTGTAACGATGAAATAATTATAATTTGACAGTTACGACACGGGATATATAATATTACATATTTAAGTGGGAATTTTGCATGATGCTTGAAAATGACAGCTCTTCAGCATTAGCTCATCTCGAGATTTAAATAAAAGATTGTCTCCATTATACACTATGGACCATGTTTTCTTTCATTAGGAGTTTAGAGGCTGTAGATCATCACAGAAATAACAATTTAAGAGCGGAAGCGTTAGTGTAATTAACTGGTGAACTATCCATAGATGCCACTGCATTACATTCCAGTTGGTGTGTCGGTCCAACCACAAGTAGTCAAGTGTGATTAGCACCTATTGTAAAGTGAACTTTCCTGCACTATTCCGCTTTCGTAAGCAGGCTCTGTTAGCCCCGTCAGCCTGACGTAACAGTTACGTAAAACAACATGGACTTCCGTATGAGACAGCGATCGGTTTGCTGTCCAAACCAGATAAATCCTAAATTCTAATCCTAGATATTGTAATTTCTCCGAAGCTAACAAATCGGATTTTGAAGAGTGAAACACCGGAGAATTTGTCTCTTTAACAACTACGATACTAGCAACAGACATTAGAATCAAAAATGGCTCTAAGTATTTTGGGACTTAACATCTGAGGTCATCAGTCCCCTAGACTTAGAGCTACTTAAACCTAACTAACCCAAGGACATCACACACATCCATGCCCGAGACAGGAATCGAACCCGCGGCCGCAACAGCAGCGCGCGTCCGGACTGAAGCGCCTAGAACCGCTCGGCCACAAAGACCGGCCACATTAGAATCAATCAATTTGAATACATGGAACTAACACCGCTATAGATAATAAAACCAGTTGCAGAAAACAAATTTAATTGCTTTACCGGTTTCAGGCACTTAGTGCCCTTCTTCATAAGGTTATACCTATCGCATTACTTGCGAAGTAAAGAAATTAAATTTCTTTTACGCAACAGGTTGCTTATTATTTCGTTATATACGACTACAGCTGCTGAGGATGGATAAAAACTAATACCGCTAAAGGTATGAAAAGAGACTATAAGTCATTTAAAGAGTATTTTTCCAAAATTCACCTGGGTGAAAAGAGAATTGTGATATTTTAAACAGTTCAGCTAATACCTGAGGCGAAGAGCTTAGCTGAATCACCGTGTTGGAGTATATTAGCACACTAGTCGGAGCCGAATACTACAGCTGGAGGAAGGAAATCATCACAGGGGCATACCTAGACGTTAAGTGCGCAGGCCGGAACGTCTAAGGTGTAACATACAGGAGCCATGCTGAAATAAAGGCTAATGATAGCAATGGGGAATTGCATTACATCAACCTTGAGGTAAATGACCGCAACGACAGTTATTTATCTCCATATTTAAAACAGAAAGTAACCCTCAAATCAGGACTGGAACCCATGATTCGCTTTGAGAGAGATTTTCGTGCAGCAGAATACAATAAAAAGCTCATTCTGCGAAGACAACTAAATTTGTCAGTTCCTTGTAAAAGAATCGTAAAAAGGGTCACTGTACTCTGATTCCTCCCAGGACCTTAGAGCGTTGTGTGAGCTTCGCGCTGGTCCAAACACAACTCGCTAGGCTTACTCTGCATCCAAAGCTACTAATGCGATTATCAGCATGGAACTTGTTACGGCGACCACCCACTGAACCCTCGTAAGTTATTTGGTTAAAATTATTGAATATGTTGAAGAAGCGTTGATTTAAGTCATATTAATAAATAAAGTGTACTACAGTTCTGACACGAGAAGTATCAAGTCTGTTTAGCCAGATTTTAAACATCCGAAAACGGTAAATAATTAATTATTGTTTTCACAGTCCGTAACTTGAGCCAAGTGTGATCGGAATCTCCCCGTAAAAATTTGAACAGTTAAAAATTGTTTCAGGCCACAGAACAGTATCCCTAAACAGTTTAATGATGAAACTAGCAAGTCGTAGCTTGGTTCATTAGCGCTTTATGATTAAGCCTTAATAAGTAAGACGTGGAGCTAGGTCTAGCGAAGCTGGCTTCTGTAAATATTTGCTAAGGAAATAATTTTCAAGTTCTCAGATACTCTCAATGGCTGTAAAAAGCCTTAAGTTTGTAAGGCATTGCAAATTATCTATATTCGTAACTATTTGTTATTCCGCTATTTCCTTGTTACTGAAAACGCCCTTTTATCTGTGCAGCAATCTTACTGTACAGAGTGCTGTTGATGTCGTTTTCCCGTCACTAGATGGCTACATAAAAATGGATTTTAGCGACGGGTCACGGATATTTCCGACAGTTTTTGGAACACTTGCAGGCCACAACTGTGCGTCAATGGAAAATGACGACCTTCAGACTCTTAAACCTCTGGCAAAACCTGCTGCCCGCCTATCTCTGAGTCAGCAGTTCCTCAGCATCCATTGGAACTAGCCTGCTTCTTAAACGCCGTCGTTGCGCTGTAGCAATATGTAGTTATAGGTAAAGGTACCAATAGGCGGTCTACTGTAGTGTCACACACAGACTCAGTAATTTGATCGAAGCAAGTGTGCTGCAGTAAATTGGGGGCCTGGAGCCCAAAATACTAGGGACGGCGGCTACAAGGAGACGTCTGATTTACGTTCGTCGAGGGACAGCTGAAGCCGACTTACCATTCACGTAGAAGGTAAGAAAAATTTATGACTGTCGAATATGATGAGCAGGCTGTAAGCACTGAATTTCGGTTATGAATAACCAACTAATAACGAAATTGCTGGAGATTAGTATAAAGGAAAAACACGACTTCGGAACATTAAAGTACACTGCACAGGAACTAATGGAGTTTCTTATTTGGGATGTAAGATTACACAAGACTGGTAAAGTAAGGTAGGTATCACAAACAGAGTACACTGTCCTGCAATGAAAATGTTTCAAGCTCAAAAATAGCTTATCCCTATGTATCCATCTGCTCAGTTCAAAAATCATCGTAAAAAAGAGCGATTAGCTCTTGTCTTGGGGATACAATAACATGTCATTTTTTCCACGTGTACTTTTTAAGTTTCGGGAGAATTTTATTTTTAGAGTAGTCACGCCTTTTACATGACAAAACACAACATTCTCCTGCTATTTGTAGGCTGTAAACATTATTAATGCTACTGTGACTGTGAGTTTCATATTATTTGTGTTATAATTAGTGCAGAACGTTTGGTTTTCTAGAGCTTTTTAAGAGTACAGTTTGTTAAATCAAAATGCCATGAAACTGTGTTACTTCAATGAACGATTTTTATTACACATGTGGTGAAATAACATTTTCGTCATAAAAATGCATTGTGACACATCTTTTGAAGAGCGCCTATCAGCATTATTTTGGTACGAGGGTAGAGGACCAGGATAAATCATGGGCCCCACATATATGTGTCAAATCTTCCTCACTTACGCTAAGAGAGTGGCTGAAAAATAAAAAACGATCTATGGCTTCTGCTGTGGTTCGTCGGGAGTCTACAAACCTTAGAGATAACTGGTATTTCTATAAACCTATAAAGGCAGGATTATCAATGAAAAATGAGGAATAGCTCAGTGCACTTATCTTCCATCTGCTATTCGACCTATTCCAACTTCAGATAGTTCGCTAGTTCCCACTCCACCCCTAAAGTTATGAGCTTCAAGTAGCAGATGAAGACACTGTGGAAGAGGAACAACCCAACAAGCCTTCCACATTCCATCAGTCTGATTTTGACAAAAAGGTGATAAACGCATCTGTAAAGTTGCACTGATGAACACAGAGCAAGGTTTAACTGGGATGTTCCTGTAATGGGGCGAAGCTATCAGGACCAATGGAATGAAGTAACACTTGCGATTACTGTTGGTCTGTATGCAAGGGAGGTTGTGGAACCCAGTTACAAGAGGCAAGCCAAAAGACAGCTATCTCATAACGTCACCACAAAATTCTCTTCAGACCCAAATAACTGCCTCATATTCTTCCATCAATTTAGAACTTTTAGAATGTAATTGTCATGTAAATGAAGTGTCATACGGACTTTCAGTGTTGTTAGGTTATGTAACTGAATGACTTTTCTTAATCCGTCAAAATAGATTACTTCCACCTGTATATCACAGAAATTAGAACTAATGAAATTTCTTCTTCGTCATATTCATTTTTCTCAACTCAAAATTGGTAGAATTTGACACATGAAATGAAGTAGACATTTAAAAAAATGTTTTGTTGGGTAATGTTATCAGACATCAACAGAATATTTTTGACAGCTATCGAATGTAAGCTAGTAATTATGAAACAAAATTTCAGGTAGAGTATACCTGGAGCACAGTACGATTGTAGTTGTTGTTGTTACTCTGGTAGTTTTCAGCCCAAAGACTGGTTTGATTCAGCTGTCACACTACTCTATCCTGTGCATATCTCATCATTTCCGACTAACTACCGCAGATTACATAGCTCAACAAAAGTTTGGAATAACGTAGTAAAATATAGAATACGGTACTGTAGATCTCATTGACCTAGGAACTTCACGCATAATCCAGTTAAAGCCCAAGTGCTTTGTGGCGGTTTCCTAGTCATGTAAACAGCGCTGTCGCAGCGGCACACCACAAACAGTCCAGTATCAATAACTTCTTCATTCAATTTGCGTTCAGCACTTCAGTAACGTGCCACGTAGAGGCATACAGCACTTTATTAAAGTGAGGACAGTGGCTTTACTTTCAGCAGGTCACACACAGCAAGATGTTGCCGACCGGTTATCAGTCACTCAAAGTGGTGTGTCTAAGTTGTGGAGAAAGTGCAGAGGGATGGGAAATGTGACCAACAGACCTCGCAGTGGTAGCCCTCGCATCATAACACCGATGCAGCATCGTTCCCTCCAGTTGTCGGCTCGCAGGCGCCCAACATCAACTGCCACTAATATTGGGAATTACTTCTCCCAGGTAACAGGGTTTCGTATCTCAGACCAAACAGTGCGTAGAAGATTGTATCAGGGTTATCTTCATTCCAGAAGACCAATGAGAAGTTTCGTACTGAACCAAAGGAACCGACACAATCGAAGGACCTGGGCTCTTGCACATGAATACTGGACTATTGCAGGTTGGAGTAATGTCATGTCTGCTGACGAGACCAAGATTGCTTTTTGGCCGTGTTAGGATTCTGAGAAGCGCTACACGACACCAGGGACGCCGATACTTCTAAGAAGTTCATCCGTTTGCAGTTGGAAGCATAATTTTATAGGAGGCAATAACGATGGGACGTCGGAACCCTCTAATTCCCACCTATGGCAGTTTGACTGGTCCTCGATACCTCCTACAAACATTGTAATGCCCTACAGACGTGAAATCGGTGAGAACTACATCTTTGTTGATGACAATGCAAGTCCGACCGTACTCTAGCAGTGCCTCGGTATCTTCAAAGACGTAACATCAACCGAATGCAATGACCAGAACAGTCACCAGACATGAATGCAACTGAGCATACATGAGACTGTTGAAGGTGGCCATTGCACAGCGTTCGAATCCACCTGCCAATCTTCGGGACTCCACTGAAGTTGCTATTGAGGAGTGCGACCTCATACCCCAACATAAACGTGATGGCCTCATCCATGGCATGTCTTGCAGAGTGGAAGAAGTCATCCATATGCGGAGAGGTCATGCTCACTACTAAAGACTGATAATCATCATGATGAGATAAAGATTTTCTCTCTTTCTGATTTCAAGATGTACACTTAGGAGAGAGCCAGCTTTGTTTTGTAATGATTTCTTGTAACTAAAGAAATTAGTTCTTGTTTTCGATAGGAACGATGTTTATTTTGTTAAAAAGGCATTGTGCAAACCTCAAAGGGGTGTACTATATGACGTCATTGTAGTAAACTCTTTAATATTACAAACTTTTGTTGAGGTGTACATTCATTTGGGCCTGCTTACTGTAGTCAAACTTTGGTCTCCCATACAATTTTTACTCCCCACACTTCCTTCATTATCAAATTCACGATTCTTTGATGCCTCAGGTTGTGTCCTGTTAACTGATCCCTTATTTTATCCAATTTTCCCAACTAGATTCAGTTCCTCCTCATTAGTTATTCGAAGAGCGCCACCGAAAATCCAAAGGCTAAAAAACTATGTACATTTGCAACGTGATCCTATGTAATACTATCAGAAATTATATGGGCAGATTTACCATGGATGTAGTGGCACTGGAAAGCATATTTGGGTAAAATGCCAATCGAAATCTCTTACCAGAACATGCGACTACAATTAAAACACGTTCTTTTTTCCACCAGTTTATAAACATAAATTTGTCAATGAAATACAAGGAGTTACTTAGTAGAAACCATTCTAATTTAGATTTCAAATTTTCTTTGTTATCTTTCAGTCTTACTGTGATATTGGGAAAATGATCAAAAATTGTTGGTGCTGCATATTCAATTCCTTTCTCAGCCACTGACAACTTCAGTAATGGGTAATAAGGCTCACTTTCCCATCTAATGTTGTATGTAACGACATCACTGTTCTTCTTGAACTGTGATGGATTATTTTTGACGAATTTCAATAGCGAAAATACGTTTACTTTCTAAGTTACTAGTTGCCCTAGAAAATTACTCCATTATTGAATAGAAATATGCAAAATATGTCAGGATCTTGACTTGTTTGTTTCCAAGATTATCAACTGTAAGAAGAGCAAAAGTATTTGAACTTAATAGGTTCAGGAGCTCAGTAATATGTTTCTTTCAGTTCAAGTTTTCATCAGCATAGTACACCCAAAAATTTGAACCATTATACCCCATTTACTGACTCCTGCCCACATACTACATCAGTTGTTGGCATGATTGTATTTGTTGTACAGAACTGAATATAGTGCATTTTCTCAAAATTTAGGGAGGGGTTATTTTGTAAGAATCACTCTATAAGTCTGTGGAAAATATTGTGTGTAATCTGTTCTATTACTGTCTCTGATGGATTCATTATAATGCTAGTACCATCCGCAAACAGTACCAATACTGCATTTTGAATGTGAGTGCAAGGTCATTCACATAAGGAAAGAATAGGAAAAGACCAAACATTGAACCCTGTGGGACTCACTTTGTGATTTCTCCCAGCCACTAAAACTTTCTACCCTCCAACACTGTTTAAATTATTCAACACAACTTTTTGCATTCAATTTCTTAAGGGTGATTCAAACCAGCTGTGCATAAACCACCAATTCCTTAAGAGTTGAGTTTTTCTGAGAGTATAATATGATGTACACAAGCAAAATACCAGCTGGCTATATTTTATTCTTTAAAGCTTGTACTGTTTGGTGAGTGAATATATAAATAGCATTCTCAGTCAAACAACCCTTCTGAAATCGAAACTGTGATACACTAAGTACATTTTTTTCCACTTTAGTATGATACTACTTTGGAGTACATACTTTATCGAATATTTTGATAAAAGATGTCATAAGGAAATTGGATGATAGTTTAAGTCTATCTTGAGACATTTCTTATGAAGAAGTTTAACAATTACATATTTTATTCTGCCTGGAAAAATTTTCTGTGCCAGTGAAGTATTACATACATTACTAAGGATCTTATTTATTAAGCTGGAACAACTGTCCAGAATTCTGTTTCAAATTCCATCAACACCAACTGAGCTTTTATTTTTTAGAATTTTTATAATACTATTGATTTCAATCAATGATGTTAGAGCTCCTTCTAATTTCTTAAAGTTTAGTGGAATTACATTTTTCGTATAGTCTGTTGCTTCTTCAACTGAACTATTTAATACTCATTCTACTTAATACTACTTTTATTACTACATTTAGAAAGTATTTGTTAAAAGTACCTGCAGCTTGTCAATTATCAGTCACAACACTGTTATTTAGTTTAATTGTTGTGAAATTTTGTACGATGGCTCACTCTACTTTCTCCCATTTCAGAATGTCCGATATAGCTTTAATCTTATTATTTGCATAATTTGTTTCTGTCAGTACATGCATCCTTCTGGACAGTTTAAAGACTTTTCTTCAAATACTACAGTATTTTTTTTATAATATGCAAGTAATGATGGCTCTCTACTTTTTCTGGTCTTTACTTATATTACCCTCTTCCTCTTACATTAGATTTTAATTCCCTGAGTTTCCACAGCTTACTTGTATTTTATGGATCTTTTCGATCATTTTTTTTAGGGAAGCAACTTTCGAATATTGACAGATATCTTCTAGTTGTGTTGTTGTCTTCAGTCCTGAGACTGGTTTGATGCAGCTCTCCATGCTACTCTATCCTGTGCAAGCTGCTTCATCTCCCAGTACCTACTGCAACCTACATCCTTCTGAATCTGCTTAGTGTACTCATCTCTCGGTCTCCCTCTACGATTTTTACCCTCCACGCTGCCCTCCAATGCTAAATTTGTGATCCCTTGATGCCTCAAAACATGTCCTACCAACCGATCCCTTCTTCTAGTCAAGTTGTGCCACAAACTTCTCTTCTCCCCAATCCTATTCAATACCTCCTCATTAGTTACGTGATCTATCCACCTTATCTTCAGTATTCTTCTGTAGCACCACATTTCGAAAGCTTCTATTCTCTTCTTGTCCAAACTAGTTATCGTCCATGTTTCACTTCCATACATGGCTACACTCCAAACAAATACTTTCAGAAATGACTTCCTGATACATAAATCTATATTCGATGTTAACAAATTTCTCTTCTTCAGAAACGCTTTCCTTGCCATTGCCAGTCTACATTTTATATCCTCTCTACTTCGACCATCATCAGTTATTTTACTTCCTAAATAGCAAAACTCTTTTACTACTTTAAGTGTCTCACTTCCTAATCTAATTCCCTCAGCATCACCCGATTTAATTTGACTACATTCCATTATCCTCGTTTTGCTTTTGTTAATGTTCATCTTATATCCTCCTTTCAAGACACTGTCCATTCCGTTCAACTGCTCTTCCAAGTCCTTTGCCGTCTCTGACAGAATTACAATGTCATCGGCGAACCTCAAAGTTTTTACTTCGTCTCCATGAATTTTAATACCTACTCCAAATTTTTCTTTTGTTTCCTTTACTGCTTGCTCAATATACAGATTGAATAACATCGGGGAGAGGCTACAACCCTGTCTCACTCCTTTCCCAACCACTGCTTCCCTTTCATGCCCCTCGACTCTTATTACTGCCATCTGGTTTCTGTACAAATTATAAATAGCTTTTCGCTCCCTGTATTTTACCCCTGCCACCTTTAGAATTTGAAAAAGAGTATTCCAGTCAACATTGTCAAAAGCTTTCTCTAAGTCTACAAATGCTAGAAACGTAGGTTTGCCTTTTCTTAATCTTTCTTCTAAGATAAGTCGTAAGGTCAGTATTGCCTCACGTTTTCCAACATTTCGACGGAATCCAAACTGTTCCTCGCCGAGGTCTGCATCTACCAGTTTTTCCATTCGTCTGTAAGGAATTCGCGTTAGTATTTTGCAGCCGTGGCTTATTAAACTGATAGTTCGCTAATTTTCACATCTGTCAGCACCTGCTTTCTTTGGGATTGGAATTATTATATTCTTCTTGAAGTCTGAGGGTATTTCGCCTGTCTCATACATCTTGCTCACCAGCTGGTAGAGTTTTGTCAGGACTGGCTCTCCCAAGGCCGTCAGTAGTTCTAATGGAATGTTGTCTACTCCGGGGGCCTTGTTTCGACTCAGGTCTTTCAGTGCTCTGTCAAACTCTTCACGCAGTATCGTATCTCCCATTTCGTCTTCATCTACATCCTCTTCTATTTCCATAATATTGTCCTCAAGTACATCGCCCTTGTATAAGCCTTCTATATACTCCTTCCACCTTTCTGCCTTCCCTTCTTTGCTTAGAACTGGGCTGCCATCTGAGCTCTTGATATTCATACACGTGGTTCTCTTCTCTCCAAAGGTCTCTTTAATTTTCCTGTAGGCAGTATCTATCTTACCCCTAGTGAGATAAGCTTCTACATCCTTACATTTGTCCTCTAGCCATCCCTGTTTAGCCATTTTGCACTTCCTGTCGATCTCATTTTTGAGACGTTTGTATTCCTTTTTGCCTGCTTCATTTACTGCATTTTTATATTTTCTCCTTTCATCAATTAAATTCAGTATTTCTTCTGTTACCCAAGGATTTCTAGCAGCCCTCGTCTTTGTACCTACTTTATCCTCTGCTGCCTTCACTACTACATCCCTCAGAGCTACCCATTCTTCTTCTACTGAATTTCTTTCCCCTATTCCTGTCAATTGTTCCCTTATGCTCTCTCTGAAACTCTGTACAACCTCTGGTTCTTTCAGTTTATCCAGGTCCCATCTCCTTAATTTCTCACATTTTTGCAGTTTCTTCAGTTTTAATCTACAGGTCATAACCAATAGATTGTGGTCAGAGTCCACATCTGCCCCTGGAAATGTCTTACAACTTAAAACCTGGTTCCTAAATATCTGTCTTACCATTATATAATCTATCTGATACCTTTTAGTATCTCCAGGGTTCTTCCACGTATACAACCTTCTTTCATGATTCTTAAACCAAGTGTTAGCTATGATTAAGTTGTGCTCTGTGCAAAATTCTACTAGGCGGCTTCCTCTTTCATTTCTTAGCCCCAATCCATATTCACCTACTATGTTTCCTTCTCTCCCTTTTCCTACACTCGAATTCCAGTCACCCATTACTATTAAATTTTCGTCTCCCTTCACTATCTGAATAATTTCTTTTATTTCATCGTACATTTCTTCAATTTCTTCATCATCTGCAGAGCTAGTTGGCATATAAACTTGTACTACTGTAGTAGGTGTGGGCTTCGTATCTATCTTGGCCACAATAATGCGTTCACTATGCTGTTTGTAGTAGCTTACCCGCATTCCTATTTTCATATTCATTATTAAACCTACTCCTGCATTACCCCTATTTGATTTTGTGTTTATAACCCTGTAGTCACCTGACCAGAAGTCTTGTTCCTCCTGCCACCGAACCTCACTAATTCCCACTATATCTAACTTTAACCTATCCATTTCCCTTTTTAAATTTTCTAACCTACCTGCCCGATTAAGGGATCTGACATTCCACGCTCCGATCCGTAGAACGCCAGTTTTCTTTCTCCTGATAACGACATCCTCCTGAGTAGTCCCCGCCCGGAGATCCGAATGGGGGACTATTTTACCTCCGGAATATTTTACCCAAGAGGATGCCATCATCATTTAATCATACAGTAAAGCTGCATGTCCTCGGGAAAAATTACGGCTGTAGTTTCCCCTTGCTTTCAGCCGTTCGCAGTACCAGCACAGCAAGGCCGTTTTGGTTAATGTTGCAAGGCCAGATCAGTCAATCATCCAGACTGTTGCCCCTGCAACTACTGAAAAGGCTGCTGCCCCTCTTCAGGAACCACACGTTTGTCTGGCCTCTCAACAGATACCCCTCCCTTGTGGTTGCACCTACGGGACGGCCATCTGTATCGCTGAGGCACGCAAGCCTCCCCACCAACGGCAAGGTCCATGGTTCATGGGGGGAGAATCTTCTAGTAATACATTGAATTTGACATTAGCATAACTTTCTATGTATGCCTCATTCCATAGCACCTCTTTTAGCTTACTCTTAATGCACTGTATCGTGTTTTCATTAATAAGCCTCACTGCACTGTATGAACCTACCTTCAGGTTGTAAGGTACCATACTGTTTATTTCTATTAATTGTACGTCACGATCAGATAGTCCGTCAGCAATTGGGCATACGTTAATTGTTTCAGCCTGAGCACTGTCTATAAAAATGTTATCAATGAATGTCCTAACACTCCTCTGCACACGACTTGGAAAATTGGCTTTTGAAATTAGATTGAAACACCCAAATAATAAATCTAGTCCATATTACCTGTCGGTATATTTTAAGAAATCTGCTTTGAAATCACAATCTATGTTGCTTCTCATCCTTCAGGTAGCTCAATAATGCATCTATATTTCTCATAAATAGCGGAAACTTTCCTAGTGGGCATCTGTAGACTATTACTATTATCAGAGAGGAATTCTACAGTAACAACTCACAAACACATGCTTCTAGGTTTTGATCAACACAAAAACTATTTGTTTCAGCATGTTTGATTTTGCGTTCAATTATTACATATGTTGCAAATCCTCATAGTTCCATGTTAACTCTACACAGAAATGGTGCTACTCTAAACCCCTTGATATATGACTTCCCATCTCTGTGTTTAGGTGGTGTTCAGAGAGTCACAGAACATATGACACTTGATAATATTCCACATCTTCAGGCATACAATAAACTCATTTATTTTGTTTTTCAACCCTCTAATGTTCTGGCGAAACAAGTTAATTTTTTTGGAGAAACTGTTACACGTTTTATGGTCCTGAACTCTTCCAATTTCTTTCAATAATCTCTATCTTAACCTTATTTTAACCTAAACATACGCCCCTTTGACTCCAGTGGTCACAAGCACTTTGTCTTGTGTGGTTATGGCCCCCTTAATTGCAGCAACAGGGGTGGCACAGGTATGAGACTTCGTTTCAGTCGAAAGCAGTTCGCTGAGCTCTTTGTTAACTTGGGTCAGCAGTGTTCACCCATTGCCTGTAATTTCACTGCAAAACCTCGACAACCCCCACTCCCCTCCCCCACGGGTGTGTGCTGTTGCTTCTCATACTTTCTGCAGGTCACCTTTAATGCTACATTCCAAGTTGTTAGCCAGGGCGTTTCCTGCTCCTCCTACAGTAAGTACCTTATGCTCGCCATCAAAATCTCTGCACAAAGCCCCTATGTTCTCTGGCACTTGCCTAAGCTTGGCGCTAAGTTTCATGATGCCTGTGACCTGGTATTATACGCCTAGATTTTCCTATAGTAATGGCCTACACGTCTACTGTGAGTATTACCTAGTGGCAAGACTCTAATCTACATCTGCATCTACATGGATACTCTTTAAATCACATTTAAGTGCCTGACAGACGGTTTATCGAATCACCTTCACAATTCTCTATTGTTCCAATCTCGTATATCGCGCGGAAGGAAAGCCTTTATCTTTCCGTACGAGCTCTAGATTTCCCTGGTGATCGTTCTTTTCTATTTAGGTCGGTGTCAACACCATATTTTCGCATTCGGACGAGAAAGTTGGTGATTCGAATTTCGTGAGAAGATTTTGCCGCAACGAAAAACGCCTTTATTTTAATGGTGTACACGACAAATCGTGTCTCATTCTAAATGCGGGCTGACAAGCGTAGTGTAGGCAGTATCCTTAGTAGATCTGTTATATTTTCTAAGCCTCCTGCCGATAAAACGCAGTCTTCGGTTAACCTTCCCCACAACATTTTCTGTGTGTTCCTTCGAATTTAAGTTGCTATAATTCTGATTCCTAGGTATTTAGTTGAATTTATGGCCTTTAGATTTGACTGATTTGTCGTGTAAGGGAAGTTTAACTAATTAGTTTTAGCACTCAGGTAGATGACCTCCCACTTTTCGTCATTTAGGGTCAACTGCCAATTTTAGTATCATACAGATATCTTTTCTAAATCGTTTTGCAATTTGTTTTGATCTTCGGATAATTTTACTAGTCGATAAACGACAGTGCCATCTGCAAACATCCTGAGGGTGCTGCTCAGATGGTCTCTCAAATCGTTTATATAGATAAGGAACAGCAAAGGGCCTATAACACTACCTTGGGGAAGCCCAGAAATCACTTCCGTTTTACTCGATGACTTCCCGTCTACGAACTGTGGCCTCTCTGACAGGAAATCACGAATCCAGTCAAATAATACATCCACGTGACTTTTCTGCCACCTAGGATTAAAGTCGTTTCTGCGAATCTGCTGCATACTGTTTTGCTCAAAAACTGGTTAAGACTTTTCTCCTACTTGATGTAACTAGTCAAACGGATTGCTAACCAGAATTTCAAAATTGTTTTTGAGGTTTTCTCCTTTTGTCTATTACTTGTCACCTTCTCTCAGCTCCCAGTGTCCCTTTCCCCCTTCAACCTATGTAATTCAAAATATGTAATTTCCAATCCTGCTTGAAAGGCAAAAATTTTCCGCTATGGTCTTATCTCGACTACATAATCTACAACTCCGTGGGAGAACCTCTTCTGCTTGCCAGCCAGTGAAAGACGAAACCACGAACGTGACATGTTTCTCTCACACCAATTAACCTATGGTAACATCCGCACACGACGCTACTCTGAATAGTTATCTTTCGGTGAGCTGTGCTGGTAACTTTCGGGTGTCAGGCAGAAAAGGTTCGTGCGATACCTTTTACAGCGTCCAGGGAAAGTTTACATGACAGTGGAAAAAAAAACTGTCGAAGATGGATACTGAATGAGCGATCAAAGATTGACTTATGACAAACAGACTGTAGTTGATGTCGCGTGTTTTAGGTACACAGAGATGATAATGCTGCCTGTCTCTTAATAGATTATCACTCTCCGCCCCGATAGAGCCGGCACGGTAGCACAGCATGTTCGGTCAGAGGGTTAGGTGCCCTCTGTAATAAAAAAAAACTGAGTGGACGGATCAACGAAGAGCCTGAACGGGTGTCATCGGACGTCCGGCCCGAACGAATTCATCTAACAATGTAGAACAAAAATGAAGCCAGCACTGTAGCTCAGCGTGTTCGGTCAGAGGGTTAGGTGCCCTCTGTAATAAAAAAAATACTGAGTTAGTGGATCAACGACGAACTGAAACGGGTGTCTTACGACATCCACCTCCAACAGATGCAACGAACGAGAACTAACAAAATGAGATTTTTTTAAAAAAAAGAGAGAGAGAGATAGATAGATAGATAGATAGATAGATAGCTGAATGGTCAGCGTAACGGACTGCCGTCCTAAGGGGCCCGGGTTCGATTCCCGGCTGGGTCGTGGATTTTCTCCGCTCAGGGACTGGGTGTTGTGTTGTCTTCATCATCATTTCGTCCCCATCCGGCGCGCAGGTCGCCCAATGTGGCGTCGAATGTAATAAGACCTGCACCAAGGCGGCCGGACCTGCCCTGTAAGGGGCCTCCCGGTCAATGACACCAAACGCTCATTTCCCTTTCCAATAGATTAACAATGAGGTTTCACTGATGGTATAAGTGTGTGATGTACTATGGACTGTTGCAAAGCAACAGAAAGTTTTTAAATATTTACTTTGAAGTGGAAGTGCGTATGAAATTTATGCAGAAAGACGTAGTGGAGGAGTTCCAATGGACTCTCGAACAGGACAAAGAAGAAAAATCTAAGATTAGATGAGGATGCTACAAAGCCCAGTAAGTACGAGTAGTTGATATAAATCCTCTGGAACTGTCCAACGCGATTCTTTACAGAAATTGCGGTTCATCTTTCGGGTACTTCAGAGAATTACGTTTCACAGGAATTGTTCAATGCGCTGTAATTAATTTCTCTTTGCTTTTAGGGAAGCCAAAGAACATCTTTTAACTGAAAAAATTACCATAAATAATTTTCCAACAGAGCCCTGAGTTCAGTGAGATCTTTACCTGTTTCTGATAAGGCATCCTGTCACAAACTCAAACTGGTGCAGCTCCAGTGGTGTTATGTCAGACCGTGCATTCGTTGTGACGTCGATTTCTCTTTCCAACGTATCATTTTCTGTATTGCATTCATTTAGCTATGCTATATGGCTTAGTTGTCACCCAATCTGTAGCTCTTTCAGAGTTAGTTTGAACTGCTGGCTCGTGAGGCACACATAGGTTCTTCTGAAAGCACATCCTACTGGAAGCAATGAGTATTGGAGTTTCTCGTCTTGCTGACAACTGGGTCATTACGAGTCGAATGGATTACTGTCAGGTTTGGACAATATGAGTGCAGAAATCGCACGCAGTCTCCTCTGCATTGAGGAGAATAAACGAATGGCGCTGAATACATCTAGTATCTAACAACTCCGAAATTATACCATTTCAGTATTGAACAACAAGTTTCAAACTAATAGGCACGAAAACTCTGAAGCAACAGAATTTCGATCATGTAAATTCAGACGTAGAATCTCACGTCCAAAAAAAGCTGCGATCAATTGAAATTTTAAGGGAGTCCCGGCGGAATAACCAGTACATGAAGAACCACAACACGTACTGCGTGATACCAGCTCAAATAATCGCCTTCCAGTAAGTAAACACTGAGCCTAAATTCTGGTGCACACACTGTGCTGAATAAAACTTCGTTGGCTGCCAATCAGAAACCGTGCCGGCCGGAGTGGCCGAGCGGTTCTAGGCGCTTCAGTCTGGAACGGCGCGACCCGCTACGGTCGCAGGTTCGAATCCTGCCTCGGGCATCAATGTGTGTGTCGTCCTTAGGTTAGTTAGGTTTAAGTAGTTATAAGTTCTAGGGGACTGATGACCTCAGATGTTAAGTCCCACAGTGCTCAGAGCCATTTTAACCATTCTGAACCAATCAGAAACTACACGAAAGCACACTAGTACCAGCTAAGGCTGAGAAGCACACAAACATTCAAATATGGAAATGAAGTACGTATTTTTCAGTGAAATGATATTTTCTGTACCTATGTGTACCTGCATTCGACATGTGTCCTTCACGGTATTTAAAAGAAACAACCGATGATAATACTAAAATACTGGCACATGCGTGGCTAAATTTATCACGTTGTCACCGAAATCTGGACTCGATTCACAACGTTAAATGGCAAGACACATGCACGCAAGTATATCACAAAGAATCTTTCTATTCAGACGTACTAAATATATGAGTCTGTTCGTATAATTCCGGAACATTCGTAATCTCGCGTCAGTGTGACTACCAAAAGTTTCATTGTTGTATGTCCGTTATTGTTCAGTGCTCTATTGAGTTGAACGTTGTGTTGCAAAGTGAGCGTATTTCGAGATGGCAGAGTTAGAGGAGCAAAGCGTCTACATTAAATTTTGCGTGAAACTCAAGAAAACCTCTACAGAGACACACCAAATGATGCAGGAAGCCTACGGTGATGAGTGCTTAAACCGTACTCTGTGTTAGGTATGGTTCCCATGGTTTATAAATGGCCAAACGGAAGTTCATAGCCCTCTCTAAGGACGCCATTCGAAGTCTACGGAAGTCTGCCAGGCACTTAAATGTGATTTGCAGAGTATCCACGTAGATGTAGATGTACATGTAGACGTTCAATCGAAGACTAACTGTTCAAGAGATTGCAGAATAATGTAATCACATTTTAGTTGGATCATGTCATGAAATTCTGACACAGCATCTAGGAATGCATCGTGTTCCCTCCAAGTTCGTCCAACGACTCATGAGTCTAGGCGAGAAAGACTTTCGTCTCGCAATCTGTGTAGCTTTTGGATCGCGCAAGTGGGAACGAGATGCTCCTAAAGAGAATCATGACTGGTGATGAGCGTGGGTCTACGCTTTATGACGTTGAGACCAAGGTTCAACCTCTTAATGGGTCGGGAAAGGTTCTCCTAGACCAAAAAGACCTCCTCAGGACGGGTCAAGTATCAAAGCCATGCTGATAGTTATCTTTGACTTCGAAGGATTAGTTCATCACGAATTCGTGCTACAGGGACAAACTACTAATCGATGGAACTATCGAGACGTTTTGCGACGCCTGCGAGAAAATGTGAGAAGGAAATGGCCTGAAATGTGGCGAGGCAATTCGTACTTATTGCAGCACGATAACCCCCCCTGCAGATTCATACCTACTGGTGCGCGACTATTGCACAAAAAACGAAAGCACTATGCTACCTCATCCTCCGTATTCTGCAGACCTGGCCCCTGCAGACCATTTTTTTATTTCCAAATTTGAAAACCCCGTTGAGGGGACCAAGCTTTGGAACTATAGACGACATAAAAGAAAATTCGCAGACGGCGCTTTATGAGATCCAGCAAGAGGCGTTCCAAGACTGTTTCCGAAAGTGGAGACGGCGTGGAGGAGAGTATTTCGAAGGAGATCATGCACAATAAGTAAAAGGTAAGCGTTGGAAAATTTTGCGGACGAAGTTCCTGGATTACTTTGAGCAGACCTCGTACGTATGGGATCTGAACCTCTGATTAGTCGCTTTCCTCGAAAACAAAAATCATGTGGGTAAAATATTTTTCCTTAATTACGAGGAAATTTACTGTATGTAGGTAAATTGAAAGAGACTTCGAGCAATGTCATCAGAGATCCAGACGTCTAAAATCTGGACAGCTTACTTGTAACAAATTTTCAGATCAAAAATAATTGTAATAAACACCAAGCTCTAGTTATTAGCTTAGGCACTACTGATTTAAGATGTTCACCTTAGAGTCCAAGCACTTCTGCGATTACACATAAAAATCATGGGGTAATGTGATCAAAGATTTCCTATCCATGAGGTTACTTTCATTCTACTAACAGGTATTTCAAATAGAGAGAGAAGGATAGATTAGATTAGATTAGATTAGATTAATACTTGTTCCATAGATCATGAATACAACACTTCGTAATGATGTGGAACGTGTCAGGTTAATAAAAGATGTATGTACAAGAATTTTTTTTTTACTTAGTTTATATCTAAAAATTCAGCCAATGAGTAGAAGGAGTTGTCATCTAGAAATTATTTTAATTTATTTTTAAATGTTAGTTGGCTACCTGTCAGGCTTTTGATGCTGTTTGGTAGGTGCCCAAACACTTTTGTGGCAGCATAATTTACCCCTTTCTGTGCCAAAGTCAGATTTAACCCTGCATAGTGAAGATCATCCTTTCTCCTGGTGTTATAGGTATGCACACTGCTATTACTTTTGAATTGGGTTGGATTATTATCAACAAATTTCATAAGGGAATATATATACTGTGAGGTTACTGTGAGGATCCCTAGATCCTTAAATAGATGTCTGCAGGATGACCGTGGGTGGGCTCCAGCAATTATTCTGATTACACGTTTTTGTGCAATGAATACTTTTCTACTCAACGATGAATTACCCCAGAATATGATGCCATACGAAAGCAGTGAATGAAAGTAGGCATAGTAAGCTAATTTACTGAGATTCTTATCACCAAAATTTGCAATAACCCTAATAGCATACGTAGCTGAACTCAGACGTTTCAGCAGACCATCAATGTGTTGCTTCCAGTTTAACCTCTCATCAATGGACACACCTAAAAATTTTGAAAATTCTACCTTAGCTACAGACTTCTGTTCAAATTCTATATTTATTACTGGAGTTGTGCCATTTACTGTACGGAACTGTATATACTGTGTTTTATCAAAATTTAAAGAGAGTCCGTTTGCTGAGAACCACTTAATAATTTTGTGAAAAACATCATTTACAATTACATCACTTAGTTCTTGGTTTTTGGATGTTATTACTATACTTGTATCATCAGCAAAAAGAACTAACTTTGCATCTTCATCAATGTGGAATGGTAAGTCATTAATGTATATCAAGAACAGTAAAGGACCTAAGACCGAACCCTGTGGCACCCCGTGCTTGATAGCACCCCAGTTTGAGGAATCAGCTGTTGTTTTAACATTACACGAACCACTTATTTCAACTTTCTGCATTCTTCCAGTTAAGTATGAATTAAACCATTTGTGCACTGCCCCACTCAAACCATAATGATTTAGCTTATCTAAAAGAATTCCATGATTTACACAATCAAAGGCCTTTGAGAGATCACAAAAAATAGCAATGGGTGATGTCCGGTTATTCAGAGCATTTAATATTTGATCAGTGAAAGCATATATAGCATTTTCTGTTGAAAAGCCTTTCTGAAAACCAAACTGACATTTTGTTAGTACTTTATTTTTACAAATATGGGAGGCTACTCTTGAATACATTACTTTCTCAAAAATTTTTGATAGAGCTGTCAGAAGAGAGATTGGGCGGTAGTTGTTGACATCCGACGTATCCCCCTTTTTATGCAATGGTTTTACAATGGCATATTTCAGTCTATCAGGGAAAACACCCTGCTCCAAAGAGCTATTACATACGTGGCTGAGAATCCTACTTATCTGTGGGGAACAAGCTTTAAGTACTTTGCTGGAAATGCCATCAATTCCGTAAGAGCTTTTACTTTTCAGTGAGTTTATTATTTTACTGATTTCAGAGGGAGAGGTTGGTGGAATTACAGTTGTTTCAAACTGCGCAGGTATGGCCTCTTCTATTAATAGCCTTGCCTCTTCTAGTGAAGATCTAGATCCTATTTTCTCCACAACATTTAAAAAATGAATATTCACAGAGTACTCATCGCCTTACGAAGGGAACCTTCTGCATTACAGACACAGGAAATGTATCCGCAGAACACCACATCTTCTAAAACAATCTCACAATGACCGCTTCCTTCGTGGAAAACGTTTCAGAAATACACGAGATCCTCTTCGGACTCCGGGTAAGAATAGCACTAGGGGGGGGGGGGGGGGGTGAATAAGGGCATCATTCTTCGGGCAGAAGTGTGAAATGACAGGAAAGAAAATGTTCAGGAGGAAGTAATCAATCACAAGTAGAGAGAGGGGAGAGAAAAGGGGTGCGAGACGATGAGCTGGCTGAAATCAGATTCGTGCATTGAAATGAAAAGTGCATAAAACAAACTACTGTATGTTAAGCACAAGAACATTGGTTGTTGGCACTATCCCGAACAAGAAGGTAGATAAGTGTGAATATCTATGTGCACAGTACTGAAGTGTGTGGAAATAATTATAAATGGGAAGGTGGGTACCAATAAATAACATTGGGCATCACAATGATCGAATTATTCTATTCGTGATAGAAATGAAATAAATTTGAGTGACCAAGTTTTACTGAAACGTCCCCTTTAAACAATTCTACATGACTGTGCTTAAACTGACACACAATATTTTTTTTAGCGAAACCCAATCTGACTTTTAATAATCCCTACAAAAGAATGGCCCTGACTAACATTAACCTATACCTTTCACAAATCACTTACCTCACAAAAATCTTCGTTACTCGAAATACTGCAATACAGCGAGCGCCACTACTGCCAGCTAAATAAAAGATTCAAATTACGGAAGGCACTAACTACTGATAGGCATAGTTAGCAAATGAAAGATTTTAATACGGAACAAACAATGTATTTACCTTAATAGTCATAATATATATAGCAGTTCATGACATCCAGTCTTTTTTTTTTTTTTTTTTTTTTTTTTTTTTTTTTTTTTTTTTTTTTTTTTTTTTTGGTCTACTGACTGGTTTGATGCGTCCCGCCACGAATTCCTTTCCTGAGCTAACCTCTTCATCTCACAGTAGCACTTGCAACCTACGTCTTCAATTATTTGCTTGACGTATTCCAATCTCTGTCTTTCTCTACAGTTTTTGCCCTCTACAGTTCCCTCTAGTACAATGGAAGTCATTCCCTCATGTCTTAGCAGATGTCCTATCATCCTGTCCCTTCTCCTTACCAGTGTTTTCCCCATATTCCTTTCCTCTCCGATTCTGCGTAGAACCTCCTCATTCTTTACCTTATCAGTCCACCTAATTTTCAACATTCGTCTATAGCACCACATCTCAAATGCTTCGATTCTCTTCTGTGCCGGTTTTCCCACAGTCCATGTTTCACTACCATACAATGCTGTACTCCAGACGTACATCCTCTGAAATTTCTTCCTCAAATTAAGGCCGGTATTTGATATTAGTAGACTTCTCTTGGCCAGAAATGCGTTTTTTGCCATAGCGAGTCTGCTTTTGATGTCCTCCTTGCTCCGTCCGTCATTGGTTATTTTACTGCCTAGGTAGCAGAAATCCTTGACTTCATTGTCTTCTTGACCATCAATCCTGATGTTAAGTTTCTCGCTGTTCTCATTTCTACTACTTCTCATTACCTTCGACTTTCTCCGATTTACTCTCAAACCATACTCTGCACTCATTAAACTGTTCATTCCGTTCAGCAGATCATTTAATTCTTCTTCACTTTCACTCAGGATAGCAATGTCATCAGCGAATCGTATCATTTAAATCCTTTCACCTTGTATTTTAATTCCACTCCTGAACCTTTCTTTTATTTCCATCATTGCTTCCTCGATGTACAGATTGAAGAGTAGGGGCGAAAGGCTACAGCCTTGTCTTACACCCTTCTTAATACGAGCACTTCGTTCTTGATCGCCCACTCTTATTATTCCCTCTTGGTTGTTGTACATATTGTATATGACCCGTCTCTCTCTATAGCTTACCCCTACTTTTTTCAGAATCTCGAACAGCTTGCACCATTTTGTATTGTCAAACGCTTTTTCCAGGTCGACAAATACTATGAACGTGTCTTGATTTTTCTTTAGCCTTGCTTCCATTATTAGCCGTAACGTCAGAATTGCCTCTCTCGTGCCTTTACTTTTCCTAAAGCCAAACTGATCGTCACCTAGCGCATTCTCAATTTTCTTTTCCATTCTTCTGTATATTATTCTTGTAAGCAGCTTCGATGCATGAGCTGTTAAGCTGATTGTGCGATAATTCTCGCACTTGTCAGCTCTTGCCGTCTTCGGAATTGTGTGGATGATGCTTTTCCCTTCTGCCTTATTTGACCGTAAGTCCTGCAAAGCTCTTTTAAATTCCGATTCTAATACTGGATACCCTATCTCTTCTAAATCGACTCCTGTTTCTTCTTCTATCACATCAGACAAATCTTCACCCTCATAGAGACTTTCAATGTATTCTTTCCACCTATCTGCTCTCTCCTCTGCATTTAAAGTGGAGTTCCCGTTGCACTCTTAATGTTACCACCGTTGCTTTTAATGACGCCAAAGGTTGTTTTGACTTTCCTGTATGCTGAGTCTGTCCTTCCGACAATCATATCTTTTTCGATGTCTTCACATTTTTCCTGCAGCCATTTCGTCTTAGCTTCCCCGTACTTCCTATTTATTTCATTCCTCAGCGACTTGTATTTCTGTATTCCTGATTTTCCCGGAACTTGTTTGTACTTCCTCCTTTCATCAATCAACTGAAGTATTTCTTCTGTTACCCATGGTTTCTTCGCAGCTACCTTCTTTGTACCTATGTTTTCCTTCCCAACTTCTGTGATGGCCCTTTTTAGAGATGTCCATACCTCTTCAACTGTACTTCCTACTGCTCTATTCCTTATTGCTGTATCTATAGCGTTAGAGAACTTCAAACGTATCTCGTCATTCCTTAGAACTTCCGTATCCCACCTCTTTGCGTATTGATTCTTCCTGACTACTGTCTTGAACTTCAGCCTACTCTTCATCACTACTATATTGTGATCTGAGTCTATATCTGCTCCTGGGTACGCCTTACAATCCAGTATCTGATTTCGGAATCTCTATCTGACCATGATGTAATCTAATTGAAATCTTCCCGTATCTCCCGGCCTTTTCCAAGTATACCTCCTCCTCTTGTGATTCTTGAACAGGGTATTCGCTATTACTAGCTGAAACTTGTTACAGAACTCAATTAGTCTTTCTCCTCTTTCAGTCCTTGTCCCAAGCCCATATTCTCCTGTAACCTTTTCTTCTACTCCTTCCCCTATAACTGCATTAGATTTTCGTCCCCCTTTACATACTGCATTACCCTTTCAATATCCTCATACACTTTCTCTATCTGTTCATCTTCAGCTTGCGACGTCGGCATGTATACCTGAACTATCGTTGTCGGTGACATCTTGGATATTCGGGAATCCAGCCGGATGTTCGCGTCGTTCTCGCACGATATTTCAACAGCGTACCTCGCTGTCTTCTTCAGGTGCTACCTGAGACTGGTCCTTGGGTCGATCGAGTCCAGTATTTATGCCTGGGAGGAGCTGGGCGTTCCCTAATCGGTCCGCGCCCGCCAGACTCGGCTTCAACGGACCCCTCCAGTCGCGGATGTTCCGACTGCCGTCGGCGCCGGTTTTGGCCGTCCTCAACGGTTGTGGTTGTCATTTGAGGTGTGTCAGGCCCGATCTGAGATGTTAGGTACTCTATCTCATGACTGTTACTACGGTTTCCACTTCTGTTGCGTGCTGGGCGCTCCCTAATCGGTCCGCGCCGCGTCGTGTGTTCCATCTGAGGTCCGCGCCCGCCAGACGCGGCTACATTGTCCCTCTCTGGTGGCCGGTGTTCCCTCCGCCGTCCGCGCCCGGCCTGGCCGTCTTCTGAAGTCGAGTTCATGACCTGGGGTGTGTCAGATCTGGTCTCTAATGTCCAACACCTTGTCTCACAGCTGTTCCCTCGGCCTCCACTTATATTTCCTTCTGAATCCTGGAGTGTCCTGCGTTGAGTTTTCACAAGCTCAAGCGCAGGATTCCAGGCAGTGCTGATTTGGTATCCCGAGTCACGGTTGATTAGATTGTCTGTGACCTTAATCTCAATTGCTTCTTTAATGACACTGTCCCAATATCTTGAGGTCTGTGTCACAATCTTGGTGTCATTGTAATCCATTGAATGACCAAGTTCCAGACAAAGCTCTGCTATGGCTGATTTAGTTGCCTGTCTGAGTCTGGTATGTCTCTGGTGTTCTTTACACCTGATGTCCACAGTTCTGGTGGTCTGGCCAATGTATGACATCCCACACTGGCATGGTATGTTGTAAATACCTGGCTTGCGTAGCCCCAGGTCATCTTTTACAGTCCCCAGCATAGCCCCAATTTTTGTGGGTGGGCAAAATATGCTCCTGATGTCATATTTCTGGAGAATCCTGCTGATCTTGGTAGAGATATCGTGCGAGAACGACGCGAACATCCGGCTGGATTCCCGAATATCCAAGATGTCAACAGATCGCCGGGAAAGCATGAAGAATTATATCGTTGTCGGTGTTGGTCTGCTGTCTATTCCGATTA
Organism: Schistocerca gregaria; assembly: GCF_023897955.1. NCBI lineage: Eukaryota > Metazoa > Arthropoda > Insecta > Orthoptera > Acrididae > Schistocerca > Schistocerca gregaria. The sequence continues at coordinate 1,081,309,693 of NC_064920.1, read as the reverse complement.
GAACAACCCGGTCACTGAACTGTTCACAGTAACACACCCTCTGCTCTACCTTCCTATTCATAACGAATCCTACACCTGTTATACCATTTTCTGCTGCTGTTGATATAACCCGATACTCACCTGACCAGAAATCCTTGTCTTCCTTCCACTTCACTTCACTGACCCCTACTATATCTAGATTGAGCCTTTGCATTTCCCTTTTCAGATTTTCTAGTTTCCCTACCACGTTCAAGCTTCTGAAATTCCACGTCCCGACTCCTAGAACGTTATCCTTTCGTTGATTATTCAATCTTTTTCTCATGGTAACCTCCCCCCTGGCACTCCCCTCCCGGAGATCCGAATGGGGGACTATTTCGGAATCTTTTGCCAATGGAGAGATCATCATGACACTTCTTCAACTACAGGCCACATGTCCTGTAGATACACGTTACGTGTCTTTAATGCAGTGGTTTCCATTGCCTTCTGCATCCTCATGTCGTTGATCATTGCTGATTCTTCCGCCTTTAGGGGCAATTTCCCACCCCTAGGACAAGAGAGTGCCCTGAGCCTCTATCCGCTCCTCCGCCCTCTTTGACAAGGCCGTTGGCAGAATGAGGCTGACTTCTTATGCCGGAAGTCTTTGATTATTCATCAAAATTTAGGCACTGGCGGGGATCGAACACGGGACCGAAGACGTTTTGATTATGAATCAAAGACCCTATACCACGAGTACAACCAGTCTGACAAATTTCAAAACTCCGGCATCTATCTCCCCACATCCACCACTGCTGGCGGCTCGCCTCCAACTGCGCAACGCTACACGCTGTTAACAGCCAACTGCCAAACACTACAATGGCAGACAACAATGCAAACTAGCCACCCACTGCACGCAGCACAGCCAGTTATTTTCTTACAGAGCGCTACTTGGCGTTACCAATAAAAAAAACCTAAACAGCCTACTTACGTTACGTTTTTGTGTTTCTATCACGAGCTAATTATGACTGAATAGAGAAGATAAGGGGAAGCAGGATTTGCTGGAGTATGTAAAGAGGAATGAAAACCAAAAAGCCTTGAGAGATTGTAATGATTTTCTAGTAAACGGGAAAGACTAAGGTCTTGAATAAAGAATGGAGACTAGAAAATACATCCTACTGAAGTGGCGAGAATAAGAGGTTGCAGCAAATCGACGTCACTCATCGCCAAGCAATCCCAGCGCCAGACAAATACTATTTGTCAAAAATTATCTGTTTCCGACATTGTCGATTAGCTGCCACGACAACAGCTGACGCAGATAGGCCGAAGTAAGCCTAGCGACAAGATATCTTTCGCAACAAACACGTCATTAACAAGTAACCGCAACTGGGCGATACAAAGCAGGCGATAGCCCTCGGTGTCATAATGGTCAAGTGATTGCTTCATACCGCGTGGCAACGCTCGATTGTTTTCAGCCTTCTGCCCGAGGAAAATTTTATAATTGGACGGTCGTATCGGGATAGGCGACCCCCCGCGCTGACAACCGATTAGTTTTGCGACCGTCTTGGTAAAGAGGTTTGTCGTTATCGCTTCAGTCTTGCCATTATTCGCGAAACTACTTTTTGGAAATTAATATATATTATAGTATCACTATGCCAACTACACTGAAGAGCCATAAAAGTGGCACACCTGCCTAATAACGTGTAGGGCCCTGCGAGCAAGCAGACGTGCAGCAACACGTCGTGGGATGGACTCGTCTAATACCTGAAGTAATGCTGGAGGGAATTGACATCATGAATCCTGCAGGGCTCTCCATAAGAGTACGAAGGGGTGCAGATCTCTTCTGAACAGCACGTTGCGAGGCATCCCAGATATGCGCAATAATGTTCATGTCTGGGGTGTCTGGTGGCCAGCGGAAGTGTTTAAACTGATAAGAGTGTTCCTGGAGTCAGTCTAGCAATTCTGGACGTGTAGGGTGTCGCATTGTCCTACTGGAATTGCCAAAGTCCGTCGGAAAGCGCGATGGATGCAGTTGATCAGACAGGATGCTTATGTACGTGTCACCTGTCAGAGTCATGTCTAGACGTATCGGGAGTCATATATGACTCCAGCTTCACGTGCCCCACACCATTAACAGAGACTCCACCAGTTTGAACAGTTTCCTGGTGATATACAGAGTCCATGGATTCGTGAGATTGTCTCCAGATCCGTACACGTCTATCAGCTCGATACAATTTGAAAAGAGACTCGTTCGACTGCGAGATGCCGGCGCTAGCAGCGTATTTAACACTAAATTCTTCTAGAACCTTCATACGGAAATGATTCTTTAAGCCCTCCCTTTTCTAACTCCGACTTTTGTTGCTACACACGGATTAAGAAGAAACACGAACTGACTGTAATCGACCCTGGAAATGGAGTAGAAAGAGTTTGGCATCTCCAATAATTTAATTTGATAGATATTAATTTGATAAAGGAAAGTTTCATTAACGCAGTGAGAAATGAAAGGGTTGCTCTACCGATCAACAGAATGGAGGTTCTGTCCAAAATAACAATTTGATTTATTATGACTAAACTCAAAATAATAAACAAAGCACATGAAACATTTACAATACGTCAAATTGGATACTCAAATAAATGCTGTGAAGGTGAAGTTGCCCATAAAGTAGATTGTGACATTTATGACCAAGTGAAATGTGGAGCCAATTCCTTGCAACTCAAATCTTAAGAGAAACATCCAGCTAACCCAACATTAATTGCGGCTCCCATGAACCATGGACCTTGCCGTTGGTGGGGAGGCTTGCGTGCCTCAGCGATACAGATGGCCGTACCGTAGGTGCAACCATAACGGAGGGGTATCTGTTGAGAGGCCAGACAAACGTGTGGTTCCTGAAGAGGGGCAGCAGCCTTTCTCAGTAGTTGCAGGGGCAACAGTCTGGATGATTGACTGATCTGGCCTTGCAACATTAACCAAAACGGCCTTGCTGTGCTGGTACTGCGAACGGCTGAAAGCAAGGGGAAACTACAGCCGTAATTTTTCCCGAGGACATGCAGCTTTACTGTATGATTAAATGATGATGGCATCCTCTTGGGTAAAATATTCCGGAGGTAAAATAGTCCCCCATTCGGATCTCCGGGCGGGGACTACTCAGGAGGATGTCGTTATCAGGAGAAAGAAAACTGGCGTTCTACGGATCGGAGCGTGGAATGTCAGATCCCTTAATCGGGCAGGTAGGTTAGAAAATTTAAAAAGGGAAATGGATAGGTTAAAGTTAGATATAGTGGGAATTAGTGAAGTTCGGTGGCAGGAGGAACAAGACTTCTGGTCAGGTGACTACAGGGTTATAAACACAAAATCAAATAGGGGTAATGCAGGAGTAGGTTTAATAATGAATAGGAAAATAGGAATGCGGGTAAGCTACTACAAACAGCATAGTGAACGCATTATTGTGGCCAAGATAGATACGAAGCCCACACCTACTACAGTAGTACAAGTTTATATGCCAACTAGCTCTGCAGATGATGAAGAAATGTACGATGAAATAAAAGAAATTATTCAGATAGTGAAGGGAGACGAAAATTTAATAGTAATGGGTGACTGGAATTCGAGTGTAGGAAAAGGGAGAGAAGGAAACATAGTAGGTGAATATGGATTGGGGCTAAGAAATGAAAGAGGAAGCCGCCTAGTAGAATTTTGCACAGAGCACAACTTAATCATAGCTAACACTTGGTTTAAGAATCATGAAAGAAGGTTGTATACGTGGAAGAACCCTGGAGATACTAAAAGGTATCAGATAGATTATATAATGGTAAGACAGAGATTTAGGAACCAGGTTTTAAGTTGTAAGACATTTCCAGGGGCAGATGTGGACTCTGACCACAATCTATTGGTTATGACCTGTAGATTAAAACTGAAGAAACTGCAAAAATGTGGGAAATTAAGGAGATGGGACCTGGATAAACTGAAAGAACCAGAGGTTGTACAGAGTTTCAGGGAGAGCATAAGGGAACAATTGACAGGAATAGGGGAAAGAAATACAGTAGAAGAAGAATGGGTAGCTCTGAGGGATGTAGTAGTGAAGGCAGCAGAGGATAAAGTAGGTACAAAGACGAGGGCTGCTAGAAATCCTTGGGTAACAGAAGAAATATTGAATTTAATTGATGAAAGGAGAAAATATAAAAATGCAGTAAATGAAGCAGGCAAAAAGGAATACAAACGTCTCAAAAATGAGATCGACAGGAAGTGCAAAATGGCTAAACAGGGATGGTTAGAGGACAAATGTAAGGATGTAGAAGCTTATCTCACTAGGGGTAAGATAGATACTGCCTACAGGAAAATTAAAGAGACCTTTGGAGAGAAGAGAACCACGTGTATGAATATCAAGAGCTCAGATGGCAGCCCAGTTCTAAGCAAAGAAGGGAAGGTAGAAAGGTGGAAGGAGTATATAGAAGGTTTATACAAGGGCGATGTACTTGAGGACAATATTATGGAAATAGAAGAGGATGTAGATGAAGACGAAATGGGAGATACGATACTGCGTGAAGAGTTTGACAGAGCACTGAAAGACCTGATTCGAAACAAGGCCCCCGGAGTACAACATTCCATTAGAACTACTGACGGCCTTGGGAGAGCCAGTCATGACAAAACTCTACCAGCTGGTGAGCAAGATGTATGAGACAGGCGAAATACCCTCAGACTTCAAGAAGAATATAATAATTCCAATCCCAAAGAAAGCAGGTGCTGACAGATGTGGAAATTACCGAACTATCAGTTTAATAAGTCACAGCTGCAAAATACTAACGCGAATTCTTTACAGACGAATGGAAAAACTGGTAGATGCAGACCTCGGGGAGGATCAGTTTGGATTCCGTCGAAATGTTGGAACACGTGAGGCAATACTGACCTTACGACTTATTTTAGAAGAAAGATTAAGAAAAGGCAAACCTACGTTTCTAGCATTTGTAGACTTAGAGAAAGCTTTTGACAATGTTGACTGGAATACTCTTTTTCAAATTCTAAAGGTGGCAGGGGTAAAATACAGGGAGCGAAAGGCTATTTATAATTTGTACAGAAACCAGATGGCAGTAATAAGAGTCGAGGGGCATGAAAGGGAAGCAGTGGTTGGGAAAGGAGTGAGACAGGGTTGTAGCCTCTCCCCGATGTTTTTAATCTGTATATTGAGCAAGCAGTAAAGGAAACAAAAGAAAAATTTGGAGTAGGTATTAAAATTAATGGAGACGAAGTAAAAACTTTGAGGTTCGCCGATGACATTGTAATTCTGTCAGAGACGGCAAAGGACTTGGAAGAGCAGTTGAACGGAATGGACAGTGTCTTGAAAGGAGGATATAAGATGAACATTAACAAAAGCAAAACGAGGATAATGGAATGTAGTCAAATTAAATCGGGTGATGCTGAGGGAATTAGATTAGGAAATGAGACACTTAAAGTAGTAAAGGAGTTTTGCTATTTAGGAAGTAAAATAACTGATGATGGTCGAAGTAGAGAGGATATAAAATGTAGACTGGCAATGGCAAGGAAAGCGTTTCTGAAGAAGAGAAATTTGTTAACATCGAATATAGATCTATGTATCAGGAAGTCGTTTCTGAAAGTATTTGTTTGGAGTGTAGCCATGTATGGAAGTGAAACATGGACGATAACTAGTTTGGACAAGAAGAGAATAGAAGCTTTCGAAATGTCGTGCTACAGAAGAATACTGAAGATAAGGTGGATAGATCACGTAACTAATGAGGAGGTATTGAATAGGATTGGGGAGAAGAGAAGTTTGTGGCACAACTTGACTAGAAGAAGGGATCGGTTGGTAAGACATGTTTTGAGGCATCAAGGGATCACAAATTTAGCATTGGAGGGTAAAAATCGTAGAGGGAGACCGAGAGATGAGTACACTAAGCAGATTCAGAAGGATGTAGGTTGCAGTAGGTACTGGGAGATGAAGCAGCTTGCACAGGATAGAGTAGCATGGAGAGCTGCATCAAACCAGTCTCAGGACTGAAGACAACAACAACAACAAGAACTGTAGTGAGAACTCAGACAATGAACACCCAAGACAGAACCACATTAGAAAAGACGGGAACAGGCGCGCTCTGCTGAGCTCTGATTGTCACATAGCTAACTTAAGGACATCACACACATCCATGCCCGAGGCAGGATTCGAACCTGCGGTCGCGCGGTTCCAGACTGAAACGCCTAGAACGGCTCGGCCACACCGGCCGGCAACCATGAATGAGCAGCGCCTATTAGACGGAGGGAGACTGACAGGCGATCAGCTCCAGTCATTACACCAGGAAGGAGGTACACGGCTCGTGTTGTCTGTAGTTCAACCATGCCTAGAAGGTCAATACCGCGGTTCGACCGCGTCCGCATTTTTACTTTGTGCCAGGAACGGCTCTCCACAATGGAAGTGTCCAGGCGTCTAGGAGTGAACCATTGCGATGTTGTTCGGACGTGGAGGAGATACAGTGAGACAGCAACTGTTGATGACGTGCCTCGCTCAGGCCGCCCAAGGGCTGCTACTGCAATGGATGACCACTACGTGCGGATTATGGCTCGGAGGAACACTGACAGCAACGCCACCATGTTGAATAACGCATCATGTTCTCTTCACTGATGAGTGTAGCATATGCCTTCAACCAGACAATCGCCGGCGACGGGTTTGGAGACAACCCGGTCAGGCTGATTGCCTTAGACACACTGTCCAGCGAGTGCAGCAAAGTGGAGGTTCCCTGCTTTTTTGGGGTGGCATTATGTGGGGCTGATGTACGCCGCTGGTGGTCATGTAAGGCGCCGTAACGGCTGTACGACACGTGAATGCCATCCTCCGACCGATAGTGCAACCATATCGTCAGCATATTGGCGAGGCATTCGTCTTCATGGACGACGATTCGCGTCCCAATCTTGGACGTCTTGTGAATGACCTCCTTCAGGATAACGGCATAGCTCGACTAGAGTGGCCAGCATGTTCTCCAGAAATGAACCCTATCGAACATGCCTAGGATAGATTGAAAAGGGCTGTTTATGGACGACTCTGAGGGGTCTACGCCGAATCGCCGTTGAGGAATGGAACAATTTGGACCAACAGTGCGTTGATGAACTTGTGGATAGTATGGCACGACGAATACAGGCATGCATCAAAGCAAGAGATAGTGCTACTGCTTATTAGAAGTACCTGTGTATGCAGCAATTAGGACCACCACCTCTAAAGGCCTCGCTGTACGGTGGTACAACATGCAATATGTGTTTTCATGAGCAATAAAAAGGGCGGAAAGGATGTTTATGTTAATCTCTATTGCAATTTTCTGTCAGGTTCCGGAACTCTCGGAATCGAGGTGACGCAAAACTTTTTTTGATGTGTGTATATCTTTCCGTGCGAGCCCTGATTTCCCTTATTTTGATATTATGATCGTTTCTCCCTATGTACGTCGGTGTCAACAAGATATTTTCGCATCCGGAGAAGAAAATTGGCGACTGAAATTTCGTGCGAAGACCCCTGCCTTTCTTTTAATGAAGTCCAGCCCATGACTGTTAGTCAACAGACCGTTATCTTCGAGGTAATTCATAATGTTCGAACACAATATATGTTCCAGAATCCTGCTGCATATCGTCATTAATGATATTGACCTGTTATTTAGTGGATTACTCCTACTACATTTCTTGAATATTGCTGGGACCTGTGCAACTTTCTAGTCTTTGGGTACGGATATTTCGTCAAGCGGACGGTTGTATATGATTGTTAAGTATGGAGCTATTGCATTAGCATACTCTGAAAGGAACCTATTTAATATACAGACTGGACCAGAAGACTTGCTTTAAGTGATTTAAGTTGCTTCAATACTTCGAGGATATCTAGTTCTACGTTACTCATGTTGGCAGGTGCTTTCGACTCGATTTCTGGAATATTTACTTCTTCCTCTTCGGTGAATGCATTTCGGAAAGCTTGCTTAGTAACTGTGCTTTGGCAGCACTGTCTTCGATAGTACCTCCAGTGCTATCGCGCAGAGAAGGCATTGTTTGTGTCTTGCCGCTAGCATACTTCGCATAAGACCAGAATCTCTTAGGATTTTCTGCCAGGTTTCGAGACAAAATTTAGTTGTGGAAACTGTTATAAGCAACTCGCATTGAACTCCACGCTAAATTTCGAGCTTCTGTAAACGATCGCCAGTCTTGGAGATTTTGCGTCTGTTTAAATTTAGCATGTTTCTTTCGTTGTTTCTGTGTGTTCTGACCCGTTTTATGTACCAAGGAGGATCAGCTCCATCGTTTGTTAATTTATTTGGTATAAATCTTTCAATTGTTGCCAATTTACTGTTTCTGTTTCTTTGAATTCAAGCCACATCGTGTCTACACTTACATTGTTTATTTGGAAGGAGTGGAGATTGTCTCTCAGGAAGGCGTCAAGTGAATTTTTATCCGCTTTTTTGAATAGATATATTTTTCGTTTATTTTTCGAGGAGTCAGGAGTTACGCTACGACAACCCTGTGTTCACTAATCCCTGTATCCGTTTTACTGCTCGTTATTCACTCAGGATTATTTGTTGCTAAGAGGTCAAGTGTGTTTTCACAACTGTGTACAATTCGAGTGGGCTCATGAACTAATTGCTCGAAATAATTTTCAGAGAATGCGTTTAGCACAATTTCGTATGATATTTTATGCGTACCTTCGCATTTAAACATGTATTTTCGCCAACATATCGAGAATAAATTGAAACCATCACGAACTATAACTGTACGAGTCGGGTACGTTTATTAAATCAGACTCATGTTTTCTTTGAACCTTTGAGCAATTGTATCATCTGATTTAGGAGGTCGGTAAAAGGATCCAATAATCATTTTATTTCCATTGCCAAGAATGACCTCCACCCATACGAATTTCCAGGACCTATTACTCCAGTTTTGCTGCAATATAAGCTACTAACAACAACCGCCAACTGTGTTTAGTCTATCCTTTCTGAACACCGTTAGGTCCTTAACTAAAATTTCGGCTGAACTTATCTCAGGCATCACCCAGCTTTCTGTGCCTATAACTATTTGAACATTAGTGATTTCTATTACCACTTAGAGCTCTGGTACTTTCCCAACACAGCTACGACAATTTAGAACTGTCATACCGCTGGTTCCTGTATCTACGTTCTTCCTGTGTTTGACATGCACACTTTGAGACAGAAGCCGTTTCTATGTTTCCCCGAGAGCCTCCATCCTAAAAAAAACACGCAGTCCTAGCCACACAGCCCCTGCTACCCGTGTAGCCCTCTCCTGCGTTTAGTGGAGCCCGAAACGAAACCACCGCATGGCGCAAGTGCAGGAATCTGCAGTCTACACCGACGCAGAATCGTCAGAGCTTCTGATTCAGACTCTCCACGCGGCTCTGTTCTAGAGGTCCGCAGTCGGTCCTGTCGACCACTAACGATACAGGACGGGAATGGTCGGTGTTGTTCACAAGCCAATTGATGACGAGCAGATGTACTATCGGCAACAGCTGATTTTTTGAGATTTTGGCTTCGAGAATGCCGTACCCATACACCCCATTTCTGAATCTTCCCCACTGCATGAAAATATCGCACGATGGGCGAATGATCACAGTTTATCACATTTTTCTGCTCCCGAGTACAGTGACGTGGTAATTGTGGGTTAATCCGTTCAATGGTCTTCTTCATCAGACTGCGAAAATCTTCCTGAACGCAGAGAGTCGCTGACGTCATAACTATCCTACTTAAAGTGAGAAAACCATTTTCTTGTAGTACTTTCTCCAATCGCATTGTCCCCATACACGGCGCAAATGTTTCTGCCCGCCTCCGCTGCTATAACCCCTCTACTGAACTTAAACAGAAGGACATGTCTCAGGAATATTCCGATTTCTCCACTTGGCACTCCATTTTCTAGCGTCCACAGCCCCATTCACTGTCTCCAAATGGCAAAGTGACAGTATGTTAACTCAAATAGCAACAGTGAACTGTAAATAAAAAATGACAATCGATAGGCTAACTAAACCCTTAGCAACGGGAATACCAACATCCTAAACAAAAACGCTACAAACTTATGCACCAACCTAATAAAATATTGATCATGCGTAGATTGTTAATTTTGTTTGAGTAAAATTGTGAGTAAATAGTCTTCACGGTTTGCCGCCGGATCACGTTGTGCAGATTCCACAACATTTCCTCGGAGCAACTGTTCGACATCGTCAGGTGGTTCAACCTTGCTCGTGGCTGGGTACGACTGAGTCACAAAGCTTGAAGAGTCACAAAATGGTAAGTCTTCGTAAAGGTTACGGTAGCTGCACGACTTAGACACTTGACAAGGAAATCGGATGAAGCACAACCATAGCACAAGCCGTAGGTATCACGTCTGCTAGTGAAGCATCCGTACAAACAGTTACAGATGTTGTGGGCATTGGGTGGTTGGTTGATTTTGGGGGGGGGGGGGGGGGGGAGGGGACCAAACAGAGAGGTCATCGGTCCCATCGGATTAGGGAAGGATGGGAAAGGAAATCGGCCGTGCCCTTCCAAAGGTACCATGCCGGCATTTGCCTGACGCGATTTAGGGGAATCACGGGAAATCTAAATCAGGATGGACGGACGCGTATATGAATCGTCATCCTCCCGAATGCGAGTGCAGTGTGCTAACCAATGCGCCACCTCGCTCCGTTTGTGGACATTACTGGTGCTCTCTTAGTGTGGATAAATTTGTGTAGGTACATGAATATGAAAATAGCACCATTTTCTAACGATTGGTTTCGATCATTAAAAAAATTCGAGTTTAACTTAGTATTTATGGCATTTTAATCTTTATTGTATCCTGAGCGAACAATAAACATGTCAAACGGGGGCTATGTAATGTATCACGTGAAACGTGAAAATCATTAGTAACTCATTACCCGCGTTTTTATGCCTACATTTGCTGCTAGTAGGCGAAACAAATTGCAAGAAAAGCTCAATAGGCATACCTTTCCACAACCACCCCCTTCACACTCTTTACTAATAATGTTGTGCTTAAATGATAGGAGTGCACGGGAGGATTACCTACGAGTTTAGGCCCAGCATTCAGCTGTAAGTTCCCCACGTATCTTTAAGGAAAGTTGAATGTGGTAAATGAAAAGGCCTCTTTTACCTTTCAATGCAGAACACAATTTATTAGTTGGATATTCAACCAAAAATCATATAAATTACTATGAGAAATATTCTCTACAGCCAGCACACTCATTCGTAATTTTACTTTCACCGTTTCAAACCAAGCAAATATTTCAGACAGAAGGATAACTATTAATCAAATATTCAGAATGAAGAAAATTTCAAAGAATGGAATAAATTTTTATTTCACTGTGCATTTTTAAGGGAAAAACTGTGCATTACAACTTTTCAAAAGTATCAGGTTAAGAAAGCTACTTGTTCGCACCTATAGCACGACACATTTGATGAAACATTTCACCGGTAATTTAGCATTTTTGATAAATGAGGGTAAATAAATAAGATGCATTTGCTAAAACTGGAAGTAACCTATCTTCTCTTCCATCTATTTATAAAGAGATAAAAAAACTTTGCGTAGGCCTTCCATCCAGTCATAATTCTCTCTCTGTCTTGAGAGACATCGTAAGGCTCAACGGTACGTACCGACCGCCGTGTCGTCGTCAACCGATTTGCGTCACTGTATTCATATATGGAGAATCTTTTAAATGCGGTTAAATGCTTTTGTACACGCTCTGACTGAAATGCCACACCTCTTCACTAATGAAACATATGGTGGTATGGTGTGTCAAACTTCCTGGCAAATTATAACTCTGGGCCGGACCGGGACTCGAAGCCGGGGCGTTTGCCTACCGAATGAGTTATACAAGTACGACTCACGCCCAGTGCTCACAGCTTTACTTCCGCCAGTACCTCGACTGCTAACTTCCAAACTTCACAGAAGCTCTTCTGCGAACCTTGCAAGACTAGAACTTTTGGAAGAAAGTGTACTGCGGAGACATGGCTTAGCCACAGCCTGGGGGATTATCTCCGGGATGAATAAAGCCGTGCGGACGGCTCACGAGTGGTGCTTGGATAGCTCAGTCCGTAGAGCACTTGGCCGCGAAAAACAAACGTCCCGGGTTCGAGTCCCTGGCCGGCACAAAGCTGTAATCTGCCAGGAAGTTTCATATCAGTGCACACTCCGCTACAGAGTAAAAACTCATTATCATCGGCCAGTTTCGTTTGAATGAATGCGGACTTTGTTTTGAGATATCGAAGAACATTCTCGCTGTCGAAGAACAAAAAAAATGGTTCAAATGGCTCTGAGCACTATGGGACTTAACATCTATGGTCATCAGTCCCCTAGAACTTAGAACTACTTAAACCTAACTAACCTTAGAACAGCACACAACATCCAGCCATCACGAGGCAGAACAAATCCCTGACCGCGCCGGGAATCGAACCCGGGAACCCGGGTGTCGAAGAACACCGTTGGTGCTTTCCGATAAGCCGAATTTCTGATCGTAGAGCGGTTAGCAGAATGTTCAGCACACAGCGTGAAACAAGTATTCTCCCAAGTTACCATTTTTCTTCTGGACGTGTATTCCAAGAATGTGTGCACGATCATCAACACACTGTTGAAACGGTGTAGCGTAGTCCCATTGCCAGCAAATGGCGACTTTCCGCTCGTATCAGTGCCCCTCGAATTACTTGTGAAAAACACATGTTGTAATGTTTAGCAACTGTGTACGTGTGTAAACCTGATAATGTATTGAGTAATACAGAAAATAAATAACGATGTACAGGGTGTCCATAAAGTCCCTTTACAACTTCAAAATTTTATTACAATGGCAGTTGTCGAAACATTTTAACAAAATTTCTTTTATTGTAAACACAGTTTACTAAAGTTTTTTATATACTAAAAATTTCTGTTTCAGGTACTCTGTTGATGGAAGGAACTGAACCTCTATAAAATGGCAACTCCTCAAGAGAAGGTACAATATGTGTCCTGGTTTATTGAGACAAAATCGGATGTTAAACTCAACGAAACTTCAGAACGAAGTATGGAAGTATCGAAGTATCGCGCCCTTCAGTCCGTGCATGCCACAAAAAATTTATGGAGACAGGGACAGTGTTGGATAAAGGGAGCAGCGGGCGATCAAGAACATCCGAGGAAAACATCGATCGCGTTTTAGCGTCTCCACTCGTTCACCTACGAAGTCCATCTGCACTGTTGCCAGATAGTTGCAACTACCACGTTCAATTGTCCTCCACAAGAACTTACGGTTGCACGCTTACAAAGTGCAACTGTTACAGACACGTGAGCCAAATGACAAGCCAAAATGGACAGAGTTTGCACTCATCATGCTGGAACGCCTTTCGTAGGATGAAGCATCCCTCAAGCGAGTTTGCTTCAGTGACGAGGCAACGTTTCATGTTCCTGGGACATTAAACAGGCACAATGTGAGAATCTGGGGATCTGAACACCCCTATGTGACTAGGGAGCTTCAACCGGGATAGTCTAAAAGTGAATGTGTGGTGTGGTATCATGTGCAACCAATAATTGGTCCATTCTCCTTCAACGAGTCAACAATTACTGTAGATGTTAGCTCGACCTTCTGAACGAATATATAGCACCAAAATTGACTGACTTACAACCAACTATCATTTTCCAGCAAGACGGTGCACCACCACATTGGGGACTGCATGTTCGTCGGTTCCTCAATGAAAAATGTCCATGCAGAGGGATTGGGAGAGATGGACCAATTCCTTGGCCACCGCTTTCGCCAGATATCACTCCCTTGGACTTTTTTTATGTGGGTATGTAAAAGATATCGTGTATCAAACACAGATACGGAACATTGCTGACTCGAAGCAAAAGATTCGTAACGCCATTGCCATCATTGATGACGCTATGCTGCAGCGAACATGGGAAGTAATCGAGTACCGTCTTGATGTGCTTCGTGCAACTAAAGGCGCCCATATAGAAACCTATTCAACACTGTCAAAAAAAAAAAAACTTTTATAAACACTGATTATAAGAAAAGAAATGTTGTTAAAATATTTCAACTACTGCCGGAGTAAATATCCTCGGAGTAGTGAAGCAACTTAAATCACTTAATAAAAGCAAGTCTTCTGGTCCAGACTCTATACCTATTAGGTTCCCTTCGGAGTATGCTGATGCACTAGCTCCATACTTAACAATCATTTACAACCGTTCGCTAAACGAAAGACCCGTACCCAAAGACTGGAAAGTTGCACAGGTCACACCAATATAAAAAAAAATTTAAAAAATCGCTCTGAGCACTATGGGACTCAACTGCTGTGGCCATCAGTCCCCTAGAACTTAGAACTACTTAAACCTAACTAACCTAAGGACATCACACACATCCATGTCCGAGGCAGGATTCGAACCTGCGACCGTAGCAGTCGCACGGTTCCGGACTGCGCGCCTAGAACCGCGAGACCACCGCGGCCGGCCAATATTCAAGCAAGGTAATAGGAGTAATCCACTAAATTACAGGCTCATACCGTTAATGTCGATATGCAGCACGATTTTGGAACATATATTGTGTTCGAACATTATAAATTACCTCGAAGACACACAGTCAACAAGGGTTTAGAAAACATCGTTCCCGTGAAACACAACTAGCTCTTTATTCACATGAAGTATTGAGTGCTACTGACAAGGGATTTCAGATCGATTCCGTATTTCTGAAGTTCCAGAAGGCTTTTGACACGGTACCACACAAGCGGCTCGTAGTGAAATTGCGTACTTAAGGAATATCGTCTCAGTTATGTGACTGGATTTGTGATTTCCTGTCAGAGAGGTCACAGTTTGTAGTAATTGACGGAAAGACATCGAGTAAAGCAGAAGTGATTTCTGGCGTTCCCTAAGGTAGTGTTATAGGCCCTTTGCTATTCCTTATTTATATAAACGATTTTGGAGACAGTCTGAGCAGACAGTCTGAAGATGACGCTGTCGTTTATCGACTAATAAAGTCATCATAAGATCAAAACAAACTGCAAAACGATTTAGAAATGATATCTATATGGTGCGAAAATTGGAAGTTGACCCTAAATAACGAAAAGTATGAGGTCATCCACATGAGTACTAAAAGGAAACCGTTAAACTTAGGTTACACGATATATCAGTCTAATTGTAAGTAGGCTGTTTAGGTTTTTATGATGGTAACGCCACGTAGCGCTCTATATGAAAATCACAGAGTGTTCTGTGTGAAGGCTGTGGTTGGTTTGCATTGTTGGAGTATACGCTACTGTAGTGTTGGCAGTTGGCTGTTAACAGCGCGTAGCGTTGCGCAGTTGGAGGTGAGCCGCCAACAGTGCTGGATGTGGGGGAGAGAGATGGCGGAATTTTGAAAGCGGACGATCCGGACGTGTATCCATCAGAAAGAGTAAATTTGTATTATTGGATATCATGGCATGGGCGTACCCAGCGAGGGGCACAGGGGGGGGGGGGCAGCATTCTTGTATTTGAAATGTTTATTAAAAGCAGTTTTTCACTGGTTTACTGTTTCATTCAATAAGAAGTGCTGTATGTTGCACGAGTCCTTGTTTCCTGAGATTAGTATGACTTGCCCCCCCCCCCCCCCCCCATTCAGATCCTGGGTACGCCCTTGTATCATGGACTGATATATATTATGACTTTTGAACACTGTTAAGGTAAATACATTGTTTGTTCTCTATCAAAATCTTTCATTTGCTAACTATGCCTATCAGTACTTAGTGCCTTCAGTAGTTTGAATCTGTTATTTAGCTGGCAGTAGTGGCGCTCGCTGTATTGCAGTAGTTCGCGTAACGAAGATTTTTGTGAGGTAAGTGATTTGTGAAACGTATAGGTTAATTTAGTCAGGGCCATTCTCTTGTAGGAATTACTGAAAGTCAGATTGCGTTGCGCTAAAAATCTTGACTGTCAGTTTAGTGTTGATCAGAATAGGTAAAGAGCGAAATGTCTGAGTACATTCAGTTCTGCTCAGCTGTTTGAAACTCAAATAACGTAAGAGGTTTATCAGCACAGTAATTCATTAATTTTTCTAAGGGGACGTTTCATAATCTAAAAGCCGTCAATTCAACTACATACCTAGATATTACAATTACAAACAGCTTAAATTGGAAGGTACACACAGAAAATGTTGTGGGGAAGGCTAACCAAAGACTGCGTTTTATTGGCAGGACACTTAGAAAATGTAACAGACCTACTAAGGAGACTGCCTACACTACGCTTGTCCGTCCTCTTTTAGAATACTGCTGCGCGGTGTGGGATCCTTACCAGGTAGGACTGACGGAGTACATCGAAAAAGTTCAAAGAAAGGCTGCACGTTTTGTATTAACGCGAAATATGGGAGAGAGTGTCACAGAAATGATACAGGATTTGGGATGGACATCATTAAAAGAAAGGCGTTTTTCGTAGCAACGGAATCTTTTCACGGAATTGCAATCACCAACTTTCTCCTACGAATGCGACAATATTTTGTTGACACCGACCTGCAGAGGGAGGAACGATCACCACGATAAAATAAGGGGCCGAGAGGCTAAAGGCGCTTCAGTCTGGAACCGCGCGACCGCTGCAGTTGCTGGTTCGAATCGTGCCTCGAGCATGGATGTGTGTGATGTCCTTAGGTTAGTTAGGTTTAAGTAGTTCTAAGTTCTAGGGGACTGATGACCTCAGAAGTTAAGTCCCATAGTGCTCAGAGCCATCTGAACCATTTGATAAAATAAGGGAAATCAGAGCTCGTACGGAAAGATACACTTGCTCATTCTTTTCGCGCCCTATTTTCTATTAGAGAATTGTGAAGGTGGTTCGATGAACCCTCTGCCAGCCACTTAAATGTGATTTGCAGAGTATCCATGTAGATGTAGATGTAATAAAATTTTGTAGTTGTAAAGGGACTTTATGGACCCCATGTGAAATTCTTTGCCTCATATAGTCGTTCCTGGCACGTCGCTGAATACTGACCGTTCCTCCTTAGCGCCGACGAATGACGCCGATAGCTAGCGAGGTCACTGGCTGTGGCGTGTGGGCGTGGCCGGCGCGGCTGCTGACGCAACGGCGAGAGCTGTCGGCCGCTGTCTGTTGCCAGCCCCGGGGGCCACGGCCGAGGCGGAGGAGGTGTGTCCCCAGCAGCGAGTGACGCAGCCGCAGAAGCCGTTTCGTCAGCCGCCGCGGAAGGCGGTCGCCGGGGGGTCTCGCCGAGACCTCCGCGGCCTCTTCTCGTCCCGTTCCAGTCACCACTTTGCTGCTGCTCTCGCTGTCCAGCAAGAGCACACCGAGCCTAATTTTCACTTACTAATCTCCGTCGGCTTGATTCAGGGGATGGACAAAAATATGGAAACTCCAAAACCCCAATCCATTGTTGTTGCTGTGGTCTTCAGTCCAGAGACTGCATCCTTCTCAATGTGCTTAGTGTATTCATCTCTCGGTCTCCCTCTACGATTTTTACCCTCCACGCTGCCCTCCAATACTAAACTGTTGATCTCTTGATGCCTCAGAACATGTCCTACCAACCGATCCCTTCTTCTGGTCAAGTTGTGCCACAAACTTCTCTTCTCCCCAATCCTATTCAATACTTCCTCATTAGTTATGTGATCCACCCATCTAATCTTCAGCATTCTTCTGTAGCACCACATTTCGAAAGCTTCTATTCTCTTCTTGTCTAAACTACACTCCTGGAAATTGAAATAAGAACACTGTGAATTCATTGTCCCAGGAAGCGGAAACTTTATTGACACATTCCTGTGGTCAGATACATCACATGATCACACTGACAGAACCACAGGCACATAGACACAGGCAACAGAGCATGCACAATGTCGGCACTGGTACAGTGTATATCCACCTTTCGCAGCAATGCATGCTGCTATTCTCCCATGGAGACGATCGTAGAGATTCTTGATGTAGTCCTGTGGAACGGCTTGCCATGCCATTTCCACCTGGCGCCTCAGTTGGACCAGCGTTCGTGCTGGACGTGCAGACCGCGTGAGACGACGCTTCATCCTGTCCCAAACATGCTCAATGGGGGACAGATCCGGAGATCTTGCTGGCCAGGGTAGTTGACTTACACCTTCTAGAGCACGTTGGGTGGCACGGGAAACATGCGGACGTGCATTGTCCTGTTGGAACAGCAAGTTCCCTTGCCGGTCTAGGAATGGTAGAACGATGGGTTCGATGACGGTTTGGATGTACCGTGCACTATTCAGTGTCCCCTCGACGATCACCAGAGGTGTACGGCCAGTGTAGGAGATCGCTCCCCACACCATGATGCCGGGTGTTGGCCCTGTGTGCCTCGGTCGTATGCAGTCCTGATTGTGGCGCTCACCTGCACGGCGCCAAACACGCATACGACCGTCATTGGCACCAAGGCAGAAGCGACTCTCATCGCTGAAGACGACACGTCTCCATTCGTCCCTCCATTCACGCCTGTCGCGACACCACTGGAGGCGGGCTGCACGATGTTGGGGCGTGAGCGGAAGACGGCCTAACGGTGTGCGGGACCGTAGCCCAGCTTCATGGAGACGGTTGCGAATGGTCCTCGCCGATACCCCAGGAGCAACAGTGTCCCTAATTTGCTGGGAAGTGGCGGTGCGGTCCCCTACGGCACTACGTAGGATCCTACGGTCTTGGTGTGCATCCGTGCGTCGCTGCGGTCCGGTCCCAGGTCTACGGGCACTTGCACCTTTCGCCGACCACTGGCGACAACATCGATGTACTGTGGAGACCTCACGCCCCACGTGTTGAGCAATTCGGCGGTACGTCCACCCGGCCTCCCGCATGCCCACTATACGCCCTCGCTCAAAGTCCGTCAACTGCACATACGGTTCACGTCCACGCTGTCGCGGCATGCTACCAGTGTTAAAGACTGCGATGGAGCTCCGTATGCCACGGCAAACTGGCTGACACTGACGGCGGCGGTGCACAAATGCTGCGCAGCTAGCGCCATTCGACGGCCAACACCGCGGTTCCTGGTGTGTCCGCTGTGCCATGCGTGTGATCATTGCTTGTACAGCCCTCTCGCAGTGTCCGGAGCAAGTATGGTGGGTCTGACACACCGGTGTCAATGTGTTCTTTTTTCCATTTCCAGGAGTGTATTCATCGTCCATGTTTCACTTCCATTCATGGCTACACTCCACACAAATACTTTCCAAAACGATTTCGTGACATTTAAATCTATACTCGATGTTAACAAATTTCTCTTCTTCAGAAACGCTTTCCTTGCCATTGCCAGTCTACATTTTATATCCTCTCTACTTCGACCATCATCAGTTATTTTGCTCCCCAAATAGCAAAACTCCTTTAGTACTTTAAGTGTCTCATTTCCTAATGTAATTCCCTCATCATCACCCGATGTAATTTGCCTACATTCCATTGTCCTCGTTTTGCTTTTGTTGATGTTCATCTTATATCCTCCTTTCAAGACACTTTCCAATCCGTTCAACTGCTCTTCCAAGTCCTGTCTCTGACAGAATTACAATGTCATCGGCGAACCTCAACGTTTTTATTTCTTCTCCATGGATTTTAATACTTACACCGAATTTTTCTTTTGTTTCCTTTACTGCTTGCTCAATATACAGATTGAATAACATAGGGGATAGGCTACAACACTGTCTCACTCCCTTCCCGACCACTGCTTCCCTTTCATGCCATCGAATCTTAAAACTGCCAACTGGTTTCTGTACAAATTGTAAGTACCCTTTCGCTCCCTGTATTTTACCCCTGGAACCTTCATAATTTGAAAGAAAGTATTCCAATCGACATTGTCAAAAGCTTTCTCTATGTCTACAAATGCTAGAAACGTATGTTTGCCTTTCCTTAATCTATCTTCTAAGATACGTCATAGGGTCAGTGTTGCCTCAAGTGTTCCAAAGTTTCTACGGAATCCAAACTGATCTTCCCCGAGGTCGGCTTCGTCTGTTAACAATTCTTGTTAATATTGTGCAGTCGTGACTTATTAAACTGATAGTTCAGTAATTTTCACATCTGTCAACACCTGATTTCTTTGGGATTGGAATTATTATATTCTTCTTGAAGTTTGAGGGTATTTCGCCTGTCTCATACATCTTAGTCACCAGATGGAAGAGTTTTGTCAGGACTGGCTCTCCCAAACTCTTCACGCAGTGATGTATCTCCCATTTCATCTTCATCTACATCCTCTTCCATTTCCAGAATACTGTCCCCCAGTACATCGCCCTTGTATAAACCCTCTATATACTCCTTCCACCTTTCTGCTTTCCCTTCTTTGCTTAGAACTGGGTTTCCATCTGAGCTCTTGATATTCATACAAGTGGTTCTCTTTTCTCCAAAGGTCTCTTTAATTTTTCTGTAGGCAGTATCTATCTTACCCCTAGTGAGGTAAGCCTCTACATCCTTACATTTGTCCTCTAGCCGTCCCTGCTTAAACATTTTGCACTTCCTGTAGATCTCAATATTGAGACTTTCGTATTCCCTTTTGCCTGCTTCATTTACTACATTTTTATGTTTATCAATTAAATTCAATATTTCTTGTGATTCTTGAGTTTCTCCCGGCGTATTTGATAATCAAAATATCCACGGGTGTACTGCCGGTCTATAGTGTGCAACGGGCACAATATTTCGGCGATCAAACATGTCGCCATCATCAGGTGAACTGACGGACTGAGCTCATGTGAACGTGCCGGCACGGAGATCCGTACGCTATGACTGCTCAGGGGGAACTGGGTTCGGTCGCGGCGGCGGCCGATTGAAATACCCTCCGCCCGCTCAGTCCGTCAGTTCACCTGATGATGGCGACATGTTTGATCGCCGAAATATTGTGCCCGTTGGACACTATAGACCGGCAGTACACCCGTGGATATTTTGATTATCAATATTTCTTGTTTCCCAAGGATTTCTATTAGCCCTTGTCTTTTTACCTACTCGATACTCTGCTGCCTTTACTATTACATCTCTCAAAGCTACCCATTCTTCTTCTACTGTATTTCTTTCCCCCATTCGTGTCAATCATTCGTAATGCTCTCCCAGAAACTCTCTACAACCTCTGGTTGTGTAAGTTTATCCACGTCCCATCTCCTTAAATTTCCACCTTTTGACAGTTTCTTCAGTTTTAACCTACACTTCATAACCAATAGATTGTGGTCAGAGTCCACATCTGCCCCTGGAAATGTCTTACAATTTAAAACCTGGTTCCTTAATCTCTATCTTACCATTATATAATCTATCTGAAACCTTCCAGTATCTCCAGGCCTCTTCCATGGATACAACCTTCTTTCACGATTCTTGAACCAAGTGTTAGGTATGATTAAGTTATGCTCTGTGCAAAATTCTACCAAGCGACTTCCTCTTTCATTCCTTACACCCATTCCATATTCACCTACTACGTTTCCTTCTCTTCCTTTTCTTACTGTCGAATTCCAGTCACCCATGTCTATTAAATTTTCGTCTCCCTTCACTATCTGAATAATTTCTTTTATCTCATCATACATTTCATCAATTTTTTCGTCATCTGCGGAGCTAGTTGGCATATAAAGTTGTACTTCTGTGGTAGGCGTGGGCTTCGTGCCTGTCTTGGCCACAATAATGCGTTCACTATGCTGTTTGTAGTAGGTTACCCGCACTCCAATTTTTTTCATTCATTATTAAACCTACTCCTGCATTACCCCTATTTGATTTTCTATTTATAACCCTGTATTAACCTGACCAGAAGTCTGGTTCCTCCTGCCACCAAACTTCACTAATTCCCACTATATCTAACTTTAATACATTACCACACCTAATTCGACGTACACCGAACGAGGTGGCGCAGTGGTTACGACACTGGACTCGCATTCGGGAGGACGACGGTTCAATCCCGTCTCCGGCCATCCTAATTTATGTTTTCCGTGATTTCCCTAAATCGTTTCAGGCAAATGCCGGGATGGTTCCTTTGAAAGGGCACGGCCGATTTCCTTCCCAATCCTTCCCTAACCCGAGCTTGCGCTCCGTCTCTAATGACCTCGTTGTCGACGGGACGTTAAACACTAACCACCAACTAATTCGACGTACGAAAACCTTTGGCATTCAAAACAACTTCTCATCTCGGAATGGTTAAATACAGGTGATGTACGTCTTCAGTGCTGTACTATACCATTCTTCCTGCAAAATAGTGGCATGTTCAGGTAACGATGTGGAGGTGAATGGCGACCACACACTCTTCTCTGCAAAGTAGACCAGAAAGGCTCAGTAATACTGACACCTGGTGACTGTGGTGTCAGGGAGATGGGGCTACTCATTCTTGTGCTGTCAAAACCAGTCCTGGACGAGGTGGTCTGTCTGAGTGGGGACCTGTCCTCTTCAATGCCACATCTCCATTAGGGAACAAACATTGTACCACACGACAGCGCGCAGTCAGCCAAAATGGCCGCATAATCTTTGGTGGTAATGCGAATTTTCAGAGTAATCAAGGGGCCCGTGGAATACCACAATGCGGCTGTCCAAGTGTCACTCTTGGGACGTAAGCTCGGTCAAAAGTATCCGTCACTAGCACACAGATTGTCTGGCTGTTTTTCAAGGAGTCCTTTGCGGAGTGGGGGAGTGGCCGCGTACGTAAGAAACAGTACTGCATTTGAGTCCGTAGACGTATTACGGCACTCCACTGAACAGGTGCGATAGCCCTGGAAATGTTACCGCTGATGGTGTCACTAAAGCGTAGTTGCTAAATACAGTTTTCCATAATTCCTTCATGAAAGAAGACGAAGTAAATATTACAGAATTCGAAACCAGAACAGCTGTTAGTATGAATGATTTAAAAGTACACTAATGGCCAATAAAATTGCTACACCAAGAAGAAATGCAGATGATAAACGGGTATTCATTGGACAAATATATTATAGTAGAACTGACATGTGATTACATTTTGCCGCAATTTGGGTGTATAGATAATGAGAAATCAGTACCCAGTACAACCACCTCTGGCAGTAATAACGGCCTTGATACGCCTGGGCATTGAGTCAAACAGAGCGTGGATGGCGTGTACAGGTACAGCTGCCCATACAGCTTCAACACGATACCACAGTTCATCAAGAGTAGTGAGTGGCGTATAGTGACGAGCCAGTTGCTCCGCCACCATTGACCAGACGTTTTCAATTGGTGCAAGATCTGGAGAATGTGCTGGCCAGGGCAGCAGTCGAACATTTTCTGTATCCAGAAAGGCCCGTACAGGACCTGCAACATGCGGTCGTGCATTGTCCTGCTGAAATGTAGAGTTTTGCAGGGATCGAATGAAGGGTAGAGCCACGGGTCGTAACACATCTGAAATGTAACGTCCACTGTTCAAAGTGCCGCCATTGCGAACAAGAGGTGATCGATACGTGTAACCAATGGCACCCCATACCATCACGCCGGGTGATGCGTCAGTATGGCGATGACGAATACACGCTTCCAATGTGTTGTTCACCATGATGTCACCAAACACGGATGCGACCATCATGATGCTGTAAACAGAACCTGGATTCATCCGAAAAAATGACGTTTTGCCATTCGTGCACCCAGGTTCGCCGTGAGTTCACCATCGCAGGCGCTCCTGTCTGTGATACGGCGTCAAGGGTAACAGCAGCCATGATCTCCGAGCTGATAGTCCATGCTGCTGGAAATGTCCTCAAACTGTTCGTGCAGATGGCCATTGCCTTGCAAACGTCCCCATCTGTTAACTCAGAGATCGATACGTGACTGCACGATCCGTTACAGCCATGCGGATAAGATGCCTGTCATCTCGAGTGCTAGTGATACGAGGCCTTTGGGATTCAGCACGACGTTCCGTATTACCCTCCTGAACCCACCGATTCCATATTCTGCTAACAGTAATTGGATCTCGACCAACGCTAGCAACAATGTCGCGATACGATAAACCGCAATTGCGATAGGCTACAATCCGACCTTTATCAAAGTCGTAAAACGTGATGGTACGCATTTCTCCTCCTTACATGAGGCATCACAACAACGTTTCTCCAGGCAACGCCGGTCAACTGCTGTTTGTGTATGAGAAATCGGTGGGAAACTTTCCTCATGTCAGCATGTTGTAGGTGCACCGGCGCCAGCCTTGTGTGAATGCTCTGAAAAGCTAATCATTTGCATATCACAGCATCTTCTTCCTGTCGGTTGAATTTCGCTTATGTAGCACGCCATCTTCGTGGTGCAGTAATTTGAATGCCCAGTAGTGTAGATATCTTAGGTGTTGCAAATCACTTAAGAAAGGCAAGTCTTCCGGTCCACATTGTATACCAATCAGATCCTTTCAGAGTATGCTTACATAATAGCGCCTTTCTTAGCAATCATATACAACCGCTCACTTGAAAGGTCTGTTCCTAAAGACTGGAAAGTAGCATAGGTCACACCAGTATTCAAGAAAGGAAACAGGAGTAACCCACTGAATTACAGACCCATATCACTGACCTCAATTTGCAGTAGGATTTAGTAAGATTTTGGAGCATTTACTGTACTCGAACATTATGAATCACCTGAAGAAAATGACTTATTGATACATAACTAACACGAATTCAGAAAATATCGTTCTTCTGCAACACAGTTAGCTCTTTATTCCCATGAAGTAATGAGTGCTGTCGACAAGCAATCTCAGATCGATTCCACATTCCTAGATTTCCAGAAGGCTCTTGATACCGTTCCTCGCTAAAGACTATTTATCAAATTGCGTGCATATGGAGTATCGTCTCAGTTGTGTAACTGGATTCGTAATTTCCTCTCAGAGAGGTCACAGTTCGTAGCGATAGACGTAAATCATCGAGTAGAACAGACGTGATATCTGGCGTTGCGCAAGGAAATGTCATGGGCCCTCTGCTGTTCCTGATTTACATAAATGATGTAGGTGATAATCTGAGCAGCCTCCTTAGATTGTTTGCAGATGACGCTGTAATTTACCGTCTAGTAAACTCATCAGACGACTAATTCCAATTACAAAATGATCTAGAGAGAATTATCTGTGTGGTGCGAAAAGTGACAATTGGCACTAAACAAAGAAAAGTGCGAGGTCATCCACATGGGTACTAAAAGAAATACGATTAATTTTGGGTATACGATAAATCGCACAAATCTAAGGCTGTCAATTCGACTAAATACCTAGGAATTACAATTATGAGCAGCTTAAATTGGAAGGACCACATAGATAACATTGTGGGGAAGGCGATACGAAGACTGCACTTTGTTTGGCAGAACACTTAGAAGATGCGACAAACCCACTAAAGAGACAGCCTACATCACACTTGTCCGTTCTCTGCTCTAATATTGCTGCGCGGTATGGGATGCTTACCAGGTAGGATTGACAGAGGACATCGAGAAATAGCAAAGAAGGACAGCCCGTTTCGTGTTATCGCGCAATAGGGGTGAGAGTGTCACTGATGTGATACGCGAGTTGGGGTGGCAGTCACTGAAACAAAGGCGGGTTTCGTTGGGGCGAGATCTATTTACGAAATTTCAATCACCAACTTCCTCTTCCGAATGCGATGATATTTTGTTGACACCCACCTACGTAGGGAGGAATGATCATCATAATAAAATAAGAGAAATCAGATTTCGAAAGCAAAGATTTAAGTGTTCCTTTTTCCCACCCGCCATTCGAGAGTGGGATGTAGAGAAGTAGTATGAAAATTGTTCGATGAACCTTCTGCCAGGCACTTAAGTGTGAATTGCAGAGTAACCATGAAGATGCAGAATACGCATTCGAATGTTGTGCAGGGGCAGTTGAATTTACTGAAACTAAACTCCTGAAATTAAATGAGGGTATGACATTGCTTGCTGGGAGGCCCCATCCGGAGAACTTCGACCTCCAAGGGCAAGTTTTATTGCAGTCGACACCAATTTGGGCGACTTGCGTGCCGGTGTTGAGGATGAAAAGGTGACGAGGACAACACAACACCCAGTCCGCGAGCGGAGAAAATGTCCAACCCCGCCGGGAATTGAAACCAGGCCTACTTGCACGGGAGGCAAGCTAAACAGAGGGACAACCAAACTTGTAATTGTTGTTCTTTATATATCACCAAACTCCGACTTCAGAGCATTTCTGCTCAAGCTGGAGAGGGTTCTTGGTTCGCTTAACAGGAAGTAGCAAAAGTTCATTATATGTGGTGACTTTAATACACTCCTGGAAATTGAAATAAGAACACCGTGAATTCATTGTCCCAGAAAGGGGAAACTTTATTGACACATTCCTGGGGTCAGATACATCACATGATCACACTGACAGAACCACAGGCACATAGACACAGGCAACAGAGCATGCACAATGTCGGCACTAGTACAGTGTATATCCACCTTTCGCAACAATGCAGGCTGCTATTCTCCCATGGAGACGATCGTAGAGATGCTGGATGTAGTCCTGTGGAACGGCTTGCCATGCCATTTCCACCTGACGCCTCAGTTGGACCAGCGTTCGTGCTGGACGTGCAGACCGCGTGAGACCACGCTTCATCCAGTCCCAAACATGCTCAATGGGGGACAGATCCGGAGATCTTGCTGGCCAGGGTAGTTGACTTACACCTTCTAGAGCACGTTGGGTGGCACGGGATACATGCGGACGTGCTTTGTCCTGTTGGAACAGCAAGTTCCCATGCCGGTCTAGGAATGGTAGAACGATGGGTTCGATGACGGTTTGGATGTACTGTGCACTATTCAGTGTCCCCTCGACGATCGCCAGAGGTGTACGGCCAGTGTAGGAGATCGCTTCCCACACCATGATGCCGGGTGTTGGCCCTGTGTGCCTCAGTCGTATGCAGTCCTCATTGTGGCGCTCACCTGCACGGTGCCAAACACGCATACGACCATCATTGGCACCAAGGCAGAAGCGACTCTCATCGCTGAAGACGACACGTTTCCATTCGTCCCTCCATTCACGCCTGTCGCGACACCACTGGAGGCGGGCTGCACGATGTTGGGGCGTGATCGGAAGACGGCCTAACGGTGTGCGGGACCGTAGCCCAGCTTCATGGAGACGGTTGCGAATGGTCCTCGCCGATACCCCAGGAGCAACAGTGTCCCTAATTTGCTGGGAAGTGGCGGTGCGGTCCCCTACGGCACTGCGTAGGATCCTACGGTCTTGGCGTGTATCCGTGCGTCGCTGCGGTCCGGTCCCAGGTCGACGGGCACGTGCACCTTCCGCCGACCACTGGCGACAACATCGATGTACTGTGGAGACCTCACGCCCCACGTGTTGAGCAATTCGGCGGTACGTCCACCCGGCCTCCCGCATGTCCACTATACGCCCTCGCTCAAAGTCCGTCAACTGCACATACGGTTCACGTCCACGCTGTCGCGGCATGCTACCGGTGTTAAAGACTGCGATGGAGCTCCGTATGCCACGGCAAACTGGCTGACACTGACGGCGGCGGTGCACAAATGCTGCGCAGCTAGCGCCATTCGACGGCCAACACCGCGGTTCCTGGTGTGTCCGCTGTGCCGTGCGTGAGATCATTGCTTGTACAGCCCTCTCGCAGTGTCCGGAGCAAGTATGGTGGGTCTGACACACCGGTGTCAATGTGTTCTTTTTTCCATTTCCAGGAGTGTATTAATTTTGGGTGTGATTGTGCGAGAAACAGGATGTTGGTAGATCTCCAAAACTCTTATGATCTGAAGCAGACTAGGGTGCAGGGGAAGAGAGGCAAAGCCCTAGACAATATTTTTATTCATTCTTCATTACTAGATGGGCAGTCTGTTAGTAATGGCTTGTCAGACCATCATCCACAAATTTTAACACTAAAAGGCTTTTGTACTCAAACAAATGTCACATATAATTACAAACTATGTAGGAAAGCTGATCCAGTGGCAATACGGAGTTTTTTTAAAACTCATCAAGGAACAAGAGTGGCTGGATGTTTATAGTGCGGATAACATACAGTAGATGACAAGTATAATGCTTTTCTTAACACATTTCTCATGCTCTTCGAGAGTTGCTTTCCATTAGAACGTTCTAAACGGGGTACTAGCAGTAAAAGGCAGCCTGGGTGGCTGACTAGTGGGATAAAGATATCGCGTAGAACAAAGCGGGAAGTATATCAAAATGCTAGTAGTAGTAACAATCAAGCTACAGTAGCCATTTACAAATAGTATTGTAAGGTGCTTAGAAATGTTATTGAGAAGGCAAAGAGTATGTGGTACGCAAATAAATTAGTTGATTCACAGGATAAAATTAAAACCATATGGTTAGTTGTGAAGCAAGTGTCTGGTCATCAGCCAAAATCGACGATATAAAGTCAGTTCGTAGTAAAAATATTTATGTTGCTGATAAATCAGATGTATGTACTGTATTTAACAATCATTTTCTGAACGTTGCTGTTGAAGTAAATAAAAATTTAGTTTCTACAGGGAATCATATAACTCTCTTGGAAAATGCCTTTCCAAGACCGACGTCTGAAATACTCATCTGTGATACTGACAAAGGGGGAAACTGAGTCAATAATTAAGTTACGGAAGACTAAGGAGTATCATGGTTATGACTGAGTGCCTATCAGAATTTTAAAGATCTGTGCTGCACATGTTAGCCCTGTAATTGGTGTCATATCTGTAATTTTTCCTTTAAGAATGGTCAGTTTCCTGAACGATTAAAGTACTCAGTAGTAAAGCCGCTTTATAAAAGAGGAGAAAGGGATAATGTAGACAATTTTAGACCTATTTCTAAGTGTTTGGTGAAGTTATTAAAAAGGCTGTGTGTGTAAGGATAATTGATCATTTTACTTCACATAATTTGCTATCAAATGTCCAGTTCGCTTTTAGAAGCGGTTTAACAACTGAAAATGCTATATCCTCTTTTCCCTGTGAGGCACTGGATGGATTAAACAAAAGGTGTCGAACGCTAGGCATCTTTTTTGGCTTCACTAGGGCGTTTGATTGTGTTGATCGCAAAATATCGATCGAAAAGTTGGACCATTATGGAATACGGGAAGTAGCTCACAATTGGTTCACCTCTTACTTTAGCAATAGACAGGAAAAGGTCATTATTCATAATGTTGAGAATGGCTGTGATGTGGGGTCTGAGTGCGGTACGGTCAAATGCGAGAGAGGTGTCCCAGGGATCAGTGTTGGGGCCACTCCTGTTCCTGATGTGCCCTCTAGTATTAAGGGTAACTCTAAAATATTTCTGTTTTCTGTTGACACTAGCATGGTAGTAAAGGATGTTGTGTGCAACATTGGCTCTGTTTCAAATAGTGCAGTTCATGACAAGTTCATAGTTTGTAGAAAATAAACTAATGCTAAATCGCAGTAGGACTCAGTTTTTACAGTTTCTAACGCATGATTCAACAAAACTCGACATTTTAATTTCACAGATTGGGCATGCGATTAGTGAAACTGAACAGTTCAAATTTCTAGGTGTTCAGGTAGATATAAACTGTCATGGAAAGCCCGCGTTCAGGACCTTGTTCAAAGATTTAATGGTACCACTTTTACTATTCGAACAGTGTCTGAAATATCTCGTAGTTCGCCACGGGAAGTTTTCATTTGCTTATGACTTATGGTATTTATTTTGGGGATAACTCTTCCCGTTCTCAAAGGATGTTTTTGGCTCAGAAATAGGCGGTTCGGGCAATAAGTTGTGTAAGTTCGTTAACCTCTTGTCGACTCCTGTTCATTAGTCTGGATTTTCTGACAGTGACCTCTCAGTATATATATATTCTTTACTGTCGTTTCTTGTTAACAATATCAGCTTAATCCCAAGAATTAGCAGCTTTCATTTAGTCGATACTAGGCAGAAATTCAATCTGCATTTGGATCGCACTTCCTTGACTCTTGTGCACAAAGGCGTGGAGTACACTGCTGCATCCATTTTTAATAAGCGACCACGAGAATTCAAAGATCTTAGCAGTAACCCACGCGCTTTAAAATCGAAACTGAAGAGATTTCTCATGGGCCATTCCTTCCATTCTGTCGAGGAATTTCTTGAAAAAAATAAACTGATTCGTGTGTTATATTGTTGATTCTGTTTACATAAACTTATGGCTTGCTTTTTTTGGGTCCATAAACATTTTATTTTCTCTGTTGTTACTTTTATGTTGTAATTTCATGTGCTGACACGTTCCATGACCTTGGAGATTTGTTCTTCAATTTGGTCCTACGAAACTAAACGAGCAAAAAATAAAAAAAAATAATAATAATTGTGAAATATCACTCATCCGGCCAAATGACTTCCCTGCAGTACTCTACACTCCTGCTTTTATTGCCTCTGCGCCGTGCCTTCCTGTTACGGGCATTTGCATCACTCGTCGGCGGTTTTGGAATTCCAACTCGCCCTGCAGTTCCCTGTTAAGGAGCTCCCTTCGTGCTGACAAGAATCACTAGTGCGGCATTAAGTTCTGCAAAGACTTTACCAGCTGTCCTCCTCTTATTTCTCGCCGCACGCCTCGTCAATGACTGTCTGTCACCATTAGTCTACTACACACACTTGCATCCACGCTGTGACTTGGCGGCTGATGTTTCTCCTCTGTCCCTCTGTGCAGAATAAGTCTTCGGTATCGCGACCCTTGGAACGCCAAACACTTCGGCTACCTTGCTTACCGAAGCACCCACGAAATGAGCGCCAACAATTTGCCCACGTTCGAAATCGGACAGCTCCGACATAACGCACGCTCGTCTTACTGCTACCGACACTTGCAACGTAACTACGGACATGGCGCAGGTGCTATTCATTGTCAAAAACAGCAAGGCAAGCTCCAGGCTTGGTTAGACTCTGCATTTATACTGAAGCGCGCACTTGTCATGGTTTTCCATATTTTTGTCTCACACCTTTACGCGGCGTGGTGAAGAGATTGTGTGTGGGATGACTCAATACAACACCCAAGATCCAGAAGCACGATGTGGAACAACAGGAACCATCCGCTCACCCTTCCCCACTCCGATTCTTTAAACAACAATCGATGACGCTTAAAACAGATCCAGACTTGTGATTACACAGTCAAGGGTTAATGTGTTAAGCTTGTTTTTCACCACGCATCTCGTCGTTCATGACTTCACATCCCCTCAACCATGAGTCGTACATTGATATAATATTGCTGGTATATTCAGTGGTAATTGTGAATACTGCCTGAAAAATCTGTTGCGAATGTTGTTGGTAGTAAAGAATTAGACTAGTATATTAAAGCGTCATGCTTGATTCTTATTTTCACTGCAGGAACAGGGAAAATGTAGTAAAACATAACTTTTTGTCCTTTATTGATTATGTGGCGTGTATCAGCTAGAAGAAGCCGGCCGCGGTGGTCTCGCGGTTCTAGGCGCTCAGTCCGGAACCGCGCGACTGCTACAGTCGCAGGTTCGAATCCTGCCTCGGGCATGGATGTGTGTGATGTTCTTAGGTTAGTTAGGTTTAAGTAGTTCTAAGTTCTAGGGGACTGATGACCACAGATGTTAAGCCCCATAGTGCTCAGAGCCCTTTGAACCATTTTTAGCTAGAAGAAGTTTCGAAAACGTTTGACATTATCAGTAAAGTTTGTTGGAAGTTCTGACGTGCTCTCATTCTGAAACACTGCATAAAAATAATCTAGGTAATCTTCGCTCAATCAGTAATAATACCTCAAGACAGTTTGTGTGACAGTGTGTGTGATAGCGTATTAAATTTTTGAATTCCGTCCATGAACCACTTATGTTGCCGTTCGTGGGGAGTCTTGCGTGCCTCAGCGATGCAGATAACCGTGCCGTAGGTGCAACCACCACGGAGGAATATCTGTTGGGATGCCAGACAAACGTGTGGTTCCCAAAGAGGGGCAGCAGCCCTTTTAGTAGTTGCAGGGGCAACAGTGTGGATAATTTACTGATGTGACCTTGTAATATCAACCAAAATGGCGTTGCTGTGAACGGCTGAAAGCAAGGGGAAACTATAGCAGTAATTTTTCCCGACGGCATGCAGCTTTACTGTATGGTTAAATTGTGATGGCGTCCTCTTGGGTAAAATATTCCGGAGGTAAAATAGTCCCCGATTCGGATCTCTGAGCAGGGACTACTCAGGATGTCGTCATCAGGGAAAACGAAACTGGTGTTCTACGGGTCAGAGCGTGGAATGTTAGCTTAATCGGGCAGGTGGGTTAGAAAATTTAGTAAATGAGTTTTACTATTTGGGCAGAAAAATAACTGACGATTGGGTGTAGAAAAATGTCCGCTACCAGTCACAATAAGAAATAATTTATATACATAAGAAATATATATAACATAATAAATAATCTCTTATTGTGACTGATAGCGGAAATTTTTCTACAACCTATGAAGGTACAGCAGACGACCTTGCCGCAGTCGTAACACGGGTTGCCGTCAGATCACCGAAGTTATGCACATTCGGGCTGGGCTAGAAGTTGGCTCTCATCTACATCTACGTGATTACTCAGCTATTCACAATAAAGTGCCTGCCAGAGGGTTCAACGAACCACCTTCATGCTGTCTCTACCGTTCCACTCTTGAACGGCACGCGGGAAAAACGAGCACATAATTTTTCCGTGCGAGCCCTGATTTCTCTTATTTTATCGTGATGATCATTTCTCCCTATGTAGGTGGGTGCCAACAGAATGTTTTCGCAATCGGAGGAGAAAACTGGTGATTGAAATTTCATGAGAAGATCTCGTCGCAATGAAAAACGCCTTTGTTTTCATGATTGCCACTCCAATTCAGCTCTCATGTCTGTGACACTATATCCCCTATTTCGCGATAATACAAAACGAGCTGCCCTTCGTTGTACTTTTTCGATGTCATCCGTCAGTCCCACCTGATGCGGATCCCACAACGGACAGCAGTACTCCAGAATATGGCGGAGACGCTTGGTGTAAGCAGTGTCTTTAGTAGACCTGTTCCACTTCTACGTGTTCTGCCAATGAATCGCAGTCTTTGGTTGCTCTACCCACAATATTATCTATGAGATCGTTCCAAATTAGGTTATTTGTAATTGTAATCCCTAAGTATTTAGTTGAATTTACAGCCCTCAGTTTTATGTGACTTACCGCGTAATCGAAATTTAGCTGATTTCTTTTAGTACTCAAGTGAATAAATTCGCACTTTTATTTATTCACGGTCAACTGCCACTTTTCGCACCAAACAGGTATCTTATCTAAATCATTTTGCAAGTCGTTTTGATCATCTGATGACTTTATAAGACGGTAAATGACAGCATCATCTGCAAACGGCTACTCAGATTGTGTCCTATGTCGTTAATATAGTTCATGAACAATAGAGGGCCTATAACACTTCCTGGGGAACGCTGGATATTAATTCTGTTTTACTCGATGACTTTCCGTCTATTACTACAAACTGTGACCCTTCTGATGGGTGACCTTCCGGTCTGCCGAGCGCTGTTGGCAAGCGGGGTGCACTCAGCCCTTGTGAGGCAAACTGAGGAGCTACTTGATTGAGAAGTAGCGTTTCCGGTCTCGTAAACTGACATACGGTCGGGAGAGCGGTGTGCTGACCACATGGCCTTCCATATCCGCATCCAGTGACGCCTGTGGGCTGCGGATGGCACGGCGGTCGGTCGGTACCTTTGGGACTTCATGACCTGTTCGGGAGGGGAGTATAAAAGAACAGACACGGAGTTCAACAGCATCCTCTATGGATAAAATTCACTTAACTGGTGGTAGACGAAGTAGAGAGGATATAAAATGTACACCGGCAACGGCAAGAAAAGCATTTCTCCGAGTGTAGATTTAAGTATTAGAAGATCTTTTTTGGAGGTATTTGTCCGGAGTGTAGCCATGCATGGAAGTGAAACATGGACGATAAACAGGTTAGATGAAAAGAGAATAGAAAGACTCGAAATGTGGTACTACAGAAGAATGCTGAAGAATCGATGGGCGATGACGTTACTATTGAGGAGGGGCATCAAGAAATTTGTGGCACAATTTGAACAGAAGAAGGGATCGGTTGGTAGGACACGTTCTGAGGCATTGAGTGATCGCCAGATTAGTATTGGAGGGAAAATGGGTGTAAAAATCGTCGAGGGAGACCAAGAGAGGAATACAGTAAGTAGCAGCTATTCGGAGATGAAGACAGAGCAGCATGGAGAGCTGACTGACTGTGCGGCTGGTCCCGGCAGAGGTTCGACTCCTCCCTCGGGCATGGGTGTGTGTGTGTGTGTCCTTAGGATAATTTAGGTTTAGTAGTGTGTAAGCTTAGGGACTGATGACCTTAGCAGTTAAGTCCCATAAGATTTCACACACGCAGAGCTGAGCGAAGATCACAACAACAACAACAATTATTATTTGAAATACTGACACTCTAATATTTGTTTGGTCTGGAAAACGTTAGATGAGCTCCTCCGTGAGAACAGCCCTCGGAAAGCCCAACGGCACCGACCGACCGCCGTGTCAACGCCAGCCGGCCTGCGCTATCATCCGCGGATGCAGCGGCACGTGACGTCAGCACACCACTCACACCGCACTCTCGCCACCGTTGTCAGCTGGTGTGACCTGCAGCCGCTGATGCCCTGCCGAGCTGCCCCTCAGTTGACGTCAGGAGGCAGAGTGCGCCCCGGCAGGTCAACAGCGGGTGGCGGCGCCGGTGTTTTTTTTTTCTTTTCTTTTTTTCTTCCTAAGAGACCAACTGCTGAGGTCATCGGTCCCTAGACTTACACACTACTTAAAGTAACTTAAACTAACTTACGCTAAGAACAAAACAAACTCACCCATGCCCGAGGGAGGACTCGAACCCCCGGCGGGAGGGGCCACATTACCTGTGATATGGTGCCTCAAACCACGCGGGTGGTCGCCCATCCAGATACCCGTCACGGTCGACGGCGCTTAACTCCGGTGTTCTGGCGTTGGGAACCGGTGTATCCATGGCGCCCTGACAATACGTTAGATAGACATCCTGCACTGTGTCCTTGGAACCGTTTTGGCCCTTTAGTAACACAGATGTAATTTTTGAGTACATTTCTCGTGGAGAATATCAGCGGTCTTGATAAAATATTTTAAAATTGAATTAAAAACAGTCCTGACCACGCAATAAAGTATGTATTGGCAATGGTAGCCGGTTTCGGTCAAAATGCGACCATGTTCAGATCATATGACACCATGATGACAGGCGGTGGGGCCGGCCGGAGTGGCCGTGCGGTTCTAGGCGCTACAGTCTGTAACTGAGCGACAGCTACGGTCGCAGGTTCGAATCCTGCCTCGGGCATGGATGTGTGTGATGTCCTTAGGTTAGTTAGGTTTAAGTAGTTCTAAGTTCTAGGCGACTGATGACCTCTGAAGTTAAGTCGCATAGAGCTCAGAGCCATTTGAACCATTTTTGAACAGGCGGTGGCGGAGAACGGAGCCGGTATCGTGGACCAGTTGGCGTTCGTGGCGCCAGGATACTGACCACCGCCTGACATCACGGTGTAATATGATCTGAAGATGGTCGCATTTTGACCGAAACCGGCTACCATTGCCAATACGTATTTTATTGGTGGGTGAGGATTATTTTTAATTCAGTTTTATGGCGTAAATGTATCTCCAGAGAGTACTTATAGTTTTGGTTACGAATTGGTCTCTACGGAACCGACTCGTGGCTCGCTGACTCCGTGCGAGATTACTGACCTGAAGGTGTGGGGTTCCACCCTCAGTGCGTCCTAGGATAGGTAAGTGTCGCTTATATCCAGTTTCACCTCAGGCAGTGTTTGTTAACGTGTGGACATGCAATGTTGCACATTGGTCCACGAGTAACTGGCTACGTAACTCAGTTTTAAGGTGAGAGGAAGTTAATGGCACGGCACCTACAACAGCGCAAGGCCGAGTAACTTATGTGGGCTGAAACTTCCTGGAAGATTAAAACTGTGTGCCGGACCGACCCTCGAACTCGGAACCTTCGCCTTTTGCAAGCAAGTGCTCTACAGACTGAGCTACCCAAGCATGACTCACGACCACTCCTCACAGCTTTATTTCGGCCAACAATACCTCATCTCCTACCTACCAAACATTACAGAAGTTGTACTGCATAAGTTGCAGAATAAAGCTGTCACTAAGCCAGTTCTCCTCTGTATCCTCCCTTCCAGGAGTGCTGGTTATGCAAGATATGCGGGAGAACGGTGAAGTCTGAACGGTAGGAGACAAGGTACCGGCGGAAGTACAGCTGTAAAGGACTGGTCGTCATTTAGTGCTTGATAGCTCAGCCGGTAGAGCACTTGCCTGCGAAAGACACACATTCCCATCATGGATTCGGATTAATGGACGGGGATAGTCCGCCCCCAGTAGCTGAGTGGTAAGTACGACAGTCTATCAATCCAAAGGGCCCGGGTTCGATTCCCGGCTGGGTCGAAGATTTTTTCCTCTCAGGGACTGGGTGTTATGTTGTCCTTATCATCATCATCATTTCATCCCCATCGACGCGCAAGTCGCCAAAGTGGCATCAAATCGAAAGACATGCACCAGGCGAACGGTCTACCCGACGGGAGGCCCTCGTCACACGACATTTCATTTCATTTCAACCTGGATCTACGTTTTCGTAGCTCTTTATAACTCACTTAATAGGCGTGCTGGGGTGAGTTAATCCAAATGGACACAGCTAATATCCTGCCTTACATTTTTGCAGTCCGAACTTGTCTATTATTGTGTCGCCTCTGTCGGACGTTAAGCCCTTCGACTACGGAGACTCAATAAATGAGCAGATGAAGGTAATAAAACAAGTACGTGAATAGAGAAGAAAAACCAGGCTTGTGTACATTTTCCACCGCCTCACCTACGTTGATCCAACAGCTTAACGAAAAAAGGGAAAGAAGAGGGAAAAAAGTAGTAGTAGTAGAAAAAAGTGGGAAAGAATAGTAATAGTAGTAGTAGCAGTAGTATTGGTGGTGGTTATGGTGGTGTAGTAGCACTAGAAAGAGTGCTTCAGTACTTGCAGCGAACTGTCACTGCAGTTTTACACTCTATAAGAAAGTAAGACTTCTGGTGTAGGGCGTCAACCATATTCTGTTGATGCCCTCGTCAAAACAGGGCAAAGAGCGGAGAGAAGTTCACGGCATCCTCGTGCGATTAGGGTGGAAACTTCTCCTCAAGGGCGGAAGAATCAGCACTGATCAACGGCATGAGGATGCCGAAGGGCAATGTAAACACTTGCGGTGGGGCGGGTTGGTCTCTCACTATCCTTTTGAAACGTCCCGTTAGAAAAATTATGAACGACTGTGCTAGTAAACTACGTTATTTGATACAAAGACAGCTGAGTAAAACTGAACGCACTCAGACAGTTCTCTCTCTACTTGTTCTTGTCGTCACTAAACTGACACACAATATTTTTAGCGTAACGCAATCTGACTTTCAATAATCCCTACAAAAGAATGGCCCTGACTAATTATAAATCTATACCTTTCATGAATCACTTACCTCACAAAAATCTTCGTTACTCGAACTACTGCAATACAGCAAGCGCCAAGATTCTAACTACTGAAGGCACTAACTACTGATAGGCATAGTTAGCAAACGAAAGATTTCGATAGAGAACAAACAATGTATTTACCTTAATAGTGTTCAAAAGTCATCATATATATATATATATATATATATATCAATTCATGATATCCATCTTTACAAATTTCCTTTTTCTGGCGGACGCACGTCCAGACCGTCCGCTTCTAGCAACCTCTAAAAACTCTGGCATCTCTCACTCCACATCCACCACTGCTGGCGGCTCACCTCCAACTGCGCAACGCTATGCGCTGTTCCCATCCAACTGCCCAACATAGCAATAGCGGATATTCCAACAATGCTAACCAGCCACAGACTGCACACAGCACAGTCAGTGATTTTCATACAAAGAGTTAAGTGGAATTACCAACATAAAAACCTAAACAGCCTACTTATACTTTAAACATTTAGCTGGATAGTTTCAGATTGTCTGCTCCTTCACTCTGCAATGGTAGATACTTGTTTAGTCGACCTATCACGCAAAGGTCACGTAACTCGGATCCATGGGCAGTACCTGAAAGTTAAACTATCGAGCGTTCGGTATTCTTGAGCGAGTCGTTTGAAAAAAAAAAAAAAAAGTCAAATTTTCCTTTTAGTATTGTCTCTAACAGAAGGAAAATGTTATCAAGTTCGTATTTCACATCCCGACATCAGTTACTGGTCTCTGTAACGAGTTCACACACAAAAGCAACCAGAAGATATTTAGCCCGATTCGATATTTTAAACGTCGTAAACAGTCTCTCACCCACGATTACTTGCGAGTTGACACATTCAGTCGTTCAGTAGGCTTCTTGTAAAGAAACACGCTACACGGAGTTTATGCAAGACATGAATTGTTCACACGCGAATAACTCCTTAAGTAAACCACTCACAAGGCTCAAATTTTCACAAAATAATACTGCAGTTGCTTTTCGTCCGTGACACGAGAACCAATGAAACGTGCGATTTTCTTCATTTTGGTACAAATCTGATCAGCGCGGTATATCGGAAACTAAATAAAATTTAATAAAAACAAACTGAGATTCCTTTCCACAAAATAATTACTAATCAATTTAATATTCAACGCCCTGATCAGGCTCATGTGGACATATGTCACAAATTCGCTATTGCACAACAGCTTTCTCAAGCATACATTGACATAGTTGTAACAAAATATCACATTCTCACGTTACGTATGTCCTCCATTCACTCTCTAGACCCTCAAAAACACTCACACAACCAAAAAACGACGCAATAATAATTTTCCAATGTATTGTCAGAAATCTGTGGCCTTAAAAATCCCAGAAAATTAGATTATATGAACTTATCCTCTTCGATGTACTGTCAATTGAAGCTATACACGAATACATTACAGTTCCTAACTCGAGTCATCAATGTCAGCGCGGTTATTAATTGTTTTAGGCAAAAATTTATACCTCCGAAAATATTAAAATTATTGATTTTAAAATTTTAACAGTATGGCTGTTTTGTCCATAGAATTTGGATTACTAAGTATGAAAATATCGACTAATATTTTACAGTACTTCTTCAGATTCAGAGACAGTATGTGTGACGTACTGCACGCAGCGTTAGGCAGGTACACTGCTCGCCCGATCCAGTAGCAGCGTCAAGTGGGCGAGCGTGAGAACGGAAACCTGTTCTCAAGCTATGCTTTCTATGCAAGACCACAACTCCTATTAATTTGCTACCTTACACACTGCATTAAAGACACATAATGTGTATCCACGGGACGTGTGACCCGTAATTGAAAAAGTGTCATAATGATCTCTCCGTTGGCAATAGATTCCGGATTAGTTCCCCATTCTGATCTCGTGGAAAAAAGACTGCGAAGGGAGAGCTGACCATGAGCAAAATACGGGAAAACCAACGAAAAGGTAAAATTCTACTAGTCGGAGCTTGAAATGTCGAAAGTCTGAATGCAGTGGGGAAGATGTTGACTCTGAAATGGGAGATGTAAAGGCTGCAACTAGATGTCGTCGTACTAGGGGCCAGTGACGTGGAATGGACAGAAGGTAATAATTTCTGGTCACACGAATACAGCGTAACGCCAGAAGCACCACGTAATTGTACAACGGCACCAGGATTCCTTGTGAACACAGTGACTTGTATTGTATTGTCTGTTAGCTGGGGGCGTAGAAACGACGGAGAGGCTCCGTCCCCGCCGCAGCCGCAGTGGTCCACAACCCCACAACCACTACCGCAGTCCACTTCACCCCTCCGCCGCGCCACACCAAACCACTCTTTCAGGGTTATTGTGCTGTTTGTCCCCCTGTGGACCCCCCCCCCCCCCCCATCCAAGGGAACGTCTCACACCAGACGAGTGTAACGCCTATGTTTGCGTGGTAGAGTAATGGCCGTGTATGCGTACGTGCAGAACTTGTTTGCGCACCAATCGCCGATATAGTGTAGCTGAGGTGGAATAAGGGAAACAAGCCCACATTCGCCGAGGCAGATGGAAAACCGCCTAAAAACCATCCACAGACTAGCTGGCTCAGCGGACTTCCACACAAGCCCGCCGGGTGGGTTAGTGCCGGGGACCAGTCGCTCCTTCCCAGCCCGGAAAGCCGTGCGCCAGACCGCACGACTAACCGGACGGGCATACGGTGACTTACTGCGAACAGTTCAGCTACAGAATTATCCTCAGAAGGGAAGTGCGTGATATTGAACGCTCGGAACCACACGAAGACGCGCTTAGAATATAAATCGCTTGACCCAAAAACTGTGCTATGACCCATTCGCTTTGAAAAAGCAGCTGTTGTCCGAAAGCGCTAACCGCCGTGAATTAAAAAGTACTCACACTGGTTTGTGTGAGCGGTACAGCTGCGGTAGGAGGCCGTCTGTTACAGGGTTCGATTGTACGTTAGAGTGTAGAGACTGTACATCGCTGTCTCGAGCCGAGTTAATCCCACGAATGTTGTCAAAAAGTCAGAGGCAAAGCTTCCATGTGATGCTGAATACGGAAGCGTAATCTGAATGGAGGATGTAGAGTTCACGAATATGCTAAATAGCATAATGATTCACAAATACAGTGGGTATGATGGACAGATGCAAGAATATACGCTGCATAGGTACAGTAATTTTGAAGGACAGGAGAAGCCCATGCCAGAAGCTGGCTCTCCCAACACCATAAGGCTTTTATTTCCAGAGCAACGGGAACATTCAGGTGTAACTGAATACGAACCATCTCCATCCGAAATGTCGAGCGTCAGTGTATTAGAAGATACTGATGACAACATGTTGAACGACATTTGTGAAGACTGTTACAGCCTCGGCAGAAATGAATGCTTGAACGCAGAGGCAGATTGTAAACCCTCCCCCCCCCCCTCCCCTCCTTTACTTCTTCCATCTATTGTCCACATTAGTAAGCAAACTATTGAGAGGAGAGAAGATTACAATAAATTTTCAAGTTTAATTAGCTTGCCATGTTGAGTTGGCTCCACTTCTTCTTGTCTAGGGGTTTGATTCTTGAAAATTTAAATGTCACATCAGGTCCTCACAGTTGGTTTGAACTCAATAAATTTGAAGATTATTGTTGCATTTTTTTATGTAAATATATTTTCTCGCGTTTTAGTATATCATACAGTATTTTGATTTTTCACATTAACAAAGCCGAAATTACATTTTTCGCACAAAAATACAAAATTACGTCCTATAATATCGGAGTCATGATCACGACTCCCAGACTCTGCAGAAAAAAAACACATTCCTAAGGGTTTACAATTTTTGTTAACAAATAGCTTTCTACGACTTCCCATTACATTATTAATTTCTATTATTATTTCATAAATGAATCCAGAAATACACAAAAGTAAACAGTTCAAGATTGCGTAATTAACAATATAAATTTTCAGTGTGCCAATAATTCGTAATTTCAATTGTTTCTAAAAAATAATTTTAACTGTAGATTCAGAAATAGTAATTAACGATTGTAACGTCGAAACTAAAATATTTTATAAAGTAATTCCTTTTCATGAATTTTATCTTGAAATATAACATACTGTGTATAAAATTATGTGCAAGTTTTCAGAAAATCAACTGAGATAATATTGACCTGTCCTAAATTCGAAAAGTAATACTGGTTTCGACAAGTACTGTTGAGGAGAAGTAATGCTAGAGGAGGATGTCCCGTTACAAGACGATAGCAAATCCTGCAGGTTGCGCTGTGACATTTGAGCCAAACGTCATGATGGCTCTCGATCTCCCACTATAATCGAGTCCATCAACATGAGGTGGCACATATGAGGTAGCCAAGGAGGTGGAAACGTGGGTTCCACTATGCCAAGACTGCTTGGTAGCTACAACAGGAAAACACAATTAATTAGCAGGAGTACAACATAAGAAAGTATGTATTACTTAACTTTGCTGTAGTCCATGATCAGTTGGTTGACAATTACAGAAGATGCGACTAGACTAAGCGTCTGTAGAATGACATAATTTACAAGTCACAAATCTTGCAGTGACGAATTAATCCATCGTAATCTTGAATGCCGAATCCGGTGAATTTGAAGACTAACTTGGAACGGAGCTGCAAATAATTGATGGCAGCAATGGATGAGCTGCAGACGATGACTAACATGGGTGCTGGCTGACCACTGAGCGCGGCTACGAACTGTAGATTGGCCCAACTGCACTACTCTCCTGCTGCATAGGAAGTGGCCCAGGGGCGCCTCGGGGCGAGCATAAGTACTGCGACTGGCTGTGTACTCTTTGGCTAGCACAGCCGTTCTTCTGTTCCGTTTATCGAGAGAATCGCATCCGGCGGATCGATCTCTCAGGCGGCGGTGCGGTCGTATGACTGACGACATCTCACGTCACCTGTGCTCTACGTGTGGTGTCACCGCCAGACACCACACTTGCTAGGTGGTAGCCTTTCAATCGGCCGCGGTCCGGTAGTATACGTCGGACCCGCGTGTCGCCACTATCAGTGATTGCAGACCGAGCGCCGCCACACGGCAGGTCTAGAGAGACTTCCTAGCACTCGCCCCAGTTGTACAGCCGGCTTTGCTAGCGATGGTTCTCTACCTACTTAGTTTCATTTGCCGAGACGATAGTTAGCATAGCCTTGAGCTACGTCATTTGCTACGACTTAGCAAGGTGCCATTTTCAGTTACTATTGATATTGTGAATCATGTACCGTCCAGGCCGACGTTCATCATTAATGCATTAAAGTTAAGTATTCCACCAGCTACGTCCGTTTATCTAAATTCTAATTTCCTGGTCCTGTTCCAGACCTCACGCCAGCCTGCGTGAGCTAAAACGCGTGCTTTTCCGCCTCCTCTAGTAACACGGTGTTCGCTCTCCTGCCAACCACAACATTGGCGACGAGGCAAAACCGCGTTCTTAACTATACTGCCTTGATTTACTTGTGTAATGGCTTCGTCACAATCTCCAGATGTACTGTCCGTATTTCATCACTTACAGAATCAGCAGATGCAGGCCTTACTGGATGCCCTTGGATAGCTTGTCCAGGGTCAACGTGCGATGCAAAACGATGCGGCAGCAGCCGCTCCACCGCTAACGCAGCCACAACACGCAGTTGCACCAACTTTTTGACCTTTTGATGTTGCACTGGAAAGCTGGACGGAGTGGTCACGCCAATTTGGATACCATCTCGCCGCCTACAGAATTCAAGGTAACGAGCGGCAGCCTTTTTTGTTATCATCAGTCGAGGTGAACAAGTACCGTGTGATAGTCAAATTATTTCCCCGACGAGACGTAGCAACTCGGAAGAAATTTTGTCTGCATTAGATGCATATTACAAAGAATCAGTCATTATAGTTGCGAAACGATATACCTTATTTCGTACGAAACATACGGCAGGTCAGACTAATCGGAAGTGGGTTGCAACCTTGCAAGGCCTTACTAGGGATTGTGCTTTTGAGTGTCAATGTGGACTCCCTTATTCAGATACTATGGTACGTGATGCAATTGCACAGCAAGTTTCTGATGTTTGTACAAGAGAACAGATTTTGAAACTAGTCAATCCCTCCCTTCAACAAGTGATGGACATATTGGATCGGCAGGACACACTTGACTTTGCTCAGGAATCATTTGAAACTTCACCAGCCGTGTGTCAGATTAACCGGCCCGCCGAGCGAGCTGCACGGAGCAGTAAACAGCCCTCGCGCCCGGCCGCGCCGCTGCCGCCAGGCTCTCAGCCACGTATGCCGCGCCGGCAAGCAAATGCAGTGCTAAAATCATGCCCGCGGTGCGCTACTAAACATCCTCGTGAGAATTGCTCATCATGCCAAGCTATTTGCTTTTATTGTAATAAAAAAGGACATGTTCAGAGTGTTTGCCAGAGAAAGCTCAGATCGGAAGCTCAAAACCATTCGAGGCCCTTTGCTTCGCGCCGGAATCAGAATCGAACCAAGGATACTCAGGCTCGCGAAACTTCGCCCATGGAAATTCATGTAGTTCATTCCACTCCACCCAGTGCCACTCTCTCTAACAGTGACTGTGTTCGTCCCGCAAAGTGATACCATTCCAGCTCGATACCGGAGCTGCAGTTTCACTGATCAATCAAGACACGTACAAATAGCTGGGCACACCTCTGTTGCGTGCTGCAAATGTTAAGTTAACTAGTTATTCAGGTCAA
Source organism: Schistocerca gregaria (assembly GCF_023897955.1). NCBI lineage: Eukaryota > Metazoa > Arthropoda > Insecta > Orthoptera > Acrididae > Schistocerca > Schistocerca gregaria. The sequence goes on along the minus strand of NC_064920.1, from coordinate 1,081,265,811 downwards.
GTTATCCCTGTGTTAGGACATTGCAGCCTTCTTGCAACAAACAAAGGACAAACAAAACTTGTGTCATTTTACGTCCTTCGTTCTTCTTCTGCAGTGAACTTGTTTGGTTTCGATTTATTTCAGTTGTTTAATTTGTATATAGTAAATCATGTCCTTTCAGTGAACCAGACTGTGCCTTCAGACAGTGTTTCTCGGCTATGTGAAGAATTTGCAGACATTTTTGCACCGGGCCTTGATTGTGCTAAGAACTATAAAGCACATTTGGAATTGAGTGTAAACGCGCAACCGAAATTTTTCAGAGCGCGCAATGTTCCCCACGCATTGCATGATGAGATCGCAAAAACATTACACGATTTGGAATCACAAAGTGTAATTGAACGTGTGTAGGCTTCTCTCTGGGCATAACACTTAGTAATTTTGCCAAAACCTTCGGGAAAATTGAGACTTTGTGTGGACTTCAAGACAACAGTGAATCCACAACTAGTGATTGCAACTTTTCCTTTACCCCGCCCGGAAGATCTTTTTGACAAACTGTGCGCGGGTAAATATTTTTCGAAGTTGGACCTCGCAGATGCGTACTTGCAAATACCAGTGGACGAAGAATCCCAGCGCGTTTTGGTGGTTAACACGCATCTTGGATTGTATTAATTCAAACGACTGCCATTCGGGTGTGCATCAGCCCCTGCATTGTTTCAGTAATATCTACAAACTGTTTGTGTGTCGCTCGCTATTGCAGCAAATTATCTGGACGATATTGTGGTCTCCGGAAAAACGGAAGAAGAACATTTGGCCAATCTCAGAACATTATTTCAGGTCTTGCGACAAAATGGTCTTCGCTTGCGGAAGGACAAATGTGTGTTTTCTGTTCGTGACTTGCCATACCTGGGCCATGTACTCAATGCCCAAGGCATACATCCCAGTCCCAAGCACCTCCGTGCCATACAAGACTTGCCTTCGCCACAGAATTTGAAGCAGCTACAGAGTGTGCTGGGAAAAATCTACTATTATCACCGATATGTTCCACACGCCTCTTCCATTTCAGCTCCACTTCATCGCTTACGCCGTAAAGGTGTTCCGTTCGAATGGGCGACGGAATGCGAACGCGCCTTTCGCCAGTTGAAATCGGCGTTGCTTTCCAATACTTGCCTTACGCCATTCGATCCCCAGAAGCCCCTTTTGTTGATGGTGGATGCATCGGATTTCGGGATCGGTGCTGTGCTTGTGCACAAAGATGGATCGCCCTATTGCCTTTGCGTCCAAATTGCTCTCATCTGCGCAAAGAAATTATTCACAGATCGAGAAAGAAGCCTTGGCTCTCGTATTTGGTGTTACAAAGTTTCATGATTTCTTGTATGGTCGTCACTTTACCATCATCACAGACCACAAACCTTTGACATCGCTTTTTCATCCGAACAAGCCTGTACCTCCACGTACAGCGCAGAAATTCATTCGCTGGTCTATTTTCCTCTCGCAGTACCGCTACGATATCTTGTATCGGTCCACTGCTAAGTACGGAAACGCCGATGCGTTGTCCCGTTTGCCTGTTGCTGAGGATAGAGCATTCGATTCCTCTGAACTTGCTTGCATGGTCATTCATGCGGAAACCGATGACGTGGTCGAATCGTTTCCGATTGATTTTCGTTGTGTAGCTACAGCCACAGCTGCCGACCCTGTCCTTGCTACCGTTCTACGCAATGGCCCTTGTCAAAGTCACGGATCGGGGATCCGTTGGTTCGCCGATTTTTTGCTCACCAGGAGAAACTTTTTGTACGACGTGGTGTTTTGCTGTTGCGTTCTGATAATGATCAGTCCAGGGTCGTGGTACCACGTTCGTTACAGTCCTCTATCTTACAGCTTCTCCACCAAGGACATTGGGGTATAGTGAGAACGAAACAACTTGCTCGTCAGCACTGTACTTGGTTCGGAATCGAGGCCGCGATTACGAATATGTGCTCTTCTTGCATGGCGTGTGCCGAACAACAATCAGCACCACCGCGGAAATTCTTTGCATGGCCAAAAGCCACTTCCCCTTGGCAACGCTTACTCATCGATTTTGCTGGTCCATTCTGGAATGCTCGATGGTTGGTTGTGGTAGATTCATTCAGTAATTTTCCTTTTGTTGTTCGGATGCCTTCCACAACGCCATCTGCCACCATCCAAGCGTTATCTGCTATCTTTTGCATTGAAGGTCTTCCACAGACTATTGTTTCCGACAATGGCCCACAATTCATGTCCGCAGAATTTCAGTCATTCTGCAAGGCCAATGGTATTCAACATCTGACGTCCGCGCCGTTTTCGCCACAGTCAAACGGTGCCGCTGAACGATTGGTCAGGACTTTCAAGTCACAGATGTTGAAGTTGAAAGAGTCGCATTCTCGGGAGGACGCGTTATTGCTCTTTTTGTCCCCGTATCGCTCTCAGCCCCCGAGATGGTCGCTCGCCGGCTGAGTTGCTCCACGGTCGTCATCATAGAACCTTGATGTCTTTGCTACATCCGCCGCATCAGGATGCTGTGCAGCGGCGGACACCTGCTTTTGCTCCAGGCCACGTTGTCTACTATCGCCACTATCGAGGTTCACGGCGTTGGCTCGAAGGGCGCATTCTTCGCTGCCTCGGCCGCGCTATGTATCTGGTTTTGGGGGCCTCTGGTGAGGTGCGTCGGCATCTCAATGACCTGCGCCTCTGTCGTCATACGGGATCTGAAGCTCTCCGTCTGCTTTCAGCGACGGTCACTCAGGTCAGCGCCCTGAGGACCCATCTACTGGCTCGCCTCAGCCCCAGGTGTTATCGACGCTGCCTTCCATTTTGCCCCATGGCGACGCGCTGCCGCCGCCGCCTGTTCTCCGCCGGCAACGCCCGCAGTGGAAGCTTCGCTGCAACCGCCGGGCGCCTCCCTGGGTCACGCGCCGCCGATCGCTTCCCGTGACCAGTTGTCCTCCGACATGGAACTCTTGCCCGCTCCGGACCATGTGTCGTCTTCGCCCGTCGGGTGCCCCGTCCCAATGGAGGTCGACCCTTCGACCCCTCCTGTCTCTCTACGGGCGCATACACCGCATGTTGGCGTGCACCCTGGAGCAGGTTTTCAGGCGTTTCCTAGCTCCTCGCGGTCCGAATGGCAGGGTGCGGGTGGCACAGCCTCCTCTGTTGTTAGGCTCCCCACCTCGTCGCATACGTCAACATGGGGTCCTCCCCACGCCGGGCGGAAGCCTTATACCACAACCGTACGCCGATTTGCGGGGGAGGAGCGTGGTGTCACCGCCAGACACCACACTTGCTAGGTGGTAGCCTTTCAATCGGCCGCGGTCCGGTAGTATACGTCGGACCCGCGTGTCGCCACTATCAGTGATTGCAGACCGAGCGCCGCCACACGGCAGGTCTAGAGAGGCTTCCTAGCACTCGCCCCAGTTGTACAGCCGATTTTGCTAGCGATGGTTCACTGACTTCTACGCTCTCATTTGCCGAGACGATAGTTAGCATAGCCTTGAGCTACGTCATTTGCTACGACCTAGCAAGGCGCCATATTCAGTTACTATTGATATTGTGAATCATGTACCGTCCAGGCCGACGTTCATCATTAATGGATTAAAGTTAAGTATTCCACCAGCTACGTCCGTTTTTCTAAATTCTAATTTCCTTGTCCTGTTCCAGACCTCACGCCAGCCTGCGTAAGCTGAGACGCGTGCATTTCGGCCTCCTCTAGCAACACGGTGTTGGCTCTCCTGCCAACCACAACACTGCGTCGCAAGTGCCAGTCTTGATCAGAGTAGTGTTGTGTGTACTTGTGAGTGCATTGCTGTATGTCGGACCTAAGTGAATTCGACATGGACAACTGGTGAGTGCCTCCGTAGCCAAAATTGCCGAAGTGTTTAGTGTTTCAAGAGGCACAATACCAGGAAAGTGGAAAACAGTATCCAGTAATTCTATGAATTCTATGAATACGTGCATTTGTATATCTGATAATCCTAGATGGTAATTGGATCCACCTTCTTCAGTGCGGATGCACTAATACGTCCGCCCTCCTGTGGGAATCTCTGAGTAACGAACGGGAGTATAATGGACGGGAGTTGAGGATAGGTGGCACTCGGTAGGAGTGTGAACCGGCCGTGAGGCGTGCCGAGACAATCTGTGCATTTGCGAAAAACACTGTGGCCCGATGGCGCGGTCCCGGGTTCGAATCCCGGTCCGGTACACATCTTCACTCATCGCCATTGATTTCGCTTAATGTCTCGCTGCAGCTCACAGCAGTGGTTCCCACGAATGTACAGGGTGTTTATAAATGAATATCGCGGTTTTAGCACTTTATAATACACTACTGGCCATTAAAACAGCTACACCACGAAGATGACGTGCTGCAGAAGCGAAATTTAACCGACAGGAAGAAGATGCTGTAATATGCAAATGATCAGCTTTTCAGAGCATTCACACAAAGCTGGCGCCGGTGGCGACACCTACAACGTGCTGACATGAAGAAAGTTTCCAACCGATTTCTCATACACAAACAGCAGTTGACCGGCTTTGCCTGGTGAAACATTGTTGTGATGCCTCTGTAAGGGGGAGAATTGCGTACCAAACGTTTCCGACATTGATAAATGTCGGATTGTAGCCTATCGCGATTGCGGTTTATCGTATAGCGACATTGCTGCTCGCGTTGGTCGAGATCCAATGACTGTTAGCAGAATATGGAATCGGTGGGTTCAGGAGGGTAATACGGAACCCCGTGCTCGATCCCAACGGCCTCGTATCACTAGCAGTCGGGATGACAGGCATCTTATCCGCATGGCTGTAACGGATCGTGCAGCCACGTCTCGATCCCTGAGTCAACAGATGGGGACGTTTGCAAGATAACAACCATCTGCACCAACAGTTCGACGACGTTTACAGCAGCATGGACTATCAGTTCTCAGACCATGGCTGCGGTTACCCTTGACGCTGCATCACAGACAGGAGCGCCTGCGATGGTGTACTCAACGACGAACCTGGGTGCACGAATGGCAAAACGTCATTTTTTCGGATGAGTCCAGGTTCTGTTTACAGCATCATGATGGTCGTACTCGTGTTTGGCGACATCGCGGTGAGCGCACATTGGAAGCGTGTATTCGTCATCGCCATACTGGAGTATCACCCGGCGTGATGGTATGGGGTGCCATTGGTTTCACGTCTCCGTTACCTCTTGTTCGTATTGACGGCACTTTGAACAATGGACGTTACATTTCAGATGTGTTACGAGCCGTGGCTCTACCCTTCATTCGATCCCTGCGAAAAACCTACATTGCAGCAGAATAATGTACGACCGCAAGTCGTGATGAACTGTGGTATCGTGTTGTAGCTGCATGGCCAGCTGTACCTATACACGCCATCCAAGCTCTGTTTCACTCAATGCCCAGGCGTAGGAAGGGCGTTATTACGGCAAGAGGTAGTTGTTATGGGTACTGATTTCTCAGGATCTATGCACCCAAATTGCGTGAAAGTGTAATCACATGTCATTTCTAGTATAATATATTTGTCCAATGAATACCCGTTTATCATCTGCATTTCTTATTGGTGTAGCAATTTTAATGCCCAGTATTATCACATTATAGGGGAGAGAGTGTGGCAGATATGATACACGAGTTGGGATGGAAGTCATTACAGCATAGACGTTTTTCGTCGCGGCGAGACCTTTTTACGAAATTTCAGTCACCAACTTTCTCTTCCGAATGCGAAAATATTTTGTGGAGCCCAACCTACATAGGTAGGAATGATCATCAAAATAAAATAAGAGAAATCAGAGCTCGAACAGAAAGGTTTAGGCGTTCGTTTTTCCCGCTCGCTGTTCGGGAGTGGAATAGTAGAGAGATAGTATGATTGTGGTTCGATGAACCCTCTGCCAAGCACTTAAATGTGAATTGCAGAGTAGTCATGCATGCATGTAGATGTAGTATATTTATTACATTAATCTTACAGTTATAATTTATATTTCAAATGAAAGAGCAACTCAAACAGTTGTGTTTGGCACCAGTGCGCAATGTTTTCGCCTCAATCCGCTACAATGGTTGAACTTCACTGTACCCAAGCGCTGGATAGGCCGCAAGGGGCCCAATGACAGGGCTTGCTTTGCATGGCCTTCACGTTCACCCGACCTAACGCCAAGCGATTTTTTCTTTTTGGGTTTCATCAAGGATCGTGTGTACGTTCCTCCGCTACCAGAAGACCTGCGTGAATTAAGAAATCGGATTGAAGCAGCTCTTACTACAATCACTGAAGACACACTTATCAACGTTTGGGCAGAACTTGGCTATAGACTTGATGTGTCCGTGTGATAAATGGTGCTCACATTGATCAGTTCTTGGTAAAACTGTTTGAGTTGCTCTTTCATTTGACATGTCATTTATAAGTGTAAGTTTAATATAATAAATATTATAAAGCGTTAAAACCCCGATATTCATTTATAAATACCCTGTACTTTCTTGGCCATTAAATATAGGTTTTTGTTGTTGTTGTGGACTTTAGTCTGAAGACTGGTTTGATTTATCTCTGCATCCTATTCTATCCTGTGCAATGCACTTCATTTCCAAATAACTACTGCAACCTACATCTTTCTCAATCAGCAAACTGTTTTCATGTCTGCTTGCCGCGGTGACTGAGCGGTTCTAGGCGCTCCAGTCCGGAACCGCGCTGCTGCTACGGTCGCAGGTTCGAATCCTGCCTCGGGCATGGATGTGTGTGATGTCCTTAGGTTTAAGTAGTTCAGAGTCTAGGGGAATGATGACCTCAGATTTCGAGTCCCATAGTGCTAAGAGCCATTTGAACCATTTTTGTTTCCATGTCTCGGTTCCCTTCTATGATTTCTATCCCCCACACCTAACTCTAGTACTAAATTGGTGACCCCTTGATGTCTCAGAATGTATCCTATCAACCAGTTCCTTCTTTTAGGCAAGTTACACCACAAAATTTCTTTTCTCCCCAATTCTACTTAGTAGTATCCTATTAGTTACACAATCTGCCCATCAAATTTTCAGAATTCTCCTGTAGAACCACATTTCAAAAGCTTCTATTCTCTTGTCATCTCGTTGAGATCAGGTGTTCTGCCAGTGCCGAAGACATCGTGTTACGGTGGCGAAATATCGTGTTGGGAAGATGTGCAGTACTGGCAAAACATGTAGCACCCAGTAAGTCAGTACGTGGACGAAAGTGTATGTTGAGTGATCGCGACTGACGGTATTGTTGAGAACTGTGACAAAAAATAGGAGGTATACAGGGATAAAAATCACTGCAGAACTAAATGTCCCACTCGCAAATCCTAGCAGGACGAAAATAACACGAAGTTGGCAGGTATTTGCAGGGCGAGGTGGAATCCCAAAAGCACTCCTCAGTGATGCAAATGACCGTATCAGGAAAATGTGGTGACGATGCCTTTAATTTGAATTATGGAGAAATGGAAGAAAGTCATTTGGTCAGATGAGTCTTGTTTCACACTATTTCCAAGTTCTGGCCGAGTTTTCATTCCAAGAGTCCAACGTGACTGTGGTTCGGCGATGATTTGGGCGGCCATATGATGGTATTACATGCCCCCCACGCTTACTCTTCAAGGCCGCATTAGTTACAAGGATTATGTGACCATTTTGGCTGGCCAGGTCCATCCCATGGTACAATGTCCATTCCCCAGTGATGATACTGTGTTGCATGATGACAAAGCCCCTGCTGACACATATCACATTGTCCAAGACTAGCTTTGTGAGCACAAAAATGAACTGTCGCATCCCCCTGGCCGCCACAGTCAGTATATCTCAGTGTTATTCGACCTTTGTGGTCTGATTTGGAAGTTTGAAAAGAGGGGTGTGCGATCACTATCGACCTTCATCGTCGTCACCTGAACTTACCACTATTTTGCAGGAACAATGGTATAATATTCCGTCGAAAAAGGTACACGACCTGACTTATGTATTACGAGACGACTTTAATCTCTTTTGAATGCCAACGGGATTCGTGCAACGTATTCAGCATGATAATTTGTTGTATTTTTGATGTTTCCATGTTTTTGTCCACTCCCTGTATGAGACGCTATTTTTGTATTTGAAGTACCGAGTGATCAAAAAGTCGGTATAAATTTGAAAACTGAATAAATCACGGAATAATGTAGATAGAGAGGTAAAAATTGACACACATGCTTGGAATGACATGGGGTTTCATTAGAACAGAAAAAATAAATACAGAAGTTCAAAAAATGTCCGACAGATGACGCTTCATCTGATCAGAATAGCAATAATTAGCATAACAAAGTAAGACAAAGCAAAGATGATGATCTTTACAGGAAATGCTCAATATGTCCACCATCATTCCTCAACAATAGTTGCAGTCGAGGAATAATGTTGTGAACAGCACTGTAAAGCATGTCCGGAGTTATAGTGAGGCATTGGCGTCGGATGTTCTCTTTCAGCATCCCTAGAGATGTCGGTCGATCACGATACACTTGCGGCTTCAGGTAACCCCAAAGCCAATAATCGCAAGGACTGAGGTCTGGGGACCTGGGAGACCAAGCATGACGAAAGTGGCGGCTGAGCACACGATCATCACCAAACGACGCGCACAAGAGATCTTTCACGCGTCTAGCAATATGGGGTGGAGCGCCGTCCTGCATAAACATGGTACGTTCCAGCAGGTGTTTATCAGCCAGGCCGGCGTACCTCTCACCCGTCACGGTAGCAGTTTTGCTGTCCAGCGCAAACTGTCAGACATTTTGTGAACTTTTTTTGTTCTAATAAAACCCCATGTAATTCCAAGCATGTGTGTCAATTTTTACCTCTATACCTACATTATTCTGTGGTTTATTAAGTTTTAAAATTTATACTGACTTTTTGATCACCCTGTATATCTAACTGGAAGGTAATATTAGATTAGATAACCAGCAAAACGCGAGTTGGTTCTCACTTCAAGGAGGACAGACTGTCATGACAGAACCCGTTAAAACAATATCTAACTTCACAATTCGATAGTTCAAGAGTCTATGACGAAGTCATAAGCTGAAGATGAGGAGATACAGAGACTGCACCAGTAAACTGCTAAAAAAGTAATTCAGTATTTTAAAGGAGATGAAAATCTAATAATCATTTGGGATTGGAAGTCTAGAGTAGGAGATGGAACAGAAGATAGAGTATGGGCAGAATACGGGTGCGGTGACAGGAATGAGAGAGGAGAAAGACTTCTTGACTTCTGCAGTAAATTTCAGCGAATAATACCCAATACACTGTTCAAAAATCACAAAAAGAGGAAGAGGTGTATTCGGAAAAAAACAGCAGACACAGGAAGACATCAGCTGCATTGCATCACGGACAGATATAGATTCCGAAATCTTGATACCGAAAAGCAACGCAGATCGAGGAGCAGATACACACTCAAACCACAATTTAGCAATAATGAATTGTAGGCTGAAGTAAAAGAATCGTCAAGAATAATGATCGTATAAAGAGTTAGATATGGAGGTCTTGAGGAATGGTAATGTTTGTGCTGAGTTCTCTGATGCTGTATGATCTAGCGGTTCTAGGCGCTCAGTCCGGAACCACGCGACTGCTACGTTTGCAGGTTCGAATCCTGCCTCGGGCATGGATGTGTGTGATGTCCTTAGGTTAGTTAGGTGTAAGTAGTTCTAAGTTCTAGGGGACTGATGACCACAGATGTTAAGTCTCATAGTGCTCGGAGCCATTTTTTTCTGTTGCTGTAGATACTGTGATGCTGAATATCACAGTAGATACTGCAACTGAATGGAGGAGAAATAAGCCTCGTATGTTGTATATAGACAACTACACGAGGGCCGTTTGCAAAGTCCGTGCAAAGACCGAGAGATGGCACCACCGGAGCGTATCAAGGTCATGTTTAGTTAGTAGCATCTTTGGAAAGAACGCACACCACGATTCAGACATATTAGTCTATTTCCTTGTGTTTGGCAGTCGTGTGAATCACGGAAGTCTAGTGATAGTCAAAAAATGAACGAAAAAGAATTTCGTGTGGTGATTAAACATTACTTATTAAAGGCAAAACGCCTCAGGAGACTTAAGAGAAGATTGATAAACATTACGATGACTCTGCACCTTCGATTAGAACAGTTTATAAGTGGTTTCAAAATTTCCGGAGTGGTCATATGGGCACAAGTGATGCTAAACGTTCTGGACGTCCTGTGGAGGTTACGACTCCAGAAATCATTGATAAAATCCATGATATGGTGATGGATGGCATGAGAGATAAGGCGCGTGAGATTGCTAGTGCTTTGGGTATCCCAAATGAACGAGTACGTAATATTTTGCATAAACATTTGGACATGAGCAAGCTATCCGCAAGATGGGTTCCGCGATTGCTCACGCTTGACCAAAAACGGAATCGTTTGAGCAAGGATGGTTTGCAGCTGTTCAGGAAGAATCCACAGGACTTAAAGCGTCGTTTCGTCACTGTGGATGTAATATGGACACATTACTATACTCCCGAGACCAAACAACAATCTAAACAATGGGTTACCAAGGGAGAATCTACACCAAAAAGGCGAAGACCACTCCTTTGGCTGGAAAGGTTATGGCGACTGTCTTTTGGGATTCGCAAGGGATAATCTCCATCGACTATCTGCAAAAGGGTAAAACTATTATTCATCGTTATTGGACCGTTTGAAAAGCGAGCTGCAAGAAAAACGCCGGCGATTGGACTACAAAAAGTCCTTTTCCAGCACGACAATGCACCAGCAAACACCTCAGCAGTTGTGGTTGCAAAATTAATGGAAACAGGATTCCAACTCGTTTCACATCCCCCCTATTCTCCAGCCTTGGCTCCCTCGGACTATTATTTGTTCCCCAATTTGAAGAAATGGCTTGCAGGACAAAGATTTTATTCAAACGAAGAGATGATTGTAGCAACTAATAGCTATTTTGCATACTTAGACAATTCCTATTATTCGTAAGGGATCATCAAATTAGAACAGTGTTGGACAAAGTGTATAAGTCTAAAAGGAGACTATGTCGAAAAATAAAAAGGTTTATCCCAAACACGTAAGTAGTTTTTATTTCTGCACGGACTTTTAAAACGGCCTTCGTACTTCTGCACTCTTCATGAGGTATCATAGAAGAGGCTGTAAAAAAATGAGAACAAATGGTATCGATTAATGGTTAAAATATGTGGAGGGGTCTTCAGTGTTACGAGAGACAAAGCAACAAAGTCTTGCCATCGGTGCCGATATATCCATGTTCAGACACTTGCATTTTTTTCTTGCTGAACGTTCACAATCAAACATCAGTTACAAACATCATTTTTTTCATAAAAAAAAGGCACGAAATCTGCGACGGTGTGTTGAGAGGTACTTCAGAGGAACTGAAAGTCACTCTGTTTGCTGTGAACACACGTCAGTCAAACGTGTCAAGCTTAAGTGCCCACAGAGCAGAGAAGCAGATGCGTCCGTGTTGGGACACGTTCTTCCTCACTAACACAGCAGGTGACGTACCTCCTCAATCAGGAACTCGTCATTACAAGAATTTTTCAGTGCGTCATTTTAGCTGACGTCTAGTGCCCTTAACGCCACGTATGTTTTCAAACCCATTTTAGGGTACAGAGTGACGCCCGTAAATGAGAGACCGTAAAAAAAGTACAAGTTTTATTTTTCGTCAACATTCCCTGAAACGAGCTCATTTACATTACAGGCGGATGTATGCGGAGGAGCGAAGATATGTTACTACGACGCTAAGAAAGTGATGCAGCACGTTGTTTGTTTTATTAACGTTTTTGTTACAAATTCCGTTGAACGGTTGTCCAGGAACTTGTGTTCGTGAAGTTGTCTGTTATTCAGATGTACGTACACATGCTTCTGTAGGCATGCTACTTTCCCGGAGCTGTACACGCACTGGAGACACGAGGACGAGGTCACAATCGAAGAGTGTTTCGAGGCGACAAGTCAAAACTGTAAGGTCACTGCAGGTAGGAGCGTTGTCTGTAAATCACAGACTGTGAAACATAACACACATTTATAATTCGTTAGTGCGCAAATTCATTCATATGTGGTTCATCGTTTGTCCAAAGAGCTGTAGTAAGATACAGAAAAGTGAAGCACTGCTGGAAATCACACCCTTTGTACAGCATTCCGTAATACGGGGTGTTCAAAAAGTCTCTCCGCAGTACCGTATGATAACCACGCGTGGCGTATGATTGTTCGCCTGCCTGGGTGACTTCTCTTCAAGTGGACTCGCCCAACATTCAACCGTTTCGTTTGCCTCAGCGTCAGTAGTATCTTTGGTGTGTGTCGTTACGTGTTGACGTGAACGTTTAAGTTTGGTTCCTTCGTTCGTTTGTTTCGCTTTTGTCATTGTTAAAATGCTAACCATTGAAGAACGTGTGTTTTTAGTCGAACAAGTGGTCAAAGCTGGAGGAAAATACACAGTTTCAGTTCGTCGAACAGTTAATTCAGTATTCCTGGAGACAACACTTCGACATCGCGACACTGTGCGAGATTTGATTAACAAATTTCGAAGTACGGGTTCAGTGACAGATGAACCGAGAAGCGGTCGTCCAATTGTTATGTCTGAGGATAACCTACTCGATATTTCCGATAAAATGTCCATGAGTCCGAACAAGTCAGTAAGAAAACTCGCCCAGGAAATCGATATTAGTGTCGGAACGGCCCACACAGCTGTAAGAAAAAAATTAGAACTTTTCCCATACAAATTGACAGTCGTGCAAGAACTGAAAAATACTGATCATGGCAAGAGACTGCATTGTTGTAAATGGTTCAAAAATTTCGTTCAACAAAATGGAAGGGATATTCTTAATGAAAAGTTTTTCACTGATGAGGCGTGGTTTCATATATCAAGGTACATGAACTAGCCAAATTCTCTATGTGGAGTACTGCAAATTCATTGTGTATTCATGAGAAACCACTTCAATCTGTGAAAATCGGAATTTGGATTGCAGTTTCTAGACGTCGGATTGTGGGTCCCATATGTTCCAACGAAACAATAAACGCACAACGATACTGCAGTGATATTCTGTACCCATTCAAAGGAGAACTTGTACTAAGTGAAATACTGAACGGTTATTTTCAACAAGATGGTGCAACCGCGCAAACAGCTCGCGTTTCAGTGTCACTGCTTGCTGATGTTTTTGGTGATCGCATAATTTCACAGGGACTTTGGCCTCCACGATCGCCTGACCTAACACCACCTGACTTTTTCTTCTGGGGTACAGCGAAAGCAACTGTCTATAAAAACCGTCCAAAATCCATCGATGAATTGAAAACTGCCATGTCGACTTTCACTGCTTCTGTTACTGAAGAAATGTTACAGCTTGTGTTTGGAAACATGATTAGACGAATTGAATTGTGTATTCAACAACAGGGGGCACACTTTCAACATTTAATGTGAAAATTTGTAAGTAAAAATGAATATTCAATAAATTAATAACTTCTGTTTCAACAAAGGTCAATAATGCGCAGTAAGAACTTGTGGCACTACCAACAGCATAAGACAGTTGTGTATCTGGAGTCCAGACAAATGAGTGGCATGGAGTTAACTCTAAAGAAGTCATCGGCTCTACGGCCGTTTTGAACGACACAGCGTTTTGAATCGCCTTCACTCGGATATGCAGTTAAATTACCTATCTTTGAAGCGCCAGATTTCTTCCGTTAACTATTAGTGGCACCAGTTAATTGTATATTTGTTAAAATGAAACTGCATCAGTTGCAAATTACCCTGTATTTTGTAATTTCCTGCCAGATTACAAGTGTTTACCGGACTGGGATTCGAACTCCAAACCTTTGCCTCTCGTGGGCAACATTCTACCGATTGAACTCACAACACGCCCACATAAATTTACTGCCACCAGTACCTCATCTCCTACCAGTGCAAGATTCGAAGTCTCCGTCAGGAACATAGCTACAGCTTACGAGGAAGTTTCAGATCAGCGCACAGTTCGTTGCAGAGCTAAAATCCATTCTGAAAGCCGTATTTTAATTTGACAGCAGGCTATGATCCACTGACAAATTTTTTCAGGTCTATTACAGCCGGTCTTCGCCCATCTGCGACACAACAAAACCTGGTTTACAAATGAATCGAAACTGATCGCCTAAATAAAATATGTGAAGCGCTTAGAGCGGTTTTTGTCAACAGTGAACCAGGCATGGGAAAAATTTGTAGTGATTTCATAGAACTTAATACAGGGGACAATTAATGAACTATATGAAATGAAATCGTCAAGGGTTCTGAACGGTTTGCGTTAGGACGTTCAAACTGCGCAGTTAGCGGTGGGCCACGATGGGAATTGGTGTGGTTTATTCGACTTGGTTTAACGATGAAGCCCACTCTCATTTGGACGGGTTCGTCAGTAAGCAAACTGGCGCATTTGGGGGACTGAGAACCCGCATTTCGCGATCGAGAAGTCTCTTTAACCCCAGCAGGTGACTGTGTGGTGTGCAACATCCAGTCACGGAATAATCGGTCCGATATTCCTTTGTGGCACTGGGAATACCGAACGGCACGTGAAGGTTTTGCAAGATGATTTCAACCCCATTATCCAAAGTGACCCTGATTTCGTCAATCCGTGGTTCATGCAAGACGGGTTTTGACCCCATCGAAGCAGGAGAGTGTTTGATCCTGGAGGAGCGCTTTGGGGACGGCATTCTGGCATGGACCTCTATTGGGCGCCATATTCTCCGGATCTGCACACATGCGACTCCTTTTCGTGGGGGCTATATTAAAGACTAGGTGTACAGCACAAAACCATTGCTGAGCTGAAAACAGCCATTCAGGAAGTCATCCACAGCATCGATGTTGCGACACTTCAGTGGGTCATGCAGAATTTCGCTATTCGTCTGCATCACATCATCGCCAATATTTGTAGGCACATCGAACACGTCATAACTTGAATCCAAATATCTGTAGTGACGTTTACATGTTGAATAAAGTGCGTGCACGCAGTAGTTTGTAACTAATTTACATTTTTTCAAATAGTTCAATAATTGTCACCCTGTCTTTTACATAATAATACGATTGTGCATCGTTTATTTGGGAGTCGAAGTTTCTACGCACCTCTAATGCGAATCTTGCAGGTGTTCATAAACTACTGGAAATGGTTTAATGTCAATGCTTAGCACGGTCTAGGATCAGGTTTGGTCTGGTGTGTAATTTATGTAGCTACGATTCGTCTCACGTCAGAATGAGACGCGTGTTAAGTATTTAGTTGTTTCATGAGCAGTTCTGTACCATTCATCTTACAGTACAGGAATCGGCCTCGAACATATTGAAGAAGCCCCTCGCCTAAGGTGATTCAGAGTAATTGCGAAGAACGCAAATCAGGGCTTCTCTTGTGCGGAGCCGGCCGCGGTGGTCTCGCGGTTAAGGTGCCCAGTCCGGAACCGCGCGACTGCTACGGTCGCAGGTTCGAATCCTGCCTCGGGCATGGATGTGTGTGATGTCCTTAGGTTAGTTAGGTTTAAGTAGTTCTAAGTTCTAGGCGACTGATGACCTCAGAAGTTAAGTCCCTTAGTGCTCAGAGCCATTTGAACCATCTTGTGAGGATCCGAATTCGAGTCCAGTGTCTTAAACACGAACAAAATTCCATCAGCAGTGTTTTATACGCACTACTATGCCGAAAACTGATGGCAGGACAGACTATTCAACCAGTGTCTGTCTCGATAGTGTCTGAATAAAAATGTCGACAGACACTTCTGGAATCCAGTTGAAGTTTCATATGTATTCAAGACACCCACAGTTCTAGGAGAAATCTGGGTTGCTTCGCAGTTTCAGGGAACAAAGGAAACTTTGCCAGAACAAACATCACATTTAGCTGCTTTTAAAATCTGCGTACCAGCTAATATCGGCCAGGGTTCTTCCCACTCTCTTACGACACCTTACCGCAACGCAGGAATGCCAGAACTTTCCGCTTGAGAGGACTGAGTTGTTTGTAATTGTCGGTAATTAGACTACTGTATGAGGTAGAAGGGTAAAGATTAGGTCGGTTATCCTTAACTTCTTTATGCCTCTCGTTTCAGACTAATGACTCATCTTGCGGCGCAGTTCATTTGCAAAGTCACTGTTAGATAATTACAGTTTACAAGGCAATTTCCAGCAATCAGAATACAACTGTTTTTACACGTCAAACGAAACCTGTTCAGGCGAAAATATTATTTCCACTGCCACCTCAAATGAATATACTAGGGAAGTAAAGAAAGTCAAGTCGTACGGCGTTGTTGGCTGGGTACGCTGGAGGAACGATTACGTATGTCGTCTCACTGGAAAAGAATTTCTCCCTTAGCACGCATTTACACAGCACCTTGTCGAATTTGGATTGTTCTGTCTAAAGTGTAGTTATCTAAAGCTTATTCATTTCAAGAAGTCAGGGTAAGATAACAAAGACAGCAATAATCCGAAAGAAGTATCGCTTGGCGTCTGGTGTGATTTATAACCTGGCGCAAGCCTTTTTGGCTGACAGCACTTGCTGGCTTGCGTGGTAACTATCCGAATTGTAACTGAAAAAAAAATCGTAATTAACCACATCAGCTGCTATTTTGTAGAGCGCTTTATTGCCAATAGCGGTTACGTTCTTAGAACATTGTCCGCATCTACATCTACATGGGTAATCTGCAAATCTCATGTAAGCGCTTGGCAGAGGGTTCATCGAACCACCTACACAATTCTCTATTATTCGTATCTCGCACGGCGCGTGGGGAAAACGAACACCTATATCTTTCCATGCCAGCTCTGATTTCCCTATTTTCTTGTGATCATCGTTTCTCCCTATGTTGGTCGGCGTCAACAAAACATTTTCGCATACGGAGGAGAAAGTTGGTGATTGAAATTTCCTGAGAAGATTTCGCCGCAACGCACAATGGTGTTCACTCCAAATCCTGTAGCATTTTAGTGACACTCTGTTTCGCGATAATACAAAACACGCTGGCCTTCTTTGAACTTCCTTCTCTGTGTACTCCATCATTCCTATCTGGTAAAGATGCCACACCGCGCAGTAGTATTCTAAAAGAGGACAGACAAGCATAGTGTAGGCATAATCTGTAGAAGACCTGTTAGATTTTCTAAGTGTTATGCCAATAATACCCAGTCTTTGGTCAGCCTTCCCCATAACATTTCCACGTGTTCCTTTCAATTTAAGTTGTTCTTAATTGTAATTCCTAGCTACTTAGTTGTATTTACGGACTTTTCATTTGATTGGTATATTATGTAACTGAAGTTTACCGAATTCCTTTTAGCACTCATGTGGATGACCTCACACTTTTGAAGGTTTAGGGACAATTGCCAATTTTCGCATCGCACAGGTATCTTTACTAAATCGTTTTGCAATTTGTTTTGATCTTCTGATGGCTTTAGCAGTCGATAAACGACAGCATCATCTGCAAACGACACAAGACTGCTACGCAGATTGACTCCTAAACCGTTTATACAAACAAGGAACAGCAAAGGGCCTATAACATTGCCTGGGCCTATAACATTGCCTTGGGGAACGCCACAAATCACTTCTGTTTCACTCGATGACTTTCCGTCAATTACTACGAACTGTGACCTCTCTGGCAGGAAATCACGAGTCCAGTCACATAACTGAGACAATATTCCATAAGCACGCAATTCACTACAAGCCGGTTGTGTGGTACAGTGTCCAAAGCCTTCCGGAAATCCAGAAATACGGAATCAATCTGAAGTCCCTTGTCAACAGCACTTAATGCGAGTAGGGAGCTAGTTGTGTTTCACAAGAACAATCTTTTCTAAATCCGTGTTGACTGTCCGTTAATAGGCAGTTCTCTCTGAAATTCATAATCTTCGAACACAATATATGTTCCAAAATACTGCTGTATATCGAAGTTAATCACATGGACCTGTAATTTAGTAGATTACTCTTTGTATCTTTCTTGAATATTGGTGTGATCTGTGCAACTTTCCAGTGTCTGGGTACGGATCTTTCATCGAGCGAACGGTTGTTATGATTGTTAAGTATGGAGCTGTCGTATTAGCATACTCTGAAAGAAACCTAACTGGTATACTGTCTGGACCAGAATATTTGCTTTTATTAAGTGATTTAAGTTGCCTCACTACTCCACGTTATTCATGTTGGCAGCTGTTCCAATACTGAAATATTTACTTCGTGTTCTTTGTTTGAAGGAATTTCGAAGGCCTGTGTTCAGTAACTCTACTTTGGTAGCACTGCCGTCGATAATACAGTAAAAGCTCGATTAACCGTCACTCTTTAAACCGTCAGTTTCTGTTAACCGTCACTGCTGTAACAGCATAACAATACTGTAATAACAGAATGCTCTAAGGTGCAATGACGCGTTCGCTTTTTATTTACTCTATTTTAGTGCGAAGCGAATGTATCCGCCCGCCGTAGAATGGTACATAAAATATGACCTTCAGTTGACGTGCTAACACATCTCCCCCTTTTCTTGTCTTTGTCTCACTTGTGAGTCAACAATCACCACTGGATCGGTTTCCAATTGTGGCGAGAAGACTGTAATTGTCACAGTGTATCTAGCGGGCTGTGCCGTGTTACGTGTTTTCCACTTGAATAAGCTTTAGTGACTAATATTTTACACTACCGTATTTAGTGCAGGTGTGTGTGATACAGTGACTTGATAAAATGTCTGAAAAACCTAAACGTGTTGTTTTAGGACTTAATGAAAAACTTGAAATTATAAAACGCTCAAGAAAGGGCGAAACTGCGACAAGTGTGGCGCTGATTTATGGTATTGGAAGAACAACAGTTAACGATATAAAACGTGATGCTGATAAAATAGAACATTTGCCAATAATGCGGAGCATGGATGGAGATGTGCGAACAAGAAAGACAACGAAACCTGCAAAATATGATGAATTGGACACTGCAATGTACCGATGGTTTATACAAGCAAGAAGTCAGGGGATTCCACTTTCAGGGCCTGTAATAATGGCCAAGACTGTTGAAATGATCAACAAACTTGATGGTGACTCGTCTTTTAAAGCAAGTATAGGATGGCTTGACAAGTTTAAATTTCGTCATGGCATTCGCCAACTTGATATCAGTGGGGAAAAACTCAGCGCGGATAGCTCTGTAAATGCTGAGTTCCGGGAACAATTTAAAGAAAAAATGGCTGAATTGAATCTTGTTAGGGAGCAAGTTTACAATTGTGATGAAACTGGGCTTTATTGGAAGGCTTTACCACAAAAGACATTAGCATCACTCTCTGAAAAAGCTGCTCTAGGTTTCAAAGTACAAAAAGATCGCATCACTGCTATGCTATCATAGGCTGCCGCTACTTGTGATCTGTATCTGAAAATCCAGAACGAATTTTCGCTCTGCAGCGGAGTGTGGGCTGATATGAAATTTCTTGGCATATTGAAACTGTGTGCTGGACCGGGACTCCAACCCGGAACTTTTGCCTTTCGCTGGCAGTCGTGTTTGGCTGTTTCCATTGCTTTTTCAGTGAAAGCAAAAATTATTCACCTCTAGTTGTATTATGACTAAAATTAAATTAACAGAAATTTGAATAAATAATTCTCATCTACAATAAGTTCGAAGAAATCATTAACATAAATATCACACGTTCACTTTCTTGTTATACACATAAAATTCTTCTTTCAGGAATAAAACTAATGACCTCTGGCAATTGTTAAAGTTCTACTGTCTAATTTCTTTAATTTACATCGACATAGCATAGAGAAAATGTTCTGCAAGAAGTTAAAATCATTTTTGTTTGTTGTTGTTGTGGTCTTCAGTCCTGAGACTGGTTTGATGCAGCTTTCCATGCTACTCTATCCTGTGCAAGCTTCTTCATCTCCCAGTACCTGCTGCAACCTACATCCTTCTAAATCTGCTTGGTGTACTCATCTCTTGGTCTCCCTCTACGATTTTTACCCTCCATGCTGCCCTCTAATGGTAAATTGGTGATCCCTTGATGCCTCAGAACATGTCCTACCAATCGATCCCTTCTTCTAGTCAAATTGTGCCACAAACTTCTCTTCTCCCCAATCCTATTCAATACCTCCTCATTAGTTATGTGATCTACCCAGCTAATCTTCAGCATTCTTCTGTAGCACCACATTTTGAAAGCTTCTATTCTCTTCTTGTCCAAACTATTTATCGTCCATGTTTCACTTCCATACATGGCTACACTCCATACAAATACTTTCAGAAATGACTTCCTGACACTCAAATCAAAACTCGATGTTAACAAATTTCCCTTCTTCAGAAACGCTTTCCTTGCCATTGCCAGTCTACATTTTATATCCTCTCTGCTTCGACCATCATCAGTTATTTTGCTCCCCAAATAGCAAAACTCTTTCACTACTTTAAGTGTCTCATTTCCTAATCTAATACCCTCAGCATCTCCCGGCTTAATTCGACTACATTCCATTATCCTCGTTTTGCTTTTGTTGATGTTCATCTTATATCCCCCTTTCAAGACGCTATCCATTCCGTTCAACTGCTCTTTCAAGTACTTTGCTGTCTCTGGCAGAATTACAATGTCATCGGGGAACCTCAAGGTTTTTATTTCTTCTCCATGGATTTTAATACCTACTCCGAATTTTTCTTTTGTTTCCTTCAAGCTTGCTCAATATACAGATTGAATAACATCGGGGAGAGGCTTCAACTCTGTCTCACTCCCTTCCCAACCACTGCTTCCCTTTCATGTCCCTCGACTATTATAACTGCCATTTGGTTTCTGTACAAATTGTAAATAGCCTTTCGTTCCCTGGATTTTACCCCTGCCACCTTCAGAATCTGGAAAAGAGTATTCCAGTCAACAATGTCAAAAGCTTTCTCTAAGTCTACAAATACTAGAAATGTAGGTTTGCCTTTCCTTAATCTAGCTTCTAAGATAAGTCGTAGGGTCAGTATTGCCTCACGTGTTCCAATATTTCTAACTAATCCAAACTGATCTTCCCCGAGGTCGGCTTCTACTAGTTTTTCCATTCGTCTGCAAAGAATTCGCGTTAGTATTTTGCAGCCGTGACTTATTAAACTGATAGTTCGGTAATTTTCACATCTGTCAACACCTGGTTTCTTTGGGATTGGAATTATTATATTCTTTTTGAATTCTGAGGGTATTTCGCCTGTCTCATACATCTTGCTCACCAGATGGAAGAGTTTTGTCAGTACTGGCTCTCCCAAACTCTTCACGCAGTATCGTATCTCCCATTTCATCTTCATCCACATCCTCTTCCATTTCCATAATATTGTCCTCAAGTACATCGCCCTTGTATAGACGCTCTACATACTCCTTCCACCTTTCTGCTTTCCCTTCTTTGCTTAGAGCTGGGTTTCCATCTGAGCTCTTGATATTCATACAAGTCGTTCTCTTTTCTCCAAAGGTATCTTTAATTTTCCTGTAGGCAGTATCTATCTTACCCCTAGTGAGATAAGCCTCTACATCCTTACATTTGTCCTCTAGCCATGCCTGCTTAGATATTTTGCACTTCCTGTCGATCTCATTTTTGAGACGTTTGTATTCCTTTTTGCCTGCTTCCTTTACTGCATTTTTTATGTTTTCTCCTTTCGTCAATTAAAATCAATATTTCTCCTGTTACCCAAGGATTTCTACTAGCCCTCGTCTTTTTACCTACTTGATCCTCTGCTGCCTTCACTACTTCATCTCTCAGAGCTACCCATTCCTCTTCCACTGTATTTCTTTCCCCAATTCCTGTCAATTGTTGCCTTATGCTCTCCCTGAAACACTGTACAACCTTTGGTTTAGTCAGTTTATCCAGGTCCCATCTTCTTAAATTACCACCTTTTTGCAGTTTCTTCAGTTTTAATCTACAGTTCATAACCAATAGATTGTGGTCAGAGCCCACATCTGCCCCTGGAAATGTCTCATCATCATCATCATCATCATCATCATTTAAGACTGATTATGCCTTTCAGCGTTCAGTCTGGAGCATAGCCTCCCTTATAAAATTCCTCCATGATCCCCTATTCAATGCTAACATTGGTGCCTCTTCTGATGTTAAGCCTATTACTTCAAAATCATTCTTAACCGAATACAGGTACCTTCTCCTTGGTCTACCCCGACTCATCCTACCCTCTACTGCTGAACCCATGAGTCTCTTGGGTAACCTTGCTTCTCCCATGCGTGTAACATGACCCCACCATCTAAGCCTGTTCGCCCTGACTGCTACATCTATAGAGTTCATTCCCAGTTTTTCTTTGACTTCCTCATTGTGCACACCCTCATGTCATTGTTCCCATCTACTGGTACCTGCAATCATCCTAGCTACTTTCATATTCGTAACCTCAAGCTAATGGATAATGTAACCTGAATCCAACCAGCTTTCGCTCCCATACAACAAAGTTGTTCGAAAGATTGAACGGTGCACAGATAACTTAGTCTTGGTACTGACTTCCTTCTTGCAGAAGAGAGTAGATCGTAGCTGAGCGCCCACTGCATTAGCTTTGCTACACCTCGCTTCCAGTTCTTTCACTATGTTGCCATCCTGTGAGAATATGCATCCTAAGTACTTGAAACCGTCCACCTGTTCTAACTTTGTTCCTCCTATTTGGCACTCAATCCGTTTATATTTCTTTCCCACTGACATTACTTTCGTGTTCACATATCTTAATCTCCCCCAGCCAGTCTATTGTTTTCAACATATGATTCATAAATAATATGAACAACAGTAGAGACAGGTTGCAGCCTTGTCTTACCCCTGAAACTACTCTGAACCATGAACTCAATTTACCGTCAACTCTAACTGCTGCCTGACTATCCATGTAAAGACCTTTAATTGCTTGCAAAAGTTTGCCTCCTATTCCATAATCTCGTAGGACAGACAATAACTTCCTCCTAGGAACCCGGTCATATGCCTTTTCTAGATGTATAAAGCATAGATACAGTTCCCTGTTCCACTCATAACACTTCTCCATTATTTGCCGTAAGCTAAAAATCTGATCCTGACAACCTCTAAGAGGCCTAAACCCACACTGGTTTTCATCCAGTTGGTCCTCAACTGATACTCGCACTTTCCTTTCAACAATACCTGAGAAGATTTTACCCACAACACTGATTAAAGAGATACCTCTGTAGTTGTTACAATCTTTTCTGTTTCCATGTTTAAAGATTGGTGTGATTACTGCTTTTGTCCAGTCTGTTGGAACCTGTCCCGACTCCCAGGCCATTTCAATTATTCTGTGTAGCCATTTAAGACCTGACATTCCACTGTATTTGATGAGTTCCGACTTAATTTCATCCACCCCAGCTGCTTTATTGCACTGCAATCTATTGACCATTTTCTCCACTTCCTCAAATGTGATCCTATTTCTATCATCATTCCTATCCCATTCTACCTCGAAATCTGAAACATTGCTGATCGTATTTTCACCTACATTGAGCAACTCTTCAAAATATTCCCTCCATCTGCCCAAGGCATCCACAGGATTCACCAGCAGTTTTCCTGACCTGTCCAAAATACTTGTCATTTCCTTCTTACCTCCCTTTCGAAGACTGCTAATTACACTCCAGAATGGTTTCCTAGCAACTTGACCCATAGTCTCCAACTTGTTTCCAAAGTCTTCCCAAGATTTCTTCTTGGGTGCTGCAATTATCTGTTTGGCTTTGTTTCTTTCTTCAACATAACTTTCTCTGTCTACCTGAGTTCTAGTATGTAGCCATTTTTGATACGCCTTCTTTTTCATTTTACAGGCTGCCTTGACTGTGTCATTCCACCAAGCTGTTTGCTTCATCCTACACTCCTGGAAATGGAAAAAAGAACACATTGACACCGGTGTGTCAGACCCACCATACTTGTTCCAGACACTGCGAGAGGGCTGTACAAGCAATGATCACACGCACGGCACAGCGGACACACCAGGAACCGCGGTGTTGGCCGTCGAATGGCGCTAGCTGCGCAGCATTTGTGCATCGCCGCCGTCAGTGTCAGCCAGTTTGTTGTGGCATACGGAGCTCCATCGCAGTCTTTAACTCTGGTAGCATGCCGCGACAGCGTGGACGTGAACCGTATGTGCAGTTGACGGACTTTGAGCGAGGGCGTATAGTGGGCATGCGGGAGGCCGGGTGGACGTACCGCAGAATTGCTCAACACGTGGGGCGTGAGGTCTCCACAGTACATAGATGTTGTCGCCAGTTGTCGGCGGAAGGTGCACGTGCCCGTCGACCTGGGACCGGACCGCAGCGACGCACGGATGCACGCCAAGACCGTAGGATCCTACGCAGTGCCGTAGGGGACTGCACCGCCACTTCCCAGCAAATTAGGGACACTGTTGCTCCTGGGGTATCGGCGAGGACCATTCGCAACCGTCTCCATGAAGCTGGGCTACGGTCCCGCACACCGTCAGGCCGTCTTCCGCTCATGCCCCAACATCGTGCAGCCCGCCTCCAGTGGTGTCGCGACAGGCGTGAATGGAGGGACGAATGGAGACGTGTCGTCTTCAGCGATGAGAGTCGCTTCTGCCTTGGTGCCAATGATGGTCGTATGCATGTTTGGCGCCGTGCAGGTGAGCGCCACAATCAGGACTGCATACGACCGAGGCACACAGGGCCAACACCCGGCATCATGGTGTGGGGAGCGATCTCCTACACTGGCCGTACAACTCTGGTGATCGTCGAGGGGACACTGAATAGTGCACGGTACATCCAAACCGTCATCGAACCCATCGTTCTACCATTCCTAGACCGGCAAGGAAACTTGCTGTTCCAACAGGACAATGCACGTCCGCATGTATCCTATGCCACCCAACGTGCTCTAGAAGGTGTAAGTCAACTACCCTGGCCAGCAAGATCTCCGGATCGGTCCCCCATTGAGCATGTTTGGGACTGGATGAAGCATCGTCTCACGCGGTCTGCACGTCCAGCACGAACGCTGGTCCAACTGAGGCGCCAGGTGGAAATGGCATGGCAAGCCGTTCCACAGGAGTACATCCAGCATCTCTACGATCGTCTCCATGGGAGAATAGCAGCCTGCATTGCTGCGAAAGGTGGATATACACTGTACTAGTGCCGACATTGTGCATGCTCTGTTGCCTGTGTCTATGTGCCTGTGGTTCTGTCAGTGTGATCATGTGATGTATCTGACCCCAGGAATGTGTCAATAAAGTTTCCCCTTCCTGGGACAATGAATTCACGGTGTTCTTATTTCAATTTCCAGGAGTGTACTTTTACACACTACTGTTCCAAGACATTCTTTAGCCACTTCTAGTACTGTGTCCCTGTATATTGTCCATTCCTTTTCCAATGACTGTAATTGACTACATTCAACTAACTGGTACCTTTCTGAGATCGCTGTTATGTACTTATGCCTGATTTCCGTATCCTGAAGTATCTCCACTCTTATCCTCCGACATATGGGCCTGACCTGCTGCACTTTAAAATTTCTACCTGGAAATGTCTTACAATTTAAAATCTGGTTCCTGAAGCCGTTATTTTTCCCGAGGGCATGCAGCTTTACTGTATGGTTAATGATGATGGCGTCCTCTTGGGTAAAATATTCCGGAGGTAAAATAGTCCCCAATTCGGATCTCCGGGCAGGGACTACTCAAGAGGACGTCGTTATCATGAGAAAGAAAACTGGCGTTCTACATTTTTGTTATTATTATTATTAGTATCATGTAATAGTTCAGTCATCGGCGCACTTGCCAGCGAAAAGCAAAGGTCCCTCTCCTGTCGCGGTCCGGCACACAATTTTAATCTGTCAGAAAA
The DNA here is from genome assembly GCF_023897955.1 of Schistocerca gregaria. Classification (NCBI taxonomy): domain Eukaryota; kingdom Metazoa; phylum Arthropoda; class Insecta; order Orthoptera; family Acrididae; genus Schistocerca; species Schistocerca gregaria. The sequence continues at coordinate 1,081,240,181 of NC_064920.1, read as the reverse complement.
TTTCATATCTGAACATTTTTAATGTGTGTGGCACAAACCACGACATCGCGATTTTATTAGATTTGTGTTTGTGTTGTTGGTAATGACTGAAAGAGGGTGAGACCAAGTGGTGGCGCATAAAGTACTCATCCCGAATAACATTACTGCCACACAAGGACTGAAATAAAAGATCGCAAAGCAGAACGCTACAACCTAATCGCGTCGTCTCCAAGCAGTAGACAACAGAAATTTTTATAGCTGGCTAGCAAATAACACAGTTCTACAAAATTTGAAAAATTCAGTCGAATGGTGAATAGAATATCCTTGTGTGTTTGAATTAACAGAACCCGAGAATGACGCTTAAATTTAGCGATAAGCAGTGTTGAGCTTATAGTATGTATCGAACGCAAGTTACAAGAAAAGATAAAAGATGTGAAACTCTTTAAGAGCACTTGTTTATGGCGTCCCTGTGGTACTATATGGTAGCGGCGTCCGCTTTTACTGTCCAGCAATAATCATTTAAAATGGTAGCTCTCCATTTACCTTTGTACTTTTGTGCGATCAGTTAAAATTCATACAGAAAGTGCTCCGAATGTTCGTCGTTCATATCAGTACAGTCTGGTGGGAATGCAACTTACATCTACATACGCTATTGGCCATTAAAATTACTACACCACGAAGATGACGTGCTACAGACGCGACATTTAACCGACAGTAAGAAAATGCTGTGATATGCAAATGATTAGCTTTTCAGGGCATTCACACAAGGCGACACCTACAACGTGCTGACATGAGGAAAGTTTCCAACCGATTTCTCATACACAAACAGCAGTTGACTGGCGTTGCCTGGAGAAACGTTGTTGTAATGCCTCGTGTAAGGAGGAAAAATGTGTACCATCACGTTTCCGACTTTGATAAATGTTGGATTGTAGCCTATCGCGATTGCGGTTTATCGTATCGCGACATTGCTGCTCGCGTTGGTCGAGATCCAATGATTGTAATCGATGGGTTCAGGAGGGTAATACGGAACGCCGTGCTGCATCCCAACGTCCTCGTATCACTAGCAGTCGAGATGACAGGCATGTTATCCGCATGGCTGTAACGGATCGTGTAGCCACGTCTCGATCCCTGAGTCTACAGATTGGGACGTTTGCAAGACAACAACCATCTGCACGAACAGTTCGACGACGTTTGCAGCAGCATGGCCTATCAGCTCTAAGACCATGGCTGCGGTTACCCTTGACGCTGCACCACAGACAGAAGCGCCTGCGATGGTTTCCTCAACGACGAACCTGGGTGCACGAACAGCAAAACGTCATTTTTTCGGATGAATCCAGGTTCTGTTTACAGCATCATGATGGTGAACTGTGGTATCGTGTTGAAGCTGCATGAGCAGCTGTGCTTGTACACGCCATCCAAGCTCTGTTTGACTCAATTCCCAGGGGTATCAAGGCCGTTATTACGGCCAGAGGTGGTTGTTCTGGCTACTGATTTCTCAGGATCTATGCACCCAAATTGCGTGAAAATGTAATCACATGTCAGTTCTAATATAATATATTTGTCCAATGAATACCCGTTTATCATCTGCATTTCTTCTTGTTGTAGAATACACTACTGGCCATTAAAATTGCTACATCTATATCCATCATTTAAAGCCGGTACTTGAAGCCTCATTTAGTCCTGAAAATGAAGTGTCAACAGCCTATTTAGCACGTTACTTCTTAGCCACATGTGTTTTGTAGCAATTTAGACACGGAAATAGCATGGGGGCACTTGAGGTAAGAATTCAGTCATGTTTTAGGCTCAGTATTGAAGTAACTAAGTGTGTGTGTGTCGGGGGGGGGGAGGGGGGGGGGACATAAAAATTGCATATTTGTGTTTTTGACGTATTTTTGCAAACATTGGAAAAAATTGTGGCACTCGACAAGGATCAGGTGTTTCATGGTAGAACAACTTAGATGTGGAAATACTTAAGGGTCCACTGTGCCTTAAACCAAATGTAGTGCTGATATCAAGCTATGGATGTTCGCAAGTGCTGCTTAACCTGTTAGTTCACGCCACAAACATTGCACGTTATGTGTGTTTTATAACATGCTAGGGGACTACTACATAGCAGTTTGACCATACAATGCCACCCCATTGACAAGATTTATTGTTAATCGCGATCGAGTACGCCAATGGAAAGTAACCGAGTTGTAATTAGTCTCGAGAGGTTAAATGTTGAAAGCATGCAAAGTTTCTGACACACTAGAAAATCACCGATCGTCCGTCTTCATCACTGTAGCTGATACACACCCCTACAGTTAAGAAAGGACTGAGAGAATGACCTGGTGGCAGGTGGGTACCCATATGTCATTACAAAACAGCAGAGTATGGACACTTACAGCTGCAGATCGTTAATGGATAAAGAAGCTGCTACTAGCAGTATGCCGTTAGACAAAACATTAGTAGATGAGTAACAATAATGTTTCGATGCATAATCATAACATCACAAAGTGTTTGAAATATACGATCGGCATATTCTTCTTGAAGGTTGTTGTCTGTTACTACATGCCTGGAAATGGAAAAAAGAACACATTGACACCGGTGTGTCAGACCCACCATACTTGCACCGGTCAGTGCGAGAGGGCTGTACAAGTAATGATCACACGCACGGCACAGCCGACACACCAGGAACCGAGGTGTTGGCCGTCGAATGGCGCTAGCTGCGCAACATTTGTGCACCGCCGCCGTCAGTGTCAGCCAGTTTGCCGTGGCATACGGGGCTCCATCGCAGTCTTTAACACTGGTAGCATGCCGCGACAGCGTGGACGTGAACCGTATGTGCAGTTGACGGACTTTGAGCGAGGGCGTATAGTGGGCATGCGGGAGGCCGGGTGGACGTACCGCCGAATTGCTCAACACGTGGGGCGTGAGGTCTCCACAGTACATCGATGTTGTCGCCAGTGGTCGGCGGAAGGTGCACGTGCCCGTCGACCTGGGACCGGACCGCAGCGACGCACGGATGCACGCCAAGACCGTAGGATCCTACGCAGTGCCGTAGGGGACCGCACCGCCACTTCCCAGCAAATTAGGGACACTGTTGCTCCTGGGGTATTGGCCAGGACCATTCGTAACCGTCTCCATGAAGCTGGGCTACGGTCCCACACACCGTTAGGCCGTCTTCCGCTCACGCCCAAACATCGTGCAGCCCGCCTCCAGTGGTGTCGCGACAGGCGTGAATGGAGGGACGAATGGAGACGTGTCGTCTTCAGCGATGAGAGTCGCTTCTGCCTTGGTGCCAATGATGGTCGTATGCGTGTTTGGCGCCGTGCAGGTGAGCGCCACAATGAGGACTGCATACGACCGAGGCACACAGGGCCAACACCCGGCATCATGGTGTGGGGAGCGATCTCCTACACTGGCCGTACACCTCTGGTGATCGTCGAGGGGACACTGAATAGTGCGCGGTACATCCAAACCGTCATAGAACCCATCGTTCTACCATTCCTAGACCGGCAAGGGAACTTGCTGTTCCAATAGGACAATGCACGTCCGCATGTATCCCGTGCCACCCAACGTACTCTAGAAGGTGTAAGTCAACTACCCTGGCCAGCAAGATCTCCGGATCTGTCCCCCATTGAGCATGTTTGGGACTGGATGAAGCGTCGTCTCACGCGGTCTGCACGTCCAGCACGAACGCTGGTCCAACTGAGGCGCCAGGTGGAAATGGCATGGCAAGCCGTTCCACAGGACTACATCCAGCATCTCTATGATCGTCTCCATGGGAGAATAGCAGCCTGCATTGCTGCGAAAGGTGGATATACACTGTACTAGTGCCGACATTGTGCATGCTCTGTTGCCTGTGTCTATGTGCCTGTGGTTCTGTCAGTGTGATCATGTGATGTATCTGACCCCAGGAATGTGTCAATAAAGTTTCCTCTTCCTGGGACAATGAATTCACGGTGTTCTTATTTCAATTTCCAGGAGTGTATATACTGTTTTTATGCTTTAATAAGTGTGACTATGTCACACTGAAGCATACAGCGACCCAAAATTTAAAATTTTCGGAATTTAAAACAGTATTGACATCAATTTTTTTTCTTTATTTCATGACCCACCGTATCGATGTGTGCAGAAAAGACAAAAAGATGGTGCAAACTGTTCAATGAGAGCATTACGATGGCTTGCAATAGTATTGGTAACGGCGTTGACGTACATGAACCGAGAAGTAGCTAAAACCTTCCAAAACTAGTAAACAACATACAACAACCTTACAGCCAACACAGATACCGCCAAAATGTGTAAAAACATAAAGAAGATGAGCTGGCATATTAAACTTTTAAATACTCTTTTACCACAGACCTAATTACATTGTTCCAGCTTCATTTTCATTACATTATTAACTCAAGTTACAATCGCTTATGTTGATTTTTGATATCCCTATCGCTATTGCACCAACACTCTGCTGTTAACTGTGCGAGCACGAAGGGGCTAGTGACCAAATGCGTTCAGTTGTTCGCGCTGCAGCTGCTGGCACAGTCCGCTGACACTCACACTGGGGTGACTACTGTTTTATCACAGTTTGATTACGGTTTTGCATCTTTTGATGGTGCCTGTCTTGGATACAGGATTTTATTACTAGAGGTTTGTTGCATATTAGCTGCTTTCAGATTACTTACGTTACCGGTATTACTGATATCGTTGCCTGCTACCGTAATGCTCTCTTCGATAAGTTTTGCCCATTCTAATTGTCTTTTTTAAACAAATCTGATGACGATGTTGTAACATTACTGTTGGGAATGTGAGTATATATAATTAGTTAAAGCTGCTAAATAGTAATGTCCACTTTGAAATCACGAAGAATAGTCTCACCAAAAACAAATAATAAAGAAGGATCTTCCAAGTACATAACATGGTGTACTTGTATTGAATATTTAGACTGAAAGTAATAAGAATGAAAATGTCAATAAAGTTCTTGAGTGATGTAAACTCGGCGGTAGAATTAATACTTAGCTTTTAGAGCTTCATACCTGCTTTGCTGCTGACATCCCGTTGTTTAATGTGTTGCTGTAAGCAATTGTAGCAGTCTTGCCACATCGTGGGAATCATCAATAAAGTTCAGCAGTTGCAATGAATTCTTTTATTACTGCGTAGGTGGTGTGCAGCAATGAACAACTGCCGTTACAAACTGAATACACCTGACTCTGAAAATTTGGCTACAATCTGCGTAATGACAACGCTGTTGCACGTTTATTTATACTTTCTGTAACAATCAGTAGTATTGTTTAATACACAAATTTACAAAAGAGCAACAGAAAATAAGCATACAGGGAGAAACTGCGGAGAGCATAATGTAGGTACATTATTTCCTGATGAGTACGTCTTGGTAATTTGTGAAATAAACAGTTTAAAAGCGTGACACAAGATAATGTACGGAAATTAGCAATACATATTACTTTTGATTACTTTATAAGCAAAATATAAGTTGCGTCGTTTTCCTAACATAAAATGGAGTTACAAAATGAATATGCTTTCATTTAAGAATAGCCACATAGCTCAAAATTATCGCTGGGACTGAAAGATGTATATGTTTACATTTGTGATGAAGGACTGCTTACTTTCTCTTTAGTTACAAACGTTGCTGTAAGTGTTTTACATTGTTGCAAGCTTTGATGAAATAACACATACAATGCTAATAGACTGTGAGGCAAATATAAATTCTAGTGACACTGGTAGTCATTAAAGAATTTAGCTAATTAGTGGCTTCAATGTTAACAAAGAATATTTCCACCAATTACAGAGTCTAGATATTAAGTATACTTCAATCTTTTGCAGTCATTCGCTTTCTATTTGGCTTCTAACCAGAACTGCCTTATTAACTGTTGTGTAATTCACATAGTAATTAGTATCAAATTGCAATACTCGAATGTTTTATATGCGTAGCTGAGGCTTAAATGGTTCTTCGGAGTGTGTCCTGAAACAACGGTATAGATCGAAACAGATGACAAAACAAAGAAAGAAATTTGCTATCAAAGATTGTTTAGAATACTATGAAATTGTAGAATTAACTGTTACAGATATTTAACCAAATATGGATGAATGGCACGCTAATAGAAGATTGGACAACTCAAGTAGCGGTACCCATACTGAAACCACGTAAGGATGAAGAGCAGGCCAAATCATATAGACCTATTTCTCTTTCTTCCTGTATTGGCAAATCTTTAGAAAGCCTCGTAAAAAAATTGTTTGGAATGTTGGTTGGAATCAAATCAGACCCTGTCATCGAGTCAGTATGGGTTTAGAAAAGGCAAGGGAACAACAGATAATTTAAATATCCTAACCTCAGAGATCTAAGACACAACAAAAAGAAAAGAGAATGTAACAGCTATATTCCTGGATATAGTGGGAGCGTATGATAATGTTCTTGTACCTGTGTTGCTACGGAAGTTGGAAACCATTGGAATCCCGCCACAACTGATTGATGGAGTCAGCACTTTCCTCGCTGAAAGACACATGTGGGTTCGGTTCCAAAACAAATTAATTGGACCATGTCGTCTTACAACAGGTCTTCCACAAGGAGCTATCCTCAGCCCTCTACTCTTTGCACTGCATACTAACGAGCTGGCGAAGATTATCCATTTTCCAGTTAAAATCCTCCAGTATGCAAATGATATCTATTCGTCTGTGTCAACCAAAGGAATTGATCAGGCTGTGTGTGAGCTACCAAAGGCGTTGGGCACACTGGATCAAACAGTATGTAGCTGTGGGTTACAGATTTCGGTAGAAAAATCGGTACTTGTTCCTTTCACGAACCAAACTATGCCAGGCTGCTTGAATAGTGTAAGACTTTTTGGTCATAAAATACAACTAAAATCCCAGGCGAGGTTTCTTGGTGTTCTCTTCGATTGCAGAATGAGTTGGTTACCTCTAACCGTCGTCAATACGTGTGAAAAAGCATTGAACCTTATCAGATCAGTGACAAGAGTGTGGTGGGGGGCTCACCCCAACACTCTCTACCGCACGTTGATACGTTCCCATATAGACTACGGATGCACGGTCTATCACTCTGCTGCTAACAAGTACCTAGCCCTACTGCATAAACTGCAGTACAGAAGCTTACGCATCTGCCTCGGAGCTATGCATTCTTCTCCAACCAACGCCCTTCTCCTGGAAGCATCAGAAATGCCTCTACATATTCGCAGAACAATGATGTGCAATCGTTATAACTTACAGCGGATGGCAGATACTGAACATCCACTGTTAAAAAAAGTGTGAAACGCTCTCTCAAATTGGGAATAACAGAAATGTCAGGAAACAGCAGATTTATATCTATAAGCGGTACGAAGACTGGAAATATCTCCGAAAGAAAGTTTATCGAAGTGAGGTTCTTCCGATATTCCTATATGACTATCACAGCTCTTATCACGATATGTCTGTAACATACGTCGACTGTTCCAGCAAAGGAAAAGGATATGGGCAGTTTTCACCTACATTGCATCTGGCAGACAAGTAGGCAGCATATCTTAAACTATATACAGATGGCTCAAAAATGGGGACGGAAAATCATGTGCTTTCTTCTGTCCAGAATCTGCAGAAGAAAGGAAGTTTCAGCTACCAGGTGGTGCTTTCATATTTCTTGCTGAAACTTTCGCTATTATAGAGGCAATCAAATATGCATGATCTCTCAAAATAACCAAGGCAGTAATAGTCACTGACTCTCAAAGCGTTCTCAAACCCATTAGTTACAGGAATTGGTACAAAAGAACTAGTAAATACACCCTCGACCTACTGAATCATTATCACAAAGGTAAGAAGACTGGCCAAATTATAGAGTTTGTATGGGTCAAATCACATTCCGGCGTTCTATACAATGACAAAGCGGATCAACTAGCGAGAAATGCGATTAACAGTGGAAGACCGATGGACATTAAACTCCCATACACAGAATACCCCCTAAAAGTAAAACAACAAGCGATTCTCTCATGGCAGGAAGAATGGAATGAAAGCCAACAAACAAGAGGTAAAAGCTATGCACGTATACAGACATTGATACCAAGACAGACATGGTTTGCGAAAACTCAAACATTCAAGGAAAATTATAACGTCCATTGTGAGAATGCGTCTCAATCATGGATCTTTCCCTGCCCACTTACATAGAATCGGCGTATCGGAAATACCTTACTGTCAATGTGAAGAGGAAACAATTGGTGATGTAAATCACGTCTTATTTCAGTGTAGATGCTATGAGAAGGCAGAGTCAACTTTTGAAAGGAGCTCTTAAGACTTGGTCACTGCCAGCCGCTTTGCACGATCCCAATTCTCGGAGACACAACCAGGAGTACATACGATGCCATATCCCGATTTCTAGCGAAAGAAGACATAAAAGAATCTAAAATTAACTGAACTTAACTAAAGAACTTAATCAAAAAATAAATTTTTAGCAGTCAACTGTGTTTTGTAATCTGATTACAATAATTTTGATCTGAAAACATATGAATGTACGCCCTAAACAGTAGTATGACGGAGAAAAAATGTTACCTTGTTATGTGTGTCAGTACATTTATTTGGGATGGCTAAAACGTTTGTATGCTAGAAGCCAATAAAAAATTAACATCTTTGCCTTTTATGAATGTTATGAAATTGTAGAATTAACCTCTTTGCCTTTTAAAAGGACACGGCAAAAGAAAATAGATTGCTGTAGTTCGGACGATTACGCCTTGCATTATGTGACGCTGCCGAAGACAAGTAGAGAAAGCTGCGATGGACGCCCACCGCCTGGTCTGTGGCGGAAGCTGTGACGCGGCGCGGGAAGACAAACGCTGTAAATCACGCAGGAAGGACACCGCTACGCTCCTGCCCTGAGGCTAGTGGCTGCCTCAAGGCTGACCTCGGCGACGAAGTTCCGAGAGAGAGGCTCGTGAGTGACGCTGGATTGGGAGGGGAACCGAGCCACGGAAGCTGCCTGCGGTCGCCCACCTGAGGGGACCACACTGACGCGACGCCTCCGCCACAGTGCCAAGAAATCTGCCGCTGTCAACCCTTGCTGGGTACGGGACTCGAAACTACTGAGCGCTGACCACGTTCTACAACATACCGCCCTGAGTGAACGTGTAGTGAATGAAGGGAAATACAGAAGCGTCCGATTCCACCCGTCTGTTTTGACCCATGACGTCACAAATATGGCGGAAACGACCATACACTACGACTCCAATATGGCGTAATTACGTAAACATGGTCACAAACACAAAAATACATTGAAAAACCGAGACACACACGTTCTACAAAAAAACCTAATGAAACTAACAGGACAAGCGTAGGAAATTGGGGGTTTTTGGGTGGGGACAAAGTAAATATAAACATATTTAGACACACACCACCATACCAAACCACACCAACGACGAAAAAAACCGACAACATAAAACTCTCCAAATTCCACAACACACAATATCCTCTGGAATCGGACACTTCCCTTGCACTATATAGCTCAACAGCAGCTCCCGATGCCACAAATTGCAATCGAACACATCCCTTGATCTATATAGCTCAACGTCAGCTCCTGATCCCACAAATAACACTTCCCTTGACCTGTATAGCTCAACAGCAGCTCCCGATCCCACAAATTGGAATCGAACACATCCCTTGACCTGTATAGCTCAACAGAAACTCCCGATACCGGAACACCCACAGCCACAACCACACATTGGAATCGAACACTTCCCTTGACCTATATAGGTAACAGAAACGACGCATACCAAATCATAAAACCCAAAACTACAACCACATCCACAATCATCACTAGCTCAAAAACACAACAAACCATCAAAATTGGAATCAAACACTTCTCTTGACCTATTATCCTTACGACATCTCTACATACAGCTGTCCCTGGTTCGAGATGCCGAAACTTTAGTGTGCAGAGTATTGATAAAGTCAAGGCTGTAATGTGCAAAACCATTGCTGCTACAGAGAGAGTTGTTCGCCAGTACAGCCTCAAGCAACATTTAAATGTGTAGTTAGTCATATGTCCGTGGATCATTTGCATGATAAATCATAACAATGTGTAACAAGTCATTTTCCATTCAAATAACAAATTCATGTGTGAATATGGCTTCACACTGACCATTTTTTTTAAATATACAGATGTTTGTTACTAGTCCCTAACCACCTTTTTTATGCATTACAATAATAGAAATATTTCTACAGAATAGGAGTTGTCAAAGAAAAAGTTTTTCACTTTGTTTCCAAATTTTAATTTGCTGTCTGTCAGAAATTTTACATTACTGGTCAAGTGATCAAAAATTTTGCTTCTAGCATTGTGCACCCCTTTCTGTGTAAAAGACAGCTTTAATGTGGAGTAACGAATGTTTTGTTTTCTTCTGGTATTGTAATTATGTGCATCATTGTTTCTTTCTAAATGCAGTTGAGGAAATAAATATAGTGTCAAGCATTAGTCAAAATACTTAACTCATTAAACAGATGTCTACAAAATCAATGTGGGCGTGTCATAGCTAGACTGTTGTTAATAAGACTGCTGAGGCAATGACAGTGTGGTGAGGGCTAGCGAGGATAACACCCTCGGGCGCCAAGGTGAATAGTGAATGCAGGCCTGCAGCCATAATGTTTGAGAAACTTGTGGAAGGTTCTGGAAAGGTTTTTGTCATAATGAAGACCTTGAGTAATATCAGGGGAAAGCAGCTCTGCTTGAGAAACGCATCCAGAAACCCCTGAAAAATCAGCATAAACCGATTAATGCACAGCACCAAGGCAGTTGCAGTCAGTACCTTGGTGGGAACAGTCACTATAAGTGACACCTCACTGTTGATGCAGTAAAACCAAGAAGTCTGCATACGTTCAGAGAGTGCATGTACATCTACATACAAACTCTGCAAAAACAGTGCATGGTAATAGAGTGAGGGTAAACTGACTGTTCATAAGCCTCTGTGTGCAACCTAATTTCTCTCGTCTTATCCTCGTGGTCCTTACACGAAATGTATGTTGGCAGCTGTAGAATCATTCTGCATTTGGCCTCAAATGCCAGTTCTCCTAAATTTTCACAATAGCTCATCGCGAAAAGAGCACATTCCTTCTTCCAGGGGTTCCCATTTGAGTTCATGAAGTATCTCCATAATACCTGTGTGCTGATCAAACCTGCCAGCAACAAATGTAGCAGCACACCTCTCAACTGCTTCAATGTGCTCCTTTAATCCAATCTGTGGCGACTCCAGACACTTGGGCAGAACTCAAGAATGGGTCACATTGGAGTTCTACACACCATCTTCTTTACAGATGAGAAACTCTTTCCCAAAGCACTGGCCTTCCCTATTACCAGCCTGATAAGCTCATTCCATTTCATATCGGTTTGCAAAGTTACGTGTGAACATTTAATCGATGTGACTGTCTCAGGCAGCACACTACTCATGCTGTGTTCAAATGTGACAGGATTGATATTCCTACTCATTTGCATTGACTCAAATTTTTGTACATTTAGAGCAATCTGCCATTCATCACACCAACTAGAAATTGCATCCAAGTTATTTTGTATCCTCCTACAGTCACTCAACGACAACAGCATCTTGTGCACCACAGCATCATTGGCAAACAGCTGTAAGTTGCTTATCATGTCCATCAGGTCATTTATGAATATAGAGAATAAGAATGGTCCAATCACAGTTTCCTGGGGATCTTCTGATAATGCCCTTGTCTGTCATGAACACTTGACGCCAAAGACAATGTACTGGTTTCTATTACTTAGGAAGACTTTGTGCGACTCACATGCTCGGTAACCTAATCCATATGCTCGGACTTTGTCAACAATCTGCAGTGGGGCCCGTTTTGAAAATTGTCCTGAAATCTAGGTGTATAGAATCTGCCTCTTGCCCTTCATCCATTGTTCATAGGATGTCATATGACAAAAGGGCAAGCAGAGTTTTGCACAAGCAATGCTTTCTAAATCCACGCTGGTTTGTGGACAGAATTTCTTCTGTCTCAAGGAAATTTATTATATTCAAACTCAGAATGTGTTAAAGAATTCTGGAGCAAAGCAGTATGAAGGATATTGGTCTGTAATTACGTGGGTCTCTTCTTTTACCTGTCTTGTACACAGGTGTCACCTGCATTTTTTTCTGTCTATGGGAATTTGCACTGAGAAAGAGATTCATGATAAATGCAAGCTAAGTAAGAGCCAATGCCAATCCCAGAAAAACAAAATTCGGATCACGTCCAGACCTGGTGACTTGTTTGTTTTCTACTCTTTCAGTTTCTTCTCTGTGTCGGGGATGCCTGAACAACCAGTGAGTATCCAGCAACAGTTATCATCTTGAGTTTTATGCCTGTTAAGAAACAGCAACATCTGTAGAGTTTGCCTCTAGTAGTAACAACAAGTAAATAATTGATATTTTCTGTGTGTCAGAATATGAAGGGCAACAAGTGTCTCGCACTTGTGTCCTATTGTAAATGATTGCGTACACTGAGAACAAGTAATATTTGATATTTTATGTGTGTCAGTATACAGTAAAGAAGTGCTGCCTGGCACTTGTCTCCCATTAAGTTTAAAGAACTTGACTGTGTATTGTTGGAATGAGTTGCAAGCAGAGTGCTTCTCTCTGATATTGAGTGGTAGAACTCAGGAATTGTAGAGTTGCTGGGGAGGACTTACATATAGAGTGGTAGGGTGTACTCATTGATTTACAAAGGTATAAAGCCCCTGTAAGACACCTGTCCAAATAAGGTTAAACTGTTAGGAAATAATTGTTCTTAAATGGTATCCCTAAGTCTTTGCACCCTTATTCATTTCCTACAAATCAACAATTTCTCTGTTCCATTTCAAAATCATCTGGAGACTTTGTCCCTCTCACTCTACTGAAAGTAACTAACCAGGCTCCTCAAATGCTGCATTAGCTACTAACACTATTCTGTTAAACACAGGACACAAATTTATAGTTACCTTATGCTCATTTTTCAAAAAACTCATGACACTGAACTGCATTATCTGAATTTTATTAGTACTACCAGTTTCGCCCATAAGCAATCATGTCGAATGAAAATAACTTAAAACATTACATTTGTCATGAATACTGATTTTTGTATCAAATTTTGGCTTATGGCCAAAACATTTCATTTGTCACTAATGCTGATTTCTGTACCAGTTGATAGCTTACAGCTAAAACAGGTAGTATTAATAAAATCCAGTTTACACAGTTCAGTGTGATGAGTTTTTGGACAGTGTTAAGAGTTTTTTGAAATGTATATTTACTGCTGAAATTATCTGGAGACTTTGTCCCACTCGCTCTGTTAAAAGTAACTAAGCAGGCTCCTTAAATACTGCATTAGCCACTAACACTATTCTGTTAGACATAGGACACAAATTTATAGCTACCTTATGCACATTTTTCAAAAAACTCATGACACTGAACTGCATTATCTGAATTTTATTAGTACTACCAGTTTCGCCCATAAGCAATCATGTCGAATGAAAATAACTTAAAACATCACATTTGTCATGAATATTGATTTTTGTATCAGATGATGGCTTACGGCCAAAACATTTCATTTGCCATTGGTACTGATTTTTGTACCAGATAGTGGCTTACAGCCAAAACTGGTAATACTAATAAAATCCAGTTAACATAGTTCAGGGTCATGAGGTTTTTTGGACAGAGTAAAGAGTTTTTTGAAATGTATATTGACTGCTGAAATTTGCCTGAAAAAGAACTATGAAAATTTGTCCAGCACTTATGGACATTTGTTACTCTGTAGACAGTTTTGAAAATCTTGGATATGTTTACTGCTGGCAATTTTGTCATTACTGCATATGCTTTGGCAAGTTTCACTTTTTCAGTATTTCCACTACCTACCTTCTTACATACCTTCTCAACAGTACTTACATTATTTTTACCTAATTGCAACTTCTTTACTTCCCTGGCAATTTCATGTCTTACCTTTGTTTTCAACAAACTCACTAACTTTGTTAGTCATTTCATTTACCACTGGCACTCATGTCATTTCAAGTTCATGTGCATTACATGCAGTTAACTGAAAATCATTTTCACTACTGTTAATTACAAAGATCCTACATTCTTTTCCAAACTGGAACTCAGTCACAATCACATCTACTTTGTCAACAGTTTCAGTTACCGCCTGTACACATTCTGTTTCATCATCATCAAAGTTACTAGCTTTTGCATTAAAACTTCCTTCAACTTGATAACCTTTCACAGTACAATCAACTTTCTACATAATTTCATTTATTATCTGAATAAACTCTATATCAACATTATTACATTATTAAATACATCAACATATGCATTGACAGTTTCTTTAATTATCCCCACATTCTCTGTCATCATGATCTGCCTGCTCTGTCTTAGAAATTGGTTCACTACTGTCATTATCAGAACAAGCTTGAATGACTACTGACTTGGTTTGGCCAGGATTAGCAATAACTGCTTCCATTTCCTTATAACATTTACATTCAGTCTCCTTACCATTAATACCAAAACAGTATAAGCAGAATCAACTGCAAAAATGCCTTCCTCATTAACATTTTGCCTTTAATTTCAATGTGATTTTCATAAAACTATTCTTTTTGTCCAAATTTGTAAAGTCTTGTTTAAAAGTACTTCTGTTCATGTCCATTTTTTAACTTTAAACTGTCTTATTTTAAGTGCATCTAGCTGAGTAAGTTACTATTTACATATTTTATTATTGCTACCAACCAATCATTGCTGCAACCCATATTTAACATTCCTTGTCCTAAATCACTTTCTAACTGTGCTTTAGGTTTGACCCCGCTTCACTTCACTTACACTTATTACTTCTGCTTACACCACAATATTCAGTAGGTAAAGCTCTCGTCATCTCATAAACAACTTGACTGTCAGCCACTTTGTCATGTAAGTTTAAATCTGTCTCCACTTAAATCTACTGTCTTCACATAATTTGCTTGTAAACAAAACTATCCCCACTGACTTCAAAATTATGTTCATCATCAACATCTGATACACTACCTTCAACTTCATTATTACTTGTTTTTTCAGCTTCAATAAACGCTTGAGAATGCAAAATCTTCACCATTCTTGCTCTGAGTTGGTCACTATTGTAGTCAATAATTCTTATATTTTCCCAAGGTTACCTGTTGCTGTGCATCTGGTTGCTCATTGGCTGTGTAGTGCCGGTCTGTCATTGGCTGTGTAGTGCCATGACCCAGTCTTTTGTCAGAAAATTATTAATCTTTTAAAAAAAATAAGGAAAAGGAGCATGGAAGTGTCAGAGAGCATTGCATTAACAGCCGCAAGCCAGTAGCTGCAAGTGTGGGTTGCAATAACAGACACGACAGTGGACTATGCCGGGAGGATAGCAGATCCCAGCAGTAAACAGCACTGACAGCCATAACAGTGCAGCAAGTGGGGCGGTTTCACCACACCAAGTCAAGTCTCTTGTTATGGCAACATGACTAGGCACTAGGTTTTAATGAAACAAATGGGCGCTGGAGGCATATAAATAAGACTGGATTTTAGGGCATGGTTCACTCATCTTCACCAGAAGTCAGCAGTACCACCACAATGCCAGAGCGAAGCTGGACAGCGAGATGACTGAGCTCTGCCAGCAGCATCCACAGGCTCGAGAACAGGCTGTCTCTGCCGTCTACACAAAGTCCTTCACAGGACTTCTTGTCTCCGCCCAGCCAATCTGCTGCCTGCACCTACTGACTCTAATGTTGAGTTTCTAGTGCAACTTGGCATCACACCACCAGTTACCAGTTGACTGCTGTCGGAGGGCAGCGATTTTTAGCCTGCACACAGCTGCCTTCACATTCTGTCACAGTGATATGACGGAGGGCGAGAGGCTGCTAAGCTTACATGATGCCGGGAGAAGTAACGCAAATTTCGCCACTGTGGACACAAGCAGAGCTGACAGGACCACCTCCCAAATGGGTACCATCACAGCTCAACTCAATGTGCCGCTGACATTAATGCCTATGGACTACAGAGGCTGCTGGTCTTAGTAACGCGAGGCAACAGCTCAGCAGGACCAGACAGGAGATGCCACCCATTCAT
This sequence comes from Schistocerca gregaria, assembly GCF_023897955.1. NCBI lineage: Eukaryota > Metazoa > Arthropoda > Insecta > Orthoptera > Acrididae > Schistocerca > Schistocerca gregaria. The sequence goes on along the minus strand of NC_064920.1, from coordinate 1,081,224,165 downwards.
CGGCTTAAGTCAGGGTCAGCGAGGATGCTTGCCTCACTACATCATGTATCAAAATCAGTAAAGTTCCTTGCAACTGCTAACAGTGTTTTCCCTGGACCCCATGGCCTATCACCACCACTCAGCCATCCCCCATCATACCCAGCATGTTAGAGTCTCTGGCATCCACTTACTGACTGCACCAGTATGTCACCTGCATCCATGAATATCCTGAACCGATTATGGTTTGGCACCTTCCCAGTATTATCGCATGTTGTCAACGCTGTATGTTAATTATGACCTCTCCATTGGTTCACTTTTAAAGTTTCAAGTTTTTGGGCACCTTGATGCCACATCACTATATTTTCACTGTCACTTTGCTCCTTTATAAGTCCTTTCCACTGTGTCATCTCCACAAAGTATTCTTCACCACAGGGGCACCAACTGTATTGTGACTTACCTACAATTCATTGACAGCCTTCAGTACCTTCTCTGTGAATATCTGTCATCTCTCAGCTAGCTGTAATCTCATTTAAAACTAATTTTGAAACGATGTACACAATGCAGCATCAGTAATTATGTCACAATTCCACTTTTATTAAAATATATATTTACTTGATGGGCAGCTTGGTAAAATGCCTCATATTGAATGACGATCATGCACTTAATTACAAACTATTTGGACAGTGGAACTCTTTTGTATTATTCATTAGTGAGCAGGTTATTAGTCAACAGCATGTATAATGTAGCTGTGCACTGCTTACTTAACTGTATATGTGAAGCCAGTGACTTGTGCACTCACTACGATTGACACCAGAACATTGTCAGTGGTTTTTGTGTATTGTAGTGTTATTCATCGAAATATAAATTTGTGTAAAATGGTTATTTGTTACCTACAGATGCACAAACAGAAGCAGAAAATGTGCTGTTACTTTCTACAGGTAGATGTTTTAGATAAAATGTTACTTTTATTTTAAATATGGACTATTCATTTTGATGTTTTGACTTACTGACTTCTGTGTGTACAGTGTGTAGGTTCATAAAGGACAGTGTACAAAATAGCTTGTGGATCACGGCACTGTGATGAAGTACAGCACACCAGTCAAATACAGCACATGGAGCTTAGTTTGATTGAACTTTGCTGGCCAGGGTGGCCGAGCGGTTCTAGGCGCTACAGTCTGGAACTGCGCGACCACTACGGTTGCAGGTTCAAATCCTGCCTCGGGTATGGATGTGTGTGATGTCCTTAGGTTAGTTAGGTTTAAGTAGTTCTAAGTTCTAGAGGACTGATGACCTCAGAAATTGATTGAACTTCAACATCAGGGCCTTGAAGTTTTTCATCATTTCTTTCATACTTTCAGAATGTAAGTTGCAGTAGTTTTTTTACAGATGATTGTGATACTTCAGTGTTTGATCTGCCAGTACTTATTTATTTGATGACTTTTGATGTTAAACTTGTTTTCCTTTCCTGTGGGCAGCTGGTGTCACGGCAGTTGTCCATGCGTTGTACATTTCACTTAAATTTTTACATTTGAGATAATCCTGCAGGTGAATACTGTGACAGGGCAACAAATTATTAATTTAAAATTTATTATTCTGTTAGCCAAGTGTGTTTTTCAGTTCAAGAAAATAAGGGTAACACAATTACTATGTCATTGCTATGCATTCTTCAGCCTTAAAGACCAAAATAACAAAAATTTCTTACGAAAGGTAGAAATTACAATTATGAATATCTTTTTAAACATTAATGATATGAATATAATAGAGGGAAACATTCCACGTGGGAAAAATATATCTAAAAACAAAACAAAGATGATGTGACTTACCAAAGGTAAGCGCTGGCAGGTCTATAGACACACAAACAAACACAAACATACACACAAAATTGAAGCTTTCGCAACCAATGGTTGCTTCATCAGGAAAGAGGGAAGGAAAGGGAAAGACGAAAGGATGTGGGTTTTAAGGAAGAGGGTAAGGAGTCATTCCAATCCCGGGAGCGGAAAGACTTACCTTAGGGGGAAAAAAGGACAGGTATACACTCGCGCACACACACACATATCCATCCACACATACACAGACACAAGCAGTCGGTATAGTTTCCCATGACTTCCCTCATTCTTTCTTGAACAGATGTCCAGCTTCAGTGTACTTCAAATCGTTGGGAAAGCATCCCTGCTGAAAAGGTTGGTTGAATATTTTAGTTAGGGGAGGTGCTATTATGTCACACACTGTTTTAATAACTTTAGTGGGTATCCCATCCCACCCATCAGAGTTTTTATTTTTCAATGATAGTACAACATTTTCCACATCCTTTATTGCAACTTTTTTAAAATCTGAGAGAGACTTAGCTTCTTGGTGGTGTACAAAGGGATTTACTGTTCTCTGATACTCTGCTACATCAACATCTGACTTTGCCACATTCATGAAGAATTCATTTAAACACTCATATATTTGAGCTTGGTTTACAATAAAGTTATTATATATTTAAATCCCTGATATTTCATTACTACTAACTTTAACACTTAACTTTTATTTGACAACAGATTGTAATATCTCTTTATATTCTACTAATTATCCCTGCATAATTCTATGAGTGAATTACGTTTCCTACTTGACCATCTATATACTTGCAAAATCGATGCACAAAGTAGTACAGTACTATTACTATTCTACGAGCGCATAATTACTCTTTGTAATATTCTCTCTGGTGTGTTGAGAGGACTTTTAGGACCTTCTCTGCACCAAATAGTCACACTGAATAATTGTAATTTTGGTATTAAGATTACTGGAAGAAAGAGATTGAAAGTATATTGTATGCTACTCAAGAAAATATATACTGAGCATTTACATCAAAGGTGTGTAAGGAATTTCATTATATATGTATTCTCTAATTGGAAATTTGCACAGAGTTGAAACTTATCACGGTTTGAACTGACAAGAAAATTGATTTTGTGTGTGTGTGTGTGTGTGTACTATTTTTACAAATATAAACTTATGTACATTTGTACTATATAAACTGTTTATATTCATCACATTAATTTGTGTTGTCTCATCTCATAACACCTGATTTGTCCATTTGTCCAATAGTCCAATATTAATTTGTATTTGTGTACCATACAGAAACAATCACACACATCAATAAAACAATTCCTGTGACAACTTATGTAAACTTAATGATTGTGTATTCCAATGTATGTTCATTGCTGTTTATTTCTGTTGTATTTTTGTCACTTTAATCTTTTATTTACTATGTGGTAATGTATGAAAGTACCATGTTTTGAATCTCTGATTCTGATGTGGATCCTTAAGTCTTAGCAGTGAAATACTGATATTGTACAGTGGACAAATTTGTATACAGAATAGGTTGAAATGACTGAACAGCATAAAACGTCCTTGTATCTATTTGGTACATGAAGAAAAGTGAGAGACCCGTGTAGGTATCTTTAGAATAGTGAATGCTGGTTAGTCATGGCTAGGGAACTGGCTGAATTTTAAGGGATTTTTTTTTTCTCAGCATATCCTAAACATAAGATTCTTGTGATTTTACACACAATTAGTCTACAATGCCACAGAAGCAAAACTAACACAGTGATCTCTATCTAAACCAAATGTCAAGCTCCAGATGCCAAAATATAAAAAGTAAATTTATTTATTTAGCGTTTGGCAAGTACAAATCACGTTTATAGAGAAATGAGCTGCTACAATAACTTTATAACTTTGACACTAAAAACAAGACATAAAGAATTAAATACAGTTATGTCATGAACAACATATATATAATTACACATTAACATTTAGGTTTTTAATATATTGAACTGCACTTCGAGTCACAACCAGGAAGTCCATTGTTTGACCTGGGCAGGCTCTCAGAGGGCACTCTGCAATGATGTGCCAGATCGTCTGCTTCTCAGTGCCACAGTCGCACTTTGGGGATGGTGCTCTTCCCCATTTGTGTAGAGAGTCCGCACATCGACCGTGGCCCGTCCTGATCCTGTTGAGGATGGTCCAGGTTTTATGTGGTAAGCCAAAGCCTGGAGGTCTGTTCGACGGTTTCAGTAAGGTGTTTACCTGTGGTGGTGCTGATTCTTCCCATTCCACTTTCCAGCGTTTTTCAAGACAGAAACCCTTTTCCTCCAGATCTTTGGCCCTTATAAGAGGTGGATATCTAGAGTGCAATCTATCTCTGTCAATGCCATGGCTCAAAGCGTGAATCAGAAGTTGAGGGTTGTATTGTATTTTTTAAATTCTCTGAGAAGCGCATGTTCTCTTCATAACTGAGGTGGCGGTATGTGGCTCAGTACAGGTAGCCAGTGAATGGGGGTTGATTTTATTGTACCTGAAATAATCCTCATACACTCCTGGAAATGGAAAAAAGAACACATAGACACCGGTGTGTCAGACCCACCATACTTGCTCCGGACTTTGCGAGAGGGCTGTACAAGCAATGATCACACGCACGACACAGCGGACACACCAGGAACCGCGGTGTTGGCCGTCGAATGGCGCTAGCTGCGCAGTATTTGTGCACCACCGCCGCGAGTGTCAGCCAGTTTGCCGTGGCATACGGAGCTCCATCGCACTCTTTAACACTGGTAGCATGCCGCGACAGCGTGGACGTGAACCATATGTGCAATTGACGGACTTTGAGTGAGGGCGTATAGTGGGCATGCGGGAGGCCGGGTGGACGTACCGCCGAATTGCTCAACACGTGGGGCGTGAGGTCTCCACAGTACATCGATGTTGTCGCCAGTGGTCGGCGGAAGGTGCACGTGCCCGTTGACCTGGGACTGGACCGCATTGACGCACGATTGCACCCAAGACCGTAGGATCCTACGCAGTGCCGTAGGGGACCGCACCGCCACTTCCCAGCAAATTAGGGACACTGTTGCTCCTGGGGTATCAGCGAGGACCATTCGCAACCGTCTCCATGAAGCTGGGCTACAGTCCCGCACACCGTTAGGCCGTCTTCCGCTCACGCCCCAACATCGTGCAGCCCGCCTCCAGTGGTGTCGCGACAGGTGTGAATGGAGGGACGAATGGAGATGTGTCGTCTTAAGCGATGAGAGTTGCTTCTGGCTTGGTGCCAATGATGGTCGTATGCGTGTTTGGTGCCGTGCAGGTGAGCGCCACAATCAGGACTGCATACGACCAAGGCACACAGGGCCAACACCTGGCATCATGGTGTGGGGAGCGATCTCCTACACTGGCCATACACCTCTGGTGATCGTCGAGGGGACACTGAATAGTGCACGGTACGTCCAAATCGTCATCGAACCCATCGTTCTACCATTCCTAGACCGGCAAGGGAACTTGCTGTTCCAACAGGACAATGCACGTCCGCATGTATCCCGTGCCACCCAACGTGCTCTAGAAGGTGTAAGTCAACTACCCTGGCCAGCAAGATCTCCGGATCTGTCCCCCATTGAGCATGTTTGGGACTGGATGAAGCATCGTCTCACGCGGTCTGCAAGTCCAGCACGAACGCTGGTCCAACTGAGGCGCCAGGTGGAAATGGCAGCATGGCAAGCCGTTCCACAGGACTACATCCAGCATCTCTACAAACGTCTCCATGGGAGAACAGCAGCCTGCATTGCTGCGAAAGGTGGATATACACTGTACTAGTGCCGACATTGTGCATGCTCTGTTGCCTGTGTCTATGTGCCTGTGGTTCTGTCAGTGTGATCATGTGATGTATCTGACCCCAGGAATGTGTCAATAAAGTTTGCCCTTCCTGGGACAATGAATTCACGGTGTTCTTATTTCAATTTCCAGGAGTGTAGTTTGGTTCAGTACTGTGTCCACCATCTTGGTGTGAGTGCTCTTTAGCCAAACAGGGGAACAGCACTCTGCTGCAGAATAGACAAGTCCCAAAGCAGAGCATCGCAAGGTAGAGGCGGAGGAGCCCCAGCTGGTACCCCATAGTTTCTGAATGATATTGTTCCTAGTATGGATTTTTGCAGCAGTGTTGATGAGGTGTTGTTTGTAGCTCAGGGTTCTATCTAATGTCACTCCCAGGTATTTTGGATTTTTATTATAAGGCAGAATATTTTTATCAAAATATATCTTAAGGCGTCTGTTAGCCAATTTATTATTCAGGTGGAAACACATAGCCTCAGTTTTAGTTGGACTGGGTTGCAGTCTCCATTCATGAAAGTACGTTACCAGCAAGGACAAGTCGCTTGTCAGGACAGTCTCAGTATGCTCCATATCTCAATGTTGTGTAGCTATGGCCCAGTCATCTGCATATCCAAACTTTTCAGATTTAGTATTAGGCATATCGGCTATATAAATGCTGAAAAGTAGCGGTGCCAGAATTGATCCTTGGGGCAAGCCATTATTGAGCTTCATTGTTTTGCTCCTATAATTTCCAAGTATCACCTGGAATGGTCTGTTGCAGAGCATCTCATTGCTAAGATTAGCCATTTTCAAACATGGCACGATGCGGAGTAGTTTGTAAATCAGGCCTTGCCTCCACACAGTATCATAAGCCGCTGTCAAGTCTATAAATACCACGGATGTTTTTTCTTGTCTTTGGAAGCCTGCCTCGATGTAGGAAGTTAGTGAGAGGACTTGATCTGTGCAGCTCCTGTTTGGCCGGAAGCCTGCTTGTTCCACAGGGATACACTTTAGGATATCTGGACTTATTCTGTTACGTATAAGTCTCTCCAGGAGTTTGAAGATCGTGCTAAGAAGGGCAATTGGGTGGTAGCTGTTTGGTTGGTCATTCGGTTTACGTGGTTTCAATATCGCTATGATTTTTGCTTTCTTAAGGGTATTTGGTATTCTTCCAGTTTCCATCATGCTGGAGAAGAACTGTGCAAGCCATAATTTTGCAAATTTATCGCAGTGAATCAGAAACTCTGGATGAATTCCATCGAAACCTGGGGCTTTCTGTGGCTTGATGTCTCTGAGAGCCAGTGTTATCTCTTCGATTGAGAAGGGCTGCGAGTGTAGTGAATTGTTTCCTACTAAAGATTTCAACTTTTTAAGTTCCTTTTTAACTTTTATGGTATGAGCTCAATCCCCTGGAGCTCTAGAGGTTTTACTGATGTGCGCCGCAACTGTGTTTGGAGAAATAGAGCTGGTTGGTCGTTGGTTCCTGCTACTGCCACCAATCTTCCGAAGTAGCGACCATGTCTTTCTGCTTGATTTTGTGAAGTCCATTTCCTCAACAGTCTCTATCCATTTAGTGTGCCTGGCAGCGTCCAGACTGTGCAATAAGTCATCTGCAACCTCCCTATCCACATGCTCTAGGAACTGTTTATAGAGGCACTCACTCTCTTCGTTCCACCCCGGCACGTATTCTTTTCTAAATCCCTTGGGAATGCTGTTCTTAGCTGAGCTGATGACTGCTCCTACAAATCTTTTGTAATTTTTATAAGTTGGAGGTATCCATCCAAGGCGTTTATCAAGTTTTTCTGAGAAAGTAGCCCAGTCCGCTTTCCCAAAGTTCCATCTGGGCTGAGGATACGAGGAAATTAGGGGATGGTAAGGCCTATTTCTATGAGCACTGGACAATGTTGGCAGTGAGGGAAGTCCTCAAGTATTCTGCGGGAGGCTGGTATATGTTTGTTATTAGTGTCAGCCGTAACAAAGCATAGATCAGGGTGGGTTTCAGTTCCCCATGCAGCTGACTTAAATGTACTTTGGTCTTTGGCATCAAAGATTAGCTGTGTATTGCAATCTTCAGCCCATTTCACCAAGTCTTCACCATTCTGGTCAGATGTGCGGTATTTCCACAGTTTGTGGTGGCTGTTGAAGTCACCCACATATATTGCCGGTTGAGGCAGGGGTTGTAGAACTTGTGGAGGCCACGAGTGGCTTGGAGGTTTGTAGATGTTGTTTACTGTTAGTTCACCTACTTTTACAGTAACTTCGTGGATATCACATGTGGTAGATGTAGAAATAAGGACTGCATTATGTATGTCCTTTCTAACGTACATTACTGTACCATAATTCCTGTGATGTGTAGCACCTATCAGGTCATGGCCCGTTATTTTACCTCTTGATCTTAGCTGCTCATCGTTTTCTGTATGGGTCTTCTGGATTGCAACTATGCCAATGTTGTACAATGTTAACATTTTATGCATGTATTGGCATTTGGCTTTACTTATGCCTTCAATATTAAGTTGGCAGACTCGTACAATCGGTCCGAGCTGTCTAATCAAGTTGCCCTCAGAAGGACACTCAGCATTCCGTTTTCTGTGAGTCATCGTGATGTGATTATGACCAGGAGATCATTTACCGATTGTCTGGTTGCCAGTATGGTGCTAGTTCATTTAGCGTTACCCAGGGTGCAGATGTAGTTTTCAACTACAGACGCGAACTAGCTTTACACTCCTGGAAAGTAAAAGGACTACACTACAAGTGGCACTTGGCTGAAATCAGTCAATTAACTGGGCCAACTAGAAACCAAATTATCACCTTTTGACCTAACATTAACCTTGGGCAGTGCCACAGACGAGTCTGTCACCAAAACTACATTGACCAATTTCAGTCAAACACCAGCTGTAGTGTTCATATTTCAGCAACTCATTCTAAATGTGCCAGAAAATCTTGTCTCTTATGCAAAAGAAAATTTCTGGTTCTGTTCCCACATGAGCTTATTACACCACATGTTCCAGTTTTCTGGAGAAGAAAAACATGAACTGTTTCAAGACTAGTGCAAGAAGCGACGAAAATTCTCTTTTTATCATTTCAAAAATCTCGTATGATCCAGGCTGATCATAAAAACGGTTCTTCATTATTTAACATATTGTTGATTCATATACCAGGTGTAGAAGTATGGAATTTCCCTATAGACAGTGCTAGCCATCTTCTTACTGTAATGGCTGATGATGAATGTCAACAGACAGTAACCCAAGTTCCATACATCAATATCTGTTTCAAACCCATAAACATGTTGAGTTTTTTACCTACGGATTATGATTTGTGGACAACACTGGTTTTCTGTTATCATTTGAAGAAAACTGCTGCAGAGTCACACTGAATGCTTGTCGAAGCTTTCGGTGAACATGCTCTTGGGAAAACAGTGTTTCAAGTGGTTCAAAAAATTCAAAAGTGGCGATTTTGATGTGAGAAATGACGAGTGTGGGAATCCACCAAAAAAGTTTGAAGACAACAAATTGCACGCCTTATTGGATGAAGATGATACTCAAACTCAACAGAAACTCATGGAACAGTTGAATGTGATGCAGAAAGCCGTTACTCTGTGGTTGAAAGCTAGGGGAAAGGTGCAGAAAGTGGACAAATGGGTTCCACATGAACTGAATGAAAGACAGCAAGCAAATTGAAAGACCAGTTGTGAAATGCTGCTTACTAGATATAAAAGAAAGTCGTTTCTCCATGAAATAGTGATAGGTGATGAAATATGGATTTTAAGAATCCTAAGTATCATAAATCATGAGTGAATCCAGGCAAAACACCGACACCCACTGCAAGACTAAATCACTTTGGAAAGAGGACAATGTTCTGGTGTTTGGTGGGATCAGAAGGGTATCATCTATTATTAGCTGCTAAACCCCAACAGCAATTGATTGATTTAAATTGAGCATTACATTAAAAATGATGGGAATGTGGAAAAAAGCAACACAGTCATATTGTCCCATGATAACGCCCCATCGCACACAGCAAAACAGGCCAGGGAAAGATTGAGGCATTCAGTTGGGAAATATTAGGGCATGTAGCTTATTCTCCAGACTTGGTTCCGTCCGATTGCCATCTATTTACATCACTGAGATATGCTCGTGCAAAACAATGCTTCAGTTAATATGAAAATGGCTAGCTGACTCGTTCGCTCCAAAATAAGAGCTGTTGTGTGTGGTCTTTATTTATTTATTTATTTATTTATTTATTTTCATGGCATTCATAGCCTGCCAGAGAGGTGGGAGAACTGTATAAATAGCAATGGAGATTCTTTTGGATAAAATATTGTTTATTAGTTTCAAACAACAGACGTATAATTATTACAACCAAATTTTGCTTTCATACCTCTACACCTGTTACTCTGTTGTTATGCAAAAGAACATGGACTGCAGCAGAAACCAATAAATTAGGTGCTATATTAGCCAAATCTGCAAATACATGTACTTAAGTAAAATTAAGACTTGCAAACAATGCAGACAGTTCTTGAATAAGGTTTATGTTTTTTTCTTCTTTGAATTCTAAGCTTTTTTCTCTTTGGTCTCATGATTATTTTGACAATTTTTCAAACAGCACCAGGATTTGTGGGCTCTTGCCCTATCAACATGTCAGGTTGCGATTTATTATTCTATTGAATCTTCAATAATCGACTTTGGGATCCTTATGCGGTGCCATAGTTCAAGGTTAACTGTTCCTGTATACTACAGATGACATGTAATTGATCTCAGTTCTTTTAGTTTTACGAGTAATTTCCATTGGATGTTGGGGTTGTTTGGGGGAGGAGACCAGACAACGAGGTTATCGGTCTCATTGGATTAGGGAAGGGCGGGGAAGGAAGTTGGCCGTGCCCTTTCAAAGGAACCATCCCGGTATTTGCCTGGAGAGATTTAGGGAAATCATGGAAAACCTAATTCAGGATGTCCGGATGCGGGATTGAACAATTGTTCTCCCGAATGTGAATCCAGCATGCTAGCCACTGTACCACCTCGCTCGGTTGTAATTTCCATGTCACACAGGGTGGCCATATTAAGTTCCTTGTGTATGTCCAGAATGTTGAGTCTAGTGTGGTGTCTTAAGAAAAGAATGAGTCTTAAACACCAGTTCTGTATGACCTGAAACATTTTAACATTGGAATTACATCATTTACTCAGATATGCCATAATACTCATAAATATTATGTATGGACATAGCAAGTACTTAATTAAGTATTAGCTGATATTAAAATATGCAAGGAGGGGGGGGGGGCACCTACATATCCATCTACAAAACATAGTACACTTTTACTTACTCAGTATCTGAAGTGATGCATTTACACTAGCATTATAATGTCATAGAGACATGTGATTTATTTTGATAGCACAGATATATGAGCAATGTAACATTGGATTTAGGGAACAGTGCTCTTAGTGCCTGTGAGTTTCCTCTAGGATGTACACAGTATAGATACAAAGCACACAAAATATATCTGTGGCACTAAATTTTCTGTTACCATTTGCAGCTACAAAACTGTGACAGAGATTGTAAAATTTGAAGGTTATGTCAAAGAAGAAAGCCCAAACTGGAAGTTGTGATTCAACCCACCTACTTTGACTTGTGACATCATCAAGATGGTGGACACCCTTGTTTCAAGCAGATACAATATGGTGACCATGAAAACACACAATACATCTTTGAACAAAAATAATAATATGTGAAATATTTAACTCCAGCTATAGAATGAAACTGTAAGGACAACCACAGGAAGTTTTGGACAGGGCTTTTGGACAGGTACAAACTAAATATATGACAATAAGAACAACAACATTCTCTAACAAATAGCAAACACACAAAATTCTCAATGTACAACACAACTAAACAATGCAAGAATAAAAGCCACTAGTATTATACATTTTGATTTGCCTATATGGCCCAAGAAAAGACCACAATGCTGGTAACCCACACAACTTGAAAACTCCATAGCACAAATTTCACTTCACCTACAAAGCTCAAACAAAGCCCTCCATACCATGAATCCACACACGACTCAGAAACCAAGTACTGCAAATTTTACTTGATGTATACTGAGCCACATGTACACTCATATCAATTCCAGCTGATAGTTGTGCCTCTTTGGTTTCATTCCTTAGTGATGAATTTCCTGGTGTCATGCTACTGGACAGTCTCCCAGCTGCTACAAGCAATTTTAAAGGCACACACTGTTCTCTGTGGAGGCATGTCTTGTTGCAGTTCTGCACACTAAGAGCTCTTGTTCACTGAGGATGGAGGAGGAGGAGGTCACTGCATTGTGGATGGTGGCTGTTTACCATGTGGAGTGTGCTGACACCATTTGAAGGTTCATTGCTTCTCTCTGACTCTGCAGCTCCAGGTTCTGTCTTCTGGAACAGCCAGCTCATATTTCTGGACACTAGGTGTATAGATGTGGTCCTATCAGCATTCCTTATGTCTCCGGGGTCCGGTTTAGAAATAAATGGTGAGAACCTTGTTTGCATGTAATTATGTGTTCAATGGAATTTGCACAGATCCCTATTTTGCTGATCCCTGCTAAATGAGATCTGTTTTGGGTTCAAGTCTATAATGTTGTGTATCTTTTAACAGTGGCCATTATTTCAGCCAAATTTTAACAGTGGACCTTTATCCTTGATAATCAAAACATGTCAGATTTATTTTTGAGACAGTTGCAAATCAGGTCATATTTTGACTGGCATTTTTACACGATAAAGTACAGACATTGTTTTTTTTTTTAATTTGTACCTGTGCTTTATGTGGAACGCTTGGGGGTTCAAACCTTGTAATATCTTTCAGTGCTGTTGTATTGGTTCTTTTGAATTATTTTTGGATATTCATTCTGGACAACCAGGTGCTGAAATGTTTTAAAATATTTGTATGCCTAAGTGTCTGTTTTGGTGGGCTAAAGAGCCACAGAGGACAAGCATCCATATGTGAACTGTAACATGTATCTATTATATGATTTCGATGTGTACGCCACGTATGTTTTAGAGGCTGAGCTGAATCAAGCAATTGTTTGATATGTGGCCTAAGCTCAAGCCAGTAACCTTGCCATGATTAATTTAATTTCAACTCCATTTTAGCTACACTGTGAATCTATTAATCAAAGCACTTACTTTTGCCTCATAGTGATTTAATCATTAACTCTTTTTGCAGCTTAATAACTTTTGTTGTTTTAATCAAATTAAAAAATTGCTTAAGTCAAATATTTTTGGAATTTAAAAGTTTTATAAATTTGAATGGTGGATTGTCTTTTAAATGTACATTTTCTTAAATGTTCCTGATATTGAAAATAATAATAATAATAATAAAAGTATGAAAAGTTTGAGACTTGTATGGCCAATGCCTTACAATTCCTGGATGCAAGCTCCCTACCATTTAAGTGGTAGCAGAGTATGTTCTGGTAGTGTGTAGACAAAGTGTAGTGCTTGTTCTGTTTGTTGCAGGTCCTGTAAGATGGTGTTTGCCACTGACATGAGAGTTGTACTTGATGTGTCATATTTGACATGAAACCAACTACAGTATGAGCTGGCAATATATGGTCTAGCTATAGCAGGCAACATAAATGAGTTGCATTAGACTACCATCTCTGCATAATGATTGACAACATTGGTGAGGTAGGTGCAACCTGTGCAGTGTGTGGTACTTCACTTTCAGTGGTGTAGGTGGATACTGAGGTGCTGCAGGGCATGTCCCCTCCATTTTTGCAGATTTTTAGGATTCAAGCACATTTAAATCACTCATGTAACGATGTTCTTGATTTGTGGGTAGTGAATACAGACCCCAAGCAAGTCCCTGTCATTGAAGAACTTTGTGATAAAATCATTCACTTGCAGCTCAGTACCAGTTTACTGCAATGACAAGCTACCACTGTGGAGGATGAGTTATCAATGTGAAAGTAGAGGACCTATTGTTGATCAACACAAGGTTGGAGCCAGCACTTAGACACATTTGCTATAACAGTGAGATCATCCAGATAATTTCCACAAGCTAGCATGTGCTGCTTCTGTTGTCCCAGATAGCTTTGGAAAACTGTAGGGATCAAGTCAATGCCAAAGGGCATGTTAATAACAACAACATTCTGAGATTCCTAATCTAAGTGCAACCCGAGATAAGCATTGACAAGGTCAATCTTTGAGTAATATTCCCCACCAGCAAATCTGGTAATGAGGTCTTCCATCAGAGTAATTGGGTATGTTTTGACCAGTGAATGAGCATTGATGGTATCCTCAAAATCACCACATAATAAGAGATAACCATTAGGCCACTGTGCTTGCATGGCGAGAATGCCACCATCTCTCTATGTGAGTACTGAGGCCAGTACCATTACATGCGTCCGATATATAGGCAGCCACCCAGTGAGAGCTGTCTGCAAAAGAGTAAACCAAACTAAGACAGGCAAAAGAAATGTGACAGGTAGACTGCGGACAAGACAATAAATGAGGATTGGGGCAAACAAACTAGAGGACAATGAGGTGCTACCCAAAGCCATCACCACAACGATGGGAACAAGGCCAAGAGCAGCAGAGAGACGAATTAAAGATGCGACCAGAGACAGTAACTGGGTGATAAGCAAGGTAGTTATCAAACAGTCATATTACAGTGAAGAAATATCTTAAAGTGTCAAGCATGAACACTTAACTGACGGGCTGTGCACTGGGTGACTGCCTATATATCAGCCACATGGAATGGTACTGGCTGTAGTACTCACGTGGAGAGATGGTGAAACTCTCACTGTGTGAGCACAATGCAGCGCGGCCACACTGCTCTCTAATCACTATCTAAGTCCATCTCCTCTGGTGTGCATTCAACCTCCGTGCTGTCAGATTCCAGAAATGGAATAAAACATCTCATGGTCACACTGTTTCATCTGCAGTCAAAGAGTAAGACAGAGGTGTTTGTCACACATTCGAGTCACAGATGAGGAAAATGTCTGAGCAATCCCCCAGAGAGTCTACCCTAACTCACTAAGGACCTGTAAAAACACATCTATTAACAAAGAGAGCCCGGCTGAACTTTGTCATGGACTGTATCCACAGAAGACATCTCCAGGTGACTACTACTCCAAATCTGATGTAGCCAGGTCACACCAGTCTGGTCACAATTGTTGAGCCTGGCCAGGCTGGATACCAATGTTGGCTGATGAGATGCTGGGATACTGCATGTTGACTATCTATGCTGAGGGCACAGGGCTCACCCTGCACCAAAACTGTGTCCACAATATACTGACAATGGGAACTCCCACTGCAGCAGTGAGCACAGAACCTACCTCATCCCCCCTCCCCACAAGTGCGGCAAATGTCACATCTACCACCATCTTTGGCTCTACCACCAATGGTGCTACCAGCACCAATGCATCCTGCTACCACCATCAGTGCGTCCACCATCACATATACTGCTGGCCCAGGAAGATATTGTAACACCCCCCTGCCTTGTAGTAATGGTGAAACCATTATATTGACTGCATTTGGTTCAAAACAATTATGAAGCATTGTGCAATGTTAGTCTCTTCAAGCAAGCAAATGTCACATTTTATAAAATTACACTTAACATATATATCCAGTAGTTCAGAAAATTTGTTGTTTGTATTGATTCACTACAATAAAAAAAGATTTAAGTTATTTGTATTGAAGTTGGATGGCATTCTATTTGCAACTTGTGAGTGTACAATCTTTAAGTAAAATCTTGTACACCTCAAATAACTTCATTTTCTCATTTCATTAACTTTTTAACTGCATTTTCACAAAAACTTTTAGACCTAAGAAGATGACAATATAATCTGTTATATTTATAATTACTTGGCATAAGAATAAGCTAACCACCACATGTGGATAGTGTATAATCAGCAAGGCACTTTCACCAGGCAAAGGCTCAATTGAACATAAGATTGGGACTGGATTATACAAGTTTGATACATGAGTATCATAGGTTTGTAACAAACAGATTCTATTTATGATTCAATGGTGTGTGATGCATACTGCTATAAGACATAAATAAACATAATTATACAGTGTGGTTTACACAAGCAGGAAGAGTAGGATGAGGGGATTCCTGGTCTACTGAAAAAGATATAATTTTAAAAATTCTATAAACCAAAAAGCTCATATGGTTTGATGGAATTTCAAACAGAATTCTGGAGAGCTGTCCTAATTTATTAAGTAATGTCCTTAATACATTAATATCAAGGAATGAACAAATATGCTTGAAGTTCTCTGAGGGTATAGATACTGTGATAAGAAATAGCTCAGTTGGTAGTTCAGTTGAAAAGGAGTAGGCACTCTCTAAAAAGGACAATCATGAAAGCTGGAAAGAAAATAATACAAAGAAGGTAACTGCGAAGAAACCACAGGTAACTGAAGACATAACTCAGCTGATTGATGAAAGAAGGAAGCACAAAAAATGTTCAGGGAAATTCAGGATTACTGAAATACAAGTTACTTAGGAACGAAATAATAGGAAGTGCAGGGGGCTAAGGTGAAATGGCTGCATGAAAAGTGAGAAGAAAGTAATTTATGGAATGCATCACTGGCACAAGACTTAATAATTATCATCCAGTTTACTTTTTTGAGTCATCTGTCTTCTGACTGGTGTGATGCAACCCACCACAAATTCCTCTCTTGTGTCAGTCTTCACACCTCAGCATAGCACTTGCAACCTACATCCACAATTATTTTCTAGATGTTCCAGCCTCTGTCTTCCCCTATAGTTCATCCCCTCTACAATTTCCTCTAATACCATGGAAGTTATTCCCTCATGTCTTAACACATGTCCTGTCATTCCATCCCTTCTTCGTGTAACTCTTTTCCATATATTCCTTTCCTTGCTGATTCTGCAGAACCTCTTTATTCCTTACCTTATCAGTCCAGCTAATTTTTAACATTCTTTTGTAGCACCACATCTCAAATGCTTTGATTCTTTTCTGTTCCAGTTTCCCACAGTCCATGTTTAACTACCATACAATGCTGTGCTCCAAGAGTACATTCTCAGAAATATCTTTCTCAAATTAAGGTCTATGTTTGATACTATTAGACTTCCCTCAGCCAGAATGCCCTTTTTATCAGTGTTAGTCTGCTTTTGATGTCCTCCTTCCTCTGTCCGTCATTGGTTATTTTGCTGCCTAGGCAGCACAATTTCTTAACTTCATCTGCTTCATGTTCCCCTATTCTGATATTAAGTTTCTTGCTGTTTTCATTTCTGCTATTTCTCATTACTTTCATCTTTCTTGAATTTGCTCTCAATCTGTATCCTGTATCCATTAGACTATTCATTCCATTCAACAGATCCTGTAATTCTTCTTCACTTTCACTGAAGATAGCAATGTCAGCATTGAGTCTTTTCATCGATATCCTTTTGCACTGAATTTTACTCCTGCACTTGAATCTTCCTTTTATTCTGTCACTACTTCTTCAATGTATAGATTGAACAGTAGGGGCAAAAGGCTACATCCCATCTGTTTAATCCGAGTGCTTTGTTCTTGATCTCCCATTCTTATTGTTCCCTCTTGATTCTTGTACTCATTATACATTATAAGTCTTTCCCTATAGCTGAACCCCCCCCCCACTTTTCTCAGAATTTCAAGCAACTTGTATCATTTTACATAGTTGAACCCTTTTTCCAAAACAAGTCCTATGAATATGTCTTGTTTTTTCTTAAGTCTTGCTTCCATTATCAGCCACAATATCAGATCAGATATGATTCTAAGTTGAAGTGGTGTGAACACACAAAGGTACTTGCAAACAGAATGTCATCAGCTTGTTATGCCCTTAGAATTTTATCATCAATGTGTAACAGGCAGTGTCTTTTAGTTACGTATTATTCATATGTACACTCTGTTCTTAGCTATGGCATTCCTGTTTTGGAGAACAAACGCACAAAATATGAACACAGTTTTCAAACTCTAGAAAAGAACCATAAGAATAATAACTAAAAATACTAGTTGAGCCCATTGTAAAGATCTGTTCAAAACACTGAGGATTTTAACTGATCCATGTGAATCCATTTACCAGTCAGAATAAAGCTATACAATAAATTACCAAAAGTGATAAAAGAAATTGCATACACTTATTTAAAAAGGCAGCTAAAAAGAACCTGTTATGCAATACATTTTATACATTGAAGGATTACTTAAATAAAACAGAGTAGGGGTTTAATAAAAAATGTTATACAAATAAATAATAATTATTATTATAAAACATCCAACATTCCACATAACACCTTCACATTATGTTTTCTCGCTTCTTTCTTCCTTCCTAGAAATACTTATCTCCAAGCTATGCATAGCACAATACTAACACCTCTTTCTCTTTCTGAGCTCAACATCTCACTCATTATAGAGTGATGCTGACTCAGTTTTTCAGGATAGCAAATGGGAAGTTGTGGTACAGAAAATGGCCCAGAAATCACCAGTGTGTGTGTGTGTGTGTGTGTGTGTGTGTGTGTGTGTGTGTGTGTGCGTGTGTGTGTAGTGAGTGAAGTGTTATGAAACAATGTGTGTGCGTGGCGTTGATAGGTCATATCGACCATAGACAACATTAATCTTTGGTACTCAGGTCACTCATCCGAGCCATCATGTTAATTCAGTCTTTTCTTATATCTTGTACTGTGTGTACGTGTATGATAATTGTAAAAATATATGTATGTGCAGATATTAGTGGGGACAGTTTATTCCCTATACCACTATGCATATCCCGTTTCTCATACTGGTGACCCCGAAGTTTCTACGTCTTCTGCGACTTCCATGCCTGGTGTTGTAAATCAACAGGTTATGCACACACCCCTATGACCACCTCAGCCAATGCTTTGTTCGTTGATTTGGAAGCCCAACTATGACCGCCGGGCCCCTTTAATTCTTCACCAATGGCCAGCTCTCCATTACTCCATAGTGATTCGCGATCTCCAACCATGTTAACCTCAAACTTTGTTGTTCTACAAAGGTCAAGTGCTACACTGTTAACTCAAACAATGGACTTGGGTTTCGTGTTGCCGGATTATGCTTGCCAACATGTGAAGTGTGAAGTGGATAATATTCAGAACTGTGTACCTACTGATCAATTGTATAATGTTCAAAGTGATCTACATTCGCACACATACTTTGACTCTCAATGGGTCGCAATGACAGTTACTGTCGTGCTGTGTGCAATGCTGCCATTTGTGCAAAACGCACTCGGCCACTACGACCTGTTCCAGTTTTGCCTCATTCGCAGACTAATGATGGACATTTTCGTGCACAAAATTCTCCTTGCTCACTCCCCAGACCTGTTGCTCAACTTTTTGACCACGTGGGTTTGAGTTCATATTTTGGTGTTTCACCTTCCAGGCGCAATTTACCACACCACAGTGATCTTCCGCAAGTTCCACCAGTAATTTATAGTCCTACCCCACACACATACACACACACACACACACACACACACTCGCAGGGGGCCCTGGTTCTGACAGCTCAGCCACTCACCTCTTCCACAGATCCGCCTGTGTCTGCTGCGCCGGCCTTCCACTTTATTTCCAAGCTGGGCAAATTCAAATCTGTACCTGTAACCTATTGTCTAGTTTACAAGAACCCTACAGGTATTGTGCAACCGCTCATTTCCTCGGTACCGACCATGCCAGCCACAGCGTGTTTTCATGACATGTCAAGGACAATGCAACCCGCCATTGCCATGGTCATTCTTGCCAGTAACTCACTCACACCTACTGTGCTGGCCTGCTGTACAGTCTCTCCTGCCACGGACCAGCCGGTTTTCCAAGGGGCACCAAAGCCGCCTTTGTCCCCTCCTCCAGATCGTATGCCGAAGCTGCCACCTTTATACGAAGACAACCCTGTATCACGGTTTGCCCTTGTTGAGCATCTTATCGAGTTGCATCACGTGTCCAGTGACAACTCTAAATCCCTGTGCCACATCACGCATCTCCATGATCACTCAGACTTAATTTGCGATCACTCCTCTCACCACCACCTCCACTGAAGTATGAGTTCATGAAGAAAATGATCATGGAACGACTCGCCTGCTCACCACAATAATTAATTATCAAGACCTTGTATGAGGAGCACCTGGGGGACCGAACACCATCACAACTTTGGTGCCCCCTTCGGTTACTTGTGAGTGAGCATACCATGCCAGGCGTCACTCTGTGGGCTGTGTGGTCTGCCAAGTTGCCTACCGACCTACAGATCCAACTGCTACTGCACTCCTTCAAGTCAATCGGCTCTCATCTCCACATCACAGACCAACTATATTCATTGCAACGACAGCACCAACCATGTCACCACTAACTGCTAGTTGGCACAACTGCTCCTGCTTACAGGCCGTCTGCTGGCAGAGGCAGGGCTCGCTCTGCCTCCGCGCCTTCTACATCACCTGGCAGTATCTGCTCACTCTCTCCACTGTCTGAGCACTCCAGGACTGCCCACGCACCATACGTGTTGGTGTACATGCCAGAACACATCAACAAGGACAAGCCTCCTCCGCTGCCGCAGTCACCACCACCACTGCATCCGGCTCATCCATACTGCTGCTACCACAAGATTTTAGGCGATAATGCCAAGATGTGCCAATTACCTTGCCAGCACCCAAACCCTGACCGCCGGACCTAAAAGATGCCGAGTCCTGTGGGAAACCTCTCAGGCATCCTCATACATTGCACTCTGTCGAGTAGTGTGCCCGGACGAGCGGTCGTTTGTATATGACTGACATTTTGACATGGCTTGTTTTCCTAGTCGACACTGGTGCTGACATGTCTGTCATACCTACATCGATGGCTCCCCCCATCTTTTCACCAACGAAGTCACTTCTACTAGCTGTCAATGCATCAACGTTACAAACCTCAGGCTCTGTCAAAGTTATGGTGCACCTATCTCCTTCTCTGTGTTTTCCGTGGACTTTCTACATTGCCGACATTGATGAACCAATTCTCGGTATGGAGCTTTTGTCCCATTACAAACTCCCACCGAATGGAGTTCAGGGATCAGCGCTACACCATCCCACTAACACTCAGATAATGTGTTCCCGACTTACGTGATATGTGAGTTGGTATGTGAGTGCTCTGCCGTCATAGGCGACATTGTTACCTGAGTCACTAACCTACTGTCAGAATATGACTCAGCGGCACAACTCCGCCGGGAAAACGATGAGCTGAAACAATGAATATCACAGCTCGCTGTGGCTCGTACCACAATGCTGAAACTGCAGTCCACAGTCCCACCAGCTAATTGTGTTTCTCAAGTAGACACAAACTTGGACACTCAACAGGTTAGTCCAAAAACATTAATTGCATGTGACGATTTGTGTCTGGTAGACTCCGCATCCCCAATGCACTCGCCACATTCACTGCCATATGTGTCAGACAGTGCTTCTAATAACAGCCGCGTGCACTATATGACCTCGCCCACCACGTGGGCAGCCGCCCAGCGTGTTGATAAACATTTCCCCTCTCTCATGAATCAACCACATGACTCGGCAACAATCGCTGCTCCACATGCGAGACCAACGCCACTCTCGCCCTTTCCGGGCACCAAGTGCGAGGTCGACGGCAGACAGTCGCCGTCCATTCCAACCCGTTCCCCCTTCGTGTGCAGCCGTCCTGTCCAAACAAGCACAAACCACGCTCATGTACTAGACATGTGACTTTCAGCTCCCTTTTCCCACTTGCCCTAATGGCTATGCCTCGTATCGCCCTGTTGTTGTTGTTGTGGTCTTCAGTACTGAGACTGGTTTCATGCACCTCTCCATACTACTCTATCCTGTGCAAGCTGCTTCATCGCCCAGTACGTACTGCAGCCTACATCCTTCTGAATCTGCTTAGTGTATTCATCTCTAGGGCTCCCTCTATGATTTTTACCCTCCATGCTGCCCTCCAATGGTAAATTGGTGATCCCTTGATGTCTCAGAACATGTCCTACCAACCGATCCCTTCTTCTAGTCAAGTTGTGCCACAAACTCCTCTTCTTCCCAATCCTATTCAATACCTCCTCATTAGTTACGTGATCTACCCATCTAGTCTTCAGCATTCTTCTGTAGCACCACATTTCGAAAGCTTCTATTCTCTTCTTGTCCAAACTATTTCTCGTCCATGTTTAACTTCCATACATGGCTACACTCCATACAAATACTTTCAGAAATGACTTCGTGACACTCAAATCAATACTCGATGTTAACAAATTTCTCTTCTTCAGAAAGGATTCCCTTCCCATTGCCAGTGTACATTTTATATCCTCTCTGCTTCGACCATCATCAGTTATTTTGATCCACAAACAGCAAAACTCCTTCACTACTTTAAGTGTCTCATTTCCTAATCTAATTCCCACAGCATTACCCGATTTAATTAAACTACATTCCATTATCCTTGGTTTGCTTTTGTTGATGTTCATCTTATACCCTCCTTTCAAGACACTGTCCATTCCATTCAACTGCTCTTCCAAGTCCTTTGCTGTCTCTAACAGAATTACAATGTCATCAGCAAACCTCAAAGGTTTTATTTCTTCTCCATGGATTTTAATACCTACTCTGAATTTTTCTTTTGTTTCCTTTACTGCTTGCTCAATATACATATTGAATAACATTGGGGAGAGGCTACAACCTGTCTCACTCCCTTCCCAACCACTGCTTCCCTTTCATGCCCCTCGACTCTTATAACTGCCATCTGGTTTCTGTACAAACTGTAAATAGCTTTTCGCTCCCTGTATTTTACCACTGCCACCTTCAGAAATTGAAATAGAGTATTCCTGTCAACATTGTCAAAAGCTTTCTCTAAGTCTACAAATGCTATAAACGTAGGTTTGCATTTTCTTAATCTAGCTTCTAGTCGTAGGGTTAGTATTGCCTCATGCGTTCCAATATTTCTACGGAATCCAAACTGATCTTCCCCGAGATTGGCTTCTACTAGTTATTCCATTCGTCTGTAGAGAATTTGTGTTAGCATTTTGCAGCTGTGGCTTATTAAACTGATAGTTCGGTAATTTTCACATCTGTCAACACCTGCTTTCTTTGGGATTGGAATTATTATATTCTTCTTGAAGTCTGAGGGTATTTAGCCTTTCTCATATATTTTGCTCACCAGACGGTAGAGTTTTGTCAGGACTGACTCTCCCAAGGCTGTCAGTAGTTCTAATGGAATGATGTCTACTCCCAGGGCCTTGTTTCGACTTAGGTCTTTCAGTGCTCTGTCAAACCCTTCTCGCAGTATCATATCTCCCATTTCATCTTCATCTACATCCTCTTCCATTTCTATAAGATTGCCCCGAAGTACATCGTCCTTGTGTAGACACTCTGTACATTCCTTCGTGAGTCGTGCTTGGGTAGCTCAGTTGGTAAAGCACTTGCCCGCGAAAGGCAAAGGTCCCGAGTTCGAGTCTCGGTCCGGCACACAATTTTAATCTGACAGGAAGTTTCAGTCCACAAACTGTTACATTACACTGACTCAAACCAGCATTTGTGGACCCCGACATCCCTCTGCTGGCTCAGTCTGATTCTCCTAACGACTCTCTCGCCAGTCTCCCTCACGCCGTGGAGTCCAACAATGTTTCTCCTCGGGCCATCATGTCATATTGTTCACCTGACACCTCCCCATCACCTTTCACGGGTTTTTCAGACATGTCATCCTCCACACCATGTGTGGGTTTCGCTGCTACCTCATTGACTACAGAGACACCCTCTCCCATAGTCACCCGACTCTGTAATGTACCCACGCACCGTGTGGACGACATTTCAATTGTCACTCTCAATGACCGAGTTCTCATTCTACTCACAGACACTGCGGCCCCGATACCCAATGACCAGTTAAATGTCAGCGTTGTGCATAGCCTCACCTCCCTCGTGAGTGCGACCAGACAACAATTCACACCTTCATCTCACCGGACAGCTTGATTAGCATCCGGGCTTGCCACACCTACACCCTGCCAGCCACTGTTCAGTCAGCCTGCTCTTGGGCTGGCCACTGTATCGTCCATCCTCGCTGGCTCAACGACTTCGAGGGGAACCTGCCTCCCATCACTCCACGTCCTCATCCTGCCTCGGTTGGGGTGGAGGTCCCAGTCGTGCATCTACCAGCTCATATGACCACCAACAGTGCCAATGCTCACATGGTCTTCACTCAAGACTCACATGCGGTACTCTGTACTATGGAAGGGAGGGGCTTCGCGTCATCGATAGGTCATATCGACCATAGGCGACATTAATCTTTGGGACTCAGGTCGCTCATCTGAGCTGACATGTTAATTCAGTCTGTTCTTTTACCTTGTACTGTGTGCACGTGTATGATAATTGTCAAAATGTATGTTGTTGTTGTTGTGGTCTTCAGTCCTGAGACTGGTTTGATGCAGCTCTCCATGCTACTCTATCCTGTGCAAGCTTTTTCATCTCCCAGTACCTACTGCAACCTACATCCTTCTGAATCTGCTTAGTGTATTCATCTCTTGGTCTCCCTCTACGATTTTTACCCTCCACACTGCCCTCCAATACTAAATTAGTGATCCCTTGATGCCTCATAAAATGTCATACCAACCGATCCCTTCTTCTGGTCAAGTTGTGCCACAAACTTCTCTTCTCCCCAATCCTATTTAATACTTCCTCATTAGTTATGTGATCTACCTATCCAATCTTCAGCATTCTTATGTAGCACCACATTTCGAAAGCTTCTATTCTCTTCTTGTCCAAACTAGTTATCGTCCATGTTTCACTTCCATACATGGCTACACTCCATACAAATACTTTCAGAAATGACTAACTGACACTTAAATCTATACTCGATGTTAACAAATTTCTCTTCTTCAGAAACGCTTTCCTTCCCATTCCCAGTCTACATTTTATATCCTCTCTACTTCGACCATCATCAGTTATTTTGCTCCCCAAACAGCAAACCTCCTTTACTACTTTAAGTGTCTCATTTCCTAATCTAATTCCCTCAGCAGCACCCGACTTTCCTTTACTACTTTAAGCGTCTCATTTCCTAATAGGTTTGCCTTTCCTTAATCTTTCTTCTAAGATAAGTCGTAAGATCAATATTGCCTCACGTGTTCCAACATTTCTACGGAATCCAAACTGATCTTCCCCGAGGTCGGCTTCTACTAGTTTTTCCACTCGTTTGTAAAGAATTTGTGTTAGTATTTTGCAGCTGTGGCTTATTAAACTGATAGTTCAGTAATTTTCACATCTGTCAACACCTGCTTTCTTTGGGATTGGAATTATTATATTCTTCTTGAAGTCTGAGGGTATTTCACCTGTTTCATACATCTTATTCACCAGATGGTAGAGTTTTATCAGGACTGGCTCTCCCAAGGCCGTCAGTAGTTCCAATGGAATGTTGTCTACTCCGGGGGCCTTGTTTCGACTCAGGTCTTTCAGTGCTCTGTCAAACTCTTCACGCAGTATCGTATCTCCCATTTCATCTTCATCCACATCCTCTTCCATTTCCATAATATTGTCCTCAAGTACATCGCCCTTGTATAGACCCTCTATATACTCCTTCCACCTTTCTGCTTTCCCTTCTTTGCTTAGAACTGGGTTTCCATCTGAGCTCTTGATGTCCATGCAAGTGGTTCTCTTACCTCCAAAGGTCTCTTTAATTTTCCTGTAGGCAGTATCTATCTTACCCCTAGTGAGATAAGCCTCTACATCCTTACATTTGTCTTCTAGCCATCCCTGCTTAGCCATTTTGCACTTCCTGTCGATCTCATTTTTGAGACGTTTGTATTCCTTTTTGCCTGCTTTATTTACTGCATTTTTATATTTTCTCCTTTCATCAATTAAATTCAATATTTCTTCTGTTACCCAAGGATTTATAATAGCCCTCGTCTTTTTACCTACTTGATCCTCTGCTGCCTTCACTACTTCATCCCTCAAAGCTACCCATTCTACTTCTACTGTATTTGTTTCCCCCATTCCTGTCAATTGTTCCCTTACACTCTCCCTGAAGCTCTGTGCAACCTCTGGTTCTTTCAGTTTATCCACGTCCTATCTCCTTAAGTTCCCTTCTTTTTGCAGTTTCTTCAGTTTTAATCTACAGGTCATAACCAATAGATTGTGGTCAGAGTCCACATCTGCCCCTGGAAATGTCTTACAATTTAAAACCTGGTTCCTAAATCTCTGTCTTACCATTATATAATCTATCTGATACCTTTTAGTATCTCCAGGGTTCTTCCATGTATACAACCTTCTTTCATGATTCTTAAACCAAGTATTAGCTATGATTAAGTTGTGCTCTGTGCAAAATTCTACCAGCCGGGTTCCTCTTTCATTTCTTAGTCCCAATCCATATTCACCTACTACGTTTCCTTCTCTCCCTTTTCGTACTCTCGAATTCCAGTCACCCATGACTATTAAATTTTCATCACCCTTCACTATCTGAATAATTTCTTATATTTCATCATACATTTCTTCAATTTCTTCATCATGTGCAGAGCTAGTTGGCATATAAACTTGTACTACTGTAGTAGGTGTGGGCTTCGTATCTATCTGGGCCACAATAATGCGTTCACTATGCTGTTTGTAGCAGCTTACCTGCATTCCTATTTCCCTATTCATTATTAAACCTACTCCTGCATTACCCCTATTTGATTTTGTATTTATAACCCTGTATTCACCTGACCAGAAGTCTTGTTCCTCCTGCCACCGAACTTCACTAATTCCCACTATATCTAACTTTAACCTTATCTATTTCCCTTTTTAAATTTTCTAACCTACCTGCCCGATTAAGGGATCTGACATTCCACGCTCCGATCCGTAGAACGCCAGTTTTCTTTCTCCTGATAACAACATCCTCTTGAGTAGTCCCCACCCGGAGATCAAAATGGGGGACTATTTTATCTCCGGAATATTTTACCAAGGCGACACCATCATCATTTAATCATACAGTAAAGCTGCATGCCCTTGGGAAAAATTACGCCCGTAGTTTCCCCTTGCTTTCAGCCGTTCGCAGTACCAGCACAGCAAGGCCGTTTTGGTTATTGTTACAAGGCCGGATCAGTCAATCATCCAGACTGTTGCCCTTGCAACTACTGAAAATGCTGCTGCCCCTCTTCAGGAACCACACGTTTGTCTGGCCTCTCAACAGATACCCCTCCGTTGTGGTTGCACCTACGGTAAGGCTATCTGTATCACTGAGGCACGCAAGCCTCCCCACCAACGGCAAGGTCCATGGTTCATGGGGGGAGGGTAAAATATTTATATGTGCAGATATTAGTGGGCACAGTTTATTCCATATACTACTATTCATATCCAGTTTCCCATTTGTGTATAGTGTGTGCAGTGACTGATAGTAATATATGAGTGAACAGTGTGGCATTACATTATTTAATAAGTTATTTGTAAAAAAAAAAGTATTGTATACCAGGAGTAAATCTAATGATTCTAACTCTAACTAGAAGTCTGTAAATGTGTGTGTATACGAATTAGCTTATTTTAAATTTCTCTAAACTTGTAAATATTTTGACATGTCCTATACCCTTGTAAAAAGGGATCTATGGATGAATAAAGCTACTACTACTACTACTACTACTAGAACAACCTGTCTGGTGCCTTTACCTTTTCTAAAGCCAAACTGATCATCATGTAACAGCTCTTCAATTTTTTCCCATTCTTCTATATATCATTCTTCTCAGCAACTTGGATGCACAAGCTGATATTGCAGTAATTCTTGCACTTGTCAGATCTTGCTATCTTCGGAATTATGTGGATGATGTTTTTTCAAAAGGCTGAGGGTATATAGCCAATCACATACCTTCTACATACCAATATGGATAGTTGCTTTGTTGCCATTCTCCCAATGATTTTAAAGTTCCAATGGCATGTTATCAATCTCTTCTACCTCATTTGAACTTAAGTCCTCCAAAGCTCTTTTAAACTATGACTCTAATATTGGAGCTCCTATCTGTCCATTTTTTACTCCTCTCTCTTCTTCTACAACATAATCAGACAAGTCCTCTCTTCATAGAGGCATTCAATGTAGCCTTTCCACCTATCCAATCTCTCCTCTGCATTTAACACTGGAATTCTCATTGCACTCTCAATGTTACCACCCTTGCTTTTAATTTAACTGATGGTTGTTTTGGATTTTCTATATGTTGAGTTCCTCCTTCCAGTAATTCATCTTTTGATTTCTTCTCATTTTTCATGCAGCCATTTCATCTTAGCTTCCCTGTACTTCCTATTTATTTTGTTCCTAACTGACTTTTATTTCTGTAATCCTGAATTCCCTGAAAATTTTTGTACTTCCTTCTATTGTCAATCAACTGAGGTATGCCTTCAGTTTCTTCACAGTTACCTTCTTTGTATTATTTTCTTTCCAGCTTTCATGATTGCCCTTTTTAGAGATTTCCCACTCCTTTTCAACTGAACTGCCAACTGAGCTATTCCTTAACACAATGTCTATAGATCACAGTGTCTATAGCCCCAGAGAACTTCAAGCATATCTCTTCATTCCTTAATATTAACATATCCCACTTCTATGCACACTGTTTCTTCCTAACTAGTCTCTTAAACTACAGCCTACATTTCATCATCACAAAATTTTGAACTGAGTCTATATCTGCTCCTAGGTATGCCTTACAATCAAATGTCTGATTCCAGAATCTCTGCCTGATCATTATTTAATCTAACTGAAATCTTCCCATATCTTCCAGCCTTTTCATAGTATACCTCCTCCTCTTGTGATTTTTGAACAGAGTATTTGCTATTACTAGCTGAAATTTATTGCAGAACTCAATTGGTCTTTCTCCTCTCTCAGTCCCACTACCAAGTCCATATTCTCCTGTAACCCTTTCTTCTGTACCTTCCTATTCATAATGAATCCTACTTCCATTTTACCACTTTCTGCTACTGCTGCTGGTATTACCCCATTCTCATCCCACCAGAAATCCATGTCTTCTTTCCATTTTATTTCACTGATGCCCACTTTATCTTGACTGAGGCTTTGCATTTCTTTTTTCAGATCATCTAGCTCCCTACCAAGTTGAAACTTTGGTATTCTATGCTCCCACTCTTAGAACATATTGTTTCATTAGTTGTTTGATCTTTTTTTCGTGTACATATCCCGTTGTCAGTTGCCTCTCTGAGATCCAAATAGGGAACTAGTACAGAATCTTTTGAACAATGGAGACATCATCCTTGCTGACCTCTTTTTCCAAAATTGGGGTTATAGCAATCCTGTTTAGTCTGATTCCACATACAGATGAAATAATAATTTATTATTTATTTTTCTAACCATAATTACAAGATTAAAGATAAATGTCAAACTCAATAAACAAAAGAATAATCTAACGCCAAAGGAATAATGGAACTGTCACTTCAGAAGTTCCAAGGGATAAACTGCTGATGTGCACTGTGTGTACTTTACTCACATGAAGGCTATTCCCACAGGTCTTGATCATCATGTCACTGCTCTTGTTTTCTGGATGCTGGTGGTGAGTGTCTCTCAATTTTTTATACCCACTTGCAGTTTTTCTTCACAGATCCTACCGCAAAGGAGAACACTTTTGGTAATGTCCTACATAACTAAGTCTATCCATTTTTTGCTTAGCCATCCAACATGTCTTTTCCTGTTTATAGCCATTTCAAGGAATTGTTTGGCTATCCTGGTTTGTGCCATCTGCTTTACATGTCCATACCACCTAAATCTAGATTGGCAGAGTTTGCCGACTACTCTGAGTTTTATACCTACATCCATTCCTTTCCTTGCATTCCTTATGTTATCCATTTTTGTTCACCTCAGCATAGATCAAACATATTTCATTTAAGTAGCTTGGATTTGGTTATTCTCTCTCTCTTTGTCAGAGCTGAGGTCACCAGTGAGTATGTCAAAATGGGAACATAGCAGGTACTGAAGATAGTTTTTCGTTGGGTAATATCTGGTTCTCACAAATGAGACACCTTACTTGATTGTAAAACCAATGGAATGTAGAACTTTACTTCAAGTTAAGATTTTACAATCTATCACATTGCCCAGATATGAAAAATGTTGCACATTCTCTAGGAGTCTCCCGTTCAGCTGTAACTTGGGTGGTCCTTGTTTACTTTGTCATGGAGCAGCATTTGATTCACTGACTTTTGAGACCAAACTACTTATCTTGGTGGGGGACTGAATGACCTTAGCTGTTTAGTCCCCCTTAAACATCCCAACAACCACCACTACTTATCTAGGACATTATTTGTATCTCCTCAGATCATAATATCATCAACAAATACCACTGCTTTCAAGTCCATACGGTTCCTTTACCCTTTTCATGATAGCGTCCATTGCAACATAAAGACTAGTGGAGACAAGACATTCCCCAGCTGGACTCCACGTTTGGTCTCAAACCGTTCACTCTTTCCATTTGAACACAGTTGACACATCTTCTATAGAGCATTTTCACGTTTGCAGTCAGTACCCTAGTTCTTCTCTCTTGGTATTCTCAGATTTTCGATCTTGGTACACTATCATACTATTTTTCTATGTCTACAAAGGCTATTGTGATGCTTTTATCCTTTTCCACATATTTTGTCAAGGAGAGATCTTGCTGCAAAGATCAGATCAATTGTAAACCTGGTTTTCCTAAATCCATACTGTTCTACTTCCAAGAGAGATTCAGTTATCTTCAAAGTCTCTTTCTATGATTTCCTCTAAAAATTTTAACCCATGCAAAAGCAATGTCATTGTTGTTGTTGTGGTCTTCAGTCCTAAGACTGGTTTGATGCAGCTCTCCATTTTACTCTGCCCTGTGTGTGCCTCGTCATCTCCGAATAACTACTGCAACCTACATACTTCTCAATCTGCTTACTGCATTCATCTCTTGGTCTTCCTTTAAAATTTTTACCCTCCATACTTCCCTCCAATTCTAAATTGGTGATCCTTTGGTGTCTCAGATTGTGTCCTATCAACTGATTCCTTCTTTTGTTCAATTCGTGTCACAAATTTCTTGTCTCACCAATTCTATGCTGTTCCTCCTTAGTTGCATGATCAGCCTATCTGATCATCAACATTCTTTTGTAGCACCACATTTCAAAAGTTTCCATCCTCTTTTTGCCTAAACTGTTTATCATCCACATTTCACTTCCATACAGGGCTCCAGACAAATACCTTCAGAAATGACTTCCTAATACATAAATCTATATCCGACATTAAAAAATGTCTCTTCTTCAGAACTGCTTTTCCTTCCATTACCAGAGTACATTTAAATACCTCTCTGCTTCAACCATCATCAGTTATTTGGCTGCCCAAACAGTAGAACTTGTCTAATACTTTACGTGTCTTGTTTCCAAATCTAATCCCCTTAGAATCACCTGACTTAATTTGACTACATTCCATTATCCTAGTTTTGCTTTTCTTGATTTTCATCTAATATCTTCCTATCAAGATACTATCCATTCCGTTCAACTGCGCTTCCAAGTTGTTTGCTGTCTCTGACAGAAGTACAATGTCATTGGTAAGCCTCATTAAGTTTTTGATTCTTCTCCCTGAACTTTAATTCCTACTCCAAAGTTTCCTTTGGTTTCCTTTAATGCTCCATCAGAATATACACTGAATAACATTGGGGACAGGCTATAACCCTATCTCATTCCCTTCCCAAACACTGCTTCCCTTTCATGCCTCTTGACTCTTATAACTGACATTCGGTTTATGTACAAGTCGTAAATAGCCCTTCACTCCTTGTATTATACCCCTGCTACCTCTGCAATCTTGAGGTAGTTTTTAATGGGCATTCAAAAAGAAACAAGCCAGAGGCATAATTACAGAAACCATTACCTGTATGTTAGAAATATTGACCCTGGCTGTTGAGACACTTGTCCCACTGTGACACAAGGCGGTGAATGGCTGTCCCATAATATTCCCGGGGCTGCAGTGTTAACCAGTTCCGCACATAAATCGGGATGTCATCACCCGTGGTGAATCGTTTGCTTCTCAGAGCCTTTTTAAGGGGACCAAATATGGTGTAATCACAAGGAGGGAGGTCTGGACTGTATGGAGGGTGGCCGAGAACTTCCCATTTGAATTTATGCAGGAGTGCCACGACTGTGTTGGCCGTATGAGGCTTCGCATTGTCGTGAAGCAAAATGACCCCGCGTGTGAGATTGCCTTGATTATTTTGATTTGATCACTTGGCGAAGGCTGGTCAAGGTTTGCAAGTAACACTGGGCATTCACTGTTGTCTTGGGCTGCAGGAAGTGAATCAGATGAGCACCATCTTGGTCAAAGAAGAACGTCAGCATAACCCTTTGTGCACTCGTGTGGACGACGATGTCCAGCTGTACATACAGATCTGGTTAACATGGCAGCCCCATAAATTTTATGAGAGAGCCATTCACCACCTTGTGTCACAGTGGGACAAGTGTCTCAACAGCCATGGTTGATACTTCTAATATACAAGTACTGATTTCTGTAATTATGCCTCTGGCTCGTTTCTTTTTGAATAATGGTATAATTATACCTTTGATCCAGTCATCAAAGTTCTTGTTTTCATTTTGGATTGAGTTTAACACTCTAAAAGCCAATGGGTTCATTATATCCTGCCATCGTGATGATATCTACGTGATTTTTAATTTCTTGTCACATCTCTGCCTTCTAATCTTCCTTGCTTCTCAATGTTTTTTCTAAAACTTTCTCCCTTTCATGTGACATGGTGCTTTTACATGCCTCCCCAATCACTAGGGTGCAAACTGCCACAGGTGCCAGGGCACAGCCCCAATGATGCACTCATCAAGGTGCCATGTGAACCTCCAGTTTTATACATGAAATAACTCAAAATAGTAACAGAAGTATATATTTACCTCTAACACATCAGCCAAACTTTCGATAACCATTTTCTTCTGTTTTAAGACTGATAGTATTGCTTCAGGACTACTTTTGTGTCTCAACACATAATTTCTTTTAAATCTCGTCAAGGCTATTTTTACCAATTTCCACAAAATTTATTGCTTTATTGAGAAAGAAAATTACTGCTTCCTCTTTATTATCACCCATTTTAGTGGCTGTTTATCTATAATAATTATGTTAATCAATTTTTTTGCGCTGAATCTCACACAGATCAGCTCTATTTAGTAATAAAATTGAAAAATAAATACGCTACATTCTGTTGCTGATGTTTTGCTCTCAGTATCTTGACTATTAATCTTGACACTACCAGGATTCGTTTGTTTCACTGAGTAGCATTGGGTTCATAAAGACCCCAAGTAATTAACACCAAATATACTGGAAGCATTTTAATGAAACAGTATAAAAATGTGCATCATCACAATTTTCAAAGTAACAGTCATCTTTCTATTTTCATAAATAATATCTTCAAGAAAAGTACATTGGGGACATATTGACCCCAGCAGTACTCAGAATTTTATTGTGTTGTAAATATGAAACTGAACGTAACATCAATGGATACAACTGACTCAAGGAAACAAAGTCAAATATTTTGAACATAATAGTTTTGAAAACAAATGAAATATATATATATCCAATGTGCTTGTGGGGCCATATGCTTGTGGGCGGTACTAGAAGAGTTAATGTACTGATTTTTATTTATTTATTCGTATCACTCACATGCAGTTTAAAATTACAGGTATGTAACATTAATACAACTACATATAACAGGAATTTGAAAATACAAAACTACGTATAAAACTAACTAAATGTTAATGTCTAGGTTCCTAATCCATATAAAAGCCATACCATCAGCTTTAATGAGGTTGCTCCAACTCCCCTGATAGGAACGCAAGGGGCATTCATCTCTAATGTGCTTGATAGTCTGTTTCAGAGCCCCACGGTCACAAACCGGACATTCTGTAAACTAGCTTGCATCCATAGTGGAATACTACATGTGCATCCTGGATAACGCTAAATGAGCTACAACGAGTAGGTAGTCAGACCAGATATTGGATTTCCTGGCTACAACATGCAGACAACTCAAATGCACTGATAATAGTAGCTCTTATTCAACAACACTAATCATTCAGTCAAAGATTGTGTTTAATAAACCTTGCGAGCTAGGAGACCCTTCACTGCACCAATTGCACAGAACTAATGCTGAATGCTAACAGAGGTAGGTATCGTACAAGTGATTACAGTGTTGCCGGATTGACAATCTTTAACACCCATTTACTGCTGGAAATACATGGGGGATGAAATTTTGTGACAGACATTTTTGTGTTGCTAGTATGTGAGGAATCGTACTCTGAAGTCTGAGTGCATGAATTTTCTTCACCCTGTATATTACACAGCCTTCCACTGTGTAACACAAGTTTCTGTTAGTTGAGTATATGTCCTTTATTGACAGTTTATTTACATTGTACATTTTATTGTATTATTTGAGTTGCATTTGCACTGTATACATATTGACACATTCCATATCCATCCGATTCACTCATTACCTAGATACAGAACAAGATACCGATAAAATAAAAATGATTTTGGCTGTAACTGACACTGAAACGCAAAGGTGGGTTTGCTTTGCTTACTATCACTTGTATTATCTTGTATGGTATTACAGAAAAATTCAATATTTTTGTATCACCTATGTTTTGGGTCGTGTGCAGCTGATTCCAAAGATTAAGATAAACACAAGGCAACTTCTTAATATATCAGTTCTCAACAAAAACTATAAAAATTGTCTCTGTTGACTCTATTGAAACTGCTGTACCGTGGGCCAAACTCGACTCTGCCAGCAACCCAGGCTATGTGGGCTTCCTTGCAAGTGACATGACATTGGTCACATTCCAATGGCTGTGAGACATTAACACCACCACTGTCAGAGGTTGCTGGCCCCACAGACATTTTTCTTACACAGGCCATGTGACTGCAAATAGGACCACCTGTATCCTGGTGCCCAGAGCTGTATTTAGGTCAATGCATGCCGGTCCTGAGATCTACCACCTCCTGCAGCAACTCAACCTGGGAGTGGAACCACACACCCTCCCTTATGATAGAGTGAAGTCTAGCTTACTGGACTACTTTGATTCTCTGATGTATGTGGTAGCAGCCGACAAATTTTGTAGCTGCCACAAGCTTCACAAATAGTCTTACAAGGAATGGGTCGCCTGCCTGCAGGGCTTGTCCTGCAAATGCTGCTGTTTCCAGCATAGTAACGCTCCATGTAGGCAATCATATACAGCCTCCTTGTCAAAGACATGATGTTGGAACTTGCCCCCTAATGAAAGTCCCTGCCTTGGTCCCGTCACCAGAAACTTGTCTCCCAATTATACGGGCATTCCATCAGTCTCCTCAGTCTTCCAGCACTCTACAGGACCATTCACAAGCGGCCACTGCCCAACCAACATGCCACACTCAAACATAGTCAAGAACCCATCCCGGGATGGACTTACTTGAGGGAGCTCTTTCTTCCGAATTTAATTCTCTCTTCTCCCACTCCATTTCAGTGATCAACAATTTTGAGGAACATGTGGCCCTATTCCATACACAACACCACTATTCTGTGAAATCAGGAATGTTCCTTACACACTCTGTGACAAGCTTCAATTGGAGCTACAGTGGTTCCAGAATGAGGGCATCCTCTCTCAGGCTTCCAACAGCCATTGGGCCACAGCCATTGTCATTGTGGAGAAACCCAAGGGGATGATGCATATTTGTGGTCCTCAGTTAATCCCTATTCAATTCCCATGGTATTGCTCATTTCTCGGGTGACAGGGTGTTTGTTAAGGTCAATCTCAGGGATTCATACCTCCAGCTTCCACTCGACGAGGAGTCATGGTCTTGTGTGGTGATCAACACACTTTTCAGTCTTTTCCAATACAACAGGTTATCCTTTAGCATCGCCAGTGCTCCAGTGATCTTCCAGCAATGCCTGGAACCCGTCACCCATCGGGTCCTGAGCATGGCCAGCTATTTAGATAAAATTCTTGTGGCCAGCAAAGACACTCAATATTTGGCTGACAATTTACATAAGCCCTTCATGGTCCTACATCAGGCAAACCTCAATTGTAATAAAGATTTGCCCTAACCCACAATATGTTGAGGCTGTTCAAAAACTGTTAGCCCCCACTAACACCAGCCAACTAATATCAGTGGTGGAGCAATTCATTTGGCATGCAGCTACCTCTGCTGAACCTGTAAATTGCCTTCTGCATAAGATTGTCTTTTGGACTTGAACCCCTGTGTGTGATAAGTCATTTCAGGATTTCTCTGCCCTATGTGCCTCACTGCATATGACCACGCTGAGCCTCTGCACCTGACCTTTGGCGCCTTGGACTACGAGGTTGGTGTGGTTCTTTCCCATGTGATTGATGGGGTTGAGCATCCTATTGCTTTTGTGTCCAAGACCTTGTCATCAGCCCGATATAATTATACTCAAATAGAAATAGAATTCATCCATCATCTTTGGCCATCAAAAAATTCCATGATTATACCTATTGCCATCATTTCACTCTCTTTACCAATCGCAAGCACTTACTTCCTCCTTTTAAGAGTTGCCCAACATTCCAACTACGACAGCATGCTGCCTGTAGCATTGGATCCTCTTTTTGTCTAGCTACAATTTGACATCCACTTCTGTTCTGCCTCTCATCAAGTAAATGCAGACCTCCTTTAACACCTATCTCTAGGACAGGATCCATCTTTTTATGCAGATCCTGAAGTCTGTTTTCACCTGGACAATGCCACTGAAGAAGTGATGATTAGCCTGCCACTGTATGCCAAACCCAATGCACGCCATGCCATCAAGGACCTGGTGCTCAGCGAGATTC
Organism: Schistocerca gregaria; assembly: GCF_023897955.1. NCBI lineage: Eukaryota > Metazoa > Arthropoda > Insecta > Orthoptera > Acrididae > Schistocerca > Schistocerca gregaria. Next base: position 1,081,187,890 of record NC_064920.1, on the reverse strand, counting down.
TCGAACTGGTGCAACACGGGTGGCCACAAGACTATATCAGTTATGACAGAGAGGGGTCCAGGTACAATAGCATCACTGCCATGAGCTTATAAGATGCCCTGGGGTACGACACAGATAAATTCACTGGTACTTCTCAATTTTTTCACTGCACAAGTCACATAAATACAAGGGCAAGGGTTCGCTATTTAATGACTGCAGCATCCCTGAGCCCTATGTAGCTCATTTACCCATGGTTGTCTTCCTGCTTCTCACACCACCAGCTAAAGATTTGCTCCTGCAATTTTAATTAGCAAGCTGGGGAGACACTCATACAATGAGATCCAAGTTTAACAGCTAAGATCTAAATACACTCCTGGAAATTGAAATAAGAACACCGTGAATTCATTGTCCCAGGAAGGAGAAACTTTATTGACACATTCCTGGGGTCAGATACATCACATGATCACACTGACAGAACCACAGGCACATAGACACAGGCAACAGAGCATGCACAATGTCGGCACTAGTACAGTGTATATCCACCTTTCGCAGCAATGCAGGCTGCTATTCTCCCATGGAGACGATCGTAGAGATGCTGGATGTAGTCCTGTGGAACGGCTTGCCATGCCATTTCCACCTAGCGCCTCAGTTGGACCAGCGTTCGTGCTGGACGTGCAGACCGCGTGAGACGACGCTTCATCCAGTCCCAAACATGCTCAATGGGGGACAGATCCGGAGATCTTGCTGGCCAGGGTAGTTGACTTACACCTTCTAGAGCACGTTGGGTGGCACGGGATACATGCGGACGTGCATTGTTCTGTTGGAACAGCAAGTTCTCTTGCCGGTCTAGGAATGGTAGAACGATGGGTTCGATGACGGTTTGGATGTAGCGTGCACTATTCAGTGTCCCCTCGACGATCACCAGAGGTGTACGGCCAGTGTAGGAGATCGCTCCCCACACCATGATGCCGGGTGTTGGCCCTGTGTGCCTCGGTCGTATGCAGACCTGATTGTGGCGCTCACCTGCACGGTGCCAAACACGCATACGACCATCATTGGCACCAAGGCAGAAGCAACTCTCATCGCTGAAGACGACACGTCTCCATTCGTCCCTCCATCCACGCCTGTCGCGACACCTGCACGATGTTGGGGCGTGAGTGGGAGACGGCCTAACGGTGTGCGGGACCGTAGCCCAGCTTCATGGAGACGGTTGCGAATGGTCCTCGCCGATACCCCAGGAGCAACAGTGTCCCTAATTTGCTGGGAAGTGGCGGTGCGGTCCCCTACGGCACTGCGTAGGATCCTATGGTCTTGGCGTGCATCCATGCATCGCTGCGGTCCGGTCCCAGGTCGACGGGCACGTGCACCTTCCGCCGACCACTGGCAACAACATCGATGTACTGTGGAGACCTCACGCCCCACGTGTTGAGCAATTCGGCGGTACGTCCACCCGGCCTCCCGCATGTCCACTATACGCCCTCGCTCAAAGTCCGTCAACTGCACATACGGTTCACGTCCACGCTGTCGCGGCATGCCACCAGTGTTAAAGACTGCGATGGAGCTCCGTATGCCACGGCAAACTGGCTGACACTGACGGCGGCGGTGCACAAATGCTGCGCAGCTAGCGCCATTCGACGGCCAACACCGCGGTTCCTGGTGTGTCCGCTGTGCCGTGCGTGTGATCATTGCTTGTACAGCCCTCTCGCAGTGTCCGGAGCAAGTATGGTGGGTCTGACACACCAGTGTCAATGTGTTCTTTTTTCCATTTCCAGGAGTGTATATTCTGACAATCAACACCTCATATTTTGGTCTGCACTATTCACAATTAGTATATCAATAATTGATGTAATCATTCTTAGGCTGTTCAGCCACATAGTCTTTGGGATGTAGCAAAGTCTATTGTCAAAATATTAATCACTCACAAGCGAATGGTACAGCAAGACATATTGAAACCTACCCTGAAATTTTTTATGCAGGAAGAAGACGACAAAAGAAATGAACTGCCAAAATTTTAGCTACTAAGAGGCACTGCAAGTATTTTTTAATAAATATTGAAGTTAAACATTTTTGCCATGTGAAGAACAGCTTGTAACAGCAGTTCGTACAGCCTTTCCTGCCTAGTGTGCAGCTTGGTGAACCGCTCGTGTGAAGCAGAATTATCCGCAATTCACAGACACCACTTTTAAACACTTAAAGCCTGGTTTACAATGGAGGAAATGGAAGCGAACATGTGCAAATGAGCATTTGCAGAAAATGCACTACATTTGCTTGTTTATGCATAGCATTGTTTCTACTAGAGGGAACGGAAGAGAACAAAAGTTGGTGAACATTGCCTATGAACCTGTGTTATTAGTTTTTAATTTTTGGAGCTAATATTTGACTTACTGGATACAACTCTAACTTGTTAGAGCCATAATGCGAAACTTTGCTATTCAGTGAGGATTATTTTGCATGGCAAGCGCACTTTTTTTTGATGAAGTACGCAAAATGGCACAGGGAAGGAAGAATTTGAGTGTTTCAATTTGTATGGAAACGTGACATGCGTGGAGATCCTGCACTTAACACAGAATTGCATTTCCATCTCTCCTTAGCACTGGTCCAAAATTTTCCATGTATGTCGACTGCCATTTTTCCGTGGCTTCTCATTACCATTGAGGGGAAATTTATAAACAAAACACTAACTACCAATGCTGAGCATAATCGCAAGAGGTGACACTGCTAGTGTTTCCACTGCCTGTGCAAGGTCTAATAGTGATTTTTTTATTTATTCATTTTTTTAACAAAAATGGTCTTGTGGCAAAGCACATGCTTTGTGATCCAGAGAGTGTGGGATCAAGTCCTATTCAGACCACAACATTTTCACTGAGTTTTAACTGAGCATTCACTTCTCACAGATATTGGAGTGGCCATGAAAGACATGTGGTTCAGATTCCTCATTAAACTGCAGGTCTCCAATTTCTGATTAGGTAACTGGGGAATGTTATGGATACATAATTAGCTGCAGTGGCGTCCAGTTGAAAGACCTGGAAGAGGCCTACTGGTACACCAGATGGAATTTTCTTTTGCTTGAGCTTGTTTGTTCTGGTGAAAATCTGGCTTAAACTATACAAATATTTTTTTAATAACTTCATATCAACAGTTCAATTCTTGCACATGTAATTCTGATAAAAGTGGCTACTAGAGAAAATAGAATCAGGACAGTGTTTGATGTTACAGACGACTTCCATCAATGAGGCCTTGTAATTTTTTGAAATGAAATGTGTCTTGCATTACTGCATTTTATTACAATTCCTGTAGGCTATTCCTTATAACAGTGTTTGAACGTTGTACATTTGACTATCAGTGAAAAACTTCTTTGGTTACTCCCTGTAGTCATCAAAAAAATAAGAAGTGTCTGTTGAATGGCAAAAACAAACATTTTTCTTGCACCAGGCACATCAGACAAAGGAAAAAATGATGCACTCAGGCACTTCACAGTAACCACTAGTTTTATTTAGGCATAACTGAGATGGAATCAGAAATGGTCTCAGCCATTGTTCTGCATATTGAGCTGCATATCAGGCATACTTGATCAAATTCATAAAGCATACCGAAGAAAACTAGTAAAACACAAATAATTCTTTATCGAGAGGTTGAACCGCACTAGTACTTCCAGGCAGAATCCACATTACATCTACAGATTTTTTGTCATCCTCCACAAAAATGAGGCATCGTTACGTCCAGACCATGATTCCAACAAAAGCAATGAATTAGTTTCTGCAGCTTGTAGGAATACAAACATTTATCTTTCTTCACTTTAGGATGTGTCGATGCATCATTCCCTGGAAGAAAAACTTAATAGTAACTTAAAACTAAATCTTCATGCATAAGTGTACAGTGGCTCGATGGCTGCTAATACCTCTTTCATATATTCAACCATGTATTCATTTACTTCAGAGTGCAGTCATGCTATCACAAACTCATTTAATGTCATGTGTGTGTCCCTACTTACCTTACATATCTGAAAGATAAAGTGTATCACAGACGTGCTGCGACCTGTTATTCAGTTTGCCACTTATATTGTACTCGCCTGTTTATCTACAGCAAGAGTTTTCTGGTCCATCAAATATAATTAGTGCGTGTACTTTCAATACTAAAATTTGTAAATATAATAGACATAATGTATATAGTAGCATAACTTTAGTAAATATCTTGTAGTTTAGGATCCCTGTCCGTGTATATAATTCCTTAGCTTATCTTTGTTTGTGTGTATTGTGTAGATAGTCGTAGTTGTAGTATAGATTCTCCATTAATTTTCTATGTTCCTGTTTATGCAGTAGCCTTTACAAATGCTAGTGCAGATTGTAGCTCATAGGGTTTGTTTGTTTTGGGTACTCCGACACGTTCAGCTTCTTTGGCATGTATGCGCTTGCAGTTTGTTAACTAGCCTGCTCCTCAATGGGCATGCGCTGCGTTGCTCTGATACCATTAGTGTCAAGTGTCATTTTGGTTCTATGTGATGTGTCAAACATCCCACGGGTAATAAATTTCTTCTCACACTCATTGCAGTAGATCAGATGTAACTTGTACAATGACAGTGTGGATTCGATTTTTTAGGTTGGCTAAATTAGTTTGTAGGAGAGGAACATGCGCACAGTCCTTAACGTAACCCCAGAGGAGGAAATCCAGGGATGTCAAGTGTGGGGAGTGAAGTGGCCATGTGATTGGCATTTCATGGCTAATCCACCAAACTGTGGAGAGATTATTGAGGAAACCTCGAACTTCTGTGAGGAAATATGGTGGTGCGCTGTCTTGTTGGTAGTAAACCATCCTATCTCTGTCATCTTCATCTTTCTGTGCAATTACAAAGTTTTCAAGCATATGCAGATAAACATCAAACAAAACCACACAGCGAGCAAGCTCCGCACCAGTGAAAGCAACTGCTTTAACTGTGCATTATACTAGCACTCTTGGCGATGGAATAGGGTACTGATGCACTATGTGAAACAAACTCAACATTGTTTGCTACAAAATGACTCATCTATTGATTCTGTAAGTTAACAAATTTCTGGTTAGTTAGTTGCAAGTTCCATGCATCATTTGGCATGACAGATTGTAATTATGTGGAACAAGTCATTTTACATTCAAATTGCAAATTAATTAGTACATTCAATTACATTCTGAACATTTCTTTCTTCTTTTTTTTTTGTGAGTTAGTAATTCCTACTGATCATCTTTTACACATGAAGTGGAGAAGAGCCTCAGGTAGAACAAGGAGCAGGAAATGTGCAGCACACGTCAACTGAGGCCAAGAAACCTAGGAATGTACAATGTGTTAGGAAGAAGAATGTGCTGCTGTGTTAGGAAGAAGAATGTGCTGCTGCTATGTAGTAGCCGTGGGTGAGGTGTAGGCCCTCAGTTACAGGAAAGTTTAGGGGCAGTATACCAGGCCATCAGTATCTTCAAGCCAAATGCAGGGCTAAGTCATGTGATAGAGGACCTAGGGTCTTTAGATAAGGACTTTACAAAAGAAGACCATGTAGTGATAGTGGGTGGGGCAGGAAAGAGTTTGGACAGGTATGGGGAATATGACATACGTGGTGACCTGGACAAGATAGCTTCCCTGACTAATGGCACCAAAGTACGCTTTACTGAGCTGTTTCAGCATCATGATCGACCACGCCTTGATGTAGCTGTGAGGCAAATCAATGTGGGTTTAGGGACGGCTCTGAGGAGAGCCAAATTTGCTCATGTTTCTCTGGTGCCTGTCGGAGCTATCAACAGATGGGGTTTCACTAGGCATGGCCTACACCTAAACAGGACTGGAAAGGGAAGATTGGTATAGCTGATTCATGAAAGTATAGGGGTGGTCAAATACTTGTTGTCATAGGTAGGAAATGTAGGTCTTTTTTAGGATAAATTCAGACAACAGGTTCCCCTGCCTAAAGAGTATCTCCAGCAGTTTCAAAAATACTGAAACAATCACTCACAAGATAGATTTTAACACTTCAAATATCACACATACCAGATGTCACAAAGAAAAACAAACCATTGGAAAGAGTAACATGGGGCATTTCACAGACTTAACAATCCTCCATTGAAACATGCAATCATTAAAAAATAATAACAACTATTAGACATTGAGCTCCAATCTTTGAACTGCACAGTAGTTTGTATTACTGAGCACTGGTATAGAGAAACAGAAATCCAACATGTAGTATTATCATTGTATGAAAGAGCAAACCCTTACTGCAGAACTACTTCAAGGGGTGGAGGATCATTCATTTATATCAGAAAAGGAACACCTTTCAAATCAAGAGATGATCTCAGTACAGTAAGTGAAGACAAACACTTTGAAATATCAGCTATTGAATTAATAGGGCTTGATATCACCAAGAAATTAATCATTTTGTGTGTGTATAGATCTCCCAGTGGTAATGTGGACACTTCTTTCAATAAATTAGTGGAAGTTATAGATAAAATCTCAAGTACAAAGGTCAACATAATTCTGTGTGGGGGTATTAATATCAACACTAATATCATAAATGAATCCAGCAGCACCTTCATAAACATCCTTCAAAGTGTTGCCATGTCCCTATTGGTCAATAATGCAACAATGGTTACTACAATGACTGCATCAGTAATTGACAATGTGGCCACAAATATGGACAGGGAAAAATGTGATGTAGCTGTAAAAGATCTTGGACTATGAGACCATCTCTGTCAAATAACAATAGTAAAATCAGGCATTGAATCATTCCCTAAACTACAAGCCTACAAATGACAGCTATCAGAAATCAAAATAAAAGCTTTTTCAAAAGAACTAGAAAAAGAAAGCTGGGATGAAGTGTATAAGGAAACCAATGTGAATATGAAATTCTCTAAATTCTCCACATTGTTTGAATTGAACTTTGAAAAGGCATTTCCAAAAGTATGTATGTCTGTATCAACATCTCACAAAAACAGATGGATAACAGCAGGTATTAAGAATTCCTCACAAACACTTAAAACACCTCAGTTCTATGAAAAAGATTTGCAAAGATCCAGAATTCTTAAATTTCTATCACAGATAGAAAAAGATTTATAGGAAGGTACTGATTGCTGCAAAAAAGTCATTTAATGACAAAATAATATATAATTCAGAGAATAAAAGCAAAGAAGTCTGGGATATTATAAAAAAGGAAATGGGGAGAGGCAAACAAATGCAGAATAGCATACTGCTAAGGGAAGGGGATAAGGTAACAAATGATCCACAACACTTAGCAAACTATGTAAACGAGCATTTTTCAAGTATTGAAGAGAAGTTACCACAAAAATTCCCCAAAACAAATATAACACCTGTAAATAATGTTGCACTAAATACAATAACGTTACTTCCAACCACAGAGAATGAAGTCAATAAAAACTGTTCACAAACTAAGAAATAAAAAGTCTGTAGGCTTAGATGAAATACCAATTTGTGTACTGAAACAATGCATATGGATTATAAAAAGCCGCTTAACAAATATAATAAATGAATCCTTCACATTATGGACATTTTTAGAGGAGTTAGAACAGGAAAAAGTTGTACCTTTGCTTAAGGAAGGTAATGCAAAAGACAATGGAGATTACCAGCCCATTTCCCTGCTGTCACCATTCTCAAAAATAATAGAAGCAATTATGAAAGACAGATTAATGAATTATTTGAATAAATACAATCTTTTAAGCGAATCACAGATTGGTTTACAAAGTGGCAAAAATATGGAGTGAGCCATAGTAGAATTCACAAAAGTTGTACTTAATGCTCTTGATAAAGATGAGTGTGTCACAGGCATATTTTTTGATCTTTCTAAGGGATTTGATACAGTTGACCACAAGATTCTATTAAATAAATTAGAAGCATTATGAATAAGAGGGGTAGCTAATGACTGGTTTTCATCATACCTAGCAGATAGGGTACAAAGAGTAGAGATAACACATACTTCAAATACATCCAAACATTTAGTAAAACACTTATCAGAGCCAAAATACATTAATATAGGGGTTCAACAATGTATCATATTAGGACAAGTACTATTCCTGATATACATCAATGACTTTCCAACTAGTGTTACTCATGGTGAAAAAATTCTCTTCACTGATGACAGCGATATTATACTCACTGAGGAAACAAGAGAACTCCTTGCTGAGAAAGCAAATGAAACTCTCAAGGAAGTTTATGATTGGTCAATAAGCAATAATGTGACATTGAACATAAAGAAAACTAATGCCATGAATTTCAGTCTGAAGGGGAAAAATGACAATGTTAAATTAAATATAGATGGCACCTCTATCGACTGTGAAACAAATGCAAAATTTCTAGGAATGAATATTGATTCTCGGTTGAAGTGGTGTGAACACACAAAGCTACTTGCATACAGTATGTCATGCCCTTAGAATCCTATGATCTAATCTAATCTAAAGTGTGTAACTTGCAGTGTCTTTTAGTTACATATTATTCATATGTACACTCAATTCTTAACTATGGCATTCTTTTTTGGGGAACAAACACACAAAATATGAACACAATTTTCAAACTACAGAAAAGAGCCATAAGAATAATAACCAAAAATACTAGTTGAGCTCATTGTAAAGATCTGTTTAAAACACTGGGGATTTTAACTGCTCCATATGAATACATTTACCAGTCAGTTATACACATCAAAAATAATAATAATAAATCTTCCTTTCAAAAGCAGTGTATTATGGTTTAACTGACACATTGGGAATGTGGCTCAGATCATACCTTACTGACAGAAAGCAGAGGGTATTGCTGAACCATGAAGATGGATCTACAGCTTCATCTGGATGGGGAACAGTTAGTGTAAGCGTGTTGCAGTGTTCGGTGCTTGGCCCTTGAAAAAACACCTGAAAATGATATCGCATCATCTGCCAACTTGGTGTTCCATGACCTCCATAAGAAAAAAATTTAAGAGTAAATTTACTCTCTTAATCAATTCTTTAATGTAACATTGTAACTTAGATGTAATACTTTACTTGTAATATTTGCTATTGCCACTTTGTAACTTAATACATCTTACACCAGAATGGGAATTCATGTTCAGGCAATTGGCACTATCAAGTTCCTGCTAATGTATAGTTTGTAATGGAAAATTGTAATTTATTATTTTATCATTTTATACCTCTGTTTTACCATAGAAAATGCTTAAGCCTGTAACTATTAACATACTTTGTTTCTTATACACCAATTGCATTTTACGTTTGTTAGCATAGACAAGTAGGCTACTATATTACTTTATATTGTGATTCGTTCCATATCCATGCAATTCTTTTGTATACCGGATCTACAGAACATGAATAAATAAATGAATAAATAACGGAAAATGCTATATATACTTTCACTAATGAAATGTTAAATGCTCTGAGTAACCGGAAGTCACCCATTGGGATTTTTTGTGCTCTCTCAAAGGCTTTTGATTGTGTAAATCGTGGAATACTTACAGATAAGCTCAAGTACTGTGGTATGAATGGGACAGCACTCAAATGGTTTAAATCATACCTAACTGGAAGAGTGCAGAAAGTTGAAATATAATATGCAAAAAAACAGGTGTTTTCTCTAACTGGGGAACAATCATGAATGGGATGCCACAAGGTTCGGTTTTGGGTCCTCTGCTGTTCTTAATATATATTAATGACTTGCCATTGTATATTCACTAAGATGGAAAGATGATTCTTCTTGCTGATGATACACGTGTAGGTATCACACCCAACAGACAAGAATTTACTGGTGAAATTGTAAACGATGTTTTTCAGAAAATCATTAAGTAGTTCTCTTCACATGGGATCTCATTAAACTTTGACAAAACACAGTACATACAGTTCCACACAGCAAATGGAATGACACCATTAATAAATATAGACTTTAATCAGAAATTTGTAGCTAAGGTAGAATATTCAAAGTTTCTAGGTGTATGCATTGATGAGGGGTTGAACTAGAAAAAAACACACTGAAGATTGCTGAAACGTTTAAGTTCAGCTACTTATGCTATTAGGGTCATTGCAAGTTTTGGCGAAATACATCTCAGTAAATTAGCTTACCACACTTATTTTCATTCTCTGCTTTTGTATGGCATCATATTCTGGGGTAGCTCATCATTGAGTAAAAGAGTGTTCATTGCACAAAAGCATGTAATCAGAATAATCGCTGGAGTTGATCCCAGATCATCCTGCAGACACTTATTTAAAGAGCTAGAGATCTTTACTGTAGCCACAATATATATATATATATATATATATATATATATATATATATATATATATATATATATATATATATACCAAGCGGGAAAGCGCCGGCAGACAGGCACATGAACAAAACACACAAACACACACACAGAATATGTCTGCTTGTGTCTGTGTATGTGCGGATGGATATGTGTGTGTGTGTGCGAGTGTACACCTGTCCTTTTTGAAATATGTCTGCTTGTGTCTGTGTATGTGCGGATGGATATGTGTGTGTGTGTGCGAGTGTACACCTGTCCTTTTTTTCCCCTAAGGGAAGTCTTTCCGCTCCCGGGATTGGAATGACTCCTTACCCTCTCCCTTAAAACCCATATCCTTTCATTTTTCCCTCTCCTTCCCTCTTTCCTGACGAAGCAACTGCAAGTTGCGAAAGCTCGTAATTCTGTGTGTGTGTTTGTGTGTTTTGTTCATGTGCCTGTCTGCCGGCGCTTTCCCGCTTGGTAAGTCTTGGAATCTTTGTTTTTAATATATTTTTCCCATGTGGAAGTATATAAAACACACACACAGAATTACGAGCTTTCGCAACTGGCAGTTGCTTCGTCAGGAAAGAGGGAAGGAGAGGGAAAAATGAAAGGATGTGGGTTTTAAGGGAGAGGGTAAGGAGTCATTCCAATCCCGGGAGCGGAAAGACTTCCCTTAGGGGAGAAAAGGGACAGGTGTACACTCGCACACACACACACACACACACACACACATATCCATCCGCACATACACAGATATATATATATATATATATATATATATATATATATATATATATATATATAAAATAGAAAGAAACTTCCACATGGGAAAAATATATTAAAAACAAAGATTCCAAGACTTACCAAGCGGGAAAGCGCCGGCAGACAGGCACATGAACAAAACACACAAACACACACACAGAATTACTAGCTTTTGCAACCGATGGTTGCTTCTTCAGGAAGGAGAGGGAAAGACGAAAGGATGTGGGTTTTAAGGGAGAGGGTAAGGAGTCATTCCTATCCCGGGAGCGGAAAGACTTCCCTTAGGGGAAAAAAAGGACAGGTGTACACTCGCACGCACACACACACACACACACACACACACACACACACACACATATCCATCCGCACATACACAGACACAAGCAGACAAATATGTCTGCAATGATTCTAAGTGCAAATATGGCTGAACTAAGTTGTTTTAGAAGTTCCAAAAATGTGTTTCTTCCAATTGAATTTTTCATTAATATGGACCCCTAAGAATTTTGAACTGTCCACCCTATTTATTATTTCCTCGCCATGTATTACATTTATTGCTTTAGTCCCTCTACATATGCAGAAATGATTATATTGTGGCTTTTTATAATTGAGGGTGAGACCATTCACAGAAAACCAGTCAATGGTACTTCTGAGAACTCTGTTTACCATTTCTTCTGTTTCTGTACGTATGCTTCAATTGATTATAGTAATAGTCATCATCATCATCATTTAAGACTGATTATGCCTTTCAGCATTCAGTCTGGAGCACAATCCCCCTTATAAAATTCCTCCATGATCCCCTATTCAGTGCTAACATTGGTGCCTCTTCTGATGTTAAGCCTATTACTTCAAAGTCATTCTTAACCGAATCCAGGTACCTTCTTCTTGGTCTAACCTGACTCCTCCTACCCTCTACTGCTGAACCCATGAGTTTCTTGGGTAACCCTGCTTCTCCCATGCGTGTAACATGACCCCATCATCTAAGCCTGTTCGCCCTGACTGCTACATCTATATAGTTCATTCCCAGTATTAGTGTCAGTTGCAAAAAGAACTAATTCTGCTTGGGTGATTACTAGATGGAAGATTGTTTATATGTGTAAGGAACATAGTGGATCTAAGATTGAACCTTGGGGAATCACATTTGTGATTTCTCCGCAGTCAGAATTATGTCCCTGGATTATATTGCTTGAATTACTATATCATTCCAAAGTCCTTTTTGACTCATCCTGCATTTTTTCTATAGACTCAGTTTCAACCTTTTGAAAATTTATGATTTTTACCTTGTTGTACATTTTCATTCCCATATACTGGGGGGCCTGCATGAAAAGATGAAGTCTATATGTAGGAACTATAAAAGTTGCTCTGTTTCTAGTTTCATGCCTGTGTTGGAAGTTATTTGGCAGACACAGTTTAGGACTGATAATATTCTTCTCGGGTATGCAACCAGATCATAACGTCTTCATGACACAATATTTCCGCGCTCCAACTGGCCGCCATCTTCAGGTAAGAGTGCTGGTGCACAATCTCGCCGGAACTGACTTTCCAGCGCAAGCAGTGGCCCCTATATAGGCCGCAGAAGACCCACAATGCGTGCACGAGAAGATGCCAGCCAAGATTAGAGTGCTCCTTGGCTCTGTTAAGGATGACTTGGGTTTGAGGAAGCCCGGTGTTTACAAGATCCCCTGCCACTGTGGAAAGGCTTATATTGATCAGACAATCCGGACCATTCAGGAACGATGTGTTGAGCATCAGCGGCACACAAGGCTGCTTCAACCTGAGAAGTCTGCAGTGGCGTAACACTGTCTCACCGAGGGACACAGAATATTATATTACGAGACACAAATGGTTGCCCCTGCATCTCGCTATTGGGACTGTATTTTAAAAGAATCCATAGAGATTCGGTTATCTGACAATCTTATTAATAGAGACAAGGGTTTTCTTTTAAGTAAGACTTGGGACCCAGTGTTATCTGACATTAAAAAACAACGGTCTGTGGTTCTATCGTCGGAATAAAATTTTTATTTATTTTTATTTTTATTTTTTAGTTTTTGACAGCAATATCTCGATTTCGCCTGTTTCCATCACTGGCGGCGGGGTATGTCTACTGCGCTAGAGGGCAGTTACGGCACCTTCTCGCGCACACGTTGTGGGTCTTCTGCTGCCTATATAGGGGCTGCCGCTTGCGCTGGGAAGTCAGTTCCGGCGAGATCGTGCACCAGCACTCTCACCTGAAAATGGCGGCCAGTTGGACCGCGCAAATATTGTCTCATGAAGACGTTATGATCCGGCTGCATACCCGAGACGAAGATTATCAATTATTACGCCGGGAAAGCCTTCGTAGTCACAGTTTAGGACTATTATTTGTGAAGAGGATTATTCCATGTAAGTACAGGGATGGAACACTTAGTATATTTAGGTCTGTTAATGGTGGACAATAAGTTTCTTTTTGTCTCACCTTGCACGTTTCAGAAATTTTTTTTCCATAAGGGTAATTTTCTTGCTCATTCTGAAGTTTAAACAGATAATTGTAATAAGAGGGCTGTTAGGACAGTAAGTCTCAGATGGGGTGGGTAGAGGGAGTTGGAGGCAGGTGGCAGAGAGAGGGACTGGAGGTGAGAGGCTAATGGGTTGGAGGGGGCCGGGTGCTGTTTACTGGCTAAGAGGGTTGGAGGCAAATGTGGCAGGTATAGTTGTAGTGGACACTGGAAAGTGGCACACACTGTAGTTGATGTGGGGACATGAATTGGGAGTGGGTGACAGGATGGAAAACTGGAAACTCTTGGATGGAGGGTGAAGAGATAGTAGGTTATCTGAGACTGAGGCCAGGATGATTACGGAAATGGTGGGTGTGTTGTAAGAATAACTCCCAACTGCCTAGTTCAGAGAAGCTGGTGATGGAAGGAAGGATTCATGTGGCTCAGGTTGTGAAGCAACCACTGAGATTGAGCATGTTTTGCTCCGCTGCATGTCATGTCACTGGGTGGTCATTCATCATGGTGGTCAGCTGGTCGGTAGTCATACCAACATAAAAGTCTGTGCAGTGTTGGCAGCAGAGCTGGTATATGACAGTGCCAGCCTCTGATGGGACAGGATAACCCTCTGACAAGACTGGACTATTCTCTTCCCACTCAGGACTAAAAAGAGATGTTGAACATATACAAAGAAGGGCAACACAAATTATCATATGTTTGTTTGGCTAACAGGAGAGTGTCACAAAAAGACAGTCACCAACCATCCTGAAATACTTTAGCCTGTCAGGCACTTGAAGATAGACATCAGTTATGCTGAAAAATTTTAATTATAAAGTTTCAGGAATCAGTATTAAAGGGAGCAATATGATAATTCTTCCAATCCTTATGTGGCATACAGCAAACCAGTGCTTAACAGTATTGGTTAAAAACAGTCTTGGTTGCAATTTTAGTTCTTTTTATTTTTTAACGAAGCATTTCACCTTATTTAGGCATCTTCAGGTTATCTTTTCTAGAGAGGCGTGAGAGACACCAAGATCTGCATAACATGTTCCCGTTGACAGGAGTGAGTAACGGAATAAGATGGGGGCTTAGATAGTAAGCATAATGCATCTTATTCTGTTACTCGCTTCAGTTAATGGGAACGCGTTATGCAGAGCTTGGTGTCTCTCGCGCCCATCTAGAAAAAATAACCTGAAGATGCCTAAATAAGGTGAAATGTGTCATTTGTGTCGTTGAAAAATAAAAAAACTAAAATTGCAACCAAGACTGTTTTTAGCCAATACAATAGAGCATTATGAGAATACACACACAGAAGCATTTAAGCTGTCATTCATCCTACATTCCATATAGGAATGGAATGGGAAGAAATCCTATAGTTTGTTCCCAATGTCCTGGCTTAGTTTTCTGGGGGTTGTGGGAGCGGAGGAAGTAAGCTCTGTCCACTAAAGCCCGACACATCTGCAGCTGGGGGGGGGGAGGGGGGGGGGGGGAGATAGGCAGAGTTCCTCACGCACTGCTGACACTATACATTTAGTTGCTGGTTTGCAAAAGCATGACATGACAATCACTCTGTACACACTGGCACTATATTTTCAGATCGCTAAGTCTGGCAGTGGACAGATACAAAACACTCATGGCTAAAAATTGACTAATTTCAGCCAATCTCAAACTAGGGAGCCCTTGTTCAGGATGTTGGGAAAAAAATAAATAAAATGCTGTGTACTTCATAGTGGTTTTCAGAGTATGGCTGTGCTTGTGGAATTTTTCCTAAATTGATAGAGATAAATGCCAGTTTTTTTTATTAAAAAAAAAAAGCCCTCTTCCCAGTTTATTCTCAACTGGGGTTGTCATCTACCTCTCACCACATTATTGGCAAGATGTTAAATCTTAATCTTTTTTCCTTTCACATATTCTTCAACATGAGAAGAGAAAAAATATGAAGGAGAAAGGAAATGATAATCAGACTGCTCCTTTGCATTCCTTATACCTCATGGATCCCTCTTAACTTGGGTTCAGAGCGAGCAACCCTCCTTTCCTACCTCCCAGACATTTTCCTCTTTCTCACCTAGAAGAGAGGACCAGGGTATTGAAAGTTAGTAGTTTTGTTATTCTTATGTATTTCGATCAGCTGAATTGTTGGATAAGCATGCTGAAGGAAATAGTGGCCTGCCCATCCATCTCTTTATTAGTTATTACCCTAAAAGAAATACATGAGCATACTTCGGAAATCATTTGGTTTCAAAACTGCAAAGAATACCATGTTTTCTATCCAAGATACAGGTAATGGTAGCTCTGCTCCCTGTCTTATTCAGAATAATTTATAAATGTGAAGTCTTCTTATGAACAATTTGGTGAAAGTTGTGTAGGCTAGTGGCCCTTGCTTGCACTATTCACAGTATAATCTGGTACGCTGTATACATCAAAATACTCAAAGGAGTCATGTACCTTGTCTAATACAGGATTTTTGAAATTACACTGCTCTACAAAAAAAAAAAAAAAAAAAAAAAAAAAAAAAAAAAAAAAAAAAAAAAAAAAAAAAACCCTTTTTTCTATTTCTAATAAAAAATATTGTGATCCTAGTTGTATTTTGAGTGCTGAATTGAAAACTGTTTTTGGTTTTCTTCTGTCAGGGATAGTTTATGAGTAATCACAATTTTATTTCTCTTTTCAGTTTCTGATATAGTGCAGCAAACGTGAGGTGAAATTCAACAAACAAATGCGCATTTTTATGATGTTATAAGTTCATCACATTAATGGAGGGTGGGATCTAACATATAACACAGTAACCTTTGTGTATACACTTTGAAGCATTTATTTGACATGAGAAATTACAGAAAATTGACAAACAATGAGCCACTGCCTTGTAATGCACATAACTTTTTTCTCTTGTATTGTGAATCTTTCTTCTCTCAAATGATATTCCAGCAATAATCTGCTAACATAGACGGTACCCACCTCCCTTCATAGCGCATTTCTATTGTGAAAATGTCTTTATGGAATCTTTCCCCATGTTCATCCGATACGTCACTACAACTCTCTGTGAAGTAGTCCAGATGAGAGTCCATCATATGTACCTTCAAAGACATATTGCACCCCAAATCCTGATATTCTTTGATCATATCCTTCACCATTGCTTTGTAGTTAGTAGCTCTTCTTCTTCTTCTGAGGAAGTTTTCCAACACCATCTTGAAACAGTTCCATGCGGTTTTTTCTTTATCAGTTAAACATGCTTCAAAATTTGTATCTTTCTGCAGCTCCCTGATTTGTGGGCCCAGAAATACACCTTCCTTTATTTTTTCAGCTGAAAGACGGGGGGATTTGGTAGCTAGATATGCAAACGCACAGCCTGTTGGATACATGGTCTTCACGAATTGTTTCATCAGGCCAAGTTGGATGTGAAGCAGTGGAGGTAGTATATATTCAGGAGCTACCAGGCTTTCACGTTGTACATTCTTTTCGCCAACTTTCCATCTTCGCCTAGGCCATTTCTTTTTCACGTAGTGAGAATTTCAATCTCGACTATTCCACTCGCAAAGAAAACAGACATACTTTGTGTAGCCTTGTTGCATTCCCAGTACCATAGAAATTACCTTGAAATCTGCACATATTTTCCATTTGTGTTCTTTGTATTTTAATTAATTTAGTGTCATTTGTACGAATTTGTAATTCTCTTTTGTCAAACTAGTGTAAGCTATTGGAACAGAGGGTATTTTATTTCCATTATGGAGCAAAACACCCTTCAGACTTGTTTTCGATGCATCTATGAAAAGTCTCCACCCCTGTGAAATATAAGTGCAGTTCAGCACTTTCATCAGGCCAGCAACATCATTGGAAAATGTCAGTGCTTCGTCAGTTGAAAAATAAGAAATAAAGGCATGTTCTCTGTGCCTGAACACACTGATTTTAGTACTTTGGTGCAGTAGATTGTACTCTTGTAATCTTGAACCAAGCAGCTGCGCCTTTTGTTTACTTAGTCCTAGATCACGTACTAAATCATTTAAATCTGCCTGTATTAACAAATGTGGCGATGACTCACTTGTTCAGTGATATAAAGACTCATCATCTGTGATTTCTTCAGTACTACTTATTTCACTGTCACTCGGAATTTGACCTCAAGCTCTTGAAGGTACCGGAAGGTTGTCGGAATGCTGCATTGGCATTCTCGCTGAAGCCCGATCTGGGTAAACAATGTGCCTCTTCCACTTTTTGTTCGTAAAACCCTGAATTTTTGTTAGACAGAAATAACAATCAGTAACATGGTCCTTGGGCTCCCTCCACACTATGGGAACAGCAAACAACGCCACATTCTCTTTACCTTTCCACCACTGAATTAGTTTGCAGTAAGATGTAGCGCAACATAAATGTGATGCCCATTCTTTATCTTGGTCTCCTACCTCTACTCCAAAGTAATGTTTGTATGCTTTCTTTATGACTGAAGAAATTTTCTCCCTATTTCTGGCAAAAGTAAACTTCCCACAGATGTAGCAGAAGTTGTCCGGGTTATATCGACATCCATGATGACGTGGCATTTCTGCAAATTTGAAAATACCACTTTGGTAATAAACCTGTATTAAATTAATAGTAGGGAACTAGAGGAACACTGGTGTGTAAAAACAAGCAGTCGCCTTCCCTTCAGCACCAGGCTCAATTAGTTTACACACAGGAACTAAAAAATTCAACCGTGCTCGGAAATATGACAGACAGTTACTTGTCAGCCAAAACACACACTCGTTAAGTCTGACAGAAATTGCGGCTAACACCACTGTTGTAAACTCGATGCACCTGCCCCTAGGAGGTGTGAAGCTTTACTGCCGAGGCAGTGACAGGCTGTCGCTATTTGAGTTAATGAGATGTTTCAGGTGGTCTTAATGACATAGGTGTGGTGGGGGATAACCTAATGATGTCTGATTCTTCCCACCTGCTGTTGCACAAGAAATTATCACGTTCTATCACTACTGGATGAGGGCAACATACCTGTATTTCTCTATAATGTCTCTGTGTTTGCAATGAATTGTGAATATACATATATATACATATTACATAAAAAGTATCCCTGATAATGATATTTTGTTTACATATTTGAATTTCTCACGGTAAAATGGTCTAGAAGCACATACTTTAATATTAGAAATAGAACCCATGCCGAACAGTGTTATCTAGGAGCTTTATACATTAAGAAAAAAGTGCATCAAATATGGTGCAAACATAAACGTTAGATTATGCTATAGATCAATCTGTTATCACAACTTTTGTTTAGCATTCACAATCATTGGCTTTGCCAACTCAGAAACAAATTATCACCTTCCATCCTATCCTAAGCCTCGGGCTATGCTACAAACCAATCTGTCACCACAATCAAGATTTCAGGATGGGGGGGGAGGAGGTGGGGGAGGGGGTTGGAGGGGAGAGGCGAATGGTCCAATATCGCACTCTATTGAACAACTGTACAGTTGGAACGTATTACATATTACATTTGTAGATGATAGCTTAAAACTTATTGCTAAACTCTGTCTGGTAGTACATTCATTTACTTGGTGCTCACACATCAGTGACTTTTTCTTTGGCCTCATGGGTTCACAGCTGTGTTTCAAATGTTGGAAATCATCGAAGTTTCGGCTAAAGAGTGATTGTTAACATCTGGAATACCAGTACCTATATACAGGGTAGTTAAAATTAAACTTTCACTATTTGAGCCAGTGTAGATGGAAAACTATTTACCATATGGGTACCCAACTTTATAGGAATGATGTTTAGACTGTGTGCTGCAGAGTTTCTTGTTAGTAGTGTAAGTGTTATGACTTATGTTTAGGTGCCGGCTCTAGTATAGTGACGTAGGGTTGAAATACAAGCATCAGCATGCATTACAGCTGTAGTCAGTCAATATGGGTCTGGAGAAGATGAGCACGGCTTTACTGTTTTACCAGAACAGTAACGATAGTGGTGTCACTGTTTGTGAGTATTATTGCCTTAAACGAATATGGAGAGGTAGTCTTTCCACACTTGGGTTGGAGAACTTGATTTAGAAGTTCAAATTAATTGGCTATTTGGGAACTGCTCCTGAGAGAGGCTGATAGCAAATTGCACCACAAATTGTTGGAAAAGTTATGCCACCATCACTGAGAATGCTGGATGCAATGTACAATCTTCAAGCAGTCCACGAGCAGTCTCACAACACTTGAACATTCCATTGTCAATCACTGCTTTGAGCAGCAGTACAGCAATCTTAAGTAGTGCATTTCCAGGCAATCATGCATGGATGCAGATGGTTGTCACATTATGCAACGTCCGTAACCTGAAATCTAAATATTGTATGCAATTAATGAATGTTTGCATCTAGTGTGGAAATTAGAATGTGTTCCTTCAATGGTTTATCCCTACTTCTCTTCCGCTTTCCCCTACAAATGTTTCCACAAAGTTTCACTCTCACAGTGGCCCTCCCAGGTGGTGAAAGTTTAATTACTTCTCTTAAAAGTCTATGTATGTTACTTGATCTTATAGGCGTACCAAGTACAAACATTTCAATACGTTCCAGATCGGATTTTCTGGCAGACATTTTCAACCACCCTAGAACTCTACCAAAGCTCCAGATTAGCGTAATACCATAACCAAGATTTTAGTTGGGTGAGGGGAGGGGGTCACTACCACACTGGAGCCAAGTTTGAAAACGTTGCCTTAGAAGAGTATATAGGATCGGTAATCAATAAAAGCCAGCAACTGTTTCTCCGGTAACAATCGCTGCTACGCGAAACCCCAACTGATTCCTTACCTCCTCACGGGCTAGATAATTACAAATACAAACTGTGCTGTTTCTTTAGTTACAGTACCGCGCTTAAAAACATTACTGAAAGTACAAACCTCTGGATTGGAGAGCAGCAGCTCAACATCACTTCAGTTGTTTCTATCACTTTAAATTGATTAATGAATTTGCGTTATGAGAGTAGATGAAAAATAGATGCAAATACTCTACTTATTGGGAATACAACTTTGTAAGTTTTCACATTCCCAACATCCCTTAGCACAAATATTTTTTACTTGGAAAACCATTGCGACACTTTCAATTTATTATTCCGTCCTGTGCCTCTTTTCGAGTCAACAATTGAATACCTTTACCGGTAATGCAGTCCTGTAATCCTATACCCTCTGTGCTAATATTCTTTGATGCAGTTGGGTATCTGTAAACAATCAGATGGTATTGACGCCACATTTAAAAGTTTGTATCGGTTTCATAGAGCGATGTGGTGCAGACATTTATGGGCAATTTAAACAAGCGGGGTTCAAATACGCGTCCAGTGGATTGACGTTTTCTGTATTCTTCCCTAAACTCGTTAAAACTAATGCCAGAATGGTTCCTTTGCTAAGGGAGAAAAAGCGATTTAGTTCTCTAACTTTTATCAATAATCCAAGCTTATACTCCGCTCTAGCGATCTCGTTGTCGGCGAGACGTTAAATCCAATTTTTCATTCCTTCTCTCGTATGCGTTCAGTGAATATGAGACCTTCAAACAGCATTCCGTTTTAAATTTAACCACAAATTCACTCCCTTCTTGCACTAAAACCTCCAAAACTATTAGAAATAACAGTAAACTTTGAGCCATTTGATGATGATTTGTCAACAGGCGAGTAATTAACTTCTCGCAGCTTCGGGAAGTTCCAGCTTCTGTACAGTGAACCAGCTTCTGTACAGTGAAACGGTCCGACATTCGCCTTTGCAGTGATGTGGTCCATCTCCCGCAGGCAACAGTCAGCACTCTCCGATTATATCGATTTGATTTGCCAATTCTAGTGAATTATTTGGCTGACCCGCAAAACCTTGCTTCTCCTCGACGCCTACCTAGCCCGGGGCCGTCAATACCCAATGCACTTCGCATTGTCACTGACTGGGCTGAAAAATCTTTGCTCCCACATACGTTACAAAACAGGTACCGGTAACGAATTCTATTACCACGGATATTCATCGTTCACAAAAAAGCTAAAAAATTTTAAAAGGTGTGTCATTACAACCGCTACTTTAACTAAAGTCTCTTGTTCACATGTCTACTCTACAAAATCCAAAAACTGGTTCTGGAGCTTAAATACGCTGGAACAAAACGTGTACGAGTGAGATGAGAAGTAGCGCAATAATTTTGAGCACACCAAAAACTTCTGAAATATATCGCGCTGCCTGAAAATATTATGCCGTCGGTGGACAGTTTCTCTGGATAGATATCGTCGTCGCCGTTGTTGTTGTGTTGAAAATGAGTTCGTATTGGGGTGGACCGAAATGTAAAAACCAATGCCGGCATTGTGGAATGTTAGGAAAAATTAGGACTAAAAAAGAAATGTTAAGAATTAATCGTATGATTTGTTACTCAGAAAATACACTGAATTCTGACATATAAGGTCTAAACACGAAGGAAAATGTTTTAAAACAATTTAATTAATGGAAAGATATGGATAAAAATATAGATAGATATTTATGTGTATGTATATGTATATTACTTACCCGACTATAATCCTTAAGGACACGTATTATTGGATGACACATTTCCACAACTATGTTTAAAGTGAAACTGCGTTTGTAGATTTGGAACCTTCGAAATAATTGCCAATAATAAGGTATTATAACGTGATAGATATAAAGCTGACTTGGTAGAATTTATTCAGGACGCAGGGCATCTTTAAAAAAAAATGAACTGCTCAGTTTCGAGACGTGTCGTGTCACAAGATCTAAATTACATACATTAAACTTGTAACAACGACAAGAACGTTAACATCAAAAGTTAAAGGTAATCCAAGCAGTCAGGATCTATAGAGTGAAGAAACGAATTTTACCGCCCAAAATACTGAGAAATGTGGCTTCTTCAGGTGAAAAGAGTCAGCGTGCTCTAGTCATGCACTGTATTTGTAAATGTTTTATGTTGAGTGAAGCTATATTGAATAGAGTGTAGTTATTGTTCATTAAACAGTGTGTTCGACCGTCATTAGTTCCAATACACTGAAATGTCAGTAGCAACAGTCGTGACCCTGAGTCAGCAGATACTTGACAACAACGAATGCACAACATCAAACACTAGGTCGCAAAGGATAAATTAGAGGACCAGTAAATAATGAAAGTTGTCACTCAGGACACAGACACTGATGGCGATTAGCACGCCATTCTCATTTCATCAGCAAAGGATGAATAAAATTGGAAGAGACAGATTTTCTACAAACTACACAGAACATGGAGATTTTAGCAGACCTCACATTGCAGCACACCATTCGACGATTAGAGCCTTGTGAAGGGTGCTCCAATTTTACTACCAAGCTAGTTATAACTGCAAAACCAAGTGAGACAATACCCATTGAGATTCTTTTCAAAAAAGTTGACTACAGCTCAGTGCTAATGGTCTGCATTTGATTGGGGGCTATTGGTGGTTTATGAGGCCATTACATACAACATTTCAAGGCAAACGTTGATGGACGATAATTTAAAGTATTTACTGACCACCGCCCGCTGGTGTAGGCGATCAAAAACCCCAGTAAGGATTGTTCACCATGACGTTTTTAGGTACTTGGATTGATCAGTCAATTCTGCACAGAAGTTGTGCACATAACGGGGGTGGACAATACGGTCACTGACCGCCTTTCAAGAATGAATTCTGTGTCAGCTTGTCTTGATTCTGATGACCTTGTGGCAGCACAAGAGACTGATGAGGAACTCCAACAGTTAATAAAAAATAATACAACAAACCTAAAATTAGAACATGGACAAATGATTGTTACAATAACCAAATTATTATGTGACACTTTACAAGGATGTGTTCACCCATCTGTACCCAACAGTTACAGAAAAACCATCTTCAGCAACCTGCACGACTGGCTCATCCAGGAGTACACCTACCGGTGAGATTGGTGATGGAACGTTTTGTATGACCAGATATGAAAAAACAGTGCTGACTTAGAAAATAGGTATTTGTGGAGGATTGTTGTTGTTGTGGTCTTCAGTCCTGAGACTGATATGATGCAGCTCTCCATGCTACTCTATCCTGTGCAAGCTTCTTCATCTCCCAGTACCTACTGCAGCCTACATCCCTCTGAATCTGCTTAGTGTATTCATCTCTTGGTCTCCCTCTACGATTTTTTCCCTCCACGCTGCCCTCCAATACTAAATTGGTGATCCCTTGATGCCTCAGAACATGTCCTACCAACCGATCCCTTCTTCTAGTCAAGTTGTGCCACAAACTTCTCTTCTCCCCAATCCTGTTCAACACCTCCTCATTAGTTATGTGATCTACCCATCTAATCTTCAGCATTCTTCTATAGCACCACATTTCGAAAGCTTCTATTCTCTTCTTGTCTAAACTATTTGTCGTCCACGTTTCACTTCCATACATGGCTACACACCATACAAATACTTTCAGAAACAACTTCCTGACACTTAAATCTATACTCGATGTTAGCATATTTCTCTTCTTCAGAAACGCTTTCCTTCCCATTGCCAGTCTACATTTTATATCCTCTCTACTTCGACCATCATCAGTTATTTTGCTCCCCAAATAGCAAAACCCCTTTACTACTTTAAGTGTCTCATTTCCTAATCTAATACCCTCAGCATCACCCGAATTAATTCGACTACATTCCATTATCCTGTGGAGGATTAAAGGTGCAAAATAGGCCCACACTCAACCACAGCTTCAAGCACGTTCAGAATTCCTACAACTAGTTCACATGGACTTGGAGGACCCTCTTCCAGTATCATGGAGCTTTTAATGTATCTTATCAGCTATTGACAAAGTGTCGAGATGAGCCGAGGTCACTCCACTGCCAGGTATCATGCGGATTCAACATTTAAAGCATTTGTAGAAATATGGATTGCACATTTTGGATGCCCCACAGTTATTCCAATGGACAAGGGTCGTCCGTTTGAGTCAGTGTTGCCCTCGAACCTTTGTCAAATGTGCACAGTGAAATGTTTTTGAACCACTACCTACCACCCGCAAAGCAATGGGTTGGTAGAGCAGCGGCATCGTACTTTAAAAGCGGCAATAGTGGATCACTGGTGGACCGGGGAAGGGGGGAGGGAGTAATATGAAAGTCTTCCTTGGGTGTTACTAGGCATGAGATCAGTTTTGAAAGAGTTACAAATCTCCCTGTCTGAAATTCTGTATGGACACACACTAAACCTACCGGAAGAACTGTTTGAAACGGTCTCCAAAGATTTGCCCAAATTATTTCGACTAGCATATCGCCGAGATTCACGCTCCTTCCCCGCAATCTCACGGTTCTGCAAACATGTTTGTACACAAATAACTGAAACACTGTTATTTTGTAATGTTGCGTGATGAGGCAGTGAGATCGCCACTCCAGCGGCTATATTTGAGTCCACAAAAATTGACACCCTGAGGTGATAATACTTTTGACGTCAGCCTACATGAAAGACCATCAACAGTTTCAGTACATCCGCCGAAAGTGGCGTGAATTTTGCAAGATGGTGACACAACATCCGAGTCGCCAGTTTGAGCGTCTGCACCTACCTTACAGGGAGATTGGAGAATTCTCATCACTCAGGGAGGCCGCTGATTGCTCTGGACCACATCCATACTGTTACATCAGCTGATGCGACACACGCTATGAACGTTGGCGCAGGCAACCACTTGATGGACGATATTGTCAAATAGTTAAATTAAAGTATTGTTCACAGTGCAAAAACTGTGCATTAACAGGTACCTTTGCAGAAATTGCTTCTTTTGTCGCTCTCTGGTAAATAAATTGCAGTTATAATGTTAAAACACCGTTGTTTAAGCGTTTTTTCACAGACTACTGTATTGACCTTTACTTCTCTCACAGGTACATACATGCTGCTGTAGAGTCTGTGTTGATTCTGTTGCCACTATTGTTTTACATTTCTATTGTCTATGAGGTTCTTATATGTGTTTTAATTATGTGTTTTACAGGTCTAACTTTTCTTTCTCTTAACATATTAACTGGACTGAAGCACTGTCTATCCTTTGTGTAACATGTTTTATTGTGTATCTTTGAACATATTTCATTTGGTTGTCCAACTGATAGGTGTTGTTGTTGTGGTCTTCAGTACTGAGACTGGTTTGATGCAGCTCTCCATGCTACTCTATCCTGTGCAAGCTTTTTCATCTCCCAGTACCTACTGCAACCTACATCCTTCTGAATCTGCTTAGTGTATTCATCTCTTGGTCTCCCTCTACGATTTTTACCCTCCACACTGCCCTCCAATACTAAATTAGTGATCCCTTGATGCCTCATAAAATGTCATACCAACCGATCCCTTCTTCTGGTCAAGTTGTGCCACAAACTTCTCTTCTCCCCAATCCTATTTAATACTTCCTCATTAGTTATGTGATCTACCTGTCTAATCTTCAGCATTCTTATGTAGCACCACATTTCGAAAGCTTCTATTCTCTTCTTGTCCAAACTAGTTATCGTCCATGTTTCACTTCCATACATGGCTACACTCCATACAAATACTTTCAGAAAAGACTTCCTGACACTTAAATCTATACTCGATGTTCACAAATTTCTGTTCTTCAGAATGGCTTTCCTTGCCATCGCCAGTCTACATTTTATATCCTCTCTACTTCGACCATCATCAGTTATTTTGCTCCCGAAATAGCAAAACTCCTTTACTACTTTAAGTGTCTCGTTTCCTAATCTAATTCCCTCAGCATCACCCGACTTAATTCGACTACATTCCATTATCCTCGTTTTCCTTTTGTTGATGTTCATCTTATACCCTCCTTTCAAGACACTGTCCATCCCGTTCAACTGACTTCCAAGTCCCTTGCTGTCTCTGACAGGATTACAATGTCATCAGCGAACCTCAAAGTTTTTATTTCTTCTCCTTGGATTTTAATACCTGCTCCGAACTTTTCTTATGTTTCCATTATTGCTTGCTCAATATACAGATTGAATAACATCGGGGATAGGCTACAACCCTGTCTCACTCCCTTCCCAACCACTGCTTCCCTTTTACGGCGCTCGCCCTTATAACTGCCATCTGGTTTCTGTACAAATTGTAAATAGCCTTACGCTCCCTGTATTTTACCCCTGCCACCTTCAGAATTTGAAAGAGAGTATTCCAATCAACATTGTCAAAAGCTTTCTGTAAGTCTACAAATACTAGAAACGTAGGTTTGCCTTTCCATAATCTTTCTTCTAAGGTAAGTCGTAGGGTCAGTATTGCCTCACGTGTTCCAACATTTCTACGGAATCCAAACTGATCTTCCCCGAGGTCGGCTTCTACCAGTTTTTCCACTTGTCTGTAAAGAATTCTCATTAGTATTTTGCAGCTGTGACTTATTAAACTGATAGTTCGGTAATTTTCACATGTGTCAACACCTGCTTTCTTTGGGATTGGAATTATTATATTCTTCTTGAAGTCTGAGGGAATAGCGCCTGTTTCATACATCTTTCTCACCAGACGGTAGAGTTTTGTCAGGACTGGCTCTCCCAAGGCTGTCAGTAGTTCTAATGGAATGTTGTCTACAGTGGGGGCCTTGTTTCGACTCAGGTCTTTGAGTGCTCTTTCTAGCTCTTCACGCAGTATCATATCTCCCATTTCATCTTCATCTACATCCTCTTTCATTTCCATAATATTGTCCTCAAGTACCTCGCCCTTGTATAGACTCCTTCCACCTTTCTGCTTTCCCCTCTTTGTTTAGAACTGGGTTTCCATCTGAGCTCTTGATATTCATACAAGTTTTTTTTCCTCTTCTCCAAGCGTCTCTTTAATTTTCCTGTAGGCAGTATCTATCTTACCCCTAGTGAGATAAGCCTCTACATCCTTACATTTGTCCTCTAGCCATCCCTGCTTAGCGATTTTGCACTTCCTGTCGATATTATTTTTGAGACGTTTGTATTCCTCTTTGCCTGCTTTATTTACTGCATTTCTACACTCCTGGAAATGGAAAAAAGAACACATTGACACCGGTGTGTCAGACCCACCATACTTGCTCCGGACACTGCGAGAGGGCTGTACAAGCAATGATCACACGCACGGCACAGCGAACACACCAGGAACCGAGGTGTTGGCCGTCGAATGGCGCTAGCTGCGCAGCATTTGTGCACCGCCGCCGTCAGTGTCAGCCAGTTTGCCGTGGCATACGGAGCTCCATCGCAGTCTTTAACACTGGTAGCATGCCGCGACAGCGTGGACGTGAACCGTATGTGCAGTTGACGGACTTTGAGCGAGGGCGTATGGTGGGCATGCGGGAGGCCGGGTGGACGTATCGCCGAATTGCTCAACACGTGGGGCGTGAGGTCTCCACAGTACATCGATGTTGTCGCCAGTGGTCGGCGGAAGGTGCACGTGCCCGTCGACCTGGGACCGGACCGCAGCGACGCACGGATGCACACCAAGACCGTAGGATCCTACACAGTGCCGTAGGGGACCGCACCGCCACTTCCCAGCAAATTAGGGACACTGTTGCTTCTGGGGTATCGGCGAGGACCATTCGCAACCGTCTCCATGAAGCTGGGCTACGGTCCCGCACACCGTTAGACCGTCTTCCGCTCACGCCCCAACATCGTGCAGCCCGCCTCCAGTGGTGTCGCGACAGGCGTGAATGGAGGGACAAATGGAGACGTGTCGTCTTCAGCGATGAGAGTCGCTTCTGCCTTGGTGCCAATGATGGTCATATGCGTGTTTGGCGCCGTGCAGGTGAGCGCCACTATCAGGACTGCATACGACTGAGGCACACGGGGCCAACACCCGGCATCATGGTGTGGGGAGCGATCTCCTACACTGGCTGTACACCTCTGGTGATCGTCGAGGGGACACTGAATAGTGCACGGTACATCCAAACCGTCATCGAACCCATCGTTGTACCATTCCTAGACCGGCAAGGGAACTTGCTGTTCCAACAGGACATTGCACGTCCGCATAAATCCCGTGCCACCCAACGTGCTCTAGAAGGTGTAAGTCAACTACCCTGGCCAGCAAGATCTCCGGATCTGTCCCCCATTGAGCATGTTTGGGACTGGATGAAGCGTCGTCTCACGCGGTCTGCAAGTCCAGCACGAACGCTGGTCCAACTGAGGCGCCAGGTGGAAATGGCATGGCAAGCCGTTCCACAGGACTACATCCAGCATCTCTACAAATGTCTCCATGGGAGAATAGCAGGCTGCATTGCTGCGAAAGGTGGATATACACTGTACTAGTGCCGACATTGTGCATGCTCTGTTGCCTGTGTCTATGTGCCTGTGGTTCTGTCAGTGTGATCATGTGATGTATCTGACCCCAGGAATGTGTCAATAAAGTTTCCCCTTCCTGGGACAATGAATTCACGGTGTTCTTATTTCAATTTCCAGGAGTGTCTATTTTCTCCTTTTATCAGTTAAATTCAATATTTCTCCTGTTTACCAATGGTTTCTACTAGCCCTCGTCTTTTTACCTATTTAATCCTCTTCTGCCTTCACTATTTCATCCCTCAAAGCTAACCATTTTTCTTCTACTGTATTTATTTCCCCCATTCCTGTCAATTGTTCCCTTATGCTCTCTCTGAAACTCTGTACAACCTCCAGTTCTTTCAGTTTATCCAGGTCCCATCTCCTTAAATTGCCATCTTTTTGCAGTTCTTTCAGTTTTAATTTACAGTTCATAACCAATAGATTGTGGTCAGAGTCCACATCTGCACCTTAGAAATGACTTACAATTTAAAACCTGGTTCCTAAATCTCTGTCTTACCATTATATAATCTATCTGATACCTTTTAGTATCGCCAGGGTTCTTCCATGTATAGAACCTTCTTTCATGATTCTTGAACCAAGTGTTAGCTATGATTAAGTTATGCTCTGCACAAAATTCTACAAGGCGGCTTCCTCTTTCATTTCTTAGCCCCAATCCATATTCATCTACTATGTTTCCTTCTCTCCCTTTTCGTACTCTCGAATTCTATTAAATTTTCGTCTCCCTTCATCACGTGAATAATTTCTTTTATCTCATCATACATTTCATCAATTTCTTCATCATCTGCAGAGCTAGTTGGCATAATAACTTGTACTACTGTAGTAGGCGTGGGCTTCGTGTCTATCGTGGCCACAATAATGCGTTCACTATGTTGTTTGTAGTACCTTACCTGTACTCCTATTTTTTTATTCATTATTAAACCGACTCCTGCATTACCCCTATTTGATTTTGTATTTATAACCCTGTATTCACCTGACCAAAAGTCTTGTTCCTCCTGCCACCGAACTTCACCAATTCCCGCTATATCTAATTTTAACCTATCCATTTCCCTTTTTAAATTTTCTAATCAACCTGCCCGATTAAGGGATCTGACATTCCATGCTCTGATCTGTAGAATGCCAGTTTTCTTTCTCCTGACAGCGACATCCTCCTGAGTAGTCCCCGCCCGGAGACCCGAATGGGGGACTATTTTGCCTCTGGAATATTTTACCCAAGAGGACGCCATCATCGTTTAATCGTACAGTAAAGCTGCATGCCCTCGGGAAAAATTACTGCCGTAGTTTCCCCTTGCTTTCAGCCGTTCGCAGTACCAGAACAGCAAGGCCATTTTGGTTAGTGTTACAAGGCCAGATCAGTCAATCATCCATACTGTTGCCCCTGCAACTACTGATAAGGCTGCTGCCCCTCTTCAGGAACCACACGTTTGTCTGGCGTCTCAACAGATACCCCTCCGTTGTGGTTGCACCTGCACCTACGGTACGGCTATATGTATATATGTATCGTTGAAGCACGCAAGCCTCCCCACCAACGGCAAGGTCCATGGTTCATGGGGGGGGGGGGGGAGGGCACTGATAGGTACGATACATCATTCCCCTAGTGCTCTCCACTGAAAGGGGGGAGGGGGGGCACAAGGGGAGGACTATGCAGCTACGACAATAAGAATAACATGAAAAGTTAATGGCAGTCCAACCAATCAAGATCGACAGAGTGAAGAAATAATCTTTCTCACGCCAAAGGCTGAGGTAGTACGCCTTGGTACGGCAGTGTTTTTCAGGTGTTTCACGTTGTCTAAAGCAGTATTCGAAATATTCAATAAAGTGGTTATTATTCATTAAACAGTGTGTTGGACCATCAGGATTTCCGGTCCATTTAGATGTTAGTAACTACAAACTTATTAAATTTCAGAGAATTGATGGTTATCCACTCAATATTCGTTGTAGGTACATTGCTTTGATACTTAAATCTATACAGCAACTTCTAAAGCTGTGGTATTGTCTCATCGTGATCAGTGACATAATCACACATATTGCTAAGCGAGAGCTTTAGCTTAATCTTGGGATCACTTACAGAAGTGTATGAAAATTTTATAATGAATGAAAGCTCTGTACTCCAGATTCCAGAGGAAGAGATCAAGGACAGGTGCCTATGTAAAGGCATGTTTCCAGTAGTGTATCAAATGTGCTGAACTACTGAAATACGGAAGTTACGATGATCTTCTTTTTTCGTACAACCTCAATTCTCCCAACAAATTTTCATGGGTCATTTTTTACACTGCTTGAATAAATTTTTCATTCAACTTTATTTTACTGCTGCGGTAAAGTATTAAGAGGTATTATAACAACAGCAGTGTCTTTATCACCCAACATTCCAAGCCACAATGTTATTGACATTATTACTGAACAGTGTAGGGAGACTTCCATGGGACGCTGAACAACCACAGGTTATGTCAAAGTTTCGTCTGCGATGTGAACTGTATCATCAACGAAAATCATTTTATTATATTTATAGTGCTACATAATGGATAATATGTAAAATAACACAACCAGAATCGGAATATACTCACTTTTTTTGGGTAAGGCAGTGCAACCACAATACATCTGAGAATGCAGAAGCCACTAAGTGAACTGGTCAGTCAAAGATCAGTCACACGTGATCTCAGTCGACAGCCACCAACGTTTTGTCGTTCAAAAGTTCCAACAGAACCTCTACCCCCCCCCCCCCCCCCCAACCCCCATAGTGTGGAACACTGTGAGGGGACACGTGTGAAGCACATGGCGACTAGAAAATGTGGAGATGGAGAGGTTGTCCGGGCATCGTGTGGACACGAAGGGCATGATAGCATCTGCTAGGAGGTGATGTGCACTGTGCGGAGTACGGGTAGTAATTGTGAAGGTGCAATGGTATGTATTGGGAATGGCTCAAGCATGAGTGCATGGTGGTGTCAGGGGTTAGAGGGGTGGCGGAGAGTTCATCAGGCGCTCAGCAGTAATGTCTAGGATATTGTCAGCAGAGAAATGGGAGGTGAGAGCAGGTTTTCTCACCTTCTGCCTAGCTGTACTTGCAGTGGATCCTGATGCAGTTTGTAACTCCTGTGTGATGGTCTGGATATATGTCTGCATATTACACATTGCGACCCGCTTCAACTGCCGGCGGTATCTGTCAGCCAACAGATGAGGTCAGCCTGTACGCTTTTGTGCTGTACGTGTCCCTTCACGTTTCCACTTCATTAGCACTTCGGAAACAGTGGAACTAGAGATGTTTAGGAGTGTGGAAATCTAGCGTACAGACGATGACGCAAGTGACACCCAATCACCTGACCACATTCCAAGTCAGTGAGTTCCTCAGAGCTCCCCATTCTATTCTCTCACGATGTCTGATGACTACTGAGGTCGTCACATAGAGCAGCTGTGTTGCGTGTCCTCTAAATGCTGAAACCCTGTGGTGTACAGTCATTTGACTATACACAATGGTTAACACAAGAATCCACTAGAGAACACTGCTCTGTACGACAGTCAGTCCAGATGTAAACAACGATACAACAAATATTAGAAAACACGATATTAGAGATGAGACAGTCCTTAACCATTGTAAATTAAACTTCTTTACAAGACACTTCTGAAGCCTAATCACACCCGTTAAGTTAATAACGACTTCTTGTTTCTGGTCTGAATTTAAACCCACTGTTAACCAAACAAATGTTGTGTCTGATCGAGATTCAACTAGACATAAAGAGACGTAAAATATCAATATTTCCGCCAGTTGTAGTTTACAAGGTCGAATGTTCGAACTTGGAAATAAATGAAGAGACGTTTAGCACTTCACCGGGAACGCCATGATGCCCCTGCGAGGTAACCACGAAAAATATTGAAAAAAGTGTAACACGCAAGTGTGAAACTTCATGATATATAGCTGTGG
Organism: Schistocerca gregaria; assembly: GCF_023897955.1. Lineage (NCBI taxonomy): Eukaryota > Metazoa > Arthropoda > Insecta > Orthoptera > Acrididae > Schistocerca > Schistocerca gregaria. The sequence goes on along the minus strand of NC_064920.1, from coordinate 1,081,155,363 downwards.
CAATGGTCAGGGAGTAGAAACCAGTACCTATATGAATTGTTAATTAAGCACTATCAGATGTCAGATATTAAATACAGCGACAGCGACCAGGTGGGATTGACGGAGGACATCGAAAGGGTGCAAAAAAGGGCAGCTCGTTTTGTATTATCGCGTTATAGGGGAGAGAGTGTGGCCGATATGATACACGAGTTGGGATGGAAGTCATTACAGCATAGACGTTTTTCGTCGCGGCGAGACCTTTTTACGAAATTTCAGTCACCAACTTTCTCTTCCGAATGCGAAAATATTTTGTTGAGCCCAACCTACATAGGTAGGAATGATCATCAAAATAAAATAAGAGAAATCAGAGCTCGAACAGAAAGGTTTAGGTGTTTGTTTTTCCCGCTCGCTGTTCGGGAGTGGAATAGTAGAGAGATAGTATGATTGTGGTTCGATGAACCCTCTGCAAAGCACTTAAATGTGAATTGCAGAGTACTCATGTAGATGTCATGTAGATGTAGATATTGGAATCTGAAACGACGTTACAAATGATTTTTGCCTGGTGGGGGATTCCTTTCGCTACTGTCTTATAGCTATGAATAGACATGAAATATTTGTTGTTTCTTCATCAGTAGCGAAATGTGCATATGTTTGGCTAGAGGTAACACGACGAGTAGTCCTTTGCTGCCTGGGACTTCAACGCCACGCGTACTGTCGTTGTTGATCCCACACGAAGAGGTTCATATGGTTCCAATGGCTCTGAGCACTATGGGACTTAACATCTGTGGTCATCAGTCCCCTAGAACTTAGAACTACTTAAACCTAACTAACCTAAGGATATCACACACATCCATGCCCGAGGCAGGATTCGAACCTGTGACCATAGCAGTCGCGCGGTTCCGGACTGAGCGCCTAGAACCGCGAGACCACCGCGGCCAGCCACACACGAAGAGGCCTGGAGGAGTTTGGCATCGTGAGGAAACTACAAAATGATTCAAATCCAGAGAAAAATTGGAATCTGAGTTCGAACTGACTTCCTTGCTGACTGATAAGCGGCGAGAAAGGTAAACAAATGCGGGTGCCAGATTAGAAGACGTTCGTACGATAGGTGTGTTTGCCAACCAAGCACCTTGCTGCTATTTTCCTGGTCGCATTTGATACTCTGCATCTGCAAGGTATCTCATTTTCTGCCAATAAATATCAACTGCAAAGGACACATTCCTGTGAAACAGTTCGTAACACAAAATATCTTCTTTGTACCACCAGATGCATATCAATAACAATACATTTTGTGGAAGTACACAGGCCATTCTTTTAGAAAATGTTTGTTACGGCGTACCCATGATTTTCTCCTTATGAAGTTACCATACAACACTTCTCATCGCTACCGGGCAACACTGATTTAGATTTACATTTATCTCCTTAAATCTATTACGGCAAATGTCAGGCTCAATCCTTTGGAAGGGCACAGACGACTTCCTTCCCCATCCTTCCCAGTTCGAGATTCTGCTTCGCGTCTAATCTCGTTTTCGATGAGACATTGTACCGTAATCCTCCTTTCTTTCTTTTAACTTCAATATGACTACTAAAGAAAGTGTCGCATGAAGGTTAATGATCACCACACTTGCTAATTATCTGACACATTGTCATTGGCCATAGTAGTAAATCGTAGAAACGTTCTTCATCAACGCCTGTTTGTCTTCCTGAGTCTGGTGATTGATTTATATCAAAAAGATAAAAAAAAATGGTTCAAATGGTTCTGAGCACTATGCGACTTAACTTCTGAGGTCATCAGTCGCCTAGAACTTAGAACAATTAAACCTAACTAACCTAAGGACATCATACACGTCCATGCCCGAGGCAGGATTCGAACCTGCGATCGTAGCAGTCGCTCCGTTCCAGACTGTAGCGCTTAGAACCGCACGGCCTCTCCGGCTCCGGCCGGCTCAAAAAGATCGTGCGTGTTTCAAATTGCCTCCACTGGTTTCACCTTCTTATTAAAGACAAACGAAACAGAATGATACAAATTTTAGACATTACTCCGTTCAGACTCTGTTTTCTGATGCATAAACCACGCTCCTCATAACGTCAAAAATTACACTGAAGAGCCAAAGAAACTAGTACACCTGCCTAATATCATGCAGGAAACCCACGGGTATGCAGAAGTGCCATAACACGACGTCGCATAGACTCGACAAATATCTGAAGTGGTGCTGGAGGGAACTGACACGACGACACCATGGATCCTTAAGAGTCCGAGGGGGTGGAGATCTCTTCTGAACAGCACGCTGCAAGGCATCCCAGATATGCCCATAATGTTCATGCCTGGGGAGTTTAGTGGCCAGCGGAAGTGTTTAAACTTAGAAGAGTGTTCCTGGAGCCACTCTGTAGCAATTCTGGACGTGTGGGGTGTCGCATTGTGCCGTTGGAATTGCCCAAGTCCGTCGGAATGCACAATGGACATGAATGGATGCGGGTGATCAGACAGGACGCTTACGTACGTGTCATCTGTCAGAGTTGTATCTAGACGTATCAGTGGTCCCACATCACTCCAATTGCACTCGCCCCACACTATTACAGAGCCTCCCCACGTCCATCCGCTTTGTACAACTTGAAACGAGACTCGTACGATCAGGCAACATCTTTCCAGTTATCAACAGTCTAATATCGATGTTGAGACGGCCCAGGTGAGGCGCTACGCTTTGTGTCGTGCGTCATCAAGGGTACACGAGAGGGCCTTCAGTTCCGAAAGCCCATATCGGTGATGTTTTGTTGAATGGTTCGCATGCTGTCACTTGTTGATGGCACAGCACTGAAATCTGCAGCAATTTGGGAAAGGGTTGCCCTTGTGTCACAATTGTACGATTCTCTTCAGTCGTCGTTGGTTCCGTTCTTGCAGGATCTTTTTCCGGCCGCAACGATGTCGGAGATTTGATATTTTACCGGATTCCTGATATTTGCGGTACACTTGTGAAATGCCCGTACAGGAAAATCCCCACTTCATCACAACCTCGAAGATGCTGTGTCCCATCGCTCTTGCGACAACTACACTCCTGGAAATTGAAATAAGAACACCGTGAATTCATTGTCCCAGGAAGGCGAAACTTTATTGACACATTCCTGGGGTCAGATACATCACATGATCACACTGACAGAACCACAGGCACATAGACACAGGCAAAAGAACATGCACAATGTCGGCACTAGCACAGTGTATATCCACCTTTCGCAGCAATGCAGGCTGCTATTCTCCCATGGAGACGATCGTAGAGATGCTGGATGTAGTCCTGTGGTACGGCTTGCCATGCCATTTCCACCTGGCGCCTCAGTTGGACCAGCGTTCGTGCTGGACGTGCAGACCGCGTGAGACGACGCTTCATCCAGTCCCAAACATGCTCAATGCGGGACAGATCCGGAGATCTTGCTGGCCAGGGTAGTTGACTTACACCTTCTAGAGCACGTTGGGTGGCACAGGATACATGCGGACGTGCATTGTCCTGTTGGAACATCAAGTTCCCTTGCCGGTCTAGGAATGGTACAACGATGGGTTCGATGACGGTTTGGATGTACCGTGCACTATTCAGTGTCCCCTCGACGATCACCAGAGGTGTACGGCCAGTGTAGGAGATCACTCCCCACACCATGATGCCGGGTGTTGGCCCTGTGTGCCTCGGTCGTATGCAGTCCTGATTGTGGCGCTCACCTGCACGGCGCCAAACACGCATACGTCCATCATTGGCACCAAAGCAGAAGCGACTCTCATCGCTGAAGACGACACGTCTCCATTTGTCCCTCCATTCATGCCTGTCGCGGCACCACTGGAGGCGGGCTGCACGATGTTGGTGCGTGAGCGGAAGACGGCCTAACGGTGTGCGGGACCGTACCCCAGCTTCATGGAGACGGTTGCGAATGGTCCTCACCGATACCCCAGGAGCAACAGTGTCCCTAATTTGCTGGGAAGTGGCGGTGCGGTCCCCTACGGCACTGCGTAGGATCCTACGGTCTTGGCGTGTATCCGTGCGTCGCTGCGGTCCGGTCCCAGGTCGACGGGCACGTGCACCTTCCGCCGACCACTGGCGACAACATCGATGTACTGTGGAGACCTCACGCCCCACGTGTTGAGCAATTCAGCGGTACGTCCACCCGGTCTCCCGCATGCCCACTATACGCCCTCGCTCAAAGTCCGTCAACTGCACATACGGTTCACGTCCACGCTGTCGCGGCATGCCACCAGTGTTAAAGACTGCGATGGAGCTCCGTATGCCACGGCAAACTGGCTGACACTGACGGCGGCGGTGCACAAATGCTGCGCAGCTAGCGCCATTCGACGGCCAACACCGCGGTTCCTGGTGTGTCCGCTGTGCCGTGCGTGTGATCATTGCTTGTACAGCTCTCTCGCAGTGTCCGGAGCAAGTATGGTGGGTCTGACACACCGGTGTCAATGTGTTCTTTTTCCATTTCCAGGAGTGTATAACACCATGTTCAAACTCACTTACATCTCGATAACCTTCCATTGTAGCAACTGTAACCGATCTAACAACTGCGCCAGACACTTGTGGTCTTATGTAGGCGTTGCTGACCACAGCGCCGTATTCTGCTGTTTACAAATCTCGGTATTTGCATATGTGTGCCTATACCAGTAGCTTTTTCACTTCAGTGTATGTATATAGAGAACAACAGCGGTCCTGTCACACTACCCTGGAACACACCTGACGATACATTTGTCTCTGACAAACGTTCGCCGTCGAGGACATCCTACTGGGTTCTATTATTTAAGAAGTCTTCGAGTCACACAAATATCTGTGAACTTATTCCATATGCTCGTACCTTTTTTTAACAGCCTGCAGTGGAGCTCGGTGACAAGTAATTTTCGGAAATCTAGAAATATGGGATCTGCCTGACGCTCGTCATCCACAGCCCTCAGTATATCACGTGAGAAAAATGCAAGCTGCTTTTCGCACGAGTAACCATCATGGTTCGTGCATATAAATTTTTCAGCATATCGTAAAACATCTGTACTGCAGAGGGTTAGAGGACCTGCGACACAGCTGTGCTATGATGATTGCATACATTCATTTGTCGCCTACACATTGGAATTCAGGGATGATCTGTTTTTTTGTGGTGGCTAGTGAACCTGTGGAGACCCAAGTATGGGGGTTGCAGGGCTAGTCGTATTATGCCATTGTTGAACATCACGAACTTGCAGTCTGTTAGAGACTTGTGAAGGAAAACCTTAGACAATGAGTGCAGAAGAGGGGGACGTATGTGGAGGTGAGCGATGTGTCGTTTTACTCATGATACGAGGTTGGGGAAGTCTGGAGGTGTATTTGAAGGTTGTTGAACCACAAAGGCCGCAGGCAGGTAGAGCACTTCACCGCACAAAATTTCAGTGAGCGAAGCTCCAAGGTCGCGCTTTTGGGCAGTCTTCACTCATAGGAGTACTCACAGTAATGTCTCTATCCAAAATCCGCCGTGGCACAAGAGAGCCACATTTAATGTGTAGTGCCACCGTTCGACGAGCCTGTTACTCCGTGGGTGATCGGCTGTCGCTCTAAATCTATGGGTGCCGACCATGTTGCACAATTCGAGGAAGTGGGTGAATTCAGATTGCTGATTTTGTTCGCTTGTTATATATGTGGGACAACCAAAGCTGCTGTGTGATGTGGGCGGCGCCATTTTCAGTAAATGCTTTGGTGGTGGACTCAGCCATAAGGGATTCAGGTTCTACCCATCGAAAAATATGGTCGATGAAGGGCAACATCTACATCTACATCTACATCCACACTCCGCAACCCACATGAGGGTGTTTGGCGGAGGGTACTTTGAGTACCTCTGTCGGTTCTCCCTTCTATTCCAGTCTCTTATTGTTCATGGAAAGAAAGATTGTCGGTATGCCTCTGTGTGGGTTCTAATCTCTCTGATTTTATCTTCATGGTCTCTTCGCGAGATATACGTAGGAGGGAGCAATATACTGCTTGGCTCCTCGGTGAAGGTATGTTCTATAAACTTCAACAAAAGCCTGCACAGAGCTACCGAGCGTCTCTCTTGCAGAGCCTTCCACTGGAGTTTATCTATCATCTCCGTAACGCTTTCGCGATTACTAAATGATCTTGTGACATAGCACGCTGCTCTCCGTTGGAACTTCTCTATCTCTTCTATCAACCCTATCTGGTACGGATCCCACAGCGTTGAGCAGTATTCAAGCTATGGGCGAACAAGTGTACTGTAACCTACTTCCTTTGTTTTCGGATTGCGTTTCCTTAGGATTCTTCCAATTAATCTCATTCCGGCATCTGCTTTACACACTATTAATTTTATATGGTCATTCCATTTTAAGTCACTCCTAATACCTACTCCTAGATATTTTATGGAATTAACTGCTTCCAGTTGCTGACCTGCTATATTGTAGCTAAATGATAAAGGTTCTTTCTTTCTGTGTATTCGCAGCACATTACACTTGTCACCATCGAGATTCAATTGCCATTCCCTGCACCATGAGTCAATTCGTTGCAGATCCTCCTGCATTTCAGTACAATTTTCTATTGTTACAACTTCTCGATATGCTACAGCATCATCCCTCAAAAAGCCATAGTGAACTTCCGACGTTGTCCACAAGGTCATTTATATATATTGTGAATAGCAACGGTCCTACAACAGTCCCCTGCGGCACACCTGAAATCACTCTTACTTAGCATGTAGCTATAGACATCATAAATGCGTAGTGGTCCCATGAGATCAACGTGCACACACTGGGAACGTCTTTTTGGATCTTCAAAGCGACCCAGGTGGTTGAGTGTGGCGTGAAATCTTGCTTTTTTGGCATGGGACTCACACATGTGCCCAAAGTTTAGAATCCTTCTTCACATTGGGCCTTCTTCACATTGGGCCATCCCCAGGCACATAGTGGAAGTACATCATGTTGTGACAAGTTATGTAACTGGTCAAAGATGGCACTGTGGAATGGTTAGGGAACAAGAGCACAAGACCAGTTTTACGAAACAATACAGACAATTGGATGGGTCGTGCCCAACATAGGCCAAAGTTTGATCCATAGGATCGTGGAACAGTCATGAGGAAGAGCCTGTCCTGTAACTGCTGGTCTTGCTGTTGCATTTCAATAAACTGTTCATAGTCTAAGTGAGATGACATAATGGTGATATATGAGAAGTAATCTGGCATGACGTTTCCACACCTTCCGGATGATGGTAAACTGTGCAACATATTCCAAATGCCGAAACCGTCGCCGACAAGTGTCCTTGGCTAGGTTTCAGATAGAGTCAGTGAGCAGATGGCGGTCCATGTAAATAATCAGATGGCATCCTTTGACGTCTTGCCTGAAACAATGTACTCCTTTGAAGCTGTTAGTAGCTTTCAGCCATACACTGACCACTTACATTGCGAAGGTGAGAGTCTGTGTGAGGAAAAAATGGAGTGGCTATTGGACACCCTTTCGCCTCTTATTGCAGGACGGTGCCAATAGTGGAGTAACTAGCATCCAGAGCTATGATAAACTGGGAGCTGGGGAGAGGGTGCGCCAAAGTAATGGCTCAGACGAGGCGGTCTTTAAAGCATTCGAAAGCAGGTTGCAAGAGTTTGTGTTTGCCAGTAATGTTCTTATCAGTGAAGGATTGAGTGAGTGGCACCCGAAACGAAGCTGCCTATGGAAGGTGCCTTCGCTAAAAATTTACCAAGCCCAGCAACCGATGTAGTTCTTGCTATTCCTGCAGTGCCAGCAGTTGTTGTATGGCATCTGTACATTGTGCCGGCCGGTGTGGCCGTGCGGTTCTAGGCGCTTCAGTCTGGAACCGCGTGACCGCTACGGTCGCAGGTTCGAATCCTGCCTCGGGCATGGATGTGTGTGATGTCTTTAGGTTAGTTAGGTTTAAGTAGTTCTAAGTTCTAGGGGACTGATGACCATAGATGTTAAGTCCCATAGTGCTCAGAGCCATCTGTACAATGTGGTGTAGGGCGAATGCCAAATACGTTAACTACATGGCTGAGGAAAACGACTTCCTTTTGCAGAGTTGGCAATTCTCCTCATGGATGACAATGCCACGTCAGAGAGAGCATCGAAAACGTGTTTGGGACTTGTGTTGTGGGAGTCATAGTCAGGCAAGAAACTCAAGACGAAGTCGAGATAGATATAACACACTGGAAACTTTAACAGTACACCATCAGTAAAGCGTCGCCATGTTTCAAAGGTGCTCATAAGTCAGTATGGCATAAATATAAACTCAGACCAACCAAAAGGCTTGATACTCGTAATATCCATTTTGTGAATATCGTCCAAGCACATAAATATTTGCAGGTAATACCACACAACCTGACAGATCCAGATTTTTTGGGAACCAGTTTGATGGGTGAAACCCAGAAGCTGTCCGAGGGCCATACAATGCCAAGTTGTAGAGGTTCGTCTACCACTGTTGCAGGTGGATGTTCGTCACATTTGTGTAAAAATGGATCTGTTGTGCTTTCTGAACACAATCAGAGGCGAGAAGGTAGTCCTGAAGGCACCAATGGCGGTTGGGTGTTACTGTGAGTGGCGGAAGCTGCTGTATGAAGTGGGCAGCACCATTTTTCCAGGCCACCAAGGAGAAAGGGACAATGACACTGATAGTAGAGCGGCCGCTAGCAGTGTGAATCAAAATGCGACAAGACAGATAGGGTACCAAACGGAAGTATTGGAGGAAGTCTGCACTGACGACTGGTTCACCCATATCCACAACTGGAAACGCCCAGGTCAAAACGTTGGTAAAACCAATGTTCAGTGAGCAGGTCTGAGATCTGTAGACTCGGATTTTCGGGTCGTTTGATCTGTGGAGCTGGACGGTTGAGCAGACAGAAATGAGGACATGAGCATGGTTGACAATTGTTGAATGGTCGTTGGTCCACGTGGATGTGCTTTTGATACATGTCCCCAATGCATCCCACACTTGCTTCATGGGGTTTAAGTCAGGTTAATGGGGAGACCAGTCCATTCGACGAATATCCTCTCATTCCAAGAGCTCCTCCACCTGTGCTGCTCAATGAAGTCGTGCATTGTCATCCATAAACACGAAGGCAGGGCCAAATGCAACCCTGAAAAGATGTACATCAAAAAAGAGTACAGTGTTAAAACTATGTTGACCACTGAATGTACTGTATTCAAGTATTTGGAAGTCAGTATGCTCCTAGAACGTTATGGCTCTCCATACCACAACACCTGGTCCACCAAAACGATCATGTCCGACAGTGTTCCTGGGTGCATTACGTTCTCCTACCTCTCGTCATGTGAGGGTCTGTCCAGCATTGTGAAACGCGATAATTTGGGTGGATCATGTGCTATGGTGCAGAGAGGTATAACACTGTATGAATTTACTGACCTGCAGCGTGTACACATGCACCAACGATCATCATAGTAGTTGTCAGCTGCACTCAGAAGAACTCGTTACCAACCTTGTGGCCAGTATGGGAGCCCACTGTCTTCCATGGTGATCACATCCCCCGTTAAGAATCACGGCCAACCATTTTAATGTCCCGGGGACCATGATAAATTGTAGTGACTTTAGTGTAATTATTGTCTCTGAATAAAAGTGTCATTTCCATTCACCTCATTGCATATTTCCGTCATTTAACTATACTGTAGCAGTTCTTTCTGTGTATTGTGCAAGTTTCATAGAACTATCTTACTGGGTAGCGATACATTGTGTGAAAATTACTTTCATCCTTAAATTTTATGCGCCAGTGTACCGGGTGATCAAAAAATCAATATAAATTTGAAAACTGAATAAATCACGGAATACAAATAGACACATATCGTTGGAATGACATGGGGTTTTACGAGAACCAAAAAAATACCAACGTTCAAAAAATGTCCGACAGATGGCGCTTCATCTGATCAGAATAGCAATAATTAGCATAACAAAGTAAGACAAAGCAAAGATGATATTATTTACGGGAAATTCTCAATATGTCCACCATCATTACTCAACAATAGCTGTAGTCGAGGAATAATGTTGTGAACTGCACTGTAAAGCATGTCCAGAGTTATGGTGAGGCATTGGCGTGGGATGTTGTCTTTCAGCATCCCTAGAGATGTCAGTCGATCACGACACACTTGCGACTTCAGGTAACCCCAATGCCAATAATCGCACAGGCTGAGGTCTGGGGACCCGGGAGGCCAAGTATGACGAAAGTGGCGGCTGAGCACACTATCATCACCAAACGACGCGCGCAAGAGATCTTTCACGCATCTAGCAATACTTTTTTTGGCGGGGTTCTAGTAAAACTCCATGTCATTCCAAGCATGTGTGTCAATTTTTACTTCTCTTTCTAAATTATTCCGTGGTTTATTAAGTTTTCAAATGTAAACTGACTTCTTGATCACCCGGTATATTGTCGCTGTCCGGGGCACAACTTCTCCACAACAGTAAAGCATTCGTACATGACATGGTCGCCTTCTCTTCTTCCCCATTAAAGTATTGCTCAACTGAATCTGGCCCCATATTTTTCAAGTAGTCACCCACCACTTTGTTCAGTAGAGCTGTTATACTACTGTTGTTGCAGGCTACACACTCGATGTGTATTGTTAAGTCCTTGCCAGATGGTTGAGCTACGTACTGTAATAAAACTGGTTATAATGAGATAAATCTACTACTCGATCTTGAATCATATGAAGTGAAAGACACTGCAGTGAAGATTTAAAAACCAAAAATTCACAACTGAAAATCTATGTGAACATGTTTAAATGTCAATGTTTATAACTACTTAATGTAATTACGATGATGATTATGGACTTCTCAAAGAAGATAGACAGTTAATTGTATTTTATTTACGAAATGTATGACCCAAAGATTATTTTGCATAAATAGATCGATATATATATGATAGTAATTTCTTTGCTACAAATCGTTAGAGGAAAAGCTTGGTGCTTTTAAGCAGTTGGTTCTATAAGTCGGAAATGCGAGGATGGAGAACGAGTTATGAGCGTTTTATTGATTTGGATTGTTAAGTGAAATGACTGAAAATATATGTGTACTTCTACAGAAAGTCCACCAGATTTCACATTGTTATTAGTTATTATTCTCATTGTTAGTGTCCCGATCATCCTCTAGACAATTACAGAAAGATGAACCACAGAAAGGAAGAGAACAACGACGTACAGCAAAGAAGAGGAACAAAAAGACGAATGTTTTTATTATTAATGGAACTGGTTATTGAAATTCGACTGTCCGTGTCACTCACTGCATTGCGGCAAGTGCTATGAAACTGTGACCTGCCGCCCAAATTACTAACTTACTCCAAACATCACTATGTTCAACATTGGACAACAAGAGGGTGGGGACGGTCATAGTACACCTTTGTTAAGATTGTAGCTGAAGTTTATCACTCAGATTTCTTCTTATTGTCTGAATAGACGCTTTGCTTTCGCCCGCAGTCTACAGAAGTTCATGTAATTTTTCTTCAGAAGCGCGCTTTCTGTAGAGTTTTAATGCTTCCCTTCATTCTACAGTGCTTTATTTTACTCTTCATCTCACCATGCTGGCAATGTTTCAGTTTTCAGAGCAAAGGGTATCTTTTGTGGGGTGGTTATCAGTGCAGTTTGTTCAGTATAAGAAATTAAATTCATGTAGTCGCTTTTAGTTTCTTCACATCCTGAATTGTCTGTATATTTCTGAAGATGTAGTAGTTTACTTGTTCTGGTATGCTTCCTGAACGTTCCACTTGTAGGCTGCGCCTATGACAGCACGTTTCGTCCCTGCAACACCTGTGAGATTGGTCAGTAGATGTCAGACACAACAGTTTCTGCAACTACCTCCTATGCACAGTCTGATGTTAAGCTCGGTTGCACAAACTTTTACCTACAGCACTCAGTAGTAGGTTTGATGCCATTATTTTTGCTGGGGAACTGTCATTTAAAACTATTAAGTGATCTTCATCAACAATTGCAAATTACTTTTCTGATGCTATTTTTTTGGTCCAAACCCCAAGCAGGATGATGAGCATCAGAATCACCTAATAGTATCTTCAGATGCGCTAGCGAATTAAATAACCATATCTTGCTGTTGTTTAGTCACGGCCTCCCTTTGCGATCTGTAAACTGACAATACATTTATTTTGTTGCGCCTGGAGTAAGAGCATAGCTGGGTAAAATTAAGATACATTCCCTGGTAACCCAAGAAGCTAAGGAAGGGGTCAGGTCACGACAGCCAGGCAGAATTTAAGCAGGGCTCCCTGATGTAGCAATGGTTACAGCTGCGCCATCAAAGCAGTTGCTTCACACTGCCAACTAACTGAGTGACCAGAGGTGCAGAAGTACTTGCACAGTAGGGAGACAGTGTGCCCCTGGCATGGAAGGTTCGTTTACTTCATGCAAAGCCAAAGTTCTGTTGCTACTCATGTGGAAGAAGTCAGTGCAGTAGCAGAACAAGCATGGGCCAGGCCCGTATAAATATTCCTCAGTTTCAATTTGGTGAGTCTCAGTGTGTCTCCATCCAGTTATGGGTGGGATCTAGTATGGTCCACTGTCTTCATGTCTACTGATCTACGAGATCCATGGTGACTTGGAGCTCTGCAAATAGAGTGCACTCTGGTGGCCTCTAGTAGATGACTGGCGGTGGGAGCTCCTAGTCCACCCCCACTTCTGCTGGCACTCTGCTTGCTGCCTACACCATTCCAGTGGGCAGACTCTGCCAATGGCGGTCTGCTCTTTGTGCACGTAGTCTGTGTAGTGGTTGTGCTTGCACTACCACCTACTACAGAAGCTGCTAGCAGCCCATCTACCATGTTGTTTATGCACCGTAGGATCATCGACCTTGCAGCACTGCCAGTGCTGACACTGCTGCTTCCTTTGATACCACACTCCAGTGGCTGTGAGGCACATACCAGTCAGCGCTTATCTCAGCAGATGCATACTGCTGACGCCTTGTGAGAGCTGCTGCCTAGAGTGGCACCTCGAGTACTGTTGTACCACAAATAACAACCGTTTACTTTATCAAAAATGTTTAATTGCCATCTCACTGGGCGTGCAACAAGCATCCAATCATCTCACCACTGCTCACCCCTGTCTTGCAGTGGTGGTACGTCGTCCTCCTGTTCAAAATTCTTCAAATGGCTCTAAGCAGTATGGGACTCAACATTTGGGGTCATCAGTCCCCTAGAAATTAGAACTACTTAAACCTAACTAACCTAAGGACATCACACACATCCATGCCCGCGACAGGATTCGAACCTGCGACCATAGCAGCAATGCGGTTCCAGACTGAAGTGCCTAGAACTTCTTGGCCCTCCTGTGTCAGTCTATTCTTCACCATCACCCACCTCAAGGGCTGACTAACCTGGTCATTGCATGTTGTGTCAGAAATGGTCACTGACATCTGCAGTTGGGTCTGGGACCACGACTTCAGCCACAGTTGCAGTCCAGCGGCGCGACTTTGCTGAATGACTTTTTGCTCTCCTTTTTTTGTTTTCTTTTGTTTGCGATTTTGGTGACTAAATGGGACATTTCTCAGATTTTAAAGGTCAGATTTGTAAAGCGGTAGGAGCCTACTGATTTGTCACATTTTAGGTGTAATTATAGGGAATATTAATTAAGACCAGTGAGGTGCCATTATTGTAATTTGGCTTGGCACGGCTTGCATGCATAGAAGTGATGCCAGCTGCGCATAGTAAATGCTGATGGAATGGCCTTGAGCTACAGGGCATCCAGGTTGAACATACAATAATATAAAACGTAATAACTTGAGAAGTACTTGAGATATTCATTGACAGCCTGATTCTACGCATTTGCTTACTCAAAATGTATCTTTACACACATAATACACACATATATGCGCAACACTAGTGGCGCGACAGTATTATAATCGGTATTACACTTCCCTCCAAGTGTTTAGCCGCCTTGTTATCATAACATTTGCAATAACGGCACGAATGTGACCTCGTAGATCTGGTAGATCACGAACTGGTGTCTGGTTCACTTGATTCTTGATAAACCCCCACAGAAACGAAGCAAATGGCCGAATGTGACTACTTCTAGGGGCCAAACAATTAGTGGACTGTCTCTCCTGGTCCAGTGAGCTGGGAACTCATGATCCAAGAAGTCCCTCGCAACATATGCAGATATGTTGGGGCTGTTTGCTGTGACATAGACTGCTGGTCTAGGAGACGTCGTCTATCGATTGCTTGGCCCCTAGAAGTCCAAACATCCTGCCACATGATTTTTTCTGTGGGGGTTTATCAAAAATCAAGTGAACCTGATAGCAGTTCGTGGTCTGTTAGATCTGCACCATCACATTCGCGCACTATAGCAAATGTTTTAACTGCAGTGCTTCTAAGCACTTGTAGAAAAGTGGAGTACAGATTAGATGTACATCGCAGCACTAACGGTGTGGTATCAAGGTGTATTAGGTACATTTTGAGTTGCCATACACCATCAATAAATATCTCAATTATTTCTCAACTCATTGCCTTTTATATTATTATATGTTCCACGTTGGTAACCTGTACACCAGTGTTCTGAATCACGTTTCACTATGATACTTCGTAAGGACTAGTGTAATTTGTTCTTGTACCTACGTCTGTGTTTTATGTTTGACGTCGATCATTCGTGTTGTTTTGTTAGATAGAGGCCACAAACACGAGCAGTGACGAATCAGGACACAGCTGAAGTTTTGTTGAGGCAGGTTGTCCAGATGAATGAGTCGTGATTAGTTAAAAACGACATATCGTCATGTCGCTGAGAAATTCTGGTGGAGGACAAGGGGACAGGATGCTGAGCAGTCTGTCCGAAATTGTACATGGGCAGTTCGAAAACTAACCTCTGTCTGGCTGTAAATAAAAGCTTACTTTGCTATTTTTAACGCAGTCACCATTTAGATTTAAGCATGTGCCATAGCATTTCACCAATCTACAGATTTCTTCTTCGTGAAATTCTGGGCACATAGCCAGTCTTTCATGGTATTCTGAAGTTCGTCGTCATCACTGAAGTGCTGCGAAGTAAGCCATTTCATCATGTGAGCAAGTAAATGAAAACCACTTGGCGCTTAGTCTGGGCCTTACGAGGGATGATCAAAAACGTCCAATTTGAAATTCTTGGAAAGTTTTTTTTGGCACTGTGAGGACAGATGTTGTCATATAAAAACACAACACTGAATGCCAGCATACCACGGCGTTTGTTTGAACGGCGAGGTTAAGTTTCTTCAAAATTTCACAGAAGGGATCTGAAGTGACTGTCGTCCTATTCACCATAAATTCAACCTGTAAAACTACCTTGTGATCCTAGAAAATCGTAGCCATAATATTCCTCGATGACTAATTTGATGTCCAGCCGTATTACACAGTGATTTCTTGTTTCTTATCTTCAAGGGCCACAGTTTACCTTCCATAGATATTGTCAGCATAAAATCCTAAAGTACATAGCATTGATGATCTTACACCATACGAGGTAATATACAGTCTTCTCCTTTTGAGATGATTAAGCCTAAGCGTGGCAAAAATCGGAAACAAGTAAAGAAGTTTGCAAAGATGTTACAAGGTGTCTGGAAGAAGGTAGAAGCAGCAAACATGAAAGAAACCAAGCATAAAGAGCAAATAGATAAATTATTACCGCACAGAATTGGTCAGGAGGTCACTGATGAATCCCTACACGCCTAAGGGTAAAATAAACAAGTTGGTGATGTGATACCATCGACTTTATCATGTCATTGCAATGATGTCACCCATCACTCCAAATTTCAATTACCAACAAAGACTTGCATTGTGCAAGTGGGACGCATTAAGACATTTAAGGAAGCTGCAGATGCTCTTATGCAAGTAGACGGCGTTAAATCTAAGAAAGGAAGAAAGGAGGCAAGGGAGGATGAGCAAAGTGTATGTAAAATACCTTATGCACTTAGATCATGTCAACGAATAGTAATGTGATCAGAGTGTAGCTTCGCTTAGGACTAATGGGTGAAACTCTGTTATAACTGTTTTAAAATATTGGGGCTATATTGCTAATTTATTTTGTTAATGTTATGTGTTATGTTTTTGGAGTTTCAATCATGGGTGTTTACAGTATGACTGCACACGTTACAGGGTACTGTAAGGCAATATACACTCCTGGAAATGGAAAAAAGAACACATTGACACCGGTGTGTCAGACCCACCAAACTTGCTCCGGACACTGCGAGAGGGCTGTACAAGCAATGATCACACGCACGGCACAGCGGACACACCAGGAACCGCGGTGTTGGCCGTCGAATGGCGCTAGCTGCGCAGCATTTGTGCACCGCCGCCGTCAGTGTCAGCCAGTTTGCCGTGGCATACGGAGCTCCATCGCAGTCTTTAACACTGGTGGCATGCCGCGACAGCGTGGACGTGAACCGTATGTGCAGTTGACGGACTTTGAGCGAGGGCGTATAGTGGGCATGCGGGAGACCGGGTGGACGTACCGCCGAATTGCTCAACACGTGGGGCGTGAGGTCTCCACAGTACATCGATGTTGTCGCCAGTGGTCGGCGGAAGGTGTACGTGCCCGTCGACCTGGGACCGGACCGCAGCGACGCACGGATGCACGCCAAGACCGTAGGATCCTACTCAGTGCCGTAGGGGACCGCACCGCCACTTCTCAGCAAATTAGGGACACTGTTGCTCCTGGGGTATCGGTGAGGACCATTCGCAACCGTCTCCATGAAGCTGGGGTACGGTCCCGCACACCGTTAGGCCGTCTTCCTCTCACGCACCAACATCGTGCAGCCCGCCTCCAGTGGTGTCGCGACAGGGGTGAATGGAGGGACGAATGGAGACGTGTCGTCTTCAGCGATGAGAGTCGCTTCTGCCTTGGTGCCAATGATGGTCGTATGCGTGTTTGGCAAAGTGCAAGGTGAGAGCGACAATCACGACTGCATACGACCGAGGCACACAGGGCCAACACCCGGCATCATGGTGTGGGGAGCGATCTCCTACACTGGCCGTACACCTCTGGTGATCGTCGAGGGGACACTGAATAGTGCACGGTACATCCAAACCGTCATCGAACCCATCGTTGTACCATTCCTAGACCGGCAAGGGAACTTGCTGTTCCAACAGGACAATGCACGTCCGCATGTATCCCGTGCCACCCAACGTGCTCTAGAAGGTGTAAGTCAACTACCCTGGCCAGCAAGATCTCCGGATCTGTCCCCCATTGAGCATGTTTGGGACTGGATGAAGCGTCGTCTCACGCGGTCTGCACGTCCAGCACGAACGCTGGTCCAACTGAGGCGCCATGTGGAAATGGCATGGCAAGCCGTTCCACAGGACTACATCCAGCATCTCTACGATCGTCTCCATGGTAGAATAGCAGCCTGCATTGCTGCAAAAGGTGGATATACACTGTACTAGTGCCGACATTGTGCATGCTCTGTTGCCTGTATCTATGTGCCTGTGGTTCTGTCAGTGTGATCATGTGCTGTATCTGACTCCAGGAATGTGTCAATAAAGTTTCCCCTTCCTGGGACAATGAATTCACGGTGTTCTCATTTCAATTTCCAGGAGTGTAGATGTATTGCTGAATTGTGTACACCTTACCTTTTCAATAGAAGAGGGAGAATGACGTAAATCTCTTTCTCCCAGGTTTCTGTATCACCAAGAATGTCCAAACTGGATGCAATACGTCTAGTGATTACACATCTCTGCTGGGGAGTGGTAAGGAATGTGCTACAGAGCCTATGACTTGAAGCAAGAGTGTTAACTTCCAAACAAGCAGATGACATACTAACTAGCCACCAGAGGATATTAAAGTTGATTTAGATTCAGATTCTTTATTTGTATTGACCAAATATAATGGAACAGACTTTACATTGACAACATGATACGAGATAGCAACCATTATCTTAATGTTTACGTTTCATGAACAAATTAGTTATCCTACATTAACCAGTTGTACTGAATTGGAGTCATAATGTCCATACTCAATTTCTACACCACAAATATGCAAGAATTCTCTTAAACCAAAAAATGCATTTCCTATTAACCAGTTATACAGCTTACTTTTATAATTATTGAGCGCTATATTTAACAAAGAACGTGGCAATTTATTAAATAATTTCCAACAGTTCACTTTGTGAGAGTTGCCTGTTTTTCTCAGGCTATGCCTAGGAATGTGACACTCTTTTTGTTTCTGATGCCTTGACAATGTATATTCTCTCTTGTGTTAAACTCTGTTATGTTGTTTTTACAAAAATCAGTGTTGAACAGATATAATGAATTACCACTGTCAATATTTTGATCTAAGTGAATAAAGGATAGCGGTGTTCCTTTGGACCAACCTTAAACATTATTTGTAGCACCTTTTTCTGGATCAGTAGTACATTATTGACATGCTACAAGTGACCCTACAGCAACAGCCCATATGATATTTGAAATTGGAAAGGCCCAGAGTAAGCTGTCCTAAAGTATTTATTACTCACCAAGTCAGCTAATTTCCATATCAGATAGGACACCTGTGGTATCTTTTTGCAGACGTGATTCATGTGGGGTTGACAGTTTAGTTAGGAATCAACATGTATTCAAAGCAGTTTTTCAGTTTTTGATTTTACGTCTTTAGCTAGTCCCAGCTGTAGATCCTGAGTTTTCTCTGGAATACACAATAGTCTGTTAGATGAGAACCAGTATAATGCTAAGGAGAGAGTGTCCTGTGATTTTTGGTGTACTCTTCACATATCTAGATCAGTGGTGATCAAAACTGTATCATCAGCATATCAGCTAACTGATTGAAGCCCAATATAATTTGGCAAATCATTAATTGCAACAATGAAGAAGAATGCTCCAAAGACAGAGCCTGAAGCCCAACAACTGTGATTTTCTTCAGGAAAGATTCCTATTCCGAATTGACACAAATTGTCTCCCATTATTTAGATAAGGATGAATTATGAATAATGCTGTATTATTTATTCCATAATACTGTAGTTTTCCTAGTAAGATGTAAAAGCAAATAAAGTCAAATAACTTACTCATAGTACATAAGCCAAGAGACAATTACTTTTATTTTCAAATGCAGTTAATGGCAAACAACAATGTCAAGGACTGTAGAACTGCTATTTTTTCCTTGTCAGAAACTGTGCTTTGCTACAAAGTTCATGTTTCTCATAATAGTTATTAAGCTGCATGTGAGAAATTGCTTCAAATGTTTTACAAAAGATTGTAACCATAGACATTGGTCTGTAGTTCTCATTGAAATGACTTTCTCCTTTTTATGTGTAGGTACAACTTCTCAAAATTTGAACTGAACAGGAAAAACTCCAAATTCGAGACATTTATTCACAATGAAAACAAATAGATTACAAATCTAGTCTATATTATTCGAGCTTGAAAGTTTTGAAATGGAATTTTATTATATCTAGGGGTGTGACATTATCCCAATGAAGTTCATGCCTTCTAGAAGCTGATCAACAAATATATCAATTGCTGATATGTTTGATTGGCTAATTTTTTTTATCTTGATTCATTTGCTGTAGTAGTAAAATGTCCATTGAGCTCTTGCAGTGCAACTGGAACATCTTGAGTTTTTTTATAGATAGCTTCTTTGACAAATTTAAATTTGGCTTTATAAGGTGTTTTACATTGCAGGTACACCTTACAATAAATATCATACTTCACTATACCACATTTCTCATTATTTTCATAAATTTTATAGTGAGAGTATATTTTACCTCATAGTAGCAATGTCATCAGGGTATTATTTAGCTTTTTACTGATTCTATTCGTTTTGGTACTCTTTCTTTCCAGTGGTGTACATCGATACCACAAGTGAATGTACCAGCTGGTGATGATAAATTAAAGTGCTGTTACTCATGGAGGTACCTTGTGGTTCTAAATTATTGTGTGGCAGTGAAATTTGATAGATACGCTAATCTATTAATGTGGTACAGATCTATGTGGGGAAAAAAGTAATATGTTTAGAAATGTTTCCCTGTGTAATGGATTAGGAACAGGGCATGGGCAGAGATGGTTAAAGAAATGAGAAAGGTACAATACTGATTTTTATTATTAACTAACACACAATTATTTTAAAGTGAACTCAGGAGACGTCAATGAGATTCTGCATCCGTAAAACTTAGTAATCAATAGTTGCTCACAGCAGTTCAGGTGGAATCTGAGCAACATGTTCTTGTATACTGGCCTTCAGATCAGTTGGAGACTGAATGTGTCCCTGGGAAATGCACTCTTTTAGATATCCCCTAAGCCAAAATGCAGATGGACTCTGATAAACTGATCTAGCGGGCCATGCATCTGGTAAATCTCTGGAGATAATTCATTCATGGTAGGTCACGTTGAGCAGATCTTTCGCTGGGCGAGCGATATGAGGTCTTGCCCAGTCTCGCATGAAAACAGTGGTTTCCACCCATCTGGGCTCTTCCACAGCAGGAATCGTATGCTGTACAAGGAGGTATACATAATGTGCAGACATCGTGGTGCAGCTGACAGGCCCCTGGGTGTGTTCCCTTCAAAGAACAATGGACTGAAAATAAAGGTGTCTGTGGATCCACACCACAGACTCACAAAGCACTGTTTTTTTTTTGTGCATAACACGCAATTTAACAGGATGCCAAATTTGGCAGTTCTGTGTATTCACTGCACTGTGCAGTGTAAAATTTACTTCTAGATTCCATAGGATATTTCCTGGCCACATGCCATCAACTTCGACCTGTGCCAGAAACGAAGAGCAAATTCAGAAAGTTACTGAGCATCATGAGTTTTCAGTTGGTGCACTCTCTGGATCCTGTAGGAGTATCAGCATAAGATAGACCATAAAAATTCTGTGCTGTTGACTATGGGATGTACAATTCTCGCTACACTGCACATGCACTAGCTCTACATGGAGAATGCGCTGCATTGTCAGTTACAGCAGCATCAACCTCGCCAATAACTTCCACTTGAATACGACGCTATTCTCTTCCAGGTGCCACACCAAGCACACCGATTTTTTCAAAAATTTCATTATCATGCTCGTTAAATCATTTAATGAGGTTGGGCCCCCCCTCAGACCTTTCAGCCATCAATAGTCTCTCAATACAGCACAGTAACTGCCGCCATTCAGATAAAACGGTTTCACTAACACCGGACTATTTCTATCCTCGATAGCCATACTGTCCACTCACGCTATGGCTTGTCAAATTACAGCGTGGATGTGTTACACTCATACAAATAATTACAGTGGCCGATCTGTACCTGGTGACCAAACTTGGAAAGACCTTTTTCTGGCGTAAACTGGTTCTGCATTAATGCATTAGTATATCTACCAATATTCACTGCCATACGATGATTACAGCCCACACTGGACCTCCATGAGTAGTTGCAGCTTAATTATAACCATCCATGATAACGTAAGAAGATTATTCAAGAGTGTTTCAACCGTTGATTTATCAACAATGTATTCATAAACGAAGTCCCAGTTTACATTTCTAAGGCAGTGCACAAATAACTTATTAAAATTCATGTTTCTGACCTCTAACCCATGTCATGCTTGATTGTATATAATGGTGTGTGAGGAGTAGTCGATTATGATCTGTGAAACCTGCTATACAAACACCGCACAGGTTTCTTGAGAAATTAACTATAATACTGTCCAAATAGGCATTCCCACATATAGCGCTACTGTTAGTAAATATAAATTGAATGATCTGAATACGTTTAAAATGTTTTTGAGTTGAGTTCATCTCAGCTTAAAAACTCTATATTGAAATCAACACATTTAGTAACAATTTTTTTGAATTTTAGTATTCTATTCATGATTTGTTCGAATTCAAGTCTCCATTTGGAGCTCTATACAGACTAACAGTTGTGATATTCTTATCGATCAGTCTTGCACAATTAAATTCAGAGTATGAGCTTACATTTATTTCAGAAAATTTTGTATCTTATATGATAGATACTGCAACCCTCTCAAATTTTTTTCTCTGTTCTACACATTTTAACTGCCAGAATGTAATAGATAGGTATGAAAAAATTTACTTCACTTTCGGTGGGCCATCGTTCTTAGACACACTATGCATTATATTCTTTTTTTATCTTAAAAAGTGTTCCAAGTCTAATAATTTATTTCCAGTACTACAAATCTCAAATTGCATCTTATTATTGTTATGGTCTTCACTCTGAAGACTGGTTTCATGCAGCTCTTCATGTTAATCAATACTGTTAAGCTTCTTCATCCCTGAATAACTGTTGCAACCTACATCCTTCTGAATCTACTTAATGTATTCATCTCTTGGACTCCCTCTACGATCCCCCCCCCCCCCCCCCCACTTCTCTCCAATACTAAACTGGTGAACCCTTGATGTCTCAGAGTGTGCCCTATCAACCGATTCCTTCTTCTAGACAGATTATGCCACAAATTCCTTTGCTATGCAATTCTGTTTAGTACTTCCCCAATTTTGTTTAGAACTTCCTCATTAGCCACGTGATGTATCCATCTAATCATCAGCATTCTTCTATAGCACCACATTTCAAAAGCTTCTATTCTCTTCTCGTCTAAGCAGTTTATCATCCATGTTTCAGTTCCATACATGGCTACACTCCAAATAAGTACCTTTAGAAAAGACTTCCTGACACTTAAGTCTATATTCAATGTTAAGAAATATCTCTTCTTCAGAAACACTTTTCTTGCCATTGCCAGCCTATATTCGATATCCTCTCCTTCGGCCATCACCAGTTATTTTGCTTCCCAAATAGCCTTAAGTGTCTTGTTTCCTAACATAGTTCCTTCAGCATCACCTGATTTCATTCGACTACATTCCATTATCGTTGTTTTACTTTTGTTGGTGTTCTACATCTACATCTACATTGATACCCTGCAAATCACAATTAAGTGTCTGGCAGAGGGTTAATCGAGCCACTATGTGCAGCTCATTCCCTTCCTTCAAGACACTGTCCATTCCGTTGAACTACTCTTACAAATTCTTTGTCACTTCTGACAGACTTACACTACTGGCCATTACAATTGCTACGCCACGAAAATGACGTGCTACAGAAGCGAAATTTAACCGACAGGAAGAAGATGCTGTGATATGCAAATGATCAGCTTTTCAGAGCATTCACACAAGGTTGGCGCCACTGGCGACACATAAAACGTGCTGACATGAGGAAAGTTTCCAAGAGATTTCTCATACGCAAACAGCAGTTGATCGGCGTTGCCAGGTGAAACTTTGTTGTGATGCCTTGTGTAACGAGGAGAAATGCGTACCATCACGTTTTCGACTTTGATAAAGGTCGGATTGTAGCCTATCGCGATTGCGTTTTATCGTATCGTGACATTGCTGCCCGTGTTGGTCGAGATCTATTGACTGTCAGCAAAATACGGAATCGGTGGGTTTAGGTGGGTACTATTGAAAGCCGTACTGGATCCTAACAGCCTCGTAACACTAGCTGTCGAGATGACAGGCATACCTTATACGAATGGCTGTAACGGATACGTGCAGCCACGTCTCGATCCCTGTGTCAGTAGATGGGGACGTTTGCAGCAGCATGGACTATCAGCTCGGAGACCATGGCTGCAGTTACCCTTGACGCTGCATCACAGACAGGAACGCCTGCGATCGTGAACTCAACGACGAACCTAGGTGCACGAATGGCAAAAAGTCATTTTTTCGAATGAATCCAGGTTCTGTTTACAGCATCATGATGGTCGCATCCGTGTTTGGCGACATCGCGGTGAGCGCACATTGGAAGCGTGTATTCGTCATCGCCATACTGGTGTATCACCCAGCGTAATGGTATGGGGTGCCATTGGTTACACCTCTCGGTCACCTCTTGTTCGCATTGACGGCACTTTGAACAGTGGACGTTACATTTCAGATGGCTCTACCCTTCATTCGATCCCTGCGAAACCTTACATTTCAGCAGGATAATGCACGACCGCACGTTGCAGGTCCTGTACGGGCCTTTCTGAATACAGAAAATGTGCGACTGCTGCCCTGGCCATCATCACACAACCCATACCAGCTCCACGTCCTGCTCACTGCTGGTATCAAACACAATTCGGCGTGCCGCACGCATATGCCTGGTCCCTTACAGGCAGCGAAACTCCACAAGCACGTCACTTTAGACCATCTGGCTTGCGACGCCTCACCAAGTCGTCTACAACCCACTTGAATATCTAATATACGAATGCCTGCCTCAACTGTTACTCATGGATGTCTCTTTGTCTTGGACAGAGCATCGAACCAATATCTACTAGCCGACACAGGCTTGATTCCACTCCTCTTCCCTGACTTTCGAACCTCTGTTCGTCCTCATGCTCCAGGTGGCTAATGATTATAACATATATGGCACCATGCACCTGTCAGACACACTCCAGTGTCAAAAGATCTTCCTGGTTACTGATGTGCTGCAACTAGACATCGGAATCGACTTTTTACGACGTCACCAGCTCTCCCAGTCTCTTACAGTCCACACTCATCAACCACATCTTGCTTGAACGAGTCTAAACAGAGATGATACCAGCTGCCAACAGCCACTCGAAAGTGTCAATACACCACAGTGCGCAGCGTCTGTTGATGGTACTCCCCATCCTGTCTTATATGCGTACATGTTTGTGATGTTTGTAATGCAACGATGTATACCATAGGAACTGCAGATGGACTCCAGTCGATATAAACCACCACAGTTAGCCCCAGCAGATCTACAACTTAGTTAACGAACCCCTTCAAGCAGGAATTCCTTCTCTTCAGATAGCTTCTAGGCCTCCAGAATAAATCTTGCTCCTGAGAAGCTTCAATGCGACATGCTCTCCATAGTTTCCACAACGAAACTGTGTCTCGAAATCTGGCCAAAGCGCAAAGAGATTCAGGCCATATGTAAAGTACACCAGTGACAAGATGCAGTGTGCAATAACAATGGTGATGTTATTCACGACAGAGCCACTAAAGCAGAGTTACTAAACAGGGTTTTCCGAAATTCCTTCACAAAAAAGCGAAGTAATTATTCCAGAATTCGAATCGAGAATAACTGCCAACATGTATTACAAGTAGACATCCTCGGTGTAGTGTATCAGCTTAGAGCACTTGAGAGAGGCAATGCCTCCAGTCCAGATTGTATGGCAGTCAGGTCACTTTTAGAGTCTACAAATGAGACTGCTTACAGTACATTTGTCCACCCTCTTCTGTAATACTGTTGTGCAGTGTGGGATATGCATCAGATAGGATTGGCAGAGGACATTGCAAAAGCTCGAAGAAGATCAGGTCGTTTTTTAGTATCGTGGAACAAGGCAGAGTGTGCCGCAGATATGATATACGGATCGGTGTGGCTGTCATTAAAACAAAGGAGTTTTCCGCAGTAGTAGGTCCTTCTCATGAAATTTCAAACGCCAACTTTCTGCCCAGAGTTTGAAAACATTTTGATGGCTCCCACCTACCTGGGGATAAATGATCATCATAATAAAATAATAAAAATCACAGCTTGCATGGAAAGATTTATGTGCTCGTTTTTCCCATGCGCCGTTCGAGAATGGAATTGTAGAGAAGTAGCTTAAAGGTGGTTCGATGAACCCTCTGCCAGGCATTTAATTGTGAATTGCAGAGTAATCATGTAGATGTAGATGAAGACGGCTCTACCAGATTGTGAAACGATTACAGGGTCCTCAATTCTGAAGCAGCGCATGACAGCTACCCCATTCCCAACATACGGGACTTCAGGCGTGACCCCGCAGGCACTGCAATTTTCAGTGTTATCGACTACAAACACAGATGCCACTGTAACTCCGTTCGAAATGTCTGAGTATATATTTAGGCCATATGGGCTTAGAAATGCTGCGCAGACTTGGCATCTGTTCATTGAAGATCTTCTGTTCCGCTTCACTTATTGCTACACCCATCACAACGATGTACTCACCTTTCCGCATTCTGCAAGAGGAGCAGTAATCATTCATGGGATAACAACAATAACTATGGGTTTGGAAATGCACAGAGGGCAAATAACAATTATGGTTGTGCTGGGCCGCGGAATTACAATGGTGAATTTAGTCCTTGAAACTACGGTGGTAACTATGAGCCGACATACAAGCCCTGTGCGAACGAAGGTGGAATGTTTAGACGTTTTCAGCAACAAAATCCAGGTTATTCAGGTGGCTATGGAATGGCCAGAACGCACAAAGGTTGGGGAAAATAAAGCTTCAGTGGGGCAAGACACGGGAAATGAACCGCCAGAAGAAGTCGAGTTGAAGCCGGCAAATCCAGGTAAAGACAGAGGTGACGATATGAACGGTACGAAGACCAACGGTAATACCCAAGTTAGAAGTCCCACCAGTACCTAGAGTAAAACGTCGACATTATGTAAAATTAGCACCAAACAGTAGGAAGATTGCAGCGTTGAAAACAAATTCTTTTCTATTTACAAAGGCCCCATGGATTTAAGTAAAGTAGTCCATGATAATGCAGTCGAATTGATTAATCCAAAACAGGGAAATCATTAAGTTTTGCACCATGTGAGTTACTTAAGAGTATATAAAGGCTAAACAAAAGAAAAAAAGTGTAACTCCACATGAAAATTTAGTTGTATTAAATGTCCAGAAATTAAAGAGTATGAAAGATAGCAAAATGCACACAGATAAAATTTTTAACTTGTACTTATTTCAGTTAATTAATTAAAATAAATGTGGCGGGAAAGTAAATGGAGAATGGCGAATAAATGACAAGGAAACATGAACTAAAGTAACTCTTCTACAAACGAAATGTGTTCTGGGTAAAGAGTTGAAAGTAAGGAGAGAAATAGAGATCAGCATGTGGATAGTTTGACAAAATAGTAGTAGATTCTCTGTTAAAGACGCAGTGTGAAGGAGGAGGAAATTCATTCTTGTAGACGAAAGGAAGTGAAGAAATACGAACGAAATAGATAATTAGGTGGGAAGGAAATAGGCATCTTTAATTTGTTCCGTCGAGGAAGGTGAACAAATAATTGAGGAGATATTTTGGCGGAATATGTGATTAAAGTACTCAATGATTAAAGTACTCAGTAGTAAAGCTGCTTTATAAAAAGGGAGAAAGGGAAAATGTATATAATTTTAGACCTATTTCTATGCCATCAGTGTTTGCAAAAGTTATTGAAAAGGCTGTGTATGTAAGGATCATTGATCATTATATATCACACGACTTGCTACCAAATAAACAGTTCGGCTTTAGAAGTCGTTTAAAAATTGAAAATGATATGTTCCCTTTTCTCTGAGAGGTACTGGACAGGCTGAACAAAATGTTTCGAATGCTTGGCATATTTTGTGACTTAACTAAGGCATTTGATTGTGTTGATCACAAAATATTGCTGCAGAAGTTGGACCATTGTGGAATATGGGGAGTAGCTCACAATTGGTTCACCTCTTACTTTAGCAACAGGCAGCAAAAGGTCATCATTCACAATTTTGAGAATGACTGTGATGTGGGGTCTGAGTTGGGTACTGTCAAGTGGGGGGTGCCCCAGGGATCAGTGTTGGGGCCACTCCTGTTCCTTATTTATATAAATGATATGCCCTCTAGAATTACAGGTAACTCTAAAGTATTTATGTTTGCTGATGACACTAGCTTGGTAGTAAAGGATATTGTGAGCAACGTTGACTCAGTTTCAAACAGTGCAGTACATGACCTAAGTTCATGGCTTGTAGAAAATAAACTAACGCTAAATCACAGTAAGACTCAGTTTTTGCAGTTTCTAACACACAATTCAACAAAACCTGATGGGCATATGATTAGTGAAATGAACAGCTCAAATTTCTAGGTGTTCAGATAGATAGCAAGCTGTCGTGGAAACCCCACATTCAAGATCTTGTTCAAAGACTTGATACTACAATTTTACTATTCAAACGGTATCAGAAGTGAGTGATCGTTTGACACGAAAATTAGTCTACTTTGCTAATTTTCATTCTCTTATGTCGTATGGTATCAATTTTGGGATAACTGTTCCCATTCTAAAAGGCTATTCTTGGCTTTGAAACGGGCGGTTTGGGCAATAATTAACTTCTCAGGTCATTAGTCCCCTAGAACTTAGAACTAATTAAACCTAACTAACCTAAGGACATCACACACATCCATGCCCAAGGCAGGATTCGAACCTGCGACAGTAGCTGTCGTTCGGTTCCATACTGTAGCGCCTAGAACTGCTCATCCACTCCGGCAGGCCAATACTCGGCAGAAATGTGCAAAGAGGTGTGCAGTATACTGCTTCATCCATTTTCAATAAGCTACCACTCGAATTCAAAAATCTTAGCAGTAATCCACACGCTTTCAAATCGAAATTGCTGAGTTTCCTCATGGGTCACTCCTATTCTGTCGAGGAGTTCTTCGAAAAATTAAGATGATTCTTATTGTATTGTTAATTGCGTTTACTTAAACTTATGGATTGACTTTTTTCGGCTTCATAAACATTTATTTTTATCTGTATTTACTTTTATGTTGTAAATTCATGTACTGACACGTTGCATGACCTTGGAGACTTGCTCCTCAATTTGGTCCTACAGAACTTGACATGTAAATAAAAAAAATCAGTCTATGCTGCCAAAGGGTGTAGCATATGACACTATATCCGTCAGCATGCCAGTCAATGCTGAATCATGCCAAGGCACAGCTCACATCCTTCACTCATGGTCACCTTGGAGGAACTGTGGTCATGGTGTGCACACACAACATGTTAGTGCAGGAGCTTCCATCTACATATCACGTGGTAGCTGAATGGTCCCATTGTCAGAACACTTCGACTAACGTTCTTACGACTGATGATGGGTGGTGCTTAGATACACAACATGATGTAGGGTCTGCCCCCCATGCACATTATGTTATGCTGTACTTGGCACAATGTCACCACCTTGCCAACATTATGGCAGTCTCATGACTCTCCTTTGACTCAGTTCCTGGAGCTGCAATGATAGATCTTCTCGCCATTATCACAGAGGATGAAGTCCATGATGCTGTCCAGGCATGTTCTATGAACAAGTGCCCCAGGGGGTAGCTGTGCAGTCTAGTGTGTCCTGTCACGGTTCACATAGCTCCCATCATCGGAGGTTCGAGTCCTCCCTCGGGCATAGTTGTGTGTGTTGTCCTTAGCGTAAGTTAGTTTAAGGTAGATTAAGTAGTGTGTAAGCTTAGGGACCGATGACCTCAGCAGTTTGGTCCCGTGAGATCTTACTACAAATACCCACTTTTCTACGAACAAGTCGCCTGGCCCTGATGGCCTCCCATAGGAATTTTATCGAACATTTCGCCCCTTAATAGTGCTGGTGTGGACGGAAATTTGTCAGAACGTAATTTCGACTCTCGTGTAGGTCCCAGACAGGTCTCATCAAAAAGCCTCACAGACATGCGATTACAGCCCCTTGGTGTTGCGACGCAAAGATCTTTACCCAGCTGTTGGCTCCGTGGATTAAACAGACGGCCTTCTACATGGTTTTCCATTATCAAACTTCTTTTGGAAGTGCCAATAACATCTACACTTCCATCTGTAGCTGTTGAGGAATAATCACTCTTGCTAATGCTCGTCGTGTGCCTGGACTTTGGCAGCTCTTGACTTTAGCCAGGCTTTCGATTGGGTCGATCACGACTGCCTGGAGGGGATGTTCTGCAGTATGGGATACCCTGATGCTACCGCCAACGTCGTAATGCATTCCCTTAGCGCGTGTCCTGTGTCCTGTGCAATGGCCGTCTCACTCCTCCCATCTTTACCCACCGTTTGGTGCGTCAAAGCTGCCCACTTTTGCACTGCTGTGTGCTTTCGTGCTGGAACCATTGCTCTACTGCGTCTATCAGCATCTCTCTGGGAGTCTCTTGGTGGCCATGTATTCAACTGTAGTAGCTATTAAGACGATCTTGTAAGCGTTATTCGTTTCAGTGCTAAGGTCAGGGAGGTACCGGCATGGGTTGCCAACTAGTGCGAAGCTTCTGGTAGCTCCATGAAAGTCTGAAAATCGAACAGCATTGCTATAGGTGCGGGGATTCCTGGGGACAGCACTGCTCCATTGTGTGTAGCTGCTACTATCTGATTTCACGAGGTATCTTTGGCGCATGATGGCCCTCAACTGCCGGCGCTTACTGTCCTCAATCTTCTGGAATGGACCCAGTTTTAAGGTGTACATTTGATGTCACATATCCACCTTGTGGCATAGACACATCATATTCCTCTGTGTAAGGTCCACTGCATATTAGAGACATTGGGTTCGTACACTGAAGCGCCACAGAAACTTGAACAGGCGGAATGTGGCGCTGCGGTTGGCAACGCCTATGTACGACAACATGCATCTGGCACAGTTGTTAGATCGGTTACTGCTGCTACAATGGCAGGCTATCAAGATTTAAGTGAGTTTGAACGTGGTGTTATAGTTGGCGCACGAGCGATGGGACACAACATCTCTGAGGTAGCGATTAAGTGGGGATTTTCCCTTTCGACCATACCACGAGTGTACCATGTAATCAGGAATCTGGTAAAACATCAAATCTCTGACATCGCTGCGGCAGGAAAAAGATCCTGTAAGAACGGGATCGACGGCGACTGAAGAGAATCGTTCAACGTGACAGAAGTGCAACCCTTCCGCAAATTGCTGCAGATTTCAATTCTGGGCCGTCAACAAGTGTCAGCGCCCAAGCCACTCAACGAAACGTCATCTATATGAGCTTTCGGATCTGAAGGCCCACTCGTGTACCCTTGATGACAGCATGACACAAAGATTTACGCCTCACCTGGGCCCATCAACATCGACATTGGACGGTTGATGACTGCAAACATTTTGCCTGATAGGACGAGTCTCGTTTCAAATTGTATCGAGCGGTAGGACGTGTAACTCATGAATCCATGGATCCTGCATGTCAGCATGGAACTGCTCAAGCTGGTGGAGGCTCTTTAATGGAGTTGGGCGTATGAAGTTGGAGAGATATGGGACCCATGACACATCTAGATATGTCTCTGACAGGTGAGACATACATAAGCATTCTGTCTAATCACCTGCATCCATTCGTGTCCATTGTGCATTCCGACGGACTTGGGCAATTCCAGCAGGACAATGGGAGACACCACACATCCGGAATTGCTACAGAGTAGCTCCAGGAACACTCTTTGGAGTTTAAACACTTCCACTGGCCACCAAGCTCCCCAAACATGAACATTATTGAACATATCTGGGATG
This sequence comes from Schistocerca gregaria, assembly GCF_023897955.1. Classification (NCBI taxonomy): domain Eukaryota; kingdom Metazoa; phylum Arthropoda; class Insecta; order Orthoptera; family Acrididae; genus Schistocerca; species Schistocerca gregaria. The sequence continues at coordinate 1,081,124,297 of NC_064920.1, read as the reverse complement.
CCTCGCAATGTGCCTTTCAGAAGAGATTTCCATGCCCTCGTACTTTTTTTACGGATTTATGGACAGCCCTGCAGAATTCATGGTGTTAATTTCCTCCTGCAGTACTTGAGACATTAGTGGAGTCCTTGCCACGTTGTGTTGCGGTAATTCTGCATGCTCGTGGGGGTCCTACACGATATTAGGCAGGTGAACCAGTTTCTTTGGCTATTCAGTGTATGCTTATCATGGATTCCTGTTCAAGGTAAGGTACGAGACTTCCACACTGCCTTGGTGCCCGAGCGCTTTAGGTTTATATCATGTCCCTGACAGAGCGATATCCCTATTCCTCAGCTCTCAAATGACCCTGTGGCACTGTTGTCTTACTTGTATCGGCCTGTTCCTGGAGGCCCTTGCACCACACTCTCAGCACCTATCCAGCTTTCGGACGCTCCACCGCCCTTCTATTACTTCCGTCACTTGTTCCTCGACCTAAACTACGTTTGCATTGCGATAATGCCAGTGCACGTGACGTACACGAAGGCGATCTATGGCTTTCTTCAGCAGTACATGTCGACGAATGTGATTGAGGGGAAGCATCCCCACGTCGACTGGGGTGCCGTTTGGATTCCTTATCCTAACACTGATGTTCAGTCTGCGTGGTAACTTACTGTCAATGGGAAGTATGCCGGTCACGCCTTCACAGGATTCACCTCACAGACTCTCCGTTTTGTGTCGCCTGTGATATTTGGGACACAGGCGAGCGTCGTCTGGTATCCAGATTGGCAAGAGGTGTCTGGTTATTATGGTTAAAGTTGCGACAGGCGTTGTTCCTAATTACCTGTACGACTACTTATCAGATACAACTGCTCCTGTTTCTTTAAGCGGGATACTTCACGTAAGCAAAGACGAACTCTGTGAAGTGCATTTGTAGACACACAGTTCACTACTTGTTTGTTGAGGACGAGTAAAATACCCTTGATTTTTGGCACATCCTTAATGAACAACATTGTGCAGTTGTCCACAATCCCAAATGCAGACAATTTTTTTCTAGTTTTCTTTGTATTGGCTTTCTCAACGCGCCCCACAAGTAGGATGTTACTGCAGTAAGAAGTTGACCCATGCTTTTTCCACTCTTAGAATCGGTTATCCTCTGGTTATCAGAAAGTTCTTCTCTGAAAAACTGTGCTTCGATATTCTCACCGAGTCTGGAGACTTTCCACTCCCTACATCGTTTGACGCCACTTTATGGTATTATTGGTAGTATTAATAATAATTAAAAAACATAAAAAAGAATTAAATGACTGAGGAAATCATTGATGTTCTGTGTACCTCCACTCACGTTCCATACGCTTCCCTTTGGGCGCTGGGGAAAAAAAAGTAGTCCAGTGCAGTGACTGGCAGTTCATTGGCTTGGGTTTGAGTCCCACACCATCATTATTTTTTCATTTTGTTACTTATAATGTTACTATTAATTCTAAAATTTAAATACATTAAATATATTCAAACAATTCAATTTATGTATGTAGTATTAATATACAGTATTCAATTTTGTTTTGATTATTAAGGTTCTAAGTAAAACGCCTATATATTGTGGTAAAAAAAAGAGTATATGAGAAAATTTAGCATAAAAGTATTTTCTGTAGATGATCTGCGAAAGAGGTCCTTTTCTAGTTGATCTTTGGAGCAGAAAGTGAGATTTAAAAGTTAGGTAGACCTAGTCCAAACAAAAATGTGACAACAGGAGGGGATGGGATGAGGCTCACCAATTTGGCTAAAACTGTGTGAGTAGAAGCAGATAGATGCTCCAGTCAAGATCCTAAAATATTTCGCCTGAGTGGGCTGTAGGAAAAGCTAAAACACCATCTAAAGATTTATGCATAGCTTATGATAGGTTCTTGAGTAGGAAATTCATGTACCGTAGCAGTAGCTCAGTGGTCAAGCACACTGCTGACAGTTTGTTGGCTCACATTCGATTCCTGCTTCTACTATCATTTTTTCTCATTTTCTTTTATTCATTGCAATGTTAAATGATTTATTACAAAACTTAAGTGTATTTAAAAGTTCAATTTATGTCCGTAAAATTAATAATGGCTACAGGCCACCACACTGCAGCACACTGGTAAAAGTTTGCTCCGATTCTGTGGCATTGTATCAGTAAGAGTAAGTATGTGTCTATTTATAACAATGGCGATAAGAAAAATCCTGCAAACTGCAGGGTGGTCCATTGATAGTTACCGGGCCAAATATCTCACAAAATAAGCATCAAACGAATAAACAACAAAGAACGAAACTTGTCTAGCTTGAAGGGGGAAAGCAGATGGCGCTATGGTTGGCCCGCTAGATGGCACTGCTATAGGTCAAACGGATATCAACTGCGGGTTTTTTTTTTTTTTTTAATAGGAACCCCCATTTTTATTACATATTCGTGTAGCACGTAAAGAAGTGTGAATGTTTTAGTTGGACCACTTTTTTCGCTTTGTGATAGATGGCGCTGTAATAGTCATAAACGTATAAGTACGTGGTATCACGTAACATTCCGCCAGTGCCGACGGTATTTGCTTCGTGATACATGTTGTTGTCGTCTTCAGTCCTGAGACTGGTTTGATGCAGCTCTCCATGCTACCCGTGTTAAAATGGACAGTTTACCAACAGCGGAAAAGGTCGACATCGTGTTGATGTATGGCTATCGTTATCAAAATGCACAACGGGCGTGTGCTATGTATGTTGCTCGGTATTCTGGACAACATCGTCCAAGTGTGGGGACCGTTCACCGGATAGCTACGTTATTTAAGGAAACTTGAAGTGTTGAGACACATGTGAAACGTCAACCACGACCTGCAACAAATAATGATGCCCAAGTAGGTGTTTTCGCTGCTGTCGTGGCTAATCAGTAGCAGACAAATTACGCCATGATCGGAAATGTCGAAAACGTCGGCGTTGAGAATGCTACATCAACATCGATTGCACCCGGACCATATTTCTGTGCACCAGGAATTGCATGACGACGACTTTGAATGTCGTGCACAGTTCTGCCACTGGGCACAAGAGAAATTACGGGACGATGACAGATTTTTTGCACGCGTTTTATTTAGCGACGAAGCGTCATTCACCAACAGCGGTAACGTAAACCGGCATAATATGCACTATTGGGCTACGGGAAATCCACGATGGCTGCGATAAGTGGAACATCAGCGACCTTGGCGGGTTAGTGTATGATGCGGCATTATGGGAGGAAGGATAATTGACCCCCATTTTATCGATGTCAATCTAAATGGTGCAATGTATGCTGATTTCCTACGTAATGTTCTACCGATGTTACTACAAGATGTTTCACTGCATGACAGAATGGCGATGTACTTCCAACATGATTGATGTCCGACATATAGCTCGCGTGCCGTTGAAGCGGTATTGAGTAGCATATTTGATGACAGGTGGATTGGTCGTCGAAGCACCGTACCATGGCCCGCACGTTCACCCGATCTGACGTCCCCGGATTTCTTTCTGTGGAGAAAGTTGAAGGATATTTGCTATCTTGGTCCACCGACGACTCCTGACAACATGCGTCAGCGCATTGTCAATACCTGGGCGAACATTACAGAAGGCGAACTACTCGCTGTTGAGAGGAATGTCATTACAGGTATGGCCAAATGCATTGAGGTTGAAGGACATCATTTTGAGTATTTATTGCATTAATGTGGTATTTACAGGTAATCACGCTGTAACAGAATGCGTTCTCAGAAATGATAAGTTTACAAAAGTACATGTATCACATTGGAGCAACCGAAATAAAATGTTCAAATGTACCTATGCTCTGTAGTTTAATTTAAAAACCCTACCTGTTACCAACTGTTCGTCTAAAATTGTTATCCATATGTTTGTGACTATTACAGCGCCACCTATCACAAAGCAAAAAAAGTGGTCCAACTAAAACATTCATATTTATTTATGTACTACACGAATATGTAATAAAAAATTAGGGTTCATATTTAGAAAAACACAGTTGATTTCCCTTTGACCTATGGCAGCGCCATCTAGCGGGCCAACCATAGTGCCATCTGGTTTCCCCCTTCAGGCTAGACAATTTTCGTTGTTTGTAGTTTTTTCGTTTGACGCTTATTTTGTGAGATATTTAGCCCGGTCACGATCAATGGACCACCCTGTATAGGCCAATTACAATCACATCTTCATTGCCTAAAATGTGGAAACTGTCTTTAAAAAAAGATACAATATTACTTTTGATATGGGAAAATAACATACTCAGTGAGGCACGGCACTGTTTCAGAAAATGTATCTTTACCGTCACAGTCATGGCTAACTTTGTAGCTGATGTTACGGGGGTGTAAGAAGATCAAGGAAAAGTCTATGGAGTTTTCATTGACTTTTCAAGGACTATTGATTGTGTATGTCACAACAGACTAATACCCGAAATAAGGTGCGATGGTATGAGGGGCAAGGCAGCTAAAATGAAGTCATTTGTGGAAAGCAAAGAACAGTCGGTAGAAGCATAGAATAAAACGAATGCCACCACAGTAAATATGCGTTCTATTTTCAGTTATAGTCGAGATGGCATACAAAAGTCTCTGGCAACTCGCTCCATGGCTGCCAGTTTTCAATTGCAAAGTGTTGGTGACTGCAGGCAAAAACAGTAGCTGTCTACAGAGCTGTGACAACGCTGTGGCTTAGCCACACAGACATTTGTAAAATCACGTTATGTTGTTAGTTGAGGTAGGCACATGAAGCTGCCATGCCCAGCCCACTGCAAATGTGGGTGATCACTTTATGACAAATCAACTACAGTAAATTTGCTGTACCTCAGGCATCAGTTCTAGAGTCCCTAATTATCATTCTGTATGTAGACAGTATACCACCAGCAGTCAGTAACGGTTTATAGATGACACTACAATAATCTAGTAGGGAAAAGTGACTCAGTAGAAGGACTAGAATCAAGCACTCCGAAAATTTGAGGAAATTTCTGTGAAAACAATTAATTTGTTAATGCATATAAGAGAAAATATGTAAAATTACAAACAAATAAAACTACAATATCCGCCTTGAAATAGACAATTCAGTTCTCAAAGAAGTAGGGTATCACAAATTTTTGAGTGATGTGGTTGATAAGCACTTGACATGGGTGAATCATATCAGGAAAACATGCTCAAAAAAAGCCTCTAGTATCTGGGACACTATATATAGACATACTGTTAACAACATACTATGGAATACTCTACCTTCACCTTTCATAACACATTAGAGTCTAGGGAAATGCAGCACATATGCATATACGTAGGTTAGTGAAACTTCAGAAGGCTGTCTGATGCATTGCAAATCTGACCCAAGACAACCCTACAAAAATAAATTCAGTGAATTTAGTATAATGACTGTCCCTCCACTATATATATATATATATATATATATATATATATATATATATATATATATATATACACTCCTGGAAATTGAAATAAGAACACCGTGAATTCATTGTCCCAGGAAGGGGAAACTTTATTGACACATTCCTGGGGTCAGATACATCACATTATCACACTGACAGAACCACAGGCACATAGACACAGGCAACAGAGTATGCACAATGTCGGCACTAGTACATTGTATATCCACCTTTCGCAGCAATGCAGGCTGCTATTCTCCCATGGAGACGATCATAGAGATGCTGGATGTAGTCCTGTGGAATGGCTTGCCATGCCATTTCCACCTGGCGCCTCAGTTGGACCAGCGTTCGTGCTGGACGTGCAGACCGCGTGAGACGACGCTTCATCCAGTCCCAAACATGCTCAATGGGGGACAGATCCGGAGATCTTGCTGGCCAGGGTAGTTGACTTACACCTTCTAGAGCACGTTGGGTGGCACGGGATACATGCTGACGTGCATTGTCCTGTTGGAACAGCAAGTTCCCTTGCCGGTCTAGGAATGGTAGAACGATGGGTTCGATGAAGGTTTGGATGTACCGTGCACTATTCAGTGTCCCCTCGACGGTCACCAGAGGTGTACGGCCAGTGTAGGAGATCGCTCCCCACACCATGATGCCGGGTGTTGGCCCTGTGTGCCTCGGTCGTATGCAGTCCTGATAGTGGCGCTCACCTGCACGGCGCCAAACACGCATACGACCATCATTGGCACCAAGGCAGAAGCGACTCTCATCGCTGAAGACGACACGTCTCCATTCGTCCCTCCATTCACGCCTGTCGCGACACCACTGGAGGCGGGCTGCACGATGTTGGGGCGTGAGCAGAAGACGGCCTAACGGTGTGCGGGACCGTAGCCCAGCTTCATGGAGACTGTTGCGAATGGTCCTCGCCGATACCCCAGGAGCAACAGTGTCCCTAATTTGCTGGGAAGTGGCGGTGTGGTCCCCTACGGCACTACATAGGATCCTACGGTCTTGGCGTGCATCCGTGCGTCGCTGCGGTCCGGTCCCAGGTCGATGGGCACGTGCACCTTCCGCCGACCACTGGCGACAATATCGATGTACTGTGGAGACCTCACGCCCCACGTGTTGAGCAATTCGGCGATACGTCCACCCGGCCTCCCGCATGCCCACTATACGCCCTCGCTCAAAGGCCGTCAACTGCACATACGGTTCACGTCCACGCTATGCGGCATGCTACCAGTGTTAAAGACTGCGATGAAGCTCCGTATGCCACGGCAAACTGGCTGACACTGACGGCGGCGGTGCACAGATGCTGCGCAGCTAGCGCAATTCGACGGCCAACACCGCGGTTCCTGGTGTGTCCGCTGTGCCGTGCCTGTGATCATTGCTTGTACAGCCCTCTCGCAGTGTCCGGAGCAAGTGTGGTGGGTCTGACACACCGGTGTCAATGTGTTCTTTTTTCCGTTTCCAGGAGTGTATATATAACTATTATGCACTTGAAAGCAAATAGCATGGATGAGTTACATATAGACATATGTGGTAGTAATTTTTGACAAGTCTTTTTTATCAACATAGGAAGCATCTCAAATTAACCCAAAAAGGCTTCATAGCTGTTGAACACATTTTATTCAATTTATATAGAAATATATACAAATTATAAAATGCATTGACATGACATCTATATCCAAAAATAAATTAAGAGGTTATTTAGTCGTTTTATTTCCATATAGCCTGAAAGAATACTTTCACACAAGGAATTATTAAGATATATATGTATCCACAAAACATGAATCATAAAAATAAAATAGCTGTATATTCTCACTACGTAAGAATGGTCATGCTGCTGCTTGCATTCTGTTTTTTCTTTTTGTTCCAAGTGTCTTGAACAGACATGGTGCAGCAAAGAAGGCTTCCAGGGTGTAAGATGGTGAAAATTAGTGACTGTATGCTGGATGATGCAACAGTGATATGGTGAAAGTGTCTGATTATGAAAATGTGAAGAGGAGTATGCGAATTCCTGAGAATATTAAAGTGTGATTAATCATTCTTTTATCTTATACAGTTTATGTTATGCAAATCTTGAAATGCCTTCACATATTCATCTAAGAGGTTGTTAAATTACGTTTTGATTAAATTAAAATATGCCTGCAATAATTTATATGTATAAATATAATAGAAACTACACATGAGCTGACAACATCTCTAGAATGGAAATTGTCTGTAGTTGAAAAACCGAATAGAGAAATAAATGATTTGCAGACTGGACATGGAGACCTATAAATACCTATTGATATTTGTAAATCCTCTCATTCCATTTAATCTGATATTTGCTCTCCAATTTCTATCTTAACCTTGTTGCTGGTTGTTTTCGGTTTTTCTGGTTGACCAGAAAGCCTGTGAGACCAAAATACAATAAACTTGCCTTATTTAATGGTTTGTTCTAGGTGCCAGATTCAATAGATTGTGTTACTTTGCTCCATTTTTGTGGTAATCAGGGCGAATGAACTTTTAATTATTTTTATTATCAGCTGCAATTTACATGAAAATGATGTGAGACGAAGCGGCCACATATGACCGACATAACGTACCTTTTAAAACACCATAAAGTCGAAACGCGTAAGGTGTTTTTAGAAAAAATAAAAATGTGGTCAGGACATGAGAAAACTTGTTTTGTTTGCGCATGATCAACTGCTGTTTTCTTCCTTGTTAAATAATTATAAGCAGATGGCTTCTTATTCCAGTTTAATACACCTTTCTATTAACTTTACATAAATGTATTTGTATTTTAAATAAATTTTAATAGATTCAGCAATGAACTCTGTAGGATACTGACGCATATCGCTCATTTAAAATTCAAGTGTACACACAAAGAAGTGAACAACAGGTTAGCGGCAATTTGCCGTCAACACGCTAATATTTGCCTCTGCATATATGATTATGCACTCCCTCAGCAATTTTGGCGAAACCTCCAACTCCGACTTCCAGGTTTGCGCACAAGTCATTCCGGCACAAAGTTACAATCCCCACTTTACGATCGGTCTGCGCCGATGTGGTGTGCGCAGACGTTTACACAGACAGATCGTTGCGTATGAACCGGTCTTTACGCACTGGGGCTTTTCGACGCTTACGGAAAAGTCACCTGGAGAAATAACTGGGTAGCTAATATTTAGTTTCTAGTGCACCGCCCTCAGCTTCAGTACTGTCACTGGTCAGAGACGTATTTGTTACAAGAAAGTATTCCCTAATGACGTATCTGAGACCGAGTAGCAAGGGTTTTTATCTGTGATGAAAATATTTAGTCGATGAAAATCAAGATGGCTAACATCAGCTGTTTAGCTGTTCAGGGGGCGGGATGGCATTATAAGAAATGACAATATGTAAAGTTCCATACTCATGTTGATATTATTTAAGGTTTTTACCATACTGCTACTCTTCGTATGGCCGACAGATGACAATATTGGTGTCAACTGTCAGTGATGTCAGTTTCAGTGGCGGTGTAGGTTATTTGCGTGTAATGTCAGTGAGAATGAACGTCAAAACTGTTTGTTGTAAACAGAAAACAGTGTCCTAATCAATGGATGTATAATGAAGATGACTTGAAAAGAGGAGCTGTTTGGTGAGTTGTGCAATATTAGTGCTTTCAGTGTTAGGTGCTCACTTTTACAGAGAATAAATAATGTAGCCTTTCAAACTTGAAGTCGCCGCTCACCAGTCATACTGGACTGGATATGCTGTCATTATTGCTGAGTTAAAAGTTCAGAAGAGATCAGTTTGTTTTGGAATTTCCGTGTAATACATATGACTCAATAATTCTCAAGTTTCTGCATCCACCTTAACATTATTTAACCAATGAGAAAATGAACTAGCCACTGAATCGAATGCATTACACGCAGATTGTGCGTTTTCATGTATCACCCTATTTTACATTCATTTGGAGAATATTTTCCCGAAGCAGTATCTCTACGTGTCGTGTGAACATTTTGACTTATTAGTAAGTTGTAGTCGCAATCCGTTTCAATATCGACTCGAGAATCACATACCGTTGTAAGTGCCGTTTTTCATAAATTGTTTGTCATTGCAAACAAAAGTTGGAAAAACTGACTTTGCTGTTATCATTGTCCCGTGTCGTCTGACTGAGAGCGAAGTGTGCACTAGCTATTTGTGCAATGGTCCGGGCCCACAAATCTCTGATAAAAACGGTGTAGGTAAGATGAAAATGTGTGTAACCCATTCATCATTACGCATCTGTGGTGCTGTATGTCTTGTTTACATTTCGAAGAACCTGTGCATTAACATGTTTTTGGCCTTTAACTCCATTACTTTGTTGATACATTCGTGACTCATTACATTAAGTTATAAATATATGAAATTTGCTGGTGAAATAATTTTTGTAGCTGTTCACCAGTAAGGTAATTGAAAATTATCTTGCTCTGTGTACAGGTGTATAAATGTGTAGTTTTAGCAACAATACATTAAAAAACTGGGTTATTTCGGAAATCAACCCTATGCAAACACGAGTAGTTTTTTAAATAGTAAACACGAAAGAACGAGAGAGGAGCTTCATACCTTAGTAAAATGACTAGAACAGTACATTAGTTTTACAGATGCCCATTATTTTAAATTAATTTTAACATTCTTCTTTTTGGCTCACACCCTACTGTTGGTATGATGCAGCTCTCCATTCTTGTCACTCGCTAGCTGTTCCCATTCAGCTTAACTGGTGCATCCTATATCTTGAATAATTTGCATTATTTACTCATAACTAATCCTGCCATTGTAATTCTTACCGTACAGTATGCATTTACTTAAGAGTCTTCAGCAATGATTCACGCGGTAATATGCACCTAACCATCCTTCCCTTCGATTCACTTGGTTGGGGCCTTTTCCCCATCATTACCTTTTTGTAAAATATATTCAAAACTTCCTTGTCCAATTCACCTGATAATAGTCTTTCCTAACATTGATTTCTGTCATCTTGAACAGCCTTCCAAAAAATAAAAAAAATAAAAATTGTTTTTCATCTCAAGGTTTATGCTTTTGGGCATCGGCAGCTTTGACTGCTTCCATCAGCATTGTCAGGAATGAAGACTGATTATTGTGCAACTGGCAAGGACTTCACTTTTATGACTGATAACAGCATTTGATTGACGATTATCTCAGGATCTTGTGCAGAAAGTGAATCCTGGTGTGTTAACAATGAGAATGATCTTCACTGTCACTGGCATTGATAAAAAAAAGCTTGCTCATTTTGCCAACCTTTACCCTATTATTTCCTATGGGGTCATACTTTGGAGTAGCCAGTGAAGTAGCAAAGGATATTTTTAAAGCAAATAAAGTTAAATAAAGTCTCTCAAAATTCCAACTCCGTCATCCTTGTGTATATAGCCTATTCCACAAGAGATTTGTGGTTTGAAATGAAGACTGCCGCCCAAGAAACTGCAGCAGTCATTCAGTGAACGTGTGACAGGAAAGCAGTATTTGCTTTGATAACACTTTTTAACCATTGTCCATGTAAAGCTCCAATTGAGAGAGAAAACTAATATTTTCACATTCAAGTTGAAATATTTTCTTGTGACACAATAATTTTATTCTGTGCAGCAATTCCTGACGGAGTTAATGTGCTGCTCATTTCTATACATTATAGCAAATCTTCAGTTTTCTTGTATGAGTACAAAGTGTTTCATAATGGAATCTTTGAAAACATATTTCTCAGTTAATTTGCCATGTCAGATTTGTGTAAATCCTTAGGTTTTAAGAACTGCTTCCATCAGTGTCATCAAGGGCTTAGTCTGGCTCTTGAAACTGGCGAGGCTCTCACTTTTATGCCCAGAGAATGGCATCTGATTGGCCACATTATGTCATGATCACTGAAGAGATGGTGAATGCTGAGGTGACAATCTCTGCATCCATAAAATAAAAGTGGATACTTACATGCAACCAGTGTGTCTTAATGCCCGCCACTTTCCCAATAACCCATAGTGTGAGCCAGAATCATCATCTGTTGGAACATAATTGTATGTTTATTCACCCACCATATAGTGGAGGTGCTGAGTTGGAGATAGGCATGACAAAAAAGTGTCTCAAATAAGCTTTGGGCTAACAAGGCCTTTGTCAAAAAATACACACACACACACACACACACACACACACACACACACACACACACACACACACACACACACGCACGACTTCAGCTCCCAGAGACTGCAATCACATGTCAGAGTGTGTGTGTGTTTGTGTGTTGTGTGGCAACTTTGTTTCATAATATTGTTACATTCCATCCTGGATTTTCTCTTGTTTAATTGTGTGTCCTCTTGTCTTTCATAATTGCTATCATACACACAAGGAATATTATGAATCTCTAGTGATCTCAGGCTGAGATTATCTTTAACAAGTTGCAACATTTCTTTAATTTTTCTGGGTGGCCAGAAGATCCTGTCCCTAATTGTCTGCCAATCTTTCTTGTTGTTGTAATGTAGAATGGAAGCTATGCTGTGTGTTGGTCCTCCTACTGTGGGTTGGCAGCACATGTCTCACATTATTTTATTTTATTTTTTCCCAGATATTTTCACAATTAAATATAATTTGTCAAGATAATACACTACAATGCAAATCAGTAGATCAAAATAAACAACATACAGCATACATAACATGCTTTATGAGGATAAGGCAGTGGTCTGCTGTGGCCTTTAGTAAAGAACCATCCTGTCATTTGCCTGTGTGGTTTAGAAAACTCATGAATAAACCCTACCAGAAAGAGCAACTGGTCAGTGTCTTAACTGCTGCACTGCCTCATTTGGTTAGTCTCAATCGTATACCAACTTTTGCTCATGTTTCTCTGGTGCCCGTCGGGACCATCAACAGATGGGGATTCACTAGGCATGGCCTACACCTAAACAGAACTGGGAACGGAAGTTTGGTACAGCTGATTCATAACTGTGTTTTCATCAGGTTCCCCTGCCTAAAGAATACCTCCAGCAGTTTAAAAAGTACTGCAACAATTATGCACAAGACAGATTTTAACACTGTAAATATCACACATACCACATGTCACAAAGAAAAAGAATCAATTGAAAAGATTAACATAAGACATTTCACAGATGTAACAATCCTCTATCAGAACATGCAATCAATAAAAAATAAAATACAACTATTAGAAGTTGAGCTCCAATGTTTGAACTGCACAGTAGTTTGTGTTACCGAGCACTGGTGTAGAAACACAGAAACCCAACATGTAGTATTATCATTGTATAAAAGGGAAAACTCTTACTGCAGAACTGCCTCAAGGAGTGGAGGATCATGCATTTATATAAGAAAACAAATGCAGTTCAGATCGAGACATGACCTCAGTACAGGAAGTGCAGACAAGCGCTTTGACATGTCATCTACTGAATTAACAAGGCTTGATATCACCAAGAAATTAATCATTTTGTGTGCGTATAGATCTCCCAGTGGTAGTGTGGACACTTTTTTCAATAAATTAACAGACGTTCTAGATAAAGTCTCAAGTACAAAGGTCAACACAATTCTGTGTGGGAACATGAACACAAACATCAACACTCATATCATAAATGAATCCAGCAGCACCCTCATAAATATCCTTCAAAGTTTTGGCATGTCTTTAGTGGTCAATAGTGCATCAGTAATTGACCATGTGGCCACAAATATGGACAGGGAAAAATGTGATGTAGCTGCAAAAGATCTCAGACTATGAGACCATCTCTGTCAAATAACAATAGTAAAATCAGGCATTGAATCATTCCCTAAACTACAAGCCTACAAACGACTTCTATCAGGAATCAAAATAAAAGATTTTTCAAAAGGACTAGCAAAACAAAGGTGGGATGAAGTGTATGAGTAAACCAATGTGAATATGAAATTCTCTAAATTCTCCACATTATTTAAATTAAACTTTGAAGAGGCGTTTCCAAAAGTATGCACGTCTATATCACCATCTCATGAACACAAATGGACAACAGCAGGTATTAAGAAGTCTGCAGAGAAGTTACAGCAAAAATTCCCCAAAACAAATATAGGACCTGTAAATGATGTTGCACTAAATACAATGATGTTACTCCCAACCACAGAGAATGAGTCAGTCAAACTGTTCAAAAACTAAAAAATAAAAAGTCAGTAGGCTTAGATGAAGTACCAATATGTGTACTGAAACAGTGCATAGAGATTATACAAGACCCCTTAACAAATATACTAAATGAATCCTTCACGTTAGGGACATTTCCAGAGCAGTTAGAACAGGGAAAAGTTGTACCTTTGCTTAAGGAAGGTAATGTTGAAGACGTTGAAAATTACTAGTCCATTCCCTGCTGTCACCATTCTGAAAAATAATAGAAGCAATTATGAAAGGCAGATTAATGAATTACCTGAAAAAATACTACCTTTTAAGTGAATTACAGTGTGGTTTCTGAATAGGCAGAAATATGGAGTCGGCCATAGTAGAATTCTCAGAAGTTGTACTTGATGCTCTTGACAAAGATGATGGTATTACAGACATATTTTTGGATCTTTCTAAGACCTTTGATACAGTTGACCAATAAATTAGAAGCATTAGGAATAAGAGGGGTAGCCAATGACTGGTTTCGATCATACCTAGCAGAGGGGGTACAAATAGTAGAGATAACACATACTTCGAATAGATCTAAACATTTAGTGAAACACTTATCAGAACCAAAATACAATCATATAGGGGTTCCACAAGGTAGCATATTAGGACCAATACTATTCCTGATGCACATCAATGACTTTCCCAGTAATGTTACTCATGGCAAAAAAAATCTCTTCGCTGATGACAGCAATATTATAGTCACTGAAAACACAAGAGAACTCTTTGCAGAGAAAGTAAACGAAACTCTCAAGGAAGTTTACGATTGGTCAATGAGCAATAAAGTGACATTGAACATTAATTTCAGTTTGAATAGGGAAAATGACAATGTTAAATTAAATGTAGATGGCACTCCTATAGACTGTGTAACAAATGCAAAATTTCTAGGAATGAATATTGATTCTCAGTTGAAGTGGTGTGAGCACACAAAGGTACTTGCAAACAAAATATCATCAGCATGTTTTTCCCTTGGAATCCTATCATCAGTGTGTAACATGCAGTGTCTTATAGTTGCATACTGTTCATATGTACACTCGATTCTTTGCTCTGGCATTCCTTTTTCGGGGAACAAATGCACAAAATATGAACAAAATTTTTAAAAATAATAGTCAAGCTCATTGTAAATGTCTGTTTAAAACACTGGGGATTTTAACTGATCCATGTGAACACATTTGCCAGTCAGTTGCACACATAAAAAATAACATTAGTAATTACTGCACAAACAGCTCTGTCCATGACCATGAAACAAGAGTTAGACTCAACTTACATTTACCAAGAACAAAATAAACATAAAACTCAAAACAGCATTTTCTGCCAAGGAATAAAACTGTACAATAAATTACCAAAAGAGATTAAAGAAATTGCAAAAATACACTTATTTAAAAAGGCAGCTAAAACATACCTGTTGTGCAATCCATTTTATACATTGAAGGATTACATAGATAAAACAGAGTAGGGGTTTTGTAAATAAAATGTTACATAAATAAATAATAATAATAATGATGATTATGAAACATCCAACATTCCACATAACTCCTTGACACTGTTTTTTCCTTCTTTTTTTTTCCTTTTCTAGAAAAACTTACCCCCAAGCTATGCATAGCACAGTACTAACACATCTTCTGAGTTCAACAGCTCACTCATTATAGAGAAAACTGACTCAGTTTTTCAGGGTAGCAGATGGGAAGTTGTGGTACAGAAAATTGCCCAGAGATCACCAGTGTGTGTGTGTGTGTGTGTGTGTGTGTGTGTGTGTGTGTGTGTGTGTGTGTGTGTGTGCCGCACTATGTAATATTTTATTTATAAAAAAAGTATTGTATATCAGGTGTAAATCTAATGATTATCTCTAACTAGAAGTCTGTAAATATACGTGTATATGAATTAGCTGATTTTAAATTGGTCTAAACTTGTAAATACTTTGCCATGTCCTATATTCTTGTAAAAAGAGATCTATGGATGAATAAAGCTGCTGCTGCTACTACTACTACTAAAACTATTGCAATGTTTCTCATTTCACAAACAATCTGTTTCAGGTAGCTTGTAATTTAAAACACAGTGGGAGCAGACAGCCAGTAAGATTTAAATATTGAAATATTGGATCCTTTGGTATTAATTAATTTTTGTGTAATGTGACATTTACATTGAAGTTGCACATTACAATTATTTTCATGTAATTGAATTTACAAATTTATTACCAACAAAAAGTATAGTTTGCCAGTGTTGCTTATGTTGTTGTTGTTGTCTCCAGTCCTGAGACTGGTTTGATACAGCTCTCCATGCTACTCTATCCTGTACAAGCTTCTTCATCTCCCAGTACTTACTGCAACCTACATCCTTCTGAATCTGCTTAGTGTATTCATCTCTTCGTCTCCCTGTACGATTTTTACCCTCCTTGCTGCCCCTCAACGCTAAATTTGTGATCCCTTGATGCCTCAGAACATGTCTTACCAACCGGTCCCTCCTTCTTGTCAAGTTGTGCCACAAACTCCTCTTCTCCCCAATTCTATTCAATACCTCCTCATTAGTTATGTGATCTACCCATCTAATCTTCAGCATTCTTCTGTAGCACCACATTTCGAAAGCTTCTATTCTCTTCTTGTCCAAACTATTTATCGTCCATGTTTCACTTCCATACTTGGCTACACTCCATACAAATACTTTCAGAAAAGACTTCCTGACACTTAAATCTATACTCGATGTTCACAAATTTCTCTTGTTCAGAAACGCTTTCCTTGCCATATCCAGTCTACATTTTATATCCTCTCTACTTCAACCATCATCAGTTATTTTGCTCCCCAAATAGCAAAACTCCTTTACTACTTTAAGTGTCTCATTTCCTAATCTAATATCCTCAGCATCACCCGACTTAATTCGACTACATTCCATTATCCACGTTTTGCTTTTGTTGATGTTGTGGTACTTATATTTTTCTAATTTTACTCCCATAAATGACATAATACTTAGTGAAACATTTCACTTCCACAGATGACATAATACTGAGTGAGCCACTATGTTACAGTAATTAATAGTTTTTAGTGGTAGGCTATTAATAATGTAACATGAACTCTTTTAGTATCTCACTGTTGAGAAGACATATTAGTTAATTTAAGTTTTATGTTTTGTTTGCACTATTCTTATTTTCATAATAAGGAACAGAGAAGAGATACGGCCTTTTAATTGATAGTATGGGTTGGTTAGTTTTGCACGATAAATGGGAATGATGTGGAATGAGTCATTTTACATTCTCATTACAAATTGATTTGTAAATATGACGACATGCTGAACATTAAAATTTTTTTATTTTTGTTTTTATTATTTTTTTACTATTGAGTGGTGAGATGTGAGTTAGTAATTGCTGCCTACCAACTTTTATATGTTACAATGACAGAAATTCTTCTGTGGAATAGAAATAGTTCTCGTGGAGTAACTTCTTCAGTTTCTTTCCAAATTTTCCTTTGCTGTCCATCAGACATTTTATTTCACTGGTTAAGTGATCAAAAAATTTAGTTGCAGCAGTGTGCAATTCTTTTATGCTAAAGACAACATTATTGTGGAGTAGTGAATGTCATTTTTTTCTTCTGGTATTGTAATAGTGTACATCATTGTTTTGTACTGCAGTGGACTATTTACAAAAGACCTTGTGGGGTTATAAATATGCTGTGAAGCAATAGTCAGATTGCCCAACTCCCTTAAACAGATATCTACAAAACGATTGTGGACGAGCATGACATATTATTCTTACAGCACATTTTACAGGGCAGAAGACTTTTTTTCTTAAAGATGTGTTACCCCAGGAACAAAGATTGAAATATGACCTGTCATCAACATTAAAGTCGTTAGAGGTGCAAAAAATGTGCACAATGTGCAGTTTAGGTACTACCACTTCCTAGATGTTGTTCCAAGAAATCCCAAATAGATCAAGTGAAAAATGACTTTCTATATGTCTTCATGCAAGCCCTAATTTGTCTTGTCTTTTGTCTTGTCTTGTCTTGTTTTTCCAGTCCTTACACAAAATGTACTTTTGTGGCCGTAGAATCATCCCGCAGTCTTAAGTTATGTATAGGATCTGATACAGATTTCATTGCTCCATGGATTTTGTTCAATTTTAGCTATTTCAGCTGTTTCTCAGATCAACTGACACTAACATTGCTGTAACCTCTGGTGCATGCAGTGTGTTGTAGTTGTTAGCACCACTGGCTAATATGCTGTGGGTCATCGGTTCAGACCTGACCACTGACCACCAGCCGTTATCTGTTGTTTAGTATTTGTTGTTACTGGAATTTACTTGAAATAGCGTATGTTTGTGGTGTTTGTGTACCTGTAATATTCTATGTTTGTATAAATACTAGCATTCTGGAATGTTTGGTTTTTGTAGAGATAGTTGCGTTCTCTATCCAGAAGATCAATTCTATTCTGCCTGTTTGTTGGTGTCAGTGATAAATGTGATTTCATTTCTAAGTGTTATGCTTAACTGAAAACCCTGCCTTCTTCACATTTAGACTTGATTGTGGGTTTGTTGTGTCATTGTTTGACGGAGACGTGGGACCTGAAGACATGTACATGACTGTGGCTCCAATTAGTCAGCGTAAAAGTCTCACCTTCATGGACAGTAAGTGGAATACAAGGAGTACATCATTGCTAAGATTAATAGATTCAGGATATGTGGATCCCAAGTAGCAGTAAGCCACTTGCACATCAGGCAAGACCCATCTAAAGAAATGGAAGGATTTGACCGAGTCTCCAAATACAACAATTGGGATAATATGGTGTGGTTGGCAAATGCGTACTTTCACTTGGGTGGACAGTCCGGTGACAGTTTGAGAATGACAAAGAGAAGCTCAGCAGCTAGGACAAATTACAGGCTGAACCAAAGAAAACCTTTACTGACAATCAACAGCAAGTCCGCTTAGCACAATGACAGAGGAACAGGGCCCAACATCATAGTGAAACAACAGTCATAAATACAGGAAGTTTTGGCTCTTTGCAGCATTATAAATGCAAATATGACATAAGCTGACAAAATCTTACATTTGATGGAAGAGTTGCCGAAGACACATAGCAAGCTCTTCTGATGTACAATGTCACAACAACAGAATAATTCATCAGATGGTCCCAGCACATTGAGGAAATGCAGCAGAATAGAGTCAGACATAAGAAGCATGATTGGCTCCCAAATGTGGTCTCTAAGACAGTTGTGATAGATGACCACAAGTCAGATCACAGGAGAAAAGATACAACAGGTGTGTGGCAGCCAGAAATGTTGGATTGAGTACACAAGGGACAGCAGCCGTGAATATTGACCCGCATATGTCAGGAGGTAGAGGACAACATTGAACATGTGTTTTGATCTTTGGCACCAATTAAACACATAATGAAAAATGAAATTTAGCCAGCTCGCCATTATGCAATCGCTGCCAAATGAGAACCCAGCATCTGACGAAGCTAGGTACAACCAACTCCTCCATCAAGACCTTATAGAATAGCAGACATTTGGAGGACAGAGGACAATACACCAATCTGTTTTCACTGTGGGCATCCTTGATACATTGTACACTACTAGAGAGAAAGAAGATGAACATTCAACAATTATTTTGCTGCAAGACGTCAACCATCTCAGTAGTCCTATTCAAGCCGGTCAACTGCAGATAATATAGTTGAACTGTGGGTCAAAGCTTGTTACTGTACCCTGGACAAGGTTACTTGCCAGCATGCCATAGCCATTCCTCATCATCTTACCAAGATACCATCTGCTCACCTAGTTGATGAATTCGGGAAAACTAAGCAGCACGACTGTCTATGAAGGTGAGGGCACCATAGCTGAAAAACTTCCAAGGATGACAGTTATCAAGATGACAGGATATCTCATTGACATCCTCATCAACGAGCAATTGGTACAGGCACTAGTTGCCTCAGGGGGCTCTTTTCCCTAATATCAAATGCTTTATCGTTGCCAGCTAAAGAAGACTATGTTATATGATAGAAAACTGATTGTGCTGAAGGTCACAAATACGAAATATCCCTAGCAAACAGGTACATGTATTGTGAAATAACTATCAATGATACAAAAGAGCCCTCCAAATTTATCATTTTAACAGAATGTAGTCATTATGTTATTCTCAGATGGGACTTCTTGCAGGCATCACAAGCAATCACAGACGGTGAAAGATCTGAGCTTCAGATTCACAAAGCTGTTTCATTGAGCACATATAACAAAGATTGCTCGGGACATCTGTCTGCCTTTGAAGACATTGTTATCTCATTATCATAATTGAGATGAATTCCAATTGTCAGTTTAGATGCACAGCTATAGTGCAAAGATTTTTTCCTATTGCAAAAAAACAACTCAAAAGAAATATACATCCCAGTAATTGCTATAAGCATTTTGGATGTCAAGGAGAATTTTGGATCACTTATTGTCATGAGCATTCACAACTAATCCCTAAAGGTGTGTCCATAGGTGCAGTCAGACCAGTCTAGGAACAGAAGTTTAGTGCTCTACAGACAATGCAAGGGAGGAAGCTACTATTGAATTGCCAGTAGGATATGATCTGACCAAGGGACAATGTGGGCGAGTAAAAACCATTCTGCATCAATTTTTGGATGCTTTTAAATCCGAGATGGAAGAAAGACAGACCAAGCAGGCAGTGATAAACCATATTAACACTGGGGATTGTCCACCAATTAACCAGTGCTCATATAAAGTCACTGGCTGAACAATGATTAATCTGGTAGGAAGTGGCGATGCTGCTGCAAGGTGATGACATTGAACTTTCAGAGAGTCCTTGGTCCTCTCCTATCCTCCTTGTGGAGGAGGACAGCACACAGTATTTCTGTGATCACTACTGACAGCTGAACAAAATAATGAAGAAATATGTGTATCCATTGCCACACATTGACGACATTCTGGACTGCTTGAAAGAGCGAAGTACTTCTCAACTATGAAGATACAAACAGGCTACTGGGAAATCAAGTTTGATGCGGCTGAGTGGGAAAAGACTGACTTCATAACTCTTGATGGCCTCTGAGTTCAAAGGTATGTTGTTTTGACTATGTAATGCTCCAGTCACTGAACCCATGGTGGACAACCTGCTTTGTGACATATTAAATGTATGACATATCTTTGTTATGTGGATGAGGTTGTCATTTCTATGAAGAACCTCTAAATTGACTGACAACTGTGTTCAAGAGTTTTCAAACTGCAGGTCTCCACCAGAATCCAAAACAGTGCCTCTTTGTCATCCAAGAAATATAAATCTTGGGCACTTAGTGAATGGCGATGGAGTCCGCCCTGGTCCAGGGAAAAGAAGAGTATTTAAAGGCTATCTGATTGCATGGCACATTCATGATATGAGAAGTTCTCTTGGGATGTGCTCATATTACCAGCAGTTCATTAAAGAATTCTCTATCAAGCCACATCCATTGCAAGGACTACTGCAGAGAGATGCCAAACTTTATTGGAATGAGGTGAAAGAAAGATCTTTCCTTTTCCTCAAGGAGGTATTATCATCATCTCCGGTTCTAGTATTTTTCATTTGAATGCCAAGGCACAACTTCATGCTGACACTAGCAGCTTTGGGATAGGAGTAGTTCTAATACAAATTCAGGCAGGTGCTCTAAAGATGATAACTTTTACTTGTCAAGTACTGTCCAAGACTGAGAACAACTACTCTACAATGGAGAAACATTCGGGTGGACGACGGTTCAATCCCCCGTCCGTCCATCCTGATTTAGGTTTTCTGTGATTTCCCTAAATCGCTCCAGGCAAATGCCAGGATGGTTCCTTTGAAAGGGCATGCCCAACTTCCTTCCCCGTCCTTCCCTAATCTGATGAGACTGATGAACTCACTGTCTGGTCTCCTTCCCTAAAAAAAAAACAATAAACTGCAACTGAGAAAGAATTCTTAGCAATTGTTTGGGGCTTGAACAAGTTCTGTCTGTTTTGATTTGGCAAACCATACATCATTGTGATGTATCACCATTCTCTGTGCTGGCTGAGTAATCTGAAGGACCCATCTGGTTAAACGGCAAGCTGGGCACTGAGGCTTCAGGAGTACGATGTTGCAATGGTACACAAAACCATAAGCAAACACCAGGACATTGACCTCCTCGTAAGGAATGCTTTGACGGAACACAGCAGTGTGGAAGAAATCTGTCATCACTGTGTTAAATGACATCACTGCTGAAAAGGGGGAGAAGCCTTGAAGAATGAGGAACCAACCTGAAGAGGGTACCAGTTAATAACTGGACGATTGTATAAGAGGGTCTGTGACATGATGGGGCACAAATGGTTACTCATCACCCCAGCTCATCTGCAGCCAGCAGTCATGAAGGATTTCCACAGTGCTGTTCCGACATCTGATCTGCAGAGTTTGGTGAAGACTCTACCCAAATGAGACACCAGTATCACTGGCCAGGTCTCTTATCAGTTCATTAGAGAATGTGTGAGCCACTTTAAGGAATGCCGATGAAAGAAGCATGCGCTGCAATTAAGTTTGGGGCATCTGGTACCACTCTTGCCTGTAGAGCACCATTCCACCTAATTAAGCTTGAACTCTTATGGAGGTTGCCACAGTCGATAAACTCGAATTGATGGGTAATAGTCTCCAATGAGCTCACTTGCTATGCTGTCAGCAAAGTTGTGCCAGCTGCTGAAGACCGAAAATTGCAAAGTTCTTGTGTGATGACTCTGATCATGGGAAAGTTTTCCAGTCAAGACTAAAATTGAAGATAATTTCATGTTGCAACATCACCCACAGGATGACAATAGCCACAGGCAAATGGCCACAAAGAACACTTTAATAAAACTGTGGAATATATGCTGTCTGTGTATCTTGAGGTCAAACAGAAAGATAGGGATACAACGCTTACTAAAGAGCGCAGCAAGACACTATGGGCTTCCCTCCATTCTTTTTGCTCCACAGCCGCAAGCCTGAAATGATTATCGTTAACTGTATTATACTGGTCAGCTGTATTATACTCAAGATAATTGTGCAAAACACCTCATTACCAGGGCCAAAGAAACAAGGCAGCTGGCTCACATACAGACTGTGGACGCCCAAAGAAATACCAGGAGTGTTTTAAAAATAAGCACTGACAGTGAGAGGTAGCTCGGGAAACTTAGTATGGTTTTTTATACCTGTGCAGAAAGTTTGTCTATTGTGAAAGTTAGTAAAATGCTACTCTGTGCTGTATCTTCTCCTTCATTGCTTTTCGGATGTGACATATGAAGTTGAGGACTACAACCATTCATCAAGAAGACAAAAGCATGGGGATGTTGTCAGTTTCCTCTGTATGAAGCCCTATTACAATCCAGAGGTACGGATCAATAGTGGGAAGGAACAAACTGAAGACTCACTTGGTCATGGAGCTCCAACAGGAGGGACTACCTTTGATGCTCATTACACTGAAGAGAAAGTAATGATAATGACCAGAACATGAGGATCTGCAAGTGCTGCCATACAGGGGACGATTGACAAAATGTAGGTCCAGGGTGCTGTAGTTGGCTTCAGTGAGGACTTTTGAAACAGCGGGTTGCTGTTTGTCCAGTATAGGTAGTGATGCCACAGACTATGCTGCTTGCTTTGTGGTGTAGTTGTAAGCGTCAGTGGTTGCAAGTAACTGGTTCAAAACCAACCATCAGCAGCTATTTATTATTCACTGTTTATCATTACTGGGTGTTCTTGAAATGTCTTGTCTTTGCAATTTTTTTTAAAGATCTGGAATATTTGATGTTTGTAAATATACCTTCATTCTCTGTCCAGGAGATCAGTTCCATTCTGGCTGCATGTTGCTGTCAGTAATAAACATGCTTTCAGTTTTACATTTTGTACTTCATTGATGGATTTGGACTAGATTGGGGGTTTCGATGTGAGAGTAGTATGTTATTCATCTGTGCTGAGGTATAGTTTAACTGGGGTGGTACACCAGTTGTAACACGCAAGGGGGGGGGGGGGGGTTGTTCTCTTTTCTTCTGGTTCCCTGCTTGAGTAGATGGCAGAATATATTGGCTCATTAGTTTTGTATTGTGTTGCTGATCAAACAATACTGCATGAATTATCAATGTAGTAGCCATTGGTGAATGCTGTGCTGCTTTTCTCAGTACTGTTTTGTTTATCCATGCCCATGCTTCACCAACCAACTTATAGTGGGTGATAAGAGAAACATTTAGTCATAGAAAAAGTTATGAGGTTTTATTGTTGGTGCTACATACAACTCTTTTTCAAAACTAAAAGCTTGATGTCTATAGTGAGGACAGATTCCTGATATGAACCAAAATTTTCATGTCTTCCCATTTACAAACTTGCAGAGGTGTAAAGTTTGTTTTCTAATAACAACCATAGCACTGGAGAGTGGGCTCTTCTGGGTGCACAGAGAATGCCCAGTATATACCCAAAGGCACGGTAACATTTGCATACTTGTGCTGGTGATGGCATTTGCAGTCTGGTCCCAGATGATTTGAAGGTCAGCCATTTCAGCAGTGTAAACCTGATCATTACTGTAGTCCCAGAATAATAAAAAGAGGGACACAATATTCAAGTGGCAAAGTAATTGCACATCCACTTTTACCTAAAAGTTTCTTGTAGATCCCCTGGCATTTCTAGTGCCTGGTGGAACAGAACACCAACACCATACAGCTGAAACAAGATGTGGCTGTATTTGTACAAGCAATAAAAATACCTATTCAGCCAACGTATCTGTGTGTGTTGACACTTATTTGGTTTCTTCTGTGAATAAAAATGACCCAATGATCATATTACAAAACAGGCCACAACAGACATCAATTTTGTTGCTGTGTGAGATTTGTTTTCCTGAACACTGTGGACCCTACATCAGACATTATGCCTTCTGTTATTGAAATGTGTCTGTAATAGGCAACATAACCTTTCTCAGAATAATATTCTTTTTCTCAATATGTCTCGGCACATTGTAAACCAAGTTGTTTTGCTGTTTCTTGTCTGTAGCCAGCAGCATCTTCAGGATCTGCACTTTTAATGCACACAGCCAAAGATACTATTTCAGGATATCATGCACGGTTGTGTAAGGATTTTAAAATTTGTGTGAAGTATGCCAAGTTGACTTCCTTGGACTGTGCATGATCATTTGAAGGCATCTTCTACCTCAAATGAAACACTTTCCGCATTCAGATGTTTTACACAGATGTACTGTGTCCAAAAACAGTCTGTTACATTTTTATCCTGTCAACATTTGGTGTTGTTTTGTGAGACACGCTGAGAAACTTCATTGCTCCATAGTGATAGAGCAAATTTTGGCTTATCACAACAGATGCACCTTATCTTGAATTGATGCCATCTTAGTAATCAACTTTTCTAACACAGCAGACTTGAAACAAACTGTTTGAATTATTGCCTGTATGATTGACTTGTCTGCATTTATGTTACTTTGAATCTAGAATGCCATGAATTTAGGGCATTACAAGCTGCAGACCCTCTACTGTTGTATCTACACTCATGCTCATAATTTAAGGATAATGCTGATACATGGTGAAACAACACTCTGGTGGGCAGTTTGTGGGTTTAAATCAGCTCGGGGTATGAACATGCAATGCATTTGACCTGCAGTCGTCGCATGGTGGTGCTGGCATCAGTCCACATACACAGAGGTGTGTTTTTGCACGTCAGAGTACGGTGCAGCGAGTAAATGTGCAGACGTTTTCAGACATGCTTATGGTGCAAAGTGTGATCTCAAGATTATGGCAATGATTCCAGCAGACAGGAAACGTCCAGGTGCTACAGTGTGGGATGTCCACAGTGTACAACACCACAAGAAGACCAATATCTTACCATCAGTGCCCGCAGATGGCCACGGAGTTCTACAGCTAGTCTACATCTACATCTACATCCATACTCCGCAAGCCACCTGACGGTGTGTGGCGGAGGGTACCCTGAGTACCTGTATCGGTTCTCCCTTCTATTCCACTCTTGCTCGGGACAGTAGTGCAGCCACTAGAACAGTTGTCTCCAGACACACAGTCTACAGATGACTGAGCAGACATGGTTTATTTGCCTGGAGACCTGCAAGGTGACCCCTGGCCACAGAGGAGCCTGTAAATCCTGGTGTCAAGAACACAGTACATGGTCATTCGAACAGTGGTCCCCGGTTATGTTCACGGACGAGTCCAGGTTTAGTCTGATCAGTGATTCTCGCCATGTCTTCATCTAGCATGAACCAGGAACCAGATACCAATCCCTTAATGTCCTTGAAAGGGACCTGTATGGAGGTCGTGGTTTGATGGTGTGGGGTTGGATTATGATTGGTGCATGTACACTCGTGCATGTCTTTGACAGAGGAACTCTAACAGATCAGGTGTATTGGGACATCATTTTGCACCAGTGTGTCGACCTTTTCAGGTGTGTAGTAGGTCCCATCTTCCTCCTGATGGATGATAGCGCATGGCCCCACCAAGCTTCCATCGTGGAGGAGTACCCTGAAACAAAAGATAAGAGGTGAATGGAGTGGCCTGCCTTTTCTCCAGATCTAAACCCCATCAAGCACATCTGGGATGCTCTTGGTTGATGTATCACTGCACGTCTTCAAACCCCTACGGCACTTCAGGAGCTCCGACAGGCAGTGGTGCAAGAATGGGAGGCTATACCCCAGAATCTGCACAACCACCTGATCCAGAGTATGCCAACCCGTTTTGCGGTCTGTGTACGTGTGTATGGTGATCATATCCCATATTGATGTTGGGGTACATGTGCAGGAAACAGTAGCATTTTGTAGCACATTTTTTTCTGGATGGTTTTCTCAACTTATCATCAATGCTGTGGACTCACTGATCTGTGTAGTGTGTGTTCCCTATGTGCCTATGCTCTTAGCTGCAGTTTTGTGTAGTGCCACGTTGTGTGGCATCATATTCTGCAGTTATCCTTAATTTATGAGCATGAGGGTAATAGGAGCAATCTTCAATTGCTGTTTAGTTTTTTTTTTTAATTGTGTTTTGAATTTTCTGTGTAGCCGGTACGTTCATAGTGTGCAATCTGGAACAGTATGTGATGCTGAATGGACTACTCTGATTCTGTCGCGGCAATTGCAAATAATAATTAAACGCATTCAGAACACAGTCAACGCACAAACCAAAATTATGGTAAAAGGCCGACATTGTGCTGTTTACCAGACCATGTGGCACAAGGATTTGTTGCCTTGTTAAAATAGTAGCTCAAAGAAGTCAACAAGAAACACAATATTCAATCACCTGCTTTTTGTGAGTTTCTATGCTAGCTACAGAGATGTAAGGAAATATCATTTTTGCACTGCTTAGAAGCTGACACTGCTGATATATACTGTCTTTTAACTGAAATTATTATGTTCATAATTTGGAGCAGTTTTTGGTATTGTCAAATGTGTATTTAATGTGACAGGAATATTATGTAGTCATTTGGTGTTAGGTAATGATCCGTTATTATTATTATTATTATTATTATTATTATTGCTGTTGTTACAAAACTTGGACGATAATGAAAATTT
The DNA here is from genome assembly GCF_023897955.1 of Schistocerca gregaria. Lineage (NCBI taxonomy): Eukaryota > Metazoa > Arthropoda > Insecta > Orthoptera > Acrididae > Schistocerca > Schistocerca gregaria. The sequence goes on along the minus strand of NC_064920.1, from coordinate 1,081,097,325 downwards.
TGTGTGAAATTGCAGGACAGCAAAATGAACATAATGCGGAAGTTTCGGGGAGGGACCCTCCCCTCCATGTCACAAGATGAAGCTAACTCTAACCCTCAGCATACAGCTCTGGGATTAATGCACCTTAAGAAGTTATTCTCTGAATATACACATCCCTCACACCCACTGACTGAAAAAGAACGTGATGATAAGCTGTATAATATGTTACCACTGTTTTGCAAGGTACGTTATCAAAAAAAAGTACTACTGTAATTACTTTTATATTGTATATTATCATAGTCTATGAATCATTAATTACTGACATCATCAAATATTATTTAACATGAAATTTAGTGCTGATCTTATAAAAATCGCTGACTGGAGATCAAATTTGACATTAGATCAGAAATTGAACTACGTTCAGGAGTTGGCTCTATTGTATAATGTTAAACTTGGGTCCACCGAAGCAGATTCAGTTTGATCTTAGGTAGCACGTAACGTGCTTGGCAACATGGCTAAAAGTGACTATCAACATGATTATTGTGCTTCATCTGAAATTATTTATTGTACATTGTCGATAAGCAGCGTTCATTATCCAACATTTCGTGCTATAACTGTAGGAGCAAGTAAACAGAAAAAGGAGCGATCGTCAAACCCTTTCAATTTGAGAAAGATGTGGTGCTGAAAATTGTGTTGGCCTAGTATAAAGATATAACTGAGTGAAAAAAAAAGGAGGAGGCCAGATAAAAGTCACTATGGCCAACAAGGTTAAGGAAAGTTGCTGTTAACTTTAATTCTCAAATAAGGCCGATACTTCATGGATAGCTCTGCAAGCTGTTGCTATGTATCCTTTAAACAGATCACCAACCACTATTTGAAAGGTTCCTGTGGCGTAAAATCTTAAGGTTAACAGCAGCATGCACATTGCAAACAGAGGTTGGTTTCTTTTGGTTTGTTTCATCAGATAGTCCCTGAGCCTTAGTTCCAACTGCTTTACAGTACTTTTATCCAAAAGAAAAGTCAGCTTAAATGACTTGTTATTTAACTCCAAGAATGGGTTTACCCTTTCATGAAATGTGTGAGGAGCTTGTTGGGTCTCATCATGTCATCCTCAGTGGACACATTTGATTGCTCAGTTATTTGTAAAGTAAAGAAAAGGAAACAAAGTAATTCACTTCGTACAGTGTTGTTGCACACAGAATTTTGCTCAGCAGTGGCCTAGAATGCTCTGAAAAAGGAGAATATGGTATGGAATGGTTTCAGAGGTGTGGAATGTCTTGTTAATGTCGTTATAAATATCTCTATGACCACATAGCATGAGCAACAAAGCATACGAGTGTGGGATTTGTGTCTGTGTTGAGACGCCATGATTGGCCTCATTTGAACTCTCGCGAAAGGTAGGGTGAACTTGGAGTGGCTGCTTAGGACAGATATGGGGTCCCATATTGGTTTGGTTCCTGTGGATGCTATCGATAGGTGGGACTACGCTAGGCATGGGCTTCTCCTCAATAGGAAAGGGAAGGGAAAACTGTCTGGGTTGATTGCAGAAAACTTAAGGGGGGACAATGTCACAAGTGGTAAAATACCAGTGGTCACAGGTGTCAGAGGGATGCCATTTTTAGGATAGGGAAGGGGGAAAGAAAACTAGTTTTAAGGGAGATCGGCAGACACACTCAGTTTGAGAAAACAGATGAACAGGAGTCAGATTTTTGCATACAGCCTCCATTTAAACAATGTTTAACAGAAAGTAAGCAGTTATAATCCCATTAGTATGCAGCATCAGTTATCTTTATTACACCAGAACATTCTGGGACTCAGAATGGGACTCAGAACTCAGTTGATGAACTACTCATTTGTATTGATGAAATAAATTCATCTAACCAAATTGACATAATCTGCCTCTCTGAACATCAAGTGACCACTGGTATAGATATGTTAGACATTTCAGGATTTAAGTTAGCTTCCTACTTCTGCAGTGTAGATATGGATGGAGGAGGAGTTGCCACATTTATTAAAAACTGCCATAAATTCAAGAACATTGACATTATTAAATTCTGTTTAGACCAGCATCTAGAAGCATTTGCAACAGAAATAGAGTTACATAACAGATCCTATATAATAGTAACTATTTACCGAGCACCTGCAGGAAATTATAATCTATTCATAAATCATCTAGAAGCTCTTTTGGGTTATTCAACAGGAAGAAACAAAGAAATTTTGATTGCTGGTGATTTTAATACAGATTTTCTAATGCAATCTTCCAGTAAACATTTACTGCAGTTAGTAATGTTGTCTTTCAATCTAACTCACACTGTAAACTTTCCAACTAGGATCACTAAATCCTCAAGGACAGCCATTGATAACATTTTAGAGACAAATCAAAGGAACAAAATCATTTATAAAACCTTTTATAAATGGACTATCAGATTATGACATGCAGCTCCTTGTTTTAGATGTAAATTCTAAGCAGATTATCAAGACTGCTAAATCTGAGTACAGGAGAGTAGTCAATCAACCAAAAATTGAGTGTTTTAGAAAACTGCTCAAAGATATGAACTGGAAAGATGTTTATAGTGCTCATGACATGAATGCAAAATATAACACATTCATGAACAATATCAGTACCATGCTTGAAAACTGTTTTCCTCTACAAGTTACTCATATTATACAGGAGTCTATAACAAAACCATGGATTACACAATGAATAAAGATTTCCTGTAAGACAAAAAGGAAAATGTATCTGTCGACCAAGAATAGCTCCAATGCTGGTGATTTAGCCAAATACAAGGAATACTGTAAAATATTTTAAAAAAAGTAATTCAGACAGCTAAACAAATGCACTCTGAGAAGAAGATAGCAATGTCAGGGAACAAAATAAAAACAATATGGGACGTAGTGAGAAAGGAACAGGAGCAAATAGCATTAAGGGTAGATGACACATTAGTAAACAATGGGGCATAGTATGACAAATCTATTTAATAAGTACTTTATATCCATTACTGATAGAATGGGATTGTTAGGATCAGTAAATAATGCCCTCGAATATCTGAAACTAGCCTTTACAAATAGCTTCAGGTACATGAATATGTAACTCACTTCACCAAAAGAAATAACTTCCATAATAAAATCTTTAAAAACAAAGCATTCTAGTGGTTATGATGAAATATCAACAAAGTTAATTAAGGCATGTTCTTGTGAGTTTAGTACAATTCTAAGTTACTTGTGTAACCAATCATTTATAACTGGGACATTTCCTGACTAGCTTAAATGTGCAGGTGTTAAGCCTCTATTCAAGAAAGGGGATAAAGAGATACCATCAAACTACAGACCTATTTCACTTTTGCCAGCATTCTTAAAAATTTTAGAAAAAGTAATGTACAGGCAGCTTCTCAACCATCTGACCAAAAATAACATATTATCGAGAACACAGTTAGGATTTCTGAAGGGTTCTGATATCGAGAAGGCTATTTACACCTACAGTGAAAATGTAATTAATTCATTAAATAACAAATTACAAGCAGCAGGTATTTTCTGTAATTTGTCAAAGGCATTTGATTGTGTGAACCACAACATCCTTTTAAATAAATTAGAATTCTATGGCGTCACGGGCAGCGCTGCAAAATGGTCCAAGTCATACCTCGCCAACAGGAAACAAAGGGTGTCAGTGCAAGGGACTAGTGAATTAAGTCATCAGAAAATACATGTGGTGTCCCACAAGGATCCATTTTAGGGCCATTGCCTTTTCTTGTGTACATTAATGATCTCTCATCAGTTACACTGCCAGAAGCAGAGTTCATTTTGTTTGCAGATGACACAAATATTGCAATAAATAGTACGTCGAGTGTAGTTCTAGAAAGATATACTAATGATATTTTCATGGTTATTAATAAATGGTTTAAAGCCAACTCACTGACATTAAACTTCGAAAAGACTCACTATATGCAATTCAGAACCTGTAAGAGGTTTCCACCCAGCATATGCATAAAGTATGAAGAAGAGCAGACAGAAGAGGTTGACAGTCTTAAATTCCTGGGATTACAACTTGATGATAAATTCAGTTGGGAGGAGGAGCACACCACAGAACTGCAGAAACACCCTAACAAATCTCTATTTGCAATTCGAGTGTTAGCAGACATAGACGACATAAAAATGAAAAAGCTTGCTTACTTTGCCTACTTTCATTCCATAATGTCATATGGTATAATATTTTGGGGTAACTCTTCAAGTCAAACAAAAGTTTTCAGAGTCCAAAAGCATGTAATACGTATCATTTGTGGAGTAAATTCACAGACGTCCTGTAGAAACCTCTTCAAAGAACTGGGTATACTAACTACTGTCTCTCAGTATATTTATCCTTAATGAAATTTGTCCTAAATAATATATATCTCTTTTTCCAACAAACAGCTCAGTTCATACATATAATACTAGGAACAAAAATGATCTGCACAAGGACTTAAAAGCACTTACTTTAGTTCAAAAAGGGGTCCACTACTCAGGAACACTCATCTTCAATAATTTGCCACCAAACATAAAAAAATTAGTTACAAATAAAGATCAGTTTAAGAGAAGCCTGAAAGGCTTTCTAGACTTTAATAGAAACAAATTATGTATTGTATATAGTCATACTATTAGTATTGTTATTTCAGCTTAAAAAAATGTCTGGTATATACTCCTATTATTAGTATAGTTATTTCAGCCTCTTTTTTTTTTAAGGGGGGGTGGTGTTGACATGTTCCACAGCCACAGGATCTCCTCAGTACAGATCTATGGAATGAAAAACTAATCTAATCTAGTAAAGTAGAGATAGTAGTAACAAATGGAAAAAAAATTCAAGAATTGACGTGGGTTCACCTAAGTCCACAACACAACCTCTGAGCCACCAAAACGAGTGAAACACTAGTATGTTGTTAGTTTGTTTCAAAATACTTGCTTATGTTGTATCACTTGGAATTATCATAGCAGATTAAGTACATGTTTGGTAGTTAAAAATTAATACGATTTGCATAGTTACTGCTTCTCGATCTGAAAGGGAATGTACATACATGATGTTGAACCACTATCAGCTGCTTTCAGAATTCCCAGACTTAATTGTTCACTGCAAATATTTCAAAATTTCCTTTCTTACTCTCTGCTGAGTGTGTATAAAATGCCGTTGAACTAATCACATAAATTATGAGTCATCTCCCAAGAGCTGTTATGGTAGCCAGTAATTTTCTTGACCGAACCTTCCACATTTAAACAAATGTATTTTGAGCATCAGCAGTGTGAGAATACCATTGTTACATATTTAGTTGCCATTTTTAATATTAATAATAATTTTTTTTTATTATTTCAATTTAAATCTGCTAAAAGAAAAGCAATGAATCATAGTGCAGCTACACTATTAACTGACGTTTAGAGCTGAACCTGACTTTGAACTACGAATTTACACCAGTCAAATATGATCGGACTTCATGGCATTGTGATGTACGATTAATGTTTATACAACATGATTTCCACATTAAGCTTAATGTGAGGTCATTTTCTGTCTTACTTTGTAGCTGAGTGAAGTATGACTTTCTTCTACTCATCTCAAATTTTGCTCTGTAAGTACAGTGAGTCATACCATTTCTTTTTACTTTAACGAAAAACGGAGGTAAGATAATTTTTGTCATGTTGTACTGTTTCTGATGATTTTAGTGCATTTGGGAGGCACTTCATTCAACTCATGCTTTTATTTTGATTTGAATATGTGGCATAACTTATTTCATTTTGCACTTGTTCCAAATTGTGCTAGGTTTCATGTAATTTTTTGAAAGTGGTTGCTGATAAGGTGTTGCTTTAATGTCACATCAGTTTAAATGATCTATGCTACAGGTATTTGGCAACAGTCCATCAGCTGACATGATGGAAAAGTTCCGTGACATTCTAGCATTTTGTCAACAAGTATCCAGACTCATGGTGTCAGAAATGAGGCGTCGAGCTTCAAATCAGTCGACTGAGGCAGCTAGCTGTGCCATTGTGAAATTTCTTGAAATAGAAAACTCGGAGGAGTCAAGTAATGGCTGGATGTTGCTTTCGACTCTTAATCTTCTAGCCGCTGGTGATGCTTCACTGGTGCAGGTAATGAACAAAAATATTCATTTAAAACAGTCCTCAGTTGAACAAAACATTCATTTGTTTGTTTATTTGGTTTACAAACTGTGTTATCTCACATTAATTCTGATGACTTTCAGGTTATGACGTCTGTAGCAGTGCCTTCCACACTTGTTAAATGCTTGTACCTCTTTTTTGATCTTCCTGAGATAGAGAACCCAGAGACAGCTGAAACTGGAAGTGATTTTACTCCTAGAGAGAGAAGAATTTTGTTACAAAAGATATTTGTGCAGGTATTTACATGCCAAAAAATCTCTTGATATACTTAGTGCTTGTGCTCCTGTTGATATTTCATTATTTATATGTAAAGTATTCAGTATCCTCATAATAATTTAAGGGAATTTCATTTTCTTATTTCCCTTTATGTTCACACAGATGTTAACTTCTGCATCTGTCATTCCCTAACGACCTTTGCCAAATTACTTACACTGGTCAATATCTACAGATGTATTGCTTCAAGGCATATAAATAATTATGTCACTTTTGTCTTGAAAATATGTGGCTGTCACTACCTGATTCCAGCTGTTGTAAAGACATGTTGATAATTCCAAGTAACAAAAATTTACTGAACAATGTGCAAAGATGTGCTCTCCATACGTACATTGTTTCTCTGTCTTGGCTTTACTGAATGGATGCAACTGCTTATTTCAAACAAGGGTGTGTTGTCTACAGTAAATCTCATGGGAGTTTGGTCTGCCCCCCCCCCCCCCCCCCCACCCCATCCCACCCCCTACACTCACAATATTTTTAAATATGTGCAACTATTTCTGATTTAGATTATATATAAGATTTGTTTAGTCACCTGTTTCTTTATTTGTGCATAGCAGAAGCATTGAGCTGTCTCTCTTGTGTGCGCGCACGCACGTGCCACACACACACACACACACACACACACACACACACACACACACGTACACGTACACGTACGTGCCTGTATCCCTACACGATGTAAGGGCACGTGTGTGTGTGTGTGTGTGTGTGTGTGTGTGTGTGTGCGTGTGTGTCTGGGAAGGGGAGGGGGGCCGAGTGCCGTGCCCTCTGGTTTGGGGTGGTGGCACTGGTTCTTAATTTTTATGCATTGCTTATCACTTCTCAGTTTTGGTGTACGATCATCAATATTGGGATCCAATTAGACATATTATTCTGTCGGCATCTTAAGATTTTTTCAAAATTAGTAGTTTAATTATTGTCTCTCTAAGAGGACTAAATGTTTGATAACATAGATAACTTTGGTGTCAATAAATTTTTGATTGTATTTCTTCCCAATTGCCCACCTGAATAGCTGTGTGTATTTAAGCGTGACATGCAGGATGGGAAAGTGTGCTGGCCCCAGATCAAATCCACCTGGCAGAGTAACTACAAGGGGCCATCTGATGACAAGTCTGCATGTGCATTTTAGGCAGTTTCTCACATCCCACGTGGTGAATTCTAGATTTCCCACCTCAACAAGATTCACAAACATTTAGAGAATTTTCACTGACTTTCATGTGCATAATGTTGCATGCAGGCATTCAGGCTACACACATTCCCTGCCTGGGGAAGAAGAAGATACTTCTTCCCAGTTGCTCAGTTTTCGTTTGACTGACTTTATTAGTTGATAAAACTTTAATATTGTGTTTAATATTGTTCTAATTATTGTTCAGATCTGTAGTTATCTACCGTTCATCTATAATCTGCTTTTGTTGCAGGTACTTGTGAGGCTCTGTAGCCACACTGCACCTGCAGAGGAACTCGCTCGCAAGGACGATCTCACACTTCTGTTCTCTGCCATAACCAGTTGGTGTCCTCCACATAATGTAATGTGGCGCAAGAGTGCGGCAGAAGTCCTGATGACACTGTCGCGGCATGGTCTCACTCAGCCTGTTGTCAGTTACATACACAGTCAGTAGTTACATTATATTTATTATTATACTTAGTAAAGACAATCAACATAGCACACGTTAGTCAGCTTATCATTAAGGATCGGCTGACATAGCAGGTATAATTCTGCTTTGTTGAGACATGAATGAGTATTGAGTACTTGATAAAAAATGAAGAAAGAGGAAAAATAGTATCAGCTTTTATGTTTCTTTGTCTTTTTTTGGGTAGGTATGCCAGAGCTATGAGGAACAATAGGTAGTACTGAAGTAGAGTAGACGAGAGAAGCGATATTAGTATTCAAAACTCCTGTTTAAGTTGGGCAGTGCTAAAACTCTCTTGAGTGTAATGTGTTAGCAGAATACTGCTACATAATTGCAGTAGTATCATGATGAAAATTTTCCAATTTCTTACTGTATCTCTCAAAATAAAAATAGGGAGAGAAGCAAAAAAAGTCAAGGGCGTTTCTAATTTGACATATAAATTAGAAGAGATAATATGTTTGCTTTCTGTAGGATTCAGTGGGGAATTGAGATTCTTTCGATTGACTCATTCACTCACTAGGGTGGAAGAACTGTTTTCTAAAGAATTAAACAGTTTCTATGATTTAAAGTGTATATAGCAAAATAACGTGACCTTTAACACGTGTAAGAGAAAGATATGAGATCTGTCAGGGAATTTTAAGCTGCTGGTTTGTGGCTTCCAGGTTTATAAATGTTTCACTGGAGAGGAGGGAGGAGGGTGTATCATAATGAAAATTATTAACTTGGCAGCTTAGTTTGTCTGAGCAGTGATGAGTGGGGAAGTTGCAGTGGTAAGTCAAGGCATAGTGCATTAACCAGTTATCTGGTTAACTTTTCATTTATGTGTAGTTATTAATTTCCTTCCTTCTGTGTTTCTCTATTGTAGGTTTTGCTTGCACCCATGACTCATCTGTGAAATGCTTTTAACATATAAATATTCCAGAAGTTCACTCTTCACCGCTATATGCCTCTCTGTTTCTCTAATATGCTTTGTGTGTGTCTCTTTCATAACATCTGCTTTTGTACAGTTTTTCAGTTTGTTTTTATCCTTGTCTAAAAAAAGTGTCACAAAAGTAGGAGGTGTACTTGTAATCACTCTCTATTACTATCTTCCAATTTTACATATTTGAGTACGGTTAATAGAACTGATAGCTTTGATTAATTGATTACATGTTAAAATTTTCCCACAGTAGAAACTTACTTTGCTCTTTATAGTACCTGCATTTGTACATGTTAGGTTTACACAACTTGTGACTTGCCTTATGCATTTTCAGATAATAATCACACAATTAATAACAAAGAAGTGATTTCATATTATAACAAAGATGTGATTTCATATTGTTGAAGACAATTGGTAAGTATGAACTTGGGTATCAACCATAGTACAGTGAGTGCAAACTTCTAAGACAAACGCAGGAGGATGTGTAAAGTTCATTGCATAGCGTTTGAGACATCACATATATGTGAATAATACTTCAGGGACTTTGGTCACTGTTGACTGAATTTGAGTTTAGACAACTTGGGGTTTCCAAGCTGGGACATGGGCAGCATTGCCAGTCTTTTTTTTTCTGCTTATTTTGGATGAGCTTTACTTACCGCTGTTCAGTGAAATGATGGAACATTGTGTGTCACACAAACAGTGGCTTAATTGTGTGGATGGCACAGACATTTCTAAAAACCCAAAGTATCCATTTGGACTACATACTAATGGTCTGGATGATTGTTGAGATGAAACACTGTATTCAAACATTATGAATCACCTCGAAGGGAACTATCTATTGACACGTAATCAGCATGGCTTCAGAAAACATCGCTCTTGTGCAACACAGCTAGCTCTTTATTCGCACGAAGTAATGGCCGCTATCGACAGGGGATCTCAAGTTGATTCCGTATTTCTAGATTTCCGGAAAGCTTTTGACACCGTTCCTCACAAGCGACTTCTAATCAAGCTGCGGAGCTATGGGGTATCGTCTCAGTTGTGCGACTGGATTCGTGATTTCCTGTCAGGAAGGTCGCAGTTCGTAGTAATAGACGGCAAATCATTGAGTAAAACTGAAGTGATATCAGGTGTTCCCCAGGGAAGCGTCCTGGGACCTCTGCAGTTCCTGATCTATATCAATGACCTGGGTGACAATCTGAGCAGTTCTCTTAGATTGTTCGCAGATTATGCTGTAATTTACCGTCTAGTAAGGTCATCCGAAGACCAGTATCAGTTGCAAAGCGATTTAGAAAAGATTGCTGTATGGTGTGTCAGGTGGCAGTTGACGCTAAATAACGAAAAGTGTGAGATGATCCACATGAGTTCCAAAAGAAATCCGTTGGAATTCGATTACTCGATAAATAGTACAATTCTCAAGGCTGTCAATTCAACTAAGTACTTGGGTGTTAAAATTACGAACAACTTCAGTTGGAAGGACCACATAGATAATACTGTCGGGAAGGCAAGCCAAAGGTTGCGTTTCATTGGCAGGACACTTAGAAGATGCAACAAGTCCAGTAAAGAGACAGCTTACACTACACTCGTTCGTCTTCTGTTAGAATATTGCTGCGCGGTGTGGGATCCTTACCAGGTGGGATTGACGGAGGACATCGAAAGGGTGCAAAAAAGGGCAGCTCGTTTTGTATTATCACGTTATAGGGGAGAGAGTGTGGCAGATATGATACACGAGTTGGGATGGAAGTCATTACAGCATAGACGTTTTTCGTCGCTGCAAGACCTTTTTACGAAATTTCAGTCACCAACTTTCTGTTCCGAATGCGAAAATATTTTGTTGAGCCCAACCTACATAGGTAGGAATGATCATCAAAATAAAATAAGAGAAATCAGAGCTCGAACAGAAAGGTTTAGGTGTTCGTTTTTCCCGCTCGCTGTTCGGGAGTGGAATAGTAGAGAGATAGTATGATTGTGGTTCGATGAACCCTCTGCCAAGCACTTAAATGTGAATTGCAGAGTAGTCATGTAGATGTAGATGTAGATGTAGAGAAACACATATTAACAAGATACCTCTGTAGCACCTGCTACATTTAAGTTGAATTAGACTTGCTCAGGCATGCAGAACTCCATCTAAGTCTAAATTTAATTGTTGTAGCTTCTTGTGGGAATGAGAAGACATTCATTGTTGGGCAGTAAGTGCCCATCCACATGTTCCTTGAACCACACAATAAAGCACATGCTAAAGTGAATAGGAAAGCTGTGACTGGTTTGACATGCCACAAAGTGCACTTCTGTAGACACTGCAGTGCACACAGAGATAAGGGAATCATGTTGTTGAGTGCTAAAAGGAAGTTAGCAATTCTTACTTTCTGTGCATTGATGCATTATATCTCATGGCAGCGAACAACCTGAAAACAAGAAACCAGTTGTTATGGGTGAAGAAATTGTTGAGCTGACGGGAGGAGAGGGGAAGCATGACATTTCTTCAAAAATAGCTAATTTTGTAGGATGAATACTTATTTCAAATTGATTGATGATGAGTGAGGAAAGTCACTGGTTACTGCTAAACCCTGTGCAGCAGAAATTGGTGTAGAGGATGCCGTGATGAGAAAAACGATTACGTCTTTCAAGATGTGATAAGCCACTTATGATTCGAGGGCAATGGTGACCCAAAATCTGTCAAATTATACTTTCAGTACATACGCCTCATCACTACCAACACCACTTCTATTCAAGGTCTGATTGATGTATCCTTCTTGGCACTACTGTGATAATGTGAAAGCAGATTTTTTATTTTCTTCTTTAATTTCCTTCATTGTTGTTAGTGGTCTACATTCCTTTGAAGTACAGTATATTTTGTGTAATGCTGTATTGGGTTTGTACTTGTTTTGATAGTCTACTTCTTATGTCAGAAAGACCCAGCTTCAATTTATAATGTTCAGTTAAACAATGGAGACTCCAGGTAGGAATATTAACAATGTAAGAAAAGGCAGAGTGCTACATACCCCAAAGAAGACATGTTAAGTTGCAGACAGGCACAATTAAAAGCTTTCGGCCACAGCCTTCATCAGTAAAATCTCTCTCTCTCTCTCTCTCTCTCTCTCTCTCTCTCTCTCTCTCTCTCTGTGTGTGTGTGTGTGTAAATGTCTTTTAATTGTGCCTGTCTGCAACTTGACGTCTCCTTTACAGTAAGTAGCAATCTGTCTTTTACTCCATTGTTAATGTTTAGTTAAAACACTCTTGTGTCCTTTGCATCAATTTTCCGTATTCTGCCTTCATTTTTCTCGAAATCATCTTTGTAGGCACACTGCAGGAGTTGTAGAGAGCACAGCTCCAGATGTCTTCCTTGCTTTGAAGCATACCTGTGAGTGAATGCTTCAGCTTCTCTCAACACCATTTGTATATCAGTGGATGCACTTTCATGCATGAATATAGACTTTCATTTGGTTCCGTGCAACATGAAGCAGCAAGGTGGGGGTAGCAGTTTAGGAAGTCTGCAAACTCTGTAGACTCTCATTGTATGCTTAAAAGGAACAATAACAGAGCACTGGAGATGACTCATTCAACAAAGTCATTGAAGACAGTGCTGTCCTATTCACGTGTCTGCAGAATTAAACTGACACATCATAACATGGCATGCTTAGCACATCAGATTTTTATTTGTAATAAGTAACTGAAAGGAAGGTACTTCAGAGAGTTTTTTATCTTCCTATATTGGAAAGGGCCTTAAAGCATAGTCCAAGTCCCTAAGATCCATTAAGAAACTGCCAACTGATTTTTGTAACTGTGACGTTGCAAAAGGTTGTCAATGTCTTGAAATTAAAACAATGGGGAGAAAGTACTAAGTTGTAGCAGAACTGCATCTTGTCTTCAACTTTAACAAAGGTGTGGTAACATGCAGTGATATTATATGCAGTAACACTGCAGAGCTTTAGGGGGCAGTGTCATATAAACAAATAAATGGAAGTGTGCAATTTAATGTGTCAGGTAGATAGTACTTTTGAGAAAAGAGTTTCATTTACATTGACATTAAAATTTCCATATCGTCAGCTTATATTACATCTGGATTTATTAGACTAAATGTAACACCATACATCTCTCCCATACATTCAGTGTGCAGCAGAAAATTTCATCTCTTCCTGGAAGATAGAAGAAAAAAAGCCTGAAGGTTGATAATTTTATGTGATACCCCAAGGCAAGAAAAATGTAAAAGTATCTCCAGCCCCATATGTTTTTATAACCATTGTTGGCACCAATAAAAGCATTGATAAAAAATAATCCACATATGGCAACAAACACAAACATACCCTAGTTCAAATACACAAAAATTGCAGTTGAATCCAAATCAGCTCCAGTGATCAGTAAATCCTCAACTCCTGAAATAGGGACACCATTGGGAAGGCAAAAGCTGAAATTAATGTCCGTTGGCCTCAACAGTGCCATTGAGTCACAAGGGGAAAGTACGGAAAATGAAGTAGTGCCATGAAAGCTAAGTGAAACCCATCAGACAATAAAACGCCAGTTACCACAGATGATGACATCTGTGTGTTGCATGTTGGGGTCAACTTGAGTGACCTATCGAGTCTCACCATGATGATGCATGCTCAGCTGAGCAAAATGAATGCTGTTTCTTAAAACACAGAGAGAGTACCCAAGGATTGTGTAGATCAGATCGTAAGTGTTAGCCTCTGCGTCACTGATACATGTATCCCAGAGTCTTCGAGTGAACTTCAGGGGCAGTGTGCATGTCTTGGGTAGTGTGACTAATATTATTGTGCTACAAAGGTCAGTCATGAGGCTCCATAACAGTTCAAATTCTGAACTTCTGCAGAGGATTGTGAGGACAAAGGCTTCAAGAACAATCAGAGGGGCAGAAAGAAGTCATTAGAAGTATTTCTGGACTCATGGCTCACTGGCTATACAAAGATATGGGAAAGCCATATAGACAATTTTTTGCAAGCAATCCAGGTTACCTATAATGCTTTACTGTAGTAGGTGTTTGTCGACACAATTTCACTGCAAAGTCATCGGCTATACTGTATATGGCAGGGTACTTTACTTTGATCACCACCAGCATTCCAACACTTTGGAACAGAAATACCTTTTCTCCATATGGTAGGAGGTTCTGGAAGCAGTGATTGATTCCAATAAAGCTTGTTAAAAACACTCCATGACTGTTTTCAATATAAAGTTCTTCACTACCTTGTGCCACTGGAGGCTAAAATACAACTGACAACATCCTTTATGTGTAGTTTTCTTGAGAGCACCTACAACACTATTTGTAGCTTAGAAGTCTCTGCAAGTGGGGTTGTTTGCACCTGTATTCATCTTCAGAAAGTCTTTTGTGTGCATATATTGGTGTGTGATACTTTTTTGCAGAGATGTGAGGAAGAGAATGATATCTTTTACAGAATTATTTCAAGCATAACAATATTTGCTGCAGCCATTAATGGCATTAAATCCACAGTTCAGTCTCTCCCTCTTATGTTTCTTGTTTGTGGGTAACTGCTATATTTTATTCCTTCCCCAGGCTTACAACAACTCTCAGCACTTGCAACTGATAATATGATTTGATTAGTGGCAAGTAGCAAAAGTTGTAAATTTTTCTCACTGAAATCTGTTTAACAATTCATATTACCTTTGCCTAGTGTGTAAATGCTGTCTTCTATTGTGTGTTTCTATGTACTACAAAGCAGTCAGATATAGGGGCTGCCTTTCCTTTATTTTGCATATTATTATGTCCAGGAATTTCCATTGTTATCTTTTACCTTTTTAACTTACTTGCACTCTAAATGGGGAAATACTGTTCTCAATTTTAAAACTTCTTTCAGTTTGTGGGTGTATATAACGATAGTCACACCTGATGATAAATTACGGGTTATAAGCAAAAACTCATTGAATACATATGAACATGACGCAATTACACTTCACGAGACTAGACCAAACTTGTATTGTGAAGTATTGCAAGGCTTTTGTGTAGCCCTACCTTGAATATGGATGCACAGTTGCCATATAGATCCGCTTGACCATTGTGTCTTAAAATCCTCAAAGCTCTTAATGATTACAGAATTAGGTTGGCAGCAGTGGCAGATAATTCATTGTATGGGGTGCCAGGATATTTAGAAATTCAGAAAATGAGGTGAAATGATTAAGGGTTTCTGTGTGCGAAATATTATGATGTAATGTGTCATTCGCTTGCATGCCTTAAATTCTTTATTTGTGATGCAAATTCCACAGACTCATAAGTGTATGTGGATGCAAGGATGTGGAACAAGCCAAAACATGGATTTTATTACATGCATGTCATTTATGGAACAGGAGATTTTTTATCTGCCCAGTTTCTTCAATTTACATTTATATCATTTGCATACAAATTGTTTATCGTTTCCCTTATGGATAAGAAGGGATCTAACTATGATTTACAGACTATAATTAAGGGTTTACATAGAGATTCATGTTAATTAAACTAGTAGAAGAGAATGGTATTATGTGTTGTAAGAGGTAAACAAAATGTTTGAAATCTCCTTCTCGGTCAAACGTTAGATCAATAGGTCTGCTGTGACTTTTTTAATCCATCCATCTTCTCTTAGGTTTACCAATGTTACTCCTCCCTTTAGTGATGTACTGTGGCAGCTGTTTTGGAATACATTCATTATCTATTCTTTCTTTATGTTATTTCCATTATTTTTTGTGTTACTTAATATTTCCATTTAAGTTGTGATGTTTAAAATAAAATGTAAAATTTGTGCAGGAACAACAAATAGAAGCATGTGAGAAATGATCTATTTGTTCTTGTTAAAAAAAGACTCATTTACAGAAAACAATCTTTTCAAGAAAAGCTTCCTTAATTTACTCTTGAATAATTTATTGTTTCACAGGGACTTAATTTTACTTGGAAATGTGTTAAAGATTTTGGTGCTGATGTATTTTAACCCTTTCTAAACTGGACAAATTCTTCTGCCACAGTGTAGGTATAATTTCCTTCTAGTGTTGGGGGGTGCTATACACCTAATTCTGATGACCTCCTGCATGATAAATAATTATTTTTATGCTGGGATTTGATCCAGGAGGTTATTCCATAACTGGCATAATCCGTATCATTTCAGGAGGGGGGGGGTTTACCTTCATAGTCTTGGATGTTATTTAATTTAACATATGTTAAAATTCAGGAGTAAGCAAGAAACACATAATTTTTTGTTTTCTCCAAACAAATTCCTGCCCCGAGATACAGGTCTCCAAAGACGACACAGCGAACACCATTTTGAAGATGCGAATTTCAGCAATTTTTTAAAAAAAATGTTGCATCTTTTTAACAGTTGTAGATATTTTGTTAGTTTTTTTTATTCGAAATATAATTGCTTTATGATCACAATGGTATCCTCCATTTGGACATATCTACATATCTATCAAAGTTCTTTTACTGTTGCCTTTTGAATTATTTTTTTTATAATTTAAAGTTTTTTTTTTTTGCCCCCCAAGGGGTGCCAGTCCAGGAAAGTTAGTTTTTTTTCTGGTGATTAGTACCATGTAGTACTATATTTTCTGTAAAGGAGAGCTTCCACTTTTAAGTCGGACAGGTTTTACTTTAAAAAATTATTTTTTTAACTTTCAAGGGTAAATTTATTTCTTCACTGAAGTTGTTTCTTACTAATTTCTTTGTTACTAGGTTTATTTCTGTTGTCTTTGTTGCAGTTATTTCTTTTCACTTTCACTGCTGCAGATATTTCTTTCACTTTGTTGTAGTGTCTTGTCAATTTCTTCGTCATGGTTCATTGCAGGTTTCTGTATCGTAGTTGTTCAGTGCTAATTTGTTTACTGAAGAGGCTTCTAAGAAATCTGAGACTATCCAGTGAGTTCTGTGTTTTCATGAGGAATTTGCCAGTCTACACAGTTACAGTGTGTTTTATTGAAATGTCTTCTGACTGGGGCCACAGAAGAGTGAAGTGTGCTGACTAGTTGCAGATCCATAAAAGAGTGATAAATAAGACAAAAAACACCGACTTTGTTCAGGTTGGGAATAAGTGTTTTCATTTGAAGACTGTTTCAAAGTGAAGATGTTTTCAGTGACGTCTTCTTGTGTTCTAAATGTTTTGACAAAATAACAACAATGGTAGTATCTGAACAAGGTGAAGCCTCCCATGGTGCAGATGATGCAGATTTTGCATCAATAGAGGAAGAATTAAGTACCCTGAATCAGTCAACCAGGTGTTAGTCCTGTTAAGAAACTGTGGTCAGTGAAGTCGAGTCATAAGCTTGATGAATCAAGAAAGTGCAGAGAAATTACTAAAGCTATGGATGAATACACTACAGCAGAATTGACCACACTCTTCAAAGTAGAAATTACATCTTCAGAAGAAAATGGACCAAAGCATTCTTGTACCTCTTGCCAGGAATTTTTCACAAATATCAAAAACAGCTGTTGAATATTGTGCATCCCACAGTGAAAAGGTGCAAGTTTTAACTATTATTCCAGATACATTTTCAAAGAAAACAATTTTGAACCATGTCCCATCAGTATCAAAGTAAATGGTAGACAAATCAAGAAATGTGAGGTCTGTAAAAGGAGTTTTTGGAATACCAGATGCCTATTACTTTTGCAATTTATTAGAGCAACTACACAACTTCACATATTGGAAGATCAAAATTTTATGCACTACGACCTAAGTGGGTAGTTCCACACCCACCTAGAGATTTCTGTTTATGTGTGTACTGTGCGAATTTTGAACTTTGTGTGTAACTTCGAAGAACTTACTGGAGCATGTGACATATGACACCTTGGTTGGGCGTGTGAAGTTATTAGTAGTCTGTGACATAAAGTGAGAGACTTGTTTGTTTCAAGAATGTGGTGACTGCCCTGGAAAGGGAGGACTGTCTTTACAGACACTTGGCCTGGAAGATGTTGCATATAACTCGGCAGAAAGTCCATATGTGGCATGGGAGGAAAATAAACTAATTAAGGAAACTGATCTTGGTAAATGGTCAGTGAAAGCAGTCACACACCAGCATGTGAAGAAATTGCAACACGTTGCAGAAGTGAAAGGGTGTGTACCGGCTGAAGAAGTATGTTTAGTGCTTCATTGTGATTTTTCTGAGAACTGGTGTGTAATTCTCTCACAAGAGGTACAAGGGTATCATTGGAATAATGGCCAGGTTTCAATTTTACAGGAGAGACATATTTTCAAAACAAGACCACAAGTGTTTGCAGTTGCCGTATTTACTTGAATCTAAGCCGCACTCGAATCTAAGCCACACCTGAAAAATGAGACTCGAAATCAAAGAAAAAAAATTTCCCGAATCTAAGCCGCACCTAGAATCTGAGGCTCGAAATTCAAGGGGAGAGAAAAGTTTTAGGCCGCACCTCCAAATCGAAACAAAGTTGGTCCATAGTAATATGAGACACAATTTAGGTCGAATGAATGACGATACAGCTACAGCAGTTTGGTTCGAGTCGTAAGCTTTACCAGGTAGCCATTGCGCTACGTCTGTATTTATACGGGTACCCTTCCTTTTTCACGTGGTTCATTTGGTTTGAATTGATTGCTTATTTTTCTTTGATCTGATAAGTGCTGTTCTGTTTGTTATAGGCACTACCGCCGCTTACAATTAAGGAAAAAAAAATAATCGTCTCATTAGTGAAACAATGGCAAGAGGCTGCTATTTGTTTTCTTTGCTGCTTTCTTTGATAATGATCAACAAGAACCAAATAATAGACAGCATATGATAGATATTCTGAAAGAGAGATTAGCGAAAATTTTTCTCCGTTTGAAAATCTTTGTAGACGCCTCTTTCATACATTACATTCTGCACAGAAATTAGTCGTCCTAGATTTAAAAATCTAGTCAATTGCCGTGCTTCATTTCTGACTGTATCACTACTAGGCATAAGAATAATATGAATATAAACATGACATGATATGTATATTCTTCTGCGTTTGCTGTTGTCTCACTCTAGTTTCGTAGTTTATTAGGCAGACAGGATTTAAATGAGATAGCAGCAAACACGAAAGAATACATGGCAAAATGTTTATATTCATATTATTCTTATGGTGAAGAGAATACGGCATGTGTGATTCACAATTCACAAAAGTTCCTATCTGCAACCATCTCTTCTCACATGTAGGAGAAAATTCAGGACGTAGAGTTGGCCATATTGACAAACATCCCAAACAGTCTTGCCAGTCGGATTTTCGTAGTACGTTGAAATGCTGCCACATTCGAAGATGAACAATACGGAATTTGTATTTATTTCGTTGGATAATGTATGAAAAAATGCGATGGTTGAAACTCAGGGCGGAGAAAAAAGGCTCGTCTTCCACCTTTTTTAAAATTTATTTACTGACGCAGAGGTTTTGGCTCCAGTATTTATCTTTGTGCCTGCAAAGCATGCCTGTGTAGCGCTACATATATTCGACGGCAGAAATTAGTTGTGGCGGCACCTACCAACATTTTTCAGAACTTCCGCTTACTTTGCACTCAAATTTTGGATTACAAAAACTAGAAAAAAAGTGCGGCTTGGATTCGAGTGATAACATAGAACATGACTCAGTACATGCTTTGCTAGCAATGCGCAAAATTCTTCAACTGCAAACAGAGGCAGAGAAGTCATCATTATTTCTGATGTCACTCCTAGTCATTTTAAAAATCGTTACCAGCTGTTTGAATTTAGTAAGTTGCTTTTGCCAACTGACTGGGTATACAGTGCTAATGATCACGGGAAGTGGCCTTGTGATGGTGAAGGAGACCTGCTGAAGCACCATGCTACAAAACATAATCTTTCCAGATCAAATACAGCTGCAATTCAGAATGCTGAGGATTTTATGAGAGTTGTGAAATCTTACACATCCACAGCCCTCACTCTTTCCTCCAAAGAGGAAATTGTAGAATTCTGTGAGCAGAAAAAAAAAAGAATGGTCCAAACAAACTACCCTTGTGAAAGGAATTTGGAAGACAGATTTTTGGACCCAAAGTGATGGATGAACTCACATTGCACACACTTTAAAGAGCAAGAAAGAAGAAATTTCATTCGTTTGGCCAGCACCTCAGAAATAGCAGTATAGTATTCAGATTCACAACCTGAGAAGAGGGATGTTTGTGTGACTGTGACTGGTGGATTGCAGAGACACCAGTTATGAATTAAAAGAAATTGTAGTGGACTTTATTCTACCACATGGACCAACTGCTGGATTTAGGTTTCCAACTGAAGGACAGCAACAATGCCATCAGTGATCACTCTCTGTTCACAGTGTTTTGAAGATTGTAAATGCTCCAGTTCCTATTGGTTCAACAGGAGGGCATCACTCTATATCAAAGGAAGATATTGAAGCAGGTTACATATTTTTAGTTCATTGACTGGCTAATTTCAGTACAAAACAGAGTGCACAGAAGTTGTATAAACTGAAACCTTTAAGTCTTTGGACCTTTCACCTATATTTTGGAACCATTTAAAATGCTTAAAAAATGAGTCTCTTATTGAACTTTCAAAACTAAAATTATGTTAAATAAGACTAGGTTTTGATTTTTGTGAACCTGTTATGTGATAATGTGGTAATAAATCAGGTTTTATGTACGGCAAAAAATCAAATGTTTATAAAACCTGTTCAACCTAAAAGTGAAAGCTCTCCTTTTCAGGGAATGTAGAACCATATGGTACTAATCAACAGAAAAAAAAATCAAAATTTTATGGATTGGCATTTCTGAAAAAAAAATTCCATAAATTATAAAAAAGTTCAGAACACTATAGTAAAAGAACTTTGACAGATAAGTCCAAATGGAGGATTTCTTTGTAATCATAAAGCATTTATCTTTCAAATAAAAAAAAACCAACTAAATATCTAAAACTGTTACAAAGATACAGAATTTTAAAATTTTTTCGAAAATTCGCTTCTTTGAAATGGTATGTGCAGCGTCATCTTTGGAGGGCTGTGTCTCGGAGCAGAAATTTTTTTGGAGAAAACAAAAACATAAGACTTCATTACTTAGTCCTTCATTTTAAGATATGCTAAACTCAATAACATCTGAGACTATGAAGATAAGATTTTTTCCTAGCCTGCCTGAATTGATATGGACTATGGCAACTAAATGGAGATAACCAAAATAAGCAGACTTTGATTTACAAATATCTCTGATATTGGAAATTATACTGATGGCGAACACTGCTGAGCACAGCCAGTTCGGGATTTATAGGACACAATTTTCCAAGCTAAGCCTGCCAACTATTAGGAAACCTAAGAATTTTGTATAGTTTACACTCTGTATCTGCTGTCCTTCCTGTGCAATAACAATCTCCTGTAAGCTTCTGTGGTCAGGATGGAACAGGCTGTAATTTGTTTTCCTGAGATTTGTTGCAAGTGAATTTGCTGTGAATGAATTCAGAATATCTGCAAGCAACTGGTTGGCTTTAGTCTCTATGGTGCCAGATGTTTTGTCAGTCACAGTGCTTGTATAATCAGCAAAAATTGTGAAATTACTTGCTTTGTTGGAGGGCAAAGGTAAATCATCAAGGTATATAAGAAATTGTAGGGGCCTTGGACAGATGCTTGGGGACCCCACAACATAATGTTCCCTAGTCAGACTCTGCTCTACCCACCTGGTTTTTGTGTGCATCTACAACCATCATTTCCCTGTGATGCACAAGTTCCATCTCCAGTGATAGAACTGACTAGTATGTAATTTTTGTGGTGTACTCATATCTATACATCATGTTTTAACAGAATGTGATTTATGCTGTTACAAGAGAGAAGCAATATTTGGTTTATCCGCTGATCAGCTCTCTATTTTGTATGACCGTGAAATGAATGTGTTACTTGTTTGAATATTTTATGTTATGTATGAGCACCTTTACAAATAAAAGAATTCACTATGTTTTCAGAGTGGCTGGCTAGTTCATCTGGCTGTAGCACTTATTTCAGCTTCTACATTGTTACCAATCCTTGTATTTTTACAATTGATCTTACAATATGACTGTAAAGTGAGTTTTATGTATTGTACTTGTCTGTTTGGATGTCTGATGACTAAGAATGAGAATGCGATGCACTGACTGAGAATTAAATTATACTTGTTATCTTTTTGAAACAGATCTTAAATATTTAAATTGTATTTGGTTTCCTAAGGATGATGAATTTGTCTGCCATGCCGTACAGTCAGAGGAACAATTGAAATTGTAGAACGAATATTTTATGTCAGGCAATCCATATTGCCTTACATATTGTTTAGAGTACTTGTAATCATTGTTGGGGCAGTAGATCAATAAGAGTTTGAATATATTTGTTGGTTTGTCTATTTGCGGCACACATTCTATAGACTTTGAATTTCTGTGTGTAAATGTTGATAGTGCTGAATCAAGTGACAATGGCTTTTCCTCATTTATATATTTGTTTGTATAAGGACCTTTCTGATATACCTTTCGCCACTGACATTATTGTGTGCTGAGTAGATTAGAGGAAACTGAAGATAAGCATTCAGTTGTGTCAACTGCAGTTCTCTGGCAGACATAACTCTTATAATAAACTGCAAGTGCGCAGTTTTATTGGTATTTCTAATATCTAACCACCCCTGAAACAGTGGTGAGGCTCAGTAAGATGAGAGGACACAGTTCACGGGAAAGGTTCATGTAATATATCCTGCTAATGTTGTTGCATCAAAGGAAAATTCTATCGATGAAAGTAATAAATAAGACACAAAATTACTGCCCAGCACTTTTCATTCAGGACGCAAAATGTTCAGTATTGCTGATAGGTAAACATAAAAGCTTCCAGAACTATTAGTTACTTCCTCAGGGATGAGGGAGGGCTAGAGTGGGAGGGCTAGATAGGAGGCGTTAGGGTCCCTACCTGTTGCCTAGGATACGAACTTTTGACTGTGAGCACACCTCATGTACCAGTATGCCGAGCTTTGTGGGCAAATGCCACGTGGATGTCGAGGCTAGGATGGGTACCAAATGATTTTGTATCACCTTTTCATTTTGATCTGGGTCTTCGGTAACAAAGTATTGCTGATTTGCACATGTCTTACAGAATGAGATTTTCACTCTGCAGCGGAGTGTGCTCTGATATGAAACTTCCTGGCAGATTAAAACTATGTTGCGGACCAAGACTCAGACTCGGGACCTTTGCCTTTTGCGGGCAAGTGCTCTGCCCAATGTCACCTCACTCGGTGTACTGAATTTGAATGTGTGAAAGTGAACGAGTGGGAAGTATGCAAGGCAGATGCATGCTAAAGAAAAATTTTCATCTGGATGGGATGGCATATGCAGTGCTATTAGTAGGGTGTGCTTAAAAGGAATCTCTGAACTCTTACTTACCTGACTAACTGCAGCATGAGAAACGATATGTATCCAACTGTCCTAAAAATAAACGTAGTGAAACTGGTGTATAAAAAGGGAAGAAAGGAAGATGTTTCCAGACCCACTTTTAATAAGATGTATGGAAGTATTACCCTTTCCTGGCTAAGTGCCTTTTTCTCAAAACACACTGCTTGTAGATTTGCAGCATGGCTTCAGAAAAGATCTAAGTACTACTGCAGCATTTATACAGTTCTTTCAAGAAGTTTACTGTCTGTTTGACCACATGATGCAGACTGCAGGTATATTTTTAGGCCTGACAAAAGCTTTTAGCATGGTAAACCATATGTTACTTCTGAAAGAGAAAGCTGAAGTCATATCATATTGCGGATCCGTCCATGAATCCTCGAGCAACATACCTGCTGAATCGTAAGCAATGCACTAAACTGTCATTCAAGCTAGATGATAAAATTATGAACATTCAGTCCACTAGTGAAAAGGTTATATAAGGAACTAGAATCTTTTGCTACTAGTGGTCTAACAGGAGTAATGAAGTACTTCAATGACCAGGGCATAAAGGTGAATGTCACCAAAGTTCAATTACTGGTATTTCAAATGGGCAGTTCTCATGCCAACAATGTAAATAATGTATAAGGAGCATTCAAAAAGAAACAAGCCAGAGGCATAATTGCAGAAACCAGTACCTGTATATTAGAAGTATTGACCCTGGCTGTTGAGACACTTGTCCCTCTGTGACACAAGGCGGTGAATGGCTCTCTCATAAAATTCCTGGGGATCCGATGTTAACTAGTTCCACATGTACAGCTGGACATTGTCATTCAAGGTGAATCAGAGCCTTCTTAAGTGGACCAAAACTGGCTTTATCACAGGAAGAGAGGTCCAGACTGTATGGAAAGTGGCTGAGAACCTCCCATTTGCAGGAGTGCCGCGAGCATGTTGGCCATATGAGGCTATGCATTGTCGCGAAGCAGAATGACCCCACAGGTGAGATTGCCTTGTCGTTTTGATTTGATCGATTGGCAAAGGGTCATCAAGGTTTGCGAGTAACGCTGGGCATTCACTGTTGTCCTGCTGCAGGAAGTGAATCAGGAGGAGGCCATCTTGGTCTAAGAAGAACGTCAGCATAGGGGCAAATGATTCACCTCAGACAATGACGCCCAGCTGTACGTGTGGAACTGGTTAACATCGCAGCCCCAGAAATTTTATGAGACAGCCATTCACCACCTTGGGAAGTGTCTCAACAGGAAGGGAAGGGTCGCAATACTTCTAACATACAGGTACTGGTTTCTGTAATTATGCCTCCGGCTCATTTCTTTTTGAACGCCCCTTATACACAAAATCTCAGCTACAGAAAATGGAAGCTGTAAATTCCTAGTTATGTATGTTGTTGAAAATCTGTGATGGAAGAACCACACTAATTTTGTATGCGAAAAAGTCAGTTATACCTTATACCCTCTCAGCCAGCTTGCAAAGATAGTATCAAGCCAAACATTGAAAAATAGTATATTATGGAACAATTTACCACTTCCTTAGTTATGTGATTGAACTGTGATGCTGTGCAACTGATGTACACTGAAAAAGAATAATGCTCCTACAGAAAAGAGCTGTAAGACTTATACATGGTATGTGGCATAGAGATTCATGTCGTGATGTGTTTATGCAGCACAAATATCTAAAAATATATTCTTTACATGTAAGTTATCAAGTGCAATGATGTGCATGAACACAACACCAGGATAGAGTTAACAGTTTCCAGGAAACAACAACATTGGGCTAAAAATGTCAGATGGAAGCCCACACATTGGACTCCTTAAGACGTATGCAGGGAAAGAATTTTAAAACCATATTAAAATCTTTTCTGATAGAAAAATGTTTATATTCATCCAAAGAATTTTAAGACACTGTTTGTAAATGTGAACCATTGGCATTTCACCTGTAATGTAATAAATGTATAACATAGATATAAGGTACAATTGTTGCAGTATAAAACATATTTTGCAAGTTTAATTATAGTAATGCTATCATTTCTGACATTTAAGAATGTCGTCACTGTGATGGCTCCATAGAAGGAAAAAAAACAACAGTAAACAAATAAATCTTTGAATCTATAGCAGTGGATCAAACCATCTCAATTTCACTTCATCATTTTTCAGTGCCAAAGACATAATGCAAGTATAGGAGACATGAGTAACATCTTAATATGACTCTATTCTCTCAAAGAAATGACAGTTTTCACTTGTTATTTCTGGGTCTGAAATCACTATGGTTTTCTTCAGAAACTGTGAATGTTGAAGAACTGTGCCACAGGGGTATATGATGGATGGTTCTTGAAGCAGAGGAAAGGATTTTATATTCAGTCAATGATCAGTCAGAATTATAGGCAAGAAGTGTGTTATATAAAATATTTCATGTTAGGTGCATTGAATATTCCAAAATGTTACTGTCATTGTTTGTCTTGTGAGTCGTCTTAAAAGCTTGCTCATCCGTTACTTTCAATGTTTGTTTGTGTTCTTGTGCATTGCAGTGTTAATGTAACATTTTATGTTTCAGATAAGGGTTGTGTAGCTCTCTGTATTGAAAATATGCAAAGAGTTCAAGAACTGACACCCCTAGAAATTGTTGAGATGTTTGTAACTGTGTTCTGCTTCCTGAAAGATTCCAGTGAAGTCTCTCAGACACTGCTTGATGATTTTCGCAGCTGTCAGGGTTATGTTTTCCTGTCCGAATTCCTTTTGAAGTAAGTCATTGCTTGAACAGAGCTTCTGAGTTTCTTTAAGTGACTTTGCAGCTTAAACATTCTGTTATGAACAATGTGTGATTTCCATTGTTGCTTGCCTCACTGTAAAATGCTTATAAAATTCAATGCAAAGTCAGCTTTTGCATATTGTGTTTGAAAAGGACCTATGTATAGGAAGTACTGGCAAGTTGAAGGATTTAAAGTACAATATAGTTTCCACCAGGCTGTTATTTAAAGTGAAAACTTTACTAAGCCAGTTTCAAGTGTGTGCTCATTTTCAAGTGCACAGTGGACGTGGATGTATCATCCTAGTTAGTAGTATAAAACAAAAATCATGTGTCGTGCACATTTATGCATGGCAGGGTTGTCAACGAATTGATGATAGTGCTATGTGTAAATGTGCTTGACATGTGATTTCTGTTTTATACTAATTATAATGAAATGACCTGCATAAGCGGTAACATTTCGGGAAGAAGAAGAAGAAGAAGAAGAAGAAGAAGAAGAAGAAGAAGAAGACTAATTATATTGATGTCGTATCCACATCTATTGTGCGTTTAGTTATGAGCACATGCTGAAACCGGCTACTAGTGCTTTATAAAGTGCCCATTTAAATTAACAGCCTCGTGGGAAGAGCTCATTGTTTAAATTTAGTGAGACTTGGTGCTCACCCAGAGTAAGTAAAGCTGAAGGACTGGTAAAAATAGCAAATAGATGTATCGAGCAAGGGTTGGATAAAATAATATAAACATCTTGGTAGAGACTACTTACATTCAGACAGTGTTTTGACTTATCTGTAATGCACTAATGTTGCCTGTCTTAATTCCAGGAAATGCTCTAAGGATTCCAGCATTGTTTTATTAATACAGCTTTTTAAAATAGTTGTACATATATTTTATTGACATTTATGAACCGATATTCCATGCAGTCATAAAGTTCTATATGCCGAATGAATTCGTGATTGCATAAATTCCTCCAAAGTTAGTGTGAAGGCTTCTAATGAATTTATTCCTTAATTTTGAACAGTTAAGAAATGGGTGGCTGAATTCAGATGTCACCATACATACCTTGAAGAAGGCCCATGTGAATGATGTCTCGAAATGCAGTTACAGATGGAAACCTTAGGGAAATATTCAGTATGGTGCTGGGTTAAAGCCATGCCCTTGAGGACCACTTGGAACTGTTACATTATGAAGAAATTATTTACTTCATGTGAACTGACTTGTTGCAATGAGTTTGAGTTTTAAACTGTGATGTTTCACTAAACTTGTGCAATGTAAGTGTTAGAACTAGTGCACAGTGAATAAAATAAAATACGACTACATGCTGTGACTGATAGCACTGCTAATAATGAGAAGTGTAATTGCTCATAAAAGCCCAGTGTTAAATTTGTGAAATAGAATGTTCAAAAATATTGAAGACTGTCTTGGGCTTTGTAATTATTGTATTAACCAGCCTGTGTTCATATTTGGCATGGATCTGTCAAACACATCTGCATATTTGCAAGATTATGGTCGAAAGTTGTTAGGAATGCTGTTCCTTTGAGCATATTAATTAAGAGATTTCAAGCGGTTTCGTGGTTTCTGTCTCTAGATATGGTAATCAGATCTGTGTTATTTTTCATAAGATATCTTATAATCTGACACATTGAAAA
The DNA here is from genome assembly GCF_023897955.1 of Schistocerca gregaria. NCBI lineage: Eukaryota > Metazoa > Arthropoda > Insecta > Orthoptera > Acrididae > Schistocerca > Schistocerca gregaria. Next base: position 1,081,069,711 of record NC_064920.1, on the reverse strand, counting down.
TTGAAGAAATTCAAACTTACTAGTGGATATTATTTATGTTATTAATGCATTGTGCAAATGTGAACTATGAGAGAGGAAAAATCGTGCACTTAATGACACTGCATGTTATTTGCCTCTTTTGGACTGATACGTAAATTGTGTATGTTTTAGGTTAGAACATGACACTAGCCCAGAATCTCAAGAAGCCATCCGTAACCTGGTTCTGATGGTGGCTTCTCTTGCGATGTGTGGTTACATTGAACTACGCCCTAGCCAGGCTAGTATGGGTTCTCTCTTTAAAATCAGCAATTTCTCATTACCGCAGCCTTCAGGGAGAGGTAAGGGAAACAGTAGGAGAGTTTATTTTAAAAATACTTGTCAAACATAATGGCAGTGCATTCGTTTCTGTCTTAACATTAGCTAATAACTACATACATTACAGGTGTAGTTTTAGCATCATCTAATATACATAATCAGTTTGAAATATTCTATTGAGCCACTAAAAATAGTGAAGTATTTCTTTTGAAATCAACATCTATTTACATCGAATATCTAAAATTTAACATGAAAAAGATAAAGAAATAATACTCGCAGTAGGCAGCTGTTAACTATGTAGTGGTGGAACTTAAAAGAAACCAGAAATATTGCTTTTCAAACATGAAAAGAGCTGGAGGTATTTGAGTAGTTAAAGTATTTGGTGGAGCCATCAATTCAGTCTGAGGGAGACACAGTTGAAAGGATAAGAGAAAAAGGGTAATAATTCATATTTAGTCCTGTTATGTTGTGTTTCCCCTGAATGGCTCTCCGTTTTAACCCTAGACTACTCAAAAATTTCATCACCCCCCCAAGTACCGTTGCAATTTGAAATGTTAAATCTCGTTTTTATTTCATGTTGCAGCCGTATATCCAAACTAATTTTATTGAAGTTCAAGAGATAGTATTTGCAAAAACCTTTACTTTCATGCCTATTGCTCCCTGATATGTAGAATTTTCTTTCAATCTTTATGTCCATCTACACCTAAATATAGTTTTCATGGAGCTTATGCAGTTTTGCTTTAATTTGTCTCATTAACTGACACTAATATTCATTCTTACAGGTGCCAGTGTGAGAAATATACAGGCCTTTCAAGTACTACAATCTGTTTTCCTTAAATCAAACTGCCCTGCATTGTGCTGCACCATTCTTGATGCAATTTCTAGTGTATATCATGCAGATAACGCAAATTACTTTATACTTGAGGGACAGAACACCCTTTCTCAATTTGCCGAAAAAATTCATCTGAAAACACAAGAAATACAGGTAAACTTCATGAAAATTATTCAGATAAAATGACTTTTAATTTAGAAATCGTTAAATGTTGTACAAGTTTTCTGGTTTTTTAAATAATCCTTCATTCATGTGATCATAAAGGTTGACTCTTCATTAGCAAAGCACATCAGAAATGGCATTGTGAACTACAAATTAGGTACTCCACACAACGTGGGAATCTCAGTGGGCACCATTCTCTACTGTGTATCAAAACTATTTTCATGCCATTTATGACGATTTAATTTAAATGAGTTGGAATGCATACAGAAATTACAAGGAGCATTTCTGGACTCTTTTCTATATCGTACGACAATTTGGGTGCCATGCAGGATATTGTCCTGAAGATGGATGTCTGGAAACTTTAGTTGCAGAAGGAAAACTATGTATGTGAATGTCTAGTGAGAAGTGATTTGTAAATAAAGTATAAGGATGTAGAAAATACTTTCAAAATTCACATACATCTTCTTACTGCAATACAGGTGGTGTAAAAATGTGACAAAAACTGTGAAATGCTTCAGCATTTCATTTTGTGCAACATGTCATAATCAGTAATAAGTTTTTCATGTGCCCTGAGTCAGGAGTGCGGGAAGAAAGTGGCTGTAATATTTATTTACTTATTTGTTGATTTACTAAACCTGGCAAGTTCTGGGACATCAGACTCTCTGTCACATCTAATCAGCCATTATACGTATTATGTTCATATAATAAAAACAAGTTACTTCTAGTATACAACATGTATACAACTTATGTGATTACTGTAGCATGAAAGAGAAAGAAAACACAGAACATTTCTCCATGGAAATAACAATAGAGACAAGATAAAGGGAGATAGTTGTAAACTGGGAAGTATACAGCCATGAGCATGAGAGAGAGAGAGAGAGAGAGAGAGAGAGAGAGAGAGAGAGAGAGAGAGAGGGGGGGGGAGAGGGGGGGGGGCTACAAAATACTATTAAAAAGGGTGAATAGAAAGTAAAGTGATGTGACTGACTGAGAAATGAAAAAGCAAGAAGTGTGAATGGGAGAAGGCAGGCACATTTACGTTACTGTTTGACAGGGTGAAAACTGACTATACATGTTAATTTTTGGGGAGTTGTTAGAGGGTGACAGGAGGCAGTGCTTCAGCTCTTCCTTTAGAGCAACAGGGCATTTAATTGTGCTCAAAGTGCAGAGTAGCTCATTCCAGAGCCAAATAGCAGCAACAGAGGGGGAGTTCATGAGTTATCTTGATTTATAGATGGGCATAGTTAGGGTACTAGGTAAATTAGTCCTTGCGTTTGGATTATGATGAGATGACTGGTACTCAATTTCTGATGCAGTGTACTGGAGTGCTTGTCCATCTAGCCTATAGTTGGCACATAGCTTCTCTGGCCACAACTTATCTAAATGAAGAGGTTTTAATTACAAATGTGAGATGATGAAGGTTATGGGTTAAAATATAATTAATGAACCATGCAGAATTTTATCAACTACAAAGGAATATTCTGACAACCTACAGAACTGTTCTGATCCAGAGTCACCAATTACAAGTTCCAGCACCAGCCCTAATGATAACTAAATTCCAGAACTGACATGTGGAGATGTGTTGAGAAGTATGAAATACCTAAAAATGGCAAGACAACTGGGAGCAGCAGAATTGCTGCTGAGATATTAAAATATGGAGGAGAACCACTGCACAGACGTTAGTTTCACATGATACAGTTAACCTGGAAAACTGAGAACATACCAGCAGACTGGAAAGAATCAGTAGTCTCAGTACATAAAAAAGAAGACAGGGAACACTTCAGAAACTATAGGGGAATATGAGGAGTTAACACAGTCTGTAAGATTGTAATTTGTTTATCGCATAAACCATGTGAAGGCATACGCAGAAAATATTATCGGGATTATCAAAATGGCTTTCAAAGAAATAGATCCACTACTGATAATTGACCAGTAATCAAAACAGTAAATGAAAAATACAGGAAAGTCAAGAAAAATTATATTACTTGTTCACCAGTTTTATGAAAGCTTATGACTCTATTGACAGGCAAAGCCTGTGGAATGTAATAACAGGCTTGAGATTTCCAGTCAGTCTTCTTAATCTTTGTAAAATGTGCATTGATGAAAATATGAGTAGTACTTTGCTAAATAGAATAAAATCTGACCATTTTTAAAAATAAACAGGGACCAAGACATGGAGAAGCTCTGTCTCCTCTTCTCGTAAATGCAGCCGTGGAGAGAGTTGTAAGGAAGCTCAAGCTAGTGTCTTCTGGGGTCCTCCAAAGAAATAAAGTTTTAACAAATGCATATGATATAGCGCTCATTGAAAACAGTGAAATAGAGATTAGGCAATTATTTGGGAAGCTTGTAGAAGAAGCATCCAATCTTGTACTAAAAATAAATGATAAGAAAGCAAAGTGCATCATAGGTCAAGGATGGAGATACGAACAAGACAATCAGTTGCATTTAATAATTGGAAAACAAAATTCAAAAGTGTCGAACAGGTCAAATTTCTGGACACAATGATACATAAATGAAATCAGAGACAAGTGAAGTGAAAATCAGACTGCAAAATGCTAATAGATCATACTGCTCTATACAAAACTTCTAGAGTCTAAACTACTGACAAGTAAAACTAACATGAAGCTATAATTTTATGAAGAGGATAGATTGGTAATCACCAAATAGAAAAGACATGGAGTCGCAGGCAAGCAGGGGTCTCAGCCGGCAGAGAGAATGGTCATGTATATGAGAGTTGTGCTTGTGTGAATGTGCATGTGTTTTCTACTTTAAAAGAAAGCCTTTTCTCCAAAAGCTCCAAGGTGTAGCAGATTTTTGTTGTGCCTGTCTATGGCTCTGTCTCTCCTCTATATTGTGAGTAGCGGTCTCTCCTTTTCATAATATTTTGTGATTCCATCCTGGATTTTCCATTGTTTAAAATGAAGCTATATAACACAATCATCAGACCAGTCCTAAACTACAGAGCAGAAACATGTAATGAAACTACAATGAAAGAACATCACTTCCATATATTTGAAAACAAAGTTTATAGGAAAATCCTTGGTCTGTACTATGATAATGAATCCCAAAGCTGGAAGAGAATACACAACACCAAAACCTACATGCTATCATGACGAGCAACAATAATGAGTGCAATAATTACAAAAGACTTCAATCAACAGGTGATTTGATGCAAATGGAAGCGGATTAAGTAGTTTAAAGAATATTCGTGGAGAAATCATTTGCTAAGAGACCAAGAGGGAGAACTAGGAGTACATGGGTAAATGAAATTAAAACAATATGCAACAGGACGGGTAAAAATTATTGGGAGGGAGTAGAGGAAGACAAAAATATTTGGAGGCAACATGTGATATCTTCTATCAGAAGCCAAGAAGGTTGAGGTTAGAATCGGACACTATACTATCTAAAAGCAGATTTTGCCGCAATTATTAGATGGGACATGCTGAAGTGCAGAAATGATGTCATCTGGTGCCATGTATAGTGAACTAGTGTGAAATACAGTGTAATCCTCAAACCTGGAAACCCTGCATTTCATGGACAGTGCTCTTACCAGCTAAACGATCCAAGCATTTGCAACTTCAGTTCTGCCAGCACTTGTTACCTAATTTCTAAACTGACCTTTTTTTTTTAAATTTCTAAATGTGTCACCATGCTTGAAGATTCAATGTCTTGATAATATAAGAATAGAAAATACTATGTATATGTACTGAGACGTATAAATTTAACTCAGGTGTTAATAATGAAATTGTGTATTCAACTATCTAGGTATCTTATTAAAAACAAACTTGATCTGATGTTTAAATTACTGCACTAATGGCACTTATCCTTTGTTATTTTTCAGGAGAAATTTTTCCAGCTCCTGGAATTTATTGTATTTCAACTGAATTTTGTACCCTGCAAAGAACTCATATCACTGTCAATACTTCTGAAGGCACAGTCTTCTGTCAGTTGCAGCATAATATGTATGCAAACTTTGCTCAACATTCTAAGGTAATACTTCAGTTTTGACCAAAAGTACTTCACAAGTTTTTTTTCTCCTAAAACTATGCTGTACAAGAAAAATATATAAATTCTAAAGTGTATCACTTCTTTTGGGGAAAAGAAAAACCATGGGTTACACAGATGAAGTACTTTCTACTTCTAATGTAGTTAAAAGTTATAATATGTAATGTATAGATATAGCACATCCTGTAACAGATATAATGCCTTAAGAAAACAAATAGAGAAAAAACAGAATTAGAAACAAGATAATATAAATAAACTAAGAAATAATAACTCGTAAAAAATCAAAATAGTAAACAGATCATGTTGTTGAGTCCTCATTACTTTATCTTTACAAATAGCTGCAACAAGGGAACCATTTATAGCCTTATCGTCAAATTATAAACTACAATAAAAATTTGATCATCTGTTGTTGAGAGATGAACTGAAGGTATGGTATAATACTTGGAGGTGTAAAATACAATATAAAAAAGTATTTCTTGTGCAAATGTAATCATTACTAAATTTTTTAACAAAATGCAACAAAAAAGTATACCACTTAGAAATGAGAAACCGTAAAACAAACAAGAAATGAAGAAATAAGATTGACAAATGACCCTACAAAACTGATATCTTGTCTCATCCTTGTCATCATCAATCTGATGACTAGTTTGATGGAGCTTTACACACCAGTCTGCATTGTGCAAGTCTATTCACACCTGCATAACCGCTGTGCCTTATGCCCATTTGATCCTGTTTGCTGTATTCAAGCATTGATCTCTCTTTTTACAATTTTCACTGTTCCCACACTGCACTTCATTACCAAATTGGTGGCTCCTTGATGTCTCAGGATGTGTCCTCTAAACTTATCACTTCATTTAGTTGCAATGTGTCATTAATTTCTGTTCTCCCAGATCTGAGTCAGTTTCTCTTCATTAACTACTTTGTCTATCCATCACCACCATTCTTCTGTAGCACCACATTTGAAAAGTTTCTATTACCTTCTTGTCCATTCAGTTTATTGTCCCCACTCCACTTCCATATGAGGCTACACTGCAAAGAAATACTTTCAGAAAACATGTCCTAACAAATGAATGCAAATTTAATATCAGTATATCTTTTTTTAGGAGTGCTTTACATGCTACTACCAATCTGCATACTACATTCTTTTTATTCCTGCTGCCATCAGTTATTTTGCTGCCCAAATAGTGTCTATAGTGGATTCGTGTGTGGCACAGAGAAACATGTGACAGAAAACTGTGTGATCACAGCAATGTGTGTCTGTATGGTTGTGTCTGTGAATGTATGTGATTCTCCTAGAAAAAGAGCAAATGTGAATACTGTTTTCCGTTACATGTTTCTATGCACCATACGTCTGCCTGCTGTAGGTCAGTGGTTGCCTTTCCCTTATTTTACATGTTATTCGATCCAGGAATTCCCATTATTGTTATACTTTTGCTCCCTCTGTTTTATTGGTGATAACTTTGAAATTCTAAAGTGCATATTCTAGCCAGCACGATCAAAAGCTACAAGTTCCGTTTTACCTTTCTTCAACCATCTTCCAAGATAAGTATTAGGGTCAGTGTTAACTTATGTATTCCTGAATTTCTCCAAAACTGAATCTGCTCTTTCCCAAGTTCAGCTCTTACCAGTCATTCCTTCCTTCTGTAGATACATCAAGTTAGTATTTTGCAGCCATGACTTTTTGAACTGATGCTTCAGGAATATCTTTACCTGTCAGCATCTGCCAAGGATCTTACCAGTTCTGCAAGAATGGGCACTTACTCCAAGTGGCTGGCTTCTACAGAGTGTCTAAAACTAATTTAAGAAAATATATACCACCAAGCTTACAATTTAGACAGTCAAAAAAGTTCAAAACTGCATAAAGTGGCTCTGAACACTGTGAAATACTTGCTGAATATTTCAATGTTGTTGTTGTTGTTGTTGTTGTTCTTGTGGTCTTCAGTCCTGAGACTGGTTTGATGCAGCTCTACACGCTACTCTATCCTGTGCAAGCTCCCTCATCTCCCAATACCTACTGCAACCTACATCCTTCTGAATCTGCTTAGTGTATTCATCTCTTGGTCTCCCTCTACGATTTTTACCCTCCACACTGCCCTCCAATGCTAAATTTGTGATCCCTTGATGCCTCAGGACATGTCCTACCAACCGATCCCTTCTTCGAATATTTCAAACAGTTATGCAATTGCAGCGCATTATATAAAAATTTCAGTTTTGGCAGTACAGTATGAAAAGAACCAGATTTGAAGCTAACAACATTCAAAGAAATTGAAGAAATCATTAGACAACTTAAAAATAAGAAAGCATCTGGGAAAGACAATTTAGTTACGGACTTCCGGAAGCATTCTGGAGACAATATGATCGTACGCCTAGCAAAAATAATTCAGAAATCTGGGAAACAAATGTGGTGCCTCCTGGTTTGGATGTCAGCATTAATACATGACCCACATAAAAAGGGAGTTAAAACATATCCCAACAAGTGTCGGTGCCAGTGTCAAATAAGGTCTTGTTGGAGGCACTTTGAAGCAGAACTGAAAGAATACTTGAGCCACAATTAGGGGAGTATCAGGGAGTGTTTAGGAAAGGCAGATAGTACGTAGAACATGTCAACATCTACATTTATACTCTCCAAACTTCTGTGAAGTACATGGCAGAGGTTATGTCCCATTGTACCTGTTATTGGGACTTCTTTCCAGTCACGTATGGACTGCACAAAGAATGACTGTTTAAATGCCTCTTCATAAGTCATAAAGTTAAAACAAATTTTAGAAATTAGGAAAAATCATAAGCTTGATATAACATTCATAGACTTCAAAAAGACATATGATTCTGTTGATAGAAATACGCTGCTCAACATTTCAGAACGGTTTGGACTAAGAAAAAAAAGCAATATAAATAAAACAGTGTTAACCAAAACACCATCAGAAGTGAAATTTATGGGAGAAAGTTGTAAATAAAATCAGTAGTGAGACAAGGAGATGATTTGTCACCACTTTTTTTAACAGTGCTTTACAGAAAGTGCATAGAGATTGCAGGAAGACCATAAACAGTAAGGGGATACAATTAGGAGTAAAGCCAAAAAAGATCACTGTAGATTGTCTAGGCATAGCACTTATTACAGATTCACTTGAAAGTGCAGAAAAACAAATTGCAAGACTATTACGTCAAGCAGCAAAAACAGGATTATAAATATCATTTGAAAAACACAATTCATGGTAGACATCAGTAATGCATATCAAAAACGTGCAAAAATGACAACTCAATATCTAAACTAGATTGTTTTAAATTCTAGGAGAATTTTTATCAGACAACATCCAGGAAAACAGCAGTGGAGACTACAGTGCATAAAATGGAGAGAGCCTTTTAAATAACTAGAAACAAACTGAAGTTTGGTTATGCACTACTTTACAATGATGTGTTTGACTAAAATAAACAGTCATGTGGCTGTCTTGATGGATAGTATAACTTACTGGATGATTTGATAATGAGCACAGGGCTCAAAATTAGGCACAACAAATAAAACTAATATTGCAACATCAACATTTTTAATTGTAGCTCCATGGTGGATCTTGGTTTGACGCCCCAGCAGTGTACTCGGTGAGCTGCAATGGTTGGCACAGTATTGTGGGGTGATGCATGTTCCTCTGTACATTTTGGAGTGCTGCATGGCGTCGTAGTGTTGCCGGGTCCTTGTTTTCATACATGTGTTAAAAACAAAGCTGATCCGATTTTGCTAGATAAGCTTTTCCTTGGATCTGGATGAGAAATCACATACCAGTCTCTAAGTGTGACATTTTTTCTTCAACCTGTATTTCCTTCCGGTGTCCATTCATTCATTCATCATGATCTTGGTTTTATCATAATTCATTTTTAGACCAACTTTGGAGCAGACTAATGTTACTTTGCTAACTAGTATTTGAAGTTGTTCTATTTTATTTTCTGATAGAACAATACTATAAGCAAAGCTCAGTTTATGTAATCTTTTTCCCAGAACTTGGATTCCCTTTACTATCCAATTAGGTTTTCTAGGACCACCGAAAATAGTTTAGGAGATATAAAGTCACCTAGTTTTATATTCTTTTCAGTGCAGAAATTCATTGGTTTCTACTGTAATTACGTTAAGTTAAAAATACAGTACGAGGAATTGTAGATAACATTGAAAGAACAATACCCGAATATTCTGTTCATAATTATAAATATTAACATAAGAAAATACGTCAATTGAAATTTTTTCCACTAGACAGACAGTAATCTCCCCAATTGCAAGAGAGAAAATGTAAGTAACACTGCACAAATATTTAATATGCAGTTGATTATAGAATCATTTAAATTAAACATTTCTCTCTCAAATAAAAATTTCAAACAAGTCATGATAATAAGTCTTCTACAAATGAAATTTGTGGTTTATCAGTTATAAACAGCATTAAAAAGAATGTATATCACAACTGAAGAAACATATCCAATCAAATGTTTCTAATTCAATCAATACACCAAGTGAAAATTAAACGTCCAAATAGAAACAAATAATATGAACTCTATAGTTATAAATAAAACAGAAAGAAACTTCCACATGGGAAAAATATATTAAAAACAAAGATTCCAAGACTTACCAAGCGGGAAAGCGTCGGCAGACAGGCACATGAACAAAACACACAAACACACACACAGAATTACGAGCTTTCGCAACTGGCAGTTGCTTCGTCAGGAAAGAGGGAAGGAGAGGGAAAAATGAAAGGATGTGGGTTTTAAGGGAGAGGGTAAGGAGTCATTCCAATCCCGGGAGCGGAAAGACTTCCCTTAGGGGAAAAAAAGGACAGGTGTACACTCGCACACACACACACACATCCATCCGCACATACACAGACACAAGCAGACATATTTAAAGGCAAAGAGTTAAGGGCAGAGATGTCAGTCGAGGCGGAAGTACAGAGGCAAAGAAGTTGTTGAAAGACAGGTGAGGTATGAGCGGCGGCAACTTGAAATTAGCGGAGGTTGAGGCCTGGCGGATATCGAGAAGAGAGGATATACTGAAGGGCGAGTTCCCATCTCCGGAGTTCGGATAGGTTGGTGTTGGTGGGAAGTATCCAGATAACTCGGACGGTGTAACACTGTGCCAAGATGTGCTGGCCGTGCATCAAGGCATGTTTAGCCACAGGGTGATCCTCATTACCAACAAACACTGTCTGCCTGTGTCCATTCATGCGAATGGACAGTTTGTTGCTGGTCATTCCCACATAGAAAGCATCACAGTGCAGGCAGGTCAGTTGGTAAATCACGTGGGTGCTTTCACATGTGGCTCTCCCTTTGATCGTGTACACCTTCCGGGTTACAGGACTGGAGTAGGTGGTGGTGGGAGGGTGCATAGGACAGGTTTTACACCGGGGGCGGTTGCAAGGGTAGGAGCCAGAGGGTAGGGGAGGTGGTTTGGGGATTTCATAGGGATGAACCAAGAGGTTACGAAGGTTAGGTGGACGGCGGAAAGACACTCTTGGTGGAGTGGGGAGGATTTCATGAAGGATGGATCTCATTTCGGGGCAGGATTTTAGGAAGTCGTATCCCTGCTGGAGAGCCACATTCAACGTCTGATCCAGTCCCGGGAAGTATTCTGTTACAAGTGGGGCACTTTTGGGGTTCTTCTGTGAGAGGTTCTGGGTTTGAGGGGATGAGGAAGTGGCTCTGGTTATCTGCTTCTGTACCAGGTTGGGAGGGTAGTTGCGGGATGCGAAAGCTGTTTTCAGGTTGTTGGTGTAATGGTCGAGGGATTCAGGACTGGAGCAGATTCGTTTGCCACGAAGGCCTAGGCTGTAGGGAAGGGACCGTTTGATATGGAATGGGTGGCAGCTGTCATAATGGAGGTACTGTTGCTTGTTGGTGGGTTTGATGTGGACGGATGTGTGCAGCTGGCCATTGGACAGATGGAGGTCAACATCTAGGAAAGTGGCATGGGGTTTGGAGTAGGACCAGGTGAATCTGATGGAACCAAAGGAGTTGAGGTTGGAGAGGAAATTCTGGAGTTGTTCTTCACTGTGAGTCCAGATCATGAAGATGTCATCAATAAATCTGTACCAAACTTTGGGTTGGCAGGCTTGGGTAACCAAAAAGGCTTCCTCTAAGCGACCCATAAATAGGTTGGCATACGAGGGGGCCATCCTGGTACCCATGGCTGTTCCCTTTAATTGTTGGTATGTCTGGCCTTCAAAAGTGAAGAAGTTGTGGGTCAGGATGAAGCTGGCTAAGGTGACGAGGAAAGAGGTTTTAGGTAGGGTGGCAGGTGATCGGCGTGAAAGGAAGTGCTCCATTGCAGCGAGGCCCTGGACGTGCGGGATATTTGTGTATAGGGAAGTGGCATCAATGGTTACCAGGATGGTTTCTGGGGGTAACAGACTGGGTACGGATTCCAGGCATTCGAGAAAGTGGTTGGTGTCTTTGATGAAGGATGGGAGACTGCATGTAATGGGTTGAAGGTGTTGATCTACGTAGGCAGAGATACGTTCTGTGGGGGCTTGGTAACCAGCTACAATGGGGCGGCCAGGATGTTTGGGTTTGTGAATTTTAGGAAGTAGGTAGAAGGTAGGAGTGCGAGGTGACGGTGGGGTGAGGAGTTTGATGGAGTCAGGTGAAAGGTTTTGTAGGGGGCCTAAGGTTCTGAGGATTCCTTGAAGCTCCGCCTGGACATCAGGAATGGGATTACTTCGGCAAACTTTGTATGTAGAGTTGTCTGAAAGCTGACGCAGTCCCTCAGCCACGTACTCCCGACGATCAAGTACCACAGTCGTGGAACCCTTGTCAGCCAGAAGAATGATGATGGATCGGTCAGCTTTCAGATCACGGATAGCCTGGGATTCGGCTGTGCTGATGTTGGGAGTAGGATTAAGGTTTTTCAAGAAAGATTGAGAGGCAAGGCTGGAAGTGAGAAATTCCTGGAAGGTTTGGAGAGGGTGATTTTGAGGAAGAGGAGGTGGGTCCCGCTGTGATGGAGGACGGAACTGTTGCAGGCAGGGTTCAATTTGGATAGTGTCTTGGGGAGTTGGATCATTAGGAGTGGGATCAGGATTGTTTTTCTTCGTGGCAAAGTGATATTTCCAGCAGAGACTACGAGTGTAGGACAGTAAATCCTTGACAAGGGCAGTTTGGTTGAACCTGGGAGTGGGGCTGAAGGTGAGGCCTTTGGATAGGACAGAGGTTTCGGATTGGGAGGGGGGTTTGGAGGAAAGGTTAACTACTGAATTGGGGTGTTGTGGTTCCAGATTGTGTTGACTAGAGTTTTGAGGTGTTGGGGGGAGTGGAGCTGGAAGTGGGAGATTGAGTAGATGGGAGAGACTGGGTCTGTGTGCAATGAGAGGAGGTTGAGGTTTGTTGGAAAGGTTGTGGAGGGTGAGTGAGTTGCCTTTCCGGAGGTGGGAAACCAGGAGATTGGATAGTTTTTTGAGGTGGAGGGTGGCATGTTGTTCTAATTTGCGGTTGGCCTGTAGGAGGATGCTATGTACAGCCGGTGTGGATGTGGGAGAGGAAAGATTGAGGACTTTGATTTGGGATAGGAGTTGACGGGTGTGTTCATTGGCCGAGTCGATGTATAGGTGAAGGATTAGGCGGGTGAGGGCTATGGATTGTGCTGTTTGGAACTGGTATAAGGACTGATGGAAAGAAGGATTGCAGCCAGAGATGGGAACTTTAAGTGTGAGGCCTTTGGGAGTAATGCCAAATGTCAGACAAGCCTGAGTAAATAAAATATGGGAGCGTAATCTGGCTAGGGTGAAGGCATGTTTGCGGAGGGAATGTAAATAAAATTTAATGGGGTCGTTGTAGGGATGTTGTGAGGTTGACATGGTATTGGTAGGTGGAAAGGGTAATATGAGGTTAAAGTGAAAGTAAAGAGAGATTTATATAGGGAGAGATAAAGGTGTGAAAAAAGTCGAAAAAGTGTTGGTTGAGATGAGCTATGTTGATCATGTGCTGAACTTAGGTTGGTGAACAACAATGGGTGCAAAGGTTGGGTAGTTATGTTGTCTCCAGATCACGTTAAAGGGTGGGGAAATTCAAGAAAATTTCGAGAAATTCAAGAAAATTTCGACAAAAAAATTTTTTCGAAAAAAGTTTCGAAAAAATAATTTGCGAAAAAATAAAATTCGAAAAAATTTTTCGAATAAAATCTCGAAGAATATGTGTGTAAATGTATTCAAAGGACTGGTTATGTACTGGCAGGTTATGATAATGAGGCTAACAATTGTTTGATGAAGAAATAATAACGTGTAAACCTGTGGGAAGCTGCTAAAAAATGATCGGTTTTGTGGGAAAAACGGGAATGGAAATAAAACGAAAGTTGTTGGAAAAAAAAAAAAAAAAACAGAGATGGTTGTGTAATGGGTGAAAGGAACTGAAGCTGTGAAATAGTATTCACGAGTTTACACGAAATGTTTGTAAACTTGGAACAATGGATTTTATAGCAGCGGTTATGTTGAAAGCGTTGAAAATTTTAGGTTATGGTTTGGAAGTAAATTACGTATTATTGAGTATAATTAGGCAGCATAAAATGTATGGTAGATTACGGAAAAATGGAAGATGAATACAAAGTGAAACTTCTTGTACAAACGAAAAGAGAAAGTAAGACGATAGAGAAGATTTCGAAATGCAACGGAGACAATAACAAACGTAATTGTTGGGTTCAAATTAATGACGATGTAAATAAAACAGAAAGAAACTTCCACATGGGAAAAATATATTAAAAACAAAGATTCCAAGAACTACCAAGCGGGAAAGCGCCGGCAGACAGGCACATGAACAAAACACACAAACACACACACAGAATTACGAGCTTTCGCAACTGGCAGTTGCTTCGTCAGGAAAGAGGGAAGGAGAGGGAAAAATGAAAGGATGTGGGTTTTAAGGGAGACGGTAAGGAGTCATTCCAATCCCGGGAGCGGAAAGACTTCCCTTAGGGGAAAAAAAGGACAGGTGTACACTCGCGCACACACACACACATATCCATCCGCACATACACAGACACAAGCAGACATATTTAAAGGCAAAGAGTTAAGGGCAGAGATGTCAGTCGAGGCGGAAGTACAGAGGCAAAGAAGTTGTTGAAAGACAGGTGAGGTATGAGCGGCGGCAACTTGAAATTAGCGGAGGTTGAGGCCTGGCGGATATCGAGAAGAGAGGATATACTGAAGGGCGAGTTCCCATCTCCGGAGTTCGGATAGGTTGGTGTTGGTGGGAAGTATCCAGATAACTCGGACGGTGTAACACTGTGCCAAGATGTGCTGGCCGTGCATCAAGGCATGTTTAGCCACAGGGTGATCCTCATTACCAACAAACACTGTCTGCCTGTGTCCATTCATGCGAATGGACAGTTTGTTGCTGGTCATTCCCACATAGAAAGCATCACAGTGCAGGCAGGTCAGTTGGTAAATCACGTGGGTGCTTTCACATGTGGCTCTCCCTTTGATCGTGTACACCTTCCGGGTTACAGGACTGGAGTAGGTGGTGGTGGGAGGGTGCATAGGACAGGTTTTACACCGGGGGCGGTTGCAAGGGTAGGAGCCAGAGGGTAGGGGAGGTGGTTTGGGGATTTCATAGGGATGAACCAAGAGGTTACGAAGGTTAGGTGGACGGCGGAAAGACACTCTTGGTGGAGTGGGGAGGATTTCATGAAGGATGGATCTCATTTCGGGGCAGGATTTTAGGAAGTCGTATCCCTGCTGGAGAGCCACATTCAACGTCTGATCCAGTCCCGGGAAGTATTCTGTTACAAGTGGGGCACTTTTGGGGTTCTTCTGTGAGAGGTTCTGGGTTTGAGGGGATGAGGAAGTGGCTCTGGTTATCTGCTTCTGTACCAGGTTGGGAGGGTAGTTGCGGGATGCGAAAGCTGTTTTCAGGTTGTTGGTGTAATGGTCGAGGGATTCAGGACTGGAGCAGATTCGTTTGCCACGAAGGCCTAGGCTGTAGGGAAGGGACCGTTTGATATGGAATGGGTGGCAGCTGTCATAATGGAGGTACTGTTGCTTGTTGGTGGGTTTGATGTGGACGGATGTGTGCAGCTGGCCATTGGACAGATGGAGGTCAACATCTAGGAAAGTGGCATGGGATTTGGAGTAGGACCAGGTGAATCTGATGGAACCAAAGGAGTTGAGGTTGGAGAGGAAATTCTGGAGTTGTTCTTCACTGTGAGTCCAGATCATGAAGATGTCATCAATAAATCTGTACCAAACTTTGGGTTGGCAGGCTTGGGTAACCAAAAAGGCTTCCTCTAAGCGACCCATAAATAGGTTGGCATACGAGGGGGCCATCCTGGTACCCATGGCTGTTCCCTTTAATTGTTGGTATGTCTGGCCTTCAAAAGTGAAGAAGTTGTGGGTCAGGATGAAGCTGGCTAAGGTGACGAGGAAAGAGGTTTTAGGTAGGGTGGCAGGTGATCGGCGTGAAAGGAAGTGCTCCATTGCAGCGAGGCCCTGGACGTGCGGGATATTTGTGTATAGGGAAGTGGCATCAATGGTTACCAGGATGGTTTCTGGGGGTAACAGACTGGGTACGGATTCCAGGCATTCGAGAAAGTGGTTGGTGTCTTTGATGAAGGATGGGAGACTGCATGTAATGGGTTGAAGGTGTTGATCTACGTAGGCAGAGATACGTTCTGTGGGGGCTTGGTAACCAGCTACAATGGGGCGGCCAGGATGTTTGGGTTTGTGAATTTTAGGAAGTAGGTAGAAGGTAGGAGTGCGAGGTGACGGTGGGGTGAGGAGTTTGATGGAGTCAGGTGAAAGGTTTTGTAGGGGGCCTAAGGTTCTGAGGATTCCTTGAAGCTCCGCCTGGACATCAGGAATGGGATTACTTCGGCAAACTTTGTATGTAGAGTTGTCTGAAAGCTGACGCAGTCCCTCAGCCACGTACTCCCGACGATCAAGTACCACAGTCGTGGAACCCTTGTCAGCCGGAAGAATGATGATGGATCGGTCAGCTTTCAGATCACGGATAGCCTGGGATTCGGCTGTGGTGATGTTGGGAGTAGGATTAAGGTTTTTCAAGAAAGATTGAGAGGCAAGGCTGGAAGTGAGAAATTCCTGGAAGGTTTGGAGAGGGTGATTTTGAGGAAGAGGAGGTGGGTCCCGCTGTGATGGAGGACGGAACTGTTGCAGGCAGGGTTCAATTTGGATAGTGTCTTGGGGAGTTGGATCATTAGGAGTGGGATCAGGATTGTTTTTCTTCGTGGCAAAGTGATATTTCCAGCAGAGACTACGAGTGTAGGACAGTAAATCCTTGACAAGGGCAGTTTGGTTGAACCTGGGAGTGGGGCTGAAGGTGAGGCCTTTGGATAGGACAGAGGTTTCGGATTGGGAGGGGGGTTTGGAGGAAAGGTTAACTACTGAATTGGGGTGTTGTGGTTCCAGATTGTGTTGACTAGAGTTTTGAGGTGTTGGGGGGAGTGGAGCTGGAAGTGGGAGATTGAGTAGATGGGAGAGACTGGGTCTGTGTGCAATGAGAGGAGGTTGAGGTTTGTTGGAAAGGTTGTGGAGGGTGAGTGAGTTGCCTTTCCGGAGGTGGGAAACCAGGAGATTGGATAGTTTTTTGAGGTGGAGGGTGGCATGTTGTTCTAATTTGCGGTTGGCCTGTAGGAGGATGCTATGTACAGCCGGTGTGGATGTGGGAGAGGAAAGATTGAGGACTTTGATTTGGGATAGGAGTTGACGGGTGTGTTCATTGGCCGAGTCGATGTATAGGTGAAGGATTAGGCGGGTGAGGGCTATGGATTGTGCTGTTTGGAACTGGTATAAGGACTGATGGAAAGAAGGATTGCAGCCAGAGATGGGAACTTTAAGTGTGAGGCCTTTGGGAGTAATGCCAAATGTCAGACAAGCCTGAGTAAATAAAATATGGGAGCGTAATCTGGCTAGGGTGAAGGCATGTTTGCGGAGGGAATGTAAATAAAATTTAATGGGGTCGTTGTAGGGATGTTGTGAGGTTGACATGGTATTGGTAGGTGGAAAGGGTAATATGAGGTTAAAGTGAAAGTAAAGAGAGATTTATATAGGGAGAGATAAAGGTGTGAAAAAAGTCGAAAAAGTGTTGGTTGAGATGAGCTATGTTGATCATGTGCTGAACTTAGGTTGGTGAACAACAATGGGTGCAAAGGTTGGGTAGTTATGTTGTCTCCAGATCACGTTAAAGGGTGGGGAAATTCAAGAAAATTTCGAGAAATTCAAGAAAATTTCGACAAAAAATTTTTTTCGAAAAAAGTTTCGAAAAAATAATTTGCGAAAAAATAAAATTCGAAAAAAATTTTCGAATAAAATCTCGAAGAATATGTGTGTAAATGTCCTATGCACCCTCCCACCACCACCTACTCCAGTCCTGTAACCCGGAAGGTGTACACGATCAAAGGGAGAGCCACATGTGAAAGCACCCACGTGATTTACCAACTGACCTGCCTGCACTGTGATGCTTTCTATGTGGGAATGACCAGCAACAAACTGTCCATTCGCATGAATGGACACAGGCAGACAGTGTTTGTTGGTAATGAGGATCACCCTGTGGCTAAACATGCCTAGATGCACGGCCAGCACATCTTGGCACAGTGTTACACCGTCCGAGTTATCTGGATACTTCCCACCAACACCAACCTATCCGAACTCCGGAGATGGGAACTCGCCCTTCAGTATATCCTCTCTTCTCAATATCCGCCAGGCCTCAACCTCTGCTAATTTCAAGTTGCCGCCGCTCATACCTCACCTGTCTTTCAACAACTTCTTTGCCTCTGTACTTCCGCCTCGACTGACATCTCTGCCCTTAACTCTTTGCCTTTAAATATGTCTGCTTGTGTCTGTGTATGTGCGGATGGATATGTGTGTGTGTGTGCGAGTGTACACCTGTCCTTTTTTTCCCCTAAGGGAAGTCTTTCCGCTCCCGGGATTGGAATGACTCCTTACCCTCTCCCTTAAAACCCACATCCTTTCATTTTTCCCTCTCCTTCCCTCTTTCCTGACGAAGCAACTGCCAGTTGCGAAAGCTCGTAATTCTGTGTGTGTGTTTGTGTGTTTTGTTCATGTGCCTGTCTGCCGGCGCTTTCCCGCTTGGTAAGTCTTGGAATCTTTGTTTTTAATATATTGAACTCTATAGTTAAGTAGAAATAAAAGTCTGAGCAAAAATCAGTAATGTGAGTAATTCAAAAAAATAATATTTGAAATTAAAGTATCCAAGGCTATATGTAAAGAAATTAACCTATTTTTTAAAAGTGAAAGTAATTTAATGGAACTTGATATAACAATAAAATATTATATTCATATGATAATGGAAAGTTATGGCTGGAATATAAATGAGGGAAGAAATATAGGTAACAAATTTGTGTAGCTGAAGCATTAAGCAGTTGCTACACACATACCGTATTTACTCGAATCTAAGCTGCATCTGAAAAATGAGACTAGAAATCAAGGAAAAAAAATTTTCATGAATCTAAGCCGCCCCTAAAATTTTAGACTCGAAATTCAAGGGGAGAGAAAAGTTTCAGGCCGCACCTCCAAATAGAAACAAAATTGGTCCATTGTGATATGAGACACAATTTAGGTCGAATGAATGACGATACAGCTACAGTAGTTCGGTTTGAGTCATAAGCTTAGCAGTTACGCTTTAACAGGTAGCAATTTGCAATGCGTCAGGCACTCCGTCCATGTTTATATGGGTATCCTACCTTTTTCACGTGCTTCATCTGTTTTGAATTGATTGCTTATTTTCCTTTTATCTGATAGGCGCCGTTCTCTTTGTTATAGGTGTTTGTGTCACTCTAAGCTGAAAATGCATTACTGTACTGTGTCTTGCATTGTTTGTCACATTCTGATAATGAGTGTTTACGGCCTGTCGCCACTTGTGGCATGGCTTGCTTTTGTGCACACTACCGCCGCTTACAATTAAAGAGAGAGAGAGAGAGAGAGAGAGAGAGAGAGAGAGAGAGAGAGAGAGAGAGAGAGAGGGAGAGAGAGAGAGGAATCGTCTCATTAGCGAAACAATGACAAGAGACTGCTATCTGCTATTTGTTGTTATTTACAGTGCTGCTTTCTGCTTTCTTTAATAATGATCAACAAGAACCGAATAATAGACTGGATATGATAGAAGATGTTCTGAACGAGAGTTTAGCGAAAATTTTTCTCCGTTTGAAAATCGTTGCAGATGCCTCTTTAGTACATTACATTCCTCGCAGAAATTAGAATTATCTTAGATTTAAAAATCTAGTCGATTGCCGTGCTTCATTTCTGACTGTATAACTATTAGGCATAAGAATAATACAAATATAAACATGACATAATATGTATATTCTTCCGCATTTGCTGTTGTCTCACTCTATCTTAGTAGTTTATTAGGCAGACAGGATTTAAATGAGATAGCAGCAAACATGAAATAATATATGGCAAAATGTTTATATTCATATTATTCTTATGGTGAAGAGGATACTGCATGTGATTCACAATTCATAAAAGTTCCTATTAGCAACCATCTCTTCCCACAGGTAGGAAAAATTCAGAATGTAGAGATGGCCATATTGACAAACATCCCAAACAGTCTTGCCAGTCGGATTTTCGTGGTACATTGAAATGCTGCTACATTCGAAGATGAACAATATGGAATTCGTATTTACTTCATTGGATAATATATGAAATGCAGTGGTCGAAACCCAGGGTGGAGAAAAAAGCTAGTCTTCCACCTTTTTTTTTAAAAAAAATTATTTACTGTCGCAGAGGTTTTGGTACCAGTATTTATTTTTGTGCCTGCAAAGCATGCCTGTGTAGCGCTACATATAGTCGACGGCAGAAGCTAATTGTGGCGGCACCTACCAACATTTTTCAGAACTTTCGCTTACTTTGCACTCGATTCTAAGCCGCAGGTGGTTTTTTGGATTACAAAAACTGGAAAAAAAGTGCAGCTTAGATTCAAGTAAATGCGGTAAACAAGACCATGGTCAGATGAATTCTTAACTGGACCACCAATGGCCATTGAACTGTAACACCAGAAAACCTTCTGAGGTTTGTAAATGTTTTGTTCATTGAACTTTATGTATCTCACTTTAATGTGGACATTTTAATTGGATAGAATATAAAGCACTAATTATTGATCATAAAAGGCTTTGTTTTTATCTGCAACATAGGAAAAGATAGATTGCTACTCCTGTTTGGAATTAAGACACTTACATATACGGTTTCAGCTGCAGTCTATGTCAGAACAAAAAACAGAAACACACACCATTCCTTCACACAAGCAAACACACCTCACACACACACATGACCACCAACTCTGGCAGCTCTGTCTTGATCTGATGAAGGCTTTGTCTGAAAGCTTATGTGTAAGGGTCTCTTAATTGTGTCCATCTGCAACTTAATGTGCCATCTATACAGTAAGTAGCACTCTCTTTTCCTACATTGTTGATATTCCAACCCGGAGTTTCCAATGTTTGTTTATATTTTGTGGCATAGTACCACAAAGAAAGTATGTGTATGTGGTAAATAAAATAGTAGTAATGGCTTAAAGAAAAGAATCGAACCATTTACTCAGACCCAAGTTTTGAAAGCTTCTAACATCTGTTTCTTATCAGGCACATAGATCAAATAACAGTTTCAATTACAGAAATTGTGGAAATGTGTGTGACGCCTATTTATATAATTTTTTGTATAATTCACTGAGAACTTTCTCAAATTTCAGTTATCAAGCCCTTCTTATTTGCTTTTATTCTCATTTAATATACGTCATAAATATGTGACTAAAACATTTGTACAAGCAAAGGATGTGAATCTTACTTCAAGGTTAACAGTTTGAGAAAGTTATGCCTTTGATGATATATACTGTTGTTAAGGAGAGACCCTTCTGTATTCCAGTTCTAAACACAATGAAATTTTCAAGAATGTCTACAGAGAAGTTGGAATCTTGGAAGTATTTGTAACATGCTTGCACAGGTATGCTGCACTGCTGAAAGAGAAGAAGCAAGCAGTGGATGAAGGCAAAGGTTAGTAGAGTTTTCGAAGGCATAGTACTGCTGAGCTGTGTGTGGTACAGTAGAATTTATTATTGCCGAAACATTATTTATGAAAGTGTTAACCCTGTGTATACTATCCAATTAGAAGGGTAATGGCGAGTAATACTTTAGTTTTAGTGACATAACATCAGAAAAAATCCTGAAAAGTTTGTAAGGGAGTTGCAGGTTAGGTTGTGCTGAGTGATAATTGTTAAGAAAAAAATTCGATACATTTGCCATTTCCTAGTTATCTAGCATTGAAGTTAGCCAGTCACGTCCTTGTGTGCGCAAATACAAGTTTCAGCTAACCAAATGGCGAACACGTTTGACAACACCATCTACAGTAGGCTTCCTGTAGTGATGGCCTGACTGGCTAACTTCTGTGCTAAATAACTCTGTAACTGCAAAGTGGTTTCTTAACAATTGTTTCTCAGTACAACCTCCCCTGCAGTGCTGTTACCAGCTTTTCAGGCTATTTCTGACACACCATGTGAATGATGTGTGTGCCGATATTTCACTCACTTGCAACAATACTTTGAAACGGTGTGTGTCTGCAGTTCCCCCTCCTTCAATGGTCACACAATTGCTGTCAACAGTCTCTGCTCAGCCATAAAGACTCGTCTATCAGAAGATGCATGGTGTACCAGAGTTGTTTTTGCTTGCTATTTCATTTCGTGTCCGCAGCTCGTGGTCTCGCGGTAGCGTTCTCGCTTCCCGAGCACGGGGTCCCGGGTTCGATTCCCGGCGGGGTCAGGGATTTTTCACCTGCCTCGTGATGACTGGGTGTTTGTGTCGTCTTCATCATCATCATCATCAATCATCCCCATTACGGTCGGAGGAAGGCAATGGCAAACCACCTCCACTAGGACCTTGCCTAGTATGGCGGCGCGGGTCTCCCGCGTCGCTCCCCTACGCTCGGTAAACGGAGTATGGGACTCATCATCATCATCATCATCATTTCATTTCGTACTTGACTTCTTGGATGTCCATTATGCACCAAGCCTAATTGCATGTATGTTTATGAATTTGCCCTAGTTTCTATTATTTCACTGTTGTTGCGTTACTGACATATTTAGGGCTTTTAATATGTTCATTCTGTGAATAAATTCATGTAAAATTAAGAGCAAGTTTTTCATAATACTTCTCTTTGATGCCCTACTGTCTTTGGAGTTTGTGGAATGTGTTTGACTTATTTTGGTGCTCTCTAAACAAATCCACAATGAATATCTTGAAGTGGGTTGAAGAGTACTTCGTAAGGCCCCTTATTTGTAGATTACCTATGTTTTTTTTCAAAATTTCAATCTGTCAGTTCTTTTCGACACTCTTGCTTTCATATCGTTATATCAACTGAAATGTATAGAATAGGATAGAAAGTACTAAATATCTGGCCTTTGTGATGGAATCCATGGATTTATTGTTGATACCAAAGTTGAAAAATTGTGGATTTTTCAGTTACTTGTGTAAGCTGCAAATCTTTGTCAAGTACTGATTTACTTCAGTGATAAATAAATGTCTCCCTCTGGTCTTCTTCTTCTTCTTCTTCTTCTTCTTCTTCTTCTTATTTCACAAAAGGGAATTTCATACTACACAAAATCATCACTTCCTGAACTTCCTACTAGCATAGTTTAAAAATACCGTCCTGTACAATTTGTAATGTACAGCAGCAAATATAAAAAATGAAATTTGCAATGAGTGAAAGCACTACCATTTCTTCATCCATATGTGTTATTTGCTCCTTCTCTTTTCTCATTTTGATGTTCCAGATTGCAAGTCTGTTCTGTAGCTGAAACGAAATCCTAAAGTTTTTTTCTGTTTGTTTGTACCGATATTGTGTTTCAAGAATGTGTGAATCTGATGGGTTAACTTGTTTGGTCCATTCTTTCTACATGTCTCATAAGCTGCATTTTTTATACATCATCATGATTTTAGGGATTTGCCTGTAGATTTTTGCATTTGGGCCTTAGGGGAAATACTCCATCTTTTATTAATGGTCCTAAGATTTTTCTCAGAATCTTTTACTTGTAAAATATTCTGCTTGTCCTCAGCTTTTATAAATTACGCGTGAGACGTTAATATACCAACAGAACTGCAATTCTTTTCTCTTCATTTTCTTTGCCAGTTTTAGAGTATGTTTGTTGTGAAGCTTATTACCAGTGTTAGTTTATTGGTAATTCACCAACTGTAAAAATCCTTGAGGGTTCCATTTGCTTTCTGTACCAGGAGTTCTGGTGATTTACCAGTAATTACAGTGTTGCTTTTATCTGCACAGTGATTTTTTCCCTGTACCTGACACTGTGTGGAAAGTGAGTTGTGTGTCTCAATGTATAAAGAAGAATAATGGTCTTACGTTGCTGCATTGAGGATCTCCATTCCTTACATTAATGGATATGGAGCTGATCAATTTTTTATTAAAATTTCATTACCCTCTGCACTCCGTTTCCTGGGTTTGATACTCCTCTTATTTCTAATAGTTTTAGCTTCATCAGTAGAATTTTATGCCCAGCAGTGTCAAAGGTAATGGGCAGATTGAAAAATATAGCTGTTATGTGCTTTAGTAAATTCCACTGAGGCTGATTCTGTGCTTCTGCCACTTCGGAAACCGATTTGCACTTGCTGGGAAGGCTAGATTTGTTCAGGAAATTCATTAGATTGTCTTTCACAATTGATTTAATAACTTTTGGGAGTGATTACAGCAGAGATACAGGCTTGTAAATTTGTCTATTCTATACTAACTTTAATAGAGATATGACTTTCACTTGTTTTAGATACTGTGTAGTAACCTGAACTATTTAGTTGTTTATGTATTCTTTCACTACATTAACCGGTTGGTCACATATGACTGTTGGCTTTTATTTTTTAATTTTTGTTCTGTTTGCCTAACCTGAATCTGTGTGGTGAGCCACATCATTGTCGTGTAACCTCTTACAGTAATTTTGTCATTATTTTGCAATAAATTAAAAGTATTCATTTTCACAATTTACTTGTTCCTGTGGATCATTTATTTACCTACCTATGCCCTTTAGTTTTATGTTATTACATTTTTCTTTGTTTTGTTTGTTCCCTATTTATAGCCTTTCAGATAGCCTTCTCTCTCTCT
Source organism: Schistocerca gregaria (assembly GCF_023897955.1). NCBI lineage: Eukaryota > Metazoa > Arthropoda > Insecta > Orthoptera > Acrididae > Schistocerca > Schistocerca gregaria. The sequence goes on along the minus strand of NC_064920.1, from coordinate 1,081,045,336 downwards.
CTCTCTCTCTCTCTCTCTCTCTCTCTCTCTCTCTCTCTCTCTCTCTCTCTCTGTGTCTCTCTCTGTGTGTGTGTGTGTGTGTGTGTGTGTGTTTTTGTCCCCCACTCACAGTACCTTCCTGCAGATTTTTTTGGAAGAATGATAGAGTCTAGGATGTCTGGTTCATATAGTATGTCTATATAAATGATACAATTTATTTTTCTGCAGTTTTTAATTAAAGGAAACAGTGGAATCTGCATAGTGAGCATAATTCACTACAGAATCTTCCTCATAGTGCTAAACACTCATTAAGTGAGCAATTTATCCCATATAAATTAATGTAAAATACAATAATGCATTCCGTACAGAAAAAGTAATAAAAGTTTTATTTTATTCATGCCATTTATTCGAAGAATATTATACGTGCTGCATTATATACTTTATTATTCATAGTACATAACTAATTCTTTTTTACTAGGAAGCTATGTATAGTCGTTTCTTTCTGTCAACGCTTCAATACTTGCCAAAAATGTGAGACAGCATTATTGTCAAACAAATTTGCTGTGCTTGTAGCCACTGCTTTATTGAGGTGATGGTTTTCATTGTATGATGCAACTGATTCCCATGCTTTCAGCATTTCTCTTATTGCACCAGAAGATAGCTGCTTTGCTGTTACCACCACCACCACCTCCTCCTCTGAACCAATCTTACAGCTTCCTGCTGTGAAACACACTACACCATCAGCTCTTCGGTGGTTATTTCTTGGCTGTGATCTTCCACAAGCTCATTGATGTCAATGTTATCCACTTGTGGTCCCATGCTCTTGGCCAAAGACACAGTTTCATTGATGACAGGCTCCACAGGTACTGGCTGAAATGCCTCAGAGTCACATTTGACAACACACTCTGCCCAAAGCTTCTTTCAAGCAGAAGTGATAGTTCTCTTGGTAACCCCTTCCCACATCTTTTTGATCATCTTGACGCAGGCAATGATGTTGAAGTGATATTTCCAAAACTCTCTGAAAGTGAGAGTGGCAGCTTCAGTCAACTCAAAGCAGTGCTCGAAAAGTGCTTTGGTATAGAGCTTCTTAAAATTACAGTATCATAAAAAGGATAGTTGCTACTCAACTTATAGAGGAGATGCAGAGTAGCAGCTATCCATTCCGTCCTCCATCCTGGATTTCCTATTGTTTGCTTCTTAAAGTTATAAATAATCTGTTGGTCCATTGGCTGTACTAACAGAATGGTGTTGGGAGGCAGAAATTGGATCTTGATGAATTGAAATTATCCAAGAAGATGGTCTTGTAGGCGTGGAGAGTGGGCAGGAGCGTTTTCCATAATAACCAAGATGTGGAGTTGCAAATTTATCTCAAGCAAATATTTGTTCACTGAAGGACCAAACACTTCATTGATCCAATCAGAAAAATGATCACGTGTCACCCAAGCCTTGTTACTGGACCTCCACATCACATTTAACCTGCTCTTCTGGACTTTATACTTATTGAAGACTCGTGGAGTTTCTGAATGGTAATCAAGCAATGGTTTGATTTTCAAGTTGCCACTTGCATTGGCAGTGAATAGCGGTGTGAGATGGCCTTCCATTGGCTTGTGACTTGGAAATTCATTCTCCCCTGCTGTTATAAAGCATGCTTCAGCATTTTTTTCCCAGAATATACCCTTCTTGGCACAGTTAAAAACATGTTACGTCAGATAACCCTCAGAATCTACCAGCATCTTGAGGTTGCTGGAGAAGTTCTCTGCTGCCTTTGTGTCGGAACTGGCAGCTTCGCCGTGCCTCACAACGCTGTGGATGTCGGTTCTTTTCTTAAACTTCTTGATTCACCCACAGCTTCCCTTAAAAACTTCTTTGGCCGCTGATGATCGAGGCGTCCTTTTAATGAGGTCAACAAAAATCATTCTCGCCTTCTCACAAATATGATGTTGTTAATGGTGTCACCTTGCAATTGCTTTTCATTTGTCCATATAAGGAGCAGCCTTTCAACATCATCCAGAATACGAAACCATTGTTTAGATACTCCTATCATTCCCTTTGAAACCTCTATCTCCTTAATCTTGTCCCTTGTTCTTGAGGATAGTGCAGACAGTTGAGGTAGACCTAATGTATGTGTGTGCTAAATCAGAAACGCTCGCACCACGTTTGCATTTTTCAATGATTTTACGTTTATTCCTAAGCTCATTTTCATTCTCTTATGGTTGTCTTCTTGCGGCTGTATCTTCAGGGACATTTATATGAAGGTTATTAAAATTTGCACACAACAAAACATTGTGTGTACAAAAGTTTACAAAAATGTGTGATTACAAGCTGTACTAAGATGGTACCAGAAAGAGTGCCAAATCCAGACTACAGTATGTACTAAAGGCATTGTTCATATGCCACTACAGACAGTGATAGGTGTTCATATTGTTGAAAATTTTCCCCATTGTACATGAACGACATGTGAATTATGCATTGTGGGAGGTGCTCTGTAAGTGAAGTTCCACTGTATTTATGACTGATTGCTTTCATAAGTTTATATTCATTCATCACTTTACTATCATTACAAGTGTTAAAAATATGTATTTGTACATATTAATGAAATTTCTCATAGCAGTGATATTAATTTTGTACTCTTCACATTAAAAATTTAAATTGAGTTACTATTTGTCTTTTCTCATTTTTTCTGTTTGTTCTGTTTCTTCTAATTTACTTTGGTGCAATGACTAGGTCTTCAGATAAGACAGAGACACCTGTAAGGTTTTAAAACTATGTTCACTTTTCTGTTGTTTTGTCTCTGTGTCATTCTGGAATGCATAATGCTTGTTTCACTAGTGTAATAAAAGAAATAAAGTGTAGTAAATTGCTTTGTAATAAAACAGTATAAACTGTGCCATTCTGGAATGCATAACGCTAGTTTTACTCGTGTAATGAGGTAGAAATGGTTGCTTTGTAATTAACTAGTGTTTTTGTTGTGTAAGTGTGTGCATTTTTAAAAGTTATTTGTGTACACTTTCTTTTATGAAGTTTGTGTGGTGTTAATCTTGTAAAACAGCCTGTAACGGAGCAATAATTTTATTAGTAATTAATTCATTTCTAGATGGTGTTTTAATTGAATGTGTATATATTAAGGCAGAGAATCAAATGAGATGATTTTTTATGCTCTTACAATTGTAAAACTTTTTTATTGTTTTGCTGACTCCTGTTGAGGTGTGATTTAACACTTTTAAGTTCCAATATGCCTGTTTGGCAAAAATCTAGTACTGAATATACATTACTAGTGATTATATGGAACAGTTGCTGGGTATTTATAGTTATCTTATTTAATGAATTGCAGATTATGAGATTCCAGCACCAAGTGAAAAACTGGGAATGCTTGTAATGGAAGCCCTAACATTGTTATTGCATTCAAATGCAAGTAATGCAGCAGTTTTCAGAGAAAGTGGTGGTGCTCGCTGTGCCCACAATCTTGTTCCTTACTCTGAATGCAGGCAGCAGGCATTAGGTATGTATTATTGACTTGTCATGCTCCATAAAGCCCAACAAGATGAAGAAACAGCAGCAATAATGCATGTGTAGTTAACTAATTGTCACATACAATTTTTATGGTTGGTTATTGACTAGCATTAATTGCAATCATAATTTTCCAAAGGTTCATTTTATTTTCTGTAGGCTATCTTATCACCCATAAAGCAGCGAAGAGTTGAACAGTGGTTTAAAAAAAAATACCTCTCTTTGTGTCAGATTCAAAGTCTTTTAATTTCATTGTTTGAATTTAAATGACAATTGAAATATATCCTTGGAAATTCAAACTACAACACTCAGTAGCTGGATCAGTGCCATAGCTCCAACTGTAAAATGCAAAATCTCGAGGGAACATTAGAAAGCCATATCCCAACTTGTAATACAGAAAGTAGGATACTTTGTTGGAATATTGTCATAGTGTGTAAACTGACAAGAGGGTTGCATTAATATTTTAATACTGTGGAGGATCTAAGCCCACCATTTGCTGCAGCAGGAGTGTACAAATTCCCTTGCACATGCAGTCAAGTGTGAATCGGAACTGAAAACTGCTGACACCTGGTTTACAGAACACAGGATCAATTGTTGTCATGGCAATACGGATAAGTCGACAGTGGCAGATCACGCCCTGGGACCAGGAAACCACCATATTCAGTTTCCTGGTACTATAGTTTTATCATCCAATAGAAATTCAAAAATACAAAAGCAACTTTAACAGAAAAGCAGGAGGACTGAAACTAAATAAGTTGTGAGCCTTATTGCCAAATAAAGCAAACAGCGCCATCTTTCTTGGTGCACAAGCTCCATAACCCACATTAGTGCGATTCTGTGATTTTTCGGCACCACCCGGGTGACATGACAGAATGTCATCCCCCAATCATTGAACGATTACAAAGCATTTATAGCATTTGAGAATGTCTCCAGTATTAAGAGATGAAATGTTAGCCACACAACATGCCTCGGACCATAGTCTAATATCCATATAGCTAAAATCGATAAGGAAGCTGTATTTTTGTTAAGCTATTTTTGAACAAGTGATTTTGATATACCTAACAAAAATGCGTGCTAATGGTCTATAGAACACTCAAGCAATGGAAAATCCAGAATGGAATGTAACAGTATTATGAAAAGGAAAGTTGCTACTCACCATATAGCAAAGGTGTTGAGTCACAGATGTTGTTGTTGTTGTTGTTGTTGTTGTTGTGGTCTTCAGTCCTGAGACTGGTTTGATGCAACTCTCCAGGCTACTCTATCCTGTGCAAGCTTCTTCATCTCCCAGTACCTACTGCAGCCTACATCCTTCTGAATCTGCTTAGTGTATTCATCTCTTGGTCTCCCTCTACGATTTTTACCCTCCACACTGCCCTCCAATATAAATTGGTGATCCCTCGATGTCTCAGAACATGTCCTACCAACCAATCCCTTCTAGTCAAGTTGTGCCACAAGCTCCTCTTTCCCCCAATTCTGTTCAATACCTCCTCATTAGTAGATAGGCACTACAAAAAGACTACTACAATATAATCTTTTGTTGAAAATATATGCATATATATACATGCAAATGCAAATGCAAGTCACACACACGACTGTGGCTTCAGCTGCCAGAGACTGCAGTCATTTTGTGTGTGTGTGTGTGTGTGTGTGTGTGTGTGTGTGTGTGTGTTTTGTGTTTTGTCTATTTTCGACAAAGTCTTTGTTGGCCGTTGGCCAGAAGCTTATATTGCAGCAGTCTTTTCATAGTGCCTATCTGCAACTCAGCATCTCTGCTATATGGTGAGTAGCAACTTTCCTTTTCATAATATTGGTCTATAGAACAGATTTATGAGAGAACAGCATATGTTCTAATGGCTCCGTCTTATTCTATTGGATGGAAACAGAACAAAGGATGCTATGCATAGAAGTAAGACTCTTGTAAACTTTGCCTACTGAGTCATCTCAGATTTGTGACCCATCATTCTCTAATGCAAACGGATTGGTCTGACATTATTCACACTCTCAGTGAAATGAGCTGAACATCTAGCTTTTTTCATGCTTAATGCCTTATGAACAAGCTAAAATGTGTTACTGGTAACCCACTTGAATCTTGAAGTGGGATTCTCGTAACCAATGGGTCTTAAAAGTTCTCGGTTCTCTCTTTCTCGTGAGTGTTATGATAGTTTTATGAACTGAGAGCTTATTGTGGCCACAATCAGTACAGGGGATGGACAAAAATATCGAAACGCCAAAAACCCAACACATTGCTGTGTCTAATACATCATAAGAAAACTGATGGCTTTAAAACCGCTTTCAGTCATCCCAGAGTGGTTACATACAGGTTCTGCATGGTTTTCAAGGGAATCTTAAATCATTCATCTTGCAAAATAGTGGCAAGTTCAGGTAACTGTGATCGAGGTGGCTAGCGGTCACGGACCTTTCTCTCCACAATAGACGACAAAATCTCAATATAATTGAGATTTTGGTGACTATGGTGACCAGGGAAGATATGACATCCTCATGCTTGCAAAACCAGTTGTGTACAGTGCAAGCTGTGTGAACTAGGATCCTGTTTCTTGGATTACAGTATCATCATTGGGGAAAAATATTGTATCTTGGGATGAACCTGATTGGCTAAAATGGTCACGTCATCTTCGACAGTAATGAGACCGTGACTAGTACCATGGGACCCATGAAACACCATGATATGGGTTCACAACAATCACTGAACCTCCGCCATGTTTCACTCTTAGCTACAAGCAGTCTGCATCATATGCATGGGACAGCATAACTCAGATGTAAACTCAACCAGAAGTTGGAAGCAGTGTGAAACAAGACTCGTCCAACCAAATAACTTTCTTTCATGGCTCCACAACCCATATTCTATGGCTTTGGCACCACATTCTTGTGTTATGGCCATTTGCACCACTGATGTGTAGTTTGGCATACCAGTTCACCCTGCATTTCCCAGTATGTAGAGCTCCCTTCATTTTGTTTTGGTACTTGCAGGGTTCCTGAATGTGTCATCCAATTCTGCAGTGACTTTTACAGCAGTTGTTGTCTAATTTTTCATCACAATCCACTTCAATGACCTCCTGCCAGATCACTCAACATTCACTTTTATCTGCATTGTGACTTAGCTGGTAATACTTTTTCACTTTCCCTGTTATAAATGTTCAATACAGTCTCTCTTGAAACACCAGACACTTCCTTTGTGTTGGTTATGGAAACATCTCATGTTCAAATTTCACTTAGCCCTGACATAACACACTCACAACTACACAGAACACTGTAATAAGCATGAGTGACACGACATATTGAGGACACTGGATGTGGTCAGATACAACAGAACAATCTGCAGGCATATGTAGCACCTGCATTTATGTTTAAGCATGCATTTCTTGTGCTGTTTTCATGTTTTTGTCCAACCTCTGTATATTGTATAGAGATGACACCACCTGGCATCCCTTGATTTCTCAATTAGTGTCTTGAGTGTGTTTGATCTGGCAGCCATTGGATATCTTCTTTTTGAATAATCACATTTTAAAACCTTGAGTATGTTAATTTCAGTCATTTGCTTGAAAGGTAATCAGTTTTCTGTCATGAACACGTACAGATCACTGTATCAAACTTATTTTAGTGTGCAACACAGATGATAGCTTATTTGTCAAGAATTTGTATGATCTTATTTTTCCTAATCATCTTTTGTTTCTGTAGACTTTAATTCTGTGTTTTTGAAGCTATTTGTTGTTGTTTAGTACTGAGTCTTAAAGTGGTGGTTTTAATTCATTGGGGTCAATGTTGTTTCCCTCTGCATAGATAACTGTTCATAACATACTAGTATTTATAAATTTTGTACCTATAATGTATAATAAAATTGGGTGTTTCTGTTATCATTTAGTGAATGTTAAAGTAATGCCCTACCTATAGCCCATTTTAAGAAATTTGACAATGGACAACCATATATTTAAAAATAGTCATGTATATAATAACAATTTGTGTTAATGGAACATAACTGCAGTATCTTTCTTTTGCTGATTGTTGTTGTGGTCTTCAGTCCTGAGACTGATGGATTGTATTATTTGAGTTTAGTCAAATGAACTTCAACAGTGAAGGAGAGCATTTGCAGAGCATGTGCATATATGTAGGGCAATTTTGAAAGGAGGCCAGCCAAAAAGATAGTTGTACACATCCTGGACAACTGTGTTGGTTCACAAGAAAGCCCTCCTCATTTGCAGTAGCAGTTAAATTCAGAACCCACCAGCTTGATTGTACGTTTTTCAGTCATGTGTGAGTATTGGTTGATTAATATAATACTTACACACCAAATAAACATCCATAACTCTTGAAACTTCATGGGAGATTAAAACTGTGTGCCAGACAAGAACTCAAACCGGGACCTGTGCCTTTCACGGGCAAGCGCTCTGTCGACTGAACTATCCAAACATGGATCATGGCCCACCCTCACAGTTTCACTTCTTCTAGTACTTTGTCTCCCACCTCTCCTGCATATCATGCAGGACTCGAATGCCTAGCATGTGACAACTTTTTGAGATTCAGAGTATCATTCTGGGAGCAACCATCTCAGATTCTCTAAGCAGAGATTGTGTGAAGGCCAGCTTGCTCTCTTTACTCATTTAGTGTACAAGTTTGTAGGTGAAGGGGCCTTCCGTGATGGCACATTTCTTGATTTCCAGAAACCCGCCAGTACAGCTTCACAACATAGTTCAGCAACTGAAATATATGCATATGGAGTATTGAGACAGGCATGTGGCTAGATAAAATACTTCTCCGGGAAACTTATGTTAATATGGATACATTGTATAAAACAAAAGCAGCAAATGACATGTCATAAGGAAGTGATATGTGACAGTTCTGTTCACACCATTACATAAATGACATTTGTGGATAATGTTGATTTGCAGTCTGCACTTGGTGCAAAGACCTGCAGATAACCCCAAAATTACTAAAATTTAATCTAATGTGCATAAATAATTGAAAATCCCTTATATCATTTGATTACATAGTTGAAGAGTCAGTCACAACTGTCAAGTATACAGTGGTTTCTATTGGAAGAAATTTAATATAGATTGGTAACATGAATCTGTGTGTTGAGAGGTAAGATGCCAAACTGTGATACAAAGGAAGGTTCCTAAAGAATTTTAAATCACCTATGAAGAAGTTTCTCTCAAAATCCTTGTGTGACCAATTCTTGAGTATAATTTGTTGTTCTGAGACCCTTGTAAAGATGGATTAACAAACACCATTGGCAGATGCTCCAAAAAATGCTGTACTGTCAGAATTCAAAGAGCCCATATTCCATTATGAAACAAGAAACATATCATTTGTTGCATCTTGCATCCAATGTAACAACTGTGATAGTTAAATTAGAGAAATTTGGGCTTGTGCAAAAGGCTACCACAGCGTATGCTTCCCACATAATTTCTGTGAATAGAATAGTGAGAAGGAAGATTATTCTGGTACCTGTTATCCTTAACTAAAAAAGATGCAGATATATGTTTACAAAATTCACTTTGGGTAAATGCCAAGATGAACCCTTCAACAAGGACGTACACAATACCTTTCCTGTCCTTCTCAGCTGAAATTCCATCTAGAATGTTGTCAGTGAGATGTTTAACTTCACTGTCTTCCTTGATCTGTTTAAAAATGTTAAAGATTTTACACATTGAATGTCATAACATTGTACGCATCCCAATTCTCGGAACAAATAACCAGTAGCCAGTATACAGCTGTGATATGTGACAGGTTCTGTAACTGCCAAATCTAATTTTCAATAACATGTAATATGACACAAAAGATTTTCTCTAATTCTGGACTATTTTGTGACATATCTTTCAGGAATTGTTCGTGAACTTCTGCTTGGTGCTGGAGGTGATGATGACATGGGAACTCTCCTGGGTATGATGCATTCTGCACCAGCATCAGCTCTGCAGCTAAAAGCCCACATTTTGAAGGTCAGTTATCAATTTTTTCAATGGTGTACTGGTAGGAGAAAAAAGCTATTCTACAGAAATGTTATGAGGGGCAGGAATGCATTGGCTGTCTAAACCGGTTGCCTTTGCTGGTGAATTATTGTCACTGTAGGCCCTCTGGAAGCATTCTCCACTACCACCAGCAGAGTTTATGATCTTGCAAAGCTAACCATGAACATCAAGTTTTTTGCACCAGAAAATTTTCTCTCTCCACCTCATAGCAATTCAGTAAATACCAGATATTAAAAGTGCCTACGGCAGTCACACATACCATATACACACACGAATAATCTGTGCCATCGAATAATCTGCGCACCCGAATTTTAAGGAGGAGGGCAGGAGGATATTGGCTTTAATTTGTTTTTATTTACCTATAATTGTTCTAACATAATGATTCTATTTACCCCTTTTTTGCCATCATCAGTTGTGGAAGTATCATTTTGTCATCGCCACCTTTCCATAAAGTGCCATTCTCGGATCCGCCCAATAAAATTGTGATAACACATTTTTTGTAACATTTTTCCACTAGTGGTAGCTGAATGGAGGCCCATGTTCATTTTACTCACTCACAAATCTGGGACAAATCCAGCCGCTTGATTTTTCCACTTGGTATGAACTTGTGGTTTTCATTGGCTGTCCATTGCATATATCACTGTTGAAATACGGCTTTGAATGGACAGTTTATACACACATCTAGTGATTGCAGGACAGATGTTAGGGCTCCAGGGATAATGACCAACTCAGTTTTCCCTTTTAGTAATTTGTCTCGCACTTCCTCAGCTGTATGTTTGCGGAAATTGTCCAAGACCAACATGTTATGTAAATTCAGTAATGGCCAGGGCAACATTGCCAAATGTGAGTCGCCCAGTCAACCAAGAGGTCATTGTCCATCCACCCTTTTGGATTCATTGATTTTTTCAGAATAGTTTTCCCTTTAGGTATCACATAAGGCGTTAGCTTTCATCCATTGCCAGTTACACACATCTTCACTGTACAATTTTGCTTCTCATTGCCTCCAGTTCATATCATGATGCTGGATTCCTTGTTCTGGTTTTTGGTTGTCTAGTGACATCTCAAAATAGACTGGAATTTGATCCACATTACCAATATGCGATTATATAGGGTGAGTCAGGAGGAAAGGTGCATGCTTTGACGGATGATACTACTGGTGATTCTGAACAAGAAACTGCCAACAAACATATGCCTTTTTCTTGAATGTCTCCAGGTAAACCAATGAACACAGCTAGGAATGGGAAAGGTGCAGGTGATGGTAGATTAAGAACTGTTATGTTATGGTTTGTTTAATTGTGTATGTTTCCTCGCATAAGATGTTCGAACAGTCCACTGTCCACTTCAATGCATGTTACTGCTCTTGTAGACAGGTGTGTCGCCGATCAGAGCTCAGTTTTGCATTCCTTTACATGGGCACAAGCATGTAAAATACAAGCAAGAAGTTCCTCTCTTGTGTCCACTCTGCGCTTGTAGACATCGCTCTTCAACCACCCTCAAAAACAGTATTCCAATGGGGTAAGATTGCGTGACCTCGGTGGCCAAGCAGTGACTCCACAGCGACTGATCCAACTACCAGGATATGCTGTGTTGAGCTACTGTGTCACTGGCCGTATGGAATGTGTAGGAGCTCCATCATGCTGAAAGTACATACGAGCTCATGTTGCCAACGGAATATCCTCCACATATTTTGGTAACATATTTTGAAGAAACTCAAGATACCGTTTCCCAGTGAGACAGTTGTCTAAAATAACTGGGCTGATGAGTTGGTCATCAATAAGACCGCACCACACGTTGACTGAGAAATGTCATTGAAAATTCGTTTTGACAGTAGCATGCGCATTTGCCCATACATGAGAGATGCACATGGTGTTGATTCTGTTGCAGATAAATGTTGACTTGTCAGTGAACACAATATGTGGAATTAATTGCTCATTGGCAATGATACATTGACAGAATTCTTGCCGGGCGACAGTATCTTCTTCATGCAGATGTTGTACACTCTGCCGGTGAAAGGGATACAGACCATGCTCGTGTACTCTGCGTATCATTCATGTTTGTGGAATACCAAGTTTTCTAGAGCTGGTAAGCGCCGCCAGTCCCCCGTCACCGTAAACTCTGGGCATGCTTCAGTGACCACCGTGCAGTGCGGCGGTGGAATGTTGTGTGTCTCAGCGAATAGGGATCTTGGCTTGACTGCCCGGATTGCGAGGATGTAATAAACTTCTATAAGAAAAACTTCAATCGTGAGGTGTGCTGCGTGCTGATGAGATGCATGGCTGTTGAGGTGGAACAGTCATTAGCGGGCAAACTCTGGGGAACTTGCCGCACCTCAGTTGTATAGGGCTTACTCAGGCACGTGGGGCTTTGTCTGAGTGGACTCTTACTACTCTAGCTGCTTGTGGGACCGAAATGTATCCTATGAAATCTTCTTTTTCTCCTCCCAGTGGGAAGGGTGGGCCGCTGGAAGGTTCTAACACCCAGTCTATCAAGCGGACTCGTGTAGTCAGTCCCCCTGACTCTGGGGCTTCTTTGACAAGTCCAGTCTTCAGTAACAGAATACATTCTGTTCCTCGGAATGTGTTTCTCATAGTGAAACAGGAGGAGGGTAGTGTTTCGAGAAGGTTTCACCCTTCTATATACAAAAGGGTTTGGAGGGAATCTGTGGCTCCTTAAAATTGGTGCAGTGCTTGTGCAATGGGACTTTGCTAGTGGAAACTTCCAATTCCTAGCAGGCAACTAACCTCCACACTGCTAAATGCCTTGGGAAATATGCCATAGACTGTGAACTGCACAGCACCTTGAATTATACCAAAGGTGCTTTGACATTCCAGGATATAGTAGACATTCCCAAGGAGGAACGGCAACGTGAGTGGGCTCCGGAAGGTATAGTTGACTGGCTTTCTTCGCCTTATTGTGAAGCCTTATTTCCCGACCCCAATGTGCTGTTTTAAATGCCAGCATTTTGGGCATACCACCTGAGGATGTAAAGATGAAGTGACTTGTGGCAATTGTGGTAAGGCCACTCATGAAGAAGTTGGTTGCTCGTCTCCAGCCAAATGTATCGGTTGCTCTGGAACCCACCCCATTTGGGGTAGGGACTGCCAAATCTTTTTAGAGGAATGCAAAGTCCAGTAAATAAAAACAACCAAGCATATCCCCTGTGGTGAGGCCAAAAGCATCAGCAAGTCGATGAAGCCTCCCACATTTGCTACATCTTTTGCGGCAATGGTTCAGAAGCCTACTCCAAAAGTGGATGCCTCTATGAAGATGGAGGTGGTGAATGTTGGCACTAACACCTGCAGATGTCAGTACACCTGCAAGGCAGCAAATGTTTCAGAGGCTGTGGCCTCTGCTCAAACAGCAGAAAAGGGTACAGTGGCCAACTTGGGCCAGCCCCTGGCGCCTCCAACAGCTGAGGCTGTTCAGAAGCCCAGTACGGCCATTACCACTCCCACGCCAGCTCCACCAAAGCCCAACAAACTGCTAAAAGCTCCTATAAAGCAGGCACAGCAGGTCAGATCATGTGGTAAACCGTCTGACCATGTCGATGTCATTTTACATGTCCTTTCCCTGACCCCTGACTCTTCCCCAGAGCTGATGGAGTATGATGTATGTGTGGGGCAATCACCTTGCCCCGTGACTGCCCCTCCACCTGCTGCAGTATGCCCACCCTGTCAGAAAGATAGGATGAAGGTGCTACCCGCATCATACATGGCTCCCATACTTCAGTGGAACTGGCGGGGGTTCAGGACACATGTGGTGGAACTTCGTCTACTCTCACAGGGTAGTCCACTGTGTATGTGTCTCCAGGAGACTTATTTACATCCCTCATACTCCCCTGCGCTCCAAGGTTATACACTCCGTAAAAGGGATGACCTGTGTGGAGAGAGAACTGGAGGCGGTGTAGATCTTTTCATCAGGATGGACTGCCACTCCTCGCCTCTCTCACTTATGAAAACTTTACAAGCCATTGCTGCGTCTGTGCATGTGCATCATCCATTGACTATATGTTCCCTTTACTTCCCTCACATGATGCCCTTGATGAAGGGCCCTCATTGCCCTTATTACAGAGCTCCCCCAGCCATTCATCATCTGTGGTGATTTTATTGCCCACTATGTGCTTTGGGGCTCGACAATTACCTGTCCCAGGGGTAGAGCAATTGAGAGGCTCCTCCTGTCATCCTGTGCATACTTGCTAAATGTGAGACAGAGCATTCACTTCTGCACAGGGACTGGGTTGTTCTCTGCCATTGATCTCTCGCTTTGCTCTCCAGCTCTTGCCCACAGTGCTCAATTGGAAGTGGCCAGTGACTTGCGTGGATGTGATCACTTCCTGATCTGGATTCACCTTCCAGATGGTGTAGGCCCCAAAATGAAAGCCCCATGATGAGTTCTCAGTAGAGCTGACTGGACACTTATAGCCAGTTGACCTAGTTCGAACACTGTGCGAATGTCAAGGTGTGGGTGGATCATATTACCAAAATGGTCCACCACGTGATTGCAGCATCCATTCCACAGTCCATGAGCCACCAGAAGAGGTAACCTGCCCCTTGGTGGAGTGCAGAATGCTGCTCTGCAATCAGGACCAGGTGTGCAGCTCTGCGTAGGTTCCAATGTCAGCCAACTGCTGAGAATCTTGCAGCCTTTCAAGTGGCGAGGGCAAAATGTCGCCAAATTATTTGAGAGAGGAAGAAGAGGTCATGGCAACAGTTCCTGAATACCATTCATTGTTCCACCAAAAGTTCCATTGTGTGGGAAACAATCAGGATAATTTGTGGGAGAGGAGGGAGGTGGCCCATGGCTGCTGTAATGAATAGCAGCACTCTCCACATGGATCCACGAGACATTGCCCAGACTATAGCAGCATATTTTTCCACTGTTACCACAACAGCCAGTCAGGATCTGGGTTTCCATCACCATAGAGCGGTTGCTGAGAGGTGTAGTTTGAACTTCCAGTCCACCTCTAATGAAATTTGCAACTGTTCAGTCTCCATGTGGGAGCTGGATTGTGCATTGTCTGTGGCTCGTGACACATCCCCTGGTCACGACAGGATCCATTACAGTATGCTACGGCACCTCACAAGGCGCGACAGAGGTATCTTTCTCGCACTTGTTAATGCCATTTGGGCATCAGGTCACTTTCTTGGCTCGTGGCGTGAGGCAGTTTTAATTCCTCTTTTGAAACCTGGGAAAGACCGCGCATGCGCAAGTAGGTACTGTAGTGTTGCACTCACTAGTTGCATGGGAAAGACCTTGGAGCGGATGGTCAACCACCACTTTGTCTGGATCTTAGAATCGTGGCAACTCCTTAGTCGCTTTCAGTGTGGGTTCAGGAGGTTTCATTCCACCTTTGATAACCTTGCCCTCCTGGAGGCAGCTATACAACAAGCTTTCCTATGCTGTCATCACCTTCTAGGTGTATTTTTTGACATCAAGTAGGCCTATGGTACTACTTGGAGGCGTCTCATCATAAAGCAGCTCCACGAATGTGGTTTATCGTGGTTGTCTTTCCATTTTTATTCAGTCCTTCCTCTCGCCACGATATTTTAGATACCAAGTCAGTGACGTCCTGCCTGATCGCTTTGAGCAAGAGAATGGTGCCCCTCAAGGTAGCGTTTTAAGTGTGACTGTCTTTGCCAAAGCTATTAATAGCATTACATCCATAGTGAAAAGTCCTGTCCAGTGTTCCTTGTTTGTGGATGATTTCCTTGTTTTTTCCTCTTCTTCAAACCTCGCAATGACAACGTGTCAGTTTCAACTTACCTTTAGATGTTTGGATCAATGGGCGCAGAAGAGTGATTTTAAGTTTTCCACCGGGAAGTCCTTGTCTGTTCTTTTTCACCGTTCTTGTTCGATTTTAACATTTCCTGAATTTTAGAATGAGGGACATTGTCCTTACTTTTAAAAACACAGTGGGGTTTGTGGGGCTCGTTTTTGACTTGAAGCTCATGTGGTTACCTCATCTTAGAGACCTGAAACAATGGTCACTTAAGGCTTTAAGTATTTTAAAATGTCGTAGCCACAGTACATGGGGAGCAGACAGGACTTGTCTGCTCCAGTTTTACAGGGCTTTTGTGCGATCTCGGCTTGATTATGGGTGCTTGGTGTATGGGTCTGCAAGACCTTCTTATTTAAAGATGTTGGACGTTGTGCACCAGAAGGGATTAGGTTGGCCACTGGGGCATTCAGAAAAAGCTCCATACCAAGCCTCTCTGCAGAGGCTGGTGAACCGCCACTTCATATGCAGTGATGGCTACTTACGATGCAGCAGGCATATAAAACTATGTCCACACCATATACACCTGCATACCATACCGTTGCCCAGCTTCCTCTGGCACGGATTTTTCATAACTGGCAACAAGCAATGAGGCCCTATGGCATTCGCGCACAGGATTCCTTTTCTGCAATGGATATGGCTGGTCTTAATGTTTTATGTTGAGGTTGGAGCAGATTTCCACCATGGCTCCTCTAGAGACCCAGGCTTTAGTTTTACATGTGCATCATGGTTTTACCTTAGTTTTCTCTGATGGCTCCAAACAAGGGGATTTCCATGGCTTTTCTGTTGTGTTCCCTGATCATGTCACCAGGATTCACTTGCCTGATGAATATACCATTTTCGCAGCGGAGCTCCACGCGATCCTGCAGGCATTGGAGCAGCTGAATCATATTCGAGGCAATCGGTTTCTCATCTGCTCCAATTCCCTTAGTGCCGTACAATCATTGCAGAATCTGTACCCAGTTGCGGAGTTGGTCAAGCTGATATATGACCAACTGTACTTGCTCCACCAGCAGGGTAAGCAGGTGTCATTCTGCTGGGTGCCAGGTCATGTCGGAATATGGAGCAATGAACAGGCCGATCGAGCTGCCGAGGAGGGTTGGAGAGAGCAGGATGTAGCACAGTATCCTGTTGCCTTGCAGTCTGTCATTTCTGCACTCCACAGGAAGTGCATGCAGTTGTGGGAGGAAGAATGGCTGGAGGTGACTGCCAATAAGCTATGGTTGGTGAAACCAGCAATTCGGCAGTGGTATTCCTCCTGCTAGTTGCTCAGGCGGGATGTGGTGACCCTTTCACATCTTCAGATCAGACACTGTCCTCTCACATATAGCTTTCTATTACGGCAGGAGGATCCTCCATTTTGTGATGCTTGTGGTGTGCAGATCTCTATCTGCCACATTTTAATGGAATGCATGTTATACTGTGATGCAAGGGCAGCGGAAAAAAATTGGTGGGGATCTGCCCTCTATTTTAGCTGATGATGAGACAAATGTATCTAGCGTTTTACAGTTTTACAATGTGTCTGGACTCTGACCTAAACATTTAGGCTTGCAGAGTGGCTGGCTCCTCCCTTTTTTTCCTTGCGGGCAGCTAGCCACTTCCATTGTTTTCGCTTTCTTCCTGTGTAGTCCACGTTTTACTGCTGACGCCATGCTTCGTCCAATGCTTTGGTGTGGGTGTGCACATAGTTTTCTAACCTTTGTTACCTGTGTTTTACAATCTGTTTTATCTTCCTGTTCTGGGTATTTTCTTGACACCCATCTCAATCTGGTTTTGAGCAGGCACTTGAAGACCTTGCTGTCGTGTGCCCATACAAACCTCTCCATCCATCCTGCATACTGACAAGGTTATAAGGACGATGCTACATCTTTCCCGTTCCTAGTTGTTTTCATTGGTTTACCCAGAAATATTTAAGAAAAGGCATATGTTTATTAGGAGTTTTTTTTGTTAAGAATCGCCATGAGTATCGCCCCTTAAAGCATGTACTTTTCCTCCTCACTCACCCTGTGTATAGGAATGTCCACTGCACAAATTTATCACATTGTGATGAAACTTCACTACTTTTACCTTGTAATGCCTGGATGCTTTTGAGAGAAGGTAGTGTTCTTCCAGAAGCATAATCCATTTCAATTTAAAACTGTTGGTTTCCAGCCCCAGCTAGCTTTTGAAACTGGTGATGTCTAGTTCTCTGGCTAAAGCAATGCTGTGAGTTGGCTCATCTCATTAGCCACCTTGCATCCATATTGTCAATTGCCGTCTACATATTCAAAAAGCCTTTTTTCGAGGTCCAGGTGCTTCACTTTTTGACAACGAAATGCCCAATGATTACTGTTTGTTTCTTGAAGCCACATTTTGTTTCTTTGTCAGTCATGAATACAACCCTCACTCACATCGTACTTTCTTCCTGTTGCAGATTCCAGTGTTCTCTGTTTCTTCAATAATTTTAAGTCTGTCTTTAGCTGTGTATGAGTAATAACAAGAACTTGTAGCCCTAATTAACAAGTTAGCACAAGCTTAATAATTCACTTCTAACATATTATTGACACTTCACAGTCTGAGGCTCCAACAACACTATAGGATAACAGGGTGTATTGTTGATGGCAGAACAGTACTAACCTTATTACAATTAATCCATGCACCCCAATTTTTCGTCCATACATTCAGGAAAAAATATGTGCAGATTATTTGCGCATGTATAGTAGTACTTCAAGTTATTACCATTTATTACCAAGTTGCAGAAGTGTTTGAACTGTGCAAAACTTCTTACTAACAAAATTAATTTGATGTTGTATTCTTTTTTATAGTCATTGCTGATTTGCCTGCGTGAAAGCCATCGATGCCGTACGGTATTTCGCAAAGTTGGTGGCTTCGTGTATGTAATGAGTGTTTTGGTATCTATGGAGGGCTGCCTGTCTGGACAGCCATCTCAACCCTGGGAGAGTATACCGTACACCCAGGTGCTGCATTTATTGCACATGGTCTTTAATACAGTTACTGTTGCCATGCGCTTCGAACCTGCAAATGCAAAATTTTTCCATAATGAGGTATGTAATTTTTCAGGCAAATGTTTAGTAGTTGTTTTATGTCTGTCCATATGATATTTTAACACACTAAAAATTGTCCTCTTTCTTGTATTAATGTTACAGCATTATTTTGTATCTATAACAGACCCACTCCCAAATTCCTTTGTTGTTATTAATCATTTTCATCACTGTGACATTGGTATGTATCCCCTTCATGAATCCGGACCTTGCTGTCGATGAGGTGGCTTGCCGAATCATAGCGTAGGTACAAACACAGTGGAGTGGTATCTATTTTGAGGCCAGACAAATGTGTAGTTCCTGAAGAGGGGCAGCAACCTTTTCAGTAGTTTCAGGGGATGATTGACTGATCTGGCCAGATCAGAACCAAAACGGCCTTGCTGTGCTTGCTGTATGCTGAAAGCAAGGAGAAACTGCAGCCTTAATTTTTCCCGGGGACATGCAGCTTTACTGCATCCTCTTAGGTAAAATATTCCAGAGGTAAAATAGTCCCCCATTCTGACCTATAGGGAGAGACTACTCAGGAGAATATCGTTGTAAGGAGAAACAAAACTGGCATTCTGCGGATTGGAGTGTAGAATGTTAGATCCCTTAATTGGGCAGGTAGGTTAGAAAATCTGAAAAGGGAAAGGGATGGTGGAAGTTAGATTTAATGGAGTTTGGTGGTAGGAGCAACAGAACTTCTGATCATGTGAATACATGGTTATAAATACCAAGTCATATAGGAGTAATGCAGGAGTGGATTTAATAATGAATAAGAAAATAGGAATGCAGGTAAGCTACTATGAAGAGCATAGTGAGCACAGTATCATAGCCAAGATAGACAACGAAGCCCATGCCTACCACAGTAGTACAAGTTTATATGCCAACTTGCTCCTCAGGTGATGAAGCAATTGAGGAAATTTATGATGAGATGAAAGAAATTATTCAGATAGTTAAAGGAGATGAAAATTTGTAATGGAGGATTGGGACTCAATAGTGGGAAAAGGAAGAGAAGGAAAAATAGGTGAATATGGAATGGGGGAAAGGAATGAAAGAGGAAGCTGCCTGGTAGAATTTTGCACAGAGCAGAATTTAATCATCACTAACAATTGGTTCAAGAATAATAAAATATGTGGAAGAGACTGGTAGACACCAGAAGGTTTCAGATTGTCTGTATAATGATTAGACAGAAATTTAGATACCAGATTTTAAATTATAAGACATTTCCAGGGGCAGGTGAACTCTAATTGCATGCTATTGGTTATGAACTGCAGATTGGAACTGAAACTGAAAAGAGATAGGAATTTAAGGAGATGGGACCTGGGTAAGTTGAAAGAAACAGAGGTTGTTGTGAACTTCAGAGAAAGCATTAGGCAACAGTTGATTCGAACAGGGGAAATGAATACAGTAGAAGACAAATGGGTAGCTTTCAGAGATGAAACGGTGAAGGCAGAAGAGGATCAAGTAGGTAAAAAGACACGGTGTAGAAATCCTTGGATAACACAAGAGATATTGAATTTATTTGATGAAAGGAGAAAATTTAAAAATGCAGCAAATGAAGCAGGCAAAAGGGAATACAAACATTTAAAAAATGAGATTGGTAGGAAGTGCAACACTGCTAAGCTGGAATGGCTATAGCGCAAATGTAAGGATTTAGAAGCGCATTTCTCTAGGGGAAAGATAAATTACAGAGGCGTTTGGGGGAAAGACAATATGAAAAGCTCAGGTGGAAAAGCAAAACAAGGATAATGGAATGCAGCTGAATTAAATCATGTGAATTAAATCAGGTGATGCTAACAGAATCAGATTAGGAAACATGACACTTAAAGCATTAAATGAGTTTTGATATCTGGGAAGGAAAATGACTGATGATGACCAAGGTAGAGGGAATATAAAATGTAGACTGGCAATGGCAAGAAAAGCATTTCTGAAGGAAGAAATTTACTAATACTGAATAAATAATTAAGTGTTAGGAAGTCTTTTCTGAAGGTATGGGTCTGAAGTGTAGCCATGTATGGAAGTGAAACATGAACAATGAACAGTTTAGACAGAAAAAGAATAGAAACTTTTGAAATGTGTTGCTACAAAAGAATGCTGAAGATTAGATGGGTAGACCACATAACTAATGAGGAAGTACTGAGTAGAACTGGGGAGACAAGAAATTTGTGGCAAAACTTGACCAAACGGAGTTCCTGGTTGATAGGATCATTCTGAGACATCAAGGGATTACCAGTTGAACATTGGAGGGAAGTGTTGGGGATAAAAATCATAAAGTGAGACCAAAGAATGAATACAGTAAGCAGATTCAGACAGATAGAAATTCATGTTTTGCTTTGTATGTAATTGACCTACACCATATTGTTCCTACATAATAATCTATCCATTTTAAATTAAATTTGGTAGACACAGTAAACTTGATACTTCTGCGATTTTTTAATTAAAAATTAGGATGGAATTAACTTTTATTCTGTATGAGAAATATTACCTTATATCTACTACCACTTCAAATAAACTAACGATGCTGAGAAGCATAGTCCATACTGTGCTAAGAACAGAGTTTTGAGAGACAAGGTGGCTTGATATTTGGAAAATTAATACTAGCATTGGTGAGCATGATTATTTTCATGTGGGGTATATGACTCAAAGATTCTCAAGGGAAATTAGGGTTCAGTGTTCTGTTGATGATGGGGTCAATAGGGACAAAGCATAAGCTCATACTGGGAAATGATAGGGAAGATAATTGGGTGTGCCCTTTTTAAAGGAAACATACCAGATATTACATTAAACAATTTAGGGAAACCATGGAAAATTTAAATGTGGTAGGGCAAGGGGGAGATTTAACCTCACTCATCCAAAACATGAGCTTGTTGTCTTGGCCATCATGGCAGCTCAATCAGTGCACATGACTCAGAGGAGCTGGAAAATTATTCCACTAGGAAGTCATTTACAGTAATCAAGTGCTTTTAATGTAAAAAGTGTATTGGTTCTTAAAATGTGTTGTCAGTGTAGGAATCATTATTGGCTGCCTCAAGTATATGAAAACATTTACTTCTCTATGGATCTTGACTATTACATTCCATCCACAATAATAAAATAGCCACAGTATTGCTGGGTCAAGTCTAGGACACAACTGAGGCACAGTAACAGTTGAAAGAGAACATTTTACACTGTTGAGGAATGCTACAAAATAGTCTATTTTTATCGCTTGAGAGCTTCTTGTGGATACCATTGGGCACTGTCTGCAGCAACTGCATTTTTTTAAATGCTTTTTTTCTTCTTTTTCTTTTAAATCATCCTCTGATTATTTGATAAACAACAGATCCCGTGCTCTATCCTGTTGTTGTTATTTTTAGAACTCATTGTGGACACGCTCTTTATTTGTTACCGGATGTGCCATAGTTGCTTTTCCTTTCACAAATTAATGAGCTGGTGAAAATATGAAACAAGATTCAGAACCACATTCAGTGAGATTTTTTAAAGTTTGTTCTGGAAACAAAATTAAATTTCAATACAAGGAAATTAAGGAAGGAAATTAGGTTTAATGGTTACCCTACATCAGTGTCATTAAAGAAACTATGTGTACGATTACATAAACATTTTTGTTGTCCATTCAACAGTGAATATAATTTCTGAATCTTTAATCATTGCTCCTGTATAAGACAAAAATCCCAAGCTTTTTAAAGACATTTATTCTTTAACATTGACAGTGATGCTCTTAAGATGACACCACAGCAGAACTTACATATTCTTTGCTGTTTTAGCGTGTATCACTGTGTATTAAAGACTGTTAAAATTATGATAAATGTCCCTCTTTCTTTCCAGATATGCTTAACAAGTCTCTGTGACACTCTGAGGCTCTTGGGCTGTTTTTCTAGTCAGCAACAATTAGAAGAGTGTGACGACACACTGCTTTCGAAAGAGGAAAATACATTCCATAATTTATTTACAGGGAATGTTCTCGAACCAAGGTAATAATTAGAATCCATGATAGAGTTGTGTCACAGATTGTTTCCATAAGCAGTAGTAGAGTTGTCACAGATTATTTGCATAAGCAGTAGATATGAGTGCAGTTTTCTCATTGTATAACAAAATTGCTATTCTTTTGCTTAATTCCACTTGTGTTCCTTTTTAAGCATTCCAGATCACATTCCAGTACAGCTGTCATACGCATGTTTAGTTCTTCGGATGCTGTATGATGTGGCTCTTGATGCATTTGAAAAACCTAACTTGATGTCGGCCGTAACCTTCAAATCTCCAACCCATCGAAGACATCAATCAGAGGTACAGAAGAGGGAAATTAAGTAGAGAAAGCTTAATACAGCTGCTCCTTACTTTGAGTATCTCTCTCTCTCTCTCTCTCTCTCTCTCTCTCCCCCCTCCCTCCCTCCCTCCCTCCTCCCCCCTCCTCCCTCCTCCCCCCTCCCCCCTCCCCCCTCCCCTACCTCCCTCCGCATTTCTTTTTGTTTCTGCTGGACTGTCTGTAATTTTCTATTCTGTCTTACTTTCAGTTACTGATTGCTATTTCAGCCCTTTGTATGAAATCAGACTAAACTATTAATTGAATCGTTTTACTGACCCACCGACTAAGAAGATACAGTTGCTGAACAGTTCAAAGAAAACTTGAGTCTCATTTCAAAAAGGTACCCCACTCATACAATTATAGTCGGTGGTGACTTCAATCTACGCTCAATATGCTGGAAAAATTATACGTTTAAAGCCGGCGGCAGGCATAAAATGTTACCCAAAATTGTACTGAATGCTTTAACAGAAAATTATTTTGAACAATTAATTCATGAGCCCACTCGAAGCATAAATGATTGCGAAAGCCTAGTTGACCTTTTAGCAACAAATAATCCTGGACAAATAGTGAGTATTGTGACAAATACAAGGATTAGCGATCACAAGGCAGCTGCTGCTAGGCTGAATACCATAACACTTACAACCATCAAAAAGAAATGCAAAGTATATCTATTTAAAAAGGTTGATAAAAATGCTCTTAACACCTTTTTAAGAGACAGTTTTCACTCCTTCAAATCTGATCATGTAAGCATAGAAAAGTTGTGGAATGACTTCAAAGAGATAGTATCGACGGCAGTTGAGACATATATACCACATAAATTAATAAGTGATGGTACTGATCCCCCATGGTGCACAAAACGGGTCAGATCACTGTTGCAGAAGCAGTGGAAAAAGCATGCTAAATTTAAAAACACACAAGATCCCCAAGACTGCCAAAGTTTTGCAGAAGTTCAAAATATAGTGTGTACTTTAATTCAAGATGCTTTTAATATTTTCCACAGCGAAATTCTGTCTTGAAATCTGGCAGAAAACCCAAAGAGACTCAATCAATACCTTCACTGCGCGATAAACAATGTTGAAATCACTGATGGCATTGTCTCTAAAGCAGAGTTATTAAACACAGTTTTCTGAAACTCCTCTACCAAAGAAGATAAAGTAAATATTCCTGAATTCCAATCACAAACAACTGTCAAGATGAGAAACATAGAAGTAGATATCCCTGGTGTAACAAAGCAGCTTAAATCACCTAATAAAGCCAAGACCTCCAGTCCAGATTGTATACCAGTCAGGTTCCTCTCAGAGTATACTGATACAATAGCTCCATATTTAGCAATTATATGTAACTGCTAGCTCACAGAGAGATCCGTACCTAAAGACTGGAAAATTGCTCAAGTCACGCCAATACCCAAAAAGGGATGTAGGAGTAATCTGCTGAATTAGAGGCCCATATCACTAATGTAGATTTGCAGTAGGCTTTTGGAACATATACTGTATTCGAACATTATGAAGTACCTCCAAGAAAACGATTTATTGACACATAGTCAGCACAGATTCAGAAAATATCGTTCTTACAAAACACAACTAGCTCTTTATACTTATGAAGTAATGAGTGCTATCGACGGGGGATGTCAAATTGATTCCATATTTTTAGATTTCCAGAAGGCTTTCAACACCGTTCCTCACAAGTGCCTTCTAACCATTTTGTTCCTGATTTACATTGAGGAAATAGGAGACAATCTGAGTAGCCATCTTAGATTGTTTGCAGATGATGCTGTCATTTACCATCTTGTAAAGTCATCAGATGACCAAAACAAATTGCAAAATGATTTAGATATGACATCTGTATAGTGAGGAAAAGTGGCAACTAACCCTGAATAAAGGAAAGTGTGAAGTTATTCACATGAGTATTAAAAGCAATCCACCAAATTTCGATTACACGATAAATCTGAAAGCTGTAAATTCAACTAAATACTTAGGGATTACAATTACAAATAACCTAAATTGGAACGATCACATAGATAATGTTGTGGGTAGAGCAAACCAAAGACTGCGGTTCTACTGCAGGTCTACTAAAAAGACTGCTTACACTGTGCTTGTCCTCCTTATTCTGGAGTATTGCTGTGGGGTGTGGGATCCGCAGCAGGTTAGACTGACAGATGACATCGGAAGAGTACAGAGAAGGGCAGTAGTTTTGTGTTATCAAGAAATACAGGAGATAGTGCCACAGACATGATACATGAATTTGAGTGGCAATCTTTTAAACAAAGATGTTTTTCATTGCGACGGGATCTTATCATGAAATTTCAATCACCAGTTTTCACCTCCTATTATGAAAACATTCTGTTGGCACCCACCTACATAGGGAGAAATGATCATGATAAAATAAGAGAAATCAGGGCTCACAAAAAAAAAAAAAATATAAGTGGTCGTTTTTCCCGTGTGCCGTTCGAGAGTGGAACGGTAGACAGCCAGCTCGAAGGTGGATCATTGAACCCTCTGGCAGGCACTTTATTGTGACTAGCAGAATAATCACATAGATGTAGATGGATACATTGCTGAGCTTCTGGATGATGTCCTTATTCATGCAGGCTAACTAGGGTTCAAAGTTGGTTTTTCCTGTTTGTCAAAATTATTATTTAATATAACATGAAGACTGTTATTATTTGATCGCCTGTGTTTTGAAAGAAAAATGGCATAAAAATTTCAGCTTATGCAGTACACAGTAAATCAATCTCATTTGACTCACATATGTTGAACACTTTCCATCCTGTCTTCAGTCAATTATTATTTATTGCCTGAATATTTGGGAACATTTAACAGTTGAATACAAGTGCAAGATTAGACCTAAAACTTCTTTTTCTAAAACTGAGGAAATGTTGATGGTTTTTAATACTGATTTCTAACTGATATCTGTGGGACAAATGTTGTATGAAAATTCTGGTAGAATGTAAGTTTCTTTCACATTTAAGGAGAAAAGCTGAAAATTGAGTCTTTGAAAGGGACACACAAAAGAGAAGAAAACTTGCTAACTTTTGGACACACACACACACACACACACACACACACACACACACACACACACAGCCGGCCAGAGTGGCCGAGCGGTTCACAGCTGGCCAGAGTGGCCGAGCGGTTCTAGGTGCTACAGTCTGGAACAACACGACCGCTAAGGTCGCAGGTTCGAATCCTGCCTCGGGTATGGATGTGTGTGATGTCCTTAGGTTAGTTAGGTTTAAGTAGTTCTAAGTTCTAGGGGACTGATGACCACAACAGTTAAGTCCCATAGTGCTCAGACACACACACACACACACACACACACACACACACTATTAGACTACATGATGCTGGGCAGTGCCAGTGGTGCATTTCAACAGGTGGAATAGGATAGGTTGTAGTGGGGTTAGTGTTGAATGGGATGGGTAGAGGAGAGAGAGGTGGGAGGCAGGGAGAGGGATTGGGGATGGGTGGCTAAAGGCTTGAAGGGAGACAGCTGGTTTGCTGGCTAGGGATGCAGGAGGTTGCTGTGTCAGATACGTGGGCTAGGCATGTGACACAGAGTTGTCAGAGCCAGAGGTGAGCAGTGCGTGCTGAAGGTGATATGGGGAGTTGAACAGGGAAGATGTGGCAGGACAGGGGAAATGTTGGATGGTGAGTGTGGGGACAGTTGGTTACCAGAGATTGAGGCCACGGTGATGATGGGAGTGAAAGATGTGTTGAAATGATAACTCCCATCTGTGAAGTACAGAGAATCTAGTGGTGGATGGGAGGATTCAGATGGTCTGGGTTGTGAAGTAGCAATTGCAGTTTAGCATGTCCTAATCAGATGCCTGTTGTGCCACCACGTGGTCAAATTTGTTTCAGTTTGTCAGTGGCAATTCATATTGGTGGACAGTTGGTTGGTTGTCATACCAACATAAAAAGCTGTGCACAGTTTGCAGCAGGGTTGGTGTACAACACAGTTGCTTTCACAGGAGGCCCGTCCTCTGATGTGATAGGATAACCCTGTGACAGGACTGGACTAGGCAGTGTTGGGTGGGTGGGTTTGTTAGGTATTGCACCGTGGTCCACCCCAGGGGATACGATCCCTGTGGCAAGGGTTTGGCATTGGGATTGGCATAGGGATGGACTAGGATGTTGTGTAGGTTGGGTGAGCGATGGAACACCACTTTAGTAAGGGATAAGATGTTCCTCATTTTTGGTCAGGATGATATGTCATCAAAGCCCTGACAAAGGATGTGGTTCAGTTGTTACAGTGATATAGGGTGAGACGCCCTGATAAACCCGCAGGACAGGACAAGTAGTAGGAATTGTGGAAGGGGGCCAGAATGAGTGGCTGTCAGTTACACTCCAAACATAACACTTTATATTTAGTTGTCCAAACATTACAGCACAACTTCTAAGCTTGACTATCGACAGAAAAGTCTTTAATTCTAAAACGGTTGAAGGCTCATGACTTAAATACAACTGGCAATTTTTTTAGACAGATGGCTCTAGGCTTAAACCTTAAACAGTATTTAAGGCCAAGCAATGTAAGACTTAACTAGTCAGTCAGATTGAGTTTTTTAAAAGTGGCTGAAGACTGATAAATTTATAACCTTTCAATAGGCAGAAGGCCCAAGTTTTATGACCAATAAGAAATCTTACTCCAAAATGGTTGAAGGCCATTGTTAAAAAAAAGGGGGGCAATCAATTTTTCAAGGCAGAAGGCCCAAAGCTTTTAACACTAAATAGTATTTAAGCCAAATTGATGTAAGACTTGATAAGTAAGAATCCAGAATTTTATAGCGGCTGAAGGCCCATCATTTTAGGAACAATACACCTATGATAAATTTTAACAGCCAAAAGGCCCACAGCTTTATCTTTAAAGAATGTAATACTTTATAAGTAAGAACCTTAAAACTTAAAGCACCATGCTTTTTAAAAAACAAAACAACTACAATAAATTTTCAACAGTTAGAAAGCCCACAGCTTTATCTTCCAAAAGTTAATACTTGATAAGTAGGATCCTTAAATTTTAAAGCAACTTTAAGCTGATGCTTTTAAAAACAATAGGATAAATTTTCAACAGGCAGAAGGCCCAAGCTTTATCTTCAGACAATGTAAGACTTGCCCAATTTAGAAAAACTTACTTTTAAAACAGTTGAAGGCCTTTGTTTTAAAAAACACAATTACAAGCATACAAATTCCAACCATTGTCTATGAGCCATTAAAAATACACAATTAAAAGCTGATAAGAAGGCAGTATAGGCAACAGCACTCAGAAGTTTCCAGGGGGCTGGGTCTGTCCTTGAAATCTTAACGTTTGCTTAGGTGAGACAAGAAGTCGGTCCAACTGTTCTCTATCCACTGGCAACCCAACCAAGAGACAGTCAGGGACCCACCGACAAGACAAATTGCTAACCACTGACCACTATACGAGAATTCCAAAGCAAAAACATTACAGACATAGCCGTCCACAATACATTAAGCTATCCAAAATTACACACCATGTTGGACAGTGACAACAGGTGAGGAAGGACACTGTCTGATTTACGTCAGCGACCAGGACAGGTATCCGGAATACTAACAGCAACAAGGCAGAAACTTCCGCTGGTGCACTTGAATTTCAAACCAACAAATATAGTTAATTCCACCACATGGCAGCTAAATCTTCACCAAATTGAACACTTGCTGTTGCTCCCAGGAATACAGCCAACAGAAAACCAACAACCAAGGGAACAATGTGAACAGATGTGGCTTCAGTAACAAAATCACCAGTCAACTTTCATGTTCGTGGTTAGTGAACCACGAACCTCTTAGCACTCTGAATAGCCCCCACATGATCCGACACTGCATAGAGCTCGCCAACGGGCCCGGCCGACTGGGCCATGCGGAGACTTGCTTGCTGATCTGCTCCAACCGACCAAGTGACTGCCAGTACACCGACAACATTTAAAACAAGTTGTCAGTAGAAATGACATCAACTACACACACAGTTTGACAAACTTGAACAACACTCAGCAGTGGCTGTGCAATCATTTGAACAACACTCAGCAGTGGCTGTGCAATCATTTGAACAACACTCAGCAGTGGCTGTGCAATCATTTGAACAACACTCAGCAGTGGCTGTGCAATCACAAAGACAAATCTGACTAGATTTTTAAATCTAAGATGACTAATTTCTGTGCAGAATTTGATGTACTAAAGAAGCGGCTGCAAAGATTTTCAAATGGAGAAAAATTTTCACCTAACTCTCGTTCAGAACATGTTCTGTCATACGCAGTCTATTATTTGGTTCTTGTTGATCATTATTAAAGAAAGCAGCAGTGTAAGTAACAACAAATAACAGTCTCCTGCCGTTGTTTCACTAATGAGACGATTCATCTCTCTCTTTTTTTATTGTAAGTGGTGGTAGCGTGCACAAAAGCAAGCCATGCCGCGAGCGGTGACAGGCCGTAAACATGCACTATCAGAACGCGACAAACAATGCATGACACAGTACAGTAATGCATTTTAGCTTAGAGTCACGTAAACACGTATAACAAAGAAAATCGCACTTATCAGATCAAAGCAAAATAAGCAGTCGATTCAAACCAGACGAAGCACGTGAAAAAGGTACCGTATAAATACAGAAGGAGCGCCTGACGCATAGCAATGGCTACCTGGTAAAGTGTAACTGCTAAGCTCACAACTCAAACCAAACTACTGTAACTGTATCGTCTTTCATTTGACCTAAATTGTGTCTCATATTGCAATGGACCAACTTTGTTTCGATTTTGAGGTGCGGCCTAAAACTTTTCTTGAATTTCGAGTCTCAAATTTCAGGTGCGGCTTAGATACGGGAAATTTTTTTTCCTTTATTTCGAGTCTCATTTTTCAGGTGTGGCTTAGATTCGAGCAAATACGGTATGTGAGACCTTCAGCATACTGGGCAAACGAGTTCTTGTCACTACAGATATGTCATCCACAGGTGGCTAGGAGGTATGGGTAGGAATTTTTGGTGTGGAAGGGATGACAGATGTCAGAATGAAGGCACTGTTCATGGCTAGTGGGTTTAACAAGGACAGAAGGGTAGATGGAGCCATCAGAGAGATGGAGGTCAACATCCAAGAAGGTGACGCATCAGATTGAGGGGGGCCAGGTAAAGTGGGTGAATGAGAAGGTGTTGAGGTTGTGAAGGAATGAGGATAGGACCTCTTGGCCCTAAGTCCAGGTCATTAAGATATCATCAGTGAACCTGAATAACACTAGGGGTTGGGATTTTTGGGAAGGTAGGATGGTTTTCTGTAGATGTCCCATAAACATGTTGGCTTAGTAGGGTACCAAGTGGGTGCCCATGGCTGCGCTGAGGATTTGTTTGTATACCTTCCCTCCAAAGAAAAAATAGTTGTGAGTCAGGATGTAATCAGTGAGTTGTATGAGGAATGAGGTGGTGGATTTAGAGCATAGAGGAGAGTTGGTAAAGGAAGTGGACAGTGGCTTTGATATGGGAGCTAAGTTCCATGCAGTTGGTTGGATATATTGATCAAACAAGAGCAGAAATTCTTTCATTCTTTCACTGGGGGCACAAAAGTTGTGTGTGTGTGTGTGTGTGTGTGTGTGTGTGTGTGTGTGTGTGTGTGTGTGTGTGTGTACTTTAGCTCGAAAAGGATTACTCCCAAAGCTAACAAGTTTTCTTTCATTTTTGTGTGTCCCTCAATGACGCAGCATGTCTGCTTTTCAGTAACTAGTTTCCTTTAATGCAAAAATATTTATCTGTGCATCACATTTCATAGTACGACAAACTGTGTGAAGGTTTATTTTATATGATTAGAAGAATTACAGCTAAGGTACCCTTTTTAGACATATATAAAAACAAAACATTTAATGTAATCTCATACAAAAGTAGCTAAAATTTTGTGTTGCGTACATTGCGGTATGGTGTTCACAGCTTGCCGTCAGCAATAAGGAAATTTTAGTCATTTCCTCTCTGCAATAGCATTTTAAGTCATTATTTGATACAAATTGGAAGATTTTATTTGATGTTACTTTGTGTCGTATAAGGAGTTTTGCAGCAGTTTGTCTGTTGGTACATAGTGGTAAGTGTACAGTAAAACAAAGTGAGTTGATGTTTTCTATTTATGTTATTACAGTTGTTGTTTTGAGTTTTCTATTTATGTCGAAATGAATGCTGTTCATGGGTGTCTTTTTTTTTACACTTAGGGTTATTTATTGTCTTCTATCCACTTTCAGCTTTCTCTTTTAGTACACTTGGCGACTCTTCACTGTTTAGAATGTTAATGTCATCAGCAAACAGTACTGTTTTTCCATGTTTGGCACTGGGAAAAATGGGTTGGACATGTATTTTAGCATGTTATTAGAGTTTGTTTGAGAGATCTCCCTCCATTGCACTCAAATGTTTCAAGTACAAATGAAACTGCTTATTTACCAATAACTTCATTTATAGTGCACCATGTTTCAAAAGCAGTATTTTGTGTTCCATCCTGTATGTTATCTGATTCAACACTTAATTTAAGTAGAAAGCAATCCATTTATAGCCATTTATTTAACAGTAAATTAACCTTATGGGGATGCTTATATATGCTTAAGATGAGAAAAGTATTGTGTATAGTCATAAGTTGCAAACATGTTTAGATCCCAGTCGATTGTTGTGGATCTAATATGAATTGTGTTTCCAGTCAAATCGTCCTCCAGAGTCACCAGTATCAGCTCGTCGTGCGGTGGTGAATTCTCTAAACTTGAATCCACCTGCGCCGGACCCAATTATTGTCCACCCAGGTGTGGTTGTAGCCATGCTTCATCTCCTGCCTTCAATACACCATCAAGACTGTGCTCAGTTGTCACTCACATTGCAGATGTATGCTTCAGAGGTAAGCATCTATGATGTTGTTCTTTGATTAAAATAACTTTGTGAGTGACAGTGCAGTGAATTGAGGGACTAGCATCACTCAATAACAGGTACTTCACACCCTCCATGCACTCTCTGTGTTGTGTGAAGAAGATTGAATAACGTTTTCCTTGGGGTACAAACAAAGCTATATAGTGTAATTGTATAGATATAGAAATCTACTCACCAAGTGGCGGCAGGTGAAAACACAGGTAATAATGTTTATTATGCAAGCTTTCAGAGACAGTGGCTCCTTCTTTCAGCAGCAGAGTTGAAGGGGAAGGAAAAGGGGTATAGTTCAGAAAAATCACCCAGAACCCCAGGTCAAGGTATATTTAACAGACGGGTGAGAAGGAAAGACTGTTTGTTGGGGACTGAACTGGACAAGATTTGAAAACCTAAGAGCTTAAAGGTGGAACATAGGGTAAGACAGAGATTACTATTAAAACACGGTGCACGACTTAATAAGAGTGAAAAGTTAAGTGCATTGTATGTAACTGAGGTGGGAGGGGAGACTGCAAAAAATAGATCAGAAAATGAAA
This sequence comes from Schistocerca gregaria, assembly GCF_023897955.1. NCBI lineage: Eukaryota > Metazoa > Arthropoda > Insecta > Orthoptera > Acrididae > Schistocerca > Schistocerca gregaria. The sequence goes on along the minus strand of NC_064920.1, from coordinate 1,081,013,360 downwards.
GATGTGGAAAATTAAAGTGGAGTGAATAAAGTAGTAGTTACTGTGAGGAAATGCTGAAACAGAAAGAATTAATGTAAATTAAGGCCAGGTGGGTGGTGAGAATCAAGAACATGTGGTTAATTTACGTTAATTTCTTCTGTCTCGGCATTTATTCATGGTAACTACTTCTTTCCTCACTCCATTTTAGTTTCCTACATTTTTCATTTTCTGACTTGGCTATTTTTCGCCGTCTGCCCCACCACCTCTGTTACGTACAATGCAGTTAATATTTGACTCTCATCAACTCATGCACGATGCTTTAATAGTCATCTCTGTCTTGCATACTACCGTATCTTCCACCTTTAAGCTCTCAGGTGTTCAAATCTCACCCGGTGCAGTCCCCGACAATCAGTTTTTCCTTCTCATCACTCCGATGCGTCTCTCCTGACCTGAGGTTCTGGGTGACTTTTGTGAAATGTACCCCATTTCCTAAATCTCTCCAGTCCTTTTCCTTCACCACTCTTCCTTCCTGTTCAACTCTTCTGCCAGATGAAGGAGCCACTGGCTCTGAACACTTGCATAAGTTAAACTTGTGTGTGTGTGTGTGTGTGTGTGTGTGTGTGTGTGTGTGTTTCTCCTGCTATCACTTGGTGAGTAGATTTTTTTTTATCTGTGTAATTACGTTATATTGTCAGTAATTGATTATTTTTGTTGTTATATAGTCCATCGGGCAAACAAAGCTAGTTTATAGAAATAGAAACTGTTAAACATTGAAGAATAATTGTGACTGATTGATCTCCACTGAACACATGTATTGGAACCATTCATGATCTTATACAACAGATGTTACCCCCGTGGCAGCCAAGCACTCCTTGCTCTCAGAGCTACATTCTGCCCCCTTGCCTGATGTCATATCCGCCAGCTACCATATGATGCATTCAGTATGTTTTTTCCAATATAAAATGTATCTTTAAACGTATTATGACTTACATTGTTGTATTTTAGTGAAGGCTGTGACTTGTACTGTCAAATCTATGACCAAATGAGTGAAACCCCTCTGAAATTGATGGCATGAATCAGCAAAGTGTAGAAATATGTGTTGGTTTATGGAAGGGATATAAAACAGAGGGCAAACTATGAGGACAATGAGAAATTTTCATGGCCTCATAATTATAGAGGGCATTCTTTAACTAAAGAATTCACGTATTTTTGAAGTAGTCTCTTGTTTCCCTCAATCTTCATCTGTGGAGCTCTAGTAAGCATATGAACTTGTACTGTGGTGAATGTGGCTTTGTGTTTGTCTTGGCTACAATAAAGAATTCACTATGATAGTCATAGTAACTTGTCCACATCTCTATTTTCTTATTCATTATTAAACCTATTCCGGCATTATCTTTATTTGATTTTGTATTTTATAACCACATACTCACCAGATGAAAAGTTCTGTTCTTACTGTTAACTTCTCACTCCCACTATATCTAAGTTTAAACTATTGATCTTTTGTTTTAAATTGTTGAACTTACATAATCAATTAAGGACTCTAGAATTCCATGTTCTGACCAGGAAAAAGCTATATTAGTTGTACCTGATGACAACATCCTACTGAGTAGTCCCTTTCTGGAATCTAAATGAAATACCATTTGACCTCTGGAAGTTTTACCCAAGAGGATGCTGCCATCATCATACAGTAGACCAGCATGTCATTGGTGAAATGTACCAACATAGTTTGCACTTACTTTCAGCCATTTGCAGCACCAACATAACAAGGCTATGATGGCTGATGTTCCAAGGCTAGATCACTCAATCTTTCTGACTATTGCCCCTGAAATTATTTAGAAAGCTGCTTCCCATCTTCAGGAGCCAAAGACTAGTCTGGCCTCTGCACAGATACCCCTCCAATGTAATCACTGTTGAAGAATGGCCATCTGCATTGTTAAGGATTGAGGCACGTAACCCTTGCCCCTCCTCCCCGTGTCCACCATGAGATGGTGGCAAGGTCCACTATTAATGGGGGGAGCAAAGATTATATCAAAAAAATCTAAAAGCATAAACCTGTGACATCTGTAGGACTATACCTTGCTCATGTTTAACAGTTTCCAGTCCTGTTTTAAATATTCAGTGTTGAGTGTCATGTGTGTGTAGGATTTTCACATTTTTTAATACAGATTATAGCGAGAATTAAAATAAAAAAGAAAAATTAAGAATATTTGTAACAGAAAAGAAATATCTTCATACTACTTGCCACAGTAGTAACAACTGGAGTGAGGCTGTACACACACACAATTTTAAAAGAACTGATGAATCTCTAATTGTTGGAATTTTTCAAGATTGTTTAATTTGGATGAAGTTGAGGAACAAATTGGGATGGTATATGCAGAGGTGCTGGAGGGGAGGAAAAAATTTGAAAGCCCTGACACTGGAAGGAGACAACTCATTTGCTACTAACTAGTCCCTTGCCACATCATAATTATTTCATACTTGACTCCACTGCCATAAATAATTGATAAGTCTGAAACATTCGTGGAATACTGTCCTGTTCCCCATCGTTTCACCCATATATGTATTCAACACGTATTCTGAACACACCTATACCTGGCTCTCTCTGTGTCTCCCTCTTCTTCCCTCTCCCTGTCCACCACATTCTCCTCGCTCTCTCTGTCTCTTCATCTCGTCCTCCCCCTCTCTTTGTCCATTTTCTCCACCCATCTTCTCTGACCATATCTTTCTCCCCCTTCCCTCTGACCAATCATCCTTCCTCTCTTTCTTTACACCCTGTCTTCTCCTCTTCCTTTTCCACTTGCCCACTACATCTCTACACCTTCCACCTGCCTCATGACCCCCCCCCCCCCCCTCTCTCTCTCTCTCTCTCTCTCTAATACTCTGTCTCTGTCCATTTCCTCCCCTCCTTGCCTGTCCATCCCCTCCTCTGTCCATCTTAATCTGTCCCCAGCCATGCTCTTTAGCTCATGTAGCCCCTGAAATATAGTTCCATAAAGCAGGCCGATACTACTCCCATAACATTCCTTTCCTGCAGGGCAGGTTACATGTTGGGGCCCAGAAAACCTTTTCTTGCTCCTAATGTGTAGGTTTGCAGGCCGATATTGTTCCCACACAACATGCTTGTCATGCAAAACAGCCTCTATACGAGAGCCTGGGAAGAACACATTTTTGGCCGTATCTGTGCTCCTGTTGGATCTAGGTGGTTATAAATCCTACAGTGCTGATATATGTGATGCATACTGTTTCTGTGCCAAATTTGGTTGAAATTGATCCAGAGGTTTGGGGGGAGATCATGGACATACATACACACTTACACTGTGCTTTTTATGTATAATACCTAGAAACCTCATGGTGAACCACATATTGTTCCACCAAAACCCTTTAAACAATGTGGTGTGAATTACTTGATTAACTTACTTTTATCTGAAAAGGAGGTATGAGGTGTGATCAAAAAGTAATTTTTGTTTTTCATAAATAATCTTTATTTATTCATCAGTAACAACATTGTCTCCTTCAAAGTAGTCCCCCTCAGATATGATACACTTATACCAGTGCTTTCCACAATCTTTGAAGCATTTCTGAAACTCACTTTGCCATTATAGTGTTCAGCTTCTTCAGTGATTCTGTTTTTATCTCATCAGTGGTGCCAAAACGACATCCTTTCATGGTTCTCTTCAGCCTTGGGAATAGAAAGAAGTCACAGAGGACCGTGTCTGGCGAATACGGTGGCCGAAGCAACACAATGTGTTGTTGCCAAAAAATTATGAACAAGCACATTGAGATGCAAGCAGGAGCAGTGTTGTGATGCCATTTCCACAAGTGGTTTTACCATAATTCCGGTTCTTTTCTTCATGCAAGCAGCTCATAACTTCCAGGTGATATTCCTTGTTGACAATGTGACCATGAGGCAGGATCTTAAGCTGCACTATCCCATTGTAGTCAAGGAAAACAGTGAGAAGAACCTTCATATGTGATCAAACTTAATTAATATTTCGTTGTTTACTCCTCAGGCAGTTTCCATTAGGACGATTGGTCCTTGGTTTTGACATCCCATATACCCATGTTTTGTAATCTTTTTCCTTTAGAAGTTGTCAACTTCATTCAGCAATTCCTGAGCAATGTCTACTCATCATTTTTGGTCGAAATTTAACAATTCTTAATGAACTTTTCTGCTACATATTTTGTGCCCAAAACATTCAGAAACATTGGGGGGGGGGGGGGGGGGGGGAATCCATATGGCGTGTGTGGTGAAACAGGCACCGATGTCACAAATGTCAGGTTGTAGAGCATGCTATGCAACAGGATATTGCGAGTTGCCAGTATACACCCTCTGCCTATGACCATTCATCCCAATTGATAATTTTGTGGTAGTCATGCCGATGTATAAGGCTGAAAGTGTTTACATAATAGCTGGTATATGACATGTCATTTTGTAGGTGACTCTCCCTTTGATAGTACATGTTTTGCCAGTTACAGGGCTATTATAGGTGATGGTAGAAGGGTGCATAGGGCAAGTCTTGCAGTGGGGATGGACACAGGGGTAGGAGTTTTAGGGTAGGGAGATGGGTGCAGAAGCAGCATAGGGTCTGACAAAAATATTGTGGAAATTGGGAGGGCAATGGAAAGCTATTTCAAACAGAATGGATCTCATTTCATGGCACTATTTCAAAGCTGTTTTGTGGAGTGACCAGCAGTACCAGGATTAGATGTGACGGTCTGGGAAATCTGATTTTTAACTAGGCTGGTGGGGTAATCACGTCCACCAAAGGCTGAGATGAGAGTGGTGGTGTATTGCTATAAAGAGTTTGTATCTGAACAAATATGTTTGCCTTGAATATCAAGGCTGTAAGGTAGACAGCATTTGACATGGAAGGGAAGGCAACTGTCAAAATCTCAGTACTGTTATTTGTTCGTAGATTTAATGTGGTTGGAAGTGTGTAGTTAGCCTTTGGTGAGGATGCGATCAACATCAAGGAAAGTGGCATGGGATTCAAAGTAGGACCATGTGAAATTTAAATAAGAGAAGGTATTCAGAGATCCCAGGAATTTTTGCAGGTCAGCCTCACCATGAGCCCATATGACAAAGATGTCATCAATGTATCTAAACCAAACCAGGGGCTGAAGACTTATGGATTCCAGGAAAGCCCCTTCCAAGTGACCCATTAAAAGTTTGGCATAGGAAGGAGCCATCCTGGTTCCCACGGCTGTACCCCCTGATCTGTTTGTTGTTTGCCCCTCAAAGATGAAGTAGTTGTTGGTATGTATAAAGTTGATTAAGGTGAGTAGGAAGGATGTCATAGGTTTGGAATCAGCTGGATGCTGACCGAGGAAATGTTCAGCAGCAGACAGGCCATGTATGTGGGGGATGATGGTATAGAGGTAGGTGGCATCAATGGTGACAAACTAGGTATGTGGTGCGAGTGTGGCAGGCACAGATTTCAGACGATCTAGGAAATGTTTGGTATCTATGATTTAGGAGGAGAGTCTACTATGGATTGCAAGTGTTGAACAACTAAGGCAGATATACGTTCGGTAGGTGCTTTGAAGCCAGCAGCTATAGGATGGCCAGGATGATTGGGTTTGTGGATCTTAGGAAGAAGGTAAATGGTGGGGTTGCGTGGTTTTGAGAGGGGTGAGAAGTTCTGTGGACGGAGGTGTTAGTGCTTGTGAGGGGCCTGAGGTTTTAAGGAGGGACTGTAGGTGAATTTGAATCACAGTTATGGAATTTTGATGGCCGACACTGCAAGTAGAGGTGTCAGACTGCTCGTGTAGACCTTCACTAATGTACTTCTTTCGGTCAAGTAATGTAGTGGTAGATCCTTTGTCAGATGGGAGGATATTGATGGATTCATCAGCTTTTAGGGAACATAGAGCCTGGAGCTTTGCAGAAGACAGGTTTGGTTAGGGTCATGTTGTAGGGATTTGAGGAAGGGTTGTGAAGCAATGGTGGGTGTAAGGAATTCTTTGAAGGCTTGTAAGGGATGATTTTGAGGTAGAGGTGGTTGATCAAGTTGGGATCATGGTCTGAACTGTTCAAGACAGGGTTCAATGTCAGGCTTGCTGTTGGAAAGGTTTTGGGGTTGGGTTGCAAAGTGATATTTCAAATGGATATTATGTGCGAATGAAAGGCGGTCCTTTACAAAAGCAGCATGGTCAAATAAAGGTTTAGGACTGAAAGCGAGGCCCTTAGACAATACAGATAATTCAGGAGGGGAGAGTACTTTAGACGAGAGGTTAAGGACACTGTACTGTTGTGACTGATTCTTGGGACTATGCGTTATTCTTGGTCTGGGAGTCAGTGGTGAAGGCTGAGGGATGTTAAGGAGGTTGGCGAAGCTCTGTTTGTTGGAGAGGAGTGGTAGTTGATGGTGTGGCTGTTTAGGGAGCTGCAGAGGGACAGGAAGGAAAATACAATTGTTCAGGTACTTTAGGAGAAGGTGGGATGGCTTTCTGAGGTGAAGTCTGGCATGTTGTTGCAGTTTGAAGTTGGCTTGGCAGATGATACCATTCAAGGAAACATGAGGAGCAGATAACTGCAGGATTTTGCAGATGGGGAAATAGGGACTTTCAGTGTTAGGCCTTTTGGAGTAACTCCAAGGGACAAGCAAGTTTCAGAGAAAAGAATGTGGGGCCTTAGTTTTGATAGTGCACAGGCATGTTTTCGAAAAGAATGGATGTAGTATGAGATGGTATTCATCATAGCAAGAGAGGGCAGTTTGGAGAGTTAGAAATAGTGGGAGAGGCAAAAGATAGATAAATAAAAAAAACCAAGGAAAAAGTTGGAAAAATTAGAAAACTTGCAATTCTTTTTGAAAACATGCCTTTGCACTATCAAAACTCTTCCGTCTCAGCATTTGAGTGAGCTCCCTCCTACCTTTGGATAAGCAACAGCCAGCAGCAAATCACACTCTTAGCTCACTTTTTTGTTTTATAGTTTAATTCTTAATTTCTTTGCATGTTTTTGGGTACTTGCATAGTTTAATTCACAAATTTTGGGCCTGTTATAGTATTTGAGACTTGCAGCATTGAGTTTTACTACCTGTGTAGTGTAAATTCATGTACTCTATTTACTCGAATTTAAGCCACACTCGAATCTAAGCTGCACCTGAAAAATGAGACTCGAAATCAAGGAAAAAAAAATTTCCCGAATCTAAGCCGCACCTGGAATCTGAGACTCGAAATTCAAGGGGAGAGAAAAGTTTTAGGCCGCACCTCCAAATCGAAACAAAGTTGGTCCATTGTAATATGAGACACAATTTAGGTCAAATGAAAGACGATAGAGCTATAGTAGTTTGGTTCGAGTCGTAAGCTTAGCAGTTAAGCTTTACCAGGTAGCCATTGCTATGCGTCAAGCGCTCCGTCCGTATTTATACGGGTACCCTTCCTTTTTCACGTGCTTCGTCTGGTTTGAATTGATTGCTTATTTTTTCTTTGATCTGATAAATGCCGTTCTCTTTGTTATAGGTGTTTACGTCACTCAAAGCTGAAAATGCATTACTGTACTGTGTCATGCATTGTTTGTCGCATTCTGATGCGACTCGCGGCATGGCTTGCTTTTGTGTGGGCTACTGCTGCTTACAATTAAAAAAAAGAGTGAGAGAGGAATCGTCTCATTAGCGAAACAATGACAAGAGACTGCTATTTGTTGTTACTTACAATGCTGCTTTCTTTGATAATGATCAACAAGAACCAAATAATAGACTGTGTATGTTAGAAGATGTTCTGAATGAGAGTTTAGCAAAAATTTTTCTCTACTTGAAAATCGTTGCAGACACCTCTTTAGTACATTACATTCTGCACAGAAATTAGAGTCATCTTAGATTTGTTGCCGTGCTTCATTTCTGACTGTATCACTTGTCGGCATAAGAATAATACGAATATAAACACGACATGATTTGTATATTCTTCTGCGTTCGCTGTAGTCTCACTCTAGTTTCGTAGTTTATTAGGCAGACAGGATTTAAGTGAGATAGCAGCAAACATGAAACAATACATGGCAAAATGTTTATATTTGTATTATTATTATTATTATTATTATTATTATTATGGTGAAGAGACTACTGCATGTGATTCACATTTTAAAAGTTCCTATTAGCAACCATCCCTTCTCACAGGTAGGAAAAAAATCAGAACCCAGAGTTGGCCATACTGACAAACATCCCAAACAGTCCTGCCAGTCAGATTTTCGTAGTGCATTGAAATGCTGCTACATTCGAAGATGAACAATACAGAATTTGTATTTACTTTGTTGGATAATGTATGAAAATGCAGTGGTTGAAACTCAGGGCGGAGAAAAAAAGCTCATCTTCCACCTTTTTTTAAAATTTATTTACTGATGCAGAGGTTTTGGTGGGTGCCAGTATTTATCTTTGTGTCTGCGAAGTGCTACATATATTAGACAACAGAAGTTAGTTGTGGCAACACCTAGACTACCAACATTTTTCAGAACTTCCACTTTGCACTCGATTCTAAGCCGCAGGCGGTTTTTCGGATTACAAAAACCGGAAAAAAGTGCGGCTTAGATTCAAGTAAATACTGTAATTGTCAGTAATCTGTTTGTTTTGAACAGCTTCTGAGATAAAAGAGAGGAAAAAAATTGTTAGGGATGGATAGGGAATGCGCCTATTGTGTACGGATTCAGGGGGAATTGGCCACCATCAGTAAACAGCTGGAATCTGTGTTGGCCGTGGTCGACCGGCTCCAGGTTGTTGCCCTGGGCTGCGGTGACATTGGGACACCCGAGGTGAGCGCTTTGGTGCCTCTGGAACCTGTAATATTACCAGGGATCTCTGATGCCACTGTGCCCTCTCATTCAAACGTTTCTGCCGGTTGATACTTGCCTAACGATGATTAGCTCACTGTGGTGGGGTCACGAATCCCTGGACAGAAGGTGAAAGTTGGTGCTGGCTGCAAGGCTGTACCCTTACATCTCCGTAACAGGTTGGAACTGCTCACTGATAGATCCCCTTAGGGATATGGCAGCTAAGGACGGGAAGAAAGCCAATGTGCCCTTTGTGTGCATACTGTGCAGAGTCACCCAAGATGTGGAAATAGTCCTTCCGGATGCCATGAAGAGTACAGGGTGCAGGCAACTGCAGGTGGTGGCTCATGTTTGCACTAATCATGTGTGTTACTATAGATTGGGAAAGATTCTCTCTGGTTTCCTACGGCTATATGAGTTGGTGAAGACTGCCAGTCTTGCTAGCGAGATGAGGGCAGAGCTCACCATCTTGTGACTCGCATTCGGGAGGACGTCGGTTCAATCCCGTCTCCAGCCACCCTGATTTAGGTTTTCCGTGATTTCCCTAAATCGTTTCATTCAAATGCCGGGTTGGTGCCTTTGAAAGGGCACAGCCGATTTCCTTCCCAATCCTTCCCTAACCCGAGCTTGCGCTCCGTCTCTAATGACCTCGTTGTCGACGGGACATTAAACACTAACCACCACCACTCACCATCTTGCAGCATTACCGACAGGACCGATTGCGGACCTGTGGTACAGAGGCGAGTGGAGGGTCTGAATCAGAGGCTCAGACAGTTATGCGACTGTGTAGGCTGCAGATTCCTCGACTTACGCCATTTGGTGGTGGGGTTTCAGGTTCCACTAAATACGTCAGGTGTCCACTACACACAGGAGGCGGCTACACGGGTAGCAGGGGCTGTGTGCTGTGGACTGGGCATTTTTTTTAAGGTTAGTCTGTCTCAGGAAAGATCAAAAAGGGCTCCAGTCTCAAAGAGTACAGGACAAAGAAATGACAGGAACCGATCAAGCAACAGTCGGTATTGTAGTCGTAAATTGTCGTAGCTGTGTTGCAAAAGTACCAGAGCTTCAAGTGCTGATAGAAAGCACTGAAGCTGAAATCGTTATAGGAACAGAAAGCTGGCTAAAGCCGGAGATAAATTCTGTCTAAATTTTTACAAAGGCACAAACACTGTTCATAAGTGATAGATTAAGTAAAGTAGGTGGTGATGTGTTTGTGTCTGTTGGTAGCAGTTTATCTTGTAGTGAAGTTGAAATAGATAGTATCTACAAATTGCTATGGGTAGAGGTTATACTCAACAGCTGTACCAAAATAATAATTGGCTCCTTCTACCGACCCCCCAACTCAAATGATATAATAGCTGAATGGTTCAAAGAAAACTTGAATCTCATTACAAATAAGTAGCCCACTCATACAGTTATAATTGTTGGAGACTTCAATGTACCCTCGATTTGTTGCCGAAAATACATGTTCAAAGCCGGTGGTAGACAGAAAACATCTTCCGAAATTGTACTAAATGCTTTCCCTGAGAATTACTTTGAACAACTGGTTTATGAGCCCACATGAATTGTAAATGGTTGCGAAAACACACTTGACCTCTTAGCCACAAATAATCCTGATCTAATAGAGACCGTCATGACAGAAACAGGGATTACTGAACACAAGGTGATTGTAACGGGGCTCAAAACTATATCAACCAAAACCACTATAAATAAATGCAAAATATACCTATTTAAAACAGTAGATAAAAATTCGCTTGATGCCTTCCTAAGAGTGTCTCCATTCCTTCCAAGCTAATTATGTAAGTGTAGACCAGAAATGGCTAAAATTCAAAGATACAGTGTCGACAGCAATAGATAGATTCATACCGCATAAGTTGATAAGATATGAGACTGATCCACCACGGTGCACAAAACATGTCAGAACACTGTTGCAGAAGCAACGAAAAAAGCAAGCCAAATTCAGAAGCACGCAATATTCCCAAGACTGGCAAAGTGTCACGGAAGCTTGAAATTTAATGTCAATGTGAGATGCTTTTAATAGTTTCCTCAATGAAACATTGTCTCAAAATATGGTAGAAACCCCAAAGAGATTCTGGTCATATGTAAAGTACACGAGTGGCAAGAAAACAGTAAATACCGTCACTGCGCGGTAGCGATGGAAATGTTACCGATGAGGGTGCCACTAAAGCCGAGTTACTGAATACAGTTGTCCGTAATTCCTTCATGAGAGAAGACAAAGTAAATATTCCAGAATTTGAAACCAGAACAGTTGTTAGTGTGAGTGACATAAAAGAAGATATCTTAGGTGTTGTGAAACAATTCAAATCAACCAGATGGTAAAGCAGTCAAGACCCTTTCAGAGTATGCATACACAATAGCACCTTTCTTAGCAATCATATACAACAGCTCACTTGACGAAAGGTCTGTTCCTAAAGACTGGAAAGTAGCACAGGTCACACCAATATTCAAGAGGGAAAATAGGAGTGACTTATTGAATTACAAACCCATATCACTGACCTCAATTTGCAGTAGGATTTTGTTGCATATACTGTACTCGAACATTATGAATCACCTTGAAGAAAATGAGTTATTGATACATAATCAACACGGATTCAGAAAATATCGTTCTTGTGCAACACAGCTAGCTCTTTATTCCCATCAAGTAATGAATGCTGTCGACAAGGGATCTCAGATCGATTCCATATTCCTAGATTTCCAGAAGGCTTTTGACACCGTTCCACACAAGCGACTATAAATCAAATTGCGTGCATATGAAGTATCGTCTCAGTTGTGTGACTGGAGTCATGATTTCCTCCCTGAGAGGTCACAGTTCGTAGTGATAGACGGTAAATCATTGAGTAGAAGAGAAGTGATATCTGGCGTCCCACAAGGTAGTGTCATAGGCCCTCTGCTACTCCCAATTTACATAAATGATCCAGGTGATAGATAATCTGAACAGCCCCTTAGATTGTATTGTTTGCAGATTACGCTTTAATTTACTTTGTAGTAAAATCATCAGACGACCAATTCCAATTACAACATGATCTAGAGAGAATTCCTGTATGGTGCAATAAGTGGCAATTGGCACTAAACAAAGAAAAGTGTGAGGTCATCCACATGGGTACTAAAAGAAATCCGATAAATTCTGGGTATAAGATAAATCGCACAAATCTAACGGCTGTCAATTCGACTAAAAACGTAGGAATTACAGTTACGGGCAACTTAAATTGGAAAGACCACATAGGTAATATTGTGGGGAAGGCAAAACAAATACTGCGCTTTTTTGGCAGAACACTTAGAAGATCTGACAAACCCACTAGAGACAGCCTACTTTACACTTATCTGTCCCCTGCGGGAATATTGCTGCACAGTATGGGATTCTTATCACGTAGGATTGACGGAGGACATCAAATAAGTGCAAAGAAGGGCAGCTCGTTTCATGTTATCACGCAATAGCGGTGAGAGTGTCACTGATATGATACGCGAGTTGGAGTGGCAGTCACTGAAACAAACGCTGTTTTCTTTGTGGCGAGATCTATTTATGAAATTTCAGGCACCAACTTTCTCTTCCAAATCCGAAAATATTTTGTTGACCCCCACCTACGTAGGGAGAAATGATCGTCATAATAAAATAAGAGAAATCAGAGCTCGAACGGAAAGATTTAGGTGTTTCTTTTTCCCATGCGCCATTTGAGAGTGGAATGGTAGAGAAGTAGTATGAAAATGATGCAATGAACCCTCTGCCAGGCACTTAAGTGTGAATTGCAGAGTAATTATGTAGATGTAGATGTTTGTTCACTGTAACTATTCTTTGCTTCACTCTGTTTTAATTTTCTACATCTTTCATTGCCTTTCCCATCTATTTTTTCACTGCACCTCCCCTCCCCCCCCCCCCCCCCCCCCCTCCCCTCCCACCTCTGTTACATACAATGCACTTAGCTTTTCACTTTTATTAACTCATGCATGATGTTTAAGCAGTAATCTCCTTTTCCTTCACCCTTCTTTGTTCCCCTTCAACCTTCTGCCTGAAGAAGCAGCCACTAGCTCCGAAAGCTTGCCAATTACAACTGTCTCTTATGTGTGTGTGGTCTGCTGCCTCATATGTAGAGAGATTGACAGCTTTTCTTAAAAAGTGTTACAAGTTAAAATAATGTCTTTATACTTGTCTGGAGTAATGTAGCAATTTCAAGCCATCAGTTGTTGAGTGACTTCAGTAATTTCAGCCAACCAAAAAGTGACTATCAAAAATGACCTTGCAGTGCTCATTCCATTTTGTGTGTGAAACTAAAGGATTGTGTTCATGTAATCAGAGAAACAAAGATTAAGGTTTAACATCATGTTGACAGAGTTGCAGGATCAGATCTTGTCTCAGTTTTGAGATGAGTCCTTTAAGTACATAAACCTGGTTATGTAGGATTGTGGAACCCACAAAAATATGGCAATTGTAGTATTGAGGTGTATCTGCATTTTACAGTATCCAGTAGATTATTAATTTCTAATTCATATGCAATAAATAGCTTTTAAGCACTGTGGCATAATTCATTATTAGTTAGTTTTATGTGTTTGATCATTTGGTGAAAGAATGGGAAAAGAAATATTTGTATTATTTGTGCTAGGTACTGAAGAGTCTTGTTCGATCAGAGCGAAATCAGCAGATAATGTGTGAAGCTGGGCTACCTGGACAATTGTTGGCATGCGGCCGTGCAGCACTTGAAGAAGACACGCATCCTCTTCACCCTCCACTTCAGTACATGTTGGAGCGATTAGCAGCCCAAACTCTGGAACCACGAGATCTCAGGTTAGAATCTGTTGTCCGTGTGTCATATTTCGTGAAATCAGTATTCTTTAATTGTATGCAGTGCCACATTAGTATTTTTTTGCCAGAAATCAGTATAAAGTAGTTACCAGATTGAAGTGGAGTCACTTAATAAAAGAATGGTGGCCTGATGCTGTAAAAAACATTATAATATGTTGCTAGACTGATTGTGAAGGTTTGTGGCGAACAGAGTTTCTTACATGTGAAGATACACTTCAAATGTCATATTGTATTTCATTGGAAGAGAAAACTTTTCTGGCCAAACGATATAAATAACAAACATCAGGTTAGCAGCATGAATAAATCAAGATGAAGTTAAAACAACCACAATATACTTAAAAAAATAAACAGTAGATTAGATGATGTAAATCTTGTTTAAGAAATGTGAAAACAAATACATTGTGAGACAACAGAAGTTTGGGTCAAAAAATTTATCAAGAATACAGACAGTAAGAACTGGAACTAAAAGTGCAAACGCTCTAAATTGCTGATGATGCACACAAGATTCAGAGTCACATAATACAAACTGGAAGTGGTACATATCTGGTAGAACTTGACTCTAAGGAACAGCTCATAGTGATAGACTACATAATACTAAAGAAGTAAGTGCCTGACAGTCATGAGGTTATGCCGACACACTTTGTAATGACTGAACCAAGGAAATAGAATAGTAGTACATGTTAATGTCAGAAATTGAATTTAATGGTATGGAAATGTGAATAAAATGTAGTCTAGACCTTTGTCGGTGGTGGCTGTTAACCTGAGAATTGAGACAAAGCCAAAGTAATAATGGGATGGTAACTGTCAGTAGTGACAAGGGACTGTGGACTTGTGATCTTCCATGGTGAGCAGAACAATGAAACAGTAAACAGCAACAGATACTTAGTAGTAGATCAACAAAAATAATCAATTTTTGAAAATATAAGTAATTGGATAGATAAAAAAACTAATCACCAATCAGTGGCTGGAGAACACACATATAAAACATATGAGAGTTTGCTAGCTTTTGGAGCTAGTGGGTTTTTCTTCCAGGAGAAGGACTGAAGAGGAAGGAAAGCAGCTGAATGAGATGGTTAGTGACATTTAGGAAAAGGATTAGAGCTCAGAAATGTCGCACAGAACTCCGGGTCAGGGGAGACTTACCAAATGGGGTGAGGACAGAAGGATAGACTGGTTGCTAGGGATGTGTGGACAAGATCGGAAAACCTGGGAGCGTAAAGGTGGAAGAGGGTAATATGCAAGACAAGTATTACTGCTAAAACATCGTAAAGGAGTTAATAAGAACAAAAAGCGAAGTGCTTTGGATGTGATAGAGGTAGGAGAGGGACAGTGAAAAAATAGGCAAGTCAGAAAATGAAGTAAGTAGAAAATAAAAAGTAAATGAAGAGAGGAATAGTTACTGTGAAGAAATTCTGAGACTGAAGAAATTAATGTAATTTAAGGCCAGGTGGGTGGTGAGAACCAATGACATCATGTAGTGCCTTTTTCCACCTACCAAAACTGATGTCAGGGGGAAGAATTCAGATAACACGTGCGGTGAAACAGGTGCTTAGGTCATGAATGTCATGTTGTAGAACATGCTTTGCAACAGGATATCGTGTGTTGCCAGTATACATTCTCTACCTGTTCCCATTCACCCTAACTGATAACTTGGTGGTAGTCATGCCAACATAAGAGGCCAAACAATGTTTGCATAATTAATAAAATGTTCCAGGCTGTGTTATACTGTGCTCGAATCAATTTCACATTAAAATTCTCATGGCTCGCTACTGAGCCAGGATGTGAATTGCGCATTCAAAGAAGCTACGATCCCCCTTGAAAATGGCCTCTGCAGATAGGGATGAAACATTGAGTTTTAATGTGAAATCCATTTCACCAGAGCATAATAGCCCAGAACATTTTATTAATTGTGACATTTCTGGCTGTGAAAGTTTACATTTTCACAGCATTTGCATAAAAGCCAGTATAAAATGTACCCCATCAAACAAGAAGTTGTATACCAGGTGTTATGCAGACACTGTTTGACCTCTTACATCGGCATGACTACCACCAACTTACCAGAATGAATGGGCATAGGCAGAGGCCATACACTAGTGACACACAATATCTGGTTGCAGAACACACTCTAAAACATGACAGTTGTGACCTCAGTGCCTGTTTCGCCACATGTGCCATCTGCAGTCTTGTCCCCAGACACCAGTTTCTGAGAACTCTGCAGGTGGAAACTTGCACTACATGATGTCGTTGGTTCTTGCCTCCCACCTGCCCTTAATTTACATTAATTTCTTCAGTCTCAGCATTTCTTTACAGTATCTATTTCTTACCTCACTCTCTTTTTGCTTTCTACATATTTAATTTTATGACGTGTGTATTTTTCACCACCCCTCTGCCACCTTGATCACATCCAATACACTTAGCTTTTTGCTCTTATTAACTCCTGCATGGTGTTTTAGCAGTAGTCCTTGTCTTGCATGTTGCTCTATCCTCTCCTTTAAGCTAAGATATTTTCCAGTCTCATCCGATGCAGTCCCCAACAGTCAGTCTTTCCTTCTCATCCCGACTGTTAAGTCTCCCCTGACACGGAGTTCTGGGTGACTTTTCCAAATTCTACCCCTTTTCCTAAATGTCACCAGTCCTTTTCCCTCACCCCTTTTCCTTCCCCTTCAAACCTTCTGCCAGAAGGAGGAGCCACTGGCTCAAAATGCTAGCAAACTGCAATATATTTTATATATTTGTTCTCCTGTTGCTGCTTTGCGAGAAGATTTTTTATCTATCCAGTTGTTTACACTAAGCAGAGGGCTATTTTAAAATGTGTCACCATTACCTGAGCTGGTACAGCTGCTCAGTCTTTTTCTGAACAGTATGTAAATAACCATGGAAAGCTGCATAAAACCAGTCTCAGGACTGAAGATGACGACAACAACAACAACAACAACAACAACAACAACAACTTGTAAATAACAAATGGATACTGACATAAATTGGAAAAATCTTGCATTCTCTTATTTTTGCTTGATTGGAGGTAGATTAAGGAACCAAACCAAGACATGTTCATGAAACAAGGTTCTGGAGAGTGGGATTGCTATCCTGAAATATGAGTCACCAGTGTGTGTCATAATGGCATATGAAATATGGTAGGACAAAGGTGTCGAGATTGTTGACAATGCTAAGAGACAGCATTTGGTATTGTCATTTTATTAAATAAATAACAGTGCTACATAATAGATACAACTGCTATTTTTATATATTATTTATATCTGGCTGCTACATATTTTGACAATTAGTAACAAACAGTTGGTAATTTATCACTTTGGCTCTAGTTTGAAAGTGAAACAGTTACTATTTGCAAGAAGATAACAGTAATTGGACCATTAATCTTTTTCAGATAATACAACATATTGACCGCATGACTTAAATTAGAAAGTCTGATGTCCTTGAATCTTTTAGTCTTTCCAAGCAATCATTATTTGTTCTTTGGATTTTGTGAACGAACTCCATCATTATAGCTAAGGAATTGTTGCCAATTTTAGAATAATTCTGTAAAAAAAAGGCATACATTTAAGGCATACAATTAAAATCTCATTTGCAAATATATAACTGTTATTTAAATAACTTTTCATTTGAAATATATCTATAATGTTCTTGTGTAGATGATTTCCATTAGTAAGGGACTACTGATTACTTTTGCAGAGAATTTCTTCGACTTGGCGATCCACTGTGCTGCATTTCCATGGATGATGTTGACCGTATTTATCCATTGCGACCGCCTCATTGTAAGCCTGGTGGTCCTGTTCCATTAACACGTGTGAAAACTCTTGTATCTATGACAACACCACGTGATTTTCGTACTGTGCATGGGAGCTCCATACTGCCTCCATTTGTTGAATTCGATATGTCAGCTGAGGGTTTTGGATGTTTATATCTGCCAAGTGTAGCACCTCAGAGCCCATCAGGACCACCTGTCGTCACCGTGGGTGGTTTAGGAGTCCCAGCTGATACAAGTGTTGTTGGCGGCATTGGATCAGGTGAATCCTGTTTATAGATTTTGTTGCACAATTAAGTGAATTTTGTTATATTTTTTCCCTATCTGTGTAATTTGACTTTAAATGAATCTTTTGTATGAACTATGCTTTCAGTCACAGAGGGATCCTGAAACTGAGATGTTGATAAAAGTAACATTACAGTGTACTACTTGTGTAATATTCTGTTTATAATTTCTATAGCAGGATTTCAAGTTAACATGTTGTTGTGTCTGTCTTCCAGATGAGTGTTTCAAAGATGCGGGTACAAGGACATTTATCTTACTATATAAATAATTTCTTGTCATGTTTCCTAAAAAGTAATGTCTAAACATTTTATATCATTCATAACTACAGACAAAAATTGTGCAATTAAAGTCAGATAATGTTTGGTCACTATCACTTCTGAAAGTGTTGTGATTAATTGCAAACATTAGAAGAGTGAGAACTGTATATGAATGGAAACAGGTATTTATTGCAGAGGGAGAGGCGGAGCATGAAAGGAGGAGGCTGATTTGAAAGAGGTGGTAATTTTTATAGAAGGAAATGGAGTGACTTCAAAACAATTCATCTCATCACCAATAAATGCTATAAGGAAATAGCCATTTGCTGGAATGTCAATATTAGAATGATTAAATGTCATGGAATGTGAGTAAGACAGATGTGCTTTGAATTGGAGTTTTTTCATTGTAGGTAAACAGTTTTGAAGATAGGTATGTGGGTATTTCTGCAGTGCATTGAAACTGGCTTACAGATTAAAACTGTGTGCTGGACCAAGAGTTAATTTTGTCTTTTGCAGACAAGTGCTCAGCCGGTTGAACTCTCCGAATGTGACTCACACCCCACCTTTGCAGCTTTGCTTCCACCAGTACCGCATTTGAGTCATGCTTGGATAGCTAAGTCAGCAGAGCACTTGACTGTGAAAGACAAAGATCTCTAGCTTCAATTCCCAGTCCAGAACACAGTATTAATCTACCAGGAAGTTTTAAATCAGTATACAATCCACTGCAGAGTGAAAATTCATTCTGGTGCATATTGTTTGGAAGGTCTTGCAGAATGTCAGCCCTACAATTGACAGCCTCTTCCTGACATACTGTGTTTTTTTATTGCTACAAAACTCTACGTTTTCAATTTTTGAAATGTGTTTTGACTGTTATGGTAGCACATATCCTTGGCAGTAAGCTACATTCATGTTATGACTGACTCTTCTTTTCTTGGATCTTCTGAAACCGTATTCATCTGCAGCAGATCTATCTATTGTTGACAGCAGCTCAATTCTGATAAATACTAGTTTTTCACCTCTCTCTTGTAAGCACCGGTTGTCCATAATTAAAGTTTCAGTTTCTACATGCTACAGAAAGAGAATTACTGCTCAGAATGATGTCAAATTTGATCAGCATATTATTGACACAGGTGGAAACATCATGCACAAAAAGATGTAAAGACAACTTTACAAGTTGATGGTAGTGCAAGAGTCTTAACGTAAATGGTGCTGCAATTGTCTTAATGTAAATGGAGTCGGCTACAAATGGCAGATGAATTGCAATCAGTTTTTAGTCATTCTGGAACCAAAAACCACATAAAAAGCAAAATGACTTTGGTTTCTAATTGTCATGAGACTAGCGCAAGACATGTTAAATATGCTGTCTACTGTTTTCTGCCGCAAGTTGAAATCAGGAAACAGCACGTTCCACAACAGGTTGGAATGTCTTGGGGGTCACATTCAGAATGTGTTGTGAAATGCGTGCCTTTAATTCAGCTACATTTGTAAGTGGAGCCCAGACACAATACCTTTCGGAAAACCCCACAGCCAAAAGTCACAAGGACTGAGATGGGTGATGTGGTCACCCTGGCTGTAGGATAATGATGGCTGATAATTCTACATTTCCGAAATGCTTCTGCAGCAGACACTCCACTGGCTGTGCAATGTGCGGAGGAGTGCCACCTTGCATACAAATGATTCTACCCACATGTACACGCTGCTGAAGGGTTGGAATGATGTTGGTGTGCAAAAGACTCTCGCAGCATTTACCAGTGACAAGGTATCAGGATTGGCAGGATTTGTCTCCTCGAAAAAATATGGCCCTGCGAAACAAACTGCCATCAACCCCCACCACACAGCCACCTTTGCAGATTAAAGTTGTGCCAGTTGATGAGCAAACGAATTTTCTGTTGCTCATATTCTACAATTTCCTTGGAGATGGAAATGGGCATTGCCTGCCCACAGAAAGTTTCATTACCATTCATTGTCTTCTTCCATGCAAGCAAGAAATTCCAGGGCAAAAGTATATCTTGGTGGCAGGCCAGCAGGAAGCAACTTCTTAATATGGGTGATTTCGTGTGGATAGAAAAGCAGGATGTGTCATAAGATTTTATGCACCACTCTCAATGGCATGTCAAACCTTCAAGCAATTCCCTATGCACTGCGTAGTTGCACACCACCGCTTGATCCCTCCTGCAATGCTGTGGCCACATCTTTGACAAACGTCGGATCAGTGGCTTTCCTCCCTCTGCCACATTGCACTTAGAAAGAACCTGTATTTTTTAATCTTGTAATCATTTGCTCCAGAGTCTTAGCAGACATCAGACCAATGCCTATTTTCGTACCCTTGAATGTCTGGAACTTCTGTAGGGCTACTGGCGCACAGTCACCATTCTTGTAAAAGAGCTTTACCAGCAGTGTGTGATCCTTCATGGAGACAGTCATGTTGGGCAACGCAGATGCAAACTGAGGAACAGCAATGTTCCAACACATCTGCTGATGTGCATATTTCGATGCTTACAGTGCCATCTATTGGTCCGATTTTCGTTCAGTTGTTGTTGTTGTTGTTGTTGTTGTTGGTTTTTTTCTCCATTTTGTTTCCCCTTGCTTCAATAATACACTGTTCAAATTTGATGTCATTGTGAGCAGTGGTTTTCTGTTTACAGAATTTTGAAACTGAAACTTGAATTGTGGACATCTTGTATGTTAGTCAAGGACTTACTTCTCAGTTGACATGCCAGGTGTGGCACAATATGTTAAATGGACCGTAATAGTTCTAACAGCCTATGGCATCCAATTTTTCGTGGCACATTTGAATTCACGCCATATTTGGACTTGCTGGAAAAATAAACTACCACAGAAAAATATTTAAAAAAAGAAGACAGTACTTACTAGTTTCACAAGGTAGTTTCTGACCTTCCATATATCCAGATAGCAGCAGTCAGTCATTCAACACTTTGTCACAAAAGATGTTATTCTGTATGTACTAGTAGTATTATGTGTGGATTAGTTATCTTGTCTATCTCGCAAACTTATGCATTCAAACTCCAACTTTCAATTTTGTTCTTCTTACGGCCAAGAGGAGTGTGTAAAACAATTGTTATACCAAATACGTATGATTTGTGTGGAAAATCATATCTGTAAGCACTTAGATGGATGTAGATGTAGATCATCACTGGGTCTGATGATAAAATGTGCTGTTATAAAAATATTGTCTATTTGACACTATAATTTAGCTTATTTTATGTGCTCTCTTGATACCATTTGCTTTTTTCTTGAAAATAAATTACTTTTGAAGTTTGTGTCACACACAAAAGTGAGTTACAAGTAATGACACCTTCTGATTTTGTAACTGTAGTCATAGCATAGAATTATCTCCTAAACTTACTGACCTCTGGGCCATTGCTTGATTGAGTAACAAATGATCAATGACAAATGTTTTGGAAGTTTACAGGAAAATGCAGAAGCTGCAAATGTTTGAGCACTGACTGCACAATTTTCTAGGTCATAGAGCCAGCCGTTTTCTTTCATTGTTACAATATTTAGTACATGCTTTGCAAATTTAATTGATAAATGTTGCTAATTAACATTTTTAATTTTCTTGAATATGGTAACTGCATTGTTAACCACTGAAGTTTCATACCTATACTCATGCACAAGAACTATATCTTGTATCACGTTTTAATTTTATTTGTTTCTGGATTTTAGGTGACAGAATGTTCCCACCACAGACTGGTTTGAGCTACTCATCATGGATTTGTGTAGACAAATTTTCTGATCCACGCACAGATCCACACTGTGTTCGGTTGCTCACACTTGTTCGCAATGGCCGTGATCATCATCTAATTTGTTTAGCTGTAGTGCTGTCAGCAAGGGACAAGGCTGTGATTGTCTCCACTCAAGAAACTGTGATGCCTCATAGTAGTAAGTAATTGAGTTGTAATGTTTGATTATAGTTGCATATTGGGCTAGGGCTTCATGTAGTGTGGTGATTTACTAAAAAAGTTTTTTAGTATAAAAAGAAATTATGAGATCAAACAAAAAGCTAGGAATAATAATAATAATAATAATAATAATAATAATAATAATCATTTAAGACTGATTATGCCTTTCAGTGTTCAGTCTGGAGCATAGCCCCCTTATAAAATTCCTCCATGTTCCCCTATTCAGTGCTAACATTAGTGCCTCTTCTGATGTTAAACCTATTACTTCAAAATCATTCTTAACCGAATCCAGGTACCTTCTCCTTAGTCTGCCCCGACTCCTCCTACCCTCTACTGCTGAACCCATGAGTCTCTTGGGCAACCTTGCTTCTCCCATGCGTGTAGCATGACCTCACCATCTAAGCCTGTTCGTGCTGACTGCTACATCTATAGAGTTCATTCCCAGTTTTTCTTTGATTTCCTCATTGTGGACACCCTCCTGCCATTGTTCCCATCTACTAGTGCCTGCAATCATCCTAGCTACTTTCATATCCGTAACCTAAACCTTGTTGATAAGGTAACCTGAATCCACACAGCTTTCGCTCCCATACAACAAAGTTGGTCGAAAGATTGAACAGTGCACAGATAACTTAGTCTTGGTACTGACTTCCTTCTTGCAGAAGAGAGTAGATTGTAGCTGAGTGCTGACTGCATTAGCTTTGCTACACCTCGTTCCAGTTCTTTCACTATGTTGCCATCGTGTGAGAATATGCATCCTAAGTACTTGAAACAGTCCACCTGTTCTAACTTTGTTCCTCCTATTTGGCACTCAATCCGTTTATGTTTCTTTTCCACTGACATTACTTTCTTTTTGGAAATGCTAATCTTCATACCATAGTCCTTACATTTCTGATCTAGCTCTGAAATATTACTTTGCAAACTTTCAATCAAATCTGCCATCAGAACTAAGTCATCCGCATATGCAAGACTGCTTATTTTGTGTTCACATATCTTAATCTGGCCTAGCAACATATGATCCATAAATAATAGGAACAACAGTGGAGACAGGTTGCAGCCTTGTCTTACCCCTGAAACTACTCTGAACCATGAACTCAATTTACCATCAACTCTAACTGCTGCCTGACTATCCATATAAAGACCTTTAATTGCTTGCAAAAGTTTGCCTCCTATTCCATAATCTTGGAGAACAGACAATAACTTCCTCCTAGTAACCCGGTCATATGCCTTTTCTATATCTATAAAGCATAGATACAATTCCCTGCTATGAGTGGAACATGAAAGTAGCTAGGATGATTGCAGGCACTAGGAATGATGTTGTTGTCTTCAGTCCTGAGACTGGTTTGATAAGAACTTTTATTTTTTAAGTGTGGTTATGCACCACCCATCATTAATCTGCTGGTGAACGGCTGCCTTTCGTTGTTTTACATTTCCTTCTTTCTTCGAGTTTGTATGATCATAAAATTATAAGATTAATGCTCATCTTTTTCTTTTTGTAAACTTTCAAGAAATTTTATGTAATATTTTTCTATTATTATTATTATTATTATTATTATTATTACTTATACATTAAGGCTACTACATCAGAACTGTATGGATTTGAAATCCCTATGCTCAAAATTTTGGTGGTGGTGGTGGTGGTGGTGGTGGTGGTGGTGGTGT
The DNA here is from genome assembly GCF_023897955.1 of Schistocerca gregaria. Lineage (NCBI taxonomy): Eukaryota > Metazoa > Arthropoda > Insecta > Orthoptera > Acrididae > Schistocerca > Schistocerca gregaria. The sequence goes on along the minus strand of NC_064920.1, from coordinate 1,080,989,920 downwards.
GCATTTGAGTTAGTCCTAAAGTTTTCTATTACTCTATAGATAAAATTCAGTCGGGTTATTAATGTCCATGGAAGTAAGTGGCTCTTGTTGAAACATTTTGAGCCATTTCCTTTATATCTAAATATGAATGTAGAAAGAATCAAGGCACCCTATCTTCATTCCTTCACAACCTCACTCCCATCCACTTCACGTGGTCGTCCTCAACTCAGTTTGCCTCCTACCTAGTAGTTGACCTTCTCCTCTTTGATGGCTCCATCTGCACCTCTGTCCACATTAAACCTACCAACCATACCTGCATTTTGACAGCTGTCATCCCTTTCACACCAAAAAATCCCTCCCATACATCTTGGCTTCCTGGGGACAGGGTAACTGCAGTGACAAAAACTCCCTTGCTTAGTATGCTGAGTGTCTCACCAAGGCCTTCACAGGCAGGCATTATCCCCCAGACCTAGTCTGCAAACACATCTCCCGTACCATTTCACCTCACACCCCCATCTTCCCACCACCCCCAAAAACCTGCCACAATGAAGTGTCCCATTCATCCATTCATCAAGCAGTACCACCCTGGACTGGAGCAACAGAACCACATCCTTTTTTACCAGTTTGATTACCTATCATCGTACCCTGAAATGAGGGACATCCTACCTGAGAAACTTTTCACCCCTCTTAAAATGGTGTTCCATCACCCACCCAACCTCTACAACATCCTAGTCCATTCCTATCCCATTTCCAATCCCAATCCCTTGCCACAAGGATCATATCCTTGCGGAAGACCCAGGTGTGAAACCTGCCCAATCCACCCATCCATCACTTCTTATTCCAGTCCTGTCCCAGGTTTATTCTACCCTATCAGGAGCTGGGTCACCTGTGAAAGCTGCCATGTCATTTACCAACTCTGCTGCAATCATTGCACACATTTTTTTATTGGTATGACTACCAACCGCAACAGTTTTACAGCAGTGGATACACCAGTTCCCATCAGATCACCAAAGTTACGCACTGTCGGGCATGACCAGTACTTGGATGGGTGACCATCTGGGCCGCCATGCGCTGCTGCCATTTTTCAGCGTGCACTCAGCCTCGTGGTGCCAAGTGGGGAGCTACTCGACTGAATAGTAGGGGCTCTGGTCAAAGAAAACCATCATAATGACCGAGAGTGCAGTGTGCTGATCACACGCCCCTCCTATCCTCATCCTCAGCTGAGGATGACACGGCGGTCGAATGGTCCCGATGGCCCCCTTGTGGCCGGAAGACGGAGTGCATGGCTCCAACCAGGTTGCTTTAAATCATTCTCCTGTTTCTACTTCGTTGGATCACATCTTTTTCCTTTGGGCCTTCTCCTTTTGCATTATACTTCTGGCAACTTCCCATTCCTGTCTCAAATACAGGAAGCTGTACTTAGTAATTCAACTAATGTAATCAGAGGAGATTCCTCTGATTGGAGAGAAATCACATATGGAGTTCTCCAAAACACAGTCTATGGCCTGCCATTGTTTCTCGGTTGTAATCAATCCAAGCATACATACAATGTAATTGAAACAATCAAGTTTGGCAAAATAATGTAATTGTGTAGATAAAAAGTCTGATTGTCGGGGGCTGCCAGAAATCAGTCTTTCCTTCTCATCCCGTCTGGTAAGTCTCCCCTGACCTGTAGCTCTGGGTGACTTTTCCAAAATCTATTTCTTTTTCCTAGACCTCTCTAGTCCTTTTCCTTCACCCATCTTCCTTTCCCTTCAACCCTTCTGCCTGAAGAAGGAGCCACTGGCTCTGAAAGCTTACCTGATTATAACCTCCTCCTCCTCCTCCTCCATCTTCCTCTTCTTGTGTGTGTGTGTGTGTGTGTGTGTGTGTGTGTGTGTGTGTGTGTGTGTGTGTGTGTGTGTGTGTGTGTGTGTGCAGCTGCCCCTTGATAAGTAGATTTTTTATCTATATAATTACATTTTTATACAATGTAATTATATAGATAGAAAAATCTACTCACAAAGCAGCGGCAGGAGAACACACGCATAGAAAAGAGCTTTCACTTATGCAAGCCTTCGGAGCCAGTGGCTCCTTCTTCCAGCAAAACGGTTGAAGGGGTAAAAAGAGGGGTGAAGGAAAAGGATTGGAGAGGTTTAGGAAAAGGGTAGAGTTTGAAAAAGTCACCTAAAACCCTAGGTCATGGGAGACTGACTGTACAGGATGAGAAGGAAAGCTTGCATACAGCAACAGAAGAAATGTTAAACAATGTTCTTAACAATATCATTGACTGATTTTCTGCAAATAATCTCTGAATTATAGGATAGGATAGGTGATCCAAAATATTTGTTGCTGCATTGTGCACCCCTTTTGATGCTAAAGACAACTTTAATGTGGAGTAACGAATGTCATTTTTTCTTCTGGTATTCTAATATGTACATCATTGTTTCTTTTGAACCGTAGTGGATTATTTACAACAAATATCAGGAAGGACTAAATATACAGTAAAGCAGTAGTCAGGACATCCAACTCCTTAAACAGATGTCTACAAGTTGGTTGTGGGTGAGCACCACATATTATTCTTACAGCATGGTTTTAGCAATGAAGACACTTTCTTAAAGATAAGTTAACCTAGAAAATTATTCCATATGACAACACGGGACGAAAATATGTAAAATATTTCAACTGACAGCTATGTCTCTCTCCAAGATTTGCAGTGATTCTAAGTGCAAAAGTAGTTGTATTAAGTTGTTTTAGGAGTTCCAAAATGTGTTTTTTCCAGTTTAAATGTCATAAGTATGGACACCTAAGAATTTTGAAGTTTCCGCTTTATTTATTATTTCGTCTCCATGTGGTGAGGAAATCAGTGATGTAGTGCCCATAGATATGCAGAACTGAATATGTTGTGTCTTTGTAAAACTGACATTGAGACCATTCACAAAAAACTAGTCAGTGATACTTTTAAGAAAATTGTTTACCACTTCTTCTGTTTCAGTTTGTATACTTGGACTGATTACAATGTAATATTGTGAATAGGAACCCTTGTCCGGAAATGTACTGTTCCCATTCTACCACAGTTTCTGCTGAGGGAAAGAGAAAAGTTTCAGAGTTGCTTGTCTTGGTATACAATATAGGTAGACAGTATGGCATGTTTTATATCAGATGGTCATTTGATGTCATTTAACTGTGAGACCTCTTCAGTGCCTGTGTGTTTGGGAAACAATAAACATGGTTCGGTGCATGTTTTCAAAATGCACATACATGCTCCTTGCATATGGCGAGGCTCAAAATAATGGAAGATCTGCTAGTCAGCTGTTTCACAAAAATTTTCCTGTAGAAGATCTACTGCATCACATTGAAGAGAACCCGTCAACTACTATTCGAACAAATATGCGTGCAATGGGTGTTGTTATTTACTGCATGTGGTTCCTGCACTGCTGCATCAACACATCCCGACTCCACGGCGAGTTCTGTTCACAGGTGAAAATAAATTTAATAGGGGCTGTGTTCTGAATTAGCAAAACAGCCGTGTCTGGGCAGACAAAAATCCTCATGCCAAGCATGTTCAGGGTTTTTGGCACCGTTTTGGTATTATCATGTGGGCCGGTATTCTATGTGGGCCGGTATTCTATGTGGGCCGGTATTCTATGTGGGCCGGTATTCTATGTGGGCCGGTATTCTAAGTGGGCCGGTATTCTAAGTGGGCCGGTATTCTACGTGGGCCGGTATTCTACGTGGGCCGGTATTCTGGATGCTCAAGTAATTGGGCTGTACCTCCTTCCACTCAAGCTAACTGGACCTGCATACTTGATCTGCCTACAGAATCCACTGTACATGTTCTTGTAAGCTATGCCACTGATTGTCTATCTGGAAATGTAGTTTCAGCATGATGGTGCACCACCGCACTTCTCATGTGCCGTTAGAGACATCTCAACAAACAATATGCTGAAAGAGGGATAGTTTGAGGTGGTCCATCTGTGTAGCCTCCGTAATTGCTGCATTTAACTCCGAAGGACTACTACTTGTTGCATCATATGCAAAGTTTAATTTACAAGACTCCCTCAGAGTCAGAGGAAGATCTTGCTGACACTAGTTCTGGCTGCTGTGCTAGAAATTGAAGAGACACCAGGTGGGATGGAGAGCATGTACCAGAACATGCTTTGCAGGTACAATATCTGTAACAGCGTTGGTGGTCGCCACATTGAGCTGCTGTTTTAATGCTTCAATACTGTTATTATGTACAGTGTGCTGGGTTCTTTTTCATTTTGGAGTAATGTAAACTAGTAGTGTTCAAGTGTTATTACAAATAAATGTGCTGAAGTCATAAATGAAGTTTTTTTAAGTCTCCATTTGAATTGTTACCTGACAATTGTACCGTATTACATATAATTTAGTTCCTCAAGCAGAAGTTGAAGATTTGAACATCTGAATGGAAACGACTGTAGAATGAAAATGGTAAGTTTCTGGACATAGGTTCCTCTTCAAAATATTATGTACTCAATCCCCTCTACAAGCCATAGAAGTTTGTAATGGGCGTTTCCAAACACTCTGTATTTTCTATTTTATCCATTTGTGTAAACACACATTTTTATTTTCAGATGCAGGAGAATGGGAACCAGAGCCGATGGGAGACTCGGGTGTGAGAATTTGGTGTCCAGAAATTTTGCAAGAAGGTCAATGGCACCATCTAGTGCTAATTGTCAATAGAGCTGTCCTTAAGAATTCTACATTTTCCCTGTATGTTGATGGACGCCCTGTGCATACAAGAAAGGTACTTTCTTGTGTGTAGTGCTTAAAATTATTTCAGAGTAAATTATAACATTTGTAGGTGTAAAGTTCTTAGAAACAATGGAAAATCTGGGATGGGTTAACAGTAGTGAGAATAGTACATAAAATAAGTAAAAGGCAACCACTGACCTATAGCAGACCAATGTTTGGTGCACAGGAACACATGATAGTATTGACAGTAGACTTCAAGCTCTGCACTTACTCCAGTAAAAGTGCACACACACACACACACACACACACACACACACACACACACACACGTACGCAGGCACTCAGTTTGCCACACATTTTTCCTCTATAGGTGAGTGGTTGCCTTTTCTGTATTTTACATATTTTTCCGTCTATGAATTTCCTTTATTGTTGAACTATGTGCATAGGACAGAGTGCTGCTCACCATGTGGTGGTGGTGCTGGGCAACAGAGGCACATTTAAAAATAGAATAAGCTATTGGACAAAGCCCTTCTTCAGATACAGAAAACACACACATTCATACATTCACAATTTTCAAATGCACACCTTCTGTCATCTCTGGGTACTGAGGTGAGGCAGTTTGGTACTGAGGTGAGACAGTTTACTTTTAAATGTACCTTTCTGCTCCTCACTGCCTGCTCTGTTTGGTATCACATATCAAAGTTCTTACAAAGTAATTTATAGGATGCAGTATTCTTAGTGTGTACATTCATGTACTTTATGTAGAAAGAATACCCTTGTGTATGTGTACATTTTCCTCTGCATGTACACTCTGTGTGTGATATATTGTGGTCTCCCACTACATATTCCATTAATAAAATGGAGCAAAAAAGAATTTTGCCAGTGGACTTACATATGTGACCTCATTTCTCTAACTTTATAATTGCAATTCCAAAAAGAACACATGTGAACATTAGGACCTTTGTAAGAATATTTTTTTAAAATTTCTGTGTGAACAAAAATACCTGACACCCATTTCATCTATCCCTGATTTTTTTGAATGTAAAGCTTTCTTCTACATATTCCCAGGTAAATTCCATGATATGTGGAATTCACTCCTGTAAGCTTATCTTTCTGCCCTCATTGCCTCACAACTCTTTGTCTGACTATTAAGAGGTGTGTGTAACGTAATATGAAGGTAACACAAAAGAAAAAAACAAACTTTTATTGGCCTTCAAAATAATCTCCACGCAGTAAGACAAATTTACTGCCAGTATTTGTAAATCTTCTGGATACTGTTAGCAGAGGCACCTAGAGAACTGCTGGCAGAACTGCCTATTCACACTTAGATGGCCAACCATGTCCACTTCAAATGAGAAAGTGGAAAGCAGTGTACACACAGCATGCCAGGGGTGTACAGTAGATAAATGAGACAGAGGTGTTTAGACTGAGGCAGTTTTGTGCTCGAGAGCAGACTTAGCGTGTATTACAGTTTAGATGTTAGACTGTTGAACAAATTTTCCATATATGTTGTTGTTGCGGTCTTCAGTCCAATGACTGGTTTGATGCAGTACTCCATGCTGCTCTATACTGTGAAAGCCTCCTCACCTCCAAGTAACTTCTGCAACCTACATCCTTCTGAATCTGCTTAGTGTATTCATCTCATGGTCTCCCTCTAGAATTTTTACCCTTTGCGCTTCCCTCCCATGCTAAACTGGTGATCCCTTGATGCCTCAGAATGTGTTCTACCAATCAGTCCCTTCTTCTGATCAAATTGTGCCACAAATTCCTCTTCTGCCCAGTTCTATTCAGTACCTCCCCATTAGTCATGTGATCTGTCCATGCAGATATAGTCCAAAATAGCATCTTTTGCATTACTGCATGATATGAGTTTGGTTAAATTCAAAGACAAGGACATAAATACAACAAGACTGAACAGTGAGACAGTATATTAAAATGGTACATGTTGTTGTTGTTGTTGTTGTTGTGGTCTTCAGTCCTGAGACTGGTTTGATGCAGCTCTCCATGCTACTCTATCCTGTGCAAGCTTCTTCATCTCCCAGTACCTACTGCAGCCTACATCCTTCTGAATCTGCTTAGTGTATTCATCTCTTGGTCTCCCTCTACGATTTTTACCCTCCATGCTGCCCTCCAATGCAAAATTGGTGATCCCTTGATCCTCAGAACATGTCCTACCAACCGATCCCTTCTTCTTCTCAAGTTGTGCCACAAACTTCTCTTCTCCCAAATCCTATTTAATACTTCCTCATTAGTTATGTGATCCACCCATCTAATCTTCAGCATTCTTCTGTAGCTCCACATTTCGAAAGCTTCTATTCTCTTCTTGTCCAAACTATTTATTGTCCATGTTTCACTTCCATACATGGCTACACTCCATACAAATACTTTCAGAAATGACTTCCCGACACTTAAATCTATACTCGATGTTAACAAATTTCTCTTCTTCAGAAACACTTTCCTTGCCGTTGCCAGTCTACATTTTATATCCTCTCTACTTCGACCATCATCAGTTATTTTGCTCCCCAAATAACAAAACTCCTTTACTACTTTGTCTCATTTCCTAATCTAATTCCCTCAGCATCACTCGACTTAATTCGACTACATTCCATTATCCTCGTTTTGCTTTTGTTGACGTTCATCTTATACCCTCCTTTCAAGGCACTGTCCATTCCGTTCAACTGCTCTTCCAAGTCCTTTGCTGTCTTTGACAGAATTACGATTTAATTGGCAAACCTTAAAGTTTTTATTTCTTCTCCATGGATTTTAATACCTACTCCGAATTTTTCTTTTGTTTCCTTCACTGCTTGCTCAATATACAGATTGAATAACATCGGGGAGAGACTACAACCCTGTCTCACTCCCTTCCCACCCACTGCTTCCCTTTCATGTCCCTCGACTCTTATAACTGCCATCTGGTTTCTGTACAAATTGTAAATAGTCTTTCGCTCCCTGTATTTTACCCCTGCCACCTTTAGAATTTGAAAGAGAGTATTCCAGTCAACATTGTGAAAAGCTTTCTCTGAGTCTACAAATGCTTGAAACGTAGGTGTGTCCTTCCTTAATCTAGCTTCTAAGATAAGTCGTAGGGTCAGTATTGCCTCATGTGTTCCAACATTTCTACAGAATCCAAACTGATCTTCCCCAAGGTTGGCTGCTACTAGTTTTTCCATTTGTCTGTAAAGAATTCGTGTTAGTATTTTGCAGCTGTGACTTACTAAACTGATAGTTCAGTAATTTTCACATCTGTCAACACCTGTTTTCTTTGGGATTGGAATTATTTTATTCTTCTTGAATTCTGAGGGTATTTCGCCTGTCTCATACATCTTGCTCACCAGATGGTAGAGTTTTGTCAGGACTGGCTCTCCCGAGGCCGTTAGTAGTTCTAATGGAATGTTGTCTATTCCAGGGGCCTTGTTTCGACTCAGGTCTTTCAGTGCTCTGTCAAACTCTTCACGCAGTATCGTATCTCCCATTTCATCTTCACCTACATCCTCTTCCATTTCCATAATATTGTCCTCAAGAACATCGCCCTTGTATAGACCCTGTATGTACTCCTTCCACCTTTCTGCTTTCCCTTCTTTGCTTAGAACTGGGTTTTCATCTGAGCTCTTGATGTTCGTACAAGTGGTTCTCTTATCTCCAAAGGTCTCTTTAATTTTCCTGTAGGCAGCATCTATCTTACCCCTAGTGAGATAAGCCTCTACATCCTTACATTTGTCCTCTAGCCATCCCTGCTTAGCCATTTTACTCTTCCTGTTGATCTCATTTTTTAGACGTTTGTATTCCTTTTTGTCTGCTTCATTTACTGCATTTTTATATTTTCTCCTATCATCATTTAAATTTGATATTTCTTCTGTTACCCAAGGATTTCTACTAGCCCTCATCTTTTTACCTACTTGATCCTCTGCTGCCTTCACTACTTCATCCCTCAAAGCTACCCATTCTTCTTCTACTGTATTTCTTTCCACCATTCCTGTCAATTGTTCCCTTATGCTCTCCCTGAAACTCTGTACTACCTCTGGTTCTTTCAGTTTATCCAGGTCCCATCTCCTTAATTTCCCACCTTTTTGTTGTTTCTTCAGTTTTAATCTACAGGTCATAACCAACAGATTGTGCTCAGAGTCCACATCTGCCCCTGGAAATGTCTTACAATTTAAAACCTGGTTCCTAAATCTCTGTCTTACCATTATATAATCTATCTGATACCTTTTAGTATCTCCAGGCTTCTTCTTTTATGATTCTTGAACCAAGTGTTAGCTATGATTAAGTTGTGCTCTGTGCAAAATTCTACCAGGCGGCTTCCTCTTTCATTTCTTTTCCCCAATCCATATTCACCTACTACGTTTCCTTCTCTGCCTTTTACTACTACCGAATTCCAGTCACCCATCCTATTAAATTATCATCACCCTTCACTATCTGAATAATTTCTTTTATTTCATCATACATTTCTTCAATTTCTTCGTCATCTGCAGAGCTAGTTGGCATATAAACTTGTACTACTGTAGTAGGTGTGGGCTTCGTATCTATCTTGGCCACAATAATGAGTTCACTATGCTGTTTGTAGTAGCTTACCCGCATTTCTATTTTCGTATTCATTGTTGAACCTACTCCTGCATTACCCCTATTTGATTTTGTGTTTATAACCCTGTAGTCACGTGACCAGAAGTCTTGTTCCTCCTGCCACCGAACTTCACTGATTCCCACAATATCTAACTTTAACTTATCCATTTCCCTTTTTAAATTTTCTAGCCTACCTGGCCGATTAAGTGATCTGACATTCCACGCTCCGATCCGTAGAATGCCAGTTTTCTTTCTCCTGATAACGACATCCTCTTGAGTAGTCCCCGCCCTGAGATCCAAATGGGGGACTATTTTACCTCCGGAATATGGTACATATGGAACTAGTTGTTGCCAGCTTATGGAGCACTCGAAAGCAGAATACATAACTTGATCGGGCTAATCCCTACTAAGATGATGCTTGGCATTTTCTTCTGCTGACCTCTTCATATGTGCTCTGCTGAAGAATGAAACTATTTGACAGATGAGCTACAGTAACAAATGCTTTAGCACCTTAGCTATGTACGTATCTGATGCTCAACACCTCTTGCATCTGGAGTTCTTGCTGATTACTTTTAATATTTTTCCAGAATAACAGAGTAAATGTACCATTTTGATGCTGTGGTATTCGGTTGTTCTCTTTAATAATGCTCCTCGTCTCTGACTGTTCTTATAGCGAACTCGTGTTTCACCATTCAGTCATTTTGATTTGTTATGTTGTGTATATGCTGTAATAGTTTTTACGTAGTGGGTTATTTAATGAAATTTTTTAGCCAAGACATTATGCATTACACCCTTAAAAGCAGTGTACAATGGACAAATATATATACCAGAGGCAGTTACAAAATTCGTAACAATTTACAGTTGGTGTACTCTGAAACACGAGCTTTAAATAGGCTTTCAGTTCTATGAGAACAGGGAGAAATTGCAGAGATGCAAGAGATTTGCCATATCACATAGTATGTGTATTGATTGGAGGTGCATAATAAAAGAGAATGAGTATGGGTTATATGATGCTACATTGTGAAAAAATTCTAAGAAACCGTTACCTTTCATGGGATGGGCACCAGCAGTGTTAACTGCTGTACAATTAATAGTGCAGAAAAATATATGTACCCTATTTATAAATTTTTGCATCACTCTGTGAATGTCATCCAAGGAAATAATCAAATCAATGCAGTAATAGTCCTCATAGGAATATTGCATCAACATTTGGAGAAATTAAGATTCTCTTTCGTGTAGTGTTATGCCAAAAAATATTCGTGACAAGACCACAGTTCAGAACAGATGTTAAGCACCAGACAACAATAATCTCAGAGAATAGATGTTCTTAGAATTAAAGCTTGTAGTTAAAAGTTTAACAGAAATTAGCATTTTTTGAATTTAGTGGAATCTTTGTTAAATCACTTGTGCCAAGTTTAAATGTGCTTCAGCAGATGGGCTGTAATGGGCACTCTGCTGGAAAAGTACATACATTTGCTTAAATAACAGGTACTAAATACTTTGTAGGATATTTTAGAAACTCTGCACTACCAGCAACTCAGGTTCAGAACAACGTTTTTGTGTGATAGATCTCAAAATGGCTCAGTGGTAAACTGCCCCTTATCAGTTCTTTCATCTTTGGCAGTATTCGTTGATCAGAAAAAGCCTGCCTGCAACTGGGTTGGTTAATCAGTTCAAAGGTCAGCAAGTGACGGCGTACCACCTCTAACATTGCCATGCCCATAAAGCACTATGGTGTTCAACACAGTCTTTTGATTGATGACTGCTTTACATGGGGTCTTGAAAGGTGTGGAGGGACACAGCATTTTTTCATTAGAAATCAGTCACATCATTTCCTCTACTGTAGGACAATGGGCAATGTCATCATATTTTCAGTTTCCCAGATATTCATTGGAAATTAAGCCCAGTCTTGTTCTTGAAGCTTCAGTGATTGTAACAATTATAAGTAATATAGGAGTTCTTACACCTTTTGAAACTGTAGTAAAGTATTATTTGGACCAGATTTGTTTCTCTTTTATTTTTTTGCAGTCACCACAGAAGATGCTTTAAATAAACAGCAAAATCCGTCTGGTCCATATAATACTTTATTACAGCCATAAAAGACAGAATAATCCCATATTACTTGTAAAACTGCGTCTGTGAAAGAGAGGCCTCTACCACAAATAAATGAACAAAATAGTTACACTTATATCACTATTTTCATCACTAGAATTGTGGTCTTTCTTGTAAACTTTCACTGAAGTCACTTCACAAATTGGAGTGGAAAGCCATGTGCTTCTTTACACTGAAGTATGTGGAAGAAACATCTGTGGCCATATGACTCGCCTGCACCAAGCACTCTAACTTTCCAAGCTGTGATGCTAGAGGGACACACATGTCAGAATGCCACATGCTTGTTGTAGTATCTGCTGAAGCATGTGGGAGAATTGTACTTGTCAAATGATGTCAACTGGCTAAGTTTATGCAACTCACTTTTCTTCAGATAAAATCACAACTTGTCATATAATCTCAGACTGTGTATGTATAAATACTTCATAGTTTCAGCACATTTCTGCAGTGTACAAGTGTTTGATTTATAGATGAGACATTACACCATTATGCTCTTTTCTGACCATGAAAGAGATGATGTTGATGTAATGTTTTTCTTCAGCAAATTGCATTTTATAGCTAACAAATTTCCTATAATGTGTCACCTCTATTGTGCATTGGTTATTAATAATAGAGACTGAGATCCCTCTCTCTCTTTTTCTGTCTAGCTACACTACATCTCGCAGAACCCAGGAGGCGGTGCAGCAAATCTGACTGTGGCATCATCAGTGTACGGGTACATAGGCACACCGCCAGTCTGGCGTCGCAACTCGCGACTTGTTTGGAAACAAGGACCTTGCCACTTGCTAGAAGAGGTTCTGAGCCCACAGACTGTCTCTCTTTTGCATCAACTAGGGCCACACTATATGGGCAGTTTACAAGCACCAGAACTTAATGGTATATTGCATTTTAATTACTATGGATATTTGAACCACTTGTACTTTATTTTTGTTTGTGTATTTAAAAGAGAATTTTTGTATTGCAAAAAATCAGTGACGAAGAATGTGCAAATGTAAAACCTAGCTCAGGATGTATGCAACAAAACAAATTAACATTCTCTGTACAGATAAAGTTAAAAGAAATTAGGAGATCTAAGGCTTGTGCGTGAATTAACTCATTCTGGTCAGTGCCCGTAGAAACTACATTGTGTTGTGATTTCCCTAAAAGTTGGCATTCGAAGAGTGTCTCAGTGCTGTTTTCTTGACTGTTACTTCATGATGCATTGTTTCCAAGGGGTGATGACTGGAACTCAGTTGTTCACTCATTTAGTACTTTGGAGAGCCACAAAATGGATGTCCCTACTTCCACAAAGCGCTGTGTAACTTTGAAAACATATTACAGGTCTAATCAGTTCTCACATATTCATTGGTGTACCTCATTTCCATAGTTGTCTTGCATGCAAAAGTTTGTTGTTAAATGGGGAACAGTTTGACTGATGAAGAAAATGGTAATCTGCTTGAATTCTTGATTTTATGAGCAGGACACACAAGGAAGTGGAAAAAGTTTGTCACCTGGAGGCTGCAGCAGTCACTATGGGCTGAGTGGAATGTGTTAAATTAATTAATTCGTTACACAAAATGATAGTGTTAGACTAAGCGAGCTATTTGAGAAAACCTAGCCTACTGAATTTTGAAGGTGCAAAAATAAAAGAAAGTATGTGGTGACTGAAACAGTTCAGGACACTGTGATGTGAACATATGGCTAACCAAGTGGTTGTTGGCTCTCAGTTGAAATATCAGGCAGTCAAGAACATACTTTTGCATTTTCAAAATTTTTTTGATGTGTCAGATTATTTTGAAAGCTTCAACTACTCACATATCTGTAATAGTATAATAATAGTAATTAACATTTGTGTTGTGATCCTATAATTTATCAGGTCTCGGTAAGGTTTAAGAAAGGGGTGATAACATTTGAGGCCATTGATTTCGCTGTTCTGGATATGTACTGCCATTTATGTGACTGTTGTAATGATAAATCATCCTAAAGTTGCTTGCAGACTTCGAGCTGAGTCATTCTGTGATGCTGTAGTATGACTCTTCATCTGAATGGAGGTTATTCTTTTATCTTATGTATTATACTGCTCCATATTTCTAATATACCAGACTGTATTTTGACTATTTATGCATGAAATAGTCTCTTAGAGTCAGCCTTTATAAATCAGCTGAAGTGGTCATCAAAGGAAAATCAATCTGAATCATTGACTAAAGACAAAATGAGGAACAGTTCTCTTGAAAATTGTTGGTATGCTCTGATGTTTCTAGCAATATCTGTCACATACAGGAGCAGCATGTTGTTAAAAGAAGTGTAGGATATTTTGCACAGATGGTTTTCTTATCACAAAGTAATTCTGATGGAAAACAGTGTGACACCTGGCCTAAAGACTTTGGTTAATTATTTGAGCTAAATGTGTGATGGGGGTACAATTATACTTAATCACTACTTATAATATAATGTAGCTGGGCAGATAAAAAAAAAATCTACTCACCAAACAGCGGCAGGGGAACACACACACAAAAGGATTTAACTTTCACAGGTTTTCGGAGCCAGTGGCTCCTTCTTCTAGTGGAAGAGTTGAAGGGGAAGGGGTGAAGGAAAAGGACTGGAGAGGTTTAGGGAAAGAACAACAGCTTAGAAAAGTCACCCAGCACCTCACGTCAGGGGAAACTTACTCCCCTTTATTTCTTCCCCCGGAAGAAGGAGCCACTGGCTCTGAAAGCTTGTGAAAGTTAAATCCTTTTGTGTCTGTGCTCCCCTGCCACTGCTTGTTGAGTAGATTTTTTTTTTATCTGTCCATTTACATTATATTATCAATAATTATTTTCTTTGTTAGTACTACTAAGGATTGTGTGGCACCAACTTCTCAAGTGTTCTAATGGGAGTTCTCTCTGTCATCTTTAAAGAAGTGGCAGAACAGCCAAGTAGAAAAATGAGAGTGTAGCACTATATGTACTTCATTTCATACAAGCTGGAGGGGGAAAATGTTAGTCTTAAAGATGCAAAAATACTGTGGAGTGGTCAGTCTCAAAAAGATAAACCTATCAGTTTTTGCAAAATATTTGTTGAAATATTTAGAACCTATCACATATTCCACTTAGTGTTAAACTGGAAAAGGAGTAACAGGATGCTTGGTAAAGCAAAAGATAAATGAAGGCAGGAAGAAAGAAAAAAATTGGAATGAGGAGGGAAGGTAGGTGAATGAGAAAATTAATTAAATAAATAAAATACATGTGTCAAGTTAATAAAAAGTACATATAACAAAGGCAGCACAGTTAGAGAGACAGGGGGGAAGAGAGAGAGAGAGAGAGAGAGAGAGAGAGAGAGAGAGAGAGAGAGAGAGAGGGGGGGGGGGGGAGGGGGCGGGGGGGGGGGGAGAAGGTTGATATTCATGGGGGAGGACATTAGTGTGAATTAAAATCAAATTGATGACGGGAACCAAATGTGTGTTGGGGAGTGAATTCCCATTTCCACAAGTTTGAAGAAATAATGTTGAGTGAGGGAAGCATAATGGCATGAGCCGTAAAATAAGAATTCGTGACTGCTGTTAAGTTTGATAACTTATTCAGCAATACATTGTTCTGTGTTGTTTTTGTAGGCAATTTTCTTGTGGCCATTCATTCTCAATAATATCTAAGTACCAGTAAAATCAATATAAAAAGCTAGGTCAGACATGCACGGTAACCGACAGATAACATGTGTACACTAACAAGTGTCCATTCTTTTAGTTACAGTTTTCGTAACAATAGTGAAACTATGATTTATGTTCTTTCCTGTTTTCTCAGAACAGATTTACAATGGGTTCAGTCACACAGGTAAGGAGGCATGATTTAAGTGTGTTCCCGGGGGTGGAAAGTATATTATGTAGGTCAGGTGAATGACAAGGTGGTTATCCTTGTCTTCGGCAACTATACCTCTTTCTGCTGTTTCTTATGTAACTCTTGCCTTTAATCTTGATTAAGGGATTTCAGTAATTTTGAAAGTTGGAAATTCACGTTAGTTTTCAAGTGCCTGTGTGCACGATTAGTTTATACTAATTCTTCACATGCAATAATATATCTTTTAGTTTATAGATCTAATATTAGGTTAATGTAATGTGGAAACACTTGTGCACCGCTACAATTAGTCAACACCTTTCTTTTGCATGCCTCCTGTACAATTGTGGTACATGGTACTGGGAAATTATATAATAATGATTATAAATGAAAATGTGTTTTTATCTTTTTCATGAACATTATGAAGCAATGCCTTAACTGCTATTCGTTTTAGACTACTAGGTGGTGGGTTAATGTATTCTTAAAAGAGAAAATTGATAGATAAAATAATATTTTGTCAGTTGTAGTAGTTTTTGTGTTTTACAGTGGTCTTCCCTTTTGTTAGGGATTGAACCACTACCATCCTTAATCGCAGAGGAGAAAGTAATATTTGGATTAAATGCAAAAGCTGTGTCACAGCTTACATTGGCAAAGATCAGAAAAGTATACAGTAGAGCTGACAATAAAGCAATTGCCAAGCAGGTATGTATGGCTTTTTTCCCCTTCTTTTTCGAGTAGAGGTGCGTTAGTATTGCATGTGTGTATTGAATGTTAAATGTGTAGTATGCATTATCAAAGTGGTTGTGCCAGTTATGAATCTTAAGTCTAGGGTATTGTGTTGTCAGAAATATATTGTGTTCTTGTAGTGTATTTCGTAATCTTTAATGTTTATTGAAGATGTGCAGAATGAACCAGGGCTTAAAGATGTCAGTGAAGGGAATTTCGCTTGACATAATGAAGTTGTAGCCTGAAAATGTTTGGAGATTATTGCCTTACATTAAAAACTTGTTAAAGTTTTGACATAAATCTGCAAAATGTGTTTCAGCTTGGTATGTCATCTCATGAAAATGCTACACCAATTAGGATACTGCATAACTCTGCCGGTCATTTGAGTGGCCCTGCACGCTCTCTTGGAGGTGTTGTTATCGGGTACTTGGGAGTACGTGTCTTCTCCCCAAGACCAGTTACCAAAATGGTGGACAATGTTGGAGGCTGTTCTGTTCTACTAGGTATGAAACTGTAGGCATATGTTAAGTCATTTGCCGCAAAGAAGAGGTAGAATGACATTAAAACAGTATTAGTGTTTCAGTGTTTTCTCACATGTCTGTGTCAGACTGTATGAGCTAATTAAGCTTGTTTTCTCGGTACAGGGTTAATCGCTATGGCTCAAGATGTGGAAAGTTTGTACGCTGCAGTCAAGGCACTTGTGTGTGTCGTTCGCAGCAACAGATCAGCACAGTTAGAAATGGACCGTCGCCGTGGATACCAGACATTAGCTATGCTGTTGCGCAAGAAGCGCCCTCTTCTGAATAGCCACATACTACATTTAACTTTCAGCCTTGTTGGAACAGTTGACAGTGGCCGTGAAAGTTCTACTATTCCAAACACAACTGCATTCCATGATCTCCTCTGTGATGTGGAGGTACAGATATTGCCTTGTTGGTAGCTTTATTAGGCAGGATAATTTTATATGCAAATTTAAAATGCAGATTTTTTGGCTCATAATTTTTGTTTTTGTTGAATACAGTGAAAAGCAAGTGCAGTTGTGAATCTCCATTTCATCTTCTTTATAATGTGTGACATATCCTCTCCATTTACATGTTTTAAAATATTTCTGAAAAAAGAGCTAAAAAACTACATTCACTTTATTGGACCATTATATCAGCACAAGCACATTAACAATTGAAATTATTCTTTCCCTTAATGATGTGCAGACAAATGATGGAAGAAAGGTGAAAATATAATGAAAATGTGTAAATTTTTTTTTTCACTCACCTTCAGCATTTGGGGTCAGGAGGGTTAGTTGTTAGCCAGGCAGAGCTTACTGAGTTGTGCGCTGTGAACATATGTTCTACAGACTAATATTTCATTGATTCCCTCAACTAAACAATATCACTAGCTACTTATAAATATGTGTTACGAGAAAAACTGACTTGAGGGGAGGGGGGTCTGTTTTATTGTAATAAGTACTAAATATATATTTAAAGCCACATGCTACATCTTGCTTTCAGTATCTTCAGGACAGTTCAGATTACTCTCAGCACTCGTACCATCCCAAAAGCAATAGCCCATTTTTTTCTGTAGTTGTGTTTGCATGAACTTCTAAATGACTTTTCCTTCTTCCAAAACACCATTTTCAGAAACGAGTCATTAGTAACACTAGGTAAAATTTTTAATGTCATTGGCTGATGATCAGCTTGTTATGATGCGTATGCATTGGAATGTTTACTTCGTGATAGAACTGTGGGCCAATACTTAACCTTGAGGAAGTGCAAGTGTATAGTACTGCTTATAGAAACAAAAAGATAAACTTCCTAGTTAGAAAAACTAATAGCTCCTTCCTGAGGAAGGGGAGAGGAATAGGTTTGTGAAGATTCAAAGGAATGTCAGCTCACTCGGAGCTCAGGATAAGAGGTACGCATGTGTAACAATATTATGAAAAGGAAAGTTGCCACTCACCATATAGAGGAGATGCTGAGTCGCAGATAGACACAACAAAAAGACTGTCATAAATAAAGCTATAGGCTTGTGAGGTCTTCATCAAAAATAGATCACACACACACACACGAACACACACACACACACACACACACACACACACACACACACACGAGACTGCATTCTCAGGCAACTGTAGCCATACTGCGAGCAGCAGCACCAGTGCATGGTGGGAGTGGTGACTTGTTGGGTGTATGGAGGAGGCTGGGGCAGGGAGGGGGAGGGATAGTAGGGTGGGGGTGAAAGACAGAGCAGTGGAGCTGGGGAGCACCAGGGACGAGGTGAAGAGAGGGTAGGGCAGCTATGTGCAGTTGGGAGGTTAGACGGAGGGCAGTGGAGAGATGGGGAGGGAATGGAGGCAGAAAAGGAGAGAAGTAGAAAGACTGGGTGTGATGGTGGAATGAGAGCTGTATAATGCTGGAATGGGAAGAGAGAGGCTGGATGAGTGAGGACAATGAGTAACGAAGGTTTCAGGAATGTAGAATATTGCAGGGAAGTTCCCACCTGCGCATTTCAGAAAAGCTGGTGTTGGTGGAAAGGATCAATATGGCACAGGCTGTGAAGCAGTAATTGAAATGAAAGATGTCATGTTTGGCAGCGTGCTCAGCAACTGGATGGTCCACTTGTTTCTTGGCCACAGTTTGTCAGTGGCCATTTATATGGACAGACAGCCTGTTGGTTGCCATGCCCACATAGAATGCAGCACAGTGGTTGCAGCATATCTTGTAGATCACATGACTGGTTTCACAGGTAGCCCTGCCTTTGACAGGAAAGGTGATGTTTCTGACTGGACTGGAGTGGGTGGTGGTGGGAGGATGTATGAGACAGGTCTTGCATCTAGGTCTATTACAGAGGTATGAGCCATGAGGTAGGGAGTTGGGAGCAGGGATTGTGTAGGGAAGGACGAGTATATAGTGTAGGTTTGGTGGGTGGCAGAATACCACTGCAGGAGCGGTGGGGAGGATAAGTGGGCAGGACATTTCTCATTTCAGGGCACGTCAAGAGGTAGTCGAAACCCTGGTAGAGAATGTGATGCAGTTGCTCCAGTTCTGTGCGGTAATGAGTTATGGGGGGAATGCTCCTCTGTGACCAGATGGTGGGCCTTTGGGAGGTGGTGGGAGACTGGAACAATAAGGCACCGGAGATTTGTTTTTGTACAAGCTTGGTTACTTTTCTCCTTCTCCGCTAGCCCCCTCCCCACCTCATGCCTGTCCTCTGTCAAACCTCCAGCACTCCCCTTCTCCCTCCCCACCATAGCCACCTCCTTAACCCCACCCAGTCGCCACTCCCATCATACACTGCTGCTGCTGCTGCTGCTGCTTGCAGTGTGGCTAGGGTTGCCTGAAGCTTATATTACGACAGTCTTTTTGTCGTGCCTATCTGTGACTCAACATCTCCCCAACTTTCCTTTTCATAATATTGTTACATTCCAACAGGAACAGACCTGTAGTGAAGATGAAGTCAGGCAAAAGTCCTGGTGTGTGAACTTGTCAGGTTGATGTGCAGTTTTTTTATCCTTGTTTGGAAGGTAGTTGTGATTCCAGCAATGTGTTTTAGGTTTGGCATGAAGCACCAGGTGAACTCCAGCGTTCTCTGTTTGAGCACCTCCTGGAGCTAGTCTCGGAGTCTAGTGAGAAGCGTGCCAATTTGCGTACAGTGAGAGACCTTGGCCTAGTGCCCCGCCTGCTGTTAGTCCTGCCTTCTGTGTCGTGTGCTCCCACACGACAGGTCTTGTTACAACTGCTCGGCACCCTTCTGGCAGGAACTCCGAGGCATTCTGACCTTCTAGGGTCAGTGGTAATATATTACTACTAATTTTGTTACTAAAATATTGAGGTAATTCCAGTGTTCTAGCGATAACAGTAGCTCATAGCGTATGATTACAATAAAAAGTGACATTTTCATGGCATTACTTGCTCATTGCCATAAATTTGAAATGCTTGCATAGTTGGTAAAATAGGCTGGAATTAGCTTTTATTGTTATCAGTATTATGAACTTCAAATTTTTGCAGTATTGTTGTGTTTGCGGATAAATAAAATTTTATTTATTATAAAGTAAATATTTGCTGCATAGTTCATAAACTTTTTAAAATTGCAACTGTGCTCTGAACATTAAGGAATGTCAATGTAATTCAAAGCAGTTCATCCATAGCACGACAGAGGTAAAATGCAGATTCCACTGTCTTCCAGGACTTAGATGGTAGGTTGTATACTGAATGATTCTCTCACTTGGTAGCTGAATCAATGCTGTTACAAAACTTCCTCACAGGTTGAAAATACTGCTTCAGTTGTAAATTACTTTCTTTTCACACGACTGGTTTCGGACTGTTACAAGCCCATCCTCAGGTGTCGTAGCTGTGCTGCGGTCCCCAAGCACCGCGTTTACCAGGCGCGGTGTGCTGCGTATGCTGTTCTGCGCTCATAGCCAGCACACTTCGCCCGGTACACACGGCACTTGGGAACCACAGCACAGCTACGACACCTGAGGATGGGCTTATGACAGTCCGAAACTGGTCATGTGAAAATAACGTAATTTACAACTGAAGCGGTATTTTCAACCTCTGCTATAATGCTCAGTTGCAGATGTTCTTCCAACAGGATTGTTTGTAACAAAACTTCCTGATAAAATGAGGTAATTGGATGGATAAAAAAATCTACTCACCAAACAGTGGTAGAAAACACGTGTAAGAGATTCTAATTAGGTAATCTTTCTGAGCCAGTGTCTCCTTCAGGCAGAAGGGTTGAAGGGGATGGAAGAGGGGTGAAGGAAAAGGACTGGAGTGGTCTAGGAAAAGGGGTAGATTTCAGGGAAGTCACCCAGAGCCAGGATCAGGGAAGGCTTACCGGACATGTTGAGGGGGGAAGCCTTCCTGATAGATTCAAACTGTGCACACCAAATTCAAAACTGGATAATTCATACCTTTCACGGGCAACATTTTTACCTGTGGAATTATAAAATTATGCCCCACAGCCTGAATAAAAGCTCCATTTTTTAAGTGCCTTTTTTCCTGTTTGTCAAGCTGCCCCTCTCCTGATATCTTTGCTACTCTAGCATCTCAGAGAGAACAGACATGGTAGAGAAAAGATTATCAACATTGTACGTACCATTCCAGAATGAATCTTTCAGTCTGCCATGACTGTGTTTTTTACAAAACTTTTTGATCGTATGCCAGACCAAAACTCAAACCTGGACCTTTACCTTTTATGAGAATGCTATTATTCATTGAATTATTTTGGCATGAGTTGTTGCATGACTCAAGGTCTGCAAATACTCTTCCCTATTTTCACCATCCTTTTGTCTCCCAATCAGGGTGTGAACAGTTATATTGTGAGATATGGTTAGTTTAATTTAAGTGTGTCTACATTTCTTGAGTTCACCATATGGCAGTATTTCCACTGCGTATAGCTGTAACTACATTCCATTGTCCTATGTAGCCTTCTTATCAGTAGATACATTTTAAGTATGTGTTTGTCTGTCTAGTATTTATACGAAAAAAATACTCACTCAAAATCTAATAATATCAGATTGTCAGTCCAGACAGTTCATTTAGCCATATTAGGTGCACATGGGCACAGCTATAGCTCAGAATGGTAAAGAACATCTCACCATAAATAAAACCACAAGTTGCAGCTGCTTTGTGCATTTTAAAATAAATTAAAAAATGGTTTAGGATTAAGGATATTAATTAATTCAATTGTTTAAAAGAAGAAATACTGCGTACAGTATGGATTTAATATTTTCCATAGGTTTGGCCAATTTGTAGCAGCAACACTTCCCACTTCACCTACAGCAGATGAAAAGAAGATAACGTTGCAAGAAGGTCAGAATAGGCAACAGCCTACCATTACTGGAGATGAACTGAGTCTCATAGCAGTAGTACCCATATATGGAGATGAAGAATCTGACATGATTACAGGAATAGTGTTACGTAATCGATGTTTACAATTGCTCCACTCTCTCCTGTTCACACCACGGAGTGCTGTTAGTACAACGTGAGTATGATCATCTTTTATAAAATATATGTCGTAGAGAGGTAGAGAAATTTAGCATTTTTAGTTACAGTAATAAAGACATGCATTTTGGATTGTTCACATAGAGCCACCTCTGGCTGTGGTGCTGTTTATTGCTGCTGCTGCTGCTGCTACTACTACTACTACTACTACTACTAGTAGTAGTAGTAGTAGTAGTAATTTAGATTTTTAAATTTGTCATCTGAGCAGTTTCTTAAGGACACACTGTGTTTCGAAGTAAAAGTGTTGTTTAAAGACAAAGAGAAACTATCTACTGATTATCTGCAGCAATTGTGATCTAGCTAAGAGAAGCAAGTGATGATATTGTACTGAAATCATGTGGAAGTAATGATTGTCTACTTTGTGAAAGATGTATGTAGAGAGGGCTTTTAATGGTCTGTTACACTTGCCTGATGCTCCACTGGCAAGAAACTCACAAAACTACAGAAATTCAGGGTGAAAATAAACATTAATGATCTACGTGACAGAAGAAGTATTTTCACTTACCAGCCACAGCTGGATCACTAACACTGTTAAATTATGTCTTTTGGTATTTTCATCACTTGCTTTGTCAGATTAAAATTGGCAAACTGGAAAGAGCGCATACATAGATGCTGTGGGGAGGAGAAGTTGCTTCAGTCTCTGGAATGGGCAAGAGGTTAGGTACAGTGAACAATTAGAAAATAAAAATATTTCACTCCAGCCAGGTTTTTGAGGGATTATTCTGAAAACAGAGCCTCAGCTGTGACTATAAAGACATGGAAATTGGGGAAGTAAATGCAGCTCTTCAGTGGTTTTTAAGAATGGAGATACATAGGTTGTGGAACACTAGGGGGAAATTGCTGCACATCAAGCTGAATTAGATAAGGCTAGGAAAAATCTGGACAGGTTAAGGAGGGACAAAGGTAAAAAAGGGTAGAGAATGACAACAAGCTTAGAACTTCATCTGACAGCTTTTTGGTGAATATGAAAAATAAGTTTTACCTGTTGCTTCAATAAGCAACTGAAGGCCCTACGGCAGAAGTAAGTGTGGACAGTCACAAGTAACTTTCAGTGATAAATTGAACAGTAAGAATTTAGGGAAGCCAGCAAAGAGAAAGAAAATTTCATTGTTTAGTAGTTCTCATGCTTGAGGTGTTGGCTAATTTTTGCAGCATGTACTAGTGCTGGTCTGGGTCACATAACAGAAGATTTTGGATCCCTTTGCAAAGGCTTCATCAGGGAAAACACTGTGGTCGGGCCAGGCAAAAGTATTGGCAGATATGTTGGTTGCTATGTAGAGTGTGAATCAGTTTAGATTGCTCAAGCATCAAGACATACTAATGTTGAGTTTGTACATATTGGGAGATGCCATGACTAACCTCACTTGAATTCTTCTGTCAGGAGGGTTGGAAATGTTAACACACTGACAGGAGAAAAAAAATCATAACACCAAAGAATAATTAATGTAGAGTAATGAAATTTCAGGTGTACATTTGTCTAGGTAACGCATTTAAGTGATTAACATTGCAGTATCAGACATTAATGTAACTGTGAGATTGGTTATTGCAAATGTGAAATGACGGTACATTAATAACCAGTGTAACTGCCAGTATGTTGACTGCAAGCAAGCAAAAGTGCATGCATTGTTTTGTACAGGTGCTGGATGTCAGTTTGTGGGATGGAGTTCCATGCATGTTGTGCTCGGTCAATCAATACAGGAACAGTTAATGCTGGTTGTGAATGAAACTGGAGTTGTCATCTGGTGAGCGAACAGGCCAAAGCAACATGTTGACTCTCCATAGAGCATGTTTGGTTACAGCAGTGTTGGTTTGGAAAAGCATTATCTTGCTGAAAAACACCATCTGCAATGCTGTTCAGATAGACACACTAGATTGACGTAAAAACCTGCAGTCAGGATGCATGGGATAATCATGATAGTGACCCTCTGTCATATGAAATCACAGCCCATACAATTACTCCATATGTAATTCCAGTGTGTCTAGCATGCAGACAGGTTGGTTGCAGGCCCTCAGCTTGCCTCCTCATAACAAACACATGGCAATCACTGGCACTGAGGCAGAACCATCTGTCACCGGAAAATGCAACAGGCCTCCACCCTGCCTGCCAATGAGCTCTCACTTGACACCATTGTAGTCACAAATGGCGAGGGTTTGGAGTCAGTGGAATACATGCTACCGGGTGTCTGGCTCAGAGCTGCCCTTCAAGTAACTCATTTGTAACAGTTCAGTGTCACTGTGGTGCCTATTGCAGCTCAAATTGCTGGTGCAAATGCAGTATGATGCGACAGAGCCACACACCTTAACACAATGGCCTTCCCTGTTGTAGTGCCAGGTGACTCTCCAGAGTTCAATCTTCTTGCAATTATACTTTCTTGTGACCACCACTACCAGTAATCATGTACAGTGGCTATGCTCCTGCCAAGTCTTTCTACAATATTGCAGATAAAAACATCCAGCTTCTTGTAGCTTTATTACATGACCTCATTCAAACTCAGTGAGGTGTCAATACTGGCATCTTTGTCGCCTTAAAGACATTCTTGATTAACATCAACTCACCGTGTTTAGTCTTAAAGGTAATTAATGATCACAACCATTGCAGCATGTATTCAAAGCAAACATGATTTTGCTTCCTCATAGTGGCACTACAAACACCACTTTTCTGCGACTGGTGCGAAACTGGAAAAAGCATCACCTTTCAGATGTAGCAACCCACCTGCCATCTTTTGTTTACACTGCACAACTCTTTCTTGATGTTGCAATTTTTTTCCTCAGTGTATTCATTGGGATATAAAATGTACAAATTCTCAGTTCAAGAGGATAGTCAATAAGTCAAAAATTGATTATTTTAAGGCACTCAAAGACATAGACTGGAGCGATTTATACAGTGCTCATGGGATAAATGTAAAATGTAACACTATATTGATAAAATTGTATTTTAAAGCTGTTTTCCACCAGGACTTATGCACATTAGACCAAAGTACACAAGGAAACCATGGCTAAAAGGTGTCTTATTACACAAAAAGCAGCTGTACTTGTCAGCCACAAACAACTTTGATGTTGATGCTATAGCGTATTACAAGACACAGTGCAAAATACTGAAAATAGTAATATAGATGTCAAAGCAAATGCATTATGAGAAAAAGATAACCACATCAGAAAACAGAAATACAGGCAATATGGGATATAGTGATGGAGGAGATTGATAGAATCAGAGATGTAGAGGAGCAGATAGTACTGCGAGTAAATGATATGTTGGCAACAGATGTGCGCAGTGTTGCGTAACTTATTAACAAACTTTTCATAACTGTTACTGAAAATAGTCCATAAGTCAAAAACTGATTATTTTAAGGTACTCAAAGACATAGACTGGAGTGATTTATACAGTGCTCATGGGATAAATGTAAAATGCAACACTATATTGTCGAGGGACATGAAAGGGAGGCAGTGGTTGGGAAGGGAGTGAGACAGGGTTGTAGCCTATCCCCGATGTTATTCAATCTGTATATTGAGCAAGCAGTAAAAAAAAGGAATAGGTATTAAAATCCATGGAGAAGAAATAAAAACTTTGAGGTTTTCCAATGACATTGTAATTTTGTCAGAGACAGCAAAGGACCTGGAAGAGCAGTTGAATGGAATGGACAGGGTCGTGAAAGGAGAATATAAGTTGAACGTCAACAAAATGCAAAATGGTGATAGTGGAATGTAGTTGAATTAAGTCAGGTGATGCTGAGGGAATTAGATTAAGAAATGAGATACTTAAAGTAGTAAAGGAGTTTTGATATTTGGGAGCAAAATAATTGATGATAGTCGAAGTAGAGAGGATATAAAATGTAGACTAGCAATGGCAAGGAAAGTGTTTCTGAAGAAGAGAAATTTGTTAACATCGAGTATAGATTTAAGTGTCAGGGAGTAATTTCTGAAAGTATTTGTATGGAGTGTAGCCATGTATGGAAATGAAACATGGACGATAAATAGTTTGGACAAGAAGAGAATAGAATGTTTCGTAATGTGGTTCTACAGAAAAATGCTGAAGATTTGATGGGTAGATCACGTAACTAATGAGGAGGTATTGAATAGAATTGGGGAGGAATTTGTGGCACAACTTGACTAGAAGAAGGGATCGGTTGGTAGGACATGTTCTGAGGCATCAAAGGATCGCCAATTTGGTATTGGAGGGGTATGTGGAGGGTAAAAATCGTAGAGGGAGACCAAGAGATGAATACAATATGCAGATTCAGAAGGATGTAAGTTGCAGTAGGTACTGGGAGATGAAGAAGCTTGCACAGGATAGAGTAGCATGGAGAGCTGCATCAAACCAGTCTCAGGACTGAAGACCACAACAACAACAACAACAACAATATGAGGCTTTCAGGTTAAGTAGATGCTGTGATGGAACATCTCAGACCAGTCATTACAGATAACTTTATTAATATGAATATTACCATCATTACACCAGTAGAAGTAATGTCCACAATAAAATCTAAAATAAAAGTATTTCTAGTGGTTACAGTAAAATATTAACAAAATTAATGAAAGAATGTGTTTCTGAGTTTAGTAACATATTAAGTTATTTGTGTAACCAGTCATTTCTCACTGAAACATTGCCTGATATGTACTGAGCTTAAGAATTTGTGTAAAAAAGAAAACAAAGGAACAAATCAGATTCAAATTTCTGTCCAGTTGCAGTTTTCTAGCATTCTTGAAAATTTTGAAAAACATAATATCAACGAAATGGTCGATGGGTGAACGGCCAGATGTCAGTGTCCAGTGGGCACAATATTTTGGCTAGTGACCATGTTGTCATCATCAGATCTGCTGATGAACTGACTGCCTAGTAATGGCACAAGTGCAGTAGATATCCCACTATGAACTGGCTTCAGGGACAGGAAAAGCAACCACAGAGAGACCACGATAATCTGACCCATGAACGATGGCAGTTTGCTCATGTCGAGGGGTGGACGGGAATGGCATTGCTGATGATTCTGAGAGACAGTTGCGGTACGTGCATGTGTGTACTTTCCACTTGAAGGAAGCTTATATCCTGTAAATTATGTTTCTTGCTTGCTTATGTAGAATTTACCACTTACCACCACCATCAGTGGTGACAACTCGCTACAAATGAAATAGGATTTCACTAAACAACTTACTACGATCACATTTAATGCTCTCATTAGCTACGGCATTCAGAGCAGAGCACTCAGTACACTACTGAAAGCACATTGGCTGTCAGAGTATGCATGATGTAGGTGTGCAGAACAAGCCTAAACTCGACCACCATCCCTTGTGACTACAACTGTAGTATGCACCTCTGGGCATGAACTATGGGACTGAGAAATGAGATAGTGGAAGGGGGAGGGGGGGGGGATTCTAGACGCATACTTGCTCCTGGGCACAGTTGGCAGATAGAGTGTCAAGTGGCAAGTTGGAGGGAAGGGGGGGGAGGGGGAAAAAAAACACCCCAGCTCATAAGCAGTCAATTCATCAGTGGACATGATGACAGCAGCATGCTCTCTTGCTGAAATAATGCGCCTAATGGACATCAACATCTAGATATTCATGTGTGAACTGCAGCATTGTGAGGACAAGTTGACAAATCACATAATATACAATTGGCTTCTTAACACTCTGACTGCAAATAATACGTTGTTGAAGTCAGAGTTAGGATATTTAAAGGGTTCCAATACTGAGGAGGCTATCAGCGCATTTTACTAGAGCATAATTTAATCATCAGTAACACTTGATTTAAAAATCATCAAAAAAGGTTGTATGCATGGAACAGACATGGAAACTGTGAGAGATTTCAGATTGATTGTATAATGATAAGATAATGAGATGTTCCCAGGGCAGATGTGGACTCTAATCACAATTTATTGAGTATGGACGGTAGATTAAAAAAAAAGAAATTTAAAACTAAAGAAAATTAAAAGCCTAGTAGAAATCATTGGATAACATAGGAGATATAGAATGTAACTGATGAAAGGAGAAAATATAAAAATGCAGCGAATGAAGCAGATGAATCATAATACGGACATATAACATATGATATTGAGAGAAAGTGCAAAATGTCTAAACGGGAACAGCTAGAGGACAAATTCAAGGGTATAGAAGTATATGTAACTAGGGGAAAGGTAGATACCACCTATAACAAAACCAAAGATGCCTTTGGAGAAGAGAGAAACAGCTGTATTAATATTAAGAGCTCAGATGGAAAGCAAAGAAGGGAAAGGTGGAAGGAGTATATAGAGAGGCTATATTAAGGAACCTGAAGGCAGCATTATAGAAAGTAAAGAGGAAGTAGATGAAGATGAGATGGTTGGTACGATACTGTCAGAAGAATTTGACAGAGTACTGAAAGAACTAAGTTGAAAGACTCTTAGACTAGACAACATTCTGTCAGAACTACAGAAATCCTTGGGAGAGCCAGCTATGAGAGAACTATTCCACCTGGTGTGCAAGATTTGTGAGATTAGAGAAATACCCTTGGACTTCAAGAAGTATGTAATAATCCCCATTCCACAGAAGGCAGGTGCTGACAGGTGCAAATATTACCAAACTATCACTTTAATAAGTCATGGTTGTAAAATATTGACATGAATTACTTACAGAAGAATAAATTTTGATTTTCAAATGAAATTTAATTTTTTAGATGTCAAATTACTGATCTGGCCTTTTTTTATTAATTAAATGTCCAATTTATATGTTGTTGCTCCTGTACTGTCTAATCCTAATTGAAAAATCAGAGTGGGGAGTTAATTACATTTCTATAATTAAGTGACAACATTGTGCTTCATTAACAGCTTCTGCGAAGAGGTCGTCCAGGTTCTTGGTCTAGACTGGGTGCTCTTGTTCCTCCAAGGCCAGCTGCATCCGTCAACAGTTGTCTGGGGACTCAGGATACTTGTGGTGCTGTGTTCCTGTCCACCATTGCTGCAGAAATTTCGTGAAGGTAGTTCTTGCGGAGGATGGTTGAGAGATGCCGAACTAGTGACTCGTAACAAGATGGCAGCTAGTGTTCTGGGTATGTTGATCTATCTCATCAGTTTAATTATTGATGTTCTGCTATCAAATTTGTTATGGTGTGAAACATATCATCTTGTTTCATCTCTACAAGTTAGACTTAAAAATTTCAGTTGGCCTTAACAGTGTCTGTCATCAGTTGACTGTGTTTAAGAAATTACCAATGATAAATTCTAAAAGGAGGAAAAAAAGAGCAGTTTGGCATGCCACAGAAGATACAGTTAGTGAACTTTACTGCTGGTGTACCTACAGCCCTTTGTTTTCATTGGCTCAACTGTGCAATAAACCTTCTTGTCTCAAATAAAAACTTTGTGTTGGACAAGGAATTCAGTTACAAGTGATGTTTCACACAATTTTATGTTAGGTGTTGGTATATCATATTTGTTTTCATATGTTTTATAATTTTGAAAGTCATGGAGAGACCACAAACTTAATTTTATTTTCTACATGTTTTTACTTATGTGGAGAAGTGAAAAATACTAGACTTAATCAAGTGCACAATCATCATTAATTTTTATTTGACTGTGTTCTTAGTGTCTCAGAATGGGAATTCTTTTGTCAACTTAAGTATAAGGTAGTACAGGGTATGGTGCAGGGACTTTATTTAAAAAAAGAAGAAGAAGAAAGCGGAAAGTATTGGTGATATTAGTTTAGTTTCCATTTCTTTACACAGAGGTACATTCAAAGTTTTATTTCATTAGGTTTAGAAAATGGTATCTTGAAGGTTGCCTTCATTCTGCTCAATGCATTTGGAGAGTCAAAAGCAGAAGTTTTGATCAACTTCATCCAACATCTTTCTGTCTGTGTTGCCAATAGCAGCAGAAATACTGTTCCACAGCTCACCCTGGATCCTTGGACGATTTGTGTACACTAAGAAGTTAAGATAGACCCATAAGAACCAGACATCTCCCACATCCATTTCTTCAAGTTCAGTGAGAGAAAGCTCCTCAGTTATCTGGACATAACACTCAGAAGTGATGGTAACTGCCGTATTGTTCTTTTCAAAAACCTGGGGCCAATAATACCAATTTTAGATATTGCACACCAGTCAGATATCCTATATGCAGGGGCTGCCCATGAAATTCTTGGGGATTCATACTACTCGAGTATTGCATGTTTTCTTTATTCACACATTCAGGAAAATTAAAATGTGCCTTGTCACTGAAGAACACAAGGGCATCATAAGGCGGATTTTCAATCAAGGTTTCACATGCATTTTTTGTGAAACAGAATTGTGTGCATTAACAAGGCGTTACATGAATTTTTTGTGAAACAGAATTATGTGCATTAATAAGGTGTCACATGCATTTTTTTGTGAAACAAAGTTGTGTGAATTAAGTGTGTGTACCACTGCCAGTTTGTATGGATAAAATTTCAAGTCTTTATGAAGAATTTGCCTTATTGAAAGAGCAGTGCATGTTTGCATGCAGATCGCTTGGGGTAATTCAAAATTGCAAGCCTTACTTGCTCATTGTTTCTGGTGTCCTGGTGGCTCTTGAAGGGTTTGGTTCCTTTTTCTGATTACTACCAGTATCCATAAATGTGTTTGCCCACATAATGCACCTTTCAAATAAGGAATTTTCTGTGTTGCACCCGGTCTAATTTAGCTATGGAAGCACTAAATAAACTAGGTTTAATATTTGTGGCTAGTACAAGTGTTTGTTGGAATGGAACTCAAACCTAGATTTCTCCATTCTACTGGCTTTGTTCTCACCAATTGAGTTTTCTGTGTATGTCTCGTGGTTTGACTCTGTGCTTCTTCTTTCCCTTACTTCCTATCATTTTAATTTATAACAAATGTGACATTGAAATTTTCCCAGTGTACTGAATACTCTATGTTTCAAGAGGGCAGCCATTTGTCATTTACTACCACACACGACACTTCATCTGGGCACCAGCCAGACATCTTCAGATCAGCTATCAAAGGTTGACACTGGCCACCCAAATCACACTAATTATTTGTGCACAGTATGTGTATGGGGCATGCATCACAATCGTGATTGCAACACCAACCACACCACCAGGAGGTAGCACCGTTTATGCTGTAAATTTCAAACTCAGTCATCTGGCTGGTTGCCATTCACTGTGGCCATCGGCACACTTTTGGCTTAACTGCGAACAACTTGCGAAATAATGGGATACCATGCATTAACCAACTGATAGCTGCTGTCTCGGTTAATAAGTATTTCTGCTGTACGTACCTCCATAATGGACTATTTAATAATGGAATCAACATTAATTACTATAGGAAAAATTGTTTTTCTCATTTCTCTTTATATACTCAGTGGATGAGTAACTCTCCACAGTATCAGACTTCGCACTCTTAACAACTCCTCCAGTAGCCACATAATCTCCAGAGAGATGTTAATGTGACAATACTGTTCCCTCACAACCTTTTAAGTTGTAAATAATAGATTTCAGCTATCAGTTGCCCTTTTGAATTTTTATTGGCAGATCTAGATTTCAGCTAGAAACTAGCCATTCTCAATGCACTATCATTTTTTATCAATGCATGTAATGCCTGTTGGTCGGACTTCATCCACAGTTATTGAATATTCATTAATCAAAAATGATAGTGCATTGAGAATGGCTAGTTTCTAGCTGAAATCTAAATCTGCCAATAAAAATTCCAAAGGATGACTGATTACTGAAATCTATTATTTACAAGTAAAAATGACAGTCCCCAGTCTCTAAATGGATGGTAACCTGACCTTTAAGTTGATTAGATGTATGGCATTGTGGCAACCCTTCATCGCACACTGGTTTCAGCAGTTATGCCCTAACTGTACACACCTAGCTCTTTGCAGCCATCTGCAGTGAGGTTCTTTCTTCGTAGACCTCTGTCTGCTTCTGCCCAAAACTCTTGGTTGTGCCATGTGACTGAACACCCTTAATAAGACCACGATTGGGTGCATGGTATTGTACAATGATTATTGCCTTTCTCTACACCATTAATAAAAGGAGACACATTCCAATGGATGATAATTTAATAAAGTGAATAATGACTGCTTCAAATAATAACAGTCATCATTAGCAGATCACAAACTTTGCTGTTGCTGAGAGCACTATAGCAAGCAATTTTAAACACACACAGTTTAGCAATATTCTGCATGCCAACGTATGACATCAATCTTTTCCCACTGAAATTCCACACAGAACAAAAGCTGTGCTGGTAATCATATTCCAAACAAATTAACAATTTCATCAGAACAGTGCTGGTCCACTTATTGTCTCAGTCCAGCCTCTAGGCTTGGACTCTCAGACTGTACTTCATTAGTCTGCGATTTTGAGTGCTCGCAGCCAGCATCAACAATCAGACTTTATTCTAAACATTGTCAGTGGGCAGCGATTACCTTGGAATTCTGCCTCTGATAAACTAGAGGTATCTGCAACATACACAGGAATGACGAAGATCGATAAATTTACTTTCAAATGTTACACATGATGACAGATATCTTGAAATCTGATGATATATGACTCTCACTATGTCTGTTGTGGTTGCTGGCTAATTAGACCAAGAAACTTGTGTTGACCTAACCAAGTTCTCAGTTCTCTATTTCTCTTTGGGGCTACAACACCAGAGTTTAATCCCAAGCACACACTGTGATGGACATGCCACGTATCTATGGACTTCATATCTCTAATAGTGTAGTACACAGTACTGAGTCCATTCTCAGATGCTTGTTGAAAAAGTCGTGAAACTTGCCAGTGCTGTGGCATCTCTACAGTACAGTATATAAAGTTGTTCATTACACTGTGCATGACATTCTTCCCCACCAGCAAGTGCATGTACCCATGTGGGTACTAGGCAAGATTTGAGCACCCAGCCATTGTGGCGAGCACACTCGCATGAAGACTGTGTACAATTTAATTGAATCGTGCCATTGCGATCCACGAGAGATGTCAATCATTTCTGCGTCTTGAGGTGACAAATTTGTGTTACTGCTGGTGAACACTGAGTAGCTAGTTACTATTCATATGCACTGCCCCTGGCATCGTTTTTCCCGTCTATGTTTCAATCTCCCACAAGAGACATTATCTTCTACCAAGTGAGGTGGCGCAGTGGTTAGCACACTGGACTCGCATTCGGGAGGACTGCGGTTCAATCCCGCATCCGGCCATCCTGATTTAGGTTTTCTGTGATTGACCTAAATCGCTCCAGGCAAATGCCGGGATGGTTCCTTTGAAAGGGCACGGCCGACTTCCTTCACTAAACCGATGAGACCAATGACCTCGCAGTTGGTCTCTTCCCCCAAAACAAGAAGAAGACATTATCTTCTCTTCTCTGGACCCTGTGGTATTAAAACATTTGTTAGAAGCTCATGCTGCCAAGTTAGTGATTTTATTCTGTGTCCTCACTCTCATTTTGGACCTTGTGTAGAGTTATTTACAGGGCAAATTGCTGTTCTGGACAGTATTGTTACTCCACCTTGAGGCACCACTGTTTTATTTGGTACTGACCATTAAGAAACTAGCTACTAACAAAAATTCCATCACTTTTGATTAAAGTTCACTGGCACCAAAGACTGCAGTGACACATGTCTTTGTTTGTGATGGCAAGGTGGGAGGGAGACAGACAGTATTAGCAAGCTTGTGAATCCCAGTTGAATCCAGTTTTGCCAGATAGAGATAGGTTTCCCACGACATCAAATATATGGCGGTTTTTAAGACTGGTGGGAATTCTAAATCAGACACTGGACATTTTTATATTAATTTTGAGATAATTAGAACATTTGGTTTACTATGGGAATAGAAAAAGATGTTTTTTTTTTTTTTTGCTGGTTTTGGATATTCCAATTAGATGGAAAACCATGCCTAATAATTGAAAGAAAGGACAAGTCACACCTGTGTGCAAGGAGGGTAGTAGAAGTGATCCTCAGGACTGTCATCTAATATCTTTGACATCCATTCGCTGTAAAATATTGGAGCATGTTCTGAATGCAAACATAATCAGGTATGTTGAGCAGAATGACCTCCTCTGTGCCAATCGGCATAGAATCCACGAACATTGATCATGTGAAACCCAAGAATTTTTTTTAGTCTGACATTGCATTCTAATAACAAAATAGTAAAAATGTTATTTTTTAAACTAATTTCTTAAAAATTAATGTGCATCTTACAGTCAGCAAGATATAGTAGTTCTCTCAACCCCTAAAGTCACATGAAATTCTGTAAGCAGTGGATCAAGGCAGTCATATAGATGCAGTATGTCTCAGTTTCTGAAAAACATTTGACTTGGTACCACGTTTATGCTAATTATCAAAAGTAAAATCATATGGGACACAAAGTGAAATTCATGACTGGATTGAGGATTTATTGGTAGGGAGGACACAGCTTATTATCTTGGCTGTAGAGTTGTTGTCAGGTGTGGAAGTAACTTTGGGTGTGCCCCAGGGAAGTATGTTGGTACTCTTGCTGCTCATGTTGCATCTTGTGGACATCACTAGTAGTAACTGCAGACTTTTTGCAGATCTTTAATGAAGTACTGTATGAAAGCAGCTGCTTAAATATTCAGTCAGACCTTAATAAGATTTCAAAGTGCTGCAAAGATTGGCAGCTTGCTTTAAATGCTCATAAATGTAATGTTGAGCACTTCAAAAATGAATGAAAAAACAAATAAATAAAATAAAATAAAAAATGTAGTGTCCCATAACTGTAATATGAATGAGTCATAGCTGGAATCAGTTATCTCATACAAATAACTGGCTGTAGCATTTCTTAGGGATATGACATGGAATGATCACATAGTCTCTGTCATGGGTAAAGCAGATGGTAGACTTTGGTTTGTTGGCAGAGTACAGGGAAAATGAAATCAGTCTACAAAGCAAATTGCTTACAAATAATTTATGCGATCCATCCTAGAATGTAGCTCTAGTGTGTGGGACATGCATCAAATGGGACTAACAGAGGTTATTGAATGCCAAGATAGAAGGGCAACATGTTTGCTTGACTTTTAGGAGAGTGTCAAAGATACTGAAGAAACTGCAATGTCATGCTCTTGAAGTTAGTCATAAACTATCCCAAGAAAGGCAGCTTACAAAATTTTAAGAACCAGCTTTAAATTATTTCAGTAGGAATATGCTTAAACCCTTCACATATCACTCTTTTAGGGGTTGAGAGACCTACTATATCTTGCTGACTGTAAGATGCACATTAATTTTTAAGCAATTAGTTTTAAAAATAACATTTTTACGATTTTGTTATTAGATTGCAATGTCTGACTAAAAAAAAAAATCTTGATGTATAAAATCAAACTGACCTTTAAAATCCCTGAAAATCATCATCATCCATTTTGCATTCAGTCCTCTATTTGCACATTTAGCCTTCCTCATCCATTTCTCTCTCTCTCTCTCTCTCTCTCTCTCTCTCTCTCTCTCTCTCTAGCCCACCAGTCACGAGTGGTCTTTTTCTGTAGTTGGAGGGCCAAAATGGTGCTCAGCTGCTCTCTTTCCATGCTCTTATGCATATGCTACTAACAAAAATATTGGACTGTTACCAATAACACAAATCACTTTCAGTTCAAGTTTACTGGCACATTAGATTGCAATGACACATCATAGGCCAGACAATTTTTTGGGTTTGTGATATTGAGGTGGGAGGGAGACAGTGTTAGTAAGCTTGTGAATCCTTGCAACTCAAGTTTGTAGCATCAGTGCACTGTTGCTGCCAGCTGAATCTAGTATTGCTAGATAGGGATAGGTTTCACGCAGCATCAAATATATGGCCATTTTGAAGACTAGTGGGAATTCTATATGAAACATTGGGCACTTTTGTATTAATTTCGAGAGTAAGACACACCTGAATTTTGGAGGCAATTTTTCTAAGAAAAAAATGGATCTTATAGTCTGTAAAATACGGTATATTGGTCTAATTAGTGTGCCCAGGCATGTTATCAATCATTGTTCCTGTGTTCCAAAGGTGGATTAAACAGGGGGAAAAGCTGTAATAAGTGGTACAGTGGCATGTACCCTGTTCCATACACTTCACAGTTGTTCACATAGTGTGTATGTAGATGTAGATGAAGATGTAGAAGAACGATGACACTCTGAGTCATTAGTTTACCGTAAGCCGATTCATAGTGGTTTGAATTTGCAGACTTAAAGTTTCTTAATCCATCATAAACCATGTCTGTTCCTAAAACACTTGTGCAAAAGGTAAACACAGTTCCAAATTTTGACAGTCTACTTAGGAGCTCACACACCTTAGGAGCAGCCTGTAAGGAAAATGAATACTTTGACATTCAACAGGGTACTGTCAATACGCATGAGCCATAGAACATCATCAGTGTACCATTCACCTTTTGCAACCAGTGAAGTCTGCCATTGATGAACATTGCTTATGCACCAGACATTTAGTGGACTATGATAAGATAATAGTTTTGGCAACTGATAATTTTCTTTTGGGGTATCATTATTAAAGAGCCCATGCAGATACACATGGCAGAAAACCTTGTTAACTGGGAAAGAGGCTATAAGTTGTGTAAAAATGGAATCCCATTAATTTCAACATTGAGGGCAGTGTACACTGGAATTTTGGTTAGTCTTGCAATTACAAACATTATGAATATGTGAAATGCATATTGTGTGACATGGGGAGGTAATTGTTTGTTTTTGTTTTCCAGTTTGGATTATTTGCTTACTTTATACTCGGACAAAAATGTGTATGCTTTCAAATGACAATCATGACTCATACAGGTATTTCAACATCTTCCTCATTTACAATTTTATTTTATTAGGTTGTCAGTTTACACCATCTACGCCAAAGTACCCATTTTGTAGAGAAATAAAAGCAGAAGCACTGGGAGTGCCTGGGTTTCAGAGGCTTGGGTACTTAATGCCTCTGCACATTGATGTACCAGAGGTTTATTTTCTTCTTATGGCTTTAATGATGGGACAACCAGTGAAGCTGCTTCCTGCAGACTCGAAGGTTAGTACTGTTCTGTTGCATGTAATTTATATATTGTTCTTAAAAGGAGATGTTACACATGTGAATGTTGCGAATGAATGACATTTGGTTGGTAAAAATATATCACACAAAGATATTCATCTAATTTCTCTTATAACTGTACCAGTAGATTAAGTGTGTTGTTTAGAGAGTGTAATTATGTTGCTGAAATCACTAAAGAAGACTTAGTTTACTTATATGTTCAATGGCAATGTTTACAAGTCATCATGCTGAAGCAAATATAGTCTGTAGGTAATGTCTGTCATATACATGCTTTTTCCTAGAAATATTAACCAGGGCATCAAGATACATAAGCAGCAGCTAACTGAAGGATACTGACAGAAAATAAAAATGAGAATGGAAATTTTGCATATTCTTACGAATGTGTATATGACCAAAATAAAAATATTCCCAGACTTTAAAGAGTAACTGTTTTACTTTTCAGCTTGACCTGGACAGTGTATGGAATTTCATGTTTGGTGTACCTGTTAGCCAATCGGTGACAAGTGTGGCAAGTCGGGTGTCTCTGTGTTCTGAAGCTATCATAGTTCTTTTGGGAATGGTCCGAACAATGCTTAACCAAGAGGGCAAAAGGTATGTGGTATCTTTACCACTGTTAACGATATTTTTATTAAAATTACATGCCAAATATACTAGTAACTCATAAATAAATATTAATTCCTAATGTTTGGTATCAGACCAGCATTCTACTTTACTTTACACTTCTTTTGGAGCATCACTTGGCTCTATAGTCAATATAACAGAAGTTACTGATTTTCTTACTTTATGATAATTTGTATGTCTTTATGGGTGTGGAACTCCTAAACTAAATGTGCCATGTGCTTCAGCCTAGGCTAATCTGTTTTGGTCTCAACAAGACCCTTAATCTGAAATGCTTAACTTTTACTTAGCTTTGGTGTTTCATGCACCTTCTACTGCGACTATGGTTTTAAAAGTGTGTTACTCTGCCACATGCTTCCACAGTGGACACAGAGGACCGCGGATCACACCACATGTGTCCATTCAAACTCGGCTATCTCCTTTCCTCGCACCTTGACAAAAATATAAGTTGACAAATCACTTTGGACAGGCACATGACACATGCTATCATCTGTAGGCTGAGCCATGAGCTGCCTCCTTACTTCTGATGTTTGCCTCTGCCAAAGACACGCTTGGCAACCACACCTGTTCAGCTCTCAGACTGGGTGCACTTGTATGCATATCATCTTTTAGTCCTCAAAGGGGTGTACTGTCACAAGCTGTGAAAGTTTATCTTTTCCACCAGTTTGACGTTACTTTCAAACTCTCTGCCAGTTTTGGTGACTCAGTGACCACCACCCTGCATAACAGAGGAATGTTGTATGTTGCAGGAAACAGAGGTTTTTAGCTCCAGATTGTGAGGATGCTAGAATAACTTTAAAACAATCTTAAGGAGAGCTGTTATTTATTGATTAGTCAGAAAACAAAGACAATTTGTGGTAATTACCATTACAAACAAATAAAAGAAAGAATTACCAAGCTACACTACTCTTGACCAAAATTGTGCACCTTCAGTTGCACCCAGGGCTGTAAGCAGATCTTCTGCTGTTCAAGATGGGGGGCATAGTTGAAGAGCCATTTCTGAGATTACTCCTGTATCTTCCAACTCCAGAATTAAGACAGCTGAGTGACCTTCACACGATCCATTTTTGTTCATGACCAGGTTGGAGGGTCTCCAAAGGGAGAGGCCAGGTGGAGTTATTCTCAGTTTGAGAGATCCACAATTGTGTTCTTGCTATAGCTGCTGCTTCTGCTGCTGCTGCTGCTGCTGCTGCTTGTGAGACTGAAGTGGTCTTGAGGAAACTTCTTCTTGGCCTCAACAGTGATCTGGATCTCAATCTTGCAGCTGCTGGAATGTGCTTATGTAACGGGTGGTTTTCCTGAGGAGACTGATTTGTTCTTTCTGTGTTGGCAGCTACTCATGATGAAAGTCTGGTGGCACTATGACAGCTAGTTGGTAGAGTTTTACAAGT
Organism: Schistocerca gregaria; assembly: GCF_023897955.1. Taxonomy (NCBI): domain Eukaryota; kingdom Metazoa; phylum Arthropoda; class Insecta; order Orthoptera; family Acrididae; genus Schistocerca; species Schistocerca gregaria. Next base: position 1,080,951,082 of record NC_064920.1, on the reverse strand, counting down.
GGCATGGGCTTAATCCATTACCTGATGATGATTTTTCCTTCAATCTACATGTAATTCTAGGTTGCCTTATTGACATAGAGACTGGGAAGAAGATTGTGAAATGAAAAGAAAAACCTCGGTCCCCAAATGGGGATCATGACATATGACCCTCTCTTTTTACATTTTCATTTAATTTTTGTGCCAAACAACAAAGCATTCAATATGGAGTTGGCCATTGGTCACAAAGCATTGGTTCCTTGCATTTTTTATGCAAATTCAACATTTCTGTGTTTCCCCAATGTCATGCTTGCGATCACATGTCCAGTTTGGAGAGTCCTAAGTTCAGCTGGAACACAGGATGTTGATGCATTTGGGTATGATGGATGTCTTACCACTTTTTGATGAGAAGCAGTGGATGATTGTGCACAACATGCCCTTTCCACTATCCTTCTAAATTGAAGCAGTGGAATATTTTCATTCGTGAGGCAGTAGATGATGGGAACTGTACATGGCCCTCTGTTTGAACCTGAATCTCAGGTTTCCTGCGAATGAATTGTTTCAAATAATGGTGTCCTTAATATCGAACCTTCTGCTCATCAGTGTTCAGGCTATCAGAAGAAACTTGAAATTTAATGAAATTGTTATTCAGAAAGTCCATCATGGGATGTATCTTGAAAAGTTCATCCCTTTTGACAGCTAGGATTTTGTTGAGATGTGTGTTGTTATTGAAGTCAATGTAGCACTTGATTCTGAGATATCTATTGCAGCTCATACACTGCCAAATGCACCTTATATCAAAGACTTCATCTTCATTCCAATATGGCTGTTCATGTGAACATGGTATCTAATGAAGAGCAGTATACCAAAGAACTTTCTGGTATTCATTGGATCTAAGCTGTGATTATTCTTCTGTGTAGCATATTGGACACTTTCACCAGCATTCAAGTTCATTACTTGTTCATCAAAGTATTCAACACAATCAACTGCAGACTTTACTTTTAGTACTGCTGCCAAATGGCATTTGTGCTGTTCAATTTGTGCTACATTGGGGTAGGTTTTAGTGTTGGTTGCTGTTTTGAAAATGTTCAAAACTTGGAATGCCGGAAAGCTTTGTGTGTTCATACAAATAATCCTGCACTGTAAGAAGATCTAACTAACAATCAATGCACAAGCTTGAGAAAGGCCTGGAAACAACCCAAAATAGTAACAATTGATGCCAACATGATTACAAATGCAAAATTACTGTTACAAAAACAAATCCTGAAATGGGGATCATGCCAGTTAATTGGTTAAGACAACGTGCAATAAGCCTACTTTTTTTTAAAAAGCACCTTGTCCACTATGTTTGTGAGGGTAGATTTGTACTGTGTGAGGGTAGATTTGTACTGAACTGGGCACACATACTTTTCAGCACTGTGACGTGTTGCTAGTCCCGTCATTCTCGGGGTTTGTGATAGAGAGGCCCATGTGCTTCCAGTGATTTTGTGGAGGATATTATTTCTGGCTTCCAGTTCCATTCTCATATTCTCGTATTGCTGCTTGTAGTTCAGAGTACGATCCAGAGCGACTTTCAAATGTTTTGGATGTGTTGTATTTACAACTTTTATCTCTTGCCATGAGATGTGGTGAACTGCATGCTGATAATGTGGGTGGCTGTTGAGGCAAAACAGGTTCCAGGAGTATGGTTGAGTTGCCAACAGACGTCATAGCTAATAATGGGGCTCAACAATTCTAAACCATAAAATCCCAATGGTATAGTTGGACTAAGGGAGGGTTATAACAGCTGCTTTACAAGTGCCTTTCGGCTGACAGTCATATTAAAACATCTTTGTGAAAATACCGTAATGCCAATACACATTAATTTATTCATTGTTCTAATGAGATAAGGGGCGGGGGGGGGGGGGGGGGCACTTGAGATAGTTTTCTCATTTTAATAACAAAAGAATGCAGAAATCAGTTGAAATAAGATTACAACATTGAGTTTTTGAGACAAATTTTTTGCATGTTCTTTTCCTCTTGAAAAACTGCAGATTCAGATCCATACTTCTTGCTTGGAGCAATTTACTTAGAATGCTGGAAGTGAACTTTTCACTCCTACTTCATGGACTGATCTCTTCGATATGTTAAGTGTCAGTGATGTTGCTGCCACTACTTGTGTGTAATGGGCAGGTGACAGAAAAATGGGACAAGACAACCCACACAGCAGAAACCACATGCTCATTCCCAGTTTTTGAGGAGGAAAATGAGGTGCAAGAGATTAGTCATGAAGTAGGTGATTTATCCTGAGCCAAAGAAGTTATCTAAATAAATCAACTGCCTATACCTATGGATCCTTCTGTCCAGTGATGAAGAAGCATGTTACTAAAGGTTGACATCTCCAATCATATGCAGATCGAGGGTACATTCAGAAATGCATCCTACTGCAAGTACAATTAAAAGGTGACCACTATTTCCACTCCAGTAGCAAGTAGATAATTTTCACAATATACTGTTTCTAGATATGGGCACAAATGAATTCAATGTTTAGCATGTGCAATCGAATCCATCCATTTGAGAATGCCACAGAATAATATGCACAGTTTTGTAGGTTCCATTGCCAAAAGCCTTCCAACAGAATGGAGGTATTAGAAACATAGCGTAAACAGCTCCTTTGCAACTGTTTAGAACCTTTTGCTGTGGCTTGTTGTTTAGTATATATTGTCATAAATCCCTTGTATTTATGAGAGGGAGATCAGACCAGAATTCTGTGAATTATTTACCATATTCAGTCTGTGAGTGAGAAACTTTGACTTGACACACAGAATGGAACCTAAATGATGGGAGGGGGGGGGGGGGGGGTCAGCCCAATTAACATAAAATGCTTGATTAAAAATGTTAGGGAACAGCATACTTAACAAGACCTTTGTTTTTCATCAAATTCCTACAGAATTATCTCTTCAATTCTTATTGAGGAAAGAAGTGATACTCCCCATAAATCATAAGACTAAAAATTAGTTAAAGATTTGATTATTGTGATAATAATAATAATAATAATAATAATAATAATAATAATAATAATAATATGTATATAACACTCATCAAGCAAATTATTGTGTTTTATTATGTTCTGTTAACAGCCCAGATAGTTTACCTGAATGGTTGCGGGATTACCCAGTGACAATTATACAGTTCCTATTCTTTTTATACCACAATATGGCAGATTTCACACCAGTGTGCATGACTGGTGAAGTTTTGGGGGCATTGGCAGGCACTCTTTTCCCCAGGCAAGCTGGAAGTGAAGCAGGTAGTGCAGCTTCAACACCCGGCGATGAAGTAAAGGTCAGTGGTCTGTCTGGTTCTCTCTCTCTCTCTCTCTCTCTCTCTCTCTCTCTCTCTCTCTCTCTCTCTCAACCCCTCCCCTTTCATCTCTTATGTTTTTTTAAGTTTTTTTCCAACATAGTAATTATTTTCACTCTCGGATGTTGTCATTTATACTACAATATTGTGCTATAGCAACAATAAATGTGATTTATGGAACATAGAACTTTATAGAGCCAACATAAGATAATGAAGTGCAGGTAGTGTTTAGCACTGAGCAAATTGAATGGACAACAGTAATTCAGGTTACAGAATAGGCCGAGCACTCGTTTGTGATTGCTTGAATAATACTGTTTCATTAGCTGCTCACCAGAGTGCACCAGGGGCCAACCCAGGTGGTCTCCATAAGCAAGCCTGTGTACTGTATGGGCACACGATTTTTGAAATTGCATGTGTCATGAGTGAAGGTACATAATGTTGCAACAAATCATATCTTCGTCATCTTCAAGTCATCATGGTATTATTGGTAAGATTTTCTGTCAACATGCCACATTATTATTATTATTATTATTATTATTATTATTGGGTGGGGGCTGCACTGAAATATTATGAAATTTCAGTGGGATCATCTGACGCAATGCCTGAGAGCCTTGGCAACCTAACAAATCTTGTTTTGTTCTGTCCAGTTCTATTTTTTACAGACAGTGATATTGCCAATATTTATTTGATCAGACAACCAAGGATAACTGAACGCTATTTTCAATTTAGGGTTTCTTTGTTCGATTACTCAACTCTGTCTTACTAATGACCTTTGTTAACTTCAGCCACTCTTCTATTACGTGATCACATGATCGTAGTCCTTTGGTCATTCTATAATTTTAAGTTATCTTTAGTCATCTGCAGTTGCTTTTCAATTTTTATGATTTTGTATATGTAATTTTACAACAGTGATCACTAACTTTTTTGGTTAGGATGAATTTAAGTATGTCCTTGGTGCAGAATTTGAAAATGAAATTAGTTTCTCCTCCAAGCTCAGTTTTCTTGTGGCACAATACCCTTTTTGTATGAAAATCCATAAAAGCCCATGGTTTTGGTTATTCTGCTATCACTTAATTCAATTGTTCCACAGATGTAAAAATGTTTGAAAAGATGCCAACATGTTTAACTTATTTACGTGCAAGGTACTCAAGATTTCTTGTGACATACTCTGCCACTACTATAATTATCTCACTAGATATTATTAAGTTTTTCACAGCACTCGAAAATGTTGTCTAGTTTATCCTTCCAATATATATTCAACTTCGAAAATTTTGCTGCTGTTGATTTCCGATTTCAACAAGCTTGCCCTGCTCTCCGCACCCCCCACCCCTTTTACACACATCCCTCCAGTACAAAATTGTAGACAATCTCTTCAGACATAACGATGTGTTCTATCAGCTGATCCCTTCTTTTAATCAGGTTGTGCTACAAATTTCTATTCTTCCCAGTTCTATTAAGTACCACCTCTTTAGTTGTACATTTTACTCACCTAACCTTCAGCATTTTTTTTTTGTAGCTTCACATTTCAAAAGCTTCTTGTCTCTTCTTTTCTTAACTCTTTTCCATCCACATTTCATTTTTGTACAAAGCTACATTCCAGAAAAGTACCTTCAGAAAAGACTTCCTAACACTTAAATGTATATTCAGTGATAGCGATTCTTTTTTTTTTTGTGTTTGTTTTCAGAAATAGCTTTCCCAGTTGTAATTTATTTTGGTCTCTACTTCTATTGGGGTCTCACTCCCTAATCTAATTTCCTTAGCATCATATGATAAATTTTTGAGACACTATCCATTGCTAGAATGAATTTTGACTCTGCATTTTAGTGTGCACTCATTTGAAGCTTCCTCCAGATAAAACTGTATGTTGGACTGGGACTCAAACATGGGATCTTTGCCTGTGCCTTTGGCAAGCAAGCACTCTGTTGACTGAGCAATCTGAGCTGGAATCACAATTGCCTTTACAATCTTACTTTCCCCAGTGCCATGTCTACAGTACTGGCAGAGGTGAAGCTGTTAGTTTCAACTCAGTGCGCACTCCACTTACTAGCTCAGGGACACAAAGAACTGGAAACGGTGAAGCCATGTCACAACAGTTGAGTTAAACAAGTTGTTTATTCTATTAAAATAGGAATATGATTTCTGTGTCACTAGTTGTGATTTAAAAATGAAGTAATCACTGGATAAAGCAAGTTTTTCTCAATTTTAAATAAACAATGTGTTTCATCAAAGTACCAGGATTCTCAAACAGTTCCATCAGAGGAAAAGTGTGGGAACCCTTGCTCAAAGTGGTGGCTTGGAACAGAAGAGAGGCAGAGTTTTCAGTCACAGCTCCGAGAGCCCTCAGTTTTATAAGTCAAGTGATCCTGTGACATGATTTTATTGGAAGAGTGGCTTTGCTGACGAAGATTTGGCCTATTCCTGTGCAAACTGTTTGATGCTTTGTAAAATTTAAATCATAAAAATTACTCGTGTTAGGAGGCCTGGGGGCAACTTGTACCGAATGAAATAAAGACTGTGTGTAGTTGGCTTCACTACAAAACTGAGTTCTTTATTGCTTGTTAATATGGCTACTATAGTTACTGAATTATCAGCATCTAAAAGCGTAGTTCACTCTGTTTTCTCATCATTTTCTGCACTTGTTTTACCATTTCAGTTTCTGCATTCTTTTGCAATTAGATGTGGCATATCAATATTAGTATTATAGAATTTATATGTACCTAAATTGGTTATGTCAATTCATTCATTCATTTATGGAATATACTTTGTAATGATCATGCCAACATATCAAATTGAATATTGTGTACATTTGTTTGGTGTGATACTAATGTTTTCAATGCTCCTTGACACTGTTATTGTGAAGAATACTGATAGCACTAGAGTTTAGGGTAGGACAGAAGGGCACATGGAGTTCTATTTGCACCTGTGACAGTTGCAAGGATATTGGAATTTTTAGTGAAGGTGCGCAGAAGACATGGGACTATAAAATGATGTTGAGTCCATGAGTTTTGTGTTTATAAGAAATTGATTACAGTTGCAGTAGACCATAATGATTTTTGCTTGAACAGTAGTCATATTTTGTTTTTAAAATTAACTCTCTCTGAAGTCTTTAAGCTGCTAATTTTTTTTGCACAGCTTTAAAACCTTTCAGAAGTTCTCATTTGCTTATTACACTGCGGAAAATAATAGGAACAGTTTTTTTTTATCTCTTTGGGCTGTTGTTAGACACCCTTCTCAATACTGTAATTCTATAGCTTCTTAACTTTGAAGATCTGAACCAACCTTCAATACTTTTCACCCATGTAGTCTTAATTTATAGTGGTTTCCCCTCCCTTTCCCTCTTCTCAGTTCTGCTTGTAAAACTTTGTTTTCACTCCTCTGTTCTATTTTCTGCAGATTACCTTCAATGTGTAAACAAGTTATAACCTATCCTTAATTTTTCTGCTTTATACTAGTTCATTCTGTTTACTCATCCTTTTCTGCACTTGTTTTGCCATTTCAGTTTCTGCCATTCTTTTGCAATTACTTGTGGCATACCAATATTAGTATTATAGAATTTATATGTACCTAAATTGTTAAAGTACAGTGTTAGTTCACAGTCTTTACCTACACCTAGTGTGTGTGTGTGTGTGTGTGTGTGTGTGTGTGTGTGTGTGTGTGTGTGTACTCTTCCTTATATGTATACTTCACCTTTTTCCTATTTTCCCGTTTTCCCATTTTCTTGTAACAGCCCAACTATCAAGTTTGAAATACTCCAATATCTTTATAATTCCTAACACTCTTATATTCCTTTATGGCATTTATTGTAACTGAACATAATTACATCATAAAGTGAATCTTGCTTGTAGGCTACTGTCCCTCCTTGTTTCACCATATGGATAAGTATATATTCCCTGCTACTTCACATTTTTAGTAACCGCACATGTCAATCACTTTTAAGACAATTTTGTAATCTTGAAACATGATATTTATCTTTCCTCAGACTTATCCTGGCTCTGACTCCGCTGTCCTTGTTAGATCTCCATCAAAGGATTCGGGTTTGAGCAACCACCCAGCAAGGAAATTTGTGATGGACTTCCTGCGTGTGATTGTAGTGGACTCGCTATCACTACCATCACCTGGAAAAGGTCCTCTTGCAATTGACTTAGTCCTTGAGGTATGTAGATTCGTTGATAAATTGTTCTTCTGGGCTACCACAGATCCTTGAGGTATGTAGATTCGTTGATAAATTGTTCTTCTGGGATACCACAGATTATACAAGTTTCAGTGTATTGTTGGTTAGTATCAGATGTGGTAAAAAAGAAAATTAAGTGTGACATATACTTTCTATAAGGAATTGAGGCAGTAATTATCATTTTATGTACCAGCAGAGATATTGTTTGGAGATGGTTGCTTTGTAAAGGTTACAATATCAGTATTTAAAAACAAGTCTTCCTTACTTGTTCCCAGGCATGAATTTTTGACCAAATTTCCAGCTACAACAGGTGGGTCATCTCATCCTTGGGTCTGGGTGACCTGCCATGCCTTCTTAACCTTCCCCAACCTTTTCTTCACCACTCCCTGAAAGCTATTACAGTGTCATGTACCTTTATATGGGCCTGTTGACTGTATCAAATGTGTTGCTTTTTTGTCAAAACTGGATATTTTGAGTGTGACCACTGATATTGCTTAATACTGTTAATTATTTTAACAATTGCAAAATTACTATGCTCAAATTTGATGTACATGCTATTTGCAAAAAGAACAGAAATTGTTTATTGTTAATGGCCATTGAGGGACAGCTGTAGAATATAAATTGTTGTACTATTAATTTAAAATAGCTTTGTTCTTTGACTGAGTACTGAATGTAAAGTTTTTATGAAATTTGGTATGCTTGTGTGACATAGCACTGATGCGTAGAGCTTGCTATGAATAATGCTTTACTACTTTCAGATAGCTTTCCAACATTCGTCTTATTCACCAAGTGTAAAAGATCTCAAAGTTTTCTGATAACATCAGTACATATAAGTAAGCTGATGAAGGAAATAAACACAAGATACAAACTGTCTGTCACCACACTGGTTACTCTGCCGGTATTCAAAATCCATATTGAAATATTATTCACCCGATATAAGATTGTTTCAAAATGTTTATGTTACCCAGTATGATCTTCGATTCTTTTAGTTGGCAGCCTGCTTTCGGTTCAGGAAATTTGAATTGATAGCTTTGTGTCATAGGAGACTTAGTGGGATAATGTTCTATTTTAAGTTGGAATGTAACAATATGAGAGAAGGAAAGATGCCACTCACCATATAGCAGAGATGCTGAGTTGCGATAGGCACAATAAAAAGATTCACACAATCATAGCTTTCGGCCATTAAGGCCACATGCACTCACAAGTGCAACTTCCACGCATACCTTTATTCAGACAAACTCTTCTGTTAATGAATGTGAAATTACAAAATTTTATTACAGTGAGGGAACACAAATATTTTCCATCATGGACTGATTTTTTTTTATCCTGATATCTCCCTATTTGTTGTCAATTTTTAGTTCTTAAGATTGTGTTGTTTTGTACTGTAGTCTGCATAAAACCTTTTTCTTAATAGGAACTCGTCTGTTTGTTTAGAATAGAATTTTTTAGAATATATGAAACAAATTAAGTGTTGAGTGTCATTCTCTATGCAGGCATCACCAGAAAATGCAAGCATGTCTCAGCAGACACGTTATCAGACGGAGGTGTTGGGAACTCTGATGGAGCACCTGCTGGCGGCTGATGTCCTCATTGGGGAGCAGGCTGCACTGCCGGTAGTCCCTGGGGGGGCGCCCCAGTACATTGCTCCCAATGTGTGCTACCTTGCTTCACGTATTGTAGACAAGCTTTGGCAGGGTGAGTCACATTATTGCAGTTTCTGCATTCTAAAGTTGTTGCACTGTAAATATTAAATTGTCTGTTCAATAATTTGCTAGTCTCCCTCTTACCGTTGTCACAAATCTTTTATGTGATTCTTACATGTAATTTTTGTGAACGCAATTCAGAGTGAAGCTCTGTCATGGTTTCTTATTTGTGAATAGTAGAGGGGAGGAGAAGGGGAGCTGTCTCCATAAATCACTTCAGCTGAATAGTGAGATAGTTGCCTCTCTAGCACAATTGCATGTTTATGTTCTTTGTCTTGCTTAGGTGAACTAATGAACATCAGTGAAAAAAAGTCGGTTTGAGGAGTGAGGGTAGGTGTAAAGAGATATGTCATTTATCAAATCACTAGAAAAATCAGTACCTACTGTCAGAATTAGCCAAATGTTTTAAGCAGCAGCAGTTTGCAAAATTTCAACTATTCATAGTAACTCACTCACATGAAGTTTATGATTTGTAAATTGCTTTACTGCAGCCTTAACTGCCATCTCATTTGTGTTTAGCTCAGTTTTTAAACATTGTTGCATATGCTATATAAATGCAGCCAACTGATAGTCTTCTTGGTCAACGGAAAGGTTTTGCTGCTTGCAAAACAAGATTTGTGATTGTACATAACTTCCTACTAAATACAAGTTTCAGTGTATTGTTGGTTAGTATCAGGTGTGGTAAAAAAGAAAATTAAGTGTGACATATACTTTCTATAAGTAACTGAGGCAATAATTATCATTTTATGTACCAGCAGAGATATTGTTTGGAGATGGTTGCTTTTTAATGGTTACAATATCAGTATTTAAAAACAAGTCTTTCTGACTTGTTCCCAGGCATGAATTTTTGACCAAATTTCCAGCTACAACAGGTGGGTCTAGCTTCAATCCTTCTTAACCTTCCCCAACCTATTCCTCACCGCTCCCTGAAAACTATTACAGTGTCATGTACCTTTATATGGGCCTACTGACTGTATTGTGGCTGTGTGAAAAATAGTCGTTTCTTGAAAAGAAGAAAACAGCAACCAGGCACTGTTAATAATGCTGTTTATTTACACAAGTAGCCCCGTTACCAATTTTGAACCAACAGGTTCATCTTCAGAGAGCTATTAACATTTGTTGTCATATACAGTTGCTGGGTTTTTTTTCCTTCTTCTCTAGTGACAAAAGTTCATTGGGGTGATGATGCCCTACAGCAGTAAACGGCCTGTTTAACTGTAACAAATGAAAACAGTGCAAACAATTCTCAAAGATAGAACTGCTTGAATTTTAGATCACTTACATTGAAATTCCCATGTCTTTATGTTGTGCTGTTGATTGCTGTTCACAAAATGAATATTTTGCCTCATGAGGGTAAGCAGTGGCTGCAGATATTGTCTCATTACATTAGACCATTAGTGTGACTTGTTGCATAGGGAAATTGGAGAGAAGCTCATCTAGATGTAGCAGAAAATAGAGTAATGTGATACACAAACAACTACAGCTAAATCAGGAACAAAAGGCACTACAAAGAAAATAATCTTCTGTTAGGTACTAGTTGCTAGAGTGGCATAGGCCGAATGCTGCATGTCAAAGTGCCAGTCTTCACTATGTGACAGAGGATATAGGAACATTGTACAGGCAGTTTGGTGAAAGAGATCAGGTGATCATAGCAGGTGGCATAGGTAACAGTCCGGCTAAAGACCTATGTAACCAGTGGGTGTCCTGGGCAAAACATGGTCGGCAACTTGTCATAAAGTGCCAGTGTGGCATTGTTGGGGGTCTTGCAGCATCATGATCAGTGCTGGGTAAACATACAAAAATGATAATACCTTTAGCTGTATGGATTAGTTGTGTGCCACCAAGTGACACATTGTACACAGCATTTCAGCATTTGAAAGTTTTAGGTGACCAACACAAGAGAAATGCAGCCCTGCTCCTAAGGTTATTGTAGCTTAATAAGTTTTAGACACTGTTGGACAACTATAGAGGTTTGTTGCAGTGGAGACGCTATAGTTAATTTTTTTACAGTTTTAGTAATGTAGTGTCACACGTGTATAGTGAAAATTGGTTCAGTCTAATGTAGTTAACATTTCAAACAATGAAAAGTCCATATGGAAAGGCTAGATTGCTACTCACCATGCAGAGATGGTGCCGAATCACAGAAAGGTGCAATGAAAAGACTGCTAAACATATAAGCTTTTGGACAAAAAAGTCCCACTTTGGAAATAGAAAACACACACACATTCACACGAGCACAAGTAACACACACATGGACACTTTCCTCAATGGGGTGCCCACATGGAGACAGCCACAGTGGCTGGAGACGGTGGTCATGTGTGAATGTGTGTATATTTTCTATTTCCAAAGTGGGACTTTTTTGTGCAAAAGCTTAAATGTTTAGCGATCTTTGCATTCTACATCTACATCTACATGACTACTCTGCAATTCACATTTAAGTGCTTGGCAGAGGGTTCATCGAACCACAATCATACTATCTCTCTACTATTCCACTCCCGAACAGCGAGCGGGAAAAACGAACACCTAAACCTTTCTGTTCGAGCTCTGATTTCTCTTATTTTATTTTGATGATCATTCCTTCCTATGTAGGTTGGGCTCAACAAAATATTTTCGCATTCGGAAGAGAAAGTTGGTGACTGAAATTTCGTAAAAAGCTCTCGCCGCGACGAAAAACGTCTATGCTGTAATGACTTCCATCCCAACTCGTGTATCATATCTGCCACACTCTCTCCCCTATAACGCGATAATACAAAACGAGCTGCCCTTCTTTGCACCCTCTCGATGTCCTCCGTCAATCCCACCTGGTAAGGATCCCACACCGCGCAGCAATATTCTAACAGAGGACGAACGAGTGTAGTGTAAGCTGTCTCTTTAGTGGACTTGTTGCATCTTCTAAGTGTCCTGCCAATGAAACGCAACCTTTGGCTCGCCTTCCCGACAATATTATCTATGTGGTCCTTCCAACTGAAGTTGTTCGTAATTTTAACACCCAGGTACTTAGTTGAATTGACAGCCTTGAGAATTGTACTATTTATCGAGTAATCGAATTCCAACGGATTTCTTTTGGAACTCATGTGGATCATCTCACACTTTTTGTTATTTAGCGTCAACTGCCACCTGACACACCATACAGCAATCTTTTCTAAATCGCTTTGCAGCTGATACTGGTCTTCGGATGACCTTACTAGACGGTAAATTACAGCATCATCTGCGAACAACCTAAGAGAACTGCTCAGATTGTCACCCAGGTCATTTATATAGATCAGGAACAGTAGAGGTCCCAGGACGCTTCCCTGGGGAACACCTGATATCACTTCAGTTTTACTCGATGATTTGCCGTCTATTACTACGAACTGCGACCTTCCTGACAGGAAATCACGAATCCAGTCGCACAACTGAGACGATACCCCATAGCTCCGCAGCTTGATTAGAAGTCGCTTGTGAGGAACGGTGTCAAAAGCTTTCCGGAAATCTAGAAATACGGAATCAACTTGAGATCCCCTGTCGATAGCGGCCATTACTTCGTGCGAATAAAGAGCTAGCTGCGTTGCACAAGAGCGATGTTTTCTGAAGCCATGCTGATTACGTGTCAATAAATCGTTCCCTTCGAGGTGATTCATAATGTTTGAATACAGTATATGCTCCAAAACCCTACTGCAAACCGACGTCAATGATATAGGTCTGTAGTTAAATGGATTACTCCTACTACCCTTCTTGAACACTGGTGCGACCTGCGCAATTTTCCAATCTGTAGGTACAGATCTATCGGTGAGCGAGCGGTTGTATATGAGTGCTAAGTAGGGAGCTATAGTATCAGCGTAATCTGAAAGGAACCTAATCGGTATACAATCTGGACCTGAAGACTTGCCCGTATCAAGCGATTTGAGTTGCTTCGCAACCCCTAAGGTATCTACTTGTAAGAAACTCATGCTAGCAGATGTTCGTGTTTCAAATTCTGGAATATTCCATTTGTCGTCCCTGGTGAAGGAATTTCGGAAAACTGCGTTCAATAACTCCGCTTTAGCGGCACAGTCGTCGATAACAGTACCATCGGCACTGCGCAGCGAAGGTATTGACTGCGTCTTGCCGCTTGTGTACTTTACATACGACCAGAATTTCTTCGGATTTTCTACCAAATTTCGAGACAATGTTTCGTTGTGGAACCTATTAAAGGCATCTCGCATCGAAGTACGTGCCAAATTTCGAGCGTCTGTAAATTTTAGCCCATCTTCAGGATTTCGCGTTCTTCTGAACTTCGCATGCTTTTTCCGTTGCCTCTGCAACAGCGTTCGGACCTTTTTTGTGTACCACAGGGGATCCGTTCCATCTCTTACCAATTTATGAGGTATGAATATCTCAATTGCTGTTGCTACTATATCTTTGAATTTGAGCCACATCTCGTCTACATTCGCATAGTCAGTTCGGAAGGAATGGAAATTGTCTTTTAGGAAGGCTTCTAGTGGCACTTTATCCGCTTTTTTAAATAAAATTATTTTGCGTTTGTTTCTGATGGATTTGGAAGAAATGGTATTGAGCCTAGCTACAATGACCTTGTGATCACTAATCCCTGTATCAGTCATGATGCTCTCTATCAGCTCTGGATTGTTTGTGGCCAAGAGGTCAAGTGTGTTTTTGCAACCATTTACAATTCGCGTGGGTTTGTGGACTAACTGCTCTAAATAATTTTCGGAGAATGCATTTAGGACAATCTCGGAAGACGTTTTCTGCCTACCACTGGTTTTGAACAAGTATTTTTGCCAACATACCGAGGGTAGGTTGAAGTCCCCACCAACTATAACCGTATGAGTGGGGTATTTATTTGTTACGAGACTCAAACTTTCTCTGAACTGTTCCGCAACTGTATCATCGGAGTCTGGGGGTCGGTAGAAGGAGCCAATTATTAACTTAATTCGGCTGTTAAGTATAACCTCCACCCACACCAATTCGCACGGAGTATCTACTTCGACTTCACTACAAGATAAACCACTACTGACAGACACCAACACTCCACCACCAATTCTGCCTAATCTATCTTTCCTGAACACCGTCTGAGACTTCGTAAAAATTTCTGCAGAACTTATTTCAGGCTTTAGCCAGCTTTCTGTACCTATAACGATATCAGCTTCTGTGCTTTCTATTAGCGCTTGAAGCTCAGGGACTTTTCCAGCGCAACTACAACAGTTTACAACTATAATTCCGACTGTTCCTTGATCCAAGCACGTCCTGTAATTGCCAAGCACCCTTTGACATTGCAGCCCATCCCGCACTTTCCCGAGGCCTTCTAACCTAAAAAACCGCCCAGTCCACGCCACACAGCCTCCGCTACCCGTGTAGCCGCCAGCTGAGTGTAGTGAACTCCTGACCTATTCAGCGGAACCCGAAACCCCACCACCCTATGGCGCAAGTCAAGGAATCTGCAGCCAATACGGTCGCAAAACCGTCTGAGCCTCTGATTCAGACCCTCCACCCGGCTCTGCACCAAAGGTCCGCAGTCGGTTCTGTCAACGATGCTGCAGATGGTGAGCTCTGCCTTCATCTCGTAAGCAAGACCGGCAGCCTTCACCAAATCAGATAGCCGCTGGAATCCAGAGAGAATTTCCTCAGATCCAAAGCGACACACGTCATTAGTGCCGACATGCGCCACCACCTGCAGCTGGCTGCACCCTGTGCTCTTCATGGCATCCGGAAGGACCCTTTCCACATCAGGAATGACTCCTCCCGGAATGCACACGGAGTGCACACTGGATTTCTTCCCCTCCTTAGCCGCCATATCCCTAAGGGGCCCCATTACGCGCCTAACATTGGAGCTCCCAACTACCAATAAGCCCACCCTCTGCGATTACCCGGACCTTGAAGGCTGAGAATGATCCTCTGAAACAGGGCAGGCAGCTGCATCTGGCTCAGCCAGAGACAGTGCCTGAAACCGGTTTGTCAGACGCACCGGGGAGGCTTTCTGATCAGCCTCCGGGGACGCCTTTCGCTGCCTGCCACGCCTTGGAACGACCTCCCAATCAATCACAGGTGAGGGCTCAGCCCCACTGCGGGCAGCAACCGGGGCAACCACAGTGGCAGACCGATCTGGGGACAGACGGGATGAGGTTGACATCCCCGTGATACCCGAGTCATTGTGCCTGTCTTTGTCTCAATGTCTCCTCTATGCAATAAGTAGCTATCTATCCTTGTCACAAAATAATTAACATGTCATCATTAGAAAGTAAATATAGCTTTTATTATATTGTCTATTGTATGGCATGATAAATGATATTATTGCTGCATCTAGGGGTCTGAAGATGGTGGATTGTATCACCAAAAACCGTTACAAATAAATAAAAAAATACAAACAGCTAAAGGTACTATCATTATTGCTGATAAGACAAGGAAGGGTAGCCTAGCTGAGCATCTTGCAAAAAATATACAGGGGCTACAATTGCATAAACCCTTGCAATTACTGGTGTCAAAAAGGCACTTTTTGGGGTAGAGAAAGAGTTGAGGCAGTTAGTCTTATAGGAAATTACAGTGGTGGAAGACTCAGACAAATTTTGGGATTAAGAAGTGAGCCAAATGAGCTTCTTGTTTCTGTAGAAGGTTTACAAAATTTTGAAATGATTATGTTCTGTGCATGTCTGGACATCATGTAACCACATGGATAGAGAAGTTAAGTATAGAGAGTAAAGCTACAATTAAAAAGTTCCATCTGGGTACCTTCTTCTTTTTCATAAAATAACTTTTTAGGAAACTTGTTGCTTATTTACTGTATAAGTTCTGGCAGAATGTGCAGCTCAGAGGAATGCAGTGAGTTTGCCAGCTAGGAATATGGGAGGGATGTGTAGCCAATGCACGGTCTAGGCATACGATGTGCGGGTGCTGGAGCCAGTGGGTTGCAGCGCATGAAGAAGGTGACGGGGGTTGAGAGGGGGTGACAGGACAGAGGAAGGGGTGGGTGTAGAAACATGGGTTAGTAAAGATTGAGGCCGGGAGGGTTATGGGAGTGAAGGATTAGGCTAACATCCGTCTGTCTAGTTGAGGAAACTGGTTGTGTGTAGAAGGATCCAGATAGCACAAGTTGTGAAGCTGCTATTGCAGTTGAGCATGTTGTGCTCATCTGCATGTTGCGCCACTGGTTGGTCAACTTTGTTGTTGACAACAGTTTAGTGGTGACCATTCATTTCCGGTTGTCATACCAACATAAAAATGTTATTCTTTGACATTGTCAGTGGGGAGGTACTTGATCTGTTGATTAAAAAAAAAGTGTTTATAAGTCTTGATGTAGGATTTTTATCCACAAAAGTTTCAACATAAAAAGCTGTGAACTGATTTCTGCAAGTTAGTATGTGACATGGCTGCTTTCACACGTCGTCCTGCCTCTGATGGTGTTGGATAGGGCTGTAGCAGGACTGGAGTAGGAAGTGCTAGATTGGTGGACTGGGCAGGTCTTGCATGTGGGTCTTCCATGGGGATAAGGCTCCTGTGACATTGGGTTTGGGTTGGGAGTGGGAGTAGCACATTAATGGACCAACCCCTCACCACCACCACACCCCCCACCCCCTCCCTCCAATTTCAATTTTTTTTTCTCTAATGTCCAGTAGTTCAGCTTGGGAAGACAGAAATGGATAATTATGCTAGACAGGAAACCACCTTACTATTCAGCTGAAGTGATTTAGGCAACCCATGCAAACTAAAATGAGAAAGGCAACCTCCTTTCTCCATACCCTTCCCCCTACTTCCACTGAACATGAAGCAATGATATAACATCACTCATTATTTATCATGTTCAAAATAAGTAGAATATTCTGTAAATTGATTCGTTTTACATATTTAAAATATATCATGCAAAGTGACCCATGGATGGTGTAACTAACTAAATAAATAACTTAGTTAACAACAGTATAATGAGAAATGTAATTAATTTCAGATTGTAGCCTAGAAACCAGTTGATATACATAGAAAAATAGTTGAAATTTCAAGCTCAGCATAAGTATTTTTAGGTATAAGAGCTCCTAAATGAGGCTCACAAAGGCCTCGAATTCAGTTATGCTCTTTGTCATTGCATCATTGCACTCTACAGGAAAATTCAAAATATCAATATTCACATTTTGGAAGACAAGGCCAGTGTTATGTTATGTCATAGCATTTAAAATTAAAGTAGCAACAGTGTAAAAATTTAATAATGATGATGAGAAAAATTGCTTTTACGAGGATGAAAATAACTACAAAAAATGCTTCCCAATATATAGATATGTTTCTGTAGTTATTTGGTGATATTTATGATTGTATGTTTTTGTATTGTGCAGCTTTACTGCAATGCATTTAAATGCTTTAAAACCATACTGATATGCACCACTTTTGCCATTCTTTCTGTGACATTGCAGGTACTTTTGCAAAAGATCCACATGAAGTGTTTGAGTTTGTGGTGAAATTAATAATGCAGGCAAAGCGTCGCCCATCAACAGTTTCCTTGGAAGGTCTTTACCATTGCCTGAATCGCACTATATTGTTCCTATTGTCCCGCTCTACTGAAAACATAGCTGATCAGATGGCTGTACTGGAGGCTCTCCACAAACTTACCACGCATCGGTAAGTTGAGTGGTGTTGTTGTTATTTGCCCCATGGTACTCATTGGATAGAAACTCCTTGTTGTTAATTAATTTGGTTACTACTCTGGCCATTCCTTTGCTTAAGAAAGAATTTCTTCAATTATGCAGTGCCAGCCAGCACAAAGCAGTAAGCCGGCCGCGGTGGTCCCGCGGTTCTAGGCGCGCAGTCCGGAACCGTGCGACTGCTACGGTCGCAGGTTCGAATCCTGCCTCGGGCATGGGTGTGTTTGATGTCCTTAGGTTAGTTAGGTTTAAGTAGTTCTATGTTCTAGGGGACTGATGACCACAGCAGTTGAGTCCAATAGTGCTGAGAGCCATTAGAACCATTTGAACAAAGCAGTAAATTTTGTTCTTTTTTTCTCCTCCCTCCACCTTGTTCTCTCTCTCTCTCTCTCTCTCTCTCTCTCTCTCTCTCTCTCTCTCTCTCTCTCTCTCTCTCTCTCTCTTTCAAAAGAAAACTTGTGTTGGTACTAATCCATCAGGTTTACTATATAAAATTCTCTGATACTTAATACTCAGGTCAGTGGTGCAACCTCTATGCCACTCACAAGGCAACAAATGATGCAATTGATTATATTAAAATTTTAAATGTCTGTAAATTACATGTTATTGTTTATATTTTATTCAGTGTTGTTCTTAAAAACCTGTATGTGAAATAAATAAATGAATGATAGACTACATGACATGTTTTATCAGAGAAACGTGGGAAGCAAGTAAATATTTTAAGCAGAGGTGCCTGTCATCCCAAACATATTTTCTACAATGTGAAAGTTGGATAATGTTACCAAAATTACATCATGAGAATGTGGGCTTCCTCAGTGAATTTTTTTCTAACATCTCATGTTATCAGCTAAGTTTCAGTGCTTTTATTGAAGCTATCTTTCAATATGTTTTGTACTCATCATATTATGGCAAAGTCTTCTTCAGTCTTCACCTGAAGAGGGTGAGTAGGAAATGGATTTCCAGAAAATGTTGCCACTTGCCTGATGACACACATTAATTTCCCAGCTGCTGCGAGTGCAGGAATTAATTGCTATTTTCAAATAATTTTGCAGGAAATGTATGTTCCATCCTTCATTATCTAGCTCTGAGTGAGAGTATTAATGGGGTGTGTGGAGGTATAATTGAGTGAACTGGACCGAAAGGCTTGTTTCTCTAACACAGGATTTTACAAACAAGAGCATTACACTGATGAGCGAGAACATTTTGACTGTCAGCTTGTTTGGCCCCTGTCACTTGCAGAGCTCTGAGAGGGGGGGGGGGGGGGGGGGGGTGCACACTGGCCCCATCCACCCACTAGCCTGATTATTTCGTTCCACTCCTTCTACTATTGTTGGTCTGACTCATTTCCATTACAAAGTGACATTTTCACTCTGCAATGGACTGTGCGCTTCCTGGCAGAATCTTTTGCGGGCAAGAGCTCTACCTTGCCCATGAAAGGGAAAGGTCCCAAGTTTGAGTCTGAGTCAGGCACACAGTTTTAATCTGCCAGGAAGTTTCATTTGATTTCCATTACCTTTTTAGCCTTCTCACTGTTACTATTATCCTCTTAATTGGCAAGATTTCTCTCACCACATATGAGTCGTTGGGGACCCCTTGTCTGCTCTGACCTTTGTGCCAGTCTGAACCATACACTCACTCCTCTTTAAATTATTTATCAGCTCCGGCATCAGTATTGTGTTAGTGTCTCAATTTTACCGCTCCTGCATATGTTCATAAGTCAAATAAATTTCTGCTGGACATCAATAACGTCAGATGAGCTACCTGTGACTGTGGGACTGATCACCTTCAAACAGTCATCCAGCCAGAGATGTTGCAATTGACAGTCATGTGTGCATGTGATATGCTTGGTTGTGTGTATGAATGATATGTGTCCATCTTGTATTGATGAAGGCCGTAGATGAAAGCTTTTTTAAAGTGTCTTTTAATTGTGCCTGTCTGCAACTTAATGTGTCTTATTTACTGTAAGTATCAGTCTCTCTTTTCCTACGCTATTGGACTGATAACCTTGTTGTTTAGTCCCATAACTATCAACCAACCAACCAACTGTGAAATTATGAGTCACCTGGTGGCATTGTGATTATGATGCACAAATGCAGAATCATTCTAGTGACAGTCATCTTCTTCCTTAGCATTTGTCCTCCTTGCTGGCGATGCCCAGTGTTTTGGCACTCTGTTACCATTAAATCCAATGTAGTGGTGGATGGGGGTGCAGCTCTGAAATGTAGAGATCTCTGTGCAACCTATCAAGCCATTGCTATGTGGGTTGTCCTACAGGCTGTTTACCATGTGCTCTCAAACTAAAACTAGTCTTTGCTACTGTTGTTGTGTCTGCTCTAAGAACATGCCGATACCATCATAGAAGGCTTTCTCTGTTTGTGTTTACTATTGCTGCTACTTCATATAACTTACGAACTTTATCGATTGTGATATGATTGCGCATTGCTAATCTAGATGTCCACCTGAGGTGCTCTGTTTGCATGTCAGAAAGTCATCATTCCACTTCATTTATTGAAGGGCAGCATTGAGCAACATACTGTGTAATTGAGTGGATTACATATTGGTATAGTTCTAGTGACTGTAGGGGCCAAAAATGGAGAAATCCATCTACTTAAACGATTTTGACAAGGGGCAGAGTGCTACGGCCTGGCACATGGGAATAAGCATCTTGGAGGTGGTGAAGCTGGACAGCTGTTCACGTGCTACTGTTGTGAGGACCTGTGGAAACTTTTTGATGGACGGTTGAATACAGGAGTGGGTTTCAAGGTGCCAGATGTACACACTTTATCACGTAATGAAACAGGAGCTCATAGGTTTTTCCACCCTATAAAGCAGGATAAGTGGCATCTGCAGCATATCTGATGACAAAAGTGCAATGCTGGTATGGGCATAAGCGCTTTGGTGCACACTGTTCAGCGCACAATTTTGAATGTGGGGCTTCACAGGAGATGAAGCTCTGTGTTCTCCTAGTGATGTCATCGTTTACAATTGCAGTGAGCACAGTGTCATCAAGGTTGGATTGCGGATGGATGGAAATGTGTCACCTGGTCGAATGTATCACCATTTTTTTGTTACACTAGGTTGATGGTCCTGTCCAGATATCCATAACCCACGCAAACGACTGCTCACTACCTGTCCTGTGCCTCGAACACAGGCCGGTGGGGACAGTATTATTCTATTGATGACATTTATCTCATCTTATATAGGATTTGTCACACTAATTGAAGGCACCACAACAGTTGTGGATTACGCAATTATTGCAGACCACCTCCATCCCTCCAGCCCTTCATGCCTGATGTCTCCACCGACAGTGGTGGCATGCACCTTCCAGCAGGATGACTGTCCATGCCACAAGGCCAGAATTGTGTTGGAGTGGTTTGAGGAGCATGATAGTGAATTTGTACTGGCGTCTTGGTCACTAGATTCACCTAATCTGATCCCCATGGAACACCTCTAGAATGCTATCAGGCACCAACTCCACACCCATAAACAACCAGTCCATAATTTACAGAAATTACACGATCTGAGTGTAGACACCTAGCACCATATACCTCCAGAAACCTACCAAACACTTATCGAATCCATGCCGTGCAGAATCACACCTGTACTGTTTTCCAAATGTGCACCAACACAGTATTAAGCATGTCATCATAACAGTTTGACTCATCAGTGTGGAACTAGCACTGATAGAAACAGTGGAGATCCTGATTTATGTTATAGAGCAAATATTGATGCAAAGCAACGGGGGTCAATTTTCAATGAACCTGTCTACATATACATCGACACCCGTCCTGTGCAAACCACTTTGAAGTGCATGGCAGAGGATACTTTCTATTGCACCAGTTATAAGGGCTTCTTCCCATTCCATTCATGTATGGATTGCGTAAAAGCCTCTCTGCACACTGTATTTAATTTAATCTTGTCTTTTGATTCCCTTGAGAGTGATATATAGGGAATTGTAGTACATTCCTGGAGTGATCATTGAAAGCCAGTTCTTCAAGCTTTGTGAAGTGACTTTCTTTGGACAGTTAGACCTATGTTCAAGTGCCTGCCACTTCAGTTTCTTCAGCATCTCTGTGACGCTTTGCCACAGGTCAAACCTGTGACCATTTGTGCTGGCCTTTTCTGTACACATTCAATATTGTTGGTACTATTTGGTATAGGTGCCACATATGTGAGCAGTATTCTAGGATGGATCACACAGGTCTTTTGTACTCCTTTGTAGACTGATTGCATTCACTAGTATTATAACAGTAAACCAAAGTCTGCCACAAGCAGAACTTCGCTGATATTAACAAAAGTAAACTCAGATTGTGCTGTTATCACAGATCCACAATCGCACACAAATATTTGTTTGAATGTCAGTAAATTGATCCTGGGACTTCATTCATCCAAAGAGAAGGGAACATTTGTAGACTTTTCAAAGGATTAGATGAATAAAATTATGCTGAATTATATACGGCAGAAAGTGGCAGTGAATATCATGTGCCAGAACAGAAAACAGTCATATTTGTTCCTGAGATATGCATCAAACACTTGCTCATAAGATTTGCAATCAGAAGTTTGTTCCCAGCAAACTATTCGGGGGTTAGGGTGTTGAAAATTCTAGTGATTTAAATGTTATCAGAGACGGTGAACAGTGTACTGAGGTGAATGAAATGGTCTTCGTAACTGTAAAAGAGAGCTAATGAAATGGAAATAATTGAGAGGAGAGGGAATATTCATAATATTTGTGCCAAGGATAGTCACATCACTAAATAAATGAATGAAATAATGGCAAGATAAAAGATAGTGAGATGGAAAAGAGGGAGGGAAAAGATAAGGAATAACTCGAGGTAAATTTTAAGAAATAGAGTCTGTAACTAAAGTTGTATGAAAGCAGCACCCAGGAAATAATTTTGTATTACAAGGTACTGAAAAATGTTCAGGGAAAGTTAAAGGAAACTGCAGGAGGTGAGATACATTGAGAAGGTTGAGGTATCCATTGATGACGAAGTTGATCCAAATGACTTATATAGTGGCACAGATGTCGAAATTCTCTTGTCTCGCAGTTGGAATTAAGGTTGTTGTATCTGCCATTACACACATTGTATTTGTGTTTACTTTGCTTCTCTGTGGTTTACAATGACATACAATATTTACCTTATCTTTCGTTTTTACTTAGAATAATATTTCCAAAGGCATTTAATTTAATTATGGACTTTATTGATTTCAGAGGTCTAATCTTTGGTGCAGGAAATCATGAACTGGATTTTGTCGGCTGCCTAACGTACTGTTTATTGCAACTCACATCTGATATGAAAATTATGTGAGTATGTAACAATGTTTCCATAAATCTTAACTTATGCTGTATTGGAAAACACAGTAGGAAAAAAAGAGAAATTTTTAATTATACAAATACTGTTCAGAGAACAGCATTTTCTGGGGGAAGCTTACGAATATACATCGTAATAGGTAAATCATCTTTTTTTCCTGCCCTACTTGTGATATCTAATGTTATCTTTCAGTAATGTTACACAGTTCTGGAAAGAAACCTGTCTAAATACAGTCAGTCGGTAATTTCACCTACATCCTATAGCTTGCTGAGAATTTAACTGTTAGAGTATTGTTAAAAGATATACTTCTATTTTTTCCCTTCTTTTCATTTTATATTTAAGAGACATGACTGTATCAAGCAGAACTCTACTAATGCTGTATCTGAATGTTGCGGGTATGTTTTTGCTATTCAGCTGCATGATCTTACATTTTCCACATTTAGAGCAAGTTGCCATTCATCTTACCAATTAAAAAATCTGCCTGCCAGTATGTATCCTCCTGCAGCTACTCAACAATGACACCTTCCCATACACCGTATCATTATTAGCAAACAACCCTGTCCACTAGATGATTTATATATATAGACAATAATAACACTCTTGCCACAATCGCCTGGGACATTCCTAACGATACTCTTCTCTCGTGATGAACACTCACCTTCAAGGTCAATGAAACTGGGTTCTATTACTTAAGCCTGAGCCGCGTGCGTATCTGGGAACCTGTTCCATATGTCAAATGCTTTTCTGAAATCTAGAAATGTGGAATCTGCCTGTTGATCTTCATCCATGATTTGCAGTATATTCTGTGAGAAAAGAGCAAGCAGAGGTTCACACAAGCAACAATTTCTAAAACCATGCTAATTTGTGTACAGAAGCTTTTCTGTCTCAAGGAAATTTTATTATATTCAAAATGAGAATATGGTCTAGAATTCTGCAACCAACCAATGTTAAGGATATTGGTCTGTAATTTTGCAGGTCAGTTCTTTTACTCTTCTTATACGTAGGAGCCATTTGCACTTTTTTTCAGTCACTTGTGACTTTGTGTTGGGTGAGAGATTTGTAATAAATGTAAGCTAACTAAGGGGCCAATGCTGTAGATGACTCATTCTAAAACAGAATTGGGATTCCACCTAGACATGGAGGCTTATTTCTTTTCGTTTCTTTCAGTTGTTTCTCTATGCCATGGATGCTTTTTACTACCACCTGTATGGGAGTCTGTTTAATGGTCAAACTGTGGTATGTTTATACGATTCTCCTGTGTGAACAATTTCTTAAACGTGAAATTAAACCTTCGGCTTTTGTTTTGCTACCTTCGACTACTTTGCTGGAAGCCTTAGACCTGCTTTGCGATTTTGCATAGGACCAGAACCTTTTTGGGTCATATTGATATGAGTTTTCCCAGACGTTTACTTTTGGATGTAACTATTCAGTTATTCCGCTAGGAAATTTGGAGTGGAAAAATTTGTATATATTGAGCAGCAAATGGCCATTGAGTGGTGATTTGTCTTCATATATACAATTGATGTTTTGTTGTTTCCTAATGTGTTTTGTATTATGGGATAGGTAGATTTTTTTCATGTATCTAACTTAAGTAATTGATGAAATTCTTTCCAGGTTGGACACAAACATAAAAACAACATGGCATGTAAATCCTCAGACAGATGAAACAGAGGATAGGTTGACGTCTCACCAGGGCCACAACCTGATGGCAGTGGCTGCACGAAGAGTCTGGGAAGAGCTGTACGTGTGCAAGAAACCTGCAATTGAAGAGGTACTGTTTAATTCCTTCTTATTACTTCATACTTCATAAATTATGGTAATTACTGTTTATGAACAACCATGGAAACCTTTAGCTTTATCCATGTTGAAATGGTAGTCAAACAAGGATGAAAATATCATCTCTGTTCACCATTGTTATAAGTAAATACACATACAGGAAATGATTTCTAGTGCATCAACCGTAGTGGGTGTCAAATAAAGTGTAAGATAAAAGGTTATTAAGTTTCTGAAAAAGTAAACCTCCCCTTCTCAAACAATGGAAACTCCAGGTCAGTAAAACACACACACACACACACACACACACACACACACACACACACACACGCGCGCGCGCACGGAAGAAGAAGAAGAAGCAAGCACACCTCAGGTGCACACAACTGCCAACTTCAGCATCTTGGGCCAGCCTGTCTGCAACTTGACATGTGTTCTTTATGGTATGTAGCAATCTGTCTTTTCCTGCATTGATAAACTTCTCCTTCCCCAGTCCTACAGTGGCAAGACCTTTTTGTCACCAACCCTGCCAATTGGACTGAACCCAAAGCCCTGTTTCCTCCATTGACTCTGCAGGTCCTGTACCTTTATCGCAAGCACCCTACCCATCTCTATTGATGCCACCACCGTCTATGCTAGCATTCCCAATCCACAGGTAGTGGCCAGTAGCTAGCAAAGGTAGTGTTCAATAGCAGCACTATTGAACACTACCTTTCCCAATGCCCAATTGACTCCAAACCTACAACCTCCTATCTGGTCACCATTAGCAACTAAATTCACACGTGCAATTACTTCATCTTTGAAGGCAATACCTACAAACATATCTGTGATATGACAATGGGCACCTGCTTGGCACCACCTGTTCATGGACGCTCTAGAGAAAACCTTTCTAACCACCCTGAATTCCAACCTCTCATTTGGTTCAGATTCATTGATGACATCTTTATGATCCAGACTGAGGGTGAGGAAACCCTATCTGCATTCCATCTGAACATCAACACCTCCTCCCCCAATGGCTTCACCTAGTCCCCCTCAGCCTGAAAGCTGTCTTTCTTGATGTTGACCTCCACCTTGGGGATGGCTACATCAGTACCTCTGTCCACATCAAACTTCCCAGCCATCAATAATACCTCTATTTCTACAGCTGCTACCCATTCCATACCAAGAAATACTTTTCATACAGCATAGCCACTCATGGCTCTTGCATCTGTAGTCACAAGTAGTCCCTCTCCAAATGTAGCAAGGGTCTCGGTGATCCCTTCACAGACTAAAATTACCCTCCCAACCTTGTTCATAAACAGATCTCTTGTGTCTTGTCTTTCCAGTCACCTACCATTTCCCACATACCGACTCTCCAGCCACAAAAGAGCATTCCTCTCCTGACTCAGCACCACCCAGGACTGGAGCAACAGAATCACATTCTATGCCATGGTGTTGACTACCTCTAGTCCTGCCTTGAAATGCGAAATGTCCTATCCATCTTCGCCGCCCATGACACACTGCTAATCTGCCACCCAACAAACCTATACAGTATCCTTTTCCATCCCCTAGTCCAATATCTCATATCCCTGCAATAGACCTAAATGTAAGACTTGTCCCATACATCCTCCCACCACCACCTACTTGAGCCCAGTCAGAGACATCACCTATCTTACCAAAAGCAGAGCTACTTGGCATGAGAACCAACAAGCTGTCTGTCCACATGAATGGCAACTGACAAACTGTGACCAAGAGACAATTGGACCGCCCAGTTTCTGAACATGATCCCAACCCCCCCCCCCCCCCCCCCTCCGCCGGCATCAAATCAACCTTCGCTAGTTCGCTAGCCCTGTTCCTACTGGATCACTACACAGCCTTCTATACTACAAACTCACCCGCTAGTCTTTTTCCCTCCTTCATTACTCTCCTTTTCCACTCCCCTGCCCATACCCTTGCCACCCCCTCCCCTTCTGTCTTTCAAACCGCCCAAGTGCACCTAGCTGCCCTACCTTGTCCCCACCATGTCTCCGCCTGCTCCCACAAGCAGAATAAGGCCTTTCGCCCTATAACACAGATGTGTAGCAGTCTTTTTGTTGTGCCTCTCAGTGACTCAACATCCCTTCTATGTTGTGAGTAGCAATCTATCCTTTTCATAACATTGAAAAGGTAATCAGATCACCAAATGCAGTCCCCCACCTGATTTACACATATACCTTATAGTTTGAGCATAAACTAATATAATGTATCCAAATTAAATTTTAATTTCAAAATGTGTAAGTATATAGCCAAAATGATTATTTGGGTTCGTCAAAATAATTTAGCAAAACACAGTTGCCTGCCAGGAAATCGATTTTTTGGTCACACCAGACCATTGGATCATGGCTACAAGCTTAACTTGCACACTGTGAACTGATACCAGTGCAAGATAATTCACGTCTTCAAACCTGTTAGAATTCAACTTAAAATCTGAAGTAATAAGTGGAACACACATGGTTGTCATTTGATAACACAGTTCCAAATGCTTTTCAAATTTGAATGAAAATAAATGAAACTACAAACAGTTACAATAATACCAGTTCAAATATACACTCCTGGAAATGGAAAAAAGAACACATTGACACCGGTGTGTCAGACCCACCATACTTGCTCCGGACACTGCGAGAGGGCTGTACAAGCAATGATCACACGCACGGCACAGCGGACACACCAGGAACCGCGGTGTTGGCCGTCGAATGGCGCTAGCTGCGCAGCATTTGTGCACCGCCGCTGTCAGTGTCAGCCAGTTTGCCGTGGCATACGGAGCTCCATCGCAGTCTTTAACACTGGTAGCATGCCCCGACAGCGTGAACGTGAACCGTATGTGCAGTTGACGGACTTTGAGCGAGGGCGTATAGTGGGCATGCGGGAGGCCGGGTGGACGTACCGCCGAATTGCTCA
The DNA here is from genome assembly GCF_023897955.1 of Schistocerca gregaria. Classification (NCBI taxonomy): domain Eukaryota; kingdom Metazoa; phylum Arthropoda; class Insecta; order Orthoptera; family Acrididae; genus Schistocerca; species Schistocerca gregaria. Next base: position 1,080,923,298 of record NC_064920.1, on the reverse strand, counting down.
ACACGTGGGGCGTGACGTCTCCATAGTACATCGATGTTGTCGGCGGAAGGTGCACGTGCCCGTCGACCTGGGCCCGGTCCGCAGCGACGCACGGATGCACGCCAAGACCGTAGGATCCTACGCAGTGCCGTAGGGGACCGCACCGCCACTTCCCAGCAAATTAGGGACACTGTTGCTCCTGGGGTATCGGCGAGGACCATTCGCAACCGTCTCCATGAAGCTGGGCTACGGTCCCGCACACCGTTAGGCCGTCTTCATCTCACGCCCCAACATCGTGCAGCCCGCCTCCAGTGGTGTCGCGACAGGCGTGAATGGAGGGACCAATGGTGACGTGTCATCTTCAGCGATGAGAGTCGCTTCTGCCTTGGTGCCAATGATGGTCGTATGCGTGTTTGGCACCGTGCAGGTGAGAGCCACAATCAGGACTGCATACAACCGAGGCACACAGGGCCAACACCCGGCGTCATGGTGCGGGGGGCGATCTCCTACACTGGCCGTACACCTCTGGTGATCGTCGAGGGGACACTGAATAGTGCACGGTACATCCAAACCGTCATCGAACCCATCGTTCTACCATTCCTAGACCGGCAAGGGAACTTGCTGTTCCAACAGGACAATGCACGTCCGCATGTATCCCGTGCCACCCAACGTGCTCTAGAAGGTGTAAGTCAACTACCCTGGCCAGCAAGATCTCCGGATCTGTCTCCCATTGAGCATGTTTGGGACTGGATGAAGCGTCGTCTCACGCGGTCTGCACGTCCAGCACGAACGCTGGTCCAACTGAGGCGCCAGGTGGAAATGGCATGGCAAGCCGTTCCACAGGACTACATCCAGCATCTCTACAATCGTCTCCATGGGAGAATAGCAGCCTGCATTGCTGCGAAAGGTGGATATACACTGTACTAGTGCCGACATTGTGCATGCTCTGTTGCCTGTGTCTATGTGCCTGTGGTTCTGTCATTGTGATCATGTGATGTATCTGACCCAGGAATGTGTCAATAAAGTTTCCCCTACCTGGGACAATGAATTCACGGTGTTCTTATTTCAATTTCCAGGAGTGTAGAAGCTGTAATGTCCCACTGGTTAGTGAGTAGTTAAAAATGGTTTAAATACTTGTGAATATCTTGCCTTCGGTGTCCCTCGTTGACTGCATACATGAGCTAAAATACGCTTAGTCAATAAATACAGAATACTATAATGGATTTCACTACAATGATGTAGACCACAACTGAAGTAAGGTAAGGATGCATATTTATTCACTTCAAACCCTGTATCTTATGAACTCATGATCAATCTTCGGTGTAATAAGCCTCGTTGTTACTACTACAGCTAACCGATGGTAGTACATACTACACCGGTGATATTAAATAGTTCAGATGCAGTAATTTGATAGAAATGAGTGTGTGCGATTCATTGCATTGTTCAACACTAATACTCAACAAAGTACGAATATAAAGTCACATATCATTCTGCCTTTTGTGATGTTAAATTAAACTGTTTCACGCTCCGAAATAATCCATCACTGCACTGTTCTAATATGCTATTTTAGACAGTTTAGACAGTGTCAGATACATGAATTGGTCTATTGTAAATCATAACCTGAATCATGCACCAAGAACTTATCTCAACTGTACACACAGATATGTCCTCTAGTGTGTCCAACACTCTTTTGTCCTAACAGTACTCGAGGCCAAGTATTTATACTCTTCCTACAATGTACTACTGGTTATAATAATGCAAAACATAATTTATAATATGAAATAGTTTAACAACATTATCAAACATTCTATAATATTCCCTACTTTGCGAAAACAAGTTTAAGACATTTTCTAAACACATAAAAATCACATCAATATTGAAATTGCAGAAATAAGTACTGAAACAATGCTAAATGATCAATTATCTATATTTTGGTAACTAGGCTCGAGATGATGAGAATAAAGTATATTATTGTTTTATCTAAACATTTTCCTTGTATTAATTTCCTGAATCTGATTTTGATTCTTTATGGTACAGAGTAACTCCTATTGTTTGATATTGCTAATATTCTTCTAAAAGCCTTTTTCCTATTATCGAAAAGTAATTGAATTTAATTACAACTAGAGATATAAGAGTATTGATCTAGTAATACATAATGCATGGGTGGTAAACATAAGCCTGGAACATTATAAAGCCAACATGAAAAACAAATTGAAAATTCAACACTAATATACATGTCATATGTCAGAAAATTAACTCTCTCCAAAAGGAATTAAAAAGGCACTTCATACACAGGATAACAGATCATCTGAAATGGAAGAGAAAGAAGTAAATAAAAACTTGGGCATCACAAGTCTTTTGTTTGATTGCAGCATTGAGTAGGCATAATTGTTTAAATGATACCACATAAATCACATGCTATAAATGTTTATCTTGTGTTTATCTGCTAAATTGTTTGTGGAAGTAGTTGTGCACTTTATAACAACTTTACCAGTGCCCGCTTTTTGGAGTGTTTGCACAGAGTGGAAACAAGACTGCCTAGAAATTGCACAGTGGATTTTTATCTGAATTCTCATAGTGAAATGAAGACAGAGAAGTGGACAAAAGGGATATCAAATTAACCAGGTTTAGTTTTGCAAAGAAAGATTTAACATCTTGGAAGTAAAAAGGGTACTTAAGAAAAACTTGATTAGTATATGAGGGGAAACTCTTGTCTGAATTTTCATAGCCAAATGAATAGTGAGAAATTAGAAAGTGGGGTATCAAACTGGCCAGTCGAGATCTAGTTTTGGAAAAAAGAGATTTAATTTCTCTGAAAGTAACCAGAGTCATTAAGAAAAAGTTAATTAGTTATTTCAGGGAAAATCTGAAATATTTCAGAAATAGCTTTTGATAGTTTTGTATATGAAATGTCAAAAAATATCGACCCACAGCATAAATTGAAACTTGCCCTTTTTTCATGGTCTATGAACTCTTAATAACAATGACAACAACAATAATAATAAATAATAATAATAAAACAACACCAATATATATTTGAATATATTATATTTCATGATTGTCGGAACCAAATCTTAAAATTTAAAAAACAGAGAAAAAGAAACAGTCAGATGTATTGTGAAATGATCTGTCTCATAGTAGGAATATAGATTAGCAAAACATTTGGGTTCCTTTGAATGATTCTCGAAATGATGTACAGCAAATGTTGTGCTGATTGAGAATTTAAAGTTGAATGTTTAACTTAGAATCATAAAATTTTAAAGAATCTGAGAGGATATTTGTGTGGTGGAATTTCACTCATTGATCTCTTTACTAACATATGAGTATGTCAGCTATTGTACATGATCTTGAGTATCATTCAAAGGCATGTTAAATGTTCCTCTAATCTATGTTATTTCTTACAGTTAGATAAATCATTTCTCAAAAGATTTGGTGCTTCTTTTTCCCCCAGGTTATTGCTGTTAACAGTTGTTCATTAAGTCTTTCTGGGTGACTTTTAGTAACATTAAAATGGGATAATCTTTGATTATTTCCACTGAATAGGGGTAGTGAATTGAAAATAATGTATCATTACAACATAATCTCTTTGAATAGGTGGTGTAAAATATTTCTTAATTTACTTGATTAATGTTCTTTTCTGTGAAAGTAAAATCTCAGGTCTGAAGTTGAAATTGAGAATTTTCAGTATAGCTGAGAATTATTATTAAGTAAATGATGCTTGAAAGTTTTTCAGTCATGTAAAGACCTTACACATGGGAAATAACAATGAAATAGCATCAAATCAGCAGTTTTAAACAATGATAGGCTTTTTAATAAGTAGGTGTTTTGTTGTATTTACTCTTCCACAAAATCAGTGGAAATCCACTACATCACAAATTCATCAAATCTTTACTCAATCATACATTTTACGGATGCGATTTCCTGGTGATATGTTCAGTATCTCTCTCCTGTTGCCTTTGACACATCTTTGTCATGTTTAACTGTTTTTCAGTTTACGAGGCACATTTCAGACTTAAAATACCAGGGTAATCCCAAAAGTAAGGTCTCCTATTTTTTTTATAAGTACATAGACCTGTTCATTTCTACAATGGTTTACATCAGTTTACAGCTTGAACATTTAACTATTTTTCGACATAATCACCATTTCTGTCAATGCAATTTTGTAGACGCTGTGGCAGTTTTTGTATGCCACTGGCGTGATTGTTGCTTGGTCACAGGTGTAAAGTGGTATACCCAGGTTTCGTCACCCGTGACAATTGAGTCCAGAAAGTTGTCCTGTTTGGCTGCAAGGTGATGAAGAAATGCACAGGAAGCATCAGCTCATTGCCACATGTTGTCTTAGTCAGCATATGTGGCACCCATCTTGCACACACCTTCCAGTAGTTCAATGTTTCTGTTAAAATTCTGTGAGCGTTGCTATGGGAAACTTCAGGAACCAATGTGCAGAGATCATCTAGGGTGATCCGCTGATCTTCATACATGCTTCGCTCATCCATCAACACTGTCTTCTCAGAAATTGATGGTCTCCCGCTCCTGTGTTCATCATGAGTTTCGGTCCGACCAGCTGCAAACTCTCTTCAACACTTACGAACATTTTTGACATCCATGCACAACTCACCATACACTTCTGTCAATTGGCGATGGATTTCAATCAGCACAGTGCCCTTTGCATTCAAAAAGTGAATGACTGCGCACAATTCGCACTTGGTGGTAACATCCAATGGGAGCTCCATTCTCAACGGCTGCCAAGCCAAGACTGAGCACCTCAGTGTGGCGTGCGCATTTTTGCACACAGCGCGTGAAACACTCTTCATAACGGTGTGACCAACTGCCGCACAAACAGAGTTCTGTACTTAAAAAAAAATAGGAGACCTTACTTTTGGGATTACCCTTGTAATAAAGCAGATGTGCTCTTATTTTTCTGTTGTAGACAAAAGAAACTTTCAAAATGCTTGCATAATTATATTTAATTTTAATTGGAGAGCATACACCTACTGTATTAGTTCTTGCATAATCACTTGATTAACATGGGAAGGAGGTGCGAGTACGTAAAATTTTAATCCATATCACTTACAACACTTTATAGTTGAAAATAATGAATAATATTATCAGTGTTCATTACCATGAATGTGATTAAAATGTGTTAATTTTCTTTTCATTATAGGTGTTTAAAATAACACTTAATTCACCAAACAACAAAGCTCCAGATTTGACCACTGTAAGGGAACAAGTGTACGAATCAGCTACCCGCCTGTGGCTCAATTATGTGGATATGGAAAGAAAAGCATCTTATAGGGTTCCTTGGGAATTACATAATCAGATACAATCTGTAAGTGTACATTTTTCACTGGTTGTTTCTTCTTGTTACTGATATTAAAAACATTTTCTAAAAATTTGATCATTTATCAGTATTATTCAGAATTTATTTCTACCTTGCAGAAAATCCAGAAAGTTACTGGTGGCCTGACTCGCTTGGCAAGTCGAACGAAGGTGAAAAAGGAGGAAACGTTGCGTGTAAAGCAGTCCCATCTATCTATGGTTGATGTTGCCACATACACTCTCAACCATGTCAATTTGGTAAGGGAGTTGGTAGAAATACGGGCAAAGATGCATCACCAGACTCAGACTCACACTCAACGATATGTATTCGAGGAGTGGCTGCAGACTGAGACAGAACTGACACGAGAGCGGGGCCTTTGGGGGCCAGTCACAAGCAGTCGGTAAGTCGGAGAGTTGATGTTAATTGTAAAAGTTTTGTGGAAGATGTTGGTTGAGATTGCTTTTGCAGCCATGCATTTTGTGCAAGACCAATTATGTTGGGGAGTATGTTGAGCTAACAGTTGCTTCATCAGTAGAAATCATATTGAATGATAACCTACAAATTTTTTCTTATGTTTGAGGTTTTGTCTTACATACATATCATCCTTCAAGAAGCCTGTCCACCTCAGTTTTATGTTCAGTATGGCCATAATTACATCTTTCACTCCAGTCTCCTCCCTGATAAAACTGTTTTCCTGTCACTCGTAGTAATTCCCTTCACTGAAGTTGATTATGAGCAATACTCACAGTTGGAATGTTTTTCGCATTGAAAGACTGTATTCCAGGGCCGTAAGTTATTAAGATCAACCATGTCAATCATTGGAATATTCTTTCTTTCAGAAAGATTGTCATCTGCAAAGTGTAACAACTGAAACAAGCTGTGCTTAAGTAATTAATACATATGTATTGTCTCATTTTAATTGGTTCCTGTTTGAGTTTACTGGAAAAACAAATGCTGTTGATGAGTTCTGGCAGTCATGTGGTGCAGATGTTGTACTGGTCAGGCACCACAAAAGGTTGTTTGGCTGGAGTATACACCATTTTCATTGAACAGCAGTCTATGCTTGAGTGATGACAAATCATTATGAAGACACCAGAATCAAAACTACTACTGTGTATGAGATTCAAACAGCGATTCGCATTTGAAGTGAGTGAAACTTGACACCTTTGATAAAAACTATGAAATCTGTTACATTTATGAAGACAAGGTAATGAATGAACCAGGTGGATTAAATTGTGTACTGTAGACTGAGAGAAACAAAGCTGGTGTAAAGATCAAAGCAGGTGTCAACCATAAGTGGCTGAAGAATTGGTGGACAGGGTTGAAGCTGCAGGCCGAGACAGCTTATGTTCACAGTGATGACTTCTGCAGTTTAACTGTGATGTCACAGTAAAAGAAACTGTCATTGATTGTTACCATCAAAGATTAGAAATTTATAGGACATACATATACAAAAACCTGTTCAATGCTACGAAAAGTGTCAGTAAGGGAGGATTTGAAAAGTATGTGTGGGCACATACAATAAGCATCACTGTTATTGTTTGTTTTCATGTTTTATTTTTTATTTTATGAATTGTTTTACATCACAATTTTTTCTTAATTTGATGTTTAAAATGGTAGTAATGTTTCTCATTGTGTTATTTTGTGCTACTTACAGAACTTACTGATCTCAGTACAAAGTGTTGTTATTTACTTGTTCTATGTTTTTTATTTTTGTTTTCATTCCAGGTTAGATAAGTGGATGCTAGATATGACTGAGGGGCCATGTAGAATGAGGAAGAAGATGATGAAAAATGAATTGTTTTATATACATTATCCTTACAGACCTGAGCTTGAAATCGGAGACAATGTAAGTAAAGTAGTAAATCAAAGCTTTGAATCAAAATTAGTAAGACAGTACTGTGTGTAGTATTTGAAGACAATGAAATGGTTGAGCATTTGTAGGTCACACTACCACAAGTGATATAATCAGCAAATGTATGGTAAACATGTAAATTAAACTGCTCATATTATTAATGTCTTTCATATTCTCTTTCGTTGAGAGAAGTCTATTGATAAAACATGAACAAACAAAACATGAACACTTGCATGTGTTGCCATCATGACATTTCCAAAATATAAAGACGGTAAGAAAAAAATACAATGTCAGGAATTTTAAGAAACATATTAAGATATTAAATTTATGGTAATTGCGAATAATGCCAAAATGATAAATGTGGATAGTTCCAAAATAAATGATAAAGTGTTCAGATCATTATGTCACCTGTATTAACATGAAATCACAATCTGTTTGAGGCTTCTTTGTGGTCAACATGACATTTTGTGTGTCCTTGCATATTGAAGCACTGCTTCGTTAGGAGAACACTCATCCATTGTCAAACAGCTGTTATACAATACTGACAAACTCATTAACAGACACCTGGAGGAGTGGACCTATCATCTGGAATCTAGTCATAGGACATGTTCTTAATGCAATGGATAGAAGTGAACATGTCAATGGTCCTTTCACAATTGGACAATGTATTTATGTTCCTCTCAGTCAATAGTAGGTGGAGTGAAAAGCATATGCATACTATAGCGTATATAGCAAAGTCTGTGCAAATTGAAGACATTGCCCACTCCTGCCTGACTGCACATGTTTGTGCCACACTTCAGTTCAGAGTGGGTGTACTGTGATCAACTGAGGCACAATGAGGAGGGCTGATGCCATCAGATTGGCTCAGATTTGCCTGTAACACTCCATCCGGAGCCCAATATTCCCACTAGCTTACAGAATTATGCTCAGATCATTTTCGATTGTACTTAACACCTATATTGTAGTGTGAGAGTATCTAATTGTGACTCATAGGTAGGGACCTGAAAATGTAGCACATATTTTTGACAAAATTCACATCTAAATATTTTCTGTTTTTATATAATTAGATGTATGTATAAAAAAGATAGTCATGCTACATGCCTGAAATGAGGCCTTAGTGTCCAGAAATTGGTGGTTAGAAAAAAAGGGATGACTGGGAAACTGTTGTTGTTGTTGTTGTTGTTGTTGTTGTTGTGGTCTTCAGTCCTGAGACTGGTTTGATGCAGCTCTCCATGCTACTCTATCCTGTGCAAGCTTCTACATCTCCCAGTACCTATTGCTACCTACATCCTTCTGAATATGCTTAGTGTAGTCATCTCTTGGTCTCCCTCTACGATTTTTACCGTCCACGCTGCCCTCCAATACTAAATTGGTGATCCCTTGATGCCTCAGAACATGTCCTACCAACCGATCCCTTCTTCTGGTCAAGTTGTGCCACAAACTTCTCTTCTCCCAAATCCGATTCAATACTTCCTCATTAGTTATGTGATCTACCCATCTAATCTTCAGCATTCTTCTGTAGTACCACATTTCGAAAGCTTCTGTTCTCTTCTTGTCCAAACTATTTATCGTCCATGATTCACTTCCATACATGGCCACACTCCATACAAATACTTTCAGAAATGACTTCCTGACACTTAAATCTATACTCGATGTTAACAAATTTCTCTTCTTCAGAAATGCTTTCCTTGCCATTGCCAGTCTACATTTTATATCCTCTCTACTTCGACCATCATCAGTTATTTTGCTCCCCAAATAGCAGGGAAACTAATTGACTGGAATGCTTGCTTTAGCAAAACTTCTATGCTCTTCCCAAATTTAAGCTTTCAACAAATTATTGTTTCTGTTGAGTAACAGCAATATTTTCCCACAGGTGAGCACAGTCCTTTGATTTAATGCATTCCTCGACATTTTTTTTCTTTTGCCACACAATCTGATAATTACAAAAGCTGCAGGATATTTATTTCAACCTTTTATGGCATTCATGTGCAACCCATAGCCCATATTTGACAGCAGTACAAATAGAATCAATGAAGAACTTAGCATAGAAACAGAACCAAAAATAACCAAGACCGTTTTTATTCTGAAATAGTCAAAAATAACTCTATTTGCACATTTGGGGGAGACTGTCAGCATGGTCAAATTACATTGACAGGTTTTGTTTTCGATTCGCTATTGTGTAAAGTGCAGGCACTATAATTTATAAGTTGGCTTCAAATGTAGACAAACTGGAATTATCAAAATTGGAAAGCAGTGAGCAACATGCATAACAAAATTTTTGGTAATGGCTACTGTGCAATTGCTTGTTGATATTGGTAATGCTGTAAACTACATAGTGTTTTAGATACACAGTTCAAAACACTCACTACCTAAAACTGCCACATGAAAAGGTTCCGCATTGTACCACTTTTAAACTTCTGCTTCCAGACTGACATATGCATTTATCTGTTCCAAGATGGTAGGTCCCATAGCTGAGTGCTTTGGTGTACATTGTGCAGTGTGTATCTTACACACACAGCCTCAACTGCCTCTAATCATTGTGGCATTAGAGCATTGAGCACACTGATAAACAATTGCATTGGTGCTCTTTCTTTTCTGGAAAAACATTATTACACTCATTATCTTTCCAAACTGGTTATGTTCTTGATATTTATATTTAGAAAATAAACTTACTTCAAACTACCTCTGATAAAATATTTCGTCTGGACACAACTGGGTGTAAAATATCACTTATTAGGTAAATTTGCTTTTTCGCATTTTGAGTTGGAATTCACATCTGTATTTGAATTTATGCAAATACGAATTTTTCAAATCTCTGCTTACAGGAGATAAGAGCTTGAAGCAAACAGCAACAAAATTTTAGAAACCATTAAAAGTTTCACTGGAATGTTAACTGGTTACCAGCTGATGTAGTGATGGTTATTCATTGACTGGAACATCACATTGCTGTTTTGTTATAACATGCTTTGTTTTTTAACTATAATTTTATTAACTATAGCTTATGTAAGAAAATCTGCCAGCACTAGTGTGAATATTATGAACAAAGAAATCAAAAATCTAACAGTAAGAAACAAGTCTTCAAATTATTCTCTTTTAACATAATAATCACATTGAACTGTCAGAATATTATTGACTTGTTTAGGATTGAGCCTGCTTTGTCTATATGAGATAAAGTTCTTCTTTCACCAACGCATTAGAGGCTGGAACACAAAACACTCTTTTTGCTAAAACAGATAGTTTGGGAAACACTCTTAATATTCCACTTCCAATGTCTCATCTCTATCTCCACCAGATACTTTCAAGTTTGAAGGGCAGTCACTGAACTATTGTTATTCTATTGCAAATTTCGACTTTCTCCTCAGTGAGGTAGAGATGTTCTGTCACCACTCATATTGTATGAAGTTAATAAAAGCACCGCCAAATGCCAGCAATCCTGATGCTAGCACTTTGCAACAAAGTACAATTTACATACACAGGGCATGAAAAGTGTTGACCAAGGAAGCTGAACCTATACTGATTTAAAGAAATGTACCCATATATTTATAAATCTGTATTTATCATTGATTTATTGTGTAAATGATCCTTAGTGATTTTTCAGTTTATTTCATTAATTAATTTATTTATTTCATTAATTATTTCTTAAGCATTATGATTTAATGTTTGTATCTTGTATTATGTATGTTTCTTGTATTTTATAGAGAGCACTGAAATACAAAGTTGCAACAAGCTGGGACAGTAAAGAGTTTTATCAGAAATACCGCCCCCAGACCTTGTTTGAGCGTGAACGTGATCCCATCATGGAAGCTGCTCTTCCTTCTGAAGAAACTACAACAGACATACAGCTGCCAGAGAATGGTGACGATATCAGAGACTTAGGTAAGTGTGATGCAGTTCACATATTTATGAGACTGAACATTATAATTTTGATGTAGAAGTTCACACAGTCGTTTGCTCACTCATTGGCCTTGAGTGTAGTCTGAAATTCAAAGTTCACTCCCCTCATGGATTATGACCATTCAATAGCAAAGCAAATAAGAAGACTTTACAACTATCCATAGCTTAACACATTATCATTAAATTTGTTAACAAAAAAGACCCAAGAATGACCGAATAATGAATGCCCCAAGAATATTTTTGAATACATACCTTCCCAAAACCAAAATTTCATAAAGGTGCAGAAAGTCATTGTTGGATGAGAAACTGTGTAAAATAAAGCTTTTGCCAAACTGCTTCAAGCAAATGCTGAGATGGCTCCCTTGAAAACACATGGCCGATTTCCTTCCCCATTACAAACTTGTGTTCCGCATCTAATGACACCATTATATCATTGTTGATAGGATGGTGAACCGTAACTTTCCCTCCTTCCTTCTAGGTTTGAGTCCCAGCCCTGCATACAGTTTTAACCTGCTAGGAAGTTTTAAAACAGCACACGTTCCACTGCAGAGTGACAGATTTTTAATTACTTTAAAATTATTTATCATCATTCCTTTTAACTGCATAGTTATTATTGTCGTCGTCAACATGGTGTTACCAATAATCTGACCGTCTGTGACAACCCACCTCTTGCAGGCTGAGAGGTTCCTCTGAAATGGGACAAGCAACTGCATCTGGCAGAGGGACATCATCAGACCAGATAGCACCTGGAAGCTGTTTGTCAGAATAGCCGTGAAGGCCTTACATTTGTCCTCACCTCCCCTACTTGGGGAAGTCTTTCGCAGCCTGCCACATTCTGAGGTGACCTTCCAGTTGGCCATGACTGAGGGGTCAACCTCAGTAACTGGGCTGGCCACCAGTGTGGACCGAATGCCAGACATGTGGGTCATGCTGGACATCCATTGTATCCCCACGGCCAGTCCACAACAGTGATCCCCACTGCAGCCCCAATCCATGTAACCGAAGGCAAAACAACCTGAAGCTGACAGCAAAGTGGAACCAAATCGGCTCGCATCCGCACACAGCAATCATAGTACCTAACTTCATTAAAGGCAATGGAAAACTACACTACGTAGACAAACAAATGACTATCAACACACACCATGGAACCCTAATGTAGACTCTGACAAAAATGCAAGAAATGTGTCTAGCAAATTACTTTAACAAGCACAGATTCAAAAACAAAACTACCGAAGCACAGAAGTGAGACTAAATTATTCACTCCTTGTTAGGAATTCGTAAAATGTCACAAAATCAGTTACTTCCCCTTTTGCTGCTGCTGCTGCTTGGCCAGTAGCTGCTGTCTGACTTCGCCCTGTAACATGTCTGACTTTATGTGCTGTGCAGCCACTCGTGCACTGTTCACCACCCTGGGAATCCTGTATCACTACCGAATCATAATACGAACTCAGGTAAGTGTAGGTTTGCCGTCGCTAAAGAAAGTAACAAAGTTTTGATAAAAGTCACGTATATCCTTATGTGTGTTGGCTTGTATAAAGCCCTCTTACAGACTATTACAAACAACACCACTTCTGTACTGTGCGACTCAGAATCCACTATGATGGTGGCTGTGTGGTCATGCCTTGCTGTGTGGTGCTTATGCCACTGGTGCAGCCTTCCATCTGGTTCATAGTTGCAATAAATCTTGTCACAATAAGGATAATACCAACTGTACTGTCACAAGTATAACGCTCTTTCTGCTGCATATGCCTTCCCTGCACAATGCCAGGATCTTTTCCAGAAGAATGCTAAGGAACTACCCAGTCATGCCCCACTAACACAATTCAAATTAGTTGCGATTGTAACCAGTAATTTATCATTGATCGTTGCTTGACCACAAATAAGAAGTAAGCAGCAGGAGCGAGCACAGTAGCTGACTTACCAAGACTGGTGCCATCTGTGTTGTTGCACAGAGTAAGCTTTGCTAAGTGAACTACATTCATTTGTGCCTCTGTCATCATCACAGTCCAGAGAAAACTTTTAATTCACTATGACAAAATTGCACAACCTACATGCAAGCGACTGCACACATTCTGGTTCTATTTGAGCAAAATGCAAAGCTTATTTGTGACATTTGGGCTAGCGACATTGATGCCCATCTGTCTCTTTCATAGCCAGAAGTCAGAGTCCCTAACAGTGGTGTACCTGCCTCCCTTTCCTCTCGCTGGACCACTGTGTCAGCCACTATCTGTTCCACAAAGCTGAATGTACTTCAGTTTAACTCTGTAGCTGTTGAATTACAGTATTTTGATTTTATCTAATTTTTGCCACTGCATCCTGCCTCACCTTAATTGTGTATTGAAAGAACTTTTTTTTTCCTTTGCTGGAGGGCACTGGTAGGACCAGTGCGCCTTTCACAATGTGAAGGGATACCGCCTATGGATACTGCATTTTTTCTGCACCTCTACTGTGGCTGTCTTCCTCCACCTACTGGCTCATGCAACACCATGCCGACACCCAACTCAGTTCACTCTTGAACCATTCCCTTCTGCCACTCTGTGGTCCTTGCCAGCTTGCCCCATTCCAGATACCGATCTGAATTCTGATTTCTCTCTCTTAATTAAACCCGCTACTACTTTTGTTTCATTGCCCGCACAGCAACCATGTTTGCTTCTACAATAACTGATTACTCTTATTGACAGATGCTAGATATTAAGTCACACTAAGATGGAATGTGGGCATTTGTGCTCATCACATTGACATGTTTCACCTATGGCAGTTCAAGATATCACTTTTTTATTATGAAAGAAACAGTAATGAAAGATTCCATTATTACTATTGCTAGTAGTTTAATGCTTTGGGTCCTTAACCTGAGTACTATTTTTTGTGATATTAGTGTACCTACATCCAGCGCATTATTTATTTTTGTCTAGGTCTGCACCATGTGCCATGTGCATTGGAAAGGCATGGTGTGCATCGTTCTATATCAGAACCTGAAGATGCTGGAGACGATGACGCAACAGACACAACAGGAAGTGAAGATCAGGATTCTGCTCCAGATAACCATACACTTCCTCGTTTACTGGAAGAACAAGAAAAGGTAATGTGCTGTTGTAATATGCACATCTATGTTGGGTGAGAAATATACATATGTGTGCCTGTTGAGCTAAATATTTTATTCTTTAAATTATTAAAATTTGATCATGTAAAGTTTTCATCAAAGGGCAAGAGAATTAAACAGGCAAAGAAAAGAAGAAGAAGAAGAAGAAAATTAAGTGAGGAGCAACTACAGTTTTGTTAATTTCAGTTTTTTTTGCCTTTAAAAGCAAATCTCTGTTTTGTTGTATATTGAATGATGCACTTAAAAATTTAATTGATTTGCATTATTCTTGAGATAAGGGGACAATACTTTCACTTAATTCTCTAACAGAAGTCCGTTCCTTCCTCTCGGGTGACCAATGTCCAGCCAGTGCCAGGTCAGTCCTCATATGATACATCTCCAACGTTTATGGAGAACCAACTGCACCTATACATATGCTATTATTACAATGTGGTCACCACTCAAAAAGGTATTTTAACACTCCTGCCAGAAACTTCCCCTGCACCCTCTCCCCCATGGAGGAATCCACATGTACCCCTTCTTTCTGCATCTAGTGTTTGTTTTTTAAAGTATTTGCACATCATGTGTCACAGGCAAAATGTGGAGACTTGGTGTTCACGTACATGGGCCGGCAGGTACACCAACACTTGTCGTTAATCGGTGAGGCAGATTTAGTTGCACCTCCTCAAATCCTAGAAGCAGGCACTTTAAAGCACTTGGCTGTCTGGGTGGGCTAACTGACATCTGTTATCATGGAGTTATTTAAAATTGTTATGAAATCAGGGATTAAATTGTCCTGTTAAAAGAGGAAATTTGATTACCCTTTGCCCAGTTCAATATTTTTGCAGTGAATTTGAAGCTTTTTGTTTAGTCAGTATTTATTTGTTTCATCAGGCACTCATTCTGGTGGAAAGATCATTTAGAATTAATGTAGCATCTTCAGTTAATACCTCTCATTTTCCATTATATCTACATGTGTTGTAAAAAGGTTTATTGTTTCCATTTTACTTACTGATCTTGCTTTTAATCATAAGGTTGATTCACAGGTACTAAAAGACTAATTACTTTTTTGCAGATCAGTTACATGTTTAGATGTGCACGTATTCAAGGCCTGGACACAACTGAAGGGGTTCTATTGTTTGGTAAAGAACACTTTTATGTAATAGATGGCTTCACTGTTGATAGATCACGTGATATACGTGATATAGAATTACTACCTGAACATGACCACGATCCAATTCTTCCGAGTCCTGGCAGTCCAAGACGCTCACGAGCTATGAGACAGTGCTCAAAATTTGCTTATGAAGATATAAGGTGAGAAATCTTGTTATTTGTAATGCTTCTAGAGATTGCATGTTGATTACTTCTTTATTAAGACTTGCTATCTTTGGGGGTGCATGTGATGGCAACTCCTTATTGTGCATGAGTTACACCGGTTTGTGTATTGTCCAAAATCACCAGATTTCCCCTGGTTGTCCACTGTACCATAGAAACGGCCTTGATAAATACTCCATGGCTCACAAAGCCATTCAGTATCCACTTGAAATAAAAATGTGTATGAAATCAGTAACTGACGAGTCGATGCGGCAGTTGGTACTTCTAATTTCTAACACACTCTCTCTCTCTCTCTCTCTCTAAACTGGAACGGTTCAGGCTACGAGAACTTTGCTTTGTGTCTTACTACTGCCGCTTGTAGTAGTAGTAGTAGTAGTAATAATAATAATAATAATAATAATAATAATAATAATAAAGAAGTGTAGACCCTACAGCACTGTTGTAGCCATTGTGTAGTTACTGTTGTGTTGTGCTGTCCATTAGCTTGTTTATTTTGCAAACTGAATATTGAAGTCAATTCTAGCCTATTTTGGGAATTACATATAATTCTGACAAGGTCTTTTCATGAGATATTGGAGTATATGTGATGTATAGGTTTCAATTTTACGTTCATAGATGTATTATGCACAGTACTTGTGCTGTGGTTGGACAATATGCAGATGATCATCATTCCTTTGTTTCACAAGTTGTAACACTCAGCTCACTGTGTCACACACTAGCATTTGAAAAATAAATATAGTATTGGTAATAATCAAACAATGGAAAATCCAGGATGAAATGTAACAAAAACAGAGAAGGAAAGTTGCTATTCACCATATAGGGGAGATGCTGAGTCGTGATAGGCAAAATAAAAAGATTCACACAATTAAAGCTTTCAGCCATTAAGGCCTTTGTCAGCAGTACACACACACACACACACACATAAACGCAACTTGCACACAGATCTGCAGTCTCAGAGAGGCAGTGTGGTCTCGGCTCTCTGAGACTGCAAATGTGTGTGCAAGTTGCATTTGTGTGTGTGTGTGTGTGTGTGTGTGTGTGTGTGTGTGTGTGTGTACTGCTGACAAAGGCCTTAATGGCCGAAAGCTTTAATTGTGTGAATCTTTTTATTGTGCATATCGCAACTCAGCATCTTCGCTATATGGTGAGTAGCAACTTCCCTTCTCTGGTATAGTATTGGAAAACTTATTTAATCAGTATTACAGTCTTACAGAATAGTGATAATAGTAATGATTTTTAAAAATAATTTAGTCTTGTGACCGAAAGTCAGTTCAAGCCTTTTGTTTTTGCCCCTCAGAAGATTACATTTTACCCCTCAGGAGGGTAATCACCCTCACGATCAGAACCATTGGCCTAGACTAAAGTTCATTCTTAAATACACAAGGGAAAGTACAAAATATTAAATTTTAATGTACTTTTTGCAACTACTTTTGCCTGCATTGCAATTGTGTGTATGTTGTAACAGGATCAATTTGAATGGTACATGGTTTGTGAAATTTATCTCATTACTAAATAGTCACAGTTAAGTTGTGGGCTTTGATATGGCAGACATTTGAGTTATGATAATGTCTGCATATAATATTGTTCAGTGCTTGTGGTTGGTGTTTGAGATGGCTGCTTTCACAGATAGCCTGCTTCTAATGGTAATGAATTTTAGTGAGTATAAAGTATTTTGTGGATACACCAGCAACTCTTTCATCTAACCCATTTGCTGGAATACAACTTGTTGAGCCAAGTCATCAAGACCAAGATTCCCATAAGTCTGGACAAGGTTTTTCTTAAATTTGATGTATGGTGGAATAGTACTTCCATAAGGATTAGTTCCGATGTATTGGAGATCTTTTGTGTTATGAACCATATGTGGATTCGGGTGCCTGTCTCCATTAGTCTTGAAAAGATTTCAGCATATTTGGAATGTTTGTCAGAGCAGATGCAGCATGCATAAGTATGAAGTTGTAAGTGTAGAACACTTTGGAATGGAATGGGGCAGGGTGCTATCAGAGTGGAGACATTATTGGTTGGTTTAATATAGACAGTGATTTTTATGAAGGAATAAATATTGAAGTCAGTATTCAAGAAGGGAGCTCCACCAAGTGAAAGTGAAGAAGTTGAAAAGAGGATATTGAGATTCAGAAGGAATAAAGAGGAAGCATTGGAGATCAAGCTAGAATTTTTTGGATCACTATAGGAAGACTTCTGGATGCATGTGTTGAACAGCTGGAAGTGATTTTCTACCAGATTAATTGTGAAAGTCCCGGAACTTCTGGCTACAGTGAGTTGATTAGTTCAAGATCTATACAAGACTGTGAATGACAGTTCTTTCAGTGATCGTGCGAATGGTACAAAAAATAAAAATGTAAGCAACAAAGCTGGTGCAAGGTTGAACGTGATGAATTTATGGAAGGTTTGCTGGGGGTTATTTTGTGGGAGTGGGGGAGTGTCTCATTTGTATGGCTGTAGGAAACAAGTGAGACAGTTTTTGAACTTCTCTTTAGCTTAGCTCTGATAAGTTAGCATGAAGGAAAGTGAATCTTCTGGAAGTTAAAATTTAAACTGTATGAGGAGCCAAAGGAGAGATCTTTGGAGAGAACTGAGACCTTTGCATGTTTTTGGAGGATAGGGTGCCAAAACTGATTATAGTTTTATGTTCTTTGTTTTGTGCAGAGTGAGAGTTAACACCACTTGCTTGAAAGCAGTGTGGGTTAGATGAATTTTTATTAAAAAACTGGCACCATGTGAATCTTAAACCATTAGGTTTATTGCTAGTTACATGAGTTGTATTTAGGACCAGTATGTTAAGCCTGTGTACTATTTAGACTTGAGCTCACTGTCTACCTTCTGACAAGTGAACTAACAGCATGATCACTATGGCCCTGTCAGTACCAACCTAAAGTGATTGTACAAGTGCACAACCTAGAATAACTTTGACTTGACTGCATGTAATGGTCGATGGTGTGCTGCTGCCTTTTGGTCCAAACAATTAAGCATTGATGTGGCTTTGTGTAATAATCATCATAATTTTATAGAATTAGGCAAGTGTTTCCAAATACATTAAATCAAAATTATTGCTAATGAAATGAGGTGTAGTATCCCAAAGGATAATGAAGTAGTTTAATGGATTGGTTTAAATTCAACTTGTAATTTCACTTGCAAGTAAAGAATCAGACAAGTGGAGTATGAAAAGGTGGTCATACATTTCTAAATAAACCTGCAGCAGATAAATGATTCAGTGTGTCATACAGAGCACCAAATCAGAAGTTCCAAAGACTAATGAATGTCAGAGTTTGTAGCATGTGTAACAATTTCAACATTTTGTAAGGTTCTCAAAGTTCTACTGAAACTTGGTTAAAAAGACCTCTGCTCTTCCAACAACAAAGATCAGAAACCCCTCTTCACTTCTGCAACCAAAACAAAAAAAAGATTACAAGGCTCTTCTGCTTGCCTACTCCAGAGCTTGGTCACATGACCACCTACTGCAGTCATGTCTGTTACTTTCCTTGGCCCACCTTATCAGAAATATAAGGAGCATTAAAAAAAAAAAGATCCGGAGGCATAATTACATAAACCAGTACCTGTATGTTAGAAGTATTGACCCTGGCTGCTGAGACACTTGTCCCACTGTGACACAAGGCAGTAAATGACTGTCTTATAAAATTCCTGCGGTTGCGATGCTAACCAGTTCTGCACGTACAGCTGGACATTGCTGTCAGAGGTGAATCGTTTGCCCCTCAGAGCCTTTTTAAGGGGATCTATAGCATAATCACAGGGAGAGAGCCGGATTGTTTGGAGGGTGACTGAAAACCTCCCATTTGAATTTCTGGAGGAGTGCTGAGACTGTGTTGGCTGTATGAGGCTTTGCATTGTCGTGGAGCAGAATGACCCCACGGGTGAGATTGCCTGGTCGTTTTGATTTGATCGCTTGGCGAAGGGTGGTCAAGGTTTGCAAGTAACACAGGGCATCCACTGTTGTCCTGTGCTGCAGGAAGTGAATCAGTAGGGGACCACCTTGGTCCCCTTAAAAAGGCTCTGAGGAGCAAACGATTCACCTCTGACGACAATGTCCAACTGTATGCGTGGAACTGGTTAACATCGCAGCCCCGGGAATTTTATTAGACAGTCATCACATCCTTGTGTCACAGTGGGACAAGTGTCTCTACAGGCAGGGCCAATACTTCAAACATACAGGTACTGGCTTCTGTAATTATGTCTCAAGCTCGTTTCTTTTTGAACGCCCCTTATACACTTTACACTCTTTTGTATAAATTATAAAATTTTAATACAGATGTTCTTAAATCTACCTTTTATATTTGTGTCTTATCCCATAACTAATATCTATATTTTATGTTTTTAATTTATTATTTTACTTCTGTTCAGAAAGGAAATCACAGAAGCTAGTCAAATACATGTCTGTGTTTTACTCATCACTGTGGCACTACAAGACTCAGCACATTCTTAATGTTTTTTTTTTTTTTTTTACAAACATAACAAGTCATATTTACATAAATCATTACCATGTAGACCCGACTGCTGTGTCAACATGCTGACACTAACTATGTGTTTGTGTGCAGAATTCTGCTTTATTAAATTTTAATTAAAATTAAAAATAATTCAACAATTTCTTTTCATGGATATCACACAATGAGCTAGCTCATGACCTATTTGTTGGGGTATTGTATGTGTTAATAAGATGTTTTCTAATGATTATTATGCATAATAAATAAATAAACATTTAAATTTTAATGACCTGTAAACAAGATGACATATAAATATGCTAATAATTTTATTGCATTTAGGACTTCCGCTAATTCCAAAAATGTCCTTATATTTTCTGTATCTCAGCAATAGGCGGTTTTGGCAATTTTAGTAGGTGTACAATACTTTTAATTTAACACACTCAGTTGCCAGGCCATGTTGGCATTCACCTCCTTTGTTGCCAAGTGTGTTAGCCTTGAGCTTTGCCCGGGGCCATGCCCTGTCTGTGGACAAGCCAGTCTTCATCCACTTTGCTCGTGCTGTGGCCCTGTCCAACATTCCCAATTCACCCAGTCTTGCCACACGCAACTAGCTGGCTATCCACCACACACCTCCTTGTAGCACTCTAAAGATTGGCCAAGCCGCTTATTTTGTCACATAGCAACCTGTAAATAGACAGCATGTAGCCATTATTTGAAATCAAGTTATGTAACCCTATCCTGTTCCCCTTAATTTTGATAAGAAACTTGAAGATGATCTGTGGAAAACATAACTAACTGAACAAGTTTAAAGGATCTTTGGGTGGATAGTGGTATTTCAATGTAGAAACAAGAGAATAATAGTTTTGACATCTCTGTCTGAGTGTACTTCTCCAATTATTTGACAGCAAATGTGTCTGTAAGGTAGATGGGAAATTGGAATGTGGAAGTGTTTGTGAGAACAAACTCTGGATTTTGTATAGGTGATTTCCGATCTTCTCCCATTCAAGAAATCGCCAGAGATTGGTAGAAATATTGTTCAGAGATTCACAGTGTTTTAACAGTTTTGTCATAGAGGTTGTGTGATATGCTCAGGTCAGAAGTCCACATTTAAATCTACAAGATTATTCTATAACATATGTGGAAGAATCATTTTCAGAATACTGTATTTCTTGACTGTACCACTCTCAGATAGCATGTGAGGAAAATTAACACCTAAAAACATTGAAAAATGCCGCCCGCCAACTTTTTTTAATGGTTGCCATACTAGCCTCTATGGCATTCTCTCTAAGTGTTCACCAGCAAAACAGTGTCATTGGTTCACCTTCCCCACCACATGTGATAATTACATTGTAGATTATTCATAATAGTAATTTTTATGTATTTAGTGAAAGTGACAACTTTGAAATTTGATTTTATCATGTAAAGATTTTTTTTTCAAACAATGGAAAATCCGGAATGAAATGTAACAATATTGTGAGAAGAAAAGTTGCTACTCACCATATAGGGGAGATACTGATTCGCAGATAGGCAAAACAAAAAGATTTTCTCACTTAAAGCTTTCAGCTTATAGCCTTTGTCAACAATAGACACACACACAAGCGCGCGCACACACAGCTGCAATCCCAGGCAACTGAAACCACAATTTTTGTTGTGCCTACCTGCGATTCAGCATCTCCTCTATATGGTGAGTAGCAGCTTTCCTTCTCATGATATTGTTGAAAAAATTTTTTTAGTGCTTGTGTGTCTTATCTCTCATTTCCTATATTTCATGGTCTGTTGCCACTTTTTTAAAATGCTGACTTCTTGTCTAAATCATTTTGTAATGTGTATTCATCTTCTAATTACTTTATTGGATAGTATGTGACAGCTTCAGTAATAAAAGTCTAAGAGAACTGCTCCGATTGTCTCGTAAATAGTTTGTCTAGATTAAGAACATGGAGGGCCTATAATGCTTCCTCAGAGAACTGTTATTCTAACTTTACTGTCAGTAGATGCTTTCTTTCATTTACTACTAATTGCGACCTTTCTGATAGAAAGTCCTAAATCCAATCACACAACTGAGACTGAACTCCATACACTTGCAAATTGATTAGCCATTTGTGCAGTACATCACAAGCCTTCTGGAAATCTAGAAATTCAGAATCAGTTTTAGAGCCCTTATCAATAGCACTCATTACTTCACATGAATCAAGAGCCGCTGCATTTTACAAGAATGTTTTTTTTTTTTTCTGAACCTATGCTGGTTGTGTGTCGATAGTTCACATGGTTGGACTCATGCTAGCTGCTAGTTTTCAAGATTGTTCAGCCCCTCTGCGAGTCCGGGGGTTAGAATAGTCCCGAGGTATTCCTGCCTGTCGTAAGAGGCGACTAAAAGGAGTCCCTCCCCCTCAAGGGGGTAGTTGGCGCCTGCGTCTGGAGACGGACAGTTCCACGACCTATATTTGTGGTCATTTTGGTTTGTTCACTTCTTCTGGTTTCTTCCTTCCTTTAGTTGGTTCCTTTCTTTGTTCTTCTCCATCTCACTGTCTTACTTACTCTTTCCCTTGCCTTCTTCTCCTTGCCTTCTTCTCCTTGCCTTCTTCTCCTTGCCTTCTTCTCCTTGCCTTCTCTGGTCTCCGCCTCGGCATTTGAGACAGTCTGCCCTTTCTTTCCCTCTCTCCTTTCTTTTTCCTCTTCTTCCTTCCTCCCTGTGCATGCCTGAAGGCCGACCCACGCGTTTGCACGCGTAGCCGGTGACGGGGTAACGCGTAATTCCCCGCCCTGGGAAGACAAGTAAGGCACGCACGTACCTGGTAAAGGCCAGGCCCAGGGAGGGGTGATTGCCTGAGCTGACACCTTCCGACCATGCCGATTGATCCCTCCGTCCGTTTCTAGGGATGTGTGACCTGAGGTGCGAACAATCACCTAAGGTGGGAGTGCCCTCTGAGAGGGTCCCCACAAGGAAGGAGCGCGCCATCGGAGATGCTGGCAATCATGGGGATTCCTCCGCAATGGATTTCTCTTCTTCTTCTCTCTCGACTTCTGCCCACAAACAGAAACTTGAGCAGCCACCAGTGACAAAAGTACTACCGCCTGCCCCACAGTTCCTCATAGTTTCTCGATCTGAGGATGGAAAGGATTTTTCCTCTGTCAACCCTTTCATTATCCAGAAGGGCGTAGATGCCATAGCCGGATCGGTCAAGTCTTGTACCAGGTTGCGTAATGGTACCTTGTTACTAGAAACTGAGAGTGCCTTTCAGGCACAAAAACTGCTTCGGGCCACACTCCTGTACACGTTCCCTGTCCGGGTGGAGGCTCAGCGCACTTTAAATTCGTGTCGTGGTGTGGTATATACTAGATCACTTGACAGATTGACTGACAAGGAGATTCAGTCTTTCCTCGCTGAGCAGGACGTGACGGCTGTCCATAGGGTCATGAAAAAGGTCAACAATGACCTTGTACCGACCCGGACACTTTTCTTGACCTTTGATAGTGTTCAGCTGCCATCGCGCATCAAAGTGGGCTACGAGGTTATTTCTGTTCGCCCCTATGTCCCGACACCTACGCGCTGCTACCAGTGTCAGCGTTTTAATCACACTCGCCAGTCTTGTTCCAATGCGGCCAAATGTGTCACTTGTGGCAGGGATGCCCATGAGGGTGACTGTCCATCTCCGTCTCCTCGTTGTGTGAACTGTCACGGTCACCATGCCGCGTCCTCCCGCGACTGTCCCATCAACAAGAAAGAACTCTGTATCCAAGAAATTCGGGTCAAAGAGAAAGTGTCCACCTCGGCTTCTCGCAAGCTATTCGCTAGTAGGAAGCCCACGCTGCTCCCAGCGGGGAAATACAGTACCGTCCTCGCCTCTCCTCGGACTACCAGGGAGGTGGCGACGCAAACATGCGATCTGGCCTTCAGCACTACGGTCGTCCGTTCAGCCAGTGCTAAGATCGCCCGCTCGACATCTCCTCTTCCTCCCATCACCCCTCCGACACAAGCACCTTTATCAGCTTCTGCCAGGACGAAGACCCAGAAGTCAAATGCACGGGCATTCAAGAAGGAACCGTCTCGTGCAAACCTCCTACGTACCTCGAACACTCAGCCATTGACCAAAAACGACCTTCCAAGAAGGCTTATAGGAAGCACAGTTCTCCTTCCCCGCCAAGGCGCATTTCTTCTCCTGCGCCACCCAGCGGTTGCCGCCCCAGGCCGTCATCCGTTTCGCCTGGCCGCATCCCTGGTAGCTGAACATCTGGCCGTTCACCAGCGGAGGAAGCTCCCCCTCCCGGCCATCTTAACAAGATGGCCAATGAACCTATAGAACAAATAGACGATGATTGTCCGCCTACTGCTAGCGGCGGCAGTGCTCGCTCGAAGCCGGGCCCTCACCGGCCTTCGAGATGACCCCTTCTTGCATCTCCTTCTTCTCACGATGGCACTTATTCACTGGAATATTTGCACCATTCGCTCCAACCGAGAGGACTTGAAATTTCTGCTCCGCTTGCACCATCCGCTCGTCGTAGCCCTCCAGGAAACGAAGCTACGCCCATGCGATCACATTGCCTTGGCACACTACACCTCTGTGCGTTTTGACCTACCCCCTGTGGCAGGTATTCCGGCTCATGGAGGGGTTATGTTGCTGGTCCGGGATGATATCTACTATGATCCCATCACATTGCACACCGGCCTGCAGGCAGTTGCCGTCCGCATTACTCTCCCCACTTTTACATTTTCCATTTGTACCGTTTACACTCCATCGTCATCTGCCGTTACCAGGGCAGACATGATGCAAATTATTGCTCAGCTTCCTGCACCATTTTTGTTAACTGGAGACTTCAGTGCTCACCATCCTCTTTGGGGCTCTCCAGCATCCTGCCCGAGGGGCTCCCTGTTAGCAGACATTTTCAACCAGCTCAATCTTGTCTGCCTCAATACTTGCACCCCTACTTTCCTTTCAGACACCTCTTACACCTATTTCCATTTAGACCTCTCTGTATGTACTACCCAACTTGCACGCCGGTTTGAGTGGTATGCACTTTCTGATAAATATTCGAGCAACCACTTCCCGTGTGTTATCCATCTCCTGCATCATACCCCCTCACCATGCTCAACTAGCTGGAACATCTCCAAAGCAGACTGGGGGCTCTTCTCTTCCAGGGCGACCTTTTAGGATCAAAGCTTCACAAGCTGCGATAGTCAGGCGCACACCTCACGGAAGTCATTCTCACTGCTGCTGAATATTCCATCCCTCGCACGACTTCTTCTCCACGTCGCGTACCGGTCCCCTGGTGGACCGCAGCATGTAGAGATGCTTTACGTGCTCGTCGACGTGCTTTCCGCACCTTTAAACGCCACTCTACAGTGGCGAATTGTATCAATTATAAACGATTATGTGTGCAGTGTCATCATATTTTTAAAGAAAGCAAGAAAGCCAGCTGGGCTGCTTTCACAAGCACCTTCAACAGTTTTGCTCCTCCTCCTGTTGTCTGGGGTAGCCTGCGCCGGCTATCTGGCACTAAGGTCCACTCACCAGTTTCTGGTTTGACGGTCGCGAATGACGTTCTTGTGGCCCCTGAGGATGTCTCCAATGCCTTCGGCCGCTTTTTCGCAGAGGTTTCGAGCTCCACTCATTACCCCCCTGCCTTCCTCATCCGAAAACAGGCAGAGGACGCTCAGCCACCTAACTTCCACTCCTCGAATCGTGAAAGTTATAATGCCCCATTCACCATGAGGGAACTCGAAAATGCACTTGCCCGGTCACGGTCCTCTGCTCCAGGGCCTGATTCTATTCATATTCAGACGCTGAAGAACCTTTCTCCAGCAGGTAAAGGTTTCCTTCTTCGTACTTACAATCGCATTTGGATTGAGGGACATGTTCCCGTGAGTCTATTGTTGTACCGATTCCTAAGCCGGGGAAGGACAAGCACTTGCCTTCCAGTTATCGATTCATCTTGCTTACCAGCTGTGTCTGTAAGGTGATGGAGCGAATGGTTAACTCTCGTTTGGTTTGAATCTCGACGCCTACTTACCAATGTACAATGTGGATTTCGTAGGCGCCGCTCTGCTGTTGACCATCTGGTTACCTTGTCGACTTTCATTATGAATAACTTCTTGCGGAAGCGCCCGACCGCGGCTGTGTTCTTTGATTTGGAGAAGGCTTACGACACCTGTTGGAGGGCGGGCATTCTCCGCACCATGCATACATGGGGCCTTCGCGGTCACCTCCCTCTTTTTACTCGTTCCTTTTTAATGGATCGACAGTTCAGGGTACGTGTGGGTTCTGTCCTGTCAGACACCTTTCGCCAGGAGAATGGGGTGCCACAGGGCTCCGTTGTGAGCGTCGCTCTCTTCGCCATAGCGATCAATCCAATAATGGATTGCCTCCCAGCTGATGTATCAGGCTCCCTTTTCATGGACGATTTTACCATCTATTGCAGCGCGCAGTGTACATGTTTCCTGGAGCGCTGTCTTCAGCGTTCTCTTGACCGTCTTTACTCCTGGAGTGTCGCCAATGGCTTCCGTTTTTCTGCCGAGAAGACTGTCTGTATTAACTTCTTGCGCTACAAAGAGTTTCTCCCACCATCCTTACGACTCGGTCCCCTTCCTCTCCCATTTGTGGAGACAACAAAATTTTTAGGTCTTACATTTGACAGGAAACTTAGCTGGTCTCCACATGTGTCATATTTGGCTGCCCGTTGTACCCGTTCTCTAAATGTCCTCCTTGTTCTCAGCGGTATGTCATGGGGAGCGGATCGAACCGTCCTACTTCGCCTATATCGGTCGATCATCCGCTCCAAGCTGGATTATGGGAGCTTTGTATACTCCTCTGCACGGCCGTCCATCTTATGCTGCCTCAAATCCATACAACATCGGGGTTTACGTCGTGCGATCGGAGCGTTTTATACTAGTCCCGTCGAGAGTTCATGCTGAAGCCGGTGAATTGCCACTCACCTACCGGCGCGATATACTGCTTTGTCGTTACACCTGTCGGCTACTGTCAATGCCCGACCACCCATCGTATCGTTCCTTTTTTTGACAACTCTCTCAGCCGCCAATACGGGTGTGTATGTCTCTGCCCTGCTACCCCTGGAGTTTGCTTTTGTCGCCTCCTTCAACACATTGATTTCTCACTCCCTGCAACCTTTAGAGTGGGCGAGAGCCACACGCCACCTTGGCTCCAGGCTCAGGTTCGCGTTCACCTTGACCTCAGCTCGCTCCCAAAGGAGGTTACCCCCGGTTTGGTATACCACTCCCGTTTTGTCGAACTTCGTTCGAAGTTCAATAATATGACCTTCATTTATACAGATGGCTCTAAGATCAATGACGGGTCGGGTGTTCTTTTATTGTCGGGGCACAAAGTTTCAAATACCGGCTACATGGCCATTGTTCAGCCTTCACAGCTGAGCTCTGTGCCCTCTACCAGGCTGTTCTTTACGTATGCCGCCATCGACATTCTGCTTATGTCATCTGCTCCGATTCTCTGAGCACCATCCAGAGCCTCAGTGATCCGTATCCGGTTTACCTTTCATGCACCGGATCCAACGCGCTCTGGTGGACGACGGGTCTCCAGTTAGCTTTATGTGGGTTCCTGGCCATGTCGGTATCCCTGGGAACGAAGCTGCAGATGCCGCGGCCAAGGCTGCGGTCCTCCAGTCTCGGACGGCTTCTTGTTGTGTCCCTTCATCAGATTGTAGCAGGGTCATTTGTCGGCGCGTTTTATCGCTGTGGCATGCCGATTGGGCTGCACTTATGGATGACAAGCTTCGGGCCTTGAAACCTCTTCCCGCGGCTTGGACTTCCTCCTCACGCCCTTCTTGGCAGGAGGAGGTCGTTTTGGCCTGGCTACGAATTGGACACTGCCGATTCAGCCATCACCATCTGCTGGCGGCTGCGCCGGCGCTGTTCTGTCCATGTGGGCAATTGCTGATGGTCCGCCACATTTTAACGTCCTGTCCGGATTTTACTACACTGTGTCTTGATCTTGGCCTGCCATGTACTCTGGATGCATTTTAGCGGATGACCCAGGAGCTGCTGCTCGCGTTCTTCGTTTTATCAACTTGACACACCTGTCTAAGGACGTTTGATTATGCTGTTGTTTTTTAATCCTATGCCTGTTAATACGTCTTTTATAGTGTTGTCCCTTTTAGTTGCTGTTTTAACCTTGTGGCTCGCAGTGTATTCCTAACTTAGTCAGGGCGCTAATGACCATTGTAGTTGTGCGCACTAAAACCACAAAAAAACAACAACAATGGTTCTGAACTCTGTATAGAATAACAAGGTTTTGTTAGGTGTAGTGGCTTTTATTTGTGAACGTATGTGGTGTATGATGTAGCAGGTGAAAGCTTATGTTGCTGGACGTATCTGTCTTCATATTAGCTGTAGGTCATAACCTTTTATATCAACGGTGATTGTAACTTTTATGTGATTCTTGGCTGAACATTTCATTAAATTGCAACACTGTTTCAGGGAAGTTCATAAAAGGCGCTATCTTCTCCAACCCATGGCTCTTGAAGTGTTTTCTGGAGATGGCCGCAATTACTTACTTGCATTTCAAAAAAAGCAGCGTAACAAGGTGTATCAGAGGTAATATCATGTTTAAATTTAGTTTATTATAACATATCTTATAAATTACAGAATATTTGTGCTCAGTTTAACTAATACAGTAATACATATTACCAAAAACATGTATTTAGATATTTCCAAATGAAAGAGGTGCAGAATTTTTTTATAGATGGAGGTTAAAGTAGTAACAGTATTGTAAAGTGATCACTCAACTACTTTAAATTTGTGTCACATATTCTTTGCGAAAGGCATCATGAGATTTATATGTAGAAGTTTCAGAATGAAAAAATTAAAGCAGGAAAATGAAATTGCCTTTCATGCTAGTAATTTTGAAAACATTGTTGAAAAATTGACTGTTCTCTACATATAATATCAGTCAAGATTTCATGAGATTTAGTGAATAGATATCCTTGGAGACATTATTTTCCACCTACTAATACTAGGAAGCTGGTGGCAGATATTAAAACTTCATAATTCAGTGTTTCTCTTTAATTCTTCTGCCCACATATTGAATCATATTAGTATTGCAACATATTTTTCAGCTATTCTTAGATCCACATAATTTCAAATTCTTTTTCATGTTAGTTTCATCATCATGATCAATTGATATGTGCTAACCACTGAGAATGATCATGCTGAGAAAATAGCAGTTATTGTTTAATAGTTTCAATTGTACATATGAAGTGCTGATAAGTAAATTAAAAACAGAAAAACTGCAGAAGAAAGTAGTTACATATGCTGACTTCAGCATAGATGTGAGACATTATGTTCCACCTACTAATACTAGGAAGCTGGTGGCAGATATTAAAACTTCATAATTCAGTGTTTCTCTTTAATTCTTCTGCCCACATATTGAATCATATTAGTATTGCAACATATTTTTCAGCTATTCTTAGATCCACATAATTTCAAATTCTTTTTCATGTTAGTTTCATCATCATGATCAATTGATATGTGCTAACCACTGAGAATGATCATGCTGAGAAAATAGCAGTTATTGTTTAATAGTTTCAATTGTACATATGAAGTGCTGATAAGTAAATTAAAAACAGAAAAACTGCAGAAGAAAGTAGTTACATATGCTGACTTCAGCATAGATGTAACAACTGATAAATGATGAATGACACAGCAAAATGAAGAGAAAATGACCCTCTAAAGCAGGCATGGTCAACCTTTGGTTTCTCATGCTTATTTAATCTTGCAGGCCCATCGTGTGTTGTGGCAACAGTTATTTTAAATATCATACGAAATCAAAACCAGGAAGACTAGATGGAATTTCAATTCTGTTGAAAAAAAGGGAACCACAGAACAATGACTAGCTGATCAGATCCGTGTAATAATAAAAAATAACAGGATACCCCAATCAGAATTAGAAAACATCAAACAATAAGTACAACAAATACTGGAACAAAATAATGTGCAATCAGAAGAAGAAGAAAATACAGCAATGGACTCAAACACCCCAGAGCAAACAAAGAAAGAACAACACACATCAATTAAACAATCGGAGGAAAACGAAATCTTAAGACTGCCACCAGAACAAGTACAAATAGAACACGAAGTGACACACGTTAGATATAGAAGAAAAATTTCAGCTGACATATATAGAATACAAAGACACAAATACAGACATTAGACCATTCTTGCATAGACCGCCAAATAACCCACAAGTCGAAACAACAATAAAAACTATCAACACAATCATACACAACAAAATAAATGAAAACACAACTATGGAAGAGTTACAACTACTGGTTTATATAGGAGCACTCACTACACTAAATATACACACTAGGCAGAGATCAGAACCAACCAACACGCAGAAGGAACCCACAAAACCAGCATGGCAACACAGGCTACAGATCAGAATAGAAAAACTGAGAAAAGACATTGGACAGCTAACACAATTTATAAGACATCAAATGTCAGAAGAAGAAAAAAAACGAAAAAGGTTAGGTAAAATCTCACAACAAGAAGCGATAGAACAATTAGATGAAAAGAAGCAGAAATTACAAGCATTGGCCGAACGACTTAGAAGATACAAAAAAAAAGTGAAAATAGAAGGAAACAAAACCAAACATTCAACACAAACCAAAAGAAATTTTACCAGACAACAGATAACACACACATTAAAATAGACAATCCACCAAACATAACAGACATGGAACACTTCTGGAGCAACATATGGTCAAACCCGGTACAACGTAACAGGCATGCACGGTGGATAGAAGCAGAAACAGACACATACAAGATGATACCACAAATGCCTGAAGTGATAATTTTGCAACATGAAGTCACCAAAGCAATTAATTCTACTCACAATTGGAAAGCCCCTGGAAAAGATAAAATAGCAAATTTCTGGCTAAAGTAGTTCACATCAACACATTCACATCTAACTAAATGATTTAACAATGATGTAAATAAAACAGAAAGAAACTTCCACATGGGAAAAATATATTAAAACAAAGATTCCAAGACTTACCAAGCGGGAAAGCGCCGGCAGACAGGCACATGAACAAAACACACAAACACAAACACACACACAGAATTACGAGCTT
Organism: Schistocerca gregaria; assembly: GCF_023897955.1. Classification (NCBI taxonomy): domain Eukaryota; kingdom Metazoa; phylum Arthropoda; class Insecta; order Orthoptera; family Acrididae; genus Schistocerca; species Schistocerca gregaria. The sequence goes on along the minus strand of NC_064920.1, from coordinate 1,080,892,285 downwards.
TCGCAACTGGCAGTTGCTTCGTCAGGAAAGAGGGAAGGAGAGGAAAAAATGAAAGGATGTGGGTTTTAAGGGAGAGGGTAAGGAGTCATTCCAATCCCGGGAGCGGAATGACTCCTTACCCTCTCCCTTAAAACTCACATCCTTTCATTTTTTCCTCTCCTTCCCTCTTTCCTGACGAAGCAACTGCCAGTTGCGAAAGCTCGTAATTCTGTGTGTGTGTTTGTGTTTGTGTGTTTTGTTCATGTGCCTGTCTGCCGGCGCTTTCCCGCTTGGTAAGTGTTGGAATCTTTGTTTTAATAAATGATTTAACAGTTACATTGCAGACCCATACACATTCCCTGATACACTTACACATGGAATAACTTATACGAAACCTAAAGATGAAGCAGACACAGTAAACCCAGCTAAATACCGCCCCATAATATGCCTACCAACAATATACAAAATATTAACTTCAGTCATTACACAGAAATTAATGACACATACAACACAGAACAAAATTATAAATGAAGAACAAAAAGGCTGTTGCAAAGGAGCACGAGGATGTAAAGAGCAACTGATAATAGATGCAGAGGTGACATATCAAGCTAAAACTAAACAAAGGTCGCTACACTACGCTTACATTGATTACCGAAAAGCTTTTGATAGTGTACCCGACTCATGGTTACTACAAATATTGGAAATATAAAAAGTAGATCCTAAATTGATACAGTTCCTAAACATAGTAATGAAAAATTGGAAAACCACACTTAATATCCAAACAAGTTCAAATAATATCACATCATAGCCAATACAGATTAAGCGTGGAATATACCAAGGAGACTCATTAAGTCCTTTCTGGTTCTGCCTTGCTCTGAACCCACTATCCAACATGCTAAATAATACCTAATTATGGATACAATATTACTGGAACATACCCAAACAAAATCACACATTTGCTATACATGGATGATCTAAAACTACTGGCAGCAACAAATCAACAACTCAACCAATTACTAAAGATAACAGAAGTATTCAGCAATGATATAAATATGGCTTTTGGAACAGACAAATGTAAGAAAAACAGCATAGTCAAGGGAAAACACACTAAACAAGAAGATTACATATTGGATAACCACAGCGACTCCATAGAAGCGGTGGAAAAAACAGATGCCTATAAATATCTAGGATACAGACAAAAAATAGGAATAGATAATACAAATATTAAAGAAGAACTAAAAGAAAAATATAGACAAAGAATAACAAAAATACTAAAAACAGAATTGACAGCAAGAAACAAGACAAAAGCTATAAATACTTATGCTATACCAATATTGACCTACTCATTTGGAGTAGTGAAATGGAGTAACACAGACCTAGAAGCACTCAATACACTTACACGATCACAATGCCACAAATATATAATACATCACTTACATTCAGCAACAGAAAGATTCACATTAAGCAGAAAGGAAGGAGGAAGGGGATTTATCAACATAAAAAACCTACATTATGGGCAGGTAGACAATTTAAGAAAATTCTTTCTATAACGAGCAGAAACTAGCAAAATACACAAAGCAATCACTCATATAAATACATCGGCTACACCACTGCAATTTCATAACCACTTCTACAACCCTTTAGATCACATAACATCAACAGATACGAAGAAAGTTAATTGGAAAAATAAAACACTACATGGCAAGCACCCGTATCATCTAACACAGCCACACATCGATCAAGACGCATCCAACACATGGCATAACATCAACAGATACGAAGAAAGTTAATTGGAAAAAGAAAACACTACATGGCAAGCACCCGTATCATCTAACACAGCCACACATCGATCAAGACGCATCCAACACATGGCTAAGAAAAGGCAATATATACAGTGAGACGGAAGGATTCATGATTGCTATACAGGATCAAACAATAAACACCAAATATTACAGCAAGCATATTATTAAAGATCCCAATACCACAACAGATAAATGCAGACTTTGCAAACAACAAATAGAAACAGTAGATCACATCACAAGCGGATGTACGATACTAGCAAATACAGAATACTCCAGAAGACGTGACAATGTAGCAAAAATAATACATCAACAGCTTGCCTTACAACATAAACTTATAAAACAACACGTTCCCACATACAAGTATGCACCACAAAATGTACTGGAGAATGATGAACACAAATTATACTGGAACAGAACCATTATAACAGATAAAACACCACCAAATAACAAACCTGACATCGTACTCACCAATAAAAAGAAGAAATTAACACAACTAATCGAAATATCCATACCCAATACAACAAATATACAAAAGAAAACAGGAGAAAAAATTGAAAAATACATCCAACTGGCTGATGAAGTCAAGGATATGTGGCATCAGGATAAAGTTGACATTATACCAATTATACTATCAACTACAGGAGTCATACCACACAATATCCACCAGTACATCAATGAAATACAGCTACATCCAAACTTATATATACAACTACAGAAATCCGTAATTATTGATACATGTTCAATTACCCGAAAGTTCCTAAATGCAATAAAACATATACCGTACAGTTAAAAGGAAGTCACGCTTGATCAAGGTCCGCGTCACTTTCCACTTTTGACCAGACATAACGTCTGAGATAAGAAAGAAATAATAAATAATAATGGTGATGATGGTGATGGTGGTGGTGATGATGATGACGACGATGATGATATTTATTTGTCCATAATTCCTGTACAGAATTCAACATAATCATTTTTTGAACATTTAAAGATGTTAGTTCCTTGCATTTTGATATAAACAGTTTTTTCTGTAAATATAACCAAAAAATCACTTTTGCAGGTTTATGACATTTGCCACAGCCATTGCAGATAGTGCACAGCAATCTGTAGCTGGTCAAAAGAGAACGGCAAATGTGGAACAAGGGGCAGGGTTACTTTCCACTCTAATCGGAGAGACGTCTGTCACACAGAGATGGGTGGTAATTTGCTCACAGTTAAACTTAATTTCATATGGAATGATGTAAACATTTTATTCATATTATTAATGCTCATGTTTTGTTCCTCATTTTTATAATATTATAGACTTTTCCCTCTCAAATTTGATCGTCAGACCTGAATCACTGCTTTTTTTCCAGCGTGGGGAAATCTCCAATTTCCAGTACCTGATGCATCTGAATACTTTAGCTGGCAGATCATATAATGATCTAATGCAGTACCCTGTATTCCCGTGGATACTAGCTGACTATGAGAGTGAAGAGTTAGATCTGACTGACTCGCAAACTTTCAGGGATTTCACAAAGCCGATGGGAGCTCAAAGTCCAGAGAGATTGGAACAGTTCAAAAAAAGGTAATTTTTTTTATAGTTTTAGGATTTTATGTATTTATATTCCATGTCCCCCCTTTCCCCCTCACACATTCCATAAAGCTGATTTAAAATGAGGCTTATCTTGTCCAAATTTCCCATTTTGCACTATATCATTGTCTCATAAAGCAAAACAAGTGAACAAGTGCAAAAAAAGGTCAAGATGTTTGAAGGAATCGTGTTATCTATGATCCAATCTATGACATTTTACTTTCCTAGGTATAAGGAATGGGACGATCCTCATGGTGAGACTCCACCTTATCATTATGGCACTCATTATTCATCAGCCATGATTGTGTGCTCTTATCTTGTGAGAATGGAACCTTTTACTCAGCATTTCCTTCGTTTGCAGGTGAGCTTCATGTTATTAAAAGGTAAACTGCTAATAATTTATTTGAGAAATAGTCACTCGTGTCACAATTATTTCAATACAGCTGGTTTTTTAAACTATGTCCTGTTGATTAGAGCTATATGATGAGGTGTATGATTTGCAAAAGGGTCAGAGAGAGGGAGAGAGAGAGAGAGAGAGAGAGAGAGAGAGAGAGAGAGAGAGAGAGAGAGAGAGAGAGGTGTGTGTGTGTGTGTGTGTGTGTGTGTGTAACATGATCACTGCAATACTTCTATGGCATATGTTCAGTCAGTGCCAACTAGTAATTTGTATCTGTCTGATCATCAGTATTGTAGTATGTTGTAGTGGATTTTATTGTTATTGGGAAACCTAAAGTCCAGCAACAAGATGGACGTTAAGTGTTTCAGAATGGCTTGTAAACTTTACAATGTTAAGAAACTTCCTGGCAGATTAAAACTGTGTGCCCGACCGAGACTCGAACTTGGGACCTTTGCCTTTCGCGGGCAAGTGCTCTACCATCTGAGCTACCGAAGCACGACTCACGCCCAGTCCTCACAGCTTTACTTCTGCCAGTATCTCGTCTCCTACCTACCAAACTTGCCCGCGAAAGGCAAAGGTCCCGAGTTCGAGTCTTGGTCGGTCACACAGTTTTAATCTGCCAGGAAGTTTCATGTCAGCGCACACTCCGCTGCAGAGTGAAAATCTCATTCTGTTTACAATGTTAAGTTCTGTGAAAGTAATTGCTTATGAAAATAATTGCTTATGAAAATAATTGAGTGTTGTATTTTGTTATTACTTACTGATATTTTCTTGACATAAATTGTATTTTACTACAGGGAGGACATTTTGATTTGGCTGATCGCATGTTCCACTCAGTACGAGAAGCATGGTTATCAGCGTCGAAACATAATATGGCGGATGTTAAAGAACTGATACCTGAATTTTTCTATCTCCCAGAGTTCCTTTGTAATTCAAATAACTTCGATTTAGGTGAGAATTTATTGCTTAAACTTTTCTCTCCATATGTTCCATAGTCATCTAAATTTCTTCTGTGTTAGGTACCAGGCATTCCATAATACAAATACAGCTTGCTCCATCATCTCTGTTACAGCTTTTCTCTTTATGCTTTATAATTTACTTCAAAATGCACGTGGTCTCTTTGTGAACCACCAGTTTTCCATAATCCTGTGTAGTGTGTACTTGTGGGATTTCATGTGCATGCCCCTTTTTTTTTTTTAATTTAAAAATTGGTGGTAGCTGCAATAAAGTATGTTAAATAACATTTTGTTTTTACCATACTCTATGTGATCTGTAATTACTGTCAATGAAAATTATTCACCAAAAACAGCGGTTTTGTGTTACTGGATGTGAGCCATTAAAAAAGATGTAACCTCTAACATTGTGTGAATATTTTACTGTTTACAGGTTGTAAGCAGAATGGTGTTCAGTTGGGTGATGTAGTGTTGCCACCTTGGGCCAAGGAAGATCCGAGAGAGTTCATACGGGTGCACCGGCTGGCACTTGAGTGTGACTACGTGTCGCAGCATCTGCACGAGTGGATTGACCTGATATTTGGATGCAAGCAGCAAGGACAGGCTGCTGTTGAGGCTGTTAATGTGTTCCACCATCTCTTCTATGAAGGAAACGTTGACATTTACAAGTCAGTTTTTTACACTTCTCCATTAGTTCTTATAAACAAGTCTGTATATCACATAAACCAGACAATTTGGCATTTGGCTGGCAATTTGTATAAGTTCATACCAATGTTTGATAAAACATTGTCAGTGCACAACTTATACATAATTTTATAGTTGTTGCACAAACTTCTAAAAATTCTTTTGTTAGGCTACTGTTTTCTGCCACCTACTTTTTGGCCATGGTATGAAGAGTCTTTATGCGGTGGCAGTCAAGAATGGCTGGAGGCATGTCTTACCGACCAAGTTCGTTCTGCACTGCTGGCAATGTTACCTGTGTTTTGTGCTTATACGAAAGCAGAGGCGACACCTGTGGAAACGTTTCCAATGTTTGTACACAGCTGAGTTTCTCTCAGCTATTGTCAAGTTTCGCTGCTACTGGCAACAAAAGTAAAAAGCTTTTTACTATTGTGGACAAACAGTACATTATATAGGGTGGTGGAGGGAACTTCTGTTATTACAGTATTCACACACTCCCATCTCCACACCCCTCTTTTCTGCACCACTTACAAGTAGTGTATGGGAAGGTTCACTGACGAAAAACCTACTTGTGAGTTCCATTTCCACAGATTTTCCTGTCATGGTCATTTCGTCGAAGGAAGTATAATATGTTACCTGTCTCATTTTAGAGTATGAAATGTGACTCATTCATCTCGTTCCATACAATTTTCAAATAATTTGATGTATAAGAGATGTTAAATTTTAGAATAAATTTTTATTAGGAGAAATCCAAAAGTTTACACTATTTTATATGGGTTTCTAAGATGAGATTTCCTGTAATAATGGAAATTCCTGGCTGGAGCAATATTTAGAATAAAGGGAAGATGACATCTTGCCTACAATGAATCACTGTGTGGAGCACAGGACCATATAAGAGAAAGCAATATTCACACTAGCTTTGGAGTACTGGTTCTTTCTCTTGCAACAGTACACACATTCACACACACAACCACTCAAATACTGATTCCCGTGTGTCCACATCTGTGTAATTTTACTGTTACAATACGTGTAAGGGCACCTGAAGTTAGTAGTAAGTGCACTTTTCTTGAAGATTTTACTAAAACTAAAACGTGTTTTGTTTGTTGTTGCTAGATGGATATCTGTTTCTGTATCCATTGTATTGTTGTTACTAAAAAGGCTCTCTGTGTAGCTGAGTCAACTATCCTGAAAGTGAATCCATAAGCAGCCAAATGTACATTACGTCAGATTTTCTTACTTATGACCAGATATTATGTCTTTTCTCCATGAACACATAATCCTGTTTTCTCAGGAATTTTATAATAATTTTGCATCATTCTGATTATTTCTATTTTGGATCTTATCTTTTTTTCAGTTTTCAGTAAAAAAAAAAAAAAACCACTGTCATTATCCTTAAGGGATTATTCAATAGAATAACAACTCTCTTCCATCAGAAGAGTAAAGAGCAGTCTTTTCAGTGAGCCAAGTTCAGTGTTAAATGTATTACAGCCATATATTTTATTGTAAATTTTAACCACATATATCCAGTTTTAAACATTGCATCAGAAGTCTAAAATCCTCTCTTTTGCAGTAGTTGTGATGGAAACAAAATATAGTGTGTGTGTGTGTGTGTGTGTGTGTGTGTGTGTGTGTGTGTGTGTGCAACATAGATGGTCCTAATTACTTTGTTTTGTAATACTAGGAGCCTCATAGCATATTCTGTGTTTGCCCGGAAGATTATGCCATAACGAATAACTGACTTGAAGTAGAACTTATAGGTTATCTTTCTGGTGTCTGTGTCAGCTGACAAAATTCACACTGAAAATGCCAAGATAGTCAGTTATTTTGCTAAGTAGTCTATGTGTACAAACCAGTTTAAATTTTATCAAGATTCAGGCACCAGAACTTGACATGGTATGCTGCTGTGCCGGCCGGAGTGGCCGAGCTGTTCTAGGCGCTTGAGTCTGGAACCGCGCGACCGCTACGGTCGCAGGTTCGAATCCTGCCGTGGGCATGGGTGTATGTGATGTCCTTAGGTTAGTTATGTTTAAGTAGTTCTAAGTTCTAGGGGACTGATGACCTCAGAAGTTAAGTCCCATAGTGCTCAGAGCTGATTGAACCATTTTTTATGCTGCTGTGATACCCTGATCATTGCAAGTTATTTTTATTTAACTCCATTCTGATAGAATGATCTGCACTATAAGACTGACGACTGTGGTGCTTCTCTGATTTGGGGTGGGAGTGGCTGCAAACACAAAGCAGCAGCTAAGTTGCAAAGTATGGATGGAGTATGCATGTGGTTTTGGTTAGATTTCAGTTACTATAGAGCTACTAAATATTGACCTTGTAGATTGTGTGCTGCAGAGAGGAAAGTATGTCTTATTAGGTCATACAAAGAATTTAAATTAAATATTAGTCAACTGTCAGGGCATGCAGAATACGGTCTCAGAATTATTGTCAATGATTAACAGTAGTAGTTGTTGTCTAGGACTGGGAATGAAAATCTCACTAAAAATATATAATTGACTGTAAAAACTTAAATCCTGACTGCTATTATCAGAAAGATATTTTGGGTGCCAATGCAGGTGACATATTTACTGTTGCCAATACCTGTATCAAGTCTAGTGAAATAGTTAATTTCTCAGAATGTGAAGTAATCTGAGTGAAAGTGAAGGATCTGAAATTGTAAATGGTTACTGTAATTGGCCACTTTTGTTGAATGATTCAGTGAATAAATGCAGCAAAGAGAAACAGGAGAACAGTAGATGTGTAATTTTTGTCAGTCATACCATGATAATAACAGGCAATTTAAAATTGACATCTACTGATTGGGATATCCATGCCTTTATACTGACATCAAATTTGCATATTTGTGCATTTTATCTCAAACAGTTACAGAGCCCAAATAGTATTGTGATATCCTGGAGTTTTCAACAATTAAGCCACTTTGCCTCAATTAAAGAAGAAGAAATATATGACAATTACGTTGCTCAAACAGTGGAAACTCCAGAACAGAATAACAACAATATTATGAAAAGAATAGTTTCTACTCAACAAATAGAGATGTTGCACTGCAGACAGGCACAACAAAAAGACTGTCAAACAAGTAAGTGTTCGGCCAAAAAAGCCTTCAGTGGAATTTAGACAACACATGTACGCACATGCGTGCACAACTAACATGCATGGGCTGCCGAGCCCAGACTGCCAGCAGCATCACATGACAGGAGAAGCAGTCTTGGTGGTGGAAGTGAGGAGGAGGCTGGGTAGCAGGAGAGGAATGGGGAACAGTAAAATTCTGCTTTAGATGGGGGTGGAGGGGGGGATGCTATGTAGTGCTTGAGTGGGAATGACAGGGAAGAGGATAGTTGGTTTGAGGAAATGACTAATGAAAGTGTAGACCAGGAGGGTCACAGGAAAGTATGATATACTTCAGGGACAGCTCCAGCCTGTGCAGTTCAGAAAAGCTGTTGTTGGTTGGAAGGATCCACATGTCACTGGCTGTGAAGCAGTCATTAAAATGAGGAACATTATTTTGGGCAGCATGCTCAGCAATGGGTAGTCGAGCTGTTTTTTGACCACAGTTTGTTGGTGGCCGTTCATACAGACAGACAGCTTGTTGGTTGTCATGACATAGAATGCAGCGCAGTGGTTGCGGCTTGTAAATCACATGAGTGATTCACAGGTAGCCGTGCCCCTGATTAGGCATTTGTGATCTGAATCAGGTGTGAGGGCATCCTCACATTCCTCCAGAATCTCAACACCTTCTCCTCCATTTTCTCCACCTGGTCCTCCTCAACCCAACAAGCCACGTTCTTCAATGTTGACCTCAACTTCACCACAGATGGCTACACCAGTACCTCTGTCAATATCAAACTTACCAACCACTAGCAATACCTCTGCTCTGACAGCTGCCATCCATTCCATCCCTTCTCTTCACCTTAGGCACCTATCGCCATCACATCTTTAGTGATGAGCGATCCCTCTCAAAATGTACCAAGGTCATAACTGACCATAATTACTATCTTTACCTTATCTCTCCAGTCACCCCCCACATCCCAAAAGTCCCACCGTCTGGCAACATAGGAGCGTCCTCCTCGTGACTCAGTAGTGTCCAGATCTGGAGCAAATGGGTCACATTTTCTGCCAGGGGTTTGATTACCTCTCATCATGCTCTGAAATGAGGAATGTCCTACCCCCTATCCTTCCCATGCAACCACGGTGGCATTCGGCTGCCACCAAATGTACACAATATCCTTGTCTGTCACTACACAACCCCTGCTCCCAACTCTTGCCTCAGGGCTCATAACACTGTAATACACCTAGATTCAGGATCTGTCCCATGCATCCTCCCCCCCCCCTCCCCCTCCCCACCATCTGTTCTAGTCTGATCACAATCGTCACTCATCCCACCACAGGTAAGGCTACCTGTGAAACCAGTCATGTGATCTTCAAGTCACGCTGCAACCACTGCGCTGACTTCTAAGTGGGCATGACAACCAACAAGCTACCTGTCCACATGAATAGCCACCGACAAACCGTGGCCAAGAAAACGCTGGAGCACCCAGAGAACATTGCCCAACTCAACATTCCTCATTTTAATGACTGCTTCAGAGCCTATACCATCGCTATCCTTCCTGCTGACATCAACTTTTCTTAACTGTGCAGGTGGGAATTCCCCTGCAAGTATATCCTACATTTCCATAACCCTCCTGGCTTCAACCTTCATAAGTTATTGTCCTGCAACCACCTCCCCCTTTCCCTGTTCCCACTGCAGCAATACACAGCAATGTACACCACCAAAGCATCCACAATCTTTTTACTTGTCTCCCTTTCCATTGCCACCCCCCACCCCACCTCCGCCTTCTGTCTAACCTCCGTACTACACCTACCTGCTCTACCCTCTCTCCACCTTGTCCCTGTATGCTCCCAAAAGCAGCACTTCACCATCCCCCCACCCCTACCTTGCTATCCCTTTCCCTCCCTGCCCCAGCCTCCTCCTTGCCCCCATCGCCCAGACTGCTTCTCCCATCATGCACTGCTGCTCGCAGTCTGGCCTCCGCAGCCAGAGACTCTGTGTGTGTGTGTGTGTGTGTGTGTGTGTGTGTGTGTGTGTGTTTTGTCCAATGAAGGCTGTTTTGGTCGAAGGTTTATTTGTTTGAAAGTTTTTTTGTTGTGTGTATCTGCAATTCAGTATCTCCATTATACAGCAAGTAGCAGTCTATCCTTCTCGTAGTATTGTCACAAGCAGGTTACTTGGTTTGGAAGAAATTTTAAGAAGGCAGGGAAATAAATTTATTTAGTAAATAGATAAAAATCACATGCGGAACCAGCAGAAAACTTTTAGTTGTGAGGTTATCAATGTGGAATATGCATGGACCGAGCTCAAATGTCTTGTCAGGCATTAACAATAATAATGTTCCTTATGTATTAGTGAAGGATGATATGGGTCTCCCATGGTGTAATTACAACTTCTGAAAGCATTCCGAACAGGTTTGCGAACTAAAAGTAAGGAATAACATTAATAACAAAGCAACCGATATATGGAAACAAATCAAACCTAAGACAGATATGAACCATTCATTGAATCTGAAAGCATAATTTCATGTACCAAATTTTCAAAAAACAGTCTCTCTCTCTCTCTCTCTCTCTCTCTCTCTCTCTCTCTCTCTCTGTCTCTCTCTCTCTTCTCCCCCTCCCTTCTCCCCCCATTGCCAAGCGTGTCACTTTCAAGGAAGGATAGTGCTTATTTTCCCCTCTCACAAGCAAAACCATCCAGTATCATGTAAATATTTAAATGTTATGGCTCTTAGTAACATCAAATATAACAGTTGGTCATGGACCACTTTAGTCCAGCTACACTGCTGCTCATGTCAGATGCAGCTGCAGTCCGGATTCCCTCTCCTTCCCTCTTTCCTGATGAGGTGGCCGTTGGTTGCGAAGGCTTGAATTTTGTGTGTGTGTGTGTGTGTGTGTGTGTGTGTGTGTGTGTGTGTGTTTGTGTGTTTGTGTTTGTTTGTATGTGTGTCGGCCTGCCAGCGCTTTCATTTGGTGGGTCGCATCATCTTTGTTTTATATCTGTGTGTGTGTGTGTGTGTGTGTGTGTGTGTGTGTGTGTGTGTGTGTTTTCCACTTCTGAAGAAAAAATTTGTTCTAAAGCTGAATATTTCCAGCATTCTTTTTTATTGTGTCTGTCTGCGACTCAGCACCTCCTCTGAGTTCAGTAGAAATCTATTCTTTCCTTATTGTTGTTCATTTAATCATATACATCTGCCAGTAAAGTAAAATTCATTGGAAGAATAATTATGAAATCAAATTCGCCTATGAGGGAGACAGATATCACAGTGCTCAGACTCATTTTCCACTGCTATTTCTCTGTTGTATTGTCCCTCTGTCTGGTAGAGAGATTACTGAGCCTCATCACAATCTGATCATGGTTTTTTTTAATCCAATCAAATTTTGTGAGGAATCCTTAGTTTTGGAGTGACTTTTCACGTTTTTCTTTCATCTGAAGACTTTGTTATCTGATTGCTACTTTGGAATAAGCAAATATTTAGCAAAACATGGTTGAATTGGTTTCCACTTTCATTTTTCCCAGGTCAGAGCAACCTACTGTTGCTTTCATTTCCCACCACACCTAGCCTACTTTTTTTGTTAAATTAAAAAAAAAGATTAAAATAGTGTCAACACAGTGGTTTTATGTACCATAAAGTATTACTTTAACTCTCAAAGATTTGCGGTGTAAAAAAAAAAGGGGTTCGTGCCTGTGTGACCTGAATCACATAATTTCAAAAAATATTCTTTTTTACTCTAATATGGAGTTTTGATAAAGTAGATGGTCAGACATTGATAAAAGTCAGTGTGTTTGAAAAATATATTAATTTTTTAGTTGAGCCTACTCAGGTGCTACACTTTTGAAGTCACATTAACTGAATATATTATTTCAAATTTTTTTCAGTATTGATGATCCTCTGAAGAAGAATGCTACTATTGGTTTCATCAACAACTTTGGTCAGATTCCAAAACAGCTCTTCAAGAAGCCGCACCCAGCTAAAAAAATAAGTCATCGTACATCAGTGATAGATCCAGGCCCAATAACACCAGGCCTGAGTTTTACGACAGGAGACAGGTTATTCTTTCATAACCTGGATAATCTTCGACCTTCACTACAACCCATCAAAGGTAGGAATTACTATGCAATGACTTTGGTATAGCCTACCTAGTACAGTTTTATTCATTTTTTGTTAGGTAAAACATGATATTTCTTTGTATTGACAAAAATCTGAGAGTTAGCTTACTCTAAGAACAAGAGGTGATGCTCAAGTACGAGCAGTCAACAGTCATATGAATCTCACTGGGTGCTGGCTCTTTAAGATATGTTAATTCACTAATGCCAGCAACAGCAACTTACGAACGACAGTGTGCACTTAGTGCCCCATTTGATATCTGAAATACGTTCACCCTGTTTTCAAAGATATTGCTTTACAATGTGGTAGTGTTGAAGTTTTCATTGTACTTAGCTACTGAAACAGGGATTGTCAAAATTTTGCATTCCGACTTTGCATCTGATTTTAGAGACTGAATTAAAAAGGATTTTTCCTATATGCAGATTATTCTTAAATATCCTGGAGAGGAAGATCTCAAAACCAAATAACCATCAGTGAAGGGGTAATTTGTTAGACAATAACTACTATATATGTCTGCAAATAAGCAACAAACAAATAAATGTAAAGGTTAACAAGACTTAGTAAGTTAATAAATAATTTTCTCTTTCAGATTGTACAGAATTCCCTAAAGGAAAAATCTCTCAAACTGTTTTTATCAATCCTTAATTGGAATCAATATTTTGACGAACATAACTGGAATCGCAGGTCCAAATGGACACTTGACTAAAAATTCAACATAATCCCCATAAAAGAAATAATTCATATGTACATACGTAATGATTGTATCAAAATAATTTTTATTTCAAATATAAATCAAGTATTATTGAGCAAAACTCTTACATTGTATTATTTTTTAAACTTCAAGTCCTATGTCTCATATTATACAATAATTTTTAGTACCTTACTTTGGAATGCTACATGATTAGAAAAAAGGCTTAGATTATAAAACCTAGATATACTTTGTAGTTTCTCATACTTCCCCTTAACATAAATAGGGATTCTTTATGCTATCCGTCAGAAACAAAAATAAAATGAAACATGGAAGTGTCCAAATGTTATCTATATCAGCACCTGAACTAAGAATGGCACTTGGTACACAACACACTTTTTTCTGCATGTCATTTACAGATGAATTTGAAACATTTGTTGCATTTTTGTGATTGTTTGCAGTCAGTTCTAGGACCACATTAATAACATCTACCTCTTTTTTTGTGAACCACTCTGATTACAAGGTGACTTTTCAAATCATAGGTGATTTTATGGTTCGTCAGCTGCCCCTAGAAAATTATATATCCTTCTCTTCAAATCTACTGAAAATGAAGAATATTCCATCTTTCTTTCTATGTAAATAACCTTATCAAATTTAGTCCAATTTCTTTTACGTAACGATTACATTTCATATGTTTCCCATCATTTGATGCCTTCCATAATACGATTCAATTTGCACTTGCAACATTCAATGCTGAAAAAATTATACATTTCCATTGTTGAGTTCTTCTAGAGACTGAATAATTGGCGCATTTCTGATCTAATGTATCGACACCACCTTTTGTTCTGTTGTAAAATGTAATTATCTCAGGTTTTCCATTGTTTTCATTGACTGAATTGTCATGGTGCATTGATGAGATTCTTTTTTTGGGACATAAGATGCCAATGTTTTATCCTTCATGAAACCAAATACATAGATCCAACCCATTGTTTATTGGCTAAAAATTCTGGTGGTGTTTCCCTTTTATTTTTGTGCATTGTTCCAACGTAAGTCAAATCATTTTCAATCAGTTTGTCAACCAGCTCCACAGAAGAGCTCCAGTTATCGGCAGTTATATTCTTGTTTGTTCCAAATAAATGTTCTGCAAGCTGAAGTACATTTTGTGTTGGAACTGAAAGTTGGCTTGTTTTACTAGTGATTACTTTGCCCGTATAGATGAAAGCATTGTAGAAATGGTGTGTTTTAGTGTTGCAAAGGCACATAATCTTGATGCCATATTTATCAGGCTTCGATTTCATATAAACCCTGAAAAAACATTTCCCTCTAAAAGGGCAAAGCATTTCATCAGCTGTCATTTATTCTGAGTAGCTATAGTTGTTTTGACACTTCTGAATGAAATTTCCAAATATTTCTGAGATGAGAGCAGTGTAGTCATTAGTTGTTCTTTCTTCCCTAGAATTCACATAATCAAATCTCAAAGTAGATAACAAGAACATAAATTGCTTTACTGACTTTGTTATTCTGAATAAATCTCAGCCTGTTCCATTAGTTGCCCATAACCTTACTATATCTTCATGACCAGATTTGAATACACCTGATAACAACAACAACCCAAATAATAAATGCTTTCATTTCCATAATACTTACATGGTTAGTGTAAGTAGCATTAGTTTTATACTTTTCTGAATGTTCTGTTATTTTCTGATTACTGTTAGTGCAAATATGTGCGATCATTTCATCTGAATCAGCAACTCTTATGATTAAATTGGTGACATGTTTCATTTTTCACGAGCTGTACTGATGAGACCTGGCAGGTGAGTGATGATGTGGTTTTTGACTCTGGACATAGCTAGTGGATGAGTAGACCACTTGAATTGATTTTTACCTCGAAAATAAGAAGTTCTAGACAGCCAGCTATCTCTCTCTACTGAATCATCAGACGATGAATTACTTGAATTGGAGGAAATTTCTTGTTGTGCATTTTCATCACCACTTACGTTCTCTTGAGAACAAGGTCGAAAATCACTTAAAGATTCTGTGTATAAATAATTTTCATCTAATAATAATTCACAGATTTCTTTCTCAGTGAGACCCCGCTACATTGTGTCAATAAAGTGCCTGAAACACCACAAAATATGTCAGTATGCACTGACTAAAAACATCCTATATCTGGAATCGAGGGTCAAATTGGACCAAGGGATGACACTTACCTCCACTTCCAGTAAATTTCAAGCAGCAAGCTCCCAGTCCCTGGTGCACCTCACAATGTACTGAGATTACACTGGCGCGTGAATCTGCAACTCCACGCGTTTCCATTGTTAGATGTTTTTATTGTTGTCGGCGGGTCCATATGACCCACAATTCCGGTTAAGAGTTAATTTGTAATCTTTCACACATTTCACAAGAACAATTGAATTACAAGCTTATGGTGAATATTTCAGTAGATAAGATGTTCTCCTGACACTGCTTAGTGTCTATGTTGAAGCAGTGATCAATAACATAAACATTATTATATTTTGTAATTATTACACTTTCAGTATTGGAGTAAATTTAGGTTTGGATGTATTTTCTGTCGAGTTAAACAAAAGAGTTCAGTTTACATTTTATCATAAACTGACAATGTCATTGTAAAGAATTAGTTATAACCATTATTTTATGTTTAATAAACTGTTTATCTTGTTGCAGAACTTAAGGGTCCAGTTGGACAAATCTTACATGCTGAAAAAAACATTTTAGCAGTGGAGCAGAACAAAGTATTGGTACCTCCGGCGTACAACAAGTACGTGGCTTGGGGCTTTGCAGATCACAGTTTACGCATTGGTAATTATGACAGTGAAAAGGCTGTGTTTGTTTCTGAGGCAATGGTACAGAGCAATGGGGAAGTTGTTGCTTGTGTGTGTCCCTCTCCTAAGCTAATTATCACAGCTGGTACTAGTACGGTAAGTTATACAAACTTTTAATCTCTTCTGTAGTATATTTTTTAGATTCCCTTGAACATATATCAATTTTCCTATCTATTATTCTGGCTAAATTGTGTTTTTAATTTTCTTGAGAAGAACTGAGTTAAGGAAAAATTAGAGAACAATGTTACTGTTAACGTAGTAACCAAAAGTATGTAGGGCTACCATTTCATTTGAAGTAACATAAATTACTTGTTACTATAATTAATTGCACTACAAACCATGTCCCCTATAATGCTTAAGTTTGCTAGTGCTGTAAAATACATCACCTCAATGCCGGGGGCATCCTGAGAATTGGTTGATGCTGATGAAATCATCTTGGGCTTCCATCCAGGTGGGTGCGTTAAAATTTCACTGGTTGTTGCTACATAAATTACAACTGAACAGTGCTTTGTTCCATTCAGCCCTATATATTACGTTTGGAAACATTGGATTCTATTTGAATTGAACATGTGTAAGATTGAATATTTGTAAACTGGAAACGGAGGAGGAAGTTCAGAAAACCAAGAAAAGAATAGTGAAATCAAAGACAGTAAAAAATCCAAATGGAAGAGTACAGTGTAGAACAGAGAGACTGTAAAGAGAGTGTGCACAAAATCGAGGAATAAGATATGTAATGTGAAATGGTGAATGACTGCAACATGTGAAGTGAGATGTGTCATTTTTTATGCTATATTCTGCAAGTGAGTTACATATGTGCTACAAATAGTTAACTTTATAGTGTGTCTTGTGAGCACTACTGGCACTTGTTCCCCTGACCATTAAAAACTGTCAGTTCAAGAATAATATTATCAAAAGAATAGATTGCTACTTCCTGTAAAAGTGACACACGAGTTGCAGATTGAACCAATGAAAGGACTCTTTGTACATTGAGCTTTCGGGCAAAACCTTCCTCAGAAAAGCACTCTGGCCACCGTGGCCAAATTGCAACTTCTGCATTGAACAAAAGCAGCAATCTGGAGTGGTGTGTGGAATGGGGAGGTATAGCCAAGTATTTGCATGGGGGGGGGGGGGAAGTGCCATGTGGCAGATTGTGCAGGGACTAGAGGGCAGCAGGACAAGGCTGCCAGGCACAGCATCAGAAGCCCGTGGGTAAGGGCCAGGAGAGAGGTGGGTGGGGGGCGAGAAGCGGAAAAGGAGAAGTTCAATGAAGGGCAAAAGACCCGTGGGTGCATTGACAAAGACCAGTGCACAATAAGGGTGAGTGGACATGAACTGGGAGGAGGTGATAAGGGGGGTGGGGGGTAACTGTTGGGTGGAGAGTCTGGAAGCAATAAGTTACCATAGATTGAGGCTGGGACAATTTAAGGAGCGAAAAATGTGTTACAAGGATAATCCCATCTGCAAAGTTCAGAAAAGCTGGGAGTGGAGATGAAGATCCAGATGGCCTGGGTTGTAAAGCATCCTAGCTGGTTATTGTGCCCCAAATGAAAAAAAATTTACCTTCATTGATCAACACCTCCAACGAGGTACCCATAATCTAGCCTCTCACGTCAGATATAGCAACGACTTCCTTCACTGACCCTCCATCAGCCCCACCCAATAACATCCTGGATCTCTACATGTCACTGTTGATGCCATTTCTCCCTGATGCTTCAGACTCCAAACCCCATTACCTCATTCCTCAGACATCTTACTAACTTCACCCCAACACACAGCTATTTCTCCTTTGAAGGGAATGTACATACAAAGTCTCATCACAGCTGTGTTTGTGGGCCGTCTACTGGAGACCTTCCCAGCGCCCCAAAACCCCAAACCCCTGGTCTGGTTCAAGTTCATTGATGATATCTCCATAATCTGTCCTCAGGGCTAACACACTCTATCTTCATTCCTTCACAACCACAACACCTTCTCCCCCATTCTTTCACTATCTCCTCCTCAATCCAGCCTGCCACCTCTCTGGATGTTGACCATTACATCTCTGATGACTCCATTCACACCTCAGTCTATATTACCACCAACGTCCAGCAGTGTCTGTATTTCTACTGCTGCCATCCCTTCCACCCAAAAAATGCCTCCTATAATGCCTGGTCACACGGAAACAGCATATTTGCAGTGACAAGAACTCCATTGCCTGGTATTCAGAAGATCTCACAAAGACCCTTACAGACAGGCACTATCCTCCAGACCTAGTCCACAAACAGATTTACCATGACATATATCTACATCTACATCTACATTGATAATCTCCAAATAACATTTAAGTGCCTGGCAGAGGGTTCATCGAACCACCTTCACAACTATCTATTATTCCAATCTCATATAGCGCGCGGAAAGAATGAACATCTATATTTTGCCGTATGAGCTCTGATTACCCTTATTCTGTTGTGGTGATTGTTTTTCTGTATGTAGGTCGCCGTCAACAAAATATTTTCGCATTTGGAGCAGAAAGTTGGTGATTGGAATTTGGTGAAAAGATTCCATCGCAACGAAAAACTCCTTTGTTTTAATTATGTCCAGCCCAAATCCTGCATCATTTCAGTGACACTCTCTCCCATATTTCACGATAATACAAAACGTGCTGCCCTTCTTCGAACTTTTTGTATGTACTCTGTCAATCCTATCTGGTAAGGATACCACACCATGCAGCAGTATTCTAAAAGAGGACGGACAACCGTAGTGTAGACAGTCTCGTTAGTAGATCTGTTACATTTTCTAAGTGTCCTGCTAATAAAACGCAGTCTTTGGTTAGCCTCCCCCACAACATTATCTTTGTGTTCCTTCCAATTTAAGTTGTTCATAACTGCAATTCCTATGTATTTAGTTGAATTTATGGCTCGGCCTTTAAATTTGACTGATTTATCATGTAATTAGCACTCGTGTGAATGACCTCACACTTTTCGTTATTTAGGGTCAATTGCAACTTTTTGCACCATTCAGATATCTTTTCTAAATCGTTTTGGAGTGTTTTGATCTTCTGATGACTTTATTGGTAGATAAAGGACAGTGTCATCTGCAAACAATCTATGATGGCTGCTCAGATTGTCTCCCAAATCATTTATATAGATAAGGAACAGCAAAGGGCCTATAACACTACCTTGGGGAAGGTCAGAAATCGCATCTGTTTTACTCAGTGACTTTCCATCAGTTACTACAAACTGTGACCTCTCTAACAGGAAATCACAAATCCAGTCACCTAACTGAGATGATATTCCATAAGCACGCAATTTCACTACAAGCTGCTTGTGTGGTACAGTGTCAAAAGCCTTCCAGAAATCCAGAAATATGGAATAAATCTGAAATCCCTTGTCAATAGCATTGAACACTTCATGTGAATAAATAGCTAGTTGTGTTTCACAAGGGCTTGTGTCAATAGATCATTTTCTTCGAGGTAATTTATAATGTTTGAACACAATGTATGTTACAAAATCCAGCTGCATATCGACGTTAATTATATGGGCCTGTAATTTAGTGGATTACTCCTACCATCTTTCTTGAATATTGTTGTGACCTGTGCACCTTTGCAGTCTTTGGGAACGGATCTTTCATCGAGCGAATAGTTGTATATGGTTGTTAAGTATGGAGCTAACGCATCAGCATACTCTCAGAGGAACCTAATTTATATACAGTCTGGACCAGAAGACTTGCTTTTATTAAGTGACTTAAGTTGCTTCACTACTCCGAGGATATTTACTTCTACGTTACTGATGTTGGCAGCTGTTCTTGGTTCGAATTCTGGAATATTTATTTCGTCTTCTATTGTGAAGGCATTTTGGAAGGCTGCATTTAGTAACTCTGCTTCAGCAGCACTGTCTTCGATAGTATCCCCATTTCAGTCACGCAGAGAAGGCATTGATTGTTTTTTGCTGCTAACATGTGTCACATGCGACCTGAATCTCTTTGGGTTTTCTGCCAGGTTTCGAGAAAAAGTTTTGTTGTGGAAACTATTATAAGCATCTCGCTTTGAAGTCCGCACTAAATTTCGAGCTTCTGTAAACGATCGCATCGCCAATCTTGGGGATTTTGCATCTGTTTAAATTTGGCATGTTTGTTTGTTTCTGCAACAGTATTTTGACCCATTTTGTTTACCAAGTATGATCAGCTCCGTTGTTTGTTAATTTATTTGCTATAAATCTCTCAATTGCTGCCGATACTATTTCTTTGAATTCAAGCCACATCTTGTCTACACTTACATTGTTAATTTGGAAGGAGTGTAGATTCTCTCTCAGGAAGGCGTCAAGTGAATTTTTGTCTGCTTTTTTGAATAGGTATATTTGTTGTTTATTTTTGGAGGATTTGGGGGTTACAATATTCAGTCCTGCTATGACAACCCTCTGTTCACTAATCTCTATATCCATTTTGGTGCTTGTTATTAACTCAGGATAGGTTAAGTGTGTTTTCTCAACCGTTTACTACTCGCGTGGGCTCATGAACTAACCGCTCGAAGCCTCAAGCTGTGTAACCAAGGCCATCACCGCCTGGAACTGAGAACAAAGTGTTACCAACATAGCTCACATGCGCGCACACCAATTGCAGTCTCTGTCCGTACTAAAGACCGTGGAAAACTATACTATGCAGATAAACAGACTATCGGCATGTGCTGCAAAACTCTACTGTAGACATGACGAAAATGCATGAAGTGTATCTAAGAAATTAGATTAACATGCAGAGATTCAAACACCTAACTACCAAAGCACTCAGGTGAAACTAAATTATTCGCTCCTGATAGGAACGCATAATATGTCAAAAAATTGGTTTACTTTCCGATGCAAACTAAAATGCAGAACTGTTAGATAATAAATTAACATGCAGAAACTCAAGAGACTAAACTATTAAAACACACAGATGATGATATAAAATTTGCTCCTGGTTAGGAATTCGTAAAAGTCACAAACTCAGTTACTTCCCTGTTGCTACGTGTGTCTTGGCTTTCTGCTGCTGCCTGGCTCACATCTTCAATCCTCCCCCCTCCCCAAAGAGAAATGAGGAACATCTTACCTAAATCCTTCCCACTTCCCCTAAAGTGGTGTTCTGTCATCCACCCAACCTCCACAACATCCTAGTCCATCCATATGCCACACCCAGGCCCAAGACCCAGGTGCAATACCTGGCTGGTCCACTCACCCAGTAGTTCCTACTCCAGTCTGTCATGGGCTTATCATACCCCAACAGAGGCTAGGCCAGCTGTGACAGCAGCCATGTCGTATACCAGCTCTGCTGCAATTATTGCACAGCCTTATGCGTCAGTATGATTGCCAGCTAGGAGTGCATGAGGCTGAATGGCCACTGCCAAACTGTGGCCAAGAGGAAACTTGACCATCCTGTGGCACAACATGCAGCTGAACATAACATGCTCAATTTCGATGGCTGTTTCACAACCCATGCCATCTGCGTCCTCCCCTCCACCCCAGCTTTTTGGAACCACGCAGGTGAGAGTTATCCTTACAACACATTCTCTGCACCTAAAATTATCCCGGCATTAACTTACAGCAAATCTATTGTTCATCCACTCTCCACCAACAGTTTCTGCCCCCTCTGTCCCATTACCTCCTCCCAATTCACATCCCATCACCCCCCCCCCCCCCCCCCCATTGTGTGCACCCACTGATCTTTTCTCCTTCTCTGCTCCTCTACTTTTCTACTCCTTGCCCCCCCCCCCCCCCCCCTTCCTCCCTCCCCCACAGGCTCCTGATGTGATGTGCCTGGCAACCTTGTCCTGCCACTGCCTGGTACCTGCACGCTCTGCCAGACAGCACACTTCTCTGCCCCCACGTGTACCCTACTATCCCTCTCTGCCTCATTCCGGACTGCTGCTTTCATTCAATGCAACAGTTACATTCTGGCTCTAATGGCCGGAGATAGTGTTCATGTGTGTGAGGTGTTGATGTGTGTGTTTCCTTTTCTGACAAAGGCTATTGCCAAAAACAGTGTAAAACAGTCTGTTTGTTTTGCCAATCTGTAAGTCAACATGTCATTTTTATGGTGAGTAGCAGTCTATCCTTTTCATAATATTCTTGATATTTCAACTTGGAGTTTTCATTGTTACATTTGAACAATATTCAGCAAAGGGCCCAGAAGGCTCCTCTGAAAAAACTCTGCAGTCATTTCAGCAGTTCTGTTTCAGCTAGACTGATAATGATTCTATATGCTATCTCCTTACAAAAACAGGAATACAATTAAATAAACAGGCAAATGTATTAAAGAAATTTACAGAGACAGATGTGCCCTGTGGTTTGATGACGTTGAGCATCCAGCTGAACAATGTGATGCATGAGACCTGAGTGTCTAGCATTTTGTGCAAGCAGCTTGCTCCCACCATCTGGTAGCAGGTTGTGAACTGTAGAGTGCAACTTGTACTCCAACGTACTCAAAGTATGGTATGATTTCAATCAGGCTGTTACTTTAAATGAGTACTTTACTAAGGCTGATCTTCATTGTTCTGGGTTAAATGAAACCTTGGCGCGGAAAAGGTGTGAGTTGTGCTGCCACAGAAGTCTTTGATCACTTATCAAATAGCATTGAAAGTCTGACAGATAATCAATCAGCATTTAAAAATAAATTAAAATAATTTCTGAATGACAACACCTTCTACTCAACAATCAAATTTTTAGATATGAATTAGTAATCACACAATTAAACATGTAAAAAACTTTCGTGAAACTGACATGTTCCACATCATTATGAAGTGTCATATTCATGAGCCATGGAACAATCATTAATCTAATCTAATTTTTTAATCTGTTTCGAACTTGTGCTTACTTTCAGGCGCACACATCAACATGGCAATATTATGCTCATTAGTACATAATGAGGACAGTGTGTCCACATTCATTTGTGAACTTGAAAATGAGTTGGTGGTATGTATGCCAGTGTACTGACTCTCATTCCCCAGATACCATAAATATCATAGGGTATATTCAGACACATGTGATCACTGACATGCTGAGTGGCAAAATATGTTATTTTGAGATGGTGGATACATACATGTAAGACACTAAAGTGGTGATTATACTTTGACAGCATGTACTATTCACTTTCACCGTGGAGAAACTCTGAAATGTTACGGTTTGGGGCACAATCAGATATAATGTATGACATCTGCTGTTAAGTACCGAAAACAATCTGAACAGCAACCATTAACCAATGAGGCTATTAAGAGAGAGAACATTAGAATTAGCATGCACATTCTTAATGAGAATTAAGGAAGAGTCACAGCACAGAATATAGTGCCCTATCTGGAGTAAGAAGACAGAAGGTAATACACTGAAAAGCATGGAAGCTCAAGCAATATAGAGAAGCAGAAA
This sequence comes from Schistocerca gregaria, assembly GCF_023897955.1. Classification (NCBI taxonomy): domain Eukaryota; kingdom Metazoa; phylum Arthropoda; class Insecta; order Orthoptera; family Acrididae; genus Schistocerca; species Schistocerca gregaria. Next base: position 1,080,868,848 of record NC_064920.1, on the reverse strand, counting down.
GAATAATAGGAAGTTCTTTGTGGAGGAGGAGGAAGTGGTTGCTTTGAATGAATGGCTACAATAGGAACATACACTCTGAATGTGGCCTTCATTTTTCATTGTCTTAGTGGGATAAACTTAAGTTTTAGAGTACAAATTCTGCACATTAATGTAGAATATATGGTACATACAGAGGCTAAGTAATAAAAATGATTGTACTTTCATTTGTGTCTCTTGTTATGTATGCATGTAGCCAACATTCAGTTTTTCCTTTGTGAGCTAGTGTGATCATGTGGTTTTGGGAAATTGGCTTCAAATATTGTCATTTTAATGTGTTGTATGTGGACTAAACTGGCTGCTGGTATCATTTTCTGTTGTTTATTGGTTGCATAAAAATTTGTGCGCATTAAGGTGGCTATAAATGTAACTACACACTTGAAAAGCACGCATGATCAAGCGTTTCACACAATCGAGCACAAATCCTTCTCACCCCTACACGGCTCAAGCATCCTTGTACAAGCATCAGCTCATATCTGAAATATGTCGAACTTTGATGACTGTGTGTTCGCATGACTGGCCCATAATAGGTAATGACTTTACAGGAAGATGGAATTTTCTGTACTTACTTTGCTGCACTGATGGAAAACATGCTGAGATAGTTTCTTCAGCAGTAAGTCACTCATTGTATATTAATTACAAATATACTCGTAGAATGGACCTACTTACCATAGCAGGTGTAAATTATAGATTTATTGTGTTATATTTTGGCACAGATAGTAGAGTATTGGGTGGTGGTGTTCTTCAGAATAGAGAATTTCGAGGAGATTTAACAATTTGAGAAACTAAGGTTGCAAATAGTTCATGAAAAGTGCCATATGTATTTGCAGGAGATGATGCTTTTACTTTGGAGGTTAATACACTAAAACAATTCAGGCAGTGTGACTTGAACTCTGTAAGAATAAATATTACAGCTACCATTCAGCAGTAGGCATATTATTGAGCACATTTCAGGAATTTTACAGCACTTCTTAGGATTTTCCACACGGCTAGAAATTTGAAAGTAGGCCGGATTGATAAAGTAATAAAAGTAACTGTTGGTTTACATAATTATTTAATGATTATGATGAGTCAAACCCTTGCTTATTGTGAATATCTAGATTGTGGTGATGTGGAGTATGGCAGAATTGATGCTGGCATAACATCGGATAATTTGTACATGTTACCATTACAAAGGTCTGTTGCTGGAAACATTACATTTGATGCTAAGCACATTAAAGAGTTCATGTAGTCCTTTGTAAAGAAGGACAAGTCCCTTGGGTGCAAAATATTGTGCATTGAACTGTATAAAATCAGAATAAGTACAATAAAACTACACATGAAAGTTTTGTGTAAACAAATAAAAGGGTATGAATATAGTAGAGGGAAACATTCCATGTGGGAAAAATATATCTAAAAACAAAGATTCTGTAACTTACCAAATGAAAGCATTGGTACGTTGATAGAGCCAGAAAACACACAGACAGACACACAAATTTCAAGCTTTTGCAAGCCACAGTTAATTCTTCAGGAAAGATGGAAGTAGAGGGAAAGACGAAAGGATGTGGGTTTTAAGGGAGAGGGTAAGGAGTCATTCCAGTCCCAGGAGCGGAAAGACTTACCTTGGGGGGGGGGGGGGGTGGGAAGGGACATGTATACTCGCGTGGACACACACACACACACACACACACACACACACACACACACACACACGGACACAAGCAGACATATATAAAGGCAAAGAGTTTTTGGGCAAACTCTTTGCCTTTATATATGTGTGTGTGTGTGTGTGTGTGTGTGTGTGTGTGTGTGTGTGTGTGTGTGTGTTTTTTGTCGCTATCAATGTACCAACGCTTTCGTTTGGTAAGTTACAGAACCTTTGTTTTTACAAATAACCAGTATTCTGGAAAACGTAGATCACTTATCTTCTAAATTATGTACTAACTGTGAAAGTACCACGGCACTGTTTTTACACCTGATATGCAGCAGCCCCTAATTTATAACTACTTTCCAATCTGCCCCCCCCCCCCCCCCCTCCCCCTACTGTAATTTGATCTCGGTACACAGTGTCCCTTTTTGCTTTATAATGATGCACATTTGTGTTGATATTCCACAGTAAAGTCTGACTTCTACATGAATAAAATCTTCCAACTATACAAAGTTGAAATCACAACTGATGTACGCTTGGGGGAGTCTCCCATTTTTGGCGCACACACTCAATATTCACACACTCAATATTCACACACTCGCATACTTGCACAAGCTTGCATAAAATTTTATCAATCATCAAGCAGCTTCTACAGTCCTGATACTAGTGCACATTTACCCTACACATGCTCAAGCATACTTTCACATGCATGCTTGTCAGGTGTGCAGTTAGGTGTACAGCCACAAATATGATATACCATGTATTTTTTATAATTCTCAAAGCTGTGCATAATGTAATATGTACCAAATTGGTGGTTGTGACCTACATTTGTGATTTCCGCAAATTGGGCAGTAATATTTCATTTGAAACAGTTATTTCTCCTTAATTGCAGTGTATATTATGTGGTTAGTACTACATTTCTACACTGTCCAACTGAAATTTTGTGGCATGTTAGATTTTTGATAGAGAGATTCATAATTCAGGTACTTTTATTATTCATAACTATACATGGTGTGGAAAATTTTGATTTTATCTGCTCCACTCATTAACTTCGATATTTCTTGTTCTGTGTGAATGTACATAGTACTGCTTTGGAATAAAAGTTCATTGATTTTAATTAGAATGGAACCCCAGTGCAAATTCTGTTTCTAGATGCACAATAAGTTTGCCAAATTTTGTGCAACTGGCAACTGATGCAGTTTTGTGTGTTAGATGAACTACTCCCATGGACTTTCTTTCTGTTTTTTTTTTTTTTTTTTTTTAAAAAAAAGCTTGCAAACTACTCGTTCATTTTATTGTGGATGTGTGTCAGTGACAGTAGTAAATGCTGCCACGTACAGAGGAAGCTTTGTGTGAGAGGAGAGCTACACATCGTACACTCATCTTCTTTTACCACCTTCACCATTGTACGCCACACTGAAATAGTTGCAGAAGCAGAGGCACCAATTAATCTTCATTCACTCGTACATGCAGTGAGTAATAGTATCTCTGAGGGAATTGGAGGCAGGAACTCGGAAGAATAAACACTTGTTCTAATTGTGTATACCTGGGTGACTCGTTGAACAAGTTGGAAGCTTTTCTGCCAACAACTGAAGACAAAGTTTGGTGCCAATTACAGACTGTGCCTCATGCTGGAAGAAACAAATGTATGTTGTCTGGGTTCTGAGATCGTACTCCTTTCCTTCCAGGAAAAATCAATCTTGACCATGGTGTTCCAACTAAACTCACATAAGGCGGCATTTTTGCTGGAACCGTCAGCAGACAGGTGGTTTTGAGACATGTGGGAGGCCTGATCTGGAGAATCTATGACAACATTATGCTACAGGACTGAAATTGCAGGGCCACCCTAATTGGCTCAGGGGTGCAGTACACACTATGGTCAGTTACCATTGTTGGTAACTCTGTAAGGAATGCACATGAGGGTTTTTTATGATGGCTCTATCCACTCACAATAAACATTGCTCTGTGGGACTCCAAAACTCTCATATCAATCACCATTCGTAATAGATGAGAATGTTAAGAATTAGTGATCAATTGTAAAATCATTCACAAGAAGTGTCAAGAGTTTATAGTATTATCAAAAAGCAGCAATACTCTTAATTTGGTAGAATTCTGTGGAAAGTAGGCACTTTGTGCCTGGTGACTGCCAGCTTTTAATTATCAAGAGTGTAGTAGGACTGTGGAAGCTGTTGTTTATGCCTGCCATGTTTCATTTAGGTGTACTGATCTCATGCTGCTTGTGCTAGAAACTGGAGGGATCAGTTTCTGGTCCATAGTTGGCACTGCCTATGACTCCTCCTGAGGAAAAATGATTTACTGTTCACAAGTAGAGAAGATATAGACTCAGAGGCAAGCTCCAAAACACAACACATACTTACATCAGATGCACTCTATAAAGCAGGAAGGGCGGGCCCTGCTCCCACTGTCCAGTTCTTCTCTCTGAGTTCACAAACTATACAATATATGCCTAATGTGCAAATATTTCCTTCTCATACTTATTTTTCTATGAATTACAGTGGGGTGACAAAATCATGGAGATATCCCTTTTGCCAGACATAGTGCAGCAGCCTGATGTGTACTGGGCTCAACAAGTTGTTGGAAGTCCCCTGCAGAAATACTGAATCATGCTGCCCCTATGGCCATCGATAATTGCAAAAATGTTGCTGGTGGAGGATTTTGTGCACAGACTGATCTCTCGATTGTGTCCCATAAATATTCGATGGGATTCATGTTGGGCAGACTGGGGACTAAATCATCCATTAGAATTGTCTAGGATTTTCTCCAAACTAATCACTAAAAACTGGTGACACGGTTTGTTGTCATCCATAAAAATTCCATGTTTGGGAACATGAAGTCCATGAATGGCTGCAAGTGGTCTCCAAATAGCCAAATATAACCATTTTCAGTCAATGATTGGTTCAGTTGGAGCTAAGGACTCAGTCTACTCCGTGTAAATACAATCCACACTATTATGGAGCTACTACAAATTTTCAAGGTGCCGTGTTGACGGCTTGTGTCCATGGATTGAAGGGGTGTGCATCACACTCAAACCCTATCAGCAGCTCCTACCAATTGAAACTGGGGCTCATCTGACGAGGCCATAGTTTTCCAGTCACCTAGGGTCCAACCAATATGGTCACGAGCCAGGAGAGGAGCTGCAGCCGATTTCATGTTTTTAGCAAAGGCACTAGCGATGGTTGTCTGCTGCCGTGCTCTATTAATGCCAAGTTTCAACACACAGATATATTCGTCATATGTTCCACATTGATTTCTGCAGCTACTTCACACAGTGTTGCTTGTCTGTTAGCCAGACATCTCTACACAAATGCCGTTGCTCTTGGTCATTAAGTGACGGCCATTGGGGCCACAATCACATTGGAAATCTTTTCACATGAAACACGAGTACAAATGACAGCTCTGTTTAAGCACTGCCCTTTAGTACCTTGTGTATGCAGTACAACCACCACCTGTATATGTGCATATCACTACCCCATGACTTTTGCCATCTCAGTGTATTGTCCAAATCTATCTCCACATTATTTACTGCCAGCCAACTTTGCCCTAAAAAATAACTGACTTACAGTCATAAACCAAGATCTGCCATTCAGCATATGTTAATAGTATTTCTTTCCTTCTTGAGTGCATTTTGGCTTCAGTTGGGAGGCATTTTGCAGCATTCCCAGCTATTTGAGGCCCTGTATATAGTGGTTCTTGGCCACCATACATTGTTCTTATTATGGCAAGTTTCCTGCCTCTTAGTAAACAGTGTTTGTGGCAAACAGGAATGAAATTGTTTCTACTGTTTGCGAGAATACTCTTGCAATCCAATAAACACCTGCTAAGTTCTTAACAACTCGAATATCATCCATTAGTGTCCATGCTGTTTCAAATGCCATTCATTCAGCGATGTGCTTTTTTTATGTTTGCTGCTACTAGACATACTTCACACAGAACCATTGATACCTCCAACTACAGTAGAGGTTAAACATAGCCATTACAAGGTAATGCTATAGCATAGGTCTCACATATGAATTACAAAATGTTACAATATCAATTAAAATAATCAATCTTTGAAAACATAATTTAACTGCATAGGTAAAAAAAATCTACTCATCAAGTGGCAGCAGGAAAAAACACACATAAAGGTTAAAGAAATGTGTAAGGTTGCAAATCCAGTGGCTCCTTCTTCTGGCAGAGGGGTTGAAGGTGAAGTAAGAGGATTTAAGGAAAAGGACTGGCAAGGTTTAGGAAATGGAGAGAGTTTGGAAAAGTCGCTCAGATCCCACATCGGGGGAGACTTACCGGACAGGATGAGAAGAAAAGACTGATTGTTGAGGCTGCACAGGACAAGATTTGAAAATCTGAGAGCATAAAGGTGGAAGATAGGGTAATAAGCAAGACAGTGATACTGACAATCCTCATCGTAAAGTTTATAAGAGCTGAGATTGGGGGGGGGGGGGGGGGGGGCAAAAATAGATAGGTAAGAAAATAAAAGACATAGAAAACTAAAAACCAGACCTGCAAATAGCAAAACATATACTGTCAGAGGGAAAGCCACCTGTGTAATGAAACATGCTGTATACAAATTTTCATGTAAACACTGTTAGGCCTCCTACATTGGTATGACTACCAGCAAGATGCCAATTAGGATGAACGGCCATAGACAGTGGGTGTATACAGACAACACACACTATGCTGTTGCAGAGCATGCTCTACAACATGGTAGTCGTGACCTCAGTGCCTGTTTCAGCATACACGCCATGTAGATTCTTTCCCGCCGACACAAGTTTCTCAGAACTGTGCAGGTGGGAGCTGATGCTGGAATTTGTCCATGGTTCCCGCCACCCACGTGGCAGTAACTTAAATTAATTATTTTCTTTAATTGGTCTTTATCATTTCTTTGTTTCCTTTTAGTTTTCTATATCTTTTATTTTCTGACTTGCTGTTGTTTGCTGTTTTGTATTTACACACTAGTGGAAAAAATACAAATAGAACCAAGACAAATAGTGCAAAAGAATAATAAATGAAAAACATAAACTAAAAAAATGAAAAAAATGAAATGGGGATGTTTTTTAAAGGATTTCGTCTTGCTTTCAGCAGTTAGGATTTATTTTGCGATTGCAATTTCAGCATTAAGCCATTTTCAAGCATAAATCTTGTTCTTGAAAATGTCTTAATGCTGAAATTGGAATCGCGAAATAAAATTCTAATACCTGTAAGCAAGATAATATCCTTTAAAAATTTATAGAGGCTGTGGGCCCATACAACAAGAAAATAAAATTGGAGTAAATTGTTGCTACCTCGTTGTAGGTTATTTCTGGGCTCAGCAAAGAGCAAGATAAAATTATTTTGATCAGGTCGCCATTATGGATCCATCATTTTTAATTCTACAATGCTCACATTAGATTTAATTTCAGCAACATGAAAATTGCTTAACATTTCCTTAGATTTTACAAACGTCTCTAATAACCTGAGCTTAAATGCAATGAATTAATTACTTTTTCTTGTAAAATTTGGTGACGGACAAGATGGCAGATTTCCTTGTAAAAGACACACAGAGTTTTATAAATGCCTAATCTTACTTTTAAGGGATAAAACAACCCCTGGAAAATAATTCACTATACTTGGTTTTGGGGGATTATTTTCGAAAACGTGGAAGTTACCAAATTGTTTGAGATACATTTAACAGTAGTTAAGTCGAGAAAATAGTATAATCACATTTTGTAACAATTTTATAGTTTACAAAATACTACCATAGTGAATGGTTTATGGGTTATTTTCCAAAAATGGAATTTCAAAAGCCATCATTGTTGTACATGATTGTGTTTAGCATCATACTTTCTTTCATTTTTATCATAAAAATTTTGTAAAATTAACTGATGGTAGTGGGGTATTTTGCAAAATATCACTATTGCAAAATGTGATTATACTATCTTTAAGAATGTTATTACCATTAAACTATTTTATCTCTCTCATGGTTTGAGAGATATTAACTTAAAACCAAATATGTCATATTACTTTTTGGAGAGGATGTTTTCACCCTCAAAATTGTGCGTGTGCACGCACGCACACATGCCTGTGCACACACACATGCCTGTGCGCACACACACACACACACACACACACACACACACACACACACACACACACAATTACACACACACACTCTACTGTAAAAGAAATATAATCAACAGTTGACACCAAGGTAGACTGCTTGTGAGTCACTATAACACTGATTTTATACTGTTCAGATGACTTCTATCTGTCCAGATGATTTCTGTCTGTCCAGATGATTTCTGTCTGTCCAGATGATTTCTATGGAGTCTTCCTTGAAAAGCAAATTTTTGTCCTCTGTTAGTGTGTTTCATTTTGCCAATATTTGGTGTATGCATCAGAGGTGATTAACAAAGTGTACGTGTCTGAGGTATAATTGGGGCTTTAACAGCGCACATATGAAAAAATGAAAGAGTGAAAGCTATTCGTAATAATTTGTGAAAAGATCCTGATGGTGCACAGCTTACATTATACCGGTTATTGGAAACTGATGGAAATTTTGTAAGGGACTGATAGGTTGCTCCTCTCTGTTGTACAGAAAAATAGCCAGCAACTTATGTGTGTACATCTTTTATTCATGTTGTTGAAGGAAGATGTAATTTTAGGATGTAATTTGTTTTAATGCCAATAATTTTTGTATTCTGTTCAGATTAACTCACTGTTGTACTGTATAACTAATATTCCCTTAGGTTGTGACCATTTGGGAGTACAACAAGAAACAGTTAAACATAAAGCAGTGCCTTTACGGACATACTGATGCAGTGACATGCCTGGCTGCAAGCCCAGCCTACAATGTGATTGTGTCAGGCTCTCGAGACGCAACAGCTATTGTGTGGGACTTGTCGCGCCGCATCTTTGTTCGGCAGTTACGGGGCCATGCTGCTCCTGTAGCTGCCGTTGCTGTGAATGAACTCACTGTAAGTGGCGCTGTGCTTAAAATCATTACTGTCATTCATCCGTTAATTTATTGTATAATTCAAATGTCAGTGTGTGATGGTTTGCTTTCTGAATGTTTATTTTTTAATCATTAACTTGCATTCCACACAGAGGTATAGTAAATTATGTGAATTTATTATAAATAGGGCAAACATCCTATCCTTGTATAAGCTTTTCCAGTTGTTGCTTTGTCTACTGTTTCCTTCCTTCTCCGTGTTGTCCTTCATCCCACTGGCACTGATATTTGCTCCCTTTATCCACAGTTTTCTGTTCTCTGGGTAATAAACTTTAGTCATTACTTTCATTCACCTATAAGTTTTTGTCCACACCATTTAGATTTTTTGCATATTGATCATATTACTGCCATTTTTCTGAAGCATAACATCCCAACAAGCAATTACAAAAAATAATTGCAAGAGTAATAACAACATGCAAGAGTAATGGCAACATGGTATGACCATCAAGGCGGTGAGTTACCTTGATTAAGAAACTTTTTCATCATTCAGGAAGTGTATGGGTCAGATGTTGAACTATTCAAATCTAAAATTTATGTGATTTCTCCAAATCAGTTAAGGAGAATTCTTGGATGGTTTCCTTAGGAAGGATGAGGCTGATGTCTTTCACCATCCTTGCCCAATACAGGCTTGTGTTCAGTCTGTATGAAATTGACAGGCACATCTCATTAAACTCTTATTGCGGCTCCATTCCTTCTTTCCAAGAGCCATTTCCTCATAGGTCTCTGTTGAGCAGCCACTCATTCTTGACGTGCAACAACTAACAATGCATCTCTCATTCAGTACTCATATATGGCAGTAAATTAAGTACAACTCACCACTCACCTTTTGCTGCTGCACTTGCTCTTTGTAAGATGATAACCATAGCATCATGTAATGGTAACACAAAATCATGGAATTAACTTTTAACTCTGTGTAATCTGTTCATTCAAAGCACTTCTAATGTTGCCGACAAGGCATTTGCTTTGCAAACCTAAATATTAAATTTTAATAGTATTCAACACCATGAGAAACATCATTACAGAACAGAATCACGTCTAGAACATTTTTGTCCACAATTCCAATTAGATACAGCCTATGATAAGGCCTGTTCCCTCGTTATTAACTGTTAAATATGTATTAGTCAAAGTTTCACACTAAATTCATAATTTCAACTGGTTTGTGAGTGAAGAAAAGTGCTGCATGACTTAATCGCAGTCTGCTTCTTCTTGTTTTTCACTAATAACTTTATATCTCGGGTATTGTTTCAGTTTTGTCAAAGAAATTTTCATTGTTGCAATAAATGTTTCTGCTCAAGTAATAAGGATAACATTTTTGTTTAATTAAACACTATTTTGTAACATAACTTTTATCTTTGCATCTGACATCCTTGAGAGTTAACATTACCAGTTTTTTTAATTGTCACATTTAGATTCAGGTTTCTCATAACCATTTTAATCTCAGAGCACTTGTTTTCTCTAATGACCAACCCATACAATACAATATTCAAATGGAACCATAATTTATAACTGTATTAACTATATTCTGTTTCTACAACTGTTTTGGGTTCGAAATGGGACTAACAGGTATAATTCTGATGTATTTTCACATCTGAGGATGTCATTAGTAGTTTTGTTTATACATTAAATGAGAATCCTTGATCTTTTTGAATTTCAATTTTGAACTTTACATGCGGTATTTTTCCAGAGTGTGAAGTGTTTTATTAATAGTTGTAATTTTGGACTTGCAGGGTGAGATAGCAACCTGTGCAGGGACATGGTTACATTTGTGGAGTATTAATGGCGACGAGCTTGCAAGTGTCAATACATGTGTTGGCAGAGCAGATAGAATGCAGCAAATACTGTGTGTTGCATTTTCTCAGACCCACGAGTGGGACTCGCAGAATGTGATCATGACTGGCTCGACAGATGGTGTGGCGAGGGTAAGTAAATAAACGTACTGTGTTAATGCTAAAAATACTTAAATACTAAAATAAAGAATTCTGCAAAAAAAAATTGTCCGTGCATAGCATGTACTGCTGGATGTTTATGCTAATCCAGGCTTTTCTCTTTTTAATGTTTCTATTTGACATTCTCATTTTTTGGGTCTATGGAACGAAAATGGAATCTGATCTGATCTAATCCAGGGAAACGATCGGAGGTCACAATTTTTCTCTAGGCATATTATGTAATTGACAGTATGTTGTTGTTGTGGTCTTCAGTCCTGAGACCAGTTTGATGCAGCTCTCCATGCCACTCTATCCTATGCAAGCTTCTTCATCTCCCAGTACCTACTACAATCTACATCCTTCTGAATCTGCTTGGTGTATTCATCTCTTGGTCTCCCTCTACAATTTTTACCCTCCACACTGCCCTCCAATACTAAATTGTTGATCCCTTGATGCCTCAGAACATTTCCTATCAACCAATCCCTTCTTCTGGTCAAGTTGTGCCACAAACTTCTCTTTTCCCCAATCCTATTCAATATTTCCTCATTAGTTATGTGATCTACCCATCTAATGTTCAGCATTCTTTTGTAGCACCACATTTCGAAAACTTCTATTCTCTTCTTGTCCAAGCTAGTTATCGTCCATGTTTCACTTCCATACATGGCTACACACCAAACAAATACTTTCAGAAAAGACTTCCTGATATATAAATCTATATTCGATGTTAACAAATTTCTCTTCTTCAGAAATGCTTTCCTTGCCATTGCCAGTCTACATTTTATATCCTCTCTACTTCGACCATCATCAGTTATTTTGCTCCCCAAATAGCAAAACTCCTTTACTACTTTAAGTGTCTCATTTCCTAATCTAATTCCCTCAGCATCACCCGACTTAATTCTACTACATTCCATTATCCTCGTTTTGCTTTTGTTGATGTTCATCTTATATACTCCTCTCAAGACGCTGTCCATTCCATTCGACTGCTCTTCCAAGTCCTTTGCTGTCTCTGACAGAATTACAATGTCATCAGCGAACCTCAAAGTTTTTATTTCTTCTCCATGGATTTTAATATCTACTCCGAATTTTTCTTTTGTTTCCTTTACTGCTTGCTCAATATGCACATTGAATAACATCGGGGAGAGGCTACAACCCTGTCTTACTCCCTTCCCAACCAGTGCTTTCCTTTCATGTCCCTCGACTATTATAACTGCCATCTGGTTTCTGTACAAATTGTAAATAGCCTTTCGCTCCCTGTATTTTACCCCTGCCACTTTTAGAATTTGAAAGAGAGTATTTCAGTCAACATTGTCAAAAGCTTTCTCTAAGTCTACAAATGCTAGAAACGTAGGTTTGCCTTTCCTTAATCTTTCTTCTAAGATAAGTCATAGGGCCAGTATTGCCTCACGTGTTCCAGTATTTCTACGGAATCCAAACTGATCTTCCCCGAGTTCAGCTTCTACTAGTTTTTCCATTTGTCTGTAAAGAATTCGTGTTAGTATTTTGCACTGTGGCTTATTAAATTGATGGTTCGGTAATTTTCACATCTGTCAACACCTGCTTTCTTTGGGATTGGAATTATTATATTCTTCTTGAAGTCTGAGGGTATTTCGCCTGTCTCATACATCTTGTTCACCAGATGGTAGAGTTTTGTCAGGACTGGCTCTCCCAAGGTCGTCAGTAGTTCCAATGGAATGTTGTCTACACCGGGGCCTTGTTTCGCTCAGGTCTTTCAGTGCTCTGTCAAACTCTTCACGTAGTATAGTATCTCCCATTTCATCTTCATCTACATCCTCTTCCAAGCTTAAATGGGAAGTTTAAATTTTCGTCTTATCATATCATTGACCAGTCGACGAGCACATAAATGATTGTGAAATTATTGCTGTTGCTGAGCTTTCAAACAATGACCTTTTTCAGAACTAACAAACAAAAACATACAAATTCTTGGTGACATGCGTTCTGTTACTGCTGCTAAAATGTTAGTTGCTCCACTCTCAGTTGCTGTTACTTTTCATTGGTATATTTTACTTTCTCACACTTCCAGTACCTGATCTATTTTATAATATTTTCAAAGCCAGATCATGAGGGCTTGTGACGATGAGGATACCTTTCAGCATACAATCACTCCACTGCTTAGTGACATTCAGCAGAAACAAAAACAAGTTTCTCTTTCTTGACACTCGTACAAGTAGCTCCTGAGCAAGTTGTCTTTTCGCTACATCAGCAGAGCACAAGTGAACCATACCTGAGTGACATGTGGTGTTCTATTTGATATAGCAAGGCATATTAAATGTGAAATGTCATTTCCTAATCGTGAGACGGTAGTATGTGGTACTGTTATCTTTTTACTATTTAATAAAGTTTCACATGTGTTATATCGTTGAACCTTTTCCTTTTGGCTTTTTCAAAGGTCACAGAAAAACATATGTAACTGTATAAAAAATGCCTGTCGTAATTCACCGCCTACAAATGTTAAAACTCACTTGCATACTGTTGTATATGTGTCAACTGTGCCACTGTTCTGTTGGTTGGTAGTGATCAACTGCCACCAGTGTAGCTTGCGAGTGCTCTGCTGTAGGCGAGACAGTATGTTGATAAGTGGGAATGTGTGTTAACAACTGTCCGTGTAGTGTCAGAAAGAACTACACACCTAAACAATGCAAGCCCAGTAACTGCATTTATTACAACAGGTAATAGGAGTGTAGAACTCTGGTATAACTGAACACAAACAGCACTTTCTGAAGCAGGTAACTTCTAGTAACTATGTCTGCAACCTGACAAAAAAGTGCAAGTCTGATAGTATAAATTAACTTGTAAGAGAAACTAAGTTGTATTCCAAGATGACTTCCAGTAGGTCCAGTGTACTGATGGCCATACAACTCACTGATGACTGGCATAGATGGTAGCTCGCTAGCTTTTTAGAGCGGACTCCAACTGTGGACTGGTCATGTTGTGAACTGGTCATGTCATGAATTTACTGTGAACTGATTATAGAGTGACTATAGGGGCCCAGCAGAGCCGGTTATTTTATTGCACGATGAACATAGTCAGTCTGCACGATTGGCAGCCAATGGCAGGGTTGATAAACTGCTTATTCATTGATGTCCTCCAGCGTTTGATTAGCTTCTGGGGAAGGCTGGCAAAGTATTTCCACTGGCTAAGGCGCCCTCTTGAAGTGGCCATCAATGTCAGCCTTGCCAAATAGCTGTATCTGCCAATTATGCAATCTGTGATACCATGCTATACAAAGGGATGTCATCTGGGTGGCACAGGAGAATGTAACAGGTACGTCAAGGGAAGAAACCACATTGCTGCTGTAACTTAATGAAAACCATGCCTCGGCACATTAACGTGTTCTGGATGAAAACTGCTGCCCATTAAACATGCAACACCAGGAAGGGCAGCAAGTAACGAAATCTTACTTATGGGAAATCTGGAATAGAATGACAACTATGTGGGACTGACAGATTGGTAGTTGCCGCACAGAGGAGACTAGATTTGCAGTCAGTCTGACTTTTGACGCTAGGGCCTTAGGGCCTGGAGGCCTACCCCTCTCTCTCTCTCTCTCTCTCTCTCTCTCTCTCTCTCTCTCTCTCTCTCTCTCTCCCCCTCTCTCTCTTTCTCTCAAAGGTTGTAGGTGATTGTGGAGTGTAGAGCGTGTGAAATTCAGAACTCAGAGCTGCCACCCGTGCCAGCAACAACAGCATTGGCTCTAATGCCGCTGAACATTGAGACGAACTGTGCTCGGGATCCATCAAGGCAAGCAGTGTATCGGCCACCGTACTGAAAGGCCGGTGCTCCAGATGTCATTGCAAAGACTGGCCAATTTTCTGACTCAGTCTGCGTCGCCAAACAAACAGTGTCTCCCTTTTGGCAACAGTGGTGTGCCGCTGCTGCCGTCCTTCATTGCACTGAATACGTCCCTCCTGAATCCATAAATTCCATATTGACATGACAGTGTCTGCTTACGTGGAAACAGAGAGGTCACAGAATCAGATCCCGGCTAGACCACAGAATTTTCAATCTGTGTTCTAACCTAGCCTTCAGCTTTAAACTTGTGAACAGTCACCAGAAATGACACCAATTAGTTAACTCTAGAAAGAATCTTGTTCATTTTCACTCATGGTCATGTTTTTTATTCTCACTTAGGAGTAGGTCCAGATATATTTTCCATTTTGGCAACAAAACTTTATCTTTGATATCATGCAGACTTGTATTGCCAAACTTTTTATTACAGCCTTGTCTGATTTAGATGGAGTATGAAAATTGTACAAAAACTGTGACAAAACTGCCTCAAAAAAACTGCTCCATGACTAGTTTGTAACTGATACACAGACTGGTCTAGCACTGGTGCTTGTATGAACAAATAACAATTAGCAACATTTTATACATCATAGTCATGGTCAATTTTTCTTAGTTATAGTGAAGAATTAAATAGTCATATTATTCAAAGGGTGTCAGCAAGTTCTGTATAGATGAAGAAAACATTCAAAATAATTTGTTGTACTGAATACTGATTTCTTCTACATAACAGTTTATGAAATTCGATTTCAAAATAGTGAACTAAGAAATATACAACTTATAAATAAACTACTTAAGTATTTCCCAAAACTGGGTATAGTCATCAGTGAGTATAAGCAATCATTAATTATATAAAAGTGTCCACATTCAGTCTCTGGATCACTTTCCTTTATTTCCACGTGACTGATTTTGAGCCAACTGCCAATCCTCAGATCTATCACAAATTAAATTACAGTTGGTTCAAGCTACAAATGGTTTAAGATTTAAGTTTAGAAAGCTTCAAAATTCTTATGAAATTAGTTGCACAACTATAGTATTGTAAATAACTTCTTTAGAATTTCAGAGCTTTTGGTACTTAATTTTTAAACCATTTGTAGTTTGAACCAACTGTAATGTAATTTTCATAATAGGATTGGTGCGCGCGCACCTGCACACGCACACATATCCACTGTCTCTGGACACAGCGGCCACACACTCTCTCTCTCTCTCTCTCTCTCTCTCTCTCTCTCTCTCTCTCTCTGTGTGTGTGTGTGTGTGTGTGTGTGTGTGTGTGTGTGTGTGTGCGCTTTCTACTTCAAGATAAACTACAAATTGATATCAAAGGCTACAACCTGTCTTTTACATCTACCTACATTGCAATTACTTTTTACTTTCCAGTTTACTCATAACTGTCCTATTATGTTCCATGTACATTTTCGGTAAACGACATCTGAAGACTTTACTTGGAGTATTTTCTATTTTAACTGCTTTAGTTGTGTGTGGAGAATCAACCAGTACTTACTTCAATAGACACTGAAACTACTTCTAAACCAGCATAGACCTCATAGGGGACCATGTCATTGACCATTAATTTGACTTAACAAATTTGAATTAATTGAGTTACAGTTCTCCAATCTCATATGCAAGTGCTTATATACTTGATTCTTGACTCTCCTATATTTTTAGGTATGTTATAGCCTTCATTCTCTAATATAAATACACAATCATTTTATTGAAATTGCTTTCAGTTGGCTAAAACTTTTCCGTATGAGTGTACAAGCAATCATTTAGTTATTATTGTTTTCTAATTTATTGTATCAGGAATGAATATTGACAGGATCTCCTCCTCAATCTCAATGTTTGGAGATTGCACAAAACACAAAGGATTCGGCTAATGATCAATACTTTATACAGTCACTCAAATAAGCAGTATTTTGAAAATAACTGTTGTAAACCTTTTACATTTAATGAACTACATAATATACTGACAACCATGGTGTGTGTCTAAGTATCAGACTGTAATTCTTGATGTTCATTTCAGAATAAGGAAATGCCTGTGATTTGAATTTCATTCTTTATTAATTTTTTTGCAAAATTGTGGTTTTTCTATTTGTGCAGTACTTTTTGTCATGTTCCACAGGGGACACATTTCTTACCTTTCCTCAAGTTTTCTCTTTGCTTTGTGTAATTTATACATTTTATTATTGTGAAACAATTTTTGAATTAACATTTTACGTCTTTCTGATGTGGTTTACCGATTTCAGATGTGGTCCATTGATTATGTCCAAGTACCAAAAGAAGAAACAAGACCACTGGTGAAAGAAGGAAGTGATAGTAATCTGGTGTCAGAGGTTGCAGACGTGGATTCCAGTGACGGCAAACCGTGTGCACCCACTGACACCAGGAACATTTGCGTCCAAGATCTAGTGAAGCAAATGAGTATATCAGCTGACTTTACAGCAGACTCCCAAGGTATGGATAACTTTGAGGTACAAGAGTACATAGTTCCTCAATATTTGATCATTACATCTAAACAGCTTTCACTGTTTTCTTGCCTCATTAGCTTTAAAGGATCATCAATTTTTTTGATGAGTTTCCAGCATTATTTTCAGGAGCTATCATAATCGGTGTTCTGGTGGTACAGGTGTTTTACGTGCCACGATTGACCATATTACATTGTGATCATATCATGCAAAAATCAAGGAATTTACACACCACCAGAGATGAAGGGAAGCCAGTAGCATCATTGATGTAGTTGGAAAGTAAACAAGTACTCATAACATTCTTTAGGCTGTCAGCATCAAGAGAGAAAAAAGAGAGGTGTAGTCCCAGTCTTGGTCCTTTTTAAAAAACACCCTAACGATAGTTTTGTGTACGAGGTGGGCTTTTTAAGTAAGTACCATTTTGAAATTAAAAAAAGACATACTGAGATATCTCAATAATTGTATTTTTACATGAAAGCCTGTACCTTAATCTACGCACTAATGCCATTACAGTCTGATTCTTCCTTGTTTACATTGTGTACTGAGTGTTTTAAGATGCCTCTGATAATCGCGAGTCCCACCGACTGCGAAGTACGGGCTGTTATAGTATTTCTTAGTGCTAAAGGCCTAAAAGCGATTGATATTCATCGTGTGATCTGTGCAGTTTACGGAGAAAACATTATGAGTGATGGAATGGTAAGAAAGTGGGCATGATGAACAATGGAGTCGTTAATGAAAATTTGGTGCAGGAAGTGGACAATAAGGTGAGAGAAAACAGATGCTTTATGATTTCCTACTTGCAGGATGACTTTCCTAATGTTTCTAGTAGTGTTTTGTATGGCATTGTGACTGAACACTTGCACTACTGAAAATTGTGTGCACCTTGGGTACTGAAAATGTTGACGGATGTGCATAAAACCAAACATTTAGACAGTGCATTGACTTTCCTTGAGCGGTACCACAATGACAGTGAGGATTTCTTAAGTCAAATTGTTACGGGCGATGAAACATCGGTGGCCTATGTCACACCAGAGTCAAAGCAACAGTCCATGGAAGTTGAGCAAGGGCATCGTTTTACTGCAAGACAATGCCCGACCGCATGTGGCGAGTCAGACCAAAGATCTCATCACATCTTTTCGATGGGAAACTCTAAATCATCCTCTGTACAGCCCTGATCCTGTGCCCAGTGACTACCACCTGTTCCAACACCTGAAGAAACACCTGGGCGGTCAGTGTCTTCAAGACAATGACGAAGTCAAATCAGTGGTGGTCCAGTGGTTAACAAGTCAGGCAGTAGACTTCTATGAAGAAGGTATTCAAAAACTGGTATAATGTTATGACAGGTGCCTCAACATTGACTGAAATTATGTAGAAAAGTAGATTAAGGTACAGGCTTTCATGTAAAAATAAAATTATTGAGATATCTCAGCACATCTTTTTTTAATTTCAAAATGGTACTTACTTAAAAAACACGCCTCGTATTTGCTTATGAGGCTGTAGGTTGAAAACAGTTTGGAATCACTCACACTGGCAGTAAAACAAAGACCGGTCGACAGTTCCTGAGGTTGATGGTAGTTGAGATCATGAAATGAATGACTAGCAAAAAACAAAGTCCATAGCTTAGCAAACTCATTATATGCATACACAAACATTCCAGCAGCGAGCAGCTCGAATAAAAACATAATACAGGCAAGGTCAGACACCCTACTAATTAGTGGTGTGTACTTAAGTTTTCAGTGAACTAGCAACACTGACTGGCAAGTGTGGGGCTGCAACATTTATCAGCACTCTCACGTCAGTAAACAGGCCCACATAATATGTTTTCTGCTATTCATGCAACCTCCACGGCAGCAAGCTGCGGCTGGAGTATTCCGACTCTGTGACCTGTCCGCCATATCCATACTGAGGCTACGAGTAGTATTCGAAACATTTATCTGATTCTAACCACACTTCCCCCCCCCCCCCCCCCCCCTTCCTGCCCCCACTTTTAATCAGCACTTGGGGTTCAAAATGGCCCAGCCTGTGCTGACTTCATTGAGGATAGTTTAGGGGGGGATGGGGGGAGAGAAGTGCGGAAATCCCCTCCAAAGTGGTTGTTTCTTAGTGTGACCTGCCAGATCAGATGCCAACTCAGGCAGTGGGTTTCCCAGTTGATCAGTGGGATTTGGGTCGCAACTTGGTCTTGCCTAAGGGAGTGGATGCTGACTATATTGGAGATCAGGATGACTTGGCCTCCATGGGCACCTGAAAACGCTCCACCTCTGTTGATTGTGTGGGGAGGCGTAACTGGTGTTGGCTAGAGCTTGTGGTGGCTTATGGGATGGAAGTGGTTCCAACTCCATTGCCTCCAATTGCTGGTCACTGTCAATCTGCTGTTGACGCCTAAGACAGAGCTGAGGTTGCAGGGGCAGCAGACAGGCTGTTGGGTAGTGAAACTGTTGTTCCGCTATTGTTATTTTGTAATAAAACCTGGCATAGTTCAAATAAAGTAGTCACTTTTTTGTATATATATATAATAGTTAAATTCCTTCAGGTGGCTTCAGTTGTCTAATATGAGTATGATTCCAATAATGCCGTTTGTTGGATGCAGAAGTTCCGCTGTTCACCGTGTCTGTCTCAATTTGGGTGTTTCTAATACCATTTTTCTTTCTGGATGTGCTTGCTTGCTGCTACTTGATATAAAAAGTAATATGAAAAACTCATAAGTTCATCATTCACTTTCGATTTATTTCACAGGGAAGTACAACTTTGTTCCACGACTGCGTATCAACCGACTACAGCCGACTCTACAAGTGACAAAAAATGACTCTAGCTTCAAAGATATTCCACACGACACCCAAACTTCCGCTTGTAATAAGTCTCTTTGATATTGTCCGTCATATCCACCAATATCAATCAATATATTGCAATTTTTAAACATAATAGTAAATTAACATAAAAAATAAGTAGATTATAATTTATAAAAATTCCGACAAAAATATAAGAGAAAAACATTCACCACTTTGCCCACTAAATTCAGTATCGATAACTTCAGTTGAAAATAATACATCTCCCAGATCCATTACAGTATGCATGTACTGTGTAAGGTTGTGTAGATAGCAGCCAGTCGGCAACTAAATGTAATGAATGAGAGGTACGTCTCGCAGACAGAACTCATTCGGATGCCAGACCAGCTGTTTCTGGCCGACTGTGACTTCAAACATTTGTTGGCCTTTGCTGCTGCCGATGGCACATTGGCTGTCCTGCAGTCCCAGCTGAAAGTATAAGGATACGCATGGGAGCCCACAAGGTAATATGGCTGTGTGCATGGGTAGTGGGTCCACTGAGTTGGGCACAGCAGGTTGGAGAGGGTGTGAGGTGTGCGCCCATGTAAAATTTTGGTTGGGCTCCGTCCATTCGCACTGGTGGACCATTAGGTGGTGTGGAAACTGGTGAGTGTTTTCCCAGTATCAGCTGTCATCATTATATTGCACATCTGAATTTTTGTAGGCCCTGTCCATATGTTCAGCTTCCAAATTGAACATGAGCTGGAAGGAGGTGATGATCAGGTGCTCAGTGCCCATTGTCTTTATAAAAATTCTGAAATGCAGGTTCCATGAATTGAGGGATGTTGTCAGAAACTAAGGTGGAATTTGCCCTCTCTATTGCAGTTATGATGGTCAGGGAATGGATAGTAGCTGTAACCATTTGTGCCACATATATAAAGTTAGAGAGGGCGTCAACAGTTAGCAACCACATTGCTCCCTGGAATGGTCTAGTAAAATCAACCTACACACTCTGCCAGAGGTGGTCAGGGCATTGAAATGCTGTCCTGGGGCTGACTGGCTGTGGGTACAGGTCTGGTAGTTGATGTGAAGGTCGATGGTAGCATGTCATGAGCTCACACAAATGCAGGATGCTTTTCAATCGGTACCCCTGGGATTTGCAGTGGGATGATGAGCAGGGTGTTTGTAGGAATCTGGAACACTTTATAATAATTAGTACTGGAATACTTTGGTAAATAACTTTTACTTAACTACTACACTCCAGGATCATAACTAATAACAACTGTCTTTCTTTAATACAAATGACTCATTAACAAACATTAACTGGATTATACAAAAAGCAAGATAACACAGTGATGGTATTACATGAGTAATACATGTGCGAACTTGAGGCTGCGAACCTAATGAGCTGAAGGCTATTCTAATCTGACTTCACTCACGACCTGTAGCTAACTCGGCTGGTATGATCTGCAAGTCTGTCTCTGTCCATGCCATACGGCGGCACTGCAAGTGCCAGCGAGTCTAGAGAGGTTGCAAGTGCTGGACCGCTATCGATTATGTGAAACTTGTTGACAAAGTACATGATATCCGACACCTTTTTCTCAATTTGTAAATAATTCCTTTGTGCCACATTTAATGTTTTAGAAACAAATGTAATGCTCCTTGTTATTGGTGTCTTTGTGGGAGAGCACAACACAGTTATGCAGTGTCATCATTTTCTCCACTTGTCCTTCACATATCTTGCCGTAATTTTTTCTTCTTTCTCTTCCTCCATGGGAGTATGGCAAATACCCGCGTCATTCTTTAAAGTCCGCATTTCCATTTATATTGATTCTGTTTTTGTCGTCGTGCTTTCCCCACAGCCTTGTTTGAAGTTTTGTTTGTGTCATTGTCATTCACCTTCTTTTTGATATAATGTTATAAATTGAATACACTTGAAACTGGTGAATTTTGCACCATCACCTTTCTTCCTGCCTCCTCACGATGTCTGATTGATTTTCAAAGTTGAACTGTTTTCCTTTTCTAACTCTGTCATTCTTGTTTTGGTAGCTTCTAATTCCTTCTCTTTCAAAGAACACAGGGACTCTAAAAAAAATTCTTTGCATAAATCTTCCTTTTTCCAATTCATACTTTCTTTCTCATGTCATGGAAATTTATTTTCACATAATTACTGTTAGATCTGGTTGTGGAGGTGCAACATGCAGAATGCATACATGTGGTACACCTGTATTTGTGAGTACCATATTATATAATGTTTTGATGTTTGTCTTGTTTTCATTCACATCTCATGGCTCTTCTTTAATTACGGTTTCTGATTCAGCAGCCGACATGTACCAATCTGTTTTCCCATGGTGGCACCCACCTGCATTCTGCATGTACATCTCTGACTGCTTCAGAAAGACATTGCAAGCTCACTCAGTGGCTCAGTATTACAAGTGCAAGTTACATGACTTTACTACTGCCAACAGTTTTCTTTATTTACCTTAGGCACTATATTGTTACTTATTTCATTACTATTCTCTAACTGCTTTGCAGCATTATGCATATCCTTGAGCAATTCTTTAACTTTATTTTTCTAAACATCTTTCATTCCACATTATGTCTTCCATTCTTTATAGTACAGAATGGTATGTTTTTATTCTTTCTCTCCTTTTGGTGCAATGTACTGCCTCTCGTTACCTGCAAAATTTTGTTTCTGCTGTCCCCGTTTTTCATGGCACTCTTCATGCCTCACTTTGTCCGCCAGTTGTATCATCTCAGACTGTTTGTGTGCGTGAAAGCCCACGCTGAAGTTGATGTATTCACTGTAGCCTTAGAAACCTTCCCTCATGTAAACACTTGTGCCTACCTGCCACCCATCATTCCACATTTTGTGTGGCTGCCTGTTGGTGCCCCACTGAGGTGTTAGCCATTCATTTCTGTATTCATGATTCAGTAATTCAGGCCTCAGTTATTCCCATTATCATCTAGGCCTTCCTGTTGCTCTCTTTCTTCTACACATTTTGAAATAAATGTTGCTTGCTCTTCTTTCTCAGTCATAATACCAATGAAAATAACCAGTTTTTGAAAATATAATTGGATAGATAAAATATCTACTCACAAAGTGGTGGCAAGAGAACAAAAATATAAAAGCTGTTATAGTTTGCCAGCTTTTGGAGCCAGTGGATGCTTCTTCTGACAGAAGAGTTGAAGGAGAAGGAAGAAGAGTGAAGGAAAAGGACTGGTGAGGTTTAGGAAAAGAGGTAGAGTTTGCAAAAGTCACCCAGAACCATGGATCAGGGTTTCACCAGCCCTTATCCTTCACCTCCTTCCTTCCCCTTCAGCCCTTCTGCCAGGAGGAGCCGCCACTGGTTCCAAAAGTTAGCAGACTGTAACACCTTTTATGTATGTGTGTTCTCCTGCTGCCACTTGGTGAGTGGATATTTTATCTATCCAATTATATATATTTGACGATGTAAATAAAACAGAAAGAAACTTCCACATGGGAAAAATATATTAAAAACAAAGATTCCAAGACTTACCAAGCGGGAAAGCACCGGCAGACAGGCACATGAACAAAACACACAAACACACACACAGAATTACGAGCTTTCGCAACTGGCAGTTGCTTCGTCAGGAAAGAGGGAAGGAGAGGGAAAAATGAAATGATGTGGGTTTTAAGGGAGAGGGTAAGGAGTCATTCCAATCCCGGGAGCGGAAAGACTTCCCTTAGGGGAAAAAAAGGACAGGTGTACACTCGCGCACACACACACACACACACACACACACACACACACACACACACACACACACACACACACACACACACACACACACACACATATCCATCCGCACATACACAGACACAAGCAGACATATTTAAAGGCAAAGAGTTAAGGGCAGAGATGTCAGTCGAGGCGGAAGTACAGAGGCAAAGAAGTTGTTGAAAGACAGTTGAGGTATGAGCGGCGGCAACTTGAAATTAGCGGAGGTTGAGGCCTGGCGGGTATCGAGAAGAGAGGATATACTGAAGGGCGAGTTCCCATCTCCGGAGTTCGGATAGGTTGGTGTTGGTGGGAAGTATCCAGATAACTCGGACGGTGTAACACTGTGCCAAGATGTGCTGGCTGTGCATCAAGGCATGTTTAGCCACAGGGTGATCCTCATTACCAACAAACACTGTCTGCCTGTGTCCATTCATGCGAATGGACAGTTTGTTGCTGGTCATTCCCACATAGAAAGCGTCACAGTGCAGGCAGGTCAGTTGGTAAATCACGTGGGTGCTTTCACATGTGGCTCTCCCTTTGATCGTGTACACCTTCCGGGTTACAGGACTGGAGTAGGTGGTGGTGGGAGGGTGCATAGGACAGGTTTTACACCGGGGGCGGTTGCAAGGGTAGGAGCCAGAGGGTAGGGGAGGTGGTTTGGGGATTTCATAGGGATGAACCAAGAGGTTACGAAGGTTAGGTGGACGGCGGAAAGACACTCTTGGTGGAGTGGGGAGGATTTCATGAAGGATGGATCTCATTTCGGGGCAGGATTTTAGGAAGTCGTATCCCTGCTGGAGAGCCACATTCAAGGTCTGATCCAGTCCCGGGAAGTATTCTGTTACAAGTGGGGCACTTTTGGGGTTCTTCTGTGAGAGGTTCTGGGTTTGAGGGGATGAGGAAGTGGCTCTGGTTATCTGCTTCTGTACCAGGTTGGGAGGGTAGTTGCCTTCAGTATATCCTCTCTTCTCGATACCCGCCAGGCCTCAACCTCCGCTAATTTCAACTTGCCGCCGCTCATACCTCACCTGTCTTTCAACAACTTCTTTGCCTCTGTACTTCCGCCTCGACTGGCATCTCTGCCCTTAACTCTTTGCCTTTAAATATGTCTGCTTGTGTCTGTGTATGTGCGGATGGATATATGTGTGTGTGTGTGTGTGTGTGTGTGTGTGCGCGAGTGTACACCTGTCCTTTTTTTCCCCTAAGGGAAGTCTTTCCGCTCCCGGGATTGGAATGACTCCTTACCCTCTCCCTTAAAACCCACATCCTTTCATTTTTCCCTCTCCTTCCCTCTTTCCTGACGAAGCAACTGCCAGCTGCGAAAGCTCGTAATTCTGTGTGTGTGTTTGTGTGTTTTGTTCATGTGCCTGTCTGCCGGCGCTTTCCCGCTTGGTAAGTCTTGGAATCTTTGTTTTTAATACAATTATATATATTTTCTGCCTTAACCCCATATGAAATATCTCCATATTGTGCCAGTGCTCTGTTCATTGACCATCCTATTGTTTTCTCTCCCATTGGTGTGACCAGATGTCTCTTTAATTCTAGTGAGTATCCCAGCGTGACAACTATCAACCCATCCGTCTATCTGTTGTATGTTTGTAGCCTCAGTTCATCCTTGACCTCTCCTTGCATTTCTTGTGGCCAAGATTTCTCTATGAAAGCTTTTTCAAACTCATCATACATCATACTGTCTATATTTAGAGAATCTGTTCAGTTGGCTGTTCCATCTTCCATTTGCCTCACAATGTGATGTATCTTTTCTACATCTGCCCATTTCTTGGAGAGCGCTGATTAGATTAGATTAGTTTTTCGTTCGATAGATCCGTGTTGACGAGATCCTCGTGGATGTGGAACATGTCTTTCTTTCTTTTTTCTTTTTCTTTCTTTTTTTTTTTTTTTTCGCTGTAATAACAATACTAATAGTATAAACATATACAATACAACACATCATTTGTTTCTATTAAAAAATTCATCAATGGAGTAGGAGGAGTTTACCACTAGTAAGTCTTTCAGGCTCCTTTTAAACTGATCTTTATTTGTAATTAAATTTTTTATGTTTGCTGGCAAATTATTGAAGATGAGTGTTCCTTAGTAGTGGACCTCTTTTTAAACTGAAGTAAGTGCTTTTAAGTCCTTGTGCAGATCATTTTTGTTCCTGGTATTGTATGTATGAACTGAGCTGTTTGTTGGAAAAAGAGATATATTATTTAGGACAAATTTCATTAAGGAGTAAATATACTGAGAGGCAGTAGTTAGTATACCCAGTTCTTTGAAGAGGTTTCTACAAGACGTCTGTGAGTTTACTCCACAAATAATACGTATTACACGCTTTCGAACCTGCACAAAAATGCCATTGGGTGTAGTCTTACTCCTGTTTGGAATCTTTTGCAATCTCTGTTGAAAGCTTGTACTTCTTCCAAACCGTTTAATACCACATTATTTGCTCCTGTAGTGAGGTTTCCAGCTTCTTTCTGCAAATATCCGTTACAACGTTAGCAAAGTGCACCATGGCATGAATGTCACTTGTAATCCAATAATTTTAAAATTTTTGACTGTGTTCCTAATGGTTGGAAATTGGACTATATGGAAAGAGATTTACTTCAATCATGATGTGCATAAAAAAATGAAACTGTAGCCTGACTGACCTTGGCATAAGCAGCTGTTTACTACAAAATCAATTGTGAAATACGGTAAGACCCCTCCAGAATAAAATAATATAAATTTATTTATCTTCAAACAATGAAAAACACATTGGACTTCATTGCAGTCATTGAGTTTAATGATATGGAAAATTATACAAAGTCTTTCACCACAGTGAAGCCACAGATGATTCTACATTCCTATTCCAACAACACATTCCCATTAATGCATTATTAAAGAATTAAGCCGACTTCACATATTTGTGATTCACAGCTCTTTCAGTATATGTTCACTCGACCGAGTCTGCCGCACTACTGCTCTTGCGCACTCGCTACTGTCTCGATTGTTGTCCAGACAAGATAATGTCCTGCCCACCACAAAAAAGATGGAAGACTGCAGGAAGTTCTAGAAGCTAAAGATCGCCACCTAGCTCCTACTGTAGCTCATTCTGCTGTGCTACCATCATTGATGTGTTGCGATATGATGTTTTGTGTCACTGTAATCCATCATGTTTTCTGTTTGCTGATGGTGTTCATGCTTTGACACACAACACTGGAAAGGATACAGCATTCTTACTTACCACCTACCGAGGTTTTAAATTTCCTTGCACAGCACTCTGTCATTGCATTTGAGCGAGCCTTGAAAATGATGAGTTGTGCAACTGTCAAAATATCAGCAGTTGTCACATTCATCACTCAGTTGCATACCTTTAAATTGTTAGGACATTTTATACACTGTGAGGAACTCTGGTTTCTGCACAATGTTTGGATCTTGGGTGTATAACTGAACATCATCTCAGCTGATGCAGCTATAATTAATGATATAAATCTAAGAAATCATGAGAGAAAGACTTTCTTTTACCAGGTGTGGTACATCATTTGTCTTCTTGAATTGTTGGAAAATTGGCTGAATGACTTGTCTTAGCAGCATCGTAGGGAGACTATCATTCACCAAAATGATTCTTCATGAACAAATTTATTTCAGTACTAGCTTAGCGTCCACCTCTTCACATGCGTACACTGTATGTCTGCAGGGATTTTTCTGGTTTTCTTTAATAGAATTTTTGTGTTGTTCACAAATTGCAACACCTTCTAAAGTAGTCATGCTAATTAAGATCATGGAAGCATGGTCTTTTCTAAATGCGCTTCTGATCAAAAAAGCAACTTTAGCATTTGGAGTTCATGGTTTCTGTTAATCGTGCCTTTTGCATTTTTGTGGTGATATTTCTGTAGACGCCCCCCCCCCCCCCCCTTGCAACACATATTTCTTTATATGCTACCAAGGTAACCAAGAAATGAAATACCAATTTTCATGGATTTCATTTTAAAACTTGTTTAATGTAATGAAATATTTTCTTAAAATCTTTCTCCCCCGTTTCACCATTCAGAGGTTGAATATTCAAAAACAGTGAAACATGTATTCTTTTATTTCTAAATGAGAAGTCAGATACCAATTTTCATAGAAGTATCTTTAAAAATCTTTAGTAATTCTTTAATAATGATTTATTTTTTAAAAAATTCACTCACTATTTTGCCCCCTTAGTGATTGAATATCCAATAATGCTGAAACATGTATTTTTTTTTATTTCTGACAGAGAAACCAAATACCAATATTTTTAGTTCTACATCAAAATTGTCTTAATGGTGACTTATTTTGAAAAAGTCATTCATCCCCTATTGCACCCTCTTAGGAATGGAATTTCAAACAATCCCTTCTCAAACGATGCCTACAGTATAAGATCAACACCCTATCCAAACATCTAGTTTCTGTCCTTTGGCTGGATAATGGTGAGTCAATGCATCAGTCTGGCCCTATTTCACTCCCCTTAGAGCTTGAATTTTCAAAACCTAAAACAGCGAAACATGTATTATTTCATTTCTTAGGAGCCAAATACCAATATTCAAAGATTTAGCTTTAAAAATGCTTTCACAATGAAATATTTTCATAAAACACTTCAGCCACTATTTGACCCCTTTAGGGGTTGAACTTCCAAAAACAGTGAAATGCATATATATTTTTTATTTCTAATAGAGAAGCCAAATATAAATTTTCATGGACTTAGCTTCAAAATTACTGCATAATGAAATGTTTCCATACAAACTTCCATGCCCAATTTCACCTGCATAGGTGTTGACTTTCCTTATACAGTGAAACATATATTTCTTTAATTCCAGCTGATAAGCCAAATTCAAATTTTAACACATTTAGCTGTAAAAAGCTTTCACATTTCATCTCCTATTTTACCCCCTTAGGGATTACATTTTCAAATTTTGATTGTAACTGAAAAGTCAAATACAAATATTCATAGATGTGGCTTTAAAAATAATTCAGTTGTTCTTTAATAATGATTTATTTTCAAAAGAAGCTTTCACCCATTATTTCACCCCCATAGTGGCTAAATTTCCAAAAGTGCTGAAACATGCCTTTCTTTATTTCTGACTGAACAAACCTAATACCAATTTTCATAGGTCCAGCTTCAAAATTGCCAGAATAGCGACATATTTTCAAAAATCCTGTCAGCCCCTTAGGGGTGGTGTATTGAAAAATCCCTTCTTAAACAACGCCTACTGCACAAGAACACCTCTCTGGAAATTTCAAGTTTCTGTCCTTAGTGGTTCAGGCTGTGCAATTATGAATCACAATCAGAACATTGTATGAATCACAATCAGAACATTGCCTTTTACGTATAGAGTTTTAATCTTGGAGTCCTCCAAATGGTTCTGATTGTAAGTTATTGTAAATCTGTGTATCATCATATTTAGACCATGGAGGAGTTTCAGCACCATGCAGCCAAATCACAATTGTCCTCATCAACAAACAAAAGGAGGAGGATGGATGAATGTGATCCAAATTTAAGACAGTCCTCAAAATGCTCCACATAGAATTGGGTCACTGCTGTAGACAAAGGAAGAAACCATGGTCATTCTGTCAGTCATTTCATAAAATTTACACCAGGCAGAGAGCATGTAGAATGGTGGTCTGCTAGCTGAGACTAAGAAACTGTTCGAACATACTTCAATAACAAATTCTTTTTCAGTTAAAACTGTCAGTTCTCAAAGATGACAATGTAAAACACCATTAACAATATTATGTGAAGAAAAGTTGCCACTAACCATGTAGCAGAGTTGCTGAGTCGCAGATAGGCACAACAAAAAGATTTTGACTCTTAAAGCTTTCGGCCAATGGCCTTTGTCAACAATAGAAACACATACGCGCTAACACACACTCATGCAAACGCAACTCTCTCTCTCTCTCTCTCTCTCTCTCTCTCTCTCTCTCTCTCTCTCACACACACACACACACACACACACACACACACACACACACACAACTGCAGTCTCGGGCAACTGAAACCACAGTGCCCACACTTCCATCCTGGATTTTCCATTGTGTAAAACACTATTAAAAACTTTAAATCTGATGCTGGTACAAAAATTAAATACAGTTATTGAAGTATCTCACGTCACATTTAAATCTTAAACATATTATCTGCTACAATGGCTATGGTTATATTTTATCATCACTAATTAAATATATCAACTGGTTCAATAACACCTCATTTCTTGTGTTGTGTGTATCGCCTGATTGGAAGTACTGAGTGGCTTTTACTTTCCTTCAGCACCTTGTGTTATTTTTCCCTTGACCTTCCTCCTTCTCTGTAGGATAAAGAATTTTTTGAGAGTTATGAAAGCTAGAAATTCAACTGCATTTTTAAACTTCTTTGTCAATCTTCCTGCAGTTATTCTTGTTCTGGCTGTTGGTAAGTAAATTCATCTCTTGTGTCATAAGTACTGCTAAGTCTCATAATTTTTTAACTTCTATTGTCATGTAAATGTGTTACTGATTTTAAAAGATTGGTTTGTTTTCCAAACAGGTTTGCTAAATAAGAGTGGCTCTGAGAGCAGTTTGTCAGATGAGGATGCACCTGAGGCAGCTTGTGACACATCTAAGAAGGAACTAGAAGCTGCCACCATAGAAGAGAAAGAAGCCTGCAGTGATGATGATAAGGTACCTCAAGAAGAGGAAGTATTTACAGAAGACAGAGTCGCTGCTAACACTTGTGACACTCGTTCCAGGGAGAGGTCTGTTAGTGCTAACGATCCTGACAACTCCGATGTGGGAAAGGAAGCTGGGAAGGACGAGGTGCGCGGAGTTTCACCCTGTCAGGCCGAGCGCCTCCACAAGGGCGACTTGCACCGACAGCACGCCGTCAGAGGTGCTAGCACAGACTCTTCAGACTCACCAGTAGTGTTGCGCCGCAGGTCGTCAGCTCGTGCTAACCCGCAATTCCGCAAAAGTGAAGGCAGCACGCTGATAATGTCGGCAGCTCTGTCGGAGAGTGACAGCAACTCAGCAGGTCTCGACGGGCCTCTGCCTGCCGGTGGAGTCGTGGCAGTGGGTGAGGAGGGTGCTAGGATTCGTGCGAGCAAAAGTGATACTAGCCTTCCTGATTCATTTGTTATTGTGGAGCATGCAGACACGATTGAAAGTTCACCTACAACAAGGACCAGTGTCGACACCAGCTGTGTACCCAATAACAGGATTCGCCGCAGAAATCTGCAGAATGTACTGAGAGAAGGTAAGTAAAATATACATTTCTTTGTTAGTTAATATAGTGGAGCATACTTCAAGCCTAAGAATGGCAGTCCTTTTCATTTTGGATGCAATCAGCCACTGATAAATATCCATGTCCACGTCCATTGTTAGTGTTGTGTCAGGTTTGCCATTATTTTAACTGAGGTAACAATATCTACATGACTACTCTGCAATTCACATTTAAGTGCTTGGCAGAGGGTTCATCGAACCACAATCATACTATCTCTCTACTATTCCACTCCCGAACAGCGAGCGGGAAAAACGAACACCTAAACCTTTCTGTTCGAGCTCTGATTTCTCTTATTTTATTTTGATGATCATTCCTACCTATGTAGGTTGGGCTCAACAAAATATTTTCGCATTCGGAAGAGAGAGTTGGTGACTGAAATTTCGTAAAAAGGTCTCGCCGCGCCGAAAAACGTCTATGCTGTAATGACTTCCATCCCAACTCGTGTATCATATCTGCCACACTCTCTCCCCTATAACGCGATAATACAAAACGAGCTGCCCTTCTTTGCACCCTCTCGATGTCCTCCGTCAATCCCACCTGGTAAGGATCCCACACCGCGCAGCAATATTCTAACAGAGGACGAACGAGTGTAGTGTAAGCTGTCTCTTTAGTGGACTTGTTGCATCTTCTAAGTGTCCTGCCAATGAAACGCAACCTTTGGCTCGCCTTCCCGACAATATTATCTATGTGGTCCTTCCAACTGAAGTTGTTTGTAATTTTAACACCCAGGTACTTAGTTGAATTGACAGCCTTGAGAATTGTACTATTTATCGAGTAATCGAATTCCAACGGATTTCTTTTGGAACTCATGTGGATCATCTCACACTTTTCGTTATTTAGCGTCAACTGCCACCTGACACACCATACAAAGAGAAAAATATTAATTAGTTGCTGTGTGTTATGACCTGCTGCAGCAAAAGGTGTGGGTAAAATGCAAATTTCATGTGGTATTAAAAACTTTGAGAGTGCTGGAGGATGTTCCCTCTTTAATGTGTTCAGTAACATCCTCGTCAAAGGCAGCCATTCTAACAGAGCAAGAACATCTGGCACATGTGTTTCACATCCAATACCGAACATAAATGCAGAATAATTCATACAGCACTAAGAAAACCTACCATATGTGCTTTAAATGTCTCAATACCACTCAGTACGATTGTATGTATGAGAAAATGTAACAAGCACAGAAACCCAGTTTACCACAAAAGTGTGCCACAATTTTTGAAAAACTTGAGATGGAAAATGCAGTACCTGCTTGTAACTTCTTGATCTCATTGTCCTGCAAATGTCGAATGTTTCAGAATATTTCACACAGTACAACTGCCGAGTTAAAGGTGAGAACAAATGACTGCAGTAAGATGCAGTGCTTGGGCGTGTATGCTTGATTACTGAAGAACCTATGAATACCAGTGCATTTTAATCACTTATTAATAGTAGCAACAAATTCCTTTTTCTATGTCTTATCCACAGTAATTAGATGTTATGCTATAGCAGCCAACGTTCAGCAAGCTTGTTTCAGAGAATGAATCGTATTTAGAAATATATATTATACTTAATAAAATGTATGCTGCAGGTCAGCCTAACAAACCAAATGTCAAAATTATTGAGGCTTTTTTGCTCACATATTGACAAACTGCCTGTTGTCTACTGTCTCTGCCTCCGTTTCTTTGGCCAACATTTGTTTGATGATTTTTCTGGCATTTCGCCAGCTCAAATGGCTAGTGTTGTCAAAGATTCCCCCTCCATTGATGATGGCACACTGGATTCAAACTAGTGGCCACAGATTATTCCTACATCTACGTCGACATCTGCATTTGAGGATACCTTGTACCACTACTTGTCATTTCCATCCCTGTTCCACTTGCAAATAGAGAGAGAGAGAGAGAGAGAGAGAGAGAGAGAGAGAGATGACTGTCCATATGCCTCTGTATGAGCCCTAATTTCTCACATTTTATCTTTGTGGCCCTTATGTGAAATGTATGTTGGCTGCAGTGGAGTTGTTCTGCAATTGGCCTCACATCCCAGTTCTCTAAATCTCTGCAGTAGTGCCTTGCAAAAAGAGCAGTGTCTTCCCTACAGGGCTTCTCATTTGAGTTCTGGAAGCATCTCCATAACACTTGCATGCTGATTGAGCCTGTTAGGAGCATGCTTCTGAATTTCTTCAATGTCTTCTTTTAATTCGACATGGTGGGTATCCCACTTATTCAAACAGTATTCAAGAATGTGTAGTACTACCATTCTATACACAGTCTCCTTTATGGATGAGCCACATTTACCCAAAATTCTCCCAAAGAAATGAAGTCGAGCATTAATCTTACTCTCTACCAACCTGTTGTTCTCACTCTATTTCGTATCACTTTGTAACATTATGCACGGATATTTTACTGATGTGACTGTGTCAAGCTGTTCTTTTTCCCACTTAACCACATTAACTTACATTTTTCTACATTTAGAGCAAGCTGCCATTCACCACACCAACTAGAAATTCTGTCCAAGTCATCTTTTATACTCGTACAGCCACTAGACGACATCATCTTCCTGTACACCACAGCAAACAGCCAAAAAATTGCTGCTCACCCTATCCGTCAGGTCATTTATGTATATAGCAGTTCTATCACACTTCCCTGGGACACTCCTAACAATCTAGCTCCAGTATGGCTGGCAAAATTTATAATCCGTTTCTTCAGGGCTACTTCAAGTGCTTGTCTCTGATGCAAATGTCTGAGGTATTTCAGAGGTCATTACCACTGTGTTTCTCACCTGGGATCAAGAATCCATTTACCTTGAGGCTTTCTTCTTTCTTTTTGAAGCTGTTGTCATTTCTGTAGCTTACCTGGACAGGTGGTTGTTACTTAACATGCTTTTTGATTTTTTTTTTATGCTGAAAAGTATTATGCATTTTTATTCTGTCATTCCTTGCATACATTTGCTATCTTCTAGTACTAAAGTGTTCTCTGAATCAAACTACCTTTGGTCTTTCTGGGGGAAAAAAGAAAAGAAAAGGCTAGTTGCCACTGCCACATTCAACTTACTTACTACACAATGAAGCAAATCTCTTCCACCTCAAATTCTGGCGTCTCACCACACCAAAATAGGCAGGTTACAATAAACATGGATATTTAAAGCAGTCCATTCTTTAAGCAGAAAATAATGCTGTTCCTTGATTCCTACAGTTCTATAAAACATGAACTCCCAAATCAGTAACCAAAACTGCCTGTATGTGGGGCTTAGTACCACTGGCTTGATACAACATCTCTAACTATATGAAAATATTAACAGTAGCTTCCATTTCTTTATCAAAATACAATTTAACCTATTCCACCACTCTAGACAACCTACCACCACATAGCTCGAAAAAAAGAAAGCGGCGGTTCAACTCGTTGGACATTGTACAGGCTATAGATAGCTACCAATTCCAGATAATGAATGGAACAATTACTGTACAAACTGCTCTAGACCTAATTTTCTTTACAGTCAACTGATTATCACTGTTTTTCCCAAACATCATCCTTTACCTAGATTATATGTTACTGCAGTAAGTAATGGTTTTGTCTCTTCTCCCTGAAACTTAGGGAAACTAAAATGTGGAAATAACATTATTTGTAGCTGAACTACTGATCACAGCAGCATGCAACCAATTTACTCCAAAGAAAATGCTTCCCTCGTACCAATTATATGACTGTATTTCACTGGTCAACACACATTGTTGACTTGAAACCAAAAACTCAACTGTCCTAAAAAAAAAATCATTCTTATCATGAATGCAAACTACAAAACAACAAATGAACAGCATCATTTGCAATTTTTAACAATGATTGACTGTATGTAATGCATTCATTAGCATCTATGATGTGTATTCCATATTTATGCATCATTCGTCAATTCTCAAAAATTCTCTTATAAATACACTCCGATTACATAAGAATAAAATTTTTATATTAATTCATATTATAGATCAGATATAATAGATGGGCAAGTGTCTTGGAATGTGATAGGATTTAAATTTTTGGGTTTGGGTTTGTTTTAGCATATATTGAAGGTAACAAATTAATATTTGTAATTGACTGTCCTATACATTCCTGTACTTGAACTATGTTGTTGTTATATATCATAGGTTTCCGCTGGCAGAGGCAGCTAGTGTTCCGCAGTAAGTTAACAATGCACACAGCCTACGATCGCAAGGACAACGCAGAACCCGCATCAGTGACGGCTCTTGCGGTGTCGCGAGATCACCGTGCTGTGTTCGTGGGGGATGCACGAGGTAGAGTGTTTTCTTGGAGTGTGTCTGATCAGCCGGGGCGGACAGTAGCTGATCACTGGGTCAAGGACGAAGGGACAGACACTTGTGCAGGCTGCGGAGTGCGCTTCACACTCTACGAGCGCCGTCACCATTGCCGTAGTTGCGGAGGACTCTACTGCTCCAGGTATCATTGTGAGATTTTCTTATATTGTGATAAATTTCCTCATTTCCTTGCAGATTTTCTGCCTCAATTACTGTGTTAGTTGAGGCATGTGTTATTTCCATTGCCATTGTAGAATCTTTCACAATTCATTGTAAAAACTAATACTTGTGCTAATGTATGAGAGCTATCCAGAAAATAGATTACATTTCAGTACTAAAAAGGTGTAGGAAAAATTATGATGTTTCGTCTTCATTTTGAAAGTGGCAATTAAATACTACTTTTCAACGTAGTCTACATACAAATTCAGACACTTATCATAAGAGCAAAGAAGCTTTGAAATTTCATCATTATAAAAGTCTCCAACTTGAGACTTCAGTGGGTTAGTAACACCCTCCCACGGCTCCGCATTGTTGTCGAAGTTGCTGTGCTATGAGCCAGGTCTCCATTTCTGGAAGCAGATGGTAGTCAGTGGGTGGAAGATACGGATGGTACAGTGGATTTGGAAAGAATCCATAAATGTCAGTGATGCAGCCATACACTGGTTCTTGCAATTTTCTTTCAAGGTTTTTGGTATGTACCTTGCACAAAATTTGTGCTGGCCTAGCTTCTATGCAACGATTTGACCCAACAGACATTGTAAAATTTGTGGAAAAGTAAATGAGAGCTCCATCATGGTTTTCTTGACTTGTCTCATTGACTTTAGTGACCTGTTCATCAGTCACAATGCTTGGTCATCCATTTCACTCTTCCTCGTGAACATTAGTTCCACCAGTTTTAAATGTAATAAATCATTGGCACACTCCACCTTCAGTGATTACACTGTTTCCGTACATTTCACACAGTTGGCAATAAATTTCAATAGGTTTCTGGTTTTTTGCCAACAAAAACATTATTACTGATGACACTTTGCAACTTAGGGGATTTTTGAACTGCAGCACACATTTGAAACTTATGTTGTTGAATGATGGGAAACAACACAGCTGGATGCCGACTGAATGGACAGATGCTCAGGCGGTGACAAGCTCTCACTAGCACAGCCCATTGTTGCTGTAGGCAAAAATGTAATCTACTTTCTGAATAGCCTTTGTCTATAAAATTATCTAAAAATTTTTTTTGCATCTTGTTCGTGGCTCACATAGTTTTCAGTTTTTTTTTATCAAAAACTTAGTTCCCAATGCTCTTTTGACCACAGGAAATAGCTATGCTTAGCCACCTGTGTAATGGAGGTAAAATTAATCCTGCTTTCTCAGTACAGTTCAGTTCAGTAAACACGCAATGTTTTCAGTTTGAATGGTACAGCGTGGATGACTTGTGTGCAGCCCACAGTCCATAAGTGTGTCTGGAGTGTGCACACATTGTTACTTTACAATAAGGAGGTTCGTCACCACAAGCTGTTACCTGCTAGACGGCATACAGCACCATCATTCGAACATTCACATATTACTGTGAGACATAAGATGGTCGAAACCACCCATAGTCGTGTGTCAGTGTCTACGGGCACAATATTTTACCATGCGACAGTGTTGCCATTGTCTGATGGGCTGCCTGCCTAAAAGCTGCTGTGCAGCTTTCCTCTCCCCCCTCCCCTCCCTACCATCCTCCGACTTGTCACTCGATTCACGATATGTGCTTTCAAAGATCACTGCCTTGAACATGAATGGCACACACTACTGCAGTAGCCTAACAAGTTGGCAATCACAGAACACCGTCTATCTGAATTACACAGAATGGATTACAACTGCAACAAGGTGCTGACAGGATCATCGAACATCTGGGACAGTGTTAAAGAATCTGTTGGTATTCAAGCAACAGAACAGCTGATTGACTGTGATAGTTGCTACATCCTTAGTAATGGCACACATTCCTGGGCCGCACAGCGGACGGAACGAGCTGGCAGACCTATCCATGAGCAAGGACTGCAGACAGAGTGGCAGGTCGAAGGGAGAGACGAGATAGAAGCCTCACACCAGCTCCAAAGTAGGCATTTTGTCAGTGCGTCTGACAATGGCAGCCTGGTCGCTTGCCAAAATATTGTGCCCATTGGACACTGACATCAAGCCATTCACCTGTGAATTATTTTGTCATGAGTTACACAGGGAGAAGTTGAAGAGTCCCATCACTTTGTAGTGCTTACGCACATTCAACAACTCCACAACCTACAAATAATGGCTCATAGGTACACCTCTTTGGAGTCAACTAGGAGGTCCTTCTTGGCCCAGACAGTATGCACCCATCTCCACGACATCAATGTGGCATGTAGTTATCCATTGTAAACAACAGTTCAAACATCCCATCATTGTGGTGCGTGAAGGAGGGGGGCACGGAACCTGAATAAATAGTGTCCGGTTTTCTTCACTGACAAGTGGTAGATTTGTCAGACGCCTGACGATCATCTTAAAAGAATATGGATACAGGGAGTGTGTATTTCAGGCGCACAGTACCACAGGTTGAGCAGGAAGCTGGGTCAGTCATGTTTTGAGTCTTTACCATGTGTGATGACAGACAGCCCTCATTGATATCAAAGGGAATTTAAGGGATGTACCTTACAAGGACAGGATCTTCCAACTTATTGTCCAGTCCTCATTGGACATTTTGATCATGAGTTCATCTTCTGAGACAATAATGCATGGGCGCATGATATCAGTCTCTGAATACCTATCTACAGGAGGCAGGAATGAGCTGAATGGAATTGCTCCCAGTACCTCCCAACATGCTACGAGTTTGGCTTGTCAGGGACCACTTGAAATTTGTAGTGTGTTGTATAGACAGTGTCTTGTATCATAATTATTAGGTTGGTTCATAAGTTTTTAGCATTTTTGTTTTGCATGTTGTTGTTCCACTTACTGTGAGTTTATTTATCGATTGACACATTTTATTTGTAGTTCGCTGTTGCTGTCTAAGTTTACATATTGTCATTTTGTGATTTGGAGATAGTGAGTGGAGATGTGGATGCCAGGAAATGGAGTTCCAAGTGGAGAAAACGTAACATTTCCAACATATTCTTTTGTTTTTCATTAGACGGGTGACAGAGGCAGAGGTAGCCAGAAACAAAATTGTACCATGTATGGTGACAATCCCATTGGATAGACCACAGTAGGAAAATGGTTTTCTCATTTTAAGTAGGATTGTTTTGGCATTAGTGACTCTCCACATTTAGGAAGACCTTCAGGGTTTGATGACAAGCATTTAAACACCTCAATCTACAATGATCCCAGTCAGTGTATGCAAGAACTGGCGTATGTGATGAACTGTGATCATTTCACCATTGTGCAACATTTGCATGCAATGGAGCAGGTTCAAAGATTGGGTGATGAGATATGATGTATTTATGCCAATATAAATAAAGAAAGGAATGGCTGAGCCAAAATAAAGCAGCAACTCCCTGTGCGAAGACTGTCATGTATCCAGAAAAGATAATGTTATACATCTGCTGGAACAGCGATGGTGAT
This sequence comes from Schistocerca gregaria, assembly GCF_023897955.1. Lineage (NCBI taxonomy): Eukaryota > Metazoa > Arthropoda > Insecta > Orthoptera > Acrididae > Schistocerca > Schistocerca gregaria. The sequence goes on along the minus strand of NC_064920.1, from coordinate 1,080,830,388 downwards.
GTGTATTACGAATTGCTTCCCTGAGATGTAACCATCACTGTTAACAGTTATTGTCAACAACGGAGATGTCTTTCAGATTCAATCTCGGAGTAATGACCAGCAAGACTGCATGAATGTAATGCTACTCCATGATAATGCCCATCCGTATTCTGCCACACTGACAAAAAGCATGAATAGGAGTTGCGTTGGGAAGTCATTTTGCAGCCACCTTATTCACCTGATTTGCGCCGTCAGATTTTCACCTTTTCTACTCTCTATTGAGCAACATTCAAGGACCTTCCTTTCTGGATGAAAATGTGCTTCGAACATTGGTCAAAGAGTTCTTCGCATTGAAACTGTGATTTCCACAGTTGTGGAATTGCAAAAATGTTGGCAGACTGTTGTAAATAGTGAAACAGAAGTTATTGCTGATGACTGTAGTCTCTTTTATGTGTGTCTGTTGTGTTTATTAAACTTATGGAAAAATGCTACAAACTTATGCACCGACCTAATATTATGTGACCTGCACTTATGTAACTGGAATTGGTTCAATCTAATTTAGTAAGTATATGATTTTTTGAAAGTAACTGCAGATATTCAAGGGTCATATTTTGTACAGCATGAGAAATTATATGTTTGTTACGCTCAGAGCCCTGAAGCTGGTCTCTTGTAAAATTGCAACTAGTCACATATGTATAAATCCAGTAAATACAGCTCTTTGTTTTATTGTTACTACATATGAGATACATGTCAAGTAGGTGAAAGCATGTCACAGTGCACTGAGATGTAGCAGCACAGGATTAAAAGTTCTGTAGCAGCAGACTTTGATTTGATAGACAAGGAAAGATACCCCCTTTCAAACAGACTGCCTTTATGTTGCTTTATGTCCCCCCCCCCCCCCCCCCAAAGTAAAGTGTTTTTATTTTTTATGTTTGATAAACTTATTCTTTCATTTTCTGCTCCCCTTGAATTTGCACCCTAAGAAGTTGGCAAATATGCACATGGTGCAAAATGTTTTTCAATGGTTCATATTCCTGTACTGAAAATAATATTACCTATATGGATAAATATTGTTATGTTTCGTTGCTTAATTAGTAGATGTTAAGATCTTTGTATTGTCCAATGTTAATTCATGTCCACCCAGTCGGAACACCACTACGATATTTGGTTGTCTCGTACATCTGTATGGGTGAATGTTTTGGTTGTTAAGCTTCATCCTATGTTTTGATTTGTATTATCCACAACAGTTTTGTGCCCAGTGGCTTCAGGCAGTTCCCTAGTGCCATTGTGGAACAGTCAATATAGGCCAATACTCTTATGACCTAATGTGCTGCATGCGTTCACAAACACAAGTGCAAACATTTTATTTTGATACTCTGCATGTCATCATTGTGTGTCACCTATTGCAGTGGGCTGCGAACATGAGCTAATTTTTCTCTGGCTGTTCTTGTTTACTGACAGTCTTGCCCTAATCTAGTCTGAATACCTCTTGTTAGAAAGTGAGTGTCCACATCATAAAATTATGCCTCGAGACAATTCAGTGGCATTGGTTGTACCACTATTGTGATTGGCCAGCTTCTGTCCTTCCAGTGGCTCCTCAGACACTGATAAATCACACAGCTGAGAATCTGTCATCTTCATTCATACAGTTCCGGGCATACCTGATTCTGTGCTTTCAGTATCTAAGCAACAGACAAGTTCTTATATTTGTCTGCATAATTTGTCCACATGAGAGGAAGGCATTTTTCTTCTTTGTGTGAAAATGCTGAGTGGTTGTAGTCCAAGTTCAGTAACAAAACATTCTTCTCAGAATATCTTGAATAGTGTGCTAATTGTTTTGTCCAGTAGGTGAAGTTTTCTCTGTATGAATATATTAAATATTTAAATGGAATATATAATCTTTCATTCAGTTTGCTCTTCTCTTTACCACCGTACTACATTCAAAAATGATCATAAAGTTTGCATTTGTAATCTAGTTGAATGATTGTCTCCTTAAATTCTGTGATTAGGACTTGTCATGTGTTGATATAAAAGAACATTAAGTAATAATGTGTGCATACGAATGATGCAGAGGAATATGCAGATCATTCAGATAACCAAGTACATAAACCAAACAAAATCTCCATTTATACTATATCCAGTGACACATGGCTACATTTAACTTGAGTTATGGTTGTCCTCAAACTGATAAAATTCATGTACTCTTCAACACTGTAAAAGCTTTCACTTATAAGCATTTTCTTAAGCTTGTTTTTAAAAATGTGCAGCTTTTTATATGTATATTTTTTTAATTTTTAAGGGAAGGCCACTAAAACAAATTTTTGGATGATATTTGCACATTGCACTTTTGTGATACTGGACTTTCTTATGTACTTCTCTATGAAAGTCAGTTCTGTGTCTAGTTCACAGTCATGGTAATCTGTCTTAAAGAAAAAATAAAAAAAAGAGAGAGAGAACCGGGGATGGGTTTTCAAAGGGCATATACTTTCGTAAACATATATAGATGGAAGAGTCATAACTTCCAGTTCTTTCAATATTTCCCTACAGGACTCCCTATGTGTAATATCTTTTATAATTCTTATTGCTCATTTTTGAATAATAAAGCAGTGTTCTACTAGGCTTTAAATACCCAAAAATAGGAAACCATATCGCTGTAGACTGTTCACAAATGCAGAATAGGCACTCGCCACTGTTTCTTTGCTGTAGGTATTTTTGAACATTCTAAGTACATAACAGCACTTACTTCATTTTATTTATCGATAATTATGTTACCCTGTCAAGATACTGAGGCTCCCTGAATGTTGAAACTTATTTTGTTGATGTGAGTCTAAATACATGTTGCGTCAGTATTTTGTGAGACTCATTGTTACTTCTAAAACAATCAATTATTGATAAAATTATTTAATTGGATAAATAAAAAAATCTATTTATCCAATTAAATAATTCTATCATTGTTACTTCGGTCACTTTCGTAGTGACCTATCAAAAGAGAGGTTAGCTTGATGTTTGCAGGCATGACCTTAAATTTCTAACATTCTATAGTATAGTATTATCATAAGTAATAGCTTATATACACTAGTTATGGTTTCAAAAGTTTAATTCTTTGTTGTAATTTATTCCAAACTTTAGGTGTAGTCGTTTCGAATCAGAAATATCGAAACTTCGTATCCTGAAGCCAGTTCGTGTGTGCCAACGCTGCTATACTTTGTTGCGGCCCCAGCACGCTTCAGGTGATAGTGGTACATAGTTCCCAGTGTTAGTGATACACAGCAACCAGCATCTTTCATAGAGAATAGTAGTTCACACCATTGCCTGGTGTGTGTCAATTCACCTCAGGAGGTATTGTATCATGTGAAATCCTCTTTCATTTCCATAAGGTGCAACTTGTATTATGACTAGCAGTATTGATGATACAAACAATAATGGATTTTGTTACGTAGTTGATTAATGTATTGGTAAAGCTGGAATTATGAGTAATGCAACTGTCAAATTATTGGGCATAAATGTGAGGAATGCTGTGTCTTTTTGGAAGACAAGTTGTATGAACACCAAATAATAAGTGTATCATAGTTTTGTTATGCTTTTGTACTGTATTTTGTAAGTTTAATTTGCTGCAGAGTGTTAATAAATGTCAGTCTCAACAGTCATATGTATAGTCAGTGCCATTTGATGCTCCAAGTCAGATACTAGTTTTATGTGAAATTTTAATAACTTGAAATAGCTTCAGATTTTAATTCTTGAATGCTAATAATTGTGAGTTTTTCCTCCCTTTGTTGTTGTTCTTGTAATGACCTATGGCTGTGTCAGTCTCTACCACCCTCCTTTTCTTTCTCATGCTGTCTGGATAATAAGTCGTAGTTATAAATACATAGTAAATTGACAGCAGTGGAATTTCCACAAATATTTCTTGAAGTTCCATTTGTGGTGGAGCTGAATATGGCAATGAACTTTGTTTCTTCAGCTTTTTTGTGAGTCTTTTTAAATTATTATTGTTAGAATAGCTTTGTAAACTGATCTTTATTGTTTTTTCAATTACTAAAATTTAATTTTCAGTCAATCATTGTTATAAAGCTGTTAATTTACATTTTGTAATAATAATTATTCTTCTTCTGAATGAATTATTTTAATTGCTAGTTTTGTTCTTCTGAAAGAAGAATTGTTGTTACAGTTATTAAGTGTAATTTTCAAATTTCCAGTTAATCTTTGTTATACGGCTATTAATCTACATTTTGTCCTAAATATTGGTTTGTATAAAAGAAGTTATGTTTTGATACTGTGTCTGTAGTCTCCCAGTATTTACAAGAAAAGTATTGATTTGGAATTATGCACTCCAATACTGGCATTCTTTCCACTTGGTAGCCTTAGATGTTGGATAGTATTTATAAATAAAATAAATATTTTTGTTGCCAGCAAAATTTGCCAGTATTATGTTCAATGGTTCTAATACTTTCAAGCAGGAAAGAAATGAATATATATATATATATATATATATATATATATATATATATATATATATATATATATATATATATATATATATATATATATATGAAAAAGTGTGTTCTATACATTCTGTCATAGTAAAGATACACTTAGTTCATTTGCTGAAAATTGGAGTTATTTGTTCTTTTGAGGTATTAGCACAAATTATGAAGTTTCAGAATGACATTACTTAGCACAAAACTGGAGTGTTTTTATGTTAGTTTTAATATGAAATGAAATGGACATTAATTTAAATTATAATTTTTGCTTGATCTCTTGCAATATTCTAGGATTTTTGAAGTAATTTTATGTCTGTTGAAACTTTTGTGTGTTTTCCTGCTTTAGATTGGAAATATTATTTTTATTTTTTGCCTACTGCCATCTTTCAATAATATGAGAGGAGATTACTAGGCCTATAATGTCTTGCTAGTTAATTTGGAAAGTACATATAGAAGATAATGTATGTCCATTCACTTTGTAGACAGTGCAGCAGCTTTGTCATTAACTTATAATATAGATGAACAAATCATGACAGAGAAAAGTGTGTTTACAAACGGCGGTACCTGAGGAAGATGGCTATGGCATGTTGCATATATCATTATTTAAATGAAGTATTAAATTAAAAGAAGAAGGATGATTTATCTAAAAGCTTATAAAAATACTGTTACCAAACACTGACTTGTGTAATTATTGTGTGGCTGGTGTAAACGATATATTAGTTTATGGTCTCATATGTTGCTACTTAGATGTTTGCTTGTTGAATTTAATCCCTAGCTTACTGAGCAACACATTAATTATTAAGTTGTTATCTATTTTTGCATTCAACATAGACTTAAATATTTTGGGTTTTGGTGTCTGTTTTGTTAAGTATATGTTAGACACCCTTCACCTTGAAAGCTAAATCTGGAAAGTAGACCTAAAATGCATTTGTCATTCATAAAATAGAGAATGCCAGAAAATAATGTGCATTTCTAATTTACTTCTGTTGACATTATATGACAGTTCAGAAATGGCAGTCAGTGTGGATCTATTTTTAATAAATTGTGTTTTAATGCTAGTGATACCAAACACATTTTACATTTCTTACACTTGCTGGAACAATGTGAGTTAGATCCTTTTAAGCTATTAATTTTAAATTATCATAGTTTGCCTGTACACTTGTGTAAATTTAGTTATGCACCATCATACGCCCTAAAATATTGTTTTCGAGTCTTTGAATGTTTAACAAAAATAATGATTACGTTCTGAAGCTTCAGGAGGTCTCAGTACAGTATGAAATTGCTGCAGTCTGAAAGATTAATTCTGTTTCTTATTGCTTGTTTCTCATCAACCCATGGTTTTAAATTCTGTGTTAAAAAATACAATACATGAAGCATAACCAAGCAACATTTAATCATATAATGTTTTCTAAATTAAGTACAGCATTTGCTGCATCACACAAATCTACATTTACCTTCTGAAAAAGTGTTGCCTTTAATCAACCAAGCAGCTGTTACAAAGAACACATACTTCACAAGTGAAAGTAGGTTATTTTTGTCCTGTGTGACAGCAATTACATCCCTCTTCTCAAAATATTGCTTTGTTCCAAATTCATCTTTTATCATGGTGCAGATACGAGACCACAGTGCTTATTGTTATTTTCTTTCCCTTGAATCTTCACCACTTTATTCACTTGGTGTTATTAATTTGGCAACTCATTTGCAGTGCTTACAAGTATGGCAACATCTGTGTCAGCTACTACTTGTCTGTATTTCTAATTGGTTTACGGGTCTGTTATTGCATGTTGTCCCATTCAAACAAATTTTTACTTTGTTCATACCTTGAACTTATGAATCTTAACATGAAAAACCAAAAAGATGAACTAGAGTGGTGAAAATAGCCCAAAGAAAACAAATCAGTCACAACATGGCTCGGTATACATAGTCTCTCTCTCTCTCTCTCTCTCTCTCTCTCTCTCTCTCTCTCTCTCTCTCTCTCTCTCTCTCACCCTCACCCTCACCCTACCCTCCCTTCTCTTTCTTTTTCTCTGTATCTCTTCCTCTCTCACATTTTGAATACAAAAGCTAAAGAGGAATTCAGTTCTCTGTGATGTGCTGTCATTTTCGAAGTAAATGTGTCACGATAGTCATTGTGTTATGTCCATGATAGTCATTGTGTTATGTCGTAATTTTCATATAACTGATCCTTTGTTCAACTGAGATCAGTCTTAAAACGTGATTGCCTTGTACACTTAATACTAAATTATTATTTAGTATTTTTGTTGTAAAGCCCAAAAAATAATATATATGAGTTCTTTCTATATTACAGGCATTTATTATACTTAATAAACCTGTGAAGACAGTCACCACACCAACAAATAAATGACTGTGCAATATAAGAGATGTAACGTAACTGCAGAACTGTACTTATATTCACAATACAAGTGGGCAAGCTTGGCACATACCTACAGTATTTTACTAAACTAGGAAGAAGTCAAAGCACTTGGGTAGTACAGAAATAAAAATGTTTTTTCGTTGTAATGCTGCATTTGTATATTGCCAGACTTGTATCAAAACATGACTCTTTTTGTGTGTTCTACATAATACAAGTTGTACAATTTTTATACGCAAGTGAAAAATTCATAACCCTAATCTCCGAGAAATGAAAAGGCTGAAAAATCTGCTCAGCTGCTGTTATCTGTTCCTCTAAGCTATTATTTTCTTTATTTTGGCCATATTTTAATTGGGTTTTGTGAAAAGGACATTCTGTTTGACCTTGCTGAGTCATTCTACTTCTTACTTCTGAATTGTGAAAGTGTAAGTACCATTGAGATTGCCTTGTTTCCTCCTGGCTGCTATTTGACTTGAATAAAAAGTTACGATCATACTTCTGAAGAATAAATTGCTAGTTTAAGATCAACATCAACTGTCCAAAGTATCATATTTGTCATTTATAAAATGCCATTTTTCTTCTACTAACTACCTGTGTCTTCTTTCTTTTTCTCATTGCAAACCATTATTTTTTATTTTAAAAATCTAAACATGTACAGCACCATGATTTTCTCAAGTTCCAATACTAATATTAGATTACCAAATACATAGGCCTTATGGTATCAATAGAACTCCTCTCAGAAGTGTTGGCATATATATCAACTATTTAAATGGCATCTTGTCCAAGTAGTGGTGGTGATGATTGTGGATTATTTTGTGCATTGTGATACTTTCTGCTATATTGTGGAGCTTTAACGGCCAAAAAATTGAATCATTAAATAAACTGGTCATTCTGACTGCTGCCCACATTTGTAAGTTCGCCCTTCCTTGCAATTTGTCTGTACACTTTTGGTGTCCACGTAACTGCAAATTTTTGTATGTTTATTTATGTCAAACCATTTTATGTTTCCCAGAGCACACTATTATGTATGAGGCAACAGTTCCCTCTACTGTTTTTCTGTTTTTGCTTGATCTATACCTGTACCTCCCTCATTTTACTCACTTTTCTCATATCATATCTTAGATCAAATATTTTACTCATTGGCAAAGGCATTCACTTAATCATTACACTCCTTTGCAATTTCTGTCTCTCCCAGGTCGCAAATAGCAGGCATGGATGATGTAGTGGTGTGACATTCTCTCTCTCTCTCTCTCTCTCTCTCTCTCTCTCTCTCTCTCTCTCTCTCGCACACACCATGACTCTCCCATTCCCTTTTTAGTCAGCTCAGTTTTCGTAAAAGAGAGAAAGAAAGTCAAAGGTTGGATCATTTTCTGGACTATGGAATTGATCTGCTATATGGAATAGTACTGGTTATGATGATTGTTGAGAACATAGACATTAGTTTAGTAGGAATTGCAGAATTTTGACAAGAATTAATAATTTATAACATTTTGAAACAGAAGAATAAACTGCTAAGAATGCCTAAAGTATGTTTTACACAGTGTACCTAACTGTACCCAAGTCTGAAGTGAATTAAAAACAAAAGACTGGAAATTGTTGAATGGCAATTAAGTTTAACAGAGCTTTGGAGCAGTTTCGAAACAGTGCAGATTTAATTAACCAAGTGTGCAGCAAATTTTTCCATTTCAAGATTTATTACTGTGAGAAGGTCATTGCAATGTACAAGGCTTTATTTCTGTGGTTACAAGAGTAAGATAAACAAATTTAGAAGATAAAATAAGAAGGCAACTGGAATGGATAACACGGAAACTGCTCTAGTGTTTTGTTTTGTCTTTGTAGCACTACTATTCTGTCACCTCTGTGTGTTGTGACCACTGTAATGATAATTTAAATATGTAACAAAGTAATTGTAAATTAGCCCTCTGACACTGAGACTAAAAGAATGAAGTAGAAGTGATATTTGGTACAACATTAATAGAACAGAATTTTTGCATTCCATTTTTGTATTAAACAGACCTGTGTACACAGGAATTGCATAAATGAAGGCATCTCCTCCTTGACATAGACTGTTTATGTTTAGTACCTAATTAAAACAACTAGGGGGCCATGTCTTTATTAGTAATTTATTTTTTTATGGTTAGAAAATGTATGTTTGTATAGTAATGTGCATTGTTTTTCTTTCATTGCTGTGTACATAATGTTGATATAACAATGTGTGTGATAAGCATTGCATAGAATTCTTCTAGTCGAGTGCAAATAATAGGCAAACAATAAACAAAAAAGTATTACTTGTTAAAATTTCACATGGGTGTTAACAGCAGCTCTCTTACATGTCATTTGGCATGGTATAGCACAATAATTCTTTAATAGCATGTTAAATGCCAAAGACTCGTGGGAGGTTTAAGTGAAAAGCTGTGTAATAAAAAACTTATGAAACACTGTTCTTTGTTTTTGTGGTTAAAATCATGTATGTACATCTTGCATTGTACTCCAGTTTCATATTTGATGGCTGTAAGGCATACACAATATTTTGATTGTTTCAGTAGGAGAGAGATATGTGGTGTATGCATGTATGTATGTATGTATGTATGTATGTATGTGAGAGAGGAGGCACAGAAGAGAATTGGAATATAGCAAGCTATTTCTGTCATGTGTTGTGTGGATGCATTCTTATCATGTGGAAATAAGAGTTGTGGCAACAAATATAGACAGTATTGTTGTTTATGGGAAAAGGGCATGTTATACATATTTATACTAGAGTTAAATAAATTGGTTCAGAAAAAAATAGTTACAGAAAGCTGGCAGCAAGAGGTAAAAAAGCGCAGAGAAGAGGATAAAATTTTCCTGTTGTGAGACTATTACACTAAGGACTGGTTGCATAAAGCAACTGAGATTAGAACCACCATCAGCTTTGACTGGCAAAAGTTTAGTTCACAACCCAGTAACATTACCAAGAAATTGTTCATTTTGTGCCAATCCATGTCGAAAAGAAGTAAAGTTGTTGATAACATAAAAAAAGGTAAGTAAACATGTGAATAGGCGGCTTCCATATTACTGAAGTTCGAAATCATTTTTATGCTCTTTCAGGTTATCAATGATGTAAGTAATGGGACCAGATAATAACTGATGTCATAACTATTCTTGGTAAAGACTCATAATTAATATAACTGGTTTAGACATTTCATAGACACTTCAGTGGCAGAATAAGGAAGCCAAATTCAAACTATTTCCATTGAATAATAAAGTATATGAAGTTTTACAGCAGACAATAATGGTGTAGCATTTCTGACAAAAAAGCTTCCTAGAGAAGTAACTACATGATTCATGTTGAATTTTTAACTACCAAAAATATGCTTAAACAGCTCATAAAAGTGCATGCGTGTTGATGAAAAGAAATAATGGACATAAATCAATTAGTGTCAGATGAAGGTTCTTTACGTCTCTTAGTGGTTATGGGCTGGACTATGATGCAGATGGTCTGAGGTTCAATCATAGGTCCCATAGGTCAGTTCTCAGATTTTTTCCCCTCACTTACCACTGCTTTTGCACTAGGAATGTTCGTTAATATGCAAAATACCACATTTCTTTCTTGATCCCTTTTTTATATTGCTCTTTTTTTCTTTCTTTTTATGTGTTAACTTTATCAGTTTTTGCCTTTTATTATGTCTTTATACTGATCCAACATGGCCTTCTGTAAGAATGGTCTGTATGAATGTGTGCAAATTACCAAGGAACCAACCTGCTGAGGTCATCGGTCCCTACTGTATTAATGTTTTTCAGATATGAAGAAGTGTTGAACAGTGCCTTTTTCTGCATACTTCCCTCCATCTTTACCACATGAAACTTTCAACAATAAATACTGTGTATCTACAATGTATAATTCATTTGAAGCACAATAACTGTGTCGATATCTGAACGTAGGGATGTTGTGCTAATTTAGAACAAAACTGAATGTGATTTAGTTGAGGCACGTTAAAGTTATACAACAGGACAGATACCTGAACTAAATTCAATATCTGAACTAACGTCAAAATTGACCTCTAGTCAGTGACATCTGTGCAACTGACACTAAAAATATAGAAATAAATGGTTGAAACAAACAAACAAAAATTTACCATGGCTGATGCTGTTAAGCTCACTGAACAATAACTGAATTTAAAATATACATGTCATTTTGATTAAACATTAAATAAACTGGATTTATTCTAACTGTACATATAGATATATATTGCCTTTTCTTTATCAATTGTTGGCTAAAAATGGCTAACTAGTGAACACACAGTCTGCATGAGGTTTCCATCCAACATGTGCAAAAAACATGAAAATAAGATTAAAACTTAATAATAAATTCAGTTGATGGGAGCATTTAGCAGAATTTATTAAACCTTTAAACAAATCTTTGTTCGCAATACAGATTTTATGAAAGGTGATGTAAAAATAAGAAATGGTGGTTTATTCTTCTTGCTTTCCTTCCGTGATGTTGTGCTGGTACATTTCAGAATAACACGTCAAGCCAAGCCAAAGTTTTCCAGGACCAAAAACTATGCTGTGAATTCAGAAACATCTTTACAGAATCTACCCCCTGGTCTTGGTTCACTGTTCAGGAACGCAAATTTCCATTACCTTGCTGGTAACTAATAGAGTGCATATTAAATGTAGCATGAAGGTAGACAGCTGCAGGGAGAAATTTGGGAATAATTTAATTAATGATTTCGTTTTATAAAATTTTCTTTCTTTCACACTGAAAGTTGTCAGTTTGCAGGACTACTCCCCTGACTTGGGCATGTTGTAGGCCACAAGTAGTTTGTGCCAGTTAGTTGGGTAGGCAAGCTCTACAGGCATCACCTACAGCAGCAAATGAGAGGTGTGGTAAGTGAGGGTGCGACCACAGTGTCAATTATAGAAGGATCTCCCTCTCTCTGCCTACAGGCTCTGACCTGATGACACGTAGCCTTCGTTCACTCTGACTTTCAGTCCATAGTGTCTGAGCTGTCATGGCTTCCCTTAGCAGTTGGTGGTCTGTTTGCCTTCCCTAGGTATGCCAGTCATATCCCTTATACCAAAATAAGAGGTATTTGTCTGCTTGTCAAATTCTCCTGTTCTCATTTGAAGCTACGCCCATGACCTGCATGTCTGGTGTCAGTTCAGTGCGATGGCCAACCATGCAAACCATAAATATTTATCTTTTTGTGCGACTGTATGCACGTGTCATTGATTGGTGGTTGTGTCAAGTAAAGTGCAGCCTGCATTCCACGTGTGTGAGAGTAGAGCCACGATTTTACGAAGCGGTGCAGTTAAGTTCCCAGGTGTCTGGCTTTGGCTGGACAGGTGCCACTTTTATGATTATTTACTGTCAAATATATACAAGTTCGGCCTGTCTAGATTTTGTTAGGCATTTTAGTGAGGAAGTAAAGAGATACACTTCGAACAGAGCAATTAGAATGTGCAGATCAGCAGATGATAACTCACCCCATACCAAGCGAGTTGGCGCAGTGGTTAGCACAATAGACTCCCATTCTGGAGGATGACAGTTCAAACCCTCACCCAGCCATCCTCATTTAGGTTTTCTGTGATTTCCCTAAATCACTTCAGGGAAATGCTGGGATGGTTCTTTTTGAAGGGCACCACCAACTTACTTCCCTTATTTGATGGGACAGATGACCTTGCTGTGTGGTCCCCTTTCCCCCCCCTCCCCCCGCCGCCAACCAACTGACCAACTATCCCAACCTGCTCTGTTCTTACCTCTGTTGAAACATACTGTTCATAATGAAGAAATTGGAATTATTGAAACTTGTAGAACATTACTGTACAATTCCAGATGATAATGCCAACATAAAAATGGTGTTCTGTTTCATAAATGCTCAATAGAGAAGTGATGCAATAAACAAACTGACACAAGAACAAAGATGTTTTCGTTGCTCGTGTTCATATTGTGTAATTTAAAATTACACTGTCAGACTGCCTGAATCAATTTTGACAAAAAAAATAGTTCTTGATCAAGTGGGTTCAAATGAGAAATATTAATACTTAACTACAGAGCATTGTTATTTCTTTATGAGTTTAACTGAGATAACTAAAGTTACTGAATTTCTTTCCATCTCAGAAGAAAAGATAATTGTTCATTTTGTAATGAAGAACTTTTATCTTAGGAAGGGAACAGCAACTAAGAAAACTGAACACTAAGTTCTGTCTTAATAGTTTAATTATATGACCATTTACTGATTGTTTTCTAGTTCCTCGACGTTTACGGTTGATCTCAGCAAATGTGCCTGTAACTGATTACACTACACAACATGATGTTTGATGATGAAAAGTCTACGGGTGCTCTATCGGTCCACAGTGTCTGACGAGCACAATATTTCAGCAATCAGATATGTTGCCATGAGAGAGTCCAGAGAAATTGTTATCTTACCTGCTGACAAAGACAATACTACTGTTATTCTCTCACATAACGACTACACCAAAAAGATGCAGAGCCTGCTAAATAATGACTCCTATTAATGCTTACCTCACTAAGAAGGTTGAGAAAAAGACTAGGGCACTTCTCAAGGAATCGGAGTTACCAGAGGGGGTTACGAAGAAACTATCTCCACAAGGACTTGTGCCACCAAGACTTAATGGACTCCCCAAGACCCACAAAGATGGGCTGGCATTACACCCCACTGTCAGCAACATCAGAGCTGCTACATATTTGCTTGCAAAATACTGTCCAGAGACACATATGTGGGTAAATGCCCACATTACATCTGCAGTTATGTGGATTTTGTGAAATGCCTCAACAACTTCAGGGCGCAGGTGAGCTTTGATATCGTTTCATTATTCACCAGATGTCTGCATGTGAGTCACTGGAACTCATTGGTCAGAAATAGGACGAGAAGACCACTGACCTTTTCACACATGTCCCAACCTGACATATTTTCTGTGTAACGGAGAACACAATGAGCAAACGGAGGGAGTCACAATGTGCAGCACACTCTCTCCAGTGGTTGCAAATTTGTATGTGGAGTACTTCGAGGAAGTAACCTTGATGTCAGCCAAACGGAAACCCACCTGGTTTTTATGTTATGTAGATGACAAGTTCGTCATCTGCCCCATGGAAGGGACAGACTCTTTGTACATCTGAACTCCATACATCCCAATATCACGTTTAGAACGGACACTGAAAAAGGAGGAAGACTAGCATTCCTGAACGTCATGGTCAAAAGAAGAGCTGGCAGCAACCTGGGCAACAGTGTGTATTCGAAGAAAACTGACCCTGATCTGTATTTGCATGCAGACAGTGCCACCACCATACACAGAGGAATGAGGTACTAAAAATACTAGTAAACCATATCAGATACCAAGAGACTGCCCCAGTAACAGGAACACATTTGTACTGTTTTTTTTTTTAAAAAAAAAAAAAAAAAAAAAAAAAAAAAAAAAAAAAAAAAAAACTTATACTCAGAGTGGCAGATTAAGCGTGCTCTTCGCTCCATCACTACAGTAAAACTTGTGGAGACAGTATAAATCACTTAGGAAGAGGTAGCCACAGCCTTTAGACTGTACACTGGCGCACTAATTGGAATTCACACACATACTGAAAAAGTGCCGTGTAAGAAATGGCTTTTGCCTGCCCAGTAAAACATGGGCATTATTGGGGTGTGTAAAAGATGTCCTCGGTTTGTGGAAGGCCAGGGTATATCAGATCCCGTTCCAGCGGGCAAACAGTGCACACCATAGAAGATTGATGCCGAGAACACGAGAGGCACTCTCAACTAGTATACGCCAATAATTAGGTGGTTGTGAGCACAGTTCATCAGGGAAGCATGCTGTGGAATACGAATGTACCAGGATGTTAGCAGCAATTTCCAACTACTGGGACAGTGTCATTAAAAAACCCATCGAAATTTGGAGCGGTGATAATTTTAACAATCTGGGCTTTGCCTATAATCTCAGCAAGACTTTCGAACCAGCACTAGGTCTAATTAAGAAGACACTCAGCAAACACAACGATCTGGCAACCAGGACGGATGGAGCAACTATATTCATGCTGAGGGTGCGGAACGCAGGGGAACGGTTTGTGGTGGGAGGGGATGTAAGTTGGCCACATGCGTTTGTAAGCTCAGTTTGCCAGCGTACCTGACGACTGTGAAATGTCTGATTGCCGAAACATTGCATCCGTTGGACACTATGACTCGGCAGTACATCTTTGGACTGTTCGATCAACAAATACACCAAGAGAAACTGAAGAATCACATGATGTTTGATACTTGCATGATAATAACTATTCCTGAAGTACGTTTCTGTACTGATTTCATATCTGTCATTAGTTTCTTTCTGTCATGCACAGTTTCTTTTCCACAAATGAAGTAAACTCATTTCCCATTTAATCCAAAGTTTGACAGAGAGAAATTCTATTGCAAAGTAATAGAAATTTTATTTTGTTAAAATAGAGTAATTTGCTACTCTTGTCGCACCATTGTGACTGTTTGGCAGGTAACTTTATTGTTCATTGTTGACATGCTATAGGGCTGTGAGGTTGTAATTGTGCTGTTAAATGTTCTTTTGCAGTTTCTTAGAAATGAGTTGTTGCAAATGTTTTATGAACTGCAAACATATTTGGTTTGTGATAGCTATGTAATTGTTAAGCAAATACAGGATATTAATAATTCTGTGCAAAATGTCTATTACAGATACTTTGGTATAAGGCTTGGTGATAAAGACAGAAGTTGCTGTAAACCCAGTTCACCAGAAGGAGACATATGAAAGCCTCAAAGCTGTGTTGAAATATCTGAACCATGAAAAATCATCTGACAGCACAGTTTTGAAAGCAGCTGGAATGTTACTTGGTCAATAATCCAGATAGGGAAAAAAGTGCTTGGTTTCATATGTGACTGGGGCAGCAGAGCCAAAGGCAAGCATTGTGAGTTAACTAATTGGTCCAAAACAAAAACCCTACAACCTGGTTCACAGATTATACCAAATGAACCAATCGTTCAACCAAGCAAGATACTCTTACCTCCTCTCCAGATCAAGCTTGAATTAATGGATCAGTTTACAAAAGCACTTGTAAAAAATTATGATGCTCCCTGTACTCGGTAACAAGATTTCCAGATGCATCTTAAGAGAAACTTAAAGAAGGAATGTTTCTCGGGATGCAGATCAGAAATTGAATGAAAAACAATTATTTTAAAAGTACAGTGAATTCTATGGAAAAAAGGGCTTTACTTTAAAGAAGTAGTCCCCTACTTTTTGGACAACAGGAATCAAAACTATAAACCCATGGTTAACACAATTTTGCAGTTTTTCATGATATTCGGACATCGCATGAGTGTGAATCTTCATTTTCTACATTCACATACTGCTTTTTCTCCCTACAAACTTTGGAGACATCAGTGAAGAACAAGGAAAACGGTTCCACCAGGACATCACAGAGATGGGAAAGAGAGAGCAGGAAAGGTGGATTGTAAATGTGGTGGCTGACTACTGTTTTATACTGAAGATAGATGGCACAGGTGAAGGGAGACAATTGAGGAAGAGAGTTTTGTCCTGTGTCAGGGAGAACTCCATGCAGTGAAATCGGTGAAGGAAAACTAAGTTGTCATAAATGGTGTTTTTCTAAAAATTACTAGCATTTTCAAATGAACATATACGACTGCCTACTCCATTGGTTTTCAAAATGTGGGGCGAGATCCCAGCCGCCCCCCCTCCCCCCCAGAGGGGAACTTATGAAGGGGGGCAAGCGGTACCAACGCATTATTTTATTTTTAAAAAAAGTAGCTATGTAATGAAGACAAAAATGTTCGTTCTTGCAACAATCTGTGTATTGGGTACCCAGTATTTCCTGTGTACTCTGACAGTCATTTCCGTCGTAGATCATTGGTCTGAAAGCAAGCGCAGTAACTGACCGTAACCAATCCGACCTCTGGAATTCTTAGCGTACGAGAACGGTAGGCGTGCGAAAACTTGGCCATCGTCTCTCGTCGGTCCGATTCGAAACTCTTCGTGCCAAATGACGACTGCTGTATGGAATTTCTCACAGGTTCGACCATATAGCAATTGTTGCCAGTAGTGGCTTTGTTTAAAAGCAGTGTTTGTGTGGTTCTTGGACCGTGTTGTTCAAGCGCATCGATCAAACAATTTAGTCGTGTGTACTTTTTGTGAGAAAGTGAACTGTCGACCTGCATCGCTGTTTTATTTTATTTTATTTGATCTGAAGTTTGTCGCAGAAACGCAAATACAGTGACGATTACATTAAATATGGTTTTGTTTGCTGCAAAAAACAATGGTGTCCACTAGCCGCAATATGTTATTTGTTATTAAGTAGTGGGCAATGATGCCACGAGATCTTGTTGTCTCGAACGCTATCTGTGGACTTAACATAGCACTATAACCTTTCATGGGCAATGGGAAGACACCTTCCCACATACTTTTAATGTCCTCCAGGGTCAATTTTTTTTAATAATAGAGGTGGAGCCCCTCCACGCCCACACCGGCATGATGGCCAACTCAAAAGGTCTACTGCCATTTCTGCATAAGGGTTAGTATTCACTAATGTGAGGTGTCGCAGGATGTGGGTACTGCGATGTGTGCGTACGTCTGGTTATGGTTAACCATTAATACGCTCTCATCTGGAGATAGTTACCCAGGGTCAAAGGAACTCGACGTTCCCACGTCTTAATGGTGCTGCCATCTGCGGATGAGAATGAGAAACACATTAAAATTTCCGCCGCTGTCAGCAGTCACACTAGCAATAATTCACAGAGTATTATACTTACGTTGTGCTCAATGTGGTGGCAGAAAGACCTCGTTTGGGTGTTATTCCGCGGTTGTGTCTCCTTATCTGCAGACAGTGGCGTTTGTTAACTAACTCCGCGGTACTTATTTCGTATTTTATGCAATTTTCTTGAAGTTAACGCACGAAAGAAAATTTCTAATCTACTGTACACTAACACATTAAAATATGTAGTAGACATATGGTAATATTTGCTCCCACGGTCCAAGTTGGCCATATAAGTAGCACTGTTTCACACTTTTACTGTATACAATATGCCAATTGATTGAGGTCTTATTAGGCATAGTCAATTAGCTTAGGTATTTTTTATTGCAGAATTAATTTACCAGAGAGGAAGACGTGCTCGAGTATCTCTTCTCACTTCTTGAGGACAAATCACATTCCGACATTGAACCAGACTATATTTCAACAGATGAGGAAAATAATATACTGAATATCAATTCACAATCTCTTGCTACTTTTCAATAACAAGTGCCCTCAATATCAAACGGTGTTTCAGTCCATGTACTGCGTTCGGTCTCAAGTTCTTCCACATGGTCGACAAAAATTGAGCTCTGTGGGATAAGAGCCCTGAAATTGACTGGGATGAAACACTGCCTAAGTGTCAGACATATATCCTGTTACAGAAAGGTTAGAATTGCCAAAGAAAGCATACTCTAAAACGAATAGTCCATATGAGTATTTTCTTGATATCTTCAGTGAAAGTATTGCTCAGAATATTGTTGAATAAACGAATTTGTATGCATCCCAAGAGCGATAAAGTCTTCAAATGAGCTCTGAAACATCTGCAACAACTAAGAGCTAGGTGGACAAAAGAGACTCTGAAATCAAAACATTTATTGGGTTGCACATCATTATGGGCATCCACAAATTGGAATATTTACCAGACTACGGGAAATAAGATACTCTTTTGGTTGTTGAATCAGTGTCGAAAGTGATGACCCCAAAAAGGTTCAAAAAATTTCAGAAGACTTCGTCTCAACGGTAATTCGAAGGCAGTGGGGAAGGTGGTCCGGCTTGTGATAAATTGTGTGAAGTCATGCTACTAATTGAGGCCCTAAACAGTAATTTCTTAGGGGCATATAATCATAAAACAATATATGCCCATGAAGCCTACAAAAAGAGGGTACTAGGTCTGAAGTTTCGGAGCTATTACAGAAAAGGGGAAGACAATAATGCCAATATCCCTCTTGGTGATGGAGTTGTATTGTGTTCTCCTTTGAAAAACAGTAAATCTATTTTTGCATTTGACAACTATTTCACTTAGTGCACCCTAATGAAAACACTTTTGGATAAAGAAATATATTCTGTAGGCACTGACAGAGTCAACATAAAAGGCCTGGAAAGAAAATGAAGAAAAACGATAAACTTTCACGTGGCGAGTTCAAAGCACAGATCAAAGATTCAGTCGTTGTGATTGTGGCAAGACACAAGAACAGTAATAGTTCTGTATACAGCAACATCTCCCTAGGACAGACGTTTCTACAACAGCGTAACTGGCGGTGTGGATATCTTTGATCAGAAGTGAGGACGGTATGAAGTTGGATGGTAATCTCTAGCGTGGTGACACAGAATCTTTTTATTTTCTAGTTAATTGTGAGTGTGTTCGCAATGCATGCAGCAGCCACAGGAAATGGACATCAGCTAACATTGAGTCTACAGTTGGCAAGAGAATTGCTGTCAGAATTCTCATCACAGAAATGATGTCGGTGTCTGCCTATGTTCATTTAAAAAAAGAAAAAGAAAACTGAACAGCAGTGGGGTTCCTGATGAACTCAGATTATCGTGGGTGAACATCTGCCAAACAAAATTGTGAACTATAGGCATTGTCGTAAGTGCAGTACAAAAAAAGAGGAAAAAAGAACAAGAGTAATATGCTCTAATGCAATGTCGTTTTGTGTGTAATTCCGTGTTTCAGACTGTTCAATACCACCAACTAATTAAATTTTAGTTAACATTTTGTGAACAAAAGATAATCTAGCAACCAGTAGACATCTTATTTTGTTCTGGAGTTTCTAAAAAAAATTGATAGTATCATCTCATTGTCCTTGGGAAGTCATCCTCTTACATATATTAAAAAAAAATGGATGCCTAAAAATGTTTAATTGTTCCATGGTTTGGTTTAGTTTGTTCATAGCAAGTCATTGAACCACCAAGTGTCATGTGTATAAGCTCAGAAAAAAGGATTAAAAGGTAAGCTCATGGAGTTTTTTGCTGCATAATGTGCTACTTTGAAACATATGAAGTTGGATAGTACTTGATGCATTGCTCAGTCTTCTGAAAAAGCGATCTCCTATGAGTTAACCGCTACTCATCGCAAAGGCTATGAAAAGTCAAACCCTATTTGTTGAAAGCCACTGATATTGTTCTTCGACCATAAAGTAAACCGAAACTTTCACAAATACCATTTTCTGACAACACTATCAAACACTGAATTGATGATAAAGCCGAAGACATAACAAATCAGGTAGTGCAGCTGTGAAAGAATCAGAATTTTTTGCAATATGGTTAGACAAGAGTACAGATGTTGCAGACTGTTGTGAACTGTTGGTTTTTGTTCTATACGTACAAAACAAAACTATTAAAAACGAAATGCTATTTTGTACAGAGCTAACGACTACTTCAAAAGCAAGTCATATAATCTTTGATGATGACAGGAGCTGGAGAAACGAATTAAAATTTGTGCCATGACTCGGTCTATAATCTTTTTTTAACATTCACAAAATTTTATTCAATTATGTATTTGCATATGAATAAACAAACAACAAAAACAGTTTAAAAAAAAATCTTCATTCACATTTAGTTTCATTCTTTTTCTTTTTAAGAAATGCCCTTTTATTTGTGCTTTAAATAGAATGTCCTTTTTGTCATTTAGAATTCGTCACGAATAATGTGATCATGTTACAAGTTTTATGTTATCAAACATGCTAATGTTTATACAACCGCAAAATTTTGTGAAGAAAGTAGAATAACACTCAGCACTTTTGCTATATTCTATTGACGTCTTATGTAAGTTGGTTTTTGGTATCACAATCCTTTATATCCGGGGGTGGAGGGGGGAGGTGTTATTTTGTGTGAACTCGGTAACACATTTAAAAATAATGAAAAATGCATACAAACAGCAACAATGTACAGTTATAGTATGATTAGCTTTTGACTTTTCTTAGCCTTTGCGACGAGTAACAGTAACTCATAGAAAGCTAGGATCGCTTTTTCAGAAGATGAACA
The DNA here is from genome assembly GCF_023897955.1 of Schistocerca gregaria. Classification (NCBI taxonomy): domain Eukaryota; kingdom Metazoa; phylum Arthropoda; class Insecta; order Orthoptera; family Acrididae; genus Schistocerca; species Schistocerca gregaria. Next base: position 1,080,809,555 of record NC_064920.1, on the reverse strand, counting down.
ATGGATCAAGTACTTTATGCCTACAGGAAAATTAAGGAGACCTTTGCAGAAAAGAGAACAACGTGTACGAACATCAAGAGCTCAGATCGAAAGCTAGTCCTAAGCAAAGAAGGGGAAGCAGGAAAGCAGAAGTAGTATATAGAGAGATACAAGGGAGATGTACTTCAGGGCAATTTTATGGAACTAGAAGAGAGATACATGAAGATGAGTGAGGAGATATAATACAGTGTGAAGAATTTGAGAAACCACTGAAAGAGTGAAGTCAAAACAAGGCCCTGAGAGTAGACAATATTCCATTGGAGTAACTGATAGCCCCGGGAGAACCAGCCATGACAAAACTCTTCCATCTGGTGAGCAAGATGTACGAAACAGGCGAAAAACCTTCAGATTTCAAGAAGAATAAGAAAATTCCAATTCAAAGAAAGCAGGTGCTGACGGGGGTGAAAATTACTGAACTATCAGTTTAATTAATTCCGGCTGGAAAATACTAACATGAATCCTTTGCAGAAGAATGGAAAAACTGGCCGAAGCCGACCTCGGGGAAGATCAGTTTGGATTCTGGAGGAATGTAGGAACACAGGAGGCAGTACTGACCTACAACTTCTCATAGCAGATAGGTTAAGGAAAGGCAGTTTATACCATTTGTAGACTTAGAGAAAGCTTTTGAATGTCGACTGGCATACTCTCTTTCAAATTCTACAGGTAGAAGGGGTAAAATACAGGGAGCGAAACGGTATTTACAATTTGTACAGAAACCAGATGGCAGTCATAAGAGTTGAGGGACGAGAAAAGGATGCAGTGGTTGAGAAGTGAGTAAGATAGGGTTGTAGCCTATCCCTAATGTTATTCAATCTGTATATTGAACCATCACTGAAGGAAACAAGAGAAAAATTTGGAGAAGGAATAAAAGCGATGACTCTGTAATTCTGTCAGAGACAGCGAAGCACATGGGAGAGTAGCTGAACAGAATGGACAGTGTCTTGAAGAGAGGATATACAATGAACATCAACAAAACCAAAACAAGGAAACTGGAATGTAGTGTAATTAAATTAGGTGATGCAGAGTGAATTAGATAAGGAAATGAGACACTTAAAGTAGTAGATCAGTTTTACTATTTGGGAAGCAAAATAACTGATAATGGTCGAAGTAGGGAGGATGTAAAATGGCAATGGCAAGAAAAGCATTTCTGAAGAAGACAAATTTGTTAATATCGAGTATAGAATCAAGTCTCAGTAAGTCCTTTCTGACAGTATTTATGTGGAGTGTAGCCATGTATGAAATAGAATTGGTGAGAAGAGAATTTGTGTAAGACTAGAAGAAGGGATCGGATGGTAGGACACATCCTGAGGCATCAAGGGACCACCAATTTAGTGCTGGAGGGAAGTGTGAGGGGGGGGGGGGGGGCAAAAATCGTAAAGGGAGACCAAGAGATGAATACAGTAAGCAGATTCAGTAATATGTAGGTTGTAGTAGTTACTTGGAGATGAAGAGACTTGCACAGTATAGAGTAGCATGGAGAGCTGTGTGAAACCAGTTTTTGGACTGAAGACCCTAACAACAATGACTAACAAGATGTAAGAAATTTTTAAGAAACTTATTGCACGTGGGAGTTCAGATAAAAAAGTTTTCGTTCCCTTTATATATAGGTGGTTCAAATTAGATGCGGGGTTGGTGGCAAACTTGACAACTCTTATAAACAAACAAACAAACAAAAGTGAGATAATCAAAATATCCGCGGGTGTACTGCCGGTCTACAGTGTCCAACGGACACAATATTTCGGCGATCATACATGTAGCCATCATCAGGTGAACTGACGGACTGAGCTCCTGTGAACGTGCCGTCGCAGAGATCCGTACACTATGGCTGCTCAGAGGGAACTGGGTTCGGTTCGTCGTCGTTGCATATATGATTTTCACACCTACTTGAGAATGTCTGCATTGAAGAGTATTGTCTTCTGACATTTCCTTCTAGCTGGCTGTGCAGTGATTTATGGCATGCAGGGCATGCCCCTAACTTTTGGTTCTGGCCTAACTTTTTATGCATTGGTGATCAGATGTTTTGTGATTAGTCCAGGATTGCTTTTGGTCTCCTGAATTTTGTTGTGTTGTTGGGGTAGTTCCCTAGTGTATTAATGAGGGGGTTTTCGGAGTTGGGCGCGGTTCGGTAGAACGCGGCCGCGAGTTCTCGAAATCTCTGTGTCAGCAGTTTCATCCCCGCGGCTTCGTGTGTGTCTGCCGTGGGGAATCGAGAGGGGACGTGTAATGCCCGTCGCAGTGCCCTATTTTGAGTTCTCTGCAGCCGCGCTATGTGCGACTTAGCTGCATATCCCCACACCGGACAGGCGTACTCGAGTATCGGTCTTACTAAACAGCAGTAGAGCCTGACTCCTATACGTTTGCTCGATTTACTCTTGATTAACCCAATCGCTGGTTCCCAAGCCTTGCTAAGATTATAGCCACAGTCACGGTTTATGAGATCGTCATTGGTGCGAATCCGATGGCCTCTCTAAGAACGCTATCCCAGTATCTCGACGTCTGTACCAGAATCCTCGTGCGTTCATACTCCATAGCGTGATTTTCCGACAAACAATGTTCAGCGACCGCCGACTTACTCGGATACATCAGTCGAGTGTGCTTCTGGTGTTCACGGCATCGATCCTCGACGGTACGCATCGTCTGACCAATATACGACTTGCCACATTGACACGGAATCTGGTACACCCCGGCCTTCCTCAAACCGAGGTCATCTTTGGCGCTCCCCAGCAGTGCACGACTTTTATCCGGAGGGAAAAACACAGTTCCGACCCGGTGTTTCTTCAATATGCGGGCGATTTTCCCCGAGAGTGCTCCTGTATGTGGAATAAAATCAGTGCCTACCTCCTCCCTCGTGATTTCATCCATCTCTACAGGTTGTGCTGTAGTGGTTGGGCGGAGAGCACGTTGAATCTGCCACACTGAGCACCCATTTTTTCGAAATACAATTCTCAGATGTTCCAATTCCTGGGGTAGACTCTCTGCGTCAGAGATAGTACCCCATTCCTCTGTGAAGGGTGGTGGTAGCTGTCTGCGTGCAAATACAGATCAGTGTGCGTTGTCTTCCGACACAACCCATGACCTAGGGTGCCGCAGCCCTTCTCTTGACCAAGACGTCAAGGAAAGGTAATTTACCCTCCGTTTCAGTCTCCATAGTGAATTTGATGTTGGGGTGTATAGAGTTTAGATGTGAAAGGAAGTCAAGGAGTTTATCCATACCATGTGTCCAGATGACGAACGTGTCGTCCACGTAACGGAAAAAGCAAGTAGGTTTCCATTCGGATGACGACAGGGCTTCCTCCTCGAAGTTGTCCATGTACAAATTCGCTACCACTGGTGAGAGTGGGCTACCCATGGCGACTCCCTCCGTTTGTTCGTAGTATTCTCCATTAAAAAGAAAATACGTGGAAGTCAAGACATGCCTAAAAAGTTCATTGGTCTTCTCGTCAAACTTGTGACTAATCAATTCTAGTGACTCTCGCAGGGGTACCCTCGTAAACAAGGAAACGACGTCAAAACTCACCATGATATCTGACTCATCCAACCTGAAGCTGTCAAGGCGTTTAAGAAAATCCACGGAATTACGGATGTGATGAGGGCATTTACCCACATAAGGACTTAATATTCCCGTCAGGTATTTGGCCAACAAATATGTAGGCGCCCTGATGTTGCTCATTTAGGAGGCTCTGCATCTTGTCAGTGTAGTCCTTATGGGTGACAACAACTGTAGCATTGCCTTTGTCAGCCGGTAAGACAACAATTTCAGAGCACTCCCTCAGATCACGAATGGCCGCCCTCTCTTTACTGGTGATATTTGACTTCATCGGCTTGGATTTCGTCAACGCACGACAAGTTTCACGACGTATTTCCTCAACTTATTCAGGCGGAAGTCGAGCTGCAACCTGTTCAACAGCACTAACTATTTCTGTGACCGGAGTGAACTTGGGGGTGGGAGCGAAGTTGAGACTTTTCTGCAAAACCGAGACCGCATCATCACTCAACACCATGCCACTCAAATTGATGGCAGTCTTGCACGGAACCTGCAGAGATGGTTTGTCAAGGAGACGTGAGAACTTAGCTGTTTGACGTCCCGTTGCCTTCTTAAGGGCGGAATCAGCTGCAACCCAGGTGACACCATCAATCCAATCCCAGGATAAAGAAGTGAAATTACTAGCCAGTTGCAAATGTAGTTTGAGTAATTCCTGTGAAATAAACTCAAGGGTCCGGCGGGTGAATTGCACTCTCTCACGTACCAATGCGAGGCTGGCTCGTTTCTTGATTCTCTTAGCTCCTGCAGAATCGATGTGATGCATAACCTTAGCAAAATTTGGAACAACATTCTCGGAACGACATCTCTTTAGAAAGGCAAGAGTACTTAGCAAACGACATCTACGGCGGCACAACTTTTCAAATTTCTTCATGCTGCGGTACATCTCCTCCCCGTAAAGGTGTATGATGTGATGTATTTAAATCGGCTGCCGCCGCGACCGAACCCAGTTCCCTCTGAGCAGCCATAGTTTACGGATCTCCGTGCCGGCACGTTCACAGGAGCTGAGTCCGTCAGTTCACCTGATGATGGCGACATGTATGATCGCCGAAATATTGTGCCCGTTGGACACTGTAGACAGGCAGTACACCCGTGGATATTTTGATTATCAAATACGCCGGGAGAAACTCAAGAATCAAAAAAGTAAGATTATACAATGATTTACAACATCTAAGCATATTTTTAAGAAAAATTTAAAATTTTCACATGTGAGGCTGGTTTCATATTTCATGTGGATTTGGTGGTACATACACACTGAAGATCCTAAGAAACTGGTACATGTGCCTAACATAGTTTAAGATGCCTGCGAGCATGTAGAAGTGAAGTGCAGCAACAGGACATAGCATGGACTCAACTAATGTCTGACATAGTGCAGGAGGGCAATGACACCATTAATCATGCAGGGCTGTCCATAAATCCGTAAGAGTATGAGAGGTTGGAGACCTCTTCTGAACAGCAGGTTGCAAGGCATCCCACATATGCTCAAAAATGTTCATGTATGGGGAGTTTTGTGGCCAAAAAAAAAAAAAAAAAATGATGTCCGTCAACCTCAATGCAATTCGCAATATGTGTAACGACATTTCTCTCAACAGCGAGTAGTTAGCCTTCCGTAATGTTCGCACATGCATTGACAATGGGCTGACGCATGTTGTCAAGCATTGTTGGTGGATCGCGATGCAAATATCCTTCAACTTCCCCCACAGAAAGAAGTCCGGGGACGTCAGATCCGGTGAACGTGCTTCGACGACCAATCCACCTGTCATGAAATATGCTATTCAGTACCGCTTCAACCGCACGCGATCTATGTGCCGGACATCCATCATGTTGGAAGTACATCGCCATTCCGTCATGCAGTGAAACATCTTGTAGTAACATCGCTAAAACGTTACGTAGGAAATCAGCATACATTGCAGCATTTAGATTGCCATCGATAAAATGGGGGCCATTTATCCTTGCTCCCATAATGCCGCACCATACATTAACCCGCCAAGGTCGCTGATGTTCCACTTGTCGCAGCCATCGTGGATTTTCCGTTGCCCAATAGTGTCGTTCCTGAAGAAGGACAGCAGCCTTTTCAGTAGTTGCAGAGGCAACAGTCTGGATGATTGGCTGATATGACCTTGTAACGCTAACCAAAACGGCCTTGCTGTGCTGGTACTGCGAACGGCTGAAAGCAAGGGGAAACTAGAGGTGTAATTTTTCCCGATGGCATGCAGCTTTACTGTATGGTTAAATGATAATGATATCCTCTTGGGTAAAATATTCCGGAGGTAAAATAGTCCCCCAATCGGATCTCCGGGCGGGGACTACTCAAGAGGATGTCGTTATCAGGAGAAAGAAAACTGGCGTTCTACGGATCGGAGCGTGAAATGTCAGATCCCTTAATCGGGCAGGTAGGTTAGAAAATTTAAAAAGGGAAATGGACAGGTTAAAGTTAGATATAGTGGGAATTAGTGAAGTTCGGTGGCAGGAGGAACAAGACTTCTGGTCAGGTGACTATAGGTTTATAAACACAAAATCAAATAGGGGTAATGCAGGAGTAGGTTTAATAATGAATAGGAAAATAGGTATGCGGGTAAGCTACTACAAACAGCATAGTGAACGCATTATTGTGGCTAAAATAGATACAAAGCCCACGCCTACCACAGTAGTACAAGTTTATATGCCAACTAACTCTGCAGATGACGAAGAAATTGAAGAAATGTATTATGAAATAAAAGAAATTATTCAGATAGTGAAGGGAGACGAAAATTGAATAGTCATGGGTGACTGGAAGGAAACATAGTACGTGATTATGGATTGGGTGTAAGAAACGAAAGAGGAAGCCGCCTGGTAGAATTTTGCACAGAGCACAATTTAATCATAGCTAACAGTTGGTTCAAGAATCATAAAAGAAGGTTGTATACATGGAAGAAACCTGGAGATACTGACAGGTTTCAGATTGATTATGTAATGGTAAGACAGATCTTTAGGAACCAGGTTTTAAATTGTAAGACTTTTCCAGGGACAGATGTGAACTCTGACCACAATCTATTGGTTATGAACTGTAGATTAAAACTGAAGAAACTGCAAAAAGGTGGGAATTTAAGGAGATGGGACTTGGATCAACTGAAAGAACCAGAGGTTGTAGAGAGTTTCAGGGAGAGCATAAGGGAACAATTGACAAGAATGGGGGAAAGAAATACAGTATACAGTAGAAGAAGAATGGGTAGCTTTGAGGGATGAAGTAGTGAAGGCAGCAGAAGATTAAGTAGCAAAAAAGACGAGGGCTAGTAGAAATCCTTGGGTAACAGAACAAATATTGAATTTAACTGACGAAAGGAGAAAATATAAAAATGCAGTAAATGAAGCACGCATAAAAGGAATACAAACGTCTCAAAAATGAGATCGACGGGAAGTGCAAAATGGCTAAGCAGGAATGGCTGGAGGACAAATGTAAGGATGTAGTGGCTTATCTCACTAGGGGTCAAATAGATACTGCTACAGGAAAATTAGAGAGACCTTTGGAGAAAATAGAGCCTTGGGAGAGCCAGTCCTGACAAAAGTCTACCATCTGGTGAGCAAGATGTATAAGACAGGCGAAATACCCTCAGACTTCAAAAAGAATATAATAATTCCAATCCCAAATATAGCAGGTGTTGACAGAAGTGAAAATTACCGAACTATCAGTTTAATAAGTCACGGCTACAAAATACTAACGCGAATTGTTTACAGACGAATGGAAAAACTAGTAGAAACTGACCTCGGGGAAGATCAGTTTGGATTCCGTAGAAATATCGGAACACGTGAGGCAATACTGACCCTACGACTTATCTTGAAAGCTAGATTAAGGAAAGGCAAACCTACGTTTCTAGCATTTTTAGACTTAGAGAAAGATTTCGACAATGATGACTGGAATACTCTCTTTCAAATTCTGAAGGTGGCAAGGGTAAAATACAGGGAGCGTAAGGCTATTTACAATTTGTACAGAAACCAGATGGCAGTTATAAGAGTCGAGGGACATAAAAAGGAAATAGTGATTGGGAACGGAGTGAGACCGGGTTGCAGCCTCTCCCCGATGTTATTAAACCTGTATATTGAGCAAGCAGTGAAGGAAACAAAAGAAAAATTCGGAGTATGTATTAAAATCCATGGAGAAGTAATAAAAACTTTGAGGTTCACCGATGACGTTGTAATTCTGTCAGAGACAACAAAGGACTTGGAAGAGCAGTTGAACGGAATGGACAGTGTCTTGAAAGGAGAGTATAAGATGAACATCAACAAAAGCAAAACGAGGATAATGGAATGTAGTCGAATTAAGTCGGGTGATGCTGACGGAATTAGATTAGGAAATGAAACACTTAAGGTAGTAAAGGAGTTTTGCTATTTGGGGAGCAAAATAACTAATGATGGTCGAAGTAGAGAGGATATAAAATGTAGACTGGCAATGGCAAGGAAAGCATATGTGAAGAAGAGAAATTTGTTAACATCGAATATAGATTTATGTATCAGGAAGTCGTTTCTAAAAGTATTTGTATGGAGTGTAGCTATGTATGGAAGTGAAACATGGACGATAAATATTTTGGACGAGAAGAGAATAGAAGCTTTCAAAATGTGGTGCTACAGAAGAATGCTGAAGATTAGATGGGTAGATCACATAACTAATGAGGAAGTGTTGAATAGGATTGGGGAGAAGAGAAGTTTGTGGCACAATTTGACTAGAAGAAGGGATCGGTTGGTAGGACACGTTCTGAGGCATCAAGGGATCGCCAGTTTAGTACTGGAGGGCAGTGTGGAGTGTAAAAGTAGTAGAGGGAGACCAAGAGACGAATACACTAAGCTGATTCAGAAGGATGTAGGATGCAGTAAGTACTGGGAGATGAAAAAGCTTGCACAGGATAGAGTCGCATGGAGAGCTGCATCAAACCAGTCTCAGGACTGAAGACCACAACAACAACAACGTCCTAAGTGAAGCTTCCCCACCCCCCCCACCCCCCCACCCCTCCCTCCAAGGCTGACAACTGTCCCCTTGTTGTAAGGCTGTGATGTAGCATGTAAGTTGAGTGCATGATCTTGATGGAAATGACAGGCTCTCAGGACCAGGTGACATATAGCGAAGCTAGTTTTTGTGCGACTGGGGAGGATATAACTCGAAAATTAAGTAATGCAGAGCACACAACTGAAACCTTATTCTATACGAGGAAGAGTGATGTCTGGAAAAGACGGATATTATAGCTTGCGCTTCAGATGGAAAACATACAAAACTCGTCCAATGAAAACAAAATAGCTGTATTTTTGTTCAATAAAACTATAGCAGTCGTCGAAATTTCTTACACTCACACACACACACACACACACACACACACACACACACACACACACACACACTCACTTATACATACATGTACAGGGTGAAAAAAAATTCGCGCCCTCTGACTTCGCAGCGCGACTTCTGAGATACTAGCAATACAAAAATGTCTCTCTCAAAATTTCGTTCTTCTCATTTTTCTGGCAGTAAGTATACGTTAAATACTGGCAATCTGGCAACGCTGTAATCACATGTACGATAACTAACTGTGTCAGCATATCACAGTAGTGCTGTGCAGTTGATGCATTGGATAGTGTTTTTGGTTGGCACGCAGGAGATCGAGGATTCGATTCTGGGTCGGGGCGTATTTGTTATTTGTTAAATATTGTCTGCAGTGCGCAGTATCTGACGTATTAACCGTCATTCAGAGATTACACTGGGTCTTCTACAAAACGTTTGCACTCCATTCAGCTTTTAAAGAGGCGTCGTGGACGGGGATTGTACCGCACCAGTTCGTCTTCTAGATTCCAAACCCGCTATCGGTGTACCCTCCCCCAAGTCGTCCCATCGATTAGTATCAACTATTATTCTTGCCATGCTAAGATCCTTACATTTCCTTAGGGCCTTGCCGGCTGCTATGGCCGAGCGGTTCTCGGCACTTCAGTCTGGAACCGCGTGACGGCTACGGTCGCAGGTTCGAAACCTGCTTCGGGCATGGACGTGTGTGATGTCCTTAGGTTAGTTAGGTTTAAGTAGTTCTAAGTTCTAAGGGACAGATGTTGTTGTTGTTGCCTTCAGCCCTGAGACTGGTTTGATGCAGCTCTCCATGCTACTCTATCCTGTGCAAGCTTCTTCATCTCCCAGCACTTACTGCAACCTATATCCTTCTGAATCTGCTTAGTGTATTCATCTCTTGGTCTCCCTCTACGATTTTTACCCTCCACGCTGCCCTCCAATGCTAAATTTGTGATCCCTTGATGCCTCAGAACATGTCCTACGAACCGATCCCTTCTTCTAGTCAAGTTGTGCCACAAATTCCTCTTCTCCCCAGTTCTATTCAATGCCTCCTCATTAGTTATGTGATCTACCCATCTAATCTTCAGCATTTTTCGGCAGGACCACATTTCGAAGGCTTCTATTCTCTTCTTGTCCAAAATATTTATCGTCCATGTTTCACTTCCATACATGGCTACACTCCATACAAATACTGTCAGAAACAACTTCCTGACACTAAAATCTATACTCGCTCTTAACAAATTTCTCTTCTTCAGAAACGCTTTCCTTGCCATTGCCAGTCTACATTTTATATCCTCTCTACTTCGACCATCATTAGTTATTTTGCTCCCCAAGTAGCAAAACTCCTTTACTACTTTAAGTGTCTCATTTCCTAATCTAATTCCCTCAGCATCACCCGCCTTAATTCGACTACATTCCATTATCCTCGTTTTGCTTTTGTTGATGTTCATCTTATACCCTCCTTTCATGACACTGTCCATTCCGTTCAACTGCTCGATTGCATAACATCGGAGATAGGCTTTAACCCTGTCTCACTCCCTTCCCAATCACTGCTTCCCTTTCATGCCCCTCGACCTTTATCTACATCTACATCTACATGACTACTCTGCAATTCACATTTAAGTGCTTGGCAGAGGGTTCATCGAACCACAATCATACTATCTCTCTATTATTCCACTCCCGAACAGCGAGCGGGAAAAACGAACACCTAAACCTTTCTGTTCGAGCTCTGATTTCTCTTATTTTATTTTGATGATCATTCCTACCTATGTAGGTAGGGCTCAACAAAATATTTTCGCATTCGGAAGAGAAAGTTGGTGACTGAAATTTCGTAAAAAGGTCTCGCCGCGACGAAAAACGTCTATGCTGTAATGACTTCCATCCCAACTCATGTATCATATCTGCCACACTCTCTCCCCTATAACGCAATAATACAAAACGAGCTGCCCTTTTTTGCATCCTTTCGATGTCCTCCGTCAATCCCACCTGGTAAGGATCCCACACCGCGCAGCAATATTCTAACAGAGGACGAACGAGTGTAGTGTAAGCTGTCTCTTTAGTGGACTTGTTGCATCTGCTAAGTGTCCTGCCAGTGAAACGCAACCTTTGGCTCGCCTTCCCGACAATATTATCTATGTGGTCCTTCCAACTGAAGTTGTTCGTAATTTTAACACCCAGGTACTTAGTTGGATTGACAGCCTTGAGAATTGTACTATTTATCGAGTAATCGAATTCCAACGGAGTTCTTTTGGAACTCATGTGGATCATCTCACACTTTTCGTTATTTAGCGTCAACTGCCACCTGACACACCATACAGCAATCTTTTCTAAATCGCTTTGCAGCTGATACTGGTCTTCGGATGACCTTACTAGACGGTAAATTACAGCATCATCTGCGAACAGTCTAAGAGAACTGCTCAGATTGTCACCCAGGTCATTTATATAGATCAGGAACTGTAGAGGTCCCAGGACGCTTCCCTGGGGAACACCTGATATCACTTCAGTTTTACTCGATGATTTGCCGTCTATTACTACGAACTGCGACCTTCCTGACAGGAAATCACGAATCCAGTCGCACAACTGAGACGATACCCCATAGCTCCGCAACCTGATTAGAAGTCGCTTGTGAGGAACGGTGTCAAAAGCTTTCCGGAAATCTAGAAACACGGAATCAACTTGAGATCCCCTGTCGATAGCGGCCATTACTTCGTGCGAATAAAGAGCTAGCTGCGTTGCACAAGAGCGATGTTTTCTGAAGCCATGCTGATTACGTGTCAATAGATCGTTCCATTCGAGGTGGTTCATAATGTTTGAATACAGTATATGCTCCAAAACCCTACTGCAAACCGACGTCAATGATATAGGTCTGTAGTTAAATGGATTACTCCTACTATCCTTCTTGAACACTGGTGCGACCTGCGCAATTTTCCAATCTGTAGGTACAGATCTAACGGTGAGCGAACGGTTGTATATGAGTGCTAAGTAGGGAGCTATAGTATCAGCGTAATCTGAAAGGAACCTAATCGGTATACAATCTGGACCTGAAGACTTGCCCGTGTCAAGCGATTTGAGTTGCTTCACAACCCCTAAGGTATCTACTTCTAAGAAACTCATGCTAGCAGATGTTCGTGTTTCAAATTCTGGAATATTCCATTCGTCTTCCCTGGTGAAGGAATTTCGGAAAACTGCGTTCAATAACTCCGCTTTAGCGGCACAGTCGTCGATAACAGTACCATCGGCACTGCGCTGCGAAGGTATTGACTGCGTCTTGCCGCTTGTGTACTTTACATACGACCAGAATTTCTTCGGATTTTCTACCAAATTTGATCTTCCATCTGGTTTCTGTACAAATTGTAAATAGCCTTTCGTTCCCTGTATTTTACCCCTGCCACCTTCAGAATTTGAAAGAGAGTATTCCAGTCAACATTATCAAAAGCTTTCTCTAAGCCTACAATATGTGGCAAAAAAGGAGAAAAGAACAATCGGACTGTATGACTGTAATTGCGTGGACTACGATTGTGTGAACTTTATGTAATAAAGGGAAACCATTATGTGCCATGTTTTATACTTGTATAGAATTATGTACCGATTTTTTTAAAGATAATATCCGTGTCAGCGAGTACTGAAACAGCCACAGACGATACTTATTAAATATCAAACATAGATGAGAATATGTCACAACGAGTATAAATAGTAAACACCCGAGCGTTAATTTCACTGTTGTCTTCTTGGAGTTACGTGAGTAGGAAGAGCCTGTGACCCAATATTGTATGCTTGTATAGCATTCTTTTGTCAAGATTGAGAGAAGGTCGCCATTAGGTATTGATTTGTAAAGGTGTGTAATAATTTTATCTGTCTAAATGTTTTGAGTAGAGTTACTTAGTGAAAACTTGCATTATGATTTATAATAAGCTTACCTGGTATTTTATCCCATCCTTTTAACACATTTTCAGCTATTTAAATATTATTCGTGGTGCAGAGCTGCGCTACGAACGAACGAGCCGTTGCCGCGGCGCATTCAAACTGCATTAAATGAAACCAATCACACCGCAAAGAAGCGGACGGGTAATAGTGACCTAAAATTATTTCTTTCAGCTTTCGGGATTGCAGGGCAGAGCACCAGATTTTATGAGGTGTTTTACAGGTGGACGCAGGCTGCGTATTATATATTATTAACAGTGCAAAAAGATAATTTACCTTCATTACATAAATCTTGCTGTGCGTAGTTCTGGTCTGGCAAACATTATAGTAAAAACATATTTTTCTCTGATAATAGTCTCATGTTCTCGTGTTAGTCGTGATACTTATTGGTGTTTTACTGTTAACAGAAATCCACTGCAAAATTTTCATGTTGAACAAACATTGCGTGCGTACTGTAACCTCAGTATTAATAACGAAATTATTTTCAGTAACCTTCTCAAGAACTGTAAAGTAAGGAAGATAAGTTGAACTTTATAGCGAGTTACAGTACCGAAACAATGTTCCTTTTATAGAAATCCAGACCCAGAATGATAAGAACATAATATATTTTGCTTTGTTGAAAATTAATGATACGAAAAAAAGTCACAGCACAGCATCCGTAAAAAGTATTTAGGGCTCTTTTCGTAGCAACGTATTCTATCTCATATATTAGTTGTTACGCGAGGAATAACAAAGCAGAGACAGTGAAAAATCCTGAAGCGATGCAGTCCTTCAACAAAGGAAATAGCTTACAATACGTTAGTTCGTCCAGTCTTGGAGTATTGTTCGTACAGATCTCAAAGGAAGATTGAAGTGGGACTCACTTGCAGATAGACGGAGCGCTAAACGGACCGAGGATGTAGAGGATATATTGTTACCTCCAACTTTCAAATCGTACAATGATCACCATTGAAAGGTAAGGGAAATTAGAGCTCGTACTGAGGCGTACAGACAGTCGTTTTTCCCTCGCGCAATCCGCGAGTGGAACAGAGGGGGGGGGGGGGGGGGGGGGAGGGGGGGAATATGACATTGGCGCGAAATGTGCCCTCCGCCACACACCGCTTGGTGGCTAGCGGAGTATATATGTAGATGTAGATGTAGTCGGAAACAACAGTTCCCAGTGCGACGAGCAACAGGAAGATGTTCTTGACCACATTTGACACTACTGACACGCTCGCATGCGCCAACCCTTCTCTAAGGACACTGTGGGGGATCCATCCGCATCGAATGTGATCGCATCCCTGTGCAGCACAGCGCAGCTCGTCTACAGGGTGAAACCGTTAGGGTAGAGCACTTGCCCGCGGAAGGCAAAGGTCCAGAATTCGAGTCTCGGTCCAGCATACAGTTTTAATCTGTCAGCAACTTTCACTAGGTATTGTTCAAAACCATTCGACGGCATTTGAACCTGATCCGAAGCAGTAAAACGTACTTAAGCTTTTTCAACCCTCCCCCCCCCCCCCCCCTCTTTTTCCGCCCTCCTGTGGCGTGATGACGAGGGAGTGCAACGTTAACATGCGCGTGAATAAAATGGCAAAGGTTCCCTCTAAGACTCGCACAGTTCGGCAACACCCTCGGTGTGACCCACACACCTTTGTTCAGCACGTTATAAACGTACCTTCAAAAAGTTCGACACCATATAAGCCTGGCGGCTGGTCTAGCGCCTGAGGTTTAGACAATGCCGTGGTCACCCCTTGGATTGGGTTTGTCCTCCTTCAGGGCGTGGAGCAGCATACAGGGTGAATTGGTGTCGCAATCTGTGACAGTCACATTTATAATGTGCTCTACAAAGGTGTGTACGTGACACCGGGGGTGTTGCCGAACTGGGGGTCTCAGAAGGAACCTTTGCCGTTTCATTCCTGCACACGTCATCATGCCACAGGAGGGTGGAAAATAGGACAATTGAAAAACCATAAGTATCTTTTACTGTTTCCAATCACGTTTCGTCGAATGGTTTGGAACAATACCTAGTGGTTCCAATGCGTACATAAGAACAAATGTTGTGGCTGTGCTGCACTCCATAGGCGTGTGATCATGCTCAATACGGAGGCAGCCCAACAATGTTCTTAGAGAAGGGATGAAACTTCTGAGGGTACCAGCAGTGTCAAAAGTAATCAAGAACATCTTCCTGTTTCTCGTCGCACAGTGAACTGTCGTTTTCGATTGCGAAATGTGAGTCAGCTCGCTACGGAAAGGGTGGTTTCAGTGATACACTTTATGCCACACTCTGAGGCAATTCTGAGCGGCAGTGACTCTGAAATGTCGGGGGGGGGGGGGGGGGGGGGTCTGCTCTATCGTGCATGAAGTACATGTTTTATGGCAAAGCTAAAGGCGCATCTGCTAACTCATAAGGTAGAACATTTTCTACGAAATTATGATAACTTTGTCCATTGAGCCTGGGTAGAAAAAGGTGAGGCCCCACCTGACGGTCACCAGTGATGCCTGCACTGACAGAAGGTCTTAGCTCATGACTTGCTTCAACAGGGAACTGACGTCTGCCTATACATGCCTATTGTGAAAATTTACAACTGATCTCGTTGAATCGACGCCCCACCTGTGAATAGCACCGTTGTACTAACATTAACGTTGACACCTTGTTGAATAAACCATTCGCTTAGAAGTACCTACACAGGAAAATCAGCTGCTGATAGTGTCTGCATACGCTGTAAATGGTGTGAATTCAGCCAGTCCTCGTCGGTTACTCACAGTCATGTGGTCAACATTCAGTGTTGAAGCTAAGTGTCTTGTACTGACACTACGGTCATCGTCAACTGCACGAAGAACTGCTGCCTCTCGTTGCGGGGTCCTCGTTCTTCTAGCCCTCCCCCGGGTCGCGAGTGTCAAGCTTAAATGCCCCAAGGTCTCTAAGTCGACGACGAATGGCTTCAAACGTTTCCCTGTCGCAGCACCTTCGTCCTGGTCCTGGAAATCTCTCCCGGGACAAACTTCCAGCGCGAGCAGCATTGCCGTCAGCTAAATTGGGGATCTGCCATCTCTGCATTTGTGTACACTGCCATTGCACAGGCCAAGTCTGCGATTAACTTTACGTTGTAACCTGTGTCCTTGCAACGGTCGTACTGATCTCTGGAACTTGATGTTACCCGTAAACGTCACATGGCAACAGGGACATGAAAAAACAAAATTTTCAAAACTGTATGTTCCTTATGATTCTAACGTATTGTTTTTGTGTGTTTCCCGTGATTAGTGAGTTGGAGAAAATGAGTTGTAACATGGAAACAAACCGTTTCCATACCCATGTTCATATAATATAATTTCTTCGTCTGCATGTGAGGAATGCATCCTGTAATTTGTGCCGCACATTTTGGTTACAACCTGTATGTGACCGGAAACGACACACAACTTACAAAGCGCACTTTTAACTGCACTATAATGAATGAATCATGGATACAGCGATAGGCAGTCTAAACGAAAGCTACGTCAGTTTCGAAATTATAATTTTGTCAGATTGCCATGCATTCAATAAAATTTTATACTTCAGGGAATCGTGAATCTACATTTTTTTTACATTATTCCCGGCATCGGAAATACTGACCAGGAGATTACTATACTTTTAATCAAATCACTTCAAGTCAACAGGGGTACTTACTGCCTAGTTTATATTTTCTCTATCAGCACAATTACTGGGATTTTTAACATAGATATTTGAGTTTGACTCCACCTTTTCTTGTGATATATCATTGCAGATAATATCTTTTTCTATTCCCTCACTTTCAGTTTGGATTTTCATTCGCTCATGAGATACAAAAAACTTACCAATATTGGAACATTTTTTTTACTGTATTCACTGTACTGTGACACCTCACAATGCACAAAATTCTACGTAAACTACATTCGTGCATCTCTGCTCACTTACAACTCATTGTCGACTACGAAAAAATTGAGAAATAACTTCATTCACTGACGACAACACTTTCGCGTCGCACCGAATCAGTGGTCCTGACAGTCGGGATACCAGTTACTTTGAAATAAGGCTGGGCGTCTCGGACATATTCTGAGTCGTGGTCACCTTTGTGCTCAGACGGCAAAGACTACAAAATCCACCGGTCAGTCCTTCAACCGTTAGGATTAAAACTCAGTGGGACCTGGGATAAGTAAGGTTAGCAACCTGCTTCACTGGTACTTTAAATATGATGCTGGCAACAATCAGAGCAAAATGCCTCGGACCTTTGGAGGTGACGGAGTCCCACCTCTAACGGACAAACCAGGGACTCCTAAGATACGACTCGGCAAACGAATGGTAACGAGATGGGGAGCTATTAATATCAGTGGGGGCTACTCTGAGAAGAAGGTAGAGCTGGCAGAGTCTGCAAGTAAGATGGGACTGGACGTTTTAGCTGTTAGTGACATTCGGGTAAGGGGTGAGAAAGAAGAGGAAGTGGGAGAATACAAGGTCTACCTGTCAGGAGTCAGAGGAGGAATAGCACAATGGGGTATAGGGATTTACACCAGGAAAGAAATGGAACCCAGCGTAGTTGCAATAAGGTATGTAAATGAACGACTGATGTGGACAGATTTGACAGTGTCTAGCAAGAAAATTAGGATTGTGTCAGTATATTCGCATTGTGAAGGGACAGATCAAGATAAGATGGAAAGTTTTTATGACGCCCTCAGTGATGTAGTTGTTAGAGTAAAGGACAAGGACAGTGTTCTGCTCATGAGTGATTTTAATGCCAGGTCTGGAAGTCGAAGAGACGGGTATGAAAAGGTTGTGGGTAAATTTGGAGAGGATATGGAGGCCAACAGGAACGGGAAACAACTCTTGGATTTCTGTTCCAGTATGGACTTAGTAATCACAAACTCTTTTTTTAAACATAAGAACATTCACCGGTACCCTTGGGAAGGCAGCGGAACCAGATCTGTCACTGACTACATAATAACAGATAAGGAATTCAGGAAGGCTCTGAGGGACACACGTATATTCAGGGGATTCTTTGATAACACTGATCACTATTAAATCTGCAGTGAAATTGGTAATGTGAGGCCGAAAGTGCAGGAGGTCAGGTCCATAAGTAGGAGGATAAAAGTGGAGAAACTTCAGGATAAGGAAATCAGGCACAAGTACATAACAGTGATCTCAGAAAGGTACCAGTTAGTTGAATGTAGTCAGTTACAGTAATTGGAAAAGGAATGAACAAGATACGGGGACACAGTATTAGAAATGGCTAAAGAATGTCTTCGAACAGTAGTGTGTAAAGGTAGGATGAAGCAAACAGCTTGGTGGAATGACACAGTCAGGGAAGCCTGTAAAAAGAAAAAGAAGGCGTATCAAAAATGGCTACATACTAGAACTCAGGTAGACAGAGAAAGTTATGTTGAAGAAAGAAACAAAGCCAAACAGATAATTGCAGCATCCAAGAAGAAATCTTCGGAAGACCTTGGAAATAGGTTGGACACTTCGGGTCAAGCTGTTGGAAAACCATTCTGGAGTGCAATTAGCAGTCTTCGTTAGGGAGGTAAGAAGGAAATTACAAGTATTTTGGACAGGTCGGAAAACTGCTGGTGAATCCTGTTGATGCCTTGGACAGATGGAGGGAATATGTTGAAGAGTTGCTCAATGTAGGTGAAAATACGATCGGTAATGTTTCAGATTTCGATTTACAATGGGATAGGAATGATGATGTAAATAGGATCACATCTGAGGAAGTGGAGAAAATGGTCAATAGATTGCAGTTCGTTCTATAACGTGGCTGGGGTGGATGAAATTAAGTCAGAACTCATCAAATACAGTAGAATGTCAGGTCTTAAATGGCTACACAGGATAAGTGAAATGGCGTGGGATTCGGGACAGGTTTCACCAGACTGGACGAAAGCAGTAATCACACCAATCTCTAAACATGGAAACAGAAAAGATTGTAACAACTACAGAGGTATCTCTTTAATCAGCGTTGTGGGTAAAATCTTCCCGGGTATTGTTGAAAGGAAAGTGCGAGTATTAGTTGAGGACAAATTGGATGAAAATCAGTGTGGGTTTAGACCTCTTAGAGTTTGTCAGGACCAGATCTTGAGCTTACGGCAAATAATGGAGAAGTGTTACGAGTGGAACACGGAATTGTATCTATGCTTTATAGATCTAGAAAAGGCATATGACCGGGCTCCTAGGAGGAAGTTATTGTCTGTTCTACGAGATTATGGAATAGGAGGCAAACTTTTGCAAGCAGTTAAAGGTCTATACATAGATAGTCAGGCAGCAGTTAGAGTGGATGGTAAATTTTCATGGTTCAGAGTAGTTTCAGGGGTAAGACAAGGCTGCAACATGTCTCCACTGTTGTTCATATTTTTTATGGATCATATGTTGAAAACAATAGACTGGCTGGGTGAGATTAAGATATGTGAACACAAAATAAGCAGTCTCGCAAATGCGGATGACTTAGTTGTGATGGCAGATTCGACAGAAAGTTTGCAAAGTAACATTTCAGAGCTAGATGGTAAATGTAAGGACTATGGTATGAAGATTAGCATCTTCAAAACGAAAGTAATGTCAGTGGTAAATAGATATACACGGATTGAGTGCCAAATAGGAAGAACAAAGTTAGAACAGGTGGACGGTTTCAAGTACTTAGGATGCATATTCTCACAGGATGGTAACATAGTGAAAGAACTGGAACGAGGTGTAGCAAAGCTAATGCAGTGAGCGCTCAGCTACGATCTACTCTCTTCTGCAAGAAGGAAGTAAGTACCAGGGCTAAGTTATCTGTGCACCGTTCAATCTTTCGACCAACTTTGTTGTAGGGGAGCGAAAGCTGTGTGGATTTAGGTTACCTTATCAATAAGGTTGAGGTTACGGATATGAAAGTAGCTAGGACGATTGCAGGTATTAGTAGATGGGAACAATGGCAGGAAGGTGTCCACAATGAGGAAATCAAAGAAAAACTGGGAATGAACTCTATAGATGTAGCATTCAGGGCGAACAGGCTTAGATGGTGGGGTCATGTTACATGCATGAAAGAAGCAAGGTTACCCACGGGTTCAGCAGTAGAGGGTAGGAGGAGTCGGGGTAGACCAAGGAGAAGGTACCTGGATTTGGTTAAGAATGATTTCGAAGTAATAGGCTTAAGATCAGAAGAGGCGCCGAAGTTAGCTCTGAATAGGGGATCATGGAGGAATTTTATAAGGGGGGACTATGCTCCAGACTGAACACTGAAAGACATAATCAGTCTTCAATGATGATGATGATGAAGTAAAACAATTTGTCTGTGTCAGCCACTTTTTATTTTCTCCTTCAACGCGTTTCGAAGGTTTATACTCTCATCTTCAGGTTGATATCTTGTTACATTTGTATCAGTTGGATGCAGCTAGTTGTTGGTTTTGGTTTCATTTTGCTACATAATGTATAACAGGCACTTGTTACCATCATGTGGCATTACGTCATACATTCTTCCGCGATCGCGTGACAGAGGTCGTCCACAGACACGCCGTACTACAGCTACTAAGGAACCTATGCTGGAGGTCATACACCAAGAGCCCAAGCGTAGTAAGACAGTTATGTGTCCGCAACGCACGCTTGCTGAAGTCCTGCAGGACCATGCACTGTGCCCGTTTCATTATTCTTTAACACAACACCTGCATCCTGCAAACCGCCTACTGCAGATGCAGTTCTGTGAATGGTTCGAACAACAACAGGAAGCCAACGAAGACTTCAAAAGCACTGTAATACCGTCGGATGAAGTAGCGTTCACTCGTGAGGGACTCTTCAATACGGACAAAGCCCATCATTGGCGTGACGCTAGCCCGCAAGTCACCGGCGACCGTGGATATCAAGTCCGTTTCAGCATCGAAGTCTGGTACGGAATACCGGGAGACCGGAGTTTGGGTCGCTACTTGTTGCCTGGCCATTTTGCTGCATCAAGGCATATGCATTCCTCTCAAACTATTTTCCTGACGCACTGGAAGATTTTCCACTTCGTGTTCGACAGAGGTTACGGTTCCAACATCATGGTGTGCCTGCAAATTTTGGAATTAATGTGCGACGATATTTAGACGGAACATTTGGAGGGGACTGGTTGGACGGCGAGATCCAGTTATGTGGCCTCCGCATTCACCTGACCTAAATCCCCTGCATTTCTTTATGCGGGCACACTTGTAGGAGCACGTCTTTTCTGCTCCGCCCACACATGCTAATCTGACGGTGACGTGTTCATGTTGCACTTGTATTTGTCGATGCAGCCATGTTGCAAAGAGTCTACACCTGTATGATCCAGCGGGTCGCACAATGTTTGGACGTGCAGGGGGTCACTTTGCTCATCTACTCTGAGGACAAAGTGTCATTTTGTAAACTTCATACGATCATTGATATGGAAATTATAATTGTCACTGCCTGCTAATGTGTTACATCTCAGCGGACGTACTGCATGTACACTACTGGCCATTAAAATTGCTACACCAGAAAGAAATGCAGATGATAAACGGGTATTCATTGGACAAATGTATTATACTACAAGTGACATGTGATTACATTTTCACGCAATTTGGGTGCATAGATCCTGAGAAATCAGTACCCAAAACAACCACCTCTGGCCGTAATAACGGCCTTGATACGCCTGGGCATTGAGTCAAACACAGCTTGGATGGCGTGTACAGATACAACTGCCCATGCAGCTTCAACACCATACCACAGTTCATCAAGAGTAGTGACTGGCGTATTGTGACGAGCCAGATGTTCGGACACCATTGACCAGACGTTTTCAATTGGTGAGTGATCTGGAGAATGTGCTGGCCAGGGTAGCAGTCGAACATTTTCTGTATCCAGAAAGGCCCGTACAGGACCTGCAACATGCGCTCGTGCATTATCCTGCAGAAATGTAGGGTTTCGCAGGGATCGAATGAAGGGTAGAGCCACAGGTTGTAACATATCTGAAATGTAACGCCCACTGTCCAAAGCGCCGTCAATGCGAACAAGAGGTGACCGAGATAACCAATGGCACCCCATAGCATCACGCTGGGTGATACGCCAGTATGGCGATAACGAATACACGCTTCCAATGTGCGTTCACCGCGATGTCGCCAAACACGGATGCGACCACCATGATGCTGTAAACAGAACCTAGACTCACCCGAAAAAATGACGTTTTGCCATTCGTGCGTCCAGGTTTGTCGTTGAGTACACCATCGCAGGCGCTTCTGTCTGTGATGCAGCGCCAAGGGTAACCGAAGCCACGGTCTCCGAGCTGATAGCCCATGCTGCTGCAAATGTCGTCGAACTGTTCGTGCAGATGGTTATTGTCTTGCAAACGTCCCTATCTGTTGACTCAGGGATCGAGACGTGGCTGCACGATCCGTTACAGTCATGCGGTTAAGGTGCCTGTCATCTCGACTGCTAGTGATACGAGGCCGTTGGGATCCAGCACTGTGTTCCGTATTACCCTCCTGAACACACCGATTCCATATTCTGCAAACAGTAATTGGATCTCGACCAACGCGAGCAGCAATGTCGCGATACGATAAACCGCAATCGCAATAGGCTACAATCCGACCTTTATCAAAGTCGGGAACGTGATGGTGCGCATTTCTCCTCCTTACATGAGGCATCACAACAACGTTTCACCAGACAACGCCGGTCAACTGCTGTTTGTGTATGAGAAATCGGTTAGAAACTTTCCTCATGTCAGCACGTTGTAGGTGTCGCCACCGGCGCCAACCTTGTGTGAATGCTCTGAAAAGCTAATCATTTGCATATCACAGTATCTGCTCCGTCGTTTAAATTTCGCGTCTGTAGCACGTCATCTTCGTGGTGTAGCAATTTTAATGGCCTGTAGTGTTGTATAAATAACTAGAAGATGTCGAGGTATTTAATTGGACAATCATCTTTAGCCTCCCGAAACTGATGTTGTTTTTGTAGTTGTTCTGACCTATGACAGGTCACTTGTTTCATGTGTCTATTCCTGACTTGTCTGACCACTTTTTTATGGTGGTCACAGTTACAAAACATTTTACTCTGTAAATGTCGGGTATGTGTGATTTAAGAACGGGTGTTTACTACAGTATTTTCTGGCAGAGAGAAAGTGACAAATGGAAACAAATACGCCATGACCCAGAAACGAACCCTTGACCTCCTGCATGCTAACCAAAGCGCTATTCACTACACCAACTACACAACACTACTGATACACGCTGACAGAGGTAGTTACCGTACTTATCATTACAGTGTTGCCAGATTGGCATAGTTTAACGTACATTTACAGCCGAAAATATGCACAAGACGATATTTTGTATTGCTAGTATGTGACGAGTTGCACTGCCATATATATATATATATATATATATATATATATATATATATATATATATATATATACCAAAATAATGAAAACTGAGATGCCGACATATTCTCATATAGCTTTATACATAGAACATAACTCACGAAACAATTATTCACATTTGGCACAAGATAATTGAGAAAACCGGTGTTAAACTTCATGGTTAGTTTCGAAAGACTCATGATCCGCGGGATATTGTGAGTTTTGTCCCGTACCTCATCTTGACCAATCAGCGATTAGCTCACTCGGCGCCATTTTCTTGTGTAGTGGTAAATATTGATGCCAGTGGGGTGTGTTTTTTGTTCTGTTCAGTTATTTTGGGGAATATAATACAATATAGTGGTTGCAATAAACCTGATCTGAGACACAAGTCATGGAAGAAAAAGTGTTGCGTACCGAGTCGCAACACGATAGTTCCCGCGAAATCTACATCGTCCAAACAGCTCAGTACCAAAACTCACAAGATCTAAAATGGGGATTGTCAAAACTTACATGTTCCATAGCTCACTAACAAAACTCACATAATCCATAATATAACCCGAAATTATTCTAATTTCTCAATAAGCAAACATAATCTAAAGTATACATAACGATTTATAGCCATTGTTCTTGTACATACTGATGTCAATATGTGGGACATGCGCACGACGCATGTAAAACACGTTTTTAGTCATCTGTGAAAATTTATGTTTTTGGAGCATGTGGGTTATGCTTCTAAACTACGAAATTCTTCTGTTCCTAACGTTTCGTCCAATACTATGTCGGACATCTGCAGAGGTATGGCTCGTCCTGCTGAGTCCTGCCAACTGACGAGTCGGGCGTCTGAGAGCGGCCTAAATACCGAGGAAAGTGGGCGTGGTCTATCTTGCACATAGTAGCAGAGAGAAAACTAGTCAAAGATAAAATGTAACTATCGATAATAGTCCGTCATAGATAAAAATCACTTTCGTAGTACCAAAACAAGTGTGAATACGAGGGTAAAGGAGCATAAAAGTCTTTGCCGACTGCGAAAGTTAGATAAATCGGCCGTTGCGGAACATGCACTTCAGTCAGGTGACCATGTAGTTAAGTTTTCTGAAACTACAGTTTTATGTGCTACCACGAACTATTATCCACGACTGAATAGGGAGGCTATTGAAATTTATAAACATGAAGATAATTTTAATAGACGAGAAGAGACCTTAAAATTAAGTGAAATGTGGACAGTGGCGTTACAGAATCGATAAGCGATTTTTATCTATGACGGACTATTATGGATAGTAACATTTTATCTTTCACTAGTTTTCTCTCTGCTGCTATGGACAAGCTAGACCACGCCCACTTTCCCCGGTATTTAGGCCGCTCTCCGACGCCCGACTCGTCAGTTGGCAGGACTCAGCAGGACGAGCCATACCTCTGCAGATGTCCGACATAGTATTGGACGAAACGTTAGGAACAGAAGAATTTCGTGGACCACGGCCATATAACCCGGAAGAATTATCAACAATATTATGTATCTTGTTTAGTGATGAAGCCAAATTTACCAATCGAGGCCAGGTAAACCGTCGAAACATGCAGCATTGGTCTGCCGACAATCCCGTTGGTTTGCTCAGATGGAACGTCAGCGTCCATGGAGTATAAATATGTGTTGTGGGATACTGAACCATCAGGTCATAGGCCCATTTTTCATAGACGGAACACTCAACAAGTGCAATTATTGCAGCCTGCTAACAGACCATCTTCAGCGAATGCTAGATTACGTTCCTGTGCAGAGAAGGAGGAACCTGTGGTATAAACACGATGGCTGTCCAGCCCATAGTGCACGAAGTAGTACGGCATGTCTTCACGAATTCTTTCCAGGTCGTTGGATTGGACACAGAGGACCTGTACCTTGGCCAGCCCATTCCCTGGATTTGACGCCTGTAGACTTTTTTCTGTGGGGGAAAGATGAAAAACGCTGTCTACTAGGACATACTAACTACAGCCAATATATGTAGTGACATAATACTGTAGCGTGCTCTCACATGTCCACTAGAATGCTAGCACATGTGCAATGGTCGCTCCATATCAGACTGGGAGCGAGTACTGCGTTGCCGGTGGTCATTTTGAACACAACCTGCGATGGTCAGTTGTCTTGTAACTAATCATAATCCATATAGCTAGTGTATGCACTTGTGGTGTTCTTTAATTTCTGATACTACAGATACTGTACAAGTGCTGGCGTGTGAACTTTTCAAAATACAATGTCTCGTAAACCACTGACATTCTAATTATCCTAGTTTTACGACGTGAGACAATAAAGTAACGAGATTGATTTTATTTGCAAGATGTGGCAACCCTGCAGGTTTGCGTAGGCACAATATCTTTGACCTTGGTCTATAAGCTGCTTCTAGTCCAAGCGGCACATCGATGCAACTGCTCAGTCGTGAGTTGTGCTGTAATAAATTAACACGTGTTTATGTCCCTCGTCACGGAAATAGAACCGCATAATAAAGGGCTACGGTATGCGATTTCTGTCTGCATTAAATTGGGTGAAAACGCGACGAAAACTTACAGTAAGCTTCAGAAGGCTTTTGGAGAGGAGGTTCTGTCAAGAGCTCAAGTTTTTCGTTGGCATAAAATCTTTAGTGAAGGCAGAACGAATGTTGAAGATGAAGACCACAGTGGACGACCATCAACCTCACGTACGGCTGTCAACTTGGCCAGGGTGTGTGAACTCGTACGATCTGATTGAAGTTTATCCGTGAAAATGATTGCAAAAGAACTGAAAATCAATCGAGAAACGGTTCGTGTAATAATAACTGAAGATCTTGGTATGAGAAAGATTTGTGCAAAGGTTCAAATGGCTCTGAGCACTATGGGACTTAACATCTGAGGTCATCAGTCCCCCAGAACTTACAACTACTTAAACCAACTAACCTAAGGACATCACACACATGCATGCCCGAGGCAGGATTCGAACCTGCGACCGTAGCGGCCCCGTGGTTCCAGACTGACGCGCCTAGAACCGCTCGGCCACCACGGCCGACCAAGATTTGTGCGAAAATGGTCCGCTGTCACCACAGCAATTTTTAACCTCAAAACAAGTTTATGTACTACCACAGCTACATTATTCACCAGATATCGCTCCGTGCCACTTTTTTCTATTCCAGGATTCAAAATGGCGGTCAAAGGACACCATTTTCAAACAACACAAAATCTCCAAAAAGCTGTGACGAGGGTCTTGGAGGATATTACAGAAGATGAGTTCCAGAAATGTTACCATCAATGGCATAAGCGCTGGAAAAAGTGTGTGCAGTCAGAAGGAAACTACTTCGAAGGAGATAACATTAAACTTGACTAAAACGGTAAGCAACATTTTTTTCACATCAGTCTCATTACTTTATTGTCGCACCTCGTATTCAGTTAATCTCAATAGGAATTGTTGCATTTAAAAAAGTGTTGGTTTGCACAAAAAATACACTTTCTAAGTATTATAACAATCTGTTGATTGGCTAACAGTTCCTATTTCTGCAATATTTGAGATGCAAGTTTTAGATGATTCTCACGACATGTGAAATATATAATAGTGAAATGTTCGTAGCAAAAATCTCGAGAAGTTTTTAACCGATTTACTTTGGATTTTAAACAATGCCCTATTGAACATTTCGATTGCAGCGTCTCAATTTGTATTAATAGTAGCCGTGCGGTCTGAGGAGTCTTGTTACGTTTCGCGCGGGTCCCCTCCCCTGCCTTCCCTCCCCCCCCCCCTTTCCCTCTGGCATGGGTGTGTTTCTTGTCCTTAGCGTAAGTCAGTTTAAGTTAGAGTAAGTAGTGCGTAAGCTTAGGGACCGATGACCTCAGCACTTTGGTCCCATAGTCCTTAACACAAAATTCCATTCTATTAATACCAAACAAGGCTCAAGTTCAGGGAGGGGGGTTGAGGACATCGTGTGAGAAAATGGACAAAGAGAGCGGAAGGGAGGAGCTGGACAGAGGGAGAAGAGAGAAGGAGAGGACAAGTCTGACAGAGAGGGGAGGGGAGGTGAAGGGCTGAAAGAGGGATGGAGGAGCAGATGAACAGAGACAGGGGGGAGAAGGAGAGTACGAAGTGCTCTCTGTTTCGTTTCTTTTCTATTTAACGAGTTTGAGCCACAGCAATGTGCGTCCGGGTAAAGCTATTTGTTAATAATCGGCGTATCCAACAGCTTTGTACGTAGTGGCGACGCAGTGAGTACACGGTTAAACTTGTGCACTGGCTCCCCTATGTACACTCTTGTAGATCCCCATCTACAGTCTTGTAGACCACTTGTACCCGACGATGGACTCGAGCGACGAGTTTACGCTTAAATGGGCAATAGGGAGACGACGAAAGTTGGGACATGACGTCACAGGACCCGCCGGCGAATTTAAAGCGAGTGTACAGAGCTCAGTTCTGGTCTCTAGGGGGGGGGGGGGGAGGGGGGGTGGACGTAGAATGAATGAGACATACCACAATAATACTGACTAAACCAGAGGTTGTAAAGAGTTTCAAGGAGAGCATAAGGGAACACTTGACAGGAATGGGGGAAAGAAGTGCAGTAGAAGAAGAATGGGTACCTCTGAGGGATGAAGTAGTGAAGGCAGCAGAGGATCAAGTAGGTAAAGAGACGAGGGCTAGTAGAAATCCTTGGGTAACAGAAGACGTATTGGTTTTAATTGATGAAAAGGGAAAATATAAAAATGCAGTAAATGAAGCAGGAAAAAAGAAATACAAACGTCTCAAAAATGAGGTCGACAGGAAGTGCAAAATGGCTAAGCAGGGATGGCTAGAGGACAATTGTAAGGATGTAGAGACTTACCTCACTAGGGGTAAGATAGATACTGCCTACAGGAAAATTAAAGAGACCTTTGGAGAAAAGAGAACCACTTGTATGAATATCAAGAGCTCAGATGGAAACCCATTTCTAAGCAAAGAAGGGAAAGCAGAAAGGTGGAAGGAGTATATAGAAGGTCTACACAAGGGCGATGTACTTGAGGACAATATTATGGAAATGGAAGAGGATGTAGATGAAGATGAAATGGGAGATGTGATACTGCGTGACTAGTTTGACAGAGCACTGAAAGACCTGAGTCGAAACAAGGCCCCGGGAGTAGACAACATTCCATTAGAACTACTGACGGCATTGGGAGAGCAAGTCCTGACAAAACTCTACCATCTGGTGGGCAAGAGGTATGAGACAGGCGAAATACCCTCAGACTTCAAGAAGAATGTAATAATTCCAATCCCAAAGAAAGCAGGTGCCGACAGATGTGAAAATTACCGAACTATCAGTTTAATAAGTCACAGCTGCCAAATACTAACACGAATTCTTTACAGACGAATGGAAAAACTGGTAAAAGCCGACCTCGGGGAAGATCAGTTTGGACGTAGAAATATCGGAACATGTGAGGCAATACTGACCCTACGACTTATCTTAGAAGAAAGATTAAGAAAAGGCAAACCTATGTTTCTAGCATTTGTAGACTTAGAGAAAGCTTTTAATAATGTTGACTGGAGTACTCTCTTTCAAATCCTAAAGGTGGTAGGGGTAAAATACAGGGAGCGAAAGGATATTTACAATTTGTACAGAAACAAGATGGCAGTCATACGAGTCGAGGGGCTTGAAAGGGAAGCAGTGGTTGGGAAGGGAGTGAGACAGGGTTGTAGCCTCTCCCCAATGTTATTCCATCTGTATATTGAGCAAGCAGTAAAGGAAACAAAAGAAAAATTTGGAGCAGTTATTAAAATCCATGGAGAAGAAATAGAAACTTTGAGGTTCACCGATGACATTGTAATTCTGTCAGAGACAGCAAAGGACTTGGAAGAGCAATTGAACGGAATGAACAGTGTCTTGAAAGAAGGATATAAGATGAACATCAACAAAAGCAAAACAAGGATAATGGAATGTAGTCGAATTAAGTCGGGTGATGCTGAGGGAATTAGATAAGGAAATGAGACACTTAAAGTAGTAAAGGTGTTTTACTATTTGGGGAGCAAAATAGCTGATGATGGTCGAAGTAGAGAAGATATAAACTCCTGGAAATGGAAAAAAGAACACATTGACACCGGTGTGTCAGACCCACCATACTTGCTCCGGACACTGCGAGAGGGCTGTACAAACAATGATCACACGCACGGCACAGCGGACACACCAGGAACCGCGGTGTTGGCCGTCGAATGGCGCTAGCTGCGCAGCATTTGTGCACCGCTGCCGTCAGTGTCAGCCAGTTTGCCGTGGCATACGGAGCTCCATCGCAGTCTTTAACACTGGTAGCATGCCGCGACAGCGTGGACGTGAACCGTATGTGCAGTTGACGGACTTTGAGCGAGGGCGTATAGTGGGCATGCGGGAGGCCGGGTGGACGTACCGCCGAATTGCTCAACACGTGGGGCGTGAGGTCTCCACAGTACATCGATGTTGTCGCCAGTGGTCGGCGGAAGGTGCACGTGCCCGTCGACCTGGAACCGGACTGCAGCGACGCACGGATGCACGCCAAGACCGTAGGATCCTACGCAGTGCCGTAGGGGGGAGAGTGGCTTCTGCCTTGGTGCCAATGATGGTCGTATGTGTGTTTGGCGTCGTGCAGGTGAGCGCCACAATCAGGACTGCATACGACCGAGGCACACAGGGCCAACACCCGGCATCATGGTGTGGGGAGCGATCTCCTACACTGGCCGTACACCTCTGGTGATCGTCGAGGGGACACTGAATAGTGCACGGTATATCCAAACCGTCATGGAACCCATCGTTCTATCATTCCTAGACCGGCAAGGGAACTTGCTGTTCCAACAGGACAATGCACGTCCGCATGTATCCCGAGCCACCCAACGTGCTCTAGAAGGTGTAAGTCAACTACCCTGGCCAGCAAGATCTCCGGATCTGTCCCCCATTGAGCATGTTTGGGACTGGATGAAGCGTCGTCTCACGCGGTCTGCACGTCCAGCACGAACGCTGGTCCAACTGAGGCGCCAGGTGGAAATGGCATGGCAAGCCGTTCCACAGGACTACATCCAGCGTCTCTACGATCGTCTCCATGGGAGAATAGCAGCCTGCATTGTTGCGAAAGGTGGATATACACTGTACTAGTGCCGACATTGTGCATGCTCTGTTGCCTGTGTCTATGTGCCTGTGGTTCTGTCAGTGTGATCATGTGATGTATCTGACCCCAGGAATGTGTCATTAAAGTTTCCCCTTCCTGGGACAGTGAATTCACGGTGTTCTTATTTCAATTTCCAGGAGTGTAAAATGTAGACTGGCAATGGCAAGGAAAGCGTTTTTGAAAAAGAGAAATTTGTTAACATCGAGTATAGACTTAAGCGTCAGGAAGCCGTTTCTGAAAGTATTTGTATGGAGTGTAGCCATGTATGGAAGCGAAACATGGACGATAAACAGTTTGGACAAGAAGAGAATAGAAGCCTTCGAAATGTGGTGCTACAAAAGAATGCTGAAGATTAGATGGGTAGATCACATAACTAATGATGAAGTATTGAGGAGGAGAAGAGTTTCTGGCCCAACTTGACAAAAAGAAGGGACCGGTTAGTAGGACTGTTCTGAGGCACCAAGGGATCACAAATTTAGCATTGGAGGGCAGCGTGGAGGGTAAAAATCGTAGAGGGAGATCAAGAGATGAATACACTAAGCAGATTCAGAAGGACGTAGGTTGCAGTAAGTACTGGGAGATGAAGAAGCTTGCACAGGATAGGGTAGCATGGAGAGCTGCATCAAACCATTCTCAGGACTGAAGACCACAACAACAACAACAACAACATGCTGGAGGCGGTGCAATTGACTGAAACAAAGAATGTCGCCCATGCAAAAGGTGCTCAGCACGAGCATACCCCACGACTTGTACACCAGTGCCTGATGGACTCTTCTTGCAAGGCGGCTGCCTGCCTTCACGTCACTCTGGCTCCTACCTGGTTCGCTCCGCAGCGGGCATGGCAGCAGCGGCGCCATTAGGGGCCGTAATCGGCCACCCACCCTCTTTCCCTCCCTGCCTCCCGCGGATAAATTATTTAGGAGACCCGCTCGGCTGCGGCTCTCGCGTTCGTTCTTTCCCCGGCCAGAGCGCGGACGCACATTCTCTCTTCTCTCTCTCTTTTTTTTTTTTTTTGCCGGAGCCCGGATTAGTGTTTTGAGAACAGCCGTTTTAGATTTCCCCCGCGCGTAATAAACAATGGTAATCCCGTATTTATCTTTATTCCCCGCCGTGGATTAGCATTCGGACGCGGCGGCAGCGGCTGCAACGGCTACCCCGCAGGCTTCGCATCCTGATTGAAAACTGGGGAACGAGTTGCAATGGAAATACCGCGTTATCACAATATATCCGGTAAATAGCAAACAGCGATTCAACTCAAAGTCAACACGGGCGCTTGTTTTGCTTCGCACGTGCGGCCCATCGGAACAAACAGGACCCTGCGGCGGTAGCGGCGGCGGCCACGGTGTGCAGGCGAACGCGCAGGTAGGTGCGAGGTAGGTGGGGTAGGGGGAGGGGTGGATGGGGAAGGGTGGAGAGGGGAGCGGGCGGCTGGTGCGGAGCGCGAATCACAAAATCGCCGGCCCATCCATCGACAAAGCAAAATAATGAAGAGCGCTTTGTGTACCCTGGCGGGAAATAAACATGTGCGCCGCAGATGAATTCGCACCGGCCCGCCGGACAATGAGCTGCCCGCCGCGACGCGCGAACTCGCTCACACACGCACACGCACGCACCTGCTGACACGCAAAGTCCGCAGCAAAGCGGTGACCCTCGCTGCGCCGCCTAGCTTTCCCACCCGCAAATTAGTCCTCGACTACTTCGTTCGCCTCGGAATCCATTTTCTCAGTATAGTTTTCGTTCAGTAATCAGTCTCTCCCCGATATTATTCAATCTGTATATATTGAGCAAGCAGTAAAGGAAACAAAAGAAAAATGTGGAGTAGGTATTAAAATCCATGGAGAAGAAATAAAAGATTTAAGGTTCGCCGATGACATTGTAACTCTGTCAGAGACAGAAAAGGATTGGAAGGTCAGTTGGACGGAATGGACAGTGTCTTGAAAGGAGGATATAAGACGAACATCATCATCATCATCATCATTTAAGACTGATTATGCCTTTCAGCGTTCAGTCTGGAGCATAGCCCCCTTATAAAATTCCTCCACGATCCCCTATTTAATGCTAACATTGGTGCCTCTTCTGATGTTAAACCTATTACTTCAAAATAATTCTTAACTGATTACAGGTACCTTCTCCTTGGTCTGCCCAGACTCCTACCCTCTACTGCTGAACCCATGAGTCCCTTGGGAAACCTTGCTTCTCCCATGCGTGTAACATGACCCCACCATCTAAGCCTGTTCGCCCTGACTGCTACATCTATAGAGTTCATTCTCAGTTTTTCTTTGATTTCCTCATTGTGGACACCCTCCTGCCATTGTTTCCATCTACTAGTACCTGCAATCATCCTAGCTACTTTCATATCCATAACCTTAACCTTGTTGATAAGGTAACCTGATCCACCCAGCTTTCGCTCCCATACAACAAAAATGGTCGAAAGATTGAACGGTGCACAGATAACGAACATCAACAAAAGCAAAACGAGGATAATAGAATGTAGTCGAATTAAGTCGGGTGATGCTGAGGGTATTAGATTAGGAAATGAGACACTTAAAGTAGTAAAAGGAGTTTTGCTATTTGGGGAGCAAAATAACCCATGATGGTCGAAGTAGAGAGGATATAAAATGTTGACTGGCAATGGCAAGGAAAGCGTTTCTGAAGAAGAGAAATTTGTTAACATCAAGTATAGATTTAAGTGTCAGGAAGTCGTTTCTGAAAGTATTTGTATGGAGTGTAGCCATGTATGGAAGTGAAACGTGGACGATAAATAGTTTGGACAAGAAGAGAATAGAAGGGACCGGTTGGTAGGACATGTTCTGAGGCATCATGGGATCACAAATTTAGCAATGGAGGGTACAAATCGTAGAGGGAGACCAAGAGATGAATACATTAAGCAGATTCAGAAGGATGTAGGTTGCAGTAGGTACTGGGAGACCACAACAACAACACAATCACTGGATGTACAAAAGTATGGGGAAGAAATCTCAGGGTCTGTTAGATCACGGTCGATTTGGCTTCCGGAAAGGTAAGACCGCCAGAGAGGCATTTCTAACGGTGCAACTGACAATGGAAGCAACAGTTTAAAAAAATCTAGATACCTTCATAGGATTTGTCGATCCGGAAAAATTCTGACAATGTAAGACTCTGCAAGATAGTATCACTGACAAAAATAAGAATAAGCCATATGTTCCGAAACAACGATCGTGTGAAACCCAGCTCGCTTCTTTCATCCACGAGACCCAGAAGGCAGCAGATACCCAGACAACTCCCATGTTCCTTGACTTCCGGAGGACATTCGATACAGTTCCGCACCTAAATATGAACAAAATACAAGCGTACGGAAAATAAGACCAACTGTGGGATTTGATTGAAGAGTTTCTATCAAACAGAACACAGCACCTTATTTACAATGAAGAGAAATTTTCACACGCAAAGTTGATTTCGAGCTTGCCACAATGGAGTGTTAGGCTCCATTACTTTTCACAACAGAGGGAGTCCCAAAAAGAAACACCGAAAAGCTTTAGGGACAGGTTCCTTATACCAAAACATGCCTTAAGAGTTATGGGCAGTTGTTCAGCTTCGATACTACGATACTATTCTCTTCTACTGCAAGGGCTTGCTTTTCACATTTTGGAAGGGGAGCGTATGGATCAAACCAAGAAAAATGTCCAGTAAACATGGAGTCTAAAACAGATACCTGAAGAAGTATGGGCACTCGTTCATCTTCTTAAGTGTGAAACATACCTCTTGTAGAATGAGATTTTTCACTCTGCAGCAGAGTGTGTGGTGATATGAAACTTCTTGGCAGATTAAAACTGTGTGCCGGACCTTTGCCTTTCGCGGGCAAGTGCTCTACCATTTGAGCTACCCAAGCACTACTCACGCCCCGTCCTCACAGCTTTACTTCCGCCAGTAGCTCGTCTCCTACCTCCAAACTTTACACAAGCTCTCCTGCGAACGTTGCAGAACTAGCACTCCTGAAAGAAAGGGTATTGCGGAGGCATGGCTTAGCCACGGCCTGGGGGATGTTTCCAGAATGAGATTTTCACTCTGCAGCGGAGTGTGCGCTGATCCCAAAAAAGGTTGGACAGTAGGAGAAGGCACTGGTGGAAGTAAAGCTGTGAAGAGGGGGCGTGAGTCGTGCTTGGGTAGCTCAGTTGGTAGAGCACTTGCCCGCGAAAGGCAAAGGTCCCGAGCTCGAGTCTCGGTCCGGCACACAGTTTTAATCTGCCAGGAAGTTTCATATGTCTTGTATTGAACAAGTGCTTGTAGCTCTTCACCTATGTATATTAGAGAGCATGTTTCTTAGATATTTTTTCTTGTTTTAGTGTAAGGAAACTGTCCCTGAAGCTCGTCGGTGTTTGTTTGGGACGCCTTGCATATATTAAAAACATAGTAGATAACGTCGAAAGTGCCATGAGGTTTTGAGGCTGTGAGGTTTTATGCAGTTGATGCTGTTGTACACAGATAAGTCATAACGGTAGAAAATTGTTGCGAAATGCAGGAAGAACTTGGTGTAGGGAGTGGCAACAGAACTTCAATATAAATAGATGTGAAGTATTGCTAGTATATAGACCAAAGGCCCTTTCCTTTATGATTACACAATTGCAGAACCATCACTGGAGGCAGTTACTTCCGTAAAATATCTACGATTAGCCGTACAGAACGATATGAAGTGAGGAGATCACATAACAACAAATCGCAGGAAAGACGGATGCCAGACAGATTCATCGAAAGAATCCTCGAGAAATGTAGTCCATCAGCAAAGGGGGTACCAGCAATATCCTCGTTCGACCAATACTTGTATATTGCTCACGGTATAGGACCTATACCACACAGGATTGATAGAGGAAATAGAGAAGGCATGAAAGCTTCATAGAGGTGATCAGGTAATTCCAGTGGAAGTCGCTGCAGGAGAAATGTTCTGCATCACGGTGTCGTTTACTGTCAAATGTTCCGAGAGTGTACGTTGCTTCCTCCTACGTATATCTCGCGGAAAGACCACGCAGATAAAATTAGAGAGATTCGAGTCCGAACGGAAGCTTACTGGTAATCGTTCTTATTTCGAATTATTCGCGACTGGAAGTGGAGAAGGGTGAGGTGACAGTGGCACAGAAAGTACCCTTCGCCACACACAGAAAATGGTTTGCGAAGTATATATGTAGATGTAGGGAAAGACGGGTAATATGCAGTATCCTCAAGAACCAATAACAATGGAAGACCAAGAACGAAGTGATCGAGTGAGTAAAGTATAAGCTAGCGATGAAGTGTTGCTCCTCTACTGTTCAATCTACACTATGTGATCAAAAGTATCTGGACACCTGGCTCAAAATGACTTACAAGTTCGTGGTGCCCTCTATCGGTAATGCTGGAATTTAATACGGTGTTGACCTACCCTTAGCCTTGATGACCGCTTCCACTCTCGCAGGCATGCCTTCAAGGTTTCTTGGGGAATGGCAGCCAATTCTACACGGAGTGCTGCTGTGAGGAGAGGTATCGATGTCCGTCGGTGAGGCCTGGCACCTCGTCGGCGTTCCAAAACATCCCAAAGGTGTTCTATAGTATTCAGGTCAGGACTCTGTGCAGGCCACTCCATTACAGGGATGTTATTGTTGTGTAACCAATCTGCCACAGGCCGTGCATTGTGAACAGGTGCTCGATCGTGTTGAAAGATGCACTCGCCATCCCCGAATTGCTCTTCAACAGTGGGAAGCAAGAAGATGCTTAAAACATGAATGTGGGCCTGTGCTGTGAGAGTGCCACGCAAAACAACATGGGGTGAAAGCCCCCTCCATGAAAAACACGACAACACCAACCACGGCCCCCGAATTTTACTGTTGGCACTACACACGGTGGCAGATGACGTTCACCGGGCAATCGCCATACCTACACCGTGCCATCGGATTGCCACATTGTATACCGTGATCCGTCACTCCACACTCCTTACACCGAGCGAAGCGTCGTTTGGCTTTTACCAGCGCGATGTGTGGCTTATGAACAGCCGCTCGACCATGAAAGCCACGTTTTCTCACCTCCCATCTATCTGTCGTAGTACTTGCAGTGGATCCCGTTGCAGTTTGGAATTCCTCTGTGATGGTCCGGATAGATATCTGCCTATTACACATTACGGCCGTCTTCAGCTGTCGGCGGTCTCTGTCAGTCAACAAACGACCACGGCCTGTACACTTTTGTGCTGTACGTGTCTCTTCACGTTTCCATTCCACTATCACATCGGAAACAGTGGACGTAGGGATGTTTAGGAGTGTGGAAATCTCGCGTGCAGACGTATGACACCAGTGACACCCTATCACCAAACCATTTTCGAAGTCTGTGAGTTCCGCAGAGCGCCCCATTCCGGTCTCTCACGATGTCTAATGACAACTGAGATCGTTGATATAGAGTATCTATTAGTAGGTGGCAGCACAATGCACCTAATATGAAAAACGTATGTTTTGGAGGGTGTCCAGATACTTTTGATCACAATGTACGTCGAAGAAACTATGACGGAAATAAAAGAAAGCTTCAAGAGTAGGATTAAAATTCATGGAGCGAGGATATCAATGATAACTGGCTGATGACATTCTTATTCACAGTGAAAGTGTGGAAGAATATTAAATTAGAAATCCCGGTGTGTAGTTTGGTTCAGGGCTGTCGGCTTATCAGATGGAAGGAAATGCACTGCCGGTCGCTGTTTCCCTATAGCAGTTAAAAATAATTTCACCTGTTAATCTTCTGCTCCCCCACATCAGCCTTCACCTGTAGCATGGCTGGATAACCGACGTAATTATGAATGGAACAGGGGGAAAATGACAGGCCAGTAACAGGCAGTGAACTGAAATTAAATCACATACAAAACGGATAAAGCAGACAAATAAGAAGTAGTCTTGCCGCACCAGAATAGAATTTAGCCAGTCTGCAATTCTGGGTATATGGTGAGCTGCCGGCTTACTGCACGACACAGTAAATATACGTGAATAACAATGGGAATCTCACGAGGAGCAGCGAAAACTCGTCCAGAGCTCAGAGAGAGTGATGATCGGAAAAACTG
Organism: Schistocerca gregaria; assembly: GCF_023897955.1. NCBI lineage: Eukaryota > Metazoa > Arthropoda > Insecta > Orthoptera > Acrididae > Schistocerca > Schistocerca gregaria. The sequence continues at coordinate 1,080,772,320 of NC_064920.1, read as the reverse complement.
CAATCAGTTTTTCGAATTGACAATCACAGAAGAAAGTAGAATTAGAACACTACTGGCGAAATCTGAATACTTCGAAATAAGACAAGGACTTAAACAAGGAACTACTGCATCTCCTGCACTTTTTAATGTTGTGATGGAGGGAATGAATAGGCCAGCTGAAGATATAGTAAAATAAAAAGAAAAAAAAGATGATTTTAGCAGATGATACGGTAATATGGGGCGATACGAGGTAGATGCACAGTAACAACTTGATGTGTGGAAGGAAATAATGAAAAGGTATGGATTAAAAATAAATTAAGATAAGAGAGAGGAAATGGTATTTGGAAAAGACAAAGGAGTCAACGGGAATATTAGTTTGAATGCTGTAATTTTTCCCGAGGGCCTGCAGGTTTACTGTATGGTTAAATGATGATGGCGTCCTCTTGGGTAAAATATTCCGGAGGTTAAATAGTCCCCCATTCGGATCTCCGGGCGGGGACTACTCAGGAGGAGTTCGTTATCAGGAGAAAGAAAACTGGCGTTCTGCGGATCGGAGCGTGCAATGTCTGATCCCCTAATCGGGCAGGAAGGTTAGAAAATTTAAAAAGGGAAATGGATAGGTTAAAGTTAGATATATGGGGAATTAGTGACGTTCGGTGGCAGGAGGAACAAGACTTTTGTACAGTTGAATACAGGGTTATAAATACAAAATCAAATAGGGGTAATGCAGGAGTAGGTTTAATAATGAATAAAAAATAGGAGTGCGGGTAAGCTACTACAAAAAGCATAGTGAACGCATTATTGTGGACAAGATAGACACAAAGCCCACGCCTACTACAGTAGTACAAGTTTATATCCCAACTAGCTCTGTAGATGATGAAGAAATGGATGAAATGTATGATGAGATAAAAGAAATTATTCAGGTTGTGAAGGGAGACGAAAATTTGATAGTCATGAGTGACTGGAATTCTAGAGTAGGAAAAGAGATAGTAGGAAGCATAGTAGGTGAATATAGATTGGGGGAAAGAAATGAAAGATTAAGCCGTCTGGTAGAATTTTGCACAGAGCATAACTCAATCATAGTTAACAGTTGGTTCAAGAATCATAAAAGAAGGTTGTATACATGGAAGAATCCTGGAAATACTAGAAAGTATCACATAGATTATATAATGGTAAGACAGAGACTTAGGAACCAGGTATTAAACTGTAAGACATTTCCAGGGCAAGAAGGTGGGAATTTAAGGAGATGGGATCGGGACAAACTGATTTCTAGAGGTTGTACACATTTTCAGGGAGAGCATAAGGGAACAATTGTCACAAATGGGGGAAGAAATACAGTAGAAGAAGAATGGGTAGCTCTGAGGGATGAAGTAGTGAAGGCAGCAGAGGATCAAGTAGATAAAAATACGAGGGCTAGTAGAAATCCTTGGGTAACAGAAGACAAATTGGTTTTAATTGATGAAAGGAGAAAATATAAAAATGTAGTAAATGAAGCAGGCATAAAGGAATACAAATGTCTCAAAAATGAGATCGACAGGAAGTTCAAAATGGCGGAGCAGGGATGGCTAGAGGACAAATGTAAGGATGTAGAGGCTTATCTCACTAGGAGTAAGATAGATACTACCTAGAGGAAAATTAAAGAGACCTTTGGAGAAAAGAGAACCACTTTTATGAATATCAAGAGCGTTGATGGAAACCCAGTTCTAAGCAAAGAAGCGAAAGCAGAAAGATGGAAGGAGTATACAGAGGGTCTATACAAGGGCGACGTACTTGAGGACAACATTCTGGAAATGGAAGAGAATGTAGATGAAGACAAAATGGGAGATACAATACTGCGTGAAGAGTCTGACAGAGCACTGAAAGCCCTGAGTCGAAACAAGGCCCCAGGAGTAGACAACATTCCATTAGCACTACTGACGGCCTTGGGAGAGGCAGTCCTGACAAAACTCTACCATCTGGTTGAAATGGCTCTGAGCACTATGGGACTTAACATCTGAGGTCATCAGTCCCCTAGAACATAGGACTACTAAAACCTAACTAACCTAAGGATATAACACACATCCATGCCAGAGGCAGGATACGAACCTGCGAGCGTAGCGGTCACGCGGTTCCAAACTGAAGCGCCTAGAACCGCACGGCCACACCGGCCGGCTACCGTCTGGTGAGCAAGTTGTATGAGACAGGAGAAATACCCTCAGACTTCAAGAAGAATGTAATAATTCCAATACCAAAGAAAGCAGGTGTTGACAGATGTGAAAATTACCGAACAATCAGTTTAATAAGCCACAGCTGCAAAATACTAACTCGAATTGTTTACAGACGAATGGAAAAACTAGTAGAAGCCGACCTTGGGGAAGATCAGTTTGGATTCAGTAGAAATATTAGAACACGTGAGGCAATACTGACCTTACGACTTATCTTAGAAGAAAGATTAAGGAAAGGAAAACCTACGTTTCTAGCATTTGTAGACTTAGAGAAAGCTTTTGACAATGTTGACTGGAATACTATCTTCCAAATTCTAAAGGTGGCAGGGGTAAAATACAGGGAGCGAAAGGCTATTTTCAATTTGTTTAGAAACCAGATGGCAGTCATAAGAGTCGAGGGGCATGAAAGGGAAGCAGTGGTTGAGAAAGGAGTGAGACAGGGTTGTAGCCTCTCCCCGATGTTATTCAATCTGTATATTGAGCAAGCAGTAAAGGAAACAAAAGAAAAATTTGGAGTAGGTATTAAAATTCATGGAGACGAAATAAAAACTTTGAGGTTCGCCGATGACATTGTAATTCTGTCAGAGACGGCAAAGGACTTGGAAGAGCAGTTGAACGGAATGGACAGTGTTTTGAAAGGACGATATAAAATGAACATTAACAAAAGCAAAACGAGGATAATGGAATGTAGTCAAATTAAATCGGGTGATGCTGAGGGAATTAGATTAGGAAATGAGACACTAGTAGTAGTAAAGGAGTTTTGCTATTTAGGAAGTAAAATAACTGATGATGGTCGAAGTAGAGAGGATATAAAATGTAGACTGGCAATGGCAAGAAAAGCGTTTCTGAAGAAGAGAAATCTGTTAACATCGAGTATAGATTTAAGAGTCAGGAAATCGTTTCTGAAAGTATTTGTATGGAGTGTAGCCATGTGTGGAAATGAAACATGGACGATAATTAGTTTGGACAAGAAGAGATAGAAGCTTTCGATATATGGTGCTACAGAAGAATGCTGAAGATTAGATGGATAGATCACATAACTAATGAGGAGGTATTGAATAGAATTGGGGAGAAGAGGATTTTGTGGCACAACTTGACTAGAAGAATGGACCGGTTGGTAGGACCTGTTCTGGGCATTAAGGGATCACAAATTTAGCAATGGAGGGCAGTGTGGAGGGTAAAAATCATAGAGGGAGAGCAAGAGATGAATACACTAAGCAGATTCAGAAGGACGTGGGTTGCATTAAGTACTGGGAGATGAAGAAGCTTGCACAGGATAGAGTAGCATGGAGAGCTGCATAAAACCAGTCTCAGGACTGAACAGCACAACAACAACAACATGGAGAACCCGTCAAAGTGGTAGACAGTTTCACTTATTTAGGTAGTGTAATATCTAGTGATGGAAGAATAAACAACGAAATTAATAGGTTACAGAAGGAGGCAATTTCTACAAAACAATAAAATACCTGATTTGGAATAAGGAAGTTTTAGAAAAAGAAAATCTCCATATGTATTTGTTATTACTTTCCTGTTGTCACCTATGGAGGAGAAACAAAGAAAATGACAGAAAGGGACTGGAGCAGACTGCAAACAGGGGAAATGAAATTTCTGAGAGCAATTAAGGGAGAAACAAGAATGGACAGAGTAAGAAATTCGGATATTAGAAAATACTTTAACAATAAAGTATGAGAGAAGAAATCGTAACAAAGAGAAAACGCAGACCCGGCAGTAGCTGGAGCGAGATCCAGACACAATACACAAAAGAAGGAAGTAGTTAGCCACGAGGTCGTCGTCTTTTGACTGGTTTCCTCTCCTGTGCCAACCTCTTCATCCCAGAGTTGCACTTGCAACCTACTTCCTCAATTATTTGCTGGATGTATTCCAGTCTCTGTCTTCTTTTACAGTTTTTATCCTCTACAACTTCTAACAAATGACAGTTATTCCCTCATGTCTTAACATGCCAGTAGGCTTTATCATTCCGTCCCTTCTTCTTATCAGTGTTTCCATGTGTTCCTTCCACGCCCATTCTGCAGAGAACCTCCTCATTCCTTACGTTATCAGTCTACCAAATTTTCAATATTCTGCTCTAGCACCGCATCTCAAATTATTCGCTTCTGTTCCGGTTTTCCCACTTTTCAAGATTCACATACAATGCTGTGCTCCAAACATAGATTCACAGAGACTGCATCCTCATATTAAAGCCTGTGTTTAGCACCAGTAGACTTCTCTGGCCAGGAAGCCCTTTTTGCCTGTACTACAAATGCTTTTTATGTCCTCCTCGTTTTCTCCGCCATGGGTTATTTTGCTTCCAAGGTAGCAGAACTGCGTAACCTCGCCAGCTAACTTCAGTGGCGATACCAATGCAAACGGTCGTTGCTGCTTTCGGCCGGGGGGGGGGGGGGGGGGGGGGCAGCTGTGACTCCTGGTGCAGGTTGGTAAGCCTGTGCTGTCTGTTCTCCGAACACTGGCGGGACTTCTATCCTAACGCATCTGCCTAGCTGCAGCTTGAATCTGAAACTAACCGCCCTGAACTTCTACAGATTTTCTCTATCTTAGTAATTTTCTGAATTAATTGATGATCGACATGAAAATTCTCTTCCCCACTAATCCACGGTCCTTTACTCAGGCGATCAAAACGGTGGTTTCAGTTGGGCAGTGTGAAGAAAATGTTCTCAGAGAACTACTTTGCCTTATTTTGATTATTTAAAGCGAAAGGAAACCATTTTACTTTCAACATTAGCTAAAGCAATCGCGTCAGACTTTGGTAAAAAACATCCAAAGAACAGAAAACAAAAAATGCCTTAAATAATTTCGTAAATAATTAAGGAAATGGTTGTAATTACGTGTAGTTATTAATGGAAAGTGAAACAAACTCGTACCTAGTAATTAGTATACAGAAATATGACTTTCTACTAGACTACGTATCTTACAGCTGTCAAAATCAAATTTCCCACTGTTACACTACGTTGACATTTGATACACATTCCGAAAGACGAAAACCGAATTTCGGAAATCGTTCTTCGATGTCGTGTCTACATGTTAAACTCTGAAGCGGATTTGTTAGCCCAGTTAAATATGGCGTCTGGAAAACAGCTTATCGAATTTCTTATTCAGTCAACAAATGGTTATTTCTCCTCATTTAAATATTACCGGTGGACAGCTTCGTACTCAGTCTAATGTCACTTCTTTTCCTTCACTGCACGAAAAGTCCATATTAATCGACTGTTCTGAAAACAAGAGCCGGCCCGTGTGGTCGAGCGGTTGTAGGCGCTTCAGCCTGGAACCGCGCGACCGCTAAGGTCGCAGGTTCGAATCCGGCCTCGGACATGGATGTGTGTGATGTCCTTAGGTTAGTTAGGTTTAAGTAGTTCTAAGTTCTAGGGGCTGATGACCTCAGATGTTAAGTGTCATAGTGCTCAGAGCCATTTGAACCATTTTGAAAACAAGACACAACATGACAAGCGAAGCAAGTTTCAGAATCGGTTGCGTTTAAATGGGAGCGGAAATCAATTGCAGAATTGGAAAACAGGCAACTAGAAGCGTCTTTCCAGAATCGATATTGAAATGTTTACACGACCATTCAGAAGCGGTGCTGGGAAATCAGTTTACGAAATCCGTTTTTGGGAGCCCTTTGAAGGAGGCCTTGGTCAGCCTTGTACCAATATTGAACTAGTAGTGTTACTATGAGTAGTCGGAACTCGGAATCTAATGGCGGACGCCATAACTTACGTGGGACGGCACATATCACAACAAAGTACGTGAATTCACTTGATACAGCACTAAATAAAGCACACCTCTCCAAAAGACGCGTTAAAATAGTGTAAAAGTAGCTACAGTAATATGAAGGAATATGACAGAGAAGGAAAATAGTAAAGACTGCTGTTAAAAGTGGAATCAACAAAGTCAACATTGAAAGACTCCTCACGGATACTACATTTATATAAGGACAGCAAATATTAAGAAGTAGTTTGTTACAGAAGAGAAAGAAATTATAATCATACAAAATACCCAATCTTTATAAGGGAAGCGCGTTTTGCATTGAAGCTTGCCTTTTTGTAGTCTTTGGGCTGTGACGTCAGCGGCAGCTCGTTGTTGCTGGCGGCATAATTAACATAGCTCCATCAGTTGTGAAATCGCCCTGGATACTTCCTCTCGCTCAGTACAGGCTTCTCGTTGCAGTCCTTTAGACACAGGCCGATCGGAAATACTAGTTGATAAATCCACGTTCGCATGCGTGCGACTGCAACTTTCATTATTGTACACATGGTTCTGTTTTTAATGTTCCGTGCACAGTTTTGAAGCAGTATACAATCCACTAAGTTTGATGATCGCGATTTCATGGTTGGGGCAAAAACAGCACCTCACGTCATAAACGGTTTGAAAGTTTCCACGACCACACTTAATCTTTTAACGCGCGCAGCAGTTCATTAAGTTACAAACAATATAATAACTTTGAGGTACATTAGTTGAAGCAACTCATTTACACGCAAACCAGTTCGTTTCTAACAACAACAATCACTGTCCATTCGCGTAAGTATTGTCAATGTTAATGAATATATTTTGGATAAATGGCAGCATCGTTCCTAAATACTGAAATCTTTTATTTTACATATCGATTTCGGTCACTGTGTGACCACATTCAATGCAAACGACTCAAACATTGTAGGCCCATATCATAATAACACATTTTCCATGAGGTGTCACATGTACTGTAATGATTACTTCAAACAGGTATCTTCAGTTTTACTGTATACAATAATTTTGAAATTACAAAAGAGCCTATGTTGTCACCATAGGAGTTGCCAATGTATGTTTAATCGGCAACTGCTAAGGTCAGATGCTAGGCTCTTCTGCAATTTCAAAATTATTGTTTGCAGCAAAAATGAAGTTACCTGTTGGAATTAATCATCACAGTACACGTTACATCTCATAGAAAATGTGTTATTATGATATGAGCCTACAAGGTTTGAGTAGTTTGCACTGAATGTGGTCACACAGTGACCGAAATCGACCTGTAAAATAAAGGATTTCAGTCTTTACGACCGACGCTGCCATTTATCCAAAATGTACGGCAATAATACGGTCGTGGTGGACACGGTTCCCAATGGAATTGGACATCAATTGTCACTATTGTTTACAGTATTCAATGAAGCTCACAATGTTCACAGTCTAACGTTTTGTTTTATGATGTTCACGTCGATATTCAGTTTATATCGTGGCCTAAAAATGAGAGCGTGGCCATAAATTTTCAAGTTTCTTTCTACCACAGTGACACAACATTAACGCACGTACATCACGCCAAGACACTGCACAGTGTGTACACAACTCACTGAAAACTATTCGACTGCCACTATCGTCACCGCGCTCACATCACACTGTTGAGACAACAGTGCTGCATGTTGCATTTAGTTTTACAACAGTCTAATACACGTTAGACTGTGGTATACACAGCGCATTTCACGAAGCCGTTACAAAGAAATCAAACACACATTGAAATTTTACATACTCAGTTAAACAGAGATTCAGGGAGCAATATAAATAAAGCAAAACGGAGTCACATTTCATAATGTAGTACATAACAAAAATTATTTTAGTTAATCGAAGACGTAGGTAGAGAATAAAAGGAAGCAAAAAAAGGAAAGAAAAGAAAGAAGAAAACCTTTATCTATCGTAATAAGCAATAACTCCACAAAAGAGAAAACTGATTAAATGCAGAAATTGACTGATTAATTTCATCGTCTATTTACTTAATTGATTTATAAGCCTGTTACACAAACAATATGAAGTCGGAATTCAAAATGTGATTTTTATGTAATTCGGCTCTCTTTCTAGGACTAGACAGCTGCTAAAACTGCTACGCATCCTTGATGCGTCTCAGAAAAGTCTCTGGGTTACAGAATGTACATAGTACATGGTACTGAAATTTAAGTTCTTGAATATTAAAATCCAATTCCATTCTTAAGTGTGGTAAAAATAATAATTAACAAAAGCTTGTACGGAGCCACGCCCCTTTATTTTCCTGTATTTCCTCATATTATTTATTCCTGCAGTGTTTTCTCCCAGTTTATGCAGTCACGGTGTGGGGAATATTTCGGTGTTTGGCAAGTCCAGAACTTCTACAAAAGTGAGCTCATGGAAAAACTCAAAACCGTAATGAAATTTACAACTCTCTGATAAGAAAACCATGTCCCAGGACAACATTTATTCCCACAACTGCCGATGAAGTTACAGCGTATGATGCTTGTTTAGTTTTTAACTATGATAATCTTGGCAGACTACGGATTCTAAGGAGACTAGGGTTTGATCCAGGAGCTTTCACGCAGTCGATATTGAAGGAAAGCGACAAGAGGAGAATTTATTCAGCTGATGTTATTGTTAGTTTGAGAATCAGGTTAACTTCAGTTTCGCCAAGGTATTAGTTTATTGATTTCATCAATCGCTAAATTAGTTTTCTTGTGAGATGTCATTACTTGCATGTAGAACGACAAAGATTCTAATAAAGTGACTTTGTAGTGATCATTATGTGATTTCGTAGGAAGATGCATTTCTAGATCATTCCTGCAGTGATATTGATAAGCGATCATTTACGTGTCTCAAATACCGCAGAGCAAAATTCATTTATTTAATTAAACTATACAGTTAAAGAGCCATATCCACTGAACAGGTAAGAAATCAGATGGTATACTCTCACAATAGCAGAATTATATTTTGGTAAGTTTTCACTGTTAATAAGACCAGCTCAGCGTGAATGAATTTCATATCTGGAGCTCAGTCTTAACAGCACACAGAAAACCCCTAATTGTGTCGATTATTATTCTGGCAATACTGAGATAGTGTATGTCGTTACTACTATTATTCTGTTTTCTTTTTCTTCAACCCGATAAAGATAAACGTAAGGAGAAAGTTTTATCGGAAGACACAAAGTAGCGCTCAACAAAGCCAAATGGGCGCACTTTGAGGTACTGAGGAGCGAGTGCAGTGTAAGGAGCACCGCTATCTGTGATGTAGCGTATCGATGTTGTACTGCTTACTTATCGCTGACCTCAGGGATGTAACCAAAGGAGGAGGGGAGGGGAGACCGGTGGGCTCCACGCCCCCTCCCCTAACATAAATGAAGTTACACACGATCTAGTGGCCGTGTAGCGTTACTGGAAGATATTTTGATTTTCAATCTTGCCACGAAACAGAGATACGCACTATCGATAGTCAACTAGGCATCCCTTTAAACTATCGATATATCGATAGCATGTGCAGCTGAAACTAAACCCTCATTTAGCCAAGACCAGCTACGGTACGTTGTTGGCCTTACTTGAGCTCAGTTGTTGTTTTGTTAATCGGTTCAGTTCTTACTTGTAGTTGAATTTAATGTAAGAGCTACTTTCGTTTTTGTGCAGTGTGCTGTTATAATTATTTCTAATTATGGATAAGTTTGTACAAAAGATGAAGAGGAAACCAGATTTCGATTCGCCCACTAGCGTTGCGGTAAGTTAAAAATATGTACACACTACTACAATACCCTACCTGAAGTTATCTAACGTTACAACTGGAGGCGTTATTTGAGACTGATAGAACTTTGGGGTTGCAAATAACTCAGTATTTCACAAGGAAGCGGAGCGGTAAACGATATTACGAATGACATTCCGTTAAGAAAATTGTATAAAATACACATGGATTAGCCTGTGTCGCCCAAAAATCGCGGAGATCAACAACAATACTGCCTAAATATCGATGGTTGCATTTCTTCAAAAAAATTTCTCAAAATTCTGTCATTAATAGCCCAAATGGCAAAATACCGCACAGTCTAGTGACATTGGCGGTACTTGGTTACGAAAACAAATTCCAGTATGGAACAAGGGAGAGTGGTTTTTCGACAGTACAGTCCATAGTTCGTTCGTTTCTAAAAGATTTTTTCGGTGGGCTGCTTGAATTCGTTCGTACCGACTGTAGTAGTAGTATAAAGTCATTTGTAGGGCACTTTTGATATCAAATTGATATGCAAATGAATTAAATTGATAAGCCCTGTGCACCACTACTCTTCTCTTCAATGTATAATTTAACTGCTAGTGGTTCCAAACGTTTACATATTGGTATAGAAGCAACCACAGACAGAGAGTGGCATATTGTGATAGAGATGGAGAATGCAGCTAAAAGTATTAAAGTGCGATTTTCGGACGAGAAATGGGATGAAATCTGACGCGCAAAAGCAAATGCAGCTAAAAGTACTAAAGTGCGATTTTCGGACGAGCAATGGGATGAACTCTGTCGCGCAACAGCAAATGCAGCTAAAAGTACTAAAGTGCGATTTTCGGACGAGCAATGGGATGAACTCTGTCGCGCAACAGCAAATGCAGCTAAAAGTACTAAAGTGCGATTTTCGGACGAGCAATGGGATGAACTCTGTCGCGCAACAGCAAATGCAGCTAAAAGTACTAAAGTGCGATTTTCGGACGAGGAATTCGATGAACTCTGTCGCGCAACAGCAAATGCAGCTAAAAGTACTAAAGTGCGATTTTCGGACGAGAAATGGGATGAACTCTGTCGCGCAACAGCAAATGCTGCTAAAAGTACTAAAGTGCGATTTTCGGACGAGAAATGGGATGAACTCTGTCGCGCAACAGCAAATGCAGCTAGAAGTACTAAAGTGCGATTTTCGGACGAGGAATGGGATGAAATCTGTCGCGCAACAGCAAATGCAGCTAAAAGTACTAAAGTGCGATTTTCGGACGAGAAATGGGATGAACTCTGACGCGCAAAAGCGTATATCATGCAGCAGTTGGCCGCCGAGTATCACCCGAGCCGTCCTCCTCCGGACGTTTACTGTGCTCCGCTAGCTCCATCCATTACAACAGTGTACAATGACTCTGCACTCCGTGTCAAATCAGGTAACATATCCATTATCTACAGCACTCCACCGTTCAAAACTTTTTCGATCTACAGATGGTACTATCCATTGTGTTGGAAAGACTGGACAGATGGCTGCCTTGTGTCAAAGCTGTGTACAGAGACATGTACTGCCAATAAGTAGCAGTACGTGCTGAATTCTGTGTTAACAAGAAGGCTTTATTTCCTATGTTCTGTACTGGCATTAAGATAAAGAAAGAACCAGTTGATGTAGTGTATCCTGTGTACGATTACTGAATACAAAAATGTATGTTACCATGTATATGTTTTTTATTTCCTACCTCTTATTACATTGCAAGTACTAAAGCTATTGCCCCAGTATTTTCACTGGAAACACGCAACAGCAGAAAATTATGTCATTTAACTAAATTCTCCGTAAAAGCCCAATTGCATGACAGTGCCTGAAATGGTCGGTATCTTGGAAAGGGAATGGTGTTCATTATTTTCTATAAAAACCCATTGCACGCCAGTACCTGATGTAGTGGGTATCATGGCAGCGTAGGTGAAGCATCAAGACTTTGTTGTAAGCAACTGGAGCTGTGACGGTGCGTAAGAAGACAGGCAGAAGAAGAATGGCGCACTCCTTCCCGACAACATACGTGCAACAATTGTAGCTACATCCATCAGGGGCAAGACAAATATTCTCATGTCGCTGCTAACACATCCGGATGGAGTCCGATTTGAGCATGTATGTGTATTTTCAAAAACAGTGTTTCAGCCCAAATACCAACTATTACAGGAGTTTCTGCAGGGTGTAGATGGTGTGACATACACGACATTCAGTGAGAGCGGTGATATCCCTCCACCGGAAAGCCAAACACAGTCTTCATATTTGATGGTGTTACTGTGGAAAACTAGGATCAAATTAGGCGATATTTCTGTTTTGGTCGCCATATGGCTGTCGATGTTCCAGGATCCCAAAACAGCTGGTCAGGGATAATACAAACATAATTATAGCATTCAAACAGGACAATCTGAATTTAAAAAAACATTTACCAGGATCATGTAGGAACCGACATGTCGTTCAATGATTTTGTAAAGATATGTGCAGATTGGTGGATTCAATCACAGTATGGGTTTCTCGTTATTTTTTATTTATTTACTCGTGTCCAGAACATAACATACATATATAGCCGATAGGCAGCAATTTACAAACAATATAAGTACATGATTAAATTCCATAAGAATCCAAAATTCCACCGTTTGAACTGCTGTATCACTGGCAATAACCAGATCGTCCATCGGGTATGGGGCTGAGAGGTTTCTACAGTTGAGCTAAAAGTCTTGCTATCCGCCACATTCGTTACTGATAACACAAGAAAACTGAATGATGACAGGTACAGACGGAACTTCCAGGAGTTAAAGAGGTGAGTACATCAGTATACGAATCACCATGGTTAATTCCCCCCCCCCCCCCCCCCCCCCCATGAACCATGGACCTTGCCGTTGGTGGGAAGGCTTGCGTGCCTCAGCGATACAGATGGCCGTACCGTAGGTGCAACCACAACGGAGGGGTATCTGTTGAGAGGCCAACAAACGTGAAGAGTGGCAGCAGCCTTTTCAGTAGTTGCAGGGGCAACAGTCTGGATGATTGACAGACCTGGCCTTGTAACATTAACCAAAACGGCCTTGCTGTGCTGGTACTGCGAACGGCTGAAAGCAAGAGGGAACTACAGTCGTAATTTTTCCCGAGGGCATCCAGCTTTACTGTATGATTAAATGATGATGGCGTCCTCTTGGGTAAAATATCCCGCGGGTAAAATAGTCCCCCATTCGGATCTCCGGGCGGGGACGACTCTGGAGGACCTCGTTATCAGGAGAAAGAAAACTGGCGTTCTGCGGATCGGAGCGTGGAATGTCAGATCCCTTAATCGGGCAGGTAGGTTAGAAAATTTAAAAAGGGAAATGGATAGGTTAAAGTTAGATATAGTGGTAATTAGTGACGTTCGGTGGCAGGAGGAACAAGACTTCTGGTCAGGTGAATAGAGGGTTATAAATACAAAATCAAATAGGGGTAATGCAGGAGTAGGTTTAATAATGATTTTTTTTAAAAAAAGGAGTTTGGGTAAGCTACTACAATCAGCATAGTGAACGCATTATTGTGGCCAAGATAGACACTAAGCCCACGCCTACTACAATAGTACAAGTTTATATGCCAACTAGCTCTGCCGATGATGAAGAAATAGAGGAAATGTATGATGAGATAAAAGAAATTATTCAGGTAGTGAAGGGAGACGAAAATTTGATAGTCATGGGTGACTGGAATTCGTGTCTAGGAAAAGGAAGAGAAGGAAACGTAGTAGGTGGATATGGATTGGGGATAAGAAATGAAAGAGGAAGCCGCCTGGTAGAGTTTTGCACAGAGCACAACTTAATCATAGCTAACACTTGGTTTAAGAATCATGAAAGAAGGTTGTATACATGTAAGAATCCTGGAGAAACTAAAAGGTATCAAATAGATTATATAATGGTAAGACAGAGATTTAGGAATCAGGTTTTAAATTGTAAGGCATTTCCAGGGGCAGATGTGGACTCTGACCACAATCTATTGGTTATGAACTGTAGATTAAAACTGAAGAAAATACAAAAGGTGCAAATTTAAGGAGATGGGACCTGGACAAACTGAAAGAACCCGAGGTTGTAGAGAGTTTCAGGGAGAGCATAAAGGAACAATAGACAGGAATGGAGGAAAGAAATACAGTAGAAGAAGAATGGGTAGCTCTGAGGGATGAAATAGTGAAGGCAGCAGAAGATCAAGTAGGTAAAAAGACGAGGACTAATAGAAATCCCTGGGTAACAGAAGAAATATTGAATTTAATTGATGAAAGGAGAAAATATAAAAATGCAGTAAATGAAACAGGCAAAAAGGAATACAAACGTCTCAAAAATGAGATCAACAGGAAGTGCAAAATAGCTAAGCAGGGATGGCTAGAGGACAAATGTAAGGATGTAGAGGGTTATCTCACTAGGGGTAAGATAGATACTGCCTACAGGAAAATTAAAGAGACCTTTGGAGAAAAGAGAACCACTTTTATGAATATCAAGAGCTCAGATGGAAACCCAGTTGTAAGCAAAGAAGGGAAGGCGGAAAGATGGAAGGAGTATATAAAGAGTTTATACAAGGGCGATGTACTTGAGGACAATATTATGGAAATGGAAGAGAATGCAGATGAAGACGAAATGGGAGATACGATACTGCGTGAAGAGTTTGACAGAGCACTGAAAGACGTGAGTCGAAACAAGGCCCCCGGAGTAGACAACATTCCATTGGAACTACTGACGGCCTTGGGAGAGCCAGTCCTGACAAAACTCTACCATCTGGTGAGCAAGATGTATGAGACCGGGGAAATACCCTCAGACTTCAAGAAGAATATAATAATTCCAATCCCAAAGAAAATAGGTGTTGACAGATGTGAAAATTACCGAACTATCAGTTTAATAAGTCACAGCTGCAAAGTACTAACGCGAATTCTTTACAGACGAATGGAAAAATTGGTAGAAGCGGACCTTGGGGAAGATCAGTTTGGATTCCGCAGAAATGGTGGAACAGGTGAGGCAATACTAATCTTAAGACTTATCTTGGAAGAAAGATTAAGAAAAGGCAAACCTATGTTTCTAGCATTTGTATACTTAGAGAAAGCTTTTGACAATGTTAACTGGAATACTCTCTTTCAAATTCTGAAGGTGGCAGGGGTAAAACACAGGGAGCGTAAGGCTATTTACAATTTGTACTGAAACCAGATGGCAGTTATAAGAGTCGAGAGGCATGAAAGGGAATCAGTGGTTGGGAAGGGAGTGAGAGAGGGTTGTAGCCGCTCCCCGATGTTATTGAATCTGTATATTGAGCAAGCAGTAAAGGAAACAAAAGAAAAATTCGGAGTAGGTATCAAAATCCATGGAAAAGAAACAAGAACCTTGAGGTTCGCCGATGACATTGTAATTCTGTCAGAGACAGCAAAGGACTTGGAAGAGCAGTTGAACCGAATCGACAGTGTCTTGAAAGGAGGATATAAGATGAACATCAACAAAAACAAAACGA
This sequence comes from Schistocerca gregaria, assembly GCF_023897955.1. NCBI lineage: Eukaryota > Metazoa > Arthropoda > Insecta > Orthoptera > Acrididae > Schistocerca > Schistocerca gregaria. Next base: position 1,080,757,197 of record NC_064920.1, on the reverse strand, counting down.
GAATAATGGAATGTAGTCAAATTACATCGGGTGGTGCTGAGGGAATTAGATTAGGAAGTAAGACACTAAAACTAGTAAAGGAGTTTTGCTATTTAGGGAGCAAAATAACTAATGATGGTCGAAGCAGAGAAGTTATAAAATGTAGACTGGCAATGGCAAGGAAAGCGTTTCTGAAGAAGAGAAATTTGTTAACATGGAGTATAGATTTAAGTGTCAGGATGTCGTTTCTGAAAGTATTTGTATGGAGTGTAGCCATGTATGGAAGTGAAACATGGATGATAAATAGTTTCGACAAGAAGAGAATAGAAGCTTTCGAAATGTGGTGCTACAGACCAATGCTGAAGATTAGATGGGTAGATCACATAACTAATGAGGAGGTATTGAATAGAATTGGGGAGAAGAGGAGTTTGTGGCTCAACTTGACAAAAAGAAGGGACCGGTTGGTAGGACAAATTTTGAAGCATCAAGGGATCCCAAATTTAGCATTGGAGGGCAGCATGGAGGGTATAAATCGTAGAGGGAGACCAAGAGATGAATACACTAAGCTGATTCAGAAGGATGTAGGTTGCAGTAAGTACTGGGAGATGAAGAAGCTTGCACAGGATAGAGTAGCATGGAGAGATGCTTCAAACCAGTCTTAGGACTGAAGACCACAACAACAACAATGGATAAATTCGCACGCTTGTCGGGAGCTCAGTTTGATAGGATGGGTATACATAGACAAAACGATCGCTTGTACGTGGACGCGAAAATTCAAATTCTCGAACATGAAATTGGAGGTGTACGCGAGGAACTAGAGACGTATTGTCAAACCCTTCTGAGACTGAACAATACACTGGATTGTCGGGTTAATGCAGTTGTGAAGAAAGTGAGCGGTTTATCTGAAAGGGAAATAGCTGTGATTGAGAACGGGACATTGTAGGAATGGGTTAACGCATTTGAAAAGAAAATAGGCAACTTAAGTGAAGGGAAAACAGCTGTTACCGAGAAGGTACAGCAGCATAAGAAGAAGAGCGGATATATAAAACTTCACGCTGTACAGAAGTCTGATTAGTATGCACAGAGATGTCAACTAAGCATAAAGTCATCGAGGTACGAAAGGGGGTTCGCGAGAAGTTACGGTTGCTGAGGTTAGGGCATTTGAAGCGGAAGCAGACAATGCGAAAAACCTTTAAACCAGTTACTGAATTCTCGATGAACTCGCAACAAAATTCTGTAACGACGAGGACGACGCTTTTGACGATTTCATTAACCGTCACAGCGACGCTAGAACAGACAAAACATTCGGTGTTAGTGGTGAAAAACCATACATGTTGGGCACGCAGCCTATAACTTTAAATGAAAAAAATGATACAGATCGGCCATAAACAATTTCAAAGAACACCCGGTCTACTGAACCTTATTTTCCTGAGACCCAGACAAACTGTAAATTATTCGTCTAAAGATCTGGAAATGTATGGTGAAATATTGCTTTTAACTGATCTGCATAAGAATGCAAAACGTCGAATGAATGTGAAATATAAATCGATTATAAGACCTATTTTCGATGGTGATAAAAACAGCAGTGGTGATGGTATTGACATACAGCATAAAAGAGTGAGCAATCGACTTCTGCCGTATATAATATTACGACGTCCCCAGTGAGCTAAAAGACCGGTTACGATTGCTCATGGCATAGGCTGCCGCTGGTAATACAGCTCATTCGGATGAAGTTATTCCAATAATTTCTGAGCTTAGAGAGTGAGGCATCATCGAATAAGTATGGAGACTGTAGTTCGAGAACTGCACAAACCAGCACGCAAAACGTACCCTCGAAGATACACTCCTGGAAATTGAAATAAGAACACCGTGAATTCATTGTCCCAGGAAGGGGAAACTTTATTGACACATTCCTGGGATCAGATACATCACATGATCACACTGACAGAACCACAGGCACATAGACACAGGCAACAGAGCATGCACAATGTCGGCACTAGTACAGTGTATATCCACCTTTCGCAGCAATGCAGGCTGATATTCTCCCATGGAGACGATCGTAGAGATGCTGGATGTAGTCCTGTGGAACGGCTTGCCATGCCATTTCCACCTGGCGCCTCAGTTGGACCAGCGTTCGTGCTGGACGTGCAGACCGCGTGAGACGACGCTTCATCCAGTCCCAAACATGCTCAATGGGGGACACATCCGGAGATCTTGCTGGCCAGGGTAGTTGACTTACACCTTCTAGAGCACGTTGGGTGGCACTGGATACATGCGGACGTGCACTGTCCTGTTGGAACAGCATGTTCCCTTGCCAGTCTAGGAATGGTAGAACGATGGGTTCAATGACGGTTTGGATGTACCGTGCACTATTCAGTGTACCCTCGACGATCACCAGAGGTGTACGGCCAGTGTAGGAGATCGCTCCCCACACCATGATGCCGGGTGTTGGCCCTGTGTGCCTCGATGACGGTTTGGATGTACCGTGCACTATTCAGTGTACCCTCGACGATCACCAGAGGTGTACGGCCAGTGTAGGAGATCGCTCCCCACACCATGATGCCGGGTGTTGGCCCTGTGTGCCTCGGTCGTATGCAGTCCTGATTGTGGCGCTCACCTGCACGGCGCCAAACACGCATATAACCATCATTGGCACCAAGGCAGAAGCGACTCTCATCGCTGAAGACGACACGTCTCCATTCGTCCCTCCATTCACGCCTGTCGCGACACCACTGGAGGCGGGCTGCACGATGTTGGGGCGTGAGCGGAAGACGGCCTAACGGTGTGCGGGACCGTAGCCCAGCTTCATGGAGACGGTTGCGAATGGTCCTCGCCGATACCCCAGGAGTAACATTGTCCCTAATTTGCTGGGAAGTGGCGGTGCGGTCCCCTACGGCACTGCGTAGGATCCTACGGTCTTGGCGTGCATCCGTGCGTCGCTGCGTTCCGGTCCCAGGTCGACTTGCAGGTGCACCTTCCGCCGACCACTGGCGACAACATCGATGTACTATGGAGACCTCACGCCCCACGTGTTGAGCAATTCGGCTGTGCGTCCACCCGGCCTCCCGCATGCTCACTACATGCCCTCGCTCAAAGTCCGTCAACTGCACATACGGTTCACGTCTACGCTGTCGCGGCATGCTACCAGTGTTAAAGACTGCGATGGAGCTACTTATGCCACGGCAAACTGGCTGACACTGACGGCGGCGGTGCACAAATGCTGTGCAGCTAGCGCCATTCGACGGCCAACACCGCGGTTCCTGGTGTGTCCGCTGTGCCGATCGTGTGATCATTGCTTGTACAACCCTCTCGCAGTGTCCGGAGCAAGTATGGTGGGTCTGACACACCGGTGTCAATGTGTTCTTTTTTCCATTTCCAGGAGTGTATATTATGATTAAAGGTTTGGACGACCTGTGGCAGGCGAATCTTGTCGACATGAGGGAATATTCACGTGTGAATAACGGATTCAAATATATTCCGATGGTCATTGATACTTATTCTAAATATGCCTGGACATTACCTTGAAAGCGAAAACAGGAAAGGAGGTCGTGCATGTGTTTGATGGATTGCTGTAGACGGGGACGAACCTTCAAACATATCACAGCGTTGAGTTTTACAACAAATATTTCAAGGCTGTGATGGAGCTGTATGGAATACATCACTACTCGAAGTTCACCCATCTGAAGGCAAGTATCTTCGAACGTCTCAACAGAACAGTGAAAACCCAGAAGTGGAAGCAGTTCAATCTTCGTGGCTCACGCAGATGGATCAATATCCTCCCGCAAATAATTGCAGAGTACAATCGAACCAAACACCGCACATAAAAATGAGACCAAACGATGTTCGTGGTAATAGACTTCTAGATACAGTATACAATCGTATTAAAATGGTAGATCCGAGAAAACAGCAATTTAATGTAGCTGATTTAGTACGTATTTCAAAACACAAGACAACATTTGAGAAGTCATACATGCCAAACTGGTCAACCGAGATATTCACAGTTTCCACAGTGCAGGGAACGAATCCTAAAATTTACCTCTTGAAGGACAGCAGTGGTACTGAAATTGCTGGATGCTTTTACACACAAGAGTTACAGAAGATCTCGGAACCAGATATGTATCTCGTGGAGAGGGTCATACGGCGTCGAGGGAATAGAGCGTTGATTAAATGGCTTGGTTTTGCCGCATCACAGAACAGCTGGATCGACGCTGACGATTTGTTATATAACAGGGAGCGCAGACCACAAGCGCCTCAGCAGCAAATGAAATGATCGTATGGCATTGTTGGCCGGGAGGCCCCAGTCGGAGGAGTTCGGCAGCCGTATCGCAAGTCCTTTTAGTTGACGCCACTTCGGCGACTTGAGAGTCAATGATGATGAAAATGATGATGAAAGACACACGACACCCAGTCCCCTGCCGGGAATCGAACCCGGGCCCCCTGTGCGGTAGGTGACAACGCTAACGCTACGCAACGGAGGCGGACACCTCAGCAGCATAACACGCGTGATAGGAGACGCATTAGAGGAGGAGGCGGTATTCTCGATAGACTACCAGTCGAATTACACATTCCTGGATATAACTACTGTGGACCTAGAACAAAACTTCAACAACGATTTGCCCGCGGTGGTAAGGGAAAAATTCTACTCGATGAAGAGCGTATGGAACACGACATCGCTTACGCAGCAAATAAAGATTGTCACACCGCCGATCGAATTTTAGCTGATAAAGCTAAGGCAATACGTGCGAGAAATGATGTTGGTATAGGTCAACGCATTGCAGCATTTGCAGTTGAAAAAACTAGGCGTGGTAAAGTTACGTTGGGTTTGGTTGTGAGGAAGTTCAGCCAAGTTATGAGCGCTAAGGAAGAAGATGAAAACCAAAGAGTGCATGAAAAACTGTACCCTGACAGTGTTGTAAGTAGCTAAAAGCGCCCTGAAGCAGAAAGGAGTGAGAAAAAAGATCGATTAAACCACCCAGGGTTTAACAATATCCAAGACGTCCGGTGGAATTATTCCCTTCCTTATTCCTGCCTTAGCCGGTCTCTCAACGGTGGGTTCACTGGCTGGGGGTGATGTAGCTATTGCCAAGACAGTGAAAAATGCACAAAGCCCTCAGGAGCAACTGCAGGAGCCACGAAGACATAACCGCATGATTGAGGCAGCAGCCATCGGAAAAGGGCTATACTTGAAGCCGTACAAGAAAGGACTAGGTCTTTTCACAAACAAAACAAAAAAGCCCCCTAGCAGACCTAACAGATAGGGCGCTTACAAATACAGATCTGCTTGAATTCGTTACGAAGAAATTCAACATTACGAGGTGTGTTTATGCGGAATACATTACCGAAGACTATGTGGAAATCAAGAGAATGCGGAGTTGTGAATCTGGATGTAGCAGGAGGACCTGGAACTCACCGGGTAGCATATGTTAAAAAAAGAAATACAAATAACGTCTAGTAATTCGACTCATTTCGCGACCTGCAACCCAAAGAAGAATTACAACGATACTTCACAGGCAGAAGACGTGTTCTACAATTTTCGACGCTACCAAGACTTTGATACATTCCTGTGTGGTCATCTATGCATCATGTTCCTTTTGACTTTTACGAATGATATATAAGGCCGGGTATTAAGTACCCATTAAGCAGTCGGCATATATATGCGATGTCGTACACTCTGACATTAAAAGAACGATCGTCTGTACTACGTGCGAATTACTTCCCACCAATTGATTTAAGCGTTAGAGATTGGAGCATCGCGCTGATTGGACTGTAGACATACATACCATCCCAAATATCACAAAGGATAACAATACACTGCATCTGGAAATAAATGGTAAAGAAGAAATCGTAGAAATTGAATCTGGCGCATACGATATCGACGATTTAAACGAAGTTTTAAAACAGTCTGGAAAAGGGATTGAGCTCCGTGCAAAAATCAGTACACTTAAATCTGAAGTATGGACGGTGGATGCCCCGACTGATTTTAAGCAGAAACGTTCAGTAGGCCCACTACTGGATTTCACAAAGGGACAGGCTTTGAAGACGGATCCCGATAAATTTTACAAATCTGATCAGACAGTGGATATTCTGCCTGTCAGTACAATCCGTGTTGAGTGTAACATTGCAACGAACTCATATCTCAACGATAGATTGGTTCATTCAATTTACGGATTCTTCCCATCAGTTAGTACAGGGTATAAGATTTTTGAGACTCCTACCACCGCTACATACCTCCAAGTGACAGTTCAGACGATGGACTACCTGGAGCTGCGTATTGTGCATCAGAATAACCAACTTGTTTACTTTCGTGGTGAGGAAATCATTGTACGAGTAGATCTACAACAAGATGGGCGTAAGGTATAAAACGAGAATTTTCAACAGTCAGCAGATATTTTAACTCTACTCAATTTCAACTCGGTCAATGTGAAATGTCAGCTATCTTTATTACATCAAAATATTCGAGGACTGAGAAATAAAATTAATGAATTAACTATCTGCATAGATGAATTAGAGTCTTCGAACCCAGCTGACATAATCTGCCTCTCTGAACATCATGTGACCATTGGTATAGAATTTTTAAGTGTTACAGGGTTTAGGTTGGCATCTCACTTTTGTAGATCAGAAATGGAGAAAGGAGGGGTTGCCACATTCATCAGGAACTGTCATAAATTTAAGAACATAGATATTCATAAATTTTGCCTAGAACAGCATATGGGAGCATGTGCAATAGAAGTAGAAATTCACAAAAAATCCTTCATAATATTAAGTGTATATCGAGCACCTTCATGTAACTTTAATCTGTTTGGAAACCACCTTGAAGCTGTACTGGCCCATTTAACAGCCAAAAACATAGCAATAGTAGTTGCTGGTGATTTCAATGTAGATTTCCTTAAAGACTCTCCCAATAAGAACTTTTTTGAGTTAGTAACACTATCATTCAACTTAATTCCCACTGTAAAGTTCCCCACTAGGGTAGCCAATTGCTCACAAACAGCCATTGATAATATCTTTATAGAAAAGTCCAATGAACAAAATTATATTACAAAACCAATAGTCAATGGCCTCTCAGACCATGACATGCAGTTCCTTCTGTTAAATGTTAATACTGAACAGGATATAAAATCTGTTAAATCTGAGCTCAAGAGGGTAATCAATAAGCCAAACATTGATTATTTTAGGACACACCTCACAGACATTCACTCGACTGATGTTTACAGTGCTCATGGCGTGAATGAAAAATATAACGCTTTTGCTAACAAAGTGCTTAGCTTATTCAAACACTGTTTTCCCCCAAAACTTACCAAGGTTAGAGCAAAGTCTACAAAGAAACCATAGATTACTCAAGGAATAGGGGTATCTTGTAAAACAAAAAGAAAACTGGATCTGTCAATCCGAAACAGTTCCGATGTTAATGCTATAGCACATTACAAGAAATACTGCAAAATATTTAAGACTGTAATACAGACATCAAAGGAAATATATTACAAGGAAAAGATAGTCATATCAGGTAACAAATAAAGACAATATCGGATATAGTGAAGGAGGAGACTGGTAGAACCAGACGTGAAGAGGAACGAATAGCATTAAGAGTAAATGATACATTGGTGACAGTTGTGTATAGTGTTGCAAAACTTTTTAACAAACATATTATAACTGTTACTGAAAATATGGGATTGTCAGGTTCTGTAGATGCTGTTATGGAATGCCTCAGCCCAAACATTTCAAGTAACTTCCATAATATGAATTTGACCCTCACTACCCCAGCAGAAATAATGTCGATCATAAAATCTTTAAAGTCAAAAAATTTAATGTGTATGATGAAATATCAACAAAGTTAATTAAAGAATCTGATTCTGAGCTAAGTAACACATTAAGCTATCTGTGTAACTAGTCGTTTATCAGTGGAATATTTCCTGAATGGTTGAAATATGCTGTAGTTAAGCCACTGTTTAAGAAGGGAGATAAAGAAATAACATCAAATTTCTGTCCAATTTCATTGTTGCCAGCATTCTCAAAATTTTTAGAAAAAGTAATGTACAATCGGATTTATAACCATCTTATTTCAAATAACATACTGTCAAAGTCACAGTTTGGATTTCTAAAGGGTTCTGATACTGAGAACGCTATCTACACTTACAGTGAAAATGTGCTTAATTCATTACACAAAAAATTGCAGGCTACTGGTATATTTTCTGATCTATCAAAGGCATTTGACTGTGTAAATCACAATATTCTTTTAAATAAATTAGAATATCATAGTGTAATAGGAAATGCTGCAAAATGGTTGAAATCTTATATATATGGCAGGAAACAAAGGGTGTTATTAGGAAAGAGACATGTATCAAGCTATCAGGCATCATCCAACTGGGAATAAATTACATGTGGGGTCCCACAAGGTTCCATTCTGGGCCCAGTACTTTTTTGGTGTATATCAATGACCTTTCATCAGTTATGTTATCAGATACCAAGTTCGTTTTGTTTGCTGATAATACAAACATTGCAATAAATAGCAAATCAAGTGTAGTCTTAGAAAGATCAGATAATAAAATATCTATGGATATTATTCACTGGTTCCTAGCCAATTCTTTGTCACTAAACTTTGAAAAAACACACTACATGCAGTTCAGAAATTGTAAGGTATGTCCCATGAGTATATGCCTAACATACAATGACAAGCAGATAGAAGAAGTGGGCAGTGTTAAATTCTTGGGATGACAGTTTGATAATTAATTCAACTAGAAGAAGCACACAACAGAACTGCTGAAGCGTCTTAACAAATCTCTATTTGCAATGCGAATTGTGTCAGACATAGGGGATATAAAAATGAAAAAGCTGGCATACCATGCTTACTTTCATTCCATAATGTCATATGGTATTATCTTTTGGGGTAATTCATCAAGCCAAGCTAAAGTTTTCCAGGCACAAAAACGTGCAGTAAGAGTTATATGTGGTGTGAACTCAAGAACATCCTGCAGAAGCCTGTTTAGGGAACTAGGGATACTAACTACTACTTCCCAATACATTTATTCGTTGATGAAATTTGTCATTAAAAATATATCACTTTTTCAAACCAACAGCTCAATTCCTGGAATCAATACTAGAAATAAGAATAATCTTCACAAGGATTTTAAGTCACTTAGTCTTGTACAAACAGGTGTGCATTATTCGGGAACATACATTTTTAATAACTTGCCAGCAGCCGTAAAAAGCTTAACAACCGATGAAATTTAGTTTAAGAGAAGCCTAAAGGATTTATTGGTAGCCAACTCCTTCTACTCCATTGATGAATTTCTCAGTAAAAACAACTGATATATAACTTCTGCACAATGTCAGTGCCATAATGTGTGGTCAGAAAATGTGTGAAATGCTTGTAGGGATGTTACAGGGCAGGTTGTACTGAGACATAAATGTTCAGAAAGAAATTCGATACGTTGCTCCGTTTCCGAGTCATTTAGCATTGAAGTTAGCCAATCAGGGCGTCACGCGCTCACATTCAAGCGGCCTGCCAGTGGCGGTGTTGCCCAACGCGTGCTTTGTCTCGTTAGCAGAAACTTGAATTTATGCATATGACACCCCAATTGGCTAACTTCAATGCTAAATAACCCGGAAATGGAGCAATGTATCGAATTTCTTTCTTAACATTTATGTCTCAGTACAACCTGCCCTGTAACATACCTACAGGCATTTCACACATTTTCTGGCCACCCTACACACACACACACACACACACACACACACACACACACACACACACATATATATATATATATATATATATATATATATATATATATATATATATTGGACACACACACACACACACATATATATATATATGTGTGTGTGTGTGTGTGTGTGTGTGTAAGTACAATCTAACTTCTGCACCATTTCAGTGCAGTAATGTGTTCATTGTAAATAGGTATTATAGCATATGTATTACACATTTATTACCTTATAAATAGGTGAAACACTTTTTGTTTTAAATTCAGTGCATTAATATTTGTAAAATGACTCTTTCATATAGTGTTCATTAAAAGTGACGATCATTCCACTTGGGACCTGTGGAATGGTACATTAGCTTATTTGTTTTAGTTGTAAATATTTTTCATGTATTGTTGTTTTTCTGACGAGTTCCACATCCTAAAGGACCTCCTCACTATGGATCAAATGGAGTGAAAGTAAATCTAATCTAATCTAATCTAACAAGCACACACAGTGCACAGCACAGCACTTCGCAGCAGAACCGCAAGGTGATAACAAGTGCGAACAAAAACTTTCTTAAATCAGTAGGCTTGAAACCTCGCAATGACGTCGTCGCTCAATATCTCTCACCCACTGGAATATGATGAGCGAATCATTAGTCAGGAATGCTTCTCATATAAACCTTATACTTCAACGACATTTAACAATAACGATGAAATTAGGATTGTTATCCAGCATCAAGAGGCTTTAACTCTTCCATGCAAGAGTCTCATATATTTGGATGGGGTGTAAAGTTAGTTCGCGTCCGTAGTGTAACACTACACGTGTACCCTGGGTAACGCTAAATGAACTAGCACATACTGGCAGTCAGATAATCTGAGGATCTCCTGACTGTAAGACACTTTCAGTAAGAGTTATGTCACCAGACAGACCAAACGGCCCTTCTCAGTTCCCTCTGACCAGGAAACTCGGACCTGTGGTTCGAATTTGTCACATGAACATAGAAGGCATAAGCTATGCTAAGTGCCAGTTTCTCTCAAAACTATTAAAAAATGACAACATTGACTTGGTTGCTATACAGGAAACCCATTGTGATACAGTGCAACAACTAAATAAAAGGGGCAAAATACCAGGCTATGAACTGTTGGGAGCAACCTATCATAGGTCTTGTGGAGTAGCCACATATGTCAAACAGTATATTGAAAACGCTTTCCTAATTTCTACATCCACCAACGAAGACATTCATAACGTTGTCACAAAAATCGGAAGCATTACCGTCTCCAATATGTATAAGCCACCTGCTACACCTTAGCCAGCCCACGGTCTTCAAACTCAGCCACATCTTGCTGCATACGTTGGGGATTTCAATAGTCATCATGAACAGTGGAAGTATAAAGACAATGATGCAAATGGAGAAGCACTAGCAAAATGGGCGGAAGACGAATACTTATACCATGTATTCGATGCTAAGGATCGATTTACGTTTAGATCAGCTGCCTGGGGACAGGAATACAGCCCTGACCTGTGTTCCGGCTCGTCCAACAACAGAGACCAATCTCTCATGGCCTCGCATAGAGTTCTGTCCGACTTTCCGCACAATCAACACCGTCCAGTCATAATAGAGGTAGAAACTCAAATTCCCCTAATTACTTCTATTCCTCGCCCAGGATGGAATTTTAAAAAAGCCAATTGGACTGGGTTCTCCACAGATCTGGACAAATGTTTGGGATGGATACCACCTACAAGCAAAAATTACCAAAGATTTGTTGGTGCCATGATAAGCACGGCCAAGAAGCACATACCAAGAGGGTACCGCAAAGAATACATCCCTGGATGGTCCGAAACCAGCGAAGAAATATACCAGAGCTTCCTTGAATCCGGAGATCAGGAAATAGCGAATGAACTGCTTCACAGCTTGGATGCTGCCAGAAGACAAAAGTGGATGGAAACTGTAGAAAGCCTCAATTTCCAAACATCTAGCAGGCAAGCATGGTCACTGCTGAGAAAAGTAGGTAGCAGCCCACTAGCACAACGACAAAAAGCTTCTGTAAGACCAAATGCCATAGATGCACATCTAGTTAACACGTCTAGGACACCAAAGGATAAAACTCATACAATCCAACAATCCAAGTGAAGTGAGAACTCAAAATCTTAAAACATGAAGCCACAGAAACTGAACACTATCGCCCTTTCTATAGCGAAAATATAGAAAAAGCTCTGAAAGATGTCAAACCAACAAAGGCACCAGGTTTCGACAACTTCACCCTGAATTCATGATAAACTATGGGAAGTATACAAAAGTATGGCTGCGCACCAGGTTTCGACAACTTCACCCTGAATTCATAATAAACTGTGGCAAGCATACAGAAGTATGGCTGGCTCAATTTTTCACAGACATAATACAAACTAGCAATATCCCACAAGAACTCAAACGATTTAAGGTAACAGCTATCCTAAAGCCTGGGAAGCCAGCTGACAACCCAAAAAGCTACAGACCAATTGCCCTGTTGTCTGTAATTTACAAATTACTAGAGAGGCTTATATATAACAGAATTAGCCCAGAACTGTTCAGGGCGATCCCAGTTGAACAGGCAGGCTTTCGGGCAGGGAGAAGTTGTACTGACCAGGTGTTGTCACTCACTACTTACATTGAGGCGGGATTCCAGAGAAAATTGAAAACATCAGTCGCCTTTATTGACCTCTCAGCGGCTTACGACACTGTGTGGAGAGAAGGCATCGTGTACAAAATTCTTCGAGTAATTCCTTGCAAATCTATAGCATTCTTAATAGACAGCATGCTCAATGATAGGGTGTTCCAAATAAGTATGAACACTGACTACAGCTCCATCAAAAATTAAAGAGTGGCTTACCACACGGATCAGTGCTTGCGCCACTGCTGTTTAGCCTCTACATTGCAGACCTGCCGGAAATACAATCAAGAAAGTTCAGGTATGCTGACGATTGGGCCCTCGCTACAAGATGTAGCACAATTGAAGCATCTGAGGATATCCTAACGAAAGACCTGAAGATAATGAGTGAATATTTCCGTAAGTGGAGACTTCAACCAACTGCTTCCAAAACAGAGGTTAGTTGCTTCCATCTCAACAACAAACTCGCTGGAAAGGAACTCAACATTCGGTCTGAAAACACCGTTCTCAGGCATATTAAAACAATGAAGTACTTGGGCATGATGGTGGACAGAACACTATCTTTTAAAGAGCACCTAACAAAGACTGTCGAAAAATTAAAGACAAGAAACAACATTATTCAAAAGCTCTGTGGTACTACCTGGGGAGCAACGGCCTCCACTCTCCGCACCTCTGCTTTAGCAATTGTATTCTCGGCTGCCGAATACTGTGCTCCGATTTGGCTAAACAGCCCACATGTAAAAAATATGGATGTCCAGTTGCACAACACTCTAAGGATGATTTCTGGAGCAATTAAACTCACTCCAACGCAATGGCTCCCAATATTAAGCCACATTCCGCCGCCACACCTGCGACGTACTGACGCCCTTATACACGAATACAAAAACATCATGGGAAATCGAAGCCTGCCAATCCTTACCAGGTGGGATTGACGGAGGACATCGAGAGGGTGCAAAGAAGGGCAGCTCGTTTTGTATTATCGCGTTATAGGGGAGAGAGTGTGGCAGATATGATACACGAGTTGGGATGGAAGTCATTACAGCATAGACGTTTTTCGTCGCGGCGAGACCTTTTTACGAAATTTCAGTCACCAACTTTCTCTTCCGAATGCGAAAATATTTTGTTGAGCCCAACCTACATAGGTAGGAATGATCATCAAAATAAAATAAGAGAAATCAGAGCTCGAACAGAAAGGTTTAGGTGTTCGTTTTTCCCGCTCGCTGTTCGGGAGTGGAATAGTAGAGAGATAGTATGATTGTGGTTCGATGAACCCTCTGCCAAGCACTTAAATGTGAATTGCAGAGTAGTCATGTAGATGTAGACACTGAGGCTGCAAACAGTAATAGGCTTCGATCTAGGAACGCGCCAACAAGAACAGCAAGGAACTGTGTACAAGAAGGTTTCAGTATCACAAAGGCATGGTCTGAAAAATGGAATGCATGGCAAAATCATAACATGCCTTGCATCACACAAAAGCCACCTGGTTTTGACCTACCAAGCAAAACGTGGTCCAGTCTAAATAGGATTAGAACTCGCCGTGGCAGATGTGCTTACTCCCCGTATAAATGGGGCAAAATACCATCCCCTCAGTGTGACTGCGGAGAAAGTCAGACCATCAGCCCTTTTGTTGAAGAGTGTTCCAGAAGAGCCTATAATGGGAGCCCCTACGACTTTCTGCTCGCAACTCCAGAGTCGATAGATTATATTAATAGACTTGATGTTTGTTTGTAATCTCTAAACGTTGTTATATTAGTAATGTTGGTTTGCAATTATTAACGTTTGTTATATTAGTGATTTGTCTGTTTGTTTCTTATGTGTGTGTATTGCCATACGATAAATAATAATAAATATATTCGGATGGATCCTTTAAGAAAAAAGATGGTAGTCATACAGTGGGATTAAGGCTTACACCTAATGCTTTGGCGTTCCTGTTCCAGGAATCACGTTATGAACTTAATGGAGTGGAGATTGATCGTACACTTAATGTCGGCATAGCATTAACCCTTAAAACTTATGTTTCATCATCACCCTCGGATCTGAATGGCTTAGAAAATGCAGGATGGTTCGTAGACGAGCCTATGGGCATAACAGCAAAAGAGTACCGAAGATTTACTACAGGCATACCACTGAAAATGCTTATGAGGTACTTTGAGGACATGCAGAGAGCTATGATGAATACAAAATAGGAGCTTATTCTGGTATGGAGCGCAACAGATAGCGTCTCATACATTCAAGGAGCATAAGAGGAGAATCAGATCATTATCAATAAAATGATATGGAAAATGCCGCACATCACTGTGGCAGACGAGGAGCGTTTGAAGCTTTTGAAAGTTCTGAATACCCGTACATATCTGCCATTAACTTCCCGCTCATGAAAGGTTTTTGAGTACCCGGTGCTACCGATAGCGAGCAGGCAGACATGGGCTATGAAAACCTCAGAGCAGCTGGGAACACCAAGATTCATCATACTTGCATTCCAGACTAATAGAAGGCGGAATTTAGCAAATGGTTCCTTCGTATTTGACAACTGTAATGTAACTAATGCCCGAGTGTATTTGAATTCGGAATTCTATCTGTATGAAAATTTACTGCTACAGTGGGATCGTAATGTATACAGTTTTGCATTTGACGTATATCAGAGATACCGTGCTTCTTACTATGAAGTTATTGAAGAGGAAGGATGCCTACTCAGTCCACGGAAATTCAAGGAGTTGGCGCCAATCATCGTGATAGTGTGTTCTAAGCAGAATGAGATAGTTAAATCAGGACCGATAGATGTACGAATCGACTTTGAATCTTCATCAAATTTGCCAGCGTATGCTCTAGTTCTACATGACGGTGTGATTAACTATTGCCCACTTACTGGTGTTGTGCAGTGTGCTGTATAAAATGACCAAGTGCTGTGGCATGCCCAGAGCATTTCACAATAATAACTTGCAGTGTGAACGTCGTTGTCGACATTTAAGGTTTCAATGATAATGAGTGTAGACAATTCAGATTGAAAGATGTTGCACTCTTAGTGTACACTGAAGATGCTGGTATAGTAGAGACATTCTCAGCAAGAATTGCATCACCGAGGCCTTTCAAGGATGTGAACTGTGCTAAAACACAGAGGAGTGCAAAGTGGCTAACACGTTTCTTTCATGGACTCCACATAAGCTTAAGAATAAGAAGATGTGTGAAAATAGTGTTGTGTCTGCTTATGAAAATGTAAAATTACTTTTAAGTTGGGTTAATGAAAATAAATGAATTTTTTACCTCACATTGTGTTTTTCTTCCTTTCTACCTAGCTCCTACTTAGATAGCACGCAGCTTTGCCCAAATCTTATGTATGTGGCTTTATTCAAGCACAGGAGATATAATTTCAGTCATGTTTGCTGTATGTCTTTGGAAGCAGACACGATCACGCGCCACCTCTTCCCAAAAACCTATATGTGCAGCACAATAGGCGAAATCCCATACAATCAATTCATATACTCTGTTTTCCTCCATCTTAAACGTCACCTCCCTCATGCTTTACACTAATATCTTGTGCATCTTGCATAGGCTTTATATTCATTTGTTAGGGTAGGGATTTGTGAAATAACAACAAAGACGCACGGTAACAAACAACAATTTTTAATTCAGACATAAATACTCACAGTAGTAATACAGCTTTACATACACAAATGTTGTTATTTTTACAATACACGAAGTAACACTGGTTTTAAA
Organism: Schistocerca gregaria; assembly: GCF_023897955.1. NCBI lineage: Eukaryota > Metazoa > Arthropoda > Insecta > Orthoptera > Acrididae > Schistocerca > Schistocerca gregaria. The sequence continues at coordinate 1,080,741,160 of NC_064920.1, read as the reverse complement.
TTCACAGTTCTTATAACTGTTTGATTTTTTGTTTACAGTTAATAGTTTAAAAAATAATAGTGTTAATTGAATTTTTTTTAACTTTACATTGCAGTACTGTTTACAGCTATTGCAGAGATATAGTTTTCTTACACTAATAACACTACTAGTGAAAATTCACGCAAACGGAAGACTTAAATTATACTTTGAACTGGATGGTTCTAAACATTTTCCACCTAAAGCAGCTGAAATAATTTAATAATACAATGAAGCGGATGCCCTGAAATGTTCATCCCAAACAGCTACACTAAAATGAACTGCGTGGAACTCACGCTTAGAAAATGTAACCGATCTGCTAAGGAGACTGCCTACTCTACGCTTGTCCGCCCTCTTTTAGAATACTGCTGCGCGGTGTGGGGTCCTTACCATATAGGATTGAAGGAGTACATCGAAAAAGTTCAAAGAAGAGCAGCACGTTTTGTATTATCGCAAAATAGGGGAGAGAGTGTAACTGATGTGCTTGCTTTACTAGTGCAGCGTCATCTGCATGCAATTTTGCGATGAGAAGTAGAAGTAGCATCGTTTCGTTTAAGTCATTATACAATTCTTGCTCAGAGCGAAAGACCAAGACGGGAGACGACTTGGGTAACGTCCTCTCAGTACGAGAGCCCGGAACGGAAGACCATTACCAAGAGTCCAGCAAGATCGCTCTTCACCTCTTGTTTTCCCACCTAAACTTTTATCGAGCGAATCACATCACTAGTAGCTCTCAATATACCCAGTTTACCAGTGTCGACCAATGTATGGCACAATTCTTTCATCTCTACAAAAATGTCACAAGTAATCTCCGCCCAGCCGGCTGGGAAGACCAACAACTGTGGGCAATAAAAGGTTTACAGGAAGTTTTCTCCCAAGAGACCACTCGAGATTTTCCCGGCAAGATTCCCCGTCGTAGCGAACACAGACTCTTGCATTGAAAGTTTTGTTATTCGGAACTCCTGGCCTGCCCCATTTGAGTTACTCGAAGGTGTAAAATTAGTGGAACATAGGTGAGAGCATGCACAGGAAAGCCCGTCGAGCTATCCGCTGCTCTGTTTCGGTAAACACTTCAACACGTGCAGCCGCGCAACCCTCAGAGGCTGGCGGCCACTGTGGCCTGTCTAACCGGATTACAGAATTTCCCCAGTTCACCATTCATACCGTCAGGCTGTGGCCTTCGGCATTCTACGGATCGGAGCGTGGAATGTCAGATCCCTTAATCGGGCAGGTAGGTCAGAAAATTTAAAAAGGGAAATAGATAAGGTTAAAGTTAGATATAGCGGGAATTAGTGAAGTTCGGTGGCAGGAGGAACAAGACTTCTGGTCAGGTGACTACAGGGTTATAAACACAAAATCAAATAGGGGTAATGCAGGAGTAGGTTTAATAATGAATAGGATAATAGGAATGCGGCTAAGCTACTACAAACAGCATAGTGAACGCATTATTGTGGCCAAGATAGATACGAAGCCCACACCTACTACAGTAGTACAAGTTTATATGCCAACTAGATCCGCAGATGACGAAGAAATTGAAGAAATGTATGATCAAATAAAAGAAATTATTCAGATAGTGAAGGGTGACGAAAATTTAATAGTCAGTGACTGGAATTCGGTAGTAGGAAAAGAGAGAGAAGGAAACGTAGTAGGTGAATATGGATTGGGCGAGAGAAATGAAACAGGAAACCGCCTGGTAGAATTTTGCACAGAGCACAACTTAATCATAGCTAACACTTGGTTTAGGAATCATGAAACAAGGTTGTTTACATGGAAGAACCCTGGAGATACTAAAAGGTATCAGTGAGATTATATAATGGTAAGACACACATTTAGGAATCAGGTTTTAAATTGTACGACATTTCCAGGGGCAGATGTGGACTCTGACCACAATCTATTGGTTATGAACTGTAGACTAAAACTGAAGAAACTGCAAAAAGGTGGGAATTTAAGGAGATGGGACCTGGATAAACTGAAAGAACCAGAGGTTGTACAGAGTTTCAGGAAGAGCATAAGGGAACATTTGACAGGAATGGGGGAAATAAATACAGTAGAAGAAGAATGGGTACCTTTGAGGGATGAAGTAGTGAAGGCAGCAGAGGATCAACTAGGTAAAAAGACGAGGGCTAGTAGAAATCCTTGCGTAAAAGAAGAGATATTGAATTTAATTGATGAAAGGAGAAAACATAAAATTGCAATAAATGAAGCAGGCAAAAAGGAATACAAACGCCTCAAAAATGAGATCGACAGGAAGTGCAAAATGGCTAAGCAGGGATGGCTAGAGGACAAATGTAAGGATGTAGAGGCTTATCTCACTAGGGGTAAGATAGATACTGCCTAGAGGAAAATTAAAGAGACCTTTGGAGATAAGAGAACCACTTGTATGAACATCAAGAGCTCAGATGGAAACCCAGTTCTAAGCAAAGAAGGGAAAGCAGAAAGGTGGAAGGAGTATATAGAGGATCTATACAAGGGCGATGTACTTGAGGACAATGTTTACAATGTTATGGAAATGGAAGAAGATGTAGATGAAGATGAAATGGGAGATACGATACTGCGAGAGGAGTTTGACAGAGCACTGAAAGACCTGAGTTGAAACAAGGCCCCGGGAGTAGACAACATTCCATTAGAACTACTGACGGCCTTGGGAGAGCCAGTCATGACAAAACTCTACCATCTGGTAAGCAAGATGTATGAAACACGCGAAATACCCTCAGACTTCAAGAAGAATATAATAAATCCAATCCCAAAGAAAGCAGGTGTTGACAGATGTGAAAATTACCGAACAATCCGTTCAATAAGCCACAGCTGCAAAATACTAACACGAATCCTTTACAGACGAATGGAAAAACAAATAGAAGCCGACCTCGGGGAAGATCAGTTTGGGTTCCGTAGAAATACTGGAACACGTGAGGCAATACTGACCTTACGACTTATCTTAGAAGAAAGATTAAGGAAAGGAAAACCTACGTTTCTAGCATTTGTAGACTTAGAGAAAGCTTTTGACAATGTTGACTGGAATACTCTCTTTCAAATTCTAAAGGTGGTAGGGGTAAAATACAGGGAGCGAAAGGCTAATTACAATTTGTACAGAAACCAGATGGCAGTCATAAGAGTCGAGGGACATGAAAGGGAAGCAGTGGTTGGGAAGGGAGTAAGACAGGGTTGCAGCCTCTCCCCGATGTTATTCAATCTGTATATTGAGCAAGCAGTAAAGGAAACAAAAGAAAAATTCGGAGTAGGTATTAAAATCCATGGAGATGAAATAAAAATTTTGAGGTTCGCCGATGACATTGTAATTCTGTCAGAGACAGCAAAGGACTTGGAAGAGCACTTGAATGGAATGGACAGTGTCTTGAAAGGAGGATATAAGATGAACATCAACAAAAGCAAAACAAGGATAATGGAATGTAGTTGAATTAAGTCGGGTGATGCTGAGGGAATTAGATTAGGAAATGAGACACTTAAAGTAGTAAAGGTGTTTTACTATTTGGGAATCAAAATAGCTGATGACGGTCGAAGTAGAGAGGATATAAAATGTAGACTGGCAATGGCAAGGAAAGCGTTTCTGAAGAAGAGAAATTTGTTAACATCGAATGTAGATTTAAGTGTCAGGAAGCCGTTTCTGAAAGTATTTGTATGGAGTGTAGCCATGTATGGAAGTGAAACATGGACGATAAATAGTTTGGAGAAGAAGAGAATAGAAGCTTTCGAAATGTGGTGCTACAGAAGAATGCTGAAGATGAGATGGGTAGATCACATAACTAACGAGGAGGTATTGAATAGGATTGGGGAGAAGAGAAGTTTGTGCCACAACTTGACCAGAAGAAGGGATTTGTTGGTATGACATGTTCTGAGGCATCAAGGGATCACCAATTTAGTATTGGAGGGTAAAAATCGTAGAGGGAGACCAACAGATGAATACACTAAGCAGATTCAGAAGGATGTAGGTTGCAGTAGGTACTGGGAGATGAAGAAGCTTGCACAGGATAGAGTAGCATGGAGAGCTGCATCAAACCAGTCTCAGGGCTGAAGACAACAACAACAACAACAACAACTCCAACAAAACCTGAAGTGTCACATTAAATGGACTCACGTAAGGTGCAAGGCCGTCGCCACCCCACCTTCCTTTACAGTGGAGCAGCACTTGTGAGCCGATGGTTGGTGGACAATAACATTCCTAAACTGGACTGGCCTGCCCAGTGTGCCAATCTTATCCCAGTGGAACACTTTCAGGATGAGTTGGAAAGTCGAGTTCGCTCCAGCCCTCAGTGTCCAACATCACCACTTTTCTGGTTAAGACTTTCGAGGGAATATGGGCTGCCATTCCCCAAAAAGCTCATTGAAAGTGTCACCAGCAGAGCTTACAGCATTATAAATGCGAAGGGTGGATGCAAACGATATTAACATCCAGTCATCCGTGTCCCAGTACTTTTGATCACACAGCCGATAGTTTGTGGTGCGCAGTTGATTGGATTGGTAGTGGACAGATGAGGCTGAAAGTGTTCCCCCGAGGCAGCGCTCTGGCGATCTCGCGCGGTCGCTCTGATCCGCAGGCAAGAAGAGGCAGGGGTAGGGGGGAGGGGTGGGAACTGGACAGTGGCGCCGCTGATCCCGGCCGATGCAAATGGGCCGTAGGTAAGTGGCGGGGATTTTTGGCGCCAGGCGGCTGTTTGCGGACGTGTCCGCGCCGGCGCCCGCCGGCCTAGCCGCTTCCTGACGCGTGTTTTTGTTTTTGCGACGTGACGCTGTATAATAAAAAAGAGGCCACACGCGCCGGGCTTCAGGGGACGTTGCCTTCCCAGCGGGCTGCGAACGGAACACGCTCTGACAGGAATCGTTAGCGCTAGGATTTCACAAGTCCCGCCCACTCACCCCTCTGGAGGAAGTCCCTCCCACTCACCCCCTGTTTTCCCGGTCTTTGTTCGGCGCCCGGGCATCGTTTCAGTTGACCCACGTGGTTTGTCGCGTTCGGCTGCACTTAGAGTGCAGGTCTTAAATTTTACCAGATAGTTAAGAGACACGTTACAAAAAACGTGAACAATTGGCCTCAGCTGTGCCAGTTTGTTTGTTGCCATACGCGTTTCGCTTCATTTATTTGGGAAGCATCATCAGTGGCCTGAAATACATGTTTCTTTTTATATATACAATAAGCGTATTATCTGCTAGATATAATAAGTTGAAGGTACTCAATGACCAAATCCACATAAACAATAACTCGCTAATCACGCTAGCCACCAAAACAATAACAAACTGAAGTGCAACCAGGATAAATAATTAATGAATATCCTTCCCCTCTTCTCTCTCTCTCTCTCTCCCTCCTACCCCCCCCCCCCCCCCATACACACACACATACTCACAGACAAACACATGAACCCACAGAAGAAAAAAATAAAAAAAATAAAAAATAAATATATAAAAAAAGGATTGCACACACACGCACACAGACACACACAGACATACAACAAATGAAAACCACAAAACACAACAGAAACAAAAGACAAACACATAACAACAGTTGGCAACACTACACACTGCAAACACACATACACTCCTGGAAATTGAAATAAGAACACCGTGAATTCATTGTCTCAGGAAGGGGAAACTTTATTGACACATTCCTGGGGTCAGATACATCACATGATCACACTGACAGAACCACAGGCACATAGACACAGGCAACAGAGCACGCACAATATCGGCACTAGTACAGTGTATATCCACCTTTCGCAGCAATGCAGGCTGCTATTCTCCCATGGAGACGATCGTAGAGATGCTGGATGTAGTCCTGTGGAACGGCTTGCCATGCCATTTCCACCTGGCGCCTCAGTTGGACCAGCGTTCGTGCTGGACGTGCAGACCGCGTGAGACGACGCTTCATCCAGTCCCAAACATGCTTAATGGGGGACAGATCCGGAGTTCTTGCTGGCCAGGGTAGTTGACTTACACCTTCTAGAGCACGTTGGGTCGCACGGGATACATGGGGACGTGCATTGTCCTGTTGGAACAGCAAGTTCCCTTGCCGGTCTAGGAATGGTAGAACGATGGGTTCGATGACGGTTTGGATGTACCGTGCACTATTCAGTGTCCCCTCGACGATCACCAGAGGTGTACGGCCAGTGTAGGAGATCGCTCCCCACACCATGATGCCGGGTGTTGGCCCTGTGTGCCTCGGTCGTATGCAGTCCTGATTGTGGCGCTCACCTGCACGGCGCCAAACACGCATACGACCATCATTGGCACCAAGGCAGAAGCGACTCTCATCGCTGAAGACGACACGTCTCCATTCGTCCCTCCATTCACGCCTGTCGCGACACCACTGGAGGAGGGCTGCACGATGTTGGGGCGTGAGCGGAAGACGGCCTAACGGTGTGCGGGACCGTAGCCCAGCTTCATGGAGACGGTTGCGAATGGTCCTCGCCGATACCCCAGGAGCAACAGTGTCCCTAATTTGCTGGGAAGTGGCGGTGCGGTCCCCTACGGCACTGCGTAGGATCCTAAGGTCTTGGCGTGCATCCGTGCGTCGCTGCGGTCCGGTCCCAGGTCGACGGGCACGTGCACCTTCCGCCGACCACTGGCGACAACATCGATGTACTGTGGAGACGTCACGCCCCACGTGTTGAGCAATTCGGCGGTACGTCCACCCGGCCTCCCGCATGCCCACTATACGCCCTCGCTCAAAGTCCGTCAACTGCACATACGGTTCACGTCCACGCTGTCGCGGCATGCTACCAGTGTTAAAGACTGCGATGGAGCTCCGTATGCCACGGCAAACTGGCTGACACTGGCGGCGGCGGTGCACAAATGCTGCGCAGCTAGCGCCATTCGACGGCCAACACCGCAGTTCCTGGTGTGTCCACTGTGCCGTGCGTGTGATCATTGCTTGTACATCCCTCTCGCAGTGTCCGGAGCAAGTATGGTGGGTCTGACACACCGGTGTCAATGTGTTCTTTTTTCCATTTCCAGGAGTGTATGTTGATCGCCAAATGGCAGTGAAAGTGAAATGCGATGTGACAAGTGGCTAAACAACACCTGATTCGGCTAACTGGAGCATGAAGACCAGCAAATACATCTCCAGAAACACATATATGTGTTAGCAGTGCTTAAAATCGTAAGTAAAACGAAAGATACATCATTTTACGGAACTTGTGCTACAAAAGTTGCTTCTAACCTAAAAAAAACCGACAAAATATAATATATCAACTTATTATATCTAGCAGATAATACGCTTATTGTATATATAAAAAGAAACATGTATTTCAGGACACTGATGATGCTTCCCAAATAAATGAAGCGAAACGCGTATGGCAACAAACAAACTGCCTTCATTTAGTTGCATAGACGGCACATACCTCCACGAATTTAAAGCAACTAAAGGATAAGACGGAAAACAGTAAAAATGACGATAAGAGAAAACAATTTAACACTGAATTCTTTAAATACGACAACTCAGTATTCAGATGAGTAGCCTATGAAGACACATATTTCTACGTGAGAAAAAGCACCCAAAGCTAAAACACGAAAAACCTGCCCTTAAAGAATAATTTGCTTGGAGAAAAAGGAACCACAGTACACTTGACACTTAAGTTTCAGAACTCAGACAGTGTATGTGGAACAAGCACCAATGTTCACTATACTTCCAAAGGGCATCAAAATTACTTTGTACTTGGTAGATAGATCCAAGCTGTTTTTGCGTGTTATTCACTGAATAGTTTTGCTGAAAATATTTAGGGGTGGAGAAGAACTAGCACAGCATGAAGGACGTTTTACAGTCGTGAAACACTGCAGCATTTATTTCCTCCATAACTGCTCTGTGACCAAGATACACATTATCATTATTATTTTTTAAAAATGGTTTGAATGACTTTTACAAAATTAATAAATTTGGTTAAAAACATACAGGCCAAAGAATAACGACAGACGTTTGCAACAGCATATAGGACACTAATCACACAGAATCAGCCACAATTCTTTATAACCTCGTTTACAACGCGCAGGTATGGCACTGGAAGAATTTACAAATTAAAATTCACCCGTAACCAATGCAAATACTAACGAAATATGTCATATAAGTAAATATCTTACTGCTTTCATCAGACATTTCTACTTTATGGCATTCTTATATTCTTTCATTTTCGTCAGCTACTATGAGGGCCTACATAAACAAAACGACTTTGACTTATTTCTATATAACTTTGATTTTAGACAACAGAGTTATTCGACTGTATCCGTGGCTTTACTACCGACATGACATATTCAAGACCATTGTTTTCGCGTTGTACGTTTACTCTGGTGTTTCCGTCAAATAAACGTATTATAATACAAGTGAATTATTTAATGAAAATTTGTCCTTATTGCCCTTAAATATCATCAGGTTATTTTTTGTTTTCTATTGCTGGCGATGCTTTCAATTCTCAATAAAAAAATTTATTTCTTTAATAATATACACTCATATTATATTACTATCCAGAAAAACTTAAATTTCTTATCATTACAGAATTTCATCACAGTCTAACATGAGTTGGAATGTGGCGATAACAACTTTAATGCAGCTTCCAGTTTGCGGAACTGGAGGCTGTTTAGGGGAGGGCCTAACACTATGGATAGACGTGGTCGGTGGTGGGGGGGGGGTGGGGGGGGGGTGAATGGGCGGGACTTGTTTCGAGTGAAATCCTACCGCTAATGGCACGTTGGTCTGACGCTCCGCCTTCTAAAGGGTAGGTCCCGCATTGATATCCCGTGGCAGCGCTGTTACGGAACGACGCAGCCGTCTCGCGGCATCGACTGCCACAATGCCTTCCGAGGGGTGCAGTCTCTACCGCTAATACGTCGAGATTTCAAAGAGTAGGTAACACTCTATTGTGGCAGGCCAAGAAAATTTGACTGAATGCTGTTTCGCACTTCAGAGTGCATAGATACGTGACACTCACTATTTTTCAACATAGTCCCAATGTCTCTGTTATCAACAGCCAGAACAACGTACCAATCGCTGAAATCCTCGTCGATACTGATGCCAGACTGAGATTCATAAGAACTACCTAAAGAAAATTCAATTGATCTACAAATGCACCAGCTTACAAGGCACTTGTTGGACTGATTCTTGACTACTGTTTATCAATATGCGACGCTTACCAGGTAGGACTGATACAGGAGACGTAGAACATCCAACAAAGAGTAGCGCGCTCTGCACAGCATCATTTAGTCTGCGTGAGAATGTTACAGGGATGCTCGACAAACTCCAATGGCAGATCTTAAAAGAGAGCGGTTGTCCATTACGGAGAAGTTTGCTATTGAAATTTCGACAGAGCTCTATCTGGGAATAGCCAGACGCATTATTACTTCCCCTCACCAACATCTCGCATAATGACCATGAGGAGAAAATAAAAGAAATTAAGAGTCAGTACAGAGGCTTACCGTCAATCATTCTTCCCACGTGAGGGGAACAGGGAAGGGGGAATCAGTTAGTGGTACCAGAAATACCCTCCGCCAAACACCGTTAGGTGGGTTACGAAGTATGATGGTTGGTCGATATTGGGGGAGGGGACCAAACAGCGACGTCATCGGTGCCATTGGATTGGGGAAGGATAGAGAAGGCAATCGGCCATGCCCTTTCAGAGGAACCATCCGGGCATTTGCCTGAAGCGATTTAGGGAAGTCACAGAAAACCCAAATCAGGATAGCCGGATGCAGGTTTGACCTATCATCCTACAGAATGTGAGTCCAGTATCCTAACCACTGTACCACCTTGCTCGGTCCGAGAGTGATGTAGATGTAAATGAAATCATCTCCGTCTTCATGGAGTGATACCAGAACTGCTGTGTGAACGTCCTCATCGTTAGGAAATCTCCTTCTGCCTAGATGCAAATCGCTTCCCACAACATCTGGACTTCCCGATCAGCATTACGCATGCCTCTGTGGCCTTCGTCAAATTGTTGGCACCGTTTCACTATGGCTGAACGTGAGGTTGCATCTGGTTTGTATACTGCCAGAACCGCTGGTGAAACTGCAAGCAATTTAGACGTTACACCCACAAAAATCGTACTGTCTCTGAAACTTCAACTTTGGTGTACGTTTCTAGTTGCTGTGTCACTTAAATCGCACACTGAGACACACTGGTTATCAGTGCCACAGAAGAACTGCGTCTGCAGGAAATTCGTAACATGTCTTCTCTTCTGACAATGAGTCACTGTCGTCGCGCAGTATTCTTAGCATGGGATGACATGTCATGGAATTCAGTTTCTGAAGTCCCCAGTTACGTCTCCAACATGCAAGCCATAGTACACTCTACGACGGAGGGTATAAGTGCGCGCAAAATGCCGTGGCCGCTAGGTGCACAGTGGGCTGGGGAAGCGTATGGAGAGCGGCAGTAGAGGGGTGGGGTGGGGGGGGGGGGGGGAGGGGGAGCGCTCATTGCGCTGTAGGCGAAATTCCGAGCGCTGGAGGGGAAGTGCCATTCTAAACAGAAGTCTACACTCACATTTTTGGGAAATATTATCCAGGCCCCTGCACACCCACAACTGCATGGTGACCATTAGAAAAGATCTGTCATGTGTTCTTTGGTTAGTACCCAAAAAGATTTCCGCCGAAAATACAGCGAATTATTTTCGCCTGGTTGTTAACCATTTGAAACTTTCATAGAAGAGTCATGAGTGAGGAATTTTGAGTAAAACATACACATTTCTCTGCTTGTCACGTTAAAATTTACTTCTTTTGCCAAAACTCAGAGGAGCTTGCACAGTCTCACCTTACTAACATGTGGTTAGGCAATCGTGAGAGAATTCTGAAACAGTGGTTTATTAAGTAAGGAACTGGGGAAAAGTAATTTCACCATCTTATGAAAAATCACACCGTCGGTACAAAATAAACGTATAATGACTTCAGTTATGTTGTTCCAAAACCCACAGTATTTCTCGTTTCACCAGCTATCGATGGTCCATAAAAACAACATTCTTTCGACGGAAAAGCGTGCAGTTAGTGGAACAGCACCGTACATACTGAAGTTCTGCATAATAACCACAGGGAAAAATACTCTCCTCTTTGTGTGGTGTCATTGCCAAAATCTCATTTCGATATCTCAAACCGATATGAAACATGAAGAATGTTGTGGATATATGGCTCTGACTTTATAGATGGCGCGGTCCAATCGCAAATGAGTGCGCTATGTAAGATCAATTTTCTCGAGACCTGTGACGGATAGAAACCTCCAACCAATTCTATGGAATAATTCAATATGTTAGCTAAATTTCATACACAGCAATATACTATGTAATATGCACCAGACGCAAAATCATAGCAACCCCTATATTTCATTGCAAGCTTTTTCGAATTTCGCATAGTGTCTTACTTCCACGTAAATACCACAGTAACTATGACCGTTAAATAAATCTACATCTATATCTACATCCAAACTCCGCAAGCCACCTGACGGTGTGTGGCGGAGGGTACCCTGAGTACCTCTATCGGTTCTCCCTTCTATTCCAGTCTCGTATTGTTCGTGGAAAGAAGGATTGTCGGTATGCTTCTGTGTGGGCTCTAATCTCTCTGATTTTATCCTCATGGTCTGTTCGCGAGATATATGTAGGAGGGAGCAATATACTGCTTGACTCTTCGGTGAAGGTATGTTCTCGAAACTTTAACAAAAGCCCGTACCGAGCTACTGAGCGTCTCTCCTGCAGAGTCTTCCACTGGAGTTTATCTGTCATCTCCGTAACGCTTTCGCGATTACTAAATGATCCTGTAACGAAGCGCGCTGCTCTCCGTTGGATCTTCTATCAACCCTATCTGGTACGGATCCCACACTGTTGAGCAGTATTCAAGCAGTGGGCGAACAAGCGTACTGTAACCTACTTCCTTTGTTTTCGGATTGCATTTCCTTAGGATTCTTCCAATGAATCTCAGTGTGGCATCTGCTTTACCGACGATCAACTTAATATGATCATTCCATTTTAAATCACTCCGAATGCGTACTCCTAGATAATTTATGGAATTAACTGCTTCCAGTTGCTGACCTGCTATTTTGTAGCTAAATGATAAGGGATCTATCTTTCTATGTATTCGCAGCACATTACACTTGTCTACATTGAGATTCAATTGCCATTCCCTTCACCATGCGTCAATTCGCTGCAGATCCTCCTGCATTTCAGTACAATTTTTCATTGTTGCAACCTCTCGATACACCACACAATCATCTGCAAAAAGCCTCAGTGAACTTCCGATGTCATCCACCAGGTCATTTATGTATATTGTGAATAGCAACGGTCCTATGACACTCCCCTGCGGCACACCTGAAATCACTCTTACTTCGGAAGACTTCTCTCCATTGAGAATGTGTAAGTAGGCTGTTTAGGTTTTTTTTATTGGTAACGCCGCCGCCACGTAGCGCTCTGTATGAAAATCACTGGCTGTGCCGTGTGCAGTCTGTGGCTGGTTTACATTGTTGTCTGCCGTTGTAATGTTGGGCTGTTGGCTGTTAACAGCGCGTAGCGTTGCGCAGTTGGAGGTGAGCCGCCAGCAGTGGTGGACGTGGGGAGAGAGATGGCGGAGTTTTGAAATTTGTAAGAATTGGTGTCACGAACTGATATATATATTATGACTATTAAGGTAAATACATTGTTTGTTCTCTATTAAAATCTTTCATTTGCTAACTATGCCTGTCAGTAGTTAGTGGCTTCAGTAGTTTGAATCTTTTATTTAGCTGGCAGTAGTGGCGCTCGCTGTATTGCAGTAGTTCGAGTAACGAAGATTTTTGTGAGGTAAGTGATTTGTGAAAGGTATAGGTTTATGTTAGTCAGGGCCATTCTTTTGTAGGGATTTTTGGAAGTCAGATTGTGTTGCGCTAAAAATATTGTGTGTCAGTTTAAGCACAGTCTTGTATAATTTTTCAAAGGGGACGTTTCAAATGACATGCTGCGCTCTGTTATCTAGGAACTCCTCAATCCAATCAATGGGCACGCCGGCCGGAGTGGCCGAGCGGTTCTAGGCGCTACAGTCTGGAACCGTGCGACCGCTACGGTCGCAGGTTCGAATCCTGCCTCGGGCATGGATGTGTGTGATGTCCTTAGGTTAGTTGGGTTTAAGTAGTTGTAAGTTCTAGGGGACTGTTGACCTCAGAAGTTAAGTCCCATAGTGTTCAGAGCCAATAATGGGCGCACCATGACGAGCTGGACAATTAAGGCTAAAATCAAAGCAAAAAGCAACTTTTTTAAACAAACAGTTTCTGCAAAATCGTTTGAGAAACACTGCAGCATGTGCACGCCGATTCTGTCATCGCCGACCGGCCGATAGGTGGCAAAATATTTTCGGCCTCGCCTTCTAAACAAACGAATGAACTCGCCCTGCTTTTACATCTACATCTACATTTATACTCCGCAAGCCACCCAACGGTGCGTGGCGGAGGGCACTTTACGTGTCACTGTCATTACCTCCCTTTCCTGTTCCAGTCGCGTATGGTTGTGATCTCCTCGGGAGGTATAAGTAGGGGGAAGCAATATATTCGATACCTCATCCAGAAACGCCCCCTCTCGAAACTTGGCGCGCAAGCTACACCGCGATGCAGAGAGCCTCTCTTGCAGAGTCTGCCACTTGAGTTTGCTAAACATCTCCGTAACGCTATCACGCTTACCAAATAACCCTGTGACGAAACGCGCCGCTCTTCTTTGGATCTTGTGTATCTCCTCCGTCAACCCGATCTGGTACGGATCCCACACTGATGAACAATACTCAAGTATAGGTCGAACGAGTGTTTTGTAAGCCACCTCCTTTGTTGATGGACTACATTTTCTAAGGACTCTCCCAATGAAGCTCGACCTGATACCCGCCTTACCGACAATTAATTTTATATGATCATTCCACTTCAAATCGTTCCGCACGCATACTCACAGATATTGTACAGAAGTAACTGCTACCAGTGTTTGTTCCGTTATCATATAATCATACAATAAAGGATCCTTCTTTCTATGTATTCGCAATACATTACATTTGTCTATGTTAAGGGTCAGTTGCCACTCCCTGCACCAAGTGCCTATCCACTGCAGATCTTCCTGCATTTCGCTACAATTTTCTAATGCTGCAACTTCTCTGTATACCACAGCATCATCCGCGAAAAGCCTCATGGAACTTCCGACACTATCTACTAGGTCATTTATAAATATTGTGAACAGCAATGGTCCCATAACACTCCCCTGTGACACGCCAGAGGTTACCTTAACGTCTGTAGATGTCTCTCCATTGAGAACAACATGATGTGTTCTGTTTGCTAAAAACTCTTCAATCCAGCCACACAGATGGTCTGATATTCCGTAGGCTCTTACTTTACCAGGCGACAGCGCGGAACTGTATCGAACGCCTTCCGGAAGTCGAGGAAAATAGCATCTACCTGGGAGCCTGTATCTAATATTTTCTGGGTCTCGTGAACAAATAAAGCGAGTTGGGTCTCACACGACTGCTGTTTCCGGAATCCAAGTTGATTCCTACAGAGTAGATTCTGGGTTTCCAGAAACGACGAAAACTGGCACTGCCCATCGGCCACCGTATCCTGCGCGACCTATAATAGCGTAATAGCAAGAAAAGCGAGCATCTCTCCCCCTCCCTCCCCCTCCTTCCTTGCACGTTCTCGCTTGTTGAATTCGTAAATAATGTAATATCTCCTTATTTCCTGCCTCCATATGGCCCAGGAGTTAGATCGGCCGTCTTGTAATGAATATTTAAGACAACTTCAAAGAGGAATTTCAGACAAAGATTTTCCGAAAATGGAGACAATGGGCACAAAGTTCTGTTGTAGCACGCCATTGTTACAGATCAGTAAGCACTCCCTGTCTTGTCCGCCAGTAAACTGGTATACGAAATGCTTAATCCGCCATTACACACCAGCTAAAATGGCGACGCTTTTAAACCTGTTGTCAAACATATCTGGAAAACTATAAATCAGGTTAAAGTGAGGTTCTGTTTGTCTTGAACGGTGACATCCGATGACGCCAGGAAGCGGCAAAGGGGGCCGACTTTGAAATCTTAGACAGGAACTCACATTTTTTATTGCCGATTCTGATTCTCCTGGAAAAACAAGTAACTTTCGTATTCAACATTTTTTTCGTTACTTCGTACTTGACGCCGTAATCGACAGAAATTAAAAGGGTTAAACACCCTTGAAACATAATATCTCAAGAAATACACATCATAGTAGGATCGGCGGCCGGGGTGGCCGAGCGGTTCTAGGCGCTACAGTCTGGAACCGCGCGACCGCTACGGTCGCAGGTTCGAATCCTGCCTCGGGCATGGATGTGTGTGATGTCCTTAGGTTAGTTAGGTTTAAGTAGTTCTAAGTTCTAGGGGACTGATGACCTTAGGTGTTAACTCCCATAGTGCTCAGAGCCATTTGAACCACATAGTAGGATCACAGGAGTGAGAAAGGTAGTTATTCTAAAATCTTTAATGAGAAACAGGATTTAATAGTAAAAAGTATATTAGTTCTCGACATATCGCACGAATCTCAGGAATTATGCAAAGAAGTGTTCTGTTCGTACCGCTTTAACATGAATTCTACCCACATCAGTTATCGTCGCATCAAAAGCTACATGTCTTCAGATATTGTCATTTTCAGCGGTTTTTAACTCCCTGTTTGACAGCGCCATCTATCACACAACGAAGCAAATGTTATATAGAAAAGTTACGTATTGTTTCCCAGAGAATCCTAATCTGCAGTAATACATGGGGATTCCTGAAACTTCCTGGCAGATTAAAACTGTGTGCCGGACCGAGACTTGAACTCGGGACCTTTGCCTTTCGAGGGCCAGTTCTGCTAGGTTCGCAGGAGAGCTTCTGTAAAGTATGGAAGGTAGGAGACGAGGTACTGGCAGAAGTAAAACTCTGAGGAAGGGGCGTGAGTCGTGCTTGCGAAGCTCAGATGGTAGAGCATCTGCCCGCGAAAGGCAAAGGTCACGAGTTCGAGTCTCGATCCGGCACACAGTTTTAATCTGCCAGGAAGTTTCATATCAGTACACATCCCGCTGCAGAGTGAAAATCTCATCATGGGGATTCCTATTTATTGATCATCCTCCCATCCAATGGGGGTGTGGCAGAGAGTCTGGGTCGAGTTTGGTGTTGTTGTGTGCCCCCCTTCGAGACGATCAACTTCTATTATAACCTTTCTTTTTATCCAACGAATAGTTTTCCAGATGTTTCCAAAAACAGTTTTAAATACCTCATCCTGTGTAGGTATGGCGGCGTATGCAATAGTAATATAAATATGACTGGGAATTTATTGCTCAAGGTCGCATGTCATAGAATAGGTGCGAAATAAAGTCTGAACTAGTTACCGCCAATGTTTCAATTGAAATTTGTGGTAAAGTCTTATGGGACCGAACTGCGGAGGTCATCGGTCCCAAAGCTTTTGCACTTCTTAATTTAACTTACACGAAGGACAGCACACACACCTATGCCCCAGGGAGGACTCGAACTTCCGCCGGGGGGGGGGGGGGGGGGGGGGGGGAGGGGGAGGGGGGGGAGCCGCCAAAGTTTCACTCCAAACAAATATTTATGGAAAAACTTCCTAGCACTTAAATTGTATTCGACCTCAGCATATTACCCTTTTTTCCAGAAATGTTTTTCTTACTATTGCCAGTCTCCATTTTGTATCTACACCAACACACCATTCATAAGTTGCTTTGCTGCCCTAATACGAAAACTCTTTTAATGCTTTTTTGTGTTTCATTGACTAACCTAATTTCCTCAGCATTGCGTGATATAGTTCGACTACATTCCAGAACAGTTCTTTTACATTTGTCTGTGCCTCCTACAACCTCGTTTCAAGAGACTATTCAATCCTTTAACCCATCTCAAGTACTAGCCCTTTTACATCTCTGATAAAATTACAATGTAATGATTCTAAACAATCCGCCTCGATTGCAAATAGAAACCGGCTGTTGACCTAGGTTTCGGAGCGGATAACCACGCTTTCTTCGGAACACACTAAACTACAAACTGCCTATAGAGCCATGGTCCAATATTAATACAGAACGCCCAAAAGGGCAAAAGACTCGCATAAAATGTAAAATAAACGGTACGTGTGTACCATGTCAATGGCTGTACTTAGCTCAAACGTCAGAAGCGTGCTTCCTCAACCCAGCCAACGTACGGTGGGCTGCGGGCTCTCAGGTAAACGCAGTCGAGGCGGATCCTTTATAATAATTAAATTATTCACGATTGCTGACACGCTGCAGTGTTAAAAGTTCTCGAATTACTATGTCTTCTGCAAACCTCGATGTGTTTGGTTTTTCACCCTAAACTTTAATTCCCTTTCCAAATTTCTCAAAAATGGCTCTGAGCACCACGAGACTTAACATCTGAGGTCATCAGTCGCCTAGAACTTAGAACTACTTAAACCTAATTAACCTAAGGACATCACACACATCCATGCCCGAGGCAGGATTCGAATCTGCGACCGAAGCGGTCGCGCGGTTCCAGCCCGAAGAGCCTAGAACCGATCAGCCACACCGGCCCGCCCAAATTTCTCCTTGGGCCCTTCACTGCTTCCTCACTGCACAAATTGGATAACATCGGGGATGTGTGCAAGATGTGCGCCAGCAGACCCGATCTTGTGGAACAATAAGTGGCGCCTATCTTACCAACAAAGGGGAAGGCATTATGCAGCTATACACTCACATATCCCTGCACGATCGGGGTGCTCCCTTGGTATGTAGCACAGAAAGTTTCTGTTCACTGTGTTCCGCTTCTGTTTTAATCACTGACGGTTCAGACTGCACATCTAACGGCTACAACTGATTGCCATTGTTGCACGGAAGAGGATGTGGAGCACATCATTCACAGCTACCTACTGCGATACCACGCTGATCTGCTGCAGTGCTTGTTATTTAGTGGTCAACAGCTTCCTACTATATGGAGACGCTACTCACAGCTGGTGATGTGTCGTTGTATATACCAGTTTTTGGAAGCAGAACTTGTTGTGGTTGGCAGGAGAGCCAACATCGTGTTACTAGAGGAAGCCGAAAGGCACGCATTTTAGCTCACGCAGGCTGGCGTGACGTCTGGAACAGGACAAGGAAATTAGAATTTATAAAAACGGACGTAGCTGGTGGAATACTTAACTTTAATCCATTAATGACGAACGTCGGTATTGACGGTACATAATTCACTATATCAATAGTAACTGATAATGGCGCCTTGCTAGGTCGTAGCAAGTAACGTAGCTGAAGGCTGTGCTAACTATCGTCTCGGCAAATGAGAGCGCCGGCCGCGGTGGTCTAGCGGTTCTAGGCGCAGAGTCCGGAACCGCCCGACTGCTACGGTCGCAGGTTCGAATCCTGCCTCGGGCATGGATGTGTGTGATGTCCTTAGATTAGTTAGGTTTAAGTAGTTCTAAGTTCTAGGGGACTCATGACCAAAGAAGTTAAGTCCCATAGTGCTCAGAGCTATTTGAACCAAATGAGAGTGTAATTTGGCAGTGAACCATCGCTAGCAAAGTCGGCTGTACAACTGGGGCGACTGCTAGGAAGTCTCTCTAGACCTGCCGTGTGGCGGCGCTCGGTCTGCAATCACCGATAGTGGCGACACGCGGGTCCGACGTATATTACCGGACCGCGGCTGATCACCTAGCAAGTGTGGTGTCTGGCGGTGACACCATAGAACTCATCGTCACTTAATTGTTCTGTATAAACTTCTGTGAATATTCTATGTGAGTCTTGAGTGCTTGTGTGTGTGTGTGTGTGTGTGTGTGTGTGTGTGTGTGTGTGTATGATGACTGTGGCTGGATATACCTTTTTATTTTTAACAAACCATGTATTGGAGGCTGGCAGAATGAATGCTGTCCGAGGGAAAAAAATTCGTGTCCTTCGACTCTCATAATTGCAGTCTCGTTTGAATCGATAATGTGTCGAAATTTTGGGGAGAAAAGAGAGATAACGTACAGTTTGACACAGATATGTTAGGGGAACATGTCCTGAGGCGTGAAGGAATAGTTAATACAGTAGTTGAGGGAAGAGTGGGAGGGGGGCGGGAGCTAACAACTGTAGAGGGAGACGGGCTTGGCCACGGTAAAAGGTCTCAAGTGAACTCTCGCAGTAGTTATTCGGAGGTGAAGAGGCTTGTACAGGACGGAGCAGCGTGGAGAGCTGTACCAAACTAGTCTTCGAACTGAAGACCGCAACAACAACAAATAAATAGATGTTACCATGTGGTTACTAACCCGGCGCAAACTAACCGATTTGATGCCATTTTCGTGGACTGCGTGCTGTTGGGTGCCGTTGGATTATCAAAGTTTCAAAAGGTTAAAATTTGTGCGGTGAAACTTGGAAAATGTATGTGATAAATCTACCTCTTACTTAACCATGTTTCTTACACCCATTCTGTATAGCTTGTACACTTTAGCAGCAGTACGAACCCTGTTTTTGTTTGTATAAAAACACAGTATCGCAGTGTATTGCTAGCAATGTGAAAGCAGATGTTCTAAATTCCGATTACAATATCGTCCATGTATTGTGACCTGGAATAGTCTCTGCTAACCTACTTTTGAACAGGAACATTATCTGTGTCAAGGACTGTCGAAATGTGCTGTGCCTGTTAAGCCTAGTTTACACGATGACATTGGGTTGCGCCACTCGTTGCGTGGAGTGAGTTGCAGGCAACTGGTTTCATATTTTAACTGTAGACATGGCACCACCAGTTTACACTTCAGTTTCGTCGTTATGAGGGTCCCTGAGTCGTGTCTGAAATGAAAGTTTTGACAGCTACACGTGGCATGAGTTGTGATGGAGTTAAATCCAATTGCGTGGAATCTCTGCATAAGAAAAAAATAGGAAACGTGTTTCGATTTGTGAGTGGATGAAGAACAGACGTCAGCTCGGTTGCTCAGCATCCTTGGTGAAATAATTTATAACGGAAGACCCAATAAGTTCTTTCAGTTATCTTAGAATGTCACCAGAACTGTTCACGTTTCTTCTAAATAGAGTTCATTATGCGATAAGAAGTAAAGATACTGTAATGCACGAAGCACTGTTGCCAGAACTGAAATTACATATCATATTGTGTGCATTACAATCGAGAGCACTCTGCATCTTATAAGATGTGGCTTTAGTTGGTGATGAGGCTTTTTGAATAACACAATCAATTATTAACATTAACAGTAATAATTATTAACATTAAGAGCAAAAACTATTGTGCGTATTTTTGTAATCAGCATCACTGAAATCCCACAAACACCTACGTAAAGAATAGATATCGAAAAAGCGAACGTTTTTCGTTTCCCACTTCATATTTCAGTTTGTCTACACTCTACGAACACACATAACCTCAAAACTCACGCAACTAGTGTCGCCAATGTTAGGACACGCCGAAAGTGTTTAGTTTCACGGAGTTGCGCAAACGTGTGGCGCGCATGTGCAGTGGCCGGTACCATAGTTTCCTGCAACTTAGTTGCGTCGTATAAACTAGGCTCTAAACTGTGAATGAACCGCTATTAACAGTACACAGGATGGCTTCCTCAGCAAACTGAAATTTTTCTCTGTTAGAAAATGCACTACTGAATTATGTACAAAAGACTGCAAATGAGTACTATTTCCTACCTTCATCTCAGAAAGTACGTTTAGGCTCTATTATTGTTTCTTACCTGCAATGGATAGCTCAGCTCAGTTCTGTCTGCTTATCTGCTTAATACGAGACGCTGAATTGTGCGTGTTCCTGAAACGAATCACTGCGCGGCTAGTTGCCTTATCATTTACTTTAAGCTGTTTCCAAATAAGAATAAATGCAGCTAACTATCTACGCAGTTGACGGTGCAGTAATGTTAGAATTTGCATTCAAACTGTGAGGATATACATAGTGAAATGTTGGCAAATAAGTCAGAAGATTGCTTTAAATTGAAATGTTATTACGATTCTTTAACAGAACGAAAATGGATCAATTAACCTGCAGACCATATTCTTTCTTTAGCATTATTATGAACAATGGAAACTGATTCAGGCACACAGTACTTAAGTTACAAAATTTCCTCTTTGCTATTCTTATAAAATACTTTTGACTGCAAGTGAGGAATAATAAGTAAAATTCCCAACACATTACCGATACTTTGCAGTGGATACCAAAAAGTAGATACTGTTGAACAAAATAGGTTATTTACAGTGCAATAAATACACGGCTAACGCTTGCAGCAAATAAGAACTCTGTTTACGTTAGATTTTTTTCAAAACTCTGTCTCCATATCTTAGTGGCCAGTGGAACCCCATGCGATGGCTCCAAGTTCGATCCCCGGCCGGATGGGAGAAATGGTTCAAATGGCTCTGAGCACTATGGGACTTAACTTCTGAGGTCATCAGTCCCCTAGAACGTAGAACTATTTAAACCTAACTAACCTAAGGATTTCACACACATCCATGCCCGAGGCAGGATTCGAACCTGCGACCGTAGGGGTCGCGCGGTTCCAGACTGTAGCACCTAGAACCGCTCGGCCACCCCGGCCGGCCGGGTGGGACGTTTTCGGTGCCGGGAGACTGCGTGTTGTGTTGCCCTCGCCATCATTTCATCGTCGACACACAAGTCGCCGGAATGGCGTCAACTAAAAAGACTTGCACCGGGTAACCGGTCTACTCCGGGAGGCCCTTTCATTTTTTCAAATGTGCTGCCTCTCTACGTCTGAGAAATCATCCTCTATTCTCAGTCACACCAGCGAGCATGTCAAATAAAATTCATCCTCTATTTAGCACGTCCGTCATCAAAGCACCTCATATGCCGACCGCTCTACTAACACTCCTATAGTAGATTTTCTGTCTCTCGCGACCTCTGCTGTTAATGAAATCTCTGGCAGCCAAACGGAAACATACCGCTCATTTGTTCAAGCATTCGAAGGTAATCGTAATGGTAATCATTCCAAACAAAGCTGCCATCTTTCATGATATATAAACCTTTAAAGGTTAAATGTGACAGTTAACCTATGACATACTATAGAACAAATCTGTTACCAAAACTTTCGTAGTTTGCATTAACCAAATTTATTTGTACTGCGATGGTCTTCGCACGGCTGCACTCTGCTCTCATTTACACAACAGTATTTTTACATGCACTGAAGAGCTAAAGAAACTGTACACCTGCCTAATATCGTGTAGGGCCACTGCGAGCACGCATAACTGTCGCATGAACTATTGTCTGGAGTAGTACTGGAGGGAACTGACACCAAGAATCCTGCAGGGCTATCCATAAATCCGTAAGAGTACAAGCAGCTGGGGATCTCTTCTAAACAACACTTTGCCAGCCAGGTATGCTCAATAATGCTCATGTCTGGGGGGCGGGGGAGGGGGGGGGAGGGGGGGGGGAGGGGCACTGGTGCCCAACTGAAGTGTTTAAAGTCAGAACAGTGTTTCTTGAGCCGCTCTGTAGCAAATCTGAACGTGTGGAGTGTCGCATTCTCATCCCGGAAATGCCCAAGTCCGTTGGAATGCACAATGGAAATGAATGGATGGAGGTGATCAGACAGGATGCTTACTTACCTGTCATCTGTCAGAGTCGTATCTAGACGTATCTGGGGTTTCATATCACTACAACTGCACACGCCCTACACGATTTCAGAGCCCCAACCAGCTTGAACAGTCCGCTGCTGATGTGCAGGGTCCGTGGATTCATAAGGTTGCCCCCATACCCGTACACTTCCAACTGCTCGATATAATCTGAAACGAGACGCGACCGACTAGGCAACATGTTTCCAATCATCAACAGTTCAATGTCGGAGTTGACGGGTGCAGGCGAGGTGTAAAGTTCTGTGTCGTGCAATCATCGAGAGTACACGAGTGGACCTTTGGCTCCGAAAGCCTATATGGATGATGTTTCGTTGAATGATTCGCACGCTGACACTTGTTGATGGCCCAGCACTGAAATCTGCAGCAAACTTGCGGAAGGGTTGCAGTTCTATCACGTTGTGTGATTCTCTTCAGCCGTTGTTGATCCCGTTCTTGCAAGATTGTTTGACGGCCGCAGCGATGTCAGAGATTGGATGTTTTACCGGATTGCTGAAATTGACGGTACACTCGTGAAATGGTCGTACGGGAAAATCCCCTCTTCGTCGCTACCTCAGGGATGCTGTGTCCCATCGCTCGTGCGCCAACTACAACACCACGTTCAAACTCACTTACATCACGATAACTTGCCAATGTAGCAACAGTAACCGATCTAACAACTGCACCAGACACTTGTCGTATGGAGGGTGTTACAAAAAGGTACGGGCAAACTTTCAGGAAACATTACTCACACACAAAGAAAGAAAATATGTTATGTGGACATGTGTCCGGAAACGCTTATTTTCCATGTTACTTCTTTTCAAATCACATTAATCATGGAACGGAAACACAAAGAAACAGAACGTACCAGCGTCACTTCAAACACTTTGTTACAGGAAATGTTCAAAATATCATCCGTTAACGAGGATACATGCATCCACCCTCCGTTGCATGGAATCCCTGATGCGCTGATGCAGCCCTGGAGAATGGCGTATTGTATCACAGCCGTCCACAATACGAGCACGAAGAGTCTCTACATTTGGTACCGGGGTTGCGTAGACAAAAGCTTTCAAATGCGCCCATAAATGAAAGCCAAGAGGGTTGAGGTCAGGAGAGCGTGGAGGCCATGCAATTGGTCCGCCTCTACCAATCCATTGGTCACCGAATCTGTTGTTGAGAAGCGTACGAATACTTCGACTGAAATGTGCAGGAGCTCCATCGTGCATGAACCACATGGTGTGTCGTACTTGTAAAGGCACATGTTCTAGCAGCACAGGTAGAGTATCCCATATGAAATCATGATAACGTGCTCCATTGAGCGTAAGTGGAAGAACATAGGGTCCAAACAAGACATCACCAGTAACGCTTGCCCAAACGTCCACAGAAAATCTGTGTTGATGACGTGATGGCACAATTGCGTGCGGATTCTCGTCAGCCCACACATGATGATTGTGAAAATTTACAATTTGATCACGTTGGAATGAAGCCTCATCCGTAAAGAGAACATTTGCAATGAAATGAGGATTGACACATTGTTGGATGAACCATTCGCAGAAGTGTACCCGTGGAGGCCAATCAGCTGCTGATAGTGCCTGCACACTCTGTACATGGTACGGAAACAACTGGTTCTCCCGTAGCATTCTCCTTACAGTGACGTGGTCAACGTTACCTTGTACAGCAGCAATTTCTCTGACGCTGACATTAGGATTATCGTCAACTGCACGAAGAATTGTCTCGTCCATTGCAGATGTCCTCGTCGTTTTAGGTCTTCCCCAGTCGCGAGTCACAGGCTGGAATGTTCTGTGCTCCCCAAGACGCCGATCAATTGCTTCGAACGTCTTCCTGTCGGGACACCTTATTTCTGGAAATCTGTCTCGATACAAACGTACTGCGCCACGGCTATTGCCCCATGCTAATCCATACATCAAATGGGCGTCTGCCAACTCTGCATTTGTAAACATTGCATGACTGCAAAACCACGGTCGTGAGGGACACTAACCTGTTGATGCTACGTACTGATGTGCTTGATGCTAGTACTGTAGAGCAATGAGTCGCATGTCAACACAAGCACCGAAGTCAACATTAACTTCCTTCAATTGGGCCAACTGGCGGTGAATCGAGGAAGTACAGTACATGCTGACGAAACTAAAATGAGCTCTAACATGGAAATTAAGCGTTTCCGGACACATGTCAACATAACATCTTTTCTTTATTTGTGTGTGAGAAATGTTTCCTGAAAGTTTGGCCGTATCTTTTTGTAACACCCTGTATAGACGTTGCCGACTGCAGCGCCATATTCTGCCTGTTTACATATCTCTGTATTTGAATACGCATCCCTATACCAATTTCTGTAGCGCTTCTGCGTAATTTCGAGTAAGACTGCCAACTTGAGCTTTTTAAGCACAAGTTCAGGGTTGTAATTTGACTCAGCGCCATCGAGCGAAATAACTTGCAGCCATCTGCAGCTTTCCCGCCTCCAGTGAATCACTCTGGCGGGCGTTGTTCCGGCGCTGCTAAGCCGTGTCACGTGGGCTGGCCGCTGGATGCACGGCCGGCGTCCACTTGTCACGAGTTTTCAATTAGGCGCCAAATCCCCGGCTCAGGGACAGCCGACACCCCCTCCGTCGCCCAGCACGCAAGCAAGATTACCTCACTTGTTGATCTGCCCCACGTCACGTCCCCTCCACTACCAGCTGGTCAGCGCGAAAGGAAAACAATTCCAGCATCGATTCTCGCCCGACGCAAGCGCTGCTGCGACACGAAATTTAATTCGAGATATTTTCTTCACCGAACTCGATAAAGCCTGATAAGCAAAAAGTCATACTGGTAGAAAAAAACAAAGCCTTATTACAAATATTATATACCATGATGAAATCCTGGAATGTTAACTTCGATTTGTCAGAGTGCATATAATGTCAGTCAAACAATAAATCTTCACAAATTCACTGTGCTGTATGTGATGGTCATGTATCCGTACCCCCCGATTGGTCTGTGAGCCTCAATACTGCCGAAATTGTTTCGTGGAAATAACTGCTACAAACAGTACACGGACGTTACGCAAATACACATCTCTGCAGGAGCACATTTTTATTCGACCGAACAACGTAGCAACTGTCCCTCTTGTTGGGAACAGAAGCCTCGATATTAATCACGGAACTATTCTGTACATACTCGACGAAATCCTAGTGTGTAATTTTTGGAGTGCCGTACTGTCTCTTACGAGGGCAGCTGAAAGAAAAACTGCATAATCCCTTGGCACACGATAAACAGAGAAGTCTCTACCGAGCACAGGAGCTGGTCAACCGGTTTATCCACAGTGGATTCTGGGACATGTTATTAGTGGCAACGAGCCAATCGGCGAAAATGGTGCAACATCTTACCTCCTAACGTCATACCACTACCATACTGTGATTTTAACAACAGACCCGCCGGTCAAGCAGAAACGGAATCGACAAAGTTCGTGGAGGTGGACCTTAACACTCAAGGCGCAAGGTATTGGGCAATTCCGCAACAGAGTTCACGCCGTCCTTCGTTTCCCAACACACCGCTCACTAGAAAACGAACTGTTACTATTAACAGACTAAAAAAAGGGTCACATGTTTACAAATAAAGCGAAACATTGTTAAAATTAATTATTTCTCCACTCTGTGATTCGTGTTTCGTTGATGAGGACATTGTACACATTGATTGAGTTATACAAGGAACCAGAACAACAGAGGTCTTAGACCGCTGTTGTCCGCACCGAATATGAATTTATTTCATCCTGTAACTCTGGCAAAGCCGGCTTTACCATTAAAGAGTTGTAGGGTCCCTTTTACTAGTTCTTTATTAGGCATAATTTCTTCAGAAATCGACGACCAGGATATCCATCGCTTTTTGGCCTCCAACGCTTCACCCAGCAATACTGAATGTGGTGCGCTTTCATCTCCCTCAAAGCATCGTCTGCATTTAGAGACTTTTTCCTCTATACTCACCTTGTATTGTTCATGCAGTAATAGAATGTGATAAATACAGTCATCCAAGAACAATACACTGTTCAATATTATAAAAATTAAAGATTATTTTCGTCTTAGAGTATCTCCTATCAACATTTAAGGAGTTTGAATGTGGTATTATAGTCGACGCACGAGCGATGGGACGCTGCATCTCCGAGGCAGCGATGAAGTGGGGATTTTCCCGTACGACCATTTCACGAATGTACTGTGAATATCAGGAATCCGGTTCATCATCAAATCTCCGTCATCGATGAGGCCGGAGAAAGGTCCTGCAAAAACGGGACCAATGATGATTGAAGAAACTCGTTCAACGTGACAGGAGTGCGACCATTCCGCAAATTAATGCAGATTTCAGTGCTGGGCCATCAACAAGTATCAGCGTGCGTCCATTCAACGAAACATCATTGATATAGGCTTTCGGAGCCAAAGCCACACTCGTGTACCCTTGAGGAGTCCACGCCCCAAAGCTTTACGCCTCGCCCGGGCCCGTCATCACCGACATTGGACTGTCGATGACTGGAAACATACTGCCTGGTCGGACGAGATCGTGTGGGGCGCGTACAGTTTGAGTAATATGGGATCCCTTATACATCTAGATACGGCTCTGCCAGGTGACACGTACGTGAGAATCCTGTCTGGTCATCTACATCCATTCTCGCCATTGTGCATTCCGACGGACTTGGGCAATTCCAGCAGGACAATACGACACCCCACACGGCAAGGATTGCTACAGAGTGGCTCTAGGAAGACTCTTCCGAGTTCAAACGCCTCCGCTAGCATCCAAACTGCCCAGACATGAACATTATCGAGCATATATGGGATGTCTTGCAACGAGTTGTTCAGGACAGATCTCCACCCACTCGTACTCTTACGGATTTATGGGCAGTTCTGCAGGATTCATGGTGTCAGTTCCCTCCAGCACTACTTCAGACATTACCCAAGTCCATTGGATTTTATCTTAAAATTTAGTGTCTTTATTGTAACTGTGCAAACAGACTAAAGTACTTCGTACACTAATTATATCACTCAATTATGTTTTATATTTTTAGTGAAACACCAATGTTCTGTTTTTATAATTACGTGGAATAACGGTATGTGGTGAGAAGGGCTTCACCTGAAACCAATTTTAAAAAATAATGGAAGCTGCGGCGAAAGAGTTTCCTGAGACATAATAGCAGTAAATCATGTAAATGTGCCAACTGATTATCAAAAATCATACTTTGCTTAAGAATAATAGCTACATGATGACCATTCAATGAAAGGCTTAAATTTACATTCACATTATTCGTGTTAAGAGGGAAGAAAATTAATACAGACGTTGTAGCCGCCCATCCTCTGTCAACAGTTCAGCTTGTGGCGATACAAAGTGGGTAAGAGAGAGCAGAGAAGAAATGTTCCGTTGCGATATCTTACCGCGCTGCCCTAAACGAAAATCGTATCTTCTTACCTCTTCGGTGCTAAAGTTTCTCGGATTTAGATGGAAAAACGTTGCCTTCAAAGGATAACAGAATATACAAGGCAGATTCGCAAGTAACATAACATCCTTCGGGGGTTGCCTTGACGACGGTGTCCCTGGACATTCCAGCCGGGAGGGAAGTACCTAAAAGTTACTTATCCCGATAAGTGGACAGATCGTGCAGGACCAGTTGCATGGCTCGCCAAATCTCCGGATCTCTACCCCTGGACGTCTACCTTTGAGCCGTCTCAAGGAGCTTGTGTATAGCGCTGCACTTGAAAGTGGAGCACTACTACAGCACCAAACTGAAAGTAGCTGTGCAACTGTGCAGAATGAGATGAACTTGCGATAGCGGTAAGACGTCGAGCACGTCACTGTCTTCGTCTACGTGGACATCGATTTGAACATGCCCTGGTGTAATCGTACTGTAAATAGAGAAGTTGAATTTCGGGTTCCTTCGTGTCGTTGCTTTCTGAGAAGAATTAATTTTGTGTTGTATTTGTGATCCCTACTCTAATGCATAACTCTGAAATATAGCTATTTCAGACAAAATTTTATGTAACGTTTTACTCTTAATTTGACGTATACATTACATCCACTTAGTGTGTACAGTTACTTTTCATTCACCCTATATAATTTTCACTTCGTTTATTGAACTCGTTAAGTAACACACCCCCTAACAATGCCTTGAATCCAAGATGTTCGTTTTAAACAGTAAAATTTTAGTTCTACTTTCACACTGAAGTCTGCCGATGCTGTATGGCTTATCCAAATTACCCTATCTCATTATACCCGTCCAATAACAAAATATTCCATCAAAGGATGTTAATGAATAAGATTAGCGATACGGTTTTGTCCACTGATATCATTTGAAATTATGTAAATCCTCCGCGTACAAATCGATTAATTACCCATTGTTGCCCTAACAAAAAGAAAAACTTTCAGATTCCTGTTTCACCACATTAGCATCCACTTCAATTTTTTTTCCCGTCAACTCCTCGCGAAACTCAAGTTGCTGAAAAAAATATTACAAATGGTTCAAGTGGCTCTGAGCATTATGGGACTTGACATCGGAGCCATGAGTCCCCTAGAACTTAGAACTACTTAAACCTAACTAACTTAAGGACATGACACACATCCATGCCCAAGGCAGGATTCGAACCTGCGACCGTAGCGGTCGCGTGGTTCCAGACTGAAGCGCCTAGAATCGCTCGCTCACACCGGCCCGCTTACTTTAATATATGAGCTTATTTCGGCTTCATTGTCTTCATAAGTACATGTTATGCCGTTATAAAGAGTGTCCGGAAAGTTAGGATGAATTTGAATTCTGCGCCATTTTGTCATATGACGAATGGCAGCAGTGGTTTTTTTTCATGTTTGTTACTGCGATCCTTCCCATATAGCTTTTGTGTGGCGGGCATTGTTGTTTGGTGTTGATTTTCGTCATGGAGCAAATGGACAACTGACGTAGGTATCCAAGTGATAGAAAGTAATTACAAAAACAGTGGAATTCTCACGGCAATCGTTCGTGAATCGCGTGTGCGGACGTAAAGCTGCTGCAATGGAATCATCAGTTCGGAAGTTGATCCGGAAGTTTGAGACCACGGGTTCCGTTTCAAACGTTTGGGAAACACAACGACCGTCTCCTGTTTGAACACAAGAAAACATTGCTGCTGTGCGTGACAATGAGACCGCAGGCCCAAGAAAATCGGTTCGGCGACGAGCTCAAGAACTGATCTAATCGCCAAGTTCACTGGTGGAAATCCTTTCAAAAGATCTGAAAATGCATGCGTACAAGATTCAACTTGCACAAAAATTGAAGCCTGCGGATCGCAGAAAGAGACATTGTATTTGCTCAGTGGGTCTTGGCTCTATAAGCGGAGAATGAGAACTTCACAAAAGAAAAATTTTCTCAGAAGAGGCGCTCTTCCACCTCAGTGGGAACGTCAGTAAGCGGAACTTCAGAATTTGGGGTGAGGAAAATCCACGAGTGACTGTGGAAGAGTAGATGCATCCACAGCGCACAACTGCGTGGTGTGGGTTCTCGGCAGGAGGAGTGGTCGGCCAGTATTTTTTTTGAAAATGATGAGGGACATGCCTTACTGGCAACTGTTACTGAAACATGCTTTCTGATTGGTTTTTTCTCTCTTATTGATGAAAATACGATTTTTGGTTTCAATAAGATGATGCGACATGTCACACATCCCGTAAAATGATTGCTCTGCTGAGTGAAAAGTTTCCTCAAAAAATTATCTCTCTGCGTGGCAACCAGGAATGGCCTGCCAGATCATGCCATTTTACGCCGTGACACCTATTCTTGAGGGAATCTGTGAAATCATAAGTATACGCGAACAAACCACAAGTAATACACCAACTGAAGGATGAAAGTAAAAAGAGTTATTAACGGCATTCCACCAAACGATTGTGAAGGAGTCATCGAGAACTTCAATCAATGCATCGCTCTTTGCCGCGGGCCTAGGGTGGTCGCATGGAGAATATAATTTTTCATACATAATTGAAAGAAGTTACTTAATGATTTTGTAAAAAAAAATAAATTACTTTTCAATACATTTCGTATGTTCTGTAGCAATTTAATATTCGTTCCTACCTCTGGGACACCTTCTAGATTCACAAATGTCAACTTTGAGTAAATAGTTATTGTTGTGTCTAATTGTTGGATGTAACATTTTTGCCGGCCGTGGTGACCGAGCGGTTCTAGGCGCTTCGGTCTGAAACCACGCGACCGCTACGGTAGCAGGTTCGAATCATGCCTTGGGCATGGATGTGTGTCATGTCCTTAGGTTAGTTAGGTTAAAGTGGTTCTAATTTCTAGGGGACTGATGATCTTAGAAGTTAAGTCCCATAGTGCTCAGAGCCATTTGATCCATGTCGTTGTTGTTGTTGTGGTCTTCAGTTTTGGTGCAGCTCTCCATGCCATTCTATCATGTGCAAGCTTCTTCATCTCCCAGTACCTACTGCAGCCTACATCCTTCTGAATCTGCTTAGTGTATTCATCTCTTGGTCTCCCTCTACGATTTTTACCCTCCACGCTGCCCTCCAATGCTAAATTTGTGATCCCTCGATGTCTCAGAACATGTCCTGCCAACCGATCCCATCTTCTAGTTACGTTGTGCCACAAGCTCCTCTTCTCCCCAATTCTATTCAATACCTCTTCATTAGTTATGTGATCTACCCATCTAATCTTCATCATTGTTCTGTAGCACCATATTTCCAAAGCTTCTAATCTCTTCTTGTCTAAACTATTTATCGTCCACGTTTCACTTCCATACATGTCTACACTGCATACAAATACTTTCAGAAACGACTTCCTGACATTTAAATCTATACTCGATGTTAACAAATTTCTCTTCTTCAGGATCGCTTTCCTTGCCATTGCCAGTCTACATTTTATATCCACTCTACTTCGACCATCATCAGTTATTTTGCTCCCCAAATGACAAAGCATCCTTTACTATTTTAAGTGTCTCATTTCTCAATAAAATTCGCTCAACCTCACCCGACTTAATTCGACTACATTCCATTATCCTCGTTTTGCTTTTGTTGATGTTCATCTTATACCCTCCTTTCAAGACACTGTCCATTCCGTTCAACTGCTTTTCCAAGTCCTTTTGCTGTCTCTGACAGAATTACAATGTCATCAGCGAACCTCAAAGTTTTTATTTCTTCTCCATGGATTTTAATATCTACCCCGAACTTTTCTTTTGTTTCCTTTATTGCTTGCTAAATATGCAGATTGAATAACATCGGGGAGAGGCTACAACCCTGTCTCACTCCCTTCCCAACCACTGCTATCCTTTAATACCCCTCGACTCTTATAACTGCCATCTGGTTTCTGTACAAATTGTAAATAGCCTTTCGCTCCCTGTATTTTACACTTGTCACCTCCAGAATTTGAAAGAGAGTATTCCTAACAACATTGTCAAAAGATTTATTACAGTAAAAGACCAAGGAGTGTAATGTCTTCCAGTTCTCTGCATAATGTCCTACTGTGACATAATATAGGGTGTACCCTAATTAATGGCGTAAACGCATACAGTTAAAAGTATACGATACTAGAAGCAAAAAAGTCTCTATAAACGTAGGGTCGAAAAAGCATACGCAAATCTCTTCTACTGCAAGCTCTTTGCTTTCCATATTTTGGGAAGTGATAACATGGACCAAAACAAGAAAAAAAATGTCCGGTAATCATGTGCTCTAAAATCCATACCATAAAATTTTTGAGCACTTGTTCATTAGAAGATTTGTGATCCAAAGTATCGCAGATGAACATTTGCTCATAGCTCTTAAGGTAAGCATTTAAGAGCACATGTTTACTGGACATTTTTTTCTTGTTTTGGTCCATATTATCACTTCCCAAAATATGGAAAGCAAAGAGCTTGCAGTAGAAGAGATTTGCTTCACAGTATCGTAGATGTAAACTTGCTTGTAGCTCTTAAAGTATGCATTTTTGACCCTATGTTTACTGAGAGTTTTTTGATTCTAATATCGTGTACTTTCAACTATATGCGTTTACGTCATTAATTATGATACACCCTGTATATGCTGCAGGTCCCTCAACAAAGAAACAATTGGAGTCGGTCAACTCACACAAATACCTAGGTGTAGCACATTGAAGGAATATGAAATGGAACGATTCAACCTATACAGTCATAGCTCGTAGGCAAAGCAGGTAGAATCCTTGGAGAACGCAGCAAGTGTGCAAAGGACATATCTTGGATATCGGTCGTGCGACCTGTGCTGTATGTCGCACATTAGATTTTTTTTATTTAGACGGGTAATATTTTAGAATTCTTGTTCCTATACTAAATATCAAGGAATAATTTGTATTTTTATTCAACTAATTCGCATGTACATATCTGAATGCAAATAAGGGACTATCTGTGAAAATACTTGAACTGGACGCTTTTCATTTTTCTGTAGCACCATTTTCTTACATCTGTGCCGTCGAAGTAAAACGTATTCCTTCAAAGTTGAGAATGATTTGTGAAACACATGAGCTATGGTCCAAAAGGGTATTTATTTCAAGGTATTGTCCAGTTCAATAAAACGTATTACTTGGAGACTAAATCAGAAATAACAACAAAACCATGGAATAATTAATGGAAGTATTGTGTTTGTTAAATACGACTGTAGGTGTTTATTATAAGCTGGTGGTAAAGTATTCATGGTAAGATATTTCACTGGCCTGCACAGCATCAAAGGTGTCTTTATACCTTATATAGAACTAAATGTTTGTCGTAAACACTTAGGGAACTTGACCGGCCGCCGTCACTTGTGTTATTTGGGAGTGGAACATTCGAGAAACAGTTTTACATTTCTCCTTTTCCATGCACAACCCGTGTAACGCTACAGATCCATCCTAGAATATTGCTCTTAAGTGTTTGATGGCCGCAGCAAATGGAATTAACAGGTCATGTTGAACGTATACAGAGAAGGGGAGCACGAATTGTCAAGGGTTTGTTTGACCCGTGGAGAGTGACACGGAGATGCTGAAGGAAGTGAACTGGCAGACTCTTTGAAGATAGACACAAACTACCCCGAGAAAGTCTGTTTACAAAGCTTCAAGAAGTGGTTTTAAATGATGACTCTAGGAATATACTACAACGCCCCACGTATCGCTCACAGAGGGATCATGAGGGCAAGATCAGATTAATTGCGGCACGCTCAGAGGAATTTTAACAATCATTCCTTCTGCGCTCCATACGTGAATGGATTGGGAACAAATGCTACACTTCACCATAAGAATAAACCTGACGTAAACAAACACAAAGGTCAGCAGCCGGAGCTCTCGCACACAGCTTTTGTTCCGCTCTTTTGTGTGTGTGTGTGTGTGTGTGTGTGTGTGTGTGTGTGTGTGTGTGTGTGTGCTTGTGTTGGGGCTTACGGGCGCTCAACGCCGTGGTTATCAGGGCCCTGAGACACATCAAAAGAAACGAATGTAAACAACATTTGTAAAATGGGAGCATACACGCAAAGAAAGCGCGGAAAGACGAAAAATGTTGTACAAGAAAGTAAAACTTAAGTGAAACCAGAAAGGAGTTTCAAGGACGCCACAGGAAATTGTCTGGCTGCTTACGTAAAATATGGGCGAGCCAGTCATCCTGTGAACAAATTAAGACTCTCTCCCTAAAATCTTGGTAAAAACATTGGACAAGTCACAGAACTTTAAAATTCCAACCACATTTATCTGATTATTACCTAAAAGAGATAGCAGATAGCCGTGGCCTGCTGGTCAGAAAATAAAACGCAGTCCAATAAAACGGGTCGCACAGTGACCCGGACACCAAAAGCACCACACATTGGAAGGTCCTCTCGCCGGAGCAGGAAGCCATGCGTCATAGGGCTGTAGACTATCCGAAGTCGAGTGAGGAGAACCTCGTCCCGTCTACGTGGCTGGCAGGAAGTACACCACACACGCGCTGTGGGCCTGACTAAACGGAGCTTATTGTCCGTCATTTCCAGCCACTCATCCTCCCACCTCGTGAGCTCAACAGCGAGGTAAGTGCGTGCAGGGGGTGGGCACACTGAAATATTTGTGGATCGAGACACGCCTCCTTGGCTGCGAGATCTGCCCTTTCGTTCCCAGGAATGCCGACGCGCCCTAGAACTCAGCAGAAAGCCAACTACTTCCCCTGTCGTTGTAGTTGGAGGAGGGCATCCTGGATGGTCTGGGCCATTGTAATCGCTGGATACAAACGTTGCAGCGAGTGAAGGGCACCAAGTGAATCGTAACAGACAAGAAATTGAGGATGGGGAGAGCATCTCATCTGCTCCAGTGCCCGCAAGATCGCAGATAATTCTGCATTAAAGACAGTAGACGCTGGAGGCAGTCGGACCTATGAGGACAGGATTCGGAAAAACAACAGGGCAACCAACAGAATCTCCCTGTATCGACCCACCCGTAAAAACAGCTACATAGTCGTGGCGCTCAGATAAAATGGTAGGAAATGTTGCATTAAAAACAAAAGCAGGAGTGCACTCTCTCTAGTACCGCACCAAATCACTCTGGGCCTCTCCAGTAACCAGGGTGGCAGGCGGTTAAAACCCTGCATTTGGTGCTGTACGAGCTCCACACCGAGGGACTCCAGCACAAGTTGCACACGGATCCCAAACGGCATCGTGGCTCGGGGACGGTATTAAAAAAGATGGTCCAGAGGCTCTTGGAAGTAGGTCGAGCGTATGTATTAGATGTCTTATTACTATGTCACTGTAAATGAAACTTTAAGACATTCTGATGTATTAACAGCCATCAACGTTTCTCTCAATCATATTTCAGCTACGTAACTTTTATTTCAAAAATCGAGTACAGTCACAGTCACTGTAAACGCTACTTGCTTTGCTGGTCTTGCTGTTCATATGTATGACACTGCTTCCTGCTTCTTAATGAAACGCGCGCGGAACACCGGTAATGGCGAGAAACAAGAAGTTGTTAATGTTTTTCACAAGACTGCTAAGAAAAATCAACTTTGGCGTTTTCCGATCAACTCTATTAGAATTACATGCGTGCCATAATCGGTAGTGTCGTAGATGATGAACGTGTGACAACGGGTAGCGGTTCGGAACTTCTTGTGGTTTATCCAATTTTTTTTTTGTTCGGACTGAATATCTAAAACATTTAAATGTGGTCCGCCCCCGGTATCCGAGTGGTCAGCGCGACAGAATGTCAATCCTAAGGGCCCGAGTTGGATTACCGGGTGGGTCGGAGATTTTCTCCGCTCAGGGACTGGGTGTTGTGTTGTCCTAATCATCATTATTTCATCCCCGTCGACGCGCAAGTCGCCGAAGTGGCGTCAAATCGAAAGACTTGCACCCGGCGAACGGTCTACCAGACGGGAGGCCCTAGTCACACGACATTTTATTTATTTAAATATGAATTTCATCAAATTTATGGTAATTAACTGGTATTCAACCATAATTTTTCAAGAAAAATGCGCGTCTTCTAGTTTCTAATTCATACTGCATGAAAATTCTGGTTTTCATTGTTGAAGTTAAGAAAGATTACACAAACATACATTTTGGAGAAAGATGAAAAATCAAATATTCTTTGTTTGAATATGCCCATTGTTTTGTAGGACAGATGTGGTCTCACACGAGACAGAGTCGTAAGAGTCGTAGAAAAATCGAAAGCAATCATTTTCACGGCGTCGAGCACAGTGTACGAGTGCTGCATTTTTACAGTTGTCACCATAACTGGAGCCAAGTTAAGGAATTTGTCGCGGGAAATAACAAAACATTTAAGCTGCCGAAGATGCTAGAACTAATACACGAAGCTTTCTGAGGCGTCAATGGCGACCGATAGCGAAATACCGAACAGCACGCTATAAAAGAGGAGGAACTGTGAATTTTTTGGTGCCTTAGGATTCTGTTGCTGATCGCTTCGTTATCAATGAAATGGTTCAAATGGCTCTGAGCACTATGGGACTTAACTGCTGTGGTCATCAGTCCCTTAGAACTTAGAACTACTTAAACCTTACTAACCTAAGGACATCACACACATCCATGCCCGAGGCAGGATTCGAACCTGCGACCGTAGCAGTCGCGCGGTTCCAGACTGTAGCGCCTAGAACCACTCGGCCACCCCGGCCGTCTTATCAATGGAATCCGATATCGAATGAGTTCAGAGATTACCAGACGACTGCCTGCAATACCTTCCGTGGTGAAATCCTAGCAGTGCGCTTTTATGCCGCACATAGCTCATGCATAAAAATTACCCTCGTTAAAGTCAGGAATTTTCATCACTCTTGTTTTTAGTTACATTACTACGTTAGCTAAGATCGAGAGCATGTTATGTTTTCCGCCTGATCACCTAAGAAGCATATCGCCAGAATTTTACCATGTCATTTCCTTCTGTTTTAAAACTGAATGACATTCAAAGCTATACTCCTGGAAATTGAAATAAGAACACCGTGAATTCATTGTCCCAGGAAGAGGAAACTTTACTGGCACATTCCTGGGGTCGGATACATCACATGATCACACTGACAGAACCACAGGCACATAGACACAGGCAACAGAGCATGCCCAATGTCGGCACTAGTACAGTGTATATCCACCTTTCGCAGCAATGCAGGCTGCTATTCTCCCATGGAGACGATCGTAGAGATGCTGGATGTAGTCCTGTGGAACGGCTGGCCATGCCATTTCCACCTGGCGCCTCAGTTGGACCAGCTTCATCCAGTCTCAAACATGCTCAATGGGGGACAGATCCGGAGATCTTGCTGGCCAGGGTAGTTGATTTACACCTTCTAGAGCACGTTGGGTGGCACTGGATACATGCGGACGTGCATTGTCCTGTTGGAACAGCAAGTTCCCTTGCCGGTCTAGGAATGGTAGAACGATGGGTTCGATGACGGTTTGGATGTACCGTGCACTATTCAGTGTCCCCTCGACGATCACCAGAGGTGTACGGCCAGTGTAGGAGATCGCTCCCCACACCATGATGCCGGGTGTTGGCCCTGTGTGCCTCGGTCGTATGCAGTCCTGATTGTGGCGCTCACCTGCACGGCGCCAAACATGCATACGACCATCATTGGCACCAAGGCAGAAACGACTCTCATCGCTGAAGACGACACGTCTCCATTCGTCCCTCCATTCACGCCTGTCGCGACACCACTGGAGGCGGGCTGCACGATGTTGGGGCGTGAGCGGAAGACGGCCTAACGGTGTGCGGGACCGTAGCCCAGCTTCATGGAGACGGTTGCGAATGGTCCTCGCCGATACCCCAGGAGCAACAGTGTCCCTAATTTGCTGGGAAGTGGCGGTGCGGTCCCCTACGGCACTGCGTAGGATCCTACGCTCTTGGCGTGCATCCGTGCGTCGCTGCGGTCCGGTCCCAGGTCGACGGGCACGTGCACCTTCCGCCGACCACTGGCGACAACATCGATGTACTGTGGAGACCTCACGCCCCACGTGTTGAGCAATGCGGCGGTACGTCCACCCGGCCTCCCGCATGCCCACTATACGCCCTCGCTCAAAGTCCGTCAACTGCACGTACGGTTCACGTCCACGCTGTCGCGGCATGCTACCAGTGTTAAAGACTGCGATGGAGCTCCGTATGCCACGGCAAACTGGCTGACACTGACGGCGGCGGTGCACAAATGCTGCGCAGCTAGCGCCATTCGACGGCCAACACCGCGGTTCCTGGTGTGTCCGCTGTGCCGTGCGTGTGATCATTGCTTGTACAGCCCTCTCGCAGTGTCCGGAACAAGTATGGTGGGTCTGACACACCGGTGTCAATGTGTTCTTTTTTCCATTTCCAGGAGTGTATATTGTTCTCTGCTCGTCTCTATTTACGTCTTTACTTTTTCACATCAATGCAAGTTAGTTGCACCATTAGCCTGGCCAGTTCTGGCCAAGCTAAATGCGCCGGTAAAGCTGTTGCCCCGTATTATCGGATGTACGCGGAACGCCCGGCATAAAACGTATCCCCATCATCGTACTTGACTGTACTGGCGTTAGCTTGGCTTCTGCTCCAAGTGAAATGAAATTCAATGAGGTTCCAGCATAAGTGGAAGAAAACATAGCGTGATGTTTTCATGAGGTTTATTCTTATGATGAACGGACTGTAGTAACCGGTACCGCCTGCCATGCACTTCACAGTGGT
Source organism: Schistocerca gregaria (assembly GCF_023897955.1). Classification (NCBI taxonomy): domain Eukaryota; kingdom Metazoa; phylum Arthropoda; class Insecta; order Orthoptera; family Acrididae; genus Schistocerca; species Schistocerca gregaria. The sequence continues at coordinate 1,080,702,583 of NC_064920.1, read as the reverse complement.
TTGCAGTTTATGGATGTAGATAATGTTGTGGACACGGTTGCAGTAAAGTACCTGGCAATCACAGTTGTGTCTGCGATAGCGGGTTTACGTGAGGGACACAGGCTCGATGTTCGCTCGCGCTTTGCATATTTCCCGACAGTCAGGCCGTTTGATGTACTGTAGATAAACTGAAGCTTCGGAATATGTGGCATCAGTTAACAACAGATTCTTAAAAAGTGTGTAGAAATTGCACCTTCCTTGTATTTATTCCAGATCATAAATAAACCGAAAATAAGTTCTTGACTTATGTCTAACTTCCTAATGTTACAACGTAGTAACATAGATCTCAAAGTTGGAGTTTATTAATACGTTTCCTGTAACGCGTCCAATAGTCGAAAATAATATTGCCATCGGCGGCTATCAGATTTGTCAATTTTATTCGTGGTAGTTTCGCTCAGAATACCGGAAGATTAAGATTAACAACATCCGGACTTCGTGGAAACTAGGTCCTTCTTGTTTTGTGTCAGATGGCGACAGTATTTGCCAGGAGTAATGGCGTACAGTGCGTCCGAAGAGGCAAATGCAAAACAGTGATGTCACTAAATTATAACTGTTGACACTGATTATTGGCAAAATAAGCTGTTATTGCAATGTTGTTGTGTAGAACATCCTCAGTTTCTAAAAATCTACATCTACATGACTACTCTGACAATTCACATTTAAGTGCTTGGCAGAGGGTTCATCGAACCACAATCATACTATCTCTCTACTATTCCACTCCCGAACAGCGAGCGGGAAAAACGAACACCTAAACCTTTCTGTTCGAGCTCTGATTTCTCTTATTTTATTTTGATGATCATTCCTACCTATGTAGGCTGGGCTCAACAAAATATTTTCGCATTCGGAAGAGAAAGTTGGTGACTGAAATTTCGTAAAAAGGTCTCGCCGCGACGAAAAACGTCTGTGCTGTAATGACTTCCATCCCAACTCGTGTATCATATCTGCCACACTCTCTCCCCTATAACGTGATAATACAAAACGAGCTGCCCTTTTTTGCACCCTTTCGATGTCCTCCGTCAATCCCACCTGGTAAGGATCCCACACCGCGCAGCGATATTCTAACAGAGGACGAACGAGTGTAGTGTAAGCTGTCTCTTTAGTGGACTTGTTGCATCTTCTAAGTGTCCTGCCAATGAAACGCAACCTTTGGCTCGCCTTCCCGACAATATTATCTATGTGGTCCTTCCAACTGAAGTTGTTCGTAATTTTAACACCCAGGTACTTAGTTGAATTGACAGCCTTGAGAATTGTACTATTTATCGAGTAATCGAATTCCAACGGATTTCTTTTGGAACTCATGTGGATCATCTCACACTTTTCGTTATTTAGCGTCAACTGCCACCTGACACACCATACAGCAATCTTTTCTAAATCGCTTTGCAACGGATACTGGTCTTCGGATGACCTTACTAGACGGTAAATTACAGCATCATCTGCGAACAGTCTAAGAGAACTGCTCAGATTGTCACCCAGGTCATTTATATAGATCAGGAACAGAAGAGGTCCCAGTACGCTTCCCTGGGAAACACCTGATATCACTTCAGTTTTACTCGATGATTTGCCGTCTATTACTACGAACTGCGACCTTCCTGATAGGAAATCATGAAGCATTCATCAGTTATGGTGAGGGTGTCACTCAATATTATTTCTGATATACCTACAATTCTTTGAGAAAAGACAGCAAAACCGTAAATATTTAAAAATACCTTTCTAAATGTGAACTAATTAACTTTGATAGGTCATTTCAATGAACCGAGTTTGAAATACCTACCTAAAACACAAGTAACACAACCATTGCCTGCCCGGTTAGCCGTGCGGTCTAACGCGCTGCTTTCCGGGCGGGAAGGCTTGCCGGTCCCCGGCACGAATCCGCCCGGTAGATTAGTGTCGAGGCCCTGTGAATAGTATTTAAGGCGGTTTTCCATCTGCCTCGGCGAATGCGGGCTGGTTCCACTTATTCATCCGAATGCGAAAATATTTTGTTGAGCCCCACCTACATAGGTAGGAATGATCATCAAAATACAATAAGAGAAATCAGAGCTCGAACAGAAAGGTTTAGGTGTTCGTTTTTCCCGCGCGCTGTTAGGGAGTGGAATAGTAGAGAAATAGTATGATTGTGGTTCGATGAACCCTCTGCCAAGCACTTAAATGTGAATTGAAGAGTAGCCATGTAGATGTAGATTTAGAAGTAGATTCCGCCTCAGTTACACTATGTCGGCGATTGCTGAGCAAACACTTTCTCCGCATACGCTTGCACCATAATTACTCTACCACGCAAACATTGGAGTTACACTCGTCTGGTGTGAGGCGTTCCCGGGGGAGTCCACTCGGTGCCGATCCGCACAATAACCTTGGGTTAGGTGTGGGGCGGCGGTGGGGTGAGTGGACTGCTGTACCATGTTGTGGGGTTATGTACCACTGACGGCTACGTCGGGGACGAAACATCTCCGTCGTTTCTAGGTCGCCAGTTCAATGTAATACAGTACATCACAACCATTTGATTTAAGGTGTTACTTCTATTAACGAAAGGAGCGTTGGATTCACGCAGTGCATGTCTCACAGTCATGGCAAACGAATTAAAAGGTGGTAGCGTCCGACTGTCACATGTAGGCTTGTAGTGTTCTTAGGCGTTTATTGTCTCCAGCGCGTAGAACCGTGGGTCAGTTTATACTCCTCCAATAAGGCTATTCGATTACCTCTTTACTGTTGTCAAGCTTACTGCAATAATGCAAACAACTGAATCACATTCGTTGGGACATGGGGCTAAGGATCGGAAACGATTCAGCGAACTGCCAACCGCAACACGTCTCTGAGTCCAACAGAAAAGCAGATCAGCGTGCTCGGTCAGAGGGTTAGCTACCCTCCGTAATAATAAAAAAAAAACTGAGTGAATAGATCCACAAAGAACATGAACGGGTGTCATCGAACGTCCGCCCCGAACAAATTCACCGAACAATGTAGAACAAAATGAGATCTTTTTTTTAAAAAAAAATAGTGGTCAGCGCGACAGAATGTCAATCCAAAGGGCCCCGGGTTCGATTCCCACCTGGGTCGAAGATTTTTTCCACTCAGGGACCCGGTGTTGCATTGTCCTAATCATCATCATTCCATCCCCATCGAAGCGCAAGTCGCCGAAGTGGCGTCAAATCGAAAGACTTGCACCCGACGAAGGGTCTACCCGAGGCCCTAGTCACACGACATTTACATAAAAAAGCTGTAACGGACACGATCCCGACCTCAAACTGGACGGTCATATTGTAAAAAAAAAAAAAAAAGACAATTATTCCAGTAAGTACTTGAACCCGGGACCGTACCGAAAAGGTGGCGGGTTGTGGCCTCACCAAGGACCTAAACAGAGATGGGCGTAAAAGCTGACCGAAATAAAACAAGAAAACCAGGCGGTATAAGAATTAACCAGAAGAGATCCGCTTTCAAGAGGAAGCCTTTTCCTCGGCCAACGACTGCAAGCGCACGGTATGGTCACAGTGTCATTTCGCCCCAGTAGCAGCGTAAAGCAACCACTACCACCTCACAGACGCCTATCACCAACGTGGTTTATGTGGCAACACTGCTCTCGCTTCTATCAGATTTTGCCACACAGCTGGCTCATGTTAAACAATGGGGTTCCTGCTGCTACGTTGCTATAGTATTGCGGGATCTGAAAGGCCGAGGAGCGGTTGCTGAAGCAAATATGCTATTTAACCGAATGCTTACGATTTTTACCGATTTCTGCCGACTGAAACGAGACGGTGCGCTGGAAAAAGCACGCAAGGATGGCGGAGAGAATATGACGTTTACTGGCTCCTGCAGGCGGTGCTCTTGCTGCTCGCAAGGAAACAAACGGCTCAAATGACTCTGAGCACTATGAGACTTAACATCTGATGTCATCTGTCCCCTACGACTTAGAACTACTTAAACGTAACTAAGCTAAGGACATCACACACATCCATTCCCGAGGCAGGATTCGAACCTGCGACCGCCGCGCGGTTCCAGACTGAAGCGCCTAGAACTGCTCGGCCACACCGGCCGCCCGCAAGGAAGCAAAAAAGAATTCAAGAATAAACATTGTGTGGGTGAAATATTACGGGAGTTGTTAGTAGTTGTGTCTGTAGACGGACATATTTTGTTCGTCTAATTGTAAGTTGAACCCTCGAATAATCATACATTTAGGAATGTAGATCATTTTATTTTATTACATGTACTATAATATAATATGAGCAGCAAATAAAGTGTGTTGTTTATTATGCACAATAATAAAACCAGTTTACAGTAGCTTCCACTAACAATAAAAAATAGATTTTGTTTTGCCTTCAATTTTTTTAGAACGTTTGCACAATTCGTAATATACTTACCGTGATGACACAGTTTGTTGTATGCAATATTTTTCATCAATATAGATCATTTAAATAACATTTTCAATTACTATCCTTTTTATTAAATTAATTACAAGATTACAAAACTTGCTAAATCTGTATACAAAAAATCTCGGAAAGATAGTTTCGCGGGGATGGGGTGGTGGTTTGGGGAAGGCTCAGTTTTTGCTGTCCTGCGAGGTGTGCGCGTCTGTTAGAAACTTCTGCAAAGTGTGCATACAGTATGTGAATCCGTAACGACCCAAAACCTAACTGTCTTGAAGAATATTGCAGTCAGTATCGGGGAAGTGCTGTGCAGGTATGTCGTTAAAAGGTCATATATTCAAAATATATTCGGTGCATAACCTTGTTGTTGTGGTCTCCAGCCCAGAGATGGGTTTGATGCAGCTCTTACCAACCACATAAGGAGACCCTGGGCAACTTAGTGATAGACAGAAATGCAGAACCCCATTAATGAGCTGCGGTAGCAAATCACTCAGCAGACAGGGCACCAGGCTTGTTAAGACTTTAATGTCTACTTGGAGACCATCAGCGACACTAAGATTCTCATATCTTTTCCACACATCACTCTGTACTGCAGCGAGTTGAGTTACAGTTAGCTAACATCCGTCAATACTAAAATCTGCTGCTTTTTTAGGAACACCAGCACATAAAACAAAAGTGCCCGGAAGTGAAGTGGTTCATCGTCTGGACGATTATCCACCGTCCTACCCACAAGCATCAAATGTGGAAGTCGTACTTGACCGTTACTTGCAAAGCTCGTAACAATGAAAAATTTTTCCAACATTCACTTTCGCCAGTGAGCCACGACTGCATACGTGTTAAACCACAGGCTGACTTATTTCGTCGAAAGGCTGGTACTGGCATGTATTCTTCGCAAACTGTCAACAGTTCTTATGACGGTTTCCAAGAATGTACATGTTATTGAACATATTAGGACAGAAATATTACGGTACTGTCGCAAAAAACGCAGTGGTGTCACCTAATGGGCCATGCCACTGTCCATATAATTACCAACAGTTATGTAAGGCTGCATGATCACTGAGCATGCTCTATAAACGAACGTGCCATGCAAACTATGCAGACGCATACGATAAAACTAAAAATAAGCGGGGTATCTGCCCCGGGCGGCAATTTCAGGGGGCGCCAAATCCATATTCTTGGAGGAAAACAAAGCAAAGCGCCTTTACTTTGAAACGCATCTCTGCTGGTTTCTGAACATTTTTGAATACATTATAAGTTGAGTTCCGAATGAATCATTAGATGTTTTTTGAATGTGTGCATTGTGTACGTGGTGTCTCTACCAGGGGAATCCCCACCGCATCTAGAAATAAAAAACTTTACCCCAAACAGAATAGGACGGGGCTATACGAGCTGAGCCGAATAAATGGGTGAATACCAGTCGTCTGTTTCGTGGTTGATTGGGTGTGCGAATAATCAGCGTTGTTATAATTATTAGCGAAATCCAGAGATTCAGGCTACCAGAGTGGAAATAAAAGACTAACAGGAATAACAGGTAAGAAAGATTGCGTATTGTCTTCTCGGTGTATACAAGAAAACGACATTTTGATAGAAAATTTTTGCCAGATCGCTACGCTACTAAGGGCTAGTTGTAGAGTCCCTGGTTTTTCTCGGAATAGTGCGGAAAACACATTGTACGAACTAACAACGCATAGGCGGAGAATTAAAGTGAGATAACTGAACCGGTGATCCTGGGAGGATTAGTGAAGTTAACCGGAGAATAAGTTTTGACAATGGCAAGAACAGTTACCGAATTAGTGATGACAAGTTTGTTTGTTAGAACGAGGAAAGAGAAGAAATGGGGACATCTCACAAATTATATGGAAGAATATGACGATTACAAATTTATTTAAAAGTTGTGTACTACCACTTTTCGATCTCATGTTTGAGAAACTGGAGCGTATGAATGAAACGTGAAACTATTTCCTAACATAAAAATTTGTTGCTTGTTGTAGGCGTAATAGGCATTTGATGTTGGTACTTAATGAATTATATTCTGTCGTGTTATTTATGTGAAAGAGGCAGATAATAGTGACCATTTGGCCAAAACAGTCTCGCTTATTTGGCGTGTGTCACAGTTGTTGCAGTATTAGAAAGGCCTGTTTCGTTTTATCTAGCAGATGTGACAAAATAGACGCAATCAAATCGAACAACCACACCAGTCTTAGGTATTATTCGTGGTGACAGCTTCTTCAGTACTAGAGAATGATTTTTCATGTAACAAAACGTTTGACGAACTTTGATGAGATACTAGATTCTTAAACAGAAAAGAAAGTACACCGTGTAAAGCTATAGCAAGATTGGAGAGAAAAGAAATGCTACGACTGAAGGAATGTGTACTGTCTTCCTTGTCTCTTGTGTTTACTGGTTTTTTGTTTCCTATATTTAATATTGTCACACGAAAGAGAAAGTTACTACCTAATAGGCAATAAAGAGTGCAAATTATCTGAAGAGTTCTTATTATAATGGTTACAAATAATCCCACCCAGTATTAATAGTGAGTATTTTTAAAAGGGACTGGGAGCAGGAGAGGCACCACAGGACATTTTAATTTCCACTGTCCTGAATGTAGATTTGATGGCTTCCATTACAAAATATACTCGTTTGAATTCCATAGAGCGAAGTACAGTGACGTGCGATCGAGAATGCTGTTTGAAGAGGCGTGGATGGCACTGCACTTCGGCATACTTAAGACCAAATAACACGTCTTACATTTCCTCGAACGTATGTGTTTTATATAACAAACCCTTCAGAAAGATAAGCGCTACAAAATGTATGTTCAAATGGTTCAAATGGCTCTGAGCACTATGGGACTCAACATCTGTGGTCGTTAAGTCCCCTAGAACTTAGAACTACTTAAACCTAACTAACCTAAGGACATCACACACATCCATGCCCGAGGCAGGATTCGAACCTGCGACCGCAGCACAAAATATATGTATTTGTGAAAAATCGATTTTTTGAAATTTTTGACGTCCTATCTCAAACGCTCGAGGAAGAAGTGTACATTAAAATCATCGAAATTTCTATTTTTCATCAATTAAATTTAACAAAATATTTATTTCGCACATTCTTTTTTAAATATTTTGTCCAAAGTATTTCATACCATATGGTTTTTTCGTAGATCGAGATGAACTTCAATCCGTAATTTTACAGGTCTTTAATCGTGAATAAAGATGTATTAAATATTAATTATTAAACTGTAAAAGGAACTTCAGCTTCAGAAAAATAAGTTTCAAGATTAAGACTACATATTCTAAAAAGCATGTTATTATTATTTATTCCTTGCTTACGAAATTACTAATTATTTATCAAAGCAGAAATCAACCAGGTTTTATTTTTTCGTGATGTGGAACCAGATAGAACATTCCGTTTCCGCAAAAGAGTTAAAAAAAAGGCAATGAACTGGCAAATTCCGGCCATTTTATCCCAAACGTTGTAAGGTAATTGAGGGATTTCTGCTGAACACAAACGTAATGATTCTATTCTCACACGGTCTCAAATTCCGATAATGGGAAAGCTACTTACAGAATGAAATTTTCTCTCTGCAGTGGAGTGTGCGCTGATATGAAACTTTCTGACGGATTAAAACTGTGTGCTGGACCGAGACTCGAACTCGGGACCGTTGTCGTTCGCGGGATCTACAGTGGTAGAGCACTTGCCTACTAAAGACAAAGTTTCCAAGTTCAAACCTCGGTCTCGCACACAATTTTAATCTGCCAGGAAGTTTCAAAAGTATTTTTCTTGAAATAGCCGCTAAGTTAGCCTTTTTATGTGTTGACTGTTACAAAGCCGAAGATGTATATTACTTTAATTATTGCTGTAGCTTGCTGTTGACTGTTTACATAGGGGTGCATTTTTAGACGTTAAGAATAAACGCTGTTGGGAAATAGACTGAGCTAGATGACAATCACTCAATAATCGTAAACTATTCATTAGAAGTGTTACATATGCAAATAATGGCGACTTTGTCAAATATTTTGCAATAACTAAATATTTTGAGAGCAACGTAAAATTATCATGATACTGGAACTAATTCCGTCAATCTTGTGCTGCAAAAGTCTGCTATGCCACACGATTCTGGAACATGCCACGAAATTAAACAAATAATAATAATAATATGAAAGCAAAGACGTTAAAAATTTGATGTTAGGCCAAAAAATCTACTAATAATGCGTAGGGAATGGAGAAGGTGATTGCAATAGTCTATTATTGAAAACTATGTCAGCATCTACCCCAACGAACGTATATAAATCATGAAAAGCACATATCGGAAGAAGAGCAATTTCCTCTAAACTTAATTCGTACTTTTAAACGATTGTAATACTCTTAGGTAATGAAGCTTGCCTTATGTTGCTGAGTAGTTTGTCAAGAGAAAAGCTTTCCACATTTGGTCTGAACATATGCAGGCAGCCATTGACAACATAGGGCCTACATTTCTTGCGGAAATTGATGAAAATGTTTCTCGCAGATTAAGGCCTACTTTTCTAAATGATAGATAAGGACCAGACGTATTGATCGTTTCTCTGCCTTAAGATACAATGTATGACTTACACATTTTTAAACAATGCTAGTACACGTTAAAACCTTATTTTAGATTTAAGTATTTTTATTACCAAATCAAGTGCGAAGTCCTCTTCTTCTTTCACCGTTTTAACTTGCATGTGGAATTAACAATAGCGTTTCGGCATGTTTTCCATCAACTTCTCATTTGATACATTTTGTGCGTCGTATAGAGCGAAGTGCATTGGCAACTCACAACACACGATTAATATAGCTACAATAATTTTTATTTAATAATTCAGAAACGTTTTCATTGAAAGGAAAGCAGAATTACACAATAACCATTGATAGTGTGCCACGATAGGAGATTTTTGACTAGTTTAATTCATCGATTTGATAGTATCCCACATAATTTTGTGTGATGGCGAACTTCTGTCGAACGGTAGATATTCTGGTTTGAGCCCAACGTTTTCAACGACTGAACAGGATTCAGTTTCCAAAATAATACCACCGTCGCAAATCTCGTCCACAGTAAGCATCAAAATGTTTAAATTTTTTAATAGTGTCCTTTTTTCTACGTGTTTCCTGAATATTTTATTCAAGGCGTCGCACAAACAGTCTAGCACGTTAGTCAGCGCGAGAACATTCTCGTCGTAATCTCCGACGACGAAGAAGAGCAAATCGCTAACATGCTTAAAAACGCAGACAAATCCACGTAGAACGAAGACTTCGTGATCATCTCTCAGTATCTTAGAGTACAAGCTTTTTTCGAAATCCTTCTGCTCCTTCAAGGCGACGAATTCACTGCTGTAATATTTTGAATATATTCTGTTGGCTCCTCCGTCAAGAATGACAATAGACTTGACAACGTATAGATTTGGATCTCCACAATCCATGGCGACAAAAACTCAGCTAAGGACTGCAGATCGACGGCCAGCACAACCGCCTCGCAATTGAGTAGCCGGAAAATATTCCAGCTCATTTGACAGCGCACACACGTTTTGCTTTACATATTGCAGTAAAGATTCACTCGTCTGGTTAACATCAATAAAAATAGCTCGGCTTCTCTTCTCCGTCAATGTTTTTCCAAGCTGTAAATGAATGAAACTGTTTCTCTAATATTACAACGGTAAAAACGTCTCTTTCGTCACTGGTGTGAGACTGCCGCTTCATATGAACAACGTCTTTACAAAGTTTCAGAGTTGTTACGATCCCTCTCCTTGTAGGCTTTTGTTCTGTGAAAGTGAGAAATTTGTGGCTATTTTATCGCCGGTAAGAAAGTAAGATGTTTAGAATTTTTTAAGTATAAAATAGTTTCAACTTTCTCAGTATTTATGGAGGCACCACAAGTTTATTACAGCAACGAAGTATGCTTTTTTTTACTCATTTCCTATATAAATTACAGGTCTATGATCGCTGTGTTTTTCCATAAAATAAGAATATCTCTGGAGTGAACATTCGATGCGCACATCTGAAATTTTGTCACCAATATACGACTCAAAAGTCACGCGACTATAATGCGGTGTAAGATTTGCCAACAAGCGCTCTACAGTTTTTGAATGTCATTACATAGCTAATACAAAAAGATAACGTTCAATAGTACGTAGAATTTTCTAGTTGCTTAGACAGTGGGACGATGATTTAATGAATGAGAGGCGAGAAAAGAGGCAGTGAATTTCTAACCCTGGAATGGACACGATTCTCTGCTTCGCTGTTGTCCGAATTTGTTACGAATTTACGAGGTTGTGATTAAGTTGGGACCTAATAGCATAGCTTAAGTTGCTCTGAGTGAAATGAGCAGCAATTACATTTATAATCTTCGTTGTCACAAATATTTCTCTGTTTCTTCCCAGCATGTTACGAATTACAAGTTTGCGGGTACGCTGGAATGTAGCGATTTCGTAGTGAGTTTGTCGAAGCCGATGAATGTGAAAGGTAAAAAACCTGATTGTGGTGACAGACTGAACTGTAGCTTAGCCCAAGGCCAAGGTTACGTTGGGATGCGACAGTTTTGGTCGCAAAAAATTAATAACAATTGTTATCATATATATTTGTTTCTTAGAAATATGTCGCGCATTATGAGGTTGCGGTTAGGCTGGAGGCTAATAGCATAGATTACATTCAGTTAATAATCGTGGTTGACAAAATATTTGCCCGTCTCTTCCGAATGTGTTACGATTTCTCAGGTTGTGATATTTTGACGTGAGAGTGTGACAATACCTCTTCGAAACTAATAGTCTGCCCGCTGCTCTGTCATTGGGTGCACAGATCCAGTATTTCACACCCAGTTTCCTTTCCACCATCCCTCACGGCGAGCGCTGACAACATTGCTCCATGGAACACGCAAATACGCCACTGGCCCCGACTTTTACATTTGAACTTAGATGAAACCTTTATAATGAGAAATGCATGGCCATCTCGCTTTTATGTCAGAAGTATTAGAACTCAGATGTAACTTTTTTTTTGCTACAGGCAGAGAAGGAACAGCCGCTGCTTTTTTTAGGTGTTGTACTGCCTTCCCAAGCCTCTGTTTCAGTCACTGCGGTGGCGTTGTTAAATGGCTTCCTAATACGTTAAAGTGTCGCGAAAAAAATGGCAAAATGATACTGCAAATTATCGATTTACCACGCAACGATATATTTTTCGGATTGAAACTCTTGCAGCTTTAATTACTGGTGCTGTATATTTAAACTCTTAATTAAACTGTGTTCTTTTTTACATGATAACTGCAATTAGGTCTTCTTAGGTAATTACCGACGAAAAGTAATTTCTTCTCCTTTGGCATATTTCGATTTGCATCAACAGCAGCAATTTTCAGGGGCCATTGCTGTTACAAGTTAATAAATGTGCAATAATTAGGCAGATAAGTATAATATTATAGTTTCAGTCTTCCAAGGGAGCATCACCAACTTGACCTCATATTTTAAGAAGAAAAAAGTATAGTTGCAAGATATCAGCTCCAGCAATGGATCCTACACGAAAATTTGGGCCATAATTCTGACATTAGGCCGTTATGACATTCTGAATGTAGGGCTTTTAAACTTCGCGCGTTGTGGTTGGCTGTACCTCGCTCATCTTCACTCCAGTCGCCTAAAACCCGAGCGAGAAGTACTACACATTGACGTGACAACCAGAATCCTCCTATTTGAGGGATGTTGAAGGCGAGGGTAAAGGAGGGGGAAGGTGCACACAATCCATCTGCCCAACCTACTTTGAAATCTTGTTCCAGAGGACGTCACTTTACGTGACAAATAGTTAAGCTGTAATGGGGAAATCTTCGCACCCCGAAATCGCCAATAAGGATTTTAGCGGAGGGACTGGATCCCAGGGTCTGGATCGTCGTTCAGTGATATGTTTGTAAAAGCAATCAACTTTACAAGAAAATATAAAGGTTAAACTCAAACAAGGTTTTCCATTTTAAAATAATTAAACAATATGAAGGTTTCAGATAGGAAAATAATAAATTAATTTAAAGGAACTTCAAAATTGGTTTGGATGATCTTAGGGGCCAAGAGATCAGTAAGTAACACTTCATTCCACATGATCCAATTAACAACATTTTTAGCAATCAACAAAGGGTTGAAGCAATAATGACAATTCCCGAAATTTATTTACAACAGATAAGATGCCCCATGTGCAGTCATACTAACAATAACTCGCCCATAAAAGGACAAGATGATGGCAATAAATAAAATTGAACAATACGTGATAATCGCTATTACTGAGGACCAGAGACCCCATAGTCTTAGTGAATACCACGGGTGAAATTATTCATGGCCACTAAAATCTTTAGGAAAGCATTAACAGATGAATCTTTTCTCTTTTAGAAATATAAAAATACAACTAAAGTAAAGTTATACCAATCTGAATATATAGCTTGAAGATATGGTAATATATGAAATTAAATTGCTTTTCTCTAACATAGAATTTAGTGACTGCTTGGAGAGCACAAGCTGTTACGACAAACATTCCAAAATCATGCCAGAGACCCTGAGGGGAGGTACCAAACAAATACAACTTATCTTGAATGTGAATTCCCTGCACACAGTAAGCTCCAAGAACACCAGTGCACACAGCACTAGACACAGTGCATGCTTCACTAGGCCAACTGCTAGACAGCTGGTGGAGAGACAAAACAGTCCACCTCTACACTACATTACATTAATACTTGCTCCACAGACCAAGAATATGACATTTTGTAATGACGTGGAATGTGTGAGTTTAACATAAGATTTCATTGCACAACATAATTTCTATTTACAGTTACTACTTAATATCTAAAAATTCATCTGTTGGGTAGAAGGATTCGTCGTTCAGAAATTTTTTAATTTGTTTTTAAATATTTGTTAGCTATCTGTCAGACTGTTAATAGTATTTGGCAAATGATCAAAGATTTTTGTGGCGGCATAATTCACCCCTTTCTGTGCCAAAGTCAAAATTAACCCAGAATAGTGAAGATCATCCATTCTTCTAGTGCTGTAGTTATGCACTTCGCTGTTATTTTTGAATTAGGATGTGTTATTAATAACAAATGTTGTAAGTGAATAAATGTATTGTTAAGGTAGTGTAAATATTCTGAGTTTCACAAACAAATATCTGCAAGATGATCTTCAGTGGGCTCCAGTTATTATTCGGATTACACCCTTCTGTGCAATGAATACTTTTTCTCTTAATGATGAATTCCCCAAAATATGATGCCATATTAAAACAGTGAATGAAAACAGGTACAGTAGGCTAATTTAATGATAGTTCTTCATTTTTACATATATATGATGCTACTCTTGAGTATGTTACTTTTTCAAGAATTTTGGATAAAGCTTTCAGAAGCGAAATTGTGTGGTTTTTTCCAGCATCAGACCTATCTCCTCTTTATGCCATGTTTTAATAACAGCACATTTCGGTCTGTCAGGAAAAATACCCTGATTCAGTGAGCTACTACGTATATCGCTCACAATCTTACTTACTTAATGGGAACACGTTTTTAGTACTGTGTTTGACATGAATTCCATGTGAGCTTTTACTTTTGAGCGAATTTATTATTCACTAGGAGAAACTGGTTGAATTTCTATTTTGTCAGATTGAGTAGGTATTGTCCCTTCTATATACACTCTTGTATTTTCTAATGAATAGTTGGATTCTGTTTTCTCTACAACACTCAAAAAATGATTATTAAAAATATTCTCTGCTTTTGACTTTTTGTTAACAAACTTTTTTCGTGGAGTGTGATAGAAATACAGTCTTCCTGTGCTGTTGGTTGTTCTGTTTCCCTTTTAACAATATTTCAAACTGTTTTGATTTTAGAATCAGAGGTACTAATCTCAGACATAATGCACATACTTCTGAACTTTTTAATAACTTTTCTTAATACAATGTATAAGTTTTTATGATGTTTGACTGCTGCTGTACCATAACTACTTCTAGCTACAAGATACATTTTCTTTTTCTGTTTATAAGACTTTTTTATCGGTGTGGTAAGCCATGGCTTTTTAGATGGTTTCTTACAATTATATTTTACTGTTTTCTTAGGGAAACTGTTTTCAAATATTCTCACAAAGGTGTTGTGAAATAGGTTGAATTTGAAATGACCATCAGGTTCCCTGTACACCACATCCCAGTGCTGTTGTTGCAAGCTTTCCCTAAAATTTGCAGTTGTTAATTGTTAATTGATTGCATTATTTTGATGACTTTTTCATTACGATGTTGAATTAGTTCATATACCGAAACTCGCAGTGCGTCATAGTGAGACAAACCATTCTTAACAGGAAAAGTTTTTATTTGATTAAATTTATCTTGGTTTATAAAAACATTATCTATCAGTATGCTGCTCTCCTGTACCATCCAAGTTGGAAAATCAATAATTCATATCAAACTGATAGAATCAAGTAATTCTTCGAGGTCAACCTTTATATCTGACTCTTTCAGAAAATATACATTGAAATCCCCACAAACAATAATTTAATTTCCCCTGTCTGATATACGGCAAAACAAAGAACTGAAATTTTTAAAAACTAGCTGAAAATGTCCCAATGGCGACCTATGTGTAGCTACAAACATCGAAGTGCCATTATTTAGTTTAAGCTCACAGGCACATTGTTCTATATTTCGCTCTACACAAAATACGGGAGTGTGAAATATAGATCACAACCCCTAACCATGCATGAATGCTCACTACTGCACATAGCAGTACAAACCCATAGGCAATCAAGGTTAGTGTAGACACAAGGAGTACAGAGCGTAAATTATTAATATTAAATTATGGACACACTAACCATGTGCACACAAAATAAAATTAACAGAACGAAGCCCACAACACCCAACATAAAAGTTCAGCTGGATGTACAAAATATAAATTACAAGCACATGGGGAGCTACAGCCAAATCAAGTTAACTAACCAAGGAAATTTAAATCTTAAAACGATTGGATCACAGTGACATCAAAATTGCCACTAAACTTTCAGGCATTGCATATGTGGTGCAGAGGCAACACCTAAAGCTCACCAGAAAACATCTGATGGAATAACAGGGCTGTAGAATCTGACCTCTGCCCAGAAATTCCCTGAACAGAATAAATGCTAGCACTGAGTGTGGGTAAAACAACAAATTCACAGAAGGATTACAGATTTTCAAGGTAAGTGAAAGAACTCAAACCTTGGTGCAGGTAACTTCAATTACTATTCAGTACCCATCTGAACTTAATGGAACATAACACTGACCAGCGCAATAAATCGTGAATAAGAATTCAGAGTTCAAGAGTAAACAGCAAACTGCACTTAAAATAACATGAGGTAAACACACCAACTGATATAGAGCCCAGAAAACGTCTTCAAATAAAATGATGTAAGCACAGCAAAATCACTTTAAAACTATTGCGAGAGTCCACATCTGATAGCATAAATTCTCCTCTTGACAGATAAGTAAACTGGGTCCATGTAGTAACATCTGCCAACAGCCTCCAAGTGCCTGGGCTGCCTGACCCATCCACAGCACACTGCATGGACTGTCAGCGACCACCTGGCGAGGCACTTGCTGGCCTCACTTCTCTCCAGAGACTCCTTCATTCCCCGTCAGAGTTCGCCACATTGCACTCGAGTCGCAACTGACTACCAAAGATCGAAACAGAAGGCAAGAGTCGACATTCAGAGAGCCACAAGGACTCATAAGTAATAGAAGTATGTAACATCAGCCTCAAACACATACACATTTAACATTATTCAAACAATATTCTTGTACTGGTGTTGTGTCACCAAATACACATCTCAAATTAAAAATGAATAACCCTAAACAACTGAAGAATTATTATAAAACAAAGATAATGATTTTCAGTTTACAATTTAAACATGCCAATCAGGTTGAAGAATAGCACATCTCCAGCAATAATAGAAAAAATTGTGGAAGAGATCTGCTTTTCAAGGAAATTATAAGTGGGACGACTTAGTAATGAAAGTAGTTGATGAGTACAATAATAAAAATATTCAACCATTAAAATGATGCCAACAGAAGTTAATGACAAAAATTGTAAGCCATCTGTCATTTTGCCTAAGGATAAACCAAAGTTTAAAATACGAGATAAAATCGGAATTACTTAACTTAAAAGACTTTTTAAAATAGGATACACAGCCAACTGTGCCACAGAAATTTTCAAAATTAAAAGTGTTAATCTTCCTAATCCAATCACATATAGATTAAAGGCTTTAGATGAAGAAGAAGTGAAAGTAAATTTTTATGAGCAAGAACTACAAAAAAAAATTATCCTGATGTGTATCTTGCTGGGAAAGTTTTCAAGAATAAAGATGTTATAACCTTTGTGACCTGGCTATAGTATGATAAATCACAAATAGTTCAGTCACTAAAGAAAAAATTGTTCTCTAACACTTTTATATGCTGTAAAGAAACTTAATATTTTTTCTTATTGATAAAGGTATACATAATTATTCGACTCTCATACCAAGGATAAATTATGTACGTATTTAAAACTGACAGACAAAAGAAGATTTACACCCTTTGTTTATTAGTTGAAGTAATAGTGACCTTTCGTTGCTCTCATGTCCTGGTGATAAGATGTATAAACGAAGTGGTGTATAATTTTAAGTGAAGTTGTTCTAAAATATGAAAGCAACTCCTGAAACAATACAATTTTCTCATTTACAATACCTTGGCTCCCAGCTCCTGTAACTCTGGAAGATTATTATTATCTTAATTTTCTATGGAGAATTTAGATGGAGGCAACGATATCTACGATGCTCTGTTCAACAATAGAGGTATGTGAATGTCTTCATCTCTTTCCCTTCATGGCTGCCAATGTCATTTTCAATACTCAAGTCATATTTGCCATGACAATGAGAACCTGCGATCTTTCTTTTCATTTAATTATGAAGTCTGATTATTTTCTTTCTCAGCTGAAAAAACTGCATTTTAACCACAATTCTTTCTACCCAGGCTATGGCGAATGGTAGTACTTAGAATTTACATGACTCTATCCTGATCATATGTTCGCATACAACTGCACGTGTACTGACGTAACTATACTTGTGAACCATTTTCCTTACAATATTAATTCTTATTTTGAACCACTCACTTGTGAATTTATGAGCCCTCTTGTTTTGTGCAGTCAGTTGGGTGTATTCCTAAATAACGTTACATTAATATTCAGTGGCATAGTTTCCATATTTGACCTTTGCCTGTGTTGCAATGGAGCCTCACGTGAAATATATATTATGTGACATTCATACTAACTCTCATTTCAAAATTACAACACCAACTGACTAAGTTTCTAAAAATGGAATTAATTAATGAAAGTTTAAAACTGTTTGGTATTTATTATAATGCTAATTCTTGCTCATTGTGTTTTGAAACAAGGCAAAATATATTTTGATATTAAAATAAAAGTTAGTAGAAATGACGTAAGATGAGAACTATTTAACAATTTTAAATTTGAGTTGACCGATGGATTTACCATATATAGCTCACTAGATGTTGTTATATAAAATCGAATTATGAAAAATATAATTGGGTTTTCACTTTAATTGAAAAATAGTTCGATGTAAGTTAATTAGTGCAGCATTTATATTTTATCTTTGAGTTAAGTTCTTTTAAAGTATTCATTGATTCATTCCATATCATTTTCTTTTCCTTGTTTTTATTTCCTTTTGACTCAAAGAGGCCTTCTAATTCAGGGTTTGGAATACCGAGCCATGCATTGCTGGCATAGTTGTTCAGGGTGTACATTTATGTACCTTGCAATGCCATAAAATTTTCAGGTGTCAAATATTTGGTGGCTGGTATATCATTAGTGTGAACACATTGATTTTAATCTTCTGGCTTGCCAGAAGTTGTATTAGTAGATAGTCCACAATGAAATAAAATAAAAAAATGCATGGTGCAAATCTTTGTTCTTTGGAATCATATAATACTACCTCAACCTTATGAAGATTTATTATACCCCTAACCAATCCTACTGTGTAGCCACCATCAAGGCTGACAAGTGTATCAGTAAATAATTTCAATCTTTCTCTCATCCTCCGGTATAAATTTATTGAATTAGGATTATTGCCAAGCCTTAATATTTTTCAGAATTTGGATGATAACCACCGATATTGTTCAGTTGGTTTTGAAAATCCTTCTTTGTACTCTAATTACATAATAATTATACTCAGAGTTACCATCAAATAATCTTAAAAGAACAAATTTTGTTCGAGGTACAACATGTGGTAATAGTGTACCTATTACTCTGTTTCTTTTTCATTTATTATTTCTCTAGGGTTATCAGATACTCAATATAAGTTTTGTATGGTATCTTTTCGAATTTTATTTAAGTTTTCCAAGTGAGTTATTTGACCTTGATACAAGTCTGTAATTGTATATACTCTATGTTTATGAATTGATGGTAAAACTTCTTCACTTACCCTATTTTGAAATTTTTCAGCCTATCCTATTTTGACATCATAGTTAACAAATCTAGACCTGATTCATTAAGACAAACAGTATGTGGATATTCATTTAATGAGGTGAATGGATCATTCCTCTTAAAATTTCCATAATTATACAGCATTTTTCTCTAACCTTTGTTATGAACGACTTGTTTTACATTGACATTTTCTTAAATTTCTGCAATATTGGTTTTAAACCGTAATTAATCTGTTTATAATTACCACTAACACTTGTTGATGATGAAGTAGCTGCTTAAGTAGTCTTTAGGCTGTGCCATGTTGATGTTTGACACAATTTAACATAATTATTAAGCTTTTTCCTATGGTGGGAAGTAACGAAATATAGACATGTCTGATTAATGAAAACAGTGTCATGAAGCAAATTTGGTGAGAGAAACAAATCGTTCCTCTTAAAATTCAGCCACTAATTATTATTTTTAATAAAATCAAATATATTTAACATAGTTGATGACATAAGAATGGGTACACTCCATGTATAACAGAAATGTAATTAATAAGAAATTATTCTATGTAAATGTGTTGTTATTGCTTAATTGATTCATGTTTTGATAAAATTTTGGTATTAATGATATATACACTACCATTAATATTGATTATAATTACACATCATATCTTTAATGAAATCTATTATAAAGAAAAAATGAAGTTAAATGAAAATAATATATAACCAACAAATTTAAATGACTTCAAATTACCTGAAGCTGGTGTATAAAGGTTGACCATTTAGTAAATTTTCTAGTTTTACTTGCATTTTGTGCAATTTTACTCCAGTTACAAAATAATATTAATTAAATCTGATGAAAATTGTCTCTATTAAATGAAAATGATCAAGTCCAAGAAGTGTAAAAACTGTGTACTGGAGAATTAATTGATAATCTCCACTCACATAAATATACCAGGGATAAGATGTCACATACATATAAAGACTGTGTTAGCAGATGTCAAACAAATAGGTACAGTAAAATTCTTCGTGCATATGGAAAATGTAGTACATCTAAAAATTGTAACTGTTATTTAAAACAAATATCAGTTGAACAGTTTAAAATGTCAGTATCGATAAAAAAATGGTGATAGCGTACAACAAAAAAGATGTAAAAATATTAATTCTCAAGAAATTAAAGATTTCAGATGTTTCGCTTAAATCCTACATCTAGGGAGAAGCTTGAAGGTAAATGCAAGTTTTGTCAATGAAAACATATAAAAAACAGTGACACCTCTTTTGCCCACATTTGTCACTACCTTAACCAAAGTGGACCAAAAATGTTCAGTTCCTGCTGTCTTTTTTGTTCTTATCATTTGTTGTATAGGTTTTGTTTCCTATTTTCATTGTCAGATATGACAGCCTCTCGATTATGCCTTCTATGCAGTAATACTATCCAGCCATCTATGATGCACTACAAAGACTGTGCCAAACATAAAAGGTTGCTTTGGCCCCCAAACACCGGGTTTCACTTTCAGAATTAGTTATCCCTCTGATTCCATCGTGCTTTCGTCGCCGTATCTTGTTTCCTGTAGTGCCAGTATGCTAATCCCAAGTTCTCATACTGTCGAGAACTTTCTTTAACTTGGCTACCTTTATCATTCTCTGTATGTTTATGGTTCCCATTTTAAAAGTCTATTTCGATCTGATTCTGTGTCCATGATTTAGATCGTATTTTGAATTACTGGCAGGTTCGCAGTTTTGTATCGCATCTGATGCAGGCTCCCCAGAATCCGATGGCCTGCTTGCATTGACCTCGGCCAACGAGGGATAAGCCCCCTGAGTGTATTTGTAATTAACACAAGCTTCATGACTGCTTCACAAGCCAAAGTTTCGGCTTTCGCTACCGCGTTTGCAGTAGCGTGGTTACAACTGAGGTGGTTAGCCCGAGAGGGTGTAATCAGGCCACCACTCTGGGATCAGACGTCTTTCGTGGCCGCTCGGCTGGTAAAATGATGGGAGAGGAAAGGATACAGGATATCTATAGGTAGTTGTGGCACACAGTTTGTCTAGCTCCTCCCATTCTGTCTCTTCGCTTTGAGTGATCCTTCTGGTAGCTAACCTACCGCAAGCATAGCCCTCCAGATTTAGAGAACACAAACCTCCTCGCCTGCATAGACAGTGCTATGTTAAGGCGGTGTCCCCTGAGCTCATTATGCTAAAAGTTATGATTTGTGATTCATTCTGAAGTATTGTGTTGAGAATGCAATAAAACGATATTCCATTAACACAGGAACAAAACTGATGTTATTGGAGGAATATGGAGTTCGAACTAAAACTAGATACAAGCAATCTTTTACGAGGACCTCTTAATAACTTCCCAAATACACTTGATTTGAAAGAATTGAAGAACGATTGCTTTTCACATTTGATCAATACACAAGAAAACGAAAATTCCATAGACCCTATACCTGATGTTAAATATTATTGTGTTGATACTACCAAAAGAAAGAGAAAAATTTCTCTAAAGGCGTAGTCAAAATTTGAAAGAAACTATACACTGAACTGAACTGAAAGAAATTAATGAGTACCATAATTCTGATGTAGATATATTGAGGAGAGTTTGTTTAGTACTATGGAAAAGTTCCTAGAAATAGCTGATATACATCCTTTCTGCTTTCTAAATGGTTCAAATGGCTCTGAGCACTATGGGACTTAACATCGGAGATCATCAGTCCCCTAGAACTTAGAACTACTTAAACGTAACTAACCTAAGGACATCACACATATCCATGCCCGAGGCAGGATTCGAACCTGCGACTATAGCAGTGGCGCATTTCTGGACTGAAGCACATACAACCGGTCAGCAACCGTTGCTGGCACTGTTATGTATGAATTACTGGAGTTTGTACGGCTATATACAGATCTAGATATTTGCCTAATGCAAGAACTGCTGTGCTGGATAAAGAACAAAAAGAAAATTACAGTAAACAGCCTGTTGCTTGGCTAAACAGTTTAAACAATAATAATGAACTGTGTGTCGAGGGCCTGCTGGAGGGTAGATCCGATCACCTGGTGCAAATCTTTTGAGGTGGCACGTCTTCAGCGACTTGCATGTCGATGAGGATGGAATGATGATGATGAAGACGACACGTGGACAACCATAATAAAGTTCAACATGCCCTTAATGGTGGTGAAGTAAGCATAGCTGGAGCAAAAGTAGATAGTTTTGATAAAGAAAACAATACTGTTTATCAATATCATGGTTGTTTTTGACGTAGTTATAAAGGCTGAAACGATTAAATAAAAAATGAATCAATGGATAACCCACACTGAAAGACATTAACAAGAAGTAGAAAATAAGAAATTCTGGATATAATTCAGTAGAGATATAGGAATGTGATTGGATTAATTCAGTAGAATATAAAAGACTTAAGAAATTGAAACAGTTACCTGAAGTTACTGGACCTTTGAATCCAAGAGACGGCAGTGATGGTGGTTGTACAAACACAATAAAAGTAAGAGCTAAAGTAGATGGCGTTATCACAAAAATAAAATACAGTATATTGATGTCTGTAGTCTTTACCAAACTGTGCGATATTATGACTATTATTCTGAGCGACATCCAACAAAAACATACAGAGCAAGATATTATACTAATAATGGTATTCATTCATAAAATGTGAAGTATTGGCACCTAGAGAATTATACCATCCAGTTTTGACATTGCAAATAAAGATCGATAAAAATGAAAAACTGTTGTTTCCATTGTGAGTCAAATGTGCGAAAGAAAAAATAAATATATGTAATCACAACGATGGTGAAAGCAGTTTTTTGGGATTTAGACAACTGATGAAGTAAAAATAGTTTAGGAAAATTGACATAAAATTTTAGGTATTTATGAAGTATGGGATTTTAGACAAAAAGTAACAGGTTATTTTAAAATGCCCCCTAATACTAGATTGATGATCCCTTGCTGCCTCAGAACATGTCCTACCAACAGATCCCTTATTCAGGTCAAGTTGTGCCACAAACTTCTCTTCTCTCCAATCCTATTCAATACTTCCTCATAAGTTATGTGATCTACCCATCTAAGCATTCTTCTGTAGCACCACATTTCGAAAGCTTCTAATCTCTTCCTGTCCAAACTATTTATCGGCCATGTTTCACTTCCATACATGGCTACACTCCATACAAATACTTTCTGAAACGACTTCCTGACACTTAAATCTATACTCGATGTTAACAAATTCCTCTTCTTCGGAAACGCTTTCCTTCCCATTGCCAGTCTACATTTTATATCCTCTCTACTTCGAACATCATCAGTTATTTTGCTCCAAAAATAACAAAACTTCTTTCAGCCTCTCATTTCCTAATCTAATTCCCTCAGCATCACCCGACTTAATTCGACTACATTGCATTATCTTCATTTTGCTTTTGTTGATGTTCATCTTACATCCTCCTTTCAAGACACTGTCCATTCCTTAAGCTGCTCTTCCAGGTTCTTTGCAGTCTCTGACAGAATTACAATGTCATCGACGAACCTCACAGTTTCTATTTCTTCTCCATGGATTTTAATAACTGCTCCAAATTTTTCTTTTGTTTCCTTTACTGCTTGCTCAATATGCAGATTGGATAACATCGGGGACAGGCTACAACCCTGTCTCACTCCTTTCCCAGCCACTGCTTCCCTTTCATGTCCCTCGACTCTTGTAACTGCCATCTGATTTCTGTACAAATTGTAAATAGCCTTTCGCTCCCTGTATTTTACCCCTGCCACCTTTAGAATTAGAAACAGAGTATTCCAGTCAACATTGTCAGAAGCTTTCTCTAAGTCTACAAATGCTAGAAACGTAGGTTTGCCTTTTCTTAATCTTTCTTCTAAGATAAGTCGTAAGGTCAGTATTGCCTCACGTGTTCCAACATTTCGACGGAATCCAAACTGATCCTCCCCGAGGTCCGCATCTACCAGTTTTGCCATTCGTCTATAAAGAATTCGCGTTAGTATTTTGCAGCTGTGACTTATTAAACTGATAGTTCGGTAATTTTCACATCTGTCAGCACCTGCTTTCTTTGGGATTGGAATTATTATATTCTTCTTGAAGTCTGAGGGTATTTCGCCTTTCTCATACATCTTGCTCTCCAGATGGTAGAGTTTTGTCATGACTGGCTCTTCCAAGGCTCACAGTAGTTCTAATGGAATGTTGTCTCTTCCCGGGGCCTTGTTTTGACTCAGGTCTTTCAGTGCTCTGTCAAACTCTTCACGCAGTATCGTATCTCCCATTTCTTCTTCATCTACATTCTCTTCCATTACCATAATATTGTCCTCAAGTACATCGCCCTTGTATAGACCCTCTATATACTTCTTCCACCTTTCGTCTTCCCTTCTTTGCTTAGAACTGGGTTTCCATCTGAGCTCTTGATGTTCATACAAGTGGTTCTCTTTTCTCCAAAGGTCTCTTTAATTTTCCTTTAGGCAGTATTTATCTTACCCCTAGTGAGATAAGTCTCTACATCCTTACATTTGTCCTCTAGCCATTCCTGCTTAGCCATTCTGCACCTCCTGTTTATCTCATTTTTGAGACATTTGTATTCCTTTTTGTCTGCTTCATTTATTGCATTTTTATATTTTCTCCTTTCATCAATTAAATTCAATATTTCTTCTGTTACCCAAGGATTTCTACTAGCCCTCATCGTTTTACCTACTTGATCCTCTGCTGCCTTCACTACTTCATTCCTCAAAGTTACCCATTCTTCTTCTACTGTATTTCTTTCCCCCATTCCTGTCAATTGTTCCCTTATGGTCTCCCTGAAACTCTATAAAACCTCTGGTTTAGTGAGTTTTTCAAGGTCCCATCTCCTTAAATTCCCACATTTTTGCAGTTTCTTCAGTTTTACTCTAGAGTTCATGACCAATAGATTGTGGTCAGAGTCCACATCTGCTCCTGGAAATGTCTCAGAATTTAGAACCTGGTTTCTAAATCTCTGTCTTAACATCATATAATCTATCTGATACCTTTTAGTATCTCCAGGGTTCTTCTATGTATACAACCTTCTTTCATGATTCTTGAACCAAGTGTTAGCTATTATTAATTTATGCTCTGTGCAAAATTCTATAAGACAGCTTCCTCTTTCATTTCTTACCCCCAATTCATATTCACTTACTATGTTTCCTTCTCTCCCTTTTCCTACTACCGAATTCCAGTCACCCATGACTGTTAAATTTTCGTCTCCCTTCACTACCTGAATAATTTCTTTTATCTCATCATACATTTCATCAATTTCTTCGCCATCTGCAGAGCTAGTTGGCATATAAACTTGTACTACTATAGTAGGCATTGGTTTCTTGTCTATCTTGGGCGCAATAATACGTTCACTATGCTGTTCGTAGTAGCTTACCAACAATCCTATTTTTTTTATTCATTTTTAAACCTACTCCTGCATTACCCCTATTTGATTTTGTATTTATAGCCCTGTATTCACCTGACCAAAAGTCTTGTTCCTCCTGCCACCGCACTTCACTAATTCCCACTATATCTAACTAACTAACCTATCCATTTCCCTTTTTAAATTTTCTAACCTACCTGCCTGATTAAGGGATCTGACATTCCACGCTCCGATCAGTAGAATGCCAGTTTTCTTTCTCCTGATAGCGACATCCTCTTGAGTAGTCCCCGCCCGGAGATCCGAATGGGGACTATTTTACCTCTGGGATATTTTACCCAAGTGGACGCCATCGTCATTTAATCATACAGTAAAGCCGCATGCCCTCGGGAAAAATTACGGCTGTAGTTTCCCCATGCTTTCCCAGATCAGTCAATCATCCAGACTGTTGCCCTTGCAACTACTGAAAAGGCTGCTGCCCCTCTTCAGGAGCCACACGTTTGTCTGGCCTCTCAACAGATACCTCTCCGTTGTGGTTGCACCTACAGTACGGCCATCTGTATCGCTGAGGCACGCAAGTCTCCCCACGAACGGAAAGGTCCGTGGTTCATGGGTGATGGGGGGTGGGTTGGTGGGGGGGGGGGGGTTGGAATTCGATTATGATGAGATAAAGGAAAGTCCAGGAAAGAAAACCGTTGCTGTGATAAGTCTTAGTTTATTAAGGGAAAACAGTGGAAGACGACGAAATATGAGTAAAACATGATATGCTACAGATTTACAATAATTCCGCGCGATACTAACAGGTTATCGATCGTAATTAATGAAAATATGGTACAGATGAAGGACCATTTTAAGGATTGTTATGTGGAAAATAACAAAGCTACAAGTATATTTATACCAGTATTATCTACATCAGCTGCAAGACATAGGGTGTATGATATGTTAGAAAAGGTAGGAGAGCAGTTGTAGATTTTGATATGAACAGTAGAATATGCATTGATAATGGTGAAAACACTGAAGAAACAGGCTGTATGTTAGACAAATAGACAGATGAATTAGGAAATAATAAATGGTTACAAATTGGGCATCGATTGGATCAAAATGATACTACTTAAAAAAGATAAAATTAATGTGATGAAGATATTGCTTTAAGCTATAAAATATTCAAAAGTTCAATGGCGAATCGAGGGTAACATAACTGAAAGTGAAGTGAAGGAAAGGTTCATGTCTGGTCTGTGAATGTTTGTTTTGCATACAACTTGAAACGCCATGTCAATGGGCAATGGGCAATGCGTATTTGGTGATGGAAAAATTCCAAAATCAGTCATTTGAACAATAAAGTCATTCCCTGCCTGGTGTTTGACTTTTATCATTGTGACCCAGTCAGCCTGAATGCAGAACTACTAATTGTTTTAATTTCAAGTTTGATGTCAGATAACACACGAGAAACGAAAGACTTTTTTCGTGTGCCATAATTACAAATTTACAGCTTTCGGATTTTTCCTTTTACTTGTACTGTCAAACCCTCCTTTTTGCCAAATTTCGTGATTCTATTCCTGTGGGAAGCACCTTACAGATTTTGATGAATGAGTTTGTGAGTATTAAAATATAGGACGTAAACAGCCATGTCTTTTGATTGCATTGACTTAGAAGCTTCAATTTTGTACACCACCAAGGTACCTTAAGCACCAGTATGTGACGTAAATTTCAACTTGATATTCCTAGGAATAACGGTTTTTAACAGTCGCACAGTCAGGCAACAATGAGATCCTCAAAGGGTTCCGTTTTTACTGATTGAGGCACAGAAACTTAAAAAAATAACAAAAAATAGTACGTGAGTGATTGAGAGAAAAAAGCGACGTACTCCAAGTTAATTTAGTCATTGTGTCTTGCAGTTTATAAAAATTATTAATGACTTCATGGGGAAAAAACAGTATAAGGAACCATGGTAATCAGAGAGGACACTGCAGTGGAAAATATATTAGGAGTAAGTGAACGTTCTGGCGATAGGAAGGTCATTTGAGTGAAGTTTAGTTTCCTAACTTCAGGAAACATCAAAAGTACAATTGACACGAAAAGCTGAAAAGCAATTATATCTGTCCTCCGAGATCGTTTTTAGTTAATTAAATAAAATTAAAGAAACAATTTTTTTGTGTTTTGCGGTTATTATTTCGTATAAAATGAAGTTCAATGTTACTGTAGAGTAATACGCAAAAATAAAAAAAATAGGGATAAAAGTCTTCAAAATATACAGATACAGATTTTGAGCAGCACGTACCCTAAATATTGCTACAGCTAGATGTCCAGATTCCTTAACCATTTGTGAAAATTTCGAGAGACGGACAAGCATTATACACACTACCAATTGTTGCATGAACGTGATATATTGTTTGAAGTGGAAGATGTTTTCTGAAGTTGCAATGTGGAATACTCCAGTGGTTTAACTGGACCAACTAAAACTGTGTTTCAATGTTTACAATGAAAGCAATGTCCCCAAAGAATCTTAATAAATCACATTCCCAACTGTTATTAAATAGCCTCATGCTACCTAGGATTTTTGTATTAAAATACTACACTCCTGGAAATTGAAATAAGAACACCGTGATTTCATTGTCCCAAGAAGGGGAAACTTTATTGACACATTCCTGGGGTCAGATACATCACATGATTACACTGACAGAACCACAGGCTCATAGACACAGGCAACAGAGCATGCACAATGTCGGCACTAGTACAGTGTATATCCACCTTTCGCAGCAATGCAGGCTGCTATTCTCCCATGGAGACGATCGTAGAGATGCTGAATGTAGTCCTGTGGAACGGCTTGCCATGCCATTTCCACCTGGCGCCTCAGTTGGACCAGCGTTCGTGCTGGACGTGCAGACCGCCTGAGACGACGCTTCATCCAGTCCCAAACATGCTCAATGGGGGACAGATCCGGAGATCTTGCTGGCCAGGGTAGTTGACTTACACCTTCTAGAGCACGTTGGGTGGCACGGGATACATGCGGACGTGCATTGTCCTGTTGGAACAGCAAGTTTCCTTGCCGGTCTAGGAATGGTAGAACGATGGGTTCGATGACGGTTGGATGTACCGTGCACTATTCAGTGTCCCCTCGACGATCACCAGAGGTGTACGGCCAGTGTAGGAGATCGCTCCCCACACCATGATGCCGGGTGTTGGCCCTGTGTGCCTCGGTCGTATGCAGTCTTGATTGTGGCGGTCACCTGCACGGCGCCAAACACGCATACGACCATCATTGGCACCAAGCCAGGAGCGACTCTCATCGCTGAAGACGACACGTCTCCATTCGTCCCTCCAATCACGCCTGTCGCGACACCACTGGAGGCGGGCTGCACGATGTTGGGGCGTGAGTGGAAGACGGCCTAACGGTGTGCGGGACCGTAGCCCAGCTTCATGGAGACGGTTGCGAATGGTCCTCGCCGATACCCCAGGAGCAACAGTGTCCCTAATTTGCTGGGAAGTGGCGGTGCGGTCCCCTACGGCACTGCGTAGGATCCTACGGTCTTGGCGTACATCCGTGCGTCACTGCGGTCCGGTCCCAGGTCGACGGGCACGTGCACCTTCCGCCGACCACTGGCGACAACATCGATGTACTGTGGAGACCTCACGCCCCACGTGTTGAGCAATTCGGCGATACGTCCACCCGGCCTCCCGCATGCCCACTATACGCCCTCGCTCAAAGTCCGTCAACTGCACATACGGTTCACGTCCACGCTGTCGCGGCATGCTACCAGTGTTAAAGACTGCGATGGAGCTCCGTATGCCACGGCAGACTGGCTGACACTGACGGCGGCGGTGCACAAATGCTGCGCATCTAGCGCCATTCGACGGCCAACACCGCGGTTCCTGGTGTGTCCGCTGCACCGTGCGTGTCATCATTGCTTGTACAGCCCTCTCGCAGTATCCGTAGCAAGTATGGTGGGTCTGACAAAACCGGTGTCAATGTGTTCTTTTTTCCATTTCCAGGAGTGTATTTAAAGAATTAAATCTGAGGAAATAGATTTCCGTTTCGTTTTCAGTTTTTAATATGAAGACATGTATGGATGCATGCATGAGATTTTAGGCATACAATGGCGTGCTGAAAACACGCCTCCGAATTTTTTATGGGAAAACTTTTAAAGATTTTTAGATAAAACGAACGTTATTAACATTCTACGTCTTTATTCTTCATATCTGCATATTTGCAGTCCTCTGCCGCTAGAGGGCTCCGAATTCCAGTGTGTAACATGGCGATGTGTAACGTAAGTACGTCAGCGCGTGAAAAATGCGTACTAGCTATTCGTTTCGAATTCGAAGAGTTCGTCCACACATGGAACACCCTCTCCTTGAGCATGACAATGCCAGAACACACAAGGAATCTCAGAGTATTATCTCGAGGTGTCTTGGAAAACCATGCCTATTCTAGTCATTCGAAGTGCAACCAGATTCAATGGATTTTCTAGTGCCGATAGCAGCTTCATACATTGAAGAGCCAAAGAAACAGGTACACCTGCCTAATATCATGTAGGGCCCTGCGAGCATGCAGAAATGTAGCGACACATTATGGCATGGACTGGACTAATGTCTGAGGTTGTGCTGGATGGAACCGATATCATGAATCCAGCAGGGCTGTCCATAAATCCGTAAGAGTACGAGGGGGTGCAGATCTCTTCTGAACAGCACGTTACAAGGCATCCCGGATATCCTCGTTAATGTTTATATCTGGAAGTTTGGTACCCAGAGGAAGTGTTTAAACTCAGAAGAATGTTCCTGGAGCCACTCTGTAGCAATTCTGGATGTGTGGGGTGTCGAATTGTCCTGCTGGAGTTGCCCAAGTCCGTCGGAATGCTCAATGGACTTGGATGGAGGCAGGTGATCAGACAGGACGCTTACGTACGTGTCACCTGTCAGACTCGTATCTTGATGCATCAGGGGTCCCTTATCACTTCAGCTTAACACGCCCCACACCGTTACAGAGCCTCCACCACCTTGAACACTCCCCTGCTTACCATGCAAGGTCCATGGATTGATGAGGTTGTCTCCGTACCTGTACACGTCCATCCGCTCGACACAATTGGAAACGAAAATGGTTCAAAGGGACTTAACATCTGATGTCATCAGTCCCCTAGAACTTAGAACTACGTAAACCTAACTAGCCTAAGGACATCACACACATCCACGCCCGAGGCAGGATTCGAACATGCGACCTTAGCAGTCACGCGGTTCCAGATTCAAGCGCCTAGAACCGCTCTGCCACAGCGGCCGGCTAATTGGAAACGAGACTCGACCGACCAGGTAACATGTTTCCAGTCATCAACAGTCCAACGTCGCCGTTGACTGGGCCAGGCGAGACGTAAAGCTTTGCGTCGTGCAGTCATCAAGGGTACACGAGGAGGTCTCCGGCTTCGATGACGTTTCGTTGGATGGCTCGCACGCTGACACTTGTTGATGGGCCAGCATTGAAATCTGCAGCAATTTGCGGAAGGGTTGTAATTCTGTCACGTTAAACGGTTCTCTCCAGTCGTTACTGATCCCGGTCTTGCAGGCTCTTTTTCCGGCCGCAGCGATGTCGGAGATTCGATGTTTTACCGGATTCCTGATGTTTACGGTACACTCGTGAAATGGTCGTACGGGAAAATCGCTACTTCGTAGCTACCTCGGAGATGCTGTGTCCCACCACTCGTGCTCCGACTATAACACCACGTTCAAACTCTTTTAAATCTTGATAACCTGCCATTGTAGCAGCAGCAGCCGATGTAACAATTGTGTCAGACACTTCTTGTGTTATATAGGCGTTGCCGACCGCAGCGCCGTATTCTGCCTGTTTACATATCTCTGTATTTGAATACGCGTGACTATACCAGTTTCTTTGGCGCTTCAATGTATTTCACTGTTGTGATTACGGTATTGGGTCTACATCCATATGCACAGTGGTCAACTGTATCTTGTTCACGAGAACACGTAAATATTTCCATGTCTAGTGCTACTCAGTTCCTTGTACTAATGCATGGGTGCGTGGACAATGTTAAGTATTTACTGCTCTGTTAAAACTAAGTTGCTCGTTTAGTCGGGATGCGTTTATTGATGTGTTACTGCGATAATGGTTATTGCCAGGTACGGTTCCATGATATCAGGGAATGGGAATGTTAGGTTTACTCTACATTAGACAAAATCATTTCTAAGAATAACAGGAAACTTGCACAGTGCTCTTCGGTTCTTCTTTTTGCAAAAGTCCGTCGCAATATTAGATACAGACGGCTTTGCACCTACCGTTTTATTCGAAACAGCGAGTGAATGTGTGAAAATTGATAAGTCGTCATTCCAGCCTTTCTACGACGGTCTATTTCTGCCAACGACATTGCGCTTCCCAGTAGAGCGAACGTCTCACGTTTAACATCACACCGCTGTACCTTAGCTCGGAAGACTTACTAGAAAACGAGACAGACGCTTTAGAGACGCCGTGAGCTGGAAGCCTTTCTTGCTGTTCTGTTTATTCAGTCTCGTGTGAATGTACAGTGTGCCCGTCTTGTTACATCGAGTTTGTTATTTTACCGAGGCAGGAGCCCGCGCTGTATTTACTCAGGGCCGTATAGCTTCCGGTGTGGCCGAGATTGTTGGCGCACTCGGAACCCTTTTAATTACCACCGGCAAAAGGAGTAAGAGATACGAAAATACGAAAGTAAGACCCTCCTTTTTGTCATGCTTGAATCCCATGCAAACGTCACCAGCTCGGCCAGTAAAGGACACATGTAATATCGTTCTATGACAGGTTTCTAGTATAGTACACGCAGATCAACATCGTAACAAATAGGACGAGGAATTCCGCCTCATGCAAGACACAGCAGTGCAGTGTCGAGCAACCAAGGGTCACGGTATCAACCTATTCACCTCACCAATTACACATGAGAAAGCACTACAACATCAAAGCCATGAGAAATTGTAGAGTATGTAGCATACTAGCTACCAACATAAATGTCCAGTAGCACCATGTAAGTAAGGAAATAAAAAAAAACACTGAAGATCGCACAAAAAGTGCTGAAACACGTGTAAGTGAGCTGCTTCTGTGTTGGCAGCGCTGTGAAGCGCTTTGCATTGGATCTCTGTCTGCGCTTTCTTTGTAAGAGGCTCTCTGGATGGTCGGACTCTTGTTGGAAGTTAATCGCCAGTAGTGTTGGGCAGTTGCCAGCAGTGCTGGAAGTAATGTTGGGCAGTTGGAAGTGAACAGCCAGCAGTGATAGATGTTAGATGTGAGACGTTAGCATAGATGGAGGGTACAGATCTGAAGTGTTAGCGTTGGCTAATAATCTGTACATATTCGAGTTGGAGATGGAATATTACTCATGATTATATACCTTTGTATTAGATGACAATGACGATTTATATTCGTGTTTGAACTGGATGTCACATTATTAAGGTAAAAAATAAATTATTTGGTTTGCAACAAAATCTTTCCTTTGTTAACTACAGCCGTATTAGTAGTTAGTGGCTTTAGTAGTTAGAATCTTTAATTTAGGTGGCAGTACTGACGCTTGCTGTATTGCAGTAGTTCGCGTAATGAAGAGTTTTGTGAGGTAAGTGCTTAATGAACTGTATAGGTTATTATTAAAATTTCTTTTTAGTCGGGGCCATTCTTTTGAATTAATTATTTGAAGTGAGGTTGTAATTTGTTGAGCAGTCAGATTGCGTTGCGCTAGAATGTTGTGGGTCAGTGTTGGCATGATAAGAAAAAGTAAAGAGAAAGTAGGCGTAATGAAGAGTTTTGTGAGGTAAGTGCTTAATGAACTGTATAGGTTATTATTAAAATTTCTTTTTAGTCGGGGCCATTCTTTTGAATTAATTATTTGAAGTGAGGTTGTAATTTGTTGAGCAGTCAGATTGCGTTGCGCTAGAATGTTGTGGGTCAGTGTTGGCATGATAAGAAAAAGTAAAGAGAAAGTAGGCTTGGTACGTTCAGTTTTACTCAGCGGTTTCAGAATCAGATAACGCAGAAGTTTTATCTTCTCAGTCATTCTGCAATTTAAGTACAAACTCACACATTTAAATAAAGAAGTTTCACATGCCGGGGTAAAACAAAACTGAAAAGGTGTCTTTCATAAGGAGGAATTCCTCCTCCTATTTTCATAGCAAGCATGGATATAAAAAGAAGAAGCGCAACACCACAATTAGAGTATCGTAATAAATATTCATTTGCAAAAAAGAAACTCATAAATTGTTCGAAGTCGCTATGGCAATAGCGACGTATGTCAGAGTGGTGCAGTTCGAAGAAAGTACTTAACAGACATGGGCGCCGGCAGACGTGAATCTGGACTGTGGCTTTCTGTACAGTACAGAATTCTCTCGAATCTCCAGTAGTCAGTGTCTGCAACTCCACTAAATTGCAGATTTAACACTACCGAGCGCGACACGAAATATTGCAAACAGGGGGTGGGAAAAAAAAAGAAGTGCCAAAACTGCGTCACATTACCGTGACCAATAGGAGCACACCGAGGTAAATTTTCACTTGCAGATTACCCATCAGCTGGACTCAAGGGGTGGTCAACATATGGAAACTCCACAAATACATCACATTAGCACATTACCATGGCTAATGTTGCTGTTGTTGTGATCTTCAGTCCCGAGACTGGTTTGGTGCAGCTCTCCATGCTACTCTATCCTGTGCAAGCTTCTTCATCTCCCAGTACTTACTACAACCTACATCTTTCAGAATCTGCTTAGTGTATTCATCTCTTTGTCTCCCTCTACGATTTTTACCCTCCACGCTGCCAACCAATACTAAATTTGTGATCCCTTGATGCCTCAGAACATGTCCTACCAACCGATCCCTTCTTTTTGTCAAGTTGTGCCACAAACTCCTCTTCTCCCCAATTCTATTCAATACCTCCTCATTAGTTATGTGATCTACCCATCTAATCTTAAGCATTCTTCTGTAGCACCACTCTTCCCGCAGTATAGTATCTCCCATTTCATCTTCATCTGCATCCTCTTCCATTTCCAGTACATCGCCCTTGTATAAACCTTCTATATATTCCTTCCACCTTTCCGCCTTCCCTTTTTTGCTTAGAACTGAGTTCTTGATATTCATACAAGTGGTTCTCTTCTGTCCAAAGGTCTCTTTAATTTTCCTCTAGGCAGTATCTATCTTACCCCTAGTGAGATAAGCCTCTACATCCTTACATTTGTACTCTAGCCATCCCTGCTTAACCATTTTGCACTTCCTGTCGATCTCATGTTTGAGACGTTTGTATTCCTTTTTGCCTGCTTCATTTACTGCATTTTTATATTTTCTCCTTTCATCAATTAAATTCAATATTTTTTTCTGTTACCCACGGATTTCTATTAGCCCTCGTCTTTTTACCTACTTTATCTTCTGCTGCCTTCACTACTTCATGCCTCAGAGCTACCCATTTTTCTTCTACTGTATTTCTTTCCTCCATTCCTGTCAATTGTTCCCTTATGCTCTCCCTGAAACTCTCTACAACCTCTGGTTCTTTCAGTTTATCCAGGTCCCATCTCCTTGAATTAGTACCTTTTTGTATTTTCTTCAGTTTTAATCTACAGTTCATAACCAATAGATTGTGGTCAGAGTCCACATCTGCCCTGGAAATGTCTTACAATTTAAAACCTGATTCCTAAATCACTGTGTTACCATTATATAATCTATCTGATACCTTTTAGTATCTCCAGGATTCTTTCATGTATACAATCTTCTTTTATGATTCTTGAACCAACTATTAGCTATGATTAAGTTATGCTCTGTGCAAAGTTTGAAACGTCCCCTTAGAAAAATTGTGCATCACTGTACTTAAACTGACACACAATAGTTTTTAGCGCAACGCAATCTGACTTTCAATAATCCCTACAAGAGAATGGCCCTGACTAACATTAACCTATATGTTTCACAAATCACTTACCTCACAAAAATCTTCGTTACTCGAACTACTGCAATACAGCGAGCGCCACTACTGCCAGCTAACTAAAAGATTCAAACTTCGGAAGGCATTAACTACTGATAGGCACAGTTAGAAAATGAAAGATTTTAATAGAGAACAAACAATGTATTTACCTTTATAGTCATAATATATATATCAATTCATGACACCAATTCTTACAAATTTCAAAACTTAGCCATCTCTCTCCCCACGTCCACCACTGCTGGCGGCTCACCTCCAACTGCGCAAAGCTACGCGCTGTTAGCATCCAACTGCCGCTGCCCAACACTACAATGGCAGACAACAATGCAAACCAGCCACAGACTGTACACGGCACAGCCAGTGATTTTCATACAGAGCGCTACGTGGCGGCGGCGCTACCAATAAAAAAAACCACACAGCCTACTTACAAATTCTACCACACGGCTTACTCTTTCATTTCTTCCCCCCCCCCTCCCTCCCCTCCATATTCACCTACTATGTTCCCTTCTCTCCCTTTTCCTACTGACGAATTCCAGTCACCCATGACTATTAAATTTTCGTC
Source organism: Schistocerca gregaria (assembly GCF_023897955.1). Lineage (NCBI taxonomy): Eukaryota > Metazoa > Arthropoda > Insecta > Orthoptera > Acrididae > Schistocerca > Schistocerca gregaria. The sequence goes on along the minus strand of NC_064920.1, from coordinate 1,080,666,920 downwards.
TCCCTTCACTACCTTGTAGTATTGTAGCATTTGCGTATTTCGGAGGTGTGTGCGGGAAACGTAAACTATGGCCACGTTAGTACCAGATGCGTCCAAACAGCACCAAAGTGCTGTTATTCTTTTGTTGGCTGCCGAAGGATAAACGCGGGTAGACATCCATCGGAGAATGGGAGTGTGTATGGGGCGTATAAGGCGAAACGTCCGCTAAAACTGCGACAACGGGTGCTGCTGTTCCATGATGACGTGTGTTCTCATAGCGGAAATGTCGTAACGCCTAAATTACTCCAACTCAAGTGGGAGACACTCGAGCATTCGTTCTATAGTCCTGACCTCTTCCCAAGCGGTTGTCACACCTCTGGTCCTATTAAAAAAGGTCTTGAATGGTCGACGGTTCCAGTCGGACGAGGATGAGCTGCAGGCAGGTACGGACTGGTTCACGCAGATGGACGTGTGTTTTACAAAACGGTACCTTCCACTTGGTGTGCCGGTACGACGACTGCCTCAATGCTCACGGCGATTTTGTTTAAGTGGCATACCGATACTGGACTGCACGGCTTCCGAAAGGGAACTTTTTGATCAACCCTTATACAACAGTGCAGGGTTGGCTAGAATATACATTTACGTCCAACCATACATTTCTCAGTTCGAAACACGCCCATTATATCCTAATCTTTTATTGGGTTTTGTGTGATTTACCGAAGACGCCAAACAGTTAATTATTATGAATATATGACCGTATGGTTAATGGATGAAAGGCCATCGGCTTTCCTGCTGTGGTTTCGGGGGTATTCGAACAGAGTGCGACTGTCCTGAGACCGAATAGTTAATGATTGAAAATTTTTCTAATATTAAAGACCACAAAGGTTTCGACATACAAACTGACATGTACACTCCTGGAAATTGAAATAACAACATTGTGAATTCATTGTCCCAGGAAGGGGAAACTTTAATGACACATTCCTGGGGTCAGATACATCACATGATCACACTGACAGAACCACAGGCACATAGACACAGGCAACAGAGCATGCACAATGTCGGCACTAGTACAGTGTATATCCACCTTTCGCAGCAATGCAGGCTGCTATTCTCCCATGGAGACGATCGTAGAGATGCTGGATGTAGTCCTGTGGAACGGCTTGCCATGCCATTTCCACCTGGCGCCTCAGTTGGACCAGCGTTCGTGTTGGACGTGCAGACCGCGTGAGACGACGCTTCATCCAGTCCCAAACATGCTCAATGGGGGACAGATCCGGAGATCTTGCTGGCCAGGGTTGTTGACTTACACCTTCTAGAGCACGTTGGGTGGCACGGGATACATGCGGACGTGCATTGTCCTGTTGGAACAGCAAGTTCCCTTGCCGGTCTAGGAATGGTAGAACGATGGGTTCGATGACGGTTTGGATGTACCGTGCACTATTCAGTGTCCCCTCGACGATCACCAGAGGTGTACGGCCAGTGTAGGAGATCGCTCCCCACACCATGATGCCGGGTGTTGGACCTGTGTGCCTCAGTCGTATGCAGTCCGGATTATGGCGCTCACCTGCACGGCGCCAAACACGCATACGACCATCATTGGCACCAAGGCAGAAGCGACTCTCATCGCTGAAGACGACACATCTCCATTCTTCCCTCCATTCATGCCTGTCGCGACACCACTGGAGGCGGGCTGCACGATGTTGGGGCGTGAGCGGAAGACGGCCTAACGGTGTGTGGGACCGTAGCCCAGATCATGGAGACGGTTGCGAATGGGCCTCGCCGATACCCCAGGAGCAACAGTGTCCCTAATTTGCTGGGAAGTGGCGGTGCGGTCCCCTACGGCACTGCGTAGGATCCTACGGTCTTGGCGTGCATCCGTGCGCCGCTGCGGTCCGGTCCCAGGTCGACGGGCACGTGCACCTTCCGCCGACCACTAGCGACAACATCAATGTAATGTGGAGACCACACGCCCCACATGTTGAGCAATTCGGAGGTACGTCCACCTGGCCTCCCGCATGCCCACTATACGCCCTCGCTCAAAGTCCGTCAACTGCACATACGGTTCACGTCCACGCTGTCGCGACATGCTACCACTGTTAAAGACTGCGATGGAGCTCCGTATGCCACGGCAAACTGGCTGACACTGACGGCGGCGGTGCACAAATGCTGCGCAGCTAGCGCCATTCGAGGGCCAACACCGCGGTTCCTGGTGTGTCTGCAGTGCCGTTCGTGTGATTATTCCTTGTACAGCCCTCTCGCAGTGTCAGGAGCAAGTATGGTGGGTCTGACACACCGATGTCAATGTTTTCTTTTTTCCATTTCCAGGAGTGTATTTTCTATTAACAAACAAATTCTGAGGCAGTTGCTCCCTTCGCCTTTCACGTTTGATTACGGTTATATCTTTTATTGGTTGATGATTTTAAGTACTTCGTGACACGCGTTGATGATGGTTAACATTCACAACAATCCTCACTTCAATCCATGGTTGTTGCTGGCCGACGCGGTTGACTCGAAAACGTAATTCGGCACTTGTCACTTTCTGTTTAATACCACTCGTGAATCGGTATTAGCGAGGGTCAACCCCACGAGGATAAGGGGGCACGTTCATTTGTCACACTCTTGCGAATTTACAATTTACTCCTCACACGGCACTTTCGCCATTGACACTGTACTCAGTGTCTTCCCAGTTCTGCTTTCACTCGACACTAATCTCACTGCCTCCTGCAGCACTCGACAATCGACTCCTGTCTGCTATCGACCTGGGTGTCGGATGCTAATATCTATGTTCGTGGGATCACGGATCGCTTACAAGGTGTAGCCATATTTTTGTCCAATTTGTCTAAATCTAAGGTTTTTTAGTTGTCTTTCTGTTCGTGAGAAATTGTGCCGAATCTTTCGTGAGGAATCGGTTTCGGCGCCGAGGCGCTGATCTGAGTCAAGACGGATATGAACTTTTACATCACCGTGCGGAAATGATGAGTGCGATCTTTTTATGTCGCTTCCTTGTTCAGCTCTCACCGAGCTGCAGAAAGGCGTCGTCACTGATTCCCAACACAATATACATGGCAACAGTAGTCATCCGGTCCCAATTCCCACAAGGACGCCAGCCTCCCTTTGACGCCCTACGGAATTACAACATCAGAGGAAAAGAGAATTCGTATTGGCGACCAGCTCTCCCTCCATTCACTCTTACACGACAGACCTGGGAACAACGTTGTCATGCTATATTGTAGATGCGTACATCTATAATTAATACCGTACTCATCAGCCGAGAAAAGAAATTACCAAATGGTTCAAATGGCTCTGAGCACTATGGGACTCAACTGCTGAGGTTATCAGTCGCCTAGAACTTAGAACTACTTAAACCTAACTAACCTAAGGACATCACACGCATCCATGACCGAAGCAGGATTCTAACCTGCAACCGTAGCGCTCTCGCGATTCCAGACTGTAGCGCCTAGAACCGGTCGGCTACTCCGGCCGGCTTACCTGTCATTTCTTTACTGCCTAATTATTACATGTTATTTATTCTGCTTGCAGCACTCAACAAATCGTGCGTAATTGGCGAGCAATCTGTACTCCAGTCATCATTGTCGAAATCTTCGCGTGGACACTCGTCGCAGTTTCACTGCCTACTGCTCCCAGTTAGTTCAGTACCGAGTTGTTCATTCCGTTCGCTTCGCACGACCATTCTAGATCCGTTTCAAACCTTTTTTGAACTCTGGACGTCTCGTTCTTTTCGTACTCTATTCAGCGTCGACCGGTAATTAAAATGTATTTTATAATTACGTAAATTACATTAAAATTACGTTGCGTGTAATACACTCCTGGAAATGGAAAAAAGAACACATTGACACCGGTGTGTCAGACCAACCATACTTGCTCCGGACACTGCGAGACGGCTGTACAAGCAATGATCACACGCACGGCACAGCGGACACACCAGGAACCGCGGTGTTGGCCGTCGAATGGCGCTAGCTGCGCAGCATTTGTGCACCGCCGCCGTCAGTGTCAGCCAGTTTGCCGTGGCATACGGAGCTCCATCGCAGTCTTTAACACTGGTAGCATGCCGCGACAGCGTGGACGTGAACCGTATGTGCAGTTGACGGACTTTGATCGAGGGCGTATAGTGGGCATGCGGGAGGCCGGGTGGACGTATCGCCGAATTGCTCAACACGTGGGGCGTGAGGTCTCCACATTACATCGATGTTGTCGCCAGTAGTCGGCGGAAGGTGCACGTGCCCGTCGACCTGGGACCGGACCGCAGCGACGCACGGATGCACGCCAAGACCGTAGGATCCTACGCACTGCCGTAGGGGACCGCACCGCCACTTCCCAGCAAATTAGGGACACTGTTGCTCCTGGGGTAACGGCGAGGACCATTCGCAACCGTCTCCATGAAGCTGGGCTACGGTCCCGCACACCGTTGGGCCGTCTTCCGCTCACGCCCCAACATCGTGCAGCCCGCCTCCAGTGGTGTCGCGACAGGCGTGAATGGAGGGACGAATGGAGACGTGTCGTCTTCAGCGATGAGAGTCGCTTCTGCCTTGGTGCCAATGATGGTCGTAGGCGTGTTTGGCGCCGTGCAGGTGAGCGCCACAATCAGGACTGCATACGACTGAGGCACACAGGCCCAACACCCGGCATCATGGTGTGGGGAGCGATCTCCTACACTGGCCGTACACCTCTGGTGATCGTCGAGGGGACACTGAATAGTGCACGGTACATCCAAACCGTCATCGAACCCATCGTTCTACGATTCCTAGACCGGCAAGGGAACTTGCTGTTCCAACAGGACAATGCACGTCCGCATGTATCCAGTGCCACCCAACGTGCTCTAGAAGGTGTAAGTCAACTACCCTGGCCAGCAAGATCTCCGGATCTGTCCCCCATTGAGCATGTTTGGGACTGGATGAAGCGTCATCTCACGCGGTCTGCACGTCCAGCACGAACGCTGGTCCAACTGAGGTGCCAGGTGGAAATGGCATGCAAGCCGTTCCACAGTACGACATCCAGCATCTCTACGATCGTCTCCATGGGAGAATAGCAGCCTGCATTGCTGCGAAAGGTGGATATACACTGTACTGGTGCCGACGTTGTGCATGCTCTGTTGCCTGTGTCTATGTGCCTGTGGTTCTGTCAGTGTGATGATGTGATGTATCTGACCCCAGGAATGTGTCAATAAAGTTTCCCCTTCCTGGGACAATGAATTCACGGTGTTCTTATTTCAATTTCCAGGAGTACATCTATCCAGGCAACAAAAGGGCATATCAGCTTACGTCATTATTTCTACAAACAGCAAAAGACATACTTATAAATAGGCAAGTTTTTTTGTTACTACACATGCAAAGGAAGTCGGGAAAGGCACACGCGAGTGGCCATTTTCCGTCTTTTTTTGATCCATTGTTACGGAAGGCAGACTGAGGTACAACCGAATGAAGCCCGCGCTCCATAATCGAGTGTCTGGTGTCACATTTTGTAAAGAGAATATGATATCTTCTACTATATTATTTCAGTGGTACAGGTGGCGGACGAAAAATCGGCCCCGAGTACTAGACTGCTCATTGTCACTCACCAATCGTCATCTATTGTTTCAAAGTTGTTGTTATTCAAAAATGGTTCAAATGGCTCTGAGCACTTTGGGACTCAACTTCTGAGGTCATCTGTCCCCTAGAACTTAGAACTACTTAAACCTAACTAACCTAAGGACATCACACACATCCATGCCCGAGGCAGGATTCGAACCTGCGACCGTAGCGGTCGCGCGATTCCAGACTGTAGCGCCTAGAACCGGTTGGCTACTCCGGCCGTCTTACCTGTCATTTCTTTACTGCCTAATTATTACATGTTTATTTACTCTGCTTGCAGCACTCAACAAATAGTGCGTAATTGGCGAGCAATCTGTACTCGCAGCTGGTTTTCGTGCTCCACGCCACTGCGGTCGGCCACATAATGCTACAACCGAGAGTTGGTGTAGAATCACGGAACTTACTTCTATAAGTGTGTGAGAATTGTATAATGAATAAAGACCCTGTACTCCAGGGAGGAACCAATGCCCTCTCTTGGAGCCCTCATCCTTCAGTCCCGTATGCTACACATTTTCAATTTTTCGTAAGAACCATATACTATGCACAAATGAATGGTGAACGAATAAAACAAACGGTTCACAAAAAAGGGCGATCACCAGTGAACTAATTCCCAAGGATGAACTAGTTTGCTCATCTCTAGTGATGAGCCGCACGTGTTTGTGCTGATTCCAGCTGCAAATTGTAAAAAAACCAAACTGCGAAGCCGTACCGAAAAACCAAACATGAGGCGCCTGATGACTTAGGAGGGACACCCGGTATATGATACTGATGAATGGAATCTGTCCCGATTGGAAGGATAAAAATTGCATCGAATAATACACTGATGCGCTACTTTATTTTTATTGAAGACGATAGATTTTGGTCATGAGTTCGATCGGCTTTGCTTCGTAAATAAGGTACCGTATTCAGCTTGCATTGCACAGTTGCAATACCCAGTGGACGCTTTAAGTGTTTCATTTGGGCGCTTAGGTTGTGCAGTGTAAAGCTCAATACCTTATGTGTGACTCCAAGATGGCCAGACTCGTCTTTAACAAAAGTAATATAGTACACCTGTGCATCATACAACCAATTTATAACATACATGAAAGATTTAGCATACAGAATCAGAAGATCTGTAAGATCGTTCGTTGACGATGTAGTTTTGAACAGGAACGCAAAAAACGAAAAAATTATTATCTTATGACTACAAATCTGATGACAGACTGAGATTCATTGGAAGAATCCTAAGGAAATGCATTCCGAAAACACAGGAAGTAGCTTACAGTACACTTGTTCGCCCACTGCTTGAATATTGCTCACCGGTGTGGGACCCGTACCATATAGGGTTGATAGAAGAGAGAGAGAAGACTACAATATCAACCAGCCACAGCTGGAATCAGCCGACTTATCTGGGTATAACACTTCGCAGGTATATGAAATGGGACGATTACACAGCCACCGTCGTAGGTAAAGCAGGTGGGCGACTTCGGTTGACTGATAGAATAGTATGGAAATGCAAACAGTTTACAAAGGGAATTGTTTACAAATCACTCAGGTGACCCATTTTAGACTATTGGTCAACCCTATGGGAACTTATCGAACGGGACTAACAGGGGATATTGAACGTATACAAGTACAGGCAGCATCAACGGTCAGAGGTCTATCTGACCAATGGGGGAGTGTCACAGAGATGTTGAAGAAACTGGTTGTGGGGCAGCGGGTGGAAAATATTTAGAATTATTTCTCTTTTGTATTGATGTTCTCAACACAGGCTCTCTAAATACAATGTTGGCCACCAGAAAGTGATTAGCAAAAACGTGATGCCTGCGATTAGAGTTCACTGTGCCCACTCTGATGGAGAATAAAAGTTATTGATTATTGAAGTTCATTACTCTGAGGATGTTGGATGATGTCTGGGATTCATAGAAAATGCAGTTTACTATAACAATTTTCACTATATTCTGAAAATGATAAAGCGTAAATTCCAGACAAATGATTACCCATATCGCCTATTGTGCTATCAGAGCTGTTCATACTTTGACCCTGTGCTGTAGGCTGGTGACGGTAATAAGGCGATCCTTCTGTGGGGTAAACAAATAGTCGCTAGGCCAAGGGCTACCCAAAACGTTTGACCCTACGTTTCTGTCACCAATAGAGCCCGAGGTATGGGCACCTGAAGAATCCCGTTTCTATGTGCGGAGTTTTGGAACTTATTAGGTAGGGCATATTGTCGTATGTGTAAAGATAGCTGATGGCAGTTAAAGGCGCCTCTGACATCCTAACGCTGAGACTCGGCAATTGGCCTGGCAGCTCGGAGCTGCCCAGAACCGCGTCGTGGTGTCGCAGTGAATGCAGTCTAGCAGGTTATTACCAGCCGTGGGCGATTGGTGGCGCAACTTCTCGCCCTGTGATGGCGTGATGCATCTGTTCTCCACCATACGGTCAGACAATAGCTTGTCTGCTACAATACAGCGTACAACGTACTTTTTACAGCGAACTATGATAGCGTACAATTTTTAAAATAAGTATGGAAATGCCAAAGATTGTTGTTCGTATTAACAACTGAAAGTGTACTGTTTCTTGCTTTGTAAAGACTGGTAGAGTAAACCTGGCTGTAGTGCTGCTAGTCTTTAAAATTGACGATAAAAGTAATGTCACAGGGAATCTCCTTTTATACTATAGTTTCAAAAATTCTTGCACAGAATGATTATTTCTCATCTAAACTTCCGCAATATCCTTAACAGAAGTCAGTTAGGCTTTCGTGCTGGTCCTTTCTACAGAATAAACAACATTTTCTTTTACCACTAAAGTTTTAGAAGCAATTCACGATATCTCGAAGGCCTGCGATTGTGTAAACCATCAAATTGAAAAAGAGAGAGTATTATGTTTTAGTGGGTACTGTCCGTTCATGATGTCAGACACAGTTGAAGGATCAAAAGCAGCCTGTAATAATGACTGGCTCACCTGGAGAACATGTCTCATTTGAGCGTGACAACTTAGGCTGCGGAGAGCCACAAGGACCTATTTATAGGTCCACTGCTACTTGTTATTTTCATTCGTGACCTCTGACTATGTTCCGATACACACAATAAGAATACCGTTTTCGCAGATAATGCCACACTTCTCACTGATGAACTGTCAGAATGTAGTCTTGAAAAAACTATGGACAAAGTTTCCTCTGAAATCTTAGCTTGGTTTTCTGTAAATGGTCTCTCGCTCAATGCGGATAAAACTCGTATTACATGGTTTCATACATCACACAGAAACCTTAAAGAAATTAGCATTAAGTGTAGAGCTCAATCGATACATGAAGCTGAGGATACAACACTCCTGGGTGCTTATATAGACAGCAGACCTAATTAGTCGGCCCACATTCCTCATCTTTGTAAAAGAATTAGCGGCATCTGCACTACGGGTTATCGCTTCAGTGGCTGAAACAGACACTGTTAAGTCTTCCTACTTCGGCTGCTTTCACTCATTAATGCCGTATGCTTTATATTCTGGGGGAACAAACCACCCACAAAAAAAACACTGCGCAAAAAAAATGCCTTTATAGCGATGAGTGGTGTTCACCATAGGCATTTTAGCAGGTACCTGTTTCGAAGGTTGGGGATACTTACCACAGCCTCACCATATATTTTGTCCGAGTTGAATTTTTTTTTCTCTCTACAAAGACAACGGAAAACATTACGACTACAATACATAAACCACAAACAATTCCTATATCGAACTGAAAAGTCTTAAATTGCTTCAAAAAGGAGATTATCACTTCAATATTAAGCTGTTCACCCGCCACATATCAAACGTCTTCATAAACAATTACCCAGATTCAAACAAATTCTAAAAGAGTACGCGATACAGAAATCTTTATACATGATTGATGAATTTCTGAGACAAAATGAATGGCACTGCTAAACTTTCCATAATTTTAGAAATAGATCAGATTAAATTTACGTCAGGATATCTCATTTAAATGTGATTGTCATGCACCACTTAACAATGAGTGTAAAGTACGGTGTCTCTCCCATATTTTTCGTCTTTTTGTCATTACTAACGTTACAATTGTTTTGGAACTAGTGTTGATTAATTTTATGTCAGGAGTTATATTTTAAACATGATTGTGCTGGTCTACTCTATAACAGTGTAATGTACAATGTATGTATCATATTTTTCACTTTATTGTCTTCTTGACTTATGTTCGAATATTTACGACTCTCATATTATTTATATTTATATTTTTTATTTATATTTATATTTTACTTTTTTATATTTATAATTTTTTAGAAATTTATGTATTTATTTATTTCAATATTTATCATAACCTTACTCTCTGTATATATTACTCATCCTTCAACTAAGAAACACAATTTTCCGTTAATTCAGTATATTTCTGTAACTGACATTTTATCTACATTACATCTTTATTCTCATGTAAGTTATAATTGAAGCCTGTACAATCTGACATCTTCCATATCGGTAGCCTTCTGATTCACTCGCTGTCTTGATCTACATAACAAAAAACAAACAGAATAAATAAATAAATATATAAATAAAGACAAACTTTCAAATATTGCAAAACTACATGTTATGAGAAATAAAGCAATAACTATGGCATGAATTACTTGTGTGACGAACTACGTTTCTCCAGCTGAAAGCATTTGTTTTGTTCTGTCTTGATTCTCATTCTTTCGTGCGGCCAAGAAACTGGTGGAATATATAACGGCTTTGACATCTGTTAAATTTACATTAATCTGCTCTGCGCATCGGTTGTTAAAAAACGTGTAGTTCTAGTGACTCGGTTAGCACACATAGAGAGTTTTCCGATTTTCCTACTTGAACAGAAAGTTCTTTATAGTAGAAGAATCGTGCAATGTGAGGCTGACTCAGAATAATGTATAATTAAATTTTTACACCATATATTAGTATACGTGTATAAGTTGCATGTATATTTGGCGTACGTGAGAAGAACTTAATGCAGATAACGTAAATAGCTTTTTGTTTCTCACACATACTCTGGCTTTCATGTTAGTCAAAGATATTACGATAGCTGTGGCGGAGTAGACGAGTGGGGAAATCGTTTATCTTCGGTAAAGAAGAGAGACTGCTTGGGACCGATGTTAGTGGGACGCTAGAGCACATGGGTGATAGATGCTTTTGCCATGCTGAACTTGTGCGAAATTAAACTTTGGATTGCTTCAGTCATTACACATCTCCTCTGAGTTTAACTACTTGAATCATATTACGTATAACGATTTATGAAATTTTCCCTTGTGTGATTTAGCTGCCTACGTAAGTTTCATGGTTGAACACTACATTATTGTTAAAGCGCGTGCCTGTGCAACGAATATTTTGTGTCCAATTGTGGAATTGCTACAGAAAATAATTCCATGTGAGTCTGAGGAATAGAAGTATGTAAAATAAGCCAACTGTATGATGCACTTATTACGAAAAACAACGGTAACGCTTAGAGTAAGCGTTTCTGAACACAAACGTTTGAGAAGAACTGTACTTAATATGTTGTTTCCAATTCACGTTTTGATCTGTCTAGGAATTTTGAACGTTCATTTTATCACATTTTCCCCCTTATCTTGACAGGAATGGGGGAAAGAAATACAATAGAAGAAGAATGGGTAGCTTTGAGGGATGAAGTAGTGAAGGCAGCAGAGGATCAAGTAGGTAAAAAGACGAGGGCTAGTAGAAATCCTTGGGTAACAGAAGAAATATTGAATGAAATTGATGAAAGGAGAAAATATAAAAATGCAGTAAATGAAGAAGGCAAAAAGGAAGATAAACGTCTCAAAAATGAGATCGACAGGAAGTGCAAAATGGCTAAGCAGGGATGGCTAGAGTACAAATGTAAGGATGTAGAGGCTTATCTCACTAGGGGTAAGATAGATACTGCCTACAGGAAAATTAAAGAGACCTTTGGAGAAAATAGGAGCACTTGCATGAATATTAAGAGCTCAGATGGAAACCCAGTTCTAAGCAAAGAAGGGAAAGCAGAAAGGTGGAAGGAGTATATAGAGGGTTTAAACAAGGGCGATGTACTTGAGGACAATATTATGGAAATGGAAGAGGATGTAGATGAAGATGAAATGGGAGATACGATACTGCGTGAAGAGTTTGACAGAGCACTGAAAGACCTGAGCAGAAACAAGGCCCCCGGAGTAGACAACATTCCATTAGAACTACTGACGGCCTTGGGAGAGCCAGTCCTGACAAAACTCTACCATCTGCAGAGCAAGATGTATAAGACAGGCGAAATACCCACAGACTTCAAGAAGAATATAATAATTCCAATCCCAAAGAAAGCAGGTGTTGACAGATGTGAAAATTACCGAACTATCAGTTTAATAAGTCACAACTGCGAAGTACTAACGCGAATTCTTTACAGACGAATGGAAAAACTAGTAGAAGCCGACCTCGGGGAAGATCAGTTTGGATTCCGTAGAAATGTTGGAACACGTGAGGCAATAGTGTCCCTACGACTTATCTTAGAAGCTAGATTAAGGAAGGGCAAACCTACGTTTCTAGCATTTGTAGACTTAGAGAAAGCTTTTGACAATGTTGATTGGAATACTCTCTTTCAAATTCTGAAGGTAGAAGGGGTAAAATACAGGAATCGAAAGGCTATTTACAATTTGTACAGAAACAAGATGGCAGTTATAAGAGTCGAGTGACATGAAAGGGAAGCAGTGATTGGGAAGGGAGTGAGACAGGGCTGTAGTCTCTCCCCGATGTTATTCAATCTGTTTATTGAGCAAGCAGTGAAGGAAACAAAAGAAAAATTCGGAGTAGGTATTAAAGTCCATGGAGAAGAAATAAAAATATTGAGGTTCGGCGATGACATTGTAATTCTGCCAGAGACAGCAAAGAACTTGGAAGAGCAGTTGAATGGAATGGATAGTCTTGAAAGGAGGATATAAGATGATCATCAACAAAAGCAAAACGGGGATAACGGAATGTAGTAGAATTAAGTCGGGTGATGCTGAGGGAATTAGATTAGGAAATGAGACAGTTAAAGTAGTAAAGGAGTTTTGCTATTTTGGGAGCAAAATAACTGATGATGGTCGAAGTAGAGAGGATATAAAATGTAGACTGGCAATGGCAAGGAAAGCGTTTCTGAAGAAGAGGAATTTGTTAACATCGAGTATAGATTTAAGTGTCAAGAAGTCATTTCTGAAAGTATTTGTATGGAGTGTAGCCATGTATGGAAGCGAAACATGGGCGATAACTAGTTTGGACAAGAAGAGAATAGAAGCTTTCGAAATGTGGTGCTACAGAAGAATGCTGAAGATTAGATGGGTAGATCACATAAATAATGAGGAAGTATTGAATCGGATAGGGGAGAAGAGAAGTTTGTGCCACAACTTGACCAGAATAAGGGATCGGTTGGTAGGTCATGTTCTGAGGCATCAAGGGATCACCAATTTCTTATTGGAGGGCAGCGTGGAGGGTAAAAATCGTAGAGGGAGACCAAGAGATGAATACACTAAGCAGATTCAGAAGAATGTAGGTTGCAGTAGGTACTGGGAGATGAAGAAGCTTGCACAGGATAGAGTAGCATGGAGAGCTGCATCAAATCAGTCTCATGACTGAAGACCACAACAACAACAACATCTTCTATTCTTGTTGACAATGACATGTTCAGCATTGAATGAAATCGGACGAACTGTATAATTTGCTAAGTGATTGACTATTAACAGAGAAGAAATCAAAACTTTTGCCGAGTATTTCATTTATTATTCCTTCTAAATTGTACCTCTACTGGGGTTGATTATGATGCTTGCATCAACAGTAGAGGGCATAGTTTCTTCATTATTTGTGTAACATGCAAGGTCATTTTTATGTAGCAAGCACAGACGTGGTCCTAAAATTGAACCCTGTGGAATACCGGTAGCAATTTTGTCTCGCCCCCCCCCCCCCCCTCGCTCTTCCCTCACCCGTTAAATACGAAGATAATCACTTAGTTAACCTCTTATTCATCGTGCCTTGAAAGCCAGAGGTTGAAAGTTTCCTTAGAAGACTAATGTGATCTGAGAAGAACACTACTGTACCAATGTGACGAATCGTGCAGCTCTTCTTTGTGTCTTCCTAGGCGCTTCCGTTGATCAGACTGGATTATATCCAAGAAGGACAACAATACTCGGGAATCGCCGGCTCGCGAGTTTAGTAGGTACGCTTTGTGTACAAAGACGTTATCTGTCCTGACAGGCGAAGCACATGCCACGCTTCCGTGCGCCTCTGCCGTGGACAAGGAAATATGAAGTACATCTGTGGCAGGTTCATCTGGCGTGCCTGTCCCCCAGTGTTTACCCAGTAATGCTTCCACAAAAAGACAGGCCGCCTCCCTAAAAGGCGCATCACTGCTGCGGCGCTGAGACCGAGATTTCGGCTGCCCCCTCTTCCCCTTGCAGCCCCCCTATGAAAAATAAAGTGTACGGTCGCGGAGTGGGGAGGCAGATGCAGGGGGAACATTTGCATGCCGAGAAGAAAGGCGCGGAAGAATAACAAAAGGCTAAAGCAAACACAGCTCTCAAGGTGCGCTCGGGGCGGTAGACACAAATTAATATTTCTAAATTGAATGTCGGGGCGAGCGACGAGGGTAAACGTCCTGCGTCGCTGGGGCGGTCGCCGCCGCTGTTTCTTAGCTGACGTCACTGCCGGCGGCTGGAGACCGCGGCCGCGACAGGACGTGTTTACCTGCAAGCTCCGCGAAAAAAAAAAAAAAAAAGAAACTCTAGCCTCTCTATAACTTGCGTCGTGCTCCAAACGTACACTTGCGGGAAGCATGACTTTTTATTATCCGTGTTTACAGCAAAAGATATTCTTGGACGCCTACCGAAATTTGTTCAAGGGCTGTGACAGGGTGATGGGGGGGGGGGGGGGGGGGGGGAGGAGGTGGGAAAGGAAAGAACCCTAAAACGGTTCGTGTTTACGTGTTTACAGAACTTTTGACGCTAGTGGGAAGAGCTACAAATGCAGATAAAGCATTTCTAACATTGACTCTGGCACTGTGTTTAGAGGAGAAGAAGACAAAACGCTGGTTCAGGGAATGGTTTAAAATGATAGAGAAATATTTACATGAAAATCTCTTAAAGGAATTGATACATTCGAAATCTGTTGATTACACGAATTTTCTCCCAATGGACTGTGAAACTTTTAGTAACTTATTTAGAATTACTTTGCCCCCACATTGAACAAGAAGACACAAATGTGCGAAAATCTCTTCTCTTTTGGTTGGTCTTCTAATGACAGCTCATTAAAATACGTGGGATAATATATTGTCCTTGGAAGTAACGGAGAGCTTTATTTTTTTATTTTAATTGCATCCCCGAGTCTCGTATGTTGTGAGTTGCATACTGATTTTCTTCTTAACCTCTTCCTGTGTAATACATGGCTGCGAAAGATATGATTTTGATAATTGCCAGGACTATAACTCTTCAAATGTTCAAATGTGTGAGAAATCTTAAGCGACTTAACTGCTAAGGTCATCAGTCCCTAAGCTTACACACTACTTAACCTAAATTATCCTAACGACAAACACACATACCTATGCCCGAGGCAGGACTCAAACCTCTGCCGGGACCAGCCTCTCAGTCCATGACTGCAGCGCCATAGACTGCTCGGCTAATCCCACGCAGCTATGAACCTTGATCGCAGTTTCCATAGTTGTGGAAACTCACGATACAGTGAGATAAATTGTAACAAAACTCTTTTTCATTAAACATATGCGGCGAAACATTTATACAAACTGCGCCTGCCGACTTGTCAAATTTTCTGTCATTCAAAATTTCACTCAAACACGTCAGACAAGTTCTATGTTTGACAAGCATGACAGACACCACCATACACAGCTAAGCATTTGGTAAACATAGTAAAGTTGACAAATTGTTTGATTGTGTGCGACGGCCTTTGATACTATGAAACGTCCCCTTAGAACAATTGTACACGACTGTGCTTAAACTGACACACAATAATTTTTAGCGCAACGCAATCTGACTTCCAAAAATCCCTACGAAAGAATGGCCCTGACTAACATTAACCTATACGTTTCACAAATCACTTACCTCACAAAAATCTTCGTTACTCAAGCTACTGCAATACAGCGAGCGCCACTACTGCCAGCTAAATAAAAGATTCAAACTACTGAAGGCACTAACTACTGATAGGCATAGTTAGCAAATGAAAGATTTTAATAGAGAACAAACAATGTATTTACCTCACTAGTCATAATATATATAGCAGTTCATGACACCAGTCTTACAAACTACAAAACTCCGCCATCTCTCTCCCCACGTCCACCACTGCTGGCGGCTCACCTCCAACTGCGCAACGCTACGCGCTGTTAGCATCCAGCTGCCCCTGCCCAACACTACAATGGCAGACAACAATGCAGACTAAACACAGACTGCACACGGCACAGCCAGTGATTTTTTCATACCGAGCGCTATGTGGCGTTACCAATAAGAAAACCTAAACAGCCTACTTACAATACTGGCTGCAGGATATCGTTCATTCAACTCACGATTTTCACGGAAGTGACGTCAAAATGACGGGTGACTCGCTACGACCACGAAACTCGAGAGCAGCCGACCCAGTAAGCCGGGCCTGACGTAGTTTTACCGCTGTCTGATTGGACCCACGGAAATCTTAACACTTTCGCAAAAGAAACAGCTAAATATTTGTGACATGGGAGAATATATTAGGTTGGTGCATAGGTCCATAGCGTTTCTTCGTAAGTTTAAAAAACACAAGAGATGCACAAGACGAAGTCTTTAGTCATCAATAATATATTCTCCTTCACTATTTATAACTGTCTGCCAACGCTGGGGTAACTTTTCGCTTCCGTAACTATGGTAGTTATGTGGTTTTGATTTTGAGACGAAGAGCTCTTAGAGCCATGTTTGGAGTGTATTTTCATCCGGAAGGAAAGTTCTTGAAGGTTGTTAGACAGAGACCGGAAAAGTTGAAAATCTGAGTGCACAAGTTTAGGTGAGTAAGGTGGGTGCGGAATGACTTCAAAAATGGCTCTGAGCATTATGGGACTTAACATCTGAGGTCATCAGCTCTCCTACAACTTATAACTACTTAAACGTAACTAACCTAAGGACATCACACACATCCATGCAAGAGGCAGGATTCGAACCTGCGGGAATGACTTCCCAACCCAACTCCTGTACAGCGTTTTTCGTCAGTCTAGTAGAATGCAGGCGGGAAATATCGTGGAGTAGCATCACTTCACGCAGTCTTCCTGGTCAGTGTTGTAGGACTGCGTCTGCAAGACGTTTCACTCGTTGGGAAATGTCAGCAGCTATGGTTACACCTTGGGAGTACAATGGCGTGGATCATTGTGGATTAACGCGTTTAAACAATCTTCATCGAACCTCGTTGGTCTTCGTGGAGAGTCATTAATGTAACTGTCCTACATAAAGCGAGAAAACATTTTTTTTGCCGTACTCCGTCGAGTGGCATTTTCCCAAAATATGGAGCAGATGTTTCTAGGTGCTTCCGCTGCTGTGCCCCCTCTATTGAACCCAAACAAAAGAATATGTCGCAAATGTTCCCATTTATCTACTCGGCAAACCATTTTCTAGCGTCCAGCGCTCCACTCACTATCTCCAAATGACAGAAGGACAACTTGTGAAGTAAAATAGCAACAGGTAACTACAAATAAAACAAGACAATCGACATATTAAGCCATAGCAACCGGAATACCAACTCGAAAAACAAAAACGCACGAACCTAATAAATGTCGTCATCTAAGGTGTCCTCTTAGATTTCCGCCTATCCACCCTCTCGGATATCGCAACATATTCAGACGTAAACGCCCACATGTTTGTGACAAGCAAGATTATAAATGTCATTAACTCCTCGTTTTACTGCCAAAAATTTAAGGCGTTCTCTTAGGTTCCCACTTAACCACACACTCAGAAGTCGGCACATAATCAGAAATAAAGAGCGAAATAGTTGTGTATCAGGCAAAAATACAAAGGTCACTGGTGGTCATTTTATTCACGGCAATTTCATCAATCTTTTTACAATCAGACAGAAGTTACAAAATAGAAGAAACTCATTTCAAAGGGATTGCGCTCTTATATGTAAATAACATCGAATATAGCAAAATAAAAAAGTCCCAGAATCTGTTAGGAATGCGAAGATGGCAAGAAAGGTTAAATAACATAGAATATTTTGTCAGAATTTTCGGGAAGAGGGCATAGACATATCACTTCTTTGACAGTCGATATTAAGGAAAATTCTGTATTACGGAAGCAGCCTTGTAACGTTACATACTTCTCTTCTTGTTTATTCGAAATGTATAACAAAAACAAAATTATTTTAAGGAGGATACATGCGTTGTATTGCTGCATCAAATATGCATTTAAGACGAGAAAAACGTGTGAAAACAAGTTTCTGAGACTGTGCTCTTCACGAATGCACTGTAAGATGTACTATTTAAAACAGTTGTCACGTGCAAGCGACACAAATTAAAAACAAGAAGCAGTCGTAAACAGTAGTTTGCTAATGTTTTGGGGCATCCATGTGCATCTAGGTACACTATCCCGTTGATGGTTCTATCACGAAAAAAAGGGCCGTACACTTTGTTCCTGCTCAATGCACAAAAAAGTTCAGTTTAGGGTTATCACGAACATGTTGCAATGTTTGATGTGGGTTTTCACTGCCCCAAATCCTACAGTTACGTGTGCTGAACTTGCCATTTAAGTGAAACGTCGACTCTTCAGAAAAGATGATTTCGTCCAAGAAATGTCCATCCTGACATCTTGGGTTGCCGGGTGTTCTGCCCGATATCAGCGTGGTACTTGCACGATATTTCGGTAGCGCAACTCGTTACCTTCATCAGGTGCGACTGATGAAAGTAACGAGTTACGCTACCGAAATATCGTGCAAGTACGACGCTGATATCCGGCAGAACACCCGACAAGCTAAGATGTCATTAGATCGCCGGGAAAGCCTGAAGGAGTAGTGTTCATCCTCGTGTAATCTATTTAACAAATCCGCACTGAAGTTCTTGCGAGCAATTTTATCAGTGTATTTTACTGCTTGTATGATAGTCAATCTGTACGGTTTAAAATACAAACGGTTTCTCAACACACGCCAAACAGACGTATGTGGGGTGTGCAGTTCGCGAGAGGCACGCCTGGTCGATTTCGTAGGGCTGTTGACAAAACGTTGCCTCACTCTGTAAGCGTATTGTCATATCGCTGGTTGTTGCGAAGTATCTCTGCAAGCGGCTGCATTCGCAGAGTCGAGCACTGGTCACGGATCGGTTATGTTGTGCTGTGGGTAGCATTACACGTGAGAGGCACTATTATGCAAGTTCAAGTGTTGTTACAAGTGCCATTACAGCGAAGTAATGAAATTTGGAAGTCTTTTCAGAGAAAGGTGCGTAAAGAAGTAATTAAATGTGAACAGTGTCGCCGATAACGTATTTGTGTACAAACTCGTTGCGTGTCGTACTGCACAGCATCAATCATCCGCGCCGTGTTCGGCCTCCCAGAATGAACTAATGCCAATCAGCAATATAGTTTACCACAAAAGAGAGCATTCAAATGCCAATGTCTTGCAGCGAGCGTGAGAACGTGCGTAGGTCATCGCTTTTCCGCACCATCAAAAATCAGCCGCGCCGCGGCGGTTACGCGTACGCTCGTACAAATGAGAACTGTGAATTTAACTTTATGAACCGTGTTATATTATTACTAGTGTCAAGGAGGACTGATCCAAGATATCTGTGTATGCGTGACGAGCGAAAGAACTTTCGTTTGATCATTCGGCTTCCGCATCATCAACAATCACCCGCGTCGTGTCGGTTACACTTACGCTCGTCCAAGTGATATTGTGGACAATCACCCGCGTCGTGTCCGTTACACTTACGGTCGTCCAAGTGATATTGTGGACAAATAATCATCAGGAATGTCAATTGACATAAACACTTACTACGTAAACAGTGCAACCTGCGATTTTTTTATTGTCTCAGAATACAGTTGTTCATACCAGGCGTAGGACAGTGTTGTGTTTAGTGTTGAGTGTCTCCCCTAAACCCGCTTGCACATTTACATACATAATTCCAGGCTAGGCAGCAGCAGTGTGGAGCAGAAAAACACGACCGCCGCGTATCAGGTATGTAGTGTGGACAGTGCGCATGGTCGAAGCGAAACCAGTTTATGCCCCCCTCCCCCCCCCCTCGCCCCCCCCCCCCCCCCCCACCACCACCATTTGTACCCCCGGGTGTGTTACAACTCGCTCAACAACGTCGTCAAATGTGCTTGGACGACCTTATGATGTCTTGCCGAGCACCCTGTTTCTTGAAGACATTTATGGCACTCATAAATTGTAGGCCATCCAGGAGGATCTTTAGCGTACTTGGTACGGAAATTACGCTGACTTCGGTTTTTCAAACCAAAACACACATCTAATACACTCGGGTTAGTGAAGGCATTTGTACAGACCGGTTACTCTGATAAACAGTTCTGAATTGCATTTCAACCTGCACCCACTAAACATGAAGAACAACCGGAAGAAACGGAGAACTCCACGACCATCTGGTCCCTTCAACCCCCACAAACCAACCAACCATCCACGAGCGTGGTTTTCCTACCCTATGTTCGTGGTATGTCCTTTAAAGTCGGCAGGCTGTTCAAAAAACATCAAATAAAATGTCTTCCCCCCTCCGGCGCGAGTGCAAACGACACTGGGTTCTATTAAAGACAACGTAGTTCTAAGGTGGCCAACGAGGTACTCTGAAGCGCCAAAGAAGCTGGTGCAGGCACACGTGTTCAAAAACAGGGATATGCAAACAGGCACAATACGGCGATCCTGTCGGCAACGCCTATGTAACACAACAAGTGTCTGGCGCAATTTTTAGATCGGTGACTGTTGCTACAGTGGTAGGTTATCAAGATTTAAGTGAGTTTGAACGTGCTGTTATAGTCCACGCACGAGCAATTGGACACAGCATCTCCGAGGTAGCGATGAAGTGGGGATTTTCCCGTACGACCATTTCACGAGTGTACCGTGAATATCAGAAATTCGGTACAACATCAAGTCTACGAATCGTTACGGCCGAAAAACGATCCTGCATGAACGGGACCAACGACTGAAAAGAATCGTTCACCGTGACAGAAGTGCAACCCTTCCGGAAACTGCTGCAAAATCCAATGCTAGACCATCAACAGGTGTCAGCGTGCGAACCATTAAACGAAACATCATCGATATGGGCTTTCGAAGCCGATGACCCACTACTGTACCCTTGATGACTGCACGACACAAAGCCTTACGCCTCGCCTGGGCCCGTCAGCTTCGACATTAGACTGTTGATGACAGGAAACATGTTGCATGGTCGGACGAGTCTCGTTTCAAATTTCATCGAGCGAATGGACGTGTATGTAGACAACCTCATAAATCCACGGACCCTGCATGTCCGCAGTGGACTGTTCAAGCTGGTGGAGGGCATGTAATAGTGTCGGGCGTGTGCAGTGGGAGTGATATAGGACCCCTGATACGTGATACTGACAGGTGATACGTACGTAAGCATCCTGTCTGATCACCCGCATCCATTCATGTCCATTGTGCAATCCGATGGACTTGGACAATTCCAGAAGGACAATGCAACACCCCACACGTCCAGAATTTGCTACAGAGTGGCTACAGGAACGCTTTTCTGAGTTTAAACACTGCCGCTGGTCACCAAACTCCCTAGACATGAACATTATTGAGGATATCTGGGATACCTTGCAACGTGCTGTTCAGATGAGATCTCCACCCCCTCGTACTGTTACGGATTTATGAACATCCCTGCAGTATTCATGATGAAGGTGACGAGCAGCTGCCTTGTTGAACTTTTGTGCGGCTTTCACAACATTATCCGACCCCGTGTGCTAGTACCTCTGAAGCAAGAACATCAAACTATATAAAGAACAACTCTAATTCTTGAAGACGACTATTAATTTTTCAAAGAGGAGTTTAATAATTCGAAGGAGGTGTATTAGTTTCCCTCAGAGGAGTCATTAGCTTCTTTAGAACTCTACATTCGACATAATCAGCTATTGGGATCACCGACCTATTCACGACGTGATGCTTCACTAAGTGGTTTGCACGCCAGCGTGATGTGCTCCTTCCTATCGTCAACGTCATGTGACGAATTTCAATGGATGCAGTGAAATTCCAGGTTTCTGTTTCTAGCTACGGGCCATGTAAGCAATGATAAGGCAGAACATGTCTCCACAGAAAATATTTTCTACTTATAAGTGCTGAGACAGGAATTTGACAGTAACGAATGACTTTGGACATGTTCTTGCACTGTTGCCAAGCTACATGTTGATGGCACTAACAGAAATTAAAAACATTGCAAATCTACACGACCTATCACAAAATCTAATTGCTCTCAATTAGCATTTGACGTCTCTCTACATCCGTATATAGACTTCAATCTTCTGACGAATTTAAGGGATGCAATATTACAAAACTGAGGTATGAACCTGAACTTAGCAACAGAATTAAGATGCCTGCAGACTAGCGCTGTTTAATACACATCCCCCCCCCCTCCCACACACACACACACAAACATACACATACACGCACGCAGACACATATATACTTAAAAGAGTTTTTCGTTTGCCTGTTACGTATTTTGGATGCAAGATAATGTAGCAGCAACCATACTTGAGTCCACTTTTACTTTCACTGCCCTGTCTGCCAGTTTATCAAAGTAAAATAAGTATAATTAATTCGGCCAGTACCTCATCTCCTTCCTTACAAACTTCACAGAAGTTTTCCTGCACACCTTGCTGAACTAGCCGTCCTGGAAGAAAGGATATTGCGAAGCGCTGACTTAGCCATAGACTGGATGTTGTTCCCAGAATGAATTTTCACTCTGCATTGGAGTGTTTTCTGGAAGTAAGTCGTACAGCCGCACAGTAAAAATCTATTCTGGAAAATCGATATAATTTTAAGAAATTTAAAAGGATTGACGACATATATACTGTATAAAGCGCCTCATCTTAAATGAATTTTCGTGCTGGTTCTGAAAGTGTTTATAGATTTTTGCAGGTGGGTAATATTTTCCAGTTTATGGAGAATTTAATATAATGATATACATTTTAGGAGTATTAATTCAGCTCATGCGTTTGGGTTGTAGTGTTGTAGCTAAAACATGATCTTCTGTCGTCCGGCAACGAGTAAATAAACATTGCTTTCCAAAACAGTCGTTGACTGAATTTTAATGTTGTGCAACGGCTTCGTTTGTTAATTCGTGATACAGTTTTGGATTTAGCCAAATGAGTACGTCACCCATGAAACTTATTGATCCCGGCGGAGATTCGAGTCCTCTCTCGTGCATGGGTGGGTGTGTTTGTCCTTAGGATAATTTCGGTTAAGTGTGTGTAAGCTTAGGGGCTGATGACGTTCAAAATGTTCAAATGTGTGTGAAATCCTATGGTACTTAACTGCTAAGGTTACCAATCCCTAAGCTTACTCACTACTTAACCTAAATTATCCTAAGGACAAACACACACACCCATGCCCGGCGGAGGACTCGAAACTCCGCCGGGACCAGCCGCACAGTCCATGACTACAGCGCCCCAGACCACTCGGCTAATCCCGCGCGGCTAGGGACTGATGACCTTAGCAGTTAAGTACCATAGGATTTCAAGATTTCACATACATTTGAACATTTTTTGAAACTTATTATACTTTGGGCGTGCGGTTCTAGGCGCTTCAGTCTGGAACCGCGTGACCGCTGCGGTCGCAGGTTCGAATCCTGCCTCGGTCACGGATGTGTGTGATGTCTTTAGGTTACTTAGGTTTAAGTAGCTCAAAGTTCTAGGGGACTGATGACCACAGAAGTTAAGTCCCATAGTGCTCAGAACCATTTGAAACATTTATTATACTTTTATGGTCTTTGGTTGTTGTGGATCCTCAAGTCGTAGTAGCAAAACACAGGGCGGTGAATATAACTGCTTTTTAAATTCGAAATATGGATTCCACACACGACCTCTATAATATAATCCACAGAATCAACAAGCAGTCAGTAATTTTGTTCTTTTATTATAAATACATGTTATGTACAAGAATAAAATGGAATTCTGTTTGTGTAAATATAGGTTAGGATCAGAGTTTGTTTCTGGGTGTCGCAGTCGACTTCGCTTCGATAATCTGTTATGAAATTACGAGGACTATCCACAAAGTACATTACGATTGGAATTAAAAATAAATAAAGTATTGGTATTTTTATTATATACAGATGAAAGACACACTTAAATACTACTTTTTTACATAGTTGCCATTTAAATTAAGGCACTTATCGTAGCGATGGACGAGCTTGGAAATTCCTTCGTCGTAAAATTCGGCCGCCTGCGCCTTCAACCACGTGGTGACTGTCTTTTGGGACAGAAAAAGTGTGATTTTTGTGGATTTCCTGGAAAGAGGCACTACAATAAACCGTCAAAGGTATTGCCAAACTCTGCACAACCTCAGAAGAGCAATACAAAACAAGCGCAGGGGAAAGTTGGGCTCAAAGATCTTAATGATTCACGACAACGCCCGGGCCCACACGGCAAATGCCACTCGTGAAGTTCTCGAATCTTTTAAGTGGGAGTTGTTTCTTCATCCGCCGTACAGTCCCGACCTGGCACCGAGCGACTTCCAGTTTTTCCCAGTAATGAAGAAGTGGTTGGCCATGCAGCGTTTTGATGACGACGCACAGCTTCAAGAAGAGGTAACCACGTGGTTGAAGGCGCAGGCGGCCGAATTGTACGACGAAGGAATTTCCAAGATCGTCCATCGCTACGATAAGTGCCTTAATTTAAATGGCAGCTGTGTAGAAAAGTAGTATTTAAGTGTGGCTTCCATCTGTATATAATAAAAATTTTCCGATGCTTTATTTATTTTTAATTCCAAAACGTAATGCACTTTGTGGATAGCCCTCGTATGTCACACTGCGTCGCTCGATCACCACGATTGGTCGATTCAGGCTAGAACGTGAAGATTTCATCAGCATTGCCGTCCATTCCGGATTGATTACTCTTCCAGTGCGGGAAGATGAGGCAGCGCCTTAGACACTTAGTGTCGACCGAGGTAAAGATTAGGTGGGCTGCGCAGGGAAATGTCTCTCGCTACTTGATATTCGGCGCCGCCCGGGCGGCAAAAATTCCCGATGGGAATGTGCCGGCACGTCGCAAAGCTGCGACAGGAAGGGAGGAAGGCGGCCGGTTTTTATCCCTGGCCGGGATGTGGCCGCACACCTCACCTCCCTGTCTGCTCTGTGTCAACAGCGCCGTAATGGAAGCTCGGTGCGCTCTGCGGCGGCGGGCGCAAGGTCGCTACAGCGGCCGAGGCGCCGTCTACCGCCTAGCTGTGGAGCCGCGCCTAGCTAGTGTCTGGGCTGGCGTGCAGAGGCGCTGCCGGCGGTGGAACGCGGGTCCAGACGGTTTCTACGATCCCCAATCGACTCCGTGTCGTAGATCGGAAACGTATAACGCTTGTAATGATAACGGTAGGCGGGAAAAGAAATATGAAAGTATACGATACTGAGGATAAAATACGATTTTTCAGTAAATTAAACACAAATTAGTCAAATTTCGTATGGGTACAATTATGATGCAATGTTTTGCAATGTCATTAATATATAATATTTCGATCCAAAAGGGATTGCAAAAGCAAGGTACATTTATTTAAACTGTCTTAACACGAATATTTCATTAGGAACTGTTACATTTTGCTCACATAGGCTTATTCAAAGTGTGAACGTATGTGACTACGAAATTGCTCGTTATAGAATTTGGCCAGGAAAACCTGATTATTCACAACACTTAGTATGAATGACAAATACGTTTAATAATACTTTTGTACTGTTGTTGTTGTTGTGGTCTTCAGTCCTGAGACTGGTTTGATGCAGCTCTCCATGCTAATCTATCCTGTGCAAGCTCCTTCATCTCCCAGTACCTACTGCAACCTACATCCTTCTGAATCTGCTTAGTGTATTCATCTCTTGGTCTCCCTCTACTATTTTTACCCTCCACACTGCCCTCCAATGCTAAATTGGTGATCCCTTGATGCCTCAGGACATGTCCTACCAGCCGATCCCTTCTTCTAGTCAAGTTGTGCCACAAACGTCTCTTCTCCCCAATCCTATTCAATACCTCCTCATTAGTTACGTGATCTACCCACCTACTCTTTCTACTGTATACTCACGTAATTTACAGATTTGCACTTTTTAACTCCAATATTATGCAAATGAGAAAGGTCATATTCAACACTTTGTAATCCAGCTATTCACTTGGTTGACACTTGTAATTACCTATAAATGCACCATTTATGTTTTTAATCTAAACACCTGAGCACCAGAATCATTCGTAACTATTTCATGCAAATAATTCACTTAATAACAATTTTATTGACTCTAAAAAAAGATAATTTGTTGATCTCTTTGTAAGGTTATAAATACGAGCACTGTCAAAGACCGGGAGGCAGTTGGCTCAGTGTAGTTGTGAAAGTCACGTCGGTAAGTGTTTTTAGTGCCGGCTAATTCCATTATATGTAAATATGGGTGGATCGCAGAACCGAAGAAGTTGATGCACAAGATGTAAGTGTTTTGTCAGAGACGCCATGTAAACCTTACGGGTATTCTTTAAAGAGGAATAAAAACGCCTGATTACTTTTATAAAACTACGAGATGTCTCCAGCCTTACCTTTTTTAAAAATCCGGACCTCTTATAAATATATAATACCGTAGACAACAAAAGTGAACAGCCATAAACTTTATCTTTGAACCAGCATTATTCAGCGTTGTGACGACCACCCAGCGAACATCTTTGAAATGTTTTGATGAGAAGTTATATTTTCCTAAAGCATGTGACATTTTATTTACTAACATAAAACTGAATTTTCATCATATTAGGGCAGGGGGCCGTTATACGCATAATAGCTTTAACCCATTTCTGCCTAGCATAACGCATACGTCACATCATATTTTTCAATTGTTTTGTCTTGTTGGCAACAAAGCACCCTTTTGGAATTCCTGTTGTTGTATGTCTCTCAGATAAGAAAGCTGTATTGCCGATATTTACGCGGGTTTCTGGCAGTAGAAAGCGGGCTGAGGGCAATGTCTAGTACTTCATTTACTGAAGGCTTTTACTGAAAGGGATTATGTCTTGGAGCAAGAACTAAATACACTACTGGCTATTAACAATTGTGACACCAAGAAGAAATGCAGATGATAAACGGGTATTCATTGGACAAATATATTATACTAGAACTGACTTGTGATTACATTTTCAGGCAATATGGGTGCACAGATCCTGACAAATCAGTACCCAGAACAACCACCTCTGGCCGTAATAACGGCCTTGATACGCCTGGGCATTGAGTCAAACAGAGCTTGGATGCCGTGTACAGGTACAGCTGCCCATGTAGATTCAACACGATATTACAGTTCATCAAGATTAGTGACCGGCGTATTGTGACGAGCCAGTTGCTCGACCACCATTGATCAGACGTTTTCAATTGGTGAGAGATCTGGGGAATGCGCTGTCCAGGGCAGCAGTCGAACATTTTCTGTACCCAGAAAGGCCCGTACAGGACCTGCAACATGCGGTCATGCATTATCCTGCTGAAATGTAGGGTTTCGCAGGGATCGAATGAAGGGTGGTAACAAATCTGAAATTTAACGTCCACTGTTCCAACTGCCGTCAATGCGAACAAGAGGGGACCGAGACGTGTAAACAATGGCACGTCTTACCATCGCGCCGGGTGATACGCCAGTATGGCGATGACAAATACACGCTTCCAATGTGCGTTCATCGCGATGTCGCCAAACACCGATGCGACCATCACGATGCTGTAAACGGAATCTGAATTCATCCGAAAAAAATGATGTTTTGCCATGGGCACCCAGGTTTGTCGTTGAGTACACCATCGCAGGCGCTCCTGTCTGTGATGCAGCGTCAAGGGTAACCCAGCCACGGTCTTCGAGCTGATAGACCATGCTGCTGCAAACGTCGTGGAACTGTTCGTGCAGATTGTTGTCTTGCAAACGTCCCCATCTGTTGACTCAGGGATCAAGACGTGGCTGCACGATCCGTTACTGTCATGCGAATAAGGTGCCTGTCATCTCGACTGCTAGTGATACGAGGCCGTTGGGATCCAGCACGGCGTTCCGTATTACCGTCCTGAACCCACCGATTCCATATTCTGCTAACAGTAATTGGATCTCGACCAACGCGAGCAGCAATGTCGCGACACGATAAACCGCAATCGCGATAGGCTACAATCCGACCTTTATCAAAGTTGGAAACGTGATGGTACGCATTTCTCCTCCTTACACGAGGCATCACAACAACGTTTCACCAGGCAACGCCGGTCAACTGCTGTTTGTGTATGAGAAATCGGTTGGAAACTTTCCTAATGTCAGCACGTTGTAAGTGTGGCCACCGGCGCCAACCTTGTGTGAAAGCTAATCATTTGCGTATTACAACATCTTCTTCCTGTTGGTTAATTTCGCGTCTGTAGCATGTCTTCTTCGTGGTGTAGCAATTTTAATGTCTAGTAGTGTATTATTTTCAATCGTAATATATCACACAATTTATAGAAATTTTGCTTCATTATAATCTTAAAACAGCTGAAATTTATGATACAGGCTAGCCACAAAATGCAGTTCTCTGTTATGGTTCCTAATCAAGTTTTTATTTGTTTGGCGCACATAAGTTACACTTGGCAGAACAGTCTATATAACGATTACTTGTCACTCAGAAGCCAGTCTGCGCGAAATCTACCTGTTCTTGACGAGGAGGAAGAACATGTAAAAGATATATAATAACTGACCCTCCTGAAACTAATGTGGACTCGGGTCAGGATTCCGGTGAGAAGATGGGGGTGGAAAAACAGATAATCTAGGACCAGGGCAAGTTCATGCTGGTGCAGAAGTGGTTTTGACCAAGAAATAAACAGGTTAGCTGGTGAATCTGAGCCTAACTGCCGTCACGATGGTAAACCAGAAAACGTCAATTCAAATAAAACAGGAAAGCTACAGATACTAAAACTGTCACCAAAGATTGGAGAAAGGATGATTTGAAAAGTGATAACGCTTATTTCCTGACAATGATCATAATAAATACAGAAGCTTGTCCCCAGTCCAGTGCTTTGAACTGTGTCGGAATGAGGCATTAGTGAATCAACACAATACGGTTTCTTCAAGAGCTGTTCAGATCTAAAAAGGCTCTTGTAGAGAAAAGATTTTCTATGAATTCTAATTCCCTTGGTCAACAATCCTCTACCTAGCAGAGGATGTTACTGGGAATCGGGTTGGACATGAGAAATAAAATGGTGCACAACACGACGAGAAGAGACAGATGTTACACATTTATGACGTTCATCCACTCACTTGACAATACACAAATCAATGTAAATGGTAAAATGTGGAAACCTCTTCCATTAATAGATATGCTAAGAAAAGTGTTTTTCCTTCACTTTGAACCTAAGCAAGATTTGGATTATGATGAGAGTATGATAAAGAATTTTGACAATGTGGATGCAAATACACTCCTGGAAATGGAAGAAAAGAACACATTGACACCGGTGTGTCAGACCCACCATACTTGCTCCGGACACTGCGAGAGGGCTGTACAAGCAATGATCACAATCACGGCACAGCGGACACACCAGGAACCGCGGTGTTGGCTGTCGAATGGCGCTAGCTGCGCAGCATTTGTGCACCGCCGCCGTCAGTGTCAGCCAGTTTGCCGTGGCATACGGAGCTCCATCGCAGTCTTTAACACTGGTAGCATGCCGCGACAGCGTGGACGTGAACCGTATGTGCAGTTGACGGACTTTGAGCGAGGGCGTATAGTGGGCATGCGGGAGGCCGGGTGGACGTACCGCCGAATTGCTCAACACGTGGGGCGTGAGGTCTCCACAGTACATCGATGTTGTCGCCAGTGGTCGGCGGAAGGTGCACGTGCCCGTCGACCTGGGACCGGACCGCAGCGACGCACGGATGCACGCCAAGACCGTAGGATCCTACGCAGTGCCGTAGGGGACCGCACCGCCACTTCCCAGCAAATTAGGGACACTGTTGCTCCTGGGGTATCGGCGAGGACCATTCGCAACCGTCTCCATGAAGCTGGGCTACGGTCCCGCACACCGTTAGGCCGTCTTCCGCTCACGCCCCAACATCGTGCAGCCCGCCTCCAGTGGTGTCGCGACAGGTGTGAATGGAGGGACGAATGGAGACGTGTCGTCTTCAGCGATGAGAGTCGCTTCTGCCTTGGTGCCAATGATGGTCGTATGCGTGTTTGGCGCCGTGCAGGTGAGCGCCACAACCAGGACTGCATACGACCGAGGCACACAGGGCCAACACCCGGCATCATGGTGTGGGGAGCGATCTCCTACACTGGCCGTACACCTCTGGTGATCGTCGAGGGGACACTGAATAGTGCACGGTACATCCAAACCGTCATCGAACCCATCGTTCTACCATTCCTAGACCGGCAAGGGAACTTGCTGTTCCAACAGGACAATGCACGTCCGCATGTATCCCGTGCCACCCAACGTGCTCTAGAAGGTGTAAGTCAACTACCCTGGCCAGCAAGATCTCCGTATTTGTCCCCCATTGAGCATGTTTGGGACTGGATGAAGCGTCGTCTCACGCGGTCTGCACGTCCAGCACGAACGCTGGTCCAACTGAGGCGCCAGGTTGAAATGGCATGGCAAGCCGTTCCACAGGACTACATCCAGCATCTCTACGATCGTCTCCATGGGAGAATAGCAGCCTGCATTGCTGCGAAAGGTGGATATACACTGTACTAGTGCCGACATTGTGCATGCTCTGTTTCCTGTGTCTATGTGCCTGTGGTTCTGTCAGTGTGATCATGTGATGTATCTGACCCCAGGAATGTGTCAATAAAGTTTCCCCTTCCTGGGACAATGAATTGACGGCGTTCTTATTTCAATTTCCAGGAGTGTAATTTCTGGAAGGTAAAACTATTAGTTTTGGGTACAAAGCATGGTACAATAGTTATCTAGTGAATTTCCAGAAATACTAAGGAATTCACTCACAGTGGGACGAAAGCATCTGGAAAAAATGAAATGATCGATTCAATTCCTGGAGAAAGGAAAATCTGCCCAAAATGTTTTAATTGAAATCCTCTTTACATCCCCAACATAGCTGGTTCACCTAAAAGAACCAGGTTATGGTGAAACTGACATTATTCCTGAGAACAGTCAGCTTAAAGAACGTCTACTTCCATCCTCTAAAAAATATCCAAAAGAAATAAAGAGCAGATTTTGATTCAAGATCAGCAAGGAAAGTGGAATGATTATTACGAGATGGCTACATAATTCTGCAATAAGAATTTCTTCGACCAGGCATGGCGTCAATCCAGTGAATACTGTGTGCTGACACTCCAGAGAAGAGAATAAAATAATAATTGTACCGTGACCTCGTGTTATTCGAGAATACGACAAAAATATGGGTGGAACTGACAGAATGAACTAAAATATAGCGCTGTGTAGAGTGTGTACCACAGGAAATAAATGGTGGTGGCCAATTTTTACGTGGCTACTGGATGTGTCTCTACATAATGCGTGGTTCATTTACAGAAACACAAGTATGAATATGCCACACATACAACTCCAGCGCTACATTGTGAAATGTTAGCTGCCTTCCAGTGCAACAATCCATAGAGGACCAGATCAACATGCAGGTAATTTATTTCAAGGTAGAGTGCTGCACGACATCAGATGCAATAAAAATATCATTTCGTAGCTTTGGTGCTACAGAAAAAAAGAGGACGCTGCACTGCAGAAAACTGCAGAGGAGCTCCATCAACAATGTGATGCTGGTTTGTGCATAGAGTGTTTTGTACCGTATCGCAGAAAATGAGTGATGTTGCCTAAACGCAATATAAATGACGTACGCTGCTTTATTTTATGTCTAGTCATGGAAGGTGAAAGAGGGACAGATGACGAGGGGGCTGCCGCCGCACTTCCAAGAAGTGTATAAAGGGCTAATAAACGCTTAATTTGCAACGGGTTGGCTTCAGATTTTCACAGATGCTCTTTCACAGTCATGTTTAAGATTTTGAAATACGTGCCTGTTCAGATACCAAAGGCTGTCACCAAGTATATGGACATCAATTTTAAAATTTTAAAAACAAATATTGCCATTGATTTTAATAAGCATAAAATGCTCAGCCTGATATCAAACTGTGTGAAAGTTTTCATTAACGTTAAGCAGTGTGAGAAAACGCCGTCAATAAAGAGGAAATTACTCCAACATGTTTTAGCGGGCAGAACAGTTGAGCTGTACAAAAAGAAAGGTTGAATGTAGAAGGTTACGATTTATTTGTTGTTTTAACTAAAGCTTTTAAAGAAAATTTTAATTTTCAGGTTGATGTTATGTGGAACGGTATCAACGATTGGTTGTATAATCGTAAATATGAAATTGAAATTAGACACAAAAAGAAATTATCAAAGCTTAAGAACAAATGGTTCAAATGGCTCTGAGCACTATGGGACTTAACATCTGTAGTCATCAGTCTCCTATAACTTAGAACTGCTTAAACCTAACTAACCTAAGGACATCACACACATCCATGCCCGAGGCAGGATTCGAACCTGCGACCGTAGAGGTCACGCGGTTCCAGACTGAAGCGCCTAGAACCGCTCGGCCAACGCGGCCGGCACCACAAGATAGCTCTAGACATTTAAAAAGTAAACTCAAGGAGTCTTTTACGTTTGACAGAAATTTTTCCGTTAAAAATAGGCAAGGTCTTATTAGTAAAATGAAAATGCTCAAATGCACTAATAATACTAGGTTGTTATAATTTGATATTACAAGCCTATTCACGAATGTTCCGATCCACGTCATACTTGAAATGTTGAAGACAAACTATTACTGCATACAAAGTTAACTGAGAGGCAAATTATAGAACTGATGAGTTTGTTGAAGGTAGTTCTCAAGAATCGTTATTTTACTTTTAGCGGTAAAGTGTATGTTCAATCATTTGGCTTTGCGATGAGTAGTTCCTTAGCTGGCATTTTCAGTAACTCTCTTGAAGACGGCTTGTTCAAAACTAATTTAGAATTAGTGAGTAAAATACAGTTTTGTGCGCGGTATGTAGATGACCTAATTTTTGCATTTGGTGGAACTAACCAAGAATTAGATTTATTATTTGACCCCTTTAATGGCTCCCATGACAAAATTAAATTCACAAAAGAAATTCAAAATGACAACGGTGACCTAAATTTCCTTTATCTGAAAGGACTCATACAGAATGGCAGTGTACTTGATCATCTGATGACTTTATAAGACAGCAAATGATATTATCTGCAAGCAGTGTAAGAGTGCTGCTCAGATTGTATCCTGTGTCGTTCATGTAGATCAGGAACAGCAGAGGGGCTATAACATTACCTTGGGGAACGCAGGGTATCACTTCTGTGTTACTCGAGGACTTTCCGTCATTGACAAATTCGCATGTTTTTCATCTGAAGCATGGACTACAGCACGGGTCTTATACCAGACATCAGTTCTCCTCTAATGGAACACATCTACGTGATTACTCTGCTATTCACAATAAAGTGCCTGGCAGAGGGTTCAATGAGCCACATCATGCTATCTCTCTACCGATCTACTCTCTAACGGCACGCGGGAAAAACGAGCACTTACATTTCTCTGTGTGGGTCCTGATTTCCCTTATTTTATCGTGATGATCATTTCTCGCTATGTAGGTGGGTGCCAAGAGAATGTTTTCGCAATCGGTGGAGAAAACTGGTAATTGAAATTACATGAGAAGATCCCGTCGCAACAAAAAAACGCCTTTGTTTTAATGATTCCCACTCCAATTCACGTATCATGTCTGTGATACTGTCTCCCCTATTTTGCGATAATACAAAACGAGCTGCCCTTCTTTGTACTTTTTCAATGCCATCCGTCAATCTCACCTGATGCGGATCCCGCACCGCATAGCAATACTCCAGAGTAGGGCGGACAAGCGTAGTGTAAGCAGTCTCTTTGGCACACCTGTTGCACCTTCTAAGTGTTCTGCCAATGAATCGCAGTCTTTGGTTTGCTCTACTCACAACATTATCTATGCGATCTTTCCAATTTACGTTATTTGTAATTATAATCCCTAAGTATTTAGTTGAATTTACAGCTCTCAGATTTGTGTGAGTTATCGCGTAATCGAAATTTAGCTGATTTCTTTTAGTACTCATGTGAGAAACTTCACACTTTCCTTTATTCAGGGTCAATTGCCACTTTTCGGACCATACAGATATCTTCTCTAAATCATTTTGCAAGTCGTTCTCATCATCTGATGACTTTGCAGGCATCACCTGCAAACAATCTAAGACGGCTACCCAGATTGTCTTCTATGTCGTTAATATAGGTGTTCCCCAGGGAAGCGTCCTGGGACCTCTACTGTTCCTGATCTATATAAATGACCTGGGTGACAATCTGAGCAGTTCTCTTAGACTGTTCGCAGATGATGCTGTAATTTACCGTCTAGTAAGGTCATCCGAAGACCAGTATCAGCTGCAAAGCGATTTAGAAAAGATTGCTGTATGGTGTGTCAGGTGGCATTGACGCTAAATAACGAAAAGTGTGAGATGATCCACATGAGTTCCAAAAGAAATCCGTTGGAATTCGATTACTCGATAAACAGTACAATTCTCAAGGCTGTCAATTCAACTAAGTACCTGGGTGTTAAAATTACGAACAACTTCAGTTGGAAGGACCACATAGATAATATTGTCGGGAAGGCGAGCCAAAGGTTGCGTTTCATTGGCAGGACACTTAGAAGATGCAACAAGTCCACTAAAGAGACAGCTTACACTACACTCGTTCGTCCTCTGTTAGAATATTGCTGCGCGGTGTGGGATCCTTACCAGGTGGGATTGACGGAGGACATCGAGAGGGTGCAAAGAAGGGCAGCTCGTTTTGTATTATCGCGTTATAGGGGAGAGAGTGTGGCAGATATGATACACAAGCTGGGATGGAAGTCATTACAGCATAGACGTTTTTCGTCGCGGCGAGAGCTTTTTACGAAATTTCAGTCACCAACTTTCTCTTCCGAATGCGAAAATATTTTGTTGATCCCAACCTACATAGGTAGGAATGATCATCAAAATAAAATAAGAGAAATCAGAGCTCGAACAGAAAGGTTTAGGTGTTCGTTTTTCCCGCTCGCTGTTCGGGAGTGGAATAGTAGAGAGATAGTATGATAGTGGTTCGATGAACCCTCTGCCAAGCACTTAAATGTGAATTGCAGAGTAGTCATGTAGATGTAGATGTATAGATCAGGAACAATAGTGGGCCTATAACACCTCCTTGGGGATCGCCAGATATTACTTCTGTTTTACTCGATGACTTTCCGTCTATTACTACGAACTGTGACCTTTCTGACAGGAAATCATGAATCCAGTCGCACAGCTGAGGCGATACTCCGTAGGCACGCAGTTTGATTAGAAGACGTTAGTGAAGAACGGTGTCGAGAGCCTTCTGAGTGCATGTCAATAAATCGTTTTCTTCGAGGTACTTTATAATGTTCGAATACAGTATGTGTTCTAAAACCCTACTGTAAATCGACGTTAGTGATATAGGCCTATAATTCAGCGGATTACTCCTACTTCCCTTTTTGGGTATTGGTGTGACTTGAGCAATTTTCCAGTCTTTAGGTACGGATCTTTCTGTGAGCGAGTGGTTGTATATAACTGCTAAATATGGAGCTATTGTATCAGCACATTCTAAAAGGAACCTGAGTGGTATACAATCTGGACCGGAGGCCTTGCTTTTATTAAGTGATTTAAGCTGCTCTGTTACACCGAGGATATCTAGTATGTTTCTAATCTCGGCAGTTGTTCTTGATTGGAATTCAGGAATATTTACTTCGTCTTCTTTGGTGAAGGAGTTTCGGAAAAACTTGTTTAATAACTCTGCTTTAGTGGCACTGTCATCAGTGACTTCACCGCTGTTATCGCGCAGTGAAGGTATTGATTGCTTCTTGCCACTGGTGTGCTTTATGTATGACCAGAGTCTCTTTGGATTTTGTGACAGATTTCGAGACAGAATTCGTTGTGGAAATTATTAAAAGCATCTAGCATTGAAGTACAAGCTATATTTCGAACTTTTGTAAAACTTTGCCAATCTTGGGGATTTTGCGTGCTTTTAAATTTGGTATGCTTTTTTCGTTGCTTCTGCAACAACGATCTGATCCATTTTGTGTACCATGGGGGATCAGTACCATCACTTATTAGTTTATGTTGTATATATCTCTCAATTGCTGTTGATACTATCTCTTTGAAAACATTCCACAACTTTTCTACACTTACATGACCAGATCGGAAGGAGTGAAGACTCTCTCTTAAAAAGGCGTTAAAAGCCTTTTTATAGGCTTTTTTAAAAATAGATGTACTTTGCGTTACTTTTTGACGGTTGTAGGTGTTACGGTATTCAGCCTAGCAGCAGCTGCCTTGTGGTCGCTAATCACTGTATTCGTCACCATACTCACTGTTTGTCCAGGATTATTTGTTGCTAAAAGTTCAAGTATGCTTTCGCAACCATTTACGCTTAGAGTGGGCTCATGAACTAATTGTTCAAAATAATTTTCTGAGAAAGCATTCAGTCCAATTTCGGATGATGTTTTATGCCTGCCGCCGGCTTTAAACGTATAATTTTTCCAGCATATCGAGCGTAGATTGGAGTCACCACCGTCTATAACTGTATGAGCAGGGTACTTACTTGAAATGAGACTCAGGTTTTCTTTGAACTGTTCAGCATCTATGTCATCTGAGTTGGGGGGTCGGTAAAATGATCCAATTAATAGTTTAGTCCGATTGTCAGTTATAACCTCTACCCATACTATTTCACACGAACTATCTACTGCAATTTCGCTACAAGGCAAACTACCTCTGGCAGCAATAAATACTACACCACCAATTGTGTTTAATCTATCCTGTCTGAACACTCTTGGCTCGTTTGAAAAAAAAATCGGCTGAACTTATTTCCGGCTTTAGCCAGCTTTCTGTACCACAACTATTTGAGCTTCAGTGCTTTCTATTAGGGCTTGCAGCTCTGGTTCTTTCCCAACACAGCTACGACAATTTACAACTACAATATCAATCGTTTCTACAAGTACCTTACTGTGTTTTACGTGCCCACTTTTAGACGGACGCCCCTTCTGTGGTTCCCTGAGACCCTCTAACCTAAAAAACCGCCCAGTCCCTTCCACACATCCCCCGCTACCCGTGTAGCCGCCTCCTGTGTGTAGTGGACTCCTGTCCTATTAAGTGGAACCCGGAAACCCACCACCCGATGGCGCAAGTCAAGGAATCTGCAGCCTATACGGTCACAGAACCGCCTGAGCCTCTGATTCAGACCCTCCTTACAGATAGTATGGCCACTGATTCAGTGTATGTATGGATGTCGTGTCCCGAGAGGGAGTTAGATCTGCACGTGTTATACTCCGGGGTCTTACCTCGTTCGTCGTGCTCGAAGAGTGGAAGGAGGCGCGGGCAATTTCTGCAACTCCGGCATCTAGAAGGAGTAAGCTATTGCTAAGGTGCAGGATACGGAACTCGTTGAGGAGTGGTCACTTATTCAGGGCAGAATTCATGAGATTCTTATAGCTTGACAACTGAAAAGCCCTACTGGCACTGCCTTGCAATAATTTTATAAGTTGAACCCCTTGATCTGGAATCTATCTCCTTGAATGCTACGGAGCAGAGGGTGGCGAATCGTACTGAGTTCCCACGTCTGCCGTAGAACGGCACAGAGCTTGCGTCGTTATACTCAGCACAGACCTCCTGACACCCTATTTATACTGCTTTCGTGCGTCACAGAAAGCTTCTACAACATTCTACATCTCCTGCCGGGAGGCTGACCACTTACTTGGTGTATTTCCATCATCATGTGATGTGTGAAAGCTACTTGGATCCCTGTCTTGAGTCCGGCCACAGAGGTCACGTAACGTAATTTGTCTCCTGGCGCAGCTTCGTCGGCGTTGGTCAGTGTCATCTACAAATACTGTTGCAATGCTTCCGGGAGCTTGGGCCTAGCTGCTTTTCCAGCTGAATAAGTATTAATACATTTAATTTATGGTCGTCACTGATTGAGATTCGCAACAACTCTCTCCCCCAGGGTAAATTTTATTAGCTCAGTCCTCAGAGGTTATAAAATTTCTGAAACCTCTCTTTCAGTGCCAGTGGAACATTACTCTTTCGTTTATTAGCTTTATACATATTTACAATATCTATCCATCAAAACACATGGCGTCCATTAACATAAAATTAATTTTCACATAATTTTACAACATTTAAAATTGATTTGTCTTTTACATTCATCACTTTCCTTCTTACATAATACAGCAATTAACATTTCTTTTTAAATACATATCAGTTTAATTATTCTTTTTACACATCTTTTCTTAATACTCTTTCAGTAGATACTTATTTACACAATACCTTTTATTGCTGCATTTACAAGTTTATCAATATTTTAGCTGTGCATATTCTTGGTGATTCCACCATGGGGTGGTTACTCTTGATGCTATGGACATTTTCGCTTATTTATTTTTCTCTCTCCTTGCTCTATTAACTGGAGTGGTTGGGAAACTTATAGTGTTTATTTCGTCTTCTGCCTGATACTCACGTTCAGAGGCCTGTGTTTGCTTATACCTTACTATTTCCCTTTCTGGACTCCTGCTCATAACGTTGTTTGTTACACAAATCTTCGCACAACATCTTCCACTTATTTCACACGTGTATAATACTCCTACTGCTCTTTATTTATGTTCTAAAACTATTTTGTTAACCAATTATGTGGTAACCACATACCGTTTTGAGACCTACAGTAATTTCTTGCAAAGTTCCCAAAATATTTCAGTTTCAGCACGGTACGTCTGGTTTTCAGGTGTATCAATTTCCTATACCACGATTCACAATACTCATTCATTGTTTGTCTATCCCTGATGTCATACAATCTGGCCATTATAAACTCACACCACAAATAGTATTGCTTTTGTTGAGACCAGTACTCGTCCATAAATTTTTGTTTAAAGCTTTCAAAGGGCTTCTGGTTAGTATCCAGATTAAATCCCCACCTTCTTGCATCTCCTGTTAATGCAGTAATAGTAACGTTAATCTTTTCCTGATAAGATAAGTTTTCAGGAAAGTTCCTTTCGCAATTCTTTAGAAAATCAAGGGAGTGCCATCCGTTATGCCTTTTTGCAGGATCGAATTGTTCCTCGCCCTCCAATATTTTACTAAAAGGTATTCTTTCAGTAAAATGTGTAGGTTTTGTTTGTATTTTTCTTTCCAAGTCATACAATTTTCCTTGGATTTGTGAAGTGATGTGCTCACACTTCTTTTCACAAGTAACAACCTGTTTTGCTAGTTCTCTACTTTTTTCTGTCACATATTGCTTAATTTGTACAAACTATATGTTACATCCGGTTTGTATTTCGGATTTAATACCGAATATCTTTTCGTCTACTTTGTTACTGACTAACTGTTCTATTTTGTCTCGAATTTTAATCACTTGAGTGTCAAACCTTTCATTAATGTCATTTATTTACTCCTGCATAATGGCAATATTACCATTAATGACATTAATTTTGCTTTTAAGATTTTTGATTTACTTACAATGTCTACGTTTGCATACACTTTCTCGATCTGTTTACTAATATCAATACCCTGTGCTGCAATTAGCTGCCTCTGTGCTGCAGTTTGTGAATTAATATTGTCATTTTGTGCTGCAATTTGTTGCTCTTGTGCTGTTATTTGTGCAGACGACATTTTTAACAATTCTGTCGTATCTGGATTCTTTTGAAGTTTAGGTTCTGCTAGCTTTTCGTGTTCAAATCCTACTTCCCTTTCTTTATTTGGTGATTCGAACATATTCCTTGATTCATTTGCCTAGCCGCTTTCTACGACAACACTGCTTACATTGTCTTGCTTAGTACACGCGACATAGCTTGGATCTGTTTATTAACGTCCGCGTGAAATCTGTGTAACTCCTTTCGCGTCTAGTGGCCTCTCTTGGTGCGCCACCCGAACTCGTGTCACTCGCATTCCTTTCTCGCTTGTCTGGATTCATTCCTAGTTTGTTATCCATTTTAGTTACTGTTAAGTTTTGAATCTTTTAATTTTAATATTAGCTGATCTTTCACTATCAGTCCTGACAAATAATTTACAAGTTCGTACCGCTGGACGTTTTATGCTCACTTTACTTTTGTAAAATATTAAATACTTACGTTTTTCCAGTATCTGTCCGTAATGCCCCTCCTCTCTTCATCCCGCCGCTTCCCCAGCTGCCCCATGCTCTCCCTCCTTTTTCATACTCTCTGACCTTTTCCCTTGGCAGGTCCTATCTGGCAGTTTTATTGTTCGTCGTGTGTGCTCCAAGTGGGTCTTAAGTGTGTTGTTCCGGAGTGTTTTTACTACTGTGGCCGACTTTTAACCTGTGCCTGCACATTCAGTGTCTTCTCAGTGT
Organism: Schistocerca gregaria; assembly: GCF_023897955.1. Classification (NCBI taxonomy): domain Eukaryota; kingdom Metazoa; phylum Arthropoda; class Insecta; order Orthoptera; family Acrididae; genus Schistocerca; species Schistocerca gregaria. Next base: position 1,080,626,873 of record NC_064920.1, on the reverse strand, counting down.
TTTAAGAATCGCCAATTGTGTTTTTTAACTTTGTGGTGACTTGTTTTAACTGTCCCCCATGAACATCTCCATGTCAGTGTATATTTTTCCTCCATTTTGTCCCCTTTCTCTGTCTTATGTCCCCCTTTCTTATCTCCTTATGTATGCATCATTTTATTCTTGTTTTAGTTGTAGTGACACTCGGCTGAAGAGCGGCGGATTGTGCCGCTGACAGCCCTCCCCTGCCCATATGGGGCAGGGGAATGAAATCACAATAAAGAAAAAAAAATCTGTCCATAAAATGAACAACGTTCTGTCACGTGGAGCCATATATAACACTACCACTGCTCTTTATTTATGTTCTGAACTATTTTGTTAACCGATTATGGCATAAAGCAACAGTGCAGTGGTACCCTCTGAAAGGAATTTTGTTGTGTTGACCGCGATGAGCCTAACGGAGTTGACTTATCGCAAGTGAAAGTCAGAATTACGTAAACATATAAACAGTAATAAACGATATTTTACCCATCCACACTGTTCGAAGAATAAAGAAAATGTTCGCCAGCCTAATCAGGCATGAGAATGATTAACATTCTTGTTAAAGATAACTGATATGAGTAACTTTAATGGACAGACACAGCCTATACTTCATCACATGAGAGTGCAATGAACTCTGTTACTAGCAGATGTTGATGTTAAAGAAAGTGCTAGCAGTTATACAAGAACAACAAATTATGACATACACTTTTGCCTTCAGGGCTTGGTCAAACTGAATGGTTTCAATAATATTACTACTAAAGAGCACTTTAGAATCATAAATTGGACATAGATTTAGTATCACTTTTCAAACACTTTCCTATCTGACATGAGATGTGAATAAAGTTCACTGCAAAATTATAAATTGGGCATAGGTTTAGTCTTTCTTTTACCAATTACTTCTCTAACTAACATGAAAAAAATCACTAGCAAACTATTCTCACTGTCCTCCAAATAAAACAAGTTACTGTTTTCATAGCTAGTGGTCTCTATTAATTGTTATCCACCATGAGCACAATGGACAAACTATGAATCCTGTTACACTATTAATATGCACTTTCAATACACGAGAGAAACAAGCACTAAGCAAGCATTGGTATATCACTTTCCACAATTGCAGTTCTCAACTTTTACTGCAGTGAGACACAAAATCGACATATTTGTAAGATACTGACTCACCTTTTGCCCTATGATCATTAATTAAGCAAAACTTTATAAGCCTCAGTTTTAAGAACTTTTAATTTTTTAAAAGCAACAGCAAATGTTATATTGCCTGTTTGAACTACTCTACTGCTTTATATTCAATTCTTTATTTTAGTCCCCCCCCCCCCCCGCACCACCCCCATGAACCGTGGACCTTGCTGTCGGTGGGGAAGCTTGCGTGCCTCGGCGATACAGGTGGCTGTACCGTAGGTGCAACCACAACGGGGGGGGGGGGGTATCTGTTGACTGGAAAGAAAACTGGCGTTCTATGGATCGGAGCGTGTAATGTCAGACCCCTTAATGGGGCAGGTAGATCAGAAAATTTGAAAAGAGATATGGATAGGTTAAAGTTAGATATGCCAACTAGCTACGCAGATAAATAAAGAAATGGATGAAATGTATGATGAGATAAAAGAAATTATTCAGGTAGTGAAGGCAGACGAAAATTTAATAGTCATCGGTGACCGGAATTCGAGAGTAGGAAAAGGGAGAGAAGGAAACTTAGTAGATGTATATGGATTGGGGGTAAGAAATGAAAAGGAAGCCGTCTGGTAGAATTTTGCACAGAGCATAACTTAATCATAGCTAACACTTGGTTCAGGAATCATAAAAGAAGGTTGTATACATGGAAGAATCCTGGAGATATTAGAAGGTATCAGATAGATTATATCATGGTAAGACAGAGATTTAGGAATCATAAAAGAAGGTTGTATACATGGAAGAATCCTGGAGATATTAGAAGGTATCAGATAGATTATATCATGGTAAGACAGAGATTTAGGAAACAGGTGTTAAATTGTAAGACATTTCCAGGGGCAAATGTGGACTCTGATCACAATCTATTAGTTATGAACTGTAGATAAAAACTGAAGAAACTGCAAAAAGGTAAGAATTTAAGGAGATGGGACCTGGAGAAACTGACTAAACCAGAGGTTGTACAGAGTTTCAGGGAGTACATAAGGGAACAATTGACAGGAATGCGGGAAAGAAATACAGTAGTAGAAGAAAGGTTAGCTATGAGGGATGAGCTAGTCAAGGCAGCAGAGGATCAAATACGTAAAAAGACGAGGTCTAGTAGAAACCCTTGGGTAACAGAAGAAATATTGAATTTAACTGATGAAAGGAGAAAATATAAAATTGCAGTAAATGAAGCAGGCAAAAAGGAATACAAACGTCTCAAAAATGAGATCGACAGGAAGAGCAAAATGGCTAAGCAGGGATGGCTAGAGAACAAATATAAGGATGGAGAGGCTTATCTCACTAGGGGTAAGATAGATACTGCCTACAGGAAAATTAAAGAGACCTTTGGGGGAAAGAGAGCCACTTGTATGAATATCAAGAGCTCAGATGGAAACCCAGAAGGGAAAGCAGAAAGATGGAAGGAGTATGTAGAGGGTCTATACAAGGGCGACGTTCTTGAGGACAACATTCTGGAAATGGAAGAGAATGTAGATGAAGAGATACAATACTGCGTGATGTGTCTGACAGAGCACTGAAAGCCCTGAGTCGAAACAAGGCCCCAGGAGTAGACAACATTCCATTAGAACTACTGATGGCATTTGGAGAGGCAGTCCTGACAAAACTCTACCATCTGGAGAGCAAGATGTATGAGAAAGGCGAAATACCCTCAGACTTCAAGAAGAATATAATAATTCCACTCCCAAGGAAAGCAGGTGTGAAAATTACCGAACTATCAAGTTAATAAGCCACAGCTGCAAAATATTAACACGAATTCTTTACAGACGAATGGAAAAACTGGTAGAAGCCGACCTCGGGGAAGATCAGTTTGGATTCCGTAGAAATATTGAAACACATGGGGCAATACTGACCTTACGACTTATCTTAGAAGTAAGATTAAGGAAAGACACTTGTAGACTTAGAGAAAGCTTTTGGCAATGTTGACTGGAATACTCTCTTTCAAATTCTAAAGGTGGCAGGGGTAAAATACAGGGAGCGGAAGGATGTTTACAATTTGTACAGGAACCAGATGGCAGTTATAAGAGTCGAGGGACACGAAAGGGAAGCAGTGGTTGGGAAGGGCGTGAGACAGGGTTGTAGCCTCTCACGATGTTATTCAATCTGTAAATTGAGTGAGCAGTAAAGGAAACAAAAGAAAAATTCGGAGTAGGTATTAAAATCCATGGAGATGAAATAAAAATTTTGAGGTTCGCCGATGACATTGTAATTCTGTCAGAGACAGCAAAGAACATGGAAGAGCAGTTGAACGGAATGGACAGCATCTTGAAAGGAGGATATAAGATGAACATCAACAAAAGCAAAACGAGGATAATGGAATGTAGTCGAATTAAGTCGGGTGATGCTGAGGGAATTAGATTAGGAAATGAGACATTTAAAGTGGTAAAGAAGATGTGCTATTTGGGGAGCAAAATAACTGATGATGGTGAAGTAGAGAGCATATAAAATGTAGACTGGCAATGGCCAAGAAACCGTTTCTGAAGAAAAGAAGTTTGTTAACATCGAGTATAGATTTAAGAGCCAGGAAGTCATTTCTAAAAGTATTTGCATGGAGTGTAGCCATGTATAGATGCGAAACATGGACGATAAATAGTTTGGACAAGAAGAGAATAGAAGCTTTCGAAATTTGGTGCTACATAAGAATGCTGAAGATTAGATGGGTAGATCACATAACTAATGAGGAGGTATTGAATAGAATTGGGGAGAAGAGGAGTTTGTGGCATAACTTGACAAGAAGAAGATTCCCGTTGGTAGAACATGTTCTGACTTATCAGGGGATCACAAATTTAGCGTTGGAGGGCAGCGTAGAGGGTAAAAATCGTAGAGGGAGAGCAAGAGATGAATACACTAAGCAGATTCAGGAGGATGTAGGTTGCAGTGGGTATTGGGAGATGAAGAAGCTTGCACAGGATAGAGTAGCGTGGAGAGCTGCATCAAACAACAACAACATTTTAGTCTTTTAAAGCAGTTCTGATTGCAAGACTACTTTCAACAAACATCATTTACTATACCACACTCTTTTAGCAGATTAACTTTAACTTTTTTTCACTATATTCAAGAGGCATTAATTAGTAAAACACTGGGCTTTAATGTTTTTTCCTCTATTCCGTTATAGTGATTGCGCAATATGGTGGCGAGTGCATGTTGGTAGATGGATTTGCAGGTAGAAATGCTGGACTCTGTTATTTGTTGGTGGCGATGATAGATACCAATTCCAGAATAATTCCAGCTATTTATCCATCCATCCGAGGCTTTGGAACTTTTGAAAACGGCACGAAAAGCCTCTCTCGGCACCAGCACAATACATAACTTTTACATGAACAGTTGGCGGGTAGGTAGCTCGTCCCAGACTAACTCTTTGTCCTCCCTTCCTATCCTCGCCAACCACACTTTGCATGTGCTGCACGATTCCGTTCCCGAGGGGAACCACAACACCTTTTATACAAATAAAGAATTAAGTACTCTAAGTGAGGATCAGCAAATGAAGAGTAACAAGACATTTTGAACCAAACACATCATTTGCACATATTGACAATTGTACATAAAATTATTTAAACAAATTTTCAGTTATATATATGAAGTGAGGCAAAGTGTTTAACTAATAATGACAATACATTAGATATATTTTTACCATGACATCACAGTTTTTACTAAGAAAAAAGTTAAACACTCTTATGGTATCGAATTAGTCATACAGTAATTACAGAACTCAAAAACGGGATCCTGAACAAAACAGAAAGCAAAATAAATCAGCAGAGCATTAGAGCTATGGTGTTACAATATTAATTTAATTTTTCTTTTTACAGATTTTTCTTAATACTCTTTCAGTGGACACTTCTTTACACAATACCTTTTATTGCTAGAATTTACTAGTTTACCTATCTTATAGCTCTGCGTATTTTTTGTGATTCCACCAATTGTTGGTTATTCTTGATGCTATGGACATTTTCGGTGATTGATTTTTCTCTATCCATGCTCTATTAACTTGAGCGATTGGGAAACTTATGGTGTTTAGTTCGTCTTCTGCCTGATACTCAGGTTCGGAGGCCAGTGTATGCGTATACCTTACTATTTCCCATTTTGGGCTCCTGATTATTAACATTGTTTGTTACACAAATCTTTGCACATCTTCCACTTATTTCACACATGTGTCGTCCACATTTTCGACAAAATTTACAACGTATTCATAAACAACAGATAGAAATAATTGAAACTATTGTTACAGATCCCGTGTACTCTCACATGGAAAATATACTTATCGACAATACTCGAAGGTGGTTTGCTGTTGACAGTCTATTTCGTTTTGCAGGTCTTCTATGTCCTGCCGCTTTTAATTCGTCTAAATGCCGTACTACATGCTGCAGTGGTAACATCACTGGTATTTCTAACTCCTCCTGTTTCTCATCTTCCACTGTACAACAATCAATATCTATATTTAAAGGTGGGACTATATCTTTTTCATTACTATTGGTACGAATTATCCTCTCTGATTGTAACATTATCTGAGCACCACATCCTTTGCATTTACTCTTAAAACTTAACTCTCCTGTCTTATTATGAGGTCGGAGGGTGGCACGTCATTACATAGCATAGTCAACCCATCCTCTTTTGAGACTACGAATAACCATTCGTTTCCCTGTACATACGTCCAGATACTTTCGTTCAGTATAATGTATTTCAGATTGCAATCTTTCGGTATTGTCCTAACTGACTGAAGCATTCTGGCTTCAGACCTCTCATCGTCCTATGTCGACGTTAATACAAAATTTTGTTTACTTATTGGATGCTTCACAGTTATCGTTTTACGCACAAGTTGGTCTCCTGCCATTTGTGCCTATTGCCTCTTTGCATCATCAACTATGGGAAGCTCTTTCTCTGGGGGTGATGTATGTAAATAACCCCTTATTACTGTTATACTCTGCAGGTAAAAGCCATATCTTATATAAAGAGTTGGTTGGTTAGTTTGGGGGATTAAAGGGACCGGACTGCTATGGTCGTCGGTCCCTGTATAAAGAGTACTCATTGCTATCCACTAATGGTAAATTTAATACATAACTGAATGTCCTGCCGGCTGAAAATACATCTAAGTCTATTACACTTTTTATCTCTCAATTCATTCTTAATTAGCCCCAAATACTTTACTACTTGAATAGGATTTATTAAGCGAGGTTCTAATAATCCTTTCTGTGCATTTATAATTGCCGATACGAACAGATCATATCCTCTTTCTAACTCATTAAAAAACATCGTTAGCTGAGCTAACTGTTCCGTGATTGTTACTAAAATCAATGCTAGCTGTATCTTCTTATCCGTACTATTTTGCGACTCCTCTATATGTTTGCTCAATATATGTATTCCATTTATGTTTGCTCAATATATGTATTCCATTTTCTATACCCCCCCATGAACCATGGACCTTTCCGTTGGTGGGGGGGCTTGCGTGCCTCAACGATACAGATGGCCGTACCGTAGGTGCAACCACAACGGAGGGGTATCTGTTGAGAGGCCAGACAAACGTATGGTTCCTGAAGAGGGGCAGCAGCCTTTTCAGTAGTTGCAGGGGCAACAGTCTGGATGATTGACTGATCTGGCCTTGCAACATTAATCAAAACGGCCTTGCTGTGCTGGTACTGCGAACGGCTGAAAGCAAGGAGAAACTACAGCCGTAATTTTTCCCGAGGACATGCAGCTTTACTGTATGATTAAATGATGATGGCGTCCTCTTGGGTAAAATATTCCGGAGGTAAAATAGTCCCCCATTCGGATCTCCGGGCGGGGACTACTCAAGAGGATGTCGTTATCAGGAGAAAGAAAACTGGCGTTCTACGGATCGGAGCGTGGAATGTCAGATCCCTTAATCGGGCAGGTAGGTTAGAAAATTTAAAAAGGGAAATGGATAGGATAAAGTTAGATATAGTGGGAATAAGTGAAATTCGGTGGCAGGAGGAACAAGACTTTTGGTCAGGCGAATACAGGGTTATAAATACAAAAGCAAATAGGGGTAATGCAGGAGTAGGTTTAATAATGAATAGGAAAATAGGAATGCGGGTAAGCTACTACAAACAGCATAGTGAACGCATTATTGTGGCCAAGATAGATACGAAGCCCACACCTACTACAGTAGTACAAGTTTATATGCCAACTAGCTCTGCAGATGACGAAGAAATTGAAGAAATGTATGATGAGATAAGAGAAATTATTCAAGTAGTGAAGGGAGACGAAAATTTAATAGTCATGGGTGACTGGAATTCGTCAGTAGGAAAAGGGAGAGAAGGAAACATAGTAGGTGATTATGGATTGGGGCTAAGAAATGAAAGAGGAAGCCGCCTAGTAGAATTTTGCACAGAGCACAACTTAATCATAGCTAACACTTGGTTTAAGAATCATGAAAGAAGGTTGTATACATGGAAGAACCCTGGAGATACTAAAAGGTATCAGATAGATTATATAATGGTAAGACAGAGATTTAGGAACCAGGTATTAAGTTGTAAGACATTTCCAGGGACAGACGTGGACTCTGACCACAATCTATTGGTTATGACCTGTAGATTAAACTGAAGAAACTGCAAAAAGGTAAGAATTTAAGGAGATGGGACCTGGAGAAACTGACTAAACCAGAGGTTGTACAGAGTTTCAGGGAGAGCATAAGGGAACAATTAACAGTAATAGGGGAAAGAAATACAGTAGAAGAAGAATGGGTAGCTCTGAGGGATGAAGTAGTGAAGGCAGCAGAGGATAAAGTAGGTAAAAAGACGAGGGCTGCTAGAAATCCTTGGGTAACAGAAGAAAAATTGAATTTAATTGATGAAAGGAGAAAATATAAAAATGCAGTAAATGAAGCAGGCAAAAAGGAATACAAACGTCTCAAAAATGAGATCGACAGGAAGTGCAAAATGGCTAAGCAGGGATGGCTAGAGGACAAATGTAAGGATGTAGAGGCTTATCTCACTAGGGGTAAGATAGATACTGCCTACAGGAAAATTAAAGAGACTTTTGGAGAGAAGAGAACCACGTGTATGAATATCAAGAGCTCAGATGGCAACCCAGTTCTAAGCAAAGAAGGGAAGGCAGAAAGGTGGAAGGAGTATATAGAAGGTTTATACAAGAGCGATGTACTTGAGGACAATATTATGGAAATGGAAGAGGATGTAGATGAAGACGAAATGGGAGATTCGATACTGCGTGAAGAGTTTGACAGAGCACTGAAAGACCTGAGTCGAAACAAGGCCCCCGGAGTAGACAACATTCCATTAGAACTACTGACGGCCTTGGGAGAGCCAGTCATGACAAAACTCTACCAGCTGGTGAGCAAGATGTATGAGACAGGCGAAATACCCTCAGACTTCAAGAAGAATATAATAATTCCAATCCCAAAGAAAGCAGGTGCTGACAGATGTGAAAATTACCGAACTATCAGTGTAATAAGTCACAGTTGCAAAATACTAACACGAATTCTTTACAGACGAATGGAAAAACTGGTAGATGCGGACCTCAGGGAGGATCAGTTTGGATTCCGTAGAAATGTTGGAACACGTGAGGCAATACTGAACTTACGACTTATCTTAGAAGAAAGATTAAGAAAAGGCAAACCTACGTTTCTAGCATTTGTAGACTTAGAGAAAGCTTTTGACAATGTTGACTGGAATACTCTTTTTCAAATTCTAAAGGTGGCAGGGGTAAAATACAGGGAGCGAAAGGCTATTTACAATTTGTACAGAAACCAGATGGCAGTCATAAGAGTCGAGGGGCATGAAAGGGAAGCAGTGGTTGGGAAAGGAGTGAGACAGGGTTGTTGCCTCTCCCCGATGTTATTCAATCAGTATATTGAGCAAGAAGTAAAGGAAACAAAAGAAAAATTTGGAGTAGGTATTAAAATTCATGGAGAAGAAGTAAAAACTTTGAGGTTCGCCGATGACATTGTAATTCTGTCAGAGACGGCAAAGTACTTGGAAGAGCAGTTGAACGGAATGGACAGTGTCTTGAAAGGAGGATATAAGATGAACATCAACAAAAGCAAAACGAGAATAATGGAATGTAGTCAAATTAAATCGGGTGATGCTGAGGGAATTAGATTAGGAAATGAGACACTTAAAGTAGTAAAGGAATTTTGCTATTTAGGAAGTAAAATAACTGATGATGGTCGAAATAGAGAGGATATAAAATGTAGACTGGCAATGGCAAGGAAAGCATTTCTGAAGAAGAGAAATTTGTTAACATCGAATATAGATTTATGTATCAGGAAGTCGTTTCTGAAAGTATTTGTTTGGATTGTAGCCATGTATGGAAGTGAAACATGGACGATAACTAGTTTGGACAAGAAGAGAATAGAAGCTTTCGAAATGTGGTGCTACAGAAGAATACTGAAGATAAGGTGGATAGACCACGTAACTAATGAGGAGGTATTGAATAGGATTGGGGAGAAGAGAAGTTTGTGGCACAACTTGACTAGAAGAAGGGATCGGTTGGTAGGACATGTTTTGAGGAATCAAGGGATCACAAATTTAGCATTGGAGGGCAGTGTGGAGGGTAAAAATCGTAGAGGGAGACCGAGAGATGGGTACACTAAGAAGATTCAGAAGGATGTAGGTTGCAGTAGGTACTGGGAGATGAAGAAGCTTGTACAGGATAGAGTAGCATGGAGAGCTGCATCAAACCAGTCTCAGGACTGAGGGCAACAACAACAATAACATTTTCTATAATTTCCTCATTTTTAGTTACCGCGTTTATTGTCTGATTGAACTCCATTAACGATGCCCTTACGATCGTTGCTTGTTCCTTTGACTGCCTTAACAATTCTCGCTGCTATTCTTCCAGAACATCTATCTTTGCTTTAAAAAATGACGCGTCTTCTTCATCTAATGTACCGAATAACACTTTACTCGGTTCCCCCATAAAATTCAAAACACTTCGTTTCGCACGTCCTTGCTCGTCTTGGGCTAACTGATTTATTAATTTCCTCGCTTCCGTTGTTTTCTCACTATGCCAGCTTATGGTTAGTTCGCATTCTCACATTCTACGGTACTTACTTTCGCCTTCTGTAATTTCCTTATGCAATTTGCCACTGCCCTTGTGACTGCCAGATTCGTGCTTTGAAACTTATCTAGCCATGCCTGCAAATTAAAATAACTTACTACTCGCCACGTTGTGCTGTATAGATGTACAGTTCCTCGACTATCGTAATATATACCAGGTGCTGACTGGAATCTCTGCACCTGCACCTCCTGTGGAATTTACACTGGCCACTAAGAAGCTTCCGATTATTATTACTCTCCACATTATCTTTGCTGCCATCATCTGTAATTAAAAGAACTCTTTTTATCTATTATTGCATCCACCTTTACGCACTTCTGTCGTTTTATCCTTATTGCAACATTTGGCCCCTTCACACCTGCAACAGTGAATGGTCCTCTCCATTGACTTTCTAGATTCCTCAAACGCCCTCTTCTTACACTTTCGTCAAATAAAAGTACTCTATCATGTCTTCTAAGCACTTTCGGATTCTGTGTCTTATCATATTGCTCTTTACTTTGTTCTTTGCGTTTCTGCGTGTTAGCTCTGGCCTCTTGATGTAATATCTGCATCTTTTGCCTCATTTCTGTCGTATAATCATTTTAATTATATACTACAGTCTCTGGCTTCTTCTGTAATATTCACGGAATGTTGCACTTTATCCCCAAAAATAATTCAAAAGGCGTATAACCCGTTGTACTGTGCGCCATCGTGTTGAATACGAAAGTTGCAAACGGTATCCAATTATTAATTTTAATTTTAATAATTAACAGCCTCAGTTGCACCGCTTGCCTAGAATTTTACCTAGGTTCAAAAATGGTTCAAATGGCTCTGAGCTCTATGGGAATTAACTTCTGAGGTCATCAGTCCCCTAGAACTTAGAACTACTTAAACCTAACTAACCTAAGGACATCACACACATCCATGCCCGTGGAAGGATTCGAACCTGCGACCGTAGCGGTCGCGCGGTTTCAGACTGTAGCGCCTAGAACCGCTCGGCCACTCAGGCCAGCGAATTTACCTAGGTTTTAGTCGGGATAACCCAACCTTCTTCAGAATAACAGCAACTACCGTTTGTTCATAGTGGACATCGTCAAGCTAAAACTACAAATCCATAAATTATCGTCAGGCTATTGAACCTATCTGTAACTGCGTCGGCTCCACTTCACGACCGCGATGCCGCAGCCACGAGTGCTGTACTGAGTTCACCCCTGTCGTGTTCTGAGAGAGAGTTAGATCGACACGTGTTATACTCAGAGGTCTTACCTCATTCGTTCTGCTCGAGGAGTGGAAGGAGGCGCGGGCACCTTTTGCAACTCCATCACAGGAAGTTTCTAGAACATTCTATATCTCCTTCCGAGAGGCTGACCACTTACTTGGTGTATTTTTCATCATCATGTGATGTGTGATAGCTACTTGGATCCCTGTTTTGAGTCCGGCCTCAGTGGTCACGTAACGTTATTTGTGTCCTGGCGCCGCTTGGTCGGCTCTGGTCAGTATCATCTACAAATATTGTTGCAATCCTTCCGGCAGCTTGGGCCTAGCTGCTTTTCCAGCAGAATATGTCTTAATACATTTAATTTATAATCGTCGCTGATTGAGATTCGCAACATGGATCGTGATAACCCTTTCAGCATCAACTGCGGTCTGAACAAAGCGCACTGAAGCGTCGAAACTGGAAACTACACAATAAATAAGATCGTAAGGACGACCGCAGGCCTTTCATTTTCTTATAATTCTACACATCAGGTTTATACACTAATCATTGTGCTATACCACTAAATTGCGTTAGCTAATTATACGTATTTGGCACTCTGGTGATCCAGTTACAATGATGAATTGCAGCCATCAAAGATTAAGTTTCACACAATGTGCGAAGCTTATCTAATGTAAGCCCATCTCTGTGATTATGATAACTGTATGTGTGACGCAGGCTGGGGTGGCCGAGCGGTTCTAGGCGCTTCAGTCTACGGTCGCAGGTTCGAATCCTGCCTCGGGCACGGATATGTGTGATGTCCTTAGGTTGGTTAGGTTTAAATAGTTCTAACTTCTAGGGGACTGATGACCTCAGAAGTTGAGTCCCATAGTGCTCAGAGCCATTTGAACCATCTGTATGTGTGACACTGAATAGCGTCTTGTGCAGAAGTATTCACTAGTATTTGCTTAGTGCACTGTATGAGACGAGTGTATTTCGTTAGCATTATGGTGTGTGTGTGTGTGTGTGTGTGTGTGTGTGTGTGTGTGTTTGAAGTTTCGATGTGGTTATCATCTGTGATAAAATACGAAATCAAAGGACCACGCACAGGATTCGGGATCAAAACACATTAAGAGAGGAAGATGGACAAGGAAATGGAAGTTAAATGACCAACTACTGTGGCAGTTCGGCAACGGTGAACGGTTCCGATATGAAGTTGAGAGTCCTGATTGTAGAAAATCAGCTGCCGCTCGTGAACTGTGAAGTATCAAGTAACTTTAATCGGAAACTTCCTGGCAGATTAAAACTGTGTACTGGAGCGAGACGCAAACTCGGGACGTTTGCCTTTCGCGGGAGAATGATCTACCGACTGAGCTACCCGAGCACGACCCACGAACCATCCTCTCAGCTTTACTTCTGCCAGCACCTCGTCTCCTACCTTTCAAACTTCACAGAAGCTCTTCTGCGAACCTTGCAGAATTAGCACTCCTGGAAGAAAGGATATTGTGGAGGCATGGCTTAGCCACAGCAGGGGTGGGGGGAGAGGGGGGGGGGGGGCGGATGTTTACAGAGTGAGATTTTCACTCTGCAGCGGGGTGTTCGCTGGTATGAAACTTTTTGGCAGATTAAAAGTTTGTGCCAGAGGCTGTATATAGGAGACGAGGTATTGACAGAATTGAAGCCGTGAGGACGGGTCCTGAGTCGTGCTTGGGTAGCTCAGTCAGTAGACAACTTGCCTCCGATAGGCAAAGGTCCCGAGTTCGATGCTCGGTCCGGCACACAGTTTTAATTTGCTAGGAAGGTTCATATCAGCACATACTCAGCTGCAGAGTGAAAATCTCATTCTGGAATTTTATTCGGACTGTAGTCTACTCGCGTGTGACCGGTCATTGGCTCACGATGCCATCGAGGCGTCGCGTGGAGTTAAGCTTCGAGTCACCGCGAGGCTAGTGTGAATCGGTCACTCCACATCGCTGTGGCCGGAGGAAGCGCCCCTCCACCCCCGCGAGACGCGGCCCGCCCAGTGGCGAAGTAGCGGCTGCTGGCAGCTGGCTGGCTGCGCTGGGAACGGCCACGTGGTCGACGGCGCCGCCGCCCGCGGCCGTAATTACGGCATCTGTCTTGGCGGCAGCGCGCCGCCCCGGGCGCTCCGCACCACGCAGCCCCCCTCCGCCACGCACCTCCTCGCCGCGCCTCGACGCCCCCGGCATCGATCGCCGCCGCCTCCAGACCTCACGGTCACACCGGCCGCCGGACGCACCACCTCTCGCCTCCCAGCATAACGCACTAGGACAGCGCACGCAGCCAATAGGATCCAAAACGCCTCGCGAGAAAATGTTAATTTTCAGGGGGCTATACTGGCTCTGAGCACTATGGGACTTAACATCTGAGGTCATCAGTCCCTTAGAGCTTAGAACTACTTAAACCTAACCAACCTAAGGACATCACACAAATCCATGCCCAGGCGGGATTCGAACCTGCGACCGTAGCGGTCGCGCGGTTCCAGACTGAAGCGCCCAGAACCGCACGGCCGCTAGCGGCCGGCGGGGCTATACTCTGAAGAACCAAAGAAACTGTTAACGGCATTCGGATGCAAATACAGAGATACACTATTGGCCATTAAAATTGCTACACCACGAAGATGAAGTGCTACAGACGCGAAATTTAACCGACACGAAGAAGATGCTGTGATATGCAAATCATCAGCTTTTCAGAGCATTCACAAAAGGTTGGCGCCGGTGGCGACACCTACAACGTGCTGACATGACGAAAGTTTCCAACCGATTTCTCATACACAAACAGCAGTTGACCGGTGTTGCCTGGTCAAACGTTGTTGTGATACCTCGTGTAAGTAGGAGAAATGCGTACCATCACGTTTCCGACTTTGATAAAGGTCTGATTGTAGCCTATAGCGGTTGCGGTTTATCGTATCGCGACATTGTTGCTCGCGTTGGTCGAGATACAATGACTGTTAGCAGAATATGGAATCGCTGGGTTCAGAACAGTAATACGGAACGCCGTGCTGGATGCCAACAGCCTCGTATCACTAGCAGTCGAGATGACAGTCATCTTATCAGCATGGCTGTAACAGATCGTGCAGCCACGTCTTTGAATCAACAGATGGGGACGTTTGCAAGACAACAACAATCTGCACGAACAGTTCGACGACATTTGCAGCAGCATGGACCATCAGCTCGGAGACCGTGGCTGCGGTTACCCTTGACGCCGCATCACAGACAGGAGCGCCTGCGATGGTGTACTCAACGACGAACCTGGGAGCACGAATGGCAAAAAGTCATTTTTTCTAATGAATCCAGGTTCTGTTTACAGCATCATGATGGTCGCATCCGTATTTGGCGACGGCGCGGTGAACGCACATTGGAAGCGTGTACTCGTCATCGCCATACTGGTGTATCACCCGGTGTGATGGTATGGGGTGCCACTGGTTACACGTCTAGGTCAGCTCTAGTTCGCATTGACTGCACTTTGAACAGTGGACGTTACATTTCAGATGTATTACGACCCGTGGCTCTACCATTCATTCGATCCCTGTGAAACCCTACATTTCAGCAGGATAATGCACCACCGCATGTTGCAGGTCTTGTACGGGCCTTTCTGGATACAGAAAATGTTCGACTGCTGCCCTGGCCAGCACATTCTCCAGATCTCTCACCAATTGAAAACGTCTGGTCAATGGTGGCCGAGCAACTGGCTCGCGCAATACGTCAGTCACTACTCTTGATGAACTGTGGGAACGTGTTGAAGCTGTACCTGCACCCGCCATCCAAGCTCTGTTTGACTCAATGCCCAGGCGTATCAAGGCCTTTATTACGGTCAGAGGTGGTTGTTCTGGGTGCTGATTTCTCAGGATCTATTGACCCAAATTGCGTGAAAATGTAATCACATGTCAGTTCTAGTATAATATATTTGTCCAATGAATACCCGTTTATCATCTGTATTTCTTCTTGGTGTAGCAATTTTAATGGCCAGTACTGTACTTTAACCTAAGTAACCTAGGGAACTCACACACATCCATGCCCGAGGCAGAATTTGAACCTGCGACCGGACCGATCGCGCGGTTCCAGACTTGAGCGCCTAGAACCTCTCGGTCACAGGGGCCGGCCTCAGCAGAAGTCTACAGCCCCCTCGTACTCTTACGGATTTCCGGGCAGCCTTGCTGTGAACTCGTGGTGTTAGCACTACTTCAGACATTAGTTGAGTCCATGCCAGTGTTGGACACTTCTGCGTGTTCGCGGGGGCCCTTCATGATATTAGGCAGGTGTACCAGTTTCTTTGGCTCTTCAGTGTATTTCGGGTTCTATTGAGCACTGAGAGAAGGGGTCAGTATTTTGAGCAGCCCAATGCGTGCCGATCATTTGTATAACTGTTGCAAGAACGAGTGTACTGCTGCTATCTTACAGTACAGGGTGAAAATTTAAGCATTACACTCTTTCTTCAGACCAGGCAAAGTGAGCAAATCGGTTTCTTCTTTTGCATTACGTGTGGTGTAGGTGGACCATACATGGCAGCACCACTTTTTCATGTGCTGTGTCTGAGCAAACCTTGGAAAACTATGATTTTTTGGGTACCAAAAGTACCAAATGTGAGCATGGCCACTTGTTTAATTTCTACTTATGCTGAATTGTCGAAATTTTTACCATATGCTCTTAAGACCATGTTCTCACAGAACCTTGAAACACTTTTCGATATCATTATCTGTGATCTACATCCACAGATTCAAAAGTTCGTACTTGCACACGTAAAATATGCTTTTAATGCTCGGTCTGAGGCGTAAATATAGTTTTAATTGGCGTAGTCAACACGTGGAAAGCGTTCTGGGGTCATCACAAGGGTTCTGAGGTCACCAGACAGCGTTTCTATTCGTAATGTTATCACCAATTAAAGTTTACGACGCACTATCTCTGCATAATAAACACTCGTATACAGGGCCTCTCGAACTATTTATTATTCGATAGTCCCACCTGTGAGCGTACAAACTGTGGGGGGGGGGGGGGGGGAGGGGAGGGGATTATAGCGGCGTTTCCCGCCGCAGAGCACGTGGCTGGCAGTTGCTACGGGACTGTGCCGAGCGGCTAGCATTTACGAGGCCTCGGAAAAAACCCGAGCGCATGGCGTGAGCGCGTGGCAGTGTTTGCGCGCTTGGAGGAATTTATATTCCGGAGAAAAATTAATAAAAACAAATCTGGAGTGACACGGAGCTGCAAGTTGGCACTCATGGACAGAAAAATATGTAAAGCGCCCTAAAAATATATAATTGTTTAAAAGTTATTGACGTCTTAAAAATTGTAAATTTGTGAAATTTCAAAAGCTAATATTTCGGCAATGCTCTGGCCGATTAATATAAACAGCTATGAGAGCTGGGATTCGACGGAGAGAAAGTGTATTTTTGGTAATAAATAAATTTAAAGAGACGGAACTAGCGGCAGCATTCTAAAGTTTAAAAAAGGTAGACAAGTAATTAAGTACCTATTTCTATTTTTTTATGTTTAGTATAAAAAATCCGGGAATAGCAAAATCACGCCACAAGAAAATTATTTGTGAAAAAAAGTTGGCAGATACATAAGATTGGGCCTTAAATTGTTATTGTCCGAAAATTGTCCATATCTTTCAATGTATCGTATGTGTTTTTGTGTTTAGTTTTAGAATATTCGTAATTCTTTTTGTCAAACATTGTTTTGGATAGACAGTCGTTTCGAGGGTGCATAGGGCGGCCATATTTGATGACAAGACAGTTGGTTTTGAGCGACGCTAAGAGTCGGACGTGCGCGCATCTGGAGGAGTAGTGGGTTGCTAGCCTCGTTCGGGGACAAGTATGTATGTAGCGATGTTCGAAAACGATCAAGTTGAGCGCAGTGTAGTGGATTAGGACCGCGCGACCGCTAGGGTCCCAGTTTCGAATCCTGCCTCGGGCATGGATGTGTGTGATGTCCTTAGGTTAGTTAGGTTTAAGTAGTTCTAAGTTCTAGGTGACTGATCACCTCAGAAGCATTTATTTTTGTGTTGTAGCATCAGCTATTAACAGCCGCCCTTAAGTAAAAGTCCCTAAGACTGCATATTAAATCTTCAGTGAATATAATGAAGACTTTCGTGGAAAAATAGAAATAAACTACTAGTTCAAATTGTAAATCAACAATCACCGCAATACCTGCCTGCATTATTTAAATATTTTTATTGCAACTTTAAAATTGAGTTTACGACAGGTGTGAGCTGGCACCCTGACGATAAACGTAGCCAAAGATTGAGACCATTCACATCTTTGGGCCTCTCAATTAAGCTGAGTGTAACAAATATACATATTTTCATGACAGCACGTTGGGGCTCGAGCCAAACTATTCAAACTTCAATGTGTGGTGCCCACCTGACGGCTTACTTAAAATTGTTTCCTCATAAGAAATTCCTTGTAAATTCAAATCTTACATCTGATTTTTTTCATATAGTGCAGGTGTAACGTAAAAATCTTGCGCATTTACACTATGTGATTAAAAGTATCCGGACACCCCAAAAACATACGTTTTTTGTATTAGGTGCATTATGCTCCCACCTACTGTTAGGTACTCTATGTCAGCGACCTCAGCAGTCGTGAGAGAGCAGAATGGGGCGCTCCGCGGAGCTGACGGACCTCGAACGTGGTCAGGTGATCGGAAGTCACTTGTGTCATACTTCTGTACGTGATATTTCCACACTCCCAAACATCCCTAGGTCCACTGTTTCCGATGTGATAGTGAAGTGGAAACGTGAAGTGTCACGTACAGCACAAAAGCGTACAGGCCGACCTCGTCTGTTGACTGACAGAGAGCTGAAGAGGGTCGTGAGGTGTAATAGGCAGACATCAATCCAGACCATCACACAGGAATTCCAAACTGCATCAGGATCCACTGCAAGTACTAAGACAGTTAGACGGGAGGCGAGAAAACTTGGATTTCATGGTCGAGCGATTGCTCATAAGCAACACATCACACCGGTAATTGCCAAACGACGCATCGCTTTCTATCAGGAGCGTAAACGTTGGGCGATTGAGCTGTGGAAAAACGTTGTGTGGAGTGACGAATCTCGGTACACAATGTGGCCATCCGATGGCAGGGTGTAGGTATGGCGAATGCTCGGTGAACTTCGTTTGTTAGCGTGCTTAGTGCCAAAGTAAAATTCGAAGGCGGTGGTGTTATGATGTGGTAGAGTTTTTCATGGAGGGGGATTACATCTCTTGTTGTTTTACGTGACACTATCACAGTACAGGCCTACACTGATGTTTTTAGCACCTTCTTGCTTCGCACTGTTGAAGAGCAAATCGGGGATGGCGAGTGCATCTTTCTACACTTATTCATAACGCACGGCCCTCTAATGGATTGGCCTGCACAGAGTTCTGACCTGAATCCTATAGAACACCTTTGAGATGTTTTGGAACGCCGACTTAGTGCTAGGCATCACCGACCTACATCGATAACTCTCCTCAGTGCAGCACTCCGTGAAGAATGGGCTGCCATTCACCAAGAAACCTTCCAGTACCTGATTGAACGTATCCATGCGAGAGGGGAAACTGTCATCAAGGCTAAGGGTGGCCAACACCACATTGATTTCCAGCCTTACCGAAGCCGCCACGAACTTGTAAGTAATTTTCAGCTAGGTGTCCGGATAATTTTGATCATACGGTGTATGTGTAAAGCAGTGCAAAGTGAACTTGTCTTGTATAGGTGACAATTTTATGTTAACCATTTCCGCATTTATTTGTTGTTTACATGTGTCATAGTATGTAAATGTTTCGAAATGTGTAAATAAAGTGTCAAAACTTTACTAACCTACAGAATTTGTTTTATACTGTATAAGCAGCGCACCCTGCTATAATAGGGAGAAAGATGGGAACCAGCTGAAAAATGTTACTCTTACACTACAAAGAAGGCGATTATGCTCTTCTTTGAAAGACTCTGAGAAAGAGGGAGACAGTGGCACTGGGACTAAGACACTGGCAGTGGGACAGAGAGGGACAGCGAAGTGGCAGAGAAGGAGACGGTGGTAAGGAAGGGACGTAGGCTGTCACAGGGGGGGGGGGGGGGGGGGGGGTGGCAGGCAGGAGAAAGGTTCGGAAGCAAATAAATCGGCAGGTCCGAATCGGATCCCCATTCGGCTCTACGGCATTGGTCCACTACCTAGCCTGCATTTATTGTTAATCTCTCGCACAGCACAAAGTCCCAAGCGACTCAAAAAGGCGCAGGTGATTCCAGTATACAGAGTGTCCCAGCTATCGTGTCCACCCAAAATGTCTCTGGAACAATAACAGCTATTGGAAAACGACTTGCACCGGTATCAATGTAGGGCTGGGGCCCCTGAATGTACATATTTGGAAACATTCTAAAACGACAGCATATGTGTTTTTTAACACAAACTTATGTTTTTTTTAAATGGACCTCCTGTATTTTTTCTTCAGGATCTTCATGGAAATGACTTCCGCAATAGAGTAACATTTTGTCGGCGGGCTCAGCAAAAACTTCTGACTAATCCAAATTTTTTTTTGCAGATGTGCTCTTTATCGACGAGACATCATTCTCCAACAAAGAAATTGTCAATATGAGGAATATGCATTATTGGTCCGCAGACAATCCAAAATGGCTCCGTCAGGTAGAGCATCAACGTCCGTGGAAAGTTCATGTTTGGTATGGGATTACTGGAGATACCATTTTCGGACCTTTCTTTATAAATGGCATCCAAAATGGCAGACAATACTCCAGATTTATACGACACAATCTTCCTGTTCTCTTGGACACCGCACCTCTGAACCGGAGAATGGCCATGTGGTATCAGCATGACGGATGCCATTCACATAACGCCTTACGAGCACGACGATTTTTGAACCGTAAGTTCCCTGGTAGGTGGATTGGACGAGGTGGCCTAGTTAGGTGGCCTGCCCGATCTCCGGACCTTACACCACTGGATTATTTTCTTTGGGGAGCAGCGAAGGATGCTGTTTACCAACATGAACCAACAACACCAGAGGACATGAAGCAACGCATTACTGATGCTCGTACAGCCATCAAAGAGGAAACAGTACCACGAAGTAGGGCATCCTTCATCCGCAGGGTGACCCTATGTATGCAAGCCAATTGGCATCACTTTGAGCATGAGATGTAAACGCTATGTTTAGTATGTAGTGCTGGTATCACAGTGGAAGTTTCTACAAATGGCTATTTTACCCAGTGATGTTAAGAAACATTTGTTTGCAACAATTTATCATTTAACGCATTAGATAAACGTAACATTGATAATTATGTGATAATAAAACTAATTGGTTAAACATGTTCACATTCATCTTCTATGTCCTACCTGAACTTCCGAAATCAAAACATTTTTACCTAAACAACGGGAAAACTTTTAGTCCACTTGCTCGTTTCACTAAAACCATCAACATGAATTTTACTGTTACGAGTGAATGATTAACTGTCACTTGCGCTAGATCTACAGTAAAGTAATTTTTAACGTTGAGCGGCATTACCTTTTTAGTAACGGATTAACAATAAGCGAAGTTAACTTTGTGACTAACGTTGCGGTACACAGATATGTTACAGAACCGCCTATGGGATAAATGGTTCAAATGGCTCTGAGCACTATGCGACTTATCATCTGTGGTCATCAGTCGCCTAGAACATAGAACTAATTAAACCTAACTAACCTAAGGACATCACACACATCCATGCCCGAGGCAGGATTCGAACCTGCGACCGTAGCAGTCACGCGGTTCCGGACTCAGCGCCTTAACCGCGAGACCACCGCGGCCGGCCTATGGAATAAATACCTGCTGGAATGTACGACGTTAATGCAGGATGGCAGCAGACCGTATTATTCGCTTCGGACCTCTTGATAAATATGGAAGTGTGATTACACATGTCAATCACATCGCGATTACGGGCAGCATGGGGTTCACGCCTGAGCCTCATTACGTGCGCTAGCAGCGCATGTCGGGTGTCTCAAGCGTCAACTTCGCGTCTTAATATCTCGGGATTTAATGGGAATATTGCGATGCAATCAACGCCATTGTGTATGTGCGTTGTCATGCTATGGATTGCTGAAGAAAAAATATAGGAGGTCCATTTAAAAAAAAAACATAAGTTTGTGTTAAAAAACACATATTCTTTCGTTTTAGAATGTTTCCAAATATGTACATTCAGGGGCTCCAGCCCTACATTGATACCGGTGAAAGTCGTTTTCCAATAGCTGTTCTTGTTCCAGAGATATTTTGGGTGGACACGATAGCTGGGACACCCCATATAAAAAGGTAAAAGAATGGACCCCCAACGTTGAAGACCAATATCCCTAACTTTGGTTTGCTGCAGAATCCTCGAACATATTCTCAGTTCGATTATAATAAACGTTCTTGAGATTGAGAATCTTATATGCAGGCATCAGCATCGTTTTAGACAGCATCGCTCGTGCGAAACTTAGCTTTTCTCCCATGGTATACCGCGAACTGTGGATGAAGGGCAACAGGTACATTCGATATTTCTAGATTTCTGGAAAGCGTTTGACAAGGTGCCCATTGCACGACGTTAAAGAAGGTACGGGCATATGGAGTAAGTTCACGGATATGTGAGTGGGTCCAAGACGTCTTAAGCAATAGAACCCCTGTATGCCGTCCTCAGCTGCGAGTGTTCATCAGAGAATGCCCCAGGGAAGTGTGGTAGGGCCGCTATTGTTCTTCGTATACGTAAATGATTTGGTGAACAGGGTGGGCAGCAATCAGGTGGTGTATGGTAAGGTATCAAAGTTGAGTGACTGTAGGAAGATACAGGACAACTTAGGCAATATTTCTAGTTGGTGTGATGAATGGCAGCTAGCTCTAAATGCGGAAAAATGTAATTTAATGCGGATGAGTAGGAAGAACAAACCTGCAATGTTCGGATACAGTTTTACTAGTATCGTGCTTGACACAGTCAAGCTGTTTAAATAACTGGGCACAACCGTGCGAAGCGATATGAAATGAAACGAGCATTTGAGAACCGTGGTAGGGAAGCCGAATGGTCGACTTAGATTTATTTGGAGAATTTTAGGAAACAGCGGTTCACCAGTAAAGAAGACCGCATATAGGACGCTGGTGCGACCTATTTTTGAGTGCTGTTCGAGTGCTTCGGATCCGCCGTAGCAGGTCGGAATGAAGGAAGACATCGAAGCAATTCAGAGGAGGGCTGCTAAATGTGCTGCCCGTAGGTTCGAACAACACGTAAGTGTTACGGAGATGCTTGGGGAACTTAAATGGCAATCGCTGGACGGAAGGTGATATTGTTTTCGAGAATCACTGCTGAGAAAATTTAGAGAATCGGCATTTGAAGCTGATTGCCGAACGATTCTACTGCCGCCAAATACATTGCTCGTAAGGACCACAAAGACTGGGTACGAGAAATTAATGCTCATACCGAGGCGTAGATATAGACAACTATTTTTCCCTCGCTCCATTTGCGGTTGGAACAGGAAACGAAATGACTAATAGGTGCCGTCCGCCAAGCCTCGTACGGTAGCTTGCAGAGTATCTACGTGAGACGTAGATAAGAAAGAGGCATTTTTACATGGGAAGCGAGAAATACTTGGCACTTCTACACTCCTGGAAATGGAAAAAAGAACACATTGACACCGGTGTGTCAGACCCACCATACTTGCTCCGGACACTGCGAGAGGGCTGTACAAGCAATGATCACACGCACGGCACAGAGGACACACCAGGAACCGCGGTGTTGGCCGTCGAATGGCGCTAGCTGCGCAGCATTTGTGCACCGCCGCCGTCAGTGTCAGCCAGTTTGCCGTGGCATACGGAACTCCATAGCAGTCTTTAACACTGGTAGCATGCCGCGACAGCGTGGACGTGAACCGTATGTGCAGTTGACGGACTTTGAGTGAGGGCGTATAGTGGGCATGCGGAAGGCCGGGTGGACGTACCGCCGAATTGCTCAACACGTGGGGCGTGAGGTCTCCACAGTACATCGATGTTGTCGCCAGTGGTCGGCGGAAGGTGCACGTGCCCGTCGACCTGGGACCGGACCGCAGCGACGCACGGATGCACGCCAAGACCGTAGGATCCTACGCAGTGCCGTAGGGGACCGCACCGCCACTTCCCAGCAAATTAGGGACACTGTTGCTCCTGGGGTATCGGCGAGGACCATTCGCAACCGTCTCCATGAAGCTGGGCTACGGTCCCGCACACCGTTAGGCCGTCTTCCGCTCACGCCCCAACATCGTGCAGCCCGCCTCCAGTGGTGTCGCGACAGGCGTGAATGGAGGGACGAATGGAGACGTGTCGTCTTCAGCGATGAGTGTCGCTTCTGCCTTGGTGCCAATGATGGTCGTATGCGTGTTTGGCGCCGTGCAGGTGAGCGCCACAATCAGGACTGCATACGACCGAGGCACACAGGGCCAACACCCGGCATCATTGTGTGGGGAGCGATCTCCTGCACTGGCCGTACACCTCTGGTGATCGTCGAGGTGACACTGAATAGTGCACGGTACATCCAAACCGTCATCGAACCCATCGTTCTACCATTCCTAGACCGGCAAGGGAACTTGCTGTTCCAACAGGACAATGCACGTCCGCATGTATCCCGTGCCACCCAACGTGCTATAGAAGGTGTAAGTCAACTACCCTGGCCAGCAAGATCTCCGGATCTGTCCCCCATTGAGCATGTTTGGGACTGGATGAAGCGTCGCCTCACGCGGTCTGCACGTCCAGCACGAACGCTGGTCCAACTGAGGCGCCAGGTGGAAATGGCATGGCAAGCCGTTCCACAGGACTACATCCAGCATCTCTACGATCGTCTCCATGGGAGAATAGCAGCGTGCATTGCTGCGAAAGGTGGATATACACTGTACTAGTGCCGACATTGTGCATGCTCTGTTGCCTGTGTCTATGTGCCTGTGGTTCTGTCAGTGTGATCATGTGATGTATCTGACCCCAGGAATGTGTCCAATAAAGTTTCCCCTTCCTGGGACAATGAATTCACGGTGTTCTTATTTCAATTTCCAGGAGTGTATTACTGACTGGGATAACTAGCAGAGGCGATAGAACTATACAACACACACACACACACACAGCCACACACACATACACACACACACAACACATACACATACACATACACACACGCAGGCAAACATATATTACACACACACACACACACACACACACACACACACACACACACACACACACGCACGCACAGTGTGAAATCAGCTCAGGAACAGGCACACACCTATCTGCACTAAAAAGATGGGCCTTATTATTCTGCAAACACACATACATTTTCACTCTATTCTTTTGCTTGTGCCTTCTTCCCTCAGTGACGCAAGGTCGGCATGGTAAATCGGATTTGGCAAGGTTAATTGAAGGGGTGGCCGGATACCCTTCCTGCCACCATCCTGTACCCCACCTGTCTGCGTCTAGCGTAAAGCGTGAAATAGTGC
Source organism: Schistocerca gregaria (assembly GCF_023897955.1). Taxonomy (NCBI): domain Eukaryota; kingdom Metazoa; phylum Arthropoda; class Insecta; order Orthoptera; family Acrididae; genus Schistocerca; species Schistocerca gregaria. Next base: position 1,080,602,023 of record NC_064920.1, on the reverse strand, counting down.
GGACGTGTTTCAAATGTCTGCGACGCGTGTAACTGAGGCGGAACGTGGGGTCTAGCCCGGTATTCACCTTGTGGGATGTTGAAAACCGCCTAAAAACCTCATCCAGGCTAGCTGGCACACCGGCCTCCGTCGTTAAGTCGCCGGGCGGTATCGATCCGCGGCCGGCGTGCCTACCCGAGTCCAGGAAGCGGCACGTTAGCGCTCTCGGCTAACCTGGCGGGTATGCATTTTCACTCTATAGACATGAATAAAAACATCCGTTCTTTATCACCTGTGTGAATAGTGTGAGTATGGCAAAGTTTCAGTTCCATGCTCACAAATGACCCATGTGTCATCATGGTGTGAGCTGCGTACAGTGAGTACCATGTGATTTCACGATTGACTGCTTGCTTGGTGCACGGAGTATGGAGGAGAGGGTGGAGCACCACCGACGACACAGAGCAGGCATTCCAAATAATCATTAGTAATGACGGCTACTGAGGCCACATCCCTCCTCGAAACACCAGAAAACTGCTACTTGTTAGGTGACACTCGTGGCCATGGTATTGCTTCTATGATGAAACTAAAAGCAGATATGAAACGGCATGGTTTGCGAAACTAGAGGTCTGTATTCCTGAACTAAGGAATATGACGAAACTCAACTCCATCCGAAGAGGACCGACTGCCGTGTCATTATCAGCTGGTATCCTCCACTAGATGTGGATATGGAGGGGCGTGGGATCAGCACACCGCTCTCCAGGCCGTATGTCAGTTTTCGTGATTGGAGCTGCCAGTTCCCAATCAAGTAGCTCCTCAATTTTCCTCTCAAGGGCAGCGTGCATCCCTCTTACCAACAGTGTTCGGCAGACCCAGACGGTGACCCATCCAAGAGCTAGCCCAGCCCCACAGCGCTTTTCTTTGGTGATCTGACGGGACCCGGTGTTACCACTGCGTCTAAGGAATATGGTCGACTCATATAAAGTGAAATTGTTAAATGATCGTGACGTTTTCGTTGTGATGGGTGATTCAAAGGAGGTCTGTAAGAATGAGACGAACAAAGGACCCCACGAACTAAAATTATGTCTAAGTAAACTCACACATACGAAAGTAATTATCGTTAACATACCACATCGTTATGACCCTACGAATGAACCCTGTGCAAACTTGAAAACCGCAGTACTTATTTCGCTATAATCTACAAACGATTCAAATATGTTAGTACTGGAGATTGAAATGGCATTAGAAGAAGATTTCACACACGCCAAGGACTTCATCTCAGTGGCTTTGGCAAGAATTATTTATGGAACGCAATTAAAGCAGAAGTTCAGGGAAAATTAAGCAAGCCAAAATCAGGAGTCTTAAAGCTAAGTTGGCCTTCAAATTGTGCAAACGATTTTTTTTATAAGTTATACAGGGTAGTCCAGGAAAATGCAGAGTATTAATTATCAAAACTGTGCCTGACTAACACCAACAAGATAGTATGCAAACAGGCAGCGTCCACAGTCGTTTGTCCCCAAAAGTAGTGGTATGAAAAATATTATTGAAACAGTAAACACTTCAGAACCCCTAGGCCCTAAAATGAATACTAACACAGCTCTTTGCGTTTTCTGTCACAACGTACAATCAATATGAATTAAGTGCTCGGTAATCCAGTAGTATTGTTTTAATGAATTTAAAAAAATGTACACGTATTATGTCTCGTGGAACACTGGCTTAAAGCTGACGAAATAAGATTAAACCATATTACAAATTACAATACTAGTTAGTAATATTGCAGAACTTCCAAAACAGGCAATGGTTGCTTGATATCAATCAGAGAAGGTACAAAAGCGCTTTGTTCCCGAGATAACTCAACAAAAACAAACCATTATCTGCATTTACGGGACATCGGATGGTACCAACATTCCAAGAGAAGTTGGAACAAGTTAAGAAGGTCTACAGACAAAAACCGAAAGAACAGTATTATTTGGGGGAATTTTAATACAAACTTTGACATCAAGTCACATGAATCAACCCTTGTAAACAACCTACTGAATACGTTTTCTTTGTCTAACATGATGAAGTTGCCTACAAGAATCACACCAACACCCAGCATCTCAATAGGTGCCATATTCAAAAACACAAATTCTACACCTGTTATCAGTTTACAAAACTTAACTTTGTTGGCTTTCTGACCAGGACAGCCTCTTAATTAAGCTTAAACAAGTGAGTGTATACAAACCCTCACTAGCTGCCATCACATAAGGAAGAGATGTTAAAGGTCCCGACAGCTTAACTTTAGTTAAGCAGCTGCTAAAGCATGAGACTTGGAGAAATATTTATCTTGAGGATGGTGACACTCAAAATAAAACAAAGATGTTAGTTGGTAATCTGTGCTGTTATTTTAACATTGCCTTTCCTGTCAATATACGTAGAGAAAAACCAATAAGAAGCAACAGATATGAAGGATGGATCACTAAGGAGTGGTTACAAATTTTAAGAAATTTATAAACAATTCGCTATACTCTCTGCGAATACTGTTTTAGTTCCAGTAATAAATTTACAGTCGCAACTTTTCTTGGCGGAAGGCCACTTCTCCGAGCCATAACCTAAAAGATTGGGATAACTAACAACTTATGAACGAATGAATGAAAATATATCCATCTTATGGCTAAAATGGAAATACCAATAAAAATAAATAGGAAACACCTCCTAATGTTCTGCAGAATTATATTTATTTCGTCACATACTGGCTTTCGGATTCTTAGGCCATCTTAAACTGACAACTGACTGACACAAACACATAAAATGACGTGCGACTTACAAAGATAATATTTACTCAGAAGATGATAAAAATGATGACATGTGGAGTGTTTACATTGGAAAGTATTACTTTTTTCCATGCAGAAATAGTTATATTAAAGAAAAAAGGGAACAAATGTTTCTATGTGGAGAAACGTTTAAAAATCGATAAGAAGATTCAAGTTACAATTTTAGTCTGTGGCAGTTAAGTTATCTCAACGCGAGAGAAGTTGAAGATTAAGAAAGATTCAGCTTCTGCCGACTGACCTTCAGCAGATAACCACTCACGTGATGTGGATTGCAGAATGTGAAGTTTTACGTTCTGTTAAGAAACGCAGGAAGATGTCCCTACTGAACAACATATGACACAGAATGTCAGCTTAGTATTAAATGACCAAACGTTGTTCCTTTTTTGCTTCTGTTAAATTACGTTTTGGTCACAAATACTAGATTGAAATTGTAAATTCAATTGTATTTTTGAACTGTTGTTAAATGTATCTTCACCTAAAGAACTCTGTTTCCTATTTTAGTCACTGTAGCTGTTTCTCATGAAAAGTAACGTAATACTTTCCTAGGTAACACTCCACATGCCATCATTTTTGCTATCTTTTGTGCAAATAATATCTGTGTACATCGCACGACATTTTATCTCTGTTTGCAACATTCAGTTGTCGTCTGATGATGGCCTAGGTAGCAGAAACAAGTTTGTGACGAAACAAAAATAATTTTGCAGAACATTTGAAAGTCTAAAAGTGACATGATTCGACCGTGGCTGTGTACAATAAATGTAGGTTAATTCTTACAAAGAAGAAGACAGCAACCAGCCACTATTAATACTGCTATTTATTTAGGCAAATAGCGCCGTTACCGGTTTCGAAGTCGCAAGTTCATCATCAGACGGGTGTTCACATGATTTGCAAGATACACTTTACATTATCGTCAGTTTTCGATTTTTATTCTTCCACTGTGGCGAAATATTTTTGGTGTGTTGGTGCCAACGAAAATTCCGAGCGATTTTGTTGCGAAGTTGCAGGATTGTGTTTTTCGTGTATTCCAAAATACATCCAGCACTTATGTAATTTGTACATCACCATATTGTGCAAAGCAGCAGACGTACACACACCGAAAAGAATTTGCCACATGTGAAGTTATCACAAAGAATGCAGGTTTACAAATACAAGTGTCAGAGACGTTCTCTCTCAGAGCTAAATCTGCAATTTCGTTTTGGTGTGTGTGTGTGTGTGTGTGTGTGTGTGTGGTGCTTTGCACAATATGGCAATGTACAAATTACATAAGTGCTGGATGTATTTTGGAATATACCAAAAATACAATCCTGCAACTTCACACAAAAATCGTGCGGAATTTTCAACGGCACCAACACACCAAAAATATTTCGCCGCAGTGGAAGAATAAGAATCGAAAACTGACGATAATGTAAAGTGTATCTTGCAAGTCATGTGAACAGCCGTCTGATGATGAAATTGCGAGTGCAAAATCGGTAACGCCGCTATTTACCTAAAGTGTTAATAGTGGCTGGTTGCTGTCTTCTTCTTTGTAAGAATTAACCTACATTTGCATTAGAAAGTGTTTCTTAATTTAATATTAATATCATTTTCAGCCAAAAACCGACGGAAAATTTAATTAATCCGAACGTAAATACTCATTAATTATTGTTTAAAGCTGTGTTAAAGGTAAAATTTTCCTCGAGCATCTTCCAGATCAATTAAACATCTCACAAAAAAAACGACAATCGTGAATTCAGCATCACAACAAAAACAGTTGACCACTTAAGCAGTGCTGCCAACTGTGTTTTCTCCACAGCGCTGGCAATAAAGAATCTGCGGACTCCGCGGTGGTGTCTGTCGTTTCGGGCATGTCCAAAAGAAGACACTACGCATTCATATATAAAATAAAGAAGAGAAGGGTTTCTCCGTGCATTCAGCTGAATTAAGAAGTTAACAGTATCACATGGGTGAATGATTGAACAGCGAGGCGTACTACAAACTATCATACTTCTTGTTTCTAGTCTACTGATTTTTACATCCCTGCAGATGTAATAGTTGTGTAGGAATGAAGACTTCATTCACAGATCAGAGAAGATGGATGGTGGCATCGGGCGAGTCGGAAGATTGATGACTTACAAAAAGTATCCAGTAGTGTCGACAGATTGTGACGTCACACTGAGAGCCTGTTAGCTGCAGTGAGGTCAGATGTGAGCTGAGCGGCTAGGTGTGGAGAGGGAGGGGTGGGGGTGGGGGTGGGGTGGAATGGAGTGTGGTGATGGCGTTGTAGCGGGCAGCGAGCGCGCTGCGTGTCCTGTGAAGTTGTCGCCGGGTGACGTGGAGCGGTAGCGGCAGCGGCTGGATTTATAGCCCGCGGCCGTGGCTGATACATCCTGCTAATGGATTCACGCCCACAGCGGCAGTAGCCCCAGGTGATAGCAAGGGAGAGGGGGAGGCTCCGCCGGGCTGGCTGCGTGACGCACAACTGAGAGCATCGCCTGCGTGCCCTCACTGCCACACTGGCTGCCGTGCAGCGGCGTAGCCTTGCAACTTCAGCCAGGCGTCGCGTCGCTCACACAAGTCAAAGCGAGATCACGAGGGACCGTCCGTTAAAAAAAAAAGGACACAATAGCGTATCTGCATTAAGCAACTAGCAATGTTTATAGGGCTATCACAATTAAATTTTTAATTACTGAATAATTTCTGTAACTGATTATACAATGTTTCAATCTGCTTTTCATCTACAGAGCTGGTTGGCAAATAAACTTTTACTTCGTGTCTATGTCGCCTACGATAACGTGTTACTATTCTCTTCATAGTAGCTTATCCGCATTCCTATTTTCTTGTCCGCAGCTCGTGGTGTCCCGGTCGCGTTCTCGATTCCTGAGCTGCGGTCCCGGGTTCGATTCCCGCCGGGGTCAGGGATTTTCTCCTGCCTCGAGATGACTGGGTGTTATTGTTGTATTCATCATTTCATCATCATTCATGAAAGTGGAGAAACTGTGGTGAGCAATGGTTGGGAATTTGAACGGGCGCTGATAACCGCACAGTTGAACGCCCCACATACCAAACATCATCATCATGTCATTACTATTTTCATGACATTATCAGCCCATACACCTGCATTACCCCTATTTGATTTTTGTTGATTATCTTATACTGACCTGGGCAGAAATCTTATTCTTCCTACCACTACACCTCTGTAGTTCCCTCTATATCTAGCCTCAACCTATTCATTGTCTTCTATTCCCTAGCCTAACTACTCGCTAAAGGGATGTGACATCTAAAGGGATGTAACATTCCACACATTTCACCCTTAGTGTGACTATTGTATTGTCACTGAGAACGTCTTTCTGACTACTCCATGTCCAGAGATCCGAAGGGTGGAATCTTTTACCTCTGCAATATGTATTTTACCCAACAGAATGCTATCATCATTAAGCAGAGCTGCATAGCCTTGGAAGAAGGAACAGGTGCAGTTCCCCGTTACTTCCAACCGACCCCAATATCAGCACAGCACAGCGACGCCATGTCGTCTTATGTTACAAGGCCAGATCAGTGAGTCATCCAGACTGTTTCCCCTGCAGCTACTGAAAAGGCTACTGCCACCCTTCAGGAACGATACTTTTCTGCGGTGTAGCTATCTGTATCGCTGAGGCACGTAAGCCTCGTCTAGGACGATGGTTCCTCTTACATGCGGCGTAACACTATATTCTAACAAGCGACCAACGTGCAAACGCGAATTCTGAATGCGAACCCAGTGCGTAATCGTTCCTCATACTGGGTGCTTCAGAATTCCCATTACACGCTTCTAGGGGCAGTAGAGCGAACTTAGCAGATGAAGTTTTGATAAGGAACCCATTCCCAGAAATGGACCATATGGATGTAAAATACACTACTGGCCATTAAAATTGCTACCCCACGAATATGACGTGCTACAGACGCGAAATTTAACCGACAGGAAGAAGATACTGTGATATGCAAATGATTGCCTTCTCAGAGCATTCACACAAAGTTGGCGCCGGTGGCGACAGCTACAACGTGCTGACAGGAGGAAAGTTTCCAACCGATTTCTCATACACAAAGAGCAGTTGACCGGCGTCTCCTGGTGAAAAGTTGTTGTGATGCCTCGTGTAAGGAGGAGAAATACGTACCATCCCGTTTCCGACTTTGATGAAGGTCGGATTGTAGCCTATCGCGATTGCGGTTGTCGAGATCCAATAACTGTTAGCAGAATATGGAACCGCTGGGTTCAGGACAGTAATACGGAACGCCGTGCTGGATCCCAACGGCCTCGTATCACTAGCAGGCGAGATGACAGGCATCTTATCCGCATGGCTGTAACGGATCGCACAGCCACGTCTCGATCCCTGAGTCAACAGATGGGGACGTTTGCAAGACAATGACCATCTGCACGAACAGTTCGACGACGTTTGCAGCAGCATGGACTATCAGTTCGGAGACCGTGGCTGCGGTTACCCTTGACGCTCCATCACAGACAGGAGCGCTTGCGATGGTGTACTCAACGACGAACCTGGGTGCACGAATGGCAAAACGTCATTTTTCGGATGAATCCAGGTTCTGTTTATAGAATCATGTTGGTCGCATCCGTGTTTGGCGACATCGCGGTGAACGCACATTGGAAGCGTGTATTCGTCATCGCCATACTGGCGTATCACCCGGCGTGATGGTATGGGGTGCCACTGGTTGCACGTCTCGGTCACCTGTTGTTCGCATTGACGGCACTCTGAACAGTGGACTTTACATTTCAGATGTGTTACGACCCGTGGCTCTATCCTTCATTCGATCCCTGTGAAATCCTACATTTCAACAAGATAATGGACTACCGCTCCTTGTTGCAGGTCCTGTACGGGCCTTGCTGGATACAGGAAACGTTCGAATGCTGCCCTGCCCAGTACATTCTCCAGATTTCTCACCAATTGTAAGCGTCTGGTCAATGGTGGCCGAGCAACTGGCTCGTCACAATACGCCAGTCACTGCTCTTGATGAACTGTGGTATCGTGTTGAAGCTGCATGGGCAGCTGTACCTGTACACGCCATCCAAGCTCTTTTTGACTCAATGCCCAGGCGTATCAAGTCCGTTATTACGGCCAGAGGTGGTTGTTCTGGGTACTGAGTTTTCAGGACCTATGCACCCAAATTGCGTGAGAATGTAATCACATGTCAGCTCTAGTATAATATATTTGTCCAATGAATACCCGTTTATCATCTGCATTTCTTCTTGGTGTAGCGATTTTAATGGTCAGCAGTTTAGTTGGAATTGTGGAAAGGAGCCAAAATGAGCGGCTGTCAGTTACACTCGAACACATATAACTTTATTTATTTTACCAAACATTACAACACAAATTCTTGAACTTAGTTATCGGCTGAATACGCCACACTATCTTATGCCTTGAGGACACAACCACTTGAATTAAAAAAAAAAAAATGCCTAAAAAGTCATAAATTCTGACACCAAAAAGATTATTTAGAAGGCAGATGGCCTCACGTTAAGTAAGTTCTATAATTTGGCTGAAGGCCAAAAAATTTAACACTTGAAAAGCAACAACCTTAATTTAAAGACGGCTAAGGCCTATGAGTTAATACTAAAGGTAAAATTAAATTAAATGACACAAGGCAGAAGGCCTTATTTTGAGTTAGCCTGAAGGCCCTAAACAGTTTGATGCTCGAAATAAAAAGATCCTTAATTTTAAAACGGTTGGAGGCTGATGACTAATAACACAACTAAAATAATTTTTAGTAGGTAGAAGGCCCATGGCTTCATCTTTAAACAATATATTAATCAGGTTGAAGGCCCAAACAATCTAACACTTGAAAATCAAGGAATTTTAATTTGAATGCGGCTGAAGGCCCATGACTCAGAACACCACTAAAAACAATTCAACTTTAATTCAAAACCATCGGCTATGAACCATAGAAATACACACAACAGGAAATAAGAAAAAGCACTCAGAAGCTTCGGGGGTCGGCCAGCACTTGAAATACTAACGTTCACTTTGGCGAGACAGGCAGTCGGCCCAACCATTTTCGATCCGACGACAACCCAACCAACAGACAGTCAATGGACCCACCGACAAGGTAACTTACGCTCCACTCGACCAGCACACAACCGTGAGCTCAATGCAAAATTAAAAGGCATGGTCGCCCATAACCAAGAATACCTTAAACTGTCGAACTAAACACCGTGCTGGACGGTGACAACACAGAGAGGAAAAGACACTGCCTAAATTTACGTTAACGGCCAAGGCAGCTCACTGGAACGTTAACGGCCACAAGGCAGAAGATTCCGCTGATGCACTTCAATTGCAAATAACCAAATACAGTTAGACTCCATCTGACCGTGGCTAAACCTTCGCGAACTCGAACACACACGTTGTTGCTCACGGGAATGCCCCAACAGCCAACAACGAGAACCAAACAGCCCAATGTGAACAGTCTTGACTTGCTGATAAATTACATCCAAACTCAACTTTCGCGTCCAGGGTCGGTGAGTCACGGACCTTGTCGTAGTGAGAACAGCCCCACATACTCCGACACTGCGCAGAGACCGCCAAACTACGCCCCGCGGAGATTTCCTCGCTGCTCCACGCCAACCGACCAACTGCTCGCACACAGCAGAGCCGGAAACTACACTCCTGGAAATTGAAATAAGAACACAGTGAATTCATTGTCCCAGGAAGGGGAAACTTTATTGACACATTCCTGGGATCAGATACATCAAATGATCACACTGACAGAACCACAGGCACATAGACACAGGCAACAGAGCATGCACAATGTCGGCACTAGTACAGTGTATATCCACCTTTCGCAGCAATGCAGGCTGCTATTCTCCAATGGAGACGATCGTAGAGATGCTGGATGTAGTCCTGTGGAACGGCTTGCCATGCCATTTCCACCTGGCGCCTCAGTTGGACCAGCGTTCGTGCTGGACGTGCAGACCGCGTGAGACGACGCTTCATCCAGTTCCAAACATGCTCAATGGGGGACAGATCCAGGAGCAACAGTGTCCCTAATTTGCTGGGAAGTGGCGGTGCGGTCCCCTACGGCACTGTGTAGGATCCTACGGTCTTGGCGTGCATCCGTGCGTCGCTGCGGTCCGGTCCCAGGTCGACGGGCACGTGCACCTTCCGCCGACCACTGGCGACAACATGGATGTACTGTGGAGACCTCACGCCCCACGTGTTGAGCAATTCGGCGGTACGTCCACCCGGCCTCCCGCATGCCCACTATACGCCCTCGCTCAAAGTCCGTCAACTGCACATACGGTTCACGTCCACGCTGTCGCGGCATGCTACCAGTGTTAAAGACTGCGATGGAGCTCCGTATGCCACGGCAAACTGACTGACACTGACGGCGGCGGTGCACAAATGCTGCGCAGCTAGCGCCATTCGACGGCCAACACCGCGGTTCCTGGTGTGTCCGCTGTGCCGTGCGCGTGATCATTGCTTGTACAGCCCTCTCGCAGTGTCCGGAGCAAGTATGGTGGGTCTGACACACCGGTGTCAATGTGTTTTTTTTCCATTTCTAGGAGTGTATAAGCGCCAGGCCAAAGATAGTACAAGGTGCGAATATGGATACACACCGCTGCTGCCTCTCACGGAGAGAGCGAACAACAGCATAATTGCAATAACTGCGGGAAACCAAACACAGAATAGGAACCAAGGTATAAACCAACGCATACATGAGCCAAACACGGCTCAATTACTTTTCAGCACGCCCTCGTACACGACACTATTTTGCAAAATACACACCAAGTCTCTGTAAAGAATTGTCTGAACGTCGTAACAAACATTCAGTTCCTCAACGATAGAAATCAGCTTGCCGGTATCGGACCCAGTCGACAACCACTGTGTTGAACGTCCTCATAATTGGAAAGTCTCTTTCGCTCCGACGTTGTTTCAACTTTTGTTAAAGATGAATATGGCAGGGTGCAACATTTGGACTGTATGACGGATGCTTCGAAATTTCCCATCTAAAACCACGACGCAAAGCTTGTGTTGAGCGTGCTACGCGAGTGTTACGTTGTCATGCACGAGGACAAAGACTTCGCTTAATTTCCACGTCCCTCCTTCTTTATGGCGTTGCACAGTGGTGTTGTATCTCTTCCACGGAGGCGAGAAGGTGTGTCTCCATTTTTCTGATGCTGTCTTTGTTGGAAGTGTGAAATGATGGACCTATTTCTCTTCATCCGAATGATAAAGCTTAGGAAATTACTGCCTTCGACAGCCTAGCGCTCAAGGAAGCGCAAAGAAGCCATAAACATTGCACCTTTCTGGAGGTGACAGTGCCCATGGAACTTAAGTGTGAGTGCAAGTTCAGATACCTGGGGCGATCTCGGGCGATTGAATGACCACTGCCTATTGCGATGAGCATCTGCTTAGCCATATCCGTGATCGTCAGTCTGCGACTGTTTCGAATCAGCTGCACAGTTGCCTGTGTTCGATGTTGACGGCGATCCTTCCTGGTGAGCATGACTCAGGTCTGAGCGCCACTGGACAAACTGATGACACCGTTTCAGCACAACTGGACGCGACACTGCGTTTGGCGCGCATGCCGCCAGAATTTCGCCGTGAATGTGTGTCTGCAGTTTAGACGTTTTGCGGGCAAGAATCGTACTATCCCACGTACTAGATATCTGCATTTCGGTAGTTTAAGTTGTTGTTGTCGTGGTTTTCAGTGCAGAGACTGGTTTAATACAACTGCCCATGCTACTCTGTCCTGTGCAAGCTTCTTCATCTCCCAGTACCTACTGCAACCTATATCCTTCTGCATCGGCTTAGTGTACTCATCTCTTGGTCTCCCTCTACGATTTTTACCCACCACGCTGCCCTCCAATACTAAATTGGTGATCCCTTGACGCCTCAGAACATGTCCTACCAACCGATCGCTTCTTCTAGTCAAGTTGTGCCACAAATTTCTCTTCTCCCCAATTCTATTCAGTACTTCCTCATTAGTTATGTGATCTACCCATCTAATCTTCAGCATTCTTCTGTAGCACTACATTTCGAAAGCTTCTATTCTCTTCATGTCTAAACTACACTCCTGGAAATGGAAAAAAGAACACGTGTCAGACCCACCATACTTGCTCCGGACACTGCGAGAGGGCTGTACAAGCAATGATCACACGCACGGCACAGCGGACACACCAGGAACCGCGGTGTTGGCCGTCGAATGGCGCTAGCTGCGCAGCATTTGTGCACCGCCGCCGTCAGTGTCAGCCAGTTTGCCGTGGCATACGGAGCTCCATCGCAGTCTTTAACACTGGTAGCATGCCGCGACAGCGTGGACGTGAACCGTATGTGCAGTTGACGGACTTTGAGCGAGGGCGTATAGTGGGCATGCGGGAGGCCGGGTGGATGTTACCGCCGAATTGCTCAACACGTGGGGCGTGAGGTCTCCACAGTACATCGATGTTGTCGCCAGTGGTCGGCGGAAGGTGCACGTGCCCGTCGACCTGGGACCGGACCGCAGCGACGCACGGATGCACGCCAAGACCGTAGGATCCTACGCAGTGCCGTAGGGGACCGCACAGCCACTTCCCAGCAAATTAGGGACACTGTTGCTCCTGGGGTATCGGCGAGGACCATTCGCAACCGTCTCCATGAAGCTGGGCTACGGTCCCGCACACCGTTAGGCCGTCTTCCGCTCACGCCCCAACATCGTGCAGCCCGCCTCCAGTGGTGTCGCGACAGGCGTGAATGGAGGGACGAATGGAGACGCGTTGTCTTCAGCGATGAGAGTCGCTTCTCCCTTGGTGCCAATGATGGTCGTATGCGTGTTTGGCGCCGTGCAGGTGAGCGCCACAATCAGGACTGCATACGACCGAGGCACACAGGGCCAACACCCGGCATCATGGTGTGGGGAGCGATCTCCTACACTGGCCGTACACCTCTGGTGATCGTCGAGGGGACACTGAATAGTGCACGGTACATCCAAACCGTCATCGAACCCATCGTTCTACCATTCCTAGACTGGCAAGGGAACTTGCTGCTCCAACAGGACAATGCACGTCCGCATGTATCCCGTGCCACCCAACGTGCTCTAGAAGGTGTAAGTCAACTACCCTGGCCAGCAAGATCTCCAGATCTGTCCCCCATTGAGCATGTTTGGGACTGGATGAAGCGTCGTCTCACGCGGTCTGCACGTCCAGCACGAACGCTGGTCTAACTGAGGCGCCAGGTGGAAATGGCATGGCAAGCCGTTCCACAGGACTACATCCAGCATCTCTACGATCGTCTCCATTGGAGAATAGCAGCCTGCATTGCTGCGAAAGGTGGATATACACTGTACTAGTGCCGACATTGTGCATGCTCTGTTGCCTGTGTCTATGTACCTGTGGTTCTGTCAGTGTGATCATGTGATGTATCTGACCCCAGGAATGTGTCAATAAAGTTTCCCCTTCCTGGGGCAATGAATTCACGGTGTTCTTATTTCAATTTCCAGGAGTGTATTCATCGTTCATGTTTCGCTTCCATACATGCCTACACTCCACACAAATATTTTCAGAAGGGTTTACCTGACATTTAAATCTATACTCGATGTTAACAAATTTCTCTTCTTCAGAAACGCTTTTCTTGCCATTGCCAGTCTACATTTTACATCCTCTCTACTTCGACTATCATCAGTTATGTTGTTCCCCAAATAGCAAAACTCATTTACTATTTTAAGTGTCTCATTTCCTAATCTAATTCCCTCCGCATCAGCCAATTAAATTAGACGTAGTTTAGGTACAGTGTATAAATGAGGTAGTAAATCCTATAATTACCAATAGTACTGGTGCCATTAATAAGGAAAGGAACATAAATGAATGTGCGAAAGAGAAAGAGGGAGCCGACGACTTCTCTTTGTTTGTTTGCTTGTTTTGCACGAAATTGGAACCGCACATCGTTCACTTTTATTCCTTCGTGTACTTCATATCCCTACAAAATATAAATTCCGTTTCATAAGTAATAAAGATTATTTGATCACTTAACCTCTGCGCTTTTATGTAACCAAAGCAGCTTTTGATGCAAGTATAGTTTACATGCAGAAACAGAAAAAATATCCTAGGGTTGGAGCTTAAATAGTGGCAAATATTTTATCACAACCGATTCAAAAGAGTTGCATGTTTGCACCTCTTACTGTGCTTCAAATTAGTCACGACCGTTGTGTGGAGCCCGTTGCCAGCGATGTGGAAGGCGTAGTATACCGCTGGCAGAGCCTGTTCTGTAGATGGTGCGAATGGAGCGGTCTAAAGCTATGGTGATTCTCGTGTACGACTGTGATGGTGTTATCCTAATGCATTACATTACTCCACGGCAGACCGTCAGTGCACAGTATTACTGTTCGTTTTTGGAGCATCACCTGCGACCAGCTTTGCGAAAGAAGCGGCGACACTTTCTGCGCAGCCCATCCGTCGTTTTGCACGACAATGCGCTGGCGCATACAGCGTAAGCTGTGGCTGCTCCGTTCGGTCGATGGGACTGGGAAGTACTGCACCATCCACCATACTCATCGGACTTAAGTCCTTGTGACTTTGATTTGATTCCGAAGATGAAGGAACTACTTCGTGGCATTCGCTTGAGAACTGTTGCAGAGATTCGACAGGCAGTAGACCGCTCCATTCGCACCATCAACAGAGCAGGCTCTGCTAACGGTATACTACGCCTTTCACATGGCTGGCAACGGGTTCTACACAACGCTGGTGACTACTTTGAAGGACAGTAACAGGTGCAAACACGTAACTCTTTTGTATCGGTTGTGAATAATTAGTTGCCACTATTTAAGTTCCAACCCTCGAATATAATTATTGCTGTTATTTTGTACTCAGTAGTAAAGGCAAAAGTTTCTTGTTATTACTGGTAAGCTCGACAAAGTATTGAAGCAATGTTTGATATGATTTTCAAAACGGTTCAAATGGCTCTAAGCACTGTGGGACTTAACATCTGAGGTCATCAGTCCCCTAGACTTAGAAGTACTTAAACCTAACTAACCTAAGGACATCACACACATCCATGTCCGAGGCAGGATTCGAACCTGCGGCCGTAGCAGCAGCACTGTTCCGGACTGAAGCGCCTAGAACCGCTCGGCCACAGCGGCCGGCTGATATGATTTTGTTTTGCGTTTTTTTAAATATTACTTGTTTTGACCAAATTGCGTTTTCTATAGCTATATGATAAACCTATCTCTCCCTCTCTCTTTCCCTCTCTTTTTTTTCCTGCATCATTCCTTTGTTTCAAGTTACAAATCAACAATTCGCGAATAAAACTGGAACCAAACATTGAATATTCCAATTTTGTTATAAATACTGTTTATTATTACGTACAAGATACGAAGATAGGTACGTAGAAGAAAAATGTTAGGTTAGGTTAGGTTAGCTAGGTTATGCGGATCTTTATACATCCTGACTCAGTTTCTAGACAGTTCACCGTTTACGGTTTTTGGGGGAATCTAGTAAGATACCGATCGCATACACAGAAAATGGATCGAAATGAGGTAACGCCCGATAGGTATGCTACACATCTAACGTGCAGACAATGCTTAACGACCGTAACTGACGAAGACTATTAAGAAAACTACCTCAAAACTACGGTAATTTATGACGGTGTACGGTAGCCTGAGGTAGTTTTGTACTGGAGTACTTTATAAATTGTTGCGCCATTTCTCCGGCACACTTGTACGGCCCTGTTATCGGTACCACAGCAGAGGTGTCTGCAGGAAATCTGGAACGTGTTCTCTGTTATGACACAGCGCCACCCTTGTTGCGTCGTGGTTTTAGCGTTCGGCGACGTGAGTAGCCTGCTTTATGAACTCTCTGACAAGGGGAGGCCACGACGTTTGGAACGCGTGTTTACTGCAAACTTCCTACAATCGTAGTACTCCATGAGGACAACAAAATGCGTAAGCAGTGGCGCGTACTTCTCAAGCGTTATTGAGAAAATCGCAAGATGATTTCGGTCTTCGAATATATATATATCTGTGCGTGGCCAATTTAAACATGAAGCGACTGCATCCGAGTGGTGCCGGCACGGTAGCTCAGTGTGTTCGGTCAGAGGGTTAGCTGCCCTCTGTAACAAAAAACTGAGTTAATCGATCAACAACGAACTTATACGGGTGTCTTACGACGTCTGCCCCGAGCAGATGTAACGAATGAAAGCGAACAAAATGAGATTTTTTTTAAAAAAGCGTGTTTGGTTAGAGCGTTAGCTTCCCTTTATAATTAAAAAACTGAGCGAACGTATGAACGAACAAACTGCACGGGTGTCATCGGACGTCCGCCCTGAACAAATTCAGCGAACAGTATAGAACAAAATTTAATTTTTTTTTTAAAAAGTGTTTGGCGTTCAAGCTGCTGGATCGCTGGATCGAGTTCCGTTCGTCAGTTTTTTATTTTTATTTTCAACACAGTCATTTTCTTTTTTATTTATATTACAATTGATATATTGGGGAAAATATGTGTAATCGGATGGAATTTTATTAAATTTACAATGTTATTTGGCAGTCTACAAATTTTTATTACCACAAATAATGTAATATTCATATCGGCTAGTAAACGACCAAATGCATATAGTCATACTGAAAATGTATGCTTGTCCGTGATTTGAGAAATCTGTTATACCTGGAAGGAGCCCGAAACGACTTGTTACCTCCAAGTTTTGACCGGCACAGACGGCTTTCGGAAGATGTACAATTAAACGTCGCTTTCGACATTACAAGTACAAGTTGCAGGATAGTATTTCTCGTAAAAACATGGAAAAGATAAAGTTAAACGGCATCAGCTGCATTGAATAAATGCTATGTTTCCGCATACGCAAGGTCTTTTGACGTTTTCTGTGGAAAAGCAAACCTCTCTTTCAGACGATAGTTTGGTAGCAAACCATGCATAACGCAGTATTTCCTTAAAAATCGGCGCTGATAATTGGCTATGCAGTATTGAGTGTATTTTAATAGCGTCTTCTGAGAAACAATTTCTCGTTCTCTTTCGATTAAATACGAACAGTTTTGAAGACACGGACAAGCATACATTTTCAGTATCACTTTATGCGTTTGCTCGTTTACCAGTCTATAGTTATGAATATTATATTATTTGTGATAGTAAAAGTTAGTAGACTGCCAATTAACATTGTAAATTTAATAAAAGTTCATCTGATTATATGTATTTTTCCCGTTATATCAATTGTAATATAAATAGTAAAGAAAATGATCGTCAGTAGTTAAAACTTCCGGGCTGAGAGGCCGTGGTCGAACAGTAGAAAATATGTGTTCTACTGTTCGACCACGGCCTCTCAGCCCGGAAGTTTTAACTACTGACGATGCCGGCCGCGAAAGCCAACACGCTATGAAAATGATTGTGTTGGAAAAAAAACCTGACGAACGGAATTCGATCCCCACTTGTATGAATATCAAGAGCTCAGATGGAACCCCAGTTCTAAGCAAAGAAGGGAAGGCGGAAAGGTGGAAGGAGTATATAGAGGGTTTATACAAGAGCGATGTACTTGAGGACAATATTATGGAAATGGAAGAGGATGTAGATGAAGACGAAATGGGAGATAAGATACTGCGTGAAGAGTTTGACAGAGCACTGAAAGACCTGAGTCGAAACAAGGCCCCAGGAGTAGACAACATTCCATTGGAACTACTGACGGCCTTGGGACAGCCAGTTCTGACAAGACTCTACCATCTGGTGAGAAAGATGTATGATACAGGCGAAATACCCTCAGACTTCAATAAGAATATAATAATTCCAATCCCAAAGAAAGCAGGTGTTGGCAGATGTCAAAATTACCGAACTATAAGTTTAATAAGTCACAGCTGCAAAATACTAACGCGAATTCTTTATAGACGAATGGAAAAACTGGTAGAAGCGGACCTCGGGGAAGACCAGTTTGGATTCTTCAGAAATGTTGGAACACGTGAGGCAATACTAACCTTACGAATTTATCTTAGAAAAAAGATTAAGAAAAGTCAAACCTATGTTTCTAGCATTTGTAGACTTAGAAAGCTTTTGGCAATGCTAACTGGAATACCCTCTTTCAAATTCTGAAGGTGGCAGGGGTAAAATACAGAGAGCGTAAGGCTATTTACAATTTGTGCAGAAACCAGGCAGTTATAAGAGTCGAGGGGCATGAAAGGGAAACAGTGGTTGGGAAGGTAGTGAGACAGGGTTGTAGCCTCTCCCCGATGTTATTCAATCTGTATATTGAGCAAGCAGTAAAGGAAACAAAAGAAAAATTCGGAGTAGGTATTAAAATCCATGGAGAATAAATAAAAACTTTGAGGTTCGCCGATGAGATTGTAATTCTGTCAGAGACAGCAAAGGACTTGAAAGAGCAGTTGAACGGAATGGACAGTGTCTTGAAAGGAGGATATAAGACGAACATCAACAAAAGCAAAACGAGGATAATGGAATGTAGCCAAATTAAATCGGGCGATGCTGAGGGAATTAGATTAGGAAATGAGACACTTAAAGTAGTAAAGGAGTTTTGCTATTTAGGGAGTAAAATAACTGATGATGATCGATGTAGAGAGGATTTAAAATGTAGACTGGCAATGGTAAGGAAAACGTTTCTGAAGAAGAGAAATTTGTTAACATCGAGAATAGATTTAAGTGTCCGGAAGTCGTTTCTGAAAGTATTGTAACGTCCCCTTAGAAAAATTATACACGACTGTGCTTAAACTGACACACAATATTTTTTTTAGCGCAACGCAATCTGACTTCCAAAAATCCCTACAAAAGAATGGCCCTGACTAACATTAACCTATACGTTTCACAAATCACTTACCTCACAAAAATCTTCGTTACTCAAGCTACTGCAATACAGCGAGCACCACTACTGCCAGCTAAATAAAATATTCAAACTACTGAAGGCACTAACTACTGACAGGCATAGTTAGCAAATGAAAGATTTTGATAGAGAACAAACAATGTATTTACCTTAATATTCATAACATATATAGCAGTTCATGACATCCAGTCTTACAAATTTCAAAACTCCGCCATCTCTCTCCCCACGTCCACCACTGCTGGCGGCTCACCTCCAACTGCGCACCGCTACGCGCTGTTAGCATCCAGCTGCCGCTGCCCAACACTACAATGGCAGGCAACAATGCAAACCAGCCACAGACTGCACGCGGCACAGCCAGTGATTTTCATACAGAGCGCTACGTGGCGGCGGCGTTACCAATAAAAAAACCTTAACAGCCTACTTACAGTATTTGTGTGGAGTGTAGCCATGTATGGAAGTGAAACATGGATGATAAATAGTTTGGACAAGAAGAGAATAGAAGCTTTCGAAATGTGGTGCTACAGAAGAATGCTGAAGATTAGATAGGTAGAACACACAACTAATGAGGAGGTATTGAATAGAATTGAGGAGAAGAGGAGTTTGTGGCACAACTTGAAAAAAAGAAGGGATCGGTTGGTAGGACATGTTTTGAGGCATCAAGGGATCACAAATTTGGCATTGGAGGGCAGCGTGGAGGGTAAAAATCGTAGAGGGAGACCAAGAGATGAATAGACTAAGCAGATTCAGAAGGATGTGGGTTGCATTAAGTACTGGGAGATGAAGAAGCTTGCACAGGATAGAGTAGCACGGAGAGCTGCATCAAATCAGTCTGAAGACCACAACAACAACAACATCCAACGGCTTGAACGCGAAACACTTTAAAAAAATAGATTTTGTTCTATATTGTTCACTGAACTTGTTCAGGGCTGACGTCCGGTGACACCTGTTCAGTTTTTTTTTTTTTTTTTTTTTTTTTTTTTAGGAGGTATGGAAGGGCGGGGAAGGCAGAGCGATCAGGGGTCGTAGCTCGAGGCCTAGTGACAGTGTCCCCCTCGTCCTTCAAGGAATCAGGGATGGGAAGGGGAAATCTTTTGTGGGAATCTTTATTTATTTATTTATTTTTATATACTGTTTTTAATACATTCTTAATGTGGTTTACTTTATACCATAACAAAAATAAATGTATCTCGCACCGCATCGTGCTCTGAGTAAAAAAACAATATCTCGGCACGTTCCTACACCGAGGGAATGTATATGGGGAAAACGAAAGAAAAAGTGCTTCATACAGGATGCAGAAGGGTGTGTCTCTACTCTCCTTACGCTTCATCATCCAGGTACATCTTCACGTTTGTCGTGTTATTCCACCGAGAATCGAACTTAGTTTTGTCAGCTCACTCTATGGGTGTCTTCTCCTACCTGTTGATGATCCAGCTGCGTGGAGGGTCGCGTAGGGCACTCCCTAAGTAATTAGAAAAATACTGTCTGTATTTTGGATTCCGTACGATCTTGCAATGACCTTCTTGTAGGTAGTTCCATAAGTCCAATACATCTTTAGGTCGATCGTGAAATGAGTAGTGTACCGCATGCGCACGGATCCACGTGACAGCGTTGGTCTTGGCGCGCGGGAAATACTGTTGATCCGGAAATAGTAGAAACCGAGGTGTAATGTGTTCCGGAGTCACTCGTAGAAAATACGACAATATTTGTCGCACCAAGCGCCATACGACTTCTGCCGCGCCACATGTGAGACGGTGTTCGTCCGTGTCTGGTATCCCGCAGTCTACGCAGAGAGGCGATTCCGCCATGTTTATCTTGTGGAGGCGTGATCGGGTGATATGTTTACCACTGACTGTGATGTACCATGCGGATCGGACGGCTGTGTCCAGTGTAACCGCGTGAATCGTCTTCCACACCACCTTCCAATTAACCTGAGGGCTTTTGGTCTCCACGATGTTTGGTAGGCGCCTCTGCTGTAGGACATGATATACACTCCTGGAAATGGAAAAAAGAACACATTGACACAGGTGTGTCAGACCCACCATACTTGCTCCGGACACTGCGAGAGGGCTGTACAAGCAATGATCACACGCACTGCACGTCCAGCACGAACGCTGGTCCAACTGAGGCGCCAGGTGGAAATGGCATGGCAAGCCGTTCCACAGGACTACATCCAGCATCTCTACGATCGTCTCCAGGGGAGAATAGCAGCCTGCATTGCTGCGAAAGGTGGATATACACTCTACTAATGCCGACATTGTGCATGCTCTGTTGCCTGTGTCTATGTGCCTGTGGTTCTGTCAGTGTGATCATGTGATGTATCTGACCCCAGGAATGTGTCAATAAAGTTTCCCCTTCCTGGGACAATGAATTCACGGTGTTCTTATTTCAATTTCCAGGAGTGTATATCCCGCGCCGACGCCTGTTTCGTCGGTGGAACTGCGATACGGACATAGCTGTGTGCAATGTAAAAGTTCCCGCAGTAGTAGAAGGGTGGGGGTATGTCTTGCGTCGTCAGTGGGGGCATAAGGGAGGGCCGAGCTAAGGACTCCAACAGCAAACCTGTCAACCTTTCCGAGTGGTGGCGCCACAACTTGATGTGTGAGCTAACATACACGGCCACAGCTCTGTCGTGGATATGTTCGATCATACGTTCGCCCAGTTATTTTTTTTTTTTTAAGGGTAGCTAACGCTCTAACCGAACACGCTGAGCTACCGTGCCGCTTCATGGTTAAAATGGCACAGATGTATATTCGACGACCGAAGTTATCTTGCGATTTTCTCAATAATGCTTGAGAAGTACGCGCTACTCCTTACACATTTTGTTGTCCTCGTGGAGTACTACGAGTGTACGAAGTTTGCAGTAAATCCGCGTTCCAAACGTCGTGGCCTCCCCTTGTGAGTAACAAGGCGCTTAATTCGACAGCGCTGGGGTTCCGACAGCCTGGCGCGGAGTGCAGACGGCACGTAGCGGGCATGGCGAGCCGCGAGTGCAGGAGGCTGCGGGGGCGGCAGCGGCAGCGGCGCCCCGTGTGACTGATGGAGGCGGCCGGATGAAGACGCGACAATGGCCGGTGGCGGCGACACTGCGTGCGCGTCGCGACGCCGTGATTAATCGGAGCCATTAGCGCGCTAATGAACGTCGCCTGCTCGCCGCTTGTCTCGGCCAGGTGGGACGAGTGCATTAAGGCGGCACTCCTCCATTAACGCCGCGGCGCCGCCGCCGCCCCGGATTTATTTACCCGCGCGGGCAGTGTGTGCTCCCTCTCGTGATTCCCTGGCGTTTGTCGCCGGCTGATGACGTCGTTACGGCCGCCCGCTGCGTGCGCCGGCCGCGTTTTGGGCTGTGTGGGAGGCACACCGTGTGCCTCCAGTGTGGCATCGCGACACTCGCACGCACGCACCCGATAAGCTGCGTTCTGCTAGCTGCCGGAGTTTTCCGCAAGGCGCTGCGTAAGAGGCGCGCGAGACCGCACTCAATGCAGACATGTCCCTATGGTGCGAGCAACGCGGTGTTGCTGCGTGCTTTACCTGCAGGAAACGCTTGCGTGCATCGGGAGGGGTGTTGCTAGGTGCCATTTGAGTATTAATCGATTGTACAATAATGTGATATCCTTGCTCTCGAGCTGTTACATGTGAGCGAGCAGCGACGTTGTAAGATGAGTCGCAGGGTTAGGTTATTATATTTGGTGTAGGAGCAGTAGCAGATAGTAGTTAGCTGTGTTAAATTGACGAAGCAGTTGTAGTGTTGTGTTTCAAATGTAAAGTCTCAATTTGTCGATGTGTTTAATTAAAATGATTATGTAACGATAACTGATCTGAGAAGGAGGAAGCATAATGGAATCTTTTAGTTATACAGGGTGGTTCATTGATCATGACCGGGCCAAATATCTCACGAAATAAGCGTCAAACGAAAGAACTACATAGAACTAAACTTGTCTAGCTTGAGGGGGGGAAACCACATAGCGCTATGCTTGGCCCGCTAGATAACGCTGCCATAGGTCAAACGGATATCAACTACGTTTTTTTCTTAAATAGGAACCCCTATTTTTATTACTTATTCTTGTAGTACGAAAGAAATATGAATGTTTTAGTTGGACCACTTCTTTCGCTTTGTGATAGATGGCGCTGTAATAGTCACAAACATATGGCTCACCATTTTAGACGAACAGTTGGTAACAGGTCGGTTTTTTAAATTGAAATACAGAAGGTAGGTACGTTTGAACATTCTATTTCGGATGTTCCAATGTGACACATTTACCTTTGTGAACTTATCATTTCTGAGAACGCATGCCGTTACAGCGTGATTACCTGTAAATACCACATTAAACCAGTAAATGCTCAAAATGATGTCCGTCAACCTCAATGCATTAGGCAATACGTGTAACGACATTCCTCTCAACAGCGAGTAGTTCGCATTCCGTGATGCATTGACAAAGCGCTGACGCATGTTGCCAGGTGTTCTCGGTGGATCACGACAGCAAATATCCTTCAACTTTCCCACATAAAGAAATCCGGGGACGTCACATCCGGTGAACGTGCGGGCCATGGTATGGTGCTTCGTCGACCAGTCCACCTGTCATGAAATATGCTACTCAATACTGCTTGAACCCCATGAGAGCAATGTGCTGGACATACATCATGTTGGAAGTACATCTCCATTCTGTCATGCAGTGAAACATCTTGTAGTAACATCGGTAGAACATTACGTAGGAAATCAGCATACATTGCACCATTTAGATTGCCATCGATGAAATGGGAGCTATTTATCCTTCCTCCCATAATGCCGCACCATACATTAACCGCCAAGGTCGCTGATGTTCCACTTGTCGGAGCCATCGTGGATTTTCCGTTGCCCAATAGTGCATATTATGACGATTTACTTTACCGCTCTTAGTAAATGACGCTTCGTCGCTAAATAGAACGCGTGCAAAAAATCTGTCATCGTCCGGCAATTTCTCTTGTGCCCAGTGGCAGAACTGTGGACGACGTTCAAAGTCGTCTCCATGCAATTCCTGGTGCATAGAATTATGGTACAGGTGCAGTCGATGTTGATGTAGCATTCTCAACACCGACGTTTTCGTGATTCCCGATTCTCACACAATTTGTCTGCTACTGATGTGTGGATTAGCCGCGACAGCAGCTAAAACACGTACTTGGGCGTCATCATTTATTGCGGTCGTGGTTGAAGTTTCACATGTGGCTGAACACTTCCTGTTTCCTTAAATAACGTAACTATCCGGCGAAAGGTCCGGCACTTGGATGAAGTGGTCCAGGATACCGAGCAGCATACGTAGCACACGCCCATTGGGCATTTTGATCATAATAGCCATATATCAACACGATATCGACCTTTTACGCAATTGGTAAACGGTCCATTTTAACACGGGTAACGTACACGAAGCAAATAACGTCCGCACTGGCGGAATGTTAGGTGGTACCACGTACTTATACGTTTGTGAATATTACAGATCCATCTATAACAAAGCTAAAAAAGTGGTCCAACTAAAACGTTCATATTTCTTTACGTACTACACGAATATGTAATAAATAATGGGGGTTCCTATTTTATAAAACGCATTTGATATCCGTTTGACCTTTGGCAGCGCCATCTAGCGGGTCAACCATGGCGCCATCTGGTATCCCCCTTCAAGCTGACTAGTTTGGTTCTTCGTTTTATGCTTATTTCGTGAGATATTGACCCGGTCACAATCAATGGATCACCCTGTACAATGAAAATTAGAATGTCTAGAATCGACTACAAACTTTGCATTTTGAGTGGATTCGATTGCACACTGCCCACAGTAAGACACTGCAAGCCTACTTCTTTCTGATTTGATGGAGATGCATTTAAAAAGAAAATCCGACAACGACGATCCAGTTTTCTTAGCTCAATGGCGTTAAAGAAAGCGCGAGGTCTGAAGAATTGATTGTGGCCTTGCAACGATTACAACGATACTTTTATGAAGGTTTTGAGGACACTATCTGTCCTACTTCACTTTTCGAGCTGT
The DNA here is from genome assembly GCF_023897955.1 of Schistocerca gregaria. NCBI lineage: Eukaryota > Metazoa > Arthropoda > Insecta > Orthoptera > Acrididae > Schistocerca > Schistocerca gregaria. The sequence continues at coordinate 1,080,577,465 of NC_064920.1, read as the reverse complement.
TTGTAAAACTATCCAGAAAGTCTACATTGCTTTTCCAAGTCTCCATAACGTGGCCGCGAAAGCGCCACAGTATCTCGTCGAGCGTTTAGTGTGAAAGACCTTTTTTCGACTACGACACTAAGTAGGTCAAGATTACGTGGCAACTTGAGTGCGAAAGTCTATGAAATTGCGTCTGTCCGTGTGCCGACAGTTTGTACCAGATGATGCCTATATATAACCTTCAGCGCTGCAAAAATAAATAATTAATACTGAAATTTATTTTGTTTGTTATCTACGTTGTTGTGAAACGTGAAATATAAAACCGAATCTATACAGAACGACTGTACAGCCATTCAGATGCAGCGCGTTTGCTTTTACCCCTCTTCCCCCTCCACGCGCTCAGACATCGTGTCGTGGCGGAGGGAGAACTGTGAAGCGAGGCTGAGCGCTATGACACTCTGGTCAGGGCAGGGCCCGCGAGCCGAATTCTTGGCCACGCCTATTCTACCCCATCCATTCGGTTCAAGTAGGGAATATGGGCAGGCGAATTCATTTGAGGAATGTCATTGTCTACGGAGCATTGCCTCACACGTGCTGGTTTGTGACTGGTAGCATTGTCATCCAGACACAATAATCGTCTTCGAATTGTTCCTCTAATATGTGCACGCGGAACACACCACTGTAAGACGTGTTCAACTCTTTCGACAGTTTGTGTTTATTTAAACGCTATGAGAGGACCACACCCTAACCACGATAAACACCCCTCTACATACCTTAATACCCCCCTTGTAAGGTGTCAGGCAAATCCCACACCTTCCATGAAAACCCTGACATGATAAGCAAATCCAGCAGTATGTCACATAGCTCCGAATAAATCGTGACACTAAATTAACCAAAGTAATACGATCAACGAGTGAGCAAATGGAATACCACAGACTAACACAAGAATGCCTAAATACATGTCATACCTTCCCACCGTGAACCAGACGCAGTTCCGAGGGGAGAAACGAGAACAAAAGCCGAGAGCAGAACTGTGTTAAGCTAGAAGGCCCCACGATAAGGGACGGACACCCACGTCGCCAGCCAACCACCAAGACCACCCCCCCAGCCCATGTTAAAAGATAAAGCCCTCCAGAAGAACGGTATAGATCTTACGATAACACTAAAAGGGCCACACCAGCTGCAAGTTTTAGCGTGAGACTTTTTCGCGTCTCTGTTACGTTGCAAACGTTAAAAACATTGCCCCACCACGAAAATTATAACGTTTCTCAAAGGATAGACAGCATTTTTGTAGGCGGAGCTTAAGGCTAACGTTGAGACCCTGATTGGTCAGATGAAAACACAGCCAGATAGTTTTTTGTAAACCAACTTCGGTAAATTGTAGTAAGGAGAAGTTAGGAGAGAGTTGCTTCCGAGACGGTGAGATGTGAGGAGCTGCGCCGCCCGCCGCCCTCTGAGGTTGCCTAACCAACGACAAGGTAACGAACGCACCCAATGACACGTAACGGCGCACAAGCTTCACTCGGAACTGCAGAAGTCTCACCTGTTACACCCCCTTTTTACGTAAGACTAGTGTCGATCGTCAATTAAATCTCATGGTATTCACATTAGCTACTTGAAGTTAAAATCTGAAACGCGATGATTTTTCTGTTATATAGTTATTGAGAAGCCACATCAGCCACTGTAATTTACGACAAGTTAGAAAAGTAATTAAAGATGATTGAGGGTCACTGTAGACCATTTTGATAGTTTTCTCTTTTGCGAAACCTAATTTAAACCTAGATCATGGATGTGATATGGCATAGGTCATCCTTCGATCCATTATAGAACTTGGAAACCCATTCAGGGAATATTCGTTCACATTTTTGTTGAACGCAGTTGGTTTTTATCATCCTGCATTAAAATATTTCCTTTTATCAATAGTGCAATTTATAAACAATGTTTTGTGAGTAGAATAAAATTTCCATTGGTAATCTCAACTGCTTTTTCGACGTTATTTTACCAGCTAATTAAAAATAGAAAAGCCTTGAACCCCTTCCACTAAATTTAGTTAGTATTAAGATTCTTTTACAGGGAGTGCAGTGGAGCTGACGCTGAGATCATTAACTATTTGGTTATATCATCGCTGGTCTCACTGAACTCTTCTGAATTCTACATGTCATGTGTGGTCTGGCGTCTCCTTACCAGCAACAGGTCCCAGGTTCAAACTAGTCAATTCGCTAAAAAACACGCTCAGAGCGTCGTTTCGCAAAAGTGGTAGGGAGACACGATATAGAACAAACAGCCACCATACAGAATGTTAGACCCTCCTCCTCACTCCGTGCTTCACTTTCGGCACTGCATGTGACCACTGGTAACATTCTTCAGGCATTCATCAAAACCTAAGCCCTTCCATCCGACTGCTTCATCTATCATTCCAACTCACTCGTTTCCTGTAACCCGCTGTCCAATGGCGTTGTATTACAACTGCAGTTGACTTGCTCAGTTTGTGAAGCTCTTTCTCGTGAATAATTTTCTGAAATTGTCATCATTTGTATGTCTGTTGATCTGCATCACATCTACCGATTTCCATCCCATTCGAATAATTCATTCGTGGTGCGTCATTCTTTTTTATGATAATTAAAAAACCAGTCTTGATCAGAATTTTCTTTTAATCGGAGTTGAAACGTCCCCTTAGAAAAATTATACATGACTGTGATTAAACTGACACAATATTTTTTAGCGCAACGCAATCTGACTTTTAATAATCCCTACAAAAGAATGGCCCTGACTAACATTAACCTATACCTTTCACAAATCACTTACCTCACCAAAAATCTTCGTTACTCGAACTACTGCAATACAGCGAGCGCCACTACTGCCAACTAAATAAAAGATTCAAACTACTGAAGGCACTAACTACTGATAGGCATAGTTAGCAAATGAAAGATTTTGATAGATAACAAACAATGTATTTACCTTAATAGTCATAATATATATAGCGGTTCATGACATCAATTCTTACAAATTTCAAAACTCCGCCATCTTTCTCCCCACGTCCACCACTGCTGGCGGCTCACCTCCAACTGCGCAACACTACGCGTTGTTAACATCCAGCTGCCCAACACTACAATGGCGAGTATTACAACAATGCCAACCAGCCACAGACTGCACACAGCACAGCCAGTGATTTTCATACAGAGCGCTATGTGGCGTTACCAATAAAAAACCTAAACAGCCTACTTACAGAGTAACCGGTTTCGATCCTTAAGGATCATCTTCAGACTGCTCAGCAGTCAGTTTAGCGTCGTGGGTCGGCACAGCATGCTCTATGGAAGTTGTACAGGTACTTGAATTACGTAAGCATTACGGCACCTGACCTCAACCTCTCGATACCAGCAATATTCTACTGTGTTTCTGTAAAATAGTTAACATATTTCTGTGTCTAAATTCAGACTTGATTTCATTAATGTAGAGGTACTTTGATACATTTATTTTGCAATGATATTATTTTTATGTGTATTCTTTCTTTTATCACTATGATCCTTGACGTGCTTGTAACTCTGATTTTTGGGCGCGTAAGCGGTTATTAGAGAGTCAAGTCTTGGTCGTCATGTTGAAAAGACGCAAATTGTACTCAGTTTATGAAATGTGAACTTTAACAGTGAGGAAGATATTTTCAAGTATTTTTTATATTGTGAAGTGATGATGCAACAAAAGTAATAAAAAAGAAGTCTAACTTAAATTCGGAGTGCTGATTACTTTTTTATATCACCATTGTCCTAACTTGCAAAAGTTTAATCTTCAAGAATGGTTTATGAAACACATCTATAAAACTGCTGAATATCGCAGAATAACACCTAGGCCTCTTTGCATCCGAGCTTGGAATCATCACTACCTAGATTTTCGGCGATTGAGCCATGAGTTCACAACGAGAGCAGCGTGGGAAACACGAAAAGATGAGTGCCTAGTTTATCCATTATTTCAAGAAATGACTTTATTAACTGTGCTCTAATGATACCTGCCACATAATATAACTTTGTTGTTGCCCGCAAATGCAATATTTAGCAGCGTGATCAACACTACAATCATAATTAATTTTGACCTTTGTTGTGGTAGGGTTATTAGAAAGTGCACCAGCCGTTCTGTAGTCTGAAGATGATCCTTAAGGATTGAAACCGGTCACCCAGATTAAAATAAATTGGCGATCAAGACTGTTTTTTAATCATCATAATAAGCATGTGTACGATTTTTTCAAACGAAATTTGTTATCCAGTTTATTCTGCTGTCTCTGGAGAGTGTTTATTTGTTTCAACGCACCTCGTAGGTTCTTTTATTATCATTACTGTATACGGGCCATTGTCTGTATTAAGCAGCAACCGCCCTCACACTTCGGGTATGCAAGTGGCCTATCCAGGCAGGGGCCACATCGGCAGAAAACGAGTCTACGATCGTACACACTCATCGAGCCGACAGACGGCAGCTTTCGGACTCGGTCGGTGCAGAAACGCTCCGGGCAGACTTTTCCTTCAGACCCCTGGGCCGGACACCGACTCCACTCGGAGCTCTCGCAGGAGACCTTGGGAACCTGTGACGCCTCGCCGCTCGGCAGTCTCACTGATGACCGCGGGAGCTGCCAAGGAGGACCTGAGGCACCACCTGGTCGTGGCCTCCAAACCTGAGACCGCGCGGGACTTCGGTACTGACCATCCACCTCGTCTTTCGTTGTACTCTTCTACTTTGAAAGTGGTCTACGACTTTTGGATTTGTCTGTTATTGCGGCCATCTGCCCACTTTCGAAGTTATGTGCGCTGTACACCGCCCATCCCTTAATGCACAGCCGGCCAGTGTGGCCGAGCGGTTCTAGGCGCTTCAGTCTGGAACCGCGCTGCTGCTCCGGTCGCAGGTTCGAATCCTGCCTCGGGCATGGATGTGTATGATGTCCTTAGGTTATTTAGGTTGAAGTAGTTCTAAGTTGCAGGGGACTGATGACCTCAGATGTTAAGTCTCATAGTGCTCAGAGCCATTTGAACCATTTGAACTTTAATGCAGAGGGTCCAGGAAAACTGTCAACTGCTCACTCTTGGTGGAGCCAGTGATATGTTTCTGTGGGTTCCTCGTCTTGTCGGTCTGCCAGGAAACGAGGCTGCTGACGCTGCTGCCAAAGCTTCGGTCATATTACCTAAACCCGCTAGTTCCTATAATCCCTTCGGTGATCTCTGTGTTGCCGTCTGTCAGGAGGTAGTGTCCCTTTGGCATCGCCAATGGTCCTCCCTTCACGGGAATAAGCTGCTGCTTATTAAGCCTCTCCCAGCGCCTTGGACGACCTCCTCTCGGCCCTCCCGCCGGGAGGAGATTATTTTAACTCGGCTGCGTATTGCGCTCTGTCTTTTTAGTCATCGTCATTTACTAAGTGCCGCTACTGCACGACTTTATACACACCGCGCCAAAGTTTTAACTGTCCGTCGCTTTATGATGGAATGCCCTTTTTTTAACCACTTACGTACCAGCTTGGGTTTGCCGTCCGATTTATCAGCCGTTTTAGCGAATGACGCTCGGGCTGTCGTCCGGTTTTTACTTTTTATCCACCGAAACAATATATCAAAGGCCATTTCGTTTCTAGTTTTGGACCTCCGTTTCTGTATGGTGTCTTTTTTGGCCCTTTTTTCACGTGCCTGTTTTTAGCTGTCTTCTATTATGTCAGTTGGGACGGACGCATAGTCGCTTTTTAACTCCCCTCTGTCTTTCTATAGTTTCGACTTGGGCGCGTTTCACCTGAGTTGTTTTTTGCGCCATAAAGCACAAAAAAACAAACACTTACGAACTTGTGAAAAATTAGTATTTACCACGAGCAACTGCAAACACTTCTTGTAATTGACTTTTTCCAAGGAGGAACTTTCGTTACTGCACTGTGTAACAAATATATTCTCCATTGTTCACCTGGCCTGCGTTCCCATTACGTCTCAAGCGGTGTATGTTGCACCAATTACCTTTTCTCATTAATTATTATTATTATGTTGTGAATAGTTTCATGTCTGGTAGCAGCAATATTACGTTGGATCCTGTTCTGATAGAACCAAGCAATAGCCTCATACAGTATTGCTCGCTTGGTCCAATAGATTACTAACTTCAAGTTGAATCTTTTCAAGTACCTGCTCTAGAGTGATGAAGTATTGGAAATTTTAGTTTGGGTTTGACAGCAAACCCAGGTGACGGGATCCTACGTAGATGGTATGGAAGAAGCTTGTGCAGCCGCACCAAAAATGCCACATGATTGACATCCGCTGAAAAACGAGCCAAAAGTGTGGGTGCTTGAATCTTCTGATAAGTTATTGAACGATGTGGTGTAATTATTCTGGAAGATCGGAATTCATAACCTCATTCACTTTTGAATCTTCTGCGGTATCCTTAAAACGCTTAAGACAAACGTCGGTGTAGTGCCTTTGAAAAGGACATGATCACCCACACAGCTCTAAATCAAAAATTTGAAAGCTATGGCACATATAGATATGTAGGGCAACAGATGATTTCATGTTATCTTGGCGACAGGAAGCAATATGTGATGACAGAGTCTGCACGTAGATCTGAAATTCAAGTCCTTATAAATCTGTGCTTGGTCCACAATTGTCGTTTTTGGAAACCCAGAATCTACTCTGTAGAAATCAACATGGATTCCGGAAACAGAGATCGTGTGAGACCCAACTCGCTTTATTTGTTCATGAGACCCAGAAAATGTTAGATACAGGCTCCCAGGTAGATGCTATTTTTCTTGACTTCCGGAAGGCGTTCGATACAGTTCCGCACTGTCGCCTGATAAACAAAGTAAGAGCCTACGGAATATCAGAACAGCTGTGTGGCTGGATTGAAGAGTTTTTAGCAAACAGAACACAGCATGTTGTTATCAATGGAGAGACGTCTACAGACGTTAAAGTAACCTCTGGCTTGCCACCGGGGAGTGTTATGGGACCATTGCTTTTCACAATATATATAAATGACCTAGTAGATAGTGTAGGAAGTTCCATGCGGCTTTTCGCGGATGATGCTGTACTATACAGAGAAGTTGCAGGATTAGAAAATTGTAGCGAAATGCAGGAAGATCTGCAGCGGATAGGCACTTGGTGCAGAGAGTGGCAACTGACCCTTAACATAGACAAATGTAATGTATTGCGAATACATAGAAAGAAGGATCCTTTATTGTATGATTATTTGATAGCGGAACAAACACTGGTAGCAGTTACTTCTGTAAAATATCTGGGAGTATGCGTGCGGAACGATTTTAAGTGGTATGATCATATAAAATTAATTGTTGGTAAGGCGGGTACCAGGTTGAGATTCATTGGGAGAGTCCTTAGAAAATGTAGTCCATCAACAAAGGAGATGGCTTACAAAGCACTCGTTCGACCTATACTTGAGTATTGCTCATCAGTGTGGGATCCGTACCAGATCGGGTTGACGGAGGAGATAGAGAAGATCCAAAGAAGAGCGGCGCGTTTCGTCACAGGGTTATTTGGTAACCGTGATAGCGTTACGGAGATGTTTAACAAACTCAAGTGGCAAACTCTGCAAGAGAGGCGCTCTGCATCGCGGTGTAGCTTGCTCGCCAGGTTTCGAGAGGGTGCGTTTCTGGATGAGGTATCGAATATATTGCTTCCCCCTACTTATACCTCCCGAGGAGATCACGAATGTAAAATTAGAGAGATTAGAGCACGCACGGAGGCTTTCAGACAGTCGTTCTTCCCGCGAACCATACGAGACTGGAACAGGAAAGAGAGGTAATGACAGTGCCACGTAAAGTGCCCTCCGCCACACACCGTTGGGTGGCTTGCGGAGTATAAATATAGATGTAGATGTAGATGTTCATCGACTTTATAAACAATACTGAAGTGAAATGAAAAGGAATAAAAATGGTGTATGCTGAGGACATGATATTAGTAAACGTACAGAAAATAGCTGGGAGCTCTTGAAAGAAGGGTATTTACTTCAACAAATAACACACCGCACTGGCTGAATGACTGAATTATGAAGTCAAAAAAGGCAATGTTAATTATCTTCACTCGTAAAGGAAATGAAGAGCACATAGATATCTCTTAAGATGGAAAAAGCTCTGGAAGAAGTTAGTCCGTAAAATTTTTTAAATTTCCGTTAGACAACAACCTCCAATGCAGACAACATAATGCAGTGTCTGCTGCAAATTAAACACTGTAATATTTGTGATGATACAACTTCCGCTGTTTTATTTAGTGCTAAACGAATGTTACAGTGAAGGAGATATAAATAATGTGTAATGTTTTATTATCTATATATATATCTACTTTACTTACCTGTGTTTGGAGGGTATGAAAATAATATTTGTGCTTGCAAATAAAAATACTGCTAAATGTGAATTAATAGTGTCACATGTTTTTGTACCTCTGTGCTGTAGTCGCCTGATTTAAAGAGTATTTAAATGGATTTTAGACATAAATACTAATATAGAGGAAAATGTATGTACAAAATTACTATCATATTAGCCAAATGCTGATAATCCACTCCTCTACATTGTCATTATAAAACCGAAAATTATTCCTTCTGTTTTTATAACTACGCCAGTTCACAGTACTGTGATGTCATCTACTGGCCGCTTATGTAAATCAACAACCTAAAATACGCAAATTTCAGTCTTTGTAAACTGTTATTTTATCATTTTATTTTTATTTATTTTCGAGTTTCATGGATCCTTGACGCGAGTGTATCTCTAGTATTAGAATGAGTCAGATTATTTCAGTAATAACCATTTGTTAGCCTATACCTGTGGCTAAGGGGGGTACCGTCTTTGATTTGTAATCAGTCCAAGGTTCGAACCCCGCCACCGCTTAAACTTTCAATAAAAATCATCAGCAATGGCGGCCGAAGACTTCCAGCATCAGAAGTCACCGTCATTCAACCAATGGTCTTCTCAAAGAGGGCGGAGGAACGGACAAAGCTCCAGAGCAATCTCTCGCCCTTGGGGTGGGAAACTGCCCCTTAAGGGGAAGAATCAGCAATGCTCAACTACATTTTTAAAAGGAGTGGAGGATACAGTAAGTTATCAAGCGCTCCAGATACGTCTACCATTATTCCTGTTATGTACGCTTCTGGAAATTGAAATAAGAACACCGTGAATTCATTGTCCCAGGAAGGGGAAACTTTATTGACACATTCCTGGGGTCAGATACATCACATGATCACACTGACAGAACCACAGGCACATAGACACAGGCAACAGGCATGCACAATGTCGGCACTAGTACAGTGTATATCCACCTTTCGCAGCAATGCAGGCTGCTATTCTCCCATGGAGACGATCGTAGAGATGCTGGATGTAGTCCTGTGGAACGGCTTGCCATGCCATTTCCACCTGGCGCCTCAGTTGGACCAGCGTTCGTGCTGGACGTGCAGACCGCGTGAGACGACGCTTCATCCAGTCCCAAACATGCTCAATGGGGGACAGATCCGGAGATCTTGCTGGCCAGGGTAGTTGACTTACACCTTCTAGAGCACGTTGGGTGGCACGGGATACATGCGGACGTGCATTGTCCTGTTGTAACAGCAAGTTCCCTTGCCAGTCTAGGAATGGTAGAACGATGGGTTCGATGACGGTTTGGATGTACCGTGCACTAATCAGTGTCCCCTCGACGATCACCAGAGGTGTACGGCCAGTGTAGGAGATCGCTCCCCACACAATGATGCCGGGTGTTGGCCCTGTGTGCCTCGCTCGTATGCAGTCCTGATTGTGGCGCTCACCTGCACGGCGCAAAACACGCATACGACCATCACTGGCACCAAGGCAGAAGCGACTCTCATCGCTGAAGACGACACGTCTCCATTCGTCCCTCCATTCACGCCTATGGCGACACCACTGGAGGCGGGCTGCACGATGTTGGGGCGTGAGCGGAAGACGGCCTAACGGTGTGCGGGACCATAGCCGAGCTTCATGGAGACGGTTGCGAATGGTCCTCGCCGATACCCCAGGAGCAACAGTGTCCCTAATTTGCTGGGAAGTGGCGGTGCGGTCCCCTACGGCACTGTGTAGGATCCTACGGTCTTGGCGTGCATCCGTGCGTCGCTGCGGTCCGGTCCCAGGTCGACGGGCACGTGCACCTTCCGCCGACCACTGGCGACAACATCGATGTACTGCGGAGACCTCACGCCCCACGTGTTGAGCAATTCGGCGGTACGTCCACCCGGCCTCCCGCATGCCCACTATACGCCCTCGCTCAAAGTTCGTCAACTGCACATACGGTTCACGTCCACGCTGTCGCGGCATGCTAGCAGTGTTAAAGACTGCGATGGAGCTCCGTATGCCACGGCAAACTGGCTGACACTGACGGCGGCGGTGCACAAATGCTGCGCAGCTAGCGCCATTCGACGGCCAACACCGCGGTTCCTGGTGTTTCCGCTGTGCCGTGCGTGTGATCATTGCTTGTACAGCCCTCTCGCAGTGTCCGGAGCAAGTATGGTGGGTCTGACACACCGGTGTCAATGTGTTCTTTTTTCCATTTCCAGGAGTGTATTTTGTGTTTGCAGTATATATTTATTTTTCTCGCCTCATTAATTGCACTTTCAGTATGTATATCATTCCTGAATGTAAGTCTGTTGATTAGAACGTTTTCAAAAATTTTTCTCAGTACGTTTGTCAGGCAGACAGGCTTGTATGATTTGGGGAGTATGGGAACTTCATTTTCTCCCTTTTTATAAAGACTACTTTTGTTGTTTTCTAGAATTTTGGAAAACGCCCCTGCCTTGTGCATTCATTGAATAATCTGAGCATGCAAGGAAGTAGCTCTCCTAGTATGCTATCGGGACCAAAAGTTCTGTTCCCTTTCGGTCACTTCTACACGGGTGTACGGCAGTTGTATTATCACAAGGCTCTTAGAGCGCCTCTCTCAGTTTTTGGTGATATTCAGTATCATCAATCTTCCATATAGTGTATTTAAGATTATGAGGGCTCTGAGTATACAGTCTCCTGGATGGAAACTTTAGATTTAAAGAACTTTCCTACCTATAAAAAATGACTCAGAGCACTGTGGGACTTAACATCTGATCATCAGTCCCCTAGAACTTAGAACTACTTAAACCTAACTAATCTAAGGACATCACACACATCCATGCCCGAGGCAAGATTCAAACCTGCGACCGTAGCGGTCGCGCGGTTCCAGACTGAAGTGCCTAGAACCGCTCGGCCACACCGGCCGGCCCTACCAATTACAATCTTAAACTTAGACCACTCAGGGGAAACGATATTGTTGTCTTATTGTAATTAAAATCAACAAAATTAAATCAGTTATCTTCTTGCAAGAACGATATCTTTGTCACACATAGAGTGCATTCTCAAAGAAAACCTTTTCTACAGGATTGGGATCTGTGCAGACACCTGTGCCACATGTTCTAAGATTCGAGTTTTCAGGTATCTAAAGATTCATGTTTCTGTCTTTTACCTGTCCTTACAGTTTGCAGTTTAAATTCACAACTTTGGTGAACTCTATTTGAACAGCTGTTTCTGAGAAGTACTGCAACGTCTCCTAATATAGTATGTGTCCCTGTAGGATCCGATGCTGCTCTCACAGGTACGTTAGAAACTGGACCGCATCTGTTATTTACAGACGAAAAATTGCGTCGGTTGCGTTAGCTAGTATCCAGTTAGTTGGCGCTCTCTTGCTGTTCGAGAATGGGGCACAATGCCGAGATCACCACCATGGTGGCGTCAGAACTGTTTATCGCCGTGTGACTGACAATCCGTAGCATTTCGCTCGCTGCATCTTACGTCGAGCCGAACGCGGGACACGTGAGGCAGTGCTCCAGCGTGTCTGTCCCAACACAGGCATCGCACAGGTTGGACGCCGTGAGGCCTATTATGTACAGTTGGTCGTTGGATAGTACGGTTCTGTTAACAGTTGCATACCAGTGCTGTATGTTGCACTGGCCAACGCCAATTGGGGGGGGGGGGGGGGGGGGCAGCGACTGACCCCACAACCATCACACATTCTCTATCTAGGATAAATCACATTACTTATGTATTTCCATAATATTGGCAGATTAGAAGATTAAAATGTTGACTATTATTACTGGGAAAGGGTTTCTGGGACATTTTTAGCAAAAAATAAATAGTTTTTTTACATGTATTTGTATTAATTTCACAATTACAAGGATTACTCAGATTCACATTCAGAAGACTTTACAATACGAACTACTCCTTCTTTCTTGGTGTGTGCACGGCAGATATACTTCCTACAGGAAGTGCAAAACCTCCATGTACTTACGGTCTTGGCTTCTGGCGCATAAATAAGTAACAGCGTCCTTTCTTTAGCAGATTATGCACAGCTGCACGTGTTACTTTCCGTCGCGGCTCCGTAACTTTGTTTCCTCTGCTCACAGCACCTTGATTTTGATTACACTCATACCCAAAAGTTGATAACGCTGTGCTGTATTTTGAGTGTAGGCCTACAGCATTTTGAGCACGTCTTTTCATGTTGAGGTCACAAAGTTCACGAGCAAGATCTTTCAGGTACTTTTTTCTTCCATAACTCTTTGTCGGGTAATTCTTTGTCCATTCCTCGTGTGTATCTTGAAATACAACATATGAATTGTATACTGCAACGTCAATCAAGTTGAAAAACACCGCCATGGGCCATCCACCCGTTGCTCGACGGCAGCTGTACGTTCTTACACACTTATCGAATGTATCCACTCCTGACTTTGTGCAGTTGTAGAATAGGATGATGTCTGGCTTCTGTTGGCTCTGAGCACTATGGGGCTTAACATATGTGGTCATCAGTCCCCTATAACTTAGAACTACTTAAACCTAACTAACCTAAGGACATCACACACATCCATGCCCGAAGCAAGGATTCGAACCTGCGGCCGTAGCAGTCGCGCGGTTCCGGGCTGAGCGCCTAGAACCGCTAGACCACCGCGGCCGGCGGTCTGGCTTCTCTTCCGTCACATTCATATCATCTACACCTACATCCATACTCCACAAGCCACCTGACGGTGTGTGGCGGAGGGTACCTTGAGTACCTCTACCGGTTCTTCCTTCTATTGCAGTCTAATGATGTTGGGTTGACAGTACTGTAACGACCTTTCCTTTCTTAGGCACATAACTGACTAAAGTGGCATCATCACTAAAGGAAAATCGGATTGTTCCCGGTGTAACTTTTTTTTAGAGAAACAGGACGGAGTTCTGTAGGAACATCGCGTTTGTCACTTCGAATAGTACCAACTGTAGTTATTTTCTCTTTCAAAAGATCTACACAGTGAAACGGTAGTGTACTTTCTGTCCATGGTAACATTTCTTCCAGATTGTTTCACGTTAGACATTTCAATAAATCTAACTATGTCAAGGCCACTGTTACGGTTCTTCTCATCAGCGTGCTTTCCAGTGTAGGGATCCGCAGCGAAGCAGTATCTCGTATCTGAATCACTTAACAGGTTCACCTCTATTCCATATTTTCCTGGTTTTGTTGGAATATATAGCCTGAATGGGCATCGCCCATGGAAGGTCACAAGTTCTTCATCCACTGTGACTGACTCACTAGGATTATAAAACTCAGGAAATTTACTAACTATCATATTCCATATATCCCCAAAAGGAGCAAATCTGTCGGTCTGTTTTCTAGCTGCTCGAGTTAGAGCATCATCAAAACGCAAGCACTTCAGTAAGAGCCTATGCTGCGAAAATGAAGCTGGGTACATTGGAAAGTTTTCTTTACTAAATATATCACGTAAACTGTCCTTGTTCTGTCTATGGACTCCACAGTTCAATAGAATTTCAATTGCTGACACAATTTCTTCCCTTTCAAATGAAAGTATCTTCAGATGATTCCCTAAGATTTCCTAGCTTTTGATTGGTAGACATCAAAATGTTATCCAGGATGTTATCATCGAAGTACATGAAAAAAGCTTTACCTGGTGTATCAGGTTTTATCCCTGGCTTAGTTCCTTTCGGGTTTCTCATTTCGTTAGCAACAGACCTCCTCCTTTGATTTACGTAAGGGCTTCTCTCCATATCATACTTGACGGGGCCACCAAGTCTTTTTCAAGTTGATCAATTTGTGCTTTCGGCCTGGGTCGTATTATTAGTGGTTGAATATCTATAAAAATATGAAAACAGAACCGAACACTAGCAAATTAAGCACTCTACCTAGACACACATCCTAATATACTCCAAAATATCTGCAAAACATAATAAAAATCAATACTTACCCCGTTCACTTTCATCCAACTCGCTGCTGTCAGAAACTACTTGATCTGGAATTTCCATGACTACATCTTCAGTTTCACTGCTTGAGCTTTCGGATAGTTCACCACTAAATTCATTGTCTAAACTCTCAAGCAAATTTCGAATTTCGTCATGTGTCAATTTCATCTTCTTGTACACTCTGTCAAATGCCACAAAGATATTACCTTCCACTCACCACACTGTTTACCGGTTGACTGCGAGTCGTGACTGTTGACCTGCTACACCTTCAGTTATAACAATCGCTATAACTCAACAATGAGTGTAAACCAAAAGCTGTTCTTATTGACGATTGTAGCAGTTGTAATTACGATAAATGTCATGTATTTATTAAATAAACTACAGAACACCACAGGAGTTTTAGCCTAAAAACTTCGTTACTGACCCCCCCCCCCCCCCAATTGGTATGCAACTGTTAACCACCGTGTACTTGGTAGCCTTCACGTAAGGTGTGAGGTAACTGCGGTATCGACCACCGCCCGTCGAACGCACTTTGAAACACGTGTGGCGCCGGTCACCTCCACGCTACGCCGCGGCCAGAGGGTCAGAGCTTGCCTCGAAGCTGTCAGACCGCCGACAATGAAGGAGAGGCAGCGGCCAACGTACATCTAAGTTATGAATGCGGCTCCTCTTACACTCACTTCTGGCTTGTCTTCGTACTTGCTGTTCACTGTTCTGATATGTTTGTGGCCAGGGTTTATGGACTTTGCAATTATCACTCACAACGTGAAGCCCGACAGGATAATTCAGAACTTGCCTATTTCTCTTAACAAGGAACTTGTACAGTCGACTGCTATTTGTCTGTGTTTATGTTAATAGTGCATTGTGCTCCATGGCCAGCCGGAGTGGCCGTGCGGTTCTAGGCGCTACAGTCTGCAACCGAGCGACCGCTACAGTCGCACGTTCGAATCCTGCCTCGGGCATGGATGTGTGTGCTGTCCTTAGGTTAGTTAGGTTTAACTAGTTCTAAGTTCTAGGCGACTGATGGCCTCAGAAGTTAAGTCGCATAGTGCTCAGAGCCATTTTGTGCTCCATGCTTCCATCAACCAACTGAGATCTCACATGTGGCTAAGAGCAGATGTAACAGTAACGAGCGGAGATTCAGGACGTGTTTTGTGCTAAGAAATTATGACGTTCTAGGACAGGGAAAATCTCCTCTATAAAAATGAAAATGGATTCCGCAGAGATCCTGCGAAACTCAGCTCGCTCTGTTCCTTCGTGAGATCCACAGCGAAGTGAACAACGGCGCTCAGGTTGATGCCGTATACCTTGATTTCCGTAAGGCAATTGACACCGTTCGCATTGCTGTCTAATGAAAAAACTACGAGCTGACGGAGTATCAGAGAGGACTTACCATTCAATTCAAGGCTTTCTTGCAGATAGAACTCAACACGGTGCTCTTAACGGAACAGAATCGGCAGATGTAAAGGTAATATCCGGAGCACCACAAGGAATTGTGATAGGACCGTTGCTGTTTACAATATATATAAATGATCTAGTAGAAAGCGTCGGATGCTCTCTAAGGCAGTTCGCACATGGTACCGTCGTCTGTAGCAAAGTACCAACACCAGACGATAGTAAACATTAGCGGAATGACCTCCAGAGAACTGATTAATCTCGAAGGGTCTGTCAGGTGACCCTGAACATAAAAAAAATGTAACAAATTACGCATACATAGGAAAAGAAATCGACTACTGTGAAGCTACACACTTGATGTCAAACCGCTGGAAACAGTATCTGCGATAAAATATCTCGGAGGAACTATCTGGAGCAACCTTAAGTGGAATGACCACATAAAACAAGTAATGGGAAAAGCGGATGCCAGACAGAGATTCATAGGAAGAATCTTAAGGAAATGTAACTCATCAGCAAAGGAAGTGCCTTATAAGGCGTTCCCTCGACCGATTCTTGAGTATTGTTCATCAGTCTGAGGTGGTTGTCAGATACGACTACAGAAGAGGTAGAGAGTTTCCAACGAAGAGATGTGCTTTTCGGAGACGGGATCGTTTAGCCGGAGCGAGAGCGTTACGGAGACGCTAAACAAATTCCATTTGGCAGACCTTACGAGAGAGTCATTGTGCAACACAGAAAGATTTGCTATTGAAATTTCGAGAGAGCAGTTTCCGGGAAGAGTCGGTCTGCATATTACTTCCCCCCATATACGCCTCCGTTAATGACCACGAAGAGGAGATTCGAGAATTTAGAGCCAGTTCAGAGGCTTACCGACAATCATTCTTCCCACGCGCTATTGGCGAGTCCAGCAGGGTTGTAGGGCTCGGTTAGTGCTACAAAAAGTACTCTCCGCCACATGGGTGGCTTGCGGAGCATGATGTAAATGCAGATGTTCTGCCACGCTTTCCCCTAATGACGGTGTGGCGTTTGTTTTCGTGCCTTCTCCTCAGAGGCCTGCCTCTGAAGGCCTCAAAGAGCCTTTTTGCCATTATGGAGCGTGGCTCTAAGAATTCTACATCTACATCTACACTTATACTCCGCAAGCCACCCAACGGTGTGTGGCGGAGGGCACTTTACGTGCCACTGTCATTACCTCTCTTTCCTGTTCCAGTCTCGTGTGGTTCGCGGGAAGAACGACTGTCTGAAAGCCTCCGTGCGCGCTCTAATCTCTCTATTTTACATTCGTGATCTCCTCGGGAGGTATAAGTAGGGGGAAGCAATATATTCGATACCTCATCCAGAAACGCACACTCTCGAAACCTCGCGAGCGAGCTACACCGCGATGCAGAGCGCCTCTCTTGCAGAGTTTGCCACTTGAGTTTGTTAAACATCTCCGTAACGCTATCACGGTTACCAAATAACCCTGTGACGAAACGCGCCGCTCTTCTTTGGATCTTCTCTATCTCCTCCGTCAACCCGATCTGGTACGGATCCCACACTGATAAGCAATACTCAAGTATAGGTCGAACGAGTGTTTTGTAAGCCACCTCCTTTGTTGATGGACTACATTTCCTAAGGACTCTCCCAATGAATCCCAACATGGTACCCGCCTTACCAACAATTAATTTTATATGATCATTACATTTCAAATCGTTCCGCACGCATACTCCCAGATATTTAACAGAAGTGACTGCTACCAGTGTTTGTTCCGCTATCATATAATCATACAATAAAGGATCCTTCTTTCTATGTATTCGCAATACATTACATTTGTCTATGTTAATGGTCAGTTGCCATTCCCTACACCAAGTGCCTATCCGCTGCAGATCTTCCTGCATTAGGCTGCAATTTTCTAATCCTGTAACTTATCTGTATAGTACATCATCATCCGCGAAAAGCCGCATGGAACTTACTACACAACATACTAGGTCATTTATATATGTTGTGAAAAGCGATGGTCCCATAACACTCCCCTGTGGCACGCCAAAGGTTACTTTAACGTCTGTAGACGTCTCTCCATTGATAACAACATGCTGCGTTCTGTTTGCTAAAAACTCTTCAATCCAGCCACACAGCTGTTCTGATATTCCGTAGGCTCGTACTTTGTTTATCAGGCGACAGTGCGGAACTGTATCGAACGCCTTCCGGAAGTCTAGGAAAATAGCATCTACCTGGGAACTTGTATCTAATAATTTCTGGGTCTCATGAACAAATAAAGCGAGTTGGGTCTCACACGATCGCTGTTTCCGGAATCCAGGTTGATTCCTACAGAGTAGATTCTGGGTTTCCAAAAACGACATGATACTCGAGCAAAAAACATGTTCTAAAATTCTACAACAGATCGACGTCAGAGATATAGGTCTATAGTTTTGCGCATCTGCTCGACGACCCTTCTTGAAGTCTGGGACTACCTGTGCTCTTTTCCAATCATTCGGAACCTTCCGTTCCTCTAGAGACTTGCGGTACACGGCTGTTAGAAGGGGGGCAAGTTCTTTCGCGTACTGTGTGTAGAATCGAATAGGTATCCCCATTCCTGCAGTATGTAGCTCTTCTGCAAGAAGAAATGCCGCAAGAATGCTGGTTGGGAGGGGTGTCGGCGGCCGGTCAACTGGAGCTACCTGTGAAGCCGGCTGGGACTGTCTGGATGCTTTCCACATACGGCCCTTGCCCCGTGCGCCACGGATGCAGCGCATCTGGGGCAACAGATCGGTTAGTCCTAACGCTCCCTCCACCGGTGGCAGCGTGCACTTCGCGTGCGGCACTTTAAAGATCTCCCTACTTCCCCTGCAACCAATAACAGCTTGCGCCTTGGCCCAGCCTATTCTGGTCCGCACGTTGAAAATTTGTGCTCAAAAATAGGCCTTTGACGAGAGAAAGACGTTGATCAGTTGGACGTTTTGTGATAGTACGAGATTTCTACTGTAATACATTTTTGCACCAGCTCTAGCTGATTTCAGAATCAAACACCAATAATGTAGGTTGCCGTTTTCTGGAAGTTTGCCTGTCGACAAGAAGGGGATTAGAAACAGAGTAAAACGGCAAGGATTATGGCGGGAGGTAGTGGTGTCCTTCAAAATAAAACCACCTCAGCTTACATAAACCACAGAGAACTTAGAGTAGGATGACTGGACGGGGAATTGAACCACGGTCGTCCCGAATCGGAGTTCAAAATGGTTCAAATGGCTCTGAGTACTATGGGCCTTAACATCTTAGGTCATCAGTCCCCTAGAACTTAGAACTGCTTAAACCTAACTAACCTAAGGACATCACACACATCCATGCCCGAGGCAGGATTCGAACCTGCGACCGTAGCAGTCCCGCGGTTCCGGACTGCGCGCCTAGAACCGCGAGACCACCGCGGCCGGCCCGAATCGGAGTCAGTGCTCGACTACTGCATCTCTTGCACTGGTGAGACAAAACATTTCTATCACTGCCCACCAAACATTGAATCCTTTGCAGTGTCATTGTGGCACGCGAAGCGGTAAGGAAAGTACGCAAATGGAGCAGAGATGGAAGGTGAATCATTCTAGCGACGATACGGTCTACAGATGGCGAAACACTTTGACGCAAGAGCGACTCTGACAAAGGTCGCGTTGTTATGGCCCGGCACGTTGGAGCGAGGATCTCGGAAAGGGCGAAGCTGGTCGGCTGTTTGTGCACCACTGACGTCACCATCTTCGGAAAATGGTTGAAAGACGGTAAAACCACGATGAGGCAGCGAAATGTTGGACGTCCAGGTCTCATCACATCACATGGAGGTCAGAGGCATGCCCTCTGCGATAAGGAAGTTAGGAGTGGTCTGTGCAGATCTGACAATGCAGTGCAGTGTTGATGCAGACACAAGTGTTACGGAACACAACGTCCAGTGCAACTTGTCGATCGCGGGGATTCTGCAGAGGATGAAGCCTGAATGATCCAAAGTTGGCCCAACGACACAATCAGTGACGATCAGATGGGCATGGGATCATCGAGATTGGACTTTGGACCGATGGAGACCTATCGTCTGATCGGACGAATCACGTTTCTTGTTATACCTGATAGACGGTTGTCTCTGGATACGTCATCATCCACGTGAACGACTGCTCAAATCACGCTCTGCACCATGGACTTAGGCTCTTTTGGTATTGCGTTGAACCTGTGGTAGTAACCGAAGGCGTCATCATAGCCTTTACACTACGTGGACATTACTGCGGACCACCTGCATCCCTTCAAGCTCTGTTCTTCACCGACGCCGATAGCATCATCAAGCAGGTCAACTGTCTGTTTTACAAAACTGCTACAGTGGATTGAGCAGCAAGGTAGTGAATTCACGTTGGCGTCTTGACCATCAAATTCACACGATCTGAACCTGACAGAAGACATCTGTGGCCTGATCGGGCGCCAACTCTGCACACGCAAACCACCGGCCCACAATTCAGGGGAATTTCGTGACCTGCACGTAAACATCTGGTGGAAAATTGTGAACAAATCAACGAGGATTTGCAGAAAATAAATGCATGATGTAATGGCTGGCAGTTATCTCTCAATATTATTAAATTTAACCTAATGCGTATAACAAAGCGGAAATTCCCATTGCCCAGTCTTTGGAAGCGGTAACATTCGTCAAGTATCTGGGTGTGACTATTCGAAATGATCTCAAATGGAACGATCAGATTACACAAGTAACGGGTAAGGCGAACTCTAGATTGCGGTTTATTGGTAGAATCCTGAACCAATGCACAGCCCTTCAACAAAGGAAATTGCTTACAATACTTTAGTTCGTCCTGCCTTATAGTATTGTTCGTGTGTGTGGGACCCTTACCAGTTGGGTCTCATTCAAGAGATTGAGATGGTCCAAAGGGGAGCTGCAAGATTCGTGACTGGTACATTTAGCCATCGCGAGAGCGTTACAAATCTCATTGAAAGTATGAAGGGGGACTCACTTGCAGACAGACAACCCGCAAAACGGAAGGGGCTGCTCACTAAATTCCGAAATCCGATCTTCGCCGAGGATGTATATATTATTACCATCAACTTTCAATGATAACCATTCAAAGATAAGGGAAATAAGAGATCGTACTGAGGTGTTCAGACAGTCGTTTTTCCCTCGCGCAACCCGCGAGTGGAACAGAGGGGGGGGGGGGGGGGCAAATACACTCCTGGAGATGGAAAAAAGAACACATTCACACCGGTGTGTCAGACCCACCATACTTGCTCGGGACACTGCGAGAGGGCTGTACAAGCAATGATCATACACACGGCACAGCGGACACACCAGGAACCGCGGTGTTGGCCGTCGAATGGCGCTAGCTGCGCAGCATTTGTGCACCGCCGCCGTCAGTGTCAGCCAGTTTGCCGTGGCATACGGAGCTCCATCGCAGTCTTTAACACTGGTAGCATGCCGCGACAGCGTGGACGTGAACCGTATGTGCAGTTGACGGACTTTGAGCGAGGGCGTATAGTGGGCATGAGGGAGGCCGGGTGGACGTACCGCCGAATTGCTCAACACGTGGGGCGTGAGGTCTCCACAGTACATCGATGTTGTCGCCAGTGGTCGGCGGAAGGTGCACGTGCCCGTCGACCTGGGACCGGACCGCAGTGACGCACGGATGCACGCCAAGACCGTAGCATCCTACGCAGTGCCGTAGGGGACCGCACCGCCACTTCCCAGCAAATTAGGGACACTGTTGCTCCTGGGGTATCGGCGAGGACCATTCGCAACCGTCTCCATGAAGCTGGGCTACGGTCCCATTCCTAGACCGGCATTGGAACTTGCTGTTCCAACAGGACAATGCACGTCCGCATGTATCCCGTGCCACCCAACGTGCTCTAGAAGGTGTAAGTCAAGTACCCTGGCCAGCAAGATCTCCGGATCTGTCCCCCATTGAGCATGTTTGGGACTGGATGAAGCGTCGTCTCACGCGGTCTGCACGTCCAGCACGAACGCTGGTCCAACTGAGGCGCCAGGTGGAAATGGCATGGCAAGCCATTCCACAGGACTACATCCAGCATCTCTACGATCGTCTCCATGGGAGAATAGCAGCCTGCATTGCTGCGAAAGGTGGATATACACTGTACTAGTGCCGACATTGTGCATGCTCTGTTGCCTGTGTCTACGTGGCTGTGGTTTTGTCAGTGTGATCATGTGATGTATCTGACCCCAGGAATGTGTCAATAAAGTTTCCCCTTCCTGGGACAATGAATTCACGGTGTTCTTATTTCAATTTCCAGGAGTGTATAACTTTGCCGCGAATATTGCCCTCCGTCAGACACCATCGGCTATCGGAGCATATATGTAGATGTAGACATGGCACATTCCGTTTCGGAAATCGTTAGGGAATTCAGTATTCCGAGATCCACTGTGTCAAGAGTATGCTGAGGACACCAAATTTCAAGCATTACCTCTCACCATGGATATATGTGAAATAACCGCAGCAGTCAGTGTGGGACGTACGACGAACACATCCTTTAGGACAGTGCGGCGAAATCTGGCGTTATCGGGCTACGGCAGCAGACGACCGAAGCGAGTATCTTTGCTAACAGCATGACAACGCCTGTCTTGGTGTCGTGACCATATCGGTTTAACGATGTGTGAGTTCCGATTCCGGACGGTTGGAAAACCTAGACCTGCTACTACAAGTTCCGATTTCAGTTGGTAAGAGCTGATGATTGGGTTCGAGTGCGACAGGCCCCACGAAGCCGTGGACGCAAGTTGTGAATAAGGCATGGAGCAAGCTAGTGGTAGCTCCATAACTGTGTGGGCTGTGTTCAACGAACTGGACTGAGTTCTCTGTCCTAACTGAACCGATCATCGTCTGGAAATGTTTATGTTGGGCTACGTGGAGATCATTCGCAGCATTCATGGACTTCATGTTCTGAAGCAACGATTCAATTTTGTAGCTGACAACCCGTCATGTCTCTGGGCCACACTTATTCGGGATTGGTTTGAAGAACATTACGGACAATTCGAGCGAATGTTTCGGCCACCCAGATGGCCCGATATGAATCCCAGCGAACATTTATGGGATGTAATCGAGAGGCCCGTTCGCCACAAAATCCTGCACCGGCAACACTTGCACGGCTATAGAGGAACCATGGCTCAGTATTTCTGCAGGGACTTTTAACGGTTTTTTGAGTCCATACGACGTCTAGCTGCTGCAGTACGCCGGGCAAAAGGAACTTCGAAACGATATAAGGAGGTATCCCAAGACTGTTGTCATAATCTCAGTGCATATCCGACAAATGTACGACTCCATGCCGCCATCTCCTGATGCTTGTATTAACAATCATTGACGTCATACTAGCAGATACGATTTTTGGCCGTGTAACACCAAGTTGAAAGTGTAGTCATTTCATATGTGTGGTACCATCTACCTGCCTGGCATCAATGATCGCATCCACCTTGTCCTTCTGAGTGCAGTTCTTTCAATGACGATGGGTATAACACGGCCGGCCGTGTTAGCGCCTTAGAACCGGGTAAACGTAACACTCCACAATTCACAGCGAGATACAGAAGAAGACGACTGACTCGGTCCTCGAGGTACAGAAGAAGAATGGAATCAACAACAATTAGGCTGAACAGACTAAAGCACTCTATTATGCACTGAAAAATACTGAGTAGCGACCTACATGGGTTCTACTACACTCCTGGAAATGGAAAAAAGAACACATTGACACCGGTGTGTCAGACCCACCATACTTGCTCCGGACACTGCGAGAGGGCTGTACAAGCAATGATCACATGCGCGGCACAGCGGACACACCAGGAACCGCGGTGTTGGCCGTCGAATGGCGCTAGCTGCGCAGCATTTGTGCACTGCCGCCGTCAGTGTCAGCCAGTTTGCCGTGGCATACGGAGCTCCATCGCAGTCTTTAACACTGGTAGCATGCCGCGACAGCGTGGACGTGAACCGTATTTGCAGTTGACGGACTTTGAGCGAGGGCGTATAGTGGGCATGCGGGAGGCCGGGTGGACGTACCGCCGAATTGCTGAACACGTGGGGCTTGAGGTCTCCACAGTACATCGATGTTGTCGCCAGTGGTCGGCGGAAGGTGCACGTGCCCGTCGACCTGGGACCGGACCGCAGCGACGCACGGATGAACGCCAAGACCGTAGGATCCTACGCAGTGCCGTAGGGGACCGCACCGCCACTTCCCAGCAAATTAGGGACACTGTTGCTCCTGGGGTATCGGCGAGGACCATTCGCAACCGTCTCCATGAAGCTGGGCTACGGTCCCCCACACCGTTAGGCCGTCTTCCGCTCACGCCCCAACATCGTGCAGCCCGCCTCCAGTGGTGTCGCGACAGGCGTGAATGGAGGGACGGATGGAGACGTGTCGTCTTCAGCGATGAGAGTCGCTTCTGCCTTGGTGCCAATGATAGTCGTATGCGTGTTTGGCGCCGTGCTGGTGAGCGCCACAATCAGGACTGCATACGACCGAGGCACACAGGGCCAACACCCGGCATCATGGTGTGGGGAGCGATCTCCTACACTGGCCGTACACCTCTGGTGATCGTCGAGGGGACACTGAATAGTGCACGGTACATCCAAACCGTCATCGAACCCATCGTTCTACCATTCCTAGACCTGCAAGGGAACTTGCTGTTCCAACAGGACAATGCACGTCCGCATGTATCCCGTGCCACCCAACTTGCTCTAGAAGGTGTAAGTCAACTACCCTGGCCAGCAAGATCTCCGGATCTGTCCCCCATTGAGCATGTTTGGGACTGGATGAAGCGTCGTCTCACGCGGTCTGCACGTCCAGCACGAGTGCTGGTCCAACTGAGGCGCCAGGTGGAAATGGCATGGCAAGCCGTTCCACAGGACTACATCCAGCATCTCTACGATCGTCTCCATGGGAGAATAGCAGCCTGCATTGGTGCGAAAGGTGGATATACACTGTACTAGTGCCGACATTGTGCATGTTCTGTTGCCTGTGTCTATGTGCCTGTGGTTGTGTCAGTGTGATCATGTGATGTATCTGACCCCAGGAATGTGTCAATAAAGTTTCCCCTTCCTGGGACAATGAATTCACGGTGTTCTTATTTCAATTTCCAGGAGTGTAGTTCACGTCACAACATTACGTTTTGTTGAAATTTCGCATTACAGTATGAAGTACAGTGCCAGCTCTGAAAGCGAAAAAGGGCTCGAATATAACCTAAATTGTTTTGTAGCGGCTGAACTGTAAGATGGAAAATATACAAGAGCTAAAGGGCAAATGGTGCGATATGCAGTGTGTACTCAACAAGTGAGAAATGCGTGCAAATGTTATTTATTCGGAATTAATCTGTAGGAATTGCTAGATTGCGACGTTAAGGCAACATTTACATCATTTAAATGCTAATGCGACGAGTATCGCTGTGAATCGATACATGGACGAAGACTGACAGCATTACTTTGACACTGTAGCAGAACGGCTCTCAAACAACGTACAGGAAGTACTATGCGACCTAACTCTTAAATTTCTACTGAAACGTCCAATTAACGTAACAAAAATACGCTAATGAAGAAACACTAAAATGCCGCAAATTGTAAATATTGTCACTACTGTTGCGTGTGAAAATTCACATTACTGCGTGAGCAACGACACTCATTTGTTCTATTTCTCACTCTGAATGCAATCAAGTTATTTTTTGGACTGGTTGCGCGCCTGACTTACATTAACACATAATAACACAACAAAACACAATAGCTGTATAAAATTATTCCCTCTAAAATGTTGCACGCAAAGACGTATAACAGCAAACAAAGAAATTTTGTAAAACATTTTTCGTAAAACTGTAATTTAAGCAGACACAAACGCCTGAACATCAATCAGGAACGGCGATTTACTCAGAACGCAGCAATAACACAGCAAATTAAATGCGGTAGTAAGACCAAAGAACAGACACACATTCACTTTTATATTCGTGTCATCACAAATGCACTGTATCTATAGGCCCGCAAACACACCACATTCGGCGTAAGTAATTACTAGTGTGAAACTAACGTAAGTGTAATGTGGTGGCAAGCAATTGGTTATAGGTGGATATCTAAAGTTTCTATCTAGGAGACTGCATCCTCAGAGAGCTCATGTATGCTGCTCAGAGTTCCAGCATATTTCCGTAGAGGGCATTCTGTGACTATGTGGTGTATTGTTTGTCACTGCCGTTCGCAATCGCACTTGACACTTGCAGCTACTCTCCACTTGTGCTTCAAGTCCTCACTGCTTCTGTGATTCGTGCGAATGCCGTTTAGGGTGATCCTCAACCTTCTAGGTATGTGGAATCCAGGAGGGGCTCGTGTAGGATCGGCATTGAGACCTTCAATCAGGATCGGCTGCCAAATACTCATCCCGCCATGCTGTTTTTACCTGGAATACTTCAGAGGTGAGCCTTTTTCCAAGTCTCCAGGAATGTTTCCTAGACTTAACTCGTTTCCTTTTAGTGGAATCACAGTCCTGGCGTAGTGACAGCCCGGGATTTCTGGAAAATTTCTCCCATTCCCTTTTCAAAGCAGCTTCACGTCGTATCTTCGATGGTTCGATATTAGACATCTGTGGGTGTGGATTTTGTTGGTTCAGATATACTTCTGGTGGCCACATTCAGTTGTGTGTCAACCACGCCTGTATGACCACTATTCAACGATACTGCGGAATAATATTCACCAAGAAAATACACAAATGTGAGGGCAGTTGCATACAGACCTGACACCTTAGCTCCTAACTTGTTCCAGAGAGTTTGTATAATATGTTGTTTTCGGTTCTAATTTTTGAGGCTGCTTCAGTTAGATGTTTTCTGTATGTTAGGGAGCGATCCATGGTCATGCCAAGATGTTTTTGGAACTGGTTATAAACCAGCAACTGCTTTCCGAATGCAATTTGCAGTTTGTAGCCAGCATGTCTGCTACTCAGATGCAAGGCGGAGGATTCCGTTTTGTTTTCATTTTCTGTGAGTCGTCATACATGTAAAAACTCGCATCTACATGGATACTCTGCAAATCACATTTAAGTGCATGGCAGAGGGACATCGTTTCTCAAGTTTTGAAATTATTAAACTACGCCACTTAGGCTGTGTTATCAGCCTAGATAATGTTCTTGTATTCGTTTATGGTAAGTCGGCAGATATATAAAATGTCAAATAGCGGGGCCAATACGGATGTTTTCCCTAGTCCGTCATTTAAATTGTACAACTTGCTTACTTGACCATTGGGGCAACGGCCTTGCCGCAGTGGATACACCGGTTCCCGTCAGATTACCGATGTTAAGCGCTGTCGGGCATGGCCGGCACTTGGATGGGTGACCAACCGGGCCACCATGCGCTGTTGCCATTTTTCTGGGTGCACTCAGCCTCGTGATGCCAACTGAGGAGCTACCCGACCAAAGAAACCGGTCAAAGAAACCCATCATAACGACCGGGAGAGCGGTGTGCTGACCACACGCCCCTCCTATCCGCATCCTCGGCTGAGGATGACACGGCGGTCGGATGGTCCCGATGGGCCACTTGTGGCCTGAAGACGGAGTGCTTTTACTTGACCATTTAGGTGAACTTGGAATTTCCTATTGGGCAGCATGTTACTGAGTAGTTGTGCAATTCTTTTGCAAGGAACTGTTCTTAAGAAGTTTAGAAGTAAGCCTTTCCGCCACGCTCTATAATATGCTCATGTTAAATCAATAAACAAGGCCATTGTTTTCTTCTAATCCTTCTCAACCTAAGCTGCAACTGCTGTCTGGTCTAAGGCTAGCCTGATATATATGTATAAAAAAAACTGTGTTTGGTGCTATCCTATTGCAAAGTATTCTCTCCAACAGTTTATGGCAGACACTTAAAAGTGCAAAGTGCAATAGATCTATCATCTTCGGGACTGTTACCAGATTTTGACGGTTTCAGGATGGTAATTATCTTCGTTGTCTTTAAATGATTTGTTGTCTGCTTGTTACGGGGATTTCGTTGGGGAGTGCAGCTAGCTAGTGTCTAAGGTTGGGACAACTTTGGCTTTAGAGATTTTTTTGGGCAAATTCGGAAGGCCCTGTTTGAGATATTTTAGACTTTAGCTCAAGTTTCATTCTTTTTACTTTCTGTTTGTTGTTGTTTCTTGGAGTTCTTGTTAGACTGAGAATCCTAGCTGCTATTTTGTTAGGATTTATTTTGTCTGGTAAGTCTTAGTGGGTTCCATGCTTTCTTGTTCGAGTGTTGAACAGACCTGTTTTCGGTCAGATCCCACCATTTCCTTTGCCTAGCTGAGTCTAGAGCACAGATCAATTCTCGCGGATACATCGGTGTCCTGAGTCGTTTTAAATTCTTCACACACTTCCTGGAATGTAGGAATCCATCTAGGGATCTAGTTCTCCCTATTGGCCCTCGGAACATGTTTTCTGGCAGTGGAACGAATTAGTCTGACAATGCGGTCATAACGCTGAACTTTAGGTGGAATAAACTGGATAATACAGTCAAGCTCGTCAGAGAACTTTCGCCAGTTGGCTTTTTGAAAGTTCTGTCGTGGCTTCGGTGTAGACTATTCGGATTCGGAGTCCAGTATTTACCAAAAGATGTCAGTGTTGACTTCTAGGAAAGTCACTTAACAACTTCGTGCTGTTCTGCGAAGTTAATCCCTTGTTGTCAGTGGAAACAGAGGTCTCGGTTGTAATCTAGAGCCCACCTAGCGCAGTGGAATGTCCCTTTGTCCTTCCAGTCAAATAATATGAAAAGACGTTCCAGTTCAGCCGATTCCGATACCTTTACACCATCTTTGTTCGTAGTTCTGTAGCCTTATGGTGTGTTATGGCTATTGAAGTCTCCAATGATTATTCCTAGGTGCTGAATATTTTGAGCAGCTTCTTTTACCAATGGTTGTGTTTGGGGTTTGTATATATTTACAATATGTGTGTTGGTAGCTTTCAGCCTGAAGGTATAGATGTTATTTTCCGTTTTTGTTTTGGCAGCTGTTACTACTTGAATATCATTCTTGAGTTATGTTACAGATCCATAGCTTGAGTGACTTTTATTAGTAGCTAATGTGTAGCCAGCGACCGTACACCTGGAATGAAGCTGGGTTTCACACGAGCAGTGAATTTTCTTTCGTAAAACGACGTCCAGCTTATTTTCAGATTATATTTGAGTGAGATATTCACTTTTTGCTCTGTTTATTCCCTCCATGTTTAGTTGTACAATAGTTCACTTTAAAATGCAGAAAAGGAATCTCATTTTACCAAGGTTTTCTTGTCATAAAGATGTACAAAGATATTTTAGTTTCCTTTGAACTTTAAAATGCAAAAAATCAATCTCATTTTACCAAGGTTTTCTAGATGTACTAAGATATTTTAGTTTCCTTTGAACGATACTTACGAAGAAAGAATTATTTTTATTAATGCTAGGATTTATTTGTTTTAAGGTGAAGAAAAAAATTTGTGAGGCATTTGACAGTATCCAGCACTGCTGTTTAGTAAAAAAAAAATACGAGCTTACCGACTATCGGACCAGATATGTGATTGGGTTCAAGACGTTCTTGCAGATGGAACTCAGTACATCGCTATAGACGGAAGAAAGTCGACAGATATGAAGGTAATATCAGGTTCAACCGAGGGAAGTGTGATAGCACCGTTATTGTTTCCAGTGCATATACAGGGTGGTCCATTGATAGTGACCGGACCAAATATCTCACGAAATAAGCATCAAACGAAAAAACTATAAAGAACGAAACTAGTCTAGCTTGAAGGGGGAAACCAGATGGCGCTATGGTTGGCCCGCTAGATGGCGCTGCCATAGGTCAAAGGTTAACAACTGCGTTTTCTTAAAATAGGAACCCCCATTTTTATTACATATTCGTGTAGTACGTAAAGAAATATGAATGTTTTAGTTGGACCACTTTTTTCGCTTTGTGAAATAAAATGTTCAAACGTACCTACGTTCTGTATTTTAATTTAAAACCTACCTGTTACCAACTGTTCGTCTAAAATTGTGAGCCATATGTTTGTGACTATTACAGCGCCATATATCACAGAGCGAAAAAAGTGGTCCAACTGAAACATTCATATTTCTTTACGTACTACACGAATATGGAATAAAAATGGGAGTTCCTATTTAAAAGAAAAACACAGTTGTTATTCGTTTGACTTATGGAAGCGCAATATAGCGGGCCAACCGTAGCGCCATCTGATTTCCCCCTTCAAGCTAGACAAGTTTCGTTCTTCGTGGTTTTTTAATTTGACTCTTATTTCGTGAGGTATTTGGTCCGGTCGCGATCAATGGACCACTCTGTATATATGGTCTAGAAGGAAGCGACGGAAGCTCTTTACGACTGCTGGCAGAAGATGCAGTTGTCTGTAACAAAGCCACAACGCCAGAAGACAGTTTCGATTTGCAGAATGATCTGCAGAGGACTGATGAATGATGCAGGCTCTGGCAGTTGACGCTGAACGTAAATAAATGTAAAGTATTGGACATACCCAGGAAAAGAAATAAGTTACTGTACGAATGAAACGTTGATGAGAAACTGCTCGCAACAGTATCTACTGGACAATATCTAGGAGTGACTATGCAGAGCGATCTTAAGTGGATTGGCCACATTAAACAATTAGCAGGTAAAGTAGATGCGAGATCGAGATTAATTGGGAGATTGTTATGCGAATCTAATTCATCCACGAAAGAAGTGGCTTACAAAATACTCGTTCGCTTGGTTTTTGAGCATTCCTCACAAGTCTCGTACCTTTAGCAGGTAGGGCTGATAGGAGTGACGTAGAAGATCCGACGAAGAGCGACGATTTTCGTCACAGCGTCGTTTAGCCGGTGGCAGGTCATTACGGTGATGCTGAAACAGCTCCAGCGGCAGGCGGTACAAGAGAGGCGTCGTGCATCACGGAGAGCTTTACGATCGAAATTGCGGAAGAGTATGTTCCGAGAAGAAACGTACAACATACACTACTGGCCATTAAAATTGCTACACCACGAAGATGACGTGCTACAGACACGAAATTCAACCGACAGGAAGAAGATGCTGTGATATGCAAATGATTAGCTTTTCAGAGCATTCACACAAGGTTGGCGCCGGTGGCGACACCTTCAACGTGCTGACGTGAGGAAAGTTTCCAACCGATTTCTCATACACAAACAGCAGTTGACCGGCGTTGCCTGATGAAACGTTATGATGCCTCGTGTAAAGAGGAGAAATGCGTACCATCACGTTTCCGACTTTGATAAAGGTCGGATTGTAGCCTATCGCGATTGCGGTCTATCGTATCGCGAAATTGCTGCTCTCGTTGGTCGAGATCCAATGACTGTTGGCAGAATACGGGATCGGCGGGTTCAGGAGGGTAAAACGGAACGCCGTGCTGGATCTCAACTGCCTCGTATCACTAGCAGTCGAGATGACAGGCATCTTATCCGCATGGCTGTAACGGATCGTGCAGCCACGTCACTATCCCTGAGTCAACAGATGGGGACGTTTGCAAGACAACAACCATCTGCACGAACAGTTCGACGACGTTTGCAGCAGCATGGGCTATCAGCTCGGAGACCCTGGCTGCTGTTACCCTTGACGCTGCACCACAGCCAAGAACGCCTGCGATGTTGTACTCAACGACGTACCTGGGTCCGCGAATGGCAAAAAGTCATTTTTTCGGATGAATCCAGGTTCTGTTTACAGCATCATGATGCTCACATCCGTGTTTGGGGACATCGCGATGAACGCACCTTGCAAGCGTATATTCGTCATCGCCCTACTGGCGTATCACCCGGCGTGATGGTATGGGGTGCCATTGGTTACGCGTCTCGGTCACCTCTTGTTCACACTGAAGGCACTTTGAACACTGGACGTTACATTTCAGATGTGTTACGATCCGTGGCTCTACCCTTCATTCGATGCCTGCGAAACCCTACATTTCAGCAGGATAATGCACGACGGATGTTGCAGGTCCTGTGCGGGCCTTCCTGGTTACAGAAAATGTTCGAATGCTGCCCTGCCCAGCACATTCTCCAGATATCTCACCAACTGAAAACGTCTGGTGAATGGTGGCAGAGCAACTGGCTCGTCACAATACGCCAGTCACTACTCTTGATGAACTGTGGTATCGTGTTGAAGCTACATGGGCAGCTGTACCTGTACACGCCATCCAAGCTCTGTTTGACTCAATGCCCAGGCGTATCAAGGCCGTTATTACGGCCAGAGGTGGTTGTTTTGGGTACTGATTTCTCAGGACCTATGCACCCAAATTGCGTGAAAATGTAAGCAGATGTCAGTTCTAGTATAATATATTTGTCCAATGAATACCCGTTTATTATCTGCATTTCTTCTTGGTGTAGCAATTTCAATGGCCAGTAGTGTATTAAGGTAAACTAAAGCGAAATAGTTTGTTACAAACGATGTATGTCTCTGATAGGTTTTATAAAGAGGATTGCTGACTGTGCACGGTCGCAGAGCCGAAGATACTGCTTCTGGTCTGAGATTATAGTGTTGAAGGAAGAGAGCGCTTGGCGCATGTAGTGTATTACTTCCTCACACATACGTCTTGCGAAATGACCACAGCGAGAAAGTCCGAGAAATTAGAGCCAGTAAAGAGGTTTGCCGATATTCGTTCTTTCCACGAGCCATTCACGAGTGGAACAAGGAAGGGGGTCGGGTAGTGGGACGAGAAGTACCCTCCGCCAGACACCGTCAGGTGGCTTGCGGAGTATTGGCGTGGATGCGGAATAGTTGCGCGTAAATACGGCACGACAAATTGCCCCTTAGTAATGGAATAGTATCGTGCGAATTGTGCCAATATTTGTATTTCATTATCTTTTGTTTTTGCGTCAGGGTACATTTGTGAATATACCAAAAAGATCTCCATTTCTTCTTAGTCTGATAGTTTTGATAAACCTTTCGCTTATGATAACAGAACAGGAATTGTTTAGTACCAAGTATTATTTTTAGTGTGGCACAACAGTAAGCAGATAAACGACGATACAGTTTGGAGAGTCGTATTGGGGCCTACAGAGAGCGGATGTGTATGGTAGTGAAGGAGTGGGGGGAGAGCGGTGACGGAGTGGGGGAGGAAGTTGGGCGGAAGGAGGGAGGGGTCGGTGGATAGAGGGTGGGGGGGGGGGGGGGGGGAGCGGCTCGGCGGGCGACCGCGGCTGATCCGACTGTGGCGGGCTGCGGCGCACCGCCAAGCGGTTTGCAGGTGGTCTGCGATCGAACCCCAGCAACGGCACTTGACTGTTTCAGCAAACACTCAACACGCTGATAGTCTGAAAACTAGAAACAGCGAGTAGATGGCAGCAGTGACAACGTTCCCCTGGTATCCGCTGTACAAAGGAAGTTACCTGAAAAAGTCACGGGAAAAAATTCGGACCAGGTAATCCTGTTGCTGTCTCAGCTTCGAGAGCATGCGTCTGGTTCGTTTGTTAAGACTCTGGCAACAGAACAGTAATGAATGTAATTCACTATTTACTCCATCAATGAAGAATCGAATTAGTTGAAATTCGGTACATCCACTTTTGGTATAAAGGGTCTCAGTTCTGTTATGAAGGGTGTGCAAAAAGTCTTACCCTTATTACAAAAAAATATTTCTAAGGAACTATCCTAGACACATATGGGCAATTTGTTGCAAATGGCATCTTCGTTCATATGGTTTTCTAACTTGCGCATGATGTTGTTGTTGTGAAATGAAAACTATAAACTAAACTGCCTTCCTATTCTTAACTTTCTTATGTGTTTGTGTTGTCGTGCAAGTGTGATTCCATAAACGTTATCTGATAAAAGAGCCGCCAAATGTGTAAAATTGTGTAATTAAGTTTCAATTAACTTTTACTAAAAGTGAATAGAAAACGTAAAACTATGAACTAAATAAACTGTCTTGTGAAATTCTCTGTAGTGAATAGCGCTACAAATCGTGGCACAATAGTAAATGAGTTGCAGATCCAACAAAAGGAAAATTTACAGAATGAAAATGCTACATGAAATTGCAAAACCAATTTTGAAGACGTACCTGTCCAAAATGCTTCTATTAAAATGCCGCGTACATGTGGGTATGCAAAGTGACTAAATGAAATTCTAAGCATTGGGTGATACACACGCGAACGGAACATTGCACTGTAACAATAAAACTATCCGACAAGGGAATGAAATCTAAATTGAACTTTACCTACACTGAACCGGTCAGTAACTTTGAAAAGCAAAACTTAACTTTAAATGATCCTCTTGTGTCCTCACTGTGAGGTTAAACTGGCCCTGACAAATTTTCATGGCTTCACCTCTGGCAACGGAAACTCGTTACTGCTCGAAAGTGATGAACATTAAAAAGTACAGCCCGGCACAAAACCTGCCGAAGGAAAGAAAGCCTTCCAATACTGCGAGGAGATGGTGGTATAAATTTGATATATTAAATGGCTGAACGAGACTAGCATTTATAATTGTATTATGAATAATGAAACTCATTCCTTAACATTAACAATCATTATAAGAATTATTTCTTATTAAAAGAATATTACTCTGACATGAATTTGTGAATGTGATGCTAATGGAGTAGTGCATGTACAGGGATGAGCGTTATGACCGCCTAACTAACTGCCGATATGTCCAGTTTTGGCAAGGATAACAGTGGCGGGATCATGAGGTAAGCTACCATTTGCAATAAACAACATAAACATGTGGAAGCGTATCCATAAAAACTTTACGAGTTAAACTAACATCTGAGGGGCGTAAAAGGATATTAATGGGGTGTGTTGAGCAATGAGTAACCATAATCTTAAACTTTTTATTTAACAACAAGGTAGAGAATATCTACTACACCAAATCTAAAAAAACCCTCGATAGAGCAATGTGTTAAAACCACCAACAAGTGGCTGAATAAAAACAAATAATCATTAACAGACTAGTATGTTCTCAATCAAGGCAAAATGCAAGAACCATTACATGAATTTAAATCCAAAACCAGGTAACAGGTCCCAAAGGTGCTAACCATGATATTAAAAACAAATAACATAATAAAATTACTCTGGGACAATCCACGAAATGAGAACAATTTTAAAAGCACATACCAGACTCAAAAATGAATTGACTGCAATTGGAGCATAGAACCAGATACAATCTTACTGCAACATTGCAAACACATATCTAACTTTTGCTGTGAATAATCGTCCCCATAGTCTCTGACAAACAACACAGTGACAAGAAATAAGACAAGGTGTAAAGGATTTCATTACAATTCAGAATTACAAGAAGATGTGAAAAATTGCCAAATAACTCCCTGAATCAGTTTTAGGCCTTGTACTCAAAACCAGAATTACAGAAACCAACACTGAAAAGAAGACGCAAGGTTCATAATTCACTCACTGCAAAAGGAACCAGGGAGGTAATTCAATAATACTAGATTGAAGACGCCCATATATGTGATACACTTGTTTTACTTGGTTGTTCTCACATCCCCTGCCCAAAGCAACAATAACATGTTTATTGCTACATAACTGGCCAAAATGATTACAGTAAAAATAGTCAGAATGATGAGTAAAATAAAATGTCGTGTGACTAGGGCCTCTCGTCTGGTAGACTGTTCACCAGGTACAAGTCCTTCGAACTGACGCCACTTCGGCGACTTGCGCGTCGATGGGGATGAAATGATGATGATCAGGACAACACAGCACCCAGGCCCTGAATCGAACCCGGGTCATTAGGATTGATATTCTGTCGCGTTGACCACTCAGCTATCGGGGGTGGACAGAATGAGGGGTGATCTATTACAATAATGCTTAATAGTCATAATAAATAGTCACCCTTGCACAGACTAAGTAAATATGTACACCCGAGTGCCATAAATCGTTGAATAAATGCATGACTGTGAAATGGATACATAACTGGAATTATCATGTGGCGTGTTGTAACTGCAAGTGCTGTGCTTACTGTGTGATACTGTTAACAAAACTTTATACGAACTGATTGGGCAATGCAACTCCCAATACCAATAAATAAATACAGTCACTGCAAAACACATTCAGCCCCTGAGACACTGAATCCTCTGGCCCTGTTCAAACAGATAATTTTGGTCCCTGTGCACACAACAAATAAATTAAATTGTCTTACCTTTAAAGCAGCAACGGTGGATGGCGACATATTTTAGTCTCTCATTAAAAAAAAATATGAATGCTAGCTACAGGCTCAGCAGTGTGCAATGGTGGCCATAATACTTTGTAAGTAGGCTGTTTAGGTTTTTTTATTGGTAACGCCGCCGCCACGTAGCGCTTTGTATGAAAATCACTGGCTGTGCCGTGTGCAGTCTGTGGCTGATTTGCACTGTTGTCTGCCACTGAAGTGTTGGGCAGCGGCAGCTGGATGCTAACAGCGCGTAGCGTTGCGCAGTTGGAGGTGAGCCGCGAGCAGTGGTGGACGTGGGGAGAGAGATGGCGGAGTTTTGAAATTTGTTAAGACTGGATGTCATGAACTGATATATATAATATGACTATAAAGGTAAATACATTGTTTGTTCTCTATTAAAATCTTTCATTTGCTAACTATGCCTATCAGTAGTTAGTGCCTTCAGTAGTTTGAATCTTTTAGTTAGCTGGCAGTAGTGGTGCTCGCTGTATTGCAGTAGTTCGAGTAACCAAGATTTTTGTGAGATAAGTGATTTGTGAAAGGTATAGGTAAATGTTAGTCAGGGCCATTCTTTTGTAGGGATTTTTGAAAGTCAGATCGCGTTGCGCTAAAAATTGTTGTGTGTCAGTTTAAGCACAGTCATGTATAATTGTTCTAAGGGGACGTTTCATAACTTGAAAAACACAGAAATTATTTTGGCTGATAAACAAGAACATTCAAGGAAATCTAACTTCTTCAAAAATATCTGACCTGGATTATGGTGAATTACTAACACAGATTTTTTTTTGTGAAATCATATTGCAAGTTAAGTATGGCTGTTCAAAAACATTTGACAACTGAAGTTACACTGGTAAAAAAGTTATCATATTTAGTAACTGACCCACAAACAATGAGATTTTTTACAGCAAGTATAAATACGAATTATCAAATTACATATACCTGTGTTAACAAATCTTAAAAACATTACAAAAAGGAAATATCTAACTACATTTTTTATCAAACCAGTTTATGTACATTCTGGGGTTGCTCAAAAATTACAAATTATCAGCCGACTCATCTATACTAACGCACTGGCAAAACGAAAATCATAATAATTTAAGATCTTTACCTTGCTTGCATGAAGACTTCTGCTTCCATGTTCTCGTAATTCCTACGTTAATCTAACACTTGGTTGCTTTCCTGAGCACACCACAAAAACTGCCAACATCATCCTCTTTCGCTTACAGACAGCGACCTACAACTATGCGCCATGCGCTCTCTTCCTCCAACACTACAACCTCAGATTAGATTAGATTAGGTTAGATTAGATTAATACTTGTCCCATAGATCATGAATACGACACTTCGTAATGATGTAGAACATGTCAGGTTAATGAAAGATGTCTCTAAAAGATATTACATTACACAAAATATTGCATGACACTAATGCTTAAGTTAGTTTTTTTCCCTCCCTTAATTTATATCTAAAAATTCAGCCAATGAGTAGAAGGAGTTGTCATCTAGAAATTCTTTTAATTTATTTTTAAATGTTGGTTGACTATCTGTCAGGCTTTTGATGCTGTTTGGTAGGTGACCAAAGACTTTTGTGGCAGCATAATTTACCCCCTTCTGTGCCAAAGTCAGATTTAACCCTGCATAGTGAAGATCATCCTTTCTCCTGGTGTTATAGCTATGCACACTGCTATTACTTTTGAACTGGGCTGGATTATTAACAACAAATTTCATAAGTGAATATATATACTGTGAGGTTACTGTGAGGATCCCTAGATCCTTAAATAGATGTCTGCAAGATGACCGTGGGTGGGCTCCAGCAATTATTCTGATTACACGTTTTTGAGAAATGAATACTTTTCTACTCAACGATGAATTACCCCAGAATATGATACCATAGGAAAGCAGTGAATGAAAGTAGGCATAGTAAGCTAATTTACTGAGATTCTTATCACCAAAATTTGCAATAACCCTAATAGCATACGTAGCCGAACTCAGACGTTTCAGCAGACCATCAATGTGTTGCTTCCAGTTTAACCTCTCATCAATGGACACACCTAAAAATTTTGAAAATTCTACCTTAGCTACAGACTTCTGTTCGAAGTCTATATTTATTACTGGAGTTGTGCCATTTACTGTACGGAACTGTATATACTGTGTTTTATCAAAATTTAAAGAGAGTCCGTTTGCTGAGAACCACTTAATAATTTTGTGAAAAACATCATTTACAATTACATCACTTAGTTCTTGGTTTTTGGATGTTATTACTATACTTGTATCATCAGCAAAAAGAACTAACTTTGCATCTTCATGAATATGGAATGGTAAGTCATTAATGTATATCAAGAACAGTAAAGGACCTAAGACCGAACCCTGTGGGACCCCGTGCTTGATAGCCCCCCAGTTTGAGGAATCAGCTATTGTATTAACATTACATGAACCACTTATTTCAACTTTCTGCATTCTTCCATTTAAGTATGAATTAAACCATTTGTACACTGCTCCCCTCAAACCATAATGATTTAGCTTATCTAAAAGAATTCCATGATTTACACAGTCAAAGGCCTTTGAGAGATCACAAAAAATACCAATGAGTGATGTCCGGTTATTTAGAGCATTTAATATTTGACCAGTGAAAGCGTATATATCATTTTCTGTTGAAAAGCCTTTCTGAAAACCAAACTGACATTTTGTTAGTACTTTATTTTTAAATATATGGAAGGGTACTCTTGAATACATTACTTTCTCAAAAATTTTTGATAGAGCTGTCAGAAGAGAAATTGGGCGATAGTTGTTGACATCCGACATATCCCCCTTTTTATGCAATGGTTTTACAATGGCATATTTCAGTCTATCGGGGAAAACACCCTGGTCCAAAGAGGTATTACATATGTGGCTGAGAATCCTACTTATCTGTGTGGAACAAGCTTTAAGTATCTTGCTGGAAATGCCATCAATTCCGTAACAGCTTTTACTTTTCAGTGAGTTTATTATTTTACTGATTTCAGAGGGAGAGGTTAGTGGAAATACAGTTGTTTCAAACTGCACAGGTATGGCCTCTTCTATTAGAAGTCTTGCCTCTTCTAGTGAAGATTTAGATGACTCTGGACTTTTTAATAACTTTTCTTAGTACCGCACAATAGTTTTTATAATATTGAACAACTTCGGGGTCAGTACTCCCTCTTGCTGTTAGATACAGTTCTCTTTTACGGTTGCAAGATATTCTTATTCCTTTAGTTAGCCAAGGTTTTTTATATGTTTCCTTGGAATTATGTTTCACTGTTTTCTTGGGAAAACAATTTTCAAATACCCTTAAAAATGTATCGTGAAATAAGTTATATTTCAAGTTTGCATCGGGTTCCATATACACTTCATCCCAGTCTAGCTCCTTTAGTCTTTCCCTAAAGTTTGCAGTATTTATATTGTTAATTGAACGCACTGCTTTGAAATTCTGATTTGATATACTGCATGGAGCTATTCCACGTACTGTAACTAGCTGTGCACCATGATCTGAAAGACCATTCTCAACAGGATAAGCATTTATGTCCTTAAACTTATCTTGGTCTATAAAAAAGTTATCTATCAATGTCCTGCTGTTCTTTGTTATCCGAGTAGGAAAATCAACGATGGAGCTCAAATTGAAAGAACTGAGTAATACTACAAGGTTATTCTTCCTATCACACTCTTTCAGGGAATCAACATTGAAATCCCCACAAATGATAATTTGCTTCCCCCTGTCTGACAGATAGCACAACAAAGCATCCAAGTTTTCTAGAAATAGCTGGAAATTCCCTGAGGGGTACCTATACACTGTTACAATTATGAAAGTGCCATCATTTAGTTTTAGTTCAGTGGCACATGCTTCCATATGTTGCTCTACACAAATTTTTTTAGTTTCTAAATGTTTTGCGCTGTGGAAGCTTTTGACATATATGGCAACTCCTCCTCTCATCATATTATCTCTACTTACATGTGCAGCTAATTTGTACCCATTGATGCTAACCTTTTGCATATCAGTGACAATGTGATGCTCAGACAGGCATAGTACATCTATTACATTCTTAGTTTCTATATCTTCTAAACAAAGCAGAAACTCATCAATTTTATTCTTCAATCCCCCAATATTTTGATGAAATATACTAACATTATTTTTCACTTTACTTTTGTGAGTATCTTGAACTTTTTTAACATCTTTAGTACTTGCCTGGCTGAGTTTCCCACTGGACACTGATCTTACACTAAAAAAGAGTTACCACCATGAGATGTAGTTCCTCCCCCCTTTAAATTTCCTGCTATCAGCCCAGCCAGTTTACCCTTCCCTTTCCTGTTGAGGTGTAGGCCATGTCTAGTATAGTCCCACCTACAGAGTGAATCAACAGGAACCACACCAATATGTGACCCCGCATCAGATCCAAGTAGCCGTCCCTACTCCAAATTAACTCTCCTGACAGAAGAGCTCAAATGAGGCTGGTCGTGGCGCTCCAGAACCGACACAAACCCAACATTGGTATGACTCGATGCCGATGCAATCTTTGCCAGGTCACACTCTATGCTGTACCCCGGATCTCTGTCAATACTGTTGCCCGGCCCACCCACAATAACCACGGTATCTTCCTTAGTAAAGCCTCTACATAGTGAACCTAAATCCTCTGTAACCTGCCCCAGTCCAGCACTAGGTTTGAAAAAACTTGTGACCTGGTATTCTGACCCTAATTCATCCTGCAGAAGTTGGCCCACGCCCCTAGCATGCGAACTACCTAGCAACAAGACTTTCTTTCTCTTTGCACACTTCCCTACCTTCTTATTCAATTTGCTGCTGAAAGCTTGTTGAGCCCTGTCTACATCTACTTCTGTGAGAGGCTCATCAGTTTCCGACTGAGGCAACAGGTCAAACCTATTTTGTACATTAATAACAAAGCTGTCAGAAGAATTTCTTGGCCTGTTCCTCATGCCTGTTGCCGCTTCCCACCCCTGTTTACCCTTCTCCCCCCTTAACCTGCACAGTTCTCGCCTAGCCTCATCTAACTCAGCCTGAAGGGCAGCAATTTTCCCCTCCTGTTCCACAATCTTTTTATCTCTACTGCATAGCCTATTGAACCACTGATGAGTCTCGCTCATTTTCCCAATTCCCACGCCACTACAATCTCCCCAATGAAAAAAGTTACTACATCCATCACACCAGACCCCGGAGCTAACGATTCTACGGCACGTCAGACACTTTACACTCATGGTACAAATCGATTTTAGTGACAGAAAGACAATTAAGTTACCGGAAAACAATGAAAATACGTGTACAAAAAAATTAGGCCTACTAGCGACAATGTAAACAATGGTTCAGAAGTTTCTTACTGGAAATTACTTAAGAGATGACGATACTCTACAGATATAAAGGGGCAGCAAACGTATTTGGCACACTAAACTATCAGTAAATGCACTTAAAATTGCGGTATGAAGTTTAATTTGAAAGCTCAAAAGTTCGGCCTGGCCGCGATATGTAAACAAAACGAACTTTGCTTGATTACTGCGAAAATACGCGAGTAAGACAAAAACTTTTAATGGTAGGCTTGAAGAGCACTATAATTAACGTAATAAATTAGTTTAAAGTGTTAGAAACAGTTTATTACTACTAAAATTACTTATCTTGTACGGGAGCTGTGACTCAAACGTCCTGAACTAGCGACTGTACAGATGGAAGTAATAATCAGGAACACAATGGAATGAAACCACCTTCTGTTTACTATGAAACAAAAAGCAATATTGAATACTTTAAATTACTAAACAAGAAAATGATGTGTGCTTGGCAGCAAACCAAGGTGATGTTACCCAAAGTCCGTACTTAAGTCCCTACTTAAGTTTCATGACCAGACCAGACCAGACCAGAAGCAGTATCTTTGGCTCTGCGTTCCTGCGCAGTCAGCGACCCGCTTTATGAAACCTGTCAGGGACATAAATCGTTTATTACATACGAGGCGTTTTTTTAAAGTAAGTACCGTTTTGAAATTTAAAAAAAGACGTGTTAAGATATCTCCATAATTTTATTTTTACATGATAGCCTGTACCTTAATCTACTTTTCTACATAATTTCCGTCAATATTGAGGCACTTGTCATAACATTGTACCAGATTTTGAATACTCTCCTCAAAGAAGTCTGCCGCCTGACTTGTTAACCACTGCATCACCACTGCTTTGACTTCGTCATCGTCTTGAAGACGCTGACCTCCCAGGTGTTTCCTCAAGTGCAGGAACAGATGGTAGTCACCGGGCGCAAGATCGGGGCTGCACGGAGGATGATCCAGAGTTTCCCATCGAAAAGATGTGATGAGATCTTTGGTCTCATTCGCCACATGCAGATGGGCATTGTCTTGCAGCAATTCCATGGACTGTTGCTTTGATTCTGGTTGACGTAAGCCACCCATGTTTCATCGCCCGTAACAATTTGGCTTAAGAAATCATCACCGTCGAAGTGGTACCGCTCAAGGAAAGTTAATCCAGTGTCTAAACGTTTGGTTTTGTGCACATCCGTCAACATTTTCGGTGCCCAAGGTGCGCACAATTCTCGGTAATTCAAGTGCTCGGTCACAATGCCATATAAAACACTACGAGAAAGATTAGGAAAGTCATTCCGCAAGGAGGAAATCATAAAGCATTTGTTTTCTCTCACCTTATTGTCCACTTCCTGAACCAAAATTTCATTAACGACAGAAGGATGCCCACTTCGTTGTTCATCATGCACATTTGTGCGACCATCTTGAAATGCTCTCACCCACTTTCTTACCATTCCATCACTCAATATTTTCTCCGTAAACTGCACAGATCTCACGATGAATATCGATCGCTTTAGGTCTTTAGCACCAAGAAACAGCCCGTACTTCACAGTCGGTGGGACTCACGATTATGCGTGGCATCTAAAACACTCAGTACACAACGTAAACAGGAAAGAATCAGACTGTAATGGCGTCAGTGCGTAGATTAAGGTACAGGCTTTCATGTAAAAATGAAATTATTGAGATATATTAACACGTCTTTTTTAATTTCAAAACGGTACTTACTTAAGAAACACGACTCGCACTAGTTTCACTTTAGTTTACATTAATATTATTATCATATTCAGGTGCCACAAACAAGTGTGCCCCAGTAGACTCCTTTCAATATAGATACCACGTGTTGTAATATTTGCTATTCGTGGAACGGCATGTGTTTAATAACGTGCTCGGTGCTGGAAATAGACGCTAGAAACAGTACTGCCACACGTGCACGTCTTCTTTTTTCTGCCAAATAGAACAGCCCCAGAGCTGACCCCTGTGGTAGCCGCCATAGCCGCCGGCTCCGCCGTGCCATCACTGTCTGCTGTGACGTCAGTGTGCGTTCGGCGTAAACTGAACGAACGAAAGCGAAACAGTGCTGGGCGAGGCGCGGTGGGGGCGGTGTGGGGGCGGCTGATTGGAATCCGGCGGCGCGGTGGCCGACCTCCGCCTGTTTACCGGCGAGGCGGCCGCCCCCAGCAAACAACGCCTGCAACACAAACAGGCGCGCACAACAAACAGCGCCGAGCCGCGCTGCGTCGCTCTCCTGCAGATTTTTAAAGCAGATCCCCGCTTCGTTATTTCGTCGCAAACACGCACGGACTGACGCTGCGCCGGCGCTTCGGCCCCGTAACTAGTAGCTCCGTCACGCTGTGGACGGTGCCCGAAAATTATGGAGTGAGGCCCTGAAGCGAGGCGGCGTGCCCTCCCCCGACTCTGCTTACAGAGTTACACTCTCAAAAAGCTGTGCTACTGACTCGCTAAAAAAGGTCACGAGGGCACCTCAACCGTCTGCAGGTCATAGTGAACGAGGCTGTACGAATCGTAAGCAAACTTGAGTGTCATTTCACACAGGTACGCCACTCATACACAATTATAACGTGTGGTGACTTCGATGTACCCTCGATATGCTAGCGAAAGTAAGTGGTAGGCATAAAATGTCGTCCGAAATCGTTCTGAATGCGTTCTCAGAAAATTATTTTGAACTAGATCAGGAGCCCACTCGAGCTACAAATGTTCGTTAAAGCGTACTTGACCTCTCAGCAAAAAATAATTCTGACCTAACAAGGGGCATCACGTCTGATAGAAGGGTTCAAATGGTTCAAATGGCTCTGAGCACTATGGGACTTAAATGCTAAGGTCATCAGTCCCCTAGA
This sequence comes from Schistocerca gregaria, assembly GCF_023897955.1. Taxonomy (NCBI): domain Eukaryota; kingdom Metazoa; phylum Arthropoda; class Insecta; order Orthoptera; family Acrididae; genus Schistocerca; species Schistocerca gregaria. The sequence goes on along the minus strand of NC_064920.1, from coordinate 1,080,533,668 downwards.
ACTTAGAACTAATTGAACCTAACTAAACTAATGACGTCACACACGTCAATGCCCGAGGCAGGATTCGAACCTGCGACCGTAGCGGTCGTCGCTGTTCCAGACTGTAGCGCCTAGAACCGCTCGGCCACCTCGGCCGGCTAGAAGGGTTCGTAACGACAATATTTTTGTAGTGAGACTGGATATCACATCACCCAGACGCTTCAAAAATAAACACAAAGTACATCTATTTACACAGAAGAGCCAAAGAAACTGGTACACCTACCTAATAACTTAAGGCCTCTGCGAGCAAGCAGAAGTGCAGGAACTTGAAGTGGCATGGACTCGACTAATGTCTGAAGTAGTGCTGGTGGGAATTTACACCATGAATCCAGCAGGGCAGTCCATAAATTCGTAAGAGTACGATGGGTTGGAGATCTCTTCTGAACAGCACGTTCCAAGGCATTCCAGATATGCTCAATAACATTCATGTCTGGGGAGTTCGGTGGGCAGCGGAATTGTTTAAACTCAGAAAAGTGTCCCTGGAGCCACCCTGTACCATTTCTGGACATGTGGGGAATCGTATTGTCCTGCTGGAGTTGTCCAAGTCCGTTGGAATGCGCAATGGACATGAATGGGTGCAGGTGACCAGACAGGGTGCTTATGTACGTGTCACCTGTCAGAGTCGTATCTAGACGTCTCAGGGCTCCGATATCACTCCAACATAACACATCCCACACCATTACAGAGCCTCCACCAACTTGAACAATCCCCTGCTGACATGCAGGATCCATACATTCGATACAATCTGAAACGAGACTCGTCCGACCAGACAACATCCTTGCACTCATCAACAATCCAATGTCCGTGTTGACAGGCCCAGGCGAGGCATAAAGGTTTGTGCATGCAGTCATCAAGGGTACATTAGTGGGCCTTTGGTTCCGAAAGCCCATCTCGATGATGTTCCATTGAATGGTTCGCACGCTGACACTCTTTGATAGCCCAGCATTAAAATTTGCAGCAATTTTAGGAAATGTTGCACTTCTGTCACGTTGAACGATTCTCTCCAGTCGTCGTTGGTCCCGTTCTTGCAGCATCTTTTTCTAGCAGCAGAGATGTCGGAGATTTGATGTTTTATAGGATTCCTGATATTCATGGTACACTCGTGAAATGGCCGTACCGGAAAATACCCGCTTCATCGCTACCTAGGAGATGCTGGAACCCTTCGCTCATGCGCCGTGCGCCACATTAAACTCATTTAAATCTTGATAACCTGTCATTGTGGCAACAGTAACAATCTAACAACTGCACCAAACACTTGTTGTCTTATGTAGGCGTTGCCGACTGCAGTGCCATATTTTGCCTGTTTACGTATCTCTGTATTTGAATCGCATGCTTATACCAGTTTCTTTGGCTCTTCAGTGTATAAAAGCAGATAAAAATTCGCTTGATGTCTTTCTAAGAGACAGTCTCCACTCCTTCCAATCTGACTGTACAAGCGCAGACCAGATGTGGTTGAAAGCTACTAACTCTTGGGAATAAGCTAATATTGCTAACAACAAACGACATTAAAGAAAATATATACTGTGAGGGCACTGTCAAAATTCCCAGACTACTGAATAGGGGTCGACAAGAGGTTTTTGAACTTACACCACACATAGCTCGAACAACCCGTTTTTGAGCCAAAAATACTCTTTTTGAATCAGAAGAATTACCCCAAAAAATAATACCATATGACATAAGCGTACGAAAATATGCGAAGTAGACTACTTTTCGTGTTGAAATGTCACTTATTTCAGATACTGTTCTAATGGTAAATAAAGCGGCATTTAGTTTCTGAACAAGATCCTGAACATGGGCTTTCCACAACAGCTTACTATCCATCCGAACTCCTAGGAACTTGAACTGTTCCGTGTCGCTTATAATATGCCCATTCTGTCTGATTAAAATATCAGTTCTGGTTGAATTGTGAGTTAGAAACTGTAAAAACTGAGTCTTACTGTGATTTAGCATCAAATTATTTTCCACAAGCCACGAACTTATTTCATGAACTACATTATCTGATAATGTTTCAATATTACACACAAGATCCTTCACTACCAAGCTGGTGTCATCAGCAAACAGAAATATTTTTGAATCACCTGTAATACTGGAAGGCATATCATTTATATAAATAAGAAACAGCAGTGGCCCCAGCACCGACCCTTGGGGAACGCCCCACTTAACAGTGCCCCATTGGGACTGAACATCACTACCATTCTCAATATGGCGGAGAAATACCTTCTGCTTTCTGTTCTTAAAGTAAGAGGCGAACCAATTGCAAGCCACTTCCCTTACTCCATAATGGTCCAACTTCTGCAGTAATATTTTGTGGTCAACACAGTCAAATGCCTTCGTTAAATCAAAGAAAACACCTAACGTTCCAACCTTTTATTTAATCCGCCCAAAACCTCACAGAGGAAAGAGAATACAGCATTTTCAGTTGTTAAGCCATTTCTGAAACCAAACTTTACATTTGACAGCAAATTATGTGAATTTAAATGCTCCAGTAACCTTGTATATACAACCTTCTCAATAACTTTAGCAAACACCGATGGCATAGAAATAGGACTATAATTGTCAATATTATCCCTGTCTCCCTTTTTATAAAGTGGCTTCACTACCGAGTACTTTAATCGGTCAGGAAACCGACCACTCCTAAAGGAAAAGTAACAGATATGGCTAAGTACTGGGCTAACATACATGGAACAATACTTCAGTATTCTGCTATATACCCCGTCATCTCCATGAGAATTCTTGGTCTTTAGTGATTTAATTATTAACTCAATCTCCCTCTTGTCAGTATCATGGAGAAGCATTTCAGGTAACTGTCTCGGAACTCTTTTTTTCTACGAGCGCTATATGATTCCCTGTTGGGACTAGGTTTCTATTTAGTTCACCTGCTATACTCAGAAAGTGATTATTAAATACTGTACATATATGCGACTTATCAGTAACACGGACATTCCCACTACGCACTGATTCTATATCCTCTACCTGTCTCTGCAGACCAGCCACTTCCTTTACGACTGACCATATGGTTTTAATTTTACCCCGAGACTTAGCTATTCTATTTGCATACCACATACTTTTTGCCTTCCTAATAACTTTTTAAGCACCTTACAATACTGTTTGTAATGGACTGCTGCATTTAGATTGTGACTGTTTCTAACGTTTTGATATAATTGCCACTTTGTTCTACAAGATATTCTTATCCCTCTAGTCAGCCATCCACGGTGCCTGTTTGAACGTTCTAACGGAAAGCAACTTTCAAAGAGCATGAGAAAAGTCTTGCGAAAAGCATTATATTTATCGTCTACTGTATCAGCGCTATAAACATCTTGCCACTCTTGTTCCTTGATGAGGTTTACAAATGTCTCTACAGCAACTGAATTTGCTTTCCTAAACAGCTGATGACTATATTTAACACGTGATGCAGCACAAAAATCTTTTAGAGTTAAAATTTGTGCATCATGATCTGAAAGGCCATTCACCTTTTTGCTAACAGAATGCCCTTCTAGTAATGAGGAATGAACAAAAGTATTGTCTATGGCTGTTCTACTGTTCCCTTGCACTCTCGTTGGAAAGAATACGGTTTGCATAAGATTATATGAATTAAGGAGTTCTACCAGCATCCTTTTCCTTGCACAATCACTTATACAATTAATATTGAAGTCACAACATATAACTAAGTTTTTGTATTTCCTATAAAGTGACCAAGAACCTCCTCTAGCTTTAGGAAAAATGTTGTGAAATCTTACAACAGTAAGAAGTTTAGCTCCACTAAATTTAACCACACCTGCACAGCATTCAAACACCTTTTCAGTGCAGTACGTTGAAACATCAATTGACTCAAATGGGATGCCGTTTTTCACATACATGGCTACTCCCCCACACCGCAAAGAGCTCCTAGAAAAGCTGCCAGCCAACCTGTATCCTGGTAAAGGAAGCCTCTGAATTATCTCCTTATTTAAGAAGTGTTCAGATATACCAATAATTTCAGTCAACATCTATAAGCAGTTCACTGACTTTATCTCTAATACCCTGTATATTTTGATGGAATACACTAATTCCCTCATTAATCGGATACCTAAGCTTTGTCGAAAGTGGTTCCTTTGTTAGAGAGACTTCCCTTAAGCAGGAATACGTATCAGCTGACTTCAATCTAAAAAAGGTGCAGCTCTCTAACTCCCACTATTGCAGAAATTTTCCCATGAGTGATCCCACCACCCTCACCTATGCTGTCACCTATAAGCTTTGCCAACCTCCCCTTTCCATACCTGTTGAGGTGCAGGCCATGTCTAGTGAAACCCGTCCTGCTGATAGACTCCACCGACACCACTGAAATGTGAGTCATGCCTTCTGTCATCAGCGCACTCCCAAGTCTCATGTTATTACACGCCTGACGGCTGTATTAAGATGAGGCCGATCGTGACGCTGAAACAGTTCCACGAAATGCACATTCGTGTTGCCAGTCTGAGTGGCTATCTTTTCCAGGTCACCATCTATGTCATACTCCCCATCCCTATCAATACTAATATCAGCCCCACCCACAATCACTACCTGATCCTCTTTAGTAAAATCCCTACATAACCCCCCTATGTTAACAGTCACCTGAGCCAGTCCTGCATTAGGCTTCACAATGCTGGTGACCTGGTACTCACTCCCCAAAACTTCCTGCAACTGCTGGCCTACACCTCTACCATGAGAACTACCTAACAGCAGAACCTTCTTCTTTCTCTTAGACTTTTCTATTAATGACAGCGCCACTAAAGCGAAGCCACTAAACATGGTTTCCCGAAATTTCTGGTCCAGACTGTATACCAATTAGGTTCCCTTCAGAGTATGTTGAGACAATAGCTCCATACTTAGCAATCAGATACAACCGCTCGCTTGTAGGAAGGTCCGGACCCATAGAGTGGAAAGTTGCACAGGTCACACCAGTACCCAAGTAAGGAAAAAGGAGCAATCCGCTGAATTACAGTCCCATACGTCTACGTCGATTTGCAGTGACATTTTGGAACATGTACTGTGCTCGAACATTATGAATCATCTCGAGGGAAACTATTTATTGCCAAATAGCCTACACGGACTCAGAAAATATCGTTCTTGTGGAATACAACTACGTCTTTATTTCACGAAGTAATGAGTCCTATCGACAAGGGATGTCAAACTGATATTCATGGTACACTCGTGAAATGGTTGCACGGGAAAACTGGAATTGTCCAAGTCAAACTGATTCCATATTTTCAGATTTCCAGAACTCTTTTGACATCGTTCTTCACAAGCGATTTCTGTTTAAATTGCGTGTCAGTGGAGTGTCATCTCATTTGCTTCACTGGATCAGAAAGGTCACAGTACGTATTAATTGACGGAAAGTCATCTAGTAAAACACAAGTAATATACGGCGTTCCCCAAGGAAGTGTTATAGGCCCTCTGTTGTTCCTAATCTACATAAACGATCTGAACAGCTCTCTTAGATTACTTGCAGATGATACTGTCATTTACCGTCATGTAATGTCATCGGATGATCAAAAATAAATGAAACATGATTCAGAGAAAATCTGTGTATGGTGAAAAAAGTGGCAACTGACTTTAAATAATGAAAATTGCGAAATCATCCTCATGAACACTAAAAAGAATCCGTTAAATTTCAGGCACACGACAAATCACAAAAATCTAAAGGCTGTAAACCCAACTAAATGCTTAGGGATTACGATTATGACTAACTAAAATTGGAATGATCACACTGATAATATTGCGAGGAAAGCAAAGACTGCGCTTCATTGCCAGAACACTTTAAAAATGCAACAGGTCTACTAAAGAGACTGTTTAAAAAAATGGTACAAATGGCTTTGAGCTCTATGGGACTTAACATCTATGGTCATCAGGCCAGAACTTAGAACTACTTAAACCTAACTTACCTAAGGACATCACACAACACCCTGTCATCACGAGGTAGAGAAAATCCCTGACTCCGCCGGGAACCGAAAGCGGGAACCCGGGCGTGGGAAGCGAGAACGCTACCGCACGACCAGACTGTTTACACTACACTTTTCCGCCCTCTTCTGTAATGTTGCTGTGCGGTGTGGTATACGCATCAGACAGGGTTGACGGAGGACATCGAAAAAGTTGAAAGAGGGGCAGCTCGTTTTGTATTATAGAGAAATAGGAGAGAGAGTGTCACGGATATGATACACTAACCACAGGCATTAAAACAAAGGGATTTTTCGCTGCGGCAGGACCTTTCCATGAAATTTTAATCACCAACTTTCTTCTCAGAATGTTGCTGACGCCCATCTACAAAGGAAGGGATAATCATCATAGTAATATAAGAGAAATCAGAGCGCGCACGGAAAGATTGGAAGTGTTCGGAAAGATTAGAAGTGTTCGTTTTTTGTTTTTTTCTGTGCGCTGTTAGAGACTGAAACGGTAGAGAAGTAGATTAAGGCGGTTTGATGAACCCTATGTCAGGCACTTAATTGCGATGCGCATTGTAATCATGTAGATGTAGACGTAGATTTAGATGCATGTGTGACATTCTCCAAGGATGACACCCTCCTACAGTTGTGGAAATAAGTATAAGGTAGGGTCATACGAAAGTGATAGGACAATAGCTGGAGTGTGCATGTATCGAATTTATAATGAAAGTAGTAAATACATAACAGGCCTAATACTCATGACGAAATTACATAATTTCCTTCATAAGAGGAGAATTAGTACTTCATCCCACCTCATTTTCTCCTAATTACATCTCTTCGGCGCTGATTTTATTAGAGTTTGCAATTGTGGCAGAGAAAATGTCGCCTTGTTTTCTCGTATCGCTCTTTTCAGCTTATAACACCATCACTCTGTGGATGATCATACATCTTCTACTTGTTTTACAAAGTTTGTTTTATTAGTTGTGCTGAATATTATTCTTGTGGATATCTTGTCAAGTTACAAATGCTGTTTGTGATTTAAGGAGAATACACATGGAATGTTAACGTATTGTAAGTACACTGGCTGGCCTAGTCAGGGAAAAGGTATTATCAAAAAATGTAATTAATTGTAAATGGATTATCGCTGGGCGTGTGAGAGCACCAAAAAAAGGTAGCAGATCTGAGTTGCGATTAGACTGCTGTTGTCGTTGGTTGTGTGTATTCGTCGGTGTGGCTATGCAAAAGTGCCGAGATAGAAGGTCTGTTTCCGAAGTACGGAGCGATGAAAACTGAAATGGTTGTTTTGGCGGATGTTTAATATGGGCAAGCTATGTTTATGGCATTGATGGGGCACGGTACAAATGCAGCAAGAGTAATTCACATATCACGAGTACTGTGGACTCTTGTTACTGGCTATGGTATGGCAAGAAGATCAATCTGTGCCCTATTTTACCGGTAAATGAAGTCGCTCGACAAACAACGGCATCATAAAATGAAGTAAGATCCAGACTTCTTACAGCTAGAAGTGTGATAGGCTAATCAGCGTTGTTGGAAATTTTTTGCTGAAAAAACATTGTTTTCGTGCATATTGTCACGTAATTAATTTCCCTAATTCGTTATCCAAGTAGTATCCATCCTATCCCTTTGTACGAATCGAGATAATCAGACAATGAACTGAAAATGTAGTGAGCATTAATTTATTAGATTATCAAAACATAATTTTTCCAACCTTTGGACAATTACGTAATAATGAAATCTTTGGCTGTAGTATGAATAATGTCAGAAATAGAATGTTGCAAAAGCCAGTATTAATTCATTTGCTAAAAATAGAGCAACTTTCATAATAAAAAATTGGTAGCAAAACTTTACGTAACTTGGAGACTGAATTTCACTGTCAAAGCACAGTTTCTAATTTATAGTTTGTGGCATAATCGATAACTTTCATTACAAAGATATATCAGAGTAACTGCTAGGTAAATGATAATCATTACCAATGAGTAAATTCAAACAATCTTTCTTCTTGCTACAATTACGACAGCCAGTATTACGGTGAGTAACGTAACAAAAAGTTTTTGTCCACAGCCACTACACAATCTTACTATTTCCTATTTATTATCTGACTACTGTGACGTGTGGTGTGGTACTTGAAAGTGTTGTAAGTAGGATGTTTAGGTTTTTTTATTGGTAACGCCGCCGCCACGTAGCGCTCTGTATGAAAATCACTGGCTTTGTCGTGTGCAGTCTGTGAGTGGTTTGCATTGTTGTCTGCCATTGTAGTGTTGGGCAGCGGCAGCTGGATGCTAACAGCGCGTAGCGTTGCGCAGTTGGAGGTGAGCCGCCAGCAGTGGTGGACGTGGGGAGAGAGATGGCGGAGTTTTGAAATTTGTAAGAATTGGTGTCATGAACTGCTATATATATTATGACTAGTGAGGTAAATACATTCTTTGTTCTCTATCAAAATCTTTCATTTGCTAACTATGCCTATCAGTAGTTAGTGCCTTCAGTAGTTTGAATCTTTTATTTAGCTGGCAGTAGTGGCGCTCGCTGTATTGCAGTAGCTTGAGCAACGAAGATTTTTGTGAGGTAAGTGATTTGTGAAACGTATAGGTTAATGATAGTCAGGGCCATTCTTTCGTAGGGATTTTTGGAAGTCAGATTGCGTTGCGCTAAAGATATTGTGTGTCAGTTTAAGCACATTCGTGTATAATTGTTCAAAGAGGACGTTTCACATAGACCAGTCGTGTACAATTTTTCTAAGGGGACGTTTCATATGTCGACACTTAGCCAAGGATACCTCACTGGAATCTTCTGATTTTTTCCTTGTAGTTTGTGTAATTAGTGTAGCTTTTGTTTATTGCTAGCGCGTAATCATAGAGAGAATTTCCTTTGTAGTTGCAGTCTTTCATTGTTGTACAGTAAAATAGTTGTGGCATGCATGTAGTTTTGCATGAAGTATTTCGCAGCTGCGCTTGCAATTAACTAGATATTATTTTCAGTGCTATGTTAATGTGTTCTCTTATTTTTGTTCTTCAAATTGTGTTTTTCTGTGTTGTCGTGTGAAAAATTGTGACAATAATGGCGTGTGAAAAACGTAATACTAGGCTCCAAAGTAAACTGAGAAATGACAGTGAAGACGAAAGCAGTGTGTTAGCGCCACCATGTAACGAATTAACTAATGTTCAAAGTAGTAATTTGGTAATTGTGTGTAGGGAAATGGAGCGGTTGCAAATAATGGTGTAGGCAGTGAAACAATTAGTGAACAGGGAAGCGTTATCGATCGATCGGTCGGCAACAGCTCACCTCAGGATTCCGAAATGACAGGACACAATCTTGCAAATACTGTAGATTCAGATTTTGCGTCCTCACCGTTTTCTCAAATAAATCAAGACACATTTTCTGCTTTTCAAAATGCGAATATTGCCGGTTCAAATGCACTGCCGAAAAGCACTGAGGAACATGTTTCAGACACCAGTGCACTGTTATTACAGTTAACGCAACAAATGGGACAAAGGCTACAAAAGTTAGACACAACGCTTGAACAAAATCAGAACAAATGGAACAAAATCAGAAACAAATGGGACAAAAGCTTCAAAAGTTAGACACAATGGAACAAAATCTTCAAAAGTTAGACACAATGGAACAAAATCTTCAAAAGTTAGACACAATGGAACAAAATCAGAGACAAACAGAGCAAAAGTTAGACGCAATGGAGCAAAAGCTTCAAAAGTTAGACTCAGTGGAACATACGCTTGAACAAACACGTGAAGATTTAACTACTGAATTACATAAAATCGAATCGAAATGTCAAAAAGTCTGTAATGACGTAAAAACACAAATTTGTGAGCATTTCCAACCTATTTTTTCGTGGCATGAAAATGCATTACAGAATCACAAAGCAGAAATAAAAGAACTGCAAACAATTGTTCATGAAAATCATGAGACCTTGCAAGCTAAAATTGACTCAGTTGCATCTACCGATTCGGTTACTCAACTTGCAAAAACTCAAGAAAACTTAAAGGACACAGTAGATACTCTGAAAATTGGTTCAGAAAGACACATGGAGGACATTAGTTCATTATCAGAGAAAGTAGTTGAACTTTCGGATCAGCTAAATAATTTATCTACGAAGGTAGATGATAATTTGAATGACACAAAACCGGTAGTCTTTAATGACACAGAAGAGTGCGAACAAATTAGGAAATTCAAACAAAGTCTGAATCAAATTAGTACGCAACACCAAAGAGAAATCCGGGAAGTACAAGATCAGCTGACACAGGTAATACAACAATTACGTATTTCAGAGGACACTCGCGCTCCAATACGGGAAGAGGGACATAGAAATACGGAACAGCCACAAAATAATAACACAGGGCACTTCGAAAATTATGAAAGAAATTGGCAAAGTACACCGAATTTTGAGATGGAACCGCCGACACGACGTAACAATGACCGATATGCGACCCGCCGACACGATGATTTTTACTATAAGCTGTTCATTACTACACGTAAATTCAAAACATTTAAGAATTCTGGCAACGACATTCATCCACAAGCGTGGCTCCATCAATTCTCTCATTGTTTTCCTCCCAACTGGTCACTAGAGCACAGATTAGAATTTATGTGTGGCTACTTAGAGAATGAACCAGCTGTAAGAATGCGATCGGTCATTCACGATTGCCACAGTGAAGGAGAATTTTACCATGCCTTCCTCTCAGCATATTGGTCCCAAGCCACACAAGACCGAGTAAAACATGGCATCATGATGATGAAACATTTCGAACAATCTGAATTTTCCAGTCTTGTGAAATATTTTGAAGACATGTTGCACAAGAATCAGTACCTGTCAAACCCATACAGCCCGTCAGAACTCATCCGCATTTGCATAGTCAAATTGCCTGAACATTTACGGCATATTATTTTGGCAGGCCGTTGCAAAGACGACATAGAAGCTTTTCAGCGACTCTTACAAGAATTAGAAATTGACGCAGACCGTAGCCGGATACGAAAACAGGAAAACAATCACTACAGGTCACATCCGTCGCTATTCCGTGACGACAGAAACAATAACTGGACACGACACGTCTATTCTTACAATGCAAATCGTGACCAAAACAGACACCGTATCAGAACCACTGGCAGATTAATAGCTACAGAGAAAGATCGCATTTCGGTAGTAATGATTATAACAGAGACAATCGTAGAAACAGACAATATGGGAACAAAAACAATTATTATCAAGGGAGACAGAATAACTTCAGACGCAACGGTCCAGCGCGCAGTTACGATTCAGGGAGAAATTCTCCACCACATGACCGACAAACAAGAAACTTTGTTAACTACCGACAAAACGACAGACCTGAATTCCATCAGAACTGGCGAGCTTCAGACAGGGAAGGGCCTTCTTGTCAAGGTGAATTTGTAGAAGTTAGGTCTCCTAATCCCAATAACGACGCGCGCCAACAAAGAGACAGACAATGACTCGCACCGCAGGCAGCCGCGTGCGCCGGCTGGCTCAGAGAAAAATAACATAGTAGCTAACATTGAGAAAAATTCCAGTATTCTTTACCGACGCATACAGCATGATAATTGCGTTCAAGTTAACTCTGAGCACTAGGAAAAGTAAAGGATTGTACTACATTTCACATGTAAAACCGTTTATTGAAATATAATCTGCTTTTTAACTTTGTCTTTGCCATAAAACTTTTCACTTCACATTTCTAGTATGTTTTGTTACACTGAGAAACTGTTAACATGCGACAATGTTTTGAAGTTAACTATACAGTCTAGAGCCTAGGGAACATTTTTAAACAGAAATTACGAATGCATTGTTATAGTGAACAGACGACACAGTGTTGTTATTTGTACATTCTTGCTTGTTAGTTGCACGATTACGTAACGACTATAAGGCTTACATACTTAGAACATATACTGTTAATGAGGGTTTAATGCAACATTTTGGTTTACTTGAAAATACATTCTTTATTTGAAGTACATTCTGTGAGATTAAAGATGACTTAGCATTTGGTTTCTTTGATAGCTACACGATTATATCACGACGCTACTAATGTGTGACACAATTTACAATGTGCTTTTGCGGTGTATCTGTTTTATATCTGCACAGTTTTTCTGAATTATTCTGGAAAGTAAAACATGTTTTAGTAGTAACTTTGTGGTATAGCTACAATGAGACAGCCTTTTCTGTAGCACAACAATACGTACAGTACAATACTTACTTCATCACGGCAATAAGCGTAATAACTAAGATATCTATACGCAAAGCATTTCAATTTCGTTTATCATGAGGTAAGTACATTGACTTCTGCAGAACTTAGCTTTCGGAGGACAATAACTACGACACTTCCACAGAGATTGTCTTACAGCAAGACGCACATTTAGCGCCACAGGACACGCATTAAACTATTTATTTTTCAACATATTTGAATTACAAAGAAAGTTTTCCGTGATACATTCCATTCCATTGCTGTAATCTGTAACACCGTAGGATATAATTACATTAATCCTCAAGGGGGTACACGTCTACTTTGTGTACCATGTGTTTGGCAAGCACAAGGAGCCCTAGCTAATAAGGTATTTGCTTATACAACTTTACACATCGGTACCATATTTCTATAACACATAAATTACACAGCTATCTGGTCATTTAACTGAGAGATAAACATTTTTTTTACTACATCATCAGTGACACATGTTTACGCAATTACACAGTTGGATGATTTAACACCTATGAAATTGTATTTTGTCTGTACTTTGTGAACTGTTCATATTTTTTCGGAACCATTGTGATACTATGAGAGCTTTGAATGACATATTTGGTATGGGATCACGATTTTTAAAGTACGTTTGAGGCAGATGACACTTTTGACATGAGCAGAGAATTTTTTTGTTTAGGTTTTGAAATTATTGGAGGAAGCTACGGAGATTTTGAGAATTTGACTGTGGTGTTATGGTGTTATTATTACGATGACGATATGAATTATGCTGCTGAGGTATGTTTAAGCTGATGCTATATGAGTTATTTGGTTACGCTACGTATCTGTTATGATGAAATATTGAAGAAGTGTCGACGAATATATATATGTGTAATAAGGTAAGGAATAATGAGTTGTGGTTAGGGACTCTGGTTTGTGCAAAAGGTTGTTGGAAACCAAGAATCGTACTTTAAGAGTTATGAAATGTATGTAAATGCGTGAATGTATTACAATGCCGATGAAAATTTTTTGGACACTATTATATTTAAAGGTTTTTGTTTCTACAGATTTGTAACGCAAATTCTCAACCTGTGAAAATATTTTTATATGAGACTGCCACTGTAGCGGAAACTGCTGTCGTAAATATTTCAGTAAGAAATGTGTTGTGGGCACCCAGCTGCGCGACAGACGCATTGAAAAAAAAAAAAACCGTTAGTGTGTGCCTGTCAGAGGCACAGGTGGAGAAAAAAAAGAGAGCCTTATCCTCGCCATTGACATTCCTTTGTAGAAAGCACCGCAAATACGACACGACCATTACCTGGAAAGATACTTACATCTGACACCTGATTATAACAAACGTCTTTCTATGAGAGTTGACAGCATTTCTACTAACTTATGAAATGTCACATGATTATTCAATGATATTTTTATGCTTTGTACATAGTTGCTTATTTCATTTGATATCTGTTTTCCAGCTGTGTTGCAGCATTGGTTTTATAAAATAAAATTAAATGCATTTGCTAATGTGAACACTTTCTGTCAACAGATCTATTAAATAGTTATTTTATGATCCACATTCTTCGAAAAAGGAGCTCTTGGAATGGAAAGAGCAATAAGAAGCGACTAATAACAGTAACTGTATATATAATTTTCTTTTCAAGTACTTGGTAATTTTTATGGTAGGATAACTTCTTGTGGTGCACCACTTTAATTGCATAGACATTAAGATGTGAATAGACATTGTCCTTATTTGCATTGTTGTCTTTAGTGTAACATTTTTTCTGATTGAGCTTTGTCATGTTTAGGTATAAGTTATAGCATTTGCTGCGGCTGTTTGCCATTCATAGTGCTACTGAATGTCACTTTGTATTACTAGGTTAAGCCAATTTTTTTACTGATTTATTTTTCTTGTTTGCTGCGCAATGCCTTATATTAGTTGTAATATTGCTGCCTTTTTTTGCCAATTTTCATTTTTTAACATTGCTGTTTGTGTAAATTGTTTTGTGCTGCTGCATTGCCTCATCCCTTAGTTAAGCATCTGAGCTCAGTAGATTTAAGTTAGCTTAAGAGGGGGTAGCCTATATAAGAGAATGATTTGCGATGGATTGGAAGAAATGCATTGAGAAGTTATACGAAAAAAGTACAGAAATCAGGTATAGATAGGACTTTTTGGAAATAATGAAGAACGAAGAGAGATCTCCGAGAAGTAAAGAAAGTTTTGTTTGCAAAATACTGCAGTAAAACAAACCCTGTCCTTTCCTTGTGTTATCCCACTATGTGTTTGTGTACCCTTGTGTATTTATGTTCTTCCTGTCTTTATATGTTCATCTGATAAGACTTATGTTGTAGAATTTTCTGATATTCAGGTACATTCACTATGATGATGAATACTGTTATCCTTTAATATAATTTGCATTAATAATATGTCGTTTTCTTTGTAAATTATTTATTCTGTTCTGTTTTAATGCTCATGTGTGAAGTTGATGTTTCAAAAGATATTTTTGTCTTTTTTGTATGTACTTATGTCATAATTTTTGTAACACTGATGTATTTGTTATTTCGATTCTTTTGTAAAGCCTGTATTACTGCAAATGTTATCTGTATTGTTATGTTCTTTAATGATGTATTTTGTACCTTTGTTATCGTATTCTTATGTTATGAAATTTATAATTGTATAGACACCAGATCTTCAAATTAAGTATCATTTCACTGCACACATTTCTGTTGGTCATAGTATATGGACAATATGTGAGAAGTAGGGACTGATAGTGTTTGCACGTGTGTTAATAATTCAGTAAGGGACTGGATAACAGCATTGCTGGTTGTAAGAACATTTCAAAAACAATTTTTGTGAGTGCACAAGTGGTGGTTTATGGACTTGCTATATTGTCCACAAGACTCTTCGATGGTGATAGTGCACCAATACAGTCGCAACAGTTGGCTGCTAGCCATCTCTACAAGGACTACAGTGGGTCTACACCTTTTGATGACTCACCAATACCATTATTTCTACAAGGACTGCAGTGGGTCTGCAGCTCTGGTGGCCCACCAATACCGTAATCTCCACCAGGACTACAATGGGTCTACTCTGTGACGACCTACCTACCAATATTCCTGAAAACTTCGACTGACTCTGCTGTGGGTTCGCTCTGTTGTGGCCCATTACCTGTCTGCATGTCATGAGTCAGCACTGTCTTTCCGTTGGAAGGACAACACTACTTCCAGACTGCATGGAAATACACTACTTCCGTGTGCATTCTCTTTTACTGCTAAGACTTTCAGAAAAACACTGCTATTTTACTGTGATGAATGATCATGACTGTCTTTATGGACTGTGAGAAAATTTTAGCTTTTGCTCAACATTGTATCAATAAGTGTGTGCATTTGATTTCTTTGCTATTGTAATCATAATTATGAAAAAAAAATTTCAAATCTGTATTGGCCACTGCCCAAGACGATTTGTAAATTTTTTTTGTGGGGAGCATGGGGGCTATGTAAGTAGGATGTTTAGGTTTTTTTATTGGTAACGCCGCCGCCACGTAGCGCTCTGTATGAAAATCACTGGCTTTGTCGTGTGCAGTCTGTGACTGGTTTGCATTGTTGTCTGCCATTGTAGTGTTGGGCAGCGGCAGCTGGATGCTAACAGCGCGTAGCGTTGCGCAGTTGGAGGTGAGCCGTCAGCAGTGGTGGACGTGGGGAGAGAGATGGCGGAGTTTTGAAATTTGTAAGAATTGGTGTCATGAACTGCTATATATATATTATGACTAGTGAGGTAAATACATTGTTTGTTCTCTATTAAAATCTTTCATTTGCTAACTATGCCTATCAGTAGTTAGTGCCTTCAGTAGTTTGAATCTTTTATTTAGCTGGCAGTAGTGGCGCTCGCTGTATTGCAGTAGCTTGAGCAACGAAGATTTTTGTGAGGTAAGTGATTTGTGAAACGTATAGGTTAATGATAGTCAGGGCCATTCTTTCGTAGGGATTTTTGGAAGTCAGATTGCGTTGCGCTAAAGATATTGTGTGTCAGTTTAAGCACATTCGTGTATAATTGTTCAAAGAGGACGTTTCACATAGACCAGTCGTGTACAATTTTTCTAAGGGGACTTTTCAGTGTGCGTTAGGTACGCTTCCTACGTCATGACACCTGTAACTATTCTTGCGTAAGACTGCTTACGAGTATAAAGTAAAGTTTCAATTTAATTATTCTTGTTCGGATTAGGAAATGGCGACTGTTGGTTATTTTCATTTTTTTCCAAATTCTCCACTAATTACTGTTAAGTAAAAATTAGTCTACATAATAAAAATATATAAAGTAAACCGAACTTTGTTTCTAAATGTCATTGCTAAAGTACCGAGCAGTGGTGATTCGGTTATTACTTCATGTACTTCTCTCGGTTTTGAATTATTCTTCAGAGCAGATGCCTTTTCCTCACAGGTAGGTACTTAGGTACACGGTCATATACGAGGATGAATCACAAGTAATGCCTCCACCTTCGTTAATTGGAGGAAATAATTCTTAGAATGTGATCTTTAATTACCAATATTCACTTTTTCACATAATCACCAGCCAACTGGACATATTTCTGCCAAGGATGAACAAGTTTTCTGGAGCCATCACAGAAGAAGTCGACACTCTGTTTCCGCAACCACGGTCTCACAGTTCTTTCTACGTCTTCATCAGAAGCATAACGATGTCCCCGCAGATCGTCTTTCATTATCGTGAACAGATTTCCTTCTAACTCTGAACTGCATGGAGAATGCAGTACGGTGTTGAGATTCAGTCTCTGTAGTTCTGGTTTGGCATTCTCGTGCTGCAAGAAAACATTTCCCTTTTCCTTTCGGACCCTCGTTAGCCGTCGTCTCAGAGTTCGCAGCGTTGTGATGTGACGCTCTGAATTTATTGTTGTTCCAGGGTCAAGGAAATCATTGAGGATAACATCTGCGCCCAAAACAGCGTGGCCGTGATTTTTCCAGCTGAAGGGTGCGTCTTCAATTTCTTTTGCTGGGGCGAGCCTTTGTGTCGATATTCCATAGACTGACGTTTCGTCTCTGGGTCGTAATGGTGTACCCACGTTTCGTCTCCAGTTACTATTGAATGGAGAAAGACGTCACCTTCATTTTAGTAACGCGAGAGGAGTTCCTGGCAAATTTCAAGTCTGTTCGCTTTCATTTCAGGAGTCAGTATCCGGGGTACCCATCGTTCACAGACCTCCTGATAGCCAAGCAAAGCGATAATGTGACCTAAACGTTCTCGTGAAATGCCGATTGTGCTTGCAATTTCTCTCTGAGTCATACGGCGATCGTCCTGACTCAATCTGTCAACATTTTGCTCGTGAAACTCGGCGGTTGCTTTCAAAGGACGTCCAACTCTTTGTTTGTCACGCAGGTCAGATGTTCCCGCATCAACATCTTTAAACTTACTCTCTCGACGACGCATAGTACTCAAATCAACACAATCACCTTAAACTGCTCTCATTATCTGATGAAACTCCTTTGGGGTGACACCTTCTACTGTCGAGAAGTCTATGACTGCGCGTTGTTTAAATCGTATTGACCGACCGTCTGCGCAGGTTTCCATACTTAACAGTGCATCATCACAACCGTTCAATGCTAAGGCTTCCCGCCAACTGAATCTGTAGAGAAGAGGATACGGAACAAGCCAGTACCTGCCGCATACCAATGCCGCCAACTGTTGAAGAGTAATGAGAGAGGAGGCATTACTTTTCAGTCAACCCTCGTAGTAGTAGTAATAGTAGTAATATGGTATTCTGCCTTAGGGCAGTTCTTGTCATGGGTCATATACAAAATCGTAATTAGCCGGACAGGTAGGAGGATTATACGTGGCTCCCGGTGACAGGGCAGTGTATTATAATTACGACTGTCCCGAGCCGTGCAAAATTAGCAATGAATAATAGTGAGAAAATGTCAGGCACAACAATACAGGCGCTACAACGTAGATACGAGCGTAGATATCTTCGACAGTTTTCAGATGTTGACGATAAACAAAACAATACCGAAGGAACGTGCGAGATGCCGGGGCTAGCAGTGTATTTAACACTAAATCCTTCTAGAATCTTCGTATGTAAATGATGCTCTACGCCCTCCCCCCCCCCTATTCTAACTCCGACTTTTGCTGTTGCACATGGATTAAAAAGAAACGCGAACTGACTGTAATCGACCCTGTAAGTGGAGTAGAAAAGAGTTTGGCACCTGCAATAATTTAATTTGATAAATAAGTTAAATAAAGGAAAGTTTCATTAACGTAGTGAGAAATGATAGGGTTGCTCTACTGATTAACAGAATGAAAGTTCTGCCCAAAATAACAATATTATTTATTACGACTAAACTCAAAATAATAAACAAAACACATGAAACATTTACAAGACATCAAATTGGCTCAAAGTGGATACTCAAATAAATGCTGTGAAGGTGAAGTTGTCCCTAAACTAGATTGAGACATTTATGACGAAGTGATATGTGGAGCCAATTCATTGCAACTCAAATCTTAAGAGAAACTCCCAGCCAACTCAACATTAATTGCTGCTACAGTAGTGAGAACTCAGACAATGAACACCCAAGATAGAACAAAGTTAGAAAAGACGAACAGGCGCGCTCTGCTGAGCTCTGATTATCACCTAGCAAAATTGCCTGCTTTGCCGGTGCTGTAGACGTACATTACCAAGCTGTCTTCTTAACTGCAAGGACACGATCTGGCGTACCGGAGGCGATGGCTGGTTGCTTCGACGTCTCGTCATGGTGATGATAATGTCGCGAGTATAGCCCGAAACAAATTATCCTGGTCTCGTTGTTCCAGACTAAAGACTTCCTAGCAATACAAATGCGCCTCTTAGGGAAACGAAGAAGGCTCGACACACAATCACCGACGGTAAAGTGATTGATTTTAACAAGCGAAGTCACACAGTAACTCCGATACAGTCAACTTTATCCAAAAGTGCTCAAGACAGAAAACATAGGCCGCTTGTACGCAGAACGCTCAATTGCCAACTGTACTCAGAAACTTACGTTTAAGTCGAAACTTCAGCAACTTCGTCAAACAGTTACAATTAAAATGAAAGTACATTAGACAGCCAACGGAAGGCAGGCTGTCCAGAGCAGCGAGAGCTCAGTCTTGTAACCTACTCCGACCGAAAGGCGAGAGCCAACTCTTCTCAAGAGCACCCATACAAGCCGAACACAGAACATTCCCGCCCCCACGACAGTGACCGGGGTTAAACGTTCCAATCAGCAACTCGAAAACCGGCGGAAAATTCCACTCTATTGCCGAAGCACTACTAGTCCACCAATGGAGATTCTTGGCGCCAATTTCTGTGCCGATTTTGCTACGTCACGGAGCTATGCCCTGAGCAAGCCAATCACAGTTACGATTTTGCAGAAAACTCGGAAATTTGCCCGCCAGGACTGCCTGGGAACACAAGTCATTCCCACGCCTCGCTGGTAGCCGGCCAGAAAGTGTTTTCGGTAAGTTTCTGTGAAGTAACGGAATCTCTAGCCCAGCCGCTCCTTCAAGCCCCTGCTGGCGTGTCTCTGCCGCTCTTATGACAATGCCGGCGTCTGGAAAGCATTCACTCGACTGCCTCATACCCGTAGGCTTAACCCTTTCAAGATCAACAGAGTCCGCCTGTCACCGGACCACCCAGGTGACGAGAGACGCTGCGTGGGAAGTCCACGTGTGAAGGAATAGCATGCAATTAGAGAGGAAGATCGAATTACTCAGACTAAGATAGAAATATGAGAGGGGGGGCTTCTGCCACCTCTGATACGGAATGTGTAAATAGTGCAAAGGTGAGGCAAGAAATATTTGATGACATTAATGATAATTTGGAAATGAATGACACAGGATATAAAAGTGATGTGAACGTAACAGAGACGAAGACGAAACAGACAATGGAACAGGGTAGTTATCTGCCGGTATTTAGTATGAATGCTTTAATGCAAATGATTCAAAAAATGAGTGAGCAAATAGGCAATGAGATTAGCTCTGTGCAAAGCGAAATCATAAATTCCGTAAGACAGAGGAAGACGCCGCGGAAGAGGCTTTGTCCTTGGTAGAGGAGATTATAATTGTAACCATCATGGCAACGATAGAGTGGTAAACGGGGGTCCGCAACAGTAACGGGTAGTACTGCTGTGTATCGCTTTGTGAGACCCCACTGGCTTCAGAGGCAGTATTGCCACTTCAACAATGAAAACGCAAAGGGAAGCAAAACTAGTAATGAACTTAAACAAGGTAGAGTCCCTATTGGAAGCAGCAAGAATGAAAAACGATGCAGAAATGTCGCGATTCGAACGATTGTCGAATCAGATGTGTTAACAAGAGAAATCACGAATGTTCTTGGAGTGGCTACTCGTGCGAGTACAAACAGTACCTCTGCACCGAGTTTAGCGCACCTTTCGGTAGTGAATAAGCAAATTGTCTCAGTAAATGAAATTGAAATAATTGACGATAAGGATTGGCTGACGTAATTAAGTAATATGTAGGAAGGTTTGGAGGAACGGAAGAAAGAACGTAGTGTATATTTTACGGAAAGAAATGAGGAAGTGATGAGTAATGGGGATGAGTATTTTGTTTGTGAGACGAAAGGGGCAAGTAATTTGAAACAGGTGTTATTTAAAGTAGATAATGTTGATGAGATATATGAATATGTGGGGCATGTGAGGTGTGTGATAATAATGTGTTTGTTGATGTCATTCCCGAAGTCGACGAAGTCAGAGGATTAGAAAAGACAGCTGGAAACTGTGTTATGGGGCAAGAGTCTGTTGGTTCTGATGACTGGGTGAGATTAGCGAGCGAAACGGAAGACTCCTATGTGTACCAAGTTACGACAGAAGTGTTCATATGAAGTAAGCCAGCTTGGCGATGCAACAGATACTGCGGAAATAAAACATGTTTTGTTTCAAACAGAAGAAGGTAGTAGTAGGAGGCAGAAAAAAACCACCGGACAAGATGGTTAAGCTGGGTGGTAATCTGTGGAAGGGGAACAGGATTTGCTGTGGGAATGTAGAGGTGATGAGTCGAGACGATGTGAACAGATAATGACCCCGGTAAATGTAAGTGGTGTGGAAACTGAGACATCAATCGATAGTGGTAGTCAGATTAGTGTGTGTTGCCAGGCTTTTTATGAGCATATTAGAAATATGAAATAGTCGAGATGTCAGTTCAGGGCGTGAAAATAATAGGTGATACTGGTAGTTGTAGTAAACCAGTAAAATCTCACGTGTTGTTACAAATGGTTATTAAAAATGTGTTGTTTGAACACGATTTATTAGTGGTTGATCAGCTAAGTACTCAAATAATTGCAGGTATGGATTGGATGACTAAGCATACAATAATTACTGACTGTGATAGGAAGGAAATAATTTGTTCATTGGGAGACGCGAGGACAAATGTGTATTTTGATGAAGAAGTAAATACTAGTGAAAGGAATGAAGTTAATTTACGAATACTTAGGTTACCAATGTGTGCAGGTCTGGGTGAAGGAACTGAACGTTATCATGTTAGAAACATGAGTAAATTGTACACATATGATGACGAAATGAAAGACATCGTAGAAAAGGTTTTGGGAATATCAGTAGAACAGAAAAGGGAATTGTACAATATTTTAGCCAGTACATGACTTTGAATATTAAATCGAAACTGTAAAGCATGAACCAATATTAGGACCAATATATCAAATCCCGTTAGCTAGGAACGAAGCAGTATAGAGAGAAATAAATCGTATGGAGGAATGGAGAATAATTGAAAGATCTAGGAGTCAGTACAATAATCCACTTATTCTGGTCAATACGAAAGACGGGGGAGTGAGAATTGTGACAGACGCGCGCGATTTAAATAAGATAGTGAAGCTTGAGACTGATAAACCAGAATGTTTGGATGACATGCTTCAGAATTTTTATGGTGTGAAATACATGACGAGTCTTGATTTGACAGTTGGGTGTTGGCAAATTCCGTTAGAACCAAAATCAAGGAAACTGACAGCATTTCTTTTTGCGGGAAAGTGATATCAGCATAAAGTCATTCCCTTTGGATTAAACACATCTGCGTCCGTATCTGTCCGAGCATTGGATGTAGTGTAAGGAAAAGAGTTAGCTAGTAGAAACAATTTATGTTGGTGACATCATCACGGGAAGAGCATTATGAGTTGCTGAAAGAAATCTTTCAAGCGTTGAGATTAGGTGGAATGACGTTAAAAATCGAGAAATGTGAATTTGTAAAAAAGAAATTAGAATTCTTAGGTCATACTGTAATGACTATGGGAATAACGAGACTCGCGGAAATTAGAAACGATTAGGGACTGCCAACCACCAAAGACAAATTAAAACAGGAACTTATGAAGAGTCAAATTTTACACCATCCTGATTAATCATTACCGTTTTATATGGGAACAGATGCATGCTACTATGGCATTGCAGTTCATATTTTTCAGGAAACAGAGGTAGGAGGAAGTAAAGAATGTCGTTCTATATCGTTCACAACTAGAAAGTTGACGAGATATGAGCATAATTATATTGTATCAGAAAAGAGGCGTTGGCTATTGTTTGGGGATTTAAGAGATTTGAGGGTTCTTTATGGGGACGCAAGGTGATAGTGCATACAGATCATAAGGCTTTAACATTTTTGAAGAATTTTCGCCTACTGTAAGACAGACTGACTAGGTGGGTGATGTACATACAGATGTTTTATTACGAAATTTGTTATGTAAGAGGTGTAGACAACTGTGTAGCAGACGCTTTATCAAGGTTGCCATTGGATCCAAACGGATCGGGTAATAGGGAAAGTACAGAAAACACGTTCAAAGTAATGTATTTCAAAAGTGTTGAAGGGAAAAGGAAGGTGGAAGACTTATGTAAGAACATGCGCCGATATAAATCGGAAGACGAGTGCTTAAAGTTAGTGAAAACCAAATTCGATGCTAGAAACGAAGAAGGAGAAAAGTTAAGGAAATATTACAGGGTGTATCATGGTGTGTTGTATTTTCGAAAAGATGAAAGTAATGAAAACTGGCAAGTATGTTGGCCAGCTAAATATGTACTCGAAGTGATTGACTATGTTCATTTGGCATATGGTCATTGCGGACCAAAGAAGTGTGTGGATAAGATAGTAGAGTCAATAACGTTTATTAATATGACAAGAAAAGTAACCGAGAGAGTACGAACTTATGATAAATGTCAGAAGGTAAAAGTAACAAATGTGACTAGCCATCGTCCAATGCAAAGCGTACAACCTAAAGCCAACCAAGAAATTTTGGCAACAGATTTTGTATGGGCGTTTACCAAATATAGTAATGGCTGGGGAAATGCCTGCCGACTATTTAATAACTCCCAACTCCTTCGACAAGCCTTACAACATAATAATTGGAAATAGGGAGCAGTGGGAAAAAAAACTGTTCGACACTGTACGGGGGACATCATTTGGTTCACCGATGGGTCGAAACCAGACCAATGTGTTGGGGCAGTGGTGAATGGGGTTCAGCCAAGATGGGAGGTCATCATCTCTCTAGGAAAACTGGCCTCTGTATTCCAAGCTGAAATTACTGCAATCAGGGGATGTGTGGAGGAGAATATGCGTAGGTGCTACAATGACCGTAGCATCTACATCTATTCAGACAGCCAGGCAATCCTGAAGTCATTGGCAGCTCCTGCAACAAGAACTAAGATTGTTGCAGATTGCCACAGGGCTCTGGTTGGAGCTAGGAGGAGTCTATATGGTAAACCTAGTGTGGGTCTCTGGCCACTCAGGTATCTGTGGCAATGAACAAGTCGATAGATTGGCTAGGATGGGGGCAACAACTCCATTTATTGGACCGGAACCTGTCCTGTCAATGACCAGGGCTATGATGAAATTAGAACTACAGAACTGGCTTAGGAAACAGCAAGTAGGATATTGGACCAAGGTCCATAAACAAAAACATGGTAAGGTAATGATGACCAAGCCATGTTTTAAAAGAAGCTCTGTAATCGTGGAATCGAACAGGAAAGAGATGAAACTCATGACTGGACTGATGACCGGCCATGAGAATTTCAAAACACCTACAACCAATGGGTATAACGGAAGAGGACGCTAAATGTAGGATCTGTGATGAGGGTGAAGAAACTTCATCACACCTAATCTTCGAATGCATGGCATTGGAGAGTAAAAGATACAGAATCTTGGGGACAACTAGACCTGAAGAAATTGTGCCTAACAAAAAACTGGTAGAGGGACTCCTTGCGCTGTGGCGGATCAGACCTAAGCTGTTTTAGCTTCCCTGTTAAAATCAATCGATCAATCAAACAATGGGCCTTTACCAAAGACTCCTAGAAATTTTGCATATATTTTGGTTGTGTTAACTTTTACAAAAAGCTACTGATAAGTCAGTATTCAGTAAGTTGGTTAGTTTTTTTGAGCAAATCGGGAAACCGAAACAATATTATCTGACAATGGACCACAATTTACATCTAAGGTATGGAATGAGGGAATGAAAGAAAAGATGTAGAAGCTTTTCATATATCGCCATACCATCCACAAAGAAACCCTTCGAAACGCTAGATGCGTGAACTGAGTAGGTATTTTAGGACATACTGCCATAGCAATCATAGCGCGTGGGGCAAGTACGTTCCAGAAATTGAAGAAATCATGAACTCCATTTCACATGAGAGTAAAGGGTATAACACTATTTGCTTATGATTTACTTAAATTTTTATACTTTTTTGTTTAAAATTTTCGCATGTTGGTACTATATTTTCTGTATGTGTAAAGTAATGTATGCTATTCTGGAGGTTGAAGTTCTCTGCATTGTATGTGAGTAATCTATGTAAAATATTATGTAAATTGTTTATTACGTTAAATAATTTTCTGCTAACATCTCTGTATTTAAAATATTTGTGTGTATAAACTGTTGATGTTGAATTAACGCTTAGGAGCAATGTAAGAAATAAGTGTTATGTAAAAGCCAGTGTGCTTTTGTTTGAAACGGAAGTGGCTCTGGGGAGTGAAAAAGGTGGCAAGGGCGAATTGGCGCGCTATCTAGAGCAAGCGCGGGAAGTACGACACACAGTCTGTAGCAGCAGTGATTGAGGCACACTTTTGTTGAGCAGGAGAAGATTTGCCTGCAAATTTGCACAAAAATGACTCGGATGAAGACTGCAAAACGGCTTACGGCGAGGCTGCGAGTTGTTGGGCTACTGTATGTAAAATTGAATGACGCCGAGAAGAGAAATTCAGCCCATATAGCAAGATACTTGTAGGCCATACTGTGGGTAGTGTAGCCATCGTAATTGTTCAGCACACCCAAGCCTACAGCCACCTGATTAGATTTTTTTGGTTTTTTACTTTTGTACAGCGTGAATCATTAATCTTTTTGTTTTTTTGTTTTTAGTGAATAATAGCTCTTGAACTTTAAAGGAATTGGTTCGCCCTGTTATTTCATCCTAATGACACACCTATTAGGGTTCATTCCTGGTGTTTGATTAAATCTGAGTAACCTGTTGTACGGACTTATTAAGTGCCAAGTTAATAGAAAGAGGAACAATTTAAATTTTTTTGTGTGAATAATCAGAAAGTTTTCTTAACCATTGTAAAGTGCTATAGTAAAGGTTTGATTACGAAAAATTCACTCAGAACGAAGCCAAGTTACTAGACTGTTTTACTTATTTTTTATTTACACGTCAATTTACGCAGGACCAAATTGAGGAGAAAATCTTCAAGGTCATGGAACGTGTCAGTACATGAAATTACAACATAAAAGTAATAATAGAAATGAAATGTTCTATCGCAATCGGGCAATTTTTTCTAATTTCCCACCATTTTACACAGAGGACAATTGGCCTTTGTCAGAAAGTGGTAGATGTGGAGAAATCAAATGACTCATCGATGACGTCAACGATGTTGTCATCGCTGAAACCTTCTACAGCAGAGACTGCCCTGCCTACTGACATTAATCGAGCGAGGTGGCGCAGTGGTTACCTCACTGCACTCGCATTCGGGAGGACGACGGTTCAATCCCGCGTCCGGCAATCCTGATTTAGGTTTTCTGTGATTTCCCTAAATCGCTCCAGGCCAATGCCGGGATAGTTCCTTTGAAAGGGCACGGTCGACTTCCTTCCCCGTCCTTCCCTAATCCGATGAGACCGGGTCTCTTCCCCCACACAACCCAACCAACCTACTGACATAACGCTCCAGGTCACTGCGACGCCGGTGATGGAGTGGTCTTCGCGGCTGTGGGTGTGGTGAAACTTGGCTCAAATTATGCTTATACACTCCTGGAAATGGAAAAAAGAACACATTGACACCGGTGTGTCAGACCCACCATACTTGCTCCGGACACTGCGAGAGGGCTGTACAAGCAATGATCACACGCACGGCACAGCGGACACACCAGGAACCAAGGTGTTGGCCGTCGAATGGCGCTAGCTGCGCAGCATTTGTGTACCGCCGCTTTCAGTGTCAGCCAGTTTGCCGTGGCATACGGAGCTCCATCGCAGTCTTTAACACTGGTAGCATGCCGCGACAGCGCGGACGTGAACCGTATGTGCAGTTGACGGACTTTGAGCGAGGGCGTATTGTTGGCATGCGGGAGGCCGGGTGGACGTACCGCCGAATTGCTCAACACGTGGGGCGTGAGGTCTCCACAGTACATCGATGTTGTCGCCAGTGGTCGGCGGAAGGTGCACTTGCCCGTCGACCTGGGACCGGACCGCAGCGACGCACGGATGCACGCCAAGACCGTAGGATCCTACGCAGTGCCGTAGGGGACCGCACCGCCACTTCCCAGCAAATTAGGGACACTGTTGCTCCTGGGGTATCGGCGAGGACCATTCGCAACCGTCTCCATGAAGCTGGGCTACGGTCCCGCACACCGTTAGGCCGTCTTCCGCTCACGCCCCAACATCGTGCAGCCCGCCTCCAGTGGTGTCGCGACAGGCGTGAACGGAGGGACGGATGGAGACGTGTCGTCTTCAGCGATGAGAGTCGCTTCTGCCTTGGTGCCAATGATGGTCGTATGCGTGTTTGGCGCCGTGCAGGTGAGCGCCACAATCAGGACTGCATACGACCGATGCACACAGGGCCAACACCCGGCATCATGGTGTGGGGAGCGATCTCCTACACTGGCCGTACACCTCTGGTGATCGTCGAGGGGACACTGAATAGTGCACGGTACATCCAAACCGTCATCATACCCATCGTTCTACCATTCCTAGACCGGCAAGGGAACTTGCTGTTCCAACAGGACAATGCACGTCCGCATGTATCACGTGCCACCCAACGTGCTCTAGAAGGTGTAATTCAACTACCCTGGCCAGCAAGATCTCCGGATATGTCCCCCATTGAACATGTTTGGGACTGGATGAAGCGTCGTCTCACGCGGTCTGCACGTCCAGCACGAGCGCTGGTCCAACTGAGGCGCCAGGTGGAAATGGCATGGCAAGCCGTTCCACAGGACTACATCCAGCATCTCTACGATCGTCTCCATGGGAGAATAGCAGCGTGCATTGCTGCGGAAGGTGGATATACACTCTGCTAGTGCCGAGATTGTGCATGCTGTGTTGCCTGTGTCTATGTGCCTGTGGTTCTGTCAGTGTGATCATGTGATGTATCTGACCCCAGGAATGTGTCAATAAAGTTTCCCCTTCCTGGGACAATGAATTCACGGTGTTCTTATTTCAATTTCCAGGAGTGTATTACATAGACTGTAGGCTGTTCCAAGAGAACTTTAACTCCATGTCTACACGAAAGAACTTAAACCTTTTGTGGAACTTCAACTCCGTGCATTGACAGAAGAACTGAATGATTAGTTGAGCTTAGCCTCACAACAGTATCACCCAGACCAAGTATTTTTATTTTGTGTAATCAAATTGTTTGTTCCTTGTAGTGTCCTCGTCATCACTGTAGAGTCTTGTGCCGTAGAAATCAAAGGAGAGGATGTTGTTTGGTATCAGGTATACTGTTTCTACAATACAAATGCACACCTAGATTAATACGGTTCTTTATTTACATGAACTGTAAGCTTTTAGTTAACATTAATAGAGTCCATGTGCTGTGGTACAAGCTCATCAATCATTGTCCTTTTGTAGACAATTTCGGCAACCTTGCTATAATATGATCCTATGTACTGACTTAGCGCAAGCCTGCTTTGCGAATGAATGACAAGACTCCAAACTAAAACAATTCAGTGAGAGTGACTGAGACTGAGCCCTCCGGTCAGCGGTGGCGGCCAAAACACTTGCGGTCGAGAGAGCGTTGGTAGCGCGTTGCTTGCAAGTCTGTCTCTGGCCTCTCTCGTGAAAAGTGTGCTTGATCTAGCGCCTACTATCGATCTTCGCACTATATCTTTGCCGACCAGGGTGCTGGCGACAGCTTATACCAGCATACCGGCACATTCTTAACTATGACGTTCAGGCATTGAGTACTTCTTGATTTTGTTAGTAAACAAAACATGTTATATGCCCATCCATTATTATGTTTTTGCAGAACACAAGCCTTCGCTATAAAAATGAACATGGATTCCGCAAATAGAGGTATTACGAAATTCTTGGCCTGTTCGTCCATAAGATCTTTAGACAGAGATGCTTAGATTGATGCAGTGTTTACTGAATTCCGTATGGGATTGATACAAGAGCTTTCAGGCTTGCTGAATATCGGACCCATTTTTCTGACTGGATCGAGTTCCTAGCAAGTACAACTCAACAGGTCGCTCTCAATGGAACAAAATTGACATTTGTGAACGTAATTTCGAGAGCGTACACAGCGAGTGTTATGAGGTTGCCGCTATCTATAATTTATATTTATGTCGTAGTGGCTAAAGGCTCCGTAAGGCTATTCGCAGACGATACCGTTGTCTGTAGAAAGATACGAACGACAGAAGGCTGCAGCGAAATGCAGTCGGTCGTTTTCTTCTGAACCCGATCTGTTAAATAATTTCCACACCAACCGCTATACGTCGCTGGGATCCGAGTTCTTCCGCACTCAAGACGCTTTTGCGTGGCTGCTACAGCCAGTCTCCACGAGACGATCCGATAGTTTAGGCGTCACGTTTACCCTGTTTATTTTGAATATTTGTGGTGAGGACTATGGGACCAAATTGCTGAGATCATCGGTCCCTATGCTTACGTACTACTTAATCCAATTTAAACTATCTTACGCTAAGGACAACACACACACATCCATGCCCGAGGGAGGACTCGAACCTACGACAGGGGGAAACCGCGCGAACCGTGACAAGACGCCACTGACCGCACAGCTACCCCGCGTGGCGACCCTGTTTAACTGAGTGCTACAGGCACCAGACAGATCGATAAGAGATTTTCTGTTAGTCGGATACGGATCACCGACGGATTCGTGCCGAAACTAACACAAGGTATTTTGCCACGTTCTACTGCCGTGTGACAACGGTAGTTACTATATCTTTCGCTTGCACTCAATTAAGACTTTCATTTCTTCTTTCTGATGTCCACTAATTGCTCAGATGTATGGTTTTCAGTCCATTTTTACCTTCTTCAATCGTGTGAGCTTCATGTTTAATACACAGTGAATAACGTTAATATTCACACTCTATGACACTTTTACTTTGTCGCAGAGTAACTTTATTCTTAATAACACAATGTAATACCGAAAATGCAGATGAAATATCTTCTGTACCATCCAGAATTTTTTGCCGTTTAATATCCGTTGATAACTAGCACTGTACTTCTGACTCTGAATCTCTAAGATTTATTACAGTAACTATATTTAATACGTAATCGATGTAATACTGTATTTGTTTCTAAGTGACTATTACTGATTGTAATTATAATGAAAGTATTGCAAATTGCTGGATACTAGCCAAAGCAACTTTATTTAAATGTATCAATAGCAACGACGAAATGACAGAGCTGCATATGGAGAGTCTCTGTCGCGTTGCGAGCTGAGGGAAAGCAGAGCAGCTTGAGTTATGAAAGAGAGCGGAAGTGTTTGTTGGGCGCTCACGCCGATGCGGGGTGCAGCTATAATCGCGCCGGTGTAGCCGCACCTGATTCGTTAACCCGCGAGTATTGAGAGCACGGCAGGAGTGGACAGGCGGAGGAAGCTGCAGTTCCGACTATTGCCTGTCCCGTAATTATCCGTGGCTCTGGAGACCCCTGGTGATTTCCAAGCAGCAGCAGTATTGTCGTCGCCTACATACTTAGTCACCCACGTAACTGGGACATCGGAAGACTGTAAAGTGACAGGTACAGTACTTCAGTGGCATTACCCAGTGACATTTCTTTCACAACGTATGACTTACTTGGATAATAACCTGCAATAGTTAAAACTGTGTTTTCATTGTCATCAGACATAAATATCAAGCAGGGTCCCTTTCCTCTCCTTGAAATCACCGAGTGTCGAAAGAATATGAAAACTGATAATTATTTAGTGCCACTTTTGTGTGTTTCGTAATGACCATTTTCAGTCTAAATTTTCTACCTCATTGATTTGTTTTACGTAACATAGTTTTAGTTACATTTATTTTACCACGAACGCACTTAACTTTACTTTCAAAATTTAATATTTCAGAATAAGTAACTGTAAACTCAGTACTTCCTGATTCACTTCTTTTCTCGCGAACTGTTGTGCTGTGGAAAAACATGACAACCTTCTGTTGCCACGCCACTGATTATTTGCTTAAATTTCTTTGCCATTACGTTTCTTAAGATTCAGGAGATTCATTGCCCTAGCGGGATGGTGACCGTTTATTTACCCCCTTTTCAGCTAATCAGGGTTTTCTTTGCATCACCAGTAATTTTTGTAGCAAATATTACGTGATACCCTTTTCTCCCTTGCGTAGTTCGTGAGTGAGTGCACTATATTCCACCCATTTCAAAATTATCATCAGTATTTAGATTACGTTTAGAATAGGCTCTTCTTTCAGAAGGGATTGTTGTACACTTTCCTTCGACTAACCGTTGTTTTTTTCCTTCTGTAACGATTTCCTTACTCACTGTAAGATTTCATTAGGCATGTGCGATTACGGTCAGTTGTACCGCAATCCAGTAGGCCGATTAAGAAGGGGGAGGTTACAACAAGAATAAAGAATAATCATGGTTTATATTAAGGTAGATGTTCCGTAAATAATAGTGTTGTTGTAGTGTTCAGCCCAGAGACTGGTATAATGATGCTCTCCATGCTACACTATCCTGTGCAAGGTTTTTCATCTCAGAATACCTACTGCAACCTACATCCTTCTGAATCCTCTTAGTGTATTCATCTCTTGGTCTCCCTCTACGGTTTTTACTCTCCACGCTTCCCTCCAATAGTAAACTGGTGATCCCTTGATGCCTCAGAACGTGCCCTACCAATCCATCCCTTCTTCTAGTCATGTTGTGCCACAAATTCCTCTTCTAACCAGTTCTATTCAGTATTTCCTCATTCGTTACATCATCTGTTGTTGTTGTGGTCTTCAGTCCTGAGACTGGTTTGATGCAGCTCTCCATGCTACTCTATCCTGTGCAAGCTTCTTCATCTCCCAGTACCTACTGCAACCTACATCCTTCTGAATCTGCTTAGTGTACTCATCTCTCGGTCTCCCTCTACGATTTTTACCCTCCACACTGCCCTCCAATGCTAAATTTGTGATCCCTTGATGCCTCAAAAGATGTCTTACCAACCGATCTCTCCTTCTGGTCAAGTTGTGCCACAAACCCCTCTTCTCCCCAATACTATTCAATACCTCCTCATTAGTTATGTGATCTATCCATCTAATCTTCAGCATTCTTCTGTAGCACCACATTTCGAAAGCTTCTATTCTCTTCTTGTCCAAACTATTTATCGTCCATGTTTAACTTCCATACATGGCTACACTCCATACAAATACTTTCAGAAACAACTACCTGACACTTAAATCTATACTCGATGTTAACAAATTTCTCTTCTTCAGAAACGCTTTCCTTGCCATTGCCAGTCTGCATTCTATATCCCCTCTACTTCGACCATCATCAGTTGTTTTGCTCCCCAAATAGCAAAACTCATCTACTACTCTAAGTGTCTCATTTCTTAATCTAATTCCTTCAGCATCACCTGATTTAATTCCACTACATTATCCTCGTTTTGCTTTAGCGAAACTCATCTATTACTTTAAGTGTCTCATTTTGTAATCTAATTCCTTTAGCATCACCTGATTTAATTCGACTACATTATATTATCCTCGTTTTGCTTTTGTTGAAGTTCCTTTCAAGACACTGTTCATTCCGTTCAACTGCTCTTCCAGGTCCTTTGCTGTCTCTGACAGATGGTAGAGTCAGGACTGGCTCTCCCAAGGCCGTCAGTAGTTCTAATGGAATGTTGTCTACTCCGCGGCCTTGTTTCGACTTACGTCTTTCACTACTCTGTCAAATCCTTCACGCAGTATCATATCTCCATTTCATCTTCATCTACGTCCTTTTCCATTTCCATAATACCACCCTCAAGTACATCGCCCGTGCGTAGAGTCTCTATATACTCCTTCCACTTTTCTGCTTTCCCTTCTTTGCTTAGAACTGGGTTTCCATCTGAGCTTTTGATATTCATGTAAGGGGTTCTCTCTTCTCCAAAGGTCTCTTTAATTTTCCTGTAGGCAGTATCTATCTTACCCCTAGTGATATGCGACTCTACATCTTTATATTTGTCCTCTAGTCATCCCTGCTGAGCCATTTTACGCTTCCTCTCGATCTCATTTTTGAGACGTTTGTATTCCTTTTTGCCTGCTTCATTTACTACATTTTTATATTTTCTCCTTTCATCAATTAACTTCAATATTTCTTCTGTTACCCAAGGATTTCTACTAGCCCTCGTCTTTTTACGTACTTTACCCTCTGCTGCCTTCGCTATTTCATCTCTCAAAGCTACCCATTCTTCTTCTACTGTATTTCCCTCCCCCGTTCTGTTAGTCGTTCCCTAATGCTCTCTCTGAAACTCTCTACAACCTCTGGGTCTTTCAGTTTATCGAGGACCCATCTCTGTAAATTCTAATTTTTTTGCAGTTTCTTCAGTTTTAATCTACAGTTCATAACCAATAGATTGCGATCAAAGGTCACATTTGCCCCTGGAAATGTCTTACAATTTAAAACCTGGTTCCTAAATCTCTGTCTTACCACGATATAGTCTATGTGAAACCTTGCAGTATCTCCAGGCCTCTTCTACGTAAGCAACCGTCTTTCATGATTCTTAAACCAAGTGTTAGCTATGATTAAGTTATGTTCTATGCAAAATTGTACCAGGCGGCTTCCTCTTTCATTTCTTACCCCTATTCCATATTCACTTACTAGCCATTTTTCTCTTCCTTTTCCTACTATCGAATTCCAGTCTCCCATGACTATTAAATTTTCGTCTCCCTTCACTATCTGAATAATTACTTTTATCACATCATACATTTCTTCAGTTTCTTCATCGGAGCTAGTTGGCATATGAACTTGCACTACTGTGGTAGGTGTGGGCTTCGTGTCTATCTTGGCTCCAATAATGCGTTCGCTATGCTGTTCTTAGTAGCTTATTTTTTTATTCATTACTAAACCTACTCGTGCAATACCGTTAGTATTTATAACCCCTGTATTCGCCTGACCAGAAGTCTTGTTCCTCCTGCCACCGAACTTCACTAATTCCCACTATACCTTACTTTAACCTATCCATTTCTTTTTTTAAATTTTCTAACCTACCTGCTCGATTAAGGGTTCTGACCTTCCACGCTCCGATCCGTAGAATGCCAGTTTTCTTTCTCCTGATAACGACATCCTCCTGAGTAGTCCGCGCCCGAGGATCCGAATGGGGGACTATTTTACCTCCGGAATATTTTGCCCAAGAACGCCATCATCATTTAACCATACAGTAAAGCTGCATGTCCTCGGGAAAAATTACGGCTCTAGTTTTCCCTTGCTTTCAGCCGTTCGCAGTACCAACACAGCAAGGCCGTTTTGGTTAATGTTACAAGGGCGGATCAGTCAGTCACCCAGACTGTTGCCCGTGCAAATACTAAAAAGGCTGCTGCCCTTCTGCAGGAACCACACGTTTGTCTGGCCTCTCAACAGTCACCCCTCCGTTGTGGTTTGCTTCGACGGTACGGCTATGTGTATCGCTGAGGCACGCAACCCTCCCCAGCAATGGCAAGGTCCATGGTTCATGGTGGGAAAATAATAGTACGAACTTCTTCTACACTATTTATAACAGTTGTTAAATGATACAATTTAAATAAAATAGTGTTCGATTTGCAGCTTTCTTTAATATTCGAACAGTTGGCAGTGTAGCACTTGTTTCGATCGTTAACGCCAAGTTATGTACTGTGAGTTAGGAGGCGGTGATTGTTTACAAGCGCGGTCGACTGTCGAGACGGCACAGTGCGACGCAAAACTAATTGAGAAGAAATAAACTCTGCTCGACCAGGCCATGAAGGCCGAAAGGTCTCGACCGGCCGCCGTGTCATCCTCAGACCACAGGCATAAAGCAATCGTCTTAGCTTTGCAATTGAATAGCCCAGCGATGGGGCCCGATGGGTTGTCGGACACTCGTCACTGTCGAGGAAGGGGACGGGGGGGGGGGGGGGGGCGCAAGGAGTAGGCGAGATATTTTTCTCAGGTTGACAGACTGCGTCTAACAGCACCAATACTGTTCGGTGCCGGCCGGAGCCAGCGAGACACACGAGCCCTGCAACAACCTTGTGACGTCACACTAGTCGGCTTGTCCGGTACACTTCGTGAACGCTCCGCTCCGTGCAGGGCCAACGGGAAATCAATATTTAGTTGGAAAGGTACCCACTAAAGGTCTTAATTTTGTCGCGTGCTATCGAGACATGGAATCATTTTAAACTTGAAATCAGAAACCACTAAAACTCGCCTGAAACAGTTACTCGCTCCCCGCCATAGACGGTTGCTGGCACTGCACTCCCCAAGACC
The DNA here is from genome assembly GCF_023897955.1 of Schistocerca gregaria. NCBI lineage: Eukaryota > Metazoa > Arthropoda > Insecta > Orthoptera > Acrididae > Schistocerca > Schistocerca gregaria. Next base: position 1,080,498,651 of record NC_064920.1, on the reverse strand, counting down.
TGCATTGTCACGTGATGTGACGCCCGCGCCGCGGCATGTCTTGCTCCTGGGCCTCGAAGAGCACGGCATGACGTCACACAGCCGCCTAAAGCGTGGGTTGTACGCAAGTGGTTTCATATATGACTGTAGACGCGGCGACACCAGTATACACTTCAGTTTCGTCGTTTTGTGGGTCCCTGAGCCGTGTCTGAAATGAATGTTTTGGCAGCTGCACGTCGCACGAGTTGTGATGGAGTTAAAGCTTGTAGCATGGAATCGCTGCATAAGAAAAAAAATAAGGAATGTGTTTCGATTCGTGACTGGATGAAGAAAAGGCGTCAGTTCGGTTGCTCAGCATCCTTGCGAAGTAATTTATAACGGAAGATCCAAGAAGTTCTTTTAATTAGCTTGGAATGTTACCAGAACTGTTCACGTTTCTTCTAAACAGAGTTAAATGTGCAACACGGAATAAAGGTACTGAAATGGATGAAGCACTCTCGCCAGAACTGAAATTACTTATCCTATGGCGTGCATTACAATCGAGAACACTCGGCATACTATAACATACGGTTTTAGTTGGTAATGACGCTATTTCATTAACACCAATAATTATTAACCTTAGCAGTACTAATTATTAACATTAACAACAATAATTATTCGAAGCAGGCCGCATTGAGAAGAGAATGGTTTGCAGACTTCTCTCTTGTAGATAGATCTCTAAAGTGGCAATATTTCAAAATTCTAACATATGTGAATGGGGAGCACTGCACCGACGTTTTAAATAGAGGAATATTCAATACAGAATGCAGCTTCTTGAATTTGTATAGCCTCCCCTCCTGTCAACAATATTCCTTAACAAACAGTTGGCCAACTCGAACGATGGGATTTCAGTCTTGTAGACGAGAGCATTGCCACAACTACAATTACACTTGCTTGTATTTTTCTTAATTCAGTTGTATACACTCCTGGAAATGGAAAAAAGAACACATTGACACCGGTGTGTCAGACCCACCATACTTGCTCCGGACACTGCGAGAGGGCTGTACAAGCAATGATCACACGCACGGCACAGCGGACACACCAGGAACCGCGGTGTTGGCCGTCGTATGGCGCTAGCTGCGCAGCATTTGTGCACCGCCGCCGTCAGTGTCAGCCAGTTTGCCGTGGCATACGGAGCTCCATCTCAGTCTTTAACACTGGTAGCATGCCGCGACAGCGTGGACGTGAACCGTATGTGCAGTTGACGGAGTTTGAGCGTTTGAGCGAGGGCGTATAGTGGGCATGCGGGAGGCCGGGTGCACGTACCGCCGGATTGCTCAACACGTGGGGCGTGAGGTCTCCACAGTACATCGATGTTGTCGCCAGTGGTCGGCGGAAGGTGCACGTGCCCGTCGACCTGGGACCGGACCGCAGCGACGCACGGATGCACACCAAGACCGTAGGATCCTACGCAGTGCCGTAGGGGACCGCACCGCCACTTCCCAGCAAATTAGGGACACTGTTGCTCCTGGGGTATCGGCGAGGACCATTCGCAACCGTCTCCATGAAGCTGGGCTACGGTCCCGCACACCGTTAGGCCGTCTTCCACTCACGCCCCAACATCGTGCAGCCCGCCTCCAGTGGTGTCGCGACAGGCGTGAATGGAGGGACGAATGGAGACGTGTCGTCTTCAGCGATGAGAGTCGCTTCTGCCTTGGTGCCAATGATGGTCGTATGCGTGTTTGGCGCCGTGCAGGTGAGCGCCACAATCAGGACTGCATACGACCGAGGCACACAGGGCCAACACCCGGCATCATGGTGTGGGGAGCGATCTCCTACACTGGCCGTACACCTCTGGTGATCGTCGAGGGGACACTGAATAGTGCACGGTACATCCAAACCGTCATCGAACCCATCGTTCTACCATTCCAAGACCGGCAAGGGAACTTGCTGTTCCAACAGGACAATGCACGTCCGCATGTATCCCGTGCCACCCAACGTGCTCTAGAAGGTGTAAGTCAACTACCCTGGCCAGCAAGATCTCCGGATCTGTCCCCCATTGAACATGTTTGGGACTGGATGAAGCGTCGTCTCACGCGGTCTGCACGTCCAGCACGAACGCTGGTCCAACTGAGGCGCCAGGTGGAAATGGCATGGCAAGCCGTTCCACAGGACTACATCCAGAATCTCTACGATCGTCTCCATGGGAGAATAGCAGCCTGCATTGCTGCCAAAGGTGAATATACACTGTACTAGTGCCGACATTGTACATGCTCTGTTGCCTGTGTCTATGTGCCTGTGGTTCTGTCAGTGTGATCATGCGATGTATCTGACCCCAGGAATGTGTCAATAAAGTTTCCCCTTCCTGGGACAATGAATTCACGGTGTTCTTATTTCAATTTCCAGGAGTGTATGTGCTCCTAACTCAATAAATTTTGCCGCACAGCTCGGATATTGTCAAACCGTCTATGTTATGATCGCACATTATGGTCTCAGTGGCAGCAATATTTTGCTTATTTTTGTAATCAGCAACACTGAAATCCCACAAACACCTAGGCAAAGCATAGATATAAAAAAAAAAAAACATTATTCTCCGTTCTCTACTTCATATTTCAGTTTGTCTACACTCTACGAACACACATAACCTCAAGACTGATGAAACTAGAAGCTAGAACACGCCGAAAGTGTTTAGTTTCACCAACAAGTTGGGCAAACGCGCGGCGAGCATGCGCAGCGGCCGGTAGCGCAGTTGCCTGCAACTAGTGTCGTCGTGTAAACTAGGCTTAACTGAGCGCTGCGTGGAGGCTGCTTTCAACTGCAGTAGGTATGTACGTGAACCGGCCGGCGCCAGACCTGCCGTCTGCTGAGACAGTGCGTCCACATCACAGCCCAAGTGCTTTCTAACGTGTCCCTAAGATTACAATATTTTACACTTACGTACAATCTAGTTTCAGAACGGGTCTGCGTGTTGTGGTGTTAGAGGGATGTGACAGCTGTCAGTAACCTACACGGCCTCTGCAGACTGCGGTCAGCGTCTACGGCACCGGCTTCACACCTCGCGAGGTGCCGTCAGGGGCTTGGGCTCCGTCACACACAGGAACACAGCTGTCGGCGCCACTTCACACGCAGGGCATAAAAGTGCAGCTTTGTATCGCGGCACAATCCGAAACCAGGGATAGTAGTGGAGCCTTTTTCAAAATGACAACAGGCGATACACATACTGTAAGTAGGCTGTTTAGGTTTTCTTATTGGTAACGCCGCTTAGCGCTCGGTATGAAAAATCACTGGCTGTGCTGTGCGCAGTCTGTGTTTAGTTTGCATTGTTGTCTGCCATTGTAGTGTCGGGCAGCGGCAGCTGGATGCTAACAGCGCGTAGCGTTGCGCAGTTGGAGGTGAGCCGCCAGCAGTGGTGGACGTGGGTAGAGAGATGGCGGAGTTTTCAAATTTGTAAGAATTGGTGTCATGAAGTGATATATATATTATGACTACTAAGGTAAATACATTGTTTGTTCTCTATTAAAATCTTTCATTTGCTAACTATACCTATGAGTAGTTAGTGCCTTCCGTAGTTTGAATCTTTTATTTAGCTGGCAGTAGTGGCGCTCGCTGTATTGCAGTAGCTTGAGTAACGAAGATTTTTGTGAGGTAAGTGATTTGTGAAACGTATAGGTTAATGTTAGTCAGGGCCATTCTTTCGTAGGGATTTTAGGAAGTCAGATTGCGTTGCGCTAAAAATATTGTGTGTCAGTCTAAGCACAGTCGTGTATAATTTTTCTAAGGGGACGTATCAATACAACAAATCACTGAATTTTCACTCAGTTTTATGGCGAAATCAGTAAGATATAAAAAGGAAGCGTTAACCCCCTTTTCCCGGCAACATCTGGCGTGAAGTTCCAACACATACAGACGCCATAATCGAAGGGTAGTTTGAGACTTGTCCACCATTCCCGTTTCTGCTGCAGATCCAAAACCACATCGTCAACTAGGAAACAAAGAGTTTCAGACCCAGTTCTGACGAATACTTATGCTAGTGATATAACGGCTTGTCAATATTCTCAAGAATCGCTAACCTATCGTTACTTGACAGTTTGATATGATTTTACGCAAAGTGCAACGACATAGCGATGTGAGACATCGACTGTGGTAGGAGCAGGGGTGAGACCAATGACCCTTCGTTCGTATGGTGAACACCCACATCCACATCTAGGCGGACACTCCAGAAGTCGCCGTGCGGTGCGTGACGGATGTTATCCTGCACCACTGCTAGGCATTTCCTTCCCTGTTCCTCTCGCAAATATCCTTCTTCGTATGAGCCCTAATTTCTCTTATCTTCGTGTTCCTTACGTGAAACGTTCGTTGACGGCAGTAGAATCTTTCAGTAGTCATCTTCAAAAGTCAGTTCACTAAATTTTCTCAGTAGTGTTCGTCTAAAAGGACGTCACCTTCCCTCCACAGATTCCCATTCGAGTTTCCGAAGCATTTCCGTAAGAATTGCACCTTATTGAACCTACCCGTAACAAATCAAATCTTGTAGGATAGCATAGGACAGGAACGTTTATGTACCTAAAGAAACACTGCGTATAAAGATCGCTACGCCACTCACGCCGACTGCTACAAAGCCCACGGTCATAAAGGAAACAGTTTAGTCACGTGACTGCTTGGGTCACAGCCTGGAGGGATGCCCCCTCCGCTGGTGGACAAGACACAGGCAGACCTCAGGTACTTCCGCGCCGTCCATCAAACGAAGCACGTAGCGTAATCACATTTCACATCCGTGGCTGTCATTCCGCGAAAGATGTAGGCGAACTGCCTGACAGCCGTTAAAAACTGCTTATTACCGACAATGTAGCTCATCAATGTTGTCCAGTAAGACAGGCCGCTGTGGCCGAGCGGTTCTAGGCGCTACAGTCTGGGACCGCGCGACCTCTGCGGTCGCAGGTTCAAATCCTGCCTCGGACATGGATGTGTGCGATGTCCTTAGGTTAGTTAGGTTTAAGTAGTTCCAAGTTCTAGGGGATTGATGACCTCCGATGTTAAGTCCCATAGTGCTCAGAGCCATTTGAACCACTTGTAGACTTGCTTTGGCATTGCACGGGTGCCATTTGTCGTCAAATATAACGACCAAACCCACGGAGTTGGCTAGCAACTGCATTTATGTTCAACCATGCATATCTCGCAATGTTTCCATACATTGACGAACCCCTGTCATCTCATTGGTAAGTCTGTTGGTACCAGGCGTTTGTAACCCTTAGGTGCAAGAACTCAAGGAATTAATTAAAGTCGTTTGAAATAAGAGTTAGATGTTTATGTTAGTCTTTTATTGTGGTTCACCAGCAAACTGACAGAGCTATGAATTTCATAGGTAAATTACATGTGCGACCATAGTTATGGGACGCGAAATGTAATGTATACAAAGGCCATAATAATGACAATAATAAAAAAAATATCAGTTGCAAGTTACTGCACATGAACATGGAAGCACGCGTGATGAAACCTCAAACACATCTGGAAGTCTCAGAAATCTATGTAGCATAAAATTATGGCTTAGTACTGCATATCTTCTGTTATGACTGTAACAGCAAGAATGACTTTCTTCAAATGGTTCAAATGGCTCTGAGCACTATGGGACTTAACTTCTAAGGTCATCAGCCCCCTAGAACGTAGAACTACTTAAACCTAACTAACCTAAGGACATCACACACATCCATGCCCGAGGCAGGATTCGAACCTGCGACCGTAGCGTTCTCGCGGTTCCAGACTGTAGCGCCTAGAACCTCTCGGCGACTCCGTCCATTTCATCATTCACCTACTGTTACTTGACTTGGTACAGCAGCACTGTTGGAGTGAGAAAGAAGAAGCAGCGGTGTGAGTGAGACAGACAGATACTGACCTGAAATTCGAAATATTCTCCACTCTTGGCGGACAACACCCGCCAGTACAGCTACTATACCTCGGTAGGTGCCTGCACCAGACCGATCCATCAGCTATATTCTCTGGCTGTCCCTATTACTGCCGCGTATCGCAGCCGCATTGCAGCAGTGTTGACGACAATACTACTGCATTGCCGTAAAATACGTTAGCTGGTCAACGCTGCCACAGGGCTTAGATGCCGGTAGCCTAGCTGTGTGCAGTTGGCGCAAACAGCGCACGCACTCTGTTATTGATCAAACGGGTGACACGGGAGTCTGTACAGCCGCTGTGACACCGGCCGGCGATCGTGACAATAGCGTCGATGGCGATAGCGCCGGGTCCCCGGTCCCGCGCACCGGACGGCTTATTTTTCTGGGAGGAAAGTCGCGCGTATTTATCACCGACCGGCGACACGGTCGGGACAATGGCGCTGACCGTGCCGGACAATGGCGGCGGGTGATGTACGAGCGGCCGGGCCGGCGCGCCGCTAATCACAACGTCAAACACCTGCCAACAACGGCCGACAACATAATCCACCTGCTAGCGCCGCGCCGCGCCGCGCGCCATCGATCCGTGCGCTGCGCTCGCGCGCGTGGGCCGCCCTCGCTTCCCGGCCTGGCTGGAGCTGGAACTGGAGTCGGTGTGGACGCCCGCTCGTCCGCTCGCATTCCCGGACACGTTCCCAGCACTGCAGTCCGCCTTAGTCGAGTGTTCGCTTTCAGGAGCTGCAGCCCGCCAACGTGTACACAGAGCGCTATTGTTCGGTACTACGCTACCGCGTACAGGCAAAGCCGCCTCGTAACAGGACGAGGTTACGACCTCCAAGTGCTAACGGGAGTTAAACACAGAATTTTTGCATTAAAGTCGTACAAACAGCAAAACTCAAAGAAAACGCCGTACAGGAAAATTAGTACCGCAGTCGACATTACGCTAATACCCTGTAGACATTCTTTGTCGATTTTCAAGAGAAGGTGAAGACTGCAGAGGAGTGGCTTACTGCACGGGAGCAGCTCCATTCCTTTTTTCACCAACAACTGGTCACTTCCAGAACACACTAAAATAGTTTTATGTACGCAGATAACTGTACCATTACAGCCCAAGCAAATAACTTTCAGACCCTCGGAAAGAAATTATCAGAATTCAAATGGGTCAAATGGCTCTAAGCACTATGGGACAACATCGGAAGTCATCAGGCCCCTAGACTTTGAATTACTTAAACATAACTAACCTAACATAAATAAAGTGAAACATGGACGATAAATACACTCCTGGAAATGGAAAAAAGAACACATTGACACAGGTGTGTCAGACCCACCATACTTGCTCCGGACACTGCGAGAGGGCTGTACAAGCAATAATCACACGCACGGCACAGCGGACACACCAGGAACCGCGGTGTTGGCCGTCGAATGGCGCTACCTGCGTAGCATTTGTGCACCGCCGCCGTCAGTGTCAGCCAGTTTGCCGTGGCATACGGAGCTCCATCGCAGTCTTTAACACTGGTAGCATGCCGCGACAGCGTGGACGTGAACCGTATGTGCAGTTGACGGACTTTGAGCGAGGGCGTATAGTGGGCATGCGGGAGGCAGGGTGGACGTACCGCTGAATTGCTCAACACGCGGGGCGTGAGGTCTCCACACTACATCGATGTTGTCGCCAGTGGTCGGCGGAAGGTGCACGTGCCCGTCGACCTGGGACCGGACCGCAGCGACGCACGGATGCACGCCAAGACCGTAGGATCCTACGCAGTGCCGTAGGGGACCGCACCGCCACTTCCTAGCAAATTAGGGACACTGTTGCTCCTGGGGTATCGGCGAGGATCATTCCCAACCGTCTCCATGAAGCTGGGCTACGGTCCCGCACACCGTTAGGCCGTCTTCCGCTCACGCCCCAACATCGTGCAGCCCGCCTCCAGTGGTGTCGCGACAGGCGTGAATGGAGGGACGAATGGAGACGTGTCGTCTTCAGCGATGAGAGTCGCTTCTGCCTTGGTGCCAATGATGGTCGTATGCGTGTTTGGCGCCGTGCAGGTGAGCGCCACAATCGGGACTGCATACGACCGAGGCACACAGGGCCAACACCCGGCATCATGGTGTGGGGAGCGATCTCCTACACTGGCCGTACACCTCTGGTGATCGTCGAGGGGACACTGAATAGTGCACGGTACATCCAAACCGTCATCGAACCCATCGTTCTACCATTCCTAGACCGGCAAGGGAACTTGCTGTTCCAACAGGACAATGCATGTCCGCATGTATCCCGTGCCACCCAACGTGCTCTAGAAGGTGTAAGGCAACTACCCTGGCCAGCAAGATCTCGGGATTTGTCCCCTATTGAGCATGTTTGGGACTGGATGAAGCGTCGTCTCACCCGGTCTGCACGTCCAGCACGAACGCTGGTCCAACTGAGGCGCCAGGTGGAAATGGCTTGGCAAGCCGTTCCACAGGACTACATCCAGCATCTCTACGATCGTCTCCATGGGAGAATAGCAGCCTGCATTGCTGCGAAAGGAGGATATACACTGTACTAGTGCCGACATTGTGCATGCTCTGTTGCCTGTGTCTATGTGCCTGTGATTCTGTCAGTGTGATCATGTGATGTATCTGACCTCGGGAATGTGTCAATAAAGTTTCCCCTTCCTGTGACAATGAATTCACGGTGTTGTTATTTGAATTTCCAGGAGTGTAGTTTGGACAGAAAGAGAATAGAAGCTTTCGAAATGTGGTGCTACAGAAGAATGCTGAAGATAAGATGGGTAGATCACATAACTAATGAGGAGGTACTGAATATGATTGGGGATAAGAGGAGTTTGTGGCACAACTTGCCAAGAAGAAGGGACCGGTTGGTAGGGTATGTTCTGAGGCATCAAAGGATCACAAATTTAGCATTGGAGGGCAGCATGGAGGGTAAATATCGTATAGTGAGACCAAGAGATGAATAGATTAAGCAGATTCAGATGGATGTAGGTTGCAGTAAGACCTGGGAGATGAAGAAGCTTGCACAGGATAGAGTAGCGTGGAGAGCTGCATCAAACCAGTCTCAGGACTGAAGACTACAACGACAACTAACCTAAGGACATCACACACACCCATGCCCGTGGCAGGATTCGAACTGCCACAGCGGCCGGCTATCGCAATTCTTCGAACAACTGTCTACTGCAGGGGAAACCTGCTCAAACCTAACCCATCGAAAACCAAAACTTAAGGTTTTCATCTGAGGAATATACAGGGGCCGAAAACAAGTATTACGGGAGGGAATTCCGCTAGAGCATTACGCAGTCCCCAAAATACATTCTAAGAAAAGAAGGGATCTATGAAGGAATTATCCGAATGGCCGGAAACAGGTAGTTACGATGGACATATATAGACCAAAAAAATTACAACTTCGGGAAAACTGGTTGATTTATTCCTGAGAAAAAGTTTCGCAAATTGAGCATGAATGCAGCTCTGCTCCTACGACGTATGCAGGCAGCAGCTGCAGTGGGCGAGAAGGTGGTGCCGTAGCTACAATGGGGCTAAGACGCAAGCCCTACTCATCACAGAGAAGCACATCCCAGCCGACCTCCCGCAGATCACCTTCAGGGGAACCGCCGTACCTTTGGGCACAATAGCTAAGTACCTGGGTGTGACGGTGTGTAATGTCTCTTGCAGCGGTCTCTCCGCGATATTTTCTGAAATTTTATAAATACGTATCTCGAAATATCTCTTCTTATCTTACCGACTCCTAAACTTTAATATACGATGATTATCAATGCAAAGTAGTTTCAAGCCCTATTATTCCTTGGAGCGTGCATTTACTGCATGGAATAGCTTCTCTGCTATCTATGTTTTTCTCTTATGAAAAGAAGGATTCAGATCTTGCCGATTAGCCGTCTTGATGAGATTCTGTACGAGAAGGAATTTAATACGCGAGCTAAACTAAAGTAAGTGTGTTCGCGTATTATTTAACAGATTATTACTGACAGTGTCTGCTTACTACGCTGTGTTGCACGGGATCAGTGGGGAACGTCTGATTTACACTGGACGAACCTGCCGTTTTGTACGCTCAACATATCCAGTTTATTACTTTCAATAAATGGGCTAACACGGTCTTACCAGCAGATCTCCGGTCTTCCCCATGTGATCACCGAAACTTCCTGGCAGATAAAAACTAACTGTGTGCCCGACCGAGACTCGAACTCGGGGCCTTTGCCTTTCGCGGGCAAGTGCTCTACCATCTGAGCTACCGAAGCACGACTCGCGCCCGGCCCTCACAGCTTTACTTCTGCCAGTATCTCGCCTGCCAGGAAGTTTCATATCAGCGCACACTCCGCTGCAGAGTGAAAATCTCATTCTGATCACCGAAAGTTAATAATCATTACAAATATTTTCAGGAGAACGACTGACAATTTTCGTCGCACGGAGACTTCGAAATTGCTTCACTGCCTTATAGAATTTAAGTTAAGCTCAATTTAATCAGGTTAGAACAGTATTGAACTGTGTGAATGTGATAAGCCTACTTTGTGAATGAAAATTCCCTTAATATACGCATGTTTTTTACTATACTGATCAGTGAAGCCGGTGTGAGAGAGGTTTTTAAATTTCAGATCCCACAAAAAATATTAAAGGTGGACAGAGGACTAACATGGCGACAGTACGTTGACGGCATCGTCAGAAAGGTCAGTGGGAGAATGAAATAACTATACCCCTTCCTAAATCCGTCGACTGCGCTTCCACCTGAATTGGGTGTTGCGCTTTACGTCACTCTAATACGCCCGCTTTTCGACTACGCCGCTGTGGTTTGCAGCAATGCTGCAGAGACGCACGCCGGACGACTACATCGGCTACATAACCGGATCCTGCTGGTGGCACTTCACCTGCCTTGGAACTTCCCGTCAGCCGACCTCAACCGGGTCTCAAACATACCTACTGTCCGTGATAGGTTCCGCCAGGCTGCACGGATCTTCTACGAGAAGTCCTCTGAGTCCACAAATCCGCTCCTCCGAGCACTGGGTCACCGGGTGCAGCGACTTAACGCAACCAGATGGCCCCACCTGCTTCGCAACCAATAAGTGGCAAATGTTTCAAGAAGACACAGTCCCTGCCGACTGCAAGGACATCATCATGAAGTCAGGACAACGTACGAACACTCGCCACCTTGGAGGAATAGCTCTCCCGCTTGGACTCCATCGAACAACAGGGACCCATATGTCCCTGTGGTGCAACAGCGAGCAAGAGAGAGAGGGAATACCGCTAGAGGATTACGCAGTCCCCAAAATACATTCGAAGAAAAAAAAAGCTATGGAGGAATTATCCGAATGGGTGGAAACAGGAAGCTATGATGTACATATATAGACAAAAAAAAATTACAATTTCGGAAAAATTGGTTGGTTTATTCCTGAGAAAGAGTTTCAGAAACTGAGCAACTCAGTAACGCTATGGCCCACTTCTGGCCCTTGTACCAGCAGTTATTCGGCTTGCATTGGCTGACAGAGTAGTTGTATGTCGTTGTGAGGGATACAGTGCGAAATTCTGTCCAATTAGCGCTCCACATCTTTAGACTCCCGAGCTGGTAGTAGGGCCCTGCCCTTAATCATCTCCAGAGAGGCCTTCGACATGGCATCTCTTTGACTGGAGTAGAGTTATCTTCAGTGATGAGTCCTGCTTCGAAGTGAGTCCCGATGACCAGTGAAGACGTGTCTGGAGGCTCGCTGGACAGCGGTGGGTTGTCAAGGTGACAGTCGCTCGCCATAGGGCATGACAACCAGAACTGATGGTCTAGGATGCAATATATTTTTTTGAAAGCAGGACGCTTTTGCTTGTCATCCACGGCAACATATCAGCATAGTGGTAAGTCGATGATATTCTACGCTCCGTTTTGTTCTCCATCACGGCAGGCTACCCTGGGCTTACATTTTAGCAAGATAATGCCCGCCCGCTCACGGCGACAGTTTCTGCTCCTTGTCTTCGTGCTTTCCAAGCCATGCCGTGACGAGCAAGGTCGCCGGACCTCTTCCCAATTGTGAACATTTGGCGTGTTACGGACCCTCCAACCAGCCATGGAGTTTGACGATCTCGGATGATAAGTGGACAAAATTTGGCACAATATAACCACTCTGTCAGTCATTGCCAAACCGAATAACTGCTTGCATAATGACCAGAAATGGACCAAGGCGTTATTGACTTGCTCAGTTTGTAAAGCTCTTTCTCTGGAATCAATCATCCAATTTTTGTGAAATTGTAATCGTTTATTTGTCTGTGCATGTACAACACATCTGCCGATTTCCATCCCATTCCGATAATTCCTTCGTGGTGCGTCATCTTTTTAGTCTTAGACTGTCACATTAGATGGCCAACTCACTTACAGGAAAAAAAACTGCATGAAGACAATCATAAAGTATCTGCTACAATGTTATCGGAAAACGATTAGCTATTGCATGGGGTTCACAACACAGGACAGGAGACACCACACATTTAGCCTTGTGCTACTCAGTGATGTAAGATCGTGCCCCCTCGTCTAATATAGGGTGCCTAGGAAGCTGTTTTCTCGAATAGCTAGACAAATGGAAGCAAATCTTATTACTGGAGTTCATCACAGTAAACTGAATTGACAAAACTTAACTTGGCGTCTTACAGATTGGTCGCAAGTAAATGGCGACTTGCAAATAATCAACGTCCTTCAATGTATACAATTTCCATGCAAGCAGTTAATATAGATCACAAATCACGGCTCGTCTTCTGATGCGGCTCTTCTAGTGCGACCGCGGCTAGCTGCAGCGGCGCTTATATTCTCTTCGTATAGGTGCCCCTCCTGCTCTGGTGCGCCATCATCATTACAAAAAGTTTGGAAGCAAGTACCAAAGGGCAAGAAAGAATGGAACAGCATTCTGTTAAGCTGCCCAAATACAGAGTCAGTGAGCAGGTAATGTTAACAAATCCTTGTAAGCCAAATGGTGAAACGAAGAAATTTATTATGTGTTGTAACGAGGGTCATGCCAAGTTGCTGAAATTACTTAGCCAGTAAACATTTTGTTACGGCTGCCATTGTGGACAACCATTGTCCACGTGAAGGGTATTAGACCTTTTAGATATGCGCCATATGGCTTACCGCAACTCCCCTGCCTGGGAAGAAGGTAGGGTGCAAGTGGGCAAAAAAGGTAAAGGAAGGTCGCACGCAGGCCGCACGTGAGGTACCTTTTGCACTCAGGTCGTCCAAATAAGTGACAAGGCCTAAGTGTATAGATTGGAAATATTTATTGTATATGAGTAATTATGTAATGGATATGGAATATGTGGACAAGCCTTGGAGTAAATTATGTTATGTTTATTTTTCTTGGTGGTGTTTCTTTTTATTAGTATGGTCAGATTTGTGTTTTCACTTGACATGTTTTCTAGTGGTGATATCACTAGACAGTGTGAGTAAAGCACAGGTATGCCAAAGTGACAAAAATGAGCTTTTTCGTTTCACAATGGCCTAGGGTAGTCTGATCATTCAGGAGAGGGAGGGAGAGTTAAGTGGATTCCTTCTTCGCAGGTGTTGTTCTTATCAAGGACGACCGTGATGTGTCTTAATTCTGGCAATGCTATACCTCTTCAGTGGGGAAATAGTGGAAGCACCGTGGAATGAGTAACTCGAAGAAGGAGTACTGTTCTCCACGCAGGAGACACTGTACTAACCAACCACCACTTACAACGTGTGGTAAGTGAGGAAGGAAGTAGGGAGGTAGAAGGGTACGTTCTCTGAACTACACCTTGAAGGCGAGAGGAAGGGAGTGTTGGAGGAAGTACGAGGAGAGTACCAAACGTTGCGTTTCTTCTGTTAAAGGCTACAGGAACGGTTATGGCAAGTAATAGATCTAGTGCTGCACACATAACTGCGTGAAAAGAAGAGATGGGTGGACGCAGGAGAAAACTGTTAGACAGTCTTTGGGACTTCTGATGAATGAACGACACGCTGGGACAAGTCAAGGTAGTAGCGAATAGGAACACAGCTGTTAACGGGGCGCAGTTAACAAACAATGTTGCGGCGGGAAATGGTTAGAGAAATGACAGAGTATGTGAAAGCAACCATCAGCACTGTAAATCAGGAATTGAAGGTGATACAGACCCAGCTGGAGTATCAGAGGCAAGACTCCAAATTGCAAGGGGGATGCCAGAGTGGAAATAGCAGCATTAGAGGAGGCAATACGCGGGCGACTGAGCCCTGCATTGATACCTCTGGGACAGCTGCAGGGCCCAGGATGATCTAACAGCGGAACTGCAACTTGCTGTGGCAGCGGCAACGCAGAACTTGTCGACGAGAGGAATTATCGCCGATAGAGCCCAACTTCAAGCATTTGTTCAGTTACCAGTAGCGAGTGTCGATGCGCGTTACCAATGTTTTACGGTGCACCTCAGACAAGTGATGCAGATCTGTCTGCAGAGGGGAAGCTAAGCGTTGATATCAGCGGGTAAGCTCTGTCGATGCCACAGAGAACACGTTACAATATGCCTAATACAAATAGATCGTCCAGACCGACACAAAGGCGTGTGAGTTACAGCTGTTTCTGTGGAAAGCAGATATGGCCCGATGTCAAAGGGACGTCCTGGCTTATTTTCAAGGAGCCGGTATGTAATGAATTTACTCCATGTTTGCACCTGACATTGCCATTATAAGCTGTTATGAGTAGGGTCTACCTAAGGTAATGATGAGGCTAGAATTGACGAGGTAGTAGGTTACTGACTAGTGGAACAACCAGTGACAGAGCAGCAAACACTCTTCGCGTTCTAGCTAGTACCACTGGGGCCACCATAATACATATGACGCAGTCCTCATTGTGCTAACCGGAAGAGCCATTGGAGGCAGTACCAAGCCAGAACCTACCTATAGAACACCTTGTAACCTGTTGGCATTCTAGTTTGCTTATTTTCATTCGCTTATGTCGTATGGTATTATGCTTTGGGGTAACTCTTCCCATTCTAAAAGGATATTTTTGGCTCAAACGGGTGGATCGGGCAATAAGTGGTGTAAGTTCACGAACCTCTTGTAGACCCCTCTTCACGAGTCTGGGTATTTTGACATTGGCCTCTCATATATATTCCTTACTGTCATTTCGTGTTAACAATATTAGCTTATTCCTAAGAATAAGCAGCTTTCACTCGGTTAATACTCGGCAGAAAATGCACTTGGATCGGACATCCTTAACTCTTGTGCAAAAAGGTGTGCAGTAGACTGCTGCATCCATTTTCAATAAGCTACCGCTCGAATTCAAAAATCTTGGTAGTAATCCACGCGCTTTCAAATCGAAACTGAAGAGTTTCCTCATGGGTCACTCCTTCTATTCTGTCGAGGAGTTCCTTGAAAAATTAAGCTGATTCTTATTGTATTGTTGATTGCGTTTACTCGAACTTATGGACTGCATTTTTTTGGGTTCATAAACATTTATTTTTATCTGTTATTATTTTTATGTTGTAATTTCATGTACTGACACGCTGCATGATCTTGGATAATTGCTCCTCAATTTGGTCCTACCGAACTTGACGTGTAAATAAAAGAAAAGAGAAAGGACTCATGACCAATGAGCAGATGTTCCAGCATGAACGGCAAAACTGTGATGAGCAGCGCGGTAAAATCACGACTACCAGTGTCTAGGTTTCTGGCACCGATGTACTTCTGACACTACTTCGTGTAATCTGTGTCTCCTTTAGGCGGAGAACTACCTGACCAGTTGAGCTTCCAATGCACAGTTGCCAACAGACTGGGTTAGTGCAGTAAGCAGCCAATGTACCATGTGGTTTATGCTAAATTAAAGAGAAGCGGAGAATATCATTTTTTAATGGCAACAGATGGAACAAATGTTAAGGTTTTTTCCAGAAATGTAAACACGTCGCAACCCAGAGACCGGAATTCTTGAAAGGAAGGGGAACTGCCGCTGCATCGATCCAGAGCGTTGCAAGGGAGGCCATCGAAATTCGCACCAGGGAAGATCTTATCAAGCGAGATTGCGGCTACAATCTCAGAAAGCCTTGGGACCCGGCATTGAATGTAATTAAGAAGACTCTCAGCAAGAAGTACGAACTGGCGACCAGGGCGGACGTAGCAAGCACATGGACGCTACGACATATTCCGACGCCCACGTCTTCGCGACCGCCGGCGCGCGCCCACGGACGGAGAAGAGAGCGGCCCCCGGGGGGAGCAGATTTATATCGGCCGCCCGCCCTCAGGAGCTGAGTTCGTCAGCGCACCTGACGATGGCGACATGTCTGCTCGCCGAAATATAGTGCCCGTTGGACACGATGAACCGGCAGTATACCCGTGGACTGATCTAGCCAGCCCTGTTTACTTATATAGCACCTAAGCAGTCCCTCAGTCTCAGAAGTTTTCAGTTGCTCACAATATGCACGGCGGCGCAGTCGACACCATCGGACAACCACAAGAAGAAGACCGCTTGCAGTCTGACACGAAGGAGGGAGCAAGGAAGGACGATTAGGGTTTAACGTCTCGTCGGCTTCTGTTTCATTATAGACGAAGCAGAAGCTCAGGTTAGGAAAGAACGGGGAAGGAAATCAGTCCTGGCATTTTCCTGAAGCGATTCAGGGAAATCACGGAAAATCTAAATCAGAACGACCAGACGTGGTGCGACGTAACGGTCTCTTTCGCACATCGACGGCGGTTCTGCAACATAAATTGTCCACCCACCTTGATACTGCTGCAGATCTGCACACGTAACTCCTGACTGCAGCTACTTAAGAGATCTCAGAACAGCAGTGTTGAAGAAACTGAGAGTTCATAACTAAACGTCGGAGGCCGCTATAAGTACAAAACGCTAAAAATAGTCTTGTCAACTCTAAAGAATAAATCATAAATGGGTTGCTGTTCAAATTTCTAAGTTCAAAGGTCCTTTTAAACTTGCATTAGGAATTTTTATTGGCATTAAGCAATATCATCAGCCCACATGTGTTCAAATCATTTAAGTTCCTGTTCACAGTCCTCGTCGTACTCAAACAGCCAGAACTTTTCCTATACAATTCCGATATCATTTACGAGAGTAACACAGTCAATAAACTGCTATTTACTTTTGCTCTCGGCATTCAGTGGTTGCCTTTAAATAAAGTTTTTGCTCGCCTTAAATACTTAGTAACAAAAATTTACTTAGTACCGCCACGCTTTTAGTTCAAAGTTTACACACGCGATTTTCTCCGGAACAAAATATCTCTCGACTCTTAAAATTTTACAAATAGTTAATGGTAAACACCAGCTACCTTTATCGCTGTACCGAAACGCGGAAGTCACAATATCACCTCATTTTACACATAATGTGTTCGGACACACCGGCTCCTTCGAAAGCCAATCCACTACTTCCTTCTTCTCTATCTGCCTCTACAAGCACTTCTATCTCCATGCGTTATGTGGTAAACCGTCTCTCTTCTTATTGGCTCAACAGAATTATGGCCAATCAGAACTGACTTTCAGGGCGCGGCTCACGCCAAAATCTAGCAAGAACCAACCACTGCTCTCAGCTCATTGACGTCATTGAAATAAGCAACTCAAAACTCTCTTGTTAAACCAATAACATGAAATAAACTTTAAGCTGTACTTTACATCTGGAATTTAACTATATAGTCGCGAACGTTCTGGCTGTCTCTTACATATTCAAACATACTTGGACATCCGTCATCCACTAGTTGGGGAATATGGTGGATTCGTTCCTCGCTGAAACACTTGCAAGTTCCTATAGAGAATTACAAACTGAAAATTTAATGTTGGCGAATGTCCCACATACACTCGCACAAGTACTCTCTTTCACACTCACCCTAACACAAAACATAAATATCTACTTGAAATTCTTTAAGTTATTACTACAGCAAAATTACGAAAGGTTTTCTAAAATGAGAACTTTCCAAATTTGAATCTCAACACTGAAGGTCTTATCATATCTTTTCAAATAGTCACAGTTTGTGAACTATTAACATATACAGGATGTTACAAAAAGGTATGGCCAAACTTTCAGGAAACATTCCTCACACACAAAGGAAGAAAATATGTCATGTGGACATGTGTACGGAAACACTTCTTTCCATGTTAGAGCTCATTTTATTGCTTCTCTTCAAATCACATTAATTTGAAGAGAAGTAATAAAATGAACTCTAACATGGAAAGAAGTGTTTCCGGACACATGTCCACATAACATATTTTCTTTCCTTGTGTTTGAGGAATGTTTCCTGAAAGTTTGGCCGTACCTTTTTGTAACACCCTGTATATAGTGATTTAGTTTTTTAAGTGTTGGATAATTAGCTTTTTTATTGACTTTTTTTTGTAACTTCCAAATTATGACAGTTATTGACTTCAGATTTTGACAGATTGTTACTTTAGAAATTGGTTCAAATGGCTATGAGCACTATGGGACATAACTTCTGAGGTCATCAGTCCCCTAGAACCTAGAACTACTTAAACCTAACCTAAGGACATCACAAACATCCATGCCCGAGTCAGGATTCAAACCTGCGACCATAGTGGTCGCGCGGTTCCAGACTGTAGCGCCTAGAACCGCACAGCCACCCCGGCCGGCTGTTACTTTAGACAACAGAAGGTTATGTACCTAATATGAAGTCCCTCAGGCTCTTTCTAGATCAGTTATTAATTTTTATAGTTCTAGAGAATGTAACTACTCTGTAAGCGCCGCTCAGTTACTTTCACACGCTGCAGTCACGCCATATGGTCATGACGCACGTCTGCAGGACACAGCTCGCCCGTTGCAGATCGTATAAGATTCTGACTGCTTACACTGGAGCCCACATACATTCATACAAGAAAGCTTTAATAGGCAAATTGGCGATCGCGCTCTAGCTGCGACGCCTCAGTGGATTTGAACCGTCGCCCTCTCGAATGCCATTGTAGTGTGCTCACACTGTGTCCCTTCACTCGATGCCTGAGATGAAGCAGCCAGCCACCGCCAACACACTTTGCTGTAAAAGCTCCAGGCCTCTGCCTGCGCTAAGTCTTTATACAACCAAGATGGCGTTTTCGTAGCGTCGAGTTACCCACTGGGTGACCCCCTTCTGGTGACGGCCAGAGCCGAAATGTCACTGCTCACCGTCCCACGTGGGACTACGTTGTTGATTTCCATCGCCCAGAGCAGGCGCACGCCATCGTCAACGGCCATGCCGAGGGCTGTCGCCTGGTCCAACGGATTCAGTGAGCCCTACACCGCAGCTGCGGAAGCAGGCAGTCGGTAGGCACTGCCTTGCATCAGCTTTGGACGCTGCCAGCCACCGCCACGCACCCATCTCCTGGTGGGCGCCTGCCGACACCGGCACCATCCAGTGTCTACGGTGGACTAGAAGCTCTTCCAGCTTCTATTCCACCACTGTAACTGCTACGAATAAACGACTTTTGTAAGTTAGGATGTCTTTCTGACGGACTACCACACGAATCCAGACATTACTGCCACTGCAGTCCACGCCGCGGCAGTGAAACTGTGGTTCTCCGCGACATACCATCTGGCCAAACCACTTCCCACTTTATGAATGACGCCTTGACCACAAAACTTTGAAAAATGTAGGAATTTGCGTAGGGAGTTAGCAGTGTTACGATGGCTTAGCAGCAACGTAGGTTGAATGGTAGTGCCTGGGAGTTGTCACGGCCCTTGCCTGATAAATAATTGAAACTTCGTTCATTTATTCATTCATACCACCTCTGACAGAACTATTAGTGCTCAATGCAGTGAGCGTCCCGTAGCTACATTTCTGCATACAACCAACAATGAGTCAGCTTCAGCAAAGCCAACACTGACACTCATTTTGTTCCTTTGTTTACAGCCCATCTCTACTTAGTATACGTGGCTACAAATAGGTCATATATTGTCGGACTCGTGCGCTGAGCAAAAAATATCATACTTGAAACTGGATGAGAACATTTCAGTTTGCTTAAGACTGAAGATGAAAATAAAAATTTACGTATTTGAACACATAAATGGAATTATTATTCTTGCAACTAAACCTAAGATACACTATGTGATCAAAAATATCCGGACACCCTGCTGAAAATGACTTACAAGTTCATGGCGCCCTCAATCGGTAATGCTGCAATTCAATATGGTGTTGGCCCACCCTTAATCTTGATGGCAGCTTCCACTCTCACAGGCAAACATTCAGTCAGGTGCTGGATGGTTTCTTGGGGAATGGCAGCCCATTATTCACGGACTGCTGCACTGAGGAGAGGTATCGATGTCAGTCGGTGAGGCCCAGAACGAAGTCGGCGATCCAATACATCCCAAAGGTGTTCTATAGGATTCAGGCCAGGAATCTGTTCAAAATGGCTCTGATCACTAAGGGACTTAACGTCTGAGGTCATCAGTCCTCTAGAACCTAGAACTACTTAAACCTAACTAACCTAAGGGCATCACACACATCCATGCCCGAGGCAGGATTCGAACCTGTGACCGTAGCAGTCGCGCGGTTCCGGACTATAGCGCCTAGAACCGCTGGGTCACCGCGGCCGGCCAAGTTTTCTCACCTCCCGCCTAGCTGTCATAGTAATTGCAGTGGATCCTGATGCAGTTTGGAATTCCTGTGTGATGGTCTGGACAGATGTCTGCCTATTACATATTATGATCCTCTTCAAATGACGACAGTCTCTGTCAGTCAACAGACCAGGATTCCTTTACGCTTTTGTGCTGTAGGTGTCCCTTCACGTTTCCATTTCACTATCGCTTCAGAAAAAGTGGACTTAGGGATTTTTATGAGTGTGGAAATCTCATGTGCAGACGTATGACCCAAATGACACCCATTCACGTGACCATGTTCGAAGTCCGTTAGTTCCGCTGAGCGCCCCATTCTGCTATCTCATAGTGTCTAATGACTACTGAGGACGCTGATATGGAGTACCTGGTAGTAGGTGGCAGCATAATGCACCTAATATGAAAAACGTATGTTTTTGGGGTGTCCGGATACTTTTGATCGCATAGTGTACAAATTTTCTGGCTTATCTTTTTATAATTATTTGCGGCAGTTTTGCACTCTCTGTTGATCTGTTAGTCAATTAGCTGGGGTGAACACACGCCAAAACCAGATAAGTGACCGGTGGGGTGTTACAAGTGTAGAAGGCAGTTACGGATTTTTCATGCAGCCGGACATGTCGTTCTACAAACGGGCATCTTCAACCTGGTGAGTCGATTCTCATGGCAATTTTGCTTGATTGGCATACCGGTTTTTGACTTCCAACGAAAACGTTTTGATCGCCCTTATATTTTTCTGACTCTTAACTATTGTACATCAGATAATTTTACATAAGAATTTTAACGTCCTTTAACTAAACCGCTTTAGGACTCCTTAATTGCCCATCCGTATTTGACGTTTGCTTATCCATTTTGTAAGCGAGTAACTGAGTAGGTTTTGTATATGCTTCATCTACTTTACACGCATGTGCCATTAAATTCTATTGCTTTCCGAAGATGACATATTAATCTGTCGAAACCGGTTAAGCACTTTAAAATGTTTCAGTTGTACAGCTGATTTATTTCGAAAATTTTGGACCACAGTTGCCAAATAAATGACAGCTAGCAACAAAATCGTGTATTTTACACTTTATTTTCAATGGGTTATTAATTGGACTTGCTCTGTTATACATACGAGGCGTATTTGGAAAGTAAGGTCCAATTAGGCGCGAAATGGAAACCACTGTGAAAATCCGACGGAACTTTGGACGGATGTGTTGGACAGTGTGTTTAGTGTGCCTGTCGACCATTTCACGTCGCTGTTTTCAGTTCAGAGTGCAAAGTGATCACGTAGAAATGCCTAAAACAACAGTGTCTTCCACGAAGTATGTGGATCTGGTGAGAGATTTTTCCAGAAGCTACTCAGCCCACATTACATATATGTCATATGTTTATTTCTTCAAGACAATTTTCAGCCGTATTCTGCAGGGGCAATGGAGACGCTCCTGCAGCATTTTCGATAGGAAGTGTTTGATCCCCCACACTAGGGCCCTTAATTGGCTCCCACCGATGTTCATCTCTGCTGAAATGAACCGCTGGCTACGAAGACAACATTTTGGCACAAACAACGAAAGGCAGACCAGCGTAGAGAATTCGCGAAAAGCACAAGCAGATGCTTTCTATGACGAGGGTACTGGAAAGTTTGTACAACATCACGAAAAATGTCTAAGTCGAAGAGGCGACTATTTAGAGAGGTGGCTGGAACGTGTGTCTAACTATTGCGAATAAAGAATTTTCGATTTTTCACTATACTTTTCATTTCGCAACCGATCGGACCTTACTTTTCGAACCGCCCTCGTATTTATACAGGAATCGTCTTTAATTTTATCGTAACAGTGTAACGAATTGTATATCGAAGATACGACTGTTTGATAATATTGCAACTTTTGTTACTACTGGCTATGAGTTAAGGTTGAAACGTGGTTCCTTTTCTTGGAGTCATTAAACTATGCAATACTCTATTTTCGGTCTAAATTGCTACCGGAACGTCTAAAAAATGCTAAAAATCCGGTACATGTAAAATAATGTTAAAATACTGAAATTTACAGCAGTTATTCTTGAATTAATTTCCTTTTCTTGTTAACCATTTTGTTTGATCTTTACTACTGTACAATGGCACTCTTCAGTGTGTGCTGCCGTTCCCAACCTTTATTCAAGCGTCAAACTTTGATTTGCTCCCCATATTACCATGTATTTAATTTCAATCAATACTAGCTTTGCACATACTGCTTCGCTCGCATTATCTGTAAAGAAAGCACAGTTTTTTTCCTTTAATTTTTATGTTGTTCACAAATTGCAACATCTTCTAACATTTACACGCTAATTAAGGCAATAGAAGTATGGTATTTTGCGAACGCACTTCTGACCAAAAAGCGGGTCTAGCATCTAGAGTCGGAGTTCTTTGTGCTGAATTGTTCATAGGAGCTTTCATCCCCTAACACATATTTCTTAAGAAATAAAAAATAAATTTTCGTAGATTTAGCTTCAAAAAAACTTTTAATGCAACGAAATATCTTTACAAAAACACGAACTTTTTGTATCCAATCGTGAAGTCCAATATGTCCATAGCTGTAACTTTAAAATAACTTTAATAATGATTTATTTAACCCGTGTTTTATCTTTTTAGGGGTTGAGTCTTCGAAAATACTGAAGGACTTTTTTTTACTGTGAAAACAGATACCAGTTTTCGTATTGCTATCTTCAAAATTGCCTTAGTAGCGACATATTTTCAAAAGTCCTCTCATCCCCTGCTTCTCTCCCGTAGGAGTGGAATTTCGAGAAATTCCCTACTGAACGATGCCTACAGTATAAAATCAACGCCCACTCCAAATTTCAGGTCCATATCGGTTTGGTCTGGGCGATGATGAGTTAATGAATCAGTCAGCCACTATTTAAATCACTCAGAAGTTGTATTTCCAAAGACACCGTAACACTTATTTTTTTAAAATTGTAACCGAGAAGTGAAATTTCAGTTTTAGTAGATGCTTTAAAACTCCTTTATTAGGGCTGCAATATTGATTTATTTTCCAAAAACGCTCTCACCCATTGTTTTGCCCCCTTATTAGCTGAATTTCCAAGAATCCTGAAGCATGTAAAGTAATTTCTGACGGAGAATGCAAATGCCTATTGTTGTAATTACAGATTCAAAATTGCCTTAATAGTAACCTACTTTCAATAAACCTTTGATATCTTACTTCACCTTCTTAGGGGTGGAAATTCCAGTAATTCCTTACTAAACTATGCCTACAGTATAAAATCAATATCCCTTCCAAATTTCAAGTTTCTGTCCATACCGGTTTGGTCTGAGCGATCATGAGTCAATAAATCAGTCAGCTCCTATTTTACCCACTTAGATGTTGAATATCTACAAACACTGAAACATTTATTTTTTATTTCTAACCGAGAAGTCAAATTTCAATTTTCATAGGTGGTTTAAAACTGCTTAATTAGGACTTCAATTTTGGTTTATTTTCCAAAAAAAAGCTACCAACCACTATTTTACCCCTTAGATGTTCAATTTCCAAGAATGCTGAAGCTCTTTACGTAATTTGTGACAGAGAATACAAATGCCTTTTTTTTGTAGTTCTGGCTTTAAAATTGCCTTAATAGCAAACTACTTTCAATAAACCTTATGGGTGGAATTTCCAGTAATTCCTTACTAAACAATGTTTGCAGTATCAAATTAACACCCTTTTCAAATTTCAAGTTTCTATCCATACCGGTTTGGTCTGAGCGATCATGAGTCAATAAATCAGTCAGCTCCTACTTAACCCACTTAAAAGTTGAATATCCAAAAACACTAAAGCACTTAGTTTTTTTATTTCTGACCGAGAAGCCAACTACAAATTTCCATACATTAAACTTCAACAAAGCTTTAATAATGAAATACTTCCGTAAAAGCTTTCATCCCCTATCTCACTCTCTTAGAGTATGAATTTCCAAAAACACGGGAACACGATTTTTTTTACTTCCAACCGAGTAGTTAAATAGCAATTATCACAGATCTAGCTTTAAAAATGCTCTCGTATTTCTTCAATAATGATTTGTATTAGAAAAGTTTCACCAACTATTTCACTCCCGTAGGGAGTAAGTTTCCAAAAATTCTGAAACAGGTTTTTCTTTATTTCTGACGGATAAACAAAATACCAATTTTCATAGTTTTAACTTCAAAACTGCATTAATAGCAACATATTTTCAAAAACTTTTCACCCCATATTTCAAATCTAAAGGGTGGAATTTCGAAAAATTCCATCTTAAATGATGCCTCCAGTGTAAGACCATCGTCCTCTCCAAATTTCCATGTTTCTGTCCTTAGGGTCTGGGCTGTCAGTCACGACTATGTGTTTTATACACAGAGATGGCTGCCGTCAAAAAGTGTGCCTGTTGAATGACAAAGTCTCACACCGATTCCGCATCAACAAGTTTGATATAAGTGAACGCAGTTTAATCGTATGATTCATGACTACATTCATATCAACAAGAGAATGGTATATTAATCTCTGTAACTCCATATTTATACAGGATTGTTGAGAGACATCGGATGTTCAATATCAAATATCGAATCAAAACACCTTCAGCAGTCTAAATTTCGAGTTTTATTTTATGTGTGTTACCAGTTTCAGTGTTACATTGCGCCATCTTCATGTCGCTAGACCGACGTTTAGGAAAAAATACCACATCTTACACAATCGAAGTAGGGTCCAGCACACAGTCACTGGTATCTATATACTTCGTCATAACACAGCCATCTATTCGATCATCACTTGCAGACGTGTAGACATCAGTCAGCAAGTGATGATTGAAGGGATGACTGTGTTATGACAAAGTCTACAGATACCAATGATTATGTCCTGGCCCCTGATTCGAATGTACCAGAGGTCGGATTTTTTTCCTACACGTCGGTCAGGGACCTACAGACGACGGGATGTAGCGCTGAAACTGGTAGCACAAACAAAATAAAACTGGAAGTTTAGACTACTGAATGTGTTCTGACTCGATATTTTATATATTAATCTGGTGTAATGTCTCATTTACTGATCTTAGCTGCTTTCCAATAGATGGAATAATAATTACGATTTTGAGAAAAACATATTTCACAAAGTTACTAGACTGTTTATATTACGAGGATAATCCCAAAAGTAAGGTTTCCTATTTTTTTATAAGCACATAGACCTGTTTATTTCTACAGTGGATTACATCAGTTTACAACTTGAACATTTAGGTATTATTCGACATAACCACCATTCTTGTCGATGCATTTTTGTAGACGCTGTGGCAGTTTTTGTATGCCCATGTTATACCAGCTCGCCGCCATGCTGTTCAGAAAGTTATGAATCTCTTCTTTCACCTCGTCGTCGGTGCTGATTCGCTTTCCGGCCAAATGTTCTTTTAACCCTGGGAACAGGTGATAGTCACTGGGCGCCAAGTTAGGACTATTGGTTGGGTGGTGATTATATTCCACTGAAACTGTTGCAGGAAAGCAACAGCGATGTGTGGGCGACCGTTGTCATGGAGAATGTGTACGACCTTGCTCAACATTCCTCTTCTCCGGTTCTGAATTGCCTGTTTGAGTTTTTTCAGAGTCTCACAGTACCTGTCAGCGTTAATTGTGGTCCCGGAGATTCAGCTCCAACGACGAGGTGAAAGAAGAGATTCATAACTTTCTGAACAGCATGGCGGCGAGCTGGTATGACATGGGCATACAAAAACTGCTACAGCGTCTACAAAAATGCATCTACAGAAATGGTGATTAAGTCTAAAAATAGCTACAATTTCAAGCTATACACTGATGTAAGCCATTGTAGAAATATCAGGTCTATGTACTTATAAAAAAATAGGAGACCTTAGTTTGGGATTATCCTCGTAGTATGTAAGTAGAGACTGAGGTGAATTGCAGAAATGCGCGAAACAGGTTCGCGTTTAGCGATGTTAACAAAATGGACAAGAAAAGTTTATGAAGAGGGTGTGGCGTAGCGGGTAAATGCTATGCACATGGGAAGCGTGGTACAACAGCTGGTCCGTGAGAGAACAATGAATCTAAAAGCAACAGGGCTGGCGCGACACAAGTGCCGCACCGCTTGTGGCAATATTGGCTCACAATATTGGTAGCACTGCGCGACCACTGCCCACTGCTCGCTGCCCGGCGACCACACGGCACCAGCAAAATCGACTGTTGACCCGGCATTACACTTGCAGATGTAACGGCGTCGCTATAAAACACGCAAATTGCTGTTTAAATCGGTAAATATTTGCCTATCCCAACAAACAGCGCCAAATTGCAAGGGATAAACTGCCGAAACGTTGTTTTCCGTTTGGTGACAATTTTGGGATTCAACTACGCCATAAATATTACTGCGAGGCGTTAATTTGCTCATCTTCGGAATGAAGTAGGGATTACGCCCGATTTTATTTATTTACGAAAAGCGCTCTATTCGCTGGAAATTAACCTCTGGATATCACCATCATCGCCCAGTAATTAATGTTTACGTCACACAAACACAATGCTTAAACTTCTGTTGTTTGCAGTAAAACTTCTGATCATGAGTTGAATGCAGATGAAAGCTTCCCAGGATTTTTAGTTCTACCTTTAAAATACTATAAATATTATACACGTATCAAAAGTGTATTAAAATATGCGTTAACAACAACAGTATGGCACCGTATTAATAAAAGTAAATCGAATCCAGTTTTCAAAAAGTATGGCTCGCGTTTGATTCATAAGATCCTCGTTCGACCAAAGGCTGTAAAACAGATCTAAACGACTCTTGAAAACGGTTCACTGTATATGATAAGATGTTCTAAAGTTGGTAAAGGCAAATCTTTCCAAAAAATGGAACACCCAGTTTGGGGTTGGGGGGGGGGGTATGTTTTGGGGAAGGAGACCAGACAGCGAGGTCATCGGTCGCATCGGATTAGGGAAGGACGAGGAAGTAAGTCAGCCGTGCCCTTTCAAGGGAACCTATCAAAGGAAGGAAAGCGATTTAGGGAAATCACGGAAAACTTAAATCAGGATGGCCGGAACACCCAGTCTATTCAAAAGAAAACCATATCTATCACTAATGTTCCTCCTTTTAGATATGGTGCAATTGCTCAGGAATAGTTATCATAACTTGTTTTTCCACTAGGAACTCAGTTTGGTAGTGGAAATAATTTTGACAAACAGCACGTTCAGACTGAAAGTAAATGTGCACACAGTTCTAGAGCATTCGCCACTCATAAGCAGTTATTGATTTTTGCTCTATCTGCTGAATTATTCAGTATTGTCACATTTATTATATGGCGACAATTATTAAATAGTCAATACAATCCGTAAATAAGATACGCTCCATTCCAAAATACGAGGGCTATCCAGAAAGTAAGTTCCGATCGGTCACGAAATGGAAACCACTGTAAAAATCCGATGAAGCTTTGCACAGATGTGTTGGGCAAAGTCTGTATAACGCCCGTCGACCTCGTCACATCGCTCTTTTCAGTTCTGAGCGCATAGTGAGCAGGTAAATGTACCTAGAAAATAGTGTCTCCCGCCAAGTACGAGGGCCTGGTGAGAAATTTCGCCTGAAGCTATGCAGCCCACGTAACACAACTGTCACGCCGTTCTTTCTTCATGACAATTCTCAGCTGCACTCTGCAGGGGCAATGAAGATCCTCCTACAGAGTTTTCAGTGGGAAGTGTTTGATAACCCACAATGCAGACCGCAATAGACCTCCTCAGTTTCATATCTGCTAGCACAAACCGCTGACTATGAAGACAACATTTTGCCACAGACAACGAGCTGTACACCTGCGTAGAGAATTAGCGGAAAGCACTGGCGGCTGCTTTCTATGACAAGGGTATTGAAAGTTGCTACAACGCCACGATAAGTGTCTAAGTCGGAGCGGCGATTATTTAGATAATTAGCTGGGAGTTGTGGCTAGCTGTTGCAAATAAAACATTTTTGATTTTTACAGCAGTGTCCATTTCGCGAAAGATCGGAACTGTCTTTCTGAATAGCCGTCGTATGATGCAGCTGATTCCCAAAATGATCCACTGTCGCCTAGCTCCCAGCTACCGGCCACACACCAGTGTATCGCGGGTTCCCTGTCTTCCCATACACTAGCAACAAAACCGCCGGAGACGATATCTCTAGTAGTAAATTGATTGGCGAGAAAGAAAAGGCTCCAATGAAAAAAGGAGTAGGCGAAGTGCAGCAGAAGAGGAATGCTATGCCTGTGACCAAAGCTGTGGAAATTACCCCAAAAAGGGAGGAACTGATTCCGGCATCTCCTTCATGAGTGAAAGTAACATGGATAACGTCGATCTCTTTTGAGATCGCCTACTAGATCCTATTGTAACGACAGATCCAGCACCTGTTGGTGAAGAGTTTATATCTTAGCTAAATTTCGAAAAGGAGAGACGAATTCATACAGCTGCAGATTGGTCTGCACCATGCAAATGTAGTGGAAATTGATCTAGAATTTACGTCTCCAAAGTCGGTGCAAATAAACAAAATAGTTTTTCAAATTAAATGAAATAGGGGTGATGTGTCAGGGAAATTGCCTGTTCCTCCTGTTCCTGCTGGGGCCGGAAGTATCAAACGAGAAATCTATTTTGTGCAGTCCTGTTGATGTTCATGAAAAAATTTAAGATGCTGATTCTTTTTCGCGTATCTTTTATTTTTGTGTTAAAGTCAGTATAATAAGTATAATTGTAAACAGCTCTTACCCATTGCTGTCTAACTCAATACCATTAAAAATAGGAAAAACAAATAGAAAACTTTCTGTAGTTCTTCCTCAAGTACTTTTCATTCCATAAATATCCCAGAAATATCCCCCACAGGAAACTCCTAGTATGTATCGTTTTTTGTGGTCTCCATCTCACTTTTGAAACTCATCATATCTTTAGTGTACATAACAATATCATATTTGTGTAATATTTTTGATGAGACGTACCACATTCAAGAACTTCAGTCCAAAAAAATGATACACAGTTTTTATTTTTTCTCGTCTACATTTGTAATTTCAAAAAACTAAATACCGTGTCATTTCAAAGCAGCATATACTCTCTAACGTTTACAATTTTTTCTTTTTGTGTGGTCACCATCTCACTTTTAGGAACTCAATCTATTTTTAATGGATCTGACAACATAACATTTGTATCATTTTTTGATGAGCCGTATCATATTGAAGAATTTCAGACAAAAAAATGATACACGGTTTTTATTTTTTATAGTCTACATTTCTAATGTTAAAAAGATAAATACAGTGTAGTTTTAAAGCCGCATACACCCCCTAGCATTTACAATTTTTTCTTAAGAGTTACTCTTGTTCCTTCAAAAACAGAGACGTATTTTCTGATTTAGTATCCAATTTAGGTTTCCTTTCACTGCATTGTGATACCAAGATTGCTATGCAGTCTCATGAACGATTTGGTGCACTATAGTACGACCGAGGTTTGGCTTTCCTTTTCTGTATTACACAAAGTCTAGCAGAAACTTCAAGGTGGACACTCAACATCAGAAATAATCAAGCCAATATGTCTTTCTTCAATGATGACAATAAATTATGAACGAGTGCTAGCGTGAAGCCAAACAGCCAGTATTTAATGACAATGAGTTCTGTGGGATCTGTAAATATGAATAACTATATAAATCTCTATTTTCTACCGACTCACCTTCAAGGTCAACATTAATACTCCAGTGCTGACAACGTCATTGAGTTTCTGTATCAAGTATAAAGAAGTTCAAGTAAGTAACGTGAAGTCAAGTTTAGGTCTTCGTCAGGATGAAATATCTTTCCCGAAGGTCCGTCTTTCAGTGATGAAAATATACACACATCAAAAAAAGTTTTGCATCATCCCGGTTCCCAGAACACCTAAAGATAGGCGTTGATTGTGGATATTGTATCACAGACACAGTCCCTTTGACTGTTTAGAGATGCTACTAATGCCGCCGAAAGATGTAAACAACCATGCAAGAGTATCGCCTATTAGACAGAGGGGGTCCGCCAGCCGATCTGTTCCAGTCATTCCACCAGGAAGGAGGTATACTGCTCGTGTTGTCTTTAGTTCAACCATGCCTACACGGTACCATGTTGAATAATGCTTTTCGTGCAGCCACAGGACGTCGTGCTACGACTCAAACTGTGCGCGATAGGCTGCATGATACGCAACTTCATTTCCGACGTCCATGGCGAGGTCCACCTTTGCAACCACGACACCATGCAGCGCGATACAGATGGGCCCAACAACATGCCGAATGGACCGCTCAGGATTGACATCACGTTCTCTTCACTGATGAGTGTCGTATACCCCCTTCGACCAGACAATCGTCGGAGACGTGTTTGGAGGCAGCCCTATCACACTGTCCAGCGTGTGCAGCGAGGTGGAGGTTCCCTGCTGTTTCGGGGTGGCATTATGTGGGCCCGACGTACGCCGCTGGTGGTCACCGTAACGGCTGTACGATACGTGAATGCCATCCTCCGACCGACAGTGCAACCATATCGGCAGCATATTGGCGAGGGAATCGTCCTCATGGACGGCAATTCGAGGCCCCATCGTGCACATTTTGTGAATCACTTCCTTCAGGATAACAACATCGCTCGATTAGAGTGGCCAGCATGTTCTCCAAACATGAATCCTATAGAGCATGCCTGGGATAGATTGAAAAGGGCTGTTTATGGACTACAGTCCCACTCACGACAGGCAGGTAGTTTTGTAGCAGTGAATAGGGAAAAAATTATTACCTATCGTCATATGCTTAACTAGTGATTCAACAACTAATCTAATGTTGCTATTTTGTTGCATGGTATTATAGCGAAAAGTCAAAGAAAAACGATTACCTATCGTCATTTGATACTGGTTGTCAATATTTTTCCAATTGAGAACTACGCAGAAGAATGCTTAACCAGTACCTGGCTAATATCGTGTAGGTCCCCCGCGAACACTCAGAAGTGCGGCAACCCGACTTGGCTTAGACTCGACTAATGTCTGAAGTAGTGCTACAGGGAATTGAAACCATGAATCCTGCAGGGTTGTCCATCGATCCGTAAGAGCACGAGGGGATGGAGA
The DNA here is from genome assembly GCF_023897955.1 of Schistocerca gregaria. NCBI lineage: Eukaryota > Metazoa > Arthropoda > Insecta > Orthoptera > Acrididae > Schistocerca > Schistocerca gregaria. The sequence goes on along the minus strand of NC_064920.1, from coordinate 1,080,467,287 downwards.
TCTCTCCTGAACAGCACGTTGCAAGGTATCCTAGATATGTACAATAATGTTCACGTCTGATGAGTTTGGTGGCCGTCGGATGTGTTGAAACTCAGAAGACTGTTCCTGGAGCCACTCTGTAGCAATTCTAGAGGTGTGGGGCGTTGCATTGTCCTGCTGGAATTGCCCAAGTGCGTCGGAATGGACATGAATGGATGCAGGTGATCATACAGGATGCTTACGTACGTGTCACCTGTCAGAGTCGTATCTAGAGGTATCAGGGGCCGCACACCACTCCAACTGCACACGGCCCACATCATTACAGAGCCTCCACCAGCGTTAATAGTCCCTTGCTGAAATACAGAGTCACTGCATTCATGAAGTTTTCTCCATACCCGTACTCGTCCATCCAATCGATACAATTTGAAACGAGATTCTTGCGACCAGGCGACATGTTTCAATTCATCAACAGTCCAACGTCGGTTTTGACATTCTCAGGAGAGACGTACAGCTTTGTGTCGTCAGTCATCAAGCATACATCAGTGGACCTTTGGCTCTGGAAGCTAATATCAATGATGTTTCGTTGAATGGTTGGCACGCTGACACATGCTGATGGTCCAACATTGAAATCTGCAGAAATTTGCGGAAAGATTCCACTTCTTTCACGTTGAACGATTCTCTTCAGTCGTCGTTGGTCCTGTTCTTGCAGGAGTTTTTTTTCCGGCAGCAGCGATGTCGGAGTTTAATGTTTTACGTATTCCTGATAATCACGGCGCACTCGTGAAGTAGTAGTATGGGAAGATCCCCACTTCGTCACTACCTCGGAGATGCCGAGTCTCGAGGCTCGTGCGCCGATTGCAGCACCACATTCAAACTCACTTAAATCTTGATAAGCTGCCTTTGTAGCAGCAGTAAACCATCTAACATATGTGATAGACACTTATTGTCTTATACAGATGTTACCGACCGCAGCGCCGTATTCTGCCTGTTTACACACACTATGTGATCAAAAGTATCCGCACAACTGGTTAAAAATGACTTAAAAGTTGGTGGCGCCCTCCATCGGTAATGCTGGAATTCAGTGTGGTGTTGGCGTACTCTTAGCCTTGATGACAGCTTCCACTCTCGCAGGCGTAGGTTCAGTCAGATGCTGGAAGGTTTTCTGGGACATGGCAGCCCATTCTTCACGGAGTACTGCACTGAAGAGAGGTATCGATGTCGGTCGGTGAGGCCTGGCACCAAGTCGGCGTTCCAAAACACCCCAAAGGTGTTCTACAGGATTCAGGTCAGGACTCTGTGCAGGCCAGTCCACTACAGGGATGTTACTATCGTATGACCACTCCACCACAGGCCGTGCATTATGAACAGGTGCTCGACCTTGTTGAAAGATACAGTCGCCATCCCCGAATTGCTCTTCGACTGTGGAAAGGAAGAAAGTGCTTAAAACATCAATATAGGCTTAAGCTGTGACAGTGCCACGCAAAACAACAAGTGGTGCAAGCCCCCTCCATGAAAAACACCCCCACACCATAACACCACCGCCTCCGAATTTTGCTTTTGGCACTACACACGCTGGCAGATGGCATTCACCATATCCACACCCTGCCATCGGATCGCCACCTAACGTTTTTCCACTGTTCAATCGTCCAATGTTTACGCTCCTCACACCAAGCGAGGCGCCGTTTGGCATTTACCGGCGTGGCATGTGGCTTATGAGCAGCCGCTCGACCATGAAAACCAAGTTTTCCCACCTGCCACCTAACTGTCATAGTACTTGCGGTGGACCCTGATGCAATTTTGAATTATTGTGTGATGATCTGAATAGATGTCAGCATATTACACATTACGAAACTCTTCAACTGTCAGCGGTCTCTGTCAGTCAACAGATGAGGTCGACATGTACACTTTTGTGCTGTACGTGTCCCTTCACGTTTCCGCTTCACTATCACATCACGTACAGGCGTACGACACAAGTGACATCCAATCATCTGATCACGTTCGAAGTCCTTGAGTTCCACGGAATGCCCCATTCTGCTCTCTCAGCCTGACTACTGAACTCACAGATGTTGAATACCTGGCAGTAGGTGGCAGCACAAAGCACCTAATAAGAAAAACGTATGTTTTGGGGGTGCCCGGAAACTTTTGATCAGAAAGTGTATCTCTCTATTTGAATACGCATGCCTATACCAGTTTCTCTGGTGCTGAAAGCTGGACTATTTTCTATGTCAGATTATTTAATACATCAGCTCCTTCGGAGCTGTACGCTAATTCTATCTCTAGCGCGTGAATCTCTGTACGGACACTGTCTGACAAAAGGTTTTGAAGACTACGCTATGTAATGCCGAACTGGACACGACATGTCATGAGAGGCTGATCCCCCCCAGTATATAATGTGGCGGGGAGTGTAGTGTTAGGTCGGCAGATAACCATTGACAGTAGGATGGGTTGGTCAACACAGGCCACTGACTTTGAACCTGGCCTAAACGTCGGATGCCACCTTGTAAGTAGGCTGTTTAGATTTTTATGTTGGTAACGCCACGTAGAGCTCTGTATGAAAATCACTGACCGTGCTGTGTGCCGTCTGTGGCTGGTTAGCATTGTTGGAATATTCGCTATTGTAGTGTTGGGCAGTTGGATGTGAACAGCGCGTAGCGTTGCGCAGTTGGAGGTGAGCCGCTAGCAGTGGTGGATGTGAGGAGAGAGATGGGAGAATTTTGACAGCGAACAATGTGGACGTGTGTCCATCAGAAAGAGTAACTTTGTAATATTGGATATCATAAACTGATATATATACGATTACTTTTGAACATTATTAAGGTAAATACATTGTTTGCTCTCTATCAAAATCTTTCATTTACTGACTATGCCTATCAGTAGTTAGTGCCTTCAGTAGTTTGAATCTTTTAGTTAGCTGGCAGTAGTGGCGCTCGCTGTATTGCATTAGTTCGAGTAACGAAGATTTTTGTGAGGTAAGTAATCTGCGAAACGTATAGGTTAATGTTAGTCAGGGCCATTCTTTGTAGTGATTTTTGAAAGTCAGATTGCGTTGAGCTAAAAATATTGTGTGCCACTTTAGTGTTGATTGGAATAAGTAAAGAGAGTAATATATGAGTACGTTCAATTCTGCCCAACTGTTTGAAAATCAAATAACGTAAGAGGTTTATTAGCACAGTAATTTACTAATTTTTCACAGGGGATGTTTCATATGGCGACCATTAGCTGAGGATACCTCACTAGAATCTTCTGATTTTTTCTTGAAGTGTGTGTAATTAGTGTAGCTATTGTTTATTGCTAGCTCGAAATTATAGAGAGAATTTCCTTTGTAGCTTTTCATTGTTGTACTGTAAAACAGTTGTGGCATGCATGTAGATTTGCACCAAGTATTTCGCAGCTGCGTTTGCAACTAACGAGATAATATTTTCATTGCTATGCTAATGTGTTTTCTTGTTTTTGCTCTTCAAATTGTGCTTTTCTTGTTATCGTGTGAAATACGTGATGATTATGGCGTGTGGAAAACGTAACACTAGGCTCCAAAGTAAACGATTGTAGCTTATCAGCACCACCTTGTAGTGAATTAACAGACATTCAACGTAGTAATTTGGTAATTGTGCATAGGAAAATGGAGCGATCGGCAAATAATGGTGTAGACAGTGAAACAATTAGTGAACAGGGAAGCATTATCGATCGATCGGGTCAGCAACTCCTCGCCTCAGGAATCCGAAATGACAGGACACAATCTTGAAAACACTGTAGATTCAGGTTTTGGGCCCTCGCCGTTTTCTCAAATAAGTCAAGACACATTTTCTGCTTGTCAAAATGTGAATGTTGTCGGTGCAAATGCACTGCCGAAAAGCATAGCGGAACAAATTCCAGACACTAATACATTATTATTGCAATTAATGTAACTAATGAAACATAGACAGCAACGGTTAGACACAATGGAGCAAAATCTTCAAAAGTTAGACACTACTCTTGAACAAACACGTGAAGGTTTAGATGCTGAGTTACTTAAAATCGAATCGAAATGTCAAAGTCTGTAAAGACGTAAAAACACAAATGTGTGAGCATTTCCAACCTATTTTTTCTCGTCATGAAAATGCATTACAGAAACACGAAGCAGCCATAAAAGAACTGCAAACTATTGTTCATGAAAATCACGACACCTTGCAAGCTAAAATTGACTCAGTTGCATCTACCGATTCGGTTATGCAACTTGAAAACACTCAGAAAAACTTAAAGGACACAGTAGATACGATTTCAATGCAAATGGACACTCTGAAACTTGGTTCAGAAAAACACACTGAGGAAATCAGTTCACTGTCGCAGAAAGTATCAGAACTTTCGGATCAGTTCACTAACTGATCTACAATGGTAGATGACGATCTGAAGGACACAAGACCGGTAACCTTCACTGACACAGAAGAGTATGAACAAATTACAAAATTCAAACAAAATCAGAATCAAATCAATACACAGTATAAAAGAGAAATGCGGGAAGTACAGGATCAGTTGACACAGGTAGCACAAGAATTACATATTTCAAAGGACATTCGCGCTCAAATACGGGAAGAGGGACGTAGAAATACGGAACTGCCACAAAATAATAACACAGGGCACTTCGGAAATTATGAAAGAAATTGGCAAGGTACACCGAATTTTGAGATGGAACCCTCAAAACGACGTAACAATGACCGACATGCGACTCGGCGACATGATGATTTTGACTATAAGCTGTTTATTACTATATGTAAATTAAAAACATTTAAGAATTCCGGCAACGGCATTCATCCACAAGCGTGGATTCATCAATTCTCTCATTGTTTTCCTCCAAACTGGTCATAAGAGCACCGATTAGAATTTATGTGTGGCTATTTAGAGAATGAACCAGCTGCAAGAATGCGATCGGTCATTCACAATTGTCACATTGAAGGAGAATTTTATCATGCCTTCCTCTCAGCTACACAAGACCGAGTAAAACATAGCATCATAATGATGAAACATTTGAACAATCTGAATTTTCCAGTCTCGTGAAATATTTTGAAGATATGTTGCATAAGAATCAGTATCTGTCAAACCGATACAGCCCCTCAGAATTCATCCGCATTCGCTTAATCAAATTGCCTGAACATTTACGACATATTATTTTGGCAGGACGTTGCAAAGACGACATTGAAGCTTTTCAGGGACTGGTACAAGAATTGGAAATTGATACTGACAATCGCGGGACGCGGAAACAGGAACACAACAATTACAGGTCACATCCGACACAATTCCACGATGACAGAAACAATAACTGGACACGACAAGGCTATTCTTACAACGCAAATCGTGACCCAAACAGACACCACCCGTATGACAACCGTTGGTAGAATAACAGTTACAGAGAAAGATCGCATGAATATGACAGAGATAACCATAGAAACAGACAATATGGGAACCAAAATAATTATTATCAAGGGAGACAGAATAACTTTAGACGTAACGGTCCAGCGCCCAGTTACGATTCCGGGAGAAACTCTGCACCACGTGACCGACAAGAAAGAAACTATGGAATCTACCGACATGACGATAAACGATATAATCGTAAGGCCCGAATTTCATCAGAATTGGCGGGATTCAAACAAGACAAGGTAAATTTTTAGAAGTTAGGTCTCCTAATCCTAAAAGCGACGTGCGCCAACAAAGAGACAGACAATGACTCGCACCGCAGGCAGCCACGTGCGCCGGCCGGCTCAGAGAAAAATACCATAGACGCTAACCTTGAGAAAAATTTTAGCATTCCTTACCGACGTATACAGCATGATAAGTGCTTGGAAGTTGGAACTCTGTGTACTACGAAGAGTAAAGGATTGCACTACATTTCACATGTAAAATCGTTTATTGAGAGATAATCTGCTTTTTAACTTAGTCTCTGCCATAAAATTTTTCACTTCACGTTACTAGTACGCTTTGTCACACTTAGAAACTGTTAATATGCAACAATGTTTTGAAGTTAACTATCCAGTCTAGAACCTAGGGAACATGTTTAGACAGTAATTAGCAATGCATTGTGATAGTGAACAGACGACACAGTGTTATTGTGTGTGTACATTCTTGCTTGTTAGTTACACGATTACGTAAAGACTATAAGGCTCACATACTTATAACATATAGCAGTACTGCTAATGAGATTTTAATGCAACATTTTAATTTACTTGAAAATACATACTGGATTTAAAGTACTTTCTGAGAGATACCAGATAACTCCTTGGTTAGTTTATTTGACTGCTACACGAATATATCACGATGCTACTAATGAGTGACACAATTTATATTACTGGTTTTGCTCTGTATCTGTTTCATATCTGCACAGTTTTTCGGAATTCTTCTGGAAAGTAAAATATGTTTTAGTAGTAACTTTTGTGGTATAGCTACAATGAGGCAGCCTTTTTCGTAACACGGCAGTACATTACAGTATAGTACTTTCTTGATCACGGTAATGTACGTAATAACTATAATATCTATACGCATAGCATTTCACTTTTGTTTATTACGGGCTAAATACATATACTTCCACAGAACTTTGCTTACGGACGATAATTTCGACACTTGGCACATTTTTTACCCTTAAGTAATGACAGAGATTATCTTACAACAAGACGCACAGTTTAACTCTACAGTACACGTATTTGAGTGATTAATTTTGTACTTAAAACATTTATTTTTTAAAAATTTTGAAATACAAAGATACAAAGGTTTTCTGTAATGCATTTCATTCCATTTCTGTAATGTGTAACACCTGAGGATATAATTAAATTAATCCTCAGGGGGGTGCACGCTTACATTGTGTACCATGTGTGTAGCAAGCACAAGGAGCCCTAGCTAATATGGTATTTGCTTATACAACTTTACACATCGCTACCATATTTCTGCAACACAGAATTACACAGCTATCTGATCATTTAATTGTTCTTCGTAATCATTGTGATACTAAGAGAGCTTTGAATGATGTATTTGGTATGGGATCATGATTTTTAAAGTACGTTTGAGGTCGATTACACTACTGAAATAAGCAAAGAATTTTTTTTTAGGTTTTGAAATTATTGCAGAAAGCTATGACGTTTTTGAGATTTGTCTGAGGTTTTATGATGTTATTATTACGATGACGATGTGTATTATGCTGTTGATGTATGTTTGTGGTCAGCAAGATGATACTACCGTATATGAGGAATGTGATTACGTGTTTATATGTATATGAATAATGAACAGAAGTTAGGGACTCTAGTTTGTGAAAAAGGATGTTGGAAACCAAGAATTATACTTTAAGAGTTATGACATGTGTGTCCATGCATGAATGTATCACAACAGTGCTGTTCTTAAGATGTCGTTTGTATGCATTTCTACTGTAATTTTTCGATCTGTGAAATTTTTTATATGAGACTGTCACTGTAGTGCAAACAGCTGTTGTAAATATTTTGGTAAGAAAGCTAAGTGACCTTGACATAATGTGTTGTGGGAGCCCAACTGTGCCAGCTGCCTGTAGAGAAAGTCACTAAGCGGAGAAAAAAGAGGCCATTAACCTCGCTATTGACATTGCTTTGTAGAAATCATCGCAAATATGATACGCTCATTACTTGGAAACATATGATTACACACTGGAGCTCGTACTTTGTGCTACTTACTGAAATGCTTATGAACTGAAGGGAAATATTCCTACATCTGCACAACTGATTATGACAAGTGTCTTTCTACGAGAGTTGAGAGAATTTCTACCAACTTATGAAATGCCAGATGGCTATTGAATGATGCTTTTATGCTTTGCTTTGTACAAAATTGCTTATTTCATTTGATATCTGGTTTCCAGCTGTGTTGCAGCACTGGTTTTATAAAATAAAATAAAATGCATTTGCTAATGTGAACACTTTCTGTCAACAGATCTGTTAAATAATAATTTTATGATCCACATTCTTCAAAAAAGGAACACTTGGAAAGGAAAGAACAATAAGAAGGGACTAATAACGGTAACTGCATACATAATTTTCTTTTCAAGTACTTGGTAATTTTTTTGTAAAATAAGTTGTTTTGGTGCACCACTTAATGACATAGACATTAAGTTGTGAATAGACATTTCCATTTTCTGCATTGTTGTCTTTAGTGTACTATTTTTTTCTGCTTGTGGGTTTGTTATGTTTAAGTATAAGTTATTGCATTTGCTGCTGCTGTTTGCCAGGCATAGTGCTACTGAATTTCACTTCGTATTACTCTGTTAAGAGAGTTTTACTACTGATTTATTTTTCTTGTTGCTCCACATTGGCTCATACGCAAATGTTGCATTTGCTCTGCTAATTTAGATTTATTGTTGCTTGCTTTGCCAACTTTTCTTTTTCCTGTCATTGCTGTTTGTGTTAAGTGTTTTGTGCTGCTGCATTGCCTCGTTCCTTGGATTATGCATCTGAGCTCAGTAGATTTAAGTTAGCTTAAGATGGGGTAGGCTATATAAGAGAATGAGTTGTGATGAATTGGAAGAAATGCATTGAGAAGCTATAAGAAAATGGTTTGGCCAAAAAAGTAGTGTACAATGAAGAATAATTATTTTGAAAGAGGATATGAATAGAGTACAGAAAGCAGGTATAGATAGGACTTTTTGGGAATAATGATGAACGAAGGGAGATCCCCAAGAAGTAAAGAAAGTTTTGTTTGCAAAACACTGCAGTAAAACAAACCCTGTCCTTTCCTTCTGTGTTATTCTGCTATGTGTTTGCGTACCCTTGTGTATTTGTGTTCTGACTGTCTCTGTCTACTGTTTCTAGAATTTTTTTCTCCTCTAATACTAAGTTACATTCACTATGATGAGGAATACTGTTATCCTCAAATATAATTTGCTTTAATAATATGTTATTTACTTTGAAAAGATGTTTAGACATTATTTATTCTGTTCTGCTTTAATGCTCATGTGTGAAATTAATGTTTGAAAAACTATTCTCATTATTTTATTTATTTACTTATGTCATAATTCCTGTAACACTGATGTACATGTTTATATCTGTTCTTTTGTAAAGCCTGTATTACTACAAATGTTATCTGTATTGTTATGTTCTTTAATTATGTATTTTGTACATTTGTAATTGTATTCTTATGTTGTAAATTTATAATTGTATAAACACCAGTTCTTCAAATTAAGTTTCAATTCACTACACACCTTTCTGTTGGTCATAGTATATGCACAATATGTGAGAAGTTGGGACTGTTAGCATTTGCACGTGTGTTAATAATTTAGCAAGGGACTGGTTAACAGCATTGCTGGTTCTAAGGACAATTCCAAAAACTTTGTGGGTGTAGAAGTGGTGGTTTATGGACTTGCTACATTGTCTGCAAGACTCTTCGATGGTGACTGTGCACCTACACAGTCGCAACAGATGGCTGCTGGCCGCCTCTACAAGGACTGCAGTGGGTGTGTACCTTTGATGGCCCACCAATACCACACTCTCTACAAGGGCTACAGTGGCTCTGCACCTTTGATGGCCCACGAATACCATTATTTCTACAAGGAGTGCAGGGGGTCTACACTTTTGATGGCTCACCAATACCATTATTTCTACAAGGACTGCAGTGCGTCTGCAGCTCTGGTGGCAGACAAATACCATACTCTCTACCAGGACCACAGTGGGTCTGCAGCTCTGGTGGGACACAAATACCATACTCTCTACCAGGACCACAGTGGGTCTGCTCTGTGACGACCTATCTACCAATATTCTTCAAAACTTCGAATGACTCTGTTGTGGGTTTGCTCTGTTGTGGCCCATTACCTGTCTGTATGTCAAGAGTCAGCACTGTCTTTTTGTTGTAAGGACAAACTACTTCTTCAAGACTGCATGGAAATCCACTACTTCCGTTGCATTTTCTTTTACTGCTCAGACTTTGAGAAAAATAAACTGTAATTACTATTGTGATGAATGATAAGGACTGTCTTTATGAGAACAATTTTTGCTTTTGGCCAACTTGGCATCAATAAGTTTGTGTATTTGATATCTTTGTTATTGTACTTATGAAAAATTTTATCATATCATTATTGGCCACTGCCCAAAACAATTTTTAAAATTTTTTGTGGGAAGCATGGGGGCTATGTAAGTAGACGGTTTAGGTTTTTATGTTGGTAACGCCACGTAGAGCTCTATATGACTCTATTCGAGCTGTCCTGTGTGCAGTTTGTGGCTGGTTAGCATTGTTTGAATATTCGCTATTGTAGTGTTGGGCAGTTGGATGTGAACAGCGTGCAGCGTTGCCCAGTTGGAGGTGAACCGTCAGCAGTGGTGGATGTGGGGAGAGAGATGGCGGAGTTTTGAGAGCAAACAATCTGGACGTGTAATATTGGATATCATGAGCTGATATATATATATATATATATATATATATATATATATATATATATATATATATATATATATATATATATATATATTTTTTTTTTCCAGGAAATCGAAAAAAGAACACATTACACCGGTGTGTCAGACCCAACACACTTGCTCCGGACACTGCGAGAGGGCTGTACAAGCAATGATCACACGCACAGCACAGCGGACACACCAGGAACCGCGGTGTTGGCCGTCGAATGGCGCTAGCTGCGCAGCATTTGTGCACCGCCGCCGTCAGTGTCAGCCAGTTTGCCGTGGCATACGGAGCTCCATCGCAGTCTTTAACACTGGTAGCATGCCGCGACAGCGTGGACGTGAACCGTATGTGCAGCTGACGGACTTTGAGCGAGGGCGTATAGTGGGCATGCGGGAGGCCGGGTGGACGTTCCGACGAATTGCTCAACACGTGGGGCGTGAGGTCTCCACACTACATCGATGTTGTCGCCAGTGGTCGGCGGAAGGTGCAAGTGCCCGTCGACCTGGGACCGGACCGCAGCGACGCACGGATGCACGCTAAGACCGTAGGATCCTACGCAGTGCCGTAGGGGACCGCACCGCCACTTCCCAGCAAATTAGGGACACTGTTGCTCCTGGGGTATCGGCGAGGACCATTCGCAGCCGTCTCCATGTAGCTGGGCTACGGTCCCGCACACCATTAGGCCGTCTTCCGCTCACGCCCCAACATCGTGCAGCCCGCCTCCAGTGGTGTCGCGACAGGTGTGAATGGAGGGACGAATGGAGACGTGTCGTCTTCAGCGATGAGAGTCGCTTCTGCCTTGGTGCCAATGATGGTCGTATGCGTGTTTGGCGCCGTGCAGGTGAGCGTCACAATCAGGACTGCGTACGACCGAGGCACACAGGGCCAACACCCGGCATCATGGTGTGGGGAGCGATCTCCTACACTGGCCGTACACCTCTGGTGATCGTCGAGGGGACACTGAATAGTGCACGGTACATCCAAACCGTCATCGAACCCATCGTGCTACCATTCCTAGACCGGCAAGGGAACTTGCTGTTCCAACAGGACAATGCACGTCCGCATGTATCCCGTGCCACCCAACGTGCTCTAGAAGGTGTAAGTCAACTACCCTGGCCAGCAAGATCTCCGGATCTGTCCTCCATTGAGCATGTTTGGGACTGGATGAAGCGTCGTCTCACGCGGTCTGCACGTCCAGCACGAACGCTGGTCCAACTGAGGCGCCAGGTGGAAATGGCATGGCAAGCCGTTCCACAGGACTACATCCAGCATCTCTACGATCGTCTCCATGGGAGAATAGCAGCCTGCATTGCTGCGAAAGGTGGATATACACTGTACTAGTGCCGACATTGTGCATGCTCTGTTGCCTGTGTCTATGTGCCTGTGGTTCTGTCAGTGTGATCATGTGATGTATCTGACCCCAGGAATGTGTCAATAAAGTTTCCCCTTCCTGGGACAATGAATTCACGGTGTTTTTATTTCAATTTCCAGGAGTATATATATATATATATATATATATATATATATATATATATATATATATATATAAGATTACTTTTGAACATTATTAAGGTAAATACATTGTTTGCTCTCTATCAAAATCTTTCATTTACTGACTATGCCTATCAGTAGTTAGTGCCTTCCGTAGTTTGAATCTTTTTGTATCTGGCAGTAGTAGCGCTCGCTGTATTGTAGTAGTTCGAGTAACGAAGATTTTTGTGAGGTAAGTGATTTGTGAAACGTATAGGTTATTGTTAGTCATGGCCATTCTTTTGTAGAGATTTTTGAAACTCAGACTGCATTGCGCTAAAAATATTGTGTGTCACTTTAGTGTTGATCAGAATAAGTTCAAAATGGTTCAAATGGCTCTGAGCACTATGGGACTCAACTGCTGTGGTCACTAGTCCCCTAGAACTTAGAACTACTTAAACCTAACTAACCTAAGGACATCACACACATCCATGCCCGAAGCAGGATTCGAACCTGCGACCGTAGCAGTCCCACGGTTCCGGACTGCGCGCCGAGAACCGCGAGACCACCGCGGCCGGCATCAGAAAAAGTAAAGAGAGTAATGTATGAGTACGTTCAATTCTGCCCAACTGTTTGAAAATCAAATAACGTAAGAGGTTTATCAGCACAGTAATTCATTAATTTTTCAAAGGGTATGTTTCAACCTGAGTAAAAAATCCTTCTGTGCCGTTTCAAGACCTTCTAAAGCTCCTCACGTCGACTGTAGTTGATGTCATTGTGAAGCGGAAACGTGAATGAACAGACTCAGCTAAGCTCACGTACTGACAGACAGGTATTGTCCAACATTGTGGAGGGCGGCAGTAAAAAATCACATGAAATCAGCAGACGGAATAACTAGTGAGTTGTACTAGTTAGTTGTACTATAGTTCAGCTAGCGCCATGACAGTGCCTAGGGAGATAAGAAAAGAGCTGATATTTATGTATAAACGGAGACGTCCCTGGACGGTAGGTGACAGGAAATTAATGATTTGGAATGATAAATAACGCTGTGCTCCGTGGGAACGCGATGGAAAGGTTTGGATTTGACGAATGACTGCAGAATGTTACGTGACGATGGAGTGTAGGGCCGATAGAGAAGTCTGGAAAAGGTGGCGTTAAGGTGTGAAGGTGTTTTTCGTCGTTAGGGTTTAATGCTCTTATTGCGCTTAAGTAAACTCCAAATGCAGAATGATATGAACACATGTCACAGCGTTGTGTGCAGCTTACAGCAGAGGTCAGGCTCCTTGGTCATGTTTGAAAAGATTAAGTTATATATCGACTTAAGGTTTCGCACCCACCCTCATCGCTCACGATCATCACCAGCAACAAAATCATCATCATTATCATCGTTAGCATCCTCATAAAACGAGGCTTAACATTTAGTATACGCTTATCACTATCACCAAAGCCATAAATTCACAAACGTAACGAGGCACTTCAGATGTACACTCAGTTCTCAGCTATGGCATTCTTTTTTGGGGAGCAAATGCACAAAATATGAACGCAATTTTCAAACTCCAGAAAAGAGCCATAAGAATCATAACCAAAAATGGTAGTCGAGCCCATTCTAAAGATCTGTTCAAAACTCTGGGGATTTTAACTGCTCCGTGAGCATACATTTACCAGTCAGTTGTAGACACCAAAAATAACATTGGTAATTACTGCAAAAACAGTTCTGTTCATGACCATGGAACAAGAGCTACACTCAACTTACATCTGCCAAGAAAAAATAGACATAAAACTCAAAACAGTATTTTCTACCTAGGAATAAAACTGTACAATAAATTAGCAAAAGAGATAAAAGAAATTGCAAAAATACACTTATTTAAAAAGGCAGCCAAAAAGTACCTGTTCTGCAATACATTTTTTACATTGAAGGATTACTTCGATAAAACAGAGTAGGGATCTCGTTAAAAAATGTTATACAAATAAATAATAATAATGATCATAAAACATCCAACATTCCACATATCACATTCACACTATGTTTTTTTTCCTTTTCTAGAAAAACCTATCCCCAAGCTACGCATTGCACAATACTAACACCTCTTCCTCTTTCTGAGCTCAACGTCTCACTCATTATAGAGGGATGATGACTCATTTTTTCGGGATAGCAAATGAGAAGTTGTGGTACAGAAAATGGCCCAGAGATCACCAGGGTGTGTGTGTTTGTGTGTGCTATGAGTGGAGTGTTATGAAACAATGAGTGTATAGTGTGTGTTGTGGCTTATGGTGAGATATGAGTGAACAGTGTGGCATTACATAGTTTAATAAGGTATTTGTAAAAAAAGTATTGTATACCACAAGTAAATCTAATGATTGTCTCTAATTACAAGTCTGTTCATCTATGTATATACGAATTAGCTTATTTTAAATTGGTCTAAACCTGTAAATACTTTGACATGTCCTACATCCTTGTAAAAAGAGATCTAAGGACGAATAAAGCTACTACTACTACAACTACCACGCAGAATATGAATTACACTTGTTGAATGTTTCGCTGCGTTTGATTGTTTCTTTTCAGGATTTTGCAATTTATACAGTGGTACGGGCGTGATGCTGTAATTTAAAAGAACACAATAATTTCTCGGAGAAGAACCATTTGTCACGACATTGTGATTAAAAATGTTAGTATCTTATTGACTATTTACTTCTACGAGGGTCACTCCAAAAAATGCACACTATTTTTGGTAAAATACAGTTTTCATTCTGCATGTGTTTTAGTGTGTGTAGATACATCCTTCCCGCTTGTTTTCAAACTTAGTTCAACCTGTTCCTGTGAGTGGCGGCGTCACAGCATGTCTTAGAGGTGGCTGCTACACTTGACTTTCGCCAGAAGCAACGCGCTGTCATAGAACTGCTGTGCTGTGAAAATGAGACAGTGGGAAACACCCATAAGAGATCGAAAAAGGTGTATAGAGACGCTGCTGCCAATTGCAGTACAGTTAGCCGGTGGGCAAGCAGGTTACGTGATGAAAGCGGGCACGGCAATATAGAGGATTGTCCTCGCAGTGGCAGGCACTCCAGATAACGTGCAGAGAGTTAACGACTGCTGACAGACGCATCACAGTGAACGACTTGTCACGCTACACTGGGATAGGGGAAGGAAGTGTTTGCAGAATACTAAAAGTGTTGGCGTTAAAAAAGGTTTGTGCCAGGTGGGTTCCCAGGAGTGGCTCACAAAGGAACAAGAAAAACGGTATGCAGCGAACTTTTGGAACAGTACGGGAATGGTGGAGACGAAGTTCTTGGAAGAATTGTGACAGTCGATGAAACATGGCTCCATCGTTTTTCACCAGAGACGAAGAGGCAATCAGTGGAGTGGCATCATGCAAATTCACCGAAGAAAAAAAATTCAAAACCACACCTTCTGCGGAAAAAGTTATGGCTACGGTGTTTTTCGATTCCGAAGGACTCTTTCTTGTAGACATCATGGCAAGTGGAACCACCATAAATCCTGATGCATATGTGACGACACTGAGGAAACTTCAAGCTCGACTGAGTCGTGTTCGACCACATCGGCAAAAACATGATTTTTTGCTGTTGCACGACAATACACGGCCATATGTCAGTCAAAAAACCATGGAAGCGATCACAAAACTAGGATGGACAACACTGAAACACCCGTGTTGCAGTCCTGACCTGGCTCCATGTGACTATCATCTCTTTGGGAAACTGAAAGACTCTCTTCCTGGAACAAGGTTTGAAGATGATGGCTCCCTTGTGCACGCTGCCAAACAGTGGCTCCAACAGGTTGGTCCAGAATTTTACCGTGCGGGTATACGGGGGCTGGTTCCAAGATGGCGTAAGGCACTTGAGAGGGACGTAAATTATGTGGAGAAATGAAACTATTGTTCCTAAAGGATGTATCTACACCCTGTAAAACTTTCAAACGTGTAGAATAAAAGATGGATTTAAAAAAAAATAGTGTGCATTTCTTTTGGAGTGACCCTCGTACAACAGACAGTTGCACCTCACAAATTGGCATATAATCTCTTTCGTTGGTTTCTTAAATAAAGCAAGGCAATGTGTACAGTTACTGTGTGCCGAAGTAAGTACTGCATGAACCGAGAACAGACGGTTTTTTGGCGGAGCACTACCCCTCCTAGCTATACGACGAGTCAGTTCTTACAGGGTGTTTCAAAAATGACCGGTATATTTGAAACGGCAATAAAAACTAAACGAACAGCGATAGAAATACACCGTTTGTTGCAATATGCTTGGGACAACAGTACATTTTCAGGCGGACAAACTTTCGAAATTACAGTAGTTACAATTTTCAACAACAGATGGCGCTGCAAGTGATGTGAAAGATATAGAAGACAACGCAGTCTGTGGGTGCGCCATTCTGTACGTCGTCTTTCTGCTGTAAGCGTGTGCTGTTCACAACGTGCAAGTGTGCTGTGGACAACATGGTTTATTCCTTAGAACCGAGGATTTTTATGGTGTTGGAATTCCACCGCCTAGAACACAGTGTTGTTGCAACGAGACGAAGTTGTCAACGCAGGTTTAATGTAACCGAAGGACCGAAAAGCGATACAATAAAGGATCTGTTTGAAAAATTTCAGCGGACTGGGAACGTGACGGATGAACGTACTGGAAAGGTAGTACGACCGCGTACGGCAACCACAAAGGGCAACGCGCAGCTAGTGCAGCAGGTGATCCAACAGCGGCCTCGGGTTTCCGTTTGCCGTGTTACAGCTGCGGTCCAAATGACGCCAACGTCCACGTATCGTCCCATGCGCCAGAGTTTACACCTCTATCTATACAAAATTCAAACACGGCAACCCCTCAGCGCCGCTACCATTGCTGCACAAGAGACATTCGCTAACGATATAGTGCACAGGATTGATGACGGCGATATGCATGTGGGCAGCATTTGGTTTACCGACGAGCCTTATTTTTACCTGGACGGCTTCGTCAATAAACAGAACTGGCTCATATGGGGAACCGAAAAGCCCCATGTTGCAGTCCCATCGTCGCTGCATCCTCAAAAAGTACTGGTCTGGGCCGCCATTTCTTCCAAAGGAATCATTGGCCCATTTTTCAGATCCGAAACGATTACTGCATCACGCTATCTGGACATTCTTCGTGAATTTGTGGCAGTACAAACTGCCTTAGACGACACTGCGAACACCTCGTTGTTTATGCAAGATGGTGCCCGGCCACATCGCATAGCCGACGTTTTTAATTTCCTGAATGAATATTTCGATGCTCGTGTGATTGCTTTGGGCTATCCGAAACATACAGGAGGCGGCGTGGATTGGCCTCCCTATTCGCCAGACATGAACCCCTGTGACTTCTTTCTGTGGGGACACTTGAAAGACCAGGTGTACCGCCAGAATCCAGAAACAATTGAACAGCTGAAGCAGTACATCTCATCTGCATGTGAAGCCATTCCGGCAGACACGTTGTCAAAGGTTTCGGGTAATTTCATTCAGAGACTACGCCATATTATTGCTACGCATGGTGGATATGTGGAAAATATCGTACTATAGAGTTTCCCAGACCGCAGCGCCATCTGTTGTTGACAATTGTAACTACTGTAATTTCGAAAGTTTGTCTGCCTGAAAATGTACTGTTGTCCCAAGCATATTGCAACAAACGGTGTATTTCTGTCGCTGCTCGTTTAGTTTTTATTGTCGTTTCAAATATACCGGTCATTTTTTGAAACACCCTGTAAATTCTTAATTGAAACAAATTGCACTTGAGAAACGGGAATATGTTTTTGATGATGCACAGCATTTAAGAAATCTGGTGTAGATATGACACAGAAGCAGAAATACTCCATTTATCGAAAAAGTTTCAGGACAACTTAGTTTTTTTTTAATAGGAAACTGCGCTTATGAAGTAATGATCCTAGCTCATATCGAAGTAGTCCCCTGGCTATCTATATGCAGTTGTCAACGTTTGTGGAGATCTTGCAAGTTAGCAGGGAAATTTTCAACTGCGATGGTTGTAAGCTCATTTTGAGAGCCCGTTGTATGTCTGCGATATCTTGATGAAGTTGTCCTTTCAGTCACCTTGTCACCCGCGAAAACAAGAAAAACTCGCAAGGCAAGAGATTGGGCGAATATGGCGGATGTGGGATGGCAGTAACAGGATATCTGACCAGATACTCGGTATCAGATAGAGAAATATGGGGTCTTGCACTGTCATGCAGTACGAACCAGCCTTGAGAATAATTGTTTCTCGCATACGTTTCAAGACTCCGATGTAAAGAATTTGGCCCACTGTCAGACTTAGAGGAACACACTCACGGTGAAGTAATCCTTCACTATCAATGAATGGTACCCATTGTCTTTATTCTCCAATGTTGTCATTTGACTGGTGATGCAGGACTCGTCCATTCGACACTTTCATCCCCAACAGTAATCTTTGACACAAATGTGGGATCACGTCTGGCTCTGCCCAGCAGTGTAGTAGAGTTTCTTCGTCTTTCCGTTCGTCTGTTACTGTGTCAGGGGCGAGTTTTGCGTTAAGTTTCCGTTTCCCTAAGTCTTCGCGTAAAATCTTGTGACACACATCACAGTTCAAATTAAGTTCTTCTGGTATCGCACGCACAGTTACATCTCGATCTTCTTGCAATAACTGCCTTACCTGCTCATCGCTTTGCTTCGGTATGCGCTGTAGGCGGGCGAGCAGCTGTGGGATCGCCTTGCACAGAATCTCTGCGTTCACGACAACTTTTGTGCCTCTTGAGTACGTGACTTCTTCAAAGTGCTTCGCCTGCATACACTTGCTTAAACGCTCACAATCAGCATCCATTGTGTCGCGGTAACTAATACGCCAAGAACCCAAACATTTTGATGCTAAGCACAGCCCTGCCACCTAGTGAGTTTGTGCGCAAACAAGGCCAAGGTCATTTCAAGGATGCACACATACCAGGTTACAAAAACAACATATGTTTATTTTCAAAATTGCAAAATCAGAAATAAAAAAACTGTCCTAAAATTTTTATTTCAAATGGAGTAATTAACCGAACAGTAGAAAAAGCAGGACTACCAACCTCTTTTGTAAACAAAATAAAAAAACAACAGGTTATGCTGAAAAATAAAGTCACTAAAATTCAACATGAAAAACAGCCAAAATGCCTGACAGAAATTATTCAATCCAAAGGACGGGAAAAAAATTGAGCAGGGCTATTTGACAAATAAATACCACTTAACAAAATACTCTAAAACGTGAATGCGAAAACTGCCAATACCAAATGTATAGCTGGGTCACAATACTTGTATATGGGATGTAAGGGAACATCCTCCTCTATCGTTGCTTTTCCTCAACGGTAGTTGTCGACTCCAGTATTATTTTTAGAATTTAGGACAGATCAGTATTATGTTAGTTGCTTTTCTGAAAACTTTGTTTCATTTTATACACGGTAGGTTATATTTCAAGCTAAAAATTTTAAAAAGGAATTACTTTGGAAAATACTTCAGTTTCGATGTTCTAATCGATAAGTACTACATCTGAATATACAGTTAAAATGATATTTTTTGGTAACATTTGGAATTACGAATCAGTGGCAAACTTAAAATTTCTATTCTTAATCATACAATCCTGTACTGGTTACTATCTTTATTTCTGGATTCATTTATGAAATAATAATCGACATTAATAGAAATTCATTTGTCAAGAAAAATTGTAAACCCTTTAGAGTGCGGATATTTGTACACAGTGTAAGAATTGTAAACAAGCCTCTGATGTGATCGGACATATTTTTGTATTTTGTGCGAACAGTGTAATTTCTTCTTTGTTAATGTGAAAAATCAAAAGACTGTATGATAAATTAAAACGTGAGAGAATATATTAACGTAAAACAAAAATTCTGCAACAACACTCTTCAAATTTATTTAGTCCATTTCAACCGAGAGGACCTAAAATGTGAAAATTTCAGCATTAAGAATCAGACCCCTTGCAAGAAGAACTGGAGCCAACTCTTCATGACAAGTTAAGTAAACTAGAAAGTTTATTGTAATCTTCGCTGGCCTCAAATTTTTCATAAAAGAATGCTTATTGTGGGAAATAGCTGCAATTAGGATGGAGGGGCAGATTACAAGGAGAAACCCCTAGTTTTATAATCGATAAGCGCAGTTTGATGTGCACTGCAGAGTAGTGATGTAGTTGTACGAGTAGATAAGAGGTATCCAGTTGTTCAAGTAAAATTACGTACGAAAGTGAAAAAGGATAAATATTTTAGACACGACTACATAATGTGTTCTAGGCAAGACAACATTTTCGAGTTAAATGAGTAACTTTGTAAGACTGAAGTCGACGGCACACGGACCGTGCATTCGCACGATCAGTGTTGAGCATGACCCGTTTCTGACATCATGACGTAGAATAGCACGTTGGGGAGTCTCTCCGAAAGAGGAGAGCAATATCTGAGACGTCAGATATTCTGATCGTGGCTCTCGATGTAGACCAATGAGACGACAGAACACCACCTACGTCACATGCACACCATCCGAGCCCGTGGCGCGTACGTCACAGCACGTGACACTGCAGGCCTTGCACGAGAGCCAGCAGACGCCTCTGGCGGGGAGCGAGTAACTACTTCAGACTATTTTAATAATCCTTAACTGCGTGTTTAATACCTAGGAGCTCTCGACAGCGCGCGACAAAATTAAGTCAAGTAGTGGCTACCTTTCCAATTACATACTGATTTCCCGTGGGCCCTGCAACACGTTCGCGAAGTGTGCCGGACAAGCCGACTCTCGTGACGTCACCAGTTCGCCCCGTCCGCCATTACGCCATCTCTCTTCAGTACAGAGTCGCGAAGCGTCATATTGGCTGTCAGTTGAAGCCCCGTATGTACGCTACGTGATCAAGAGTATCCGGACACCCCGAAAAATGCACGTTTTTCATATTAGGTGCATTGTGATTCCAACTACTGCCAGGTACTCAATATCACCGACCTCGGTAACCATTAGACGTCGAGAGAAAACAGAATGGGGCGCTCCGTGGAACTTACGGAGTTCGAACGTGGTCAGGTAATTACGTGTCCCTTGTGTCATACGTCTATACTCCTAAACAACCCTAGGTCCACTGTTTCGGATGTGATAATGAAGTGGAAACGTGAAGGGACACGTACAGCACAAAAGCGCACAGCCGACCTCGTCTGTTGGCTGACAGAGACTGTCGACAGTTGAAGAGGGCCGTAAATGTGTAATAGGTAGACAACTGCCCAGACCATCACACAGGAATTCCAAACTGCATCAGGATCCACTGCAAGTACTATGACAGTTAGGCGGGAGGTGAGAAAACTTGGACTTCCAGCTCGAGCGTCTACTCATAAGTTACACATCACTCCGATAAATGCCAAACGACACTCCTCTTGGTGTAACGAGCATAAATATTGGACGATTGAACAGTGGAAAAATATTGTGTGGAGTGACGAATCATGGTACACAATGTGGCGATCCGATGTCAGGGTGTGGGTATGGCGAATGCTCGGTGAACGTCATCTGCCAGCGTTCGTAATGCCAACAGTAAAATTCGGGGTCGGTGGTGTTATGGTGTGGTTGTGTTTTTCATGGCACTAACACAGCACAGGCCAAAATTTGATGTTTTAAGCACCTTCGTGCTATCCACTGTTAAAGAGCAATTCGGAGATAGGGACTGGATCTTTCAATACGGTCGAGCACCTGTTCATAATTCACGGCCTGTGGCGGAGTGGTTACACGACAATAACATCCCAGTAATGGGCTGACCTGCACAGTGTCCTGAGCAAATCCTATAGAACACCTTTGGGACGTTTTGGAACACCGACTTCGTGCCAGGCCTCACCGACCGAAATCGATAACTCTCCTCAGTGCAATACTCAGTGAAGAATGGGCTTCCACTCCCCGAGAAACCTTCCAGCACCTGACTAATGGTGTGCCTGCGAGAGTGGAAACTGTCATCAAGGCTAAGGGTGGACCAACACCATACTGAATTCCAGCATTACCGATGGAGGGCGCCACGAACTCGTAAGTTATTTTTAACCAGGTTACTTTTGATCACATAGTGGTTATTTGCCGTTACTGAACACCACCAAATTGAGGATCCCTCGGAAACCCATCGTTAATTGTTCCATTCGTTATAGTAAAATGACGAGAAACGTCATATTCGTGTTTATTGTACATTGCATATTATGGGAGTAAGCCATTTGAAGGCAACGGCTCGTTGAGGATCCATCAAAAGCACATTGTTCTTGGTGCAGTTTGTTACAATTAAATGTCAGTTAGTAGCATAGCTGCGATTACAGTTTTCGGGATATGGTAACATGCCAAGCACGGCCACCAAACATTCGTGGTCGGTATAGCGCAGAAACATCAAAGAATTGTAAGGCATCAGGTCGTCCGCATCCCACTGTATCAAAATATTTCTTTCCTAGCCATTATATTTTCTGACAGGTTCTGATATTTTCTTATTACTTTAATATAAGTATGTTCTTTACTATTTGACGGCCGACCGCGGTGGTCTCGCGGTTCTAGGCGCGCAGTCCGGAACCGTGCGACTGCTACGGTCGCAAGTTCGAATCCTGCCTCGGGCATGGACGTGTGTGATGTCCTTAGGTTAGTTAGGTTTAACTAGTTCCAAGTTCTAGGGGAATAATGACCACAGCAGTTGGGTGCCATAGTGCTCAGAGCCATTTGAACCATTTTTTACTATTTGACGTTATGTAAATATAAGTGCACTCTTCCTGAGGAGTGAGTCTGTCTAGAAGACAGCTCGCCCTACTTACAGTAAGATATTTTTTGCTCCTTCTTCGTGTAAGTTTCGTATTTCATATGTTGTAAACATTGTGCTATCGAATACGGACAGTGACCAAGTGAGAATGACCCCATGGTTTTACTAAAAAGTGAGAATGTACAAAGTTGTATCGCACTATTTGTAATGGAACTCTTATAGTCCGATGCCCTTATTGACTGGACGTGGTACTCTCTCTTTTGCCTTATAATATGTACACGGATATTGAAATATTATTTATAGAACAACCGACACTGGAGAAAATGAGCATTTTAATACAGCTAACATACGAATTTTACGCCCGTACATTTCGTAAACAGTGTGATTTATGAGCCAGATAAAGCCGACAGATGCCGCTGAAGCGCGCTGGGATCACGTATACCACGTTTCGGGACACGTCCCGTGTGCACAGGCCGCATCGTTTCTGAGCGTTCACCAGTGCGTTGAACTCGGCACGCTCATCGTTGTCGTTAAAAAGCGCAGTGTGCCGACGGCTTGAGGAAGTACACGGAGATCTGGAGAAAAATTGCACAAAAAAATGAAAAGCAGGGCAATATATAGAAAATAAATTGAGATACGACGAGGCATGGAAGACGTGGAAGAATGAAAGTTAGATAATGTTCATCAGAAGAAATGAAAGGTGAAGTTAAAGGGGTGAAGTAGTATTGGAGAAAGCATAAAGCTGATTCGGCAGTTCAAACGATCGTCGTCACTGGAGGAGAAATAACAGACGACTCAAAGTACATAGAGCATATATGTAAAAACTAATAAATAATAATAAAAAAGGAAAACAGCTATGTGTTTTCCCTACATGGTGTAAAAGCAATGAATATAAAATGTTTTAAATTATTTGTTGCTTTTGAATCAATAAACGTGTCCATAAGATACGTTCGGGCACTTGATCGTTCTTGCATGTTTTTTTTTGTGTGCATCACATTCAGAGAGCTGTAGCAACTATTGCGAAAATTTGTACACATGTTTTTGTAAAGTTTATTATTGGACTCAAACTACAGGATGTTCCTTTAGGGATATGATAAGAGCGATCATTCCGAAGAAAAAAGTGTAGGAAACATGCGCTCAAAAATGCATACCTCAAGAAGTATGAGCCCTTGGTCAGTAGAAGGGATGTGTTCGTTCCACAGTAGCGAAGATGATCAAGTGCTCATAGCTCTTAACGTATATACTTTAGAATTCATGTTTACTAGACTTTTGGCTAGGAATGGTATACATATACATCTACATGGATATTCTGCAAATCACAATTAAGTGCCTGGCAGAGGGTTCATCGAACCACCTTCACAATTCTCTGTTGTTGTTGTGGTCTTCAGTCCTGAGACTGGTTTGATACAGCTCTCCATGCTACTCTATCCTGTGCAAGCTTCTTCATCTCCCAGTACCTACTGCAGCCTACATCCTTCTGAATCTGGTTAGTGTATTCATCTCTTGGTCTCCCTCTATGATTTTTACCCTCCACTCTGCCCTCCAATACTAAATTGGTTATCCCTTGAGGCCTCAGAACATGTTCTACCAACCGGTCCCTTCTTCTAGTAAAGTTGTGCCACAAACTCCTCTTCTCCCCAATCCTATTCAATACCCCTTCATTAGTTATGTCATCTATCCATTTAATCTTCAGCATTCTTCTGTAGCACCACATTTCGAAGGCTTCTATTCTCTTCTTGTCCAAAATATTTATCGTCCATGTTTCACTTCCGTACATGGCTACATTCCATACAAATACTTTCAGAAACGACTTCCTGACACTTAAATCTATACTCGATGTTAACAAATTTCTCTTCTTCAGAAACGCTTTCCTTGCCATTGCCAGTCTAAATTTTATATCCTCTCTACTTCGACCATCATCAGTTATTTTGCTCCCCAAGTAGACAAACTCCTTTACTACTTTAAGCGTCTCAATTCCTAATCTAATTCCCTCAGCATCACCCGATTTAATTCGACTACATTCCATTATAATTGTTTTGTTTTTGTTGATGTTGATCTTATATCCTGCTTTCAAGACACTGTCCATTCCGTTCAACTGCTCTTCCAAGTCCTTTGCTGTCTCTGACAGAATTACAATGTCATCTGCGAACCTCAAAGTTTTTATTTCTTCTACCTGGATTTTAATACCTACTCCGAATATTTCTTTTGTTTCCTTTACTGCTTGCTCAATATACAGATTGAACAACATCGGGTAGAGGGTACAACTCTGTCCCACTCCTTCCCAACCACTGCTTCCCTTTCATGCCCCTCAACTCTTATAACTGCCATCTGCTTTCTGTACAAATTGTAAATAGCCTTTCGCTCCCTGTATTTTATACCTGCCACCTTCAGAATTTGAAAGAGAGTATTCCAGTCAACATTGTCAAAAGCTTTCTCCAAGTCTACAAATGCTAGAAACGTAGATTTGCCTTTTCTTAATCTAGCTTCTAAAATAAGTCGTAGGGTCACTATTGCCTCACGTGTTCCCATATTTCTACGGAATCCAAACTAATCTTCCCCGAGGTCGGCTTCTACCAGATTTTCCATTCGTCTGTAAAGAACTCGCGCTAGTATTTTGCAGCCATGACTTATTAAACTGATAGTTCGGTAATTTTCACATCTGTCAACGCCTGCTTTCTTTGGGATTGGAATTATTATATTATTATTGAAATCTGAGGGCATTTCGTCTGTCTCATACATTTTGCTCACCAGATGGTAGAGTTTTGTCAGGACTGGCTCTCCTAAGGCTGTCAGTAGTTCTTATGGAATGTTGTCTACTCCCGGGGCCTTGTGTCGACTTAGGTCTTTCAGTGCTATATCAAACTCTTCACGCAGTATGATATCTCCCATTTCATCTTCATCTACATCCTCTTCCATTTCCATAATATTGTCCTCAAGTACATCGCCCTTGTATAGACCCTCTATATACTCCTTCCACCTTTCTGCTTACCCTTCTTTGCTTAGAACTGGGTTTCCATCTGAGCTCTTGATGTTCATACAAGTATTTCTCTTAATTCCAAAGGTCTCTTTAATTTTCCTGTAGTCAGCATCTATCTTACACCTCGTGAGATAAGCCTCTACATCGTTACATTTGTCCACTAGCCATGCCTGTTTAGCCATTTTGCACTGCCTGTCGATCTCATTTTTGAGATATTTGTATTCTTTTTTGCCTGCTTTATTTACTGCATTTTTATATTTTCTCCTTTCCTTAATTAAATTTAATATTTCTTCTGTCACCCAAGGAATTCTACCAGCCCTCGTCTTTTTACCTACTTGATCCTCTGCTGCCTTCACTACTTCATCCCACAAAGCTACCCATTCTTCTTCTACTGTATTTCTTTCCCCCATTCCTGCCAATTACTAACTTACGCTCTCCCTGAAAGTCTGTACAACCTCTGGTTCTTTCAGTTTATCCAGTTCCCATCTCCTTAAATTCCCACTTCTTTGCAGTTTCTGCAGTTTTAATCTACAGTTCATAACCAGTTCTCTATTAATCCAATTTCGTGTAGCCCGCGGAAAGAATAAACACTTATATCTTCCCGTATCTCGTATAGCACGCGGAAAGAATGAACACCTATATCTTTTCATACGAGCTCTGATTTCCCTTATTTTGTCGTGGTGATCGTTCCTCCCTATGTAGGTCGGTGTCAACAAAATATTTTCGCATTCGGAGGAGAAAGTTGGTTATTGGAATTTCGTGAGAAGATTCCGTGGCAACGAAAACGCCTTCTTTTAATGATTTGCAGCCCAAATCCTGTATCATTTCTGTGACATTCTCTCCAATATTTCGCGATAATACAAAACATGCTGCCTTTCTTTGAACTGCCGGCCGGAGTGGCCGAGCGGTTCTAGGCGCTACAGTCTGGAACCACGCGACCGCTACGGTCGCAGGTTCGAATCCTGCCTCGGGCATGGGTGTGTGTGATGTTCTTAGGTTAGTTCGGTTTAAGTAGTTCTAAGCTCTGGGGGACTGATGACCTCAGAAGTTAAGTGCCACAGTGCTCAGAACCATTTGCACTATTTTTTTTCTTTGAAGTTTTTCGATGTACTCCGTCAATCCTATGTGGTAAGGATCCCATACCGCGCAGCAGTATTCTACACTACTGGCCATTAAAATTGCTTCACAAAGTAGAAATGCAGCTGATAAACGGGTATTCATTGGACAAACATATTATAATAGAACTGAAATGTGATTACATTTTCACGTAATTTGGGTGTGTAGATCCTGAGACATCAGTACCCAGAACAATCACCTCTGGCCGTAATAACGGCCTTGATACGCCTGGGCAATGGGTCAAACAGAACTTGGATGGCGTGTACAGGTATAGCTGCCCATGCAGCTTCAACAAGATAACATAGTTCATCAAGAGTAGTGAGTGGAGTATTGTGACGAGCCAGTTGCTCAGCCAGCATTGATCAGACATTTTCAACTGGTGAGAGATCTGGAGAATGTGATAGCCAGGGAAGCAGTCGAATATTTTCTGCATCCAGAAAGGCCGGTACGGGACTTGCAGCATGTGGTCGTGCATTATTCTGCGGGTTTCGCAGTCGAATGAAGGGTGGAGCCAAGGGTCGTAACACATATTACATGTATCGTCCACTGTTCACAGTGCCGTCAATGCGAACAAGAGGTGACCGAGACGTGTAACCAATGGCACCCCGTACCGTCACGCTGGGTGATACGCCAGTATGACGATGACGAATACACGCTTCCAATGTGCGTTCACCGTGATGTCGCCACACTCGGATGCGACCATCATGATGCTGTAAACAGAACCTGGATTCATCCGAAAAAAGGACGTTTTGCCATTCGTGCACCCAGGTTCGTCGTTGAGTACACCATCGGAAGCGCTCCTGTCTGTGATGCAGCGTCAAGGGTAACCGCAGCCATGGTCTCCGAGCTGATAGTCCATGCTGCTGCAAACGTCGTCGAACTTTTCGTGCAAATGGTTGTTGTCTTGCAAACGTCCCCGTCTGTTGACTCAGGGATCGAGACGTGGCTGCACGATCCCTTACAGCTATGTGGATAAGATGCCTGTCATCTCGACTGCTAGTGATACAGGGCCGTTGGGATCCAGCACGTCGTTCCGTATTACCCTCCTGAACCCACCGATTCCATATTCTGCTAACAGTCATTGGATCTCGACCTACGCGAGCAGTAACGTTGCGATACGATAAACCGACATCGCGATACGCTACAATCCAACCTTTATCAAAGTCGGAAACGTGATGGTACGCATTTCTTCTCCTCATCATGCATCATGCATCATGCATCATGCATCATGCATCATAACAACGTATCACCAGACAACGCCGGTCAACTGCGGTTTTTGTATGAGAAATCGGTTGTAAACTTTCCTCATGTCAGCACGTTGTAGGTGTTGCCACTGGCGCCAACCTTGTGTGTATGCTCCGAAAAGGTAATCATTTGCATATCACAGCATCTTCTTCCTGTCCGTTAAATTTCGCGTCTGTAGCACGTTATCTTCGTGTTGTAGCAATTTTAATGACCAGTAGTGTAAAAGAGGACGGACAAGCGTAGTGTAGGCAATCTCCTTGGTAGGTCTGTTACATTTTCTAAGTGTCCTGCCAATAAATCGCAGCCTTTGGTTAGCCTTCTCCACAACATTTTCTGTTTGTTCTTTCCATCTGAAATTGTTCATAATTGTAACACCTAGGTATTTCGTTGAATTTACGGCTGTTATATTAGAATGATTTATCGTGTAACCGAAGTTTAACGAGTTCCTTTTAGCATTTATGTGGATGAGTTCACACTTTTCGTTATTTAAGGTCAACTGCCACTTTTCGCATCATTCATATATTTTTTCTAAATGTTTTTGCAGTTTGTTTTGAAGTTCTGATGGCTTTATTAGTCGATAAACGACAGCGTCATCTGCAAACAACCGAAGATGGCTGCTCCGATTGCCTCCCAAATCGTTTATATAGATAAAGAACAGCAAAGGGCCTATAACACTACCTTGGGGAACGCCTGAAATCACTTCTGTTTTACTCGATGACCTTCCGTCAATTACTGCGAACTGTAACCTCTCTGACAGGAAATCGCAAATCCAGTCACATAACTGAGACGATATTCCATAAGCACGCAATTTCACTACGAGCCGCTTGTGTGGTACAGTGTCACATGCCTGGGTTTTGACAAATCCCCCTTGGGACGCCCTCTATAGTGCTTTGACTATATTTGTATTTCTCCGCCAGAACGACCCGTTACGGTGCAACCATCCGGGACAGACTTCGCAGCGACAGCGCCCGCAACCGTGTTTCTATCCTTTACGGCGGTAAGCGCGCTGTCACCGTGTCACCGCTCACACGGCGGACACACACGCGAGATGCGGCGGTGTGGTCGGGCCGTCACTTTTTAATTCCGACGCGCCAGCACATGCCGATCTCTCCGAAATAATCCCGCGCCAAATGCGGCTTACGCCGTGTATTGGAATAACCCATTACCTCGAAATGAATTTCATGTGGCATTACGGGCAGATTAGGCGAGTATTCATATTCGGGACGCTAAGTCCATAAATCACATTACGCATCTCGACCAATTATTGACACGTACTCGCTGCTGAAATTTCTTTTCAAAACAGGAGGCGTGTGCTACCATTAGAGCGGAGAGGAACTGCCAGGCAGATCACCAACTCGCCGAACGAGTGACACGTTCGCAAATGCGGCTAGCGGAGAAAGATGGCGTCGTTCTACAGTGAGGCGAAGTCTGCACAGCTGCCTGTACCTCCGTTGCTTCTGTGTGCAGGTATATACTGCACACTCCCAGCCGCTACTGCAAAAAGTAAAGACGAGGCACTTTCTCTTTGCATCAGTAGAAAAGCTTCTCTTTCAAAAAATGTGTCAGCGTGATACACACTTTTACTTGTGTTATTGCTGTACTCTATTCTGTACGAGGCTTTCTTAATGACCACTGCAACCCACGTCCGTTTGAACTTAATGTATTGATCCCTTGGTCTGTCTCTACCACTTTTACCTCCCAGACTACCCTCTATTACCGGATTGACTATTCACTGATGCTTCAGTTTGTGTCCTATTACCCGATCCTTTCATTTAGACAAGTTATGCCATAAATTTATTTTCTTCACAATTCGATTCAATAGCTCTCCAGTCGCTAACCGGTCTGCTTGTCTTTACTCCAGCGTTCTTAAGCAGAACCGCACTTCAAAACTTTCTACTCTATGGTTGTCTGAACTACACTCATGCTCATAAATTAAGGATAATTGCATAATGTAGTGCCACACAGCGTGGCACTAAATAAAACTGTCGCTAATAGGGAACACACACGACACACGTCTGTAAGTTCACGGTATTAGTGATAAGTTGAGATAACAGTCCCCAAACACACGTGCTACAAAACGCCACTGTTTCCTGCGCATTTACCCCAAGATCAATATTGGACATGATCACATTGCACAAACACAGCCCGCACAACGGGTTGGCATACTTTGGATCACGTGGTCGAGCAGCTGCTGGGGTACAGCCTCCCATTCTTGCACCAGTGCCTGTCGGAGATCCTGAAGTGTCGTAAGGGGTTTAAAAACGTGCAGCCATACGTCGACCTACAGCATCCCAGACGTGCTCGATGGGATTTAGGACTGGAGAACAGGCAGGCCACTCCATTCTCTTGATATCTTCTGTTTCAAGGTACTCCTCCACGATGGCAGCTCGTTGGGGCCGTGCGTTATCATACATCAGGAGGTATGTGGGACCCACTGCACCCCTGAAAAGGCGGACATACTGGTGCAAAACGACCTCCCGATACACCTGACATGTTACAGTTCCTCTGTCAAAGACATGCAGGGGTGTACCTGCACCAATCATAATCCCACACCAAACCATCAAACCACGACCTCCATACAGGTCCCTTTCAAGGTCATTATGGGGTCGGTATCTGGTTCCTGGTTCACGCCAGGTGAAAACCCGGCGAGAATCACTGTTCAGACTATACCTGGACTCGTCCGTGAACATGACCTGGGACCACTGTTCCAATGACCATGTACTGCGTCCTTGACACCAGGCTTTACGGTCTCTCCTGTGACCAGGGGTCAGTGGAATGCACCTTGCAGGTCTCCGGGCGAATAAACCATGTCTGTTCAGCCGTCTGTAGACTGTGTGTGTGGAAACAACTGTTCCAGTGGCTGTGGTAAGGTCCCGAGCAAGGCTACCTGCAGTACTCCGTGGCTGTCTCCGGGCCCTGATGGTGAGATATCTGGTGTTGTTGTACACTGTGGACGTCCCGTACTGTAGCGCCTGGACACGTTTCCTGTCTGCTGGCATCATTGCCACAATCTCGAGATCACACTTTGTGGCACACAGCGGGCCTGTGCTGCGACCTGCTGTGTTTGACCAGCCTCCAGTTGCCATAGTATTCTACCCGTCATTACGTCATCAATATGAGTTCTTTGAGCCATTTTCAACACACAGTCACCATTATCAAGTCTGAAAACGTCTGCGCACTTACTCGCTGCACCGTACTCTGACATGCACCAACACACCTTGTAATATTGTTGCATTAATTTGTTGTGTAAGCGGTGCTGCTATTCATGACCATAAAAGTGGGTTAAACGCTGTGAGCTGTCTGAGGAAGTTAACCTTGCATTACTGCGCAACTGTTTCACCAGGTATCCAGTCTAGATTACCAAATTCTCAACCAGACCAACATTAATTATAATATTTTAATAGTCATACGATAACCGGTGATATATATATATATATATATATATATATATATATATATATATATATATATAATCTTACGGAACACATCAAATATGGAGCCAAGATTGGGAGACTGCATACAACACTGCATTCATAAAATAACACACGAATAAAGTTGAAACATATGCAAGAGGAAATTAACCACAACCGACCGATTCAATTTTCACCCAAAGAAGTTACGTTCGTAACGCAATCCTGTCCGTCATGTAATTATCACACACTGGTATACTAAATTCATACTAACTCTCTGTGAAATCTTCCCGAAAAGAATAGCTGCGGGCTACTTTGATGATTACACCACATGCTTCACGTGGTCAACTTGTTTTACACAAAGAGTGTAACTCCACAATAATTTTGATAATTAAAATAAATTAGATCGAAAAACAATTTACAAAAGAAAAACCTCGAACTGGTTACTATCGTCTTACTATTAACCTGATGGGTCAAACAATTGTATAAGCACGTGGTACAACTCTCACAAAGTACACCCCACGTGGGTTGAACATAAAGAAAAGTTGCTATATTGAAAAATATTGTTAAGACGAGACGTTGTAATCTCACGCACATTCGCATTTAAGATTGCTGATCTTAGTTAGACTTACTGATCAACACGTGGTTCCACTTTACTCAGAAAGTAATGACAAAGCAACTACCGGAATATATTCTGAACTTCACACTCGAATTACACTGCGTTGTAATTTAAGATAACATTAGATATTTTAGAGCTAAACCTGAAATAAAGGTGATTAAATTTTCAGTTAGGCTGAACTTAAGAAATCCATTGTCCTGCGGACTTAGCAGACACGCGCTTAGCCGGAGATCTTACCACTTCAGAAGCTCGCCGCGGACAGACTGACCTGCGCTCCTACCAAGGGTGCTTCCGTATACAAAACGGAAGTGACAAGAGGGGCAGCTTCCTATACCAACATGACAAGGGACGGACAGAACCATACTAAGGATAGAAACCTCTTTGCTTCTAGAAAGCGTAGCTACCTGTTCCGACGTTGGTCCTACTGTTCTCTAGCAGACAGGCTTGTCTGCTACCATCAAGCATGCAACTAAAAATACATTTGCTCATTTATTCTTTCACACAGAAGGGAAGGGGGATGACAGTATCTTATCATATACAGTATATAAAAGAAGGCAGATGTAGGTTCCGTATGAGACTGTGTGACATGAATTACATATAAACTGTGTTTTAAAGTGTAGTAGTGTGACAGATCGTTCTTTTTTATGTGTAAAGGTAACACGTCTCCTTCCAGATAGTCAGAAACACCACAGTAAATTTAGAAGAGGAATTTATGCCGTAAATGGCAACAGATTTAAGAAATTAACATGAAAGGAATCCAACAG
Organism: Schistocerca gregaria; assembly: GCF_023897955.1. NCBI lineage: Eukaryota > Metazoa > Arthropoda > Insecta > Orthoptera > Acrididae > Schistocerca > Schistocerca gregaria. The sequence continues at coordinate 1,080,434,629 of NC_064920.1, read as the reverse complement.
AGACTTTCAACCTCTGCGTGTGTGGACTGCTGCCAGCGCCACCGTGCGATGACCGCAGGTCAAATGCACCGCATGGTCATACCCCGAGGTGATTAAACCTGCAAACCGGCCACCAGAGCGTTGTTTCACCATGTATCAGCATTATCCTTAATTTATGTGCATGAGTGTATTCATTGTACATGTTTCACTTCCGTACGAAGCTACGCTAGTTGGCTAACCTGATTTTCGTAATCTCTTCTCCGTCGTCTCTTCGGTAGCTGTCGATTTGTAGCCAGCTTAATGAATACGGATAGTGTTTACACACTAATGTGCACAACACCACAATTTTGGTTTAAATTTTCCACACACTTATTATGTATGACACGTTATTGTTGGGAAGATGACCAGTTTCAAAACTTCACTAGATTAAAAGCAATCAAGCCAGGTTAACTGTCACAGACAAAGAATCCATTGGCAGAATTCATCAGATAAATTGTATTGTTAATGACGCACAGTATGTAAAATCACCGTCCAAGAATCAGTAGTATCTGTAACAAGTCAGTAAAACGAAATGCGTACGTGTGGCAGAACATGCTGTTCATATTTGCACTATAAACCAGCGTATACATATTGTCTTGCAGCAACACTCTAGAGAAAGCTCATCATTTTCTTTGGGCCTTTGTCCTACTTCGACGCGTCGTCGTCCTTGTTACTATGTATTTGGGGATGTTTGTAAACCATGAAATAAGGCGAACGTTTTTCAAACCTCTGCGAGTCGTGTAACTGAGGCGGGACGTTGGTACCAACCCGGTATTCACCTAGTGGGATGTGAAAAATCGCCTAAAAACCACATCCAAGCCGGCCACCAACCCGGCCCTCGTCGTTAATCCGCCGGGCGTATTCCACCTGGGGCCTGCGCGCCTACTCCAGTCCAGGAAGCAGCGCATTAGCGCTCTCGGCTAACCTGGCGGGTTAATACAGTACACAAAAGTACACAGCAATATTTCACTTAGTCCGCTTCTTAACGAAATCGCCAATCAGTAGTTCCAATGACAATGATGGTGGGCCTCTCCTACCAACCACAGCACAACTCGGTCAAAATATTCACAAACTTGAATTAAAGAAATTACATGTATGTTCTCAGGCACCGATATTACTAAGTTCTCGCAGATGCCGATACGCCTATTTTTCGCTGACTGGTTGCACACAGCTGCTACGTGAGTGAATACCAGGAGCAGACTCGAAATGAGTGTCGCTCGTTTACTGGCGTAACTGGTACTCTCACAAAGGAAATTAGCGTAATCACATTCGAGCGATGACTTTCACATAGACACAGGCTAGGACTCTTACAGTTGACATTCACACTTTAAAAGGTTGTTAGCGGTTTTGGTTCTACAAGGCGCAGCGCCCGTTATTTTATTTAAAGGGTATATTCTGTTCTCAGTGGTCAGTCAATTCTCTTAAAAACTCAACCAAAATGAAGTGAACTATTTCATTTTCAATCAATGTAGAAAGTGTTTTTTTCTGACTGTGATTGGAACCACAGTCCGGTACATACCGTCACGACACTGTCTGGAGCGAAAGTTTGACAGCTTGAGCGACACTAGCGCTCCAAGCGGTCAGAAAGCAGACGGCAACACGTTGTTTGTTTTTTATTATTTTTTACTTACTTAACGAATTAGTTGTTATATTTTTGTGTTCCTTGCTTTAGTAAATCATCAAGAAACATAAATTATCGTGAAAATATGTAAAAATTACGTGAACCACAAGTCACGGATGAAGACATACGTCTGTTTATGTGTATATTTACAGCTTATTCCGATGAAAGCAAAAGAAAACAAAAACATATTTCGTGCAAGAAAGCATCTGTTTCTGTTATTGTATGTTGGTGTTACCATAGTCACTTTCCTTGACAATGAAGACTTAGTCTACACTTCACTCGACTTCCTAATACATGAATAGTTTTATAAATGTGATTACTTTTGGTTCAAAACGAAGTGTGTTAAAGGTTCTTGCGTGTGGCTCAGATTTAGCAACAACTGTGGAAGTGGTCTCTTCTATGTTAGGAAACAGTTTTATTGCGTTTGACGGTCTATTATCACGTCTGAGTGGCTTTTCCTTACGCTACATTCATGGTAGCATATTTGGGGCGTTAAATAATGCAGGTATTACGTTGCATATAGGTTTCTAAGGTTCCACTTTCACGGTTTTAGCTGAAAGTGTACCGAATAATACTCTGCTTTTCTGAATAGATGTATGGCGTCATTCTGCAAGCGGTCAGGTCCTCTGGCCCTCGCTAGTAAGTTTTGTTATTAAAGGAAAACATCATCGTTCAGTAAATGTGTGCACATTAGAAGAGAATCATAAACAATCTGTCCTGTAATGTAACGTTTTTGCCTCCCAGTGTCTTTAAGGAACTAAATTTTGATAGCTGTAAATAAGTTACATAAAACTGCAAACAGCATTATGCTAGAAATAATGACGTAACCTCCAAAAACCATCTGAAGATGAACCTGAAAAGATTCGAAACCCGGTTCATGAAAAAAAAAACATAACTATTCAAAAAAGTGACTGGTTGCAGTTTTATGTAACTTATTTACGTGTAATTGACAGTCACGGGTTCTAAAATATCCGTAATGGGTAAGCTTAATGTAATGATAGATGTGGTGTAATTTTTAGTTACTGTCGATTTTTTATGGCCTTACATATACTCTCTGTTGTAAAAACTATGTTACAAATCAGTACGATAATATTCATCCAATATAGTTTTTTGTAGCGTCGCTTGCTGGCCGCCTGGAGCGCTGCTGTCGCTGTGGTGAAGGAAAATGAGACGGAGTGTCGGGACTCTTATGTTACACTACTGGCCATTAAAATTGCTACAACACGAAGATGCGGTGCTACAGATGCGAAATTTAACCGACAGGAAGACGATGCTGTGATATGCAAATGATTGGCTTTTCAGGGCATTCATACACGGTTGGCGCCTGTGGCGACACCTACAACGTGCTGACATGAGGAAAGTTTACAACCGATTTCTCATACACAAACCGCAGTTGACCGTCGTTGCCGGTGAAACATTGTTGTGATGCCTCGTGTAAGGAGGAGAAATGCGTACTATCACGTTTCCGACTTTGATAAAGATCGGATTGTAGCCTATCGCGATTGCGGTTTATCGTATCGCGACATTGCTCCTCGAGTTGGTCGAGATCCAATGACTGTTAGCAGAATATGGAATCGGTGGGTTCAGGAGGGTGATACGAAACGCCGTGCTGGACCCCAACGGCCTCGTATCACTAGCAGTCGAGATGACAGGCATCTTATCCTCTTGGCTGTAACGGATCGTGCAGCCACGTCTCGATCCCTGAGTCAACAGATCGGGACGTTTGCAAGACAACAACCATCTACACGAACAGTTCGACGACGTTTGCAGCAGCATAGAGTAGTATCAGCTCGGAGACCATGGCTGCGGTTACGCTTGACGCTGCATCACAGATAGGAGAGCCTGCGATGGTGTACTCAACGACGAACCTGGGTGCACGAATGGCAAAACGTCATATATTCGGATGAATCCAAGTTCTGTTTAGAGCATCATGGTGGTCACATCTGTGTTTGGCGACACCGCGGTGAACGCACATTGGAAGCGTGTACTCGCCATCGCCATACTGGCGATCACCCGGCGTGATGCATGGGTTACATTGGTTACACATCTCGGTCACCTCTTGTTCGCATTTGCATATCACAGCATCTTCTTCCTGTCGGTTAAATTTCACGTCTGTAGCACGGAATCTTCTTGGTGCAGCAATTTTAATGTCCAGTAGTGTATGTACATCAACATGTCTTGTATATGTCGTCCGTCTCGTTCTATGGCCGTACGCTAGCGTTGCGGAAGAGCATTTATTTCCTGCTGGTAACAGCTCTTGTCCTGTAGGCGTAGCCATGTTTTCACGGTATGACTGACACTCTCGTCATCTTCATAGTGCGTTCCCCGTAGAGAATCTTTTAGAGACCCAAAGAGATGGAGGTTCGAGGGTGCCAGGTCTGGATTGTAAGGTGGATGAGGCAATGATGTCCAACCCAGTCTGGCGATGTGTTCCCGGGTTTTCAGACTTGTGTGTGGGCGTGCATTATCGTGTTGGGACAAGATTTCTGCTGGATTCTTGTCCGATCGAACATGTCGGAAACGATTCTTGAGTTTATTCAGAGCCTTCACGTATGCCTCTGAATTGATGGTTGACCCTCTTGGCATCGCATCCTCGAGAATGACGCCACCACAATCCCAGAAGACAGTCACCTTGACTTTTCCGGCAGAGGGGGTTGTCTTGAGTTTCTTCTTTTCTAGTGAATGAGGATGATGCCACTCCATGGACCGCCTTTTTGTTTCCGGCGCAAAGTGGTGCAACCAGCTTTCGTCCCACGTAACGATCCGTGGCAGAAAGGCCTCTCCGTCGGTCTCAAAACACTCCTACAATTCAGATGCAATGGCCGTTCTTTGAATCTTGTGGTCCGCTGTGAGCACCTCTTTGAATATCCAAGAGTCCCGATCACTGCAGACGCACTTACAATGCTGACCGACAACTGTAGAGTCAATTGTCGAGTTGTGATGCGCCTGTTGGCACGAATAATGGCATCCGCACAATTCACTACGTCTGGAGCAGTGGCTGCGACAGGACGTCCCGAGCGTGGCTGATCAAGGAGCTCTGTTTCTGCATTTCCTGAGGCCGTAACTTCCTTTACCCATCGCCAACTGCACTCCTGTCAACTGCAGCATCGCCGTACACTGCACACGAACTTTTATGGATGTTCACCACGGTTTCTCTTCCCGCACAATAACAGCACGCTGCTTGTAACGTGAGTCGTATGTAGACGCCATTTTGACGCTGTACTGCGGCACTGCCATCTGCCAGAACGGTTCGAAACTTCACCGGCGTACAGAACATACATCAATTGTGAAGCGCCAACAAGGGCGTTTGTCTATGAATACTAATGGCTTCTGAAAAAAAGATGTGGGGCACTACTTGTTGAACGGCCCTCGTATTATATAAAGACAAGACGTCATTTAAAGTTGTTACCAAATATTTCGACAAGTACTAGACCAATTTACTTCAGATTGTTACACGATATTCTAATGAATATTTCTACGGACATAGGCGACAATTTTTTATAATATACACGGCGATCCAATTGCCCCCACCATTGGATTTTATGCAACACACAACACGCTCAAAATCCACACGCGAGATTCTCATATTCTCTTACTCACTACATGCAAAATATTAGTCCTACAGAAAAAATTAACGGAATCTTTTTGTAGGAAATGTACTGTATTTACAACTGAGGTACATATTGCCTGGTGAATACAGGTTTCGAGTTATTTAATAAAAATGTGTTTGAAAGTAACTTTTATACGTTCTTCTTGAATAACTCTGAAACCATGGCCTCTAGCCAAAACGTACCGCACTACAAAATTTAACTACATTAAAAAAATGCCCTACTCATTTTTCTCTGTAGGACTAATATTTGCACATAGCGAGCAATTCCAATCAAGGTTTCATTTGTTGTACCAATAAACAAGGCTCAATGTCAGAGAAATGGGGTAAGAGGAAGTGGACAGAGGGAGAGGAAGGGAGGGAGGATATGGAATGGACAAAGAGGAAGGAGAAGATGGACAGAGAGAGAGGGAGAGGACAACGAGATTAGGACGTACATCCGATTCCCATATGTTTAGCAATTGCTGAGAATTTCCAGGTTCACTAGCCTAACATATAAAAATCAATATCTGTTCGTTCGTATTCTATGAGTTCCTGTATCGTTCTTCCAATTACAATCAGACTTTGACGAGTTGTTAGTTTCATTCCCACAAATGTCTATGTACCGTGGAATCTTAGCTGACCAACGTCTGCACCAATTTCAGTTAAATTTTGTTTATACATGGCAGAAAATTTGTATAATTACTTGCTTCAACATAGGATTGTACAGCGAAGCGAGTGCAAATAACTGTTAGTGACACAGACCGAGGTTTCGTCGCCTAGTAAGGGTGTCTTCGTCAGAATGAACCTTTTGATAAATCGTAAAATTGCACTGCGAAAAGGTAATGGTCAGCTATGCTCAAGACAGAAATAAAATGCCAAGTTTGACTTGAGCATAGCTGCTCTGGTTTCTGACCATTGCCTTTTCGCAATGCAATTTTACGGTTTATCAAAAGGTTCATTCAGATGAAGACACCCTTAGAAGGTGGGAAACCTACGTCAGTGCACCTAACAGTTATCTTTAATCGGTTGGCTGTATAATCCTATGTTGAAACTAGTATACAGTTGATAAATAACAGCCATGTTTTAAATTGTATAATTACTGGTGTAAAAATACCGTGCAGGTAACACACCCCAACCACGCGTAGGGACAGGGTTCGTATGAAAAGACGTGACATGCAAAAAAATTCGATAATGACAGATATCAGAATCAAATGCGGTTTTCGGGGTCGCTAGATGGCTCTGAGCACTATGGGACTTAACTTCTGAGGTCACCAGTCCACTAGAACTTAGAACTACGTAAACCTAACTAACCTAAGGGCAACACACACATCCATGTCCGAGGTAGGATTCGAACCTGCGACCGTAGCGGTCGCGCGGTTCCAGACAGTAGTGCCTAGAGCCGCTCGGCCACCCCGGCCGGCAGGTCGCTAGACTTCTTGGTAAAAGTGGCATTTTACCCTTTAACTGGACGGAGGGTAGGGGGTTTAGAGGGTGCCGGGTGCAATGCCAGTGGCATATCAACATTGTAACGTGTGAAACATTTCTACCGAAGTTTTCAGACGATAACTACTAATTTGGAAAAATTAAGTGTACATTAAGGCACCCCTAGCAACCCTAAGGGTGAATATTTATGGTGAATAGACGTGACATATTAGCGTAAGGACTGGAACAATTTCATTCAAGTTTGATCATATACATGACTCATTATTTGCAGAAAAATACTGAGGATGAACAGGCGCAGCATGTAGAAACGTTTCAAAACGACCTGTTGGTATTTCTTCCCTGTACGTAGTTGCCATGGAATACTGCAAAAGTACGAAGCACGGTCTGCCTATCATTTACGTTGTCGAATGCTTCAAAAATGGCTCTGAGCACTATGGGACTTAACAGCTGAGGTCATCAGTCCCCTAGAACTCAGAACTACTTAAACCTAACTAACCTAATGACATCACACACATTCATGCCCGAGGCAGGATTCGAACCTGCGACCGTAGCGGTGGCGCGGTTCCAGACTGTAGCGCCTAGAACCGCTCGGCCCTCTGGCCGGCCGGTCGAATGGTTCAGCCACATGGTGAGAATGGGCGCTCCAGCTATCAGATGATATTGTCAGCATGTTCAGGGGCCGAAGATCAAGCCAAATACCACAGGCACATTTAAGGTCTCCTCTGCAGTCGCGTGGTGAAAGTTAACCTCAGAATCAGATGACTGCCGGCCGCTACCTTTCTGCTCGGAACTACAATCACTTACTGGCAGAATTACAAGCAACTCAGAACTCATATGAAACTGCACTGCTAAGTTCGCCCGAGGAACGGCAAAAGCAAAACAAATTTGTGTGACATACATTATAAGTATATGAAATATGGATATGAGTGTGAAATATATATACGTGTGAAATATATGTGACATATGCGTACGAAAACGAAGCCACGAGGAAAAAGAAAGTTGTCTAACGAATACTGCGGTCGGAAATGAGTTTACCAGGAGACTGTTGCGGCTCCCTTTCCTAATAAAAACTGGAGTGAGGATTGCAGCCCGAGCTCTAAGCTCAAGTTCGCTGCTAAGGGGCTAAAGAAAAAAGTAATCTCGAAATACCTAATTACCCGCACATAAATAGTGACTGCCGCCCTAGAATACGAATCTGTCTTCAGGTAATTATGTTTCACCGATCAGAGGGTGATTACAATCCAAAGAATACTACATAATAAAATAAGGAACAACGTACTGTGTGTGTTCCAACGACAGTCTACACTACTGGCCATTAAAACGGCTACACCAACAAGAAATGCAGATGATAAACGGATATTCATTGGACGAATATATTATACTAGAATTGACATGCGATTATATTTTCCCGCAATATGGGTGCATAGATCCTGAGAAATCAGTACCCAGGACAACCACCTCTGGCCGTAATAACGGCCTTCATACGCCTGGGCATTGAGTCAAACAGAGCTTGGATGGCATATACAGGTACAGCTGCCCATGCAACTTCAACACAGTTCATCAATCACAATTCATCAAGAGTAGTGACTGGAGTATTGTAACTAGCCTGTTGCTCGGCCACCATTGACCAGACGTTTTCAATTGGTGAGAGATCTGGAGAATGTGCTGGCCAGGGCAGCAGTCGAACGTTTTCTGCATCCAGAAAAGCCAGTACAGGACCTGCAACATGCGGTCGTGCATTATCGTGCTGAAGTGTAGTGTTTCGCAGGGATCGAATGAAGGTTAGAGTCATGGGTCGCAACACATCTGAAATGTATCGTCCACTGTTCAAAGTGCCGACAATGCGAAAAAGAGGTGACCGAGATGTGTGACCAATGGCACCCGATACCATCAAGCCGGGTGATAAGCCAGTATGGCGATGACGAATACACGCTTCCAATGTGCGTTCACCGCGATGTCGCCAAACACGGATGCGACCATCATGATGCTGTAAACAGAATCTGGATTCGTCCGAAAAAATGTCGTTTTGCCATTCGTGCACCCAGGTTCGTCGTTGAGTACACCATCGCAGGCGCTCCTGTCTGTGATGCAGCGTCAGCGGTAACCGCAGTCACGGTCTCCGAGCGGATAGTCCATGCTGCTGCAAACGTCGTCGAACTGTTCGTGCAGATGGTTGTTGTCTTGCGAACGTCGTTATCTGTTGTCTCAGGGATTGAGACGTGGCTGCACGATCCGTTACAGCCATGCGGATAAGACGCCTGTCATCTCGACTGCTAGTGATACTAGACCGTTGGGATCCAGCACGGCGTTCCGTATTACCCTCCTGAACCCACCGATTCCATATTCTGCTAACAGTCATTGGATCTCGACCAACGCGAGCAGTAATGTCGCGATACGATAAACCGACATCGCGAAACGCTGCGATCCTACCTTTATCAAAGTCGGAAACGTGATGGTACGCATTTCTCCTCCTTACACGAGGCATTACAACAACTTTTCACCAGGCAACGCCGGTCAACTGCGGTTTGTGTAATCGGTTGCAAATTTTCCTCATGTCAGCACGTTGTAGGTGTCGCCAACCTTGTGTGAATGCTCTGAAAAGGTAATCATTTGCATAGCACAGCATCTTCTTCCTGAAGGATAAATTTCGCGTCTGTAGCACGTCATCTTCGTGGTGTGGCTATTTTAATGGCCAGTAGTGTATATTGTCACTAAATTCTGACTCGTAACAATAAATATGTTCTGAGAAAAAAATGTGGGGCGGTTGTCATTGAATGACCCTCGTAGTATAGACACAGGTAGTTAAAGGAATCACATTTTGCAGAGGGGAAAACGTGTCGGGCGCTGACCGCGCGGTTGCTGAACACGGAAGCAGGGAGAGGAGGAACGGCGAGGAAGGCGTGTGTGGGGGGAAGGGCAGTGGGAGGGGAGGGGGAGGAGAGAGAGCAAGATGTGGGCAGCAGGCAGAGCGGCGGCAGGGTGGAGCCAGGGCAGGTGGCGGCGTTCCCAGTGAGTCAGCGCGGCTTATCTGGCTTACCGTGATGAACGCGCGGCCGCCAGCCAGGCGCGGCCCCGCGACACATCATTACACACGGACAAACGGCCGGCGCCATTCCGCCACCTGGAGCTGCGAGCGGCCCGGGCCTGCAGCGGGCGCACGTCGGCCGACACGTGAAACAAGGGGGCAAACAAAAGCGGCTGCACGGAACACCGTGGGCGCTAGCGGCTCGAAGGCTCCTAAGTCTGCACGGAGGGCGCCGTAATTATCAGCGGCAACTGCCGTGGGTGCACGTATACGTATCTATACTCTGCGACCCACTGTGAGGTGCACGGCGCAGGGTACGGCCGACCGTACCCAGTTGTTACGGGCTTCCCGCGACCGCGACCGCGGGAATAATGACTGCGCAAATAATCTAACGTTTCCCACACGATCGCTACAAAAGCGATACATGGGGAGTTGTCGTATATTCCTAGATTTACTTAAATACAATATTTGTAACATCAAGGAGCAAGGGTCCTTTTGCTCTGCAAAACTTAAGGGCGACACGTGACATGTTAATAACTCGGGGGAAATGAGTGAATTTGAGGCATCATGTTGCTACAGGTCTCCCAGAAGTTTGGACGTCACGTGTCGCGCGATGTGCGAGACTGCAGCGCCAGAGGGGGCTGGCCCTGCAGTACGAGTTGAAGGAAGGGGAAAAGACAGTGTCTATCAATGAACGAGCAGTCACGGTCCGCTCAATGTGGTGGTGTTCTTCATTACAGCATGGCCAGGAGACGGCATATGGACGACTCCAAACCGAGAAGGCTCGCCGGAAAATCTGAAGGAGGACGAGGTGTGACGAGTATAGCTGAAGGGTTTGCTACTGATCGCATTATTTTTTTACGTGCGTGGGGAGCGTTCAGAACCACTGCACCGAGCGAGGTGGCGCAGTGGTTAGCACACTGGACTCGCATTCGGGAGGACGACGATTCAAGCCCGCATGCGGCCATCCTGATTTAGGTTTTCCGTGATTTCCCTAAATCGCTTCAGGCAAATGCCTGGATGGTTCCTTTGAAAGGGCACGGCCGACTTCCTTCCCCGTTGTTGCCTAATCCGATGAGACCGATGACCTCGCTTTTTGGTCTCTTCCCACAAACAACCCAACCCAACCCAATAAACCAAAAGCCAAATCTCAAAGCTTTGTAAGTAGGTGAGATACCTTGCATCTAGCTTCAAGCGTATGCCAGTTCAGTTACTTCGTACTGCCCCTCTCTGAATACATTCAATATCACCTGTTACTCATTAAAAAATATTCTAGGATGAGTTAGACAAGCAAATTGTCAGCATATCTTTTGTCGACTGACCTCATTACTCTAGTATCTTACCAATAAACTGGTCTCCCGCTTGCTTTATCTACGACTCAGTGTAGCCACCATCTTTCCATCTGTTAGTGGATGTGGCGAGCGTCCACCTTCATGACGGTTTCAGCTCTGCTAGGGACATCTTCAGTGATTCGACCGAATGTTTATAGAGGAATGACAACCCTTTCTTCCTCAACAATCGAAACCAGAGAAAGCTGCGGGTTAGGCCGCTGGAATCTAGACCGAAGCCGACGTTCCCTTCGGCACAGGTCTGTGCAGCCCAGTCTCTTTCAGGAATGTTCTTCTTCACAAACCACTGCCCCATGACACTGCTTCATGAGAGGGTCTGCAACAGTCGTCGTCTCTCCTACGTATGCATTCATATCGTTTCAGCTTCAGCTTCTTCATAAGCCCAACAAACAGACCACACCAAACCACAAAGAACACCTGCGTTCTTCACTGTCGGCGATAGACATGGTAGCAGGTAACGTATTCTAGGCATTCACCAAACTCTTCCTTAGAACTGCCACAGTAGCCGGCCGCTGTGGCCGAGCGATTCTAGGCATTTCAGTCCGGAACCGCGCTGCTGCTACGGTCGCAGGTTCGAATCCTGCCGTGGGCATGGAAGTGTGTGATGTTCTTAGGTTAGTTAGGTTTAAGTAGTTCTAAGTCTAGGGGACTGATGACCTCAGATGTTAAGTCCTATAGTGCTCAGAACCATTTGAACTGCCACACTATATTCCTAGATTTGATATTTAAAGCTGGTTCCTAAGACTTTGTAAGTAGGTGGGACACCTTGCGTCTAGCTTCAAGCGTTTGCCAGATCAGTTACTTCAGAATCCCCCACAGGTCAAACAAATCTGATGTTATTCGTTCTGTCCCTCTCTGAATACATTCAATATCACCTGTTACTCATTAAAAAATATTCTACGATGAGTTGGACGAGTGAATTGTCAGCAATATCTTTTGTCGACTGACCTCATTACTGTAGTATCTTACCAATAAACTGGTCTCCTGCTTGCTTTATCTACGACTCAGTGTAGCCACTATCTTGCCAAAAGTATAACCTGTTAGTGGACATTAATAAGGAGGTGTCGAGCGACCACCTTTATGACGGTTTCAACTCTGCTGGAGACATTTACGAGGTCCATTCAAGTTCTAAGGCCTCCGATTTTTTTCTCCAGTCTGGAAAGAGATAGAAACATCCACATTGTTTTAAAATGAGGCCCGTTCATTGTCAATACGTCCCAGAGATGGCAGCACCGCACGGCAGATGGAATTTTACCGCCAGCGGCGAGAATGAAAACTGTTTTAAATACTTAAAATGGCGACGTTTCCCTTACTTGAACAGCGTGCAATCATTCGTTTTCTGAATTTGCGTGGTGTGGAACCAATTGAAATTCCTCGACAGTTGAAGGAGATATGTGGTGATGGAGTCATGGATGTGTCGAAAGTGCGTTCGTGGGTGCGACGGTTTAATGAAGGCGGAACATCGTGTGGCAACAAACCGAAACAACCTCGGGCTCGCACAAGCCGGTCTGACGGCATGATCGAGAAAGTGGAGAGAATTGTTTTGGGGGATCACCGAATGACTGTTGAACAGATCGTCTCCAGAGTTGGCATTTCTGTGGGTTCTGTGCACACAATCCTGCATGACGGCCTGAAAATGCGAAAAGTGTCATCCAGGTGGGTGCCACGAATGCTGACGGACGACCACACGGCTGCCCGTGTGGCATGTTGCCAAGCAATGTTGACGCGGAACGACAGCATGAATGGGACTTTTTTTCGTCGGTTGTGACAATGAATGAGACGTGGATGCCATTTTTCAATCCAGAAACAAAGCGCCAGTCAGCTGAATAGAAGCTCACAGATTCACCGCCACCAAAAAAATTTCGGGTAACCGCCAGTGCTGAAAAAATGATGGTGTCCATGTTATGGGACAGCGAGGGCGTAATCCTTACGCATTGCGTTCCAAAGGGCACTACGGTAACAGGTGCATCCTACGAAAATGTTTTGAAGAACAAATTCCTTCCTGCACTGCAACAAAAACGTCAGGGAAGGGCTGCGCGTGTGCTGTTTCACCAAGACAACGCACCCGCACATCGAGCTAACAGTTTCTTCGTGCTGACAACTTTGAAGTGATTCTTCATGCTCCCTACTCACCTGACCTGCCTCCTAGTGACTTTTGGCTTTTTCCATCAATGAAAGACACTCTCCGTTGCCGCACATTCACCAGCCGTGCTGCTATTGCCTCAGCGATTTTCCAGTGGTCAAAACAGACTACTAAAGAAGCCTTCGCCGCTGCCATGGAATCATGGCGTCAGCGTTGTGAAAAATGTGTACGTCTGCAGGGCGATTACGTCGAGAAGTAACGACAGTTTCATCGATTTCGTGTGAGCAGTTAATTAGAAAAAAAATCGGAGTCCTTAGAGCTTGAATGCACCTCGTACAGCGATTCGTCTGAATGTTTATAGAGGAATGACAACCCTTTCTTCCTCAAGAATCAAAACGAGAGAAAGCGGCGGGTTAGGAGGCTTGGTACAGATCTGTGCAACCCAGACGGTTTCAGGTATGTTCTTCTTCACAAACCACTGCCCTTTGACACTGCTTCATGAGAGGGTATGCAACCGTCATCGTCTCTCCTACGGATGCATTCATATCATTTCACATGATGCTTCTTCATAAGCTCAATAAACAGCCACACCAAACCACAAAGAACACCTCCTGCGTACTTCCCTGTCGGCGGTAGACATGTTAGCGGGTAACGTATTCTAGGCATTCGCCAAACTCTTCTATAGGACTGCCACAGTCTATAGCGTCATTCATGACTCCAAAACACTCGTTTCCAGTCATCCACTGTCAAGTGGTTTCAAGTGTAGCTTAACAGTAATGTTAGCTGCTCGACTGTTACACCTCGTCCATTTTCTTATCTCTCTACGCACAGACATTGTGCTGGCTGGACGGCTGGTAGTAATCTAAAGCTTACCAGTGATTTCTTCCTCTGACGTCTGCGATTTTTTACAATCACCCTTCGCGATGCTCACCAGCCGCTGTGTCCGCAGCCCGAGGTCTACTGGCTGGCGTTGCTGCCTCTGAATCAGGGTTCGATTCGCGGCCAGGTTGAGAATTTTCTCCGCCCGGGGACTGCGTGTTTGTGCTGCCCTCATCATTTCATCATCATCACCACCATCATTCGTGGCAGTGGCTAGATTGGACAGAGTAGAAAAACTGGACTGTGTAACAATTGGGATTTCGTACGGGCGCTGATGACCCCACAAACCAAACATAATCATCATCATCATCAACAGTCCCTTTCTGTCAGTATACGAGGTCTGCTTGTTCATTATTTAGCTGTAGTCGTTCCTTTCCGTTTTCGCTTCACAGTCACTTCATCAACAGTGGACTTGGTCAGCTTTAGAACGGTTGAGATGTCCCTGATGAATTTATTTCTCGGCTGACACCCAGTGACTAGTCCACGTTCCAAGTCACTGAGCTGTCCTGAACGACCCATTCTGTCGTTAGCGCTTCTCTTTTGGTAACTCATCACTCCAAGCCTTCTCTTATACTAGCAGGTCCGCCTGCCGTGCCACCTGGTGGTCAATATTCCGCATTATGTAGGGGTGTCCGGGTACTTTTGATCAGATACCTAGTGGAAAGAATTTGAAGGAGAATCAGCATTGACCATATTTTGTTGTTTTATTGCCAGCACAATCGATTTTCGGTCACTTAGTGACCATCCTCAGTGCTAGAAGTTAAAAATTTTCACATAACGATCAGAGAGCATAAAACCGAAAATCACAACTACATCTGCGTATGAACATAACAGTTGGTAGGAACATACCTGTAATATACAGTTAAAATTGGTAGGCACTGGTATCAAGCTACAACCACAAGCTTAGAGCGATCACATAAACTGAGGCCGCTGTTTACGTGCACCTGTACAGCAGATCTCGGTGTGACAGGGCTTGGAACGCCCTCTTTGTGACCTGTGTCACGTGAATACTTAATATTACTAGTTTTGCAAGATACTAACACAAAATACCTCTTGTGCATTTGTGACTCATGAAGTAATTCAAATTTGAAATGTACGTAAAAAACATAGCAGACGAAGGGGGAAGGAAACATCTAAAATAAACTGGCATATTGTTTTTTAAAAAACCAACTTACAAAACATAAGACAGATCGATAATAAGTTGAAACTTACTGGCAGATTAAAAGTCTGTGCCCGACCGAGACTCGAACTCGGGACCTTTGCCTTCCAGGGCAAGTGCTCTACCATTCATTCATTCTCGATAATAAGTTATCAGAGTGCAGGACAAGTAAAAGAGAAAAAGAAAAGGAAAAAGAATAATATATGAATAACATGAAATAAGGTATAACACAGTTTTTTAAAACAGCGGCCTCAGTTCATGTGATCGCTCTAAGCTTGTGGTTATAGCTTGATACCAGTCCCTACCAATTTTAATTGTATATTACAGGTATGTCCCTACCAACTGTTATGTTCATACGCAGATGTAGTTGTGATTTTCGGTTTTATGCTCTCTGATCGTTATGTGAAAATTTTTAACTTCTAGCACTGACGATGGTCACTAAGTGACCGAAAATCGATTGTGCTAACAATAAAACAACAAAATACGGCCAATGCTGATTCTCCTTCAAATTCTTTCCACTATTTGGTGGTGGTGCACACAACATGCCATGGAGTCGCCAAACAAAAAGATACCTAGTGTATAATAGTTCGACTTCATATCCCTACAAACTCTTGTACACAGGTATTTGTATGCGTTCACCGACGTATAATGAAACGGCCTTCCCCAAAAGTCATAGCAAATGTCTGATTCCATCTTCTTTGTATGCATCCAGGTGTTTTTCGGACGATTTATTGCTTCCTAGGACGTTATAGAGGTACACATACAAGTGTCATTTGACTTGGTTTGCTAGAAAGCTAAATATTTTGTGAAGACTTGTAAAATGTTTTTGGAGGAACGTATATTGTCATCATTATCAAGGGAATGTTATCATTAACAAAAATAGGTACAAATGCTGGATTGAATGGGTAATAAAGAAATTGAAGGGATGAATATTTGGCGGAAATTCTTAAAATGCTGTGGAAGTGTTGGCATAGGTGGCCGGCGCCTCTAATTACCATAATTACAACCGAGTAACGAGTTAACACAGAAAACACCTTTATCTCAAGAAACAGCACAAAAGTTATTAGCATTCGATGTATTTTCATTTGTTATTTACTTTTATGTCACCTTCTGCAATTAATAATCTTTGTAATTACATTTCTAATCAACTTTCCAATTGTTTACATTTCACAGTTTTCCAATTTCAGAATTTGTGGCTTTGTTAGTGACTTTCTCGTATGAAGTCGGATAAAGCACAAGATTTGTAATATCAGTGAATGTTAGGAACCAAATCCATACTGTAATTAATTACGTAACTAAAATAACACGAGAGACATTATTGTAATTAAAGTTCAGAAAGATTTTCTTATGGAAAACTAAAGATATTACTAGAAAAGATTGTTATTCAAATATTGTATTTTATATATTCCTCGGCCGTAACATCAGATTCTTTACGTTTTGTAAATTTTAATTGTAACATTGAAATT
Source organism: Schistocerca gregaria (assembly GCF_023897955.1). Classification (NCBI taxonomy): domain Eukaryota; kingdom Metazoa; phylum Arthropoda; class Insecta; order Orthoptera; family Acrididae; genus Schistocerca; species Schistocerca gregaria. Next base: position 1,080,417,997 of record NC_064920.1, on the reverse strand, counting down.
GTACAAATTTAATAACGCTTTATTTTGGAAGCTATTGTTAAAATCCTGTATAAATCAATGCAGCGAGGCTGCGAGTTAGTTGTTGAGTTGTTTTGTCAGTCAGTTTTGAAGTTACTTTTGGAAGTCAAAGAAATCGGTGAAGTCTGTCCGTGTTTTGTTTACGTCATGAGTGTGCAGTTCCGATGTCAATTAACGTGAATAAATTTTGTTAAGCATGCAGATTTCACATTTATTCATCTATGGACCAGGCAGAAAACACTTCAGTTAAGTAACATTCAACATGAATCGTTACAGACTCCAACTGTGATTTGTTGATACTGTGGTCATAGGTTACTATACTTATTTCTTATGTGAAGTGCACAATTTTACATTTAGAAAGATTTAAAACAAGTTGCCAGTCTTTGCGCCACTTTGGAATTCTATAAAGATTTGAACGAGCGTTTGTGGCCTTTTTGTCAGACAGTATGTACGGATAAATGCATAGTCTGCGAAAAATCTCAGGTTGCTATTATTATTGTCTTAACATACGACGCGAACAAAAAGAAAACCAAAACACTTCCCTGCGGCACACCGAAAGTTACTTCAACATCTATCGACGACTTTCCATCGAAGATAACGTGCTGAGTCCTCTCTACCAAGAAATCCTCAATCTAGTCGCAAATTCCGCTTGACACCCCTTGATTCAGCGCTTTTGATAGATTCATCTTCAGTGATGAGTCCCACTTCTGCCTTGACGGCCACAACCACCTGGGTGTGACAGGAGGCGCAGTTCACGGCACCACGAACGACAGTTTGTAGTCTCCTATCCCTTTCAGCCCCCCCCCATGAACCATGGACCTTGCCGTTGGTGGGGAGGCTTGCGTGCCTCAGCGATACAGATGGCCGTACCGTAGGTGCAACCACAACGGAGGGGTATCTGTTGAGAGGCCAGACAAACGTGTGGTTCCTGAAGAGGGGCAGCAGCCTTTTCAGTAGTTGCAGGGGCAACAGTCTGGAAGATTGACTGATCTGGCCTTGCAACATTAACCAAAACGGCCTTGCTGTGCTGGTACTGCGAACGGCTGAAAGCAAGGGGAAACTACAGCCGTAATTTTTCCCGAGGACATGCAGCTTTACTGTATGATTAAATGATGATGGCATCCTCTTGGGTAAAATATTCCGGAGGTAAAATAGTCCCCCATTCGGATCTCCGGGCGGGGACTACTCAGGAGGATGTCGTTATCAGGAGAAAGAAAACTGGCATTCTACGGATCGGAGCGTAGAATGTCAGATCCCTTAATCGGGCAGGTAGGTTAGAAAATTTAAAAAGGGAAATGGATAGGTTAAAGTTAGATATAGTGGGAATTAGTGAGGTTCGGTGGCAGGAGGAACAAGACTTCTGGTCAGGTGACTACAGGGTTATAAACACAAAATCAAATAGGGGTAATGCAGGAGTAGGTTTAATAATGAATAGGAAAATAGGAATGCGGGTAAGCTACTACAAACAGCATAGTGAACGCATTATTGTGGCCAAGATAGATACGAAGCCCACACCTACTACAGTAGTACAAGTTTATATGCCAACTAGCTCTGCAGATGATGAAGAAATTGAAGAAATGTATTATGAAATAAAAGAAATTATTCAGATAGTGAACGGAGACGAAAATTTAATAGTAATGGGTGACTGGAATTCGAGTGTAGAAAAACGGAGAGAAGGAAACATAGTAGGTGAATATGGATTGGGGCTAAGAAATGAAAGAGGAAGCCGCCTAATAGAATTTTGCACAGAGCACAACTTGATCATAGCTAACACTTGGTTTAACAATCATGAAAGAAGGTTGTATACGTGGAAGAACCCTGGAGATACTAAAAGGTATCAGATAGATTATATAATGGTAAGACAGAGATTTAGGAACCAGGTTTTAAGTTGTAAGACATTTCCAGGGGCAGATGTGGACTCTGACCACAATCTATTGGTTATGACCTGTAGATTAAAACTGAAGAAACTGCAAAAATGTGAGAAATTAAGGAGATGGGACCTGGATAAACTGAAAGAACCAGAGGTTGAACAGAGTTTCAGAGAGAGCATAAGGGAACAATTGACAGGAATAGGGGAAAGAAATACAGTAGAAGAAGAATGGGTAGCTCTGAGGGATGTAGTAGTGAAGGCAGCAGAGGATAAAGTAGGTACAAAGACGAGGGCTGCTAGAAATCCTTGGGTAACAGAAGAAATATTGAATTTAATTGATGAAAGGAGAAAATATAAAAATGCAGTAAATGAAGCAGGCAAAAAGGAATACAAACGTCTCAAAAATGAGATCGACAGGAAGTGCAAAATGGCTAAACAGGGATGGCTAGAGGGCAAATGTAAGGATGTAGAAGCTTATCTCACTAGGGGTAAGATAGATACTGCCTACAGGAAAATTAGAGAGACATTTGGAGAGAAGAGAACCACGTGTATGAATATCAAGAGCTCAGATGGCAGCCCAGTTCTAAGCAAAGAAGGGAAGGCAGAAAGGTGGAAGGAGTATATAGAAGGCTTATACAAGGGCGATGTACTTGAGGACAATATTATGGAAATAGAAGAGGATGTAGATGAAGACGAAATGGGAGATACGATACTGCGTGAAGAGTTTGACAGAGCACTGAAAGACCTGAGTCGAAACAAGGCCCCTGGAGTAGACAACATTCCATTAGAACTACTGACAACCTTGGGAGAGCCAGTCATGACAAAACTCTACCAGCTGGTGAGCAAGATGTATGAGACAGGCGAAATACCCTCAGACTTCAAGAAGAATATAATAATTCCAATTCCAAAGTAAGCAGGTGCTGACAGATGTGAAAATTACCGAACTATCAGTTTAATAAGCCACGGCTGCAAAATACTAACGCGAATTCTTTACAGACGAATGGAAAAACTGGTAGATGCAGACCTCGGGGAGGATCAGTTTGGATTCCGTCGAAATGTTGGAACACGTGAGGCAATACTGACCTTACGACTTATCTTAGAAGAAAGATTAAGAAAAGGCAAACCTACGTTTCTAGCATTTGTAGACTTAGAGAAAGCTTTTGACAATGTTGACTGGAATACTCTTTTTCAAATTCTAAAGGTGGCAGGGGTAAAATACAGGGAGCGAAAGGCTATTTATAATTTGTACAGAAACCAGATGTTAGTAATAAGAGTCGAGGGGCATGAAAGGGAAGCAGTGGTTGGGAAAGGAGTGAGACAGGGTTGTAGCCTCTCCCCGATGTTAGTCAATCTGTATATTGAGCAAGCAGTAAAGGAAACAAAAGAAAAATTTGGAGTAGGTATTAAAATTCATGGAGACGAAGTAAAAACTTTGAGGTTCGCCGATGACATTGTAATTCTGTCAGAGACGGCAAAGGACTTGGAAGAGCAGTTGAACGGAATGTACAGTGTCTTGAAAGGAGGATATAAGATGAACATTAACAAAAGCAAAACGAGGATAATGGAATGTAGTCAAATTAAATCGGGTGATGCTAAGGGAATTAGATTAGGAAATGAGACACTTAAAGTAGTAAAGGAGTTTTGCTATTTAGGAAGTAAAATAACTGATGATGGTCGAAGTAGAGAGGATATAAAATGTAGACTGGCAATGGCAAGGAAAGCGTTTCTGAAGAAGAGAAATTTGTTAACATCGAATATAGATTTATGTATCAGGAAGTCGTAACTGAAAGTATTTGTTTGGAGTGTAGCCATGTATGGAAGTGAAACATGGACGATAACTAGTTTGGACAAGAAGAGAATAGAAGCTTTCGAAATGTGGTGCTACAGAAGAATACTGAAGATAAGGTGGATAGATCACGTAACTAATGAGGAGGTATTGAATAGGATTGGGGAGAAGAGAAGTTTGTGGCACAACTTGACTAGAAGAAGGGATCGGTTGGTAGGACATGTTTTGAGGCATCAAGGGATCACAAATTTAGCATTGGAGGGCAGCGTGGAGGGTAAAAATCGTAGAGGGAGACCGAGAGATGAGTACACTAAGCAGATTCAGAAGGATGTAGGTTGCAGTAGGTACTGGGAGATGAAGCAGCTTGCACAGGATAGAGCAGCATGGAGAGCTGCATCAAACCAGTCTCAGGACTGAAGACAACAACAACAACATCCCTTTCAGAGCTGACTTTTTTCTGGAGGGAAGAAAATTTTTCTTTATGTGGTAATGCTTTATGTGATTTTTTAATGATTTTAGATGCAAGATTTACGCAAAAGCGTATCCCCGTCTTCAAAACATAGTTTGTACACTTGGCTTCAATTTATGAACTAATATAACTAATTACGAAATAGTCTCTCAATAATTACTAAGCAAAATAACAACAACAATATTCAGTTATACAGTAGAACACAGTAGACCGCCACAGGGGTCACGAGCTACTTAGCACTTCTGCGCTCAATAGTTGGCAGCACTTGCGCATGATGGAAAGGTTGAACATCCACAAATGTGTACCTCAGGATTCCATTCGAAAAAAATACTTCTGTTGCAGCTGAGAGATAGTAAAACTTGATGTACTCAATTATAGCCAAAAGGTCTGAAGTGGCTTTCGCATGTCCCGCCAGCCTGGTGTGATAAGGTACGGACCATTATCCTGCGGTGTTCGTTCGCCGTTAGTTCGCCAGTTTTGATGTTAAGCTCATCGGGAGTTTCATTTCTGCTAATCCTAACTATTTTCGCCTTTCTTCGTCGTACTCTTAATCCATATTCCGTACTGAGTAGACTGGTCATTTCCTTCAACACCCCCTATAATTCTTATCCACCTTCACTGAGAACAGCAACGTCATTAGCGAATCTGTAGAATGAAGGCTTTCACGACCGGGTGACATGGCTGTTGATATACTTTCCGGGATGTGAGGTCGTGGTACCAGAACTTTTTCTGCTCCTTACGTTTCGTCCAGGACTGCGCTGGACTTCCTCAGAGGCGCTGCTCCGCTGAGTCTTGCCGACTGACTGGTCGGGTGTCTGAGAGCGACTTATATATTGTGAGAAAGGGGGGCGTGGTTCAGGTGACACGTGATGAGCAGTGATAATCCATAGCAAAGATAAGGTTGACTATCTATTACCACCTTGTCAAGATAAAAATTTTTAGCAATTTTGTAGAGCCACTGTCCATATATCGCTGAGTTTCATAGCCTCCTCTTTGCTATTAAAATTATCGTGATGTTTATAAATTTCAATAGCTTCTTGAAGGACTTTGAGCGAGGGCGTATAGTGGGCATGCGGGAGGCCGGGTGGACGTACCACCGAATTGCTCAACACGTGGGGCGTGAGGTCTCCACAGTACATCGATGTTGTCGCCAGTGGTCGGCGGAAGGTGCACGTGCCCGTCGACCTGGGACCGGACCGCAGCGACGCACGGATGCACGCCAAGACCGTAGGATCCTACGCAGTGCCGTAGGGGACCGCACCGCCACTTCCCTACAAATTAGGGACACTGTTGCTCCTGGGGTATCGGCGAGGAGCATTCGCAACCGTCTCCATGAAGCTGGGCTACGGTCCCGCACACCGTTAGGCCGTCTTCCGCTCATGCCCCAACATCGTGCAGCCCGCCTCCAGTGGTGTCGCGACAGGCGTGAATGGAGGGACGAATGGAGACGTGTCGTCTTCAGCGATGAGAGTCGCTTCTGCCTTGGTGCCAATGATGGTCGTATGCGTGTTTGGCGCCGTGCAGGTGAGCGCCACAATCAGGACTGCATACGACCGAGGCACACAGGGCCAACACCCGGCATCATGGCCGTATACCAGTGGTGATCGTCGAGGGAACACTGAATAGTGCATGGTACATCCAAACCGTAATCGAACCCATCGTTCTACCATTCCTAGACCGGCAAGGGAACTTGCTGTTCCAACAGGACAATGCACGTCCGCATGTATCCCGTGCCACCCAACGTGCTCTAGAAGGTGTAAGTCAACTACCTTGGCCAGCAAGATCTCCGGATCTGTCCCCCATTGAGCATGTTTGGGACTGGGTGAAGCGTCGTCTCACGCGGTCTGCACTTCCAGCACGAACGCTGGTCCAACTGAGGCGCCAGGTGGAAAATGGCATGGCAAGCCGTTCCACAGGATTACATCCAGCATCTCTACGATGGTCTCCATGGGAGAATAGCAGCCTGCATTGCTGCGGAAGGTGGATATACACTGTACTAGTGCCGACATTGTGCATTCTCTGTTGCCTGTGTCTGTGTGCCTGTGGTTCTGTCAGTGTGATCATGTGATGTATCTGACCCCAGGAATGTGTCAATAAAGTTTTCCCTTCCTGGGACAATGAATTCACGGTGTTCTTATTTCAATTTCCAGGAGTGTATAAGTCGCTCTCAGACACCCGACCAGTCAGTCGGCAAGACTCAGCGGAGCAGCGCCTCTGAGGAAGTCCAGCGCAGTCCTGGACGAAACGTATTGAGCAGAAAAAGTTCTTGGACCACGACCTCACATCCCGGAAAGCATATCAACAGCCATTAGCGAATCTTACCATTCACGTCCTTTCACCCAGAACTCATGAATGCAACTTTTGCTTCCGTCATTTCTTCTTCCTTGTACAAACTGAACGAGGGAGAATGGGTCCATCCTTGGACTATATTCTTTTTAATCGGAGCACTTCTTTCGTGGTCTTCCATTATTATTCTTCCCTCTTCGTTCTTGTAGACAATGTGCATTATCCGTCTTTACGTAAAGCTTAGGCCTATTTTATTGAGAGTTTCGAACAAATCGGAACCAGCTGAGGCTAACCACTTCATTACAGATTTGACAACAGCACCCGAGTCTTGAAAATGTACGCCACGTAGCCCATCTTTCGGAGCCCCAAAGACATGGAAGTGTGAAGGCGCCAAATCGTGACTGTACAGTGGATGTGGCAAGACAGTCCAGACGAATTTTGTAATGTGTTGCGTGGGCGCAAAACTGTTGTGGGGCTTGGCGTTATCATGTTACAGGTGAAATTTGGTCTTCTCCTCTGGTCTTACCCTGGAAATTCGGGCTTTCAGCTTCGTCAGTATCGTCTTGTAGCGTGCTGAACTGACAGTTGCTCCAGGCTCCAGGACATCCAAAAGAACCACACTCTTTCTAACCCAGAAGACTGTGCACATCACTTTGTCTGCAGACGGCTGTGTCTTGAATTTCTTCTTTGACGGAGAATCCACTTGTCGCCGTTTCATGGACTGTCTTTTGGATTCCAGCTCGTACTAGTTACACCATGTCTCATGTCCTATGAGGATGCTATTCAGAAAATTGTCACATTCAGCTTCATATTGGTCCAACAGATCCTGACGAATTTCCATTCGATGAGTTTTTGTTCTTCTGTAAGCATACGCGGGACTCAGACTTTGCGATAACCAAGATGTTCCAACATTGTTTCCAAGGCGTTAACAGCCGACATTCAGCTTTCAAGACAATTCTCTGGTCTTTATCCGCCGGTCAGCACGGATGAGTTGATCAAGACGCCTTTCATTGCGAGGGATGACAGGTGTGCAGGTTCGATCGGGCCGTGGCTCTTCATGCACACCCTCTTCACCACCTTGGGAAATGCCGAACCCATCGCCTCACACTGCTCACGTTTATTATATCGTCTCCATACTCATTCAGGAAGAGTCGAAGAAATTCAATCGGCGCAATTTCTTCAGCAGTGAGGAATTCAATCACACATCGCTCAAATTTGCTGGTCCTGACTTCTGCCACGCAGGTATACAGTCGTAAGGCAATTGAAAAGGACGAAGGTCTTGTGGAAAAACGACGTTTTGTATCACAACAACGCATCAGCAAACTCTAACAATATGAAAGGTATCGAAAACAAATAGCCTGTTAAAAAAATATTGCGTCTCTTGTACTTTCACAAGAACGTGGTTAACTGGGGTAACAAATCGAATAAATCTTAAATACAGTCTTTGTAACATCAAGGAGCAAGGGTCCTTTTGCTCTGCAAAACTTAAGGGCGACACATGACATGTTAATAACTCGGGGGAAATGAGTGAATTTGAGGCATCATGTTGCTACAGGTCTCCCAGAAGTTTGGACGTCACGTGTCGCGCGATGTGCGTGACTGCAGCGCCAGAGGGGGCTGGCCCTGCAGTACGAGTTGAAGGAAGGGGAAAAGACAGTGTCTGTCAATGAGCGAACAGTCACGGTCCGCTCAATGTGGTGGTGTTCTTCATTACAGCATGGCCAGGAGACGGCATATGGATGACTCCAAACCGAGAAGACTCACCGGAAAATCTGAAGGAGGACGAGGTGTGACGAGTATAGCTAAAGGGTTTGCTACTGATCGCATTATTTTTTTACGTTCGTAGGGAGCGTTCAGAACCACTGCACCGAGCGAGGTGGCGCAGTGGTTAGCACACTGGACTCGCATTCTGGAGGACGACGATTCAAGCCCGCATGCGGCCATCCTGATTTAGGTTTTCCGTGATTTCCCTAAATCGCTTCAGGCAAATGCCTGGATGGTTCCTTTGAAAGGGCACGGCCGACTTCCTTTCCCGTTCTTCCCTAATCGAATGTGACCGATGACCTCGACGTTTGGTCCCCTCCGCCAAATCAACTAATCAGAACCACCGGCACTGTTGTCCGAAGGAGAGATCGTCGACCACGGCCAACCGCAGCAGTAAATGGCAGTTACATTGTGCAACAGGTAAGACGGGACCCACACGAAACAGTGGATGCAATTGCAAACGCATTTAACAGGGCTGCAGGCAGCGCAATCTCACGCTCCACAGTAGCACCGTGACTGCATTGGGGGTGGTCGCTCTGCCCGACCACGAGTACGTTGTGTTCCGTTGACCCCCGCATATCGGCGGCAACGTTAGCAGTGTTGCCAACAGCATAGGCGCTGGACCAACGAGCAGGCGGGTCGTGTGCTCTTCTGGGACTAGAGCAGATTCAGTCTGAATAGTGACTGTGGTATGACGAAAAGTGTCCCAGATGCTACTCCAGGCGGGTGTAAAATGAATATGCTCAATGGAAAATGCTGAACGCGAAAATGAAGAGTTGGCCCTGTCTGACTACCCCCTCAAGCAGATCTTACAGGGTGTTTTAAAAATGACCGGTATATTTGAAACGGCAATACAAACTAAACGAGCAGCGATAGAAATACACCGTTTGTTGCAATATGCTTGGGACAACAGTACATTTTCAGGCAGACAAACTTTCTAAATTACGCCGTTTTGATAATAAAGACACTCCATCACTTTTCAAGCAATAAGCGTTAACAACTATTTACAAGGTGTACGTGACAATGTCAGTCTTCTTTATACATTCAAATATACGATGTTCAACCTGTCAAATGATACCTAATTCTGGTTGTAAATCACGGCAAAGTATGTAGATGAGTGCTTGTAAGGTGCGAAGTTACCGCCACCTTACACGTGAGAATACGTAATACGCCCAGCAACGTCATCAAACTTGATGGTTTTGGTGGGCCAGGTGCCACAGTGTGGGTACACGTAATGTTGGACGTACGCACTGCTCTCCAAATCTCGCCAGTCAAAGTTATTGTGACACTGTACTCCGCCTTTTTCACGGGTGCATTCGTCTGTGCTTTCATTATCATGGATAATAATGCGCGATCGCTGGCCGGTGTGGCCGAGCGGTTCTGGGCGCTACAGTCTGGAATCAAGCGACCGCTACGGTCGCAGGTTCCAATCCTGCCTCGGGCATGGATGTGTGTGATGTCCTTAGGTTAGTTAGGTTTAAGTAGTTCTAAGTTCTAGGGGACTGATGACCTCAGATGTTAAGTCTCTTAGTGCTCAGAGCCATTTGAACCAATAGCGCTGACCTGAAGACTGCCCACGTGACGGAAAGGCACGTGTTGTAGTTTAGCGAACCAACACAGAGAAACACCCAACTCACGATGGTTACTCAAATAAAGTGAAATTACACCACACGTAAAGTTTTAAAAAGAAATGACAATTAATAGGCATCTTGACAATCCCTGAATGAAATAGCTACTCTGGTATGCCTGTACGTCTAACAAATGTAATCGCATCTCAGCCTTACACATTCCAACAACGTAAACTTACATAACGGGAAATGACCAGACAAGACAACCTCACCTTCCGACGTTCCAGCGATCAGTGATTTTCCACGCTAACGGACGAAGTCCACAGGTAGTTGCGGAAACAGTCCGAGAAAATTAAGTTCCGGCTACCTGAGGCAACATCTACAATAGCTGTTGACCAGTTTCCCCCAGTGTCTCCTTGGACCAGCAGAAGCTACTTAACCTCTACACAAAAGGTGGCTGAACCGCCGCTACCACTGAAAGAATGCGTACTCAAGAACCAAAGTACATGATGGAAGTATCTCACAGACATTCACGCAGTCTCTCTAGCAGACGAGGCTCGGAATGCGAAAGGTAAAGCTGTGCTGCTCATCCTTGTCCCCTGAATCGTAAGTACAGACGTACCGACCAGCTGAGGCGCAACTAAATACGGAAAGGTTGAAGGCAGCGCAATGAAACGGAACTGTTGAGACGTTTCACAATTTGGGTAGTGTCGGAAGTTCCATTCGACTTTCCGCGGATGATACTGTAGTATACAGAGAAGTTGCAGCATTAGAAAATTGCAGCGCAATGCAGGAAGATCTGCAACGGATAGGCACTCGGTGCAGGGAGTGACAACTGACCCTTTACAAAGGCAAATGTAATGTATTGCGAATACATAGAAAGAAGGATCATTTATTTTATGATTATATGATAGCGGAACAAACACTGGTAGCAGCTACTTCTGTAAAGTATCTGTGAGTATGCGTAGGGAACGATTTGAAGTGCAATGATCATATAAAATTAATTGTTGGTAAGGCGGGTGCCAGGTTGAGATTCATTGGGAGAGTCCTTAGGAAATGTAGTCCATCAACGGAGGTGGCTTACAAAACACTCGTTCGACCTATACTTGAGTATTGCTCATCCGTGTGGGATCCGTACCGAGGACATAGAGAAGATCCAAAGAAGAGCGGCGCGTTTCGTCACAGGGTTATTTGGTAAGCGTGATAGCGTTACGGAGATGTTTAGCAAACTCAAGTGGCAGACTCTGCAAGAGAGGCGCTCTGCATCACGGTGTAGCTTGCTCGCCAGGTTTCGAGAGTGTGCTTTTCTGGATGAGGTATCGAATATATCGCTTGCGTCTGCTTATACCTCCTGAGGAGATCACGAATGCAAAATTAGAGAGATTCGAGCGCTCACGGAGGCTTTCCGGCAGTCGTTCTTCCCGCGAACCATACGCGACTGAACAGGAAGGGGTGGTAATGACAGTGGCATCTAAAGTGCCGTCCGCCACACACCGTTGGGTGGCTTGCGGAGTATAAATGTAGATGTAGATGTTAACGTTGACGTCGACGTCGAACTCTGTCTCTTGGTACTGGCCTACCGTGTGTGAGTTACTTTCGTCCTTAAGTTTTGTGCACCAGTGTACTTAGAAAACATCGGCACAGAACCTCCGAAACTTTGACGGTGGAGTTAGGAGTCATAGCGTGTAAGTGAACCAGGAGATTTGAATCTCCCGATGCTCAGGGCGCGTCTTGGAAGTTGCACTAGTTGCGGGTGTAGGGGTTGCCACCCCTTAACACAAGCAGGGGTTGCGTTGTAGCGACAGGGCGCGTCCTGCCTAGAGAAGGGGCATGGAGGGTGACAGCGGGCAGGCGGAAGGGGGGGGGGGGGGGGAGCAGAGCATTAAACAAGGATCGCCGGCCGGGGTTATAAGCCCCGCCGTGTCCCGGCTTACTGCGACTGATCGTAATAGGCTCAGCTTCTTCAAGTCAAACAACGCGATAGCGGATAAAGCCAGCCCGGCCTCTTGCAGTGATGGCGGATTACGCGCGGTGCGTGGAAGCGATCTCCCGGTCTCCCCACGCCACAGAATATTCACAGGCTTTTTATTCCGGGCGCGCTTTCAGGTGCCGGTAAATCGCTCCCTGTCCCACGTTGTTTAGCAGCCAAAACACCTGCGTTGCGACTACGCGGTAGAAGCAGAAGCCGATTCCATTTCGATACGTGCCACGATCTAATCTGTCTCGACCGCAGTGCGCGTTGCAACTATCGACTTTTTCTTTTTTTTTTTTAAAAAAAAGAAGTTCGTGAGTGGAACATAAGTCAGGCCACTCCCACAAACGCACTTACTGGATTGGATAGCAAATAACATCGTTTCAGTTTACGGTCTGTTCAATAAGCCCTACGACCTCTTACATCAGTAATCCATCACCTCCCAATTCCTTAAAGAATCCAGTTCTCAAGATTTTCACACATCTCAACGTTTACGATGTCATGACTCCTGAACTGTACTCATGAAATGCTATAATTTTGCATGTAGATTCACTGGTATATGTCGATACTCTTTCCAAAATGTGTTAGGAACAGACTTATTGGGTAAGAAGTAATAAATCATAACTTCATGCATGATACTCAAGATTCGCTGCACGAACAGCGAAAATGCAGAAACGAATAATAGACTTTTTTCTTTTCAATATTGTGTGAGGGTTGTCACCGAGAAAATGTTTCCTTGAGGCTTTAAATTATGTCTGAATTTTATTGCAAGTCGCTAACTGCTCTCGTTCTCAATAACGAAAAGGAAGAAGTAAGATTATGGTTTAACGTCTGATCGATGGAGCACAGACTCGGATTTTTTCATGGGTAGGGAAGAAAATCACGATTTAGAGAACTCACAGAAAACCTAAATCTGGCTGCCCCGACACAGGTTTGAACCGTCGTCCTCCCGAGTGCGAGTCCAGTGTGCTGACCACTGCGCCACCTCACTTTTTTTTCTGGAGCCATATTTGTGGTAAAAACTCATGATCAGTCCGTGTAAGTAAATGCACGTTTCTCAAACTAGTGATAATCTGAGGACGTTTCAAATTGTATATTTGTATCATTCACTCCTGTCCTTTTATTTTTAGTAGTTCAAGATCGTAGATCGCTCTTACGCAATCACGCCCTGCTAAAATTGTTCCTCAAACTTCCTAGCAGATTAAAACTGTATGCCGGACCGAGTCTCGAACTCGGGAACTTTGCCTTTCGCGGGCATCTACATCCACATCTACATCTACATCCATTCTCTACAAGCCACCTCACGGTGGGTGGCGGAGGGTACCTTGAGTACCTCTATCGGTTCTCCTTTCTATTCCAGTCTCGTATTTTTCGTGGAAAGAAGGATTGTCGGTATGCCTCTGTGTAGGGCTACAATCTCTCTGATTTTATCCTCATGGTCTCTTCTCGAGATATTATATTTATAGAAATATCCGGTAACCTCGCACTTCACAGTGGATTTTCTCTAACTAAGAAATTTGCTGAATTAGTGAAAATTTCAAAATGGCTTCAAATCGAGGCTATGACGCCTAGAAGAGTCTTTACATCCTGCTGACATGAGAATAGCATAATCTCCACGTCAGAAGCTTGCTTCTACTTAATCATTTAATAGACTCGCGTTTTTTCCACCGTGACTAGTTTAGTAAGCTAAGCACACCATCCATTACAGCACACTCCTGGGGCTGGGAAATGAGGCCACAATGGTCTGGTGGAACGAACTATCACAAGTGCAATGCGTGGGTTCAGGCATTTACTTTTAAGAGGTACAAACAGATTTCCTTTACCTCTGGTAACCTCAAGAGAAAGCTGTTATAATCGAGAATCTGCATTAAACATCACGTTCCTTGATTCCAAACTGGGCATAGCCGGTTTATGTTGGAAAATGAGATAGGTGGAAGTCAGGGTAAACAGAAATACTGTCACCAGTAAACTTACTTACATTAGAAAAATTTATTTTATTTGATGAACTGATAGCCGCTTAAAGGAACAGGGCTCTTATTTTACTTGTACTTGATTGAACTAGAGACGTTGAAAAATTTGGTGCTGGACTGTGATTCGAATTCGTATCTCCTCTTTCGAGGATCTGATTCTCTCGGAACAATACAGTTCAATAATTTCGTTCCTTTTCCCAAGACTGCAGTCTTCTTTAGGTCTCCTCCAAAGGTAAATATGCGGGTCTGAATCCTGATCCAGTACAAAAATATTCATAACTTCATTTCAAGCCCTATCACGTGCACACCGGCCTGCTAGTGAAAATTAAGGTGCATTTTTAATGTATGTTCATGTTGCCAACAATTTCTGGACAGACACACACACATCTTACTGTTGGTGAGTAAGCAACTGATACTTAAGCAATATTCGTGGACAATAAAAAAGAACGATAGGAGTGCGGTTCGATTATCACTCACGCACAAAAATTTGTGTCCTTATTTTAGATTAAACACCTAGTAGCTGGCAAGAAAAACCGATACGTAACATTTGATGTAACTTAGTTAACAATCCGATTACGTTTTGGTTTCGTATCTCCGTCGCAGAACTTCACATCATGCGCTTCATCTTTAAATTCATACACACATCGTTACTTCTGAATTGAGATATATGAGACATCTTTCATGGTTAGTTAACAGGGATGAAAGGGTCTTGTTAGGAGGCCCGGTTTATTACAAAAACTGTCGTCTTTTATTTTCAAGTTTAGATTTGGTTACTGATATAGGGGAAAATTTCGGTACTTCATGACTCATCATGGATAGTCAGCAATATAATATGGTTAGATTAGATTAATACTTGTTCCATAGATCATGAGTACGACATTTCGTAATGATGTGGAACGAGTTATTTTAATGAAAGATTTCTTTACATACCAGTATTCAATTTCTTTACACCAATTTTTTACCCCCCCCTCTCTCTCTCTCTCTCACACACACACACACAGACACACACACACACACACACACACACACACACACACACACACACACACACACACGCATTCTCTTTTTATTTTTATTTGTTTGTTGTGCTCGACTATCGGCGATGCACGAAAACATCCGTGAATGAATTTCTTAGTTTTCAGTACAGTTAAGAAAGAAGTATAAAAACAACTATGAGAGTTACTGATTTATGATGCTTAGTAGCAGTCAGTTCTGACTATTATTATTAGCAACTAAGTTCCAGTCCCTGAACCTAGTTACAGAAATGCGAATCAGACGCATTACGTATTCCAGGCCGTAGCAGCCGCGTCTTTGAGGCGCCAGCTATGGTCACTTCCCAGCCCGCTGTAGGATCACATCGGTTCGTCTTCTTCCTGCTAGAAATGTAACTGAGATTTGGCAACAGCGCAAGGTATGTTTGGCAACTCTATGATCGACGAGTTACTTCCTGGTGTGCACGGAATTAAGCCTCAAAGTTCACTTGATTTCTCCTGTCATTTCCATTGAATAACCTGAGTTGTTATCGCTTGAGGTGTAACAGAAGATTGTAAATTTACGGTTTTCAGCCCAGCTAAGTCATTGAACGTGGCAATCGCAACTAATCTCGTCCTGTAAATAGCGGTTTAAAAGTTCTAGCCGCTATTGACGTCGTAAGAGGATGGCCCAAACCATATCTATCCGCTAGCTCTGTGTTGACGTGCTGACCTGTGGAAACGCGACTGTTACGGTTCGCTGAATGTAACGTTTTTATCCCTTCTGTGTAAGAGCTGCAAGCAGTCAGATCAAACATCGATAAGCAAAACGTAAGAAAATACTTTCAGCTCATGGTGCAGTGGTGAAAACTTACAATGCTGCACAACAGGAAGCGCCTCTTTCCGCTGCTGACAAGCAAATTTTGGGTTTCTAGGAATACGTACCTTTATTTATGAAATGCCACGTTTGCATACCTGTTGAGTATGACACAGCATACCGTTTAAACTCAGACCCAATCGAAATCTAATTCGTGCAGATAGAGGCACGCTTGTGTACAGATACTCAGTTTTGTTAAAACAGCCAGGCTTTCGTCGTAAGGTTATCATGGGTAGTTTTATTTCATTTCTTACAATACAGTGCACAGTTTTCGTAAGGTTTCTTTTAGTTTTGTTAAAACAATGCTAAACATGAGAGAGAAATTAATCATCAACGATATATGCGTATTCTCTGATGTTATCTATAACAGTCTGACAATGCACATGCAGTTTATTGATTACATGCATGTAGAAAACTTGTTCTGAGTTAAAGCTGTCAAACAAGGTTTGAAGAAGAATAAAATGCCACTACCAAAGGGCAGCTAATGTAGAAAATACTTTTCTGGCTATTTTGGAACGATGAGCTCTCCCCATACATAATACAAAAGCTTCTAGCGCATCTGCTTCCTGGCCGTCTATTAAGCCTGAAAAGAAAAAAGTGACGCAGAAGTTAGCCTTTTTTCCACATGTGACTATTTTGGATTGAAAAGTGAAGAGATTGTGTTCAAAGTTCCATTAAATTGATAACTTTAGCAGGCGGCAGAATTGCGCTTAAAAAAATGTAGTATCGAATGTAATAGAAGACGCGACATCCCATCAACAGTGCATGACGCTTACCGTTACGCTACTAGCTGTGATGTAGCTACAGCACCTTGTAAGTAGGCTGTTTAGGTTATTTTTATTGGTAACACCGCCGCCACGTAGCGCTCTGTATGAAAATCACTGGCTGTGCCATGTGCAGTCTATGGCTGGTTTGCATTGTTGTCTGCCATTGTAGTGTTGGGCAGCGGCAGCTGGATGCTAATAGCGCGTAGCGTTGCGCAGTTGGAGGTGAGCCGCCAGCAGTGGTGGACGTGGGGAGAGAGATGGCGGAGTTTTGAAATTTGTAAGCATTGGTGTCATGACCTGATATATATATTATGACTATAAAGGTAAATACGTTGTTTGTTCTCTATTAAAATCTTTCATTTGCTAACTGTGCCTATCAGTAGTTAGTGACTTCTGTAGTTTAATCTTTTAGTTGGCTGGCAGTAGTGGCGCTCGCTGTATTGCAGTAGTTCGAGTAACGAAGATTTTTGTGAGTTAAGTGATTTGTGAAACATATAGGTTAATGTTAGTCAGGGCCATTCTCTTGTAGGGATTATTGAAAGTCAGATTGCGTTGGGCTAAAAACTATTGTGTGTCAGTTTAAGCACAGTTGTGTATAATTTTTCCAAGGGGACGTTTCATACGTCGACCCTTAGCCGAGGATAAATCACTGGAATCTTCTGATTTTTTTTCTTATAGTTTGTGTAATAAGTGTAGATTTTGTTTATTGCTAGCGCGTAATTGTAGAGAGAATCTCCTTTGTAGTTGTAGTCTTTCATTGTTGTACAGTAAAACAGTTGTGGCATGCATGTAGGTTTGTGTACCAAGTATTTCGAAGCTGCGCTTGCAATTAACTAGATATTATTTTCAGTGCTATGTTAATGGGTTCTCTTATTTTTGTTCTTCAAATTGTGTTTTTCTGTGTTGTCGTGTGAAATATTGTGACAATAATGGCGTGTGAAAAACGTAATACTAGGCTCCAAAGTAAACTGAGAAATGACACTGAAGACGAAAGCAGTGTGTTAGCGTCACCATGTAATGAATTCACTAACGTTCAAAGTAGTAATTTGGTAATAGTGCATAGGGAAATGGAGCGGGCCGCAAATAATGGTGTAGGCAGTGAAACAATTAGTGAACAGGGAAGCATTATCGATCGATCGGTCGGCAACAGCTCGCCTCAGGATTCCGAAATGACAGGACACAATCTTGCAAATACTGTAGATTCAGATTTTGCTTCCTCACCGTTTTCTCAAATAAATCAAGACACATTTTCTGCTTTTCAAAATGCAAATATTGCCGGTTCAAATGCACTGCCGAAAAGCACTGAGGAACATGTTTAGACACCAGTGCACTGTTATTACAGTTAATGCAACAAATGGGACAAAGGCTACAAAAGTTAGACACAACGCTTGAACAAAATCAGAAACAAATGGGACAAAATATTCAAAAGTTAGACACAATGGAACAAAATCTTCAAAAGTTGGACACAATGTAACAACACCAGAGACAAACACAGCAACAGTTAGACACAATGGAACAAAATCAGAGACAAACTCAGCAAAAGCTTCAAAAGTTAGACACCACACTTGAACAAACACGTGAAGATTTAACTACTGAGTTACATAACATTGAATCGAAATGCCAAAAAATCTGTAATGAGGTAAAAACACAAATTTGTGAGCATTTTCAACCTATTTTTTCGCGGCATGAAAATGCATTACAGAATCACGAAGCAGCCATAAAAGAACTGCAAACTATTGTTCATGAAAATCATGAGACCTTGCAAGCTAAAATTGACTCAGTTGCATCTACCTATTCGGTTACACAACTTGCAAAAACTCAAGCGAACTTAAAGGACACAGTAGATACTCTGAAAATTGGTTCAGAAAGAAACACAGAGGAAATAATTTCACTGTCGGATAAAGTAGCCGAACTTTCAGATCAGTTCACTAACTTATCTACAAAGGTAGATGATGATCTGAATGATACAGAAGAGTGCAAACAAATTAGGAAATTCAAACAAAATCAGAATCAAATTAATACACAACACCAAAGAGAAATCCGGGAAGTGCAAGATCAGCTAACACAGGTAATACAAGAATTACGTATTTCAGAGGACACTCGGGCTCCAACACGGGAAGAGGGACTTAGAAATACGGAAAAGCCACAAAATAATAACACAGGGCATTTCGGAAATTGTGAAAGAAATTGGCAAGGTGCACCGAATTTTGAGATGGAACCGCCGACACGACGTAACAATGACCGATATGCTACTCGCCGACACGATGATTTTGACTATAAGCTGTTCATTACTGCACGTAAATTCAAAACATTTAAGAATTCTGGCAACGACATTCATCCACAAGCGTGGCTCCATCAATTCTCTCATTGTTTTCCTCCCAACTGATCATTAGATCACAGATTAGAATTTATTTGTGGCTACTTGGAGAATGAACCAGCTGTAAGAATGCGATCGGTCATTCACGATTGTCACAGTGAAGGAGAATTTTATCATGCCTTCCTCTCAGCATATTGGTCTCAAGCTACCCAAGACCGAGTAAAACATAGCAGCATGATGATGAAAAACTTTGAACAATCTGAATTTTCCAGTCTCGTCAAATATTTTGAAGACATGTTACATAAGAATCAATATCTTTCAAACCCATATAGCCCTTCAGAACTCATCCGCATTTGCATAATGAAATTGCCTGAACATTTAAGGAATATTATTTTGGCAGGGCGTTGCAAAGACGACATTGAAGCTTTTTAGGGACTCTTACAAGAATTAGAAATTGACACAGACAGTCACGGAATGCGAAAACAAGAAAACAATCACTACAGTTCAAATCCGTCACAATTCCGTGACGACAGAAACAATAACTGGACACGACAAGTCTATTCTTACAACGCAAATCGTGACCAAAACAGACACCACCCGTATGAAAACCGTTGGCAGAGTAATAGTTACAGAGAAAGATCGCATTCCCGTAGTAATGACTATCACAGAGACAATCAGAGAAACAGACAATATGGAAACCAAAATAATTATTACCAAAGGAGACAGAATAACTTAAGACGCAACGGTCCAGCGCGTAGTTACGATTCAGGGAGAAATTCTCCACCACGTGACCGAAAAGAAAGAAACTATGGAATCTACCGACATGACGACAGACGATATGATCGTAACGACAGACCTGAACTGCAGCAGAACTGGCGGGATTCAAACAGAGCAGGGCCCTCTCGACAAGGTGAATTTGTAGAAGTTAGGTCTCCTAATCCCAATAACGGCGAGCGCCAACAAAGAGACAGACAATGACTCACACCGCAGGCAGCCAACATGTGGCTCAGAGAAAAATAACATAAGTTAACCTTGAGAAAACTTTTAGCAGTCCTTACCGATGTATACAACATGATAATTGCTTTGAAGTTAACTCTGAGCACTAGGAAGAGTAAAGGTTTACACCACATTTGACATGTAAAACCGTTTATTGAAAGATAATCTGCTTTTTAACTTTGTCTTTGTCATAAAGTTGTTCACATCACGTCACTAGTATACTTTGTCAGACTAAGAAGCTGTTAACATGCAACAATGTTTTGAAGTTAACTATCCAGTCTAGAACTTAGAGAACTTATTTAGACAGTATTTACGAGTGCATTGTTATAGTGAACAGACGACACTGTGTTGTTGTTTGTACATTCTTGCTTGTTAGTTGCACGATTACGTAACGACTATAAGGCTTACATACTTAGAACATATACTGTTAATGAGGTTTTAATGCAACATTTTGGTTTAGTTGAAGACATTCTTTATTTGAAGTACTTTCTGTGAGATTAAAGATGACTTAGCATTTGCTTTCTTTGATAGCTACACGTTTATATCACGACGCTACTAACGTGTGACACAATTTACATTGTGCTTTTGCGGTGTATCTGTTTTATATCTGCACAGTTTTTCTGTATTATTCTGGAAAGTAAAACATGTTTTAGTAGTAAATCTGTGGTATAGCTACAATGAGACAGCCTTTTCTGTAGCACAACAATACGTTACAGTACAGTACTTACTTCAGCACGGCAATAAGCGTAGTAACTACGATATCTAAACGCAAAGCATTTCACTTTTGTTTATCATGAGGTAAGTACATTGACTTCTGCAGCACTTAGCTTTTGGAGGACAATAACGACGACACTTCAACAGAGATTATCTTACAACACGACACACAGTTTAGCGCTACAGTACAAGTATTTGAGTGCCTAGTTTTGTACTTAAAACATTTATTTTTAAAGATATTTGAAATACAATGATAAAAAAGTTTTCCGTGATACATTTCATTCTATTGCTGTAATCTGTAACATCTGAGGATATAATTACATTAATCCTCTGGGAGGTACACGCCTACTTTGTGTACCATGTGTTTGGCAAGCACAAGGAGCCTTAGCTAATATGGTATTTGCTTATACAACTTTACACATCGGTACCATATTTCTCTAAGACATAAATTACACAGCTGTCTGGTTATTTAACTGAGAGAGACAAACATTTATCTTACTACATCAGTGACAGATGTTTACGTAATTGCACCGTTGGATAACTTCACACTTATGAAATTGTATTTTGTCTGTACTTCGTGAACAGTTCATATTTTTTCGGAACCATTGTGATATTATGAGAGCTTTGAATGATGTATTTGGTATGGGATCATGATTTTTAAAGTACGTTTGAGGTAGATGACACTTTTGACAGGAGCAGAGAATTGTTTTAGGTTTGGAAATTATTGGGGGAAGCTAAGACGATTTTGGGATTTGGCTGAGGTTTTATGGTATGATGACGATGTGTATTACGCTGTAGTGGTATGTTTATGATCAATAAGGTGATGCTGTATGAGTTATTTGATTATGCTATGCATCTGTTATGTTGAGATATTGAAGACATGTCAACAAATAAGGCAAGGAATAATGAGTAGTGGTTAGGGACTCTGGTTTGTGAAAAAGGATGTTGGAAACCGAGAATCGTACTTTAAGAGTTATGAAATGTGTGTATATGCGTGAATGTATCACTAAGCTGGTGAAAATTTTTTGGACACTATTATATTTAAAGAATTTTGTTTCTACAGATTTGTAATGCAAATTCTTGACCTGTGAAATATTTTTATATGAGACTGTCACTGTAGCTGAAACTGCTGTCGTAAATTTTTCAGTAAGAAAGGTAAGTGGCCACCTGCACGTAATGCGTCGTGGGCACCCAGCTGTGCTCGCTATTGACATTTCTTTCTAGAAAGCGTCGCAAATACGACACGCTCAAACTTGAAAACATATGATTACACTTTGGAGTTCTTAATTTATGATATTTACTGAAATGAAATGATGAGAAACATTCTGTGTCTATTGTCTTGCTTGTTGGAAGATTGTTTACTGTATTATGAAATGACTTATGGCTAGCGAATGACATTTCACACCTTGCTTTGCCTATTTTGTTTAATATCTAGTTTCTAGCTGCACTGCAGCATTGGTTACTATAAAATTTAATGGATGTACTAATATAAATATTTTATGCCTACAGATCCAGTACATAATAACTTTATAATCTACTTCAAAAAAAAAAAAAAAAAAACGAGGGAGTACAAAAAGACATTTCCCTTCACAATAATTGCATACAGAATTTGCTTTTCAAGTACTTGGTAATTTCGTTTGTAGCATAAGCTGTGGTGCACCACTTTAATTATATAGACATTAAGAGGTGATTATAACTTTCCCTTATCTGCATTGTTGTCTCTAGTATACTATTTTTTCTGCTTGTGGGTTTTTCATGTTTAGATATAAGTTATTACATTTACTGCTGCTTGCTTTGCAAATCTGCATTTTTTGGGTCATTGCTGTTTGTGTTAATTTGTTTTGTGCTGCTGCATTGCGTCGCCACTTAGTTTAACATCTGAGCTCAGTAGGTTTAAGTTAGCTTAAGAGGGGGTAGACTATATAAGAAACTAACTATGATGAATTGGAAGAAAAGCATTGAGAAGCTATAAGAAATGATTTGGCCAAAAAAAAGTAGTGTACAGTGTATAAAAACTATTTTTGAAAGAGGATATGAACAAAATACAGAAAGCATGCTTGGATAGGATATTTTTGGAGGAAACAAATGTTGAGATATGACGAAAGATCTACAGAATGAAGTTTTGAGTTGGACTGCAGTACCAAAGGCTACACTGAAAACAAACCCTGTCCTTTCCTTCTGTTATCCCACTATGTGTTTGTGTACCCTTGTGTATTTATGTTCTACCGGTCTCTATATGTTTATCTGATAAGACTTATGTTGCAGAATTTTTCTAATACTAAGCTACATTCACTATGATAAGGAATACTGTTATCCTCAAATATAATTTCCATTAATAACATGTTATTTACTTTGTAAAGATGTTTACACATTATTTATTCTGTTTTGTTCTAATACTCATGTGTGAAGTTGATGTTTCCAAAGTTATTCTAATCTTTTATGTATGTACTTATGTCGTAAATTTTTTTAACACTGATGTATTTGCTATTTCGATTCTTTTGTAAACCCTGTATTACTGCAAATGTTATCTGTACTATTATGTTCTTTAATGATATATTTTGTACCTTTTTTATTGTATTCTCATGTTATAAAATTGTAATTGACACCAGTTCATCAAATTAAGTAACTTGTAAATTACATTTCACTGCACACATTTCTGTTGGTCATAGTATAAGCACAATATGTGAGAAGTAGGGACTGATAGTGTTTGCAAGTGTGTTGATAATTCAGCAAGGGACTGGTTAACAGCATTGCTGGTTCTAAGGACAATTCCAAAAACTTTGTGAGTGGACAAGTGGTGGGTTATGGCCTTGCTATATTATCCGCAACACTCTTCAATGGTGATTGTGCGACTGCACAGTCAAACAGATGGCTGCTGGCCATCTCTACAAGGACTACAGTGGGTCTACACCTTTGATGACTCACCAATACCATTATTTCTACAAGGATTGCAGTGGGTCTGCACCTCTGGTGGCCCACCAATACCGTAATCTCTACCAGGGTTACAATGGGTCTACTCTGTGTTGACCTATCTACCAATATTCTTCAAAATTTCGACTGACTCTGCTGTGTGTTTGCTCTGTTGTGGCCCATTACCTGTCAGCATGTCAAGAATCAGCACTGTCTTTCCGTTGGAAGGACAACACTACTTCTTCAAGACTGCATGGAAATCCACTACTTCCGTGTGCATTTTCTTTTACTGCTCAGACATTGAGCAAAAACACTGCTATTTTACTGTCATGAACGATCAGGACTGTCTTTTTGGACTGAGAGAAAACTTTAACTTTTGACCAACATTGTATCGATAAGTGTGTGCATTTCATTTCTCTGTTATGGTAATTATGAAAAAAAATTTCGAATCTGTGTTGAATCTGCCCAAAACAATTTGTAAATTTTTTGTGGGGAGCATGGGGGCTATGTAAGTAGGCTGTTTAGGTTTTTTTAATTGGTAACACCGCCGCCACATTGCGCTCTGTATGAAAATCACTGGCTGTGCCATGTGCAGTCTGTGACTGGTTTGCATTGTTGTCTGTCATTGTACTGTTGGGCAGCGGCAACTGGATGCTAACAGCGCGTAGCGTTGCGTAGTTGGAGGTGAGCCGCCAGCAGTGGTGGACGTGGGGAGAGAGATGGCGGAGTTTTGAAATTTGTAAGAATTGGTGTCATGAACTGATATATATATATTATGACTATAAAGGTAAATACATTGTTTGTTCTCTATTAAAATCTTTCATTTGCTAACTGTGCCTATCAGTAGTTAGTGACTTCCGTAGTTTGAATCTTTTAGTTAGCTGGGCGTAGTGGCGCTCGCTGTAATGCTGTAGTTCGAGTAACGAAGATTTTTGTGAGGTAAGTGATTTGTGAAACATATAGGTTAATGTTAGTCAGGGCCATTCTCTTGTAGGGATTGTTGAAAGTCAGATTGCGTTGGGCTAAAAACTATTGTGTGTCAGTTTAAGAACAGTCGTGTATAATTTTTCTAAGGGGACGTTTCAACCTCTGGAAGTGAATAAAAGTTCCTCCAGAACTTCGGCATTCCACAGTGCCGTGAGATAATGCATATGGCCGTATATAGACTTCTGAGAGACAGACAGTTACAGCATTTCTTTTGCACTGCACGATGGTTTCGACAAATAGATATCGCAATAGAATAGCTCAAATGGAAAGGAACACTTCCTATTTACATTTCTGCATCCTACACTGTTGGCAGTTCTGTGTAGGTGGCAGTTACGTTATTTTATTCCGGTGATTACAAAATAGGGTCGAATGTATGCACTTGGTAGCCAAGGCAGCTAGTTCATGGCGATTCGGTCAACCAAGTAAATGAATGTACTGAACATCCTGCAAACCACTACAGGGTGCCAGTGTGTCGGAATTCTCATCTTGTGTTCCACAACGGTGTTGTGATAGAAAAATGAGCCGTAGAGAAGCGGGTGTGGTGCTCTGTAGGACTGGTGATGGTTTCATATGCTGTTGGTCTTGGTTCGATCCCAACTTCCACCGATGTTTCTTATAGGGAGAGGCAGTTTCTATTCTCTTCTGGCTACGCCAAGTGAAGAAGGTATAATGGCATTGTGGTCTGAAAATCACATTAAAGATGATAATCTTTTCTACCAAGTAGACGTTAGGTGGAACCACAATAAAGTAAGGAGTGGCGACATGTAGAAACTCTATCACCAGTAACTTTTCCTATACTAGTTATTTATTTCTAGTGACGAAACAAACCCTGTGTATGGTCACAGGACACTTATTCCGTCTTTTATTTGAGCTTCTGTATGTCGATAAAATTGGTTCTGAACTGGGAATGCAACTCAGACCGCCCTTAACACGGAATTTGATCTCTTCGTGACAATACAGCTCCACTACAACTTATTGTTTGTTCAAGACTGCAGATTCCTCAACATCTCCACATATTGCGCATGAATTGGTTGGAATCCTGGCCCAGCACTTAACTTTTCACTATGTATTCTCAAGCTCTAGCATGAGAACACCTATCTGCTCGTGGATAACAATTTTTATTTTTACTACATTTTCATTAGTTGTCAACAATAACGATATCTGACATTTTTGACCCCCAGTGAGACACAGAACTATTTGCGAGATCACTGTAAGTTCACGGATGTTATTACGAGCTGCTGGTGGAGAAAAAATAGGTAAGTGACGTCTCTTTGTGTGTAGTCAACAACGATATGTTGGGGGTTCGATTCTCAGTCAGCACTGAACACTTCGTCATATTATTTCTAGTTCAAACATGCTCACGTGTTGCTGCTGGTGTAACAAAGTCATACGTAACGTTCCTTTTCTGTAGAATATAACAGCGATATGTGCCGGGTTGGAGTCCTGGAAAGGAAAAATTAATGTTTCCTCTCGGCATTTCATTTAATACATCTAGCTACCGCCGAGAAAATCCGATATGTCAAAGTTGATTGAACTTCGATAACAATCCGATTAGGTTCTGGGTTCGAATCCCTGTCCAACACAAAGCTTTACCTCACAGGATTTCAAGTATGTTACTTGTGAAGAAGCAGTATTTAACATCTCTCGTAGTTCGTTAACAGGGACAATAGATGCTGGGTAGGAATTCGCGTCCGTTAAGAATGTTACATTAGGTAATTTAAAGTTGATATTTGTTAACTGATTCTGTCTAAAATCGAGATAATCACTCTCTTTATGCCCAGTCAGGAATGACTGTTAATTTCCGCCAGTCATAAAATCTTAGTTTGCATGACCTGGGTTTGAATTCATATGCAGAACGAGTCGGTTCGTCGTGTCATTTCAAGTTCATACATATTCTCAACTAGCTGCTCGTGAATAACGTAAATTTTTAATGACATTTTGTGTTAAGTAACAAGTATGGTATGTAACTTGCAAGAGTAAATGATGAAAACGACGAACGTACTTCGTGCATTACCTATCTGACGTAAAAATGAGAGTGCTAACATTTCAGGTATGTCAGTTGTTGCAATAAATTCGAGCTTACAAGCCTTAAGGACAGTCTTATCCGTGATGAGGTGTTCCTTGATATTTTTAGTATCGTGGTATCACTTTACATCCTGAGTTATTGCGATACAGAGCAGTGTTTTCTACTGGTGACGTGTTGGAACCATTTTCTATAGTCAAACGACTGTATCAAGGAGCGATTAGAGGACCTGCTAGGCAGCTGCGTTATGTGGGTTGCATGGGAATCAGGCGAAATTTAATCCAGGTCGTTCGGATACTTTTGAGCATGACTGTCCTTCGTTAACAATCCTGTTAGGTGCTGGGTTCGCATCCCTGTCACAACCTTGATCTGGTGGCATTACAATTTTGAACATGAGCATACCTTGTTCCTTGTCAATGACACCATATTAAACGTCGTTGAGGGTAGTTCCCAGGACGGTAACTGGTATGACAGGATTCCCAGTTCAGTACAAACATTTTCGTCATTTATTTTTAGGATCTGAATTGATAACTGATACTGGTGCCAATGTCTATACTTCATATCTCCTTGTGCCTAGTGATCCGGTCTCAATAAGGTACAAACAAAGCTTAGCTTAGGTATCAATGGCTATAGGTGCTGTGTTTGAATCCAGGTCCAGAACGACGAAGTTGGTCATGTCATTTAAAGTTCAAATTTGTCTACACGTAGCTGTTGATGTGTTACGAGAACAGTGATATTACTAGTGATTCATTGTTAATGTTAAGATTTCCTTAGAGTGCTTGTTGCCTTTAATCGCGTTTATCAACTGGTTCATCCAATACCCAGTTTCCAGAGCCACTCGCCGTTGAGCGACCTACAGCACGTGGATGGAAAACCTTTTAGAGAGCGAAAAACTTTTTTCCAATTGCCGTACAGCTTTGTAACTCAAAGGTATCAGATATATTATATAATGGTAAGACAGAGATTTAGGAATCAGGTATTAAATTGTAGGACATTTCCAGGGGCAAATGTGGACTCTGACCACAATCTGTTGGTTATGACCTGTAGGTTAAAACTGAAGAAACTGCAAAAAGGTGGGAATTTAAGGACATGGGATCTGGATAAGCTGAAAGAACCAGAGGTTGTACAGAGTTTCAAGGAGAGCATAAGGGAACAATTGACAGCAATGGGGGAAAAAACACAGTAGAAGAAGAATGGGTAGCTCTGAGGGATGAAGTAGTGAAGGCAGCAGAGGATCAAGTAAGTAAAAAGGCGAGGGCTGCTAGAAATCCTTGGGTAACACAAGAAATATTGAATTTAATTGATGAAAGGAGAAAATAATAAAAATGCAGTAAATGAAGCAGGCAAAAAGGAATACAAACGTATCAAAAATGAGATCGACAGGAAGTGCAAAATGGCTAAGCAGGGATGGCTAGAGGACAAATGTAAGGATGTAGAAGCTTATCTCACTAGGGGTAAGATAGATACTGCCTACAGGAAAATTAAAGAGACGTTTGGAGAGAAGAGAACCACGTGTATGAATATCAAGAGCTCAGATGGCAACCCAGTTCTAAGCAAAGAAGGGAAGGCAGAAAGGTGGAAGGAGTATATAGAAGGTTTATACAAGGGCGACGTACTTGAAGACAATATTATGGAAATGGAAGAGGATGTAAATGAAGACGAAATGGGAGATACGATACTGCGTGAAGAGTTTGACAGAGCACTGAAAGACCTGAGTCGAAACAAGGCCCCCTTGAATAGACAACATTCCATTAGAACTACTGACGGCCTTGGGAGAGCCAGTCATGACAAAACTCTACCAGCTGGTGAGCAAGATGTATGAGACAGGCGAAATACCCTCAGACTTCAAGAAGAATATAATAATTCCAATCCCAAAGAAAGCAGGTGTTGACAGATGTGAAAATTACCGATCTATCAGTTTAATAAGTCACGGTTGCAAAATACCAACGCGAATTCTTTACAGACGAAAGGAAAAACTAGTAGAAGCCGACTCGGGGAAGATCAGTTTGGATTCTGTAGAAATGTTGGAACACGTGAGGCAATACTGACCTTACGACTTATCTTAGAAGAAAGATTAAGAAAAGGCAAACCTACGTTTCTAGCATTTGTAGACTTAGAGAAAGCTTTTGACAATGCTGACTGGAATACTCTCTTTCAAATTCTAAAGGTGGAAGGGGTAAAATACAGGGAGCGAAAGGCTATTTACAATTTGTACAGAAACCAGATGGCAGTCACAAGAGTCGAGGGGCATGAAAGGGTAGCAGTGGTTGGGAAAGGAGTGAGACAGGGTTGTAGCCTCTCCCCGATGTTATTAAATCTGTATATTGAGCAAGCAGTAAAGGAAACAAAAGAAAAATTTGGAGTAGGTATTAAAATTCATAGAGAAGAAGTAAAAACTTTGAGATTCGCCGATGACATTGTAATTCTATCAGAGACGGCAAAGGACTTGGAAGAGCAGTTGAACGGAATGGACAGTGTCTTGAAAGGAGCATATAAGATGAACATCAACAAAAGCAAAACGAGGATAATGGGATGTAGTCAAATTAAATCGGGTGATGCTGAGGGAATTAGATTAGGAAATGAGACACTTAAAGTAGTAAAAGAGTTTTGCTATTTAGGAAGTAAAATAACTGATGATGGTCGAAGTAGAGAGGATATAAAATGTAGACTGGCAATGGCAAGGAAAGCGCTTCTGAAGAAGAGAAATTTGTTAACATCGAATATAGATTTATGTATCAGGAAGTCGTTTCTGAAAGTATTTGTATGGAGTGTATGGAAGCGAAACATGGACGATAAGTAGTTTGGACAAGAAGAGAATAGAAGCTTTCGAAATGTGGTGCTACAGAAGAATAATGAAGATTAGATGGGTAGATCATATAAGTAATGAGGAGGCATAGAATAGGATTTGGGAGAAGAGAAGTTTGTGGCACAACTTGACTAGAGGAAGGGATCGGTTGGTAGGACATGTTTTGAGGCATCAACGGATCACAAATTTAGCATTGGAGGGCAGCGTGAAGGGTAAAAATCGTAGAGGGAGACCAAGAGATGAATACACTAAGCAGATTCAGAAGGATGTAGGTTGCAGTAGGTACTGGGAGATGAAGAAGCTTGCACGGGATAGAGTAGTATGGAATGCTGCATCAAACCAGTCTCAGGACTGAAGACAACAACAACATATTGTCTCCAGTATTTAATTTTGACTAAGGAGTACTGTAAGATATATGTAAAATAATCTGTTTTTCAGACCTTTTGGAATGTCACTTATTGTAATTAAAGTTAGATTATGACTGTTATGGGGTTTCTCATCGCTAAGAACGTGTTTTCTAATATGTTTTGTATGACGATATTAGTTGACGCTTAGACTGACTGCCATAAAGAGCTTTGGTCTCTTAGTAGTCTCTTGCGGTACCGATTGTGTGTAGTCAAACGACTGTGCCCCACGGGGTTTTGATGTTTAGAGGACCTGCAACACAGCTACGTTATGTTGGTTGCATTCAGCAGTGACCCACTTTTTTTGCTGTCAAGTGTACATCATATATCATGGAAGATTGAATGTAACGTGGACATAGTTGATTTTGAAAATGTTAGTATATATCTTTTTGCCTATTGCTGTGGCCCTAAAACGTACACAAGAAATAATTAATACAATAATGTATCCATTAATACAAAAAGAGCTCGTAAATGCTTACATGTGGTTTATACTGCCTGTACAAAAATAGTATAAAGAAGCCAAAAATGGAGGTAAGCAGTTAATGGCATACATGTCTTCAGGATGGAGGTAAAAGTACGAAAACATAATAAAACAAAACCTTACAGAAGTATAGTTACCATAAGGCATAAACTAAAATCTAAGTCCTCATCTTACTGTTCTGGTCTTCAGTCCAGAGACTGGTTTGATGCAGCTCTCTATGCTACTCTATCCTGCACAAGCTCCTTCACCTCCCATTACCTACTGCAGCCTACATCCTTCCGAATCTGCTTAGTGTATTCATCTTTTGATCTCCCTCTATGATTTTTACCCTCAACGCTGCTCTCCAATACTTAGTTGGTGATCCTCTTGATGCTTCAGAACATGTCTTACCAGCTCATCCCTTCTTCTAGTCAACTTGTGCTACAAATTCCTCTTCTCGCCAATTCTACTCAGTATCTCCTCATTAGTTACGTGATATACCCATCTAACTTTCAGCACTCTTCTGTGGCACCACATTTCGAAAGCTTCTATTCTCTCCTTATCTAAACTAGATATCGTCTATGTTTCACTTCCATACATGGCTACAGTCAATACAATTCTTTCAGAAAAGACTTTCTGACACTTCAGTCTATACTCGATGTTAACAATTTATCTTCTTTCCTTGCCATTGCCAGTCTACATTTTATATCCTCTCTATTTCGACCATCATCAGTTATTTTGCTCCCCAAATAGCAGAACTCATTTACTACTTTAAGCGGCTCATTTCGTAAATGGTTCAAATGGCTCTGAGCACTATGGGACTTATCTTCTAAGGTCATCAGTCCCCCAGAACTTAGAACTACTTAAACCTAACTAATCTAAGGACATCACACACATCCATGCCCGAGGCAGGATTCGAACCTGCGACCGTAGCGGTCGCGCTGTTCCAGGCTGTAGCGCCTAGAACCGCTCCGCGACCCCAGTCGGCCTCATTTCCTAATCTAATTCCCTCAGCATCACCTGATTTAATTCGACTACATTCCATTATTCTCGTTTTGTTTTGTTCATCTTAGATCCTCCTTTGAAGACACAGTCCATTCCGTGCACCTGGCTCTTCCAGGTTCTTTGCTGTCTCTGACAGAATTACAATGCCATCGGCAAACCGCAAAGTTTTTATTTCTTCTGACTGGTTTGATGCGGCCGTCACGAATTCCTCTTCTGTGCTAACCTCTTCATCTCAGAGTAGCAGTTGCAACCTACGTCCTTTATTGTGACATGGTAGCGTTTCCCGACGTAATAAGTCTTGAAAGTCTCTTCGGGTTTGCTGCCGGATCCTAAAATCAACTCGATTAGACATTTCGGCGATCCAGCTGGTCGCCATCTTCAGGAAAATGCTGCTTCTGCTGATGAGTCCCGCTGAGAACTGACGCCAGACTGCCAATAGAAGTCCTATATAGGCCACCGTTCACTACACTGCCCTCCAAGACAGGGAGGTGGCGCCGCCCTTAGTGGAACACTGCTGGCAACGATATATCGCACTCAGAGACCATATTCGAATACTCGGACTGACCGCATCGAAGAACGTTCTGTTTTGATGCGAGATAATACAGGATTCAACGTCCTTCTAAGAGGAAACTCATTGTCTCTGTGAATTTGAGTTACTTCTTTGTAGACACGGTTCCAAAAACCAGAACTGTTGGCAACTATCGCAGTTTCGTCAGATTTCATACCGTATCGCTCATTTAAGCAGTGTTCTGCCGATTTTTCCGGCTGTTGTAACCTCGTCTGACGGTGATGTTCCACACCTGTCATGAACTGTACGAATGGAACGGCCGATGTAAGACTTCCCACAACGACACAGAATTTTGTATACACCGGATTTCACAGATCCGAGTAGTGCCCTAATCTTAGGTGGTGGACGGAACACACTCTTCATGTTAAAATCCCGTAAAATTCTTCGTATCTCAAACGATATGCCCCTAGCATAAGGGATAAAGGCCACCGATCTACTGTATATTCCTCTTATGTACCTCCAGTGATGGTCCAAACTTCATAGCCCGACGATTTTGCTTCTCAGAGAATCCACTTTATTTAAAAACAAATTTCAAATGCTCAAATTCTTGTGTTAAGCTGTCCGCATCGGAAACGACATATTCTCTATGTACCAAAGTCCTAAAAGGACGCCACTGCGTTGGTGTGGTGGATGACAACTCTTAGAATGCAGATACCGATCTGTGTGCGTCAGCTTTCGGCGAACACTACGTCCCAAAGTACCATCTACTTTTTATAAACCATAACATATAAAAATGGAAGCATCTCCTCACTTTCAACCTCCATGGTAAATTTAATGCGGGGATGAAGACAGTTGAAGTGCTCCAAAAATCTATTAAGAGCATCACATCCATGTGGCCAGACGAAAAAGATATCATCTACATATCTCCAGAAGCACGTTGGTTGCAAAGCCGAAGTCCTCAGTGCCATATCCTCGAAGTCCTCCATAAATTGGGGACTATGAGTGACAAAGGACTACCCATAGCCACTCCGTCATTCCTTTCAAGTATTTGCCGTTAAATAAAAAGTACGTGGATGTCAACACATGATGACAAAGCTTCATCAACTCTTCATCTACATTTTCACTAATCAAACTAAGGGACTCATGCAGAGGGACTCGTGTAAACAGAGATGCCACATCAAAACTCACTAATAGATCTGAAGGACTCGGCCTCAAATATTTCAATCGTCCTCAATTATTTGTTGGATGTATTCCAATCTCTGCCTTAATCTACAATTTTTACCTTCTACAGCTCCTTCTAGTACCATGGAAATCATTCCTCCATGTCTTAACAGATGTCCAATTCTCGTGTCCCTTTTCCTTATTAGTGTTTTCCACACATTCCTTTCCTCCCCGATTCTGCACAGAACCTTCTCATTCCTTACCTTATTAGTCCACCAAATTTTCAACATTCGTCTGTATCGCCACATCTCAAATGCTTCATTCTCTCCTGTTCCGGTTTTCCCACAGTCCATGTTTCACTACCATACGATGCTGTACGCCAGACGTATATTCTCAGAAATTTCTTCCTCAAATTAAGACCTATATTTGATATTAGTAGACTTATCTTCGCCAGGAATGTCCTTTTGCCATTTCTACTCTGCTTTTGGTGTCCTCCTTGCTCCGTCCGTCACTCGTTATTTTACTGCGTAGGTAGCAGAATTCCTTAACTTCGTGACCATCGATCCTGATATTAAGTTTCTCCCTGTTCTCACTTCTACTACTTCTCATTACCGTCGTCTCTCTTCGATTTACTCTGAATCCATATTTGTACTCATTAGACTGTTCATTCCATTTAGCAGACCATAAATTCTTCTTCACTTTCACTAAGGATAGCAACGTCATCAGCGACTTGTATTATTGATATCCTTTCACCTTGAATTTTGATTCCAATTCTGAACCTTTCTTTTACTTCCATCACTGCTTCCTCGATGTACAGATTGAACATTAGGGGCGAAAGGCTACATTCTTGTCTTACACCCTTTTTAATACGAGCACTTCGCTCTTGGTCGTCCACTCTTATTATTCCCTATTGGCTGTTGTACATATTGTATATTACCCGTCTCTCCCTATAGCTTACCCCTATTTTTTCAGAATTTCAAACATCTTACACCATTCTACATCACCGAACGCTTCTTCCAGGTCGAAAAATCCTATGACCAAGTCTTGATTTGTCTTTAGTCTTGCTTTCACTATTAACCGCAAAGTCGGAATTGCCTCACTCATACCTTTACCTTTCCTAAAGCCAAACTTATCGTCACCTAGCGCATACTCAATTTTCTTTTCCATTCTTCTGTATATTATTCTTGTTAGCAACTTGGATGCTTGAGCTATTAATCTGATTGTGCTGTAATTCTCACACTTGTCAGCACTTGCCGTCTTCGCAATTGTGTAGATCATGTTTTCCGAAAGTCAGATGGTATGTCGCCAGACTCATACATTCTACCCACCAACGTGAACAGTCGTTTTTTTGCCACTTCCCCCAACGATTTTAGAAATTCTGATGCAATGTTATCAATCCCATCTGCCTTACTTGATCTTAAGTCCTCCAAAACTCTTTTAAATTCTGATTCTAATACGTGGTCTCCTATCTCTTCTATCATATCAAATAAATCTACTCCCTCGTAGAGGCTTTCAATGTATTCTTTGCACCTGTCCGTTCTCTCGTCTGCATTTAACAGTGGAATTCCCGTTGCACTCTTAATGTTATCACTCTTGTTTTAAGGTCCCCTAAGGTTGTTTTGACTTTGCTGAATGCTGAGTTTGTCCTACCGACAGTAATTGCTTTTTCGATTTCTTCACATTTTTCATGCACCCATTTCGTCTTAGTTTCACCACACTTCCCATGTATTTCATTCCTCAGCGACTTGTATTTCTCTATTCCTGAGTTTCCCGGAACATTTCTGTACTTCCTCCTTTCATCGATCAATTGAAATTTTTTTCTGTTAACCTGGGTGACTGGGAGACTGGAATGCAGTTGTAGGGGAAGGAGTAGAAGAAAAGGTTACAGGAGAATACGGGCTAGGGACAAGGAATGCGAGAGGAGAAAGATTAATTGAGTTCTGTAATAAACATCAGCCAGTAATTGGAATACTCTCTTCAGGAATCACAAGAGGAGGAGGTATACTTGGAAAAGGCCCGATGTTACGGGAAGATTTCAGTTGGATGACATCATAGTCAGACAGAGATTCCGAAATCAGATAGCCGGCCACTGTGGCTGAGCGGTTCTAGGCGCTTCAGTCCGGAACTGTGCTGCTGCTACGATCGCAGGTTCGAATACTGCCTCGGGCATGGATTATGTGTGATGTCCTTAGGTTAGTTAGGTTTAAGTAGTTCTAAGTCTAGGGGACTGATGACCTCAGATGTTAAGTCCCATATTGCTTAGAGCCATTTGAACCATTTTTGAAAACAGATACTGGATTGTAAGGCATAAAAAATGGCTCTGAGCACTATGCGACTTATCTTCTGAGGTCATCAGTCGCCTATGACTTAGAACTAATTAAACCTAACTAACCTAAGGACATCACACACATCCATGCCCGAGGCAGGATTGGAACCTGCGACCGTAGCGGTCGCTCGGTTCCAGACTGTAGCGCCTAGAACCGCACGGCCACTACTGCCGGCTTTAATAGTAGTGGCACACAGTTTGAATTATAGTGCGTTTATGTTTGTGCAGTGTGATAAAGGAAATAAATTAAATTTTACCAGTTCTTAATGCGTCTCCATCAGTTAGTACCACACCACTGCACTGAACAATGAACGAAGTCTCGATATACACGGTCAACTACAACAAGAGGATTGTAAAATAAATAATCATTAATTAATCATTAATTAATCCATATAATCTCCAAGGAGACGGGAGCTTATAAGTGATTGGAGTGAACGGAGCAAGAATTCTTAGGCAGCACCTAAAACTAAGAGTCAAAAATGACTACATGAGGAAGGGAACGTGACCATCGTCGTATACTTTTGTTACAGTGAACAAAAAGTCGTAAAAACGCTTCGTGAAGTACATATAACTAGCGACATGCACCATAAGTTATATGAAATAAGTACAATAGGTGCGCCTACATGACCATTAATGACTAAAAGTGCTTGTTGACAGTAAACACTACCTGTAACTGTAAAGCATCTGTAAGTTAAAGAATAGAATGTCTATCGGTCATTGTTTACATGCAGTTAACCACCTGTAGCAAAATTAAATCACCACCTGGGAGTTATAAATGGTTTCGTACCTGCATTAATGAATGGTCAACTACTTGGCAATGTAAATGGCTAACTGTTTGGAACTGAAAATGTCACTAATTATAACAGTAGATGCCTAACAACCTGTAAATACAATACACTTGTCTGGTTTGCAAGAATGTTTAATTGTCACATCCAAAGCCATTGGTCATTTAAAAGCTTGTTCAGACGTGAATGCAAAAATATACACCTATTTAAGACAAAGTGCTCTACTGATTTGAACTGTTTGTGGCTTCTGTGTGTGCCATAAGTATGGATACATTTATTATACTGCACTGTTTCTGTATCGGTATAATAACTACTTCATTATTACAGTAAGGACGTATTACGCATATTGCGTATCGTTTGCCCACAGAATTCAGTTCAGTGCCATTTCCATTTTATAAACGTAAATGCAGCAGTCACACCTTGGTTGTCTAGTAGAGATGTCTCAAATATTTACTCAAACTGTAACATCTGCTGATCACATTATATGATGTTCTAAAGGGTGGAAGGTGAAGTAGAATGTTTATTAAACTCGTGTGTTTCCACATATATATATTTATTTATACGAATTTAATGCACATTCTGCTCCACCTGCCACACTTTAGAACATCATACACACATCAAAAAGAATTTTCATGACCCCGATTCCCAGAAATCCTGAAGACAGACGTTGACTGTCGATATTGTACCCTCTGACTGTTCAGAGATGTCAGTAAACCCGACCAAAGATGTAAACAACCACGCATGAGCAGCGCCTGTGAGGCGGAGGGTGTCCGACAACCGATCGGTTCCAGTCATTCCACCAGGAAGGAGGTACACGGCTCGTGTTGTCTGTAGTTAAACCCTGCTTAGATGGTCAATACCGCAGTTCGATCGCGTCTGTCTTGTTACTTTGAGCCAGGAAGGGCTCTCAACAACGGAAGTGTCCAGATGTCTCGGAGTGAACCTAAGCGATGTTGTTTGGATATGGAGGCGATACAGAGAGACACGCATTGTCGATGACATGCCTAGATCAGGTCACCCAAGGGATACTACTGCAATGGATGACCACTACCTAAAGATTATGGCACGGAGGAAACCTGACAGCAACGCCACCATGTTTAGTAATGCCTTTTGTGCAGCCACAGGGCGTCGTGTTACGACTCAAACTCTGCGCAATACTCTGCATGATGCGCAACTTCACTCCCGACGTCCACGGCGAGGTCCATCTTTGCAACCACGACACCATGCAGCGCGCTACAGATGGGCCCAACAACATGCCGAATGGACCGCTCAGGACTGGCATCACGTTCTCTTCACCGATGAGTGTAGCATATTCCTTCAACCAGACAATCATCGGAGACCTGTTTGGAAGCAACCCGGTCAGGCTGAGCGCCTTAGACAAACTGTCCAGCGAATGCAGCAAGGTGGAGGTTCCCTGCTGTTTTGGGGTGGCATTATGTGGGGCCGACGTACGCCGCTGGTGGTCATGAAAGGCTCCGTAACGGCTGTACGATACTTGAATGCCGTCCTCCGACCGGTAGTGCAACCATATTGGCTTCATATTAGAGAGGCACTCGTCTTCATGGACGAGAATTCACGCCCCCATCGTGCACATCTTGTAAATGACTTCCTTCAGGATAACGACATCGCTCAACTAGAAAGTCCAGCATGTTTTCCAGATACGAACTCTATCGATCATGCCTGTGATAGATTGAAAAGGGCTGTTTATGGACGACGTGACCCAACAATCACTCTGAGGAATGTACGCCGAATCGCCGTTGAGGAGTGGGACAATCTGGACCAACAGTGCCTTGATGAACTTGTGGATAGTATACCACGACAAATACAAGTACAGGCAAGCATCAGTGTGTACAGGAATCTGGAACTCCACCTCTGAAGGTCTAGCTGTATGGTGGTACAAGGTACAACGTGTAGTTTTCTTGACCATTAAAAAGAACGGAATTGATCTTTACGTTGATCTCTAATCCAATTTTCTGTACAGGTTCTGGAACTTTTTTGATGTGTGTATACTGTGACCAGGAGGTTCTTACGGTCTGAGTAAATATTTAAGACATCTCCACTCGACAACCAAGTTTGTCTCCTGGATCTGCCTTTATAAAATCGATATATACCATAGAAATAAGAAAATATTTCACGCGCACATGTTGTTGTCGGTGTGGTCTTCAGTCCTGAGACTGCAACCTTCATCCCTCTGAATCTTCTTAGTGTATTCATCTCTTGGTCGCCCTCTATGATTTTTACCATCCACGCTGCCCTCCAATAAATTGGTGATCCCTTGATGCCTCAGAACATGTCCTACCAACCGATCCCTTCTTCTAGTAGAGTTGTGCCACAAATTCCTCATCTCGCCAATTCTATTCAGTATCTCCTCATTAGTTATGTGATCTAGCCATCTAATCTTCAGCATTCTTCTGTAGCACCACATTTCGAAAGCTTCTATTCTCTCCTTGTCTAAACTATTTATCGTCCATCTTTCACTTCCATACATGGCTACACTTCATACAAATACTTTCAGAAACGACTTGCTGACACTTAAATCTATACTCGATGTTAACAAATTTCTCTTCTTCAGAAACGCTTTCCTTGCCATTGCCAGTCTACATTTTATATGCTCTCTACTTCGACCATCATCAGTTATTTTGCTCCCCAAATAGCAAAACTGCTTTACTACTTTAAGTGTCTCATTTCCTAATCTAATTCCCTCAGCATCACCCGACTTAATTCGACCACATTCTATTACGTGACGTAAAATTTAATGATGATGCAGTACAATATTTGCAGAAGTGAAACACTGTGCAGTTTGTGTTTGTGTGTTTGCAATTCAGAGGCAAATACCTTCTGCCATATTAGACATGTTCCACACCCAGTGGATCTCCTGCATCAGTTGAATAATTTAGGAGATAATGTATGCCTTTGACCATGGCACATGTTCGAGTGAAGATTACATCTTCTTTTTAGTGCATATTTTTGAACATGGTGCCAGAAGCTTGCATGTACAATCTGACTTACCGTCTCACTTTAATACTTCGCTGTGAGTGACTGGAGAGAGGATGGGAAATGGTATGAAGCACAGCTCAATATATCCTGTTGGATTCCTTAGATCTCTCACTGGCGTAATTGGGCCAATTGTAGCATCTTGGATATAGACTGGTAATTCCTAAAATACTAAGCTGTGACTCGCTGAAGAGAGTGGAAAGCAGAGGTGTGATTGTGGGGGAGGAGGGCGGGGGAGGCGATGGACTGATGATATTATTGACAAAGATGATGAGAGCAGTATAAGAACGACGACGTGACTGATAACGAGGTCAGGGCTTACGATTTCATGGGTTGGTGTCATGTGATATGCAAGCCATCACACTCATGACTTTCAGCAGACATTATAAGGTTAAAATGTCCTCGAGTCACTGTAGATACACATATTCATTGAGTAACATTAATGTGGTGAGCTTATTTTGTTCAGTTATTTCAATTAGGCATACACGTTCAGTTGATGCCGTGCGTAATTATTTGATCTCAGATGGAAACAAACAGAGGGTAGCACCACAAGGAGGTACTGAAATGGACTGGGGAGAAAAGAAATTTATGGCAGAAAGTGACCAAGAGAAGGAATCGATTGATAGGACACATCCTGAGGCAACATGAAACCGTTGTGTTATGTCTGCGTAAGCAGAAGGAAGTAACAATGAAAGTCCGAAAACAATTTATTAACCAAAACAAATTCTCCAAGTATAACACCCACACAAAACAGTGATTCGTCTTCGAATTACAACAAATACAAGAATGATATAGGAAACAACTGAAATAATTTCCTACTAGTCTCCGCCAGAGATTTTTCCGATATACCAAGCCTAATCCAGAGGTCAGCGAGAAGATCGAAACTGGGCTGCCGGGGCGGCAGCTATCCGTGTCTGCTGGCGGTCGATGAACTGCCGATGTGCTGCCGAGCGCCGGTCTTCATAGCGCTTCGGGGGACGAGTACCTCGGAACTATTTTCCATCACTAGTTTGACGTGCGAAAATATTTCCTGGATCTGCAGCGACCTCTTCCTTATGTTTATGTGGGCCGGTAGTGGCCCCTGGTGGCCGCTAGTGTCTTTGCTGTGTTGTTGTTGTTGTCGCCATTCATCAATATTGCCTGTCGGTTGTGTAGTGCTTCGGTGTGCCTGCGAAGTGGGCAACCCGCGGCTGGATGCTGTCAGTTTGGTTGCTGATACTCTAGGTGCCGTGATGTCTGGTGGAGAAGGCGACAGCACGTTGGGTACAGTAAGCAGGCAGAAATGGATGTAGTTTGCGGTAGTTACAGAGAGATGTAGAGTCTCGCCCGGGACAGAAGTACCGTCGAGAGCTGCATCAGACGGGTCCTGGGACTGAAGACCACAACACCGACAACAACAACAACAACAACAACAACAACAGCCTCTCAGCCTTGAGGCAGTGAGTCGGTACGTGTTGTCTGCTGACCCCAGACGCCGTGTCGCCCCGCTCCCTGGTCTGTGGCGACTCGTGACGTGTGAGTGTGAGTGTGAGGGAACGCGCCGACAAAAGACGGCGGCCGGCCCGCCCCCACCCCTGCCCCCACCCCCACCCTAGCAGCTGCCCGCGGGCCAGCAGTAGAGGGTGCGCGCCGGAGCGTGCACGGCACGTGGCGCAACGCGCCACCCTACTTTCCCTCCTTCTGTCCCAAGTCCTATTACTTTTTTATTTATCTGTCACGTTCCTGGGGAGCGTGCGAGCCAAAGCTGTTTGGCCACGGAAGGCGTCAATATACAGGGTGTCAGCCCCCGGTAGCTGAGTGGTCAGCGCCACAGACTGTCAATCCTAAGGGACCGGGTTCGATTGCCGCCACGGTCGGAGATTTTCTCCGCTCAGGGACTGGGTGTTGTGTTGTCCTAATCATCATGATTTGATCCTCACCGACGCGCAAGTCGCCGAAGTGGCGTCAAATCGAAAGACTTGCACGAGACGAGAGGTCTGCCCGCCGGGAGGCCCTCGCCACACGCCATTCTATAGTATACAGGGTGATTCAAGAAGAAATGCAAATATTTTAATATGTGAGTCTACAAGTAAAACTAAAGAAAATGTTCATATAAACATAGGTACTGTTTAGTTACGGAGTGACGGCTAATAAAAGATTTTGCCTCAAATTTAGCAAATTCGCTAATATGAAGCCATCGCGAAACTCTAAAACTGTAAGAGTTTAAAGTACAGCACGATCCCATTTATTTTGTTGTTATTGATCTTTTGAATCTAATGAAGCATGTCCCAGACGTGCATCTGCAGTACATTTCCAGAACATGCAGAGATGCAAAGAAGTAATCTCAGAAAATTTTCAATTTATTAACTACTTTGTCGAATTTGTTTTTTTAAATTCCAGACAAAAAATAGCTCTGAACAGTATGGGACTTAACAGCTGTGGTCATCAGCCCCCCAGAACTTAGAACTACTTAAACATAACAAACCTAACGACATCACACACATTCATGCCCGAGGCAGGATTCGAACCTGCGACCGTAGGGGTCACGCGGTTCCAGACTGAAGCGCCTAGAACCGCCCGGCCACACCGTTCCAGACTGAAGCGCCTAGAATCGCCCGGCCACACCGGCCGGCAAATTACAGGCAATTTCACAAAGTTTTCAACAGAGGTTGTAGAGAATTTCATTTTAAAAAAATAATGGCAATAACGTTAACTGAAACTATATGAATGTGTGAGGTACTCTGCTTTCCTTAATACCATAGCACACGTCAATTCATGTTAAACCGGAAAAAACAAAGCTCAGTGTTAAGGAAGTTGTACAGTGTGCATACAATTTCACAATTCATTCACAATAAATGTTCAAAAAATGTCTCCACAAACTAAGGATTGCTAACAATGACACAAACGTTTCTAAATTCTTAATGGAAAGTAAACAAATTTACTTGTATAATAAGCTTTGCTTCTCTGGATGTTCTGGAAAACTACTGCAGATACAGGTCTGGGACACGTTTTATTAGATTCACCAGACCAATAACAACAAAATAAATTGAAATCGTGCTTTACTTTAACCTCGTACAGTTTTGCGATGGCTTCATATTGACGAAGTTACTAAATTTAAGGCAAAATATTTTACTAGCCATAACTCAGTAATTAAGCATTTGCCGACCTCTTTTTATAAGAACTTTTTTCTTCAGTTTTACTCGTAAAATAATATATTAGAATATTTGCATATCCTCTTGAATCACCCTGTATAGCTAAGGAATATTGACAGAAAATTTACAGGATGTGCACAAAGTCTTGCCGTGATTATAAAAATTTATAGCAGAATAACCGTTTGACATAAGAAGTTACACTTGATGCAGTTACATAAGTTAATGTTACTAGTTTTTTTAAGACCACTTACGTTACAAACCCTCAACGTGTGCTTCCTTGGTAGCTTGGAGAATGTCGAGGCGGTATTCCAGTTCCTGCCAGGTGTTTCGTAACATGTGTTCTGTCACAGTACCCACAGCAGCTTGTATCCTAGCCTTCAGTTCGTCGACGCGAGCAACTGGTGTGACGGAGACTCTGGGGGGGGGGGGGGGGGGGGGTAATGTCTGGAGAACGGGATGGCTAGGGTGTTGGGCCGTTCCTTCCAATCCACCGATCCGGACATTACTCCCCTCTCCAGACATTACCTTCCTTGACTTTTTTTTCTGGGGCTATATGAAGGACAGAGCCTTCGTCACACCAGTTGTTGACGTCGACGATCTGAAAGCTAGGATACAAGCTGCTGTAAATCCAGCAAGGCCCGTACAGGACCTGCAACATACAGTCGTTCATTATCCTGATGAAATGTAGGATTTCGCAGTGACCGAATGAAGGATATAGCAACGGGTCGTAACACATCTGAAATGTAACGTCCACAGTTCAAAGTGCCCTCAATGCGAA
Source organism: Schistocerca gregaria (assembly GCF_023897955.1). Classification (NCBI taxonomy): domain Eukaryota; kingdom Metazoa; phylum Arthropoda; class Insecta; order Orthoptera; family Acrididae; genus Schistocerca; species Schistocerca gregaria. The sequence goes on along the minus strand of NC_064920.1, from coordinate 1,080,375,374 downwards.
CAACAGGTGACCGAGATGTGTAACCAATGGCACCCCATGCCATCACGCCGGGTGATACGCCAGTATGGCGATGACGAATACACGCTTCCAATGTGCGTTCACCACGATGTCGCAAACATGGATGCGAGCATCATGATCATCCGAAAAAATGACGTTTTGCCATTCCTGCACACAGGTTCGCAGGCGCTCCTGTCTGTGATGCAGCGTCAAGGGTAGCCGCAGCCATGGTCTCCGAGCTGATAGACCATGCTGCTGCAAACGTCGTCGAAATTTTCGTGCAAATGGTTGTTGTCTTGCAAACGTCCCCATCTGTTCACTCAGGGATCGAGACGTGGTTGCACGATCCGTTACAGCTATGTGGATAAGATGCCTGTCATTTCGACTGCTGGTGACAGGAGACCGTTGGGATCGAGCACGTCGTTCCGTATTACCCTCCTGAACCCACCGATTCCATATTCTGCTAACAGTCATTGGATCTCGACCAACGCGAGCAGGAATGTCATGATACGATAAACCGCAATGACGATAGGCTACAATCCGACCTTTATCAAAGTCGGAAACGTGATGGTAAGCATTTCTCCTCCTTACACGCTTCACCAGGCAACGCCGGTCAATTGCGGTTTGTGCATGAGAAATCGGTTGGAAACTTTCCTCATGTCATCACGTTGTAGGTGTCGCCACCGGCGCTAACCTCGTGTGAATGCTCTGAAAAGCTAATCATTTGCATATCACAGCACCTTCTTCCTGTCGGTTAAATTTCGCGTCTGTAGCACGTCATCTTCGTGGTGTAGCAATTTTATAGGCAAAAAAATGGTTCAAATGGCTCCGAGCGCTATGGGACTTAACATCTGAGGTCATCAGTCCCCTAGAACGTAGAACTACTTAAACCTAACTAACCTAAGGACATCACACACATCCACACCAGAGGCAGGATTCGAACCTGCGACCGTAGCGGTCTCGCTGTTCCAGACTGTAGCGCCTAGATCCGCACGTTCACACCGGCCGGCTATTATAGGCCAGTAGAGTATATTTAAGAATCCTGTGAGGCAATATTTTTTTTTATTTTTCAGTTGAATACCGTTTTCCACTTATATTTTTATTGTCTCATTTTGGGTAATAGTACTGCTCCGCCTGCTCTTCAAAACGACACCCGAATCAGTATCCTAGCTAAACGCATTTCCACGCTACACCAATTTGCATATAATTTTACAGAAAACTGATTCGTATCGGTCACGCGCGTGTGCGTACACCGGTACGATGACGACACTGGCGAAACGAGCATGACAGTGTATCTGTCGCGTGCTCGCAAAAATCGTACTCGCATTATTAGTCGCGTGGTTGTCTGCCAGCCAAATATTACAGTACTCTCTCCACGAGTAGACGTGTTGACATCAAAATGTCGTCAGGCGGGAGCGGCTTGATGGGACAGGAGCCTTCAGGTCAGAGGGTTTCACGTACGCGACTGCGAGAGGGTGGGGGGAGTTGCCGCGTAGCCGCTGGCGGCGGAAGCAAACAGCTGGCGCTGCGTTGTGGTGTGGTGTGATGTGATGTGATGCCTGATGTGCTGCGACGCGAGAGCACCGCGCCAATCAATAAGGCTGACACACACACACACAGACACACACACACAGACAGCGAGCACCTGGCCACCTGCGTCTGGAGTCTGTACAGTACAGCGGGGAGCCGATTAGCGGCGCGGTCGCTGCCGCCCTGCTGTACACAATACCGTCTGTACTAAGCCATACTGTACTGTACTGTCCTCTGCTGTGCTGGAAGTCTCCATTTCCCCGTCTGCCGTGGTAGCGAGACAGCACTCAGGCGTAATGCCCCAAGTCTTTCACCTGCGACCTGTACTGTGCTGGTCAGAAATCACCTTCACCAAACTCGCAACACTTTTTTTCGTACGAACCCCTACAACATCGGAGAAGAGATCGTAGGAGGTTTCTCACTCCGTTCTTAAGGACTTAGAATGCTAATGTTTCTAATATTTTTTACTGAAATAGGCGAGAATCCCGGCATTGCTCGGGTATTTCTTTATAGCTGCGCCCGAGACCTCATGTCCGTGGAATTTATTTCTGACTTAACGAAGCTTCCTAGTACCCAACGTTTGGCGTAGCACGAATGGGGACGAGAACAAAGAGCTTTTTTTTGCTACACTAACACGGGAGAGAGCCACGCAGAACTTGTAATCTCCCCCTCCTTCCTGCTAATTCCATGTGTTGACCACATTAAGGAAAGTCTTTTATGAAGATTTGAGAGGAGCGAAGATTACAGTGAACTTGATAGTTTACTTAGCTTGTCATGATAAGTTGGCTGCAGTTCTTCTTGTCTATGGGTCTGATACTTGAAGCTGACAATGTCACATTTCAGATCCTCACGTTTTAGTGACCTAAATAAATTGGAAGATTGTTGTTGCAGATTTTTTTATTACGTCTAGAACTTTACTTCCGCCGTTTTGCAATAGACGGCAGTAGCGGCAAGTGGGGTTCAAATGGTTGGTCACAGGTGTAACACTACAAGCTTAGGCATCTGTAAACATAATGCCATAAAACTATTACTCGATTTATGATTGCATCATAAGGTTATTCTCGATTAACTACGTCATCTTACCATTTGCGGGAAGTTCTAATTGTCTGCTTTAACATGAAGAAATCTGCGGCTGTGGCTCTTAAAATGCTGGGTAAGACCAATGGTGAGGGAATTATTAGTGGAAGAACGTGCACGGAATGTTTTCAACGCCTTAAGAACGGCGATTTTGATGTCGGAGACTGGCACGGCGGTGGACGACAGAACGCTTTCGTAGCTACTGAAACAGATGAAGACAGTCACAGGATATCATTATCGAAAGCAATTGATGCATTCGAGCCCAGCACGGAAACACAAACGGGCACAATACAGCGATAGACACGTAAAGGTAATTTTGCAGCAGGTATGTGTTCGACCCCATGTCGCAAACCCGTCAAAATATACATGGAAACGTTGAAATGAGGAATCTTATCGTTCCCGCCGTATTCTCCATACGTTGCTCTCTCTGACTACCACCTATTTCGATCAGTGGCATACAGTCTGCCTGCACAGCACTTCCGATCATAAGAACAAGTGCACAATTGAATCGATTCATGGATCTTCACAAAAGACGCCCAGTTCTTCCGCCGCGGGTTTCGTAGCTACCCGAAAGATGGGAGAATGTAGTGGCTAGCGATGGACAATACTATGAATCATAATTTTTTGTAAGTTTTTCACAAATAAGCCCTGAACTTCGAGAAAGAACCGCAGAAGGAAAGCTGTAGACCTGGTACGCAAATATATTTTCTCACATTTTAACATATCATACAGCCTTTTGATTTTTCACATTGTTGTTGTTGCTGTTGTCTGCAGTCCTGAGACTGGTTTGATGCAGATCTCCATGCTACTCTATCCTGTGCAAGCTTCTTCATCTCCCAGTACCTACTGCAACCTACATCCTTTTGAATCTGCTTAGTGTATCCATCTCTTGGTCTCCCTCTACGATTTTTACCCTCCACGCTGCCCTCCAATACTAAATTGGTGATCCCTTGATGCCTCAGAACATGTCCTACCAACCGATCCCTTCTTCTGGTCAAGTTGTGCCACAAACTTCTCTTCTCCCCAATCCTATTCAATACTTCCTCATTAGTTATGTGATCTAGCCATCTAATCTTCAGCATTCTTCTGTAGCACCACATTTCGAAAGCTTATATTCTCTTCTTGTCCAAACTATTTATCGTCCATGTTTCGCTTCCATACATGGCTACACTCCATACAAATACTTTCAGAAATGACTTCCTGACAATTAAATCTATACTCGATGTTAACAAATTTCTGTTCTTCAGAAACGCTTTCCTTGCCATTGCCAGTCTACATTTTATATCCTCTCTACTTCGACCATCGTCAGTTATTTTGATCCCCAAATAGCAAAACTCCTTTACTACTTTAAGAGTCTCATTTCCTAATCTAATTCCCTCAGCATCACCCGACTTAATTCGACTACATTCCATTATTCTCGTTTTGCTTTTGTTGATGTTCATCTTATATCCTCCTTTCAAGACACTGTCCATTCCGTTCAACTGCTCTTCCAAGTCCTTTGCTGTCTCTGACATTACATTGTTCGCACAAAATACAAAAATACATTCTATCAGATTAGAGACATGCTTAGGGCTATGACACTCTGCGTAAAAAAGCATATTCCAAAGGGTTGACAGTGTTTTTTAACAAATGAATTTCTACTAGTTTCTGTTACACTATTACTGTCGATTATTATTTCATAAATGAATCCACAAATAAACATTGTAACCAGAACAGGATGGCGTAATTAATAACAGAAATTTTAAGTATGCCACTAGTTCGTAATTTCAAATGTTTGTAAAAAAGTATTTAAACTATACGTTCAGAACTAGTACTTATTAATTGTAACATCGAGACTAAACCATTTTACAAAGTAATTCATTTTCATACATTTTAGTTTGAAATGTAACATACTGCGCATAAAATTATATGGAAGTTTTCAGAAAAGCAATTGACATAATATGGACCTGTCCAAAATTCGAAAAAATTATACTAGTATCGACAACTAGTCTTGAGGAAAAGTAATGCTACAGGAGGGTGTCCCGTTACAACATTGTCGAGCGAAAAGCAGCTGACCCTCAGGTCAAGAGCGCAGCATCTGGTCCTGTGCTTTGTTTCTGGTCATGGCTTACGCTCACCAGGAATTGTACGTGTTTAAAGTTAAATGGCGAACTGTTAGGAGTAAGAGGGATTCGGGGTTGGAGAGGAGGAAGTATCGGCAGTTTTTTGCATCCTTATTGCGACTTCTCTGTCCTCTGAATCTGTCAAATACCTTTGGTAGTGCTGTCTGTGACAAGGTGAAAAAGAGAGTGAGGGTGAGATAGGGTGATGTATACGTGAGTACGATAGACACGTTCCTTCAAAAATATTTCTCTCTTTCATACCTCCTCTGCGTTACCACAGATGACGCGTCACTGATCTCATTTGTACTAAGACTGCAGACACGCGAGGTGTCTATTTGCTTCCACCACACTGAGTGGAATCCATTAAGCTCTATGGAATGTTCACCAACCTGCAGTCTTCCACAGTTGTCCCCTTCGGAGAAACCAGCAAGTAGGTCGTGAACCCGTTATCTTGAGGCTGTAGGAAAAACCCTTCGCGAGGAACGTGCAACGTTATTACTTAACACCTGCTTTGTTTAACATTTAAATCAAAAGGCAGTGAAAGGGCTGACCCAATAAAGCGAACATTTCAATTGCAATGTGTTTATTATTGTGTTGCATGTTAACCGGGGACCTAGAAACGACGGAGAGGCTCCGTCCCCGCCGCAGCCGCAGTGGTCCACAACCACACCGCAGTCCACTTCATCCCTCTACCGCCCCACACCGAACCCAGGGTTATTGTGCGGTTCGGTCCCCGGTGGACCCCCCCCCCCTCCCCCCCCCCCCTCCGCAGTGAACGTCTAACACCAGGCGAATGTAACCCCTATGTTTGTGTGGTGGAGTAATGGTGGTGTACGCGTACGTGGAGAACTTGTTTGCGCAGCAGTCACCGACATAGTGTAACTGAGGCGGAATAAGGGGAACCAGGCCGCATTCGCCGAGGCAGATGGAAAACCAACTAAAATCCATCCACAGACTGACCGGTTCAGCGGACGACAACACAAATCCGCCGGGCGGATTCGTGCCGGGGACCAGGCGCGCCTTCGCTGCCCGGAAAGCCGTGCGTTAGACCGCACCGCCAACCGGGCGGGCAAGTGTTTATTAACTATCAAAAACAATCTCACATAAAAATTGGCAGACGCCAGTCAGGCAAGATTATTTACGAAACACTCATTACATAATATCATAAGCGAGTTAATGAATCATTAGCCAGCGCTCTCCCATAAATATTGAGAAACGCCACTCAGGCAAAATATTAAGAAACTCTCTCACTAATTAAACCCAACTAACCTTGGGACTTCACACACATCGATGCGCGAGGCAGGATTCGAACCTGCGACCGTAGCAGCAGGGCAGTTCCCGACTGAAGCGCCTAGAACCGCTCGGCCACAACGGCCGACCGGTCACTATAGATCATCTTCAAACCTGTGTAGTTACGCCAGTAACCCGTATTGTCTCTTCCAGAACCTCATGTCAGAGTACTGTGTTTTGGAACTGAAATTAAAACACAGCACTCCGACATGAAGTTCTGACACAGACAAGACGTTGCTGACGCAACTACTCAGATCTGAAAATCATGCACAGAGATCGAAACATGCCAAGTAATTAAAAATGTGCAACTGAGACTGAAGATGATGACGATATTTGGTTTGTGGGGCGCTCAATTACCCGGTTTTCAGCGCCCGTACAAATTCCCAACCGTTGCTCAGCCCAATGTTGCCACTTTGTCCCACATATTTTGTAAAAATAAACAGAGATCGAAACATGCCAAGTAATTAAAAATGTGCAACTGAGACTGAAGATGATGACGATATTTGGTTTGTGGGGCGCTCAATTACCCTGTTTTCAGCGCCCGTACAAATTCCCAACCGTTGTTCAGTCCAATGTTGCCACTTTGTCCCATATATTTTGTAAAAAGCCATTGACATATACAGGTAAACGTCGCTTGTTGTTGCTTCACATTAGTCTGTTCTGTGCGCCGGTGAAGTTTCGAATCGTTCTGGCAGATGGCAGAGCCTTAGTACAGCGTCAAAGTGGCGTCCACTGTATATACGAGTCACTTTACATGCAGCGTGAGGACAACACAAACACCCAGTCATCTCAAGGCAGGTGAAAATCGCTGACCCCGCCGGGAATCGAACCCGGGACCCCGTGCTCGGCAAGCGACAACGCGACCGCGAGACCACGAGCTGCGAACTGGGACGGAAGAATAAATGCTCACCCTGTACTGCGCGCCTCTACGCTTACTGCTTCCGCCGACTTGCGGGATTGCAGACGTAGATGCAGAAGTGCAGCTGGGGATCTACACGGTGTGTGTGTGTGGCGTGACTTGCCGCAGCTGGCGCGCAGACACGCGGCCGGCGGCGCGCAGATTGGCCATCAAGCCAGGCACAGAGGCGATGCGAGGTGAGGACGATTTGCCGGCTCTGGCCGCGGGGCCCGCCTGCTCGTAATTACGCCGCCCTGCTCTGCCCTGCCTGGGCCGCCCTCGCTGTGAACAATCGCAGCCGGCAGACACCCTCCTCGCCCCGCACCCCTCTGCCTCCGCGGCGGTGATGGCGCCTTTGATCGCGTGCTGTTCTTCCCTCGTCCCCCCGCGGCTCTGGGCCCTTCGCGCTGTCCACTGCGGGCCGGGAGAGCCCTTGCAAGAAAGACCGAAACGCCGGCCCTCGCCGCCCACTTTGCATCTCCATCCGCGTCAGCTGCGGAGGCGCCTGTGGCTCAGGCAGACCGCTCTGTTTCTGTTGCCTGTGTCCTTCTTTCTGCGCCAGAGCAGGCTTTGTTTCGCGACAGAAAACTTTTTATTTTTTTATTTGGCCTTTGAGTGTGTACTTAATTTAGCCATCGGCAACACATAGTGACAATGTACACATAATTGAATAAACAAATACAAAAAATACATATTTACAAGAATAAAAAGCTTAACCGTTACAGGTTTGTACATAATGTTTTAAAAATTGAAGTGAATTGAACTGGAAAATAATTAAAAGTGCCTAGGCTTACAATTCACACCAATTCTGAAATATCTTCATCAGCCAGACATATTTATAATTTACGAACACCATTAAAACCTACAGATTGTGACAAGTACTCTTGATGAAGTTAACTATCACTTTACATAGACGAACGTCTTTAGTACACAAAAGAGAAGAAGCTGATTGAGGAAGATGGTAGCCCATACTCAGCAATGTCTTCAGAAAGACCAACCGTTCACGGTCAAATTTGGGGCACATAAATAAGATGTGATTGACGTCAGCTTCCGACTCAGGATCACACTCACATGCTGGTGAACTGTAAACGTTGATCCGATGTAGATGTTGTGGGAAAGAGGTACGAATGAAGCGGAGTCTTATGATGGTAGAAATCGTGGATCGGTCTAGATGTGTCCTCATGAACCACGGCTGTGAAGGAATCCTAGGTTGCAGCACTGCGTAATAACCGCCTTTTGTCTGTTGAGAAACTTTCCACATTTCCTGCCATTGTTGTCTTGCGTGATCCTTGACTTCACGTAAGTCGTCTGTATAAGGAAGGTGCAGATCCAGGACGGTGCCTAAGGTTGCCGCTTGTTTGGCTAATGCATCAACTTCATCATTATAGAGGATACCAGAGTGGGAAGGTACCCACAACAAATGGATCGTCCGGCCCGTGCGTGTGCTGCGAATATATTCAGATATCACATCCAAGATATAACTGTTGCTTGTTATATTTTGGTGTGAACTCGCTAAAATATTCCTGTTTTCGAGATAAAAAGATGTACATCATGTGGATTTCTCCTGTCTCACTGCACGTAAACCTGAGACTTCAGTTATTAAACGCAAATTTTCTGAATCTCAGCTAGCTCTGTTCCTCCACGATATCCATAGCTCTGTAGACAACGGCTCTCAGGTTGATGCTGATATCCGTGACTTCAGGAATGCATTTGACACCGCCCAACACTGCCGTTTAGTGAAAAAAATATGAGCTTACCGAGTATCGGGCCAGATTCACTACTGGATTCATGACTTCACTACAGATAAAAATCGACACATTGCTCTCGCTCTCTCTCTTCCTTGACAGTCTTCTGACTAGTTTGCCGCAGCCCACCAACAATTCCTCTCCAGTGCTTACCCTTCAACTCAGAGCAGAACTTGCAACTTACGAATGTCGTTCAATAAGTAATGCCCCACATTTTTTGTAAAAAACCATTGACATACATAGGCAACACATCCTTTGTTGTTCTACATCTACCTCTTCATTTATACTCCGCAAGCCACCCTACGGTGAGTGGGGGAGGGCACTTTACGTGCTACTGTCATTACCTCTCTTTCCTGTTCCAGTCGCGTACGGTTCGCGGGAAGAACGACTGCCGGAAAGCCTCCGTGCGCACTCGAATCTCTCTAACTTTACATTCGTGGTCTCCTCGGGAGATATAAGTAGCGGGAAGCAATATATTTTCGATACCTCATCCAGAAACGCACACTATCGAAACCTGGACAGCAAGCTACACCGTGATGCAGAGGGCCTCTCTTGCAGTGTCTGCCCTTGCGTTTGCTAAACATCTCCGTAACGCTATCACGCTTACCAAATAACCCTGTGACGAAACGCGCCGCTCTTCTATCGATCTTCTCTACCTCCTCCGTCAACCCGACCTGGAACGGATCCCACACTGATGAGCAACACTAAAGTATAGCTCGAACGAGTGTTTTGTAAGCCACCTCCTTTGTTGATGGACTACATTTTCTAAGGACTCTCCCAATGAATCTCAACCTGGTACCCGCCTTACCAACAATTAATTTTATATGATCATTCCACTTCAAATCGTTCCGTACGCATACTCCCAGATATTTTACAGAAGTAACTGCTACCAGTGTTTGTTCCGCTATCATATAATCATACAATAAAGGATCCTTCTGTCTATGTACTCGCAATACATTACATTTGTCTATGTTAAGGGTCAGTTGCCACTCCCTGCACTAAGTGCCTATTCGCTGCAGATCTTCCTGCATTTCGCTACAATTTTCTAATGCTGCAATTTCTCTGTATACTACAGCATTATCCGCGAAAAGCCACATGGAACTTCCGACATCAGTTATGAAACGCAAATTTTCCGAATCTCAGGTCGCTCTGTGCCTCCACGAGATCCATACCGCTGTAGACAACGGCACTCAGGTTGATGCTGACATCATCAACTTCAGGAAGGCATTTGACACCGTCGCGCACTGCCGTTTAGTGAAAAAATAATAGCTTACCGAGTATCGGGCCAGATTCACGACTGGATTCAAGACTTCACTGTAGGCAAAAATCTACACATTGCTCTCGCTCTGTCTTTCACCTGACAGTCTTCTGGCCCACCAACAATTCCTCTCCTGTGTTTACCCTTCATCTCAGACCAGAACCTGCAACTTACGAGGGTCCACAAAGTTTTCATGTCGTGTGAATTACTTTAAAACCATCACCCGACATTAATTATTCCAATACGTCCATACTATACCCTCTACAAGATTCATTGTGCCTTTCCCCTTTACACGTAGGTATTTATATTAGTTGGCCGATTCCAACAGTGACTCATTGATATTATAGTCATAGGGTGCTACGTTTTTTCGTTCTGTGAACCGGACAATTCTACGTTTCTGAACTTGGAAAGCATGTCGCGATTCTGTGCACCACATTGAAATCTTGCCAAGATCTGAGAGATATTTATGCAGCTACTTTTAGACAATACTTCATCATAGACAACTGCGTCATATAGGAAAAGTTGAGGTTACTACTGATATTGTCTGCAAAGTCATTGATATACAACATGAACAGCAAGGGTGCCAACACATTTGCCTGGAACACACCTGAAGTTACCTCTACATCTGACGATGATTCTCCATCCAAGATAACATGCTGTGTTCTCCCCACCAAAAAGTCCTCAATCCAGTCACAAATTTCATTTGATACCCGATATGATCGTACTTTCGACAAGAAGCGTAGGTGTGGCACGGAGTCAAATGCTTTGCGTAAATCAAAAAACAAAGGCAGAAATGAAAGAAATCTTAGAGTGAGAGTGAGATATTAAAATTCAAGGTGAAAGGTTGTAAGTGAGAAGATTCGCTGATGACGTTGCTATCCTCAGTGAAAGTGAAGGGGAATTACAGGATACGTTGAATGGAATGAACTGTTGAATGGATACAGAGTATTGATTGACAGTAAACGGAAGAAAGACGAAAGTAATGGGACTCACGAAGTAGACAATGTCGAGGAATTCAACTATCTACGCAGCAAAATAATCTATGACGTAAGGAGCAAAGAGGACGTAAGATTCAGACTAACTCTGGCGAAAAGGGCCTTACTGGCCAAGAAAAGTGTACTAGTATCAAATACAGGCATTAATTTCAGGAAGAAATTTCTGAGAATGTACGTTTGGAATACAGAATTGTTTGGTGGTAAAACACGGGTTGTGGGATAACTGCAACGGAAAAGAATCGAAGCATTTTAAATGTGGTGTTACAAAAAAATGATGAAACTTATGTGGACTGATAAGGTAAGGAATGATGAGGTTCTCCACAGAATCGGTTGGGAAAGCAATATATGGGGAACACTGATAGGAAAAAGGGACATGATGGGACACTGTTAAGACATCAGAGAATAACTTCTATGGTAACAGAGGGAACTGTAGAGGGTGAAAACTGTCGATGAAGACGGAGTTACGTCCGGAAAATAATTGAGAATGTACGAGGGTCGTTCAATGACTAATTCTCCGCATTTTTTTTCTCGGAACATATCTGTTCTTAAGGGTCAGAATTTGGTGACAATATACATCAACATGTCCATGTCCTGTCTTTCTACATAGTCTCCATCGCGTTCTATGGCTGTAAGGCAACGTTGTGGAAAAGCGTGTATTCCCTAATGATAAAAAGCGCTTGTCCTGTAAGCGTAATCATGTTTTCACTGCATAACTGGCACTCTCGTCATCTTCAAAGTGTGTTCCCCGTAGAGAATCTTCAAGGGGCCCAAAGAGATGGAAGTCCGAGGATGGCAGGTCCGGACTGTAGGGTGGATGAGGCAGTGATGTCCAGAGGCTGTGACAGGAGCGTGAGTGATCATGGAGCTGTGTTTCTGCATTTCCTGAGGCTGTAACTTTCTTTACACAACGCCTAACTGTACTCCTATCAACTGCAGCCTCGCCATACACTGCACACAAACGTTTGTGGATGTTCACTACGGTTTCTTTTTCAGCACATAAAAATTCAATTACACCACGCTGCTTGTAACGTGAGTCGTATGTAGACGCCACTTTGACGCTTTACTACGGCTCCGCCATCTGCCAGAACGGTTTGAAACGTCACCGCGCACAGAACAGACAAATGTGAAGCAACAACAAAGAACGTTTGTCTATGTATATTCTACATCTACATCTACATGGATACTATGCAAATCACATTTAAGTGCGTGGCAGAGGCTTCTTCGAACCACCTTCACAATTCTCTGTTATTCCAATTCGGTATAGACCGCGGAAAGAATGAACACCTATACCTTTCTTTACGAGCATTGATTTCCCTTATTTTATCGTGATGATCGTTCCGCCCTCTGTATGTCGGTGTCAACAAAATATTTCCGCATTCGGAGAAGAAAGTTGGTGACTGGAATTTCGTGAGAAGATTCCGTCGCAACGAAAAACGTGTTTCTTTTAATGATTTCCAGCCCAAATCCTGTATAATTTCTGTGACACTCTCTCCCACATTTCGCGATAATACAAAACGTGCTGCCTTACTTTGAACTATATCGATGCACTCCGTCAGTCCTATCTGGTAAGGATCCTACACCACGCAGCAGTATTCTAAAAGACGATGGACAAGCATATTATAGACAGTCTCCTTAGTAGATCTGTTACATTTTCTAAGTGTCCTGCCAATAAAATGCAGTCTTTGGTTTCCCTTCCCCACAACATTTTCTATGTGTTCTTTCCAATTTAAGTTGTTCTTAATTGTAATACCTAGGCATTTAGTTGAATTTACGGCTTATTAGACTGATTTATCGTGAAACAGAAGATTTAGCACTCATGTGGATGACCTCACACTTTTCGTTATTTAGGGTCAACTGCCACTTTTCGCACCATTGAGATATCTTTTCTAAATCGTTTTGCAGTTTGTTCTGATCTTCTCATGACTTTATTATTCGATAAACGACAGCGTCATCTGCAAACAACCGAAGACGGCTCCTCAGATTGTTTCCCAAATCGTTGATATAGATAAGGAACAGCAAAGGGCCTATAGCACTACCTTGGGGAACGCCTGAAATCACTTCTGTTTTACTCGATGACTTTCTGTCAGTTACTACGACCTAGTTTATCCCAGGGAAATATTCAGAATTGACTGTGGCCGGCTGGGGAGCGGCGAAGGGAAGCGACAATAGGCAGCTTAGGGCAGCTCAAGCTCTGAGAAAGAGGTAACGGGGCGCGACCTCCAGCTGCCTAAGATGAGTGACAGTGAGTGGGTGGTTGATCCCATGTTGGTGTACTCGGAAGCCGATGGAGAACTTGTACGCTTGTTGATAAATGTCCGTCGTCCCTTTTTCAGTGAAATATGCTAGTAATCTGTTCAAAGCTACCATGGAGTGGTCAACAGAGGCCAAAATATGGGTGTTTGAGACTATAGCAACTTCACGCTGAATTCACAGTCCACATAGTCTGTAGTAAATCAGGTGAAGAGCGACAGAATGAAATACGCCGGCCTCCAATGGGAACGTAGGACCAAGGAATTTGAAGTACTCTCCTGGGAGTCAGAATTCCGGAAAAATTGGTGTTTTGTGCAGACGCTAACGAATTTGTTCACTTCCCAGAGCAGGCATTGGTCGGCGCTGGGAAGCGAAGCATAATTAACGCGACTTACACTGCAGTTGGCTTAAGTGATTTTGCTGGAGGGGAAACCGAGGCAAAGAGTTGACTGGGAGAAGGCTTCATAGTGGTCTTCCGTTCCCAGCTTGCCTAGTGTGTGGAAGTGGTGTACTTTACTCAGCTTGCCTGAGAGAGAGTGAGCATCTCTGCAGTTTAGGACTTAGCAAACGGAACGATTGAGCTACATACTGAGCAAGATAGCTAGAAGTGAATAGACTAGCACAGCCTTGCAGCACCACGAGTTAGGCAGACGTCCGCAAAATGACACCGTTCCGCCATGCTGAATTCGGTGATACTGCACCCGCTAATTAATTTGTTGGATCACGTCGCCAAGTTTCCATGAGGGTTTCATGGGCTGTGTACTGTAGAATTCTTCTCGCATTTCGCATTGCGCCTGGGTCAGTCCATAGGAATTATTTTGATTTAGCGCGCTATACTCCACGCAAACGCATTTTATTACCACTGCCTGTTAGGAGAGTCATGTAATGTGATGATTGAAGGTTGTGAGTTAAAATAAATCTGTGCTAATCGACTGCATCTGTTTTCAATCAAGTAGTTGAAATCCTAACTCACTTTCTTAATTAATTTTATGTTCAAAATTTGCATCTGGTATTCAATAGCTGAATATAACATCAATGTACATCCCTTTTTAATTTAAAAGGATCAATTCTGAATCAATTAATGTCAACACTGCCACTGCAGTTCAATCAGGACTCATAGGCCTTATTAATTTCTTTGCATTATCCGATATTGCGGCAGTTTTGCACTCTCTGTTGATCTGTTAGTCAATTACCTGGGGTGAACCCACACCAAAACCAGATAAGTGACGGGTGGGGTGTTACATATGGCTGACCCGTGTCAGAATACGATACTTCAGGATTCGCTGGGAAGTAGTGTTGAAAAAGGAAATTTTTCCACATGATCCATTGCTTGGTCATTTTTTAATTGAAAAACGGGTAGCATTAGTTACAATAAGTTACATTATCTTCTTCATGTGCTGTCCTTTCAAATTGACATTTACAGGTGCCTTTGCATTATCTTTGTGATTTGTTGGAGCCCTGATATATGTTTTGCGTTATTTAATTACTGACTGTAAGGGGGTACTTGGGTTTTGAGTTTTCGTGTAACATAAAAGTGCAAATGATAATGAGGAGAAAAACAAAGACAACGGCAGAATATAATCAGATTGTTACTCGGGAGAACATGGGTGATAGTAGGGAAAGCTCTACCGATGAGGGTGACGAGCGCGAGTTGGAACTTCGTGAAACTGGGCCTCACAACCGGTTTAGTCCGCTGAATAGCAAGGACGTTGATTCAGGCAGTGATACTGGGGGCTCGGAGGACGCAGGGAGTACAGGATTAATCCATAAGTATGGAAGATCCAGCCTAAGAAGCCAGATTGTGTTGGAACAAAACGGTGTCCGACCTTTATCAAATGATTCATTCACAAGTGATCCGACGTGGGCGCGGAGACGGTACTAGTCTAGATACCGAATGGTTCCTCAGAAAAGAGGGGAAGAGTCGCATTTTAAGCCACAAAAGAACGAGGATCAAAATGCGGCTACTCTCAAAAATATTACTGACCTGTTGCAACAGATGCAAACGGTGAACTTAGAGTAGAGCGCCAACCTTAATGCCGAAATTAAAAAGGCGAATTCTCAACTGAAAGGACACCGCCAACCTTAATGCCGAAATTAAAAAGGCGAATTCGGAGTTGAACTATAGCTCACAGAAGTTCATAGGGAAGTAAAAGAGGAGGTAAAGAATTTCGGCGCCAAAATAGAGAAAGAGATTGCCATCATCAAACGAACGGCAATTGAAGCCAAATTAATTGCGAAAGGTGCAAGGAAAATAACGAGAGAAACTCGGGACTCCACGCAAAGCACGGCAGAAGTAGGAAAGGTCATGTTATCAAGGCTACAAAGCCGGATAAAACGTGTCGAAGAAAAGCAACACGAGCAACCGGACATAGGGCCTAACGAGATGTTGAAAGAGGAGGTGGCGATATTAAAAAGAAATTTAGAGGACGAGGTAAAAGTTTCATTACAGAGACATTAGGAAAGGAGAAGAGTGTAATTACTTTGTCGACTGAACCGTCACTTGCCGTAACACAGATAACCGCTTCACGGATTAGATAGTGTAACAATTGCGAGCGTAAGCAGTGAGCTATATTTGTGTTGTGCCATTGTGACATTGCTAATCCGAAACATGTTCACAGGCCTTATAAAACCACTCGTGACAAAAGGAGAAAACGGGAAGAAAATAGAGGAGAGAAGAAGTGTCGTAATAGAACACGATAAAGGACGCTATCCATACTTCCAACAAAAATCTTGGTAAGACTGTCACATGTCTAAGTTTGTTGTGTTTTATGCATGTTCGCAGTCACAATAAGAGGGACGTCTGCCACATAGAGAATTCAGAAGAAAAACAAGATTAGAGATAAAAAGTAGTAAATAGTAGATATGTAGTCGGGTTGGCCAACACCGTGTTAGTCGTAGGAATTGGTAGTTTGAAATGGTGATGGGATCCTGTCCAGATAATCTTGATTCCCTATCCCTTGATTGTATGTGTGTGTGTGTGTGTTTGAACGACTGTGAAGCAAGTTGTCTTGTACACTTTTATGTTTATGTATAAAAAAGTTCTGTTACATTTCTATTTTAATTGATCCTGAAGTTGATTTACAAACAAGTAAAATTATTCCTTTCGTAATGAAAGAAGTTCATTATCTTAAATCAAATGTACAAAAAAAATTGTATGGTACTGATGGTTAAACATGAGCACTTTCCATGTACTAAAATTAGTTGCCTTAGTGTGTTAAGATGGCGTAACTGAGCAAGAGGGAGTTGAAGCTACGACACCTGGCACACCACACACGAGCTGACAAGGAACGAGGACGACAGCAATGAGGGGAGCACACGGCTGACGATGGTGATGGCATGCAGGCCACGCCCTGAGTCGACGGGGACAGTGGTCAGCTCAGCAGCCAAGGAGAGGTGACATCCAGCACCTCTGTGTACGACAAAGAGGTCGGTCCTGGTCTCTGTACACGGTGCGGATCGGGGGTAGCAAAGGAGAGATCCAAGAAGGTTTCTATATTTGTTGCTCGCCACGTCAGGTGGAGCGACAGCCCAGCTGACCTTTTGTGCCTAATGACACCAACTTTGAGGGCCTGAGCAAAAAATAGGCTCTTGTCTGATCACGGTCCCTCCATTGCCCTAAAACGTCTATAGAAGGAGCAATGACCTGTGGCTGAGCCGTGAGAGGTCACTGATCATAGATGCACCGATTGGGTTTTGTGCCTGTCGGACAAGATGTCAACAACGAGCTCTTAGGTGAGAGCCATCCTGCCTCAAGAGATGCGGGTGCCTGTGGCGCCATCTCCGTAATCGACGTTGCTCTCTTCTCAGTCGTCAGTCATCCCTCAACTTGCTAGTCAGAACTAATGTTACTTCTGTTCCTGCAAGAAACTTGTGCCATGTGTGTGAGTGTGTCAGTGTGGATTCAAATGAATAACATGCGCCTCAACAAACGTCAAGTACTCATTTGTTCTGTTTATGAATTATGTTGTAAGAAGGTTATGATTTTATAAATGTGCCATTTGTTAAAACGACATATATTTGTCATGCCACGTATCTTTGTTTTAGAATAAGATTTCATACCTTGTTACAAATACACAACAGTGGTTGCTCAATACGCAATGATTCTTGTCATTTTGGTTGTGTTTTCGCCCATGACTAATCACGCGAATGGATTAAAATAACAGTTATGGAGATATTAATTTTATACCACAGGTGGTAACACCATAGGAGTCATCACCTGTACTACAAAATTGATTTGAAGAGAGGGGCCATGTAAGATGGCAAGTACTATGCCCCTTACATGAAGTCATTAAAGATCACCTAACTCCCATTGAGCGAACAGTAGGGCTGAACAAAAATTTCTCACAAGGCACAATGCATCTTGTAGAAGGTATAGTTTGGACATATTGGAATAATTAATGTCGGGTGATGGTTTTAAAGTAATTCACACGACATGAAAACTTTGTGAAAACGAATAGATTTACTGGAGGCTAGTTTATCCCAGGGAAGTATTCAGAATTGACCGTATCCAGCTGGAGAGCGGCGAAGGGAAGCAACAATAGGCAGCTTAGGGCGGCCCAGGCTCTGAGAGAGTGGTAACAGGGCGCGGCCTCCAGCTGCCTAAGATGAGTGACAGTGAGTGGGTGGTTCACCCCATGCTGGTGTACCGGGAAGCAGATGGAGAACTTGTATGCCTGTTGATAAATATCCGTCGTCCTGTTTTCAGTGAAACATGCTAGTAAGCTGTGCAAAGCTACTGCGGAGCAGTCAACAGAGGCCAAAATATGCGTGTTTGTGACTATAGGAACTTCACGCTAAATTCACGGTCCACATAGTCTGAAGTAAATCAGGTGAAGAGCGACAGAATGAAATACGCCGGCCTCTGATGGGAACATAGGACCAAGGAATTTGAAGTACTCTCCTGGGAGTCAGAATTCCGGAAAAATTGGTGTTTTGTGCAGACGCTAACCTTGTTGGGTGGCCTGGGAGGAGCTAAATAGCAGGGGTTGAGAGGAACGGAAATTTGGTGGGAATTTGTTCACTTCCCAGAGCAGGCATTGGTCAGCGCTGGGAAGTGAAGCATAATTAATGCGACTTACACTGCAGTTGGATCAAGTGATTTTGCTGGAGGGGAAACCGAGGCAAAGAGTGGACTGGGAGTTGTCTCTGTAGTGGTCTTCTGTTCCCAGCTTGCCTAGAGTGCGGATGTGGCGTTCTCTACTCAGCTTGCCTGAGAGAGAGTGAGCACCTCTGCAGTTTAGGACTTAACAAATTCAACGATTGAGCTTGGTGATAGAAAGTTTTCGTTCAGCTACATACTGAGCAAGATAGCTAGAAGTGAATAGATGAGCGCAGCCTTGGAGCACCACGAGGTTGGCCGACATCCGCAAAACAATACCGCCCCACCCCGCTGAATTCGGTGATATTGCGCCCACTCCAGCCACTGATTAATTTGTTGGATCACGTCGGCAAAGTTTCCATGAGGGTTTCATGGGCTGTGTATTATAGAATTCTTCTCGCATTTCACATTGCGCCTGGGTCAATCGTAGGAATTACTTTTGATTTAGCGCGCTTTACTCCATGCAAACGCAATTTTTACTACTGCCTGTTAGGAGAGTCATGTAAAGTGATGATTGAAGGTTGTGAGTTAAAATAAATCTGTGCTAATCGACTGCATGTGTTTTCAATCAAGTAGTTGAAATCCCAAGTCACTTTCTTAATTAATTTTGTGTTCAAAAATTGCATCTGGTGTTCAATAGCTGAATATAACATCAATGTGCATCCATTTTTAATTAAAAGGGATCAATTCTGAATCAATTAGTGTCAACACAGCCACCACAGTTCAATCAGGACTCACAGGCCTTATTACTTTCTTTGCGTTATCTGACATTGCGGCAGTTTTGCACTCTCTGTTGATCTGTTAGTCAATTACCTGGGGTGATCACACACCAAAACCAGATAAGTGACAGGTGGGGTGTTACAATACGTCTCACGAAATATCCACGACGAGAAAACTGGAGCAATTAGAGCCAATACAGAGGTTTATCGACAGTTATGCTTCCCATGCGCCTTTCGTGAATGGATCAGGATAGGGGGGATGAGTTTGTGGTACCTGTAGTACCCTCCGATATACGCCATCTGCAGTCTTGGGGAGTACTGATGTAGATGAAGGTTATGGGACGATGATAAAAGGATTTACTGGGGTGCTGCGGAAGATACGAATCAAAGCCTTACATGCAAGAGAGCCGAACTACCTAGTACTCAGGCGTCCAGACAGGGAGCCACCCAGCAAGCGCTATTATATACATCGAATCTAGCTCACACGAAGAGTTCCCAGGTGGACATTCATCCAACAAACGTGGACAGCTCTACTCAGACAGTATGTGCATAGCATTCTGTCAGTATTAGCTCAGAGTATAAGCAGTACACGAAGACAGCTCCAGGGGCCTCTCTGCAGCCACCGCAGGCAGGAGGTGTGCACTCAGCCCTTGTGAGGCCAGTTGAGGAGCAGCTTGATGGGGAGGTAGTGGCTCCCGTAACGAAAACTGATGACATCTACATCTACATCTACATACATACTCCGCAATCCACCATGCGGTGCGTGGTTTAGGATACCTCGTACCACAACTTGCATCTTCTCCCCCTGTTCTACTCCCAAAGAGAACGAGGGAAAAATGACTGCCTATATGCCTCTGGCCCCCGGAGTAGACAACATTCCATTGGAACTACTGACGGCCTTGGGAGAGCCAGTCCTGACAAAACTCTACCATGTGGTGAGCAAGATGAATGAGACAGGCGAAATACTCTCAGACAAAATACTAACGCGAATTCTTTACAGACGAATGGAAAAACTAGTAGAAGCCGACCTCGGGGAAGATCAGTTTGGATTCCGTAGAAATGTTGGAACACGAGAGGCAATACTGACCCTAAGACTTATCTTAGAAACCGAGCGAGGTGGCGCAGTGGTTAGCACACTGGACTCGCATTCGGGAGGACGACGGTTCAATCCCGTCTCCAGTCATCCTGATTTAGATTTTCCGTGATTTCCCTAAATCGTTTCAGGCAAATGCCGGGATGGTTCCTTTGAAAGGGCACGGCTGATTTCCTTCCCAATCCTTCCCTAACCCGAGCTTGCGCTCCGTCTCTAGACCTCGTTGTCGACGGGACGTTAAACACTAACCACCACCACCACTTATCTTAGAAGCTAGACTAAGGAAGGGCAAACCTACGTTTCTAGCATTTGTAGACTTACAGAAAGCTTTTGACAATGTTGACTGGAATACTCTCTTTCAAATTCTGAAGGTGGCAGGAGTAAAATACAGGGAGCGAAAGGCTATTTACAATTTGTACAGAAACCAGATGGCAGTTATAAGAGTTGAGGGGCATGAAAGGGAAGCAGTGGTTGGGAAGGTAGTGAGACAGGGTTGTAGTCTCTCCCCGATGTTATTCAATCTGTATATTGAGCAAGCAGTAAAGGAAACAAAAGAAAAATTTGGAGTAGGTATTAAAATCCACGGAGAAGAAATAAAAACTTTGAGGTTCGCCGATGACATCGTAATTCTGTCAGATACAGCAAAAGATTTGGAAGAGCAGTTGAACGGAATGGATAGTGCCTTGAAAGGGGGATATAAGATGAATATCAACAAAAGCAAAAAGAGGATAATGGAATGTAGTCAAGTTAAGTCGGGTGATGCCGAGGGAGATAGATTAGGAAATAAGACACTTAAAGTAGTAAAGGAGTTTTGCTATTTGTGGAGCAAAATAACTGATGATGGTCGAAGTAGAGAGGATATAAAATGTAGACTGGCAATGGCAAGGAAAGCGTTTCTGAAGAACAGAAATTTGTTAACATCGAATATAGATTTAAGTGTCAGGAAGTCATTTCTGAAGGTATTTGTATGCAGTGTAGCCATGTATGGAAGTGAAACATGTACGATAAATAGTTTGGTCAAGAAGAGAGTAGAAGCTTTCGAAATGTGGTGCTACAGAAGAATGCTGAAGCTTAGATGGGTAGATCACATAACTAATGAGGAAGTATTGAATAGGATTGGGGAGAAGAGAAGTTTGTGGCACAACTTGACCAGAAGAAGGGATCGTTTGGTAGGAAATTTTCTGAGGCATCAAGGGATCACCAATTTAGTATTCGAGGGCAGCGTAGAGAGTGAAAATCGTAGAGGGAGACCAAGAGATGACTACACTACAGAAGGATGTGGGTTGCAGTGGGTACTGGCAGATGAAGAAGCTTGCACAGGATAGAGTAGCGTGGAGAGCTGCATCAAACCAGTCTCAGGACTGAAGACCACAACAACGAGCCCTAATCTCTCTCACCTTATCTCCGTGGTCCTTCCGCGAAATATAAGCTGTCGGCAGTAAAATTGTACTGCAGTCAGCCCTAATGTGCTGGTTCTCTAAATTTCCTCAGTAGCGATTCACGAAAAGAACGCCTCCTTTCCTCTAGAGACTCCCACCCGAGTTCCTGAAGCATTACCGTAACACTCGCGTGATGATCAAACCTACCAGTAACAAATCTAGCAGCCCGCCTCTGAATTGCTTCTATGTCCTCCCTCAATCCGACCTCATAGGGATCCCAAACACTCGAGCAGTACTCAAGAATAGGCCGTATTATTGTTTTATAAGCCGTCTCCTTTACAGATGAACGACATCTTCCCAAAATTCTACCAATGAACCGAAGACGACTATCCGCCTTTCCCACAACTGCCATTACATGCTTGTCCCACTTCATATCGCTCTGCAATGTTACGCCCAAATATTTAATTGACGTGACTGTGTCAAGCTCTACACTACTAATGGAGTATTCAAACATTTCAGGATTCTTTTTCCTATTCATCTGCATTAATTTACAATTATCTATATTTAGAGTTAGCTGCCATTCTTTACACGAATCACAAATCCTGTCCAAGTCATCTTGTGTCCTCCTACAATCACTCAACGACGACAGGGAGAGCGGTGTGCTGACGACATGCCCCTCTACATCAGCATCCGGTGACGCCTGTAGGCTGAGGATGACACAGCAGTCGGTCGGTACCGCAGGGCCTGGAAGGCGTGTTTGAGCGTTTTTAGTTTAGTGTATCGGAGCGAGGCATGGCCGAAGCGTAGAGCCGGTCTCGCCTCGTGCGGCTACGTCTGCACGCTGCCCGTAACTTGGAGCTGCCTGCCTTGTAGGCAGCCCGGCGCACTTCCACGTATGGCCAGGTGCCTCAGTTACCGGACGTCGGAGAAAGTACGAGGGCTCTTCGGAAAGTCAGATACGATCGGTCGCAAAATGGAAACCACAGTGAAAATCGCAAATTTTTTGTTCTTAACAGTTAGTCACACCTTCCAGATTCCTCTCTAATTAGTCGTCGCTCCCACTTAGACATTTGTTGTAGAGTTGTACAAACTTTCCAATACCCTCGTCACAGAAAGCAGACGCCTGTGCTTTCCGCGAATTCTCTACGCTGGCCTGCCTTTCGTTGTTTTTGACAAAATGTCTTCGCTGCCAGCGGTTCATGTGAGCAGAGATGAACATCCCGAGGGAGCCAATTAAGGGCTGTATTGTGGGTGATCAAACACTTTCTATCGAAAACGCTGAAGAAGCGTCTTCATTGCCCCTGCAGAATGCAGCTGAAAATTGTCTTGAAGAAAGACAAAGCTAAGGGTGAACCAAAACCATACTGAATTCCAGCATTACCGATGGAGGGCGCCACGAACATGTAACTCTTTTTCAGCCAGGTGTCCGGATACTTTTGATCACATAGTGTACCACAGAAGTCTACAGTGTGACAGACGTGTCTTTAAACTCTGTACGATCGCACTAGATGCTGTGCAATCTCATAACATAATGCTAATTGCCAGGTCCAAAAACGTAAGTAAAAGCCTACCAAATAATGAAATCCAGAGAATGATACAGTTCCAAATATTGGCGCTACGTCCAGTTTCGCGTGGCCACAGCTCCTCACGAAGAATGGAAAGGAAATCCTCCGAGATATACGACTATCGAAGTCCTAAATTCACTCCACAGTACAGCTGCGCGCCCGCAGCGGCAAAATATAAAATACACGGCGTTTCCGCGACATTGAGCTCTCTTCCCGACAAGGGACGTAAAAGGTAGCGGCCATCCAGTCCGGGCCACGTCGTACCGCTCCAGAAAACGCATCGCTGGACGTAAAGTCGTGTGTTGCAAGCGCACACGTGCAGAAGCACATCGGTGTACATTCAACGACTGTACACTTAAACAATGTTTCGTTTTCACGACGCCGGCATTTCTTCAGACTGCACGCCGTCATATAAGCGAGACAGGAGATAGACGTGAGCAGACTATTAGGTGGGGAGAAGAGGGAAAGTCCTGTGCGTTCGAAGTAGGGCAGGGCAGAATTTTCATCACACTGCATCCTTTAACCAGCCTCCTCGCTTTTCTGGCATCAAAACAGCTAAACCAAACAACATACCAAAAAACTAGCTATTTAATGACAGTGCGACAATTTGCATGATAATACAAAACGAGTAAGTGGCTGTTAAAAACAATACTTGTTAGTTAATTTGTGATCTCGTTGATGTGGGTTATCAAGTACGATGATTTCGCTTCCTACTACAGGGATGGGTTGCTGTTTCCCTATTTGTACGGCGAAATGTAATAGTGAACTAGGAAGTGATATTTCACTTCAGTTTTGCAATATGTGTCGATTCATTCACTTCACAGTACTCAAAACACTTTGAATAATTCGAAGAAAACATTTACAAACACCAACATTCGACAGAGCTCAGTATGCTTGCATCCACATGATTTTATCTTACCTGTGCAACACAAGATTCCAGAGTCCAACCATATACGCCGTCACACAACTACAACTGACTCACGACTTGACTAGACTCCCAACACGACGACTGCTAGTTACACTGGCAAATCAACAAGTATAGCGATACATAAAGTCACAGTTCGGAGATGTGTGTAAATATCAATCTTTCTACATCTTCATCTGCATCTACATGGATACTCTGCAAATCACATTTAAGTACCTGGCAGAGGGTTCATCGAACCACCTTTACAATTCTCTATTATTCCAATCTCGTATAGCGCACGGAAGAATGAACACCTATATCTTTCCGAACGAGCTCTGATTTCCTTTATCTTATCGTGGTGATCGTTCCTCCTTGTGTAGGTCGATGTCAACAAAATATTTCCGCATTCGGAGAAGAAAGTATGTGACTGTAATTTCGTGAGGAGATTCCGTAGCAACGAAAAACGCCTTTCTTTTAATGATGTCCAGCCTAAATCCTGTGTCATTTATATGACACTCTCTCCCATATTTTGCAATAATACAAAACATGCTGCCTCCGTCAGTCCTATCTGGTAAGGATCCCACAGCGCGCAGCAGTGCTTTAAAAGAGGACGGACAAGCGTAGTGTCTCCTTAGTAGGTCAGTTATATTTTCTAAGTGTCCTGCCAATAAAACGCAGTCTTTGGTTAGTTTCCCCACAACATCTTCTGTGGGTTCCTTCCAATTTCCGTGCGGTTCTAGGCGCTACAGTCTGGAACCGCGAGACCGCTACGGTCGCAGGTTAGAATCCTGCCTCGGGCATGGATGTGTGTGATGTCCTTAGGTTAGTTAGGTTTAAGTAGTTCTAAGTTCTAGGGGACTGATGACCTCAGAAGTTGAGTCCCATAGTGCTCAGAGCCATTTGAATCATTTTTTTAACCTTCCAATTTAAGTTGTTCGTAATTGTAATACCTAGGTATTTAGTTGAATTTACGGTTTTTAGATTAGACTGATTTATCGTGTAACCGAAGTTTAACGAGTTCCTTTTCGCACGCACGTGGATGACCTCACACTTTTCGTTATTTAGTGTCAACTGCCACTTTTCGCACCATACACATATCTTTTCTAATTAGTTTTGCAGTTTGTTTTGATCTTCTGGTGAGATTATTAGTCGATAAACGACAGCGTCATCTGCAAACAACCGAAGACGGCTGCTCAGATTGTCACCGAGATCGTTTATATAGATCAGGAACAGCAAGGGGCCTATAACACGATCTTGGGGAATGCCGGAAATCACTTCTGTTTTACTCGATGATTTTCCGTTAATTACTACAAACTGTGACCTCTCTTATAGGAAAACGCAAATCCAGTCACATAACTGAGACGATATTCCATAAGCAGGCAATTTTACTACGAGTCGCTTGTATGGTACAGTGTCAAGAGCCTGCCGGAAATCCAGGAATACGGAATCGATCTGAAATCGCTTGCGAATAGCACTCGGCACTTCATGTGAATAAAAAGCTAGTTGTGTTTCACAGGAACGATATTTTCTAAACCCTGTTGACTGTGTGTCGATAGACCGTTTCCTTCGAGATAATTCATAATGTTCGAACACAATATATGTTCTAAAATCCTGCTGCATATCGACGTTAACGATGTGGGCCTGTAATTTAGTGAATTACTCCTACTACCTTTCTTGAATATTGGTGTGACCTTTGCAACTCTCCAGTCTTTGGGTACGGATCTTCCGTCGAGCGAACGGTTGTATGTGATTGTTAAGTATGGAGCTAATGTATCAGCATACTGTGAAAGGAACCTAATTGGTATACAGTCTGGACGAGAAGACTTGATATTATTAAGTGATACGAGTTGCTTCACTATTCCGAGGATATTTACTTCCACGTTACTCATGTTCGCAGCTGTTCTCGATTCGAATTCTTGAATACTTACTTCGTCTTCTTTTGTGAAGGCATTTTGGAAGGCTGTGTTTAGTAACTCTGCTTTGGCAGCACTGTCTTCTATAGTATTTCCATTGCTATCGCGCAGAGAAGGCATTGATTGTTTCTTGTCGCTGACATACTTCACATGCGATCAGAATCTCTTTGGATTTTCTGCCAGATTTCGAGACAAAGTTTCGTTGTGGAATCTGTTATAGGCATCTGGCACTGAAGTCCGCGCTAAATTTCGAGCTTCTGTAAAAGATCGCCAATCTTGGGGATTTTTGCGTCTGTTTAAATTCGGCATGTTTGTTTCGTTGTTTCTGTGACAGTGTTCTAACCAGTTTTGCGTACCAAGGAGGATTATCTCTGCCGTTTGTTAATTTATTTGTAAAAAATTTCTCAATTGTTGCCGATAGTATTTCTTAGAATTTAAACCACATCCGGTCTAATTTTAAATGAGTGGAGATTGTCTCTCAGGAATGCGTCAAGGGAGTTTTTATCTACTTTTCTGAGTAGGTATATTTTTCGAGGATTTGGGGATAATAAAATTCAATCTCGCTAGGCAACCCTGTGTTCACTAATCCCTGTATCGGTTTTGATGTTCGTTATTAACTCAGGGTTATTCGTTGTTAAGAGGTCAGGTGTATTTTCGAAACCGTTTGCTATTCGCGTGGGCTCATGAACTAACTGCTCGAAATAATTTTCAAAGAATGCGTTTATCACAATTTCGGTTGATATTTTATGCGTACCTCTGGAATTAAACACGTATGGAGGGAAAATTGAAGTCACCATCAACTATAATCTTATGAGTCGGTTATGTGTTTGAAATCAAACTCAAGTTTTCTTTGAACCTTTCAGCAACTGTAGCGTCTGAATTGGGACGTTGGTAAAAGGATCCAGTTATTACTTTATTCTAGTTGCCAACAATGACCTCTGCCCATACTAACTCACAGGAAATACACTCCTGGAAATTGAAATAAGAACATCGTGAATTCATTGTCCCAGGAAGGGGAAACTTTATTGACACATTCCTGGGGTCAGATACATCACATGATCACACTGACAGAACCACAGGCACATAGACACAGGCAACAGAGCATGCACAATGTCGGCACTAGTACAGTGTATATCCACCTTTCGCAGCAATGCAGGTTGCTATTCTCCCATGGAGACGATCGTAGAGATGCTGGATGTAGTCCTGTGGAACGGCTTGCCATGCCATTTCCACCTGGCGCCTCAGTTGGACCAGCGTTCGTGCTGGACGTGCAGACCGCGTGAGACGACGCTTCATCCAGTCCCAAACATGCTCAATGGGGGACAGATCCGGAGATCTTGCTGGCCAGGGTAGTTGACTTACACCTTCTAGAGCACGTTGGGTGGCACGGGATACATGCGGACGTGCATTGTCCTGTTGGAACAGCAAGTTCCCTTGTCGGTCTAGGAATGGTAGAACGATGGGTTCGATGACGGTTTGGATGTACCGTGCACTATTCAGTGTCCCCTCGACGATCACCAGAGGTGTACGGCCAGTGTAGGAGATCGCTCCCCACACCATGATGCCGGGTGTTGGCCCTGTGTGCCTCGGTCGTATGCAATCCTGATTGTGACGCTCACCTGCACGGCGCCAAACACGCATACGACCATCATTGGCACCAAGGCAGAAGCGACTCTCATCGCTGAAGACGACACGTCTCCATTCGTCCCTCCATTCATGCCTGTCGCGACACCACTGGAGGCGGGCTGCACGATGTTGGGACGTGAGCGGAAGACGGCCTAACGGTGTGCGGGACCGTAGCCCAGCTTCATGGAGACGGTTTGCGAATGGTCCTCGCCGATATCTACACTCCTGGAAATGGAAAAAAGAACACATTGACACCGGTGTGTCAGACCCACCATACTTGCTCCGGACACTGCGAGAGAGCTGTACAAGCAATGATCACACGCACGGCACAGCGGACACACCAGGAACCGCGCTGTTGGCCGTCGAATAGCGCTAGCTGCGCAGCATTTGTGCACCGCCCCCGTCAGTGTCTGCCAGTTTGCCGTGGCATACGGAGCTCCATCGCAGTCTTTAACACTGGTAGCATGCCGCGACAGCGTGGACGTGAACCGTATGTGCAGTTGACGGACTTTGAGCGAGGGCGTATAGTGGGCATGCGGGAGGCCGGGTGGACGTACCGTCGAATTGCTCTACACGTGGGGCGTGAGGTCTCCACAGTACATCGATGTTGTCGCCAGTGGTCGGCGGAAGGTGCACGTGCCCGTCGACCTGGGACCGGACCGCAGCGACGCACGGATGCACGCCAAGACCGTAGGATCCTACGCAGTGCCGTAGGGGACTGCACCGCCACTTCCCAGCAAATTAGGGACACTGTTGCTCCTGGGGTATCGGCGAGGATCATTCGCAACCGTCTCCATGAAGCTGGGCTACGGTCCCGCACACTGTTAGGCCGTCTTCCGCTCACGCCCCAACATCGTGCAGCCCGCCTCCAGTGGTGTCGCGACAGGCGTGGAGGGACGAATGGAGACGTGTCGTCTTCAGCGATGAGAGTCGCTTCTGTCTTGGTGCCAATGATGGTCGTATGCGTGTTTGGCGCCGTGCAGGTGAGCGCGACAATCAGGACTGCATACGACCGAGGCACACAGGCCAACACCCGGCATCATGGTGTGGGGAACGATCTCCTACACTGGCCGTACACCTCTGGTGATCGTCGAGGGGACACTGAATAGTGCACGGTACATCCAAACCGTCATCGAACCCATCGTTCTACCATTCCTAGACCGGCAAGGGAACTTGCTGTTCCAACAGGACAATGCACGTCCGCATGTATCCCGTGCCACCCAACGTGCTCTAGAAGGTGTAAGTCAACTACCCTGGCCAGCAAGATCTCCGGATCTGTCCCCCATTGAGAATGTTTGGGACTGGATGAAGCGTCGTCTCACGCGGTCTGCACGTCCAGCACGAACGCTGGTCCAACTGAGGCGCCAGGTGGAAATGGCATGGCAAGCCGTTCCACAGGACTACATCCAGCATCTCTACGATCGTCTCCATGGGAGAATAGCAGCCTGCATTGCTGCGAAAGGTGGATATACACTGTACTAGTGCCGACATTGTGCATGCTCTGTTGCCTGTGTCTATGTGCCTGTGGTTCTGTCAGTGTGATCATGTGATGTATCTGACCCCAGGAATGTGTCAATAAAGTTTCCCCTTCCTGGGACAATGAATTCACGGTGTTCTTATTTCAATTTCCAGGAGTGTACTTCATTTCGCGTCCAAAGATTTTAATATTATTTATTACTTTTCATTAAATGTTTTCGGTATGTACATAAATGATATACACTAAGATGACAAAATACATGGGATACCTCCTAATATCGTGTCGCACCTCCTATTTCCCGGAGTACTACAGCAACTCGATCTGGCATGGACTTAACAAGTCTTTGGAAATCCCCTACAGAAACATTGAGCCATGCTGTCTCTAAAGTCGTCCATTATTACGATACAGTTTCCATTGCAGCATTTTGTGCACCAACCGACCTCTCGGTGATGTCTTATAAAAACTGTCCGATGGGACTTGTGTCGGGCGATCTAGGTAGCAAAATCATTCGCTCGAATTGCCCAGAATGTTCTTCAAACGAGTCGCGAAACACTGTGGCCCGGTGAATCGTTGTATTGGAACGAAAAGACCAAGAATCGCTGCAAATAGTCTCTCCATGTATGTATGACGGTAGTATCTGTTCCCGAAAGAACAGTTACCGTTGATGACCATGCAGCTTTGCTAGAAAACAAAATGATAATTAAGAGGACACCATAGTTGCAAACAGGCATTGATGAAGTTCATTGGGGACATGTTGAAATTGTGTGCCCCGATCGGGACTCGAACCCGGGATCTCCTGCTTACATTTCATTTCTAGCAAAGTTGCATGGTCATCAACGGTAACTGTTCTTTCGGGAACAGATACTACCGTCATATATAGTTAAAAAATGACTTCCCAGCCATTGACCTTCTTGTGCGAACCCACACGCTATGCCCGAACTCGTATGGGACTTGGCAGATTAATGTGCCACGAGTAATGAGTATGATGGGCAAACATCTATAAGACGCACTACGAATGTAGTAGTGTGGACATGTTGGGAATGTGGGTCTCACGGGGAGCGTGCAAGGGATAAGTCCCTGAAGGTGCAATATCCTCTGTGCCCTCAGTG
The DNA here is from genome assembly GCF_023897955.1 of Schistocerca gregaria. NCBI lineage: Eukaryota > Metazoa > Arthropoda > Insecta > Orthoptera > Acrididae > Schistocerca > Schistocerca gregaria. Next base: position 1,080,345,349 of record NC_064920.1, on the reverse strand, counting down.
GCTCAGATGGCTCTGAGCACTATGGGACTTAACATGTATGGTCATCAATCCCCTAGAACTTAGAACTATTTAAACCTAACTAACCTAAGGGCATCACACACATCCATGCCCGAGGAAGGATTCGAACCTGCGACCGTAGCTGTCGCGCGGTACCAGACTGAAGCGCCTAGAACCTCTCGGCCACACCGGTCGGCGGTGGCTCAGATGGAAACAGGGTCTGCCATGTAAGCAGAATATCCCGGGTTGAGTCCCGGTCGGGGCACACATTTTCAACATGTCCCCAATGAAGTACATCAACGCCTGTTTACAGCTAGGGTGTCCATTTAATTATCATTGGTCTCCAAGTAGCCAAACAGAACTATTTCCAGTAAATAACCGGTTCAGTTGGACCGAGGACTCAGTCCATTCCCTGAAAGCACAGCCCACACCATTATGGGGCCACCTCCGGCTCGCACAGTCCCTTGTAGACAACCAGAGTCCATGGCTTCGTGTGGCCTGCGCCACATTCTAACCCCGCCATCAGCTCTTACCAACAGAGATCGGCACTCATCTGATTAGGAGACGGTTTTTCAGTAGTGTAGGGTCCAACAGATATGGTCACGAGCCCAGGACAGGCGCTGCAGACGACATCGTGCTGCCATAGCACACTAAGGCCATATTTCAGTGAACGGTTCCAACTTATGCGTTCGCCGTACGTCGCACATTGATTTCTGCGGCTATTTCACGCGGTGTTGCTTGCCTGTAAGCACTGACAACACTAAGCAAACGTCTCTCCGTCGTTAAGTGAAGGCCGTCGGTCACTGCTTCGTCCGTGGTGAGAGGTGATGTCTGAAATTTTATACTGTCGGTACACTCTTGACACTGTGGATTTTGGAATACAGATTTCTCTGAAGATTTACGACATGGAACCTTCCACACGTCTAGTTCAAAATCTGTTAGTTACCCTCGTGCGGACATAATCAAGTCGGAGACCTTTTCACATGAACCAACTGAGATCAAATGACAGCTCCGCCAACGGACTGCCCTTTTTTACCTTGAATACGCGACACAACCGCCATCCCTATATGTGCATGTCGCTATCCCATGACTATTGTCACGTCAATGTAAATACAAAAAATTACAATATTTTCAAATCTCTATTACAATTTCATCCTTTTGACTGCAGACTTTAAGAAAAAACTGTAACTGTTATATTAATAGTGAATTTTGAGAGTCATTACTTTCACCTGTATACTATGAAACACCCTCGTTTAATTCCTTAACTGGGTTTTGTGTAATTTAGCGAAGCCACCAAACAGTTAATTATTATGATTATATGACCATGTGCTTAATGGATGAAAGGCTATCGGTTTTTCTGCTGTGATTTCGGGGGTATTTCAACCGAGTGCGGCTATTTTGCAACTGAATAGTGGAATGATTGAAAGTTTGTCTATTATTAAGGACCATAAAGGTTGCGATGTACAAACTGACGTATATTTCCTACTAACACACAAATTCTGAGGCAGTTGCTACCTTCGCCTTACACGTCTAATTACTGTTATATCTTTTTATTGGGTGCTGATTTTCAGTACTTCGTCACACGCAATGCTGATGGTTAACATTCACAACAATCCCCACTGCAATCCATGGTTGTTGCTGGCCGACGCGGTTGACGCGAAACACGTAATTCGGCACTTGGCACTTTCTGTTTCATATCACTCGCGAATCGGTATTAGCGAGGGTCAACTCCCCGACGATCAGGGGGACTTGCTCACTCGTCATACTCCGGTGAATTTTACCGTTTACAACTTACTCGACCACCATTCTTGCCTGTCTCTCCAGCACCACTGCTCACTCGACACTCTCCATTACTACTCCGCACTCGACACTAGTCTCACTGCTTTCTGCAGCGCTCGGCAATCGACTCCTGTCTACTATCGACCTGGGCGTCGGATACTAGCATCTATGTTCGTGGGATCACGGATCCCTTACAAGCACACACTGCATACTCCAGTGCAGGAACTACACCATGTGATCAAAAGTATCCGCACACCTGGCTGAAAATAACTTACAAGTTCGTGGCGCCCTCCATCAGTAATGTTGGACTTCAATATCGTCTTGGCTCACCCTTAGCCTTGACGACGGCTTACACTCTCGCACGCACACGCTCTGTCAGGCGCTGAAAGGTTTCTTGGATAATGGCAGACCATTCTTCACGCAGTGATGCGCTGAGGAGTGGTATCGATGTCAGTCGGTGAGGCCTAGTACGAAGTCGGCGTTCCAAAACACCCCAAAGGTGTTCCATAGGATTCAGGCCAAGATTCTGTGTGGGCCAGTCCATTAGGGGATGTTACTGTCGTGTAACCACTCCGCCACAGGCCGTGCATTATGAACAGGTGCTCCATCGTGTTGAAAGATGTAATCGCCATCGCTCGAGTTGCTCTTCAACAGTGGGAAGCAAGAGGGTGCTTAAAGCATCAATGTAGGCCTGTATGTGATAGTGTCACGCAAAACAAGGGGTGCAAGCCCCCAACATGAAAAACACGACCACATCATAACACCGCCGCCTCCGAATTTTTCTGTTGGCACTACACACGCCGGCAGATGACGTTCACCGGTCATTCGCCATACCTACACACAGCCATCGGATCAACACATTGTGTGCCGTGATTCGTCACTCCACACAATGTTTTTCCACTGATCAATCGTCCAATGTTTACGCTCCTTACACCAAGCGAGGTGTCGTTTGGCCTTTATCGGCGTGATGTGCGGCTTATGAACAGTCGCTTGACCATGAAATCGAAGTTTTCTCACCTCCCACCTAATAATCATATTACTTGCAGTGGATCCTGATGCAGTTTGGAATTCCTGTGTGATGTTCGGGATAGATGTCTGCCTATTACACGTTAAGACCCTCTTCAACTGTCGGTGATCTATGTCAGTGAACAGACGAGATCGGCCTGTAAGCTTTTGTGCTGTACGTACCAATTCACGTTTCCATTTCACTACCACATCGGAAACAGTGGACCTAAGGATGTTTAGGAATGTGGAAATCTCGCGTACAGATGTATGACGCAAGTGATAACCAATCAGCTGACCACGTGTGAAGTCCGTGAGTTCCGCAGAGCGCCCCATTCTGCTCACTCACGATGTCTAATGACTACTGAGGTCGCTGATATGGAGTACCTGGCAATAGGTAGCAGCACAATGCATATAATATAAAAAAAAATTGTTTTTGGGGATGTCACGATATTTTTGATCACGTGTATGTTTCTATCATCTGACATACGTCCATCCTTCAAGTTTTCTATCCCACTCACTACGGTGATAAACTTTAAGATGATAAAACTACTACCTTCTACGCAAAAAACTAGTTTCTTATGTTGCGGGGTTTATGGTGTACTTCGCCTGATCATCGACGTCTGGAAGAGGATACTGAAAAAGATATTCCGTTGGTTTGGTGGACATGGTTTTTCACACATGCTTTGGAGGACCTATGTGTAACACATCCCGGAAAACAACGGGAAAAATGTTAAATGCGCGATAAATGACCTGCCACAACATCTCCCTCTCCCACCAATGGAGCATCAGTCTACTTCCTTACAACCCCTGTCACCCAATTAATCCTCCTACTTTCTGCCATCCTTTAATGCAGTTCCACGTCAATTTAGAGGCAGATGGTCGTCTTTTCTAGGAGAGCATAAAAGAGAGCAGTCAACTTGCGTGCATCCCTATTACCTCAACAGATATACAGAAGGATGTTGTTAAGAGCCATGCAGAAACTGTTCTATGAGGTATCTGGTAGCTGAAAGCGCGTGTTTGTGATTGGTAGAGAGTACAGAGAACAACATTGTAAATACTTTTTGTTAGAGTTACGAGGACATTGTAAATACCGTTGGTTAGAGTTTAAAACGCTTAAACAGTCTTGCACGAGTTCAAACACGCCGTCCATTCTGTAATTGTACAGTGCAGTCCCGAATCTTGTAATACTATGCAATTTAGCTACGGAGAACGTAAAGTTTATGGTGTAATGTTTATCGCAGTCTCACGTGCGGACACTTTATAAAAATCTATGAGATGGTTGCATGTTATCCGATCCGACATATATACATTTATTACTCTCCATCTGATGGTCATACACGTTAGTCTATTCCAGTCGTCTTATCGCTATCCATGAGCCATTAGTGTTTCGGTGCTTCCAGGTCGACTTTTTCTCGTATTCCTCATGCTGTCACACAGTCTTCCCAGTTTGAAGAATTTTTCTGCACCAAGCACACATATAAGTCCTCTCTTACTCGCTCTCAATTTTCTCGGACATTTTCATATTTTCCGTCATTTTACACATATTTTCCATCAATTTTAGTAATTTTAGCAATTTAAGGCCGTTTTTTCCACTTTTTCGACATGTATATACTTATATTGCTAACATAACCAAGTGTGTCTTGATTTTATAGAGGTGACATTCGTCAGCCTACTAAACAATTCCGACAATATTTTCAACCATCTGACCATAAATAAAATACTAGCCAAGTCCCAATTTGGATTTCTAAAGGATTCCTATATACACATACGGTGTGAATGTACTTAATGCATTAGACAATAATGCATCATCCAACTGGGAACCAATAACATGTGGTGCTCCCTCAAGGTTCCATTTTAGGGCCTTCACTTTCCGATGATCTTTCTCGATTCAGTAATAGTTGAAGCACGCCCAAGTTCCACATCTACATCTACATACATACTCCGCAGTCCTCCATACGGTGCGTGGTGGAGGGTACCTCGTACCACAATTAGCATTTTCTCTCCCTGTTCCACTCCAAACTGATCGAGGGAAAAATGACTGCCTATATGTCTCTGTACGAGCCCTAATCTCTCTTGTCTTATCTTTGTGGTCTTTCCTCGAAATGTAAGTTGGCGGCAGTAAAATTGTACCGCAGTCAGACTCAAATGCTGGTTCTCTGAATTTCCTCAGTAGCGATTCACGAAAAGAACGCCACCTTTCCTCTAGAGACTCCCACCCGAGTCCCTGAAGCATTTCCGTAACACTCGCGTGATGATCAAACCTACCAGTAACAAATCTAGCAGCCCGCCTCTGAATTGCTTCTATGTCCTCCCTCAATCCGACCTGATAGGGATCCTAAACGCTTGAGCTGTACTCAAGAATAGGCCGTAATAGTGTTTTACAAGCGGTCTCCTTTACAGATGAATCACATCTTCCCAAAATTCTACCAATGAACCGAAGACGACTATTCGCCTTCCCCACAACTGCCATTACATGCTTGTCCCAAGAGTGTGAGATTGCACTCATTTAACTAGAGATTTCACTGATTTTAGTTCTATATCAGCTACACGCACTGATGACTTCACAGTTTTCGTTTCAAGAATGTAAGATAATACCCTTTAGACCACTTTACGCAGACATGCAGTGTGTTACTCCACGAGGAGCAAGTGATCTGTGTAAAATTCCTCCACCGTCTGTTCCTCCGCCGTCTGTACAGCACGAATCTCATCCTTCGACAGTATACTAGAAAACACAAACACACACACATACACACACACACATAGAGAGAGAGCGAGCGAGAGGGAGAGAGACAGAGCTGTTATTTGGGGTAGTGGAGTGTCTGAAACCTCTACCAGGCAGTTTTTGGACAGTTTACTGGAAGAATTAGAATAAACACGGGTGATAACGTGTCATAACAGCATGCAACAGCGGAGGCTAGCGACTGCGGCCACTGCTCCACGGGTGGATCGGCGCACTGCGAGATGGCTAATATAAAGAACCCGAGTGTATGTCGTTTACGCTAAATGTATTGCTTCAGTGGTCTTCCTTCATGAGACTGATTTTCCTGTTTATTCGAGGACCACTTTCAGGCAGTGTCGGAACATACAGAGCGTTTGAAAGCACTTCGCTGTTGACCGTTGAAGACAATCATATGGGTATCACAACAAATCCATTGTCAGAAAAGGATAATCACAGCAGATATCAAAATAAAGACAACATGGGATATGGTGACGGAAGAGACTGGTAGAATCAGAGATGAAGAGGGGCACATAGCATTAAGAGCAAATGGTACATGGGTAGGTCATGTGTGCAGTGTTGCTGAAATTTTAAAGAAGCACTTCATAACTGTTACTGAAATGATGGGATTGCCACTGGATTTTCTCAGATCAGTCACTACAAATAACTACAATAATATGAGTATGATCCTCTCAACACCAGTAGAAATAATGTCCACCATAAAATCCTCAAAATAAACAAAATCTAAGGCACGATAATATACCAACAGAGTTGATCAAGCATTGTGCCTCTGATTTAGTGACATTTTAAGTTATTAGTGAAACCAGTCTTTTATCAGTGGACCATTCATGAATGGCTGAAGTATGTTGAAGTTAAGCCTTCGTATAAGAAAGAAGACAAAGAAATACCATCAAACTTTCGTGCAATCTCACTTTTGTCAGCATTCTCAAAAATTTAGAAACGAAAATACACAGTCATCTTTTCAACCATATGACCACAAATAAAACACTAGCCAAGTCACAATTTGGATTTCTAAAGGATTCCTACATACACATACGGTGTAACTGTACTTAATACATTAGACAATAATGCATAATCAAGCTGGGAACCAACAACATAAGGTGCCCCCCTCAAGGTTCCATTTTAGGTCCTTTACTTTTTCTTGTGTATGTCAATGACCTTTCATATGTAAGTTCACCAGATATCAAGTTTGTTTCATTCGCAGGTGATAGAAACATAGCAATAAACAGCAAATGAACTATAGCATTGGAAACGTCGCCTAACGAAATTTTTATGGACATTAAAACATGGTTCCTAGCCAGTTTTCTGTCATTAGACCTTGAAAAAATATATTACAAGCAGTTCAGAACTTGCAAAAGGTTTCTTGCCAGTATATGCCTAAAATATGACGCAAAGCAGATAAAAAACGTTCACAGTGTTAAATTCTTGGGATTACAGATTGATAATAAATTTACCTGGGAGGAGCATACCACAGAACTGTTGAAGCTTCTAAACAAATCTCTATTTGCTATGGAAATACTGTCAGACATAGGTGACATAAAGATAAAAAAAGTTAGCGTACTATGCTTACTTTCATTAGATAATGTCATAAGGGATTATTTTCTGGAGTAACTCACCAAAGTTTTCCGAGCCCAAAAATGTGCATTACAGATTATTTGTGGTGTGAACTCAAGAACCTACTGTTGAGTGCTGTTTAAGGACCTGGGGATACTAACTACTGCTTCCCAACACTCTTATTCCTCAGTGCAACTTGATCTTAAAAACAAGTCTCTTTTTTCAAACCAGTAGCACAGTTCATAGAATCAGTACTAGAAATAGGAATACCTTTCACAAAGATTTAAAGTCACTTACTTTGGTTCAGAAAGACGTCCACTATTTAGCAATAAAAATTTTCAATAACGTGGCAGAAACCATAAAAAAGTTTAACTAATAATAAAGTTCAGTTTGAAAAGAGTCTAAAAGATGTATTGGTGGCCAACCCCTTCTACTCCATTCATGAATTTCCTTGCAGAACCGATTGATGTGTGTCTGTTATTGATCTATCACATATTCTGAATATTGCGTACAATCTGACTTCTATAGAAAATTTTGTATAGTAACGCGATCATTGTAAATAACTGCTGTTAACTGTTTTTTGTTTGATGATACGTTGCTACAATTGCCTAAGAATTATCATTTGTACCTCAGTGTATGAAACATTTAATGTTTGGTGGCAAGTTTCGTATCGTATTAATAAGATTCAGTTTATTTTATTTTTTTTACCGATTCAACATCCGCAGTGGCAATTTAATTTGGGACCTGTCGAAGATACATTAGAATATTTCTTCTTATTTCGTAAATATTTATTGTGTATCCTTCCTTTCTGACGTGTTCCACATCCAAGAGGATCTCCCCATTATGGGGAACTAAAAGTACATCTAATCTATGGAAGTGTATATGCTGTGTCTTCATTGCGAGTTTTTCTGCGGTGCTTTTGTATTCGAAAATAGCCTTGATTGCCTGACTGGGCACATTAACTTTAAATGCGAACATTTTAGGTTAAACTTTACCGTGACTGTTACTGACATTAGATGAAATAAGTATACTGTTATCAGTCACTGTTTATTCCCACGACGCGTTTCATGGTTTAAGCCTCCATTATCAGGTGGCTTTACAGTTGATAGTATGACATTTGTGTGTGCTGTGTCACCATGCTTTGGAGGAACTTGTGGCACTGTCTCCAGTGATCACAGGTTCCTTAAATTGTTGCAACACATCACATAGTCATTCAACACCTACTCTGATCTAATCTAATCTCGGATGGAGACCACGCTGGACATGAGTTAAAATGGAGGCAGCGGCAGGAACATACGGGTTAAAATTGGAAATAACTGGATACCTTTAGGATCTCTAGAACCTCATACCAACACAGTGAGTGTACGAGAGGAATGGTCGGGGAAATACCGGATGACTATACAGTAACTTCCAGCTGCTTCAGTGCATCTTTGAGTCTAACAATTGGAAGAAGGGAACAATGGAAGAACGAAATACGAGGCGGTTCAGGAGACATAGTCTGGTTTTCTAAAGGGTCGAAAACACACAAAGGTGCTGAGACCGAGGTATACAGGGAGCGGCCTAGACTAGAAAGAGCTGCCTCTCTAGGGAAGCTGCCAGGGCATTCGAGGCGAAAATATCAGCTATAATATGTGAGCAGAGGGGAATTTGCGTAGGTGCTACAAGGAACGTAGCATCTACATTTATTCAGAAAAAAGCAGCTCTGAAATATCTGTCCGCCCCTGCAACGAGATCAAAGATCGTGGCAGAATGCCGTGATGCCATTGTGAGACTAGGGGGATGCAACATCGCACACCTGCTGTGGGTCCCTGGTCAGTCAGGAATAAGTGGCAGCGAACAAGTTGATTAGCTGGCCAGGACAGGTGCGACTGCTCCATTTGTTGGTCCGGAACCTGTCTTAACCACCTCTAAGGCGATGCAAAATCAAAACTACATAGATGGATTAGGATACAACACGCAGAATAACGGACTAAGGTCCAAAAACACAAACATGGCAGGCTGATGATGCCGAAGCCATGTTTCAAGATAAGTTCTGTAATCCTGAACTTGAACTGGATACAGGTTCAACTTATCATAGGACTAATGGCTGGCCATTACAACTTCAGGAAACACCAGTCCACGATTAGTACAGACTATAGTGCAAGAAGTCAGTAAGTGTACAGAATGTGGTGAGCGGGATGAAACTGCACCACATTTAATCTCCCATAGTGAAGTTTTGGGAGCCGAAAGACACAAAATATTTGGCTCATGAATCCCTACAGGAGTTGTGCCTAATAAAAAGCTAGTAAAGGTTCTCCTGCTATGGTTTAAAGGTTCGGGCTGACTTTACTAGAAACACAGGGAGAGAAACAGCACATTATACACAATTTCGGTGCAGGCAACAGCGGTGTAAGACCACTGTTGTTTCGTCTCCGTGTATGACTCAAATCAAGTCAAAATAGCAGCAATGTTTGTTTCACTTCAATCATTTGTGACATCGACGAGGGTAACGTAAATGGGATTTCTCCTTTGTAATCACAAATAAGATGCACACGTTGAGTCAAATGATGGGATTGTGTGGTTTAACTACTTGCAAGACAAAATTATATTTGAGTAAATTTTTACAATTAATGAAAAGGCTGTTATCAGCAATTCGTTTCGCATGAGGTACATCTCCAGAACTCAGTCTTAACAACAGAAACAAATCCCTGTCACTGCTAGCATTATAATTGTTTCAATATTGAGGAGTCGTGTTTCGTTATTTCGTTATTACTGTTCTCCCTTCTTCTAAAAACGATACATCTCCACCTCCCGATAAATAGGCGTAATTTTTTTGCTATATTACAGTTAAGTAGAAAGTTTAATCAGAGAATATAGTAACAGGTCAAGTAAAAAATTAGCGCTCTGGTTCCAGCAATTAAACACAACGGGCGATCGGTGAGGTCTGAGGGCGAGAGATATGAAAGGGAAAAGATAGGAGTTCAACAGTTCAACCAAAGCATTAACAAAAAACCCCACAGCAAAAGCGTTAAGAGGAATGGAGCTGAACGAAATCTCGAAAGGACTTACCTACAGTTTTCGGACAGCATTAAAGAGGAAAAACCCGAAATTCAGTATCGAAACAAAACACGTTACAATAGAAAGAAGAAACACTGACGGAGTGTCTCCAAAATAGAGAGACGTTACCAAAACCGCAAAGAAGGAGATCAGAGGACGCAAACAACAGCCGGCCAGCGTGGCCGAGCGGTTCTAGGCGCTTCAGTCTGGAACCGCGCGACCGCTACTGTCGCAGGTTCGAATCGTGCCTCGGGCATGGTTGTGAGTGATGTCCTTAGGTTAGCTAGGTTTGAGTAGTTCTAAGTTCTAGGGGACTGATGACCTCAGATGTTAAGTCCCATAGTGCTCAGACCCATTTGAACCAACGCAAACAACAAGACTGATCGAAGAGACCTTTGAAGACAATGTTGACAGAGTCCTTCGTTTCCGTAGAGGAAAATGCACACTGGTCATCCGCAAAATTGGTGTGGCCGAGGAGAAATTGTTACTGAGAGACACAAAATCATTGGGTTGGTGCATAAGTTCGCATCGTTTTTCCATAAGTTTAAAGAAAAGTACAATATATTGACATGACAGAGACTGTAGTCATCGACAATTATTCTCCTTCACTGTTTACGACATACTGCCAACGCTGGGGTAACTTTTCAATTCCTCGGCTGTAGAAATCACGGAGTTTTGAGGCGAAGACCTTGTCGAGTCATGTTCAGAGCACATTTTAATCCGTAAAGGAGAGAGAAGAAAAGGCGCAAGATCAGGTGAACAAAGTCGGTGCGGAATGACTTCCCAACACAACTCCTGTAGAGCGTTTTTGTTAGTCTAGTAGAATACGGGCGGACGTAATCGTACTGTAGCATGGCTTCACGCAACCTTCCTGGTCGTTTTTATTGGACTGCTTCTGCAAGACGTCTCAGTTGTTGACAATAAATGTCAGCAGTGATGCTTATACCTCGGGAACGCAATTCATAGTACACCGTTCTGCCGCTGATCCACCAGACGCATAGCATTATCTTTTTTGGGTGCGCACAGGTCTTTGTACAGGGAGTTGGTGCTTTGTTTTGGCTCAACCATTCCTTTCTTTTCCTTATGTTAGCATAAAGACAACATATATCGTCACCAGTAGCGACACAGTATAGGAACGGCCAGTGTTGTTCAAGAGACAATTGACGACGGGCAAGCACTGATTTTTGTGATTTTGGCTTAGAGCATGCAGTACCCATAGAACCGATTTTTGAACCTCTCCCATTGCATGTAAATGTCGCACTATGGTGGAATCATCACAGTTCATCATATTTGCCAGTTCTACAGGGCACCGACGTGGATCAGTGTGGATTAATGCCTCTAAACGAACTTCATCGAACCTCGAAGGCCTTCCTGAACGTGGAGAGCCACTAACGTCAAAACGTTTCTCCTTAAAATGAGACAACCATTTTCTTGCCGTGCTTCGTCCAATTGTATCATCCCCGTACATGGCGCAAATGTTTCTGGCTGCCTCCGCTGCTATCATCCCTCAATGCCTCCGCTGCTTATTGTCCCTCTATTGCACTCAAACAGAAGAATTTGTCAGAAATGTTCCGATTTCTTCACTTGGTACTCCATTTTCTAGCGTCCACAGTTCCACTCACGATCGCCAAACGACGAAATGACAACATGTTAACTCAAACAGCAACAGTGAACTACAAATTAAAAAATAACAATCGCTAAACAAACCGGAATACCAAAATGCAACACAAAAACCCTACGAACTCGTCACGAGATGCTTAAAATTGTAGGAGAGGCGATGAAACACTAGGAATTTTGTTAAATAAATGTTCGAGGAGTGAAAAATTCCAGTATCATGGAAACATGTTTAAATAATTCTCGTCTTCAAAAATGGCGAAAACACGAAAATCGCGAATTACAGGCCTATTAGTCTCTTATCTATCTTTCAGAAGCTGCTAACTAAAATTTTACGTACCGCCTGAGTCACAACTTTGACTTTAGCAGCTAGTCAGACAGAAGGGATTTATAATAGGTTTCAGTACAAGTGACCAAATCTAAGTATCGTATAAAATGGATGGAAGAGTCCTGTTTTTTCACTTTCCTATTTATGAGTATAGGGTAATATCAACAGCAGCAAAAATGCTACAACGGGAGTAGGATTCGTTATGAATAGCAAGGTACGGTAGAGAGAGAGTTACTGTGAACAGTTCAGTGATAGGGTTATTCTTATGAAAATCTACTGCAAAACCAACATCGACAGCGATAGTTGAGGTATACATGCCGACGTCACAAGCTGAACATGAAGAGTTTGAGAAAGTATATGAGTGTATAGAAAGGGTAATACAGTAAGTAAAGTAAAGGGGGATAAAAATCTAATAGTCATGGGGGACTGGACTGCAGTTGTAGGGGAAGGAATACAAGAAAAGATTACAGGACAATATGGGCTTGGGAAAGGAATGAGAGAGGAGAAAGATTAATTGAGTTCTGTAATAAATTTCAGCTAGTAATAACGAATACTCTGCTCAAGACTCACAAGAGGAGGAGGTATACTTGAAAAAGGCCGGGTGATGCGGATAGATTTCAGTTAGATTACATCATGGTTAGACAGAGATTCCGAAATCAGCTTTTGAATTGTTAAGGCGTACCCAGGAACAGATATAGGTTCAGATCACAATGTAGTAGTGATGAAGAGACTAGTCCAGAAGAATCAATATGCAAAGAAGAAGTTGGGTACGGAAGTACTAAGGAATGACGAGATATGCTTGAAATTCTCTAGGACTATAGATACAGCAGTAAGCAATACCTCAGCAGACAGCACAGTTGAAGAGGACTGGACATCTCTAAAAAGGGCAATCAAAGAAGTTGGAAAGAAAAATATAGATACAAAGAAGGTAACTGCGAAGAAATTTTGTGTAAGAGAAAAAATGCATCAGTTGATCGATGAAAGAAGGAAGTACAAAAATATTCAAGGAAATTCTGTAACGAAATAAATAGGAAGTTCAAGGAAGCTAAGGTGACATGGCTGCATTAAAAATGTCAAGAAATAAAAAAGAAATGATTGTCAGAAGGACTGACTCAGCATATAGGATAGTCAAAACAACCTTCGGTGAAATTTAAAGCTGGGAAGGCAACATTAAAAGTACAACAGTGATTCCATTGTTAAATGTCTAGGAGAGAGCTGAAAGGTGGAAAGAGTATACCGAAGACAGCTATGTGGGGGAAGAATTGTCTGATCTGATAGAAGAAGAAACAGCAGTCGATTAAGAAGAGATAGGGGATCCAGTATTGGAATTTAAGAGAGTTTTGGAGGACTTAAGATCAAATAAGGCAGGTGGGATGGATAACATTCCATCAGAATTTCTAAAATCATTAAGGGAAGTGGCAACAAAACGACTATTCACGTTGGTGTGCAGAATGAGTCTGGCAGTACACCGTCTGACTTTCGGAAAAACATCATCCGTACCATTCCGAAGACTGCAAAAGCTGACAAGTGCGACAATTATCACACTCAGCTTAACAGCTCATGCATCCAAGTTGTTGACAAGAATAATATACAGAAGAATGGAAATGAAAACTGGAGGATGTGTTAGATGACGATCAGTTTGACTTTAGGAAAGGTAAAGGCATCAGAGAGGCAATTCTGACGTTGCGACAGACAATGGAAGCGAGACTAAAGGAAAAAACTAGACACATTCATAGGATTTGTCGACCTGGAAAAAGTGTTCGACAATGTACAATGGTGCAAGATGTTCGAAATTCTGAGAAAAATAGGTGTAAGGTATAGGGAGAGAAGGGTAATATACAAGGGTTATTTGGAAAGTAGGGAACGATCGGTCGCGAAATGTAAAATACAGTGAAAATCTGATGAACCTTGCACAGATGCGTTGGGAACTATGTTTAGTACGTCCATCGATCGCATCATGTCGCTCTTTTCAGCTCTGAGCTCACAGTGAGAATGTAAAGATGGCTAGAAATCTGCGTCTCCCGTCAAGTATGAGGGCCTGGCGAAAGACCTCGCTTGAAGCTATGCAACCCACATAACATAACTGTCTTGCGGTTCGTTCTACACGAAAATTCTCGGCCGCACTCTGCAGGGGCAAAGAAGATGCTCCTGCAGCGTTTTCGATGGGAAGTGTTTGATACCTCACAATACAGCTCGTAATTTGCTACCCCTGAGGTTCATCTCTGCTCAAATGAACCGCTGGCTATGAATACAATATTTTGACACACACAACGGGCTGCAGATCAGAGTAGAAAACTGTCGAAAAGCACTGGCGGCTGTCTTCTACAACGAGAGAATTGAAAAGTTGGTACAACGCTACGACAGATGTCTAAGTCTGAGCGGCGACTGTGTGGAGAAGTAGCTGGAAGGTGTGGCTAACTGTTGCAAATAAAACAGTTTTGATTTTCACTGTGGTTACCATTTCACGACCTATCGTTCGTTACTTTCCGAATAGCCCTCGTACAAAATGCACAAGAACCAAGAGGGATTAATAAGCGTGGATGATCACGAAGGGTGTAAGACAAGGATGCTGTCTCTCGCCCACACTGTTCAATCTGTACATCGAAGAAGCAATGATGGAAATAGAGGAAAGGTTCAGGAGTGGAACGAACATTCAAGATGAAAGTATAACAATGATACGTTTCGCTGATTACATTGCTATCTTGAGTGAAAGTGAAGAAGGATTACATGATCTGCTGAAAGGAATGAACAGTCATTGGCACACGATACAGACTGAGAGTAAATCGAAGAAAGACGAAAGTAATGAGAAGTAGGATAAATCAGAAGAGCGAGAAACTTAAGATCAGGATTGATGGTCACGAAGTAGATGAAGGTAAAGAATTCTGCTACCTAGGCAGCAAAATAACCAATGATGGACGGAGCAAAGAGGACATCCGGAGCAAACTAACACTGGCAAAAAGGGCATTCCTGGCCAAGAGAAGTCTACTGGTATGAAACATAAGCCTTAATTTGAGGAAGAAATTTCTGAGAATAAACGTTTGGAACGCAGCATTGTATGGTAGTGAAACACTGACTGTGGGAAAACTGTAACAGAAGAAAATCGAGGAATTTGATACGTGGTGGTGCAGAGGAATGTTGAAAATTAGGTGGACTGATAAGGTAAGGAACGAGGAGGTTCTGCGCAGAATCGGAGAGGTAAGAAATATGTGAAAAACAGTGACAAGGAGAAGGGGCAGGATGATATGACATCTGTTAAGACATCAGGAACTGACTTCCATGGTACTAGAGGGAGCTGTAGAGGGCAAAAACTGTAGAGGAAGACAGCGATAGGAATACATCCAGCAGATAATTGAGGACGTAGGTTGCAAGGTTAACACAGGAGAGGAATTCGTGGAAGGCCGCATCAAAGCAATCAGAAGACTGATGGCTCAAAACGTATATACAGGTGGTCCATTGATCGTGACAGGGCCAAATATCTCACGAAATAAGGATCAAACGAAGAAACTACTGTCACCAATGTTCGTCTAAAATTGTGAGCCTTATGTTTGTGAATCTTACAGTGCCATCTATCACAAAGCGAAAAAAGTGGTCCAACTAAAACATCCATGTTTCTTTACGTACTACACGAATATATAATAAAAATTGGGGGTGAAACTTCCTGGCAGATTAAAACTGTGTGCCGGACCGAGACTCGAACTCGGGACCTTTGTCTTTTGCGGGCAAGTGCTCCACCAACTGAGCTACCCAAGCACAACTCACGCCCGGCCCTACAGCTGTACTTCTGCCAGTATCTCGTCTCCTACCTTCCAGACTTTACAGAAGCTCTCCTGCGAAACTTGCAGAACTAGCATTCCTCAAAGAAAGGATGTTGCGGAGACATGTTTTAGCCACAGCTTGGGGGATGTTTCCAAAATGAGATTTTCACTCTGCAGCGGAGTGTGCGCTGATATGAGATTCACTGGCAGAAGTAAAGCTGTGAGGACAGAGCCTGAGCAGTGCTTGGGTAGCTCAGTTGGTAGAGCACTTGCCCGTGAAAGGCAAAGGTCCCGAGTTCGGGTCTCGGTCCGGCACACAGTTTTAATCTGCCAGGAAGTTTCATATCAGCGCACACTCCGCTGCAGAGAGAAAATCTCATTCTAAAATTGGGAGTTCCTATTTAAAAAAGCGAAGTTGAAATCCGTTTGACCCTTGGCAGCGCCATCTAGCGGGCAAACCATAGCGCCACCAGGTTTCCCCCTTCAAGCTAGACGAGTTTCGTTCTTTGTAGTTTTTTCGTTTGATGCTTATTTCTTGAGATATTTGGCCCGGTCACTATCAATGGACCATCCTGTATATTCTGACCGGTTTCGGTCTTAAAACAAAAAAAATTAAAAAGCTGACACATGTCATACACGATACAATATACACTCCTGGAAATTGAAATAAGAACACCGTGAATTCATTGTCCCAGGAAGGGGAAATTTTATTGACACATTCCTGGGGTCAGATACATCACATGATCACACTGACAGAACCACAGGCACATAGACACAGGCAACAGAGCATGCACAATGTCGGCACTAGTACAGTGTATATCCACCTTTCGCAGCAATGCAGGCTGCTATTCTCCCATGGAGACGATCGTAGAGATGCTGGATGTAGTCCTGTGGAACGGATTGCCATGCCATTTCCACCTGGCGCCTCAGTTGGACCAGCGTTCGTGCTGGACGTGCAGACCGCGTGAGACGACGCTTCATCCAGTCCCAAACATGCTCAATGGGGGACAGATCCGGAGATCTTGCTGGCCAGGGTAGTTGACTTACACCTTCTAGAGCACGTTGGGTGACACGGGATACATACGGACGTGCATTGTCCTGTTGGAACAGCAAGTTCCCTTGCCGGTCTAGGAATGGTAGAACGATGGGTTCGATGACGGTTTGGATGTACCGTGCACTATTCAGTGTCCCCTCGACGATCACCAGAGGTGTACGGCCAGTGTAGGAGATCGCTCCCCACACCACGATGCCGGGTGTTGGCCCTGTTTGCCTCGGTCGTATGCAGTCCTGATTGTGGCGCTCACCTGCACGGCGCCAAACACGCATACGACCATCATTGGCACCAAAGCAGAAGCGACTCTCATCGCTGAAGACGACACGTCACCATTCGTCCCTCCATTCACGCCTGTCGCGACACCACTGGAGGCGGGCTGCACGATGTTGGGGCGTGAGCGGAAGACGGCCTAACAGTGTGCGGGACCGTAGCCCAGCTTCATGGAGACGGTTGCGAATGGTCCTCGCCGATACCCCAGGAGCAACAGTGTCCCTAATTTGCTGGGAAGTGGCGGTGCGGTCCCCTACGCCACTGCGTAGGATCCTACGGTCTTGGCGTGCATCAGTGCGTCGCTGCGGTCCGGTCCCAGGTCGACGGGCACGTGCACCTTCCGCCGACCACTGGCGACAACATCGATGTACTGTGGAGACCTCACGCCCCACGTGTTGAGCAATTCGGCGGTACGTCCACCCGGCCTCCCGCATGCCCACTGTACGCCCTCGCTCAAAGTCCGTCAACTGCACATACGGTTCACGTCCACGCTGTCGCGGCATGCTACCAGTGTTAAAGACTGCGATGGAGCTCCGTATGCCACGGCAAACTGGCTGACACTGACGGCGGCGGTGCACAAATGCTGCGCAGCTAGCGCCATTCGACGGCCAACACTGCGGTTCCTTGTGTGTCCGCTGTGCCGTGCGTGTGATCATTGCTTGTACAGCCCTCTCGCAGTGTCCGGAGCAAGTATGGTGGGTCTGACACACCGGTGTCAATGTGTTCTTTTTTCCATTTCCAGGAGTGTAGTATCTACTTTTGTCATTTGGTACTGAATTGGCCCCATCATTGTGTTGGATGGTGCACTACAGTTGCTGTCGCAGTAAGGATGGTAATCTTGTATTTTATCGTGTGCTTGTGTCACGCGAGAACTTTACAATTTTGCGAAGTGTCTGAGATAGGTAATGAGACTGACTTTTTATCAACCAACGTCTTTGTTTTTTTTTGTTTAAATAACAATATTGCCCGCCTCCAAGTAGTTCCCTTCGGCAGCTGTAGAAAGGCAGAGTCCTTGTTCCCATTCTTGGCATTAGCCCTGAAAAGCTTCAACTCGTACGGCCTTTAACATGTAGGTCACATTTTTTAAAATGTTCTCTAGAGTCCTGAAATGACGTCCTTTAAAGACATTTCTCAAGGATTCAGATCAGGTGAATAGGAGGACTGTGAAACAACAGGAATGCCTTTTGAGATCAAACATTACGTAATGGAAGTGCCCAAGTCACATGGGGCGTTATCGTGATGCAGTATCCACTTGTTTGCAGTGTCCGGTCTCACTTGATTCACCGTTTCGCTGAGCCTCTCAGGGACTTCTTTGTAAAAGACTTGATTGATGATTTGTCCTGGAGGAACAAATTTTTTTACTCACTGTCCCCATACTGTGAAAAAAGCAAATCAGCATCTTTTTTATCTTTGATTTGCTCATTCGAGCTTTCTCTCCGTCGAGAAGGTGTCTCAGTGTGCCACTCCCTACTTCGCCGCTTTGTCTGAGGACAGTGCTCAAAAGTCAGTGATTCATCCCCTGTGATGATTCGACTGAACCATTCTTTGGCAGTCCTCACAAGGAGATCAACCCACACTCTTCTTCGATTGTCCTGCTCAGCTGTGAGGTTTTCCAGCACCATTTTGGCACAAACCTTTCACATGGGCAAATCCCTGGTAACATTTGATGCAACTGTGGAAGTGTTTAACAGGTCATTCATCATCCTTATTGTTAAACGTCGGTCTGATCTTACAAGAGCACGCACACGTTTGACGTTTTCGTCATGTTTTGAAGGTGAAGGCCTCAGTGAGCGAGATTCGTCTGCATCATTTTCTCGGCCATCCAAAAACGATTTGTGCCGACGAAAAACTTGTACTCTTGATGAGGAATGTTCCCTATAGCGCTGTTTCAACTTTTCAGAGATCACACTCGAGGATTGCTCAAGTTTTAACACAAAACTCGATGGCATAACGTTCCTCTAAATTCCGCCTTCCATTTTCGTGACACACAACGAAACACAACTTCACTGTCGAAGCTCTAAAAAATCACGTGATGACTGCACGGAGCTGAAACTCGGACTGAGCATCTGGAAGGGAGAAAAACATCAATCTGTACCAGTAGAAAAAACACAGCGTTGCCAGATTGCTGGCGGTGTTGCCAATATCATTACTTTTCTCACACACTTAGTACTTTTCCCCGGACGTTGGTTCAAGACCGAGACCGATTTGAATAAATACGCAATTAAGAAGAGGAGCACGGTGTGATGCATTATATACTATATATTTCGGCAGTTGAGTTCAAGTAGTGCATACACTGATAGAGGAATGTGCAGAGTATAATATGCAACTTCACGTTCCTTCACAGACAACCAGAAGGCGTTCGACAAGATCGAAACCTGGGCATTCACGAGAGAGACGAACAGACCCCTCACTGACTATAGGTATACCAGATTAATTCGCTACATCCAGAGAATTCCACTCCACATCTGACAATAAAGGAAGCCTAGATCACTGGCAAGGTTCCCTTGAGAAGAGTCCGATAGAGGGAGACACAATCTCGTCTATGTTATTCATGTCGCCCTGCGAGGCTATGTTCAAGTGTCTAGTCTGTGAACGGAAAGATATGAACATCTCCAAGTGCTTTGGAGATGATTTCGTCTTCTTTAGGAGTGCCATAAACGAACCTTCAACAACGATGAGAGAGCTTAAAAGTGTTTCCCAAGCTGTAGGCCTCAAAATTAACTTTCAAAAGACCAAACTTACGACCCCAGTCAACCAGACGGCAGAGATCATCCGTCCAATTGGCCTTACTTGGTTGGCATTTGGGAAACTCGGTTACATTATGTGCAAACCGACCATTCGCATATATTTAAAAACTGTGGTCTGCGTTACATGCATCCTGCCAAAAGCAATATACAAACACGAAGCAATGTCACTTACAACAAACAGAGCAGATCGATTGCGAGTCTGTGAAAGGGCAACAGACAGAGCAATGCTTCGTGTTAAACTGAGAGAGAGAATCGAGAACGAGGAGATAAGGAGAGGCATGAGAGTCTGTGACGTTGTCGAGCGGACAGTGAGACTGAAGTGGCATCGGGCAGGACATGTGGCCAGGAAGACATTCAAACAGCCCAAAACTCTGATGCAGTCGTGTCCGAAGCAGTCAAAGTGAAGTGTCGGACGCCCTCTGACGAGACGGAGCGATGACATCCAACGATGTACGGGAAAAGAAGTAATACAGACCGTCCAGCAAACATCGCCATGGAAATATGCACTACTGGTCATTAAAATTGCTACACCAAGAAAAAAACGCAGATGATAAACGGGTAGTCACTGGACAAATATATTATACTAGATCTAACCAGACGTTTTCAATTGGTGAGAGATCTGGAGAATGTGCTGGCCAGGGCAGCAGTCGAACGTTTTCTGTATCCAGAAAGGTCGTGCATTATCCTGCTGAAACGTAGGGTTTCGCAGGAATCGTATGAATAGTAGAGCCACGGGTCGTAACACAAATGTAACGTCCGCTGTTCAAAGTGCCATCAATGCGAACAAGAGGTGACCGAGACGTGTAACCAATGGCACCCCATACCATCACGCCGGGTGATACGCCAGTATGGCGATGACGAATACACGTTTCCAATGTGCATTCACCGCGATGTCGCCAAAAGCGGATGCGACCATCATGATGCTGTAAACAGAACCTCGATTCATCCGAAAAAAATTACGTTTTGCCATTCGTGCACCTAGGTTCGTCGTTGAGTACACCATCGCAGGCGCTCCTGTATGTGATGCAGCGTCAAGGGTAACCGAAGCCACGGTCTCCGAGCTGATAGCCCATGCTGCTGCAAACGTAGTCGAACTGTTGGTGTAGATGGTTGTTGTCTTGCAAACGTCCCCATGTGTTGACTCAGGGATCGAGACGTGGCTGCACGATCCGTTACAGCCATGCGGATAAGATGTATGTCATCTCGACTGCTTGTGATACGAGGCAGTTGGGATCCAGCACGGCGTTCCGTATTACGCTCCTGAACCCACCGATTCCATATTCTGCTAACAGTCATTGGATCTCGACCAAGGCGAACAGCAGTGTCGCGATATGATAAACCGCAATCGCGATGGGCTACAATCCGATCTTTATCAAAGTCGGAAACGTGATGATACGCATTTCTCCTCCTTAGATGAGGCATCACAATAACGTTTCACCAAGCAATGCCAGTCAACTGCTGTTTGTGTATGAGAAATCGGTTGGTAACTTTCCTCATGTCAGCACGTTGTAGGTGTCACCACCGGCGCCAACCTTGTGTGAATGCTCTGAAAAGCTAATCATTTGCATATCACAGCATCATCTTCCTGTCGGCTAAATTTCGCGTCTGTAGCACGTCATCTTCGTGGCGTAGCAATTTTAATGGCCAGTAGTGTAGGTTTCCTCGAATCTTACAGTCGCAGTGATCCTAATCTATAATGTATAAAATTTTATTTCGACATGGAAATAGCTGGAACATGTTTATGTCCAGGAGTGGATATCTAGAGACGAAGACTGAGTAACATCTGGCTTCTAGTCAGTGAGGGCCTGAGGGCAGAAGCAATTCTATCTAGAGACCACATGGCCGATGTAGGGCACCAGCTCAAGAGTCCGTTGCCGCATCGGAACTCGGCCTGGGCGCAGTGTTAACTCGAGTTAACTCTTCGTCCCGCGGGAAGACGCCGGGAGGCGCAGTCAGCTGGCGCTCAGTTGTCTGGCGTGTGCGAATCGCGCAGTCGCGTGACTGGGCCGCAGTAATTAAGTTAGCCGAAGGGGGAGGGGGGAGCGTGACGAGGAGGTGGCGGAGGGCGGAGGGGAGGGGCCAGCTTCTGATTTGAGCCGCGAGGCAGGCGCGGCGGCGCTGCAGTCGCCCCGGTCTGCCCCTCCCACTCCACACCGCCACGCAGCATGCGCGCGCTCCCACGGCGCGGCGAGATGCTCACTTGTCTACCAACAACTCAACAACTCGCCAAGTTGCAGAACCCGGCCCAGCCCAGCCCGGACCAGAGCACAGCAGAGCAGCCCGCGGCCACACTCTCTGCGCTCTCTGCTGACTTTATGAGTGTGTGTGTGTGTGAGAGAGAGAGAGAGAGAGAGAAAGAGACAGACAGACAGAGAGAGAACAGCGCAGAAACTGCGAGCCTGCTGCAATTACCATAAGTCTCTGTCAACGTTACGTGACGCGCATTCCACAGTAGCTCAGCAGAAAGTAAAGTAGCAGTCACTCAAAAGTTCACCACAACCACACCGTACTTCACATGGGTGTAGTCCTCGCAGAGATCATACACGGAGTGGTCATGTACGAAGCGTGTTTTTTATATAAGTATCGTTTTGAAATTTAAAAAAAAGCGCTAAGATATATCAATTACTTTAATTTTACATGAAAGCCTATATCTTAATCTACGCATTGACGCCATTACGCCGGCCAGTGTGGCCGAACGATTCTAGGCGCTTCAGTCTGGAACCGCGCGACCGCTACGGTCACAGGTTCGAATCCTGACTCGGGCATGGATGTCTGTGATATCCTTAGGTTAGTTAGGTTTAAGTAATTCTACGTTCTAAGGGACTGATGACCTGAGATGTCAAGTCCCATAGCGCTCACAGCCATTTGAACCATTTCTTGCTTTGTTTTTGACGCCATTGCAGTCTGATTCTCCCTTGTTTACGTTGTGTACTGAGTGTTTAAGATGCCTCCGATAATCGTAAGCCTCGCCGACTGTGAAGTACGGGCTGTTATAAGATTTCTCAGTGCTAAGGCCTAAAAGCGATCGATATTCATCGTGAGATCTGTGCAGCTTACGGAGAAAACATTATGAGTGATGGAATGGTAAGAAAGTGGGTGACAGCATTTAAAGATGGCTGCACAAATGTGCATGATGAGCAACGGAGTGGACGTCCTTCGGCCGTTAATGAAAGTTTGGTGCAGGAAGTGGACAATAAGGTGAGAGAAAACAGACGCTTTACGATTTCCTCCTTGCGAGATGTCTTTCATAATGTGTCTCGTAGTGTTTTGTATGGCAATGTGACCGAGAACTTGAATAACCGAAAATTGTGCGCACCTTGGGTACCGAAAATGTTGACGGATGTGCACAAAACCAAACGTTTAGACAGTGCATTGGTTTTCCTTGAGCGGTACTACAACGACGGTGATGATTTCTTAGGCCAAATTGTTACGGGCGATGAAACATAGGTGGCCTACGTCACACCAGAATCAAAGCAACAGTCCATGGAAGTTCAGCAAGGGCATCGTTTTGTTGCAAAACAATGCCCGTCCGCTTGTGGCGAATCAGACCAAAGATCTTATCACATCTTTTCGATGGGAAACTCTGGATCATCCTCTGTGCAGCCCCAATCTTGCTTCCAGTGACTGCCATCTGTTCCTGCATTTGAAGAAACACCTGGGTGGTCAGCGTCTTCAACACGAAGTCAAAACAGTGGTGATGCAGTGGTTAACAAGTTGGAGGCAGACTTCTGTTAGGGGGGTATTCAAAAACTGGTACAATTTTATGACAAATGCCTCAATATTGACGGAAATCATGTAGAAAAGTAGATTAAGGTACATGCTTTCATGTAAAAATAAAACTATTGAGATAGCACGTCTTTTTTTATTTCAAAAGTGTACTTAATTAAAAAACACGCCTCGTACTTTAAGTTACATCCTAGAAAAATAAAGCTACATGATTAATTTTTTTATTTGGTTGCAGGTACAAGTCTGCAGCGTTACTGCATAACAGTTTTTTTTTTATTGCCAACGGGGAACTTACTTAGCACCTGTATGTGAATTGGAAGGTATGCTCTATCACGTGATACGTGTCTACTTTTGTATACCTTTCAGTTTTCCCGCAGTCATCTTCTGGTACGGTCGAGATACAGGGGATAGGTAAAATGATGTCAACACCTGTATTTCCTTGGGAATGGTTTCTTAATTAGGGGTTGGACCCCCAATTGCCGTAACACAGCTGCGATTGTTCCTGGAATACTGTCATATAATGATTTATAGTCTCGAGTGGAATGTTATGCCACTCTTCGGTCAGTACCTCTTGTAACTCCTGTTGCGACGAGGGAGGTGGCAATCAGCTCCGGAGTCTGCGTTCCAGTACTGCCCGCAAGGGTAAGATAATATTAGAGTCCGCGGACAGTGCTGGCCAGGGAAGACGCTGCAGTTCAGCTGGGTGCCCCTCATACCACGATTGCACTGTCCTACCTGTGTGAATGGGCGCACTGTCGTCCTGAAATATGGCATCATTTGTATCGTGGGGTGCACCTGATCACGTAAAATGTTCACATAATTGTGGCTGTAATACTGCCTTTGAGAGTAACGATAGGACCAGCAGAATACCATGATATCGCTCTCCACACCATCACTCTTCCACCTCCATGCGTAACCAGTGGAATCAAGCAATCAGGACTGTAGGCTTCTTTTGGCGTTCTCCAGACGTAAACACGGCCCAGTATTGGTAATAACGAATACGTTGACTAGTCGGACCATATGACGTGTTTCCACCGATTAGCCGCCCAGGGTCTATGCTCATGGCACAATGTTTTACACTTCTTTGCGTCGGTTGTCGTCGCTGATGGCTTCCGTATAGCAGCTAGTCCATGAATAGTCGCTTTATGGAGTTCCCGGAGGACAGTGTCGATAGATACGGGGTCTCGAAGATGGCTATTTATTTCTGCAGTCACTTTAGTTTTAACACAATTCGTGTTAGCGTACGTCGATCTCTGTCATTTAGTTTTGATTTGCGCCCGCTATTACGTTTAAACGATCATTTCTTTCTGTGTTTTGTGTAGGCTGTCGTGACTGTTTAAATAGTTGATCTTGAAACATTCAGTAAGTTGTCTGTCTCGGTTACTGATGCTCCAGCAAATCGGACCCCCACAGTCTGCCTGTTTGGAACTCCGTTAGGTCTTTCTCTGCACGCCGACGTCGGCTTCTAAATGCAGATACAGAGTGTGCACCACTCTTAAAAAACCTGCACTGATGCCTAGAGCTTACTGAACACGCACAGTGCAGCGCGACACGTGCCTTACCTGCATTGTTGACCGTCAAACACGACCATCCCATTACTACCACTGTTCACATTATTTTGCCTATCCCCTGTATTTAAGAGTAAACTCGTGTGTACCTTCGTGTTCAAACTACTACTAACGTCTTGAAATGTTCTGGCTCACATGTGGTTTCTCTTCGTCGAAATGTCTTGGCTCAAAATTAACCAAAGAGAGAATAACATCGTGTTGCGTTTCAATTTGAAATTATTCAGTTTATCATAAGTTTACATACACGGAATTTTATTGATTTGATACTTGATTTGGTCACCTCTGGATTAGATTATGTTTTTCCGAAAGCTGGATGCTACGTCTCCTGTGTCATACATTCTACACACCAGTTAACGTACCTGTTGTTGTGAAACGTCCCCTTAGAAAAATTTTACATGACTGTGCTTAAACTGACACACAATATTTTTTAGCGCAACGCAATCTGACTTTCAATAATCCCTACAAAAGAATGGCCCTGACTAACATTAACCTATACCTTTCACAAATCACTTACCTCACAAAATTCTTCGTTACTCGAACTACTGCAATACAGCGAGCGCCACTACTGCCAGCTAAATAAAAGATTCAAACTACTGAAGCCACTAACTACTGATATTCATAGTTAGCAAATGAAAGATTTTAATAGAGAACAAACAATGTATTTGCCTTAATAGTCATAATATATATAGCAGTTCATGACATCCAGTCTTACAAATTTCAAACCTCCGCCGTCTCTCTCCCCACATCCACCACTGCTGCGGCTCACCTCCAACTGCGCCACGCTACGCGCTGTTAACAGCCAACTGCCCAACGCTACAATGGCGAGTATTACAACAGTGCCAACCAGCCACTGACTGCACACAGCACAGCCAGTGATTTTCATACAGAGCGCTACGTGGCGTTACCAATATAAAAACCTAAACAGCCTACTTACAGTTGATGCTGTGGTCTTCAGTGCAGAGACTGGTTTGATGCTACTCTATCCTGTACAAGCTTCTTTATCTCCCAGTAACTACTGCAACCGACATCCTTCTGAATCTGCTTACTGTATTCATCTCCCTCTAAGATTTTTACCCTCCATGGTGCCCTCCAGTACTAAATTGGTGATCCCTTGATGCCTCAGGACCTGTCCTACCAACCGATCCCTTCTTCTAGTCAAGTTATGCTACAAATTGCTCTTCTTCCCAATTCTATTCAGTACCTCCACATTAGTTACGTGATCTACCAAACTAAGCGTCAGCATTCTTCTGTAGCACCACATTTCGAAAGCTTCTATTCTCTTCTTGTTTAAACTATTTATCGCCCATGTGAGCTGCAGACAGCGCTCCAAGGATCGACTTGGGAAAGTCGCTCAACTTCGTAAACGATGAGACAGACAGCCAAGAGCTGTCTTCACTTAAAAGGGTGGCAACTCAAACTAGTGACAGATTAAACGCAAACCAACACACTTGCAAAATCTACCTAAGGTGTGATAACTAATAAACGATGGAATAACCCAGGCAAGGCAGAACCGGCGGACAGCACTGCGTCTTCAGAATCCGGTGTTTAGAACATCCAGAAACAGAAAGAACCACTACGACCAAAGTAGTCCAAAAGAAACAAAATATCCGAACCACAGTCAAGGACCCTGTCGAACTAGACACCTTAGCGGACAGCAGCGGCAAGGCGACAAAAGGTACACTGCCGCGACAATACGCTAACCTCCAGGGCTGGTAACTGGGGCGTTAGCGGCCACTACGCAGAAAAATACTGCTGGTTGACTCCGTCAATAAACACAAGGAATTCAATGATTAATAATAAGAAGCGGAGGATTGCTAATTAATTTCGCCAACTCGAAACACTCCAGTAGCAGCACCACGCGGACAAAACTTCTTGATCTCAAAATAGCGGAGGTTTCTCTACTGGGTTAATGTTCACTCAACTCAAACGCCCTGGGTCCAGTGGACAATGAGGTGTGGCCCTCGCAACTACAGCCCCTCCATCCGGCAGTGCCTGCGTGCCGCCAGCGGTCCCGGCGTGTCTTCGTGCTGCTGGACCTCACTGCTGCTCTCTCCCAACTGAGCTCCTCGACGCTTTCCGATCAGGAGAAACTTGGCGTCCTTCCAAAGATAGTATTATGGTACTAGATATCGATAACCGCTGCTACTGCCTCTCTCAGACAACACTAGCAACCGTAGTGGTGCCAGTAAACACAAGGAGAAAACGAGACGCCAATATCCCTATTACATGATGCCAACCTACCAACGGCATCAACGTGAGCCGCAACACGGCTCAGTCCCCATTTTGCTTTCGTTGATGTTCATCTTATATCTTCCTTTCAAGACACTGTCCGTTCCGTTCTACTCCTCTTCCAGGTCCTTTGCTGTCTCTGACAGAATTACAATGTCATCGGCAAACCTAAAAGTTTTTATTTCTTCTCCATGGATTTTAATTCCTACTCCGAATTTTTCTTTAGTTTTTATTTACTGCTTGCTCAATATACAGATTGAATAACATCGCTGGCCGGCCGGAGTGGCCGAGCGGTTCTAGGCGCTACAGTCTGGAACCGCGAGACGGTTGCGGTCGCAGGTGAGAATCCTGCCTCGGACATGGATGTGCGTGGTGTCCTTAGATTAGTTAGGTTTTAGTAGTTCTAAGCTATAGGTTACTGATGACCTCAGAAGTTTGTAAGTAGGCTGTTTAGGTTTTTTTATTGGTAACGCCGCCGCCACGTAGCGCTCTGTATAAAAATCACTGGCTGTGCCGTGTGCAGTCTGTGGCTAGTTTGCATTGTTGTCTGCCATTGTAGTGTTGGGCAGCGGCAGCTGGATGCTAACAGCGCATAGCGTTGCGCAGTTGGAGGTGAGCCGCCAGCAGTGGTGGACGTGGGGAGAGAGATGGCGGAGTTTTGAAATTTGTAAGAATTGGTGTCATGAACTGATATATATATTATGACTATTAAGGTAAATACATTGTTTGTTCTCTATTAAAATCTTTCATTTGCTAACTGTGCCTCAGTAGTTAGTGACTTCCGTAGTTTGAATCTTTTAGTTAGCTGGCGGTAGTGGCGTTCGCTGTATTGCAGTAGTTCGAGTAACGAAGATTTTTGTGAGGTAAGTGATTTGTGAAACATATAGGTTAATGTTAGTCAGGGCCATTCTTTCGTAGGGATTTTAGGAAGTCAGATTGCGTTGCGCTAAAAATATTGTGTGTCAGTTTAAGCACATTCGTGTATAATTGTTCAAAGAGGACGTTTCACATAGACCAGTCTTGCAAATTACAAAACTCCGCCATCTCTCTCCCCACGTCCACCACTGCTGGCTCACCTCCAACTGCGCAACGCTATGCGCTGTTAGCATCCAGCTGCCGCTGCCCAACACTACAATGGCAGACAACAATGCAAACCAGCCACAGACTGCACACGGCACAGCCAGTGATTTTTATACAGAGCGCTACGTGGCGGCGGCGTTACCAATAAAAAAACCTAAACAGCCTACTTACAAGTTAAGTTCCATAGTGATCAGAGCCATTTGAACCATTTTCATAACATCGTAGAGAGGCTACAACCCTGTCTCGCTCAGTTCCCAACCACTTCTTCCCTTTCATTCCCCTGGACTCTTACAACTGCCATCTGGTTCCTGTACAAATTGTAAATACCCTTTCGCTCCCTGTATTTTACCCCTGCCACCTGCAGAATTTGAAAGAGAATATTCCATTCAACCTTGTCCAAAGCTTGCTCTAAGTCTATAAATGCCAGAAACGTAGGCTTGCGTTTCCTTAATCTATCTTCTAAGATAAGTCATAGGGTCAGTATTGCGTCGCGTGTTCCAACGTTTCTACGGAATCCAAACTGCTCTTCAGCGAGGTCGGCTTCTACCAGTTTTTCCATTCGTCTGTAGAGAATTCATGTTAGTATTTTGCAGCCGTGACTTATTAAACTGATACTTCGGTGATTTTCACATCTGTCAACACCTGCTTTCTTTGGGATGGAATTATTATATTCAAAACTAGACATGATTGTTTTATTGGGGTTCTTCTTGACAGCAATATATTATCTGAAAACGGGAAGCTAGCGTGAAACCGGTCATTGAAAAAAAAAATAGCGATCACAGACTGAAATGGCATATTTTTATTCTTATATAAGTCATGTCTGAAAGTATTTGTATGGAGTGTAGCCATGTATGGAAGTGAAACGTGGACGATAAATAGTTTGGACAAGAAGAGAATAGAAGCTTTCGAAATGTGGTGCTACAGAAGAATGCTGAAGATTAGATGGGTAGATCACATAACTAATGAGGAAATGTTGAATAGGGTTGGGGAGAAGAGACGTTTGTGGCACAACTTGACCAGAAGAAGGAATAAGTTGGTAGGACATGTTCTGAGGCATCAAGGGATCACCAATTTAGTATTGGAGGGCAGCATGGAGGGTAAAAATCGTAGAGGGAGACCAATAGATGAATACACTTAGCAGATTCAGAAGGATGTAGTTTGCAGTAGGCACTGAGAGATGAAGAAGCTAGCACAGGATAGAGTAGCATGGAGAGCTGCATCAAACCAGTCTCTGGACTGAAGACCATAACAACATATTCTTCTTGGCGTCTGAGGGTATTTCGTCTGTCTCATACATACTGCTTGCCAGTTGGAAGAGTTTTGTCACGACTGGCTCTCCCAAGGCTATCAGTAGTTCTAATTGAATGTTGTCTACTCCCGGGCCAGGTTTCGCCTTAATACCTAGAGTAACTAAATATTACACTACTGGCCATTAAAATTGCTACACCATGAAGATGACGTGTTACAGACACGAAATTTAAAAGACAGGAAGAAGATGCTGTGATATGCAAATGATTAGCTTTTCAGAGCATTCACACAAAGTTGGCGTCGGTGGCGGCAACTACAACGTGCTCACACGAGGAAAGTTTCCAACCGATTTGTCATACACAAACTGCAATTGACCGGCGTTGCCTGGTGAAACGTTCTTGCAATGCCTCGTGTAAGGAGCAGAAATGCGTACCATCACGTTTCCGACTTTCATAAAGATCGGATTGTAGCAAATCGCGATAGCAGTTTATCGTATCGCGACACTGCTGCTCGCGTTGGTCGAGATCCAATGACTGTTAGCAGAATATGGAATCGGTGGGTTCAGGAGGGTAATACGGAACGCCCTCGTATCTCTAGCAGTCGAGATGACAGGCATCTTATCCGCATGACTGTAACGGATCGTGCAGCCACGTCTCGATCCCTGAGTCAACAGATGGGAACGTTTGCAAGGTAACAACCATCTGCACGAACAGTTCGACGACGTTTGCAGCAGCATGGACTATCAGCTCGGAGACCATGGCTGAGGTTACCCCTGACACTGCATCACAGACAGGAGCGCCTGTGATGATGTACTCAATGACGAACCTGGGTGCACGAATGGCAAAACGTCATTTTTTCGGATGAATCCAGGTTCTGTTTACAGCATCATGATGGTCGCATCCGCGTTTGGCGACATCGCGGTGAATGCACATTGGAAACGTGTATTCGTCATCGCCATACTGGCGTACCACCCGGCGTGATGGTATGGGGTGCCATTGGTTACACGTCTCGGTCACCTCTTGTTCGCATTGATGGAACTTTGAACAGCGGACGTTACATTTGTGTTACGACCCGTGGCTCTACCATTCATACGATCCCTGCGAAACCCTACATTTCAGCAGGATAATGCATGACCGCATGTTTCAGGTCCTTTACGGGGATTTCTGGATACAGAAAATGTTTGACTGCTGCCCTGGCCAGCACATTCTCCAGATCTCTCACCAATTGAAAACGTCTGGTCAATAGTGGCCGAGGAACTGACTCGTCACAATACGCCAGTCACTACTCTTGATGAACTGTGGTATCGTGTTGAAGCTGCATGGGCAGCTGTAGCTGTACACGCCACCCAAGCTCTGTTTGACTCAATGCCCGGGCGTATCAAGTCCGTTATTCCGGTCAGATGTGGTTGTTCTGGGTACTGATTTCTCAGGATCTAAGCACCCTAATTGCGTGAAAAATGTAATCACATGTGAGTTCTAGTATATTACACTGCTGGAAATTGAAATAAGAACACCGTGAATTCATTGTCCCAGGAAGGGGAAACTTTATTGACACATTCCTGGGGTCAGATACATCACATGATCACACTGACAGGACCACAGGCACATAGACACAGGCAACAGAGCATGCACAATGTCGGCACTAGTACAGTGTATATCCACCTTTCGCAGCAATGCAGGCTGCTATTCTCCCATGGACACGGTCGTAGAGATGCTGGATGCAGTCCTGTGGAACGGCTTGCCATGCCATTTCCACCTGGCGCCTCAGTTGGACCAGCGTTCGTGCTGGACGTGCAGACCGCGTGAGACGACGCTTCATCCAGTCCCAAACATGCTCAATGGGAGACAGATCCGGAGATCTTGCTGGCCAGGGTAGTTGACTTACACCTTCTAGAGCACGTTGGGTAGCGCGGGATACATGCGGACGTGCATTGTCCTGTTGGAACAGCAAGTTCCCTTGCCGGTCTAGGAATGGTAGAACGATGGGTTCGATGACGGTTTGGATGTACCGTGCACTATTCAGTGTCCCCTCGACGACCACCAGAGGTGTACGGCCAGTGTAGGAGATCGCTCCCCACACCATGATGCCGAGTGTTGGCCCTGTGTGCCTCGGTCGTATGCAGTCCTGACTGTGGCGCTCACCTGCACGGCGTCAAACACGCATACGACCATCATTGGCACCAAGGCAGAAGCGACTCTCATCGCTGAAGACGACACGTCACCATTCGTCCCTCCATTCACGCCTGTCGCGACACCACTGGAGGCGTGCTGCACGATGTTGGGGCGTGAGCGGAAGACGGCCTAACGGTGTGCGGGACCGTAGCCTAGCTTCATGGAGACGGTTGCGAATGGTCCTCGCCGATACCCCAGGAGCAACAGTGTCCCTAATTTGCTGGGAAGTGGCGGTGCGGTCCCCTACGGCACTGCGTAGGATCCTACGGTCTTGGCGTGCATCCGTGCGTCGCTGCGGTCCGGTCCCAGGTCGATGGGCACGTGCACCTTCCGCCGACCACTGGCGACAACATCGATGTACTGTGGAGACCTCACGCCCCACGTGTTGAGCAATTCGGCGGTACGTCCACCCGGCCTCCCGCATGCCCACTATACGCCCTCGCTCAAAGTCCGTCAACTGCACATACGGTTCACGTCCACGCTGTCGCGGCATGCTACCAGTGTTAAAGACTGCGATGGAGCTCCGTATGCCACGGCGAACTGGCTCACACTGACGGCGGCGGTGCACAAATGCTGCGCAGCTAGCGCCATTCGACGGCCAACACCGCGGTTCCTGGTGTGTCCGCTGTGCCGTGCGTGTGATCATTGCATGTACAGCCCTCTCGCAGTGTCCGGAGCAAGTATGGTGGGTCTGACACACCGGTGTCAATGTGTTCTTTTTTCCATTTCCAGGAGTGTGTATTTGTCCAATGAATACCCATTTATCATCTGCATTTCTTCTAGGTGTAGCAATTTTAAAGGCCAGTAGTGTAATTAAAATATTGGCTTGCTGTAAAATAACCATGTTAGTTGGGGAGCAGAAATGACATGTCAATAACAGATTGATGGAATGAAGTTCCGTTTGAGAAGCCAGCGTGGAAATTTTGGTGTTCAAATTCATACGACACAAATGATTACGTGAAAGAGATGAGAGGGTGAATAATTTGAATCCGCTTGGCTCCAGTAATGCGGCGTTACGTACACCGTCTACTGATATAGTGACTCGGAACGCGGTGGCGACTTTTGCGCGGAAGGCGAAGCGCACCGCAGAGGCGTGCGCTGCCGGTCCCTTGCGCTCGGCGTCGCTGGCTGCGGGCAGCAGCCTCGGCTGGGTTCCCGCGGCAGCTCGTTCCGGCCACGCGAGCGCAGGTGCTGCGGCCGCGCCATTTTTCACGGTCGAATTTATCTGGCCCGCGGCTGCCGACAAAGGACTTTGGGGCTTCGTGCGGCACGCGAGCCGCCGCGGCGATGAAGAGGCAGCGGCCGGAGGAACGGCCGGCGGCGAGGCTCCGCACGCTGACCGCCGCCCACGTGAGAGCCGGCGCACCGACTCAAAGGCAGGCCGCGGCGCTTGTTGGTGGCGGCGAACGCCAGGTCTGTGGCAGGCAGAAACGCCTGGGCGCGCTTATCACTGTAAATCTCTTGTTTTTGGACAAACTGTTTGGTATTGTTTTGGATTCTGCAGTTCTGTTTAGATGAAATACTTTCTTACTATCGTAAAGCTACAAATGAATATCATAGTTCTGTATTACTGAATCCAGTCGAAACAAACGCAGATCAATATGAGCAGATGCTTTGCCGCATTGCAAGCTTCGGAAATTTTACATTCAAGTAACTATATTTACTTGAACCATTTTGTTATCGAAACTTACCCCAACTCGTTTCTTTTATTTATTTATTTTTCTTCGTTTGACATCGTCACTGGAAATGTGAAATAATTTACATGTCTAAATGTCCAACTGTTGCCACTCCTTAGATTACAGTCGTTTTCAACGAAAGGAATTCTAAACAGGAAACAAAATACCTTCATACATCGAAAACACTACTGGGCTTAAACTTTTTTAAACAAACACATTAGAAAAGATAAATATTCCCCTCTTGCAACTAAATGGAGAAACTTTATAAGATAAAAAAAAAATTATTTCATAAAACAAGTATCTCTCTTTTGCCTCTTCTTCTGTCCCCCACCCCCTCGCCCAACGTGTACAATCGCAAGATATTTCATTAACATTCTGTGCTCCTCACCCCATAGTCAACCAAGGTACCTAAATAAGAGCACCAATATTTTTCACAGTTTCTTGTAAAAGCAACCCAGTACAAACGTAACTTCCTCAGATTTACAAATAAGGTAAAGAAGCACGAATTCTGTTGCTGCTGGACCATGAAGTTGTTTTCGTATGTCAATCCTTAAAACAGGTGGAAATTTAAGTTCAGGAGTACACTATTTGTTAAGAAGTGTAATGAATTGCACGATTAATTGATTGCAGAAATCTCCCAGAACAATGTGTGTTGGTCAACTACCGCCAGTAGTTTCACGTTTTTCTGTGTTATAGAGGGAGACACCACCATTATGAGTATGCCTGCAACAGACCTGGCGTTCGCCGTGCCTAGCTGACGTGACGTCACGAACAAGCGCCGAGGCCTTCCTTTGAGTCGGTGTCGGTCACGTGGACCCTGGTACACTGCGCTGCGCTAGACCGCTTTCCTGCATCCGTGTGTGCGACAACTTGTTGGCAGATGATGTTCCGAGTATGTGTGTTAACTTGCTCCATTTCGAACGGGCAGCGCGTTTTGTTATACGCAAGCAGCACGGTTCATTTGTGCTTAAGTATACGATACTGTTCGCAGAACAGTTAACGGGGCTGCCACAGACAGTTACGGTCTGCCCCACTAATACGGTCCGAACTCCCACGCAGCATTTGGAGTACAACGATTTCGGGGTGAGACAGACGCAGCAGAATGTCAAGAGTAAAGCGTTGTCGCCACTCCTTTTTCTTTCTTTTTTGTTTCAAAAAGAAAAAAGCTGGCATGCATTGGGTTTACTTGGTACTGACTCTACATTTACATCTACGTGATTATTCTATTATTCACAATAAAGTGCGCCGGCCGGTGTGGCCGTGCGGTTCTAGGCGCTTCAGTCTGGAACCGAGTGACCGCTACGGTCGCCGGTTCGAATTCTGCCTCGGGCATGGATGTGTGTGCTGTCCTTAGGTTAGTCAGGTTTAAGTAGGTTCTAAGTTCTAGGGGACTCATGACGACAGATGTTAAGTCCCATAGTACTCAGTGCCATTTGAACCATTTTTTGAACAATGAAGTGCCCGGCAGAGGGTTCAATGAACCACCTTCAACCTGTCTCTCTACTGTTCCACTCTCGAACAGCACGCGGGAAAAACGAGCATTTAAATTTTTCTGTGCGAGCCCCGATTTCTCTTATTTTATCGTGACGATTATTACTACTCATGTAGGTCGGTGCCGACAGAATGTTTTCGCAATCGGAGGAGAAAAATGGTGATTGTAATTTCATGAAAAGGTCCCGTCGCAACGAAAAACGCCACTGTTTTAATGATTGCCACTCCAAATCACGTATCGTATCTGTGGCACTATCTCCCCTACTTCCCGATTATACAAAACGAGCTGCCCTTCTTTGTACTTATTCAATGCCATCTGTCAGTCCCATCTGATGCGGATCCCAAACCGCACAGCAATACTCCATGATACGGCGGACAAGTGTAGTGTAAGCAGTCTCTTTAATAGACCTGTTGCACCTTCTAAGTTCTCTGCCAATGAGTCGCAGTCTTTGGTTTGCTCTACCCACAACATTATCTCTGTGATCGTTCTAATTTAGGTTAATTGTAATCCCTAAGTTTTTAGTTGAATTTACAGCCTTCAGATTTGTGTGACTTATCGCGTAATGCAAATTTAGCGGATTTCTTTTAGTACTTATGTGAATAACTTCACACTTTTCTTTATTCGGGATCAATTGCCACTTTTCGCATCATACAGCTATCTTATCTCAATCATTTTGCAATTCGTCTTGGTCATCTGGTGGCTTCACAAGACAGTAAATGACAGCAACATCTGCAAACTATCTAAGACGGCTACTGAGATTGTCTACTATGTCGTTAATATAGATCAAGTACAATAGAGGACCAATAACACTTCCTTGAGGAAAGCCGGATATTATTTCTGTTTTACTCGATGACTTTCCGTCTATTACTACTGAAACGTCCCCTTAGAAAAATTATAAAATACTGTGCTGGTAAACCTCTTACTTTATTTGATTTACAAACAGCAAAGTAAAACTGAACGTACTCAGTTTTCTCTTTACTTATTCTGATCATTTCTAAACTGACACAGAATATTTTAGCGCAACGCAATCTGACTTTTAATAATCCCTACAAAAGAATAGCCTTGACTAAGAATAAGCTATACCCTTCATGAATCACTTACCGCCGGCCGCGGTAGTCTCGCGGTTCTAGGCGCGCAGTCCGGAACCGCGCAACTGCTACGGTCGCAGGTTCGAATCTTGCCTCGGGCATGGATGTGTGTGATGTCCTTAGGTTAGTTAGGTTTAGTAGTTCTAAGTTCTACGGGAATGATTGCCACAGCTGTTAAGTCCCATAGTGCTCAGAGTCATTTGAACCAATCACTTACCTCACAAAAATCTTCGTAACTCGAAGTACTGCAATACAACAAGCGCCAATACTGCAAGCTAAATAAAAAATTCAAACAGCTGAATGCACTAACTACTGATATTCATAGTTAGCAAATGAAAGATTTTGATGGAGAACAAACAATATATTTACCTTGATACTGTTCAAAAGTCATCATTCACACTCATGGAAATGGAAAAAAGAACACATTGACACCGGTGTGTCAGACCCACCATACTCGCTCCGGACACTACGAGAGGGCTGCACAAGCAATGATCACACGCACGGCACAGCGGACACACCAGGAACCGCGGTGTTGGCCGTCGAATGGCGCTAGCTGCGCAGCATTTGTGCACCGCCGCCGTCAGTGTCAGCCACTTTGCCGTGGCATACGGAGCTCCATCGCAGTCTTTAACACTGGTAGCATGCCGCGACAGTGTGGACGTATAGTGGGCATGCGGGAGGCCGGGTGGACGTACCGCCGAATTGCTCAACACGTGGGGCGTGAGGTCTCCACAGTACATCGATGTTGTCGCCAGTGGTCGGCGGAAGGTGCACGTGCCCGTCGACCTGGGACCGGACCGCAGCGACGCACGGATGCACGCCAAGACCGTAGGATCCTACGCAGTGGCGTAGGGGACCGCACCGCCACTTCCCAGCAAATTAGGGACACTGTTGCTCCTGGGGTATCGGCGAGGACCATTCGCAACCGTCTCCATGAAGCTGGGCTACGGTCCCGCACACCGTTAGGCCGTCTTCCGCTCACGCCCCAACATCGTGCAGCACGCCTCCAGTGGTGTCGCGACAGGCGTGAATGGAGGGACGAATGGTGACGTGTCGTCTTCAGCGATGAGAGTCGCTTCTGCCTTGGTGCCAATGATGGTCGTATGCGTGTTTGACGCCGTGCAGGTGAGCGCCACAATCAGGACTGCATACGATCGAGGCACACAGGGCCAACACCCGGCATCATGGTGTGGGGAGCGATCTCCTACACTGGCCGTACACCTCTGGTGATCGTCGAGGGTGCACTGAATAGTGCACGGTACATCCAAACCGTCA
The DNA here is from genome assembly GCF_023897955.1 of Schistocerca gregaria. NCBI lineage: Eukaryota > Metazoa > Arthropoda > Insecta > Orthoptera > Acrididae > Schistocerca > Schistocerca gregaria. The sequence continues at coordinate 1,080,307,920 of NC_064920.1, read as the reverse complement.
TCGAACCCATCGTTCTACCATTCTTAGACCGGCAAGGGAACTTGCTGTTCCAACAGGACAATGCACGTCCGTATGTATCCCGTGCCACCCAACGTGCTCTAGAAGGTGTAAGTCAACTACCCTGGCCAGCAAGATCTCCGGATCTGTCCCCCATTGAGCATGTTTGGGACTGGATGAAGCGTCGTCTCACGCGGTCTGCACGTCCAGCACGAACGCTGGTCCAACTGAGGCGCCAGGTGGAAATGGCATGGCAAGCCGTTCCACAGGACTACATCCAGCATCTCTACGATCGTCTCCATGGGAGAATAGCAGCCTGCATTGCTGCGAAAGGTGGATATACACTGTACTAGTGCCGACATTGTGCATGCTCTGTTGCCTGTGTCTATGTGCCTGTGGTTCTATCAGTGTGATCATGTGATGTATCTGACCCCAGGAATGTGTCAATAAAGTTTCCCCTTCCTGGGACAATGAATTCCAGGAGTGTAATTTATAATGTACCATATGGTTTTGTCTTACAGTTAAAACAAGTGTTAAGAAACGTAATTAAGAAATATTTTGCTAACTTCTCTAGGTGTGTGAACTTTATGAAATTGTTTCTTGTTATGGCTTCAAAGAATGGTTCAAATGGCTCTGAGCACTATGGGACTGAACATCTATGGTCATCAGTCCCCTAGAACTTAGAACTACTTAAACCTAACTAACCTAAAGATATCACACAACACCCAGTCATCACGAGGCAGAGAATGTTATGGCTTAATGAAGCATAGTTACACTTGGAGCCTTTGTTCTCTTTCATTAGTCGTTAACTTTAGTTCATCATTTTTCGTTCTTTACCTTTATAGATGTGTTTGTATTCTCGTATTGCTCATCGCTAGTTGTGTACTGCAGAAGCATTTTTATGACAAGTGAGAAGATACCGTCTTGCGCTGCACGTCGTTAAGAAAGGTAAATGAAATCTGATTTTTGACACTTGCATCATTATCTCAATCCTAACAGGTTGCAGAACAGACGAGCGTTCGTTGCGCACAGGTAGGCCAACAAATGTGATTATCATCAACATTCGTGTCCATTGCAAGGCACGGAGATTTGCAGAGCGTTATTTGTGAAAATAATATATTAGTTCAGATGTTTAATACCAGTAGATGTAAGTAAAGTGATATCTTGTGAGTTTCCAAGCCGTTTTATCAGAAAGTCAGATGGGTTAAATTTTTTGTTCATTTGCTGTATAAGTAATTTAACCATTCTGGTGTGCACACAGAGATATCCGAGGCGGATTTCATAAAGGATGCAGGAATGTTGTGCAGCAGAGCAATATATTCGGTGCAGACACAAAGATTTCAAAGACCTTCCATGGCAATGCCAGAGACAGAGCAGCATGTCGCGTAAAATTATAGTGTGAAAGAACTGCCAACATGGGAGCAGCCAACAAGGAAGCTGTTGTGATTCCCTGAATGAGCGGAGCACTCGAGCCAGAGACGTAGTAGAATGACATCACGACGACAGAGGGATATCATCATAGTGGCGACTGCGCAAAGTGTCACAAGAAAGATGCAGCTGGGCACGAGAGTAACTATTCAGTGTACTGAAGTGGCATAAAGTGCGTTTAACGGGTGAAGTTGTGAATTCCTGATATGGCCAAGGGAGCTGACCAAGTGAGAAAAGCAGGGCGATCGATATCATTGCCATCGCACTGTATCAGAGCACACGGACCCGTCTTGCATAAAAATTAGTTTAGTCTGATGCAGTTCTGTTGGGTTTGCAGCTGTTCTGTCGATGGGGGAGGCCTATGTCGGTGGATCCTGTGCTTGTCTGGTCACGTTTAATCTTCCTGTCTGGCCGCTGTGGGCTGCAGTGCTGAATGTCCAGTGCACACTTATGGGGAACTGCAGCTGTCGCCATCTAGCGGACCTTCTGGAGGCATTACCAACAGGGCCTGGGACCAGGTCATCGTCCATCATCATACTGCTGCTGCTCACCTTTGTTCCTGCAGCAGACTTCAGTGGTGCCAATTTCTCTCTCCAGATAGGAGGCCACGGTACTCATCTACGTGGCTACAGTACTCTGACGCCTTCCCTCAGTGCAGTCTATGACAGGGTCGTGGGTGCTCTGGCCAACTTCTCCCGGAAACTGCTAGCTGCTTTGGGCAGCAAATATGGCGACGAGTGGTAACTCCGCGGGGCGGTGGCCTAGTGATGACGTTGCTGCTGGCACAGCCGCCACTGCTGTGGCTCCGGGCCACACATCGTGCTGCTGGAGCACTTACGTCATGTGATACAGGCAATGCTGGCTGTCTGCTCGTTGCATTTTGTGGACAATAAATGTTTGCTATTCTACACACATAAAAAAATTGCATCACTTCGGTTCCGAGAGTTCCGGAACCTGTTCAGAAAATTGCAATAGAGATCAACATAAAAATAATTTCCACCCACTTAATTACTCATGAAAACCACGCATTGCATGCTGTACAACCATACAAGGTGATCTCCAAGGATGGTAGTCCAGATTGCTGTACACACCGGTACCTGCAGTACCCAGTAGCACATCCTCTTGCATGGTTGCATGATGATTGGCATACTGTCCACAAGTTCATCAAGCCACTGTTCGTCCAGATTGTCCCACTCCTCAACGGCGATTCGCGTAGATCCTACAAAGTTGTTGTAGGGTCACCCCGTCCATAAACAGCCCTTTTCAATCTATCCCAGGCATGTTCGATAGGGTTCATGTCTGGAGAACATGCTGGCCACTCTAGTCGAGCTATGTCGTTATCCTGTCCGCAAGATGTGCACGATGGGGGCGCGAATTGTAGACCATGAAGACGAATGCCTCGCCAATGTGCTGCCGGTACGGTTGCACTGTCGGTCGGAGGATGGCATTCACGTATCGTACAGCCGTTACGGCGCCTCCCAGGACCACCGGCGCCGTACGTCGGCCCCACATAATACCATCCCAAAACAGCAGGGAACCTCCACCTTGCTGCACTCGCCGGACAGTGTGTCTAAGGCGTTCAGCCTTACCGGGTTGCCCCCAAACACGTCTTCGATGGTTATCTGGTTGCAGTCATGTGCGACACTCATCGGTGAGGAGAACGTGATGACAATCCTGAGTGGTCCATTCGGCAAGTTGTGGGGCCCATCTGTACCGCGCTGCATGGTGCCCTGGTTACAAAGATGGACCTCACGATGGACGTCGGGAGTGAAGTTGCGCATCATGTAGCCTGTTGCGCACAGTTTGAGTCGTAACACGACGTCCTGTGGCTGCACGAAAAGCATTATTCAACATGGTGGCGTTTGTGTTGTAAGAGATCCATGACTAAGGAATTTGTTGCTAGCGCAGATGTAATTTCCATGGATTGGTCATGCGCTAGCTGCGATGTGTAAGCTATAAGAGAATCGTGCATTTCGGCGGGATGGTGCGCGGCCGCGTGTTGTGGGGCCTGTACAGGCCTTTCCGGGTGCGGGGGATGTTTGACTGCTGGCCTGGCCAGCGCGTTCTCCGGATGTCTCGCCGACTGGGGGCGTCTGGTCAATGGTGGGCGAGCGGCTGGCTCGTCGCAGTGGGCTGGTCCCTGCTCTGTCGCGTTGGGGCTGCGTGGGCGGCTGTGCCTGTGCGCGCCGTCCGGTGTCTGTTTGGCTCGGTGCCCGGGCGTGTCGGGGCCGTTGTTGCGGCCGGAGGTGGTTGTTCTGGGTGCTGATTTCTCTGGATCTGTGCGCCCGGGTTTGCATGAGGGTGTAATCACGTGTCAGTTCTGGTATGGTGTGTTTGTCCAATGAATGCGCTTTTGTATCCTGCGTTTCTTCTTGGTGTAGCTATTTTAATGGCCAGTAGTGTGTGACTTAAAATGTTTCTTAACCAGGGAAGAACGCGACGCTCGATAAACACGTCACATACGATCTGTTTATCTCCAGAGTTCACACATTTTAACGTACCTAAGCGTGAGTAATTACTAATTCCATCAGATAGGCGCATACTTACTAGTTAGACTTGGACGACAGCGTTCTGTTACTGGGAAAAGCTATAAGGGTCATTAAATGTTTTACCAGTGGGTCTCGTCACATCGATAAAGCGATGGAAATATAAGGTACGCTCCTATATCTCGAGGCTCGCAAAGAATTTCTTTTAATAATGATAATACCTCTGACAGCCTTTCGACTGCTCCACTTGAGATACGCTGTACAAATATAGAACAGATGGCGAACTCAGTGAGAACACTTCAGTACGAGATGTATTTGTCAGTCAGTTGAACAGCTCTGTCAGGAGGGTCAATACGGAGCTAGATCAGCTGCTTCAGGCTACTTTGTCAGGCATAGGTTTAGTTCCTGTCCAAATCTAAAGGCCGTAAATTCAACTAAATACCTAGGTATTACAATAACGAACAACTTAAATTGGAAATAACACATACAAAATGTTGTGGGGAAGGCTAACCAAAGGCTGCGTTTTATAGGCAGAACACTTAGAAAATGTAACAGACCTACTAAGGAGACTGCCTACACTATGCTTGTCGGTCCTCTTTTAGAATACTGCTGAGTGCTGTGGGATCTTTACCAGGTAGGACTGACGGAGTACATCGAAAAAGTTGAAAGAGAGGCAGCACGTTTTGTATTATCGCGAAACATGGGAGAGAGTGTCACAGAAATTATACGGGATTTGGGCTGGACGTCATTAAAAGAAAGGCGTTTGTCGTTGCGACGGAATCTTCTCACAAAATTACAATCACTAACTTTCTCCTCCGAATGCGAAAATATTTTGTTGACAGCGACCTACATAGGGCGGATTGATCACCACGATAAAATAAGGGAAATCAAAGCTCGTACGGAAAGATATAGGTGTTCATTCTTTCCGAGCGCTATACGAGATTGGAATAATAGAGAATTGTGAAGGTGGTTCGATGAACCCTCTGCCAGACACTTAAATGTGATTTGCAGAGTATAGATGTAGATGTAGATCTCAGACCACAGAGCAATGTTGTCTGCAGTAGGAACTGTGTAGCAGTAGGAGTTTGTAGTTGCTAGCAGTCGTGTGTATGAAGTTGGCTGGGCCGGTCGTGGGGAGCGATGGCGGTGCCTGAGCGATGAAGTATAAGGTAAAAGCAGCCTCGCGCATATGTACTACTGTTATATCAAGTCCCATGTAAAATATTTGTAAAAAATATCTTAATCTTTCTTATAGAAATTAACTTTTGACAATCATTCATCTCAATTTCAAGAATTTACTAATTTCTCCAATCCATGATCATCCCGATGATTGTAAAGAAAAATCAGTTATACATGACAAATCTATCGGCCAGCATTGCACTGAGCTGTACCGGAAAAATTTCTTATAGGAGCAGATATATATACGTTATCCGGCGACTTCATTGAAGTAAGAATTTTCAATTTATTCAGTATGATCTTTCAGGGCCATGACGCTGCACTGCTGACGTCCAGAATTTACCAGTTTAGATTCACAGTCAATTATTGAAAGGTTTTATATGAGTCAGATTTTTTAATTAGGAGGTTAGTCAAATTTTTATTATAGGTAAGTTACAAAACGTATTAGTGGGGACGTTACACTGAATGCGAGTGATATAATTACTTATTTTATTTTTCTGTTTGGAGGTTACAGTGTTAGTGTTCCTCTGAGCCATAATCCGTAGATAGCGGCCATCCACTGCAGTAGTAGCCCTTGGGCGGCCTGAGCGAAGTATGTCATTGACAGTTCCTGTCTCTCTGTATCTCCTCCATGTCCGAACAACATCGCTTTGGTTCACTCCGAGATGCCTGGACACTTCCCTTGTTGAGGGTCCTTCCTGGCACAAAGTGACAATGCGGACGCGATCGAACCGCGTTATTGACCGTCTAGGCATGGTTGAACTACAGACAACACGAGCCGTGTACCTCCTTCCTGGTGGAATGATTGGAACTGATCGGCTGTCGGACCCCCTCCGTCTAATAGAAGCTGCTCATGCATGGTTGTTTACATCTTTGGGCGGGTTTAGTGACATCTATGAACAGTCAAAGGGATTGTATCTGTGATACAATATCCACAGTCAACGTCGATTTTCAGGAGTTTTGGGAACCGGGGTGATGCAAAACTTTTTTTGATGTGTGTAATATTGTGTTACTAAAGCCATTGGGTGTGAGATTACCGTCTGCTCTCCATCCATGAATTAGGTTCCAGTTCGGAACCACAGGGGTTGCGTTCGAAGACACGGTCGTCGAAAGGGATTGTCGTTCCAATGCACTTCTTGTGGGAAGTCGCCGAACCAGATGACAGCCGAGTGCCAAAGTGGCCGGGACTGGAGTGAATGTTCCTTGTAGAAAGTTCGAGACTGTTGGAGCACGTTGTAGAATGTTCGAAACGTTACAGAATGTTTCAAGAGGTTTGAGGATTTCTAACATGTTGCAAGACATTCGAGAATATTCTATAATTTTCCAGAATGTTTGAGAATGATCCAAAATTTTCGAAAATATTCTATAATCAAAATGTGGTGAGGATACAATCCAGTTCACAAGGATACACTTTTAACCAAGGTTAACCCTTCATCAGCATACGATTTTTTCCTGTACAAAGAAATAGGAATCTTTATAGCACCGCAATGGTTTCTTGTGCAACTTTAAATAGAAAATAATAATAGTCCGTTCCTTTTTGCATCAGTATTTTAAAACAGTCAGACGACTGATCCACAGTAATTATCCTTCTCTCAAGTTAATACGGTTTTCACTCTGCTCGCATCAGCTACAGGACTCCAAATGCTCGCTACGTCTGCACGAAGCGTATTCTACTTTTTCAGCTGACTCCGCAATAGTCGTTCTTACAATCACTCTTTCCACTAACTGAGAAAGGGCAGAGGGATTACACGCGAAGCCAAAAAATGTAATTACTTACATCGCTAGCAAAGGTACTATTTAAATCAACTCATAAATATTCTTTACATTTTTTTTCAGAATAGCACTTGCAACCTACATCCTCAATTATTTGCTGGATGTATTCCAGTCTCTGTCTTCCTCTATAGTTTTTGCTCTCTACAGCTCCTTCCACTACCATGGAATTCATTCCCTCAAGTCTTGACAGATGTCCTATCATCTTGTCCATTCTCCTTATCAGCGTTTCCATATATTCCTTTCCTCTCCGATTTTGCGCAGAACCTCTTCATTCCTTACCTTATCAGTCCACTTAATTTTCCACATTCGTCTGTAGCACCACATCTCAAATTCTTCGATTCTATTCTGTTTCGGTTTTCTCACAGTACATGTTCCACAACCATAAAAAGCTGTACTCCAGACGTACATTCTCAGAAATTTCTTCCTCAAATTTAGCCCGATATTTGATATTAGTAGACTTGGTCAGGAACGCCCTTTTAACCATTGCTAGTCTGCTTTTGATGTCTTCCTTGCTCCGGCCGCCATTGGTTATTTTACTGCCTAGGTAGCAGAATTCCTTAACTTCACCGAGCGAGGTGGCGCAATGGTTAGACACTGGACTCGCATTCGGAAAGACGATGGTTCAATCCCGCGTCCGGCCATCCTGATTTAGGTTTTCCGTGCTTTCCCTAAATCACTCTACGCAAATGCCAGGATGTTTCCTCTGAAAGCGCACGGCCGACTTCCTTCCCCATCCTTCCCTAATCCGATGAGACCGATGACCACGCTGTCTGGTCTCCTTCCCCAAAACCAACCAACCAACCTTAACTTCATCCACTTCGTGACCATCGACCCTGACGTTAAATTTCTCGCTGTTATCATTTCTACTACTTCTCATTACCTTCGTCTTTCTCAATCCATACTCTGAACTCATTGACTGTTCATTCCGTTCAGCAGACCATATAATGGTTCTTCACTTTCCCTCAAGATAGCAATGTCATCAGCGAATCGTATCATTGACATCCCTTCACCTTGAATTTTAATTGTCCGCAGCTCGTGGTCGTGCGGTAGCGTTCTCGCTTCTCACGCACAGGTTCCCGGGTTCGATTCCCGGCGGGGTCAGGGATTTTGTCTCTGCCTCGTGATCACTGGGTGTTGTGTGATGTCCTTAGGTTAGTTAGGTTTAAGTAGTTCTAGGTTATAGGGGTCTGATGACCATAGCTGTTAAGTCCCATAGTGCTCAGAGCCATTTTTTGAATTTTAATTCCACTCTTGAACCTTTCTTTTATTTCCATCATTGCTTCCTCGATGTACAGATTAAACAGTAAGGGCGAAAGGCCACATCCTAGTATTACACCCTGTAGTATTAACAAAATTTAATTCAAATATTGTAAATATCTTTATAAAATGTACTTAGTCATGTTTATTCACAGCTATGAAAAAATATGGTGTTTACGTATAAATAGTTTCGGACAAGGTTACTGTTTTACAAATGCAGTCATCAGTACCCACCAATATTACGGAGTTCATAATGTGTATTAGACTTTATTGCATTACAGTATAAAGCCGATGCGGAGACGTACACTATGTAATCAGAAGTACCCGGACACCCCAAAAACAAACGTTTTTCATATTAGGTGCATTGTGCTGCCACCTACTGCCATTTATTCCATATCAGTAATCTCAGTAGGCATTAGACATTGTCAGAGAACAGAATGGGGCGCTCTGCAGAACTCACGGACTTCGAATGTGGTGTCATACATCTGTACTCGAGATTTCCACACTTCTAGGTCCACTGATTCCGATGTGATAGTGAAGTGGAAACGTGAAGGGACACGTACAGCACAAAAGCGTACAGGTCGACCTCGTCTGTTGACTGACAGAGACCACTGGCAGATGAAGAGGGCCGCAATGTGTAATAGGCAGACATCTATCCAGAGCAGCACACAGAAATTCCAGACTGCATCAGGATCCAATGCAACTTCTATGACAGATAGGCGGGAGGCGAGAAAAGTTGGATTTCATGGTCGAGCGGCTGCTCATAAGCTACACATCACGCCGGTAAAGGCCAAATGACGCCTCGCTTGGTGTAAGGAGCATAAACATTGGACGATTGAACAGTATAAAAACGTTGTGTGGAGTGACGAATCACGGTACACAATGTGGCGATCCGATGGCCGATGAACATCATCTGCCAACGTGTGTAGCGCCAACAGTAAAATTCGAAGGCGGTGGTGTTATGGTGTGTTGCGTGGCACTCTCACAGCACAGGCCTACATTGATGTTTTAAGCACCTTCTTGCTTCCCACTGTCGAAGAGCCAATCAGGGATGGCGATTGCATCTTTCAAATCGATCGAGCACCTGTTCATAATGCACAGCCTGTGGTGGAATGATTACACGACAATAACATCCCTGTAATGGAGTGGCCTGCACAGAGTCCTGACCTGAATACTATACAACAGCTTTGGGATGTTTTGGAAAGCCGACGTGGTGCCAGGCCTCACCGACCGACATCGATACCTCTCCTCACTGCAGCACTCCGTGAAGAATGGGGTGCCATTCCCCAAAAAATCTTCGAGCACCTGACTGAAGGTATCCCTGCGGGAGTGGAAGCTTTCATCAAGAGTAAGGGTGAGCCAACACCATATTGAATACGAGCATTACCGTCGGAGGGCGACACGATCATCTAATTTTCAGGCAGGAGCCGGGATACCTTTGATCTCATAGTGTAAGTGACAGTAAATGTTTTGTTATTGATGAAGAGTGGATCAAGGGAAACTGGAAATGATAGTAAGGGAAATAAATTTAAGTGAAAGTGAACTGCTTAAGGCAGTGGTATTTTAGTGTGTGAAGTAATACTAACATTTAACACGATACGGAAACATAAGAGTCGCTCAAATCTTGCCAGTGGTGAATTCAAAAGAGGGAAGGGGACAGAACAGCAACGAAACGAAACAGGCGAGAAGCGAGAAGCACGTTTAGCTCCACTACGGAAGAGAATGAGGAGACTGAGAGAAAGCTTAGCAGATCAACAACCAATTTAAATCTGAAAAGAGGATCCAGTGGAACACTCATCAAGCGGACGTGTAGAAACTGCTAAAGAAACAAGATTATGGAGTAAAGCACGCAGTGAAGTTCGTGAGCTTTTACGATATTTTTTAGTCTAGATTTTTACGATGCTCTCGAATGTTCTCGAGTGATCTGGAAGGTTCTTAGAATAGAAGTGAAAATAAAGACCAAACGAAGCAAGTATTTTTCAGCTAGTGGATAAGTAGAAGATTATCCTGTGGTGTTTTTATGTGCAAGGTGCCATTAACTGTTTACGGACTGTATGTAGGTGTTGACAGATGTGAAAATTACCGAACTATCAGTTTAATAAGTCACGGCTGCAAAATACTAACACGAATTCATTACAGATGAATGTAAAAACAGGTAGAAGCCGACCTCGGGGAAGATCAGCTTGGATTCCGTAGAAATATTGGAACACGTGAGGCAATACTGACCCTGCGACTTATCTTAGAAGAAAGATTAAGGAAAGGCAAACCTACGTTTCTAGCATTTGTAGACTTAGAGAAAGCTTTGGACAAGGTTGAATGGAATATTCTCTTTCAAATTCTGAAGGTGGCAGGGGTAAAATACAGGACGCGAAAGGCTATTTACTATTTGTACAGAAAGCAATTATAAGAGTCGAGGGGTATGAAAGGGAAGCAGTGGTTGGGAAGGGAGTGAGACAGGGTTGTAGCCTCTCCCCGATGCTATTCAATCTGTATATTGAACAAGCAATGAAGGAAACAAAAGAAAAGTTCGGGAGTAGGTATTAAAATCCATGGAGAAGAAATAAAAACATTGAGGTTCGCCGGTGACATTGTAATTCTGTCAGAGACAGCAAAGGGCTTGGAAGAGCAGTTGAACGGAATGGACTGTCTTGAAAGGAGGATATAAGATGAACATCAACAAAAGCAAAACGAGGATAATGGAATGTAGTCGAATTAAATCGGGTGATGCTGAGTGAATTAGATTAGGAAATGAGATACTTAAAGTAGTAAAGGAGTTTTGATATTTGGGAGCAAAATAATAGACGATAATCGAAGTAGAGAGGAGATAAAATGCAGACGCAATGGCAAGGAAAGCGTTTCTGAAGAAGAGAAATTTGTCAAAATCGAGTATAGATTTAAGTGCCAGGAAGTCGTTTCTGAAAGTATTTGTATGGAGTGTAGCGATGTATTGAAGTGAAACATGGACAATACATATTTTAGACAAGAAGAGAATAGAAGCTTTCGAAATGTGGTGCTACAGAAGAATGCTGAAGATTAAATGGGTAGATCGCATAACTAATGAGGAGGTACTGAACAGAATTGGGGAGGAGTTTGTGGCACAACTTGACCAGAAGAAGGGATCGGTTGGTAGGATATGTTCTGAGGCATCAAGGGATCAGCAATTTACTATTGGAGGGAAGCGTGGAGAGTAAAAATCGTAGAGGGAGAGCAAGAGATGAATACACTAAGAGGATTCAGAAGGATGTAGGCTGCAGCAGGTACTGGGAGATGAAGAAGCTTGCACAGGATCGAGTAGCATGGAGAGCTGCATCAAACCAGTGTCAGTACTGAAGACCACAACAACAACAAGATGTGGGGACAGTAGGTATGTGATAATAAGATTAGAGCTAGCTGGAGTAGAAGAGCTCGGAGAGCGGTAATTGACACGAAGGAGACGGCGCCGCTGCGGATGCGGGAGGTGGGTGCCTGGTGACGTGCCGGTAGGTGGGAGCCTGGAAGCAAGGAGCAGGGCAGGGCAGGGTAGTAAGCTAAGCTAAGGAGGCGGGGGCGGCCGTGGGAGCGCGCACGTGCCGCCACACCGCTAATCAATTAATGACGGCGGCGGCGGTGGCGGCGGGGGCGGCAAGGCGAAGGAGAAGGCGCGGGGGGCGAAGCCGCCAGCAACATGTAGCAGGCGGGAGGCGGCGGTGGCGGCGCCGCCTGCTGTCTCCTATACCTGCTCCCTGCCCTACCTGATACCTGCCACTGCTGAGCGCGGACGACTCTCTCAGGCTGCTCCTGACGACATCCCGGCGTCTCCTCACACTGAGGCACCACCGTGGACAGCTAGCGAGGACATGGTGCGAGTGCAGTACATTGAGAAGAATACTTGATTAAATTTATAGCTGACTTGGGGGTGTACAGGGCTCGACGTTTAGTACACAGAGTTGCCACATCTGGCAGCTACAACGCCACTAACCTGGCTTGGCATCGAGCAGAAGTGAGTTTGGATGGCGGATGTGGGTGATCACTTCGGCCCTTTCTCAGAGTAACCGTTGGTAGGTGGTGGCGCGAAGCCGAGGTGGGCTCTGCTGTTTTGTTTTGTCGCCTCTAGCAGCGTGACCGGGGACTCCATTAACTCTGAAACGTCTCTGTGAAGTCGTTCCATAAGACGCTTGTCGAATTCGGTACAACTTATTCATTTTACTACCTGATTTTAGTTCAATTCATGAGCTCTTCCAGAAATACCGAGTACTCAAATAAGACCTATTGAATATTATATGTATGTTTTAATGTGGAGTTTAGGTTTTGTCTTGTGGGAAACGCTGAGTTGGTCCTCGTCTGCTGGGAGCAGACAATGTTGTTCTCGTTCGAAGGAGAGCACATTATGACCAACATAGGTTTTCAATACCTGAACGGAGAGGTATACCCATCTTAGTCGAAGGCTGTTTTTGTGTGTGAGGTTGGTGACGGAGGGCTACCCCTCTGGTAGCTTCCGCTGCACGGCGAGCTAGGTAATCTCGAAAGAGAAAGCGGCACTCTTCGGTGAACGCTTGGTGAGTACGGATCGTAGCTCTTAAGGGGGGTTACAGGTGACAGGAAGCAGGTTGAGTTAGGACTTCGTTATGTTTAACTGGTGAAATACTTAAGAACTTCAGCTAAACTGAAGCGTGTGAAGCGAGTTATTTTTTTAATGATTTTTAATCTTATATTTTGTGGAAGTTGCTTTTGTGTTTGTGTGTCGATTTTGTGCCACGTGTTTGGTAATCAATGACCCTTCGGGTCCACCACGGCACCGCAATAGGCTTTATTTTAACAGTTTCCTTGTTTAATGAGCTACAGTTTCTGCAAGAATCTCTGTTCTTTCGTGCGCTTTCTACAAAGCAGCACAATAGTTTGAGACAGAATGCACCAGGTGCTCTAGTTCGGCCGTTTGCAAGCAGCAGACGCAGTTAGTATGTTAAATAATCATCGCACAGCCTTGTGTGTTGGTTAAACCTCTGTCCAGAATAGTGGATGCGTAGAATCTGAATGCGACTATTCACTGAGATATTTTTATGGTATGAATGCAAAAGAGATGATAGTATCATTGTCTTCCACCCCCGTTTTCCGTGTTTCCTCTTACTGTAGTTAAATTGTGCTCTGTTACATTCTCAGGTAATTCTTACTTAAATATTTCTAGTCAGGCTCCACTTATGTGTAGTTAGGATGTGCAACAAATACTTAGATACAATAAATAATCTACGTGAAAGTTACATTCTGTAGTGTCGATCTTACCCACTTACTCCGATTTCCAATCCTGAATTAATGAAGTTGCTTCATGCACGACATGGAGTGCTATTTATCTGACTACTTTAAGAAATATTTCATACTTGTAATTAAATCATTAACGTAGTTAAAGTAATAATTTTCCAGCTCCGTTTTTCTCTAAATGTTTAGGAAGGGCTTGGGCTGGTGGCGTCCCTGAATTTTTATCATTATTTGTGTGAGAGAAGTAGCTAGAATTGCGAGATAACGTATATGGCTCGATGAGAAACGTCGTAAACATAGTAATACGTTACAATTCGTACATAATTTACTTTCGGGAGGCCATCGTACAAATACTATTCCGTCTACAAAATTAAGCAAGAGAAACATTTCTGAAAAAAAAAAACGAAACTGTGTACAGGGACAGTCACTAACTATTTCCACGTAGAATAACTCCGAAAGTATGATAGTAGCTGAAAAGTTTCTGGGACAAATTTTGCATAGGATAATGGGTAATGGGGGCCATAATAGGACGTTGGTTTTTTGTTGCTAGGCGGGGTCGCGTTTTTCTTTTTTTAAATAGGTTGCTATAGTTTGGTACTTATTTTCTGACAGCGGCTATCGAGACGAATCCAATGATGTGTAACAGTAAGGTCTTTGAAGGTCAACGAAGGTCACAAAGGTGCATGAACGTCCATTTACAGAAAGTGTTCGAAGTGATGACCATTGGTATCAATCGTTAAAAGATTAAAATAAAGGCGTTTTTCGTTGCGACGGAATCTTCTCACGAAATTCCAATCGCCAACCTTCTCCTCCGAATGCAAAAATATTTTGTTGACACCGACCTACATAGAGAGGAACGATCACCACGTTAAATAAGTGAAATCAGAGCTCTTATGGAAGGATATAGGTGTTCATTCTTTCCGCGCGTTATACGAGAATGGAAGAATAGAGAATTGTGAAGGTGGTTCGATGAACCCTCGCCAGGCACTTAAATGTGACTTGCACAGCATCCATGTAGGTGTAAAGGTAACTGCAGAGTTCGCAGCTCGTGGTCGTGCGGAAGCGTTCTCGCTTCCCGCGCCCGCGTTCCCGGGTTCAATTCCCGGCGGGGTCAGGGATTTTCTCTGCCTCGTGATGACTGGGTGTTGTGTGATGTCCTTAGGTTAGTTAGTTTTAAGTAGTTCAAAGTTCTAGGGGACTGATGACCATAGATGCTAAGTCCCATAGTGCTCAGAGCCATTTGAACCATTTTTTATAAATACAGTGCTGCGATCTTGTTATCGTGGATTGAGTGGTATTCCTTATCACTTCGGCACTTATCGAAGCACATGCTCTGACAGTTCTCTCTCGTATATCGCGCAAATAGTAAATATTCGCCGAATATGGCGTATCTATCTAACGTGCCATTGACATGTAAAGACAATTCGAAGATTTCGCAATGCAACACTAATAGGGACGGTAAGACTAGTATCGTCGAATCAAGCGAATGTGAATGATGTATTCCTTCGAAGAACAAGTCGATATGCTTCTCATTTACGGAGAATGCCAACGAAATTCAGTGAGGGCTAGAGACTTATGCTCTGAAAGATATCCTCATTGTACTTTCCATACACGTCGTACATTTAAATATGTGTATGATAAATTAAGAAGAACTGGATCTTTAACGCATCGGAAACATATCCGGCGAAGGAGAGTTACTAACGGGGAAACGGAAATTGGTACTCTTGCCTCTGTGGTTCTAGATCCTTGTGTTACTTCGCAAGGGAATCTGGCATGAGCCAGAGTAGTGTTGTTCGTGTTCTGCATCGCCATAAATATCATCCTTACCATATCAGTGTGCACCAAGAATTAACTGGTAAGGATTGTATGCGCCGCATTCAATTCTGTCAATGCGCTCAACTTCAGATTCAGAGGCCATTAATTAATTTGATTTTATTTACTGACGAGGCTGCATTCACGTATCATGGAAATGATAATTTGCATAACATGCATTATTGAGCAACTGTCAATTCATGTTGGCTGCGGTAAGTTGCACACCAAAAACCTTGGTCGGTAAATGTATGGTATGGGTTTCTGGAGGACAGAATTGCAGCCCCTATTTTCGAAGGAAATCTTATATCTGTAATTGGAAGAAATACCTTTAAGAACAACGAACAGAATGTAATAGGTTTGTTTATAAATAAATCTTCTGTTACCAGACACCATTTTTCTTTATTTTACTTTTCGCACGTCGCGTTTCGGAAATGATTCCATTTTCCAAGTGCGCTTTTTGTGTGTACTACGCCATTTCTATTGATGTTGTCAGTGTGTGACAGTCTGCTTCATTTCGTCGACTTTTACTGCAATACATAAGAAAGGCGCGATTTTTTAGCTGGGTATCGATTCTTTTGCAGAAGTTAGTGGCGAAATTTAGAAGAATTTGTACTTACAGTTTATTAATGGTCCATTTGTGCAGAGCCTCACACACACTAAACATCACACACCACTTGTTGTACACTTTACACATCTATAATATGTAAACAAAACAGTTCCAAAGATCTTCTTACAGGTAGTCCACAGAGATAACATTATAGGTCTTCCATAGACTATGATATTGTACAGACGTTATTTATCTTAACAATTTGGGTCATAAATTACTTTTATCGATTTTACTATTGTGCTTATTTCTATGTTTTACTATTTTATTTAAGTATACTATCGAAACATTTGAAGAATCTCACTGATTCACTTTCAAGTGTTTCGTTTAATATTCTATTTTCAAATTTTCTGCAATGTGAATATATCTCCAGTTCTTCTAGCAAATCTATTTTATGTCCTTTATTTATTCAGTTGAGTACTTTGACATTTTGCTCTACTTAGTGCTCTGTTTAATGCTCTATTTAGTGCTCTCTTTAGTGCCAAGTCAGGCAATGAGAGCTGTATATAAATACAAAAACCTCAAAATTAAAGTACTAAAAACAGTTGCACACATAAGATTCAGCAAGCACTGTCAAAAACTAGGCATAATTCCCAATTATATAAAAGTGAAAGTATGTTCTAGGAGCAGTATAGCAAAACTCATAAAGCACAAAGCAGAAAAACTCTGCCTGAAAACCGAAATAAGACAGTTACACAAGAAGAACCACTTACTAGACAGAAAGCTACTCAACAAGCAGATAGAATCAGCAAACAACATGGAACCCACGGTTTATGACAGCAAATCCAAGCACATCCAAGACATAGTCGACAAGGAGTACTTGGCCATTTGCAACACACATAACAAGAAACTACAGACTTTGACATCCAAACAAGGTAAGAGATCCAACCTTGAGATAACTGACAAAAGCACACACACATTTTACAGTAGAGTGGTGAACAACACAGACACACAGTTCAACCAAAGAAAAAACGTTCTACTCCAAAAAGGACTAAAATACAATGTAAAACCTAACCTCTACAATCATACACTAAAACAGGTTAAAGGTGCAATTAAAATTGCAGCAGATGCTGTAAAATTAAATTCAAATAGAAAAGCAGCAATAGGTCACAAAGTAAGCAAGCTTCTTGAGAAAGAAATGAATAAAGATAAGTTTAGATCTAAAAAAACAATAAATGATGCAAAAACTCCAAAGTCTACAAATTATAACTGAAAAACAACCACTCCATAGTTCTAAAGTCAGATAAAAGCATTACATTATTTGTGAAGAAAGAAAAAGAATACATAGACAAAACAAATTAATTTTTTGCTGCTAATAATGTTCAGCACATTGAAAAAACCCAATCAAACAATTTCAAAGTATAATTAAGGAACAATTAAAGAACACACATTTCCTGTTCACAGAAACTGAAGAGAAATAACTTACATTCATGAATGCAAAAGCACCACACCTAAGAGCACAGCCAAAAATACACAAAGATGGAAATCCGATACGCCCTGTGGTCAACTGTATAAATAGCCCAGCATACAAATTGTTACAAAAACTGAATAATATACTGATGAAAAATTATTCATATGAGACAATATATTCCATAAAAATACAGCATGATGCTAGCTAAAGAACTAAGAACCAGAAAGCTTCCCCAAGACGCGCAGTTTATATCACTTGACATCACCAGCCTTTACTCAAATATAGTCACCACCGGTACTGCGCAATCACTTCGGCAGTTATAAGAGGTCAGAATTTTGTCAGAGTATGAACCAGTATATTTAAGTGTTGTTTAATTTGATAAAACAAGGCAAATTCTGTGAAACTTGTGTCCGATCATTGATTTGCTTCCTCTCATGATATCTCTTGGAATCCACTCCACATAAATACTGACATCCGAGTATCCTGTGCGTTAAAATCTAATGAAAATAAATGGTTGATTATTTGCACAATTCAGAATGCAACAAGAGATATAGAAATACTGTGTGTTTAATTGAAATCAAGGGAGGTAGTTAGTATTGCATTTATGAAAGCCTCCATAATGTTTCATTTGTTTTTAATCCAAAGTATTTGGACTTCAAAGATTAACTGCATTTAATTCTGTCAGTGAAAAATACTGGTTGTGATAATGTAAAAAGGAAGCACGTTATTTTGAGGATAGTTTGGCTTTAACTGTTTTGAAAGTCCTGTAAGGTGAATAAAATTTGAATAAAAGAATAATACGAAAATTTGCACCTTACAAATTGACTGAGAAAGTGTGTTTAGTTAGCCCTATGGAAATGAACAGTTTACGAGTCTCCAATTTTGAGTTGCTTAAAATGAATAAACCTACTTGAATAATGAATATATTAATTGCAGTTGAAGTAAATTTTCAGCTTTGTGTGCTTTGTGTAGTAAAAATTGGAAAGGCAGTTTGAGGGCCCCACCTAAGTCTTTGCCTATGAAAGATAAAGTTACAGCAAGTGCTTTTATTTATGAGAATAGAAACAAGATTGCTTCATAATGAGTGTAAAAATCCTATTACAAGTGACTTTTAATCATATTTGTACTATTTGGAAAGTAACTGTTGAAATAGGGCTAAGTCCATGTCCATTTCTGGTTTAATTTTGACTTTCATAACTTCCGATGATCACGTAATTCATATATAACAAAGTAATGACTATTGAGAAGAAGTAAGCTGTTAACTTTTTCTGTGAGAACTTGCACATATACTATTTGTAACTGCTAGCATCACTATACCACTTGTCAGGTTATGGTAGAGTTCGTTTCACTTGTCTGGGAAAGAAGTAATGGTAGCTTTCCTTTACCAAAATTCAATACAGATTCTTTGAAAGTAATGTTCTGAACATTCATGGTGGTGTCTGATTGTACTATATCGTGTCTCCCTACCACTTTCGCGCAACGACGCTCTGAGCGTGTTTTTTAGGGAACTAGTTTGAACCTGGGACCTGTTGCTGGTAAGGAGACGCCAGACCACACATGACATGTAGAATTCAGAAGAGTCCAGTGAGACTAGCGATGATATAACCAAATACTAATTGATCTCAGCTTCAGCTCTACTGCACTCCCTGTAAAAGAATCTTAATACTAACTAAATTTAGTGGAAAGGGTTCAAGGCTTTCCTATTTTTAGTTAGCTGGTAAAATAACGTCGAAAAAGCACTTAAGTTTACCATTGGAAATTTATTCTAATAACAAAACATAATTTATAAATTGCACTTTTGATAAAAGGAAATGTTTTAATACAGGATGGTAAAAACCAACTGCGTTCAACAAAAATGTGAACGAATATTCCCTAAATGGGTTTCCAAGTTCTACAATCGATCGAAGGATGACCTATGCCATATCACATCTATAATCTAGGTTTAAATTAAGTTTCACTAAAGAGCAAACTATCAAAATGGTCTACAGTGACCCTCAATTATCTTTAATTACTTATCTAACTTGTCGTAAATTACAGTGGCTGATGTGGCTTCTCAATAACTATATAAAAGAAAAAAATCATCGCGTTTCAGATCTGTTCTTCAAGTGGAAAATGTGAACACCACGAGTTTTAATTAACGATCGACACTAGTATTACACAAAAAGGGGTTAAAAGATGAGACTTCTGCAGTTCTGAGTAAAGCCTTATGCGCTCAAAAATGCGGCATCGCGTGCGTTCATTACCTTGTCGGTGTTTAAGCAGCGTCTGGGCGGCAGCGGCCGGCGCAGCAGCCATCCAGCTCGCCGTCTCGGAACCAACTCTTTCTAACTTCTACTTACTACAACTTACCGAAGTTAGTTTAAAAAAACTATCTGGCTATGTTTTCATCTGACCAATAAGGGTCTCAATGTTAACCTTAAGCTCCGCCTACAAAAATTCTGTCTATCCAATGAGAAACGTTATACTTTTTGTGGTGGGGCAATGTTTTTAAAGTTTGCTACGTAACAGACCCCCCCCCATTGAACCATGGACCTTGCCGTTGGTGGGGAGGCTTGCGTGCCTCGGCGATACAGATGGCCGTACCGTAGGTGCAACCACAACGGAGGGGTATCTGTTGAGAGGCCAGACAAACGTGTGGTTCCTGAAGAGGGGCAGCAGCCTTTTCAGTAGTTGCAGGGGCAACAGTCTGGATGATTGACTGATCTGGCCTTGCAACATTAACCAAAACGGCCTTGCTGTGCTGGTACTGCGAACGGCTGAAAGCAAGGGGAAACTACAGCCGTAATTTTTCCCGAGGACATGCAGCTTTACTGTATGATTAAATGATGATGGCATCCTCTTGGGTAAAATATTCCGGAGGTAAAATAGTCCCCCATTCGGATCTCCGGGCGGGGACTACTCAGGAGGATGTCGTTATCAGGAGAAAGAAAACTGGCGTTCTACGGATCGGAGCGTGGAATGTCAGATCCCTTAATCGGGCAGGTAGGTTAGAAAATTTTAAAAGGGAAATGGATAGGTTAAAGTTAGATATAGTGGGAATTAGTGAAGTTCGGTGGCAGGAGGAACAAGACTTCTGGTCAGGTGATTACAGGGTTATAAACACAAAATCAAATAGGGGTTATGCAGGAGTAGGTTTCATAATGAATAAAAAAATAGGAATGCGGGTAAGCTACTACAAACAGCATAGTGAACGCATTATTGTGGCCAAGATAGATACGAAGCCCACACCTACTACAGTAGTACAAGTTTATATGCCAACTAGCTCTGCAGATGACGAAGAAATTGAAGAAATGTACGATGAAATAAAAGAAATTATTCAGATAGTGAAGGGAGACGAAAATTTAATAGTAATGGGTGACTGGAATTCGAGTGTAGGAAAAGGGAGAGAAGGAAACATAGTAGGTGAATATGGATTGGGGCTAAGAAATGAAAGAGGAAGCCGCCTAGTAGAATTTTGTACAGAGCACAACTTGGTTTAAGAATCATGAAAGAAGGTTGTATACGTGGAAGAACCCTGGAGATACTAAAAGGTATCAGATAGATTATATAATGGTAAGACAGAGATTTAGGAACCAGGTTTTAAGTTGTAAGACATTTCCAGGGGCAGATGTGGACTCTGACCACAATCTATTTGTTATGACCTGTAGATTAAAACTGAAGAAACTGCAAAAATGTGGGAAATTAAGGAGATGGGACCTGGATAAACTGAAAGAACCAGAGGTTGTACAGAGTTTCAGGGAGAGCATAAGGGAACAATTGACAGGAATAGGGGAAAGAAATACAGTAGAAGAAGAATGGGTAGCTCTGAGGGATGAAGTAGTGAAGGCAGCAGAGGATAAAGTAGGTAAAAAGACGAGGGCTGCTAGAAATCCTTGGGTAACAGAAGAAATATTGAATTTAATTGATGAAAGGAGAAAATATAAAAATGCAGTAAATGAAGCAGGCAAAAAGGAATACAAACGTCTCAAAAATGAGATCGACAGGAAGTGCAAAATGGCTAAACAGGGATGGCTAGAGGACAAATGTAAGGATGTAGAGGCTTATCTCACTAGGGGTAAGATAGATACTGCCTACAGGAAAATTAAAGAGACCCTTGGAGAGAAGAGAACCACGTGTATGAATATCAAGAGCTCAGATGGCAACCCACTTCTAAGCAAAGAAGGGAAGGCAGAAAGGTGGAAGGAGTATATAGAAGGTTTATACAAGGGTGATGTACTTGAGGACAATATTATGGAAATGGAAGAGGATGTAGATGAAGACGAAATGGGTGATACGATACTGCATGAAGAGTTTGACAGAGCACTGAAAGACCTGAGTCGAAACAAGGCCCCCGGAGTAGACAACATTCCATTAGAACTACTGACGGCCTTGGGAGAGCCAGTCATGACAAAACTCTACCACCTGGTGAGCAAGATGTATGAGACAGGTGAAATACCCTCAGACTTCAAGAAGAATATAATAATTCCAATCCCAAAGAAAGCAGGTGCTGACAGATGTGAAAATTACCGAACTATCAGTTTAATAAGTCACAGCTGCAAAATACTGACGCGAATTCTTTACAGACGAATGGAAAAACTGGTAGATGCGGACCTCGGGGAGGATCAGTTTGGATTCCGTCGAAATGTTGGAACACGTGAGGCAATACTGACCTTACGACTTATCTTAGAAGAAAGATTAAGAAAAGGCAAACCTACGTTTCTAGCATTTGTAGACTTAGAGAAAGCTTTTGACAATGTTGACTGGAATACTCTTTTTCTAATTCTAAAGGTGGCAGGGGTAAAATACAGGGAGCGAAAGGCTATTTACAATTTGTACAGAAACCAGATGGCAGTCATAAGAGTCGAGGGGCATGAAAGGGAAGCAGTGGTTGGGAAAGGAGTGAGACAGGGTTGTAGCCTCTCCCCGATGTTATTCAATCTGTATATTGAGCAAGCAGTAAAGGAAACAAAAGAAAAATTTGGAGTAGGTATTAAAATTCATGGAGACGAAGTAAAAACTTTGAGGTTCGCCGATGACATTGTAATTCTGTCAGAGACGGCAAAGGACTTGGAAGAGCAGTTGAACGGAATGGACAGTGTCTTGAAAGGAGGATATAAGATGAACATCAACAAAAGCAAAACGAGGATAATGGAATGTAGTCAAATTAAATCGAGTGATGCTGAGGGAATTAGATTAGGAAATGAGACACTTAAAGTAGTAAAGGAGTTTTGCTATTTAGGAAGTAAAATAACTGATGATGGTCGAATGTAGTCAAATTAAATCGAGTGATGCTGAGGGAATTAGATTAGGAAATGAGACACTTAAAGTAGTAAAGGAGTTTTGCTATTTAGGAAGTAAAATAACTGATGATGGTCGAAGTAGAGAGGATATAAAATGTAGACTGGCAATGGCAAGGAAAGCGTTTCTGAAGAAGAGAAATGTGTTAACATCGAATATAGATTTAAGTGTCAGGAAGTCATTTCTGAAAATATTTGTTTGGAGTGTAGCCATGTATGGAAGTGAAACATGGACGATAACTAGTTTGAACAAGAAGAGAATAGAAGCTTTCGAAATGTGGTGCTACAGAAGAATACTGAAGATAAGATGGATAGATCATGTAACTAATGAGGAGGTATTGAATAGGATTGGGGAGAAGAGAAGTTTGTGGCACAACTTGACTAGAAGAAGGGATCGGTTGGTAGGACATGTTTTGAGGCATCAAGGGATCACAAATTTAGCGTTGGAGGGCAGCGTGGAGGGTAAAAATCGTAGAGGGAGACCGAGAGATGAGTACACTAAGCAGATTCAGAAGGATGTAGGTTGCAGTAGGTACTGGGAGATGAAGAAGCTTGCACAGGATAGAGTAGCATGGAGAGCTGCATCAAACCAGTCTCAGGACTGAAGACCACAACAACAACAACAACGTAACAGAGACGCTAAAAAGTCTCACGCTAAAACCTGCAGCTAGTGTGGTCCTTTTAGCGTTATCGTAAGATCTATATTGCTCTTCTGGAGGGCTCTATCTTTTAACATGGGCTGGGGAGTGATCCTAATGTAACAGACACGCGAAAAAGTGTCACGCTAAAACTTGCGGGTGGTAGTGGCCCTTTTTGTGTTATCGTAAGATCTATACTGCTTTTCTGGAGGGCTCCAGCTTTTAACATGGGCTGGGGGTGATCCTTGACATACCTGAGACACGAAAAAGCCTCACGCTAAAACGTGCGGGTTGTATAGTTGTACAGGTAGGCTCGCGGCGTGGGTGCCCAGCCCCTCCCTTTTCTAGCTTAACACGGTTCTGCTCTCGGCTTCTGTCCTCGTTTCTCCCCTCGGAACTGCGTCTGCCTCACGGTGGGAAGGTACGACATGCATTTAGGCATTCTTGTGTTAGTCTGTGGTATTCCATTTGCTCACTCGTTACTTGTATTACTTTGGTTAATTTAATGTCACAATTTATTCGGAGCTATGTGACATAGTAGTAAATTTGCTTATCATGTCAGGGTTTTCATGTAAGGTGTTGGATTTGCCTGACACCTTACAATGTTTCATATCACTGTGCCTAATTAGGCTGGCGACCGTATTTTATTTCATTCAAGTAAACTTGGTTATTTAAGAATTTTTCCAAATTTCAATCTTTAGCTTTCTGGTTTCTACTGTTATATTGAATTCAGGTTTGATCATCCAAATCCATTAGGTATCTCACGGTCAATTTACTTAAATCCTCTCAGAGGGTAACATTTACTGCAACGTATACCGTATTTGGCAATACACGTTGTGCCAGTGTAACAAACGGTGCAGTATAGTGTTGTATCTGGCTTTTCCCGTTACAGTACTGACTGCTGGGCAGTGAGTGTTACACAGTCAAGTACGATGATAAGGATACATCGTATGCTGCGTTCCACGCACATAGATAGAGCGATAATGTGCGGGACAACAGCTTAACCGGTGCATTCAACTTGGGCAGCACTGGCCAACCAGCGGTGCTACTAACCTACAATGATGTGAGCAGTTGCAGTTCAGACGTAAAAAAGAGACGAGCAAAGAAACATACAGCTTCGAACGTCATTTAATTTTCAAAGAGAATGAAATAATATTCGGAAAAACTCCAGCACTACCGCCCTCTTCTTAGGTGACCAGACGGAAACCATGAAATGCACTCGTTCTCACCTGACATGGTATACTAATTACAGAAAAGAGTGATGAAAATTCCTAACTTAAACACACGGTAATTTTCCTGAGTGAGCTGTGTGTGATGTAAAAGCATACCACAGGGATTTCACCGTACTGTCTAATACTGAAGCCACCGAAGGTGTTAATTACAGTCAGTCGTCTGGTAATCTCACAGCTCCTTCCTTATCCGAATCCGAGAAATACATTTCAGTTCTGGAACTGTAATCTGCTACGCTGATAACTAGTCGATCAACAACAGAATTCACGAAGCCAACCAGGTGCCACATTTTCTCCTCTTCTTTTATGACGAGCCGTTCTACATCCCGCCAGCGTTCGGCAGTGACGTATGAAAAAGCTGAGTGCATGTTTCACTACGTCTAGAGTTTAAGAGTCAAGTTATTTCTGGGACCAAACCTCTTGAGTTGGCTCCAGATCAGTTCTCTTGGGTTCATATTGCAATGGTACAGTGTCAAACGTAAAAATGCAGCGTTTGAAATGTGAGCTCGATATGGTGAAAATGATTATTTTTCATGTTTCCATGACACTTGTTTGCGTCTGTGGTACAAAACGATGGACATTGTTGAAATAAAGAGTATTTGGTTTTTCATTTTTGCCTTGGAAAATTAAATTGTTAGCTTTTCTTAATTTGAGCAACTTCTATTACAGTCTATCATGCAATATCGATAATTAAGAATTTATATTTGAAATGGAAAGAAGTATTCCGCGTGCAATATGTGCATTATTCATAAAAAATGATGATAAATTTTACAATTATGAGATGTAGGGATTTCAAATTAAACGAGAAAGAAATGTGCGTCGGGCGTGATTAGAACCAGCGAACCATGAGCTATTACGCTACGGATTCCGCTATACGTCGAACGTGTCTTCACTGTTTCTAATAGAGTCCCTACGAAAACTTCAAAGCCGATTTTTTTTCTGTAAATTTAAGAAAAACAGAACAGCCTATTTCTCGGCACTTTTTAGCCGTGTTCCACATGCGTGTTTCACTACGGAACGGTAAGCAGCCTCAGCCATTTTCGTACTGCGTATTAACTAGACTTGGCCACTGTGCCTATGTTTCGATACAGTGTATCGATACGTGGAACTGTTTCAGTGTTTCGGAACGGCTACGGTTCACTGTTTCGAAACAGTGGTGTTTCATTCCACCCCTGTCTCGGACCAGATTCGGTCTCGAGCCAGACACAGAAACTGTATCGTTGTTTCAAAATAAGGATGTTTCAGTCCACCAGTGCTTGGAACGGACTAATTGTATCGAAATAGTGATGTTTCATTCCCCTCTGCGTCGGACGAGATTCGGGCTCAGCACAGGTACTGAAACACATTTAACATACCACTTCAAGAGTGAACCAAAAGTGTCAAAATCTTTTTGACAAGCAATAGCATGAAGCTTAAGATATCCGAAAATAAAGCTTCGTTTCTAGCTGACTGTAATATTCCGAAATGGCGTAACATCTGCTTTATAAACACTAACCAAGCAATAAAACAATGCATACTATTCACATTCAAAATAATAAATATGTGAAAACCAGTCAGTTAAATTACACTTTTTGATAAAATACGCTTCTCTCTTCATGTACAGTAATCATATTAAGAAACGTAGGGGAGAGTGGGGCACATTGAACCGTAAAAAAATATTTTTCCGTGTTACTCATCCAATAGTTTTGTTACAGAGTTGTGATTTCTACATGTTACAGTTTAATCATTCAAGTATCAAATGGCCTTATATGATTGCATTGTCATTAATTGTTTTTTAGCCACAGGCCTTTGAAGAAAATTTGGTAAATGGTTCATTGAAAGAACCTATTTAGCATACAAAGTAAGTGTAAATATACTTGAAACATAATGTGTACATATATTCCATGTGTGAATCATATAATTAAATCTGTAGGCACACAATCATGTTACTTATTTTGGAATTACCGAACATCAATGGACTCGAAGCTGATTCCAAATTTGAAATGTGATTTTTGTCTCTTTGTCACACCATCGGTAGCAGGTCATGGGAGCACATGAAGTATGTTGTTATCTGGAACAAAATCTTCATCCTTTACCTAATTCTTTCTCCTGCTCCACAGAAAATACCTTACGATTGTCATAGTTTGGTGTCAATCTTTCTCTGGAACCACATTTAATGTCTTGAACATACCAATGAAGAGTTGGGTAAGGTATTAAATGAGATTTAGCTGCTTGGTGAACTGCCATGCCCTTATTAAGAACATCCTGTACAGCTTCTTGCATAACGTAATGGTCAGTTTTATCTCGGTCCGTCTTCCTGTGGTATGAAAGACCCATCTTCAAACCTGATAATATAAAACAGGACTGCTGAATGTCTGTGATTTAAAAACCTTAAATTCCTACACATATGTTTTACCCATGCTAAGGAAACAAAGTACAGAGTGCTTGTATTGGACACTTAAAAGATTCCTGGGACACAATGAACCATGGCCCATTGAGCCCCAGGAGAGCTTGGTTCAATGTGCCCCAACAGTACATATTTCAAAGAAAGCTCATGTGAGGTTATGTATGAACATTGTTAATATTTGAAGATTTGTATCATTAAAATACAGAACTGACATTGTTACAATGACTTACTTTCTCTAAAATTTGGTGACAAAGGATTGAACAAAATTTAATCTATCTATGTCCCCAAAAATTACTTCACTGTCGCGAAACTAACATATCACCAGTACAACACTACTGGTGGGAACTATATCTTGCAGAAAACAAGTGGCAGTTGGCACAGCAGTACTGACAACATATGCACAGAGTAAAAAATAATTTACCACCTTATACAGAAATTATGCCACCTGATTCATTGTGCCCCGTTGTTCAGAGTGCCCCACTCTCCCCTAAGTAAACCTACAACATTTTGAATAAAAAAAAAGTCGTAGAGTGACAGTTATTAGACATATAAATAAATTTGATGTAGGTATAATTGCAAGCAATCTGTTTGACTTATCACTGATAGTGTAATGGTGAACGGGAAGGAGTAGGAAGCATGGTGAATTTATAGTAACGGTTCGAAACACCCTTGAAAGACAAAATTTTTTTCTGTTATATTTTGTTATTTATTCGAATTATTTGGCGTTATTTGTGAGTCTATAGTCACTGTGTCCATTATCCTCGGGAATTCCGTTTGTGTGCATCGAAATTAGCAGGATGGGTATATTACCCATACTAACGGAATGTGGGAATCCCAGTAGCATATCCGTTGTTTCTGCAGTTTGCTCCCACCTCCAGTTCCGTTCGTGGTGGCTCTTCTGTCTTCAGCTATGGCTGTCCTCTGCCAATTGAAAAGTATGAAAGTCACACGACACGAAAGCAGCGCATTTGCTGCAGAAATACGAAACTGCCAAGACGCCTAAGTAATAATTTCATACTTTCTGCTATATGATTAGCGCTCTCGCACCTCATTTGTGTTTATGTGGATATACTTATACAGTAGAGCAACCCCTGACTTGACCCGGGGTCTAGCCATACCCCCTCCATTCCGTCTAAGCTCCAATCTAGCGACCAATGAGTGTTCAGAAGTGGGCGAAACCGAGTATCCAATCAGATAGCGCCTTATAAAAGCTGTATTGCCGGACTGGGAACAGCTGATGTTTGTAGTAGCCTAGAAGGAAAGTACGCACAAAGGCCTGGATATTTATATTTAGTTGTGAAAACTTGTTTTTTTCTGTGAAAAATATATTTCTTCGCGGAAATTATACATGCTTCTTTATGAATAGTGTGCTAAGATTACAAGTACGAATATGTTGTGCTTTAGTGATGATTAACCGACGTAAAATCGGAGAGCTGTGGATTTATCGCGTAGAACGTAAAGCTTTTGGTGTGGTTGTTACTATAAACCTTGAATGTAATTTACTGTTTTTGTATTAACACAGTGAAATATAATAATCATTCTACTATAGAACAATAAAACTGTCAGCTTAAGAAAATGTGACAAATCACAAATTTTATTGCACTAAGGGTTTGTTTATAAATAACTCAGCTACCAGTCACAATTTTTTCTGTTCTTTATATTTTGCACGAAGCGTTGTGCTAAATAATAACCATTTTCAAGTGCATTGTTCACCACCCTGTGACATTTTTTCGTGGTGTTTTCGCTTGTAACCATATATGTGCGTTTGTTATTTTTTTATGTATGCCTGTATTGCGCTCAGAAAATTGGACCACAGAATAATTTAAGGACAACAGAAGAAGCAGAATCCCACACAAACACCACGAAAAAAAAGGCATAGTATGCAGAACAATGCGCTTCAAAATGAGAATTATTTCTTGAAACCCGTCGTGAAAAATATAATTAAAAGTAAAAATCGTATGGTAGCAGTTATTTATAAACAAACCCATTGTTTCCACAGTCGTTGCTGGCTTTCACAAGCCATGTCTAACGCATAAAATCAAATTATTGCGGTATTTTTATTAATTTTTAAAATGTATGTATCCGCAGAGAAATATTCATTTAATGATACGTGTTTATTTTTTAAATTACACATAGATTACTAGTTTCGAGTCTATAAGAGTGCAAAGGATGCCACAGAACATTATTGGTGTAAATGATTGCCACACATTTGGTCAAAGATAGACAACAAATTTATTAACTAACATTTGGGCTACTGCACTGTAAATGAGTATTTGAAATACCTGTGGACAACCACATATTCATCAGTACTATGTAACAAAGTGTGCCATAATCATGAATGTCAGCCTAATTACAGAAAATCGAAAACTGTAAGAAACTAGAGGTCAATGGAAGTGTCCGATCCCACCTGCGCGCCTTACTCGCAACATAAGTGTGTTGTGGTGTGACACATCATTATGGCACAGAGTTATGAGCTGGTTTATTATGAGAAAACTAAGACATCTGGATCTATAAGAACATCATTCTATTGTCAGACATTTATGAAATATTGTCAAAGTTTTCTTAAATTTACTTTCGTTCTTTTAGGTTCCTATTTAAAAAAGTGTTTTCAAAGTTGCGTTTATATTGCAGATATTTTGATCTGATGACTTAACTTTTTACTGTGCAAAAGTAATCTCTTCAGAAAAGACTGACCAAGGCTCAATAAAACCATACCTAGAGTTTCACAGCTGCTGACCAGTATTTTGGTTTATTACTCATACATTTATGTAATTGATTTTTTTTCTCGAAGTTTAGTGAAAACTCACTTACACAAAAAAGCACACACAACATATATGAGAGGTCAACATATGTAAGTATGCAACAGTACCTATGGGGATATTTGGGACATTATCCTGGATAAAAACGAGTAGAACATAATACAATACATTTTATCCCAATTTTGCTAAAAAATAATTCCATGGCAGCAGCCTTACGTTTCTGTAGATTAAGAAAGCCAAACCAGTCTAATTAGTGTATTGCTCTTTCATGAACTTTTTACAGTATTAAATGTTACTATTTAACTGACTCTTTCCTCTTTAATTGTTTCTAGGACTGTACATCATTTTCGTGCACGTAGGTTGAAACATGGACACATTAACAAATGTATTAATCTTCCAATTTGTTAATATATCTATGTTTGCCCATTGATTGTAGCATAGTCAGCCATGATATATTAGGGAAATTGCCAGTACCAGACCTCAAAGGATTTTAAGGCACAGTAAAATATGCTTAGTATAGGTGTGTTGTGGTGGAATCATTATAAAGAAGCATAGAATGTACTTACCTTCAATACATTTTTTTAGTCGAATCAGAAAATAACGTGCTCATGTAATAGTTCTGGCTAAGCTCATAAAACTACATTCATACAGGCTCAGAAGTCTTATTAGTGTAATTTTTATACAAATTAAAGAATTTTAGTAAATTAGTTTAAGTGTAAAGAACGTGTTACGATAACAGCAGTTACCTTGGATATTAGCAAAACAAAATAGGCTAAGACTTTTCAAATGGTAACAACTTTCAGATTTAAAAATAAATATGCCAGACTGAGTGTGCAGTACAGATTAAGGTGTTGGCTGTCAGTTTTTTTTTTTACGCCCCCATTGCTGTTAAATGATATGGAGGTTTTACATCTGTCCATCTTTTCTCTTCCACTTTCTATTTTCACCTCAACTTTGAATCTAAAAATGGGCCCTAATATTTGTTTTAACTGTATTATACTACATATAATTTTAAGAACAACAGAAAATGTGGAAATATACTTTCAGTTGCCTGTTCCACATATTGTCTCAGATTTAAAAAGTACATCTATCTGGAAAAATTTGTCTAGTATTACTCCATAAAGTTAAATATTTTTCTGTGGGCAATAGTGCTATTTTCTGTTTGTGCATGCCTTGAAGACAATCTACACATTCCAAGCACTGGTATCCTAAAATATTATCACATAACTGATGTTTGAATGTTTATTTACAAAGTAGATCACTTCGAGAATTCTCAGCATAGTGTAACATGTGCTCTGCTAAAATGTTCACATGTTCTTCTTGTTCCAACTGGCAACACATTAAAGCCCACAAATTTTCTCTGTCACATGTTTTAATCGATCTTTCTTAACTATTAGTCAAACCTCACTGTGGTTTTTATTCGAATGGAAGTTCATGCAGTTAGTTTTCCTTATGCTTAGAGCCGCTTTGTCATTATGTGATAAATTTTAACCATCTTTGATATATTTATTTGATTTCTCTGTCAGCTGGCTTGGATTTTTATTTGGGATCACTTAGTACCATCGTTAGTGAATAGAATTTATCCGCCATGCATGATAGTTTGTGGGAAACATTCATGAAGAAAAATACTTTGTATAATATGGTCCCCTGAGTGACACACACCTATTTAGGTTATGATAAATGTTTTACTAAGTTTTTTTGAAGTGAGATATCTCAACAACTTGAAGCGCCCTGTTTGACAAGTGTGATGGAGGAGTTTCATTAGGAAGACAATGACTCAGACTTAATGTTGTAAGGCGTAAGTCTTAAAAGTGAAGCTGATATAATATTAGTTATGTTTAATGCATTTTCGTGGGAAAGCTGGTATACCTGCCCTGTTATAACTCATTCCAGTTTCTTTCCTGATACATCCTGTTGTTTCCTGTGTACCTTAATGTCACAAGATAATTACTGCAGATTGTATATGTATATACATAAAGGAAATACAGTGTGTCACTTACCTGGAAGCTGATATCTGGCAGTGGTGGATAAGCATGACCCCCTCCTCAGATATGGATCACACAAACAGCATGCAATCGGTAAATGTATGGTGTATCTCTCTCTCTCTCTCTCTCTCTCTCTCTCTCTGTGTGTGTGTGTGTGTGTGTGTGTGTGTGTGATTGCAAAATTAGAAAATCAAAGTTATTTAGACATCTCATGGTTCAGTTTTCAGTCATTGATAGGCGTTCTTTACGAAAAGAGCAATTAAAACAAAATTGTACTATGCTGATGTCCTAAACGACTATTTTGTGAACTAAATAGCCTGTCAGTTCGTTAGTAATATGTTCCAGGGATCACTTTGCATTATAGATTGTAGTGATGTGCAACGGGTCATTATACATTCACATCACAAATTAATTTGGACAGATGATTGCATTTTGAACATTTTTAATGTTGCATTTTTGTTGATGGTAATATCAATAAAGTTGAACATAACTGCACTAGTTAAATGGAAGTGAAAGATGTATGTATAAGCTTGCTCTAAATGTGAAGGCAGCACTGAGTGGGGTTTTAAGAGCACCAGACATTTAGGTCTAAGTGAGCTTGGTATGGGTTAGGACAGAAATACTACAGTACATTATATGAAATCTCAATTACTTTAAATAACCCAACAGTCTGTATAGCAATACAGTATCATTTTTTTAAAATGCTATAATGTGAATAACCCCAAACTGTGTTTTACTGTCAGTGTTGTTTTGTGGCAGTTGTGTACAAATTGTAATCATTATAGTCAATACCTTTCTTAAATTGGTTTCTTGAATTTAGTAAATGTGTGCCAGTGCTATATTTATATTCTTATTCTTTGTCATCGATGCATGGAGTTGGACATTAATACATATACAAAATTAAACAAATGATTACTCTCTTCTGTCCAGTTAATGGCTCTCTGTAGACTAAGCAGTGATTTGAAATGCACAGTTAAATTACAAGAATCTGGCTTTCATCCACCTCCCCATGCCAAACCACGTCTGCAGGTTGTTTACCACACAAGCATTGGTCTCTTTGGACCCTGATTCTGTCTTATTACTTTCTCACATATTTCACAGTTTTTCCACACTCCTTTGCGTTTCCCCTTTGTCTTCACTTACCAGAAGCACAACATTGCCACCACCAAAAGCTGGACATAAACATTCATGGTGAGCACACTTACCTAGTTCAGCTTTCTATCTGCTATTCAAATAAAAGTTTAAAGAGATTCATTGTCATTTCATTTTCAGAATGTTGAAGTCACAAACTGTGATATGAAGACATGCAGTCTGACTACTTGTCTTGGCATTTAATGAAAAAATTAAGTTTTTTTACAACATTAATGCATTTTTGTTTAGTTTAGGATGGTTGCCTGAAAGTGTGTTCTCCCAGAAAAAATTATTTACTTCCTTTTTAGTTAATTTGAGATGGAAAATTTTTGTTTAGGCTCTACATGCCAGAAGAAGCTATCATCATAAGCAATTCCTTTATGCCAACCTTGGTGTAAATGGGGGCAATCTGTTCATAATCCTATTTAAATGTGATACTTATATTAACACTGCAAAATATCTTCATTTAATCTTCTGAAATAGAGTTTTAATACCAATTAATAAGATAAAAACAGTTCGTTCCTGCCAATATTACAGTTTATTATTGCCAATATATATTAAAATGCAGGAAACATTTTTCATTATCAACTGACAGAACTACTTCAGAAAGCAGATATATGACAAATTAAATAAGCTACATGTAGCCTGAAGGAACAGATGTAAATAAAAAAAGTCATACTGCAGAATATAAAATATAGTTTACATTTTAAGAAAAGATAATTCACATTTCCCAGAAACTTGTGCAACATACAAAATAAGTTTCAAATGGCTAACATCTAAACAAAATTAGCAAACAGTTTGAACGTGAGTATATTAATATGAGTGATAATCAATACCAGATGTAGTTTTTCTGCCTAGATGGTGTTATAGTCAGGACTGAGATTTTAAGCTAATGGAGAACTTTTGAGGCAACTGCCAATCAGGAAGTTGTGTTAACACAAGATATGAGCATTTTCACCCATCAGCAGTTATTCCATAATGTACTAATGCCACTGCTTTGGAACAAGACGTGTTGTGCACTATGTGTGAACATTCACATTTGCATGAGAAAGTCACAAGCCAATGGAAATATGCAATGCTGCTTGCACAGAAGGGAACATCTTGTACACATCATTTTTTTTCGAATGAAGCAGAATGTGTAAACACTTTATGACTGATTTGCAGTGTATCATTCAGCTGGCTTGCTGTGTAATGGAATTATCCACACCAAGTTCAAGGTGTGGAGTGACTTCAGTTTTTTCAGTAGCAATGTCTACAAATTATTCCACGTGACAGTTACACAAATAATAATTAGGTGTTTTCTTGTTCTTTAATTATACTAACAGAGCTGCCTTCAGATAAAATAAAAATTATTTTAAAAATGGTGCCAGAAACTTGCATGCCATAGCCTTTATCAATACTGGATGGGAGGTCAGTTTGGAGGCAGTTTTCAGTTGCAATTTCTTATTTCTTTTGTGGATTGTTTCGTCTTTACACCACCATTAGCACACAGTATTAAATTTATGCAAGTTAGCCAATAGCACTGTATGTCCAGCAGTGCTACAAGTGCTCCCTCAAACTTAAAAATGTTAAATAAATTTCAAAATGCCATACCTGACTTTAGAAATGTAATACTTACGATTTCAGAAATTTCTACTGTCTTTACAAATTCCTTGCTTTGCTTAGAGTGTGGTCTTTGTCTTCCCCCCATATGACATATGCGACCTGCCAACTTGTATTTTCTTCTGCTTATTGCAGTGGGCTGAGCAGGAATATAGTTACCACGATTTTTTCTAGATTTTCCTGTAACAAAAATTAGAATTCATACAATATTGAATTACTTTCCATAACATTTGTATAAAAGTATGTTTTACTTACCTTCACCAAAATTTGCCAAATAAGATGCACATGCAGATGGCGTTTTAAGCTTCCTCAATTTTTCGCACATGACTTCAAGGCCTCTCCTTATTTCCTCAGGGGATTTATTTGAAAAATCTATGAGACGAGCTTTTATCTCGTCTATTAAATCATTATTTCTTTTTTCTGGAACTGTCTTCATATGAAGTGTGCCTGACATCTCTTCTTGGCTTTCACAGAGGAATGCTTTCACAGAGGAATCCTGTGTCCATTTGCTCCAAACGTTCCGAAGAATATGAAGCCCCTGCATTCTGAGAGCAATATAGAGGCTCCAGCCACCCTTCAGGAGGCTCCTCATTTGTAGCAATAAAATAATACAGTCTACATATACTGACACTATCCGTCACCTCCCTGTAGTTTCCTGATGGTAAAAAAGTACTGCCTCAATCTCTATGTTTACAGATCTTCCCTGTATTGCCTTGGCAACAAGTGCAAACAAGAACAGCCATATTAACAATGTAATAATGATTCTCCCTTTCTTCACTGGGAACGAGCAGAACATCCTCATTGACTTTTCTGATTTTTGCTAGAATCTCCTGTGAAGGAGCCTTTATAGGACTACAGAAAGACTTAGGACTTGCTCCATTAGCAGCATCAAGAAGTCTCCTCTGAAAATACAAATTTACCTTTGTGCAAAAAAAGTCCACCATTTGAACCACATTGAAGGCACGCACCCTCTCAAAAATCCTGTCCTTTAAAATTCTCATGAAGGCCTCACTTATATTATTTGTGTTGTGCCCTTCTATAAGCATACCTCGCCGATGTGAAAGGGTCCACAGTTCTTTCCTATCCCAATACCCTTCCAAGTATTTCAATAAATTTTGATGCTTTTCACTTATGTTCGCTCTTGTTACATTATATTTACCACTGCTTCATTTTTTGTTTGCGCAAACATTATTTTTTTGAAATTCTGGAAGAACTCGCACTGTTTTTGCTGTGGTATAGCATTTTTTGCTTTGAGAAGCCAGCGCCATACTGCCTGCAGGACATGGAATATACACAACAAAGTTTTTGTGTTTGGGAAGCACCTTCTAATTGCATTTTGTTCTGACTGGCTGTCGTCAGTCAGAAACACACTTGGGCCATTGATGTTTCCCCCAAAAATATTTTCCCCCACTATCTCTTTCAGCAACTCTAGTCCCATTTCTATAACTCCGCAGCTTTCTGAATACATAGCCAGGACTCCTAGTGGTAAACCTCCACACTCACTGTGAGTAAGTAAAACGAACACTCTGCTGCTATCATGATTCAGAGAACCAGTGGAATCCATAAATACAAGTTTGGAAGCAGCTTTTACATGAGTATGGACTTTTTGCATCAGTGGTGAGCAAATGCTGAAAGACAATTATACAAATATTAATAGTAGCTAAATGTGTATGCATAAAGTATTCATCAGACTACAAATTTGTAAATATACTCTTACCATACTATACAATCATCATCTTTCTGAATCATCTTCGCACACACAGCTCCAACTTCGTTGTTGTATTCCTCTAACCTCTGTTGCAACAGCTGCTTTTCTTCTTTGTAGAAGTCTGTTGGCCCATACTTTTTCTTAAAAACTTTATTGAACAAATAGTGGCAAAAGTTGTAATCAGGACACGTGCTTCCGTCTGCAAGGACTAAAGGGTAATCTGAACAATTCAGCTGAATTTCAACCTTTATTGACTCAAGGACAGTGGCTGGTAAATGACCTCTTTCAAACAGGGAGATTAATTTTTCTTTGGCATCATTTGATGGTTGCCTAATTCTTAAAGCAGCAGCACTCTCAATACTATGGTTATGACCCAACACCAAGTTAACCTCACACGGCATTTCCTTATAGAGCATTGCTTTCTCTACAGACTTACCTCTGTATCTATCATGCACAGCGTGAATTGTCACTGTCATTTTTGATGAACAGTTAGTGTTTTTTGTTCCCCTTGGAACTGAATCATGAACTTTTATACTGCGAGTATTGTGGTGACAGACCAGCCTTTGTTTGAAAACAACATACTTACCTGATGCCGGTTCAGTGCACCTTATTCTATAAGTTGTTTTTGTTATGTTTTCAAACTGTGCCAACCGCTGTCCCAACTCCTCCCTTGTTTTAACATCAACAAGGATGATTAAAGATTTTATTTCTTGCACATTACAGTCATTTCTGTGCAGCTCCAACACACGTGTTTTCCACTGCGGGAAAATTTCCTGTTAAGAGAGAAGAACATGTATTACTATCACTTCTCTACTTGGCTTCATTTAAATTATTTCAGAATTTTCCTTCCTACAGTAACATACATTTGATATAAGAAGTGCAGCAGGTATGTAGACACATGGTAGACCAGACCACAATTTCATAAAAACCACCAATAAGTACACATTTTACCTTAGGTAGGGAGGGGTAAAAACAAAACAATATTTAAACTTTCGAAATTTTGGGTGAAAAGCTTTTGCACTCGTCAGAATATGGTTTAAAATGTTTCATATTCACACAAACATTTCACTGAAAAAGAAAAAAAATACTTGGGGGACACAAAAAAGACCTAGTGACTAAATTGAAGAAAGGACCTACTCAGGTGATAGGACAATAAAAAGATGAGGCAAGATAAAAAGATTTCATATAATGGTCTGTTAGACATTTCTATGTCAAACAAATTAATGTCGTATAAATTTTGAGGAAAGAACGTTGATAGCTGTTCATGCATTTGAATATCTTAAAGTTTCATTTACGTAACTTAGTTATAATATACCTAATACGTAAGTAGGACCTTCCAAGAACGTAACAACACCAGTGTACGTGTACTACGTCTTCTGACTAATATCGCGTTTGTGTTTGTTTACTTCAGATATATTCCTATGTAGAACGGGTACCCGCCAGGGTAGCCGAGAGCGCTAACGAGCTGTTTCCTGGGCTCGGGTAGGTGCGCCGGCCCCGGATCTAATCCGCTCGAAGAGGGCCGGTGAGCCAGCTAGCCTGGATGTAGTTTTTAGGCGGTTTTCCACATCCCGCTAGGTGAATACCGGGCTGGTCCCCATGTTCCGCCTCAGTTACACGGCTCGCAGACATCTACATCTACACCTACACACATACTCCGCAATCCACCATACGGTGCGTGGCGGAGGGTACCTCATACCACAACTAGCATCTTGAATGAGATTTTCACTCTGCAGCGGAGTGTGCGCTGATATGAAACTCCCTGGCAGATTAAAACTGTGTGCCCGACCGAGACTCGTACTCGGGACCTTTGCCTTTCGCGGGCAAGTGCTCCACCATCTGAGCTACCGAAGCACGACTCACGCCCAGTCCTCACAGCTTTACTTCTGCCAGTATCTCGTCTCCTACCTTGCAAACTTTACAGAAGCTCTTCTGCGAACCTGGAGAACTAGCACTCCTGAAAGAAAGGATACTGCGGAGACATGGCTTAGCCACAGCCTGGGGGATGTTTCCAGAATGAGATTTTCACTCTGGCCAAATTCAACTGCGCCACTTGCAGGCTTGGCCGGCAGCTGCATTTATTTTCGAGCACGCATTGCTCGCGGTGTTTCCGCGTTTGTGTTGCGGAGCCCCTGTACGCAGCGCATGACAGCAGCCGGCCACGTGACGAGGGAGGCAGGCAGGCAGAAGGAGCGCAGAGCGCAGGGCGTGAGGCGGCGTTTAGCGCGCCAGGGCGGCGCCGTGGGAGGCGGCAGCTGCCAAAGCTCCTCACACACGCCTCATCTGGCCGCGAAGCAGGGCCGGCGGAAAGGGGCCACGGCGCCTCTGCTGGCTGCTCAGCCGACGCGCGGCACCCCCGCCGCCGCCGCGTCATGCCACGGTTGCATCCCTCCCCCACCCCAGCCGTCCCTG
The DNA here is from genome assembly GCF_023897955.1 of Schistocerca gregaria. Classification (NCBI taxonomy): domain Eukaryota; kingdom Metazoa; phylum Arthropoda; class Insecta; order Orthoptera; family Acrididae; genus Schistocerca; species Schistocerca gregaria. The sequence goes on along the minus strand of NC_064920.1, from coordinate 1,080,269,621 downwards.
GCACTTACACGTCCCGTGTCACAAACGCTGAAACACTTGATCTCTCTCGGATGACATCATTTTGCCGTGCTGCCTGTTACTGCCACGGTTAAACCGTCCCTTTCTTTCGGATTGGCCACTGCGTCGCAGCCGGCCGCGGTGGTCTCTCGGTTCTAGGCGCGCAGTCTGGAACCGCGCGACCACTACGGTCGCAGGTTCGAATCCTGCCTCGGGCATGGATGTGTGTGATGTCCTTAGGTTAGTTAGGTTTAAGTAGTTCTAAGTTCTAGGGGACTGATCCCATAGTGCTCAGAGCCATTTGAACTGCGTCGCAGTTGCGGCTGTGTACACGTTCTCAGCTGTCTGCAACACTACTGAAAGTTAGATCGAAATACACTCCTGGAAATGGAAAAAAGAACACATTGACACCGGTGTGTCAGACCCACCATACTTGCTCCGGACACTGTGAGAGGGCTGTACAAGCAATGATCACACGCACGGCACAGCGGACACACCAGGAACCGCGGTGTTAGCCGTCGAATGGCGCTAGCTGCGCAGCATTTGTGCACCGCCGCCGTCAGTGTCAGCCAGTTTGCCGTGGCATTCGGAGCTCCATCGCAGTCTTTAACACTGGTAGCATGCCGCGACAGCGTGGACGTGAACCGCATGTGCAGTTGACGGACTTTGAGCGAGGGCGTATAGTGGGCATGCGGGAGGCCGGGTGGACGTACCGCCGAATTGCTCAACACGTGGGGCGTGAGGTCTCCACAGTACATCGATGTTGTCGCCAGTGGTCGGCGGAAGGTGCACGTGCCCGTCGACCTGGGACCGGACCGCAGCGACGCACGGGTGCACGCCGACCGTAGGATACTACGCAGTGCCGTAGGGGACCGCACCGCCACTTCCCAGCAAATTAGGGACACTGTTGCTCCTGGGGTATCGGCGAGGACCATTCGCAACCGTCTCCATGAAGCTGGGCTACGGTCCCGCACACCGTTAGGCCGTCTTCCGCTCTCACCCCAACATCGTGCAGCCCGCCTCCAGTGGTGTCGCTACATGCGTGAATGGAGGGACAAATGGAGACGTGTCGTCTTCAGCGATGAGAGTCGCTTCTGCCTTGGTGCCAATGATGGTCGTATGCGTGTTTGGCGCCGTGCAGGTGAGCACCACAATCAGGACTGCATACGACCGAGGCACACAGGGCCAACACCCGGCATCATGGTGTGAGGAGCGATCTCCTACACTGGCCGTACACCTCTGGTGATCGTCGAGGGGACACTGAATAGTGCACGGTACATCCAAACCGTCATCGAACCCATCGTTCTACCATTCCTAGACCGGCAAGGGAACTTGCTGTTCCAACAGGACAATGCACGTCCGCATGTATCCCGTGCCACCCAAAGTGCTCTAGAAGGTGTAAGTCAACTACCCTGGCCAGCAAGATCTCCGGATCTGTCCCCCATTGAGCATGTTTGGGACTGGATGAAGCGTCGTCTCACGCGGTCTGCACGTCCAGCACGAACGCTGGTCCAACTGAGGCGCCAGGTGGAAATGGCATGGCAAGCCATTCCACACGACTACATCCAGCATCTCTACGATCGTCTCCATGGGAGAATAGCAGCCTGCATTGCTGCGAAAGGTGGATATACACTGTACTAGTGCCGACATTGTGCATGCTCTGTTGCCTGTGTCTATGTGCCTGTGGTTCTGTCAGTGTGATCATGTGATGTATCTGACCCCAGGAATGTGTCACTAAAGTTTCCCCTTCCTGGGACAATGAATTCACGGTGTTCTTATTTCAATTTCCAGGAGTGTACAATGAAGAGCCAGAAAAAAAAACTTCTGATGTCAACGGTCCCATAGAACTTTGAACTACTTAAACCTAATTAACCTAAGGACATCACACACATCCATGCCCGAGGCAGGATTCGAACAACCTGCGACTTAGCGATCGCGCGGTTCCAGACTGTAGCGCCTAGAACCGCTCGGCCACAACGGCCGGCGCATCGCCTTGTTCTGCCTCTTAACATATGTCTTTATTTGAATAAGACGCCTTTACCAGTTTCTTTGGCGCTTCAGTGTAAATGTTAGTGTCAATGGCGTTGAGGAACAGCTGTAATCGTTAAAACTCAGCAAATCTTCAGGATCCAACGGTATCCTTATCAGATTATACACTGAATTTGTGGCTGAGTTAGCCCCTCTTTCATCTAAAATCGCAGTATTTCTCTCGAACAAAAAACAGTGTCCAGTAGTTGGAAGAAAGCACAGGTCTCACCAGCCTACTAGGAGGGTAGCAGAAATGATCCACAAATATAGCTTCCTATATCCTTGACATCTACTTCTTGCAGAATCTTAGAACTTACTGCCAGCTCAAACGTACTGAAGTGTCTCGAACATAATGATCTCCGTGTCAAGCAGCGTGGATTTGGAAAACATCGATCATACGGAACACAATTCGCACTTTTCTCACATAATGTACTGTAAGTCACTCATCAAGGCAGTCAGGCATATGCAGCATTTCTCAATTTCCGAAAAACATTTGACTCAGTACAACACGTACGCTTATTTCCAAACGCGGTATAAAGCACCTGGTTGTGAGTGGAATCGGTGCAGTTATTAGCACGAAGCCGGTTCAGTGTACAGTTCATGTAACAGACATTCCGTTACGTATGCTTGTAATTACATGCTTGAGGAGTTGGTTTTGGAGCTTAGTTGTAAAGATACGAATTGGAAGCTGCTACCTTCGGTAAATATGTTTAGTGTTCTGAAGATAAAGGTTAATTTATCTTATCATTAATGAACCTGAGCACATTTGGCCATTATCTATGGCACTTTGGTCGATTGTAACTTACTTACTGCAACAAAGTGTGATTTTTCTGATTGTTTTCATTAATAAATACGTTGAAACCAGCACGGTCCACTCACCACGATCGTCCGCCTACCTTCCACTTTCGTCATATTCTGTGTTAAAAACGATAAACTGTACATTTCTGTAAGAGGTGAGTTGCGTGGCGGAAGGTCGTGCTGTCATCAGATGAACTGTCCCAAGATACTACAGTTAACTCAGCATAATTTTCCTTCTTTGTTTGACATACTTACTACAAAGGACTGGGGTTCTTTTACTTTATTAAAAATCTAAAACGTCGCATTACTTCTTAACTTCAGGGTAATAATAACTTAAATTTCATACTTTCACATTTCTTGGCTCATACAATTATTTCTTGGTGCAGTAAATATCTATTTTTGAAAAGATAGAACAATTGTCCGCGGAATGTCAAGGACCCGAATCAAGTCTGCAAGTAAGTTTCAACTCAGCGCTCACTCCGTTGCAGAGTTAAATCAAACTTTGGAACCTTTTGCATAACTTGTTTACCATTTAGCTTAGGTACAGTAAGATGGCTGTTGCCATGAAACACTAAAGAAGGGAAGACCACAAGGAGGCTGGACGCTTCCCAGCCGTGTGGCGAGTTTCGGCAGAAGCGGCCTGCTACACACAGCTACACAGCTGCATTCGCGTAACTTTGTAGAGTCAGTGTCTGAGAGGGGTAGGGAGCTGTTAAGGGGGTGGTAAGGTGATGGGCAAATTAAATCATTTCTCCACAAATAACAATTTATTATCTGTCCAACGAAACAATGTCGTTAGAGCAAATCATAAGAATTAAGTTGGAAAGAGTCAAGACCTTCCGGCAAAAAATTAACTAAAAAAATGAATTGAATTTTCAAAATTTTGAAAGCACAAAGCGATTTGGTCGCCACATTCTAAAAGGCCTTTAGTCATTCCAACCCAGTTTCGAGACAAACAGAAAAAAGACAATTACACATTTCTTTCTGTTCTCCTGAAAAAACTATGAGTAATACATAATACTGGTGTGAATATGAGTAAAAATTGCGCACATAAAAAAGTTTAAATTTTGGTAACTGATGTCCTTGTAGCACGTTTCGGGAATTCATATATTACAAACTGTTTTTTCTCTTAATAAAAGTGTTCAACTGTGGCTTTAACAATAAGCAATAATTACAATTTCGGCAACAATAAATTTTTGACCTTTACTGTGTTTTATTATGACCTTTGCTAGTTCGTGTATCGTGTAGAACTTGTCATGCTTTCGAAGTTCCCTTTTGCTTGTCCTGAAATCCCTGTCACAAGGGAGGGTGGCTTGTCCCCTGACAGGGAAATAGTGTTCAATTCTCCCACGCCGCAAATAACGTTCGCGGTACAACATGGTTTTTGTTCTGTCCTCCACAGTTTTCGTGATATTTGGTGTAAATCTGTGACTGTTTGAGGAACGGCCTGCAGAAACTTGTAAGAGGAAAGTTCATATTTCGTTGGATCCTTGTCTTCCATTGCCTTCATGTCATATATACACTGAAGCGCCAAAGAAACTGGTATATGCATGTGTATTGAAATACAGAGATATATAAACAAGCAGAATACGGTGAAAGATGGCGGTGCCTTCCGGGAAGGCCACCGCCGTGTTAATATCCGCAAGGCACCTCCCCTTTAATTTTGTTACGGTGATTATCATACAACTACATTCGTCTTTGGTGAATCTAAAGCTTCCCTTATTGATATTAGTCTCATGGACTATTAGGGTTAGGATAAACCACTGATTGATTTCAAAGTACTTGCATGACTTGAGTAGCAGTAGTAGGATTGAATGTGGCTACAGAGAAAGATTTTTGGACACGGGAGGTGACCACCGCATTAGGGGCAGGTTTAGAACTTTCTCCGAGCAGCAAGCGATTTCAAGGATTCCTTTGGTGTCACCAAAGTGGGCTGCGTGCACGGCAGAGCAGTGATCTGTGGGCATCTGTGGGCTGCCATTCTGGCAGTTGGCGTTGTTCCACTGTCGACCAAGCAAGAGGGTGGGAACTCTGCGCATGAATGCGAAATGACACTTCTTTAGAAACTAACAGTTTTATTAGCGAGCGGACGTATTGTGGGAGGCTGGTCTCCTTATCCCGTGTGCGGATCCACCTTAAGTGACGTAGACCTGGAGCCCGGGTAAGGTGTTTATTACAAGAACAACGTACCCTGTGGGACGGGACGATGAATTTCTTCGGATGTCACACCGTTTCTTAGATGCCGCTGTACCCCGCCAAAACAGCGCCCACTAAATTGTATTATGGACGAGACGGAGCTTTTTTTCACTTGGAAGCTTCCCTTATCTTGTCATATGGGCCAGGGTGTTTGACTGCAGGACCTCCTGGCATTGTGTAGTGTTCTTTCGGAGAGCAGATGATGGGTATGGTAACCAGTGCCGCGGGGCAGTATAGGTTTGTTCGAGAACATCGCGGGGGGGGGGGGGGGGGGGGGGGAAGCCGGTTCTTTTTTTTATTTTTTTTTTATTTGCTTTGAGCAAAAGGGAGAGGTGAAAACTTGCTTCTGGAGGGTCGCGGAGTTCAGTAGCTAGTTGTAAAGACGTCCAAACACCTGGTCGAAACTTTATACACACGTCAAAAAACGTTTTCCAACACCTCGGTCCCGAAAGTTATGGAACCTGTACAGAAAATTGGAATAAAGATCAACATAAATATCATTCCCGCCCTTTTTATTACTCATGAAAACCACACATTGCATGTTGTACCACTATACAGCGAGACCATCAGAGGTGGTGGTCCAGATTGCTATACACACCGGTACCTCTAATACCCAGTACCACGTCCTCTTGCATTCATTGTGGCATACTATCCACAAGTTCATCGAGGCACTGTTGGTCCAGACTGACCCACTCCTCAATGGTGATTTGGCGTAGATCCCTCAGAGTGGTTGGTGGGTCAAGTCGTCCATAAACAGCCCTTTTCAATCTATCCCTGGCATGTTCACTAGGGTTCAGGTCTGGAGAACATGTTGGCCAATCTAGTCGAGCGCTGTCATTATCCTGAAGGAAGTCGTTCATAAGATGTGCACGATGGGGGCGCGAATTGTCGTCCATGAAGACGAATGCCTCGCCAATATGGTTGCACTATCGGTCGGAGGAAGGCATTCACGTACTGTACAGCCATTACGGCGCCATCCATTACCACCAGCAGCGTTCGTCGGCCCCACATAATGCCACCCCAAAACATCAGTCAACCTCCACTTTGCTGCACTTGCTGGACAGTGTGTCTAAGGTATTCAGCCTGACCGGGTTGCCTCCAAATACGTCTCGGATGATTGTCTGGTAGAAGGCATATGCGACACTCACAGGTGAAGAGGACGTGATGCCAGTCCTGAGCGGTCCATTCGGCATGTTGTTGGGACCACCTGTACTGCACTGCATGGTGTCGTGGTTGCAAAGATTGACCTCGCCACGGACATCGGGAGTGAAGTTGCGCATCGTGAAGCCTTTTGCGCACAGTTTGAGTCGTAATGTGGTGCCCTGTGGCTGCACGAAAAGCATTATTCAACATGGTGGCGTTGCTGTCAGGGTTCCTCCGAGCCAAAACCCGGAGACAGCGGTCATCCACTGCAGTAGTAGCCCTTGGGCGTCCTGAGCGAGGCATATCATCGACTGTTCCTGTTTCTGTGCAGTTCCTCCATGTCCGAACAACATCGCTTTGGTTCACTCCGAGATGCCTGGACACTTCCCTTGTTGAGAGCCCTTCCTGGCACAAAGTAACAATGCGGACGCGATCGAACCGTGGTATTGACCCTCTAGGCATGGTTGAACTACAGACAACACGAGCCGTGTACCTCCTTCCCGGTGGAATGACTGGAACTGATTAGCTGTAGGACCCCCTCCGTGTAATAGGCGCTGCTCATGCATTATTGTATACATATTTTTTAGGGGGGGGGGTTTAGTGACATCTCTGAACAATCAAAGGGACTGTGTCTGTGATACAATGTCCACATTCAGTGTCAATCTTCAGGAGTTCTGGGAACCGGGGTGATGCAAAACTTTTTTGATGTCTGTACTTTCACGGATGTGAGACAATCACCGGCGTACGTGGGGTCATATCCCACAGTATGGCGCTTCAGCAGTGCCGCATGTGGACGACAGCGTCTCGTCTTTCGTATAATTGTGACGTTGTGCAGCTTCGGCAAATTGAGAAGCCTACCAATCGTTTTTTCGACCATCTTCTTTCATACCAGCCTTGTACTCGCTGTAGTCACTCCCAGTGCCCATTGAATGCTTAATTGTATCTTGACACGAGACACCAATCAGTGGAACGGTACAGCAGAGTGTGCTTGCCTAGACTGGCATCCTTCCACACACAGTAACCAATCTGATTTACACGTAAATTTCACTTAGGTTACCCAAGTCTGTTGCCAAGCAACCTGACTTTGTGTTAATAAAATGTTACACAGCTGCAGTTTTTGTTTATATGTCTGTTCTCTCTTGACCTTGATATTAGTTCATAAATCTCTTTGTGATACCGTAGGTCCTTGTTACTAATTTTTCAACGATACCCATTCTCATTCCCTATGATGTCATTTATTTTGTTGTGGGTTTCAAGCAATTAAATTAGTTCTATGTCTAGTTAGTCAACGCAGGGGTGGTCGAAACAGGAGACACTTTTTAATTTCAGATTTCCTTGCGATATCGATCAATGTGGCACCTCTTTTGTAGGGTGACTACGAAGTTTTCCTGGTTTGGCAGACGGCGAACTGCCGCCACCATACGCCAGCGTGCAACAGCGCTGCGGTTGGCGACGCCTATATAAGACAAAATGTTCAAATGTATGTGAATTCCTAAGGGACCAAACTGCTGAGGTCATCGGCCCCTAGACTTACACACTACGTAAACTAGCATTATGCTAAGAAAAACACACACACACCCATGCTCGAGGGAGGACTTGAACCGCCGGCGGGAGGATCCGTGACATGGTGCCTTGAAACGCACGCCCACTCCCCGCGGCTATATAAAACAAGTATCTAGCGCAGTTGTTACATTGTTTACTGCTGCTGCAATGGCAGGTTAACAAAATTTGAGTGAGTCTGAACGTGGTGTTAAAGTTGGAGCACGACCGATGGAACACAGCATCTCTGAGGTAAAGACGAAGTGGAGATTTTCCCGTACGACCATTTTGCGAGTGTTCCGTGAATAGCACGAATCCTGTAAAACTTCAGATCTCCGACATCACTGTGGACAGTAAAAGATCCTGCAAGAACAGGACCAACGGTTACTGAAGAGAATCGTTCAACGTGACAGAAGTGCAGCCCTTTCGCAAATTGCTGCAGATTTCAATGCTGAGCCATCAGCAAGTGTCAGCGTGCAAACCATTCAAAGAAGCATCATCGATATGGGCTTTTAGAGCCGAAGGCCCACTCGACACCTCGCCCGAGCCCGTCAACACCGACATTGGACCGTTGATGACTGGAAACATGTTGCCTGGTCGGACGAGTCTCGTTTGAATCTGCACGTGTACGCGTACAGGTGTGGAGACAAACTCATGAAGCCAGTGGAGGCTCTGTAATGGCGTGAGCGTGTGCTGTTGAAGTGATATGGGACCCCTGATACGTCTAGATACGACTCTGACTGGTGACACGTGAATAAGCGTCTTGTCTGATTACCTGCATCAATTCATGTCCAATGCGTATTCCGACAGACGGGGGATATTTCAGCAGCACAATGCGACACCCCACACGTCCAAAATTGCAACAGAGTGGCTCCAGGAACACTCTTATGAGTTTAAACACTTCTGCTGGCCACAAAACTCCCCATTATTGAGTACATCTGGAATGCCTTGCAATGTGCTGCACAGAAGACATCTCCACCTCTTCGTACTCTTAGTGATTTATGGACAGCCCTGCGGGATCTATGACGTCAGTTCCCTCCAGAACTACTTCAGACATTACTGGGTCCATGCCACGTCGTGTTGTAGCACTTCTACGTGCTCACGGTTCCCTACACGACAATTGGTAAGTATACCAGTTTCTTTGACTCTTCAGTGTATATTTTTTTATGTTATGGATACTTGATACACTCCTGGAAATTGAAATAAGAACACCGTGAATTCATTGTCCCAGGAAGGGGAAACTTTAGTGACACATTCCTGGGGTCAGATACATCACATGATCACACTGACAGAACCACAGGCACATAGACACAGGCAACAGAGCATGCACAATGTCGGCATTAGTACAGCGTATATCCACCTTTCGCAGCAATGCAGGCTGCTATTCTCCCATGGAGACGATCGTAGAGTTGCTGGATGTAGTCCTGTGGAACGGCTTGCCATGCCATTTCCACCTGGCGCCTCAGTTGGACCAGCGTTCGTGCTGGACGTGCAGACCGCGTGAGACGACGCTTCATCCAGTCCCAAACATGCTCAATGGGGGACAGATCCGGAGATCTTGCTGGCCAGGGTAGTTGACTTACACCCTCTAGAGCACGTTGGGTGGCACGGGATACATGCGGACGTGCATTATCCTGTTGGAACAGCAAGTTCCCTTGCCGGTCTAGGAATGGTAGAACGATGGGTTCGATGACGGTTTGGATGTACCGTGCACTATTCAGTGTCCCCTCGACGATCACCAGAGGTGTACGGCCAGTGTAGGAGATCGCTCCCCACACCATGATGCCGGGTGTTGGCCCTGTGTGCCTCGGTCATATGCAGTCCTGATTGTGGCGCTCACCTGCACGGCGCCAAACACGCATACGACCATCATTGGCACCAAGGCAGAAGCGACTCTCATCGCTGAAGACGACACGTCTCCATTCGTCCCTCCATTCACGCCTGTCGCGACACCACTGGAGGCGGGCTGCACGATGTTGGGGCGTGAGCGGAAGACGGCCTAACGGTGTGCGGGACCGTAGCCCAGCTTCATGGAGACGGTTGCGAATGGTCCTCGCCGATACCCCAGGAGCAACAGTGTCCCTAATTTGCTGGGAAGTGGCGGTGCGGTCCCCTACGGCACTGCGTAGGATCCTACGGTCTTGGCGTGCATCCGTGCGTCGCTGCGGTCCGGTCCCAGGTCGACGGACACGTGCACCTTCCGCCGACCACTGGCGACAACATCGATGTACTGTGGAGACCTCACGCCCCACGTGTTGAGCAATTCGGCGGTACGTCCACCCGGCCTCCCGCATGCCCACTATACGCCCTCGCTCAAAGTCCGTCAACTGCACATACGGTTCACGTCCACGCTGTCGCGGCATGCTACCAGTGTTAAAGACTGCGATGGAGCTCCGTATGCCACGGCAAACTGGCTGACACTGACGGCGGCGGTGCACAAATGCTGCGCAGCTAGCGCCATTCGACGGCCAACACCGCGGTTCCTGGTGTGTCCGCTGTGCCGTGCGTGTGATCATTGCTTATACAGCCCTCTCGCAGTGTCCGGAGCAAGTATGATGGGCCTGACACACCGGTGTCAATGTGTTCTTTTTTCCATTTCCAGGAGTGTACATCAGCTGTCAACTGTTGCAGGTTGGATGTATCCTGGACAGGAATCTGTGGAATTTGGAGATTTTGTGTATAGTCAAAACTAATATCAAGTATATGGGCCTCATTTGTCCTTTTAGCTTCACCTGCAGTTTCCACATAAAAGTTTTGAGCGTTGTCCTCGTGAACCATTAGCTCTCCAGCGGCACATAGCTTTGTCACTCCGTCAAGGTGGGGCCTTGTCATTACCACCTCCAGTTCTTCACCTGTGGAGCAATAGTCTATTTGAGCAAATGCAAATTGACATTTTCCTTGACATATGTTGCATTATGTGACGTTTATCTGGGGATGTTTCTCCTTAAACAACTTATACGTGACTAGACAGTTAAGTGGGACGTCTGAAAATTTCGTGTCAGCATAATAACTTCCTTTCAGTGAAAAACCTTCAAGGTGTTGCTTGTTTCTGCTGGAAGGGCACCCTTGACATGCTAAAAGAGCTTCAGTCACTGGACTCCATGTAGCACATAACACGATTTCTGCAGCATCTTTCCTACCATAAACAAGCATCTAGTTGAGTGCCGTCTGGCATTACAGGACGCACACATTAACGTGCTTAAAGGAGGAAGGGGAGATATATGTTTAAGACACCGTCGACAACGAGGTCATTAGAGATGGAGTACAAGCTCGGATTATGGAAGTATGGAGAATGAATTCCGCCGTATCCTTTAGGGAAATCACGGAAAATCTAAATCAGGATAGCTGTTGTCCACCCCAATGCGAGTCCAGTGTGGTAACCAATGCGCCACCGGTTCACTGTGTTTAGCTCCATTTTGTATATCTCTGACTGCAGTACATTTATCACGTGGCAACCCATTTGTGCAAGTACTTAGGCACCTAAATTAAAAGTACTAAAATGAGTCAAGACAACATTAGGAATCTAGGACCAAGAACTTCAGATCAAGCGACAACAACGATAATAATGACCTCAAACAAACTACGTTAGCAGCCTAGACCGAATCAGGTTGTTGCATAATAGTTGAGCATAATTTAAGAAGGCCACCATAGACTTTATATTATGTTAATCCTTATAAGTTATTGCCGGCGGACAGGCTACATTTCTTTCAACACGATTAAATTCCTGATCCACGACCAGTCAAGTGTTTGTATTAAGTGAGACCTCTTAAAATGCTAAAGATACACGGAGTACTGAACTCAGATACATGTGAGGCCCACTATGAAAGTGAAAGTGATTTTAAATTTAAATATTATGTAATAATGTATCATCACTTCCCTTTCGATGGCGTTACCAAAAGTTTTCACAGACAGCAAAAGGATTTGGCGTCAACACCCGTTAAAAATTAAGATTTGTATCAGTTACTGACATTATTAACAAAGTTATGAAATTGACTGCGAGCACTAATAGGTATTATAGCATGGGATCACCTGCCAGCACAGCAATGAAATTAAAACAGTACTACCTTGGCGCCGCTAAATGAACTGAGGAATTTAGACAGTTAAGGGCTGTGCAGAGCCTGCAGTACAGAGCCTGAATACATCAGCTCATGTCCACTTGGGCAACAAAGGGGAACTGGCAAACACACAGCATGATAGTAGCAAGGAGTAAGCATTCTGAAACGCAGCATAACTATAAACAACTTACAATAAAGTGCATTGATGGAATTTGCTGGCCAGCTGTCAGAGACACGGGGTGTCTCGGATTTAACAGAACTTCGAGGTGACACTTGTTCACATCCCCTCCCCCCTTCTTTTTAATTAGTCGTGAATGTGTCTCCACTCAGAGGCACACAGAACAATACGGTGAGGCCTGCTTCCGGGCTCCCTCTGGAATTCTGTACAATAATGATCATGAAATAATCATTAGCTTCACCGCAACACACGAGCTGCATTAATTCTAATACCACTAGAACAAGTAAGTACGTGCACCAAAAAGAGGGGTAAGGTTGCCGAGCACAAGAAATACACGCCATGAAGGTTTTAGAGCAATTACTCGAGCACACATCTTACTCGATATTGTACAGACACTAGCAAGCCAATCGTGACGCACTTTCTGTGTTGCATCGTCAATGTGAGGGAACGAGGATTACGGTAAAAGTACCATGTTCAATCAGCAACCAGCTGATGGACTCCAGTGAGACGTTCAATGCGGTGACTGTAGACACGTTAGTCTCTCGGTCAGAAAAAGGCATGGTGCCTGTAATATTCAATAGTGCCGTACTTTCTGTTCAAAAATGGTTCTGAGCACTATGAAACATAACTTCTGAGGTCATCAGTCCCCTAGAACTTAGAACTACCTAAACCTAAGTAACCTAAGGACATCACACACATCCATGTCCGAGGCAGGATTCGAACCTGCCACCGTAGCGGTCGCGCGGTTCCAGGCTGTAGCGCAATTTCTGTGTCGCATCGTCAATGAGAGGGTGCGAGCGTCACAGTAAAAGTGTTGTGGTGCATCGGAAAGAAGCTAATGAACTACCGGTAGAGGTTCCATACGGTGACCGTAACAATGTTAGTCTCTTGGAGGGAACTCGGCACGGAGCCTATAGTATTCAATCGTGAACCAATTGCTTTGTTGCATCTTCAGTGTCATTGTGGGACACTTAGAGTAAACTGGTTGTTGAGCATCGGAAATAAGCTGCTGGACTCCAAGGAGAGGTTAAATGCCGTTACCGTAGCTACGTTAGTCTCTCATGGGAAGTCATCATGGAACCTTCAGTTCTCAATCGCGACGCAATTTCCGTGTCGCATCGTCAATGTGAGGTTGGGAGGGTTACAGTAAATGGGTTTTGGTGTATCGGAAACAAGCTCATGGACTACCATGAGAGTTTCTATGCAGTGACCGTAGCCACGATAGTGTCTCGAAGAGATGTCGGCATCGAGCGTGTACTATTCTGTATTGACGTTTTTTTGTTGCAACGTCAATGAGAGTCGCGAAAAATGGTGCAAACGGCTGGAGGTAGACCAGTGAAGACACAAAAGAGCGAATAACGCCCCGCAGTATATCAGGCCAGCGGCAGGAAAATCACTCGCAATCTAGAAGGGTGACCCCGATGCCAGGGGCCACGACACTTGTTCATCAAATTCCAAATTGTTGTCCGTAGTTGTAAATGAACGCCCATCATAAAGTCCACTGACCTGAGGCGAGACGGCTTCCCAAGCCAAGCATCTTCCTCCGAATGGTTGAGTGGCCGACTGTCTTGACTTCGAAACTGCGCTGCGGTGCCAACAAAACAGACCCCAATCCAGGCTGCGGACTGCACGCGATGTTCAGCCCACAGGGATGTCAACACGGCCGTGGCAGCACCGGTCCCCGAAGTATACACAGTTCCCCGACCAGACAAGACTCCACCCGTGCGTCGCGCACGCCAATACATTCCTTGCCCCTTTGCAGGAGGGCGTCTTTTCCCTATCTGGAGACATTCACTTTGAACTTCCACTGTCGATATTAGCAAGCGGCCCTGGTTCGGAATGCACTCGGTTCAGTGTTGTTTATTTATTGTTTACTTATTATTGTTTACCAATGTTTATTTATTAGGAAATTTTGGGAAATTTGTGGTAAGTTCCAATGAGACCAACCTGCTTTGGTCATCAGTCCTTAGGCTTATACACTACTTAATCTATTTTAAACTAACTTAAAATTACCAAATATGCACCAACCAGTCTCAGCCGGCAGCGGTGGTCTCGCGGTTCTAGGCGCGCAGTCCGGAACCGTGCGACCACTACGGTCGCAGGTTCGAATCCTGCCTCGGGCATGGATGTGTGTGATGTCCTTAGGTCAGTTAGGTTTAAGTAGTTCTAAGTTCTGGGGGACTAATGACCACAGCAGTTGAGTCCCATAGTGCTCAGAGCCATTTTTTGAACCAGTCTCAAAATCATGTTTTATTTATTCACTTTTGCAAATCGATTTCAACTGTGTACTTTCAACCAATATGTGCCATGAGTAGTAGTACTGTCTTAAACACAGGTCAAACATAAAATGTTTAAGACAGTATTACTGCTCAGGGCACATATTGGTTGAAAGCACCAATGATGGCTGTTAATCAGTTGAAGTCGATTTGCAAAAGTGAATAAATAACACACGATTTTGCAACTGGTTGCTGCATATTTGGTAATTTTATGGTTTACGGTCGCTGCACGACTTGGGAACCACATGGAGCCCACCATTCATAAACTAACTTACGCTAAGGACAACACACACACTACTGCCCGAGGGAGGACTCGAACCTCCGACGGGTTGAAGCGCGCGAACCATGGCAAGGCGCCCGTAGACCACTCGGTTACCCCGCGCGGCTTTATTTATTAGTTTATTTTACTTTTTTTTATTTATTTCTTGCAATCATGCACCCGGTCCTTCCGCCTGTCTAATGAAATATTAGGATTCAAATTTATAGTATACAGGATTTAACAAAAATGTACGGTACGGCACTGATTGCAGGACACATCGCTCACACTTAGAGGAAGAAATTATGTTATATGAACATGGGTCTGGAAACGCTTTGTTTCCATGTTACAACTCATTTTCATAAACTTATTAATCATGGGAAACACATACGAACAGAACACGCCAGCATAACACATGCAACTCTTCCTCACAGCAGATGTTCAGTATGGCATTCGTGGACATCGATTTATGCTTCAATCCGCCGCCGTAGTGAATCTCGGATACGCTGACGTCTCCTCAGAGTATTGCGTACGGTTTCGCAGCCTTCCGTAATACAGCCACGGAGACTGAACATCTTGTACGGGGGGATCCCACACACAAGAGCTTTCAAATCCCCCTCACATAAAAGTCCATTGGAACTTTCCTGGCACATTAAAACTGTGTGCCAGACTGAGACTAGAACTCGGGAACTTTGCTTTTCGCGGGCAAGTGCTCTACCAACTGAGCTACCCAAGCACGACTCACGCCCCCTCCTCACTGCTTTACTTCCGCCCGTGCCTCGTCTCCTACTTTCTAAACTTCACAGAAGCTCTCCTGCGAACCATGCAGAACTAGCACTCCTGGAAGAAAGGATATTGCGGAGACATGGTTTAGCCGCAGCCCGGGGGATGTTTCCAGAGCACTTTCCCGCGAAAGGCAAAGGTCCCGAATTCGATTCTCGGTCCGGTACACAGTTTTAATCTGCCAGGAAAGTTTCATACCAGCGCACACTCCGCTGCAGAGCGAAAATCTCATTCTGGAAAAGTCCATTGGGCTTAGATCGGGAGAGCGTGGAGACGGGGCAATCGGTCCGTCTCTACCTATCCGTCTGTTCCCGAATGTGTTATTTACAAGCCGCCTCCCACTCCGGTGTGCTGGTGCTTCCAGGCTCCCCCAGGTCGCGAGTATCAGGCTTAAATGCCTCACGTTCCATAAGCTGACGATCAATGGCTTCAAACGTTTTCCTGTCGGGCAATCTTCGTCCTGGAAATCTCTCCCAGTACAAACGCGAGCGCCTCTGCCGTCACCTAATCTATACATCAAATGGGCATCTGCCATCACTGCATTCGTGCACACTGCCATTGCGCGAACCGAATGTGTGATCAACTTTACGTAGTAACCTGTCTGCTTGCAACTGTCGTACTGATCACTGGAACAGTTGATGTTACCTGTAAACAGACAATGACATACATCGCGTGGCAGCAGGGACATGTAAACCAAAACACTGGCGATGCACAACGTAACCAGACGTCACCAACAGTCCTTGTTCCTCATGATTCTAACATCCTGTTCTAGTGTGTTTCCCATGATTAATGAGATGGAGAAAATTAGTTGTAACATGGAAACAAAGCGTTTCCATACTCATGTTCATATAACATAATTTGTTCGTTTATCTACATCTACATGGATACTCTGCAAATCACATTTAAGTGCCTGGCAGACGGTTCATCGAACCACCTTCACAATTCTATGTTATTCCAATATCGTATAGCGCGCGGAAAGAATGGACACCTATATTTTTCCGCACGAGCTCTGATTTCCCTTATTTCATAGTGGTGCTCGTTCCTCCCTATGTAGGCCGGTGTTAACAATATATTTTCGGATTTGGAGGAGAAACTTGGTGATTGGAATTTGGTGAGAAGATTCGGTCGCAACGAAAAACGCCTTTCTTTTAATGATGTCCAGCACAAATCCTGTATCATTTCTGTGACACTCTCTCCCATATTTCGCGATAATACAAAACGTGCTGCCTTTCTTTGGACTTTTTCGATGCACTCCGTCAGTTCAAAATTGGTTCAAATGGCCTTGAGCACTATGGGACTTAACATCTGAGGTCATCAGTCCCCTAGAACTTAGAACTACTTAAACCTAACTAACCTAAGGACATCACACACATCCATGCCTGAGGCAGAATTCGAACCTGCGACCGTAGCGGTCACGCGGTTCCACACTGAAGCGCCTAGTTAATGGCGTAAACGCATACAGTTGAAAGTACACGCTACTAGAAGCAAAAAGGTCTCAGTAAACACAGGGTCGAAAACGCATAACTTAAGAGCTAGGAGCACTTTTTCATCTACGATTCTGTGAAGCAATTCTCTACTAATGCAAGCTCATTGCTTTCCTTATTTTGGGAAATGGTAATGTGGACCAAAATAAGAAAAAAATGACCAGTAAACATGTGTTCGAAAATGCATACCTTAAGAGCTACGAGCACGTGCTCATCTTCGCTACTCGGAAACACAACTCTTCTAATGAACAATTGTTCATAACTTTTAAGGTATGCATTTTAGAGCAAGTGTTTACTGGACATTTTTTCTTCTTTTGGTCCATACTACTACTTTCCAAAATGTGGAAAGCAAAGAGATCGCAGAGGAAGAGATTTGCTTCACAGTATCGAAGATGAAAAATTGTTCGTAGCTCTTAAGACATGCATTTTCGACTCTATGCTTACTGAGACATTTTTGCTTCTAGTATCACGTACTTTCAATTGTATGCGTTTACGCCATTAATTATGATACACCATGTATACAAAGAAAACATAATTAGTTAGAAAGAATATAAGACGAAGATAAGTAATGAACCAAAACAAAAGAAATATATGGATTACGTTACTTCTTACGTAAATTTCTCTACGTGACCTATCATGGTGCGGTAGCGTTCCCGCTTCCCACGCCTGGATTCCCGGGTTCGATTCCCGGCGGGGTCAGGGATTTTCTCTGCCTCGTGATGGCTGCGTGTTGTGTGATGTCCTTAGGTTAGTTAGGTTTAAGTTGTTCTAAGTTCTAGGGGACTGATGACCTAAGATGTTAAATCCCATAGTACTCAGAGCCATTTCAACCATTTGAACCTTTCATGCGCCACCGGCGCAGTGGTTAAGCACACGGGAGTCGCATTCGGAAGGACGACAGTTCAATCCCGTGTCCGGCCATCCTTACTTAGGTTTCCGTGATTTCCCTAAATTGCTCCAGGCAAATGCCGGGATGGTACTTTTGAAAGAGCATGGCCGACTTCCTTCCCCATCCTTCCATAATCCAATCAGACCGATGACCTCGCAGTTTGTTCTCTTCCCCAAGCAACGCAACCCAACCCCATGAGCCACCTGTTCATTTCCACCACGTATTATACATGTACATGTTGTTTGTTGTTGTGGTCTTCAGTCCCCAGACGGGTTTGACGCAGCTCTCTATGCTACTCTATCCTGTGCAAGCTTCTTCATTGCCCAGTACCTACTGCAACCTACATCCTTCTGAATCTGCTTGGTGTATTCATCTCTTGGTCTCCCTCTATGATTTTTACCATCCACGCTGCCCTTCAATACTAAATTGGTGATCCCTTGATGCCTCAGAACATGTCCTACCAATCGATCCCTTCTTCTAGTCACGTTCTGCCACAAACTCCTATTCTCCCAAATGCTATTCAATACCTCTTCATTAGTTATGTGATCTACCCATCTAATCTTCAGCATTCTTCTGTAGCACCACATTTCGAAAGCTCCTATTCTCTTCTTGTGTAAACTATTTATCGTCCATGTTTCACTTCCATACATGGCTACATTCCATACAAATACTTCCAGAAACGACTTCCTGACACTTAAATCTATACTAGATGTTAACAAATTTCTATTCTTCAGAAACGCTTTCATTGCCATTGCCAGTCTACATTTTATATCCTCCCTACTTCGACAATCATCAGTTATTATGCTCCCCAAATAGCAAAACACCTTTACTACTTTAAGTGTCTCATTTCTTAATCTAATACCCTCAGCATCACCCGACTTAATTCGACTATATTCCATTATCCTCATTTTGCTTTTGTTGATGTTCATCTTATACCCTCCTTTCAAGACACTGTCCCTTCCGTTCAACTGCTCTTCCAAGTCCTTTGTTGTCTCTGACAGAATTACAATGTCATCGGCGAATCTCAAAGTTTTTATTTCTTTTCCATGGATCTTAATAACTAACCCGAATTTTTCTTTTGCTTCCTTCATTGCTTGCTCAATATACAGATTGAATAACATCGGGGATAGGCTACAACCCTATCTCACTCCCTTCCCACCCACTGCTTCCCTTTCATGCCCCTCAGCTCTTATAACTGCCATTTGGTTTCCATACAAATTGTAAATAGCCTTTCGTTCCCTGTATTTTACCCCTGCCACCTTCTGAATTTGATAGAGAGTATTCCAGTCAACATTGTCAAAAACTTTCTCTAAGTCTACAAACCTTTCCTTAATCTAGCTTCTAAGATAAGTCGTGGGGTCAGTATTGCCTCACGCGTTGCAATATTTCTACGGAATCCAAACTGATCTTCCCCGAGGTCGGCTTCTACCAGTTTTTCCATTCGTCTGTAAAGAATTCTCGTTGGTGTTTTGCAGCCGTGACTTATTAAACTGATAGGTCGATAATTTTCACGTCGGTCAACACCTGCTTTCTTTGGGATTGGAATTATTATATTCTTCTTGAAGTCTGAGGGTATTTCGCCTGTCTCATACATCTTGCTCACCAGATGGAAGAGTTTTGTCAGGACTGACTCTCCCAAGGCCGTCAGTAGTTCTAATGGAATGTTATCTACTCCCGGGGCCTTGTTTCGACTCAGGTCTTTCAGTGCTCTGTCAAACTCTTCACGAATTGTCGTATCTCCCATTTCATCTTCATCTACATCCTCTTCCATTTCCATAATATTGTCCTCAAGTACATCGCCCTTGTATAGACCCTGTACATACTCTTTCCACCTTTCTGCTTTCCCTTCTTTGGTGAGAACTGGGTTTCCATCTGAGCTTTTGATATTCATACAAGTGGTTCTCTTTTCTCCAAAGGTCTCTTTAATTTTCCTGTAGGCAGTATCTATCTTATCCCTAGTGAGATAAGCCTCTACATCCTTACATTTGTCCTCTAGCCATCCCTGCTTAGCCATTTTGCACTTCCTGTCGATCACATTTTTGAGACGTTTGTATTCTTTTTTGCCTGCTTCATTTACTGCATTTTTATATTTTCTCCTTTCATCAATTAAATTCAATATCTCTTCTGTTACCCAGGGATTTCTACTAGCCCTTCTCTTTTTACCTACTTTATCGTCTGCTGCCTTCACTACTTCATCCCTCAAAGCTACCCATTCTTCATCTACTGTACTTCTTTCCCCCAGTCCTGTCAATTGTTCCCTTACGCTCTCCTTGAAACTCTGTACAACCTCTGGTTCTTTCAGTTTATCCAGGCCCCATCTGCTTAAATTCCCACCTTTTTGCAGTTTCTTCAGTTTTAATCTACAGGTCATAACCAATAGATTGTGGTCAGAGTCCACATCTGCCCCTGGAAATGTCTTACAATTTAAAACCTGGTTCTTAAATCTCTGTCTTACCGTTATATAAACTATCTGAAACCTTTTAGTATCTCCAGGGTTCTTCCATGTGTACAACCTTCTTTTATAATTTTTGAACCAAGTGTTAGCTATGATTAAGTTGTGCTCTGTGCAGAATTCTACCAGGCGGCTTCCTCTTTTATTTCTTACCCCCAATCCATATTCACCTACTACGTTTCCTTTTCTCCCTTTTCTTATTACCGAATTCCAGTCACCCATCACTATTAAATTTTCGTCACCCTTCACTATCTGAATAATTTCTTTTATTTCATCATACATTTCTTCAATTTCTTCGTCATCTGCAGAGCTAGTTGGCACATAAACTTGTACTACTGTAGCAGGTGTGGGCTTCGTATCTATCTTGGCCACAATAATGCGTTCACTATGCTGTTTGTAGTAGCTTACCCGCACTCCTATTTTTGTATTCATTATTAAACCTACTCCTGCATTACCCCTATTTGAGTTTGTATTTATAACCCTGTATTTGCCTGACCAAAAGTCTTGTTCCTCCTGCCACCGAACTTCACTAATTCCCACTATATCTAACTTTAACTTATCCATTTCCCTTTTTAAATTTTCTAACCTACCTGCCCGATTAAGGGATCTGACATTCCACGCTCCGATCCGTAGAACGCCAGTTTTCTTTCTCCTGATAACGACGTTCTCCTGAGTAGTTCCCGCCCGGAGATCCGAATGGGGGACTATTTTACCTCCGGAATATTTTACCCAAGAGGACGCCTTCATCATTAACCATACAGTAAAGCCGCATGCCCTCGGGAAAAATTACGGCCGTAGTTTCCCCTTGCTTTCAGCCGTTCGCAGTACCAGCACAGCAAGGCCGTTTTGGTTAATGTTGCAAGGCCAGATCAGTCAATCATCCAGACTGTTGCCCCTGCAACTACTGAAAAGGCTGCTGCCCCTCTTCAGGAACCACACGTTTGTCTGGCCTCTCAACAGATACCCCTCCGTTGTGGTTGTACCTACGATATGGCTATCTGTATCGCTGAGGCACGAAAGCCTTACCACCAACGCCAAGGTCCATGGTTCATGGGGGGGCCTGTACATGTAACCTGAAATATTTACAACTGTAATAACTGTAATTATAATTTATTGCTCAGTTGTTGAGTGACTCAGCAAAAACATCGAGTCATCGCAATTATTTCTAAATGACGGTAAATATTATGACTAATAAGTAACTTACATCAAACTAAATTACCATTAAATATGCAACAACACGAAACTTTTTGTTTGTCCAAATCGCGAGTTATAAAATGATGCGACCGGTTTCGATTGTGCTAGTAATCATATTCAGATCTAAAATAGGCAGAAAAGATAATGTTTATAAAAAGTCCTGTCTACTTAAAATGCGAACTTGTACATAATGTAAGCAGATATCTGAATATCAATGCTAGTACATTCGAAATCGGACATGTCATGTTACAACTTGCGACCTGGCCAAAAATGCTGTATTTGCGATACGAGGATTTCTGTCTCTAATTCCTGCTCTGAACTTGTTTATTTCATCGCTAGGTGCACTTGACTGTGTTCGGTAAATTCAGCGTGTCAGCATTCCTAATTAGAAACACCATTGCGTCCCGAGGGATTCATGTTACTACTTGCAGTGGACACATGTATACCACACACTCATGGGATCCTGAATCTCGACACTGGCAGAATACCGACGGCGTCTTTCTTGGTCTATGGACGTATTGGGTATAAGGGCTGTATCCCGTAATAAAATAAAGTAAAGCTATGTTCGGTACGATGTGTTTCATATGCAGTCTTTGTCTGAAGTTTGGAAGAAAACTGGATACCTGGTGTCCTGTATTTCGACTGTCCCAATCCTGCTGCCATTCGTCAAGCATTCACCTCGAAGTCGGTTATTCTATAACCTGAAATTCCTCGTGCTTTATCTATGTTATATTGCTGCAGTCAATATGCAGCGCTAAGATATCTTACTCTAATGACAGCAAGATCTGTCCTCAGAATGACGAGAAGAGCCTTTGGGTGTGTGATACTCTACGCTTCTATCGTCCTCCACTCACACAATAAATCACACTAATCAAAAAGGCTGTGAATCCAACTGAATAACTAGGGATTATAATTACGAACAGTTTAAGTTTGGACCATCTCATAGAAAACTTCGCAGAGAAGGCGAACCAAAGAGTGCTTTGTTGCCAGAACACTTGGAAGGTCCAACGCGGTGTGGTATCCTTACCAGGCTGGATATGTAGTGGACATCGAAACACTTCAAAGTCATCTATCATCACGAAACAGGTGAGAGAGCGTCACGAATATGACAGGCGAATTGGGGTGACAGTCATTAAAATAAAGGCGTTTTTCGTTGGGGGCGAGATGTTTTCACGACACTTCAATCGCCAACGTTCTCCTCCGAATGCGAAAATATTTTGTTGACGCTTATCTACATATGGGGAAATGGTCATTGTAACAAAATAAGAGAGATCAGAGCGGACACGGAAAGATGTACGTGTTCTATCTCCTGTACACTGCTAGAGAGTGTAACAGTAGAAATACAGTCTGAAGGCGTTTCATTGAAATCTCTGCCAGGCACTTACGTGTGAATTCAAGGGTTGTCATGCAGATGCAGATGTGGAACCGATCGCTGCGAACGTCTTAGGCCGTCCTCACACGGGACGTGTTTTTCACCGTGAAGCCCGCCAGAAGTGGCATCCGCCGCGGTTGCTACATACTCGCTCTGAAACGGTCTGCTTTTACACGTCACGATGTCTGCGACCGCAACGGTCTCAGAGGTAGTTGTGGGCTGCGTCTACCATGCAAATCAGTTTTCTTCCGCAAAATCCAAGCTACTAAAATAATTGCAGTAACTGTGGTAGTGATCGTTGAAGGACAGTGCAGAAAATCGCGAAGTAGATCCTGGACTCGTCGATAGCTGGAAAATTAAATTGCTGGCAGAGGAACAGAACATGTGCTGCAGAAGGATCTGAGGTAAATAGTAGCATAAGTTACTCGTAACTCAACTGAATCTACATCACAGTTTGGTTTGAAATTGAATATCGTTAAAGTTTGAGACCTCCTCCTCGAAATTCTGTACGAAGTGCCACATTAATTAAATTTGAATCTCATTTTTTCGCCATAAAGTTTATATCATATTGCTTATTTATCTACTAATGAGTGATTGCGAGATTGATGTAGTGGAATATTAGTTTTGTTTTCGTTTGTTATTTCATTTAACGTTTGTAGTTCACCTCGGTGCTTTGAGGTCCTGCAAAGTGGCGTTCTGGGCAGAGGTCCTGCTTTTCTCTCGGTCTGACGTGGGCAAAGAGCGTGTCGCTAGCCCTTTGTGTGTGACCTGCACAGCGACAGACAGTGAAGACTCGCAGAAAGAGAACTCCGGCATCCTACGCTATTGGTAAGAGGCGCCGTCTGGCTATGTGCAATGGTCTCGCTTTGACACCATCGTCTAGGAGACTGGAGAGGATAGTGCAGCACTGGACCCGATAAAATCAAACTGTACTCCTCACTCTGGATGTCTGTCAGTCTGCCACCAGTGGTCGCCGGTTTGCCGAAAATTACAAGACTGAACTACGCAGACAGCAGAACTTTCAGTCGGGATAAAATCGTTCCCAGCTTCATTCAAATCTACATCTACATCTACACGACACTGAAGTTTTTAACTCGCGTTCTTTTGGGAGGGTTAAAACGCAACTTTGTGTGTGTGTGTGTGTGTGTGTGTGTGTGTGTTTGAGTATTGGGACAAGGGGGACATGGCCTCAAAGTACTGTTATCCAAGATGGCGGCGATGACGTCATCCAAGATGCCTGCCATGATGTCATTCAAGATGGTGGATTTTGGCAGGAACTTTGAATTTTGGCGCGAAGATGGGCAATTGGGCTACGTCCACTAACCTAACCCCCTCCCCCCAAATAGTGGCGGGAAGTTCAAATCCCAACAGGATAATGCATCACACTTAAGAAAATTGTGGGAAGATAGCTCACTTGTTCTACCTCCACTAATCTAAGTCACCAGAACGCCACTTCCTCCTATGAACTGGCACCAAGTTTCAATTTTGACACTAAACAAAGGTCACTTGGGGTTGTTTAGTGCAAAAATTCAAACTTGGCGCCAGTTCATAGGAGGAAGTGGCGATCGGTTGACTTAGGTTTGTGAAGGTAGCCCAAGTGAGCTATCTTACCCGTGATTTTCTAAGGTGTGGTGCATTATCCTGTTGGAATTTAAACTTCCCGTCATTTTCTGGGGGGAGGGGGGTTAGGTTAGTGGAGGTAGCCCAATTGCCCCATATTCCCGCCAAAATTCAAAGTTCCCCCCAAAATCCGCCATCTTGAATGACGTCATGGCAGCCATATTGGATGAGGCCATCGCCGCCATCTTGGATAACGGTACTTTGGGGCCATGTCCCCCTTGTCGCAATACTTGTGTGTGTGTGTGTGTGTGTGTGTGTGTGTGTGTGTAGCTGCAGCAGAGGAAAATTTTGGGTGTGCAGCTGCCTTTTGACAAAGGCAAGCCTCATTGGCTCCTCCATGTTAGTCACACTGATGGGAGATTAAAAATGTTTATAGAGGATTCGACTGGAGGCTGCCTCTGCCGTCTGACCAACTAATGGTTCTGTGGAGACAACGAAACTTTACTCCATGGCTACGTAGCTACCCGCAGTTACGTTTTGACTTCACTTGACAATCGGTCACCGGCCGTTGTGGCCAAGAGGTTCTAGGTGCTTCAATCTGGAGCCACGCCGCTGCTACAGTCGCATGTTCGAATCCTACTGCGGGCTTGGATGTGTGTGAAGTCCTCAGGTTAGTTAAGTTTAAGTAGTTTTAAGTCTCGGGGACTGATGACCTCAGATGTTAAGTCCCATAGTACTTAGAGCCATTTGAACCATTTTGAAAACACCTTTCCAAGATTGATGAATTGAAATACTCCTCTGTGATACTGACAAGAGGGAGATTGAATCAGTAAGTAAGTCACTGAAGACTAAGGTCTCTCATGGATATGATGGAGTGCCTAGCAGAATATTAAAGTACTGTGCTGCACATGTTAGCCCAGTACTTAGCCATTTTTGTAAATTGTCCTTTAGGAACGGCCAGTTTCTTGAACGATTAAAATTATCAGTAGTAATGCCGCTTTACGAAAAGAGAGAAATGGATAATGTACACAATTGTACACATATTTCTGTGCCATCAGTGTTTGCTAAAGTTACTGAAAAGGCTCTGTATGTAAGGATAATTGATCATTTTAGATCACACGATTGGCTATCAAATGTACAGTTCGGCTTTATAAGCCGTTTAACAACTGAAAATGCTATATTCTCTTTTCTCTGTAAGGTAATGGATGGGTTAAACAAAAGGGTTCGAAATTTAGGCATATTTCTTGCTTTAACTGAAGCGTTTGATAGTGTTGATCACAAAATATTGCTCCAGAAGTTGGACCGTTACGGAATACGGGGAGTAGCTCACAATTGGTTGACCTCTTATTTTAGCAACAGCCAGCAAAATGTCGTTGTTCACAGTGTAGGGAATGTCTGTGATGTGGGGTCTGAGTGGGGTACGGTCAAGTGGGGGCCGCCCCCTGCATCACTGCAGGGGCCACTTCTGTACCTTTTTTATTTAAATGATATGCCCTCTAGTATTACAGCTAACTCTAAAATATTTCTGTTTGCTGATGTGCTGATGGCACTAGCTTGGTAGTAAAGGATGTTGTTTGCAACATTGGCTCTGTTTCAAATAGTGCAGTTCATGGCTTGTAGAAAATAAACTAACGCTAAATCACAGTAAGACTCAGTTTTTACAGTTTCTAACTCACAACTCAACAAAACCCAACAGTTTAATTTCTTAGAATGGGCATATGATTAGTGAAACTGCATAGTTCAATTTTCCAGGTGTTCAGATAGATAGTAAACTATCATGGAAAGCCCATGTTCAGGATCTTGTTCAGAGACTTAACATAGCCATTTTTACTATTCGAACGGTATCTGAACTAAGTGATTGTTCGACACGAGAATTAGTCTACTTTGCTTATTTTGATTCGCTTATGTCATATGGTATTATATTTTTGGGCAACTCTTCCCATTCTAAAAGGAAATTATTAGCTCAGGAACGGGTAGTTTGGACAATTTTGCGAACCTGTTGTCGACCTCTGTTCGCTAGTCTGGGTATTTTGACATTGGCTTCTCAGTATATATACTCTCTACTATCCTTTCTTGTTAACAATATCACCTTACTCCTAAGAATTAGCAGCTTTCACTCACTTAATACCAGGCAGAAAGCCAACCTGCACTTAGATCACACTTCCTTAACTCTTGTGGAGAAAAGTGTACAGTATACTGCTGCATCAATTTTCAATGAGCTACCATAAAAATTCAAAAATCTTAGCAGTAAACCATCCTCTTTCAAATAAAACTGAAAAATTTCCTCGTGGGTCACTCCTTCTATTCTCTTGAGTATTTCCTTGAAAAATTAAGTTGATTCTTATGTTATATTGTTAATTGAAATACTTAAACTTATGGGTTGACCTTTTGTTTTAATGAGTTCCTTGAAAAATTAGGCTGATTCTTATGTCATATTGTTGATTGCGATTACTTAAAGTTATGACTTTTTTGGGTTCATAAATATTTTATTTTATCTGTTATTACTTTTATATTGCAACTTCATGTACTGACACGTTCCATGACCTTGGAAAGTTGCTCCTCAATTTGGTCCTACGGAATTAGACGTGTAAATAAAAATAATAAATGGAGCATACAGTAAACACATTCTGTTAAATTGGCTGTGACGAAGAATATGCTAAGCCATGCTGTAAAAATGTACGTTGTTTTTGTTTTCACAGTCAATTTCAGCAGAAAACAGAGAAGTTGTTTTAATGGCTAACTTTATAATTCTACCTGTTAGTAGGTTAAAACCATGGAAAGTATTGTCATTAAAGCTACTATCTCACAGATCCAGCAGCTGGAAAGGTCTATCTTGTACCGCATGTACTGCTGATTCCAATCGATTTACTCATTCATGTTGACTTCTGTTGTCAATAAAGGAGATAATCAGAGAAGATGGGAGGAAATGGGTATAAAAAAAAGAGGAAGTAGGATATGGACAGAGAGATGAAAGAGGAGAATACTAGTAGAGAGAGCGTGCAACAGTAGATGTACAGGGTGTGGGGTAAGATGATGGACACAGAGAAGGGGAAGTAGGAGGAGATGGACGAAAGGAAGGTGGAGGAAGAAAGAGGGGAGGAAAAGGAGATTATGACATATATGCAATTCCCATACATATTTAGCAACTGTGAAGCATTGCCTGGTTTGCTAGTTTATAAAAACCAACATCAGCTACTGGAGATGGTAGTTCTCGTATTAAATTGTGTCACCCAAAGAACACACCTTAAATTGAATTCCGGTTAAATCTATATGTCACACGACATAGTTAGGTGAAAATGTACGAATTTTGTTGATAGGCAAATCGATTAAGCAAGCTGGGATTTTTGTGAATAGAAACCACCAACACTCACACAAATAACTGCATGCAAGTAGTTTCCCAAAACCGAGCTACGAGATGCAGTTCTGAGAAGAGGAGAATTTTACAATGGCAACGCCCATCCTGCGTTCGGCTTAAACCTTCACAACAGGACATCCAACGGACACAATGAGACACCAGAGCCACTGCGTAGGCCGCCGCCAAAAGTCGCCATTGTCCCTGCTTTTAACGATGACCCTTCGAAAAGCTTTCTGCAGGAACATGGCTGTAGATGGCAGATAAAATTCCAGAGAAATCATACTCAAAACATTGGTGACTCACTGAGGACACCTGCGTGGAAAGAAGCTATTCATCTATGAAGAAGCGATGCCTGTGATAGGCTACAGTAACCCTATTGGTTGGAGTTATAACAAGTACGAATGCTTTGATTGGCCAGAAAGAAACAAGTTTTGATACTGTCAAATTGCAGACAAAGAAATTCGCTCTTCTCCTGTCGAAAATCGTTGAGTGCTTGGGCAAGGGGACTCGCGCTGCGCTGAGACGATTGTGAAAGTAGTTAAGTGAAAACTTGTTCACAGGCTCGCCTTAACTTATTCTAGCCAAATAGCGTGTACCATGCCAATTAACTTAGCTAGGTAACAACTAGGAGTCTCGGGTTCAACAAAGGATTAGGAAAGAATCAGACTGGGGCTTAACAGTCGAGAGAGATTTAGAATAGATACTCAGGTTCACAGCTGGCGCTGACAGCCTCCACTGCCGTCGCCAACGAAAGGTAAACACACGCACTCGCGCTCCACCAGCAAGTGATATTCAATCAACACTCGCTACTGCGGTCATCCTCGTCTCTCCAATTTTTTCGTACATTCAGCCATGACGATTTTCATGCTTAATTGAAAAGAACGCGATATATCCGATCTAACGAAAATGGTTGATCAGCCACTGCAGAGTGCTTTATACTCTGAAGTTTTTCAATTGTTTTAATTTTGTACTTCATTCTGATTGCTCCTTACCGATCCCCAACCATTATTTGGTTATTGTAATTGTGCATTTTAGCTTAATATATATCTCTGTCTCCAACTGTATTTAATTTGTTGGTATTTTATCGAACCCCAGACAAAGTCATCAACCATCTTACTATTAAAGAACCTGAAACGTACCATTAGAAAAAATTATGAATTACTGTGCTGATAAATCTCTTACATTATTTGCTTTTCAAACAGCTGAGCAAAACTGAACGTACTCAAACATTCACTAAAGTGACACAATATATCTAGCGCAACGCAATCTGACTTTCAAAAATCCCTACACAACAATGGCCCTGATTAACATTAAC
Organism: Schistocerca gregaria; assembly: GCF_023897955.1. Taxonomy (NCBI): domain Eukaryota; kingdom Metazoa; phylum Arthropoda; class Insecta; order Orthoptera; family Acrididae; genus Schistocerca; species Schistocerca gregaria. Next base: position 1,080,240,751 of record NC_064920.1, on the reverse strand, counting down.
CTATACGTTTCACAAATAACTTACCTCCAAAAATCTTCCGTTACTCGAACTACTGCAATACAGCGAGCGCCACTACTGCCAGCTAAATAAAACATTCAAACTACGGAAGGCACTAACTACTGATAGGCATAGTTAGCAAATGAAAGATTTTAATAGAGACCAAACAATGTATTTACATTAATAGTCATAATATATATAGCGGCTCATGATATCCATCCTTACAAATTTCAAAACTCCGCCATTTCTCTCCCCACATCCACCACTGCTGACGGCTCACCTCCAACTGCGCAACGCAACGCGCTGTTAACATCCAGCTACCCAACACTACAATGGCAGACAACAATGCAAACTAGCCACAGACTGCACACAGCACAGCCAGTGATTTTTCATACAGAGGGCTACGTGGCGTTACCAATAAGAAAACCTAAATAGCCTACTTAGAAACCTTAGAATAGTAAGGAATTATGTTTCACAGTTGTGAACACCCAATATCAATATTGTACCGTCCTGTACGTATTAAAGTTACGACTTACATGTCATGAAGTCATATGTTGTTGTTGTTGTTGTCTTCAGTCCTGAGACTGGTTTGATGCAGCTCTCCTTGCTACTCTATCCTGTGCAAGCCGCTTCATCTCCTAGTACCTACTGCAACCTACATCCTTCTGAACCTGCTTAGTGTATTCATCTCTCGGTCTCCCTCTACGATTTTTACCCTCCACGCTCCCCTCCAATGCTAAATTTGTGATCCCTTGATGCCTCAAAACATGTCCTACCAACCGATCCCTTCTTCTAGTTAAGTTGTGCCACAAACTTCTCTTCTCCCCAATCCTATTCAATACCTCCTCACTAGTTACGTGATCTACCCATCTAATCTTCAGCATTCTTCTGTAGCACCACATTTCGAAAGCTTCTATTTTCTTCTTGTCCAAACTATTTATCGTCCATGTTTCACTTCCATACATGGCTACACTCCAAACAAATACTTTCAGAAACGACTTCCTGATACATAAATCTATATTCGATGTTAAAAAATTTCTCTTCTTCAGAAAAGCTTTCCTTGCCATTGCCAGTCTACATTTTATATCCTCTCTACTTCGACCAACATCAGTTATTTTACTTCCTAAATAGCAAAACTCCTTTACTACTTTAAGTGTCTCATTTTCTAATCTAATTCCCTCAGCATCACCCGATTTAATTTGACTACATTCCATTATCCTCGTTTTGCTTTTGTTGATGTTCATCTTATATCCTCTTTTCAAGACACTGTCCATTCCGTTCAACCGCTCTTCCAAGTCCTTTGCCGTCTCTGACAGAATTACGATGTCATCGGCGAACCTCAAAGTTTTTACTTCTTCTCCATGAATTTTAATACCTACTCCAAATTTTTCTTTTATTTCCTTTATTGCTTGATCAATATACAGATTGAATAACATCGGGGAGAGGCTACAACCCTGTCTCACTCCTTCCCCAACCACTGCTTCCCTTTCATGTCCCTCGACTCTTATAACTGCCATCTGGTTTCTGTACAAATTGTAAATAGCCTTTCGCTCCCTGTATTTTACCCCTGCCACCTTCAGAATTTGAAAGAGAGTATTCCAGTCAACATTGTCAAAAGCTTTCTCTAAGTCTACAAATGCTAGAAACGTAGGTTTGCCTTTTCTTAATATTTCTTCTAAGATAAGTCGTAAGGTCAGTATTGCCTCACGTGGTCCAACATTTCGACGGAATCCAAACTGATCCTCCCCAAGGTCCGCTTCTACCAGTTTTTCCATTCGTCTGTAAAGAATTCGCGTTAGTATTTTGCAGCTGTGACTTATTAAACTGATAGTTCGGTAATTTTCACATCTGTCAGCACCTGCTTTCTTTGGGATTGGAATTATTATATTCTTCTTGAAGTCTGAGGGTATTTCGCCTGTCTCATACATCTTGCTCACCAGCTGGTAGAGTTTTGTCATGACTGGCTCTCCCAAGGCCGTCAGTAGTTCTAATGGAATGTTGTCTACTCCGGGGGCCTTGTTTCGACTCAGGTCTTTCAGTGCTCTGTCAAACTCTTCACGCAGTATCTTACCACCCATTTCGTCTTCATCTGCATCCTCTTCCATTTCCATAATATTGTCCTCAATCACATCGCCCTTGTATAAACCTTCTATATACTCCTTCCACCTTTCTGCCTTCCCTTCTTTGCTTAGAACTGGGTTGCCATCTGAGCTCTTGATATTCATACACCTGGTTCGCTTCTCTCCAAAGGTCTCTTTAATTTTCCTGTAGGCAGTATCTATCTTACCCCTGGTGAGATAAGCTTCTACATCCTTACATTTGTCCTCTAGCCATCCCTGCTTAGCCATTTTGCACTTCCTGTCGATCTCATTTTTGAGACGTTTGTATTCTTTTTTGCCTGCTTCATTTACTGCATTTTTATATTTTCTCCTTTCATCAATTAAATTCAATATTTCTTCTGTTACCCAAGGATTTCTAGCAGCCCTCGTCTTTTTACCTACTTTATCCTCTGCTGCCTTCACTACTTCATCCCTCAAAGCTACCCATTCTTCTTCTACTGTATTTCTTTCCCCCATTCCTGTCAATTGCTCCTTTTTGCTCTCCCTGAAAGTCTGTACAACCTCTTGTTCTTTCAGCTTATCCAGATCCCATGTCCTTAAGTTCCCACCTTTTTGCAGTTTCTTCAGTTTTAACCTAGAGGTCATAACCAATAGATTGTGGTCATAGTCCATATCTGCCCCTGGAAATGTCCTACAATTTAAAACCTGATTCCTAAATCTCTGTCTTACCATTATATAATCTATCTGAAACCTGTCAGTATCTCCAGGCTTCTTCCATGTGTACAACCTTCTTTTATGATTGTTGAACCAAGTGTTAGCTATGATTAAGTTATGCTCTGTGCAAAATTCTACCAGGCGGCTTCCTCTTTCATTTCTTAACCCCAATCCATAATCACCTACTATGTTTCCTTCTCTCCCTTTTCCTACTGACGAATTTCAATCACCCATGACTACTAAATTTTTGTCTCCCTTCACTACCTGAATAATTTCTTTTATCTCATCATACATTTCATCAATTTCTTCATCATCTACAGAGCTAGTTGGCATATAAACTTGTACTACTGTCGTAGGCATGGGCTTTGTGTCTATCTTGGCCACAATAATGCGTTCATTATGCTTTTTGTAGTAGCTTACCCGCACTCCTATTTTTTTATTCATTATGAAACCTACTCCTGCATTACCTCTATTTGATTTTGTGTTTATAACCCTGTATTTACCTGACCAAAAGTCTTGTTCCTCCTGTCACCGAACTTCACTAATTCCCACTATATCTAACTTTAACCTATCCATTTCCCTTTTTAAATTTTCTAACCTACGTGCCCGATTAAGGGATCTGACATTCCATGCTCCGATCCGTAGAATGCCTGTTTTCTTTCTCCTGATAACGACGTCCTCCTGAGTAGTCCCTGCCCGGAGATCCGAATGGGGAACTATTTTACCTCCGGAATATTTTACCAAAGAGGACGCCATCATCATTTAATCATACAGTAAAGCTGTATGTCCTCGGGAAAAATTACGGCTGTAGTTTCCCCTTGCTTTCAGCCGTTCGCAGTACCAGCACAGCAAGGCCGTTTTGGTTAATGTTGCAAGGCCAGATCAGTCAATCATCCAGACTGTTGCCCCTGCAACAACTGAAAAGGCTGCTGCCCCTCTTCAGGAACCACATGTTTGTCTGGCCTCTCAACAGATATCCCTCCGTTGTGTGTTGCACCTACGGTACGGCCATCTGTATCGTTGAGGCACGCAAGCCTCCCCACCAATGGCAAGGTCCATGGTTGAAGGTGAAGTCATACTTAGAGTAAAATATAAAGCTGAATAACGAAAATTTAAGATTTTCATTTTTTTGCTAACATATAGTTACACCTGAATCCGTACAATAATTTCTGTTAGCGATAGCGTTTCCTACACAGGAAGTGTATTGAAAGTGACACTGGTATCATTGTCTGACTACATCACTCTCCGTACTGCTGCACACTTCTGGACTCTGCATGGTGAGCTGGTGTCTTCCTGCCTTGCAAGCCAAAGGTTCAACACAAATTCCTAAAACACTCACAGGGCGTCCTTGCGCAACATTGGTAGGAAGATAGAGCAGAGCCAGTCTCACACATGTTAGAAAATTACTAAGAAATCCCAGAATATTTTAGATAACAAGCATAGTGAAACGTCCCCTTTGAAAAATTATACACGATTGTGTTTAAACTGAAAGACAATATTTTTAGCGCAACGCAATCTGACTTCCAAAAATCCCTACGAAAGAATGGCCCTGACTAACATTAACCTATAAGTTTTACAAATCACTTACCTCACAAAAATCTTCGTTACTCAAGCTACTGCAATACAGCGAGCGCCACTACTGCCAGCTTAATAGTCATAATATATATAGCAGTTCATGACATCCAGTCTTACAAATTTCAAAACTCTGCCATCTCTCTCCCCACATCCACCACTGCTGGCGACTCACCTCCAACTGCGCAACGCTACGCGCTGTTAACATCCGGCCGCCCAACACTACAATGGCGAGTATTACAACAATGCCAACCAGCCACTGACTGCACACAGCACAGCCAGTGTTTTTTTTATACAGAGCGCTACGTGGCGTTACCAATAAGAAAACCTAAACAGCCTACTTACATAGCCCCCATGCTCCCCACAAAAAAATTTACAAATTGTTTTGGGCAGTGGCCAATACAGATTTGAAAAATTTTTTCATAATTACAATAACAAAGAAATGAAATGCACACACTTATCGATACAATGTTGGTCAAAAGCTAAAATTTTCTCACAGTCCATAAAGACAGTCCTGTTCATTCATCAAAGTAAAATTGCAGTGTTTTTCTCAAAGTCTGAGTAGTAACAGAAAATGCACTCGGAAGTAGTGGATTTCCATGCAGTCTTGAAGAAGTAGTGTTGTCCTTCCAAGGAAAGACAGTGCTGACTATTGACATGCAGACAGGTAATGGGCCACAACAGAGCAAACCCACAGCAGAGTCAGTCGAAGTTGAAGACTATTGGTACTTAGGTCATCACAGAGCAGACCCATTGTAGTCCTGGTAGAGATTAGGGTATTGGTGGGCCACCAGAGATGCAGACCCACTGCAGTCCTTGTAGAAATAATGGTATTGCTGAGCCATCAAAGATGCAGACCCACTGTAGTCCTTGTAGAGATGGCCAGCAGCCATCTGTTGCGACTGCGCAGGTGCACAATCACCATCGAAGAGTCTTGCAGAGAATACAGCAAGTCCATAAACCACCACTTGTGCACTCATAATTTTTTTATATGTCCTTAGAACCAGCAATGCTTTTATCCAGTCCCTTGTTGAATTATTAATGCACATGGAAACACTATCAGTCGCTACTTCTCATATATTGTCCATATACTATGACCAACAGAAACGTGTGCAGTGAAATGTAATTTACAAGTTACTTAATTTGATGAACTGGTGTCAATTAAAATTTTATAACATAAGAATACAATAACAAAGGTACAAAATACATCTTTAAAGAACATAACAATACAGATAACATTTGCAGTAGTACAGGCTTTACAAAAGATTCGAAATGACATATACATCAGTGTTACAGGAATTATGACAGGAGCACATACATAAAAAATCAGAATAAATTTCGAAACATGAACTTCACGAATGAGCATTAGAACAAAATAGAATAAATAATGTGTAAACATCTTTACAAAGTAAATAACATGTTATTAATGCAAATTATATTTGAGGATAACAGTATTCCTCATCATGGTGAATGTAGCTTAGTATTAGAAAAATTCTGCAACATAAGTCTTATCAGATAAACATATAAAGACAGGAAGAACATAAATACACAAGGGTACACAAACACATAGAGGGATAATACGAAAGGAAAGGACAGGGTTTGTTTTACTGCAGTATTTTGCATAGAGATCTCCCTTAGTTCATCATTATTCCCAAAAAGTCCTATCTAAACCTGCTTTCTGTAATCTGTTCACACCCTCTTTGAAAAATAGTTTTTCTCCACTGTACACTACTTTTTTGGCCAAACCATTGCCTTATAGCTTCTCAATGCTTTTCTTCCAATTCATCATAGTTAGTTTCTTATATAGTCTACCCCTCTTAAGCAAACTTAAAGCTACTAAGCTCATATGCTAAACTAAGGGACGAAGCAATGCAGCAGCACAAAACAATAAACACAAACAGCAATGACCACAAAAAAATGGAAATTGGTAACTAATATAAGGCACTGTGCAACAATCAAGAAAAATAAATCCGTAGTAAAACTGGCTTAACAGAGTAATACAAAGTGAAATTCAGTAGCACTATGCCTGGCACACAGCAGCAAATGCAATAGCTTATAACTAAACATGACAAAGCTCAAGCAGAAAAAATGTTACACTAAAGACAACAATGCAGATATGGACAATGTCTATTCACATCTTAATGTCTATGTAATTAAATTGGTGCACCACAAAAACTAATGCTACAGCAAATTACCAAGTACTTGAAAAGAAAATTATATATACAGTTACTGTTATTAGTCGCTTCTTATTGCTCTTTCCATTCCAAGAGCTCCTTTTTCGAAGAATGTGGATCATTAAATAATTATTTAATAGATCTGTTGACAGAAAGTGTTCACATTAGCAAATGCATTTAATTTTATTTTATAAAACCAATGCTGCAACACAGCTGGAAAACAGATATCAAATGAAATAAGCAACTGTGTACAAAGCATAAAAATATCATTCAATAGTCATGCGACATTTCATAAGTTAGTACAAATTCTCTCAACTCTTGTAGAAAGGCACTTGTCATAATCAGGTGTGCAGATGTAAGAACGTTTCCAAGAAATAAGCGTATCATATTTGCGGTGCTTTCTACAAAGGACTGTCAATAGCGAGGATAACGGCCTCCCTTTTTTTTTTCACCTGTGCCTCTGAAAGGCACACACTAATGGCCTGTTTCCCTGTGGCTGTCGCCCAGCTGGGTGCCCACGACGCATTACATGCAGGTGGTCACTTAACTGTCTTACCGAAATATTTACGACACCAGTTTCTGCTACAGTGGCAGTCTCATATAAAAAAAATTCACAGGTCAAGAATTTGCGTTACAAATCTGTAGAAATAAAATCATTTAAAAATTATAGTGTTCAAAAATTTTCGACAGCATAGTGATACATTCACGCATATACATAGTTTTCATAACTCTTAAAGTACGATTCCTGGTTTCCAACAACCTTTTTCACAAACCAGAGTTCCTAACCACTACTCATTATTCCTTACCTTATTCGTCGACACTTCTTCAATATTTCATCATAACAGATACGTAGCATAACCAAATAACTCATATAGCATCAGCTTAAACATACCTCAGCAGCATAATTCACATCGTCGTCGTAATAATAACATCATAACACCTCAGTCAAATCTCAAAAATGTCATAGCTTTCTGCAATAATTTCAAAGCCTAAAAAAAGTTCTCTGCTCATGTCAAAAGTGTCATCTACCTCAAACGGACTTTAAAAATCATGATCCCATACTAAATACATCATTCAAAGCTCTCATAGCATCACAATGGTTCTGAAAAAATATGAACATTTCACAAAGTACAGACAAAATACAATTTCATAAGTGTGAAGTTATCCAACTGTGTAATTACGTAAACATCTGTCACTGATGTAGTAAAATAAATATTTGTCTCTCTCAGTTAAATGATCAGATAGCTGTGTAATTCTATGTTAGAGAAATATGGTACTGATGTCTAAAGTTGTATAAGCAAATACCATATTAGCTAGGGCTCCTTGTGCTTGCCACACACATGGTACACAAAGTAAGCGTGTACCCCCCTGAGGATAAATGTAATTATATCCTCAGGTGTTACAGATTTCAGCAATGGAATGAAATGTATCACGGAAAACTTTCTTTGTAATTCAAATATGTTGAAAAATAAATAGTTTAATGCGTGTCCTGTAGCGCTAAATGTGCGTCTTGCTGTAAGACAATCTCTGTGGAAATGTCGTAGTTATTGTCCTCCGAAAGCTAAGTTCTGCAGAAGTCAATGTACTTACCTCATGATAAACGAAATTGAAATGCTTTGCGTATAGATATCTTAGTTATTACGCTTATTGCTGTGATGAAGTAAGTACTGTACTGTACGTATTGTTGTGCTACAGAAAAGGCTGTCTCATTGTAGCTATACCACAGAAGTTACTACTAAAACATGTTTTACTTTCCAGAAAAATTCAGAAAAACTGTGCAGATATAAAACAGGTACACCACAAAAGCACAATGTAAATTGTGTCACACATTAGTAGCGTCGTGATATAATCGTGTAGCTATCAAAGAAACCAAATGCTAAGTCATCTTTAATCTCACAGAAAGTACTTTAAATCCAGAATGTGTTCCCAAGTAAACCAAAATGTTGCATTAAAACCTCATTAACAGTATATGTTCTAAGTATGTAAGCCTTATAGTCGTTACATAATCGTGCAACTAACAAGCAAGAATGTACAAATAACAACACTGTGTCGTGTCGTCTGTTCACTCTAACAATGCATTCGTAATTTCTGTTTTAAAATGTTCCCTAGGTTGTAGACTGGATAGTTAACTTCAAAACATTGTTGCATGTTAACAGTTTCTCAGTGTGACAAAACATACTACAAATGTGAAGTGAAATGTTTTATGGCAAAGACAAACTTAAAAAGCAGATTATCTCTTAATAAACGGTTTTACATGTAAAATGTGGTATAAACCTTTACTCTTCCTAGTACGCAGACTGTCAACTGAAAAGCAATTATCATGTGATTACGTCGGTAAGGAACACTGGAATTTTGCTCAAGGTTAGCTTATGTTATTTTTCTCTGAGCCAGCCGGCGCACGCGGCTGCCTGCGGTGGGAGTCATTGTCTGTCTCTTTGTTGGCGCGCGCCGTTATTGGGATTAGGAGACCTAACTTCTACAAATTCACCTTGCCGAGAGGGCCCTGCTCTGTTTGAATCCCGCCAGTTCTGATGCAATTCAAGTCTGTCGTTACGATCATATCGTCTGTCGTCATGTCGGTAATTTCTATAATTAATTTCTTGTCAGTCACGTGGTGGAGAATTTCTCCCTGAATCGTAACTGCGCGCTGGACCGTTGCATCTGAAGTTATTCCGTCTCCCTTGATAATAATTATTTTGGTTCCCGTACTGTATGTTTCTCTGATTGTGTCTGTGATATTCATTACTATGGCAATGCGATCTTTCTCTGTAAGTATTACTCTGCCAGTGGTTGTCATATGGGTGGTGTCTGTTTTGGTCACGATTTGTGTTGTGAGAATGGCCTTGTCGTGTCCAGTTATTGTTTCTTTCATCGCGGAATTGCGACGGATGTGACCTGTAGTGATTGTTGTGTTCCTGTTTTCGCGTTCCGCGATTGTTAGTGTCAATTTCTAATTCTTGTAAGAGTCCCTGAAAAGCTTCAACGTCGTCTTTGCATCGTCCTGCTAAAATAATCTGTCGTAAATGTTCAGGTAATTTGATTAAGCAAATGCGGATGAGTTCTGAGGGGCTGTATGGGTTTGAAAGATACTGATTCTTATGTAACATGTCTTCAAAACATTTGACAAGACTGGAAAATTCAGATTGTTCGAAATATTTCATCATTATGATGCTATGTTTTACTCGGTCTAGCTTGAGACCAATATGCTGAGAGGAAGGCATGGTAAAATTCTCCTTCACTGTGGCAATCGTGAATGACCGATCGCATTCTTACAGCTGGTTCATTCTCTAAGTAGCCACACATAAATTCTAATCTGTGCTTTAGTGACCGGTTGGGAGGAAAACAATGAGAGAATTGATGGAGCCACGCTTGTGGATGAATGTCGTTGCCAGAATTCTTAAATGTTTTGAATTTACGTGTAGTAATGAACAGCTTATAGTCAAAATCATCGTCTCGGCGGGTAGCATATCGGTCATTGTTACGTCGTGTCGGCGGTTCCATCTCAGAATTCGGTGTACCTTGCCAATTTCTTTCACAATTTCCGAAGTGCCCTGTGTTATTATTTTGTGGCTGTTCCGTATTTTTATGTCCCTCTTCCCATATTGGAGAGCGAGTGTCCTGTGAAATACGTAATTGTTGTATTACCTGTGTCAGCTGATCTTGTACTTCCCGGATTTCTCTTTGGTGTTGCGTACTAATTTGATTCAGACTTTGTTTGAATTTCCTAATTTGTTCGCACTCTTCTGTGTCATTAAAGACTACCGGTTTTGTGTCATTCAAATTATCATCTACCTTCGTAGATAAATTAGTGAACTGATCCGAAAGTTCGGCTACTTTCTCCGATAGTGAACTCATTTCCTCAGTGTGTTTTTCTGAACCAAGTTTCAGAGTGTCCATTTGTGTTGAAATCGAATCTACTGTGTCCTTTAAGTTTTCCTGAGTTCTTGCAAGTTGCGTAACCGAATCGATGGATGCAACTGAGTCCATTTTAGCTTGCAAGGTGTCGTGATTTTCACGAACAACAGTTTGCAATTCTTTTATGGCTGCTTCGTGATTCTGTAATGAGTTTTCATGCCGCGAAAAAATAGGTTGAAAATGCTCACAAATTTGTGTTTTTACGTCATTACAGATTTTTTGACATTTCGATTCGATTTTATGTAATTCAGTAGTTAAATCTTCACGTGTTTGTTCAAGTGTGGCGTCTTACTTCCGAAAATTTTGTTCTATTGTGTTTAACTGTTGCTGTGTTTGTCTCTGGTGTTGTTCCATTGTGCCTAACTTTTGAAGCTTTTGTTCCATCGCGTCTAACTTTTGAAGATTTTGTTCCATTGTGTCTTAACTTTTGAAGCTTTTGCTGTGTTTGTCTCTGGTTTTGTTCCATTGTGTCTAACTTTTGAAGATTTTGCCCCATTTGTTTCTGATTTTGTTCCATTTGTTGCATTAATTGCAATAATAATGTATTAGTGTGTGGAATCTGTTTTTCTATGCTTTTTGGCAGTGCATTTTCACCGGCAACATTTACATTTTGACAGGCAGAAAATGTGTCTTGACTCATTTGAGAAAACGGTGAGGACCCATAACCTAAGTCTACAGTATTTGCAATATTGTGTTCTGTCATTTCGGATTCCTGAGGCGAGCTGTTGCCGACTGATCGATCGATAATTGTTCCCTGTTCACTACTTGTTTCATTGTCTACACCATTATTTGCCGCCCGCTCCATTTCCCTATGCACAATTACCAAATTACTACTTCGAATGTCTGTTAATTCACTACACAGTGGTGCTGATAAGCGACGCTCGTCGTCACTATTATTTCTCAGTTTACTTTGGAGCCTAGTGTTACGTTTTTCACACGCCATTATTGTCACAATATTTCACACGATAACACATAAAAGCACAATTTGAAGAGCAAAAATAAGAGAACACCTTGACATAGCACTGAAAATAATATCTAGTTAATTGCAAGCGAAGCTGCGAAATACTTGGTGCAAATCTACATTCATGCCAGAACTGTTTTACTGTACAACAATGAAAGACTGCAACTACAAAGGAAATTCTCTCTATGATTACGCGCCAGCAATAAACAAAGGCTACACTAACTACACAAACTACAAGAAAAAATCAGAAGATTCCAGTGAGGTATCCTTGGCTAAGGGTCGACATATGAAACGTCCCCTTTGAAAAATTATACACGATTGTGCTTAAACTGAAACACAATATTTTTAGCGCAACGCAATCTGACTTCCAAAAATCCCTACGAAAGAATGGCCCTGACTAACATTAACCTATAAGTTTTACAAATCACTTACCTCACAAAAATCTTCGTTACTCAAGCTACTGCAATACAGCGAGCGCCACTACTGCCAGCTTAATAGTCATAATATATATAGCAGTTCATGACATCCAGTCTTACAAATTTCAAAACTCCGCCATCTCTCTCCCCACGTCCACCACTGCTGGCGACTCACCTCCAACTGCGCAACGCTACGCGCTGTTAACATCCGGCCGCCCAACACTACAATGGCGAGTATTACAACAATGCCAACCAGCCACTGACTGCACACAGCACAGCCAGTGTTTTTTTTTATACAGAGCGCTATGTGGCGTTACCAATAAGAAAACCTAAACAGCCTACTTACAATAGAAACAAAAATTTGGAAATAGCTAGAATCAAACTTGCTTTCTTTTATAGCTTAGCCGGCCGGAATGGCCGAGCGGTTCTAGGCGCTTCAGTGTGGAACCGCGTGGCTGCTACGGTCACAGGTTCGAATCCTGCCTCGGGCACAGATGTGTGTGATGTCCTTAGGTTAATTAGGTTTAAGTAGTTCTAAGTTCTAGCGGACTGATGACCTCAGAAGTTAAGTCCCATAGTGCTCAGAGCCATTTTTTCCATATACCTTAATACAATATGGATCCCCTAACTGTTGCTTGTGACGTGAAACTGACGTGGCATCTCGCTGACAACGTTTCTCTCCGCGAGGCAGAAATCTGACCTGGCAAACTTTTCCTTTCACACTTCGCGACGTTGTGGAAAGTGGAATTTGGCGCTGTGACGCCGGCAGATGTGCGTTCAAGAGCCGAAGCACTTGCTACAAAGCCCGCAGTGGCTACGGGCATTGCAGCTCTGTGGAACGTGCCAAGTTCAACGTGCTGCTGAACGCTCAGGAACGATGCGACTTCTGCACACGGTGCGTGGGCCCCAACGTGGCGTACGCGATCGCAACGCGCTCCAGCGGCAGTTGAGGGATGTTTCTGGTTCGTAAATCACATTGTTTACTCAACGGGCGCGCGTAAAATTCCCACGTTAGCCCTATTAAAACGCACATTTCCTACCTCGTCCACGAAAAGGAAAGCACCATGTCCAATCAATAAGGACACAGGCTTATATAAGTTCCTTTACAAACAGTGCGGTACAAATTTGGAATACTTCTGCGCATAAGATAGACATTATTTCATCATTCCCACATTTTAGTAAAACTCCAAGGTTAGTCTTACTTGATCACTGTTGCTACCCAGTTGCAGAATCTTTGCAATATGTGAATTACGAAGCGTAAAATAGAAAGGAGCAAAATATCTTTATACAAGTAGCCGTCCTGTAGATTAAGCCAATCGAACAGTCACCTCTCACAAAAAGGCGAACTTATATTTACATAACATCAAATATTATTCTATATACTTATATTAAACTAATAATATAGTACCAGAACCCAATAAAAACGCGGATGTTAGGGGAAAAATTCGGTAGTGGCAAAACGCGAACCACTGCCCCAACAAAGATCTCAATAGCGGGCAGTGATTTTAAATCTCAGTTTATACGCTTTTTGTTGGATGCATCTGCTCTGGGAGGACGTCGTAAGACATCCGTTTAAGTTCGTTGTTGATTGATTAGCTCAGTTTTTTTTATTACAGAGGGCTGCTAACTCTCTGACCGAACACGCTGAGCTACCGTGCCGGCTGTAGCCATCACGCTAAACGAACAACTACCAAATTATGGCTAACAATAGTGTCTTCGACCTTGCTGAAAACCTTAATCGTGGATATGTTGCTAACTGAAGTTTAATTATAACTAATTGTACCAAGAACAATGCGTTTTGGGTGGATCTTCAGTGTGTCGCTGCCTTCAAATAGCCTACTCTAATAATACGAAAGTTACAATAATTCTTTTGCCACGAAAACGATATTTTCTCATTATTTTATTGGAACGAATCACACTGTTAACAACGGGTTTTGCAGTGATTCTCAATTTGCTGGTGCTCGGAAACGGCTTATATACACTCCTGGAAATTGAAATAAGAACACCGTGAATTCATTGTCCCAGGAAGGGGGAACTTTATTGACACATTCCTGCGGTCAGATACGTCACATGAACACACTGACAGAACCACAGGCACATAGACACAGGCAACAGAGCACGCACAATGACGGCACTAGTACAGTGTATATCCACCTTTCGCAGCAATGCAGGCTGCTATTCTCCCATGGAGACGATCACAGAGATGCTGGATGTAGTCCTGTGGAACGGCTTGCCATGCCATTTCCACCTGGCGCCTCAGTTGGACCAGCGTTCGTGCTGGACGTGCAGACCGCGCGAGACGACGCTTCATCCAGTCCCAAACATGCTCAATGGGGGCAGATCCGGAGATCTTGCTGGCCAGGGTAGTTGACTTACACCTTCTAGAGCACGTTGGGTGGCACGGGATACATGCGGACGTGCATTGTCCTGTTGGAACAGCAACTTCCCTTGCCGGTCTAGGAATGGTAGAACGATGGGTTCGATGACGGTTTGGATGTACCGTGCACTATTCAGTGTCCCCTCGACGATCACCAGAGGTGTACGGCCAGTGTAGGAGATCGCTCCCCACACCATGATGCCGGGTGTTGGCCCTGTGTGCCTCGGTCGTATGCAGTCCTGATTGTGGCGCTCACCTGCACGGCGCCAAACACGCATACGACCATCATTGGCACCAAGGCAGAAGCGACTCTCATCGCTGAAGACGACACGTCTCCATTCGTCCCTCCATTCACGCCTGTCGCGACACCACTGGAGGCGGGCTGCACGATGTTGGGGCGTGAGTGGAAGACGGCCTAACGGTGTGCGGGAACGTAGCCCAGCTTCATGGAGACGGTTGCGAATGGTCCTCGCCGATACCCCAGGAGCAACAGTGTCCCTAATTTGCTGGGAAGTGGCGGTGCGGTCCCCTACGGCACTGCGTAGGATCCTACGGTCTTGGCGTGCATCCGTGCGTCGCTGCGGTCCGGTCTCAGGTCGACGGGCACGTGCACCTTCCGCCGACCACTGGCGACAACATCGATGTACTGTGCCCCACGTGTTGAGCAATTCGGCGGTACGTCCACCCGGCCTCCCGCATGCCCACTGTACGCCCTCGCCGTGCGTGTGATCATTGCTTGTGTACCCCTCTCGCAGTGTCCGGAGCAAGTATGGTGGGTCTGACACACCGGTGCCAATGTGTTCTTTTTTCCATTTCCAGGAGTATATATATATATATATATATATATATATATATATATATATATATATATATATATATATATATAGGCTTGAAATGAATGTCAATATGGCGCCTCACAACTCTGTACTGAAAGGCGACAGCGTGCCATCTCATTGGTCAACGCTCAGAGGCACGCTCAGAATATCTGACATGACAGATATTTGCTCTGCAAGTTTGGAAAGAGTCCCGAACGTGCTATTCCACGCTACGACATCAGAAACTGGGTACGCTCAACGCTCAAAGTTCGGATGCACGGTCCGAAGAAATAGAAAGCGTGGCAGTTACTCTGCACAGCAGGGTCAAGGAGAGCGACGGCCGGCGGCAGCGGTGGGTGGGGGGGGCGGGGAAGGGGGAGGGGGGACCCCCACACTGACAGCGGGGCTCGGCGGCTGCGACGTCTGCAGAGCGGGCGACGCAGCCGGGCGAGAGGACGCTGTTGTTGTAGCGCCGGCAGCCGTGCTCGCCAGCTTAGAGCGGCGCTGCGTGGCCAAATTAAGCAGGCACACAGCGGGCGACGTCCGGCGGGCCGGGGAGAAGCGCCGACGCCAAGATTACTCCGCCGCCGCCTTTGTGTGGCGACGCCGACGCCGACGCCGACGCCGCCCCTAAGACGCCGCCTGCTGCTGCCCGTCCCACGCTCTGCTCCGGCGGCCAGTCCGCGCCTCTCTGCGCACCAACTTGCGCAAACACTCTCCGGCTGCAGCCAAACTTTCGCCGCCACTTCTTCTCCGCACTGTCGAGTCACAGAGCTGCCGACCGGCTGCCACTACCCACTACTCGACAGGGTACGATATGCAGTGTGCTTAAAAGCGGAATAAGTCACCGAATACCTGCCTTTCCTGTCTGTCGGCGTTACTGCACTGCTGCACTGAAGCATTTAATTCGAGTTGTAAATCGCAATAATATTTGTAACGAATCGCGAATTTCAAGGTCGGAAGTTTCTGCACAGCCACAGTCCACTGGAGCCACAGTCTTCACATGTGAATGCTTCTGAGCGTTTCTGGGATGCCTTGGCGGACGACAGCAGCTACCAAACACCGCTACAGACTTCCTGACAGACGTGTCGGAGCACTGGGATCGCGCGCCAACACTGAGCATACCGAACACAGCTGCCATCAATGTATGGCAAATGGTAGTGAACATTTCCTCTACTATTTTGTTGTTGTGGAAGAGATAGTCTAGTGATGTGGCTTTTTTTTCTTTGTGTCTGAAAGGTTCATCTTCAGCTTGATAACATTTTCAGTTGCATATCTTAGACACTGTTCGCCTAATGAATTGTCACCAAGTTGCATCTTGTAATGTATTCAGCTGCTGAGAATTCTTCCGGGTTGTACGGCCGTGGTCACAGTGATGTGTGGACAGTAGCACTACAGAATCGATGAGAAGTTTCTATCTATGGTGTACCATGATCGACTGTTATATTTTATCCTTGACAAGGTTTATCTCTGTTATCACGTGAAATCCAGTCAGTCGGCAAACTCAGCACAACCAGGAGCACCTCCGAAGATGTCCAACGTAGCTCTGGACGAAACGTCAGGGATAGAAGAGTTCCATGGGCCACGGCCATACAACCCGGAAGTATTCTCGGCACCTGAAACATCCGGTCGTGAAAGCCTTCATTGTATGATTGTAATGTATTGCTTCAGTCATTATCTTCAGGAAATTGGTTCTCATTTCTTGGGCAGTTTGTTGCGTTTTACTTTTCGCGTGATTCGTACGAATTCTGGCTTATTTCCCAGTGTGCCGAGAGTTCGAAATTCTATGCACTTTCGATAAATGTGGCAGCAAATGTTAGTGGTACGCCGTGGACTGATATACTGTCTAGAGCCGTAGGGCGGCTTGCCGGATAGAAGTGTAGAGCAGCATCAGTTGCACCTCCTGCCGAACATCACTTTGTCAGTCACAAAAATGTGCCTCCTGTCAAGTTTCCCCTAAAAACCAGCAGTGTTGATATTACAACGGCGATCGGGCCAATGTTTATGCTTGTATGTTTTTGTTTGTATGTTGGCAGCGCGATAGACTGCATTAATATCCCTGACAGCGCTGTGCACCCTCTGAAAAAGACTCTGTGGCTGATCGCACCGGCAGTTAGAGGTGTATAGCCAGCAGTGATGGCAGTTGGGAGTGAATAGCCAGCAGTGTTGGAGGTTGGAAGTTTATAGTTAGCAGTGATGGAGATTAGAGGTCTGAAGTGTTAGCGCGAGCGGACGGTCTGGACGTGTGTCAGTCATGGAAATGTAAGACTGTTGATTATATAATTTTTTGGAACTGGATGTCACGGACGATTATATACTTTTTTTGAACAGGATGTCACATTATTAATGTAAAATTTGCTAAATACACTGTTTGCTCTGCAACAAAATCTTTCCTTTGTTAACTACACACCTAATGGTAGTTACAGCCTACAATAGTTAGAATCTTTTATTTATCTGGCTGTATTGGTGCTTGCTGTATCGCTGTAGTTCGTGTAATGAGAATTTTCTGTGAGGTAAGAGACTTATGAAATGTATGGGTTATTGTCAGGATTTATTCTAAGTCAGGGCCATTCTTTTGTGTTAACTATTTGCTGTCAGATTGCGTTGCGCTTGTATGTTATGGGTAATAAATGAAAAGAATAACTTTGAGCTGTATTTGTCAGGGAGAATTCTGTAGGTCAGTTGCGGCGCGGCACGTTTCTTTTTACCGCCCTGCCAGCGCCCAGCAATGTTCATTTGTCTAGCTAAATGCTATTGTACACTCCTGGAAATGGAAAAAAGAACACATTGACACCGGTGTGTCAGACCCACCATACTTGCTCCGGACACTGCGAGAGGGCTGTACAAGCAATGATCACACGCACGGCACAGCGGACACACCAGGAACCGCGGTGTTGGCCGTCGAATGGCGCTAGCTGAGCAGCATTTGTGCACCGCCGCCGTCAGTGTCAGCCAGTTTGCCGTGGCATACGGAGCTCCATCGCAGTCTTTAACACTGGTAGCATGCCGCGACAGCGTGGACGTGAACCGTATGTGCAGTTGACGGACTTTGAGCGAGGGCGTATAGTGGGCATGCGGGAGGCCGGGTGGACGTACCGCCGAATTGCTCAACACGTGGGGCGTGAGGTCTCCACAGTACATCGATGTTGTCGCCAGTGGTCGGCGGAAGGTGCACGTGCCCGTCGACCTGGGACCGGACCGCAGCGACGCACGGATGCACGCCAAGACCGTAGGATCCTACGCAGTGCCGTAGGGGACCGCACCGCCACTTCCCAGCAAATTAGGGACTCTGTTGCTCCTGGGGTATCGGCGAGGACCATTCGCAACCGTCTCCATGAAGCTGGGCTACGGTCCCGCACACCGTTAGGCCGTCTTCCGCTCACGCCCCAACATCGTGCAGCCCGCCTCCAGTGGTGTCGCGACAGGCGTGAATGGAGGGACGAATGGAGACGTGTCGTCTTCAGCGATGAGAGTCGCTTCTGCCTTGGTGCCAATGATGGTCGTATGCGTGTTTGGCGCCGTGCAGGTGAGCGCCACAATCAGGACTGCATACGACCGAGGCACACAGGGCCAACACCCGGCATCATGGTGTGGGGAGCGATCTCCTACACTGGCCGTACACATCTGGTGATTGTCGAGGGGACACTGAATAGTGCACGGTACATCCAAACCGTCATCGAACCCATCGTTCTACCATTCCTAGACCGGCAAGGGAACTTGCTGTTCCAACAGGACAATGCACGTCCGCATGTATCCCGTGCCACCCAAAGTGCTCTAGAAGGTGTAAGTCAACTACCCTGGCCAGCAAGATCTCCGGATCTGTCCTCCATTGAGCATGTTTGGGACTGGATGAAGCGTCGTCTCACGCGGTCTGCACGTCCAGCACGAACGCTGGTCCAACTGAGGCGCCAGGTGGAAATGGCATGGCAAGCCATTCCACGCGACTACATCCAGCATCTCTACGATCGTCTCCATGGGAGAATAGCAGCCTGCATTGCTGCGAAAGGTGGATATACACTGTACTAGTGCCGACATTGTGCATGCTCTGTTGCCTGTGTCTATGTGCCTGTGGTTCTGTCAGTGTGATCATGTGATGTATCTGACCCCAGGAATGTGTCAATAAAGTTTCCCCTTCCTGGGACAATGAATTCATGGTGTTCTTATTTCAATTTCCAGGAGTGTAGAAAATACTAGATCAATACTGTCTATTGCAAGTAGCAACATACATAGAATTGTCCAGTAAACGCGATGTGGCTAGTACTGAAATAAAAGTTTTAACTTGGCAATGTAAATTTTCAGGTGTATTTTTACGATAAAGATCACAGTTAATATTGCCAAGTCCATACTAAGTGTCTACACAATGTAAAGTTCCCACGCACACCTCAATCACACACGTAGCCAATTATGGTATTTACACCCGTTACCGAAGTTAATAGAGTTCACTAGATTGTTTAGTTATGATCATGCTCGCTCAAATGTTGTGCACTCTGCTCTACACGTAATACCTGTTCCAGCCTTAGATCGCACAACACGCCACGCGGTTTTAACTAACAGTCAAAAGCAAAGATTTTCATATTCCGTCCGAAATTCCACACGACTTTCACTATACCGTGCACTTAAATACGCTTCGTACTACATCTAGAACTCGTAATTACCATTTCTCGGCGATTTTACAGTACTTTCGTCGGAGCTGCTTTCAATGAGATGTTACTAGTTCGAACCCTCAGCCGCGACTTACTTAGATCACACCAAAGGCTTTGTTCCCAACACAGATTGCCGCGCGCCTGCATTTTTCTGATTGGCTGATATCACAAACAGCAAATGAGGTTGCAGTATTATCCCGCGCTAACCCGCGCTTTACTTCAATGACCAATCATAGTAAAACATTTCTTTCCATGGCATTTGCAAATATAAAATTACTCCTTCCGAAATTACCGAGTAATTTGTGCCCCACTAGCGATTTATTAGTACTATAAACTGACTGCACGTTTAATTATAGTAAATCCCCTGTATAGTTTAACTGGTACTTCGTGAATAAACAAAACAATTTTCATTTACTTCTGTTTTTCTTCACTCATACAACACTCACACTGCAAATTACTCTGCCTCGTGATGACTGGGTGTTGTGTGATGTCCTTAGGTTAGTTAGGTTTAAGTAGTTCTAAGTTCTAGGGGACTGATGACCATAGATGTTTAGTCCCATAGTACTCAGAGTCATTTGAACCATTTTTTGCTAATCACTACACATATAAAACAATTATAATTATGCAAATACATTAAATATTAGTCAAATATAACTTTACAACATTGTTTTGACTATGACTGCTACCACTGTCGGTCAACTGCTGACCTCTGCCGCCTACTAGTACAACTACGTGCAGCTCTGTAACTCAGGTCCATGTCAGCTGGTGACATCTGTCGATGACTCGTGCCTATAACGATATCGTCCTAACAAGTGACAGGAGCGATGCCAAAGGCGCTACGCCTCACAGTGCTGAATGATAAATATGTAGCAACGTGATAGTTCGTTCAATTTCACTCAGCAGTTTCAGAATTAAATTAAGAAGTTTCTCCTTCCCAGTTATTTCAGTTTAAGTAAAAACCTAATAAAGAAATTTCATGCTGCACGGTTTAGAGTGGATATGTCACTCCCAAAGAACATGCACCTGAAGACCAAAGATGGGACCGTGTACCTACGTGTACGTGCCCTATAAAAATCACCACAGTTGCCATTAAAAATCATTCAGTTAGTTGTAATACACATGAAAAGGATTGGAAAGGAAAGAGTGACTTCACAGAACTGGAAAGTTTATTGTCTCCAGTACGAGCCACGGTACGCTTCCTAACGTTTCTACACACACGTACTGACGTTCACTATTATTTCTGCTTGTTATTAGTATTAGTAGATTAGATGGGTAGATCACATAAGTAATGATAAGGTACTGAATAGAATTGGAGAAAAGAGATATTTGTGACACAACTTGACTAGAAGATGGGATCGGTTGGTAGGGCATATTCTGATGCATCTAGGGTCACCAATTTAGTATTGGAGGGCAGCGTGGAGGGTAAAGATCGTAGAGGGAGACCAAGAGATGAATACACTAAACAGATTCAGAGTTATGTAAGTTGCAGTAGGTACTGGGAGATGAAGAAGCTTGCACAGCATAGAGTAGCATGGAGAGCTGAATCAAACCAGTCTCTGGACTGAAGACCACAACAAACAACATTAGATTTCTGAGGTAACCAATGCTTCTACCGTCATTTACTAACGACTCGCCTCTAATATTGACGAGTTCTAAATCCCGTGCACGAACACCGCAACGTTTACCTGATTTATCGAACTTTCCACGGCTCGCGGCCACGTCTCGTCCAGTCTCGTCCGATCTCCAGTAACGATCTCGCACTACCCTTTGCCTTCCGCCTCCCTCGTAACGGTTGGCGCAAAACCGAACTTCTCGATCACTGGGGGTTTCCCTCGTGGCGATGCTGCTGCGATAGTCCGCTACGTCTAAGGTGACATATCGATACTCACAGATTAGCTATATCTGTAACCTTACATCCCCCAACTTAAACGTGTTCAAAATTTCTTTTGAAAAAAAAAAAGAAAGGAAGGAAAACAATCTCCCCGGGGTGATGGAGTGGATGAATTTTGAAGAATGTATTGTATTGGTATCCTCAGGATGAACAACCTTGAAAGCATTAACAATAAAATACCATTCATACCATCACTCATACATCCTAACTTTCTAAGACCATTTTAAAACCATGCATGAGGTTGTTAAGTTGTAAGTCGGCAGTTGCTTTGGTTGCCAATAGGGTTAGCCACCCCCGTCACTCGCTTTTTCATTAGGCCAAATATGTATCCCGATAATACAGCAACAAAACTTGTGTCACGTTCTCCGTTTCAGCAGGTACAGCGCAGTCATAGCGCCGTGGGATTCGTCCGAAGTTCGGCGGTGCACCTTCTTAAGCATAAGAGCCGTGCGGATCTCTACTTGCGCCTTTGGCCTCTGAGGTCGCCTCATTTTATTTGGGAAAGGGTTTTCTAAGTCGCCTAAATGGGTAAGTGGGCGGTACACTTTAAGCTGCCTCTAGGTCGAGTAATTTCGGCATGGCGGCCAGTGTTTTTCCACGGTTGCAGAAGAACTATTAAGAGTTTAGGCCTACCCATGATGCATCACTTTACGGAAGCACTATTAGAGGGGGCAGGAGAAGGCCAATGGAAATGGTTACAATCTGAACCTCATTCTGGTTGG
Organism: Schistocerca gregaria; assembly: GCF_023897955.1. NCBI lineage: Eukaryota > Metazoa > Arthropoda > Insecta > Orthoptera > Acrididae > Schistocerca > Schistocerca gregaria. The sequence goes on along the minus strand of NC_064920.1, from coordinate 1,080,218,494 downwards.
CTGGAAGGCCGTTACTGGTTTCGAACCGACAGGTTCATCTTCAGCCGGCTAATTCCACATTTATTGATGTCTGTTGGTTTCAGTTCCTAATTTCCCCTTGTGGAGAAAGATCCTTGGGATGGTGGTGCTCTACAGTATAAAAAAAAGTTATAAAGATTCCTCATAATTGTATCTGTCCTTAATATAGATTAAACGCAACATATACAAATCTTGACGAGACCCGTGGTCTAGGGTAGCATCTCTGATTAGTAATCAAAACGTCGTCGCTCCCGAGTTCGAATCCTGTCACCATTTCCATTTTGAATAAAAATCATCAACATTGGTGTCCGAAGACTTCCGGCATACGAAGTCACCCTCATTCGGTCAACGGCCTTGCCAATGAGGGCGGAGGAGCCGACAGAGGTACAGAGTACTCCCTTGTCCTTGGGGAGGGGAATTGCCCATAAAGATGGAAGATGTTACCAGCTGCATGAGGATGCAGAAGGCAACTGAACTCACTGCCTGAAAGACATAATTTGTATTCACAGTACATGTAGCCTATAATTGAAAAAGTGTCATGATGATATCTCCATTGGCAAAAGATTCCGGATGGTCCCCCATTCAGACCTCCGGGAGGGAACTGTCAAGGAGGAGGTGACCACGAGAAAAAGACTGAATAACCAACGACGGGATAATGTTCTAAGAGAGTGGAACGTCAGAAGCTTGAACGGGGAGCTATAAAAACTGACAAGGGAAATGTTAAGCCTCAATCTAGATGTGGTAGGGGTTAGTGAGGTGAACTGGAAAGAAGACAAGGATTTCTGCTCAGATGACTATAGGGTAACATCAACAGCAGCAGAAAATGGAATAACTGGAGTAGGATTCATTACGAACAGGAAGGTATGGCAGAGAGTGTGCCACTGTGAACTGTTCAGTGATACAATTGTTCTTATCAGAATCGACAGTGAACCAACATAGAGAATAATAGTTCATGTATACATGCCGACCTCGCAAGCTGAAGATGAAGAGATATAGAAAGCATATAGGGGTATTGAACGAGTAATTCACTACATACAGGAAGATGAAAATCTAATAGTAATGAGGGACTAGAGTGCGGTTGTAAGGGAAGGAGTTATGGGACAATATGGCCTTGGACAGATGAGACGGGATAAAAGTAATTGAGTTCTGCAATAAATTTTAGCTAGTAATAGCGAATACTCAGTTCAATAATCACAATAAATGGAGGCATACTTGGAAAAGGCCGAGTGATACGGAAAGATTTCAGTTAGATTACATTACAGTCAGACAAAGATTCTGAAATCAGATACTGGATTGTAAGGCGTACCCAGGGGCAGATATAGAGCCAGATCGCAATGTAGTAGAGATGAAGAGTAGGCTGGAGTTTACAAGATTAGTCAGGAAGAATCAATATGCAAAGAAGTAGGATACAGAAGTACTACGGAATGACGAGATACGCTTGGAATTGTCTAAGACAACAGATACAGGAGTAAGCAAGAGCTCATTACGCAGTGCAGTTGAAGAGAAATGGACATATCTGAAAAGGGCTCTCACAAAGTTGGAAAGAAAAAAATAGAAACAAAGAAGGTCAAATTAAAAGCAGGGGGGGGGGGGGGGGGGAGTAACACTAAGAATGCAACGATCCATTGTTAAATAATGGGGAAGATTCGTCTCATGTACTAGAAAAAGAGAAAGAGGTATATTTAGAAGAGATAGGGGATCCAGTATTAGAATCAGAATTTAAGAGAGCTTTGGAGGACTCAAGATCAAATAAGACAGAGGGGATTGATAACACTCCCTTAGAATTTCTAAAATGGCTGGGGGAAGCAGCAAGAAAATTACTATTCACATTGGTGTGTAGAATGTATGAGTCTGGCGACATACCATCTGACTTTCGGAAAAATATCATCCACACAATTCCGAAGACTGCAAGAGCTGGCAAGTGCATGAATTGTCGCACAATCAGCTTAACAATACATGCATCCAAGTTGCTGACAAGAATAATATATAGGGTAATGGAAAAGAAAATTGAGGTTGTGTTAGATGACGATCAGTTTGGATTTAGGAAATTTAAAGGCACCAGAGAGGTAGACTCGAACTCGGGACCTCACAGTTTTAATCTGCCAGGAAGTTTCATATCAGCGCACACTCCGCTGCAGAGTGAAAATCTCATTCCAGATTAGAAATGTCTTAAAGGGCATTCCTGGCCAAGAGAAGTCTACTAGTATCAAACATAGGCCTTTGCACAGTATTGTTTGGTAGTGAGATATGGAGTACGGGAAAACCGGAACAAAATAGAATCGAAGCATTTGGGATGTTTTGCTACAGGTGAATGTTGGAAATTAGGTGAAGGTAAGGAATCAGGAGGTTCTGCGCAGAATCGGAGAGGAAAGGAATGTGTGGAAAACACTGAGAAGGAGAAGAGACAGGATGATAGGACATCTGTTAAAATATCAGGGAGTTACTTTCACGATTCTAGAGGGAACAGTAGAGGGTAAAATCTGTAGAGGAAGACAACGATTGGAATACATCCACCAAATAAATGAAGACGTAGGTTGCAGGTGCTACTCTGAGATGAAGAGGTTGTCACAGGAGAGGAATTCGTGGCGGGCCGCATCAAACCAGTTAGAAGGCTGGCGAATAAAAAAGAGAGAGAGAGAAAGAGACGAAATTTTTAGGATTGAGTTGTTCAAGTTACAGTTTATTTACGTCGAAATTTTGCTGCAGGGTTGTCTGCTTCTCTTCAGGAAATGGCTGAAAGTAAATGGAGCGCTTATTTGGTTCTATGCCCGGGTGTGATAATTAAAGTACTGCTCTCATGGAGGTCCAGTGTTGGATATAATTATCGTATAAGGGCGAAACATGGTAGCAATGAGCTAATGTGGAACCAATTTACGCTGGAAAACAAATTAGTTCCAGCTGCGGCCACCAGGTGCAAATCTGGCGCTGTACACTGTTTATATGACGGGATGACATCCAAGCTGCCATTTGACAAACCATAAGGTGAGTGGAAAGCACTGATATCCAGCAGAGACACCGTACGATGTTAGCGAAACTGTTTTACTCGTTTGTAAACGATAGCAGTTACTGTCCTGCGTTGAGAGAGTACCGCTGAATGATAGGTCTGAGGAGAGTGTCGTATTTGGTTTAAAGAAGATGACATTAAAATTGGAAAACACGGGTGAGCTTGGTCTGGCAACTGGAAGAGGAAGGTGTCCTACCCTGGTGGAAGTTATTGGCGAGGCCGCTGCTGCTGTAACTCTCCAAGTATCCTAGCCTCGGGTTGTGCTGGTGCGCGTCCAGTGTCACGAGAGATGTCCAGCCCGTGTCAACAGTACAGAAATTCGCGCGGGCTACTTACTACACTGATACCCGCACAAGATCCAGATAGCGCAGCACCTGAAACCTTATGATAGGCGGCAACATTCTGAATTTGCTGTTCGGTTTCTGGCACGGATCGGAGTTGATGACATGTTGTAAGTAGGCTGTTTAGGTTTTTTTATTGGTAACGCCACCGCCACGTAGCGCTCTGTATGAAAATCACTGGCTGTGCCGTGTGCAGTCTGCGGCTGTTTGCCATTCATAGTGCTACTGAATGTCACTTTGTATTACTAGGTTAAGCCAATTTTATTACAGATTTATTTTTCTTGTTTGCTGCGCATTGCCTTATATTTGTTGTAATATTGCTGCCTTTTTTTTGCCAATTTCCATTTTTTAACATTGCTGTTTGTGTAACTTGTTTTGTGCTGCAGCATTGCCTCATCCCTTAGTTAAGCATCTGAGCTCAGTAGATTTCAGTTAGCTTAAGAGGGGGTAGCCTACATAAGAGAATGATTTGCGATGGATTGGAAGAAATGCATTGAGAAGTTATACGAAAAATGTACTAAATCAGGTATAGATAGGACTTTTTGCAAATAATGAAGAACAAAGGGAGATCTCCGAGAAGTAAAGAAAGTTTTGTTTGCAAAATACTGCAGTCAAACAAACCCTGTCCTTTCCTTGTGTTATCCCACTATGTGTTTGTGTACCCTTGTGTATTTATGTTCTTCCTGTCTTTATATGTTTATCTGATAAGACTTATGTTCCAGAATTTTTCTAATACTAAGCTACATTCACTATGATGAGGAATACTGTTATCCTCAAATATAATTTGCATTAATAACATGTTATTTACTTTGTAAAGATGTTTACACATTATTTATTCTGTTTTGTTCTAATGCTCATTCGTGAAGTTGATGTTTCGAAATTTATTCTGATTTTTTATGTATGTGCTCCTGTCATAATTCCTGTAACACTGGTGTATATGTTATTTCGATTCTTTTGTAAAGCCTGTACTACTGCAAATGTTATCTGTATTGTTATGTTCTTTAATAATGTATTTTGTACCTTTGTTATTATATTCTTATGTTATAAAATTGTAATTGACACCAGTTCATCAAATTAAGTAACTTGTAAGTTACATTTCACTGCACACATTTCTGTTGGCCATAGTATATGGACAATATGTGAGAAGCAGGGACTGATAGTGTTCGCACGTGTGTTAATAATTTAGCAAGGGACTGGATAATAGCATTGCTCATTCTAAGGACATTTCCAAAAAAATATTGTGAGTGCACAAGTGGTGGTTATGGACTTGCTATATTATACACAAGACTCTTCAATGGTGATTGTGCGCCTGCACAGTCAAACAGATGGCTGCTGGCCATCTCTACAAGGACTACAGTGGGTCTACACCTTTGATGACCCACCAATACCATTATTTCTACAAGGACTGCAGTGGGTCTGCACTTCTGGTGGCCCACCAATACCGTAATCTCTACCAGGACTACAATGGGTCTACTCTGTGACGACCTACCTAACAATATGCTTTAAAACTTCGACTGACTCTGCTGTGGGTTTGCTCTGTTGTGGTCCATTACCTGTCTGCATGTCAAGAGTCAGCACTGTCTTTCCGTTGAAAGGACAACGCTACTTCTTCAAGACTGCATGGAAATCCACTACTTCCGTGTGCATTTGCTTTTACTGCTCAGACTTTGAGAAAAAAAAAACACTGCAATTTTACTTTGAGGAATGATCATGACTGTCTTTATGGACTGTGAGAAAATTTTAGCTTTTGACCAACATTGTATCGATAAGTGTGTGCATTTCATTTCTTTGTTATTGTAATTATGAAAAAAAATTCAAATCTGTATTGGCCACTGCCCAAAACAACTTGTAAATTTTTTTGTGGGGAGCATGGGGGCTATGTAAGTAGCCTGTTTAGGTTTTTTTATTGGTAACGCCGCCGCCACGTAGCGCTCTGTATGATAATCACTGGCTGTGCCATGTGCAGTCTGTGGCTGGTTGGCATTGTTGTAATACTCGCCATTGTAGTGTTGGGCAGCGGCAGCTGGATGCTAACAGCGTGTAGCGTTGGGCGGTTGGAGGTGAGCCGCCAGCAGAGGTGGACGTGGGGAGAGAGATGGCGGAGTTTTGAAATTTGTAAGAATTGGTGTCATGAACTGCTATATATATTATGACTAGTGAGGTAAATACATTGTTTGTTCTCTATTAAAATCTTTCATTTGCCAACTATGCCTATCAGTAGTTAGTGCCTTCAGTAGTTTAAATCTTTTATTTAGCTGGCAGTAGTGGCGCTCGCTGTATTGCAGTAGCTTGAGTAACGAAGATTTTTGTGAGGTAAGTGATTTGTGAAACGTATAGGTTAATGCTAGTCAGGGCCATTCATTCGTAGGGATTTTAGGAAGTCAGATTGCGTTGCGCTAAAAAAATATTGTGTGTCAGTTTAAGCACAATCTTGTACAATTTTTCTAAGGGGACGTTTCATAATGTGACTGGGCAATATTCTATGGAGTGGCGAAGTAGTCTAAGGTGCAGTGAATACTCAGAACTGCCAAATTCTGCATACTGGTAAAATGCGTGTTGTGCATTCGCGTGTTTGACTGTGTGGTGTGGATTCACAAGTACTTTTACTCTCGATCCGTTCTTCTTTGAAGAGAGTAAACCCAGAGGGCCCGTCAGGTGTACCGTGACCTTCTTGTACAGCATGTTATTACTGATTTAGAGGAGTAGAACGGTGTGTAAACCACTGTTTTCAAGCAAGATGAGGCACATGCACAGCCGGCAAAGTCACCCGATCCGAATCCATGTGACTTTTGACTCCGGGGGTATCTAAAAGAACGCACTCACCATGGACGCGTTCGGTCTTTATGTGATCAGAAGGCCAGGTAATAGAAATACATTGGTCGCCACCGGAACTGCTATGAGCAACTGTTGATCGCGTCGTTTTACGAGTGCAGCATGTCGTCGACTTCTCCGGTGCTCATACTGAACAGTGTAAGCTGGTGTCAATAATAAAACCAACATTGCGCCCTTCTCACTTGATTCACATTTTCTGCCCACTTCCCGTCCCTATTCCATTACATACATAAACAATTCTGTATGTAATATGATCCCCTTCAATTTACGTATTACTGTATGTGCTTCTTTCGCCAGATTTGCACCCGCTAGCCAAAACTGTAACTAATTTTTTTCCAGCGTACATGCGTTCCACATAAACACATTAGAGTACCTCCCAAGTTCCGGTTCCATACGGTATTTATAGCCCACAATGGACCTCAGTGACTAGGTGCACTTTAATTATAACCATCTGGTATATCCACATAGCGTAAAGCATCTCGCAACGTTGTACATATTGTAACAGCTCAGAGAGGAACTTTTTGGTACTGTTATAGTCGAGATGTTGTAATCTTTGTATATATTTTTCCCAGCGTCAAAAACTTTTTGGTGTGTGTGTGTGTGTGTGTGTGTGTGTGTGTGTGTGTGTGTGTGTTTTCTATAAATACAAGCAAAGGACACTGCAAAAATACACGCATCAAAAAAGGTTTTGCATCACCCCGGTTCCCAGAAATCCCGAACATAGACGTTGACTGTGGATACTGTATCACAGACACAGTCCCTTTGACTGTTCAGAGATGTCACTAAACCTGCCCATAGATGTAAGCAACCATGCTTGAGCAGCACCTATTAGGAGGGTGTCCTACAACCAATCTCTTCCAGTCATTCCACCAGGAAGAAGGTACAAGGCTCGTGTTGTCTGTAGTTCAACCATGTCTAGACGGTCAATACCGCTGCTCGATAGCGTCCTCATTGTTACTTTGTGCCAGGGAGGGCTCTCAACAAAGGAAATGTCCAGGCGTCTCGGAGTGAACCAAAGCTATATTATCCGAACATGGAGGGAATACAGAGAGACAGGAACTGTCGATGACACGCCTCGCTCAGGCCGCCCAAAGGCTTCTACCGCACTGAATGACCGCTACCTACGGATTATGGCTCGGAGGAACACTGACAGCAACGCCACCACATTGAATAATGTCTTGCATGCAGCCACAGGACGTCATGTTAATACTCAAACTGTGTTCAATAGGCTGTATGATACGCAACTTCACTCCCGATGTCTATGGCGAGGTCCATCTTTGTAACCACCACACCATGCAGCGCGGTACGGATGGGCCCAACAACATGCCGAATGGACCGCTCAGGATTGCCATCACATTCTCTTCACCGATGCGTGTCGCATATGCCTTCAAGCCTTAGTCACACTGTCCAGCGAGTGCAACTTCCCTGAAGTTTCGGGGTGGCATTATGTGGGGCCGACGTACGCCGCTGGTGGTCATGGAAGGCGCCGTAACGGCTGTAAGTTACGTGAATGCCACCCTCCGAGCGATAGTGCAACCATATCGGCAGCATATTGGCGAGGCATTCGTCTTCATGGACGACAGTTTGCGCCCCCATGGTGCACATCTTATGAACGACTTCCTTCAGGATAATGACATCGCTCGACTAGATTGGCCAACATGTTCTCCAGGCATGAACCCTATCGAACATGCCTGGGATAGATGGAAAAAAGTCTGTTTACGGACGACGTGACCCACCAACCACTCTGAGGGATCTAAGCCGAATCGCCATTGAGGAGTGGGGCAGACTGGACCAACAATGCTTTGATGATGTTGTGGATAGTATGCCACGACCAATACAGGCATGCATCAGTGCAAGAGGACGTGCTACTGAGTATTAGGGGTACCGGTATATACAGCAATCTGGACCACCACCTCTGAAGGCCTCGCTGTATGGTGGTACAACATGCAATGTGTGGTTTTCATGAGCAAAAAATGGGCGAAAATGATGTTTATATTGAACTCTCTTTCAATTTTCTGTAGAAGTTCCGGAATTCTCGGAATCGACGTGACGCAAAACTTTTTTTTATGTTTGTATGATGCGGGATATTCGACGTAAGTAAACTATAGCTTCAGTAAGTCACCCTTAAAGATTTGTTTAGGTTGTGCTCAATCATTAATAGGGACATTTACGTTTAAATGGGTGGGTAGGCTGTAGCGTCGTTTTTTTCTGTAAGGAATCACCTTCCCCAGGATCTTTAACTAAGAAGGTTGGATATAGAGCAGAAATCAATGTTAACATCAATAAATGTGTATTTAGATGTGAATGGTCATCTGAAGTTGTACCTGTCAGTTCGAATCCAGTAACGGTGCTACCTGTTTAAACACCTTTAAACATCATTATCAATACTGTCTGGCTGCTGCTTTCTTCTTTGCGAAAAGCAGCTTGTATTTTGTACACGAGAACGGTCTCAACACGTCATTTTTCGACAAAACTGCAGAATTGAGGATTCATTGTACCGTAAGGTTGAATGTGTGTACACGACATACCCTTGTGAAACCGGATGGTTCTTTTGAAAGTAATAACTTTGTACTGTGAAACGTCTCTGTGGAGTCGTCTCATAGACGCTTGTCTCACTGGAATCTGTGCATCCTATTCTGTCCATCGCCTGATTTCGGTTTAATTTATTAACTCTCCCAGAAAGACTGAGCAATCAAACTAAGGCTTATTAAATGATATTGTGTTTGATTTTTTGTGTTCCATAGGAAACCATGATCTGTATTTATTACGTTTTTCCGTTCACCCTACCCTATGTGTGAGTGAAGGTGACAGAGTAAGTGTTTTTATGAGTAGTTTCTTTTGCGGGGGACGCGTAGCTGGTTGTCGTCTGCTAGGAGCAGGTGATGTTTGCTTTTCGTTTGGAGGGTAGCACAGGATCCCAGTACCTGCACAGAGAGGTTTACCCCTTTTAGTCTGAGGTTGGTTTGTCTCTCAGGTTGGTGGCGGAAGCTTACCCCTCATGTAGCTTCCGTTGCACCGGCAGTTAGGCGGAGTCCGGTGGAGAAAGGACACACTGCAGCTAGCGGTTGGTGAGTACAGTTCGTAGCTCCTAGAGAGGGTCTCTGCCTTGATGAGTTAATTTTATTTCGTGACGGCAAAATCATTCTGTTATTACACCATTAAAATTTCTTACATTTGTGCCTGGTTTAATGTCTAAATTGTGAACAGTTAACTCGTAATCAAGTTTACAACATGCTCAAGTTCGGCCGTTCGTAAGCGGCAGGAGCGGATTCCATGTCGTATATCCACTTTACAAACATTGCGAATCGGATAAACCTAGTGCATGAGCATAATGGTGATAGGTATTTCTCTGAACTATTTCTGTCGTGGGTATGTAGATGGAATGACTGAATTATTGTGTTCCACTTTCCTTTTCAGTGTTTTTCCTTTTTTAATTGCGCTATTCTATCATTTTTGGCGAATTATTTAGTTAAATTTTTAATTCAGGGGCCAGTCATGTGTATTCATAGGATGTGCATCAAATTTAGTTATGAAATAAATGTGTTACGCAAAAGATAAACACTTTGTCCTTTATCATTCTCATTTATGCCAGTTTTTAAATTAATTTTCTATTGCCTGATTTTTTTAAGTTAATCTGCTTGCTTGTGACGAACAAAAATGGAAGGGAAAATCAATTTAATTAAACCAGCTCACTTATATACGACATACAATGTTGTTTATCTTGTTAGTTTGTTTAAAAAATGTATTATTATAATTAAATTCTTAATTTAATTTTCGTCTTTTTCTTTTGCTATATCTGTAACTGCCCTATTCATTCCCTCCATCACAACATTAAAAAGTGCCGGAGATAGAATACTTCGTTGCTTAAGTCCTTGTCTTATTTCGAAGTATTCATAATTCCCCAATGGTGTTCTAATTCTACAATTGTGTCTCTCTGTACATTGTCTTCATAACATTAATGTATCCATCTTCTATATCTATCTTCTTCATTTCTTCTGTCCTCTGTACATTGTCTTCATAACGTTAATGTATCCATCTTCTATATCTATCTTCTTCATATCTTCCCAGAAATATATCTATCTTCGCAATTTCTTCGCATGGTAATATGGGGTGATAGAGAGGTAGATGTACAGTTACAGCTTGATGCGTGGAAGGAAATGATGAAAAGGTATGAATTAAAAATAAATAAAGATAAGAGTGAAGTAATGGTATTTGGAAGAGAGAAAGGAATCAAAGGAAATATTACCTTGAATAGAGAACCCCTCAAAGTGGTAGAAAGTTTCACTTATTTAGGGAGTGAAATATCTAGGGATGGAAGAATAACTAACGAAATTAATAGGAGGTTACAGAAGGGAGGCAATTTCTACCGAACAATAAAACACCTGATTTGGAATAATGAAGTTTCAGAAAGAGCAAAACTCCTTATGTATAAGAGTTATTACATCCCTATTGTCACCTATGGTGGAGAAACATGGACAATGACAGAAAGGGACTGGAGCACACTGCAAGCAGGGGGAATCAAATTTCTGAGAGCAGTTAAGGGAAAAACAAGAATGGACAGAGTAAGGAATGTGGAGATTAGAAAGAACCCCAAGCAAGAAAGTATGAGAGAAGAAATTGAAAGAAAGAGATTAAGATGGTATGGGCATGCTAAGAGGATGCACGGGCAGAGACTCCCCAAAATTATGGAAGAACTGAAGATAGACGGGTAAAGACCTAGAGGGCGCCCAAGAACACGGTGGAAAATGGGAGTGAGATTATCTGTGTGACCTGGCAGCAAGTGGAGGAAAAAAAGTGGTGGGAGGACCGAGCCAAATGGAGAGGACTCGTCAGCACCCAGACCCGGCAGTAGCTGGAGCGGGATTCGGATATGGATAGATAGAATGTAATTAAACTGAAAATTTCCAGTTCGGTCTTTTCTTAATTGTTAGGAAGGTCTTGCGCTGGTGGCGACCCTGTAATTTTTGAATTTTTAATCGTCCTTGTGAGGTGGCTTAACCAGGAATTGCTCACAAGGATTACATCTCCATTATTCATGGCCTAACCTTGGCTAGGATCCGTTTACAGTTCTTCATACATACATTAGAACTCGTATGTCTAAAAATTTACCTCAAGTTTGTATCTGCAACCGTGCGTATGTTAGAGTCTTGTCAAATCGAACGAGTATTTCGGGAACTCGCCGTACGTCTCGTTCCGGTGCCCGCTCTTCGCGTCGCGTTTGACGCCCGCCACAGCGCCGGCGCCCCGGAGGGCAGGAAAGCCCGGCTCACCTGCTCCTCTTCCGGGGCGGATTACGGCGGACTGACAGCCGCAGCCGCGCGGCCGCGATGTTATAGGCGGCGCGCGGGGAAGCCCCTACCCAGATCCATAAATCCAGGGGCGGGGCGGCGACCCTGCGCCCTGGCGGGCCAGCTTCCCACCGTCAGGACACCCTCTCAGCCGCCCGCGCGGCCGCCGCTGTTATTCCTCCGCGGGCTGAAGAATGGACCGGTAATGCCACCTCTGAGCCTCCACTCTGGTGCCTTATCCTCGTCCGACAATGGCCGCGGTCCGGAGCGGCTGCCCGCCGGCGTACATCTGAATCACAGATGAAAAGAAAACGAGGAGGACAAAAAGTACGCGCTCGTGCGTCTGAATGACAGCTGGAGAGAAACTGATGAAGGAAACCAGCTCACCTTCAGGCTCTCCGAATTGTTGACATTTTTAAGCTCAGAAGGGAGGTTATCTATAGGCTATTGTAACGGTACGTCACATAAATGGAAATTTGGAGAAAGGGAAAAGAAGTTTTTGTTAATCAAAATATCCACGGGTGTACTGCCGGTCTATAGTGTCCAACGGACACAATATTTCGGCGATCAAACATGTCGCCGTCATCAGGTGAACTGACGGACTGAGCTCCTGTGAACGCGCCGGCACGGAGATCCGTACGCTATGGCTGCTCAGGGGGAACTGGGTTCAGTCGCGCCGGCGGCCGATTTAAATACCCTCCGCCCGCGGCGCGCTCCCTCCGCCGTCCGCGCCCCGCGCCACGGTAGCGCGGTGGAACAGATTGCGACGGCGTCTGAGATGACGTCGGTGTGACCACGGCGGACAGAGCCATCACGAGTGTTATTGCGGTATAAGTTAATTAAAAGTCTCATGCTCGCCCACAATATTTAAAGCCATCCCAACCAAAATGTAAAATATAATTATAAAAATAAAAATATATATAGTTATCTCGTGATAGCGCACCCATCCACATCCATACACACTTATAACGTGATGCTGTTCCTAAATAATGTATACACTCTTTCTAAACTGAACCTATCTTTTAATTAAAGCAGATAGTCTATTTCTAGTGAGTTAACAGTTCAAGAGGCAGTGCAAAACTTAGCAAAGGTTCAATTTGGTGCGGGATTCGAAAGAAACACGGCGTTATTGTCTCAATAACGGGAGTCGGTGCTCAAGTGTAACTCGACAACATGTGGGGCGGCGTATGGAAATAATTGTTAATGATAAATGATGTGGAATGTCTTTCCCAACGGGTGGAAATATTTTGTGATTATTGAAATGGATGTATCTTTCCCGACGATGCACCATATGTGGGGCGGCGTATGGAATTTATTGTTATTGAAATGTTCCTATGATTTATTTAATGCTGTTGTTTGCCGTTCTGAACACTGGCTCTCAACAACAATATTGGCAACCAGAAAGTGATTAGCAAAACGTGAAGCCTGTAATTAGAATTCCTAGTGCCCACTTCAACTGAGAAATACACTTATAGCTACAGTTTATAGCTCTGAGGAATTAGGAGATTGTCTGGGATTCATAATCAAAAACGAATCTTTCAAAATGTTCACTATATTCTGAAAGTCACAGACCAAAAAGAATCCACACAATCCAGCTACCAGAGCAGTTCAGAGTCTAATGCGCTGATGCAACTATAACTGTACAAATTAAATGTTTAAGTGAATGTTCGCCATAATTTGATGATAATGTTCATCAAACGCCACGGTAAATAATGGTAGAATGTCTGTCCCGCGGCGGCACGTGAAAATACGACATACGCGAACTGAATATAGATCATCAAAGTCATCCCAGAATTAGCACTTCACTCGAAAACGATTTTTTTTGGCTACGCTTCTCCCGAGTAACTTATTGCGGCATCCGAGGCTGTTTATAGCAATGATACCGATGAGACGCTACTCCCGGCACAGGTGGCGCGCAGATCAGCGTCTGGAGAGAAGTGGGGCCTCTTTTAACTCGCCTCGCGTGTATCTGCACGGATATAACTTTTCCTCCGATGTGTGATGGAGTTCGCAGCAGTTAGTGCTTTGCCTCTCATGCATGCCGATGTAATGCGTCTTCACATGTAGAATGTCTTTTTGGGTGTCTCCTCAGCATAGTTGTGCAGCGAGCAGGTGTGGCCAGCGGGTGTTGACGCTGTGCGGCAGTTTGCGGCCCAGCGTCCGGATTTGGGCGTTGTGTGACCGGCCAGCACGTTCGTAAAAGGTGCGGGCGGCCGCCTGGAAGAGGTCACGGAGCAGAGGTACTTCCGCGATGTCGTGAATATGAGCAGTGAGGAAATCGTAAGACAGGTGCAAGGCCAGCCGAAGGATGCGATTCTGCAGTGTCTCCAGCTTCTTCAGGTTCGTGTCGGCGGCGTTCCCCCAGACGACGGCGGCGTATTGGAGTACAGGGCGGAGCAGCGCCTTGCAGAGAGTGATGCCCAGACGCGGTGGTAGGCGGGAGTCGGGGTTCAGCACCGTGTACAGGATACGGAGCCGGTTCCGCACTTTGGCCTTCACTTCGCGGATGTGCGGAACCCACGTGAGTCGGCGGTCGATGGTGACGCTGAGGTAATGCGCCGTGGGACGCCACGGGACAGGGCTGCCACCGACGGTGAGCGGTTGCAGACCCGCAGGAACGAGTCGCCTGGTGACGATCAGGAACTGCGTCTTGGCCCCATTGACTTGTAGACGCCACTTGACGGCCCAGGCTGCCAGGGTGTCAACGGCGAGCTGCAGACGGCGGCGCATGACGGCGGCATTGAGGCTCCTCGTATGTAGAGCCGTGTCATCCGCGTCCAGGGCGAGCCGCACACGGTCGATCTTCGGCGCATCAGAAGTGTACAGCGAGTACAGGAGTGGCCCCAAGACCGAGCCCTGTGGCACACCGGCGTTGATGCGGTGGACGGAGGACAAGCCGTGCGCGGCCCGCACATGGAAGGTCCTATCGGCAAGATAGGAACGGGTGAGACGGACGTGCGACGTCGGGACCACAAGTTCGAAAAGTTTGAACAAGAGGCCGCGGTCCCACACACTTTCGAAAGCACGCGACACGTCCAGGAACACCGCGCAGAAGAACTCGCGCTGCTCGAGGGCGACGAACGCATCTTCCACTAGCCGTAGGAGTTGGTGAACTGCCGAGTGGCCCCTGTGAAAGCCGAACTGCTCTTCGGGCAGGAGGCCTTCCTCGTCAACGTGGCGCTGCAGCCGCCTGATGTACACCCTTTCAAAGACCTTGGAGACGGCTGGCAGTAAACTAATAGGTCTGTAGTTCGCGGGCTGACGCAGATCCTTCCCCATCTTCGGAATCGCCACGATCTCTGCATGCTTCCAGGACTGAGGAAAACTGCACGACCGGAGGATTACATTAAAGACGGCGGCGAGATGAGTGACAACTTCTGGAGTAGGGCGTTTGAAACCTCGTCTGGGCCCGCAGCTTTCCTGGAGTCCAGGGCACGCACGATGGACGACACCTCCTCCGCCATCGTCTCTTCAATGACGTCATCGTCGTCGCGTGCCTCCAAGTAGCGTGGGAGCCGGTCAGCAACCAGGTCGTCGCGGACAGCGTCGGTCGGGTCTTAGATCGGCGTAAACGCAGCCTCAAAGACGTCTGCGAGGGCATCAGCCTTTGCAGCTGGTTTGCAGACAGCCTGACCATTGACCAGCAGCGGAGGGATACGTTGCGTGCGGCGTAGGAAACGCTTCGTCCTCTGCCAGGCCGTGCCGTCGTCAAGACAGAGGGTGGTGACTTTGTTATTCCAGTCGCGATTGCGATGGTTGTCAATGGCGACCCGGATGTCCCGCCGCATCCTGTTGAGGAGGAGCTTGGTGTCGGCATTTCTTGTCCGCTGCCACTCCCGGTAGACCCGGTTCTTCTCAGTGATGGCCGCAAGGATGTCCGGCGGCAGCTGGCGGGAGTAGTCAGGCGGAGTGCGAGGTCGGGGCGGCGTTGCTATGTTGGCAGCGTCGATCGTGGTTGCCGCAAAGTGCAGAAGTGCTGCGTCCGCTCCAGCTTCCGCAGGGGGCGGCGCGGCGGCGAATGAGTCCGTCACGACTGCTTGAAACCTGCCCCAGTCGCTGCCAGCAAGTGAGATGCCTCGCCTGGGCTATTGCAGGGCGTCTAAGTCGATATCAAAAACCACTGGGACATGATCAGAAGGCAGTGCCGTCCTCGTCGTGGCGGTGATCTGATTAGGAATGCCCTTGACGACCGCGATGTCGATTATATCTGGGAGGCCACGGGCAGGGAAGATTGTCGGGTCGTACGGCCCCACCACAAGCGCATGGTGGCGTTCTGCTACCCGGAGCAGGCAGCGGCCAGCGGCAATGGTGATCCTGGAGTCCCAGGAAACAAGTTTACTATTGAAGTCCCCAGCGACGAACACCTGCCCCCTCAAGGAGAGCAGAGCATCGATGTCAGCAGGATCCAGTGGACGAGACGGCGGTCGATAGACAGCGACGAACTTGATGGCGCCCGCCGAGGTGTGAACGACGACACCAGTGGCCTCCAGGGTTGCCAGTGGTGGAAGTTGTATCACGTGATGACGAATGCCATTGCGGACGTAAACGGCTGTCCCACCACCCGCCGTCAGTCTATCGGTGCGATAGCTGGAGTAGTTGGCCGCCCTGACGTCGACCCCAGGCTTCAGGTGAGTTTCGTTGATAAGGCAGACGTCGACGGCTTCATCTCGAAGAAATTGGCGAAGTTCACCAGCTTGAGTGCGGACGCCGTTGGCATTCCACGCGACGACCGTGAGCTCTCTAACGCTGCCCATGGTGCAGCTGGTGAGTGTTGACAGCGGTCGGGGCCGGAGAGGTCAGCGGCACAGCAGCGGTGAGCTGCTGCGACAGGACTTCACTCAACTTCGTAGCACTCATCACCAAGGCAGTGAGCTGCGCGACGAGGTTGGCCAGGTCAGCGGTGGAGGCAGCCGGCGCGACCCCGTCACTGGAAGGGGGAGGCGTGGCTGACTCGCTGTGAGAGTCCATCTGAGGCTGCTCGACTGACGGTGCTGAGCGCTGGGTACCCACGGGGCGCTGACCCCCGCGCCGGCGATTGGCGGGGCGCGGTCCGGCCGACGTCCCCGGAGAGGCAGTACCTGGGTCCGCCACTAGCAGCTGTGGTGGAGGCGCAGGAGCCTCAGGTATGGGCACAGCATCGGACGCGGCAGGAGGAGGAGCAGCCCACGCAGCTGGGACGGCGGAGGGCGCCCCTGACGTTGCCGCCGCGAAAGAGACGCCGGGCCGTCTCGTTGCTGGCTTCTTCGGACGCGGCGCTGCTGTTTGGCCACGTTGGCGAGCGATGGCACGCTTCCACACCTCACACCCTCGATAGCTGGCCACGTAAGGACGGCCACAGAGTTCACATGTCGGCTTCTCGGTGGGCGGACGGGGCACGCACTTCCTGCGTGGGCGCCGGTGCATTTAACACATCTGTCCGCCATAGAGCAGTAGCGCGCGACGTGATTGATCCCCTGGCAGCGAAAGCACTGCACAGGGCCTCTCCTGGAGCGAAGATCTTCGGTCTGAACCGGAACGTCGGCGACCCGCGTCAATTGGTATAGTATGCGGTTCTCCACGGTGTCGGAGCTGACGACCAGGAAGAGCGGCATATCATCGCGTGATTTAGGCGACTTCAATTTCTCGACAACCCGTATGTAGAAGCCCAGGACAGCCAGTTCGCGATGCAGGTGATCGGCTTCCATGTTGAATGGGAGGTCCCGGATTACAATCTTCAAGACCTTGTCAGGCGCGGAAGCGTGGGTATAGAACGAGATTTCACGCTCAGACGCCTCCTGCGATTATCGTCAGCAGTGCGGAGTGTGACCCAGTACAGATCACGTCCGGCAGGCTTCACGGTATACACGGCCGTTGTCCAGCTGCGCAACAACTTCTGCAGTTCCCCATAGGACGGCCGAAACTGGAGGACCACCGGCGGAAGATGGGAGTCTTTCTTCGGCGCAGGATCGCGCGGCAGCTGGTTCGGCGCGTCAGCGAGTGCGTCGACTGAGTTGGCGACGGCAGTTGGAAGCGTCGTCGATGACTGCATGCATCTTGCAGTGCGTCGGTCCGGGACAAAACCATCAGCGTCAGGTGCTAGATCTTGCTTGGCCCTCTTCTCGCTCGGCGAGCTGCGAACAGCGGACGTCACGGCTGTTGCCCTCCTCTTCTGTTTCCCGCTTCGTCCGCGTGGCTGAGGGGCGGTGGAGCTCTCATCTTCAGAATCGGGGAGCCGAGCAGACAGCGCTGTCTTCAAAGCTTCCGGAGCTGTGTCCATCAAATCCATAGCCATAGCACTGGTCGTCATAAGTGGGGGGCCAGATGGGGCCGCCGACGGCGCAAGCGCGGCCGGACGGCGATCTGCCACACCCTTCGCGTCGCTAGCAAGCGCACGTACGTCCTTCTCGCGGCTGCACATCTCAGCGACTACTTCCTGGATGACGTCAGCGTTGTCGTCGTCTCTTTTAACTCGCGCAGCGTTCATATATATAAAGCCGCGGTGCGGACGGCTAAGGGAACGCCTGATTAATTCCGCTGTCCCGACTAGCCGCTGGGCTAGTAATGCACCACTTTAAGTTAATAAATAAATCATCGCTTCCTTTGCTGATGCCCAATGAAGCTCTCAATTTAAATGTGCAATCAGCACACAGGTAAGTAATCATAATAAACGTCTGACGTGGCTTAGTCCAATATTTTGGGCGAGAGAATTAATTTAATTACAGTACACGCAGTATACGCGCTCTGAACTTGCCCTTTGGAGATACGCTATCGCTATAGTTTTATAGTTATTCAGTTGAAACTTCTCCCATCTATATGATTGTAGCGTATTTCCCTTCTACTTAAATTCAAACATCCTAGCTTTATTCATTCACCTACTTAATCTATCTTGCTTCCTTAATTTTTAAGACAAAAACCATAAAATTATGAATTTCAACTAAAATTTTAATTTGTGGGATCCAGAACACTGTTTCTACTAAATTATTATGCAAACGGAATCTAAATATGAATTTTTAAGTTTCTAGCTCTTTCTGTTGCGCCAATGATTTTTACAGAAAAACGTCTAAATTTCGAAAGTGGTTAAACTTATTGAACTGATATTCAACACATAATGATATAGTATTACTCCTGACATGCTGAAAACGTTTCAGGTTATTCACTTGAATTTTAAAGTATTGCGCAACATTTATGACGTCAGAGCTAGTTACAGCGGACTGCCTTGCACACAATGGAAAGACGGCTGTGAATTTTATACGGCGTGAGTAGGCTGCTTTCCTTACAAACAGAGAATGTGAGTGATATTCGACGACGTTTGAGACCCTATTTTTTTTAACACTACCACTTTCATGGTTAAGAAATACTCGAATCTGAGGCAAGACTGAAGACGATACATCGTTGCATGACCTGAAGAAGGGAGGTTGCGAAAGGAAGAGATGCTCAACGGGCAACAAAAGCGCTGATGCAGTGATTCAGCATCCAGGCAAACAGCTTATCCTCAGTGGCACGTACTGTGCACGTCTGCGTCTGTATCTGTGAAATATGAAACCTTAATAATGATGTGATTCTTCAATTTCTCAGGACGTATCTTGCGAGGAAATAAATCCGGGTGAACAGCCAGGTATGAGTGTGCATAGGACACAACATTTCGGCAATCGACCACGTTGCCATCATCAGGTGCGCTGATGTACTGACCGGCGGTGGGCCGGCGCCATGTTCATATAGGTCAATCCCCCTCCTGCTCCTCCCTGTGGCGCTTCCTATGAGTCGGTGCGGTCCGCGCCCCGCGTGAGGTCCAGGTACAGCTTCTGCCGCCGCCTGGGCGCTGCGTCCTAGGTCTTCTCGTTCGGGAGGGTCTGCCGGCACCGCTCTCGTTATTCTTCCCTCCTCCCCCGAAGTCGGTACACTCCAGGAAATAACCTTTTTCTTCTTAATCCGGATGATCGTGGGTTCCCATGCCTTGATAAGGATGCCACCGCTGTCACGACTTAGTTGTGGCTCCCTTACTCTGATCTCTATGTCTTCTTTGATGACAGAGTCCCAGTATTTAGAGGTCTGTGTCAGGACTTTGGTATGGTCATAATCCATGCTGAGGAGTTCCGGCAGGCAATGCTCAGCGATTGCCGACTTACTGGACTGTTGCAGTCTAGTGTGCCGTTGATGTTCTCGGCATCGGTACTCAATGGTACGAATGGTCTGCCCTATGTATGTCGAATTAAGTCGGTTGATGCTGAGGGAATTAGATTAGGAAATGAGACACTTAAAGTAGTAAAGGAGTTTTGCTATTTTGGGAGCAAAATAACTGATGATGGTCGAAGTAGAGAGGATATAAAACGTAGACTGGCAATGGGAAGGAAAGCGTTTCTGAAGAAGAGAAATTTGTTAACATCGAGTATAGATTTAAGTGTCGGGAAGTCATTTCTGAAAGTATTTGTATGGAGTGTAGCCATGTATGGAAATGAAACATGGACGATAAATAGTTTGGACAAGAAGAGAATAGAAGCTTTCGAAATGTGGTGCTACAGAAGAATGCTAATGATTAGATGGGTAGATCACATAACTAATAAGGAAGTATTAAATAGGATTGGGGAGAAAAGAAGTTTGTAGCACAACTTGACCAGAAGAAGGGATCGCTTGGTAGGACATGTTCTGAGGCATCAAGGGATCACCAATTTAGTATTGGAGGGCAGCGTGGAGTGTAAAAATCGTAGAGGGAGACCAAGAGATGAATACACTAAGCAGATTCAGAAGGATGTAGGTTGCAGTAGGTACTGGGAGATGAAGAGGCTTGCACAGGATAGAGTAGCATGGAGAGCTGCATCAAACCAGTCTCAGGACTGAAGAAAACAACGTCAACAACATGTATAGACTACCGCATTGGCAAGGTATCTGATAAACCCCTGATTTACGTAGACCAAGGTTCTCCTTGACACTACCAAGAAGGCTCTTGGTTTTGCTTGGAGGACGGAAGATGGTTTTCACTTGGTGTTTACGTAAAATTCGTCCATTTTTCCGGATAAGGCCCCACAAAACGGAATAATAGCCAAGGCCGCCTCCTCCTGAGGATAATCATCAGTTTTCGCTGCTACACAGAGCTCACACCATGTCCGATAGGGACAGCCTCCAACAAGAATTGGACCATCTGAAGACCGTGTTTCGGAGGAACGGTTACAAGGAAGGGCAAATTCGGAAGACTCTACATCCTACACCTGCATCACCGGCGGAAAGTGAGGATGAACTTCATGAGGAGACGGCCTTGGCTATTGTTCCCCTTTGTGGGGCCTTATCCGGAAAAATTGGACGCATTTTACGTAAACACCAAGTGAAAACCATCTTCCGTCCTCCGTCTGAGGTAGTGCTGGACGGAACTGACACCATGAATCCTGCAGGGCTGTCCGTAAACACGTAAGAGTACGAGGGGGTGGAGATCTCGACAGCACGTTGCAAGGCATCTCAGATATGCTCAGTAAGGTTCATGTCTGGGGAGTTTGATGCCCAGCAGAAGTGTTTAAACTCTAAAGAGAGTTCCTGAAGCCACTCTGTAGCAATTCTGGACTTGTGGGCTATCTCATTGTCCTGATGGAATTGCCCAAGTCCTTCGGAATGCGTAACAGACACGAATGGATGCAGGTCATCAGACGTGTCACCTGTCAGAGTCGTATCGAGGCGTATCAAGGGTCCCATATCACTCCAAATACACACAGCCCACACCATTACAGAGCGTCCAGCGGCTTGAACAGTTCGCTACTGACGTTCAGGGTCCACGAATTCGTGAAGTTGTCTCCACACCGTACACGTCCATCCGATCGATACAATTTCAAACGAGAATCGTCCGACCAGGCAACATGTTTCCGGCCAACAATTCAATGTCGGTGTAAACTGGCCCGCTGGGACTTGTTGATTGCCTAGCATTGACATCTGCAGCAACTTGCGAAATGGTTGCACCTCTGTCACGTTGAACGATTCTCTTCAGTCGTCATTGGTCGCGTTCTTGCAGGATCTTTTTCCAGCCGCAGCAGTGTTGGAGATTTGACGTTTTGCCGGATTCGTGATATTCACGGTACACTCGTAATATGGTCGTACGGTAAAGTCCCCACTTCATCGCTACCTCGGAGATGCTGTGTCCCATTGCTCGTGTGCCGATTATAATTCACGTTCAGACTCACTCCAATCTTGATAACCTGCCATTGTAGCAACAGTAACCGATTTAACACCTGCGCCAGACGCTTGTTCTCTTATGTAGGCGTTGCAGCGCCGTATTCTGCCTGTTTACATATCTCTGTATTTCAATACGCAAGCCTATCCCAGTTTCTTTGGAGCATCACTGTACATTTACAAGCAAATTTAGAATACGTGGCCACAAGTGACGTCGTGATCACGTGACCAAAGTGTCAGCATCTTGGATCTTTATAGTGGGCTACACATAAAGCGGTCATCGCAGTGGACGTCTGTGGGTGCTGCGGAGCTGCGTCGGTGGGTCGAACTGATTGTTTTGTACGATGCCTGCGACCTGCATGCACAATGACCGTCATCAGACCTGTTTTTATAAGAACAACGTCCTAATGTACTGCCGCCTTACTGGCATACTTTGTTTTTATAAAAAAGATCTGATGATGGTCATTATAGACCGAAACCGGTAATCTGTCAACTGAAAGTTTGTGACCGTAGACGTAAATTAAAGGAAACTTAAATAACATCATGTCGCTCTCCAGCAGAGTATTATTGTTAAGATCTGTGGTACAGAGTTCCGTATGGTCCAATAACCAATGTTTTACGAGATGTACACCCCACTAAGCTAGTTGCAGCTGGGATCCGTGTTTGAGTGTATGGCAGGGTGAACAAGAAAACCTGAGTGCTGCCTACGGCTAAGCATCATATTACTTTAGTATAAGGCATTGTACAGAATATGTAATAGGAATTGTAGATTGAAGGTGCTTGGATTCTTTATGTACGCATTATATACTGGATGGAAGGCTAATGTAATACATCACTACTTCAATAAGGAGAAGTCTATGCTCTCTTGAGACATTGTACCTCACCCACAGTCAGGACCATGGCGTATATTAGGAGAAATAGGTATGGTTGCAGTGGGAATAAAAAAAAATCCATCTAAATCAGAACTGGTTTGCGTTGAAATGGACAGTGAGCCTGTCCTATTGCTATGGCCTTCTATACATGACTTTTAGCTTAAGGATTCGGATAATCAGAATGGATATCTGTGACTGCACAACGTTTGGGAGAAACATTTACATCTTCGTCTCTAAAAAGATTTGGGTTTTTACGCTCTGGAAATGAGCATACGGCATTGTGGGCCGGCATTCCCCCATTCGAGGAAATTCGGCCGCCGAGGGCAAGTGCTTATTGCATTCGACGCCACGTTGGGCGACTTGCGCGTCGGAGATGGGAATGGAATGATGATGAGGGCAAACACAACACCCAGTCCCTGAGTGGAGAAAATCCTGCCCCAGCCGGGAATCGAACCCGGTTCCACTTCGCGTGGCACTCCGACGCACTGACAACTCAGCTAACGGGGGTGGACTTTTACGCTTTGATTTTCACATTCAGAAGAGAAAGATGGTGACTGAAAGTTCTTGGAAAGATTTTGCCGGAACGAAAAACACCTTTGTTTCAGTCATTGCCACTCCAATTTGCTCACCATATCTGTAATACTCACTCTGCTACTTCGCGATAACGCAAAACGAGCAGCCGTTCTACGCACTTTTTCGGTGTCCTCTGTCAGTGCCATCTGGTAAGAATCACGTAGTACGCAGCAGTACTCTGGCAGAGGATGAACAAGTGTAGTGTTGGCAGTCTCTTAAATAGACCTGTTGCATGTTCTAAGTGTTCTGCGAGTAAACCGCAGTCTTTGGTTTGTGTTCCCGACAGCAATATCTATCAAATCGTTCCAGTTTATGTTGTTCGTAATTGTTGTCGAGTTGATAGCCTTTAAATTTGTGTAATTTATCATGGTACCAAAAATTAACGTAATTCCTTTTGTACGAGACTGGAATAGAAGGGAGAACCGAAAGAGGTACTCGGGGTGCCCTCCGCCACACACCGTCTGGTGGCTTTCGGAGTATGGATGTAGATGTAGATGTAGATGTAGTCATGTGGATCACCTAACGCTTTTTCTTTTTCTGAACCAATATCGTGTCTTACTATTAATGCAATCAATTTTAATGTTCTGATGAGTTAACTAGTTGCTAAATGATAGCATCATCCGCAAAGAATCTAAGAGGGGTGCTGAGATTGTCTCCTAAACAGTTAGGAACAGGAGTACCCTTCGCCAGACACCGTTAGGTGTAGATGTAGCGGCTAGAGGCGGATCTACCACACACTGATATCGTAACAATTGCATATAACAATTTATTATTGGAGCCTTGGCGATTAAGAAGAACATAGTGAGGGGAGAAATTTGGAAAGGGGATTAAAGTGCATAGACAAGAAACGAAAACTTTGAGGATCACCAGGTCGCCAGTGACAGTGTAATTCTGTCAGAGGCGGGAGAGGACTGGGAAGAGCGTCTGAACAGGACAGGAAATAACAGGAAAGGAGGAAATGACATGAACATCAGCAACAGTAAAACACGGTTAATGGAACGCAGTCGAATAAAATCAGGCGAATGGTTCAAATGGCTCTGAGCACTATGAGACTTACCATCTGAGGTCATCAGTCCCCTAGAACTTAGAACTACTTAAGCCTAAATAACCTAACACATCCATGCCCGAGGCAGGATTCGAACCTGCGACCGTAGCAGTCGCGCGGTTCCAGACTGAAGGGCCTAGAACCACTCGGGAATTGGATGAGGATGTGAGATAGTGATAGAGACGTTGGCTACTTGGGCAGCAACATAACTGACAATGGCTAAAGTAGACGGTTTATAAAACGCGGTTTGGCAATGACAAGGAAAGTGTTTATTATTAAGACGAATTTGGTAACGTGGAATATAAATTTAAGGGCTAAGGAATCTTTTATGAAGGTATCTGAATGGAGTATTGGCCTGTACGCAAGTGTAACGTGAACGACAAACAGTTCAGACAAGAATATAAGCTTTTGAAATATGGTGCTTGAGAGGGTGCACAGCATTGGATGAGTGGTTAGGATAACTGCTGAGCAGATAGTGAATGTAATTGTCGTGAAAAGAAATTCATGAAACAAGTCGAGAAAAAGAATGAGTTACATTGAGAAGCATCAAGAAATCGTCAGTATGGTAATGGAGAAAAGTGTGCGGGATAAAAGTTGTAGAGGGAGGCCGAGAGATGAGTCCAGTGAACAGGTGAACGAATGTAACCTGCATTAGTTATCCAGAGACGAAGAGGCTTTCACTGGAAGACTGCGTGGAGAGCTGCATCAGACCTGAATACAGCAGCAACTGTGACCGCAGCAACAGTGCGTCATCGACGCTTCGGCAGGCAGCGCTGGTGTCTGAGTTCACCTCACGGGAGGTGAGGTGAGGTGAGGTGAGGGTGAGGGTGAATTGAGGGACACCGTCGGCGCCCTACCGCGCGTTAATATCGCAACGCCAAGGGGGGCCAAGCTGGCGCCAGATGCTGTTGTGCCCGTCATCGCATTCTGGCGCGCCAGCGGAAGTGGCGCTGCCGGGAGTCTCTGCCTCCCTCGTCTCCCCCTTCCACTCGCCCCCTTTTCATGCTTAACAATCGTCGTTTGTGACGTTACGTCAGGAACACTTCTGCATCACCCAGACTGAGCGAGTGGCTTCGCAGGTAGAACTTCCGTCACGTTGAATTGGGAGTTCTATGTCACACATATTTTTCCGACGCAAGTATATCTTCCTCAAACGTTTAGCAGACGGGTCGTTAAACTCGTACTTCAAATTCGTCTGCCCGTGATGTGCCGGCTCGGTCCCTGGGCCGTGTAACCGACAATCACCTCGCTCTTCAGATTCGCCAGCCCATACTGTGGCGACGTGATTCCGAATACATTGCAGTCGATGGTATCGTTGACTTTTATTATGGGATGGGGCCCCTCAACGCCCACACCAACGTGGTGACCAAACCAGAAGTTCTACTGTCACCTCCGTATAACATGCTAGTTTTTGAACCAGGAGTCACACGATACGGGCTGTGATGTTATCCACGCGCCTGGGTAAGATTACTCATTAGCCGTACATTAGGAGATAGAAAGTAGACGAAAGCGATCGAAGGGTAGCGGTTGTAAGGGCAGAGAGAAAAAAGTGCCAAGGCAAGCGCCAAGGGAAAAAAACCTCTGCGACAGTAGGACGGGTAGTAAGGGCAGTAGCGGCTTGCTATCTGCGACAGTGCATGCAAGGTGTGGTTGTGTTAGTGCGAGGTATCGTGCATCGTTACCTTTGTCGTAGCGGAAGCTCGTTGTAGGGCTTGCTGCAGCTGGTGCGTCCCTGTAACAGTTCAAGGTCGTCATACATTAGTGGGCGATCGGTCGTAGATCGGCTCACAGTGTAGGGGGGGGGGGGGGGGGGGGGGGCTGGTTTGCGTGCTGTGTACAGTACGGCTTCCCTGCGATTGCGTTTTTCGGCGGGTCGAGCATCTGGGGTTACCAGTAGCAGCTGTGTTGCAGGGGCTCGCCAGTACTGTCGTGTTAGCGTGCTATGGTCCATAGATCTTTAGAACCTTGCCAATAGTGTCTTTGGTCTTTTATGTTTCCATCTATGGTTGTGGTCGTAGTTACCCAGAGAAAGGATAAACGGGTTACGCGAGTATCTCGTGTTATTGTACAGCCCTGCAGAAAGTTTTTGGAATACCTGAAAGATGGTATCTAGCCGATATTCCCGGTGAAGGTCCGGGGTATCGTTGACAATTTGTTTCGTTTCTTCGCAACAGTATCGCTTTTTTTCCTGTCCGTTGAACCTGTCCGATAAAGGCATCCGGCTCTGAGAAGATTTAAACATCGGATTTTTACCGTGAAAGTGCATACATGCTTGACTCAAAAGAAACGTAGTAAAATTCGTTTATTTTAGATGCGGAAGAACGAACGCATTTTGCTATCAAAATTGTTATAAAGATCATATTACAATGTAGTGAATAAAAACCGAAAGGCACATAAATATCATAAAAATTATCTTAAAAAATAGTCAACGTATTGTAGTATCGTCAAAAGTTAACTACAAAGCAAATATGACTATAAGAATGCTGCAATATGGCAAGTTCCAGGACATAGACACAAGGTTTACCCAGCTCGCGCTATTCGTCCACGAGACTCAGAGAGCCATAGACATGGGTTCCCAGGTAGATACCGTGTTTCTTGACTTCCGCAAGGCGTTCGATGCAAGTCCCCACAGTACTTTAATCAACAAAGTAAGAGCATATGGCCTATAGACCAATTTTGTGTATCGGATTGAACAGTTCCTAGATAACAGAACGCAGCATGTAATTCTCAATGGAGAGAAGTCTTCCGAAGTAAGAATGATTCCAGGTGTGCCGCAGGGGAGTGTTGTAGGACCGTTGATATTCATAATATACATAAATGACCTTGTGGATAACATCAGAAGTTCACTGAGGCTTTTTGCGGATGATGCTATAGTATATCGAGAGGTTGTAACAATGGAAAATTGTACTGAAATGCAGGAGGATCTGCAACGAACTGACGCATAGTGCAGGGAATGGCAATTGAATCTGCATCTAGACAAGTGTAATATCCTGCGAATACATAGAAAGAAAGATCCTTTATCATTTATCTACAATATAGCAGGTCAGCAAGTAGAAGCAATTAATTCCATAAATTATCTGGGAGTAGGCATTAGGAGTGATTTAAAATGGATCGTCGGTGAAGCAGATGTCAGACTGAGATTCATTGGAATAATCCTAAGGAAATGCAGTCCGAAAACAAAGGAAGTAGGTTACAGTACATTTATTCGCCCACTGCTTGAATACTGCTCACCGGTGTGGGATCCATACCAGATGGGGTTGATAGAAGAGATAGAGAAGATGCAACGGAGAGCAGCGCGCTTCGTTACAGGATCATTTATTAATTGAGAAAGTGTTACGGAGATGATAGATAAACTCCAATAGAAGACTGTAAAGGAGAGACGCTCAGTAGCTCGGTACGGGCTTTTGTTGAAGTTTCGAGAACATACCTTCACCGAGGAGTCAACAAGTATATTGCTCCCTCCTATGTATATCTCGCGAAGAGACCATGAGGATAAAATCGGAGAGATTAGAGCCCATACAGAGAATAGCGACAATCTTTCTTTCCACGAAAAATACGAGACAGGAATAGAAGGGAGAACAGATAGAGGTACTCAAGGTACCCTCTGTCACACACCGTCAGGTGGCTGCGGAGTATAGATGTAGATGTAGATGTACTGTCATCGAACAGCTGTCAAAAGGCAAAATCACTCCGTGTTCACTACTTGCACCAGTGAGAAACGCTCTGCTGTACTCTGATTGGTCGAAGCCCAGCCACAGGTCACGCATTTTACCAATGACAACACTTAAAGACGTAAAATTACCTGACAGAATCATTGCACACTCGTATGTCGACACACATCTCCCGAAGGATAGGTTAAGCTAAATAATATAGTAATAAGGATAAAGAAACGGTGAAATGAGCAAAATAGTGGCGGTGGAAAAATAATAATATGGGAGACAATGAGATGAAATTTCGAATCCACTCGCCATAAAACTACGTTTTTTCAACGAAACTGCGGCATTTCACCCCTGGCCCCGACATATAAGGCTTAGAGAAGTGACTTATTCAGTTAAGCTGCCTGACGGTGTTCGGATTTTTTCCCACCACGATGTAGCCCGCAGTTAAATCATGAATTAAATAATTTCAGTTTCTAATTAATTAGCAGTTTCGGTTGTCTGAAGAGACTGCACTGCAAAAATATTAAGTTCTTTCGTCGTCGTAAAACTGCTGTTTATTCCTGTAGCTTGCATCAGTTTTAATAATCTCAGATTTCAGTCTTCGATAAACTAACAATTCGTGAAACAGTTTCATTCTAACGCGCGAAAAATCAACTAACTCAGCAGGTAAACTGGTTCAAAATCGTTGCCTACAGATTAAAAAATCTGTTTATACTTCTTGATTGCGTTCGCAGAGAAACAAATTTCACTACATAACACTTTTGTTAGTACCGTATAATATACAAATATTATTTGGTAGATCTTGACTGATAGTCACAGTACATATTGTTTCACAATTATCATTTTAAATGGTTATCAGTGGGTGAATGGTTACTTGGAAAGTGATTTGCAAACAGAAACTCGGGGAAGTTAGTCAGAGGGGAGCTCTGCAGTCTGTTTAAGTTTCGTGTGCCACAAAAGTTTGCTGGGTCGCCATTCAGTTTAATTAAAGTTGGAAAAATTTGATATAAGAACTGAACTGATCACTGAATTGCTGAGCAATAACTAACGTGTTAATATTAATAAAAAGATCCAAGTGAGTATATGGAATGAGCATATAGCAACAACTGAAGTACAAACGTTAAATCAAATAATTCAGAGTAAGCAAGAGCTTAAGTCTCAACAAAAAGAATAAGATAATCAGTAAAAAGTCTACAAATATGATGCCTACCTTTTGCGCTTCAGAAACGCCAGGTGGATCGTATTAAAAATAATCTTGTAATAGGGGAGAGGTTAGTCTGAGAAACGGTCATTATAGTTTAACAAAAAATATTAAAAATTCACACAGTAATTCTAAACTATTATCTGTCGTAGCCTATTATTTAAGAAATTTCTCAGTTATATTTTTCTTATATTGAGTGCTGAGGTACATTGCGGTGATCAATGAAGAGGAAATCTTTGGCACGCATGGGAGAAGTTCACAAAAAATGCCAGATTCACACACACATCGTTAGAACAGAATTTTGCCCATGACGAGAAGTTAAAGACTCAGAGGTTCGTCCCCTTCGACGGCTGCTGTGGCCGAGTGGTTTTAGGCGCTTCAGTCCGGAACCGCGGGACTGCTACGGTCACAGGTTCGAATCCTGCCTCGGGCATGGATGTGTGTGATGTCCTTAGGTTAGTTAGGTGTAAGTAGTTTTAAGATCCAGGAGACTGACGACCTAAGGTGTTAAGTCCCATAGTGCTCAGAGCCATTTGAACCATTTGCTCGTCCCCTTCACTATGACCAAGTTATTGTGAATACGAATAATGTGGAACACTTTCCAACAAAGAATTTTATCTGCATCACCTTGCACGTGAAGCTAAGCTATGCTGGCGTGAAACATCAGCAAATGCCGTTGAATATTCATGAACAAAGCGAAACTTCCAAGACTCGTGAAAACTTCAAGGACACAACTGTAAACTGTATAGACGCAAATAGCGATAAAGTATCGCGCGGAATAAAGAATAAAACTTATTCAAGATGGTACCGAAATTACACACGGTGAAATCATCTCCACGATCTATGAAAAAAAAAAAAAAATGATACACCATCTTAAAAGTGAAACGAAATAAAAAGTAGAAGAAATAGAACACATACACACGAGGAAGTTTACACATTCCAATTAAAAGAGAAATCAGACGACTGATGTCTCCGAGCACTATGGGACTTAACATCTGAGGTCATCGGTCCCCTAGAACTTAGAACTAAGTAAATTTAACTAACCCAAGGACATCACACACATCCATGCCCGAGGCAGGATCCGAACTTGCGACCGTAGCAGTCTCGCGGTTCCGGAATGAAGCGCCTAGAACCGCTCGGGCACCGCGGCCGGCTTCGGACGGATGACTTTTAAACATGTGCTGCAGTAACGAACTTCCTAGACCACGTGTTCTGCTAACACAAATCAAGGACCGGAAAAACTTAACACACACAGAAAAATATACTCGTGACCACACACTTAAAAATATTGCAAGTCGACTACCGAACTACACACCATCTCACATTAGCACAATCACCAGCTCCAAATTACTCTTAAGAGTACTGTCTTCACTCACCAGAGGTCCAGTCCCGACTGACGAGAGTACGCTATCCCTGCAACGAACATCCCTCCAGGTAACCGGAAGAGACCAGAGGGGCCCTTTCTGCCACCCGCTTAACTACTGTCGAATGGCTACTGAAAGGGTATAGATCTCTTCACCTTGACTGAGAAAGCTACGTCGGCTGTACTGTTGCTACCACGGCAGACAACAGATGCTGTACTGCTACCATATAAAAGACAAGTTTAACATACACACACACTTACTGCTTCATAGAGATGATAAAGAGAGAAAGGACATTCGAGAGCACAACTTGTAGGTACTGCACACAGGATTAGATGCTTGCTGGAAAATTGATCTTTAATGTACTTTTGCACCACTGGATGGGAACAAAGACGATGTACAAAACTAAAACAAATGATTCAGGTTTGTAACACTTTCATGCCGATGTGCTCTTTGACCATTTATTATTGTATATATACACTTGCTTTTATCTTTATGTAAATTTATATGTACACGATGTTTGCATTAATTTGTTTATTTTGCTGTATAATCAGTTATGTATATTGTGTAAATATCGCTGAGTAATCGCTGAGGGAATGTTTGGGAAACGTTAGGTTTTTGTCAACGAATAAGTATCGTTGGAGTAGCGGCGTCTCTGGAGGCGGGAGGATGTTACGTCAGAGCGCGCGCTGCACGGAGAGAGAACTGTGGTGTGAGACTTGGTGAAGTACGGACGCATGGATGGCGTGCACTATACTGGAGGAGCGATTGTTTAGCGGCACGTGGCAAGTGATGAGCGTGGGCGGTGGAAATATTGGCTGCAGCAACATCAAGAACCCGCCGCGCCAATATCATTGCCAATAACTCCCGTGCTCGCTAATTTTCATGGAAAGGAGCCAGCAGCAGTATCGTCGTCAGGAATTTCGTCACGGCGTGAATGGACTGAAGCAAGATTGCTGCATCACAGCTTATTGTCAACTAGTTTTGTAACTGCGTTACTCTGCTTTGCGGTGTTTTGCGAGTGAATAATTGCCATAGCTTAATCAATATTGTTTATCCTAAAATCATTCACCAAGTTGGTTCCTGTCCTGTCCAATTGCTACAATAATCCGAGTACCGTTTATGAAAAATGAAAATTGCAGTGCCAGTTAATTTTGCTTATGAACTAAATGATTCAGATAGATTAAAGATTTGAACTTATAGCATTCAGTAAGTTCAGTCTCTTTAACTTTAAATATGAACTTAAATTTGAGGTGATCTAGTTGTAGGAAATAGTAAATCAACTAATCAAATTAAAATGATTTATGGCACTATGAACAAAAGTACTAACTAGAATTAATTAATGAGTGCAAATATCAGTGATCATTGTAATTTGTTGTTAATGAAGTTCTGATTCACATGCTGACTTGCAGTCGTGCTAAAGTATAATAATTACCTTTTGATACAGTAATTATCAATTTCTACTTCCCTGTTCAGAAGTCAATAGAGTTTCATTTAATTAGTTTTTGCCATTCTCCAAAATTCATATGAAAATAGTTGACATTATTGTGAGGTAGCGCCATTGTCACTTACAACAATAAGTAACCATTAATCTAAGTTTTATCTTGTATGTTTTCAAAATTTCAGCTCTATTAGTTAATAATATTTCGAGTGCAAACTATTTTCTTTCTCGCTTTATTACGTAAATGTTTCAATTGTTTTTGCTAACGTGCGTTGAGCCCTCAGTTGCCGCGCGCGTTCGAGTAATTCTTGACATTGACTGTTCGGCTCATTAATTCACCTGCCGAACAGAAGTTTTGCCCAGTTGGGCTGGCGACCGTATTTCTTTTAGCTATAATTATTTCAGTAACTCTTCTTATTCTGTTCCGATCCACGTGGTACCCCTTCTCGTTGACACAGTACGTGAGTGATAGCCCAAACCTTTCCAACAACCATACTAAATTTTACATTAATTAAGCAGGCGGAATAAGTTATCCTAGAAGGCATCTTGTTGTTAACCTCCCCCTCACTTATCGACTTTATACTGAATCTTCGGAACGAAAGCCTTTTCAAAATTATATTCTAATTCTTTAGGCACATGCTTACACTGTCATGTATTTTTAACACCGTCGATAGAAGGGAAGGGGGACGTTACAGGGTGACAGCACGAAATACAAGTGAAGCATTATGAAACCAATCCAATAGAGACGTTTCATTTTCATGTGCGTTTGGATCAGATTTCGTCGTCATTTTTCCTTTGAACACAATTATTTTACTAATTTCATCTGTCTCCGTTATTTTCTTCCATTCTACACTGTCGATTTCCATAAGTAGACAAATCCTACGAATGAGCTTTAATTTTTCTAAGTCTTGCTTCCGTTATCAAGCAAAACGTCCGATCTGCCTCTCTGGTGCCTTTGCCTTTCGTAAAGGCAAACAGACCGTCATCTAAAAGGTCGATACGATATCTACATCTACATGACTACTCTGCAATTCACATTTAAGTGCTTGGCAGAGGGTTCATCGAACCACAATCATACTATCTCTCTACCATTCCACTCCCGAACAGCGCGCGGGAAATACGAACACCTAAACCTTTCTGTTCGAGCTCTGATTTCTTTGATGATCATTCCTACCTATGTAAGTTGGGCTCAACAAAATATTTTCGCATTCGGAAGAGAAAGTTGGTGACTGAAATTTCGTAAAAAGGTCTCGCCGCGACGAAAAACGTCTATACTTCAATGACTTCCATCCCAACTCGTGTATCATATCTGCCACACTCTCTCCCCTATAACGTGATAATACAAAACGAGCTGCCCTTTCTTGCACCCTTTCGATGTCCTCCGTCAATCCCACCTGGTAAGGATCCCACACCGCGCAGCAATATTCTAACAGAGGACGAACGAGTGTAGCGTAAGCTGTCTCTTTAGTGGACTTGTTGCATCTTCGAAGTGTCCTGCCAATGAAACGCAACCT
The DNA here is from genome assembly GCF_023897955.1 of Schistocerca gregaria. Taxonomy (NCBI): domain Eukaryota; kingdom Metazoa; phylum Arthropoda; class Insecta; order Orthoptera; family Acrididae; genus Schistocerca; species Schistocerca gregaria. The sequence continues at coordinate 1,080,185,217 of NC_064920.1, read as the reverse complement.
TTGGCTCGCCTTCCCGACAATATTATCTATGTGGTCCTTCCAACTGAAGTTGTTCGTAATTTTAACACCCAGGTACTTAGTTGAATTGACAGCCTTGAGAATTGTACTATTTATCGAGTAATCGAATTCCAACGGATTTCTTTTGGAACTCATGTGGATCATCTCACACTTTTCGTTATTTAGCGTCAACTGCCACCTGACAAACCATACAGCAATCTTTTCTAAATAGCTTTGCAACTGATACTGGTCTTCGGATGACCTTACTAGACGGTAAATTACAGCATCATCTGCGAACAATCTAAGAGAACTGCTCAGATTGTCACCCAGGTCATTTATATAGATCAGGAACAGTAGAGGTCACAGGACGCTTCCCTGGGGAACACCAGATATCACTTCAGTTTTACTCGATGATTTGCCGTCTATTACTACGAACTGCGACCTTCCTGACAGGAAATCACAAATCCAGTCGCACAACTGAGATGATACCCCATAGCTCCGCAGCTTGATTAGAAGTCGCTTATAAGGAACGGTGTCAAAAGCTTTCCGGAAATCTAGAAATACGGAATCAACTTGAGATCCCCTGTCGATAGCGGCCATTACTTCGTGCGAATAAAGAGCTAGCTGCGTTGCACAAGAGCGATGTTTTCTGACGCCATGCTGATTACGTGTCAATAGATCGTTCCCTTCGAGGTGATTCATAATGTTTGAATACAGTATATGCTCCAAAACCCTACTGCAAACCGACGTCAATGATATAGGTCTGTAGTTAAATGGATTACTCCTACTACCCTTCTTGAGCACTGGTGCGACCTGCGCAATTTTCCAATCTGTAGGTACAGATCTATCGGTGAGAGAGCGGTTGTATATGAGTGCTAAGTAGGAAGCTATAGTATCAGCGTAATCTGAAAGGAACCTAATCGGTATACAATCTGGACCTGAAGACTTGCCCGTATCAAGCGATTTGAGTTGCTTCGCAACCCCTAAGGTATCTACTTCTAAGAAACTCATGCTAGCAGATGTTCGTGTTTCAAATTCTGGAATATTCCATTTGTCTTCCCTGGTGAAGGAATTTCGGAAAACTGCGTTCAATAACTCCGCTTTACCGGCACAGTCGTCGATAACAGTACCATCGGCATTGCGCAGCGAAGGTATTGACTGCGTCTTGCCGCTTGTGTACTTTACATACGACCAGAATTTCTTCGGATTTTCTACCAAATTTCGAGACAATGTTTCGTTGTGGAACCTATTAAAGGCATCTCGCATCGAAGTACGTGCCAAATTTCGCGCGTCTGTAAATTTTAGCCCATCTTCGGGATTTCGCGTTCTTCTGAACTTCGCATGCTTTTTCCGTTGCCTCTTCAACAGCGTTCGGACCTTTTTTGTGTACCACGGGGGATCCGTTCCATCTCTTACCAATTTATGAGGTATGAATATCTCAATTTCTGTTGCTACTATATCTTTGAATTTGAGCCACATCTCGTCTACATTCGCATAGTCAGTTCGGAAGGAATGGAAATTGTCTTTTAGGAAGGCTTCTAGTGGCACTTTATCCGCTTTTTTAAATAAAATTATTTTGCGTTTGTTTCTGCTGGATTTGGAAGAAATGGTATTGAGCCTAGCTACAATGACCTTGTGATCACTAATCCCTGTATCAGTCATGATGCTCTCTATCAGCTCTGGATTGTTTGTGGCTAAGAGGTCAAGTGTGTTTTCGCAACCATTTACAATTCGCGTGGGTTCGTGGACTAACTGCTCGAAATAATTTTCGGAGAAAGTATTTAGGACAATCTCGGAAGACGTTTTCTACCTACCACCGGTTTTGAACAAGTATTTTTGCCAACATACCGAGGGTAGGTTGAAGTCCCCACCAACTATAACCGTATGAGAGGGGTATTTATTTGTTACGAGACTCAAACTTTCTCTGAACTGTTCCGCAACTGTATCATCAGAGTCTGGGGGTCGGTAGAAGGAGCCAATTATTAACTTAATTCGGCTGTTAAGTATAACCTCCACCCATACCAATTCGCACGGAGTATCTACTTACTACAAGATAAACCACTACTGACAGACACAAACACTCCACCACCAATTCTGCCAGCGTTGTTCAGAAGAACGATGCGATGTTCCTTCGGATATGCATGCAGTGTCGTCATTCTATCTGATGATTGTTGATATTAGCAACCGCGAATTCATTTATGTACAACAACTAATGCAAGTAGGGTAGAATGTTTGTTAAAAGACATCATAGTCGCCGTTGACTGTATAAAATATTTATTATTACGATAGCATTTTCCACCTTAGGGCTATTTTCAAGTAACGCTGCAAAAGTTACATTCCGTCAGAATATAAAACTATCTGACATGAATACAAGTCGTCGTCAAATTGCATCCTTTTGACTGCGTAATAATAAATACTTTATACAGTCAACGGCGACTATGATGTCTTTTAAGAAAATTTTATATGACTGTGAATTCCAGCCATGCTCCAAATTTTTGGGTGTACTTATTGACAATATTTTGAACTGGAAGAAGTATGTTACTGGGATTTTCAAGCAATTAAGTTTAGCTACTTTTGCTCTTCCTGTAACTGCTAATCCTGGAAAAAAACTGTAACAACCTCCTGACATATTTTGCATTTTCCCACTGAATGATGTTGTACGGAGCAGTTCTCTGGGATAACTCAGCACTTAAGAAGAAAGTGTTGACTGCACGAAGGCGATCGACGAGTATAATATGTGGTGTTCACGCACAGACGACGTGCAGGCTCCTTTTCAAGGAGTTAGGCATTTTATTTTCGCCGTCCGAAAACGTAATATATTCGCTAATGAAATACGTCGTAAGTAAACCATCACAGTTTGAGAAGAACAGTGATGTACATACCTACAACCCTGGAGGGAAAAATAACCATTACTCATTGTTAACGGTGTCAGTCTCCCAGAGAGGGCCTGCCAGGAAGTGTTCAGTCACATGTGAAACGTCAAGCCGGCCGGAGTGGCCTTGCGGTTCTAGGCGCTACAGTCTGGAACCAGGCGACCACTACAGTCGCAGGTTCGAATTCTGCCTCGGGCATGGATGTGTGTGATGTCCTTAGCTTAGTTAGGTTTAAGTAGTTCTTAGTTCTAGGGGACTGATGACCTCAGAAGTTAAGACCCATAGTGCTCAGAGCCATTTGAACCATTTTTGAACTCTCAGAGAGGAGCTGAATACGCAGCAATAAAACTTTATAATCGTCTGCCCAATAACATAAAATGTCTGACAGGTAGCTGAGCAAGTTTTAAATCTAATTTAAAATCATTTCTCCTGGACAACACCTTCTATTCCATTGACGAATTTCTATTTAGTAGCTGGTAACTAGTAAAAAATGATACAAAATTGTTTTTAAGTGTAGTTGCATTAGCAGCAATACGAGCGGTTCTAGGCGCTTCAGTCTGGAAGCGAGCGACAGCTACGGTCATAGGTTCCAGTCCTGCCTCGGGCATGGATGTGTGTGATGTCCTTAAATTAATTAGGTTTAAGTAGTTCTAAGCTCTAGGGGACTGATGACCTCAGTTGTTAAGCCCCATAGTGCTCAGAGCCATTTGAAGCAGCAATAAAATGATAATACTTTCATTAATGCTAACGCTATTCATGTATACATATCATGTACACTGACTCGTTCATTTCGATAAAAGAATCGTTCAATTGATCTGTGGAACATGTAACTGACAGATCCTCAATTTTTTTTCCATTCCGTTGTGTATTATTATTTTCAGTAAATTGCTCGCATGTGCTCTTAAGCTCATTGTAAAGCAGTTCTCTACCAGTTATCTGCCCTCGCTGTCTTCGGGATTGTGCAGATAACATCCTTCTGAAAGTCTCATCGTATGTCTCCAGACTCATAGGTTCTGTACAACAGCTTGAACATTCGTTTGATTGACACTTGTAAAGGGACCGTAGGCCCTTACTATAACTTTGCACTCGGCACAGGTCGATAGGGCGAACAATCGATAGTGACGTGTTGCGAGAGCGAGTGTTGAGATGCGCCAGAGTGGTTGGCGAGAATGGTGTGTGTGTGTGTGTGTGTGTGTGGAGGACATTATTGGAATACAGGGTGTTTAACCGAGAAGGGTGTCACCATCGCCGCGGTTAGGCCCCTAAATAATAAACAAATCCCGGGAAAGTGATGAAGTATCTTTATAAAAGTGATCAGTGACGTTACTAGTGCCGATATTTGGTTTCGCGTCTACCGCGCCGGCCTAACCTTGGATTGCAGTGTTGGATGGAGTGATGGATTAGCGTGTGACGGTAATGGAAAACGAAGAAAGCCTGTGCTGAGATTAGCCGTAATTAGACATGTATGACGAAGGCAGTGGCTGTCTTCTTTTTCAAATGGCTCTGAGCACTATGCTGTGGTCATTAGTCCCCTAGAACTTAGAACTACTTAAACCTAACTAACCTAAGGACATCACACACATTCATGCCCGAGGCAGGATTGGAACCTGCGACCGTAGCAGTCGCGCGGTTCCGGACTGAGCGCCTAGAACCGCGAGACCACCGCGGCCGGCTGTCTTCTTTTTGTGTTTTGAGAAGAATATAAGTTCGTATTTAGTAAAACTGTGTTGGTGTTCCTTATTACCATACATTCAGTATTATCGTATTGAACAGGACGAACTGGAAAGTAACAACTTTCGTAGCAGACAATTACGATTACCAGCCCCATTAGGTTCACGGTCATATTAATAATAAATATTGGGCTGCTATTCGATCAGATCAGGTCGGGATAACAACGGAGGTGTTACACAATCCCCTCCCCCCCCCCCCCCCACCAGTGACGTTAGAAATTCCGAAGGAATGCCATCCATGCATTCCGCTTCATCTGGTCGCAACTTACTGGTAACGAAGCGAAAACAAAAAAGGAAAATCTCGGCACGTGGAGAGACCGGTGCGGGAGCCGAGTGCAGCGGTGTCCCCCGGCAGTGGAGGCGCAAGTTGTGCCCCCCCTCCTCCCTCCTCCCCCCCCCCCCCCCCCGCCCCCACAACGCACCGCAAGTTGCGCGCCCCGAGGCGGGGCAGAGGTCTGCGGCCTGTGCCCTGATCCCCGGTCCCTGACTTGCTCCTCATCTCACCTCCAGCGCTGCAGCCGCAACTTTCCGCAAATGGACGTGTTTTAAAACTTCGGCGCGTCAAAAGTTCTGCCTGCCATTATATTAGCAGCAAGTGAACAGAACACTCACTCTCCCAGCGCACGGGAGCAACTTTCTTCCACGGCTCCGTAACCTTTTAAACTTCGTCCACTTCGTCGCGCTTCATTCCTCGTTTAAATATTTCATGTAAATTTTTCTCTAGACACGTTTAAGCCGTCTTTGTCACCTTCTGTCTCCTTGTTCTACGTTACTAGATAGCAGGAGATGAATGACGCCGACGAACGGCTACACACACTCGAGAGAAGCTCAAGCACGGATCCAAGTGGGGCTTTGCCAGCAGACGTATTTGCCAAACACTATAAGCTAATAGTATTTACAACTTACAGAAATAATTTTGTGATTAACATCGGAAGCTACTGAATTAAACACACTATGTGATCAAAAGTATCAGCACAGCCCCAAAAACATACGTTTTTCATATTAGGTGCATTGTGCTGCCACCTACTGCCAGGTACTTCAGCGACCTCAGTAGTCATTAGACATCGTCAGACAGCAGAATAAGGCGCTCCGCGGAACTCACGGACTTCCAACGTGGTCGGGTTATTGGGTATCACTTGTGTCATACGTCTGTACGCGAGATTTCCACTCTCCTAAACATCCCTAGGTTCTCTGTTTTCTATGTGATAGTGAAGTGGAAACGTCAAGAAACACGTACAGCACAAAAGCGTACAGGCCGACATCGTCTGTTGACTGACAGAGACCGCCGACAGTTGAAGAGGACGTAATGTGTAATAGGCAGACATCTATCCAGACCATTACACAGGAATTCGATACTGCATCTGGATCCACTGCAAGTACTATGGCAGTTAGGCGGGAAGTGAGAAAACCGGTAAAAGCCAAACGACGCTTCGATTGGTGTAAGGATCGTAAACATTGGACGGTTGAACAGTGGAAAAACGTTGTGTGGAGCAGCGTCTGAGTATGGCGAATGCCCAGTGAACGTCATCTCCCCGCGTGTGTAGCGCCAACAGTAAAATTTGGAGGCGGTTGTGTTATGTTGTGGCCGTGTTTTTCATCGAGGGGACTTGCACCCCTTGTTGTTTTGCGTGGCCCTGTCACAGCACAGGCCTAGTGACGTTTTAAGCACCTTCTTGCTTCCCACTATTGAAGAGCAATTCAAGGATAGCGATTGCATCTTTGAACACGACCGAGCACCGACCTTGACAGGGTCCTGACCTGAATCCTACAGAACACCTTTGGGATGTTTTGGAAAGCCGACTTGGTGCCAGACCTCACCGACCAACATCGATACCTCTCCTCAGTGCAGCACACCGTGAAGAATGGGCCTTGCCGCCTAGGCCGCCTCCGTTAAGTTTCTCCGGACACGGATTGCCCCTTTCGGCGCACCATTACGCATCACTAACGACCAGGGCAAGCAGCTCGAATCTTATCTATTCGAGGCACTCGCCACCCTGTTAGGTAAGAAACGTTTCCGGACAACTCCTTACCGCTCGGCAGCGAATGGTTCGAAAAAACGCTTCCACCGTCAGCGGAAATCGTCTCTTCGGTATCACGAGCCACCACTTTGGACTGAGACAATACCGATCGTGCTTCTGGGACTCCGCACAGCCATCGAAGACGACCTGATCGCAACCGTAGCTGAGCTGCTCAACAGGCGACCCTTTAGACTACCAGGTGAGTTCCTGTGCAGCGTGCCGGACTCTATCGTCGATGAGTGAAACGACGTCAACAATTTACACGCACAGGTGCGAAAACTCTGGCCTGTTGCAGCAAGAGAGCAGGTGACTCGTCGCCCACTCCTCTTTGGCGATTTGTCGAGCGGCAAAAAAGTGCCCATCGGCACGACACAGTATGTAAACCTCTACAACCACCGTACGAAGGGCCATATACTGTACTCAGCAGGTTTAGAGTCGATGTCATGGGAACACCGTCAACAGTTTCCATTGACACCTAAAACCCGCCTTTAGCGCTGCTGATACTGCGTCACACAAATGACCTACGATACCACCTACGGACACGTCTGAACTACCCACTACGCCGGTACTTGGCGCCAATAACCCGAACATCCAGTACTAACACTGACGATACTACCACAACATCAACACCAGTCGGTCACGTGATCCGGACGGCAGGTCAACACTAATCGCAGATATCTTTATCACTTGGGGGGGGGGGGGGGGGGAGTGATGTATGGTTGCAAAAAAATGGCTCTGAGCACTATGTGACTTAACATCTTAGGTCATCAGTCCCCTAGAACTTAGAACTACTTAAACCTAAGGACATCACACAACACCCAGCCATCACGAGGCAGAGAAAATCCCTGACCCCGCCGGGAATCGAACCCGAGAATCCGGGCGTGGGAAGCAAAAACGCCACCGCACGACCACGAGATGCGGGCGCGTGTATGGTTGCATAGACGTTGTGGAATGTAATGCATTAAAGTGTAGTAGGAGTGCCCACTTGTACAGCGATCGCATTTGACTTCGTGTTTATTCTTTGTTTTATACAGGGTGGTCCATTGATAGTGACCGGACCAAATATCTCACAAATAAGCATCAAACGAAAAAACTACAAAGAACGATACTCGTCTAGCTTGAAGGGGGAAACCAGATGGCGCTATGGTTGGTCCATAGGTCAAACGGATATCAAATACGTTTTTTTAAAAATAGAAACCCCCATTTTTTATTACATATTGGTGTAGTACAAAGAAATATGAATGTTTTAGCTGCACCACTTTTTTCGCTTAGTGATAGATGGCGCTGTAATAGTCACAAACGTATAAGTACGTGGTATCACGTAATATTCCGCCAGTGCCGACGGTATTTGCTTCGTGATACATTACCCATGTTAAAATGGACCGTTTACCAATTGCCCAAAAGGTCGATATCGCGTTGATGTATGGCTATTGTGATCAAAATGCCCAACGGGCGTGTGCTACGTATGCTGCCTGGTATCCTGGACGACATCATCCAAGTGTCCGGACCGTTCGCCGGATAGTTACGTTATTTAAGGAAACAGGAAGTGTTCAGCCACATGTGAAACGTCAACCACGACCTGCAACAAATGATGATGCCCAAGTAGGTGTTTTAGTTGCTGTCGCGGCTAATCCGCACATCAGTAGCAGACAAACTGCACGAGAATCGGGAACCTCAAAAACGTCGGTGTTGAGAATGCTACATCAACATCGATTGCACCCGTTCCATATTTCTACGCACCAGGAATTGCATGGAGACGATTTTGAGCGTCGTGTACAGTTCTGCCACTGCGCACACGAGAAATTGCGGGACGATGACAGATTTTTTGCACGCGTGCTATTTAGCGACGAAGCCTCATTCACCAACAGCGGTAACATAAATCAGCATAATATGCACTATTGGGCAACGGAAAATCCACGATGGCTGCGACAAGTGGAACATCACCTTGCCTGTTTAATGTCTGGTGTGGCATTATGGGAGGAAGGATAATTGGCCCCCATTTTATCGAAGGCAATCTAAATGGTGCAATGTATGCTGATTTCCTACGTAATGTTCTACCGATGTTACTACAAGATGTGTCTGGAGCTGGAAGCGTCGGTCGGGTGGTAAAGATGGGTCTTGTAGTAGCTAAAGAAGAACAAGTCTATTAAGATGTCGGGCCGCTATCACTTAATGATCACATACGGTGTATAAAAGTTAAGGAGAAAGTCTGTTAGCCTTTCTAGTGTGAATTGAACTCCAGTTATGGAATGTATTTAAAGACCTATAGGAGACTGTAGTGAGTGATCGATAAGAAAATCAAGATCAATTCAGAGGTGAATTTTCTGAAACGACAAGTTATCAGTGTACATTCGACTACAGAAGTGTGAGTGTCCAAGGCGTATTTAGCAACATTCATTACTGCGGATCAATGAACTAAGTTTATATACATTATCTGCTGAAAAGCATGTCGAAACCCCTATCCAATGTAGAATTGAACATTAGATGTCGCGACAGGCGTATCCGCCATATAAAAGGAAATAAAGAGTATTAAACTACATCTTTAATTACTTTTTGTTACACACTGACCTACAGGATTTTTCCCTGACAAAGACAACTCAAACCTAACCTATTCATTTGTTACCCACAGTATACAAGCCCAACGCAAACTGATACCTATACATTGACAACGTGACTTCCAATAATTAACACAAAAGAATGGCCCTGAATTGCAAGAAATCCTAACAATAATACAAATAAAAAAAATTGAAGAAATATGAAACTACCTCTAACTCTGTGAACTGCCTAAACTCATTTCAATCACGAATCTCAACAGCGCAAAACCCCCATTCTTTTTAATAAGTGACTTACCTCACAAAAATCTTCATAACATGCACTAAAGCAATTACACCAAGTAGCAACTACAGCCAGCTAAATAAAAAGAATCTAACTACTATAGACTATAATTACTGGGTGGCATATGGTTAGCGAAAGAAAGATTTTGTTGAAGAGGGAACAATGTATGTAGGAAATGTTAACATATTTATGTGACATCCAGTTCAAAAAATTAAATAGTTGTCAATAATTTCACTACTCAAACATTATCAACCAAACTTCATACATTTTCCTTCGTTTTTTCTTATAAACACATCATTTCATCTCACTTTAGAATGCATGTCCTACCACCACAGAGTCACTAACAGTATCATGTACATACACTTCCCCATCCACTTGCTAACTGCTACTCCATCCAACCACAGAACCTCTTGCCGAGGGTGCAGAGCGCTGTCAGCGATATTAACACAGTATATAGCGCTTCCAACATACAAACAGGCTGCCTACAAGTATTGCGTTGTCCTTAGGGAACCAGTAACAGCAGGATGGACTGGTTAGGAAAGATCAGTGTCTTCGAACGTGGGCTAGGCAATCGATGTCAGGAAGCGAATCCATGAAGGACGTTTCAACCCTCATAAAACTTCCGAAACCGTCTTTTGGTGATGTAACTGTGAAGGAAGAACCGCAGCTAAACTAAGGTTAAGCAGGCGACAGTACTGGCGGACAGGGTGGCGTCCAGCATTGTGGGAGGTGGCCCCAGGAAAGCGCATACAGTCAATGGAAGGAATAATTTGTCAATTCTAAATTTCTACTAGCAGTCCACAGTGGCTGTGCGTAGGGAGTTGAAAAGAATGGAGTACAGTGATGGAGCAGCTCTTCGCAAGAAGCTAAGAGATGCTCGAGGTGGCATAAACAGTGCCGCCATTGGACAATGGATAACTGGAAAATAGTGATTTGGACTGGTGAATGGCTGGAGATCGCTACATGCCATCGCGTGTAGTGCCAGCAACGATTTCTGAGGAGGCGGTGTTGAGGTGTGGGTGTGTTTCTCGTGGCCAGGGTGTGGTGGTCATCTTTACGCCCTTAGCATGGAAACAACCGAATCTCAACGTTCAGGTCCATATGGCCACATCGTGACGACCGCCATCTCATCCTCTGCCGGTGGCGTCAGCGGATGTAGTATGGAGGGGCCACCTTATCAGTTGAGAGCCTGGACAACAGACTAGCAAGGTGGGCTGCAGACCTCCCTTCAAGAGCTCAGATCAAAACATCGCCAGTAAATGTAAACATCAACAGACTTCCCACATAAACACTGCACTACTTCGTGAAAAGCCATGTGACAGAGATCCACCAATTGGAACTAACGTGGCTAAGAGTAGCACTCTACAGGATCGGTGTTACAGGCACACCAGGAGAGTCAGACTGACAGCGTGTACCTACAGCTAGTATAGCTCCTGCTAATACCTTCGCCGGCTCTAGCCGAGTAGACGCTCGCTGTAGTCCTCTGAAGGAATTTGTATCTAGTTGGGTGTAACGCCACTTTGGAGTTGTGTAACATTGTATTTTGTTTGCTATTATTTCATTTCATTGTCTTGTAACTTTTTATCTGGATTTTGCCATCACAAGAATTATTGTGTTTCTTGTTATTGTAGAGTCTGGAAATCAGTGCACGCCAAAAAGGCGTTTTAGTTGAATAAAGTGTGTTCAGATTTGATCGTTAGTTCTTTACCACTTACCGCAGGACACTATAGGCGTAGCGCCAGCACACCGCTCTGCCAGCCGTTGTCGGCTTTCTCGACCTCGGAGCTGCTACTCCTCAATCAAGCAGCCCTTCAATTGGTATCGGAAGGCTTAGCGCAGCCCGTTCCAGTCTTCCCATCGAGGTAAAATCTCTGGCAGTACCGGTCCTCCGGCGAATAGCAGCCAGACATGCTGATCTTTCTGGGTGCAAAAAGTGCTACGTGTGGGAGGACATGAACAGACTGTACAGTAGAGTGAACTGCACACGGTAGAGGAACGGTTCGGAGACCAGTATTGTATCAGCAGCATAATGCACGCTGTCACAGTGAAAGGGTACAGTACTACCCGACATAGAAAAGATTTCCCTCAGTGGGTACAGTGTAAGTAGGGTGTTTAGGTTTCTATGTTGGTAACGCCACGTAGTGATCCGTATGAAAATTACAGGCTGTGCTGTGTGCAGTCTGTGGCTGGTTGGCATTTTTGTAATATTCGCTATTGTAGTGTTGGGCAGTTGGATGTGAACAGAACTTAGCGTTGCGCAGTTGGAGGTGCGCCGCCAGCAATGATGCATGAGTTTTGAGAGCGAATGATCTGGATGTCTGTCCATCAGAGACAGTACATTTGTAAGACTGGATGTCGTGAACTGATATGTATTATGACTTTTCAACACTATTAAGGTAAATACATTGTTTGTTCTCTATCAAAATCTTTCATTTGCTAAGTATGCCTATCAGTAGTTAGTGCCTTCAGTAGTTAGAATTTTTATTTAGCTGGCTGTATTGGGGCTCGCTGTATTTCAGTAGTTCGAGTGTAAGTAGGCTGTTTAGGTTTTCTTATTGGTAACGGCACATAGTGCTCTGTATGAAAAATCACTGGCTGTGCTGTGCGCAGTCTGTGGCTAGTTTGCATTGTTGTCTGCCATTGTAGTGTTGGGCAGTTGGATGTTAACAATGATTAGCGTTGCGCAGTTGGAAGTGAGCCACCAGCAGTGGCAGATGTGGGGAGAGAAATGGCGGAGTTTTGAAACTTGTAAGAATGGATCTCATGAACTGCTATATATATTATGACTATTAAGGTAAATACATTGTTTTTTCTCTATTAAAATCTTTCATTTGCTAACTATGCCTATCAGTAGTTAGTGCCTTCCGTAGTTTGAATCTTTTATTTAGCTGGCAGTATTGGCGCTCGCTGTATTGCAGTAGTTCGAGTAACGAAGATTTTTGTGAGTTAAGTGATTTGTGAAACGTATAGGTTAATTTAGTCAGGGCCATTCTCTTGTAGGGATTACTGAAAGTCAGATTGCGTTGCGCTAAAAAATTATTCTGTGTCAATTTAAGCACAGTTATGTATAATTTTTCTAAGGGGACGTTTCATATGTCGACCATTAGCCGAGGATACCTCACTGGAATCTTCTGATTTTTTTTTTGTAGTTTGTGTAATTACTGTATACTTTGTTTATTGCTAGCGCGTAATTGTAGAGAGAATCTCCTTTGTAGTTGTAGTATTTCATTGTTGTACAGTAAAACAGGTGTGGCACACATGTAAATTTGCACCAAGTATTTCGCAGCTGCGCTTGCAATTAACTAGATATTATTTTCAGTGCTCTGTTAATGTGTTCTCTTATTTTTGCTCTTCAAATTGTGTTTTTCTGTGTTGTCGTGTGAAATATTGTGACAATAATGGCGTGTGAAAAACGTAATACTAGGCTCCAAAGTAAACTGAGAAATGACAGTGAAGACGAAGGCAGTGTGTTAGCGCCACCATGTAATGAATCAACTAATGTTCAAAGTAGTAATTTGGTAATAATGCATAGGGAAATGGAGCGGGCTGCAAATAATGGTGTAGGCAGTGAAACAATTAATGAACAGGGAAGCATTATCGATCGATCGGTGGGCAACAGCTCGCGTCAGGAATCCGAAATGACAGGACACAATCTTGCAAATACTGTACATTCAGGTTTTGCGTCCTCACTGTTTTCTCAAATAAGTCAAGACACATTTTCTGCTTGTCAAAATGGGAATGTTGCCGGTGCAAATGCACTGCCGACAAGCACAGATGAACAGATTCCAGACACTAATACTTTATTATTGCAATTAATGCAACAAATGAAACAAAATCAGAGACAAACACAGCAACAGTTAGAAAAAATGTAACAAAATCAGAGACAAAACACAGCAAAAGCTTCAAAAGTTAGACACAATGGAACAAAATCAGAGACAAACACAGCAAAAGCTTCAAAAGTTAGACGCAATAGAACAGAATCTTCAAAAGTTAGGCACAATGGAACAACACCAGAGACAAACACAGCAACAGTTAAACACAATAGAACAAAATTTTCGGAAGTAAGACGCCACACTTGAACAAACACGTGAAGATTTAACTACTGAGTTACATAACATTGAGTCGAAATGTCAAAAAGTCTGTAATGACGTAAAAACACAAATTTGTGAGCATTTCAACCTATTTTTTCGCGGCATGAAATTGCATTACAGAATCACGAAGCAGCCATAAAAGAAATACAAACTATTGTTCGTGAAAGTCACGACACCTTGCACGCTAAAATGGACTCAGTTGCATCCACTGATTCGGTTACGCAACTTGCAAAAACTCAGGAAAACTTAAACGACACAGTAAATTCGATTTCAACACAAATGGACACTCTGAAACTTGTTTCAGAAAAACACACTGAGGAAATTTGTTCACTATCGGAGAAAGTAGCCGAACTTTCGGATCCGTTCACTAACTTACCTACAAGGGTAGATGATGATCTGAATGACACAAGACCCGTAGCCTTCACTGACACAGAAGAGTATGAACAAATTAGAAAATTCAAACAAAATCAAAATCAAATCAATACACAGTACAAAAGAGAAATCCGGGAAGTACTAGAGCAGTTGATGCAGGTAATACAAAAATTACAAATTTCAGAGGACACTTGCGCGCCAACACGGGAAGAGGGACTTAGAAATACCGAACAGCCACAAAATAGTAACACAGGGCACTTCGGAAATTATGAAAGAAATTGGCAAGGTACACCGAATTTTGAGATGGAACCGCCGACACGACATAACAGTGACCGATATGCGAATCGCCGACACGATGATTTTGACTATAAGCTGTTCATTACTACACGTAAATTCAAAACATTTAAGAATTCTGACAACGACATTCATCCACAAGCATGGCTCCATCACTTTTCTCATTGTTTTCCAACCCAACTGGTCTTTGGAGCACAGGTTAGAATTTATTTGTGGCTACTTGGAGAATGAACCAGCTGTAAGAATGCCATCGGTCATTCACGATTGTCACAGTGAAGGAGAATTTTATCATACCTTTCTCTCAGCATATTGGTCTCAAGCTACACAAGACCGAGTAAAACATAGCATCATAATGATGTAACATTTCGAACAATCTGAATTCTCCAGTCTTGTGAAATATTTTGAAGACATGTTGCACAAGAATCAGTACCTGTCAAACCCATACAGCCCCTCCGAATTCATCTACATTTGCTTAATAAAATTACCTGAACATTTACGGCATATTATTTTGGCAGGACGTTGCAAAGACAACATTGAAGATCTTACAAGAATTAGAAATTCGCGGAACGCGAAAACAGGAACACAACAATTACAGGTCACATCCGTCGCAATTCCGCGATGAAAGAAATAATAACTGGACACGACAAGGCTATTCTTACAACGCAAATTGTGACCAAAACAGACACCACCCATATGACAACCACTGGCAGAGTAATAGTTACAGAGAAAGATAGCATTTCCGTAGTAATGAATATTACACAGGCAATCACAGAAACAAAGAATATGGCAACCAGAACTATTATTACCACGGGAGACAGAATAACTTCAGACGCAACGGTCCACCGTGCAGTGATAATTCAGGGAGAAAATCTCCACCACTTAACCGACAAGAAAGAAACTACAGGAACTACCGACATGACGACAGACGATATAATCATAACGACAGACCTGAATTTCAGCAGAACTGGCGAGATTCAAACAGAGCAGGGCACTCTCGACAAGGTGAATTTGTAGAAGTTAGGTCTCCTAATCACAATAACGACGTGCGCCAACACAGAGACAGACAATGACTCGCATCGCAGGCAGCCACGTGTGCCCGCTGGCTCTGAGAAAAATAACATAGGACGCTAGCCTTGAGAAAAATTTTTGCTTTCGTTACCGACGTATACAACATGATAATTGCTTTGAAATTGAAACTCTGTGCACTAGAGAGTAAAGGATTGCTTTCTTGATCACTGTAAGGTACGTAATAACTACGATACCTATACGCAAAGCATTTCACTATTGTTTATGATGAGGTGAGTACATTGATTTCAGCAGAACTTTGCTTACAGAGGACGATAACTACGACACTTCCACAGAATTATCTTACAACAAGACGCACAGTTTAGCGTTACAGTACACGTATTTGAGTGATTAATTTTGAACTTAAAACATTTATTTTTAAAGATATTTGAAGTACAAAGATACAAAGGTTTTCCGTGATTCATTTCATACCATTGCTGTAATCTGTAACACCTGAGGATATAATTACATTAATCCTCAGGGGGGTACACGCTTACTTTGTGTACCATTTGTATGGCAAGCACAAGGAGCCCTAGCTAATATGGTATTTGCTTATACAACTTTACACATCGGTACCATATTTCTCTCACACATAAATTATGGAGCTATCTGATCATTTAACTGAGAGAGACAAATATTTATTTTACTACATCAGTGACAGATGTTTACGTAATTACACGGTTGGATAACTTCACACTTATGAAATTGTATTTTGTCTGTACTTTGTGAAATGTTCATATTTTTTCGGAACCATTGTGATACTATGAGAGCTTTGAATGATGTATTTGGTATGGGATCATCATTTTTAAAGTAAGTTTGAGGCAGATGACACTTTTGACATGAGCAGAGAATTTTTTTTAGGCTTTGAAATTATTGCAGAAAGCTATGACGTTTTTGAGATTTGACTGAGGTGTTATGATGTTATTATTACGATGACTATATGTATTATACTGTTGCGGTATGTTTATGATCAATAAGCTGATGCTATATGAGTTATTTGATTATGCTACGTATCTGTTATGATGAAATATTGAAGAAGTGTCGACGAATAAGGTAAGGAATAATGAGTAGTGGTTAGGGACTCTGGTGTGTGAAAAAGGTTGTTGAAAACCAAGAATCGTACTTTAAGAGTTATGAAATGTATATAAATGCATGAATGTATTACAATGCCGACGGAACTTTTTTGGACACTGTTATATCAATAGGATTTTGTTTCTACAGATTTGTATTGCAAATTCTTGACCTGTGGAATTTTTTATACGAGACTGCCACTGTAGCGGAAACTGCTGTCGTAATTTTTTCAGTAAGAAAGGTAAGTGACCACCTGCATGTAATGCGTCGTGGGCACCCAGCTGCACGACAGCCACCTGGAAACAAGCCGTTAGTGTGTGCCTTTCAGAGGCACAGGTGAAAAAAAAAAGAGGCCATTATCCTCGCTATTGACATTCCTTTGTAGAAAGCATCGCAAATATGACACGCTCAAACTTGAAAACATATGATTACACAATGGAGCTCTTAATTTATGATACTTACTAAACTGCCTAATGAAATGACGAGAAACATTTTTACATCTATTGTCTTTCTAGTTGACAGATTTTTTACTGACTTTGGAGACGCCATCTAGTGAATGACGTTTCACACATTGCTTTGTATATATTTGCTCATTTTGTTTAATATCGAGTTTCTAGCTGCACTGCAGCATTGGATAAAATAAAAATTTGATAGATGTTCTAATATAAATATTTTATGCCTATAGATCCAGTACATAATAACTTTATAATCTATTTCAAAAAACGAGGGAGCACAAAAAGACATTTCCCTTCACAAGAATTGCATGCAGAATTTTCTTTTCAAGTTCTTGGTAACTTCTTTTGTAGCATAAGTTGTGGTGCACCACTTTACATAGACATTCTACATCTACATCCATACTCCGCAAGCCACCTGACGGTGTGTGGCGGAGGGTACCCTGAGTACCTCTATCGGTTCTCCCTTCTATTCCAGTCTCGTATTGTACGTGGAAAGAAGGATTGTCGGTATGCTTCTGTGTGGGCTCTAATCTCTCTGATTTTATCCTCATGGTCTCTTCGCGAGATATACGTAGGAGGGAGCAATATACTGCTTGACTCTTCGGTGAAGGTATGTTCTCGAAACTTTAACAAAAGCCCGTACCGAGCTACTGAGCGTCTCTCCTGCAGAGTCTTCCACTGGAGTTTATCTATCATCTCCGTAACGCTTTCGCAATTACTAAATGATCCTGTAACGAAGCGCGCTGCTCTCCGTTGGATCTTCTCTATCTCTTCTATCAACCCTACCTGGTGCGGATCCCACACTGCTGAGCAGTATTCAAGCATTGGGCGAACAAGCGTACTGTAACCTACTTCCTTTGTTGTCGGATTGCATTTCCTTAAGATTCTTCCAATGAATCTCAGTCTGGCATCTGCTTTACCGACGATCAACTTTATATGATCATTCCATTTTAAATCACTCCTAATGAGTACTCCCAGATAATTTATCGAATTAACTACTTCCAGTTGCTGACCTGCTATTTTGTAGCTAAATGATAAGGGACCTATCTTTCTATGTATTCGCATCACATTACACTTGTCTACATTGAGATTCAATTGCCATTCCCTGCACCATGCGTCAATTCGCTGCAGATCCTCCTGCATTTCAGTACAATTTTCCATTGTTGCAACCTCTCGATACACCACAGCATCATCTGCAAAAAGCCTCAGTGAACTTCCGATGTCATCCACCAGGTCATTTATGTATATTGTGAATAGCAACGGTCCTATGACACTCCCCTGCGGCACACCTGAAATCACTCTTACTTCGGAAGACTTCTCTCCATTGAGAATGACATGCTGAGTTCTGTTATCTAGGAACTCCTCAATCCAATCACATTAAGATGTGAATATACATTTCCCTTATCTGCATTGTGATCTTTAGTGTAATATTTTTACTGCTTGAGCTTTTTCATGTTTAGATATAAGTTATAGCATTTGCTGCTGTTGTTTGCCAGTCATAGTACTACTAAATTTCACTTTGTATTACTCTGTTAAGCCAGTTTTACTACTGCTTAATTTTTTTGTTTGCTGCACAGTGGCTTATATTAGTTGTAATATTGCAATTGCTCTGCTATTTAGATTTGTTGCTGCTTACTTTGACAATTTCCATTTTTTTCATTGCTGTTTGTATTAATTGTTTTGTGATGCTGCAGTGCCTCGTCCCTTAGTTTAACATCTGAGCTCAGTAGATTTAAGTTAGCTTTAGAGGGGGTAGACTATATAAGAGAATGAGTCGCGATGAATTGGAAGGAATGCATTGAGAAGCTGTAAGAAAATGGTTTGGCCAAAAAAAGTAGTGTACAGTGGAGAAAAACTATTTTTGAAAGAGGATGTGAACAGAATACAGAAAGCATGCTTGGATAGGATTTTTTTTGGATGGAGTAAATGTTGAAATAAGAGGGACGATCTATGAAATGAAGTTTTGGGTTGGACTGCAGTACCAAATATTACACTGAAAACAAACCCTGTCCTTTCCTTTTGTGTTATCCCACTATGTGTTTGTGTACCCTTGTGTATTTGTTTTCTTCCTGTCTCTGTGTATTGTTTCATAGAATTTTTTCTCTTCTAATACTAAGCTACATTCACTATGATGAGAAATACTGTTATCCTCAAATATAATTTGCATTAATAATATGTTATTTACTTCGTAAAGATGTTTAAGCCATTATTTGTTCTCTTTTGTTTTAATACTCATGTGTGAAGTTGATGTTTCAAAAGTTATTCTGATCTTTTATGTATTTACTTATGTCATAATTCCAGTAACACTGATGTGTATGTTTAATTCTATTATTTTGTAGAGC
The DNA here is from genome assembly GCF_023897955.1 of Schistocerca gregaria. NCBI lineage: Eukaryota > Metazoa > Arthropoda > Insecta > Orthoptera > Acrididae > Schistocerca > Schistocerca gregaria. The sequence goes on along the minus strand of NC_064920.1, from coordinate 1,080,166,074 downwards.
CCCTATTACCACAAATGTTATCTGTATTGTTATGTTCTTTACTGATGTATTTTGTAGGTTTGTTATTGTATTCTTATGTTATAAAATTGTAATTGACACCAGTTCTTCAAATTGAGTAACTTGTAAGTTACATTTCACTACACACATTTTTGTTGGTCGTAGTATATGGACAATATGTGAGGAGTAGGGACTGATTGTATTTACATGTGTGTTACTAATTCAGCAAGGGACTGGTTAACAGCATTGCTGGTTCTAAGGACAATTAGAAAAAAACTTTGTGAGTGCACAAGTGGTGTTTCAAGGACTTGCGATATTGTCTGCAAGACTCTTCAATGTTGATTTTGCACCTGCACAGTCGCAACGGATGGCTACTAGCCATTTCTACAAGAACTCCAGTGGGTCTGCATCTTTGATGGCCCACCAGTACCATTATTTCTACAAGGACTGCACTGGGTCTGCACCTCTGGTAGCCCACCAACACCATAATATCTAACAAGACTACAGTGGTCTGCTCTGTATGACCTACCTACCAATATTCTTCAAAATTTCGACTGACTCTGCTGTGGGTTTGCTCTGTTGTGGCCCATTAACTGTCAACATGTCAAGAGTCAGCACTGTCTGTCCGTTGGAAGGACAACACTACTTCTTCAAGACTTCATGGCAATCCACTACTTCTGTGTGCATTTTCTTTTACTGCTCAGACTTTGAGAAAAAAAAAACACTGCAATTTTACTGTGATGAATGATCAGGACTGTCTTTATGGACTGTGAGAAAATTTTAGCTTTTGACCATCATTGTATTAATAAGTGTGTGCATTTGATAATCTTTCTTACTGTAATTATGAATTTTTTTTTCAAATCTGTATTGGCCAGTGTCCAAAACATTTTGTAAAATTTTTGTGGGGGGCATGGGGGCTGTGTAAATAGGCTGTTTAGGTTTTCTTATTGGTAACAGCACATAGCACTCTGTATAAAAAATCACTGGCTGTGCTGTGCGCAGTCTGTGGCTAGTTTGCATTGTTGTCTGCCATTGTAGTATTGGGCAGATGGATGTTAACAACGCGTAGCGTTGCGCAGTTGGAGGTGAGCCGCCAGCAGTGGTGGATGTGGGGAGAGAAATGGCGGAGTTTTCATATTTGTAAGACTGGATGCCATGAACAGCTATATATATTATGACTTTTGAGCACTAGTAAGGTAAATACAAAGTTTGTTCTCTATCAAAATCTTTCATTTGCTAACTATTCCTATCAGTAGTTAGTGCCTTCAGTAGTTTGAATCTTTTATTTAGCTGGCAGTAGTGGCGCTCGCTGTATTGCAGTTGTTCGAGTAACGAAGATTTTTGTGAGGTAAGTGATTTTTGAAACGTATAGGTTAATTTGTCAGGGCCATTCTCTTGTAGGGATTACTGAAAGTCAGACTGCGTTGCGCTAAAAAAATATTCTGTGTCAATTTAAGCACAGTCATGTATAATTTTTCTAAGGCGACGTTTCACGAGTAACTAAGATTTTTGTGAGGTAAGTGATTCATGAAAGGTATAGGTTATTGTTAGTCAGGGCCATTCTTTTGTAGGGATTATTGAAAGTCAGATTGGGTTGCGCTAAGAAAAAAAATATTGTGTGTCACTTTAGAGTTGATCAGAATAAGTAAAGAGAAAAATTTCTGAGTACGTTCAGCTGTTTGAAAATCGAACAACGTAAGGGATTTATGAGCACAATCATTCATAAATTTTTCTAAGGGGAGGTTTCGACAGTAATACAGTTGTATAACAACATACTTCGTTGTTCTCGACAGAACAGCGGTTTTATGGTAACACAGTTTTATTCAATACACTGAAACCGGATAGTGATGTGGAAAAGAAGGAAAATTTGTATATTTAATTATTCATACGTGCACTTCGTTCAGAAATAGGTCGCTTTATCCAGTTTTGTGATGTTTCAGAAATGAGTGAATGGTTTGCCGCATGCTTTCCAGAGATAGTGGATGTAGAATCTGTAATTATCTTTGAGACAGTCCTCTGGTCACCTTTGGCAGAAGCAAGGAGAGGTAGTATTCCAGAGCACTAGAGGGCCTGGGGTGTGGCTGACCAATACGGTAAGAGGATCCTCCCCCACTTGAAGGAAGCTGACCAATACGGTAAGAGGATCCTCCCCCACTTGAAGGAAGCGAGGGGTGTCCTGGTGAGCGGCCACGTTCCGACACTCTGTCGCCGGTTCCTGATGTTGAAACAGCTATTTTCAGTGTGCTCCGTAAAACTAAAGAATATGGGAAAGGTATGCATGTGCAATATTTAAGAGTAGCTCGAAATAATTGTTACAAGGGCGATGTACTTGAGGACAATATTATGGAAATAGAAGAGGATGTAGATGAAGACGAAATGGGAGATACGATACTGCGTGAAGAGTTTGACAGAGCACTGAAAGACCTGAGTCGAAACAAGGCCCCCGGAGTAGACAACATTCCCTTAGAACTACTGACGGCCTTGGGAGAGCCAGTCATGACAAAACTCTACCAGCTGGTGAGCAAGATGTATGAGACAGGCGAAATACCCTCAGACTTCAAGAAGAATATAATAATTCCAATCCCAAAGAAAGCAGGTGCTGACAGATGTGAAAATTACCGAACTATCAGTTTAATAAGCCACGGCTGCAAAATACTAACGCGAATTCTTTACAGACGAATGGAAAAACTGGTAGATGCAAACCTCGGGGAGGATCAGTTTGGATTCCGTCGAAATGTTGGAACATGTGAGGCAATACTGACCTTACGACTTATCTTAGAAGAAAGATTAAGAAAAGGCAAACCTACGTTTCTAGCATTTGTAGACTTAGAGAAAGCTTTTGACAATGTTGACTGGAATACTCTCTTTCAAATTCTAAAGGTGGCAGGGGTAAAATACAGGGAGCGAAAGGCTATTTACAATTTGTACAGAAACCAGATGGCAGTAATAAGAGTCGAGGGGCATGAAAGGGAAGCAGTTGTTGGGAAAGGAGTGAGACAGGGTTGTAGCCTCTCCCCGATGTTATTCAATCTGTATATTGAGCAAGCAGTAAAGGAAACAAAAGAAAAATTCGGAGTAGGTATTAAAATTCATGGAGACGAAGTAAAAACTTTGAGGTTCGCCGATGACATTGTAATTCTGTCAGAGACGGCAAAGGACTTGGAAGAGCAGTTGAGCGGAATGGACAGTGTCTTGAAAGGAGGATATAAGATGAACATCAACAAAAGCAAAACGAGGATAATGGAATGTTGTCAAATTAAATCGGGTGATGCTGAGGGAATTAGATTAGGAAATGAGACACTTAAAGTAGTAAAGCAGTTTTGCTATTTAGGAAGTAAAATAACTGATGATGGTCGAAGTAGAGAGGATATAAAATGTAGACTGGCAATGGCAAGGAAAGCATTTCTGAAGAAGAGAAATTTGTTAACAACGAATATAGATTTATGTATCAGGAAGTCGTTTCTGAAAGTATTTGTTTGGAGTGTAGCCATGTATGGAAGTGAAACATGGACGATAACTAGTTTGGACAAGAAGAGAATAGAAGCTTTCGAAATGTGGTGCTACAGAAGAATACTGAAGATAAGGTGGATAGATCACGTAACTAATGAGGAGGTATTGAATATGATTGGGGAGAAGAGAAGTTTGTCGCACAACTTGACTAGAAGAAGGGATCGGTTGGTAGGACATGTTTTGAGGCATCAAGGGATCACAAATTTAGCATTGGAGGGCAGCGTGGAGGGTAAAAATCGTAGAGGGAGACCGAGAGATGAGTACACTAAGCAGATTCAGAAGGATGTAGGTTGCAGTAGGTACTGGGAGATGAAGCAGCTTGCACAGGATAGAGTAGCATGGAGAGCTGCATCAAACCAGTCTCAGGACTGAAGACAACAACAACAACAACTATTCAGAATATCGACGAGAACCAAACTTTTTGGTGGGAGATTGATGTAAAGGTAGGCAGGTGGAATTCATGGGGAACTTACGATTCTTTGGTAGCGACCAACGGTCACAATGAAACCACGTGTGGTAATTTTAAGCTCAGATATTTGCGTGTGGTAATCTTAAGCTGAGATACTTGCGTGTGTAAATTTAAGCTGGGAATATTTAAGAATTGCGTGTACAGAATTTGAATTAGGAAGAAACATTTCCACATGGTGTGTACTGACTGTGTCTCAATGTGACCAAGAGACAGTGGAAAACAGAAATGCTTGCTCAAACTTTCAGTTCAGGATCCGTGTGTGAGATAATTAAGTAATCATGATACCAAAATTACCGTTATTAATTACATTGGTGTGAAGCAAGTTAGAAATTTTGATACTCAGGGAGAGAATGGTGAGTTAGCCATCTGCCCAGTAACGCAATGAGGGTTACATTCCAGTGGGAGATGAGCATAAATCCTCCAGAGTATGTGGTAGGTCAGCTGGAAAGGATACGTGTGAAATTTAATCCGAAAGTCTGTGACTTTGTTAATCACGGTTGAAATTTGGCTGGGGGAAAGTCGGTTGTTATCCTTTGTATTACGTGTTTAACCTATGTAATTTGAATGTGGCGACTTAATTACAAGTACTGTACCAAAAAGAGAGAATTTTCTTTGAATAGCCTGACCTCTAGTAAGTTCAGTAGATTATTAATGAAAGAGAATATGAGAGAGGGAGTGGATACCCGTACCAATCCTGGAAGTGCGCTATAGTACTATGGAAAAACATTAAGAGACCATAGGATATTGGAATGTGAACGTAATATCATGCTCACTGGGCAGAGAATGCCTTATTTCCTTTTATGTTTAAATGCATTGGAGGAAATTCTGTATCATTGCGGTGGTAGAATCTCAGAAGATAAAAGAGCAGATATGAAAAAAAAAATGGTGGTCATGATCATTCAGCAGAGGGTAGCAATTTTGTTCAGGCATTTTTTGCCATAAGCTCCCTATTATTAGAATAGTCAGGTTCTGATTAAAATGAATGCTATAGAACGGGAATGTGGTCTTGCCAAGGTGGAGTGCGTCCATCGGAAACGTTTACAGACTGTGCCATATTTAAAATTTATTAGACAGATGCGTATAATTCCGTAGCTTTGAGATAATTGAAAAGAAAAAATTATAGCAAAACAGTGGGGTAATAGGGCTTTGTTATCAGTGTACAGGAGCAGCGGCTACGATAAGTCATATGAAATTTTCCGATGCACAAATCTTAAAAGCACTCGCTCGGCAGGCCACACATAAAAGTAGTCCTGACTGCTAGATGCAACAGGCGGAAGAGTTGCGACCGGAAAAGATAACGGTAGTAACCTCTCAACAGAGGAGTGTCTGTGAGGCAATGACATTCCCAAAATGGACTGGACTGCCCACAGTCACGACCTGAACCCAATGGAACACGCTTGTGACGAGTCAGACAGTTTACTTCGGTGCAGAACCCGGCGTCCGACATCAATACTGTTCGTGGTTTCGTCTGTTGAGGAAGAATGGGCCGCCATGCCTCCAAAGACGTTCACACACCTCACTCAAAGTATCCGCAGCGGAGTTGAGGCTGTCATAAAGACACAGGGTGCCACATCTGGTATTAAGGTCCACCAACAGGTTCCCGCATATTTTTGATCGAATAATGTAAACCGTGTCGGCGTTGATAACAGATCCTGGCCACTTGTAGTAAAGGAGTAGATCATTGTCAGTTACGTCACGAACGGTAGCAAACAGTCAACTTCTCTGTCGGACGTGTTTTGTTGTAAGCAGTCTCGCTTAAAAGTCCGATCGCGAACTAATAAAGAAGAGCAATACATCGAAATTTCAGAAGGGAGACCTTAACGACAGCCGTCCCTACCTCGACTTGAATGTCATTCTCCACAATGGCATGACAGTCTCTGCTGGCCGAGCTAGTGCTGAAAGGTCTCTGTTGGGTTCCTCTCATGTTAATTTCTTAAATCTGTAGTCATTTACGGCATAAATTCCGCTTCTAAACTTACTGTGGTGTTCCTGATTCTATCTGGGAGGAGACTGAGCAGTGGAACGTGTTACTTGTACACATAAGCAAGAACGACCTGTCACACTACTACACTTTAAAACACAGTTTATATCTAATTCATGTCACACAGTCTCATACGGAACCTACATCCGCTATCATTTATATACTGTATATGATAAGATACTGTCATCCCCCTTCCCTTCTGTGTGAGAGGATGAATGAGCAAATGTATTTCTAGTTGCATGCTTGAGGGTAGCAGACAAGCCTGTCTGCTGGAGAACAGTAGGACCAACGTCGCAACAGGTAGCTACGCTTTCTAAAAGCAGAGAGGTTTCTATTCTTAGTATGGTCCTGTCCGTCCCTTGTCATGTTGGTATAGGGAGCTGCCTCTTCGGACACTTCCGTTTGTATTCGTGAAGCACGCTCGGTAGCGGGCCAGGTCAGTCTGTCTGCGGCGAGCGTCTGAAGTGGTAAGATCTCCGGCTAAGCACGTGTCTGCTAAGTCCTCAGGACAATGGATTTCTTAAGTTCAACCTAACTGAAAATTTAATCACCTTTATTTCAGGTTTAGCTCTAAAATATCTAATGTTATCTAAATTGCAACGCAGTGTAATTCGAGTGTGAAGTTCAGAATATCTTCCGGTAGTTGCTTCGTCACTACTTTGTGAGTAAAGTGGAACCACGAGTTGATCAGTAACTCTAAATAAGGTCATAAATCTTAAATGCGAATGTGCGTGAGATTATAATGTCTCGTCTTAACAATATTTTTCAATATAGCAACTTTTCTTTATGTTCAACCCACGTGGGGTGTACTTTGTGAGACCAGTACCACGTGCTTATACAATTGTTTGACCCATCAGGTTGATATTAAGACGATAGTAACCAGTTCGAGGTTTTTCTTTTGTAAATTGCTTTCGATCTAATTTATTTTAATTATCAGAATTATTGTGGAGTTACACTCTTTGTGCAAACCAAGTTGAGCACGTGAATCATGTGGTGTACTCATCAAAGTAGCCCTCAGCTATTCTTTTCGGGAAGATTTCACAGAGAGTTAGTATGAATTTAGTATACCAGTGTGTGGTAATTTCATGACGGAAATGATTGCGCTACGAACGTAACTTCTTTGGGTGAAAATTGAATCGGTTGGTTGTGGTTAATTTCCTCTTGCATATGTTTCAACGTTCTTCGTGTGTTATTTTATGAATGCAGTGTTGTATGCAGTCTCCCAATCTTGGCTCCCTATTTGATGTGTTCCGTAAGATTACAAATTCACATTTACACAATCCTAAATAAGGCACCAGTTTAGTTATGAATCAAGTTTAATATGCTGAAATTTTAACGGAACTATGATCAGTGTTAAAATAAATGGCCAAATATAAACTGATTGATTGCTTTTTATTTAAATTCTCTTTTTCTATATACATCACCGGTTGTCATAAGATGACTATTAAAAGATTATAATTAATGTTAATCCGGCTGGGAATTTGCTAAGATAGACTGGATACCTTGTGAAAGAGTTGCTCAGTAATGCAAGGTTAACTTCCCCAGATAGCTCAAAGCTTTTAACCCGCTTTTATTGTCTTGAATATCAGCACCGCTTTCAGAACAAGTTAATGCATCAGCATTACACTGTAGTTTAGCTCACATCCTATCGCATCTACCCTTGCGAAGGATACGTCAACAACGGTAACGATGTCCCCTACCGGGTCTGCAGTGACACAATACGGCACCAAATTGAACTCGCCGTACGAGAGCGAGTGCCAGGGTGTGGGCAGATCCGTGCAGCAACAGTGGCCAGTTTCTCGCGGCACGCGGCGGCGATTATCTGGACGGGAGCAGGGGTGACGGCTGAGAGGCGGGGTGAGCAGCAGGCGTGGCGGCCGCCGGTTCGAGAGGCCGGTAATCAGGGGCGCGTGGCCGGCCGACCCAGCCGCGGGCAACGCAAACACCGTGACGCCAGGGGGCGGCGGTGGAGCTGCTGGCAGCGCGCGGGGCTTTCCACCGCCGGCGGCGACAGCGGACGCGCCCTCACTTACGAAAAATTAGGTCGAGCTGATTACCCATGTAACATTTCTGGATGTCGGAGCCATACGTTTCGTTCCAACGCTTCACATCTCAGAGGCGCAAATTCACATAGTGGAATGAGGTACGTAATGGTACTTGAATTACGTAACCATTACGGCACCTCGCCTCAACCTCTCGATACCAGCAATATTCTACTGTGTTTCTGTTCTGTTTTCTCTGAAAACATTCAGATTTGATTTCATTAATGTATAGGTACTTCGATACAACGATATGTATATATTGCAATGATATTATTCTTATGTGTATTCTTTCTTTTGTCACTGTGATCTTTGACGTACTTGTAACTTTGATTTTTGGGCGCGTACGCAGTTATTAGAGAGCCAAGCTTTGGTCGTCATGTTAAAAAGACGCAAATTCTAGTCAGTTTATGAAATGTGAACTTTAACAGTGAGGAAGATATTTTCAGGTATGTTTTATATAGTGCAGTGATGTTGCAAACAAAAGTAATAAAAAAAGAAGTCTAACTTAAATTCGGAGTGCTGATTACTTTTTTACATCACCATTGTATGTAACATGCAAAAGTTTCATCTTCAACAATGGTTTCTCGAACACATCTATAAAACTTTTGAATATCGCAGAATAACACCTAGGCCTCTTTGCATCCGAGCTTGGAATCATCACTACCTAGATTTACGACGATTGAGCCATGAGTTCACAACGAGACCAGCGTGGGAAACACGAAAAGATGAGTGCCTACTTTATACATTATTTCAAGAAATCACTTTATTAACTGTGCTCTAATGACACCTAACACATAATATAACTTTGTTGTTGCCCGAAAATGCAATATGTAGCAGCGTGAGCAACACTACAATCATAGTTACTTTTTGACCTTTGTTGTGGTAGGGTTGTTACAGGTACGAACAACAAACGTTGCCATAAGAGCACCTATCGTGAGAAAGTGCATCGTGTCAACAGCCTCGTAATCGGATTCTACATCTACATCTACATCTACATCCGTACTCCGCAAGCCACCTGACGGTGTGTGGCGGAAGGTACCCTGAGTACCTCTATCGGTTCTCCGTTCTATTCCAGTCTCGTATTGTACGTGGAAAGAAGGATTGTCGGTATGCTTCTGTGTGGGCTCTAATCTCTCTGATTTTATCCTCATGGTCTCTTCGCGAGATATACGTAGGAGGGAGCAATATACTGCTTGACTCTTCGGTGAAGGTATGTTCTCGAAACTTTAACAAAAGCCCGTACCGAGCTACTGAGCGTCTCTCCTGCAGAGTCTTCCACTGGAGTTTATCTATCATCTCCGTAACGCTTTCGCAATTACTAAATGATCCTCTAACGAAGCGCGCTGCTCTCCGTTGGATCTTCTCTATCTCTTCTATCAACCCTACCTGGTGCGGATCCCACACTGCTGAGCAGTATTCAAGCATTGGGCGAACAAGCGTACTGTAACCTACTTCCTTTGTTGTCGGATTGCATTTCCTTACGATTCTTCCAATGAATCTCAGTCTGGGATCTGCTTTACCGACGATCAACTTTATATGATCATTGCATTTTAAATCACTCCTAATGCGTACTCCCAGATAATTTATGGAATTAACTGCTTCCAGTTGCTGACCTGCTATTTTGTAGCTAAATGATAAGGGGTCTTTTCTACTATGTATTGGCTGCACATTACACTTGTCTACATTGAGATTCAATTGCCATTCCGTGCACCATGCGTCAATTCGCTGCAGGTCCTCCTGCATTTCAGTACAATTTTCCATTGTTGCAACCTCTCGATACACCACAGCATCATCTGCAAAAAGCCTCAGTGAACTTCCGATGTCATCCACCAGGTCATTTATGTATATTGTGAATAGCAACGGTCCTATGACACTCCCCTGCGGCACACCTGAAATCACTCTTACTTCGGAAGACTTCTCTCCATTGAGAATGACATGCTGCGTTCTGTTATCTAGGAACTCCTCAATCCAATCACACAATTGATCTGATAGTCCGTATGCTCTTACTTTGTTCATTAAACGACTGTGGGGAACTGTGTCAAACGCCTTGCGGAAGTCAAGAAACACGGCATCTACCTGTGAACCCGTGTCTAAGGCCCTCTGAGTCTCGTGGACGAATAGCGCGAGCTGGGTTTCACACGATCGTCTTTTTCGGAACCCATGCTGATTCCTACAGAGTAGATTTCTAGTCTCCAGAAAAGACATTATACTCGAACATAATACGTGTTCCAAAATTCTACAACTGATCGACGTTAGAGATATAGGTCTATAGTTCTGCACATCTGTTCGACGTCCCTTCTTGAAAACGGGGATGACCTGTGCCCTTTTCCAATCCTTTGGAACGCTTCGCTCTTCTAGAGACCTACAGTACACCGCTGCAAGAAGGGGGGCAAGTTCCTTCGCGTACTCTGTGTAAAATCGAACTGGTATCCCATCAGGAATAGCGGCCTTTCCTCTTTTGAGCGATTTTAATTGCAATGGTGGAAGATGGGTGGATTATCGGGGAACCAGCCTGCCAAAACGCACATTTCTCCCTTATTAATTATTAGTACAGTGTTATTAAATGGTTCAAATGGCTCTGAGCACTATGGGACTTAACATCTGAGGTCATCAGTCCCGTACATCTAAAACTACTTAAACCTAACTAACCTAAGGACATCATACACATCCATGCCCGAGGCAGGATTTGAACCTGCGAACGTAGCAGTCGGGTGGTTCAGACTGAAGCGCCTAGAACCGTTCTGCCACCGCGGCCGGGACACAGTCTAATTAACATTACATTTCCGATAGTAAGGAAGACCTACCCATGCTAAGCTATGACCATACACTTAAAATTTGACTTTTATATCAAATTTTCGAGAGTATCTGAATAACGAGACGGAGTCACATTTCTTCGTTTGTTGTTGTCGACTGTGCGACTTACGATCGCCCAGTGGAACCGTTCGCGGTGAGACAGTCACAGGGCTTTAGCGAAGCAGTCCGTGACACCCACGTTCTTTCTCAGTGGAGAGGCCGAACTAGTCAAGTCCCGAGTTAAGCGCCGAACACTCGTTCGGGAGAGACCTAGTAGTGAAGTTGCTACGATTTCACTGTGCGTCCAAGTCGCGACTCTGCAAGCAAGCCAGAGAGGAATTCAGCTAACGGTGTATATCTCAGATTTTGAAATACTAATAATACTTTCTATCTTGCGTGAATATGAGAACGATTAAAGATTTAACGACGGGTGAATCATGTAGACCAAAATTTTTTGTCACGCAGTTTCTGTTATCAGTTTTTGGCTATTCTGGAGAAAAGTGGAAAATAAAAAGTCGACGGCACCCCGTCAGACTTGTGGATTTTAACTGCAGTAGCAGTGGGACCTGGCCAGTTTATGAGCAGCTGTGCTAAAATGTTCAAATGTGTGTGAAATCTTATGCGACTTAACTGCTAAGGTCATCAGTCCCTAACCTTGCACACTACGTAACCTAAATTATCCTAAGGACAAACACACACACCCTTGCCCGCGGGAGGACTCGTAGCTCCGCCGGGACCAGACGCACAGTCCATGACTGCACCGCCTGAGACCGCTCGGCTAATCCCAAGCTGCGCTAAAATCTCACAGCAACAGCATTCGGCTCGCCACCCTACACGCCAGTCCTGTGCTGTGACGAAAACTTCACCTGAGGACGCCAGGATGGTAGACATTTTCAGAATTCCAGTGTTCTGTGACACAGCTAGCCGCCTCACGCGTTCTGCTGCTCCAGTACCACATGGAGACAGTCACGTGGTAACACACACGGGAGGGAACCACCAGCTCACGAATGACACGTCACATTCGGTAGCCACGGCACTGCGTGCTAATCACACACACTGAGTCGCCGTAGAGCGCTAGCTCAGTTGGAGGAAGGAAACCGAGCGGTCGCGGCCTTTTCAGGAAAACATCCCAGTATTCGCCTGCTGTGATTCACGGAAGGCTCGAGGGTCGTAAGAGCAGCGACTTCGACCTGCTGCTTGAGCCCCACCAATCCCAGATCCCAGAGTCTAGTGCTGCATATCGCCAACTTCGTAATATTCGGTTTTAAACGCTTATCATTTTCTTTAGAAAAATGCTCCTGCAGGAATAAACATCCTGCGGACAATGGAACTTACTTCACTTTCTTTTCCAACAACCAATTTTTAATCGGCATTTTACCAGTTAAAATGCTAAACTGTCGCTCATTTCAGGGATTAAAAAAACACTTGCTTATAATTCACCGCATATGTCGTAAACTGATTTCACTATTCATAATCAAAAAACCGTGAATGAAAATGAAGAAACCTAAATAACGCTCAAAGATAAATGTCTACATTATATATACAAACGTTCGAAGGAAGAAGTGACAGGATGATAGTACGTTGGTTAAGGCATCGAAGAATAACTTCCACAGTAGTAGATAGAGCTGTGACGGATAAAAACTGCCCGGAAAGGTGGAGACTGCAATGTAGCTAACAAATAATTAAGGATGTAGGGTCCAGCTGCTACTCTTCCATTAAGACGTTGGTACAAGACGAAAAAAGTGGCGAACTCAGAAATAGTATAGTAGTTTCCACAAATTAGGTTGAAACGCAAAAACAAAGTTTATCTCATGAGGAAATGAAGAAGCGTAAGAACAATTCTGAGTAAAGTGTTCGGAGTATTCAAAAAAGAGTAATGAACACAGAAAAAGAAATAATACAGGTCTGTAGATGTACGGTTAGCCAGAAATGATGAGCATGAGAAAACAAATGCTGGTGCATAGAAATATGATACGGGCGCAATCGATATTGATGTATCGTTCTCAACACCGACGTTTTTGAGATTCCCGATCCTCGCGCAATTTGTCTCCTACTGATGTGCGTGTTAGCCGCGACAGCAGCTAAAACACCTACTTGGGCATCATAATTTTTTGTAGGTCGTGGTTGACGTTTCATTTGTGGCTGAACACTTCCTGTTTCCTTAAATAACGTAACTATCCGGCGAACGATACGGACACTTGGATGATGTCGTCTAGGATACCAAGCAGCATACACAGCACACGCCCGTTGGGCATTTTGATCACAATAGCCATACATCAACACTATATCGACCTTTTCCTCAAACGGTCCATTTTAACACGGGTAATGTACCACGAAGCAAATACCGTCCGCACTGGCGGAATGTTACGTGATACCATGTACTTATACGTTTGTGAGTATTATAGCGCCATCTATCACAAAGCGAAAAAAGTGAGCCAACTAATACCTTTATATTTATTTACGTACTACACGAATAAGTAATAAAAAGTGAGGGTTCCTATTTTAAAAAATGCAGTTGATATCCGTTTGACCTATGGCAGCGCCGTCTGGCAGGCCCACCATAGCGCCATCTGGTTTCGCCCTTCAAGGTAGACGAGTTTCGTTCTTTGTAGTTTTTCCATTTGACGCTTATTTCGTGAGATATTTGGCCTGGTCACTATCAATGCACCACCCTGTATATATAAGGTGAATCACTTAAAGGATGCTACACAAGTATTGTGGAAATTGTAAGTGCTATTGATGTGCGGTTGTCATAGTGGTTCGTATTGTTAGCCACCAAACAGATTGTAATTATACTTAGAAAGTGTATTTTTTCCTGCAAACATACACGTTTTGTAAATGGAAAGTGCGTATTGACATTTGTTGTTGTAGTCCCTTGATGCCTCAGAACGTGGCCTACCAACCAATCCCTTCTTCTAGTCAAGTTGTACCACAAATTCTTCTACCCCACAATTCTATTCAATACCTCTTCATTTCCTACGTGATCTACCCAGCTAATCCTTAGCATTCTTCTGTAGCACCAGATTTCAAAAGTTTCTATTCTCTTCTTGTCTACACTGTTTATCGTCCATGTTTCCCTTCCACACGTGCCAACACTGACACTTAAATCTACATTGGATGTTAACAAATTTCTCTTCTTCAGAAACGCTTTCCTTTCCATAGCCAGTGCGCATTTTATATCTGCTTCGACCATCATCAGTTATTTTGTTCCCCAAATAGCAAAACTCATTAACTACTCTAAGTTTCTCATTTCCTAATCTAATTCTCTCAGCATTACCTGATTTAATTCGACTATATTGTCCCGATAATGACGCCCTCCTGAGTAGTCCTCGCCTGGAGATCAGAATGGCGGATTATTTTATCTGCGGAATATTTTACTCGAGGGTTCGCCATCATCATTTAACCATTCAATAAAGCTGCACGCCCTTAGAAAAAATTACGGCTGTAGTTTCTCCTTGTTTTCAGCCGTTCGCAGTACCAGTACAGCAAGGCCACATCAGTCAATCATCCAGACTGTTGCCCCTGCAACTACTGAAAAAGCTGCTGCCCGTCTTCAAAAACCACACGTTTGTCTGGCCTCTCAACAGGTACCCCCCCGTTGTGATTGCACCTACGGCACTACTATCTGTATTTCCACCAATGGCAAGGTCCGTGGTTCATGACATTAACAGACAAGAGGTAGGGTAAATTAGTCAGTGGTGTTTGTTGCAGGATTCTAGCGCAAGTAGTTTACGAGATGTCGTATTTTGAAAAGTTCCCACACCGACATTTGTACGATACTTGTGTCAGCACATATGAAAGACAATATAAGTGCGTCACTAGTTTCTGGGTTCTGACCAGTAATGAGACACAGCTTGTGTTCAGAATGACTACTGTGCAGCGTCAATACACGCTTCCAGTCTGGTATGGAGCGACTGCTGCACACGTGCTAGCATTGAGGCTGCAATAATATGTAGTTGCATATCATCGGGTGTAGTTGATCAGTCCTCGTAGACAAGAGTCTCCCAGCTTTTCCCACAGTAAAAAGTCTATAGGCGTCGAATCCGGGAAACGGGCTGGTCGATGTATAGGTCCTCTGTGTCCAATCCAACGGAATGGAAACAACGCATGGAGGCACGCTGTAGCACCTCGTACACTATGACCTGGACATCCATCATGTTGGTACCACAGGTTCCTCCTAGTCTGCAGAGGAACGTATTCTAGGGTCCGTAGAAGATGATTTGTGAGGAGGCTGCGATACTTGCGTGCGTTCACTGTTCCGTCTATGAGACTCCGATCTGTGTCCTGATGGTTTACTATCCCACACCACACGTTCCATGGACGCTGGCGTTCCACCTGACGAAGCCAACGGGAGCTGTCAACAGACCAACAGGGCATGTTTCTGCGGTTTATCTGCCATGTTTGGTAAATGTGGCTTCATCACTACATGATACATCTGGAGTATACTGTCTTAATGCCCATGTGCAAAAGTTAACACGATTCTCACAATCGTTTCCATGCAGATCTTTATGGAGAGAGATGCGGTAGAGGTGGAACCTATGTAGATGCAGAATGTTTAGGATGCCTGCCTGACTCATACCACTGCCTCGAGCGATTACGCGGGAGCTAACGTGCGGATAAACTGCAACAGCAGCAATAACATTTGTGTCCCCCTCTTCTGTCATCACTTGTTTCCTTCTGTTACATTGTCTAGGTGTTACATTACCACTTTCAGGTAACTGGCTGAAGATGTTGATAAATAATTGCCGAGATGGTTGATGTCCATAGGCTATCTTGCCGCATACACCGCACAAGAACGAACTGCATTCTTCCTACATTCCCCACACACCATAAGCATGTCGGCTTTTCCTGCATTGATAAATCCCTTCTTCCACTCATGACCTACTGCTTGGACTGTTACACCCTGGATAGCATGTCGAGTGCACGCAATAAACACATAAGCACACTGTAAGCAAATATTACAACATCATTCTTAGCAACAACGCGGGTTCAATGGCACAAACAAGTGTTGGATTGGGACATTTCGGGAAGTGCTGGCAGTAGAATCCTGCAACAAACAATACTGACATTCTGATTTACCCTACTTTTAGTCTGTTAATGTCAATAGGCACTGTTACACTTAAAATGTATGTTTGCACAAAAAAACACAGTGTTAGTGTTATTATAATCTGTTTATTGGCTAACAATACGAACCCCTGACTATGCATCCATTCTATGAAAACCGCACATAAATAGCAGTTTCCCTTTCAGCAATATTCGCGATGCAAGTTTTAGGTGATACACCCTGTATATATTACACCTGTCACATACTCTTCCTCGTCTGCAGCACCAAATACCTTATTTGTAGTCTCGTGTGGCTAATTCAACACTTCGAATTGTTTGGGATTCCATCCGAGCTTCACAGGATATCGGAAGGTTGAATTTATTCTAAGAACTGACTGATTTGTAATTCGTAATTGATTCCGCAGTGTAAAGCAAGGAGCATATCTGTTAATTTGTACATACTGTGCGGGGCCTTTCTTTCGAAGAACGTTTCTTACTTATTGCTGATACCCCTGAAATTTTCCTATGTCGAAGGTCTCATTTATTACGATAGTTAAGGCGACTTACATGCTGCCTAAACTTTCTCTTAGTACAGAGATGGGCGCTCATCTATTCGTGCTGACTTTCTACTCTTTAACTTTTGTATCACTTTCCTGGCTTCAGAAAGCTGTACTTGTTGCATGAGTTTTTCAGCAGTTACATGTGGTTTGGAAATTTTTGTTGCATTTTGTATGTAATATAGAGAAATTACTCATTCGCACAATTTGCAAACTACTATGGATCATTTGCTGATTTATCTTGTCGTTTATATGCATCTACTAACTAACACAAGCATCAACAAGGAACACGTTGAAAGTAACTACGATGTTTTTTTTCTTTTCTCTGAATCCTGTATAATAAGGTCCCAGGTCGCATCAGCTCCCTTTTATAAGTCTTTTAATAATGGCGATATAAATTTGTCGCTGTAACTATTTTATAGAATTAAAACTGTTTAAATGACTGCAGAGAGTTTCCAATACCCACACTTATTGACTTGTTTGAACCTGACACGAATGCTTCTGAAAATTGCTCAATATTACATAGCGATTAGAGAATTCTGCACCTATATTGCATTCGTTATACCACGGCTTCCATCTTCTGATTCACTGTCCTTAAAAATATTTTACTTCCGAATTTTGGAAAAAGACTTCTGCAGGCCTGGAGTTTAGTGTGCTTTTCTAGTTGGCCAAATACCTTTGTTACGCGTCAATGGCAATCCATGAGGTCGATATATTTTACAAATCACCGCAGTGTTCTCCCTATGTGTTTATAGCAACAGGTTTAGTGTCCATTTTTGGACTATCGATCAACTGAGGCATTCCGAAATAGTCAGTGGTCCACTACGAATGAATGTATTTTCATTCCGCAGAGGAGTGTGTGCTGATTTGAAAGTACCTGGCAGATTATAAGTGTGTGCCGGGCCTGTATTGCAACCTGGAGCTCTGCCTCTCGCGTGCAAGTGCTTTACCCAGTTTTCTTTCCGTTTTGTTCGTCATTTTTCTCGTCGTCTGATCTGGTCGGACGTCACAGGACAGCGCTTCATGTTCATGGTTGAATATTTCACTCAGCCGTTTTATTATTATTATTATTATTATTATTATTATTATTATTAAGGAGGGCAGCCAGCCCTCTCACCTAACACGGTGCCAGCGAACCGACTGATCCACCCAAAGACGATTCACGACCGTTTACAATAGATATGACCAACTGTCAGAGTCTAGTGGAGAGGAATCTCTAGTAGCTGTAGATGTAGGAAGTATGCAGCAGACCTCAGCAGTTACGGTGGCTATGACAGTTGCAAAGTCTAAGAGAAAGAAGAAGGTTCTGCTGTTAGGTAGTTCTCATGGTAGAGGTGTAGGCCAGCAGTTGCAGGAAGTTTTGGGGAGTGAGTACCAGGTCACCAGCATTGTGAAGCCTAATGCAGGATTGGCTCAGGTGACTGTTAACATAGGGGGGTTATGTAGGGATTTTACTAAAGAGGATCAGGTAGTGATTGTGGGTGGGGCTGGTAATAGTATTGATAGGGATGGGGAGTATGACATAGATGGTGACCTGGAAAAGATAGCCACTCAGACTGGCAACACGAATGTGCATTTCGTGGAACTGTTTCAGCGTCACGATCGGCCTCATCTTAATACAGCCGTCAAACGTAATAACATGAGACTTGGGGGTGAGCTGATGACAGAAAGCATGGGTCACATTTCAATGGTGTCGGTGGAGTCTATCAGCAGGACGGGTTTCACTAGACATGGCCTGCACCTCAACCGGTATGGGAAGGGGATGTTAGCAAAGCTTATAGGTGACAGCATAGGTGGGGTTGGTGGGATCACTCATGGGAAAATTCCTGCAGTAGGTGGTGTTAGAGATGCACCTTTTTTAGGTTGAAGTGAGCTGATAGGTATTCCTGCTTAAGGGAAGTCTCTCTAACAAAGGAACCACTTTTGACAAAGCTTAGGTATCCGAGTAATGAGGGAATTAGTATATTTCATCAAAAAATACAAGGTATTAGAGATAAAGTTAGTGAATTGCTTATAGATGTTGACTCTGAAATTATTGGTATATCTGAACACTTCTTAAATAAGGAGATAATTCAGAGGCTTCCTTTACCAGGATACAGGTTGGCTAGCAGCTTTTCGAGGAGCTCTTTGCGGTGTGGGGGAGTAGCCATGTATGTGAAAAACGGCATCCCATTTGAGTCAATTGATGTTTCAAAGTACTGCACTGAAAAGGTGTTTGAATGTTGTGCAGGTGTGGTTAAATTTAATGGAGCTAAACTTCTAACTGATGTTGTTTATAGATCCCTAGACTCCGATTTCACAACATTTTTGCTAAAGCTAGAGGAGGTTCTTGGTTCACTTTATAGGAAATACAAAAAGTTTGTTATATGTGGTGACTTCAATATTAATTGTATAAGTGATTGTGCAAGGAAAAGGATGCTGGTAGACCTCCTTAATTCATATAATCTTATGCAAACCGTATTCTTTCCAACGAGATTGCAAGGGAACAGTAGAACAACCATAAACAACATTTTTGTTCATTCCTCATTACTAGAAGGACATTCTGTTAGCAAAAAGGTGAATGGCCTTTCAGATCATGATGCACAAATTTTAACTCTAAAGAATTTTTGTGCTACAACACGTGTAAAATATAGTCATCAACTATTTAGGAAAGCTGATCCAGTTGCTGTGGAGAACTTTGTAAACCTTATCAAGGAACAAGGGTGGTAAGATGTTTATAGCGCTGATACAGTAGACGATAAATATAATACTTTTCTCAAGACTTTTCTCGTGCTCTTTGAATGTTGCTTTCCGTTAGAACGTTCAAAACATGGTACAAGCAGAAACAGGCAGCGTGGGTGGCTGACTAGAGGGATAAGAATATCGTGTCGAACAAAGTGGCAATTATATCAAAACGTTAGAAACAGTCACAATCTAAATGTAGCAGCCCATTACAAACAGTATTGTAATGTGCTTAAAAATGTCATTGGGAAGGCAAAAAGTTTGTGGTATGCAGATAGAATAGCTAAGTCTCAGCATAAAATGGTCAGTCGTAAAGGAAGTGGCTGGTCTGCAGTGACAGGTCGAGGATATAGAATCAGTGCGTAGTGGGAATGTCCGTGTTACTGATAAGTAGCATATATGTACAGTATTTAATAATAAATTTCTGAATATAGCAGTTGAACTAAATACAAACCTAGTCCCAACAGGGAATCATACAGCGCTCTTAGGAAAAAGTGTTCCGAGACTGTTACCTGAAATGCTCCTCCATGATACTGACAAGAGGGAGATTGAGTTAATAATTAAATCACTAAAGAACAAGACCTCTCATGGATATGACGGGGTATCTAGCAGAATACTGAAGTATTGTTCTATGTATGTTAGCCCAGTACTTAGCCATATCTGTAACTTTTCCTTTAGGAGTGCTCGGTTTCCTGACCGATTAAAGTACTCGGTAGTGAAGGCACTTTATAAAAAGGGAGACAGGGATAATATTGACAATTATATACCTATTTCTATGGCATCTGTGTTCGCTAAAGTTACCGAGAAGGTTGTATATACAAGGTTACTGGAGCATTTAAATTCACATAACTTGCTGTCAAATGTAAGTTTGGTTTTAGAAATGGCTTTCTGGTGGGCACCAGGACACGCAGGTGTTAAGGGTGACGAAACAGCGGATGCCGCAGCCAAAGAGGCGTGTCGCGACCTTTCTGCCGCCCCCCTCCCCCCCCCCCCCCCACGCTATGGTCTCGCTGTTGAGGTACAGAGTGGGTGTGTTGATGAGAAAACGAGTGGCTGGAAGTGATGACAGACAAGTCCACAGCACGGCCGTGACGTACCTCCTTCGACGTACGCACACCTCGAATGTGTGGCGCATATGGCACACAGATCACAGCGCACCGCATCTTACTAGAGTGCGTTTTATTCTCAAATCAAAGGGCAGCATCTCATTTACCGACGGAATCGCCCTCTATTTTAGACGACAATCAAATGAATGTGGCAAGGCTTTTAAGGTTCAGTGAATTGTCTGATTTATTCCCTAAACTTTTAGGGCTACTGTTTTAATATGTTACCAGCTGCCTGGCTGGCTGGCTAATTCGTGCTCTTTGTAAATGATCAGTCAGCCCCAGATTACTGTGCATCAGACTTAATTCTCCTCTTGTCTTTGTTGGATTTACTTAATATTTTCAGAACAATGGATTTGTTTACAAATATCTTTTCTGCTACCAGTCACGATATTCCTTTATTCGACACGACGCCTTTCGAGATATAACTCCCATTTTCCAACTGAAATTGCGCGTTCTTTGTACATTTCAGTATAGTCAACAAAATAAAGCAGAACCTCAAACATCGAAAACATTACGCAAAAATGGCAGAGCACAAAGAGAAAACACAGCAGAAAATGGGAATCGTTATCCGAAACGTGTCGTGTAAAATACGAATAAAAGAAAATCGTGTCTGGTAGCAGGAAAGATATTTATAAACAAACCCATTGTTTTCACAGTCGCAGGCTTTCAAAAAGGCCGTTTATAATGGACAATTTTTAGAACATGTGAACAATTTTAACGCTGTCTTCCATGACGTGTGCTAGTGTGATAGTATGGGTAGCCATGGGTGAGATTGGGGGAGAGTGAGTGCCGTTCTAGCTCCGATTGCTTTTTATCTCGTTAGTCGCATTTCCTCCGCTTTAACCACATTCATTTCTACAAATTTCGTATTGGCACTGACAACCTAGTCGTTGACCGCCCCTAAAGCACACAACCGCGCTCGCACACACACACACACACACACACACACACACACATGCTCTCACATCTCTTTTTGTTTCAATGCACAAGACTGCGCACGACCGATGAAGTATAGCTTAATAGTCCACATTTTATATAATTAATTCTAGAAATGTATAGCATTTTACTCACCATAAAATTCTATACCCGAAGAATTAACACTATCCTCAAAGCGACTTTAATTGCACCACTTAAATGTGCGGAACGCAAAATATTTAAAAATGCTGCACAAAACACAACCTCATGTCCATCAACAACACAGACTGTAGGAAACAGAGGAAACTGCTTCTGGCTGTCTCTAGTGCGCCCTCCATGTAATTCTGAAATCAGCCACTAGCCTGACGTGGCGACGAAAAGACATCTTGTGTGCCCCCCTCCCCCCCCCCCCCCCCCCCCCCCCGGTACACCGCCCTCTACGCAGACTACAACACTTTCCCCCGCTTTTAACCAGCATAGTTCGAGCAGACACATGCGCTATTAAATACGATATGATATGACTGTTCATTATGAAACAGAAAGTACAACGTGCAAGAAAGGGCATTTTAAGAAAGAGAAAATTTTATCTCACAATTATAAAATAACTCTCGCAGTCCGGTGCTAAATGGCGTGCCTTGGAAACCGAGAGATCGCGGAATCGGATCCAGGTCCAGCCTTCCCACCACGCACCTCTCAACGGCGTGAATAGTCGCCAGACAGGACACACGTATCGGATTCCACCTTGAACGAATAGGTCCTCTTTTCTCGGCTGGATAACTGGGGTAACTCAGGGTCACGCAGCTCGGCGAAGTGGCTTCCAACTGAAAGACTTGCACCACGACACTGACACACACGGTATTACCAATAAAAACATGAACGATACCTGCGTAATATTATACACTAATCATTGTTTTTACCAATCTGTTTTAGGCTTTTACACCCTCTTCAGGTACAAAGTTAAGTATGTGTAATAGTTGTGAAATTTTGTAGTCAATCAGTGCGTTACAGAGTACCTAGTTAGTGCCAAAGATGTCAGTTGTTAGTGTTTGGTTTAGGACTAAAACGACAGGAATTATTTGAGGAAAAATGTGTGTAAAATTATTGAACTTAGGTAAAATATGTGACATTAAATAATTAACTATATAAGAAATTACCAGAATTGTTTCTCGAAGAAAATAAATTGAAGAATAAACTACGGTGACATCCTCCACGTAAATGGCTGAATAAAATAACGTTATCTTTAACAGGTCCAAAATTACAAACAGTTAAAATATCTTTGGAGAGATTAAGCAGGTAAGTGAAACAGCTGTGATTAGGTAAAGTAAAAATATTTTTCTTTGACAGGGAAACGAAGTTATAGCAACTCTTATAAAATAAAAAATGGGGCATGTGAGCAAGATGAGTAATTTACAACGTGGTCTCGACTAGTTTATGAGCAGTACCTGCAGATAGAAGTGGCGAGGAAGCGAACTGTGTCTGATAATTCAGTATTTAGCTTGGGCAGATAGACATATGTTTATTAGTTTCCATTATTTCAAGGCAGTTCATTTTATACTCTCTATGGATGTGATGTAGGATTTCATGTAGCATCTTGCATCTACGGACTTCTTTAAGCAGATGGTCTGCACCGTAGTGGGGTATCCTTTTCTAAGTTTCCATCTTCTATGATGATTTTTCAAGCGGGTGCATATTGCCCTGGGAGACTGGCCTTTGGTTTTGTGTATTCCACTGTTTTCCAATGCTGAAATACTGTCTCTACCATAGGGCAAACAGTGACCAATAGTGTCGTGCACATAAAATTACGTTCAGAGTTCCTGGATTTTAGCTTTCTGGTCATATTCAGAATAACTCACCCTAAATATGGAATTGTGCGCCATGTATTGAGATCTTGAGGTGGTGGGTCGGGAACGGCGTAAAGCAGAAATGGGACCAGTTGTTTGATTGTATCCAGTTCGATTTGGAAGCTGTCGTCACTCCTAGGGATGGATATTAGGCGATGCTTCACTGAATGAAAGGCAGCATGTTTGTGTGTCACTTGGTGTTGAGAATTGGCAGGTGTTACAATGTCAGTTTGGCAGGTTTCCTAAAATCTTGAAAGTATGAATATGATCAGCTATATCTATTGTTAGATCTAAATAATTTATGAAGTTACCGCCATACCCTAGTGTGAATTTGGTACTGTTGTGAACACAATTTAGCCGCTCGAGCGTTTTGTGAAGTTGTCAGTACCCGTCCATAAGCGTACCGCATAATCAACGTATCTAAACCAGCATCAAGAACCAAGACGTGGTTGGTTTAACATCGTCACTGACACTTTCGTCGACGGCAGTGTTTGAGCTAATGATTAGTGTATAATGACGTCAACACTGAACACATCCTCACTCTTTGGAACAACGTGCAACGGCCAATAGCATCCCTGTGAATGAACATCATATCATCAGTGATGTAAGGTAACGAAAACATGTAGGGTTATTTATAAGGACGGTTTGCAGTTGTAAAACTGTCCCATCCGTGAAGGTCGCTTGAAAGACCGCAGCGCTTTTAGCAGGCATGATCCAGAACGCAGTGGTATGCTGCTGCCTTCGTCTAACATTGAAACTGACTTACCCAATCAATTATGGGGGCCTTCTTGATCATACATACTTCACAATCCACAGTGATCAGTTTTGGCTCACTGCCATAATCAGATCTATTTACAACGTAGAACGAGTTCAACCAACTGAAGACTAAATATATCCCCAGGGTGCCGTTGTCAACATTCTCAACTTTGTGGCTATAACAGTAATAACTGTTTGTAATCTGGGGTCTACAAGATGAATAGTGAATGTGGAAATGGATTAATAATTGCTTGAATAGTTGGAAAAATTGATTGGAAAGAACAGTTGAGAAGATTTTGAAGGTAATTTATGACTCTGTGCACAACCTTGCGCGAGCTTTAACTAATACCAGTATCAACAGACCTTGAATATCATTACCGTCAAGGTCAATAAACATAATTTGCATTACGTACTGCTGCTTTCAGTAGTGTGTGGTATCAAATAACACTGTTCTACAAAAAAAAAACCTTTTTTTTCTATTTCTGATAAAAAAATATTGTGATCCTAGTTGTATTTTGAGTGCTGAATTGAAAACTGTTTTTGGTTTTTTGTCTGTCAGGGATAGTTTATGAGTAATCGCAATGTTATTTCTCTTTTCAGTTTTTTATATTGTGCAGCAAACGTAAGGTGAAATTCAACAAATAAATGCACATCTTTATGATGTTATAAGTTCATCACATTAATGGAGGGTGGGATCTAACATATAACACAGTAACCTTTGTGTATACACTTTGAAGCATTTATTTGACATGAGAAATTACAGAAAATTGACAAACAATGAGCCACTGCCATGTAATGCACATCACTTTTTTCTCTTCTCTCGAATGATATTCCAGCAATAATCTGCTAACATACAAGGTACCCACTTCCCTCCATAGCGCCTTTCTATGGTAGAAATGTCTTTATGGAATCTTTCCCCATGTTCATCCGATACGTCACTACAACTCCCTGTGAAGTAGTCCAGATGAGAGTCCATCATATGTATCTTCAAAGACATATTGCACCCCAAATCCTGATATGCTTTGATAGTTTTCCCACACCATCTTGAAACAGTCCCATGCGGTTTTTTCTTTATCAGTTAAACACGCTTCAAAATTTGCATCTCTCTGCAGCTCCCTGATTTGTGGGGCCGCAAATACACCTTCCTTTATTTTTGCAGCTGAAGACGGGGGATTATGGTAGCTAGATATGCAAACCTACAGCCTGTTGGATCCATGGCCTTCACGAATTGTTTCATCAGGCCAAGTTTGATGTGAAGCGGTGGAAGTAGTATACATTTAGGAGCTACCAGACTTTCACGTTGTACATTCTTTTCGCCAACTTTCCATCTTCACCTAGGTCATTTCTTTTTCACGTAGTGAGAATTTCGGTCTATATTATCCCACTCGCAAAGAAAACAGGCATACTTTGTGTAGCCTTGTTGCATTCACAGTACCATAGCAATTACCTTGAAATCTGCACAAATTTTCCATTTGTGTTCATTGTATTTTAATTAATTTAGCATCCTTTGTACGAATTCGTAATTCTCTTTTGTCAAACTAGCGTAAGCTACTGGAACAGAGGGTATTTTATTTCCGTTATGGAGCAAAACACCCTTCAGACTTGTTTTCGATGCATCTATGAAAAGTCTCCACTTCTGTGAAATATAAGTGAAGTTCAGCACTTTCATCAGGCCAGAAACGTCATTGCAAAATGTCAATGCTTGTCAGTTGAAAAATAAGAAATAAAGGAATGTTCTCTGTGCCTGAACACACTGATTTTAGTTCTTCGGTGCAGTAGATTATACTTAGTCTTAGATCGCGTACTAAATCATTTAAATCTGCCTGTGTTAACAAATGTGGCAATGACTTACTTGTGCAGTGATATAAAGAATCATCGTCTGTGATTTCTTCAGTACTACTTATTTCACTGTCACTCGGAATTTGACCTCGAGCTCTTGAAGGTACTGGAAGGTTGTCGGAATGCTGCACTGGCATTCTCGCTGAAGGCAGATCTGGGTAAACAATGTGCCTCTTCGACTTTTTGTTTGTAAAACCCTGAATTTTTGTTAGACAGAAATAACAATCAGTATCATGGTCCTTAGGCTCCCTCCACACCATGGGAACACCAAACAACGCCACATTCTCTTTACCTTTCCACGACTGAATTAGTTTGCAGTAACATGTAGCACAACAGAAATCTGGTGCCCATTCCTTATCTTGGTCTCCTACCTCTACTCCAAAGTAATGTTTGTATGCTTTCTTTACGACTGAAGAAATTTTCTTCCTATTTCTGGCAAAAGTGAACTTCCCACAGATGTAGCAGATGTTGTCCGGCTTATATCGACATCCACGACGACGCGGCATTTCCGCAAATTTAAAAATACCACTTTGGTAATACACCTGTGTTAAATTAATAGTAGGGGTCTAGAGGAACGCTGATGTCTAAAAACAAGCAGTCGTTTTATCTTCAGCACCAGGCTCAATCAGTTTACACACAGGAACTAAAAAATTCAACCGTGCTCGGAAATATGACAGACAGTTACTTGTCAGCCAAAACATCCACCCGTCAAGACTGACACAAATTGCGGCTAACACCACTGTTATAAACTCGATGCACTGCCCCTACGAGGCGTGAAGCTTTACTGCCGAGGCAGCGACCGGCTGTCGCCGTTCGAGTTAATGAGATGTTTCAGGTGGTCTTAATGACACAGGTGTGGAGGGGGATAACCTAATGATGTCTGATTCTTCCCACCTGCTGTTGCACAAGAAATTATGGTGTTCTATTACTTCTGGATGCGGCAACATACCCGTATTTCTCTATAACGTCTCTGTGTTTGCCATGAATTGTGAATATACATATATATACATATTACATAAAAAGTATCCCTGACAACGATATTTTGTTTACATATTTGAATTTCCCACGGTAAAATGGTCTAGAAGCACATACTTTAATATGAGAAATAGAACCCATGTCGAACAGTGTAATCATTGCAACCACTGAAATTGTCGATTTGTGTTTAAGTTCTTAAACACACGAAGCAAAATATTTTTAGTATAAGAAAACCAAGTTCAGTAGATGCCTATCAAGTCTGAGTCATTACGCCCACATTAATTCCATTATGTTAGTCTCGAGTGTGACAATGTCGATGCAGGAATGCTCCTCCAGATACGGCATGAATCATTCTTGTCTGCACCGAACCTCTTGATGCAGGATCTCGGCGGCGACTGAAATAGGAGCTGAACATTCAACCGTGTGAATAAGTATTCATTTTCTAATAACTTTATAATACTTTTAATGAAGGGTTAAAATACACATTTTTAACAATGCTGGTACGACGGATCCAAGCGTACGTCCGTACGCCACCACTTACCAAAACAAAAGGGCGAAGATACATGAGTTAATAAACTGAAGAGGGTATTTATTACTTTGGTTCATGCAGATATTTAACGTTGTATCAAAACATTATCCTTGCCACAAAACAACTCGTTAACATACTTTTGGCGGTGTCTTTGTTTTATAGTTGATGCAGTTTAAATGTAGCTTATATATAGGAAAGAAAAATAATATGATTCAATAGAAAAACCAATTGCCAGGCTGCGAATTGTTTTAAACTGGTCAGGCGAGGAGACATTTTACGATTCGCTGCATTGATCAAGAACGCATTCGGTACGCATTTGGATATCCTATTATTTCTACATACTGCACTGTATTTTACGTTTTACTGTCAAACAAACATTTTGATCTATAAAACCATTGTAATTAGTGACCGTGCATATTCTGTTTTAAGCGGTAGAATTGGTGGTGGTACCGGCTTTAGCTGTGTTTGTATAAGTATAGGACATCCTGCATGTACACACTGTCTGACGCTGATAAAAAAAATGGCTCTGAGCACTACAGGACTTAACATCTATGGTCATCAGTCCCCTATGACTTAGAGCTACTTAAACCTAACTAACCTAAGGACATCACACAACACCCAGTGATCACGAGGGAGAGAAAAACCCTGCCCCTGCCGGGAATCGAACCCGGGAACCCGGGCGTGGGAAGCGAGAACGCTACCGCACGACCACGAGATGCGGACTGACGCCGATATTTTAATCAGAATATTTTTCGTCAACTGATGATGGAAGTAACCAGAGAGCAGTCATTGTGAATTGTGTAGTATTGAGATCAAGACCGAGACTTATGAACTAAATGCCAAACCTGTTTTTGCGGACTTCATGTCTTCAGTCGATGACGTTATAGAGGAACCTTCTGTTCAACGTCGACTCGGGGCGACAGTGCAGCTTGGCGTTTTCCAAACCAGCAAATCACTGTAAGAGATGTAAGAACTGGTAAGTGATATAAAACATTCTGGAAGTGAATGAGTAGTGAACGCCCCACTCATCGAATTTGGTGTGTGGCATCAACCCACTGAAGCCACCAAACCACACGCTTGAAACGACATTTGCGGTCAACAACGGTAAGCCTGTACAGTGAGAGAGAGACGACGTTGCTTAACCTGGAGTTTCAAGTATGTGTCCAGTTCATACCCTCACTCGTAGATGAATCGCTTTTGTTCGAATTGGCATCAAACGTAATCCCTGCGTGACGTGGGGGGAAGTCTAGCACTACACTAGAATGTATTTCATTTCAGACACTTCCTCGTATAAAAGCAGATTGCTTCTGCTGCTCTAATGATTTAGCTCTTAAAACCTTCCATTCTTCAGAGACTCATATGCAGCAGCACTGGCATATTTCCACAGAAGGAAACTGCTGAATGTTGAGCTACCCAATCACTCGTCCAGCTGTCATCTACGACTTCGAAACATGAAGAGGTGGACAGAAAGAAATTCGATATCTTCGATAGAAGGCTGATGATGAAAAATTTCGGACTTGTTAAAGATGGAGACAAGAGACCAACAAGTCCGTAATATGATCTGTGGGCATGGGATTAAGAACACTGTGAAAGTGAAGGAAAGGGTCGAAGAAGCATATGAAGAAGACATGGGGGAGCTAAGATACTGCAACGATAATTTGACAGAGCAGTTAAAGACGTAAGCTGAGGAAGGCACCTGGAGAAGGCGCCATTCTTTCAGAAGTATTGAGATCCTTGTGAGAAATTACCATGAGAAAACATTCCACTAGGCACGTAAGATATGTGAGATAGTCAATATACCCTCCCTCGTGCATCGAGACGAACGTACCAATTCCAGTTCCAGTCCCAACGAAGGCAGTCGCTGATAGCTACGAAGATCACAGACCTGTCAGTTTAAAAAGTCACGATGATGCTGAAACGAATTATGTACCGAATAATGGAAAGACTGATAGAAGCCGATCTTGGAGAAGGTCATTTTGCGTTCTGTATATATGTAGGAACACGCAACACGTTACTGACCCTACGAATTGTCCCAGAGGACTTACTGAAGAATGGCAAACCTACATCTGTGGATTTAGAGAAAGCATTTTACACTGCTGACTGGAATCCACTATGAAATTCTGGATGCAGAAGAAAAACACAGGGACCGATAGGTTATCTACAACTTGTACAGAAACCAGACTGCAGTTACAGAAAAGTAATGTCGTATGGCAGAAATGGCTGGGAGACACCGAATAGCAAGTTGAGCCACCTGAACTGGACAGGTGTTTTCTATCCTTCTTATCAGTAGGCACCTATAACTATCCTTCGCTAAATGTGAATGTTGTCTGTTGTTTGAGTGTGGCTGTTAAGTGTAATAGACTGGAATGGGTGTATGCGTGTAGAGTGGTGTCACGTACTGGTTAGATGTGGATGAGAAAAGGGAGAGAGTGAAACCTGTGGTCGGCAGACAGCCAGATCCTCTCGAATGTCAGGAAGGGGACACCGTGCTTGATGTTCCCTTCCTATGGACGGATCATCACCGACAATGGTGTATGCCCTCACTTTACAATACACTGCTAAGAGGTTTGGAACTTGAGCCAAGACATTTGCGCAGACACTGGTGGTCAGGGTCTTTACGACACTACCCTCCTGCCCCCGCTGCAGTACAGCAAAGGGAAAATTGACAATACCGAGCGACGTATCCGAACGGTCACTCACCAAAGTACGGCCCACGTTCGAAGGCGTTTAACTTCGGTGACCTGATGAGAAAGGTGTACCCATGGCGGCACACCCGTTGACGTCTGTGGACATCAAAGGGACACGGCAGCTCAAAAGGGTGTGAGACACGATTCTAGCCTATCCATGACGTTATCCATCTGTATACTGTGCAAGCTGTGAAAGTAACCAAGGAGTAATGTGGAAAGATATTTGCCTTTGTTCTGGTATTTATTTCAAACTTAAATTTTTTTTTCAGTTTCATAATATTTATTTGTACACTGCCTGCAGTTGCTGCCCCCACAAGTCTCCAGATATACAGGTGGTCAAAACAAATTAGGAATTTAAAAGCGATTCCTGTACTTCTGTTTCTGATTCGTATTTAGATCTTATTCGCTGGGCACCACTTTTGCCATTCACCACGGGCTTTTGAAGAACTTTTTAAGTGTAAGAATTTGAGGGAAACAGCATTTAGTCCCACAGTATGGGCAATGTCATGCGAAGTCCCACTGAAAATCCATTTTTTATGACGCTGTAGATGAATGTGGAGACTTGGACACGACGATACACATAGGTTGTCTAGTTATATGTTTCCCACGCATTTTCCAAACGGTGTACTCTATGTGTTACCGCTTTCACAGGAAAAATAGGAATGTGGGGGACCACAAATGGAGCTAAGAGGAAGAGTGACTTATATTGTATAACATGCACATTTATTACTTGCGAAATCCATTACGCTCGCAGAAAACACTGTGCCTCAAGACAATCACCTAATCAACATGACTCCCAAAGATACATCGAGAGTTACTGCTAACAGTCTGTCCTTAACATCAGTACGTGAACCGCGTGGAAGTAAAAGTGGAGTGTGCGAACGTCAGGAAAGCGAAATAACTTTGTGTCTCATAACACACGACCACTCGCACCAGAGGAAACTTAGGGAAATGTGCACAACGTATTGATATTAGCATGCACTGCGATCGCATGTGGAAGTTCCAAGGGAAGTATAGCCAAGTCCACTGCATTTGATAACAGGCAATATTTTTAATAAACGGCAATCTATCGGAGCATTCCCAGCAGCAGAGGTATTCTTTCTGATTAGGGAGTTGAGGGTGATGTACTCAGGTGAGCCTCGTATTGATGGAGAATTCAGTGTGAGGCTGTAAAATATGGAATAAAGTAGGTAAAATGTGATACCCACACATTGGCATATGTTGTTGTTGTGGTCTTCAGTCCCGAGACCGGTTTGTTGCAGCTCCCCATGCTACTCTATCCTGTGCAAGCTTCTTCATCTCCCAGTACCTACTGCAACCCACATCCTTCTGAATCTGCTTAGTGTGTTTATCCCTTCGTCTCCCTCTACGATTTTTACCCTCCACGCTGCCCTCCAATACTAAATTGGTGATCCCTTGATGCCTCAGAACATGTCCTACCAACCGATCCCTTCTTCTGGTCAAGTTGTGCCACAAACTTCTCTTCTCTCCAATCCTATTCAATACCTCCTCATTAGTTATGTGATCTACCCATCTAATCTTCAGCAGTCTTCTGTAGCACCACATTTCGAAAGCTTCTATTCCCTTCTTGTCCAAACTATTTATCGTCCATGTTTCACTTCCATACATGGCTACACTCCATACAAAAACTTTCAGAAATGACTTCCTGACACTTAAATCTATACTCGATGTTAAGAAATTTCTGTTCTTCAGAAACGCTTTCCTTGCCATTCGCAGTCTACATTTTATATCCTCTCTACTTCGACCATCATCAGTTATTTTCCTCCCCAAATAGCAAAACTCCTTTACCACTTTAAGTGCCTCATTTCCTAATCTAATTCCCTCAGTATCACCATACTTAATTCGACTACATTCCATTAACCTCGTTTTGCTTTTGTTGATGATCATCTTATACCCTCGTTTCAAGACACTGTCCATTCCGTTCAACTGCTCTTCCAAGTCCTTTGCTGTCTCTGACAGAATTACAATGTCATCGGCGAACCTCAAAGTTTTTATTTCGTCTCCATGAATTTTAATACCTAGTCCGAATTTTCCTTTTGTTTCCTTCACTGCTTGCTCAATATACAAATTGAATAACATCGGAGAGAGACAACAACCCTGTCTCACTCCCTTCCCAACCACTGCATCCCTTTCATGTCCCTCGACTCTTATAACTGCCATCTGGTTTCTATACAAATTGTAATTAGCCTTTCGCTCCCTGTATTTGAGTGTTCCAGTCAACATTGTCAAAAGCTTTCTCTAAGTCTACAAATGCTAGAAACGTAGGTTTGCCCTTCCTTAATCTAGCTTCTAAGATAAGTCATAGGGTCAGTGTTGCCTCACGTGTTCCAACATTTCTATGGAATCCAAACTGATCTTCCCAGAGGTCGGCTTCTACTACACTCCTGGAAATGGAAAAAAGAACACATTGACACCGGTGTGTCAGACCCACCATACTTGCTCCGGACACTGCGAGAGGGCTGTACAAGCAATGATCACACGCACGGCACAGCGGACACACCAGGAACCGCGGTGTTGGCCGTCGAATGGCGCTAGCTGCGCAGCATTTGTGCACCGCCGCCGTCAGTGTCAGCCAGTTTGCCGTGGCATAAGGAGCTCCATCGCAGTCTTTAACACTGGTAGCATGCCGCGACAGCGTGGACGTGAACCGTATGTGCAGTTGTCGGACTTTGAGCGAGGGCGTATAGTGGGCATGCGGGAGGCCGGGTGGACGTACCGCCGAATTGCTCAACACGTGGGGCGTGAGGTCTCCACAGTACATCGATGTTGTCGCCAGTGGTCGGCGGAAGGTGCACGAGCCCGTCGACCTGGGACCGGACAGCAGCGACGCACGGATGCACGCCAAGACCGTAGGATCCTACGCAGATCCGTAGGGGAACGCACCGCCACTTCCCAGCAAATTAGGGACACTGTTGCTCCTGGGGCATCGGCGAGGACCATTCGCAACCGACTCCATGAAGCTGGGCTACGGTCCCGCACACCGTTAGGCCGTCTTCCGCTCACGCCCCAAAATCGTGCAGCCCGCCTCCAGTGCTGTCGCGACAGGCGTGAATGGAGGGACGAATGGAGACGTGTCGTCTTCAGCGATGAGAGTCGCTTCTGCCTTGGTACCAATGATGGTCGTATGCGTGTTTGGCGCCGTGCAGGTGAGCGCCACAATCAGGACTGCATACGACCGAGGCACACAGGACCAACACCCGGCATCATGGTGTGGGGAGCGATCTCCTACACTGGCAGTACACCTCTGGTGATCGTCGAGGGGACACTGAATAGTGCACGGTACATCCAAACCGTCATCGAACCCATCGTTCTACCATTCCTAGACCGGCAAGGGAACTTGCTGCTCCAACAGGACAATGCACGTCCGCATGTATCCCGTGCCACCCAACGTGCTCTAGAAGGTGTAAGTCAACTACCCTGGCCAGCAAGATCTCCGGATCTGTCCCCCATTGAGCATGTTTGGGACTGGATGAAGCGTCGTCTCACGCGGTCTGCACGTCCAGCACGAACGCTGGTCCAACTGAGGCGTCAGGTGGAAATGGCATGGCAAGCCGTTCCACAGGACTACATCCATCATCTCTACGATCGTCTCCATGGGAGAATAGCAGCCTGCATTGCTGCGAAAGGTGGATATACACTGTACTAGTGCCGACATTGTGCATGCTCTGTTGCCTGTGTCTATGTGCCTGTGGTACTGTCAGTGTGATCATGTGATGTATCTGACCCCAGGAATGTGTCAATAAAGTTTCCCCTTCCTGGGACAATGAATTCACGGTGTTCTTATTTCAATTTCCAGGAGTGTAGTTTTTCCATTCGTCTGTAAAGAATTCGCGTTAGTATTTTGCAGCTGTGACTTATTAAACTGATAGTTTGGTAATTTTCACATCTGTCATCTCCTGCTTTTTTTGGGGTTGGAATTATAATATTCTTCTTGAAGTCTGAGGGTATTTCGCCTGTCTCATACATCTTGCTCACTAGATGGTAGAGTTTTGTCAGGACTGGCTCTCCCAAGGCCGTCAGTAGTTACAATGGAATGTTGTCTACACTGGGGGCGTTGTTTCGACTCAGGTCTTTCGGTGCTCTGTCAAACTCTTCAAGCGGTATCGTATCTCCCATTTAATCTTCATCCACATCTTCCTCCATTTCCATAGTATTGCCCTCAAGTACATCGCCCTTGTATAGACCCTCTATATACTCCTTCCACCTTTCTGCCTTCCCTTCTTTGCTTAGAACTGGGTTGCCGTCTGAGCTCTTGATATTCATAGACATGGTTCTCTTCTCTCCAAAGGTCTCTTTAATTTTCCTGTAGGCAGTATCTATCTTACCCCTAGTAAGGTAAGCTTCTACATCCTTACATTTGTCCTCTACCCATCCCTGCTTAGCCATTTTGCACTTCCTGTCGATCTCATTTTTGAGACGTTTGTATTCCTTTTTGCCTGCTTCATTTATTGCATTTTTATATTTTCTCCTTTCATCAATTAAATTCAATATTTCTTCTGTTACCCAAGGATTTCTACTAGCCCTTCTCTTTTTACCTACTTGATCCTCTGCTGCCTTCACTACTTCATCACTCAAAGTTACCCATTCTTCGTATTTCTTTCCCCCATTCCTGTCAATTGCTCCCTTATGCTCTCCCTGAAACTCTGTACAACCTCTGGTTCTTTCAGTTTATCCAGGTCCCATCTCCTTAAATTCCCACCTTTTTGCAGTTTCTTCAGTTTTAATCTACAGGTCATAACCAATAGATTGTGGTCAGAGTCCACATCTGCACCTGGAAATGTCTTACAGCTTAAAACCTGGTTCCTAAACCTCTGTCTTACCATTATATAGTCTATCTGAAACCTGTCAGTATCTCCAGGCTTCTTCCATGTATACAGCCATCTTTTATGATTCTTGAACCAAGTGTTAGCTATGATTAAGTTGTGCTCTGTGCAAAATTCTACCAGGCGGCTTCCTCTTTCATTTCTTAGCCACAATCTATATTCACTTGCTACATTTCCTTCTCTACCTTTTCCTACTACCGAATTCCAGTCACCCATGACTATTAAATTTTCGTGTCTCTTCACTATCTGAATAATTTCTTTTATTTCATCACACATTTCATCAATTTCTTCGTCATCGGTAGAGCTAGTTGGCATATAAATTTGTACTACTGTAGTAGGTGTGGGCTTCGTATCTATCTTGGCCACAATAATGCGTCACTATGCTGTTTGTAGTAGCTTACCCGCATTCCTATTTTCCTATTCATTATTAAACCTACTCCCGCATTACCCCTATTTGATTTTGTGTTTATAACCCCTTAGCCACCTGGCCAAAAGTCTTGTTCCTCCTGCCACCGAATTTCACTAATTCCCACTATATCTAACTTTAACCTATCCATTTCCCTTTTTAAATTTTCTAACCTACCTGCCCGATTAAGGGATCTGACATTCCACGCTCCGATCCGTAGAACGCCAGTTTTCTTTCTCCTAATAACGACATCCTCTTGAGTAGTCCCCGTCCGGAAATCCGAATGGAGGACTATTTTACCTCCGGAATATTTTGCCCAAGAGGACGCCATCATCATTTAATCATACAGTAAAGCTGCATACCCTCCGGAAAAATTACGGTCGTAGTTTCCCCTTGCTTTCAGCCGTTCGAAGTACCAGCACAGGAAGGCCGTTTTGGTTAATGTTACAAGGCCAGATCAGTCTATCATCCAGACTGTTGCCCTTGCAACTACTGAAAAGGCTGCTGCCCCTCTTCAGGAACCACACGTTTGTCTGGCCTCTCAACAGATACCCCTCCGTTGTGGTTGTACCTACGGTACGGCTATCTGTATCGCTGAGGCACGCAAGCTTCCCCACCAACGGCAAGGTCCATGGTTCATGGGGGGGACATTTGCATATAGATACGAATATTCTTCTACTCAGTGTCTGGAGAATTGTTCGATTAACCAACCTCCTAGAGGGAAAAACTCTAGTCAGCACTCACATGTTGGTTGGTACTACACAGACGTACAAGTTCAACTTGCATAGTCACCCACGAATTAGAATCACAATTAGAATGATCAAAATTGGAAAATCGAACGTACATTTCTTCATTGATGGCAATCATAAACTAAATGGTTAGAACTCGGTGCAGAGATCACAGACAGTACATAAAAACAAGGGAAATTTTTTCACACAATCTCTTAGCACAGTGTGTAATCTTACCCTCGCACACGTCGCCATTAAATTTCTTTGTCTCTGCAAAAGTTTTGAAAGCTTCGTGAGGCGTAGGATATACAAAAATGTAAAATTTTTTACTTATCTTCATATTCATTTCTTGTTGTTGGCTGCAGGTCTTGCGTCTAGGGATACATTCTTGCGGCTGAAATTTTGATTTAGCGTTGTGGGCTCTTGTTGATGTGACTAATGTTCGAATATTTGCCTGTTTTAGTGCTGAATTTTATTTTTTTGTCACATTTTTCAATATCACACCGTCTTTACAAATGGTTCAAATGGCTCTAACTACTATGGGACTTAACATCTGAGGTCATCAGTCCCCTAGACTTAGAACTACTTAAACCTAACTAACCTAAGGACACCACGCACAGCCATGGCCGAGGCGGGATTCGAACCCATGACCGTAGCAGCAGCGCGGTTCCGGACTGAAGCGCCTAGAACTTCTCGGCCACAGAGGCCGGCACACCGTCTTTACAATTTGCACTTAATATTACAAATTACATTGTTAATGTCGGTCATAAAGAAATACGTCTGTATCCATCAGAGGCATATCCACTAGTGCGGTACTCGCAATATTCCAAAGAGTTTACAAAGCAAAAGAGTTTGCAACCGTTCTTGACAATAGAATCTTCAAGTTATATTATTATTTTATAAATGAGTCTAGAAATAATTTTAACAATTCGCATTAGAGTCTGCAATTAATAACAAGAATTTTAAGTACTGCAGATATAATGTAATTTCAAATATTTCTAATAGGAGAACAATTTTAACCGAAGGCACAGGGTGTAACAAATTAATTACTTTTTATACTTTTTAGCCTGAAGTATAATACATCTTATACAAAATCCCGCCTCCCCGGCGGAAGTTCGAGTCCTCCCTCGGGCATGAGTGTGTGTGTTGTGTCGTCCTTAAGCTTAGGGACTGATGACCTCAGCAGTTTGGTCCCATAAGACCTTACAACGAATTTCCAATTTCCATAAAATCGAATGAAACTCTTTCAGTGAAACAGCCAAGAACGTTCCCCTGTACCAGATTTGGGATTAATCCTGGTATCGGCTATTTCTATAAAATAAAGGCTTTGTTTTCTAACGGGTGTCCCATTACAAGCGCGAGTACGGATTAATTAAGCGTAGCTTTACCGTAAAAATAACTTGATCTCTGCTTCGAAGTTACAAATAGTTTTTCGCATGCTTCGCCTTGCTGGGACTGTGTGATAAAAAAGTTGTCAACGGAAATAGATTAGTAAATTTAACAGAGAAAGCCTTAGTGGAGAATACAGCGGGACACTTGGAACGGAGCGTTCACAGATAATCCATACTCAAAATCAGCATCTACATCTACATCCATACTCCGCAAGCCACCTTACGGTGTGTGGCGGAGGGTACCTTGAGTACCTCTATCGGTTCTCTCTTCTATTCCAGTCTCGTATTGTTCGTGGAAAGAAGGATTGTCGGTATGTCTCTGTGCGGGCTCTAATCTCTCTGATTTCATCCTCATGGTCTCTTCGCGAGATATACGTAAGAGGGAGCAATATACTGCTTGACTCCTGGGTGAAGGTATGTTTTCGAAACTTCAACAAAAGTCCGTACCGAGTTACTGAGCGTCTCTCCTGCAGAGTCATCCACCGGAGTTTATCTATCATCTCTGTAACGCTTTCGCGATTACTAAATGATTTTGTAACGAAGAGCGCTGCTCTCCGTTGGATCTTCTCTATCTCTTCCATCAACCCTATCTGGTATGGATACTACACTGTTGAGCAGTATTCAAGCAGTGGGCGAACAAGCGTACTGTGACCTACTTCCTTTGTTTCTGATTGCATTTCCTTAGGACTCTTCCAATGAATCTCAGTCTGGCATCTGCTTTACCGACGATCAACTTTATATGATCATTCCATTTTAAATCACTCCTAATGCGTACTCCCAGATAATTTATGGAATTAAATGCTTCCAGTTGCTGACCTGCTATTTTGTAGCTAAATGATAACGGGTCTATCTTACTATGTATTGGCAGCACATTACACTTGTCTACATTGAGATTCAATTGCCATTCCCTGCACCATGCGTCAATTCGCTGCAGATCCTCGTGCATTTCAGTACAATTTGCCGTTGTTACAACCTCTCGATATACCACAGCATCATCCGCAAAAAGCCTCAGTGAACCTCCGATGTCATCCAAAAGGTCATTTATTGTGAATAGCAACGGTCCTACGTCAGTCCCCTGCGGCACACCTGAAATCACTCTTACTTCGGAAGACTTCTCTGCATTGAGAATGGCATGCTGTGTTCTGTTACCTCGGAACTCTTCAATCCAATCACACAATTGGTCTGATACTCCATATGCTCTTACTTTGTTCATTAAACGACTGTGGCGAACTGTATCGAAAGCCTTGTGGAAGTCAAGAAAGACGGCATCTACCTGTGAACCCGTGTCTATGGCCCTCTGAGTCTCGTGGACGAATAGCGATAGCTGGGTTTCACACGATCGTCTTTTTCGAAACCCATGGTGATTACTACAGAGTAGATTTATAGTCTCCAGAAAAGTCATTATACTCGAACATAATACGTGTTCCAAAATTCTACAACTGATCGACGTTAGAGACATAGGTCTATAGTTCATGTGATCAAGGGAGGAATATTCAGCGTCAGACCTAGCACAAAAGATTAAGAAGTAAGTCCACATTAAAATGAGAAACTTCTTAGAATTTGGCCCAGAAACTTACAATCATTTCTCACCCTGTTGACACGTATAGTAGGACCAGTTTTTCCTACCGCTTTTGTTTCTGAGAACGTTATACGCCGCACCAGGGCAGGCGTGTGTCTACGAATAATTCTGCCGAATGTAAGTGAACCTGTAACACTACCGTCTGCTACTGCTATACCATAACCCTAAAGTTGGAGACAGGTTGTGAAATAAAACTATCTTGTTAAAGCAATTATGGCATAACGCATCAGAGCAGTGTTACCCTCTGAGAGGAATGTTGTTGTATTGACTTCGTTGTACCTAACGGAAGTGGCTTATCGGAAATGAAAGTCAGAATTAATTAAATATTCAAACAGTAGCATATAATATTTTACCTAGCTACACTGTTTAAAGAATAAAGGAAACGGTCGCCAACCTAATTAGGCAAGAGAATGATTAACATTCTTGTTTAAGAAAACAGTTATTTGTTACTTAAACGGACAAACACAACCTATATTTTACCACACACGAGTGCAATGAACTCTGACACCTGCATATGTCCACGGTTAAGATTGGAAGCTGACAGAGCAGGACAGACTATTTGCATAAATATAACAGATAACGGAACCCACAATTACTTTCCAGGCTTATTCAAACCGAATAGACTTATAACGTTACTATTAACATTCACTACAGAATCATAAATTGGACATAGGTGAAGTCTCTCTCAGTTAAGTACTTTACTACTTAAAATGAAAGTTAATTGGAATCCACTAACAGGTTGCTTCTCACTATCTTTTGAATAAAGAAATTGTTTTCATAAATACTGGTCTTCTCGTTACTTGTTAGCTAGCATTAGCACAATTGACAAACTGTGGATCCTGTTATACTATTAATATGTACTTCCAATACACAAGAGATACAAACACTTAGCAAACATGAATGTGTAACTATCCACTATTGCAGTTTTCCACTTTTACTACATTTACAACATAATGTTGACAAATTTGCAAGAAACTGACTCACCTTTTACAACATACTACACTCAGCACTATGACCGTTAACTAAGCAACACTTTATAAGCCTCAGTTTTAAGAGCTTTTAATCTTTAAAAGAAACTGTAAATTGTCTTTTTTACCACAGTCTTCTACTTTCAAGTAAATGATTAAATAGGTGACTTTGAAACTCCACAAAACTTTAAATTAGACTGTTTCCAGCCCTAGGGGGCTTTCACAAGACTACATTTCCTACCTCTCACAATTTCACTAAATCCACAGTAAATCTGAACACTCCCTTGTTACTAAAGATCAAACAACATTATTTTATGTTCTGAGGCTTTCATTTTTTGCACAAACTTGGACACTAGGTAATCATAGTTTAAATGAAACAATAAGTTTACTGTTACCATCACTGTTTATTTGTTTCCACGACGCGTTTCGAAGGTTTAAACCTCCATCATCAGGTGGATATACTCGAAAATAGCCTTGATTGCCTGACTGGGCAGATTAACTTTAAATGCGAACATTTTTAGGTTAGGCTTTACCGTGACTGTTAGGCAATCAAGGCTATTTTCGAGTATATCCACCTGATGATGGAGGTTTAAACCTTCGAAACGCGTCGTGGAAACAAATAAACAGTGACTGGTAACAGTAAACTTATTGTTTCATTTAATGTCAATAACAGTCACGGTAAAGCCTAACCTAAAAATGTTCGCATTTAAAGTAAATCATAGTTTAAATGGAGAGGTACCTGAGAGGTTTTGTGATAGGGAAAAATCAAAGTAGGTACATGAATTCAATTATACGTTATCTTATATCTGAGCACACTAACACATCCAATAAGCTGATCCTTCACTGTACATTATTATAGTGCTCTATTATAATGATTGCGCAATGTAGTGGCAGCTGCATATTGGTAGGTGGATTTGCAGGCAGAATTGCTGGACTCTGTCCCTTCTTGGTGGCGATGATGGATACCAATTCCAGAATCGTTCCAGCTATTTATCCACCTATCCGAGGCATTGGAAAGTGGCTGAAAAAGCCTCTCTCGTAACCAGCACAATACACAACTTTTACATGGCAGTGCACAGTTCGGTAGCTCGTCCACGACTGACTGTTGTTCCACCTTTTCTACCTAGGCCAACCACAATTTGCGCGCGCTACACAGTTGCGTTCCCGGGGGGAACCACAACACCTTTT
Organism: Schistocerca gregaria; assembly: GCF_023897955.1. Lineage (NCBI taxonomy): Eukaryota > Metazoa > Arthropoda > Insecta > Orthoptera > Acrididae > Schistocerca > Schistocerca gregaria. The sequence continues at coordinate 1,080,125,209 of NC_064920.1, read as the reverse complement.
ATATACAGAATAATTAAAAGAACCCTAAGTGCAGGTCAGCAATTTACATAACAGCAACAAACATTTTAAATAAAACAGAACATTTGCACATATTAGTGTTTCTACAAAAAAATATTCACACAGAAATTACAATTATTTAATTTTAAAGATACCCAAAGAGATTATGTAAGCAAGACAAAACGTATCATTGCACAGATTATACGTCATTACAGTATCGAATTAACCGTACACTAATTATAGAATTTCAAAGATGGGACGTTGAACAAAATAGAAAGCTAAATGAATCAACATAAGGTGTGTAGTGTCTAAGCTATGGTGTGTGCAGGCCAGCTTGCCGCAGTGTGTTATATCACAGACGGGCGGTTATCGAACCTTACAGCAGGTGGCAATGAGTGTGCCGGTTCGGCGAGAGCAGGCGGTGGCAGCGCGAAGCTGGTGAGCGGTGTGCGGTGAGCTGCGCCAACAGGTGAGGCAATTTCAGGGTCCAGGGCAGCTGAGGGGCGCTAAGCCGAGGGCCGCAGGGCCGAGATCTGGCGGGGAACGGAGGGCGCGGGGAAGGGAGAGGGCGAGGGGAGAGGGGAGAGAGCGAGGCGCACAAAACTCCTCCCACGTCTTCCGCCGCCGTCCTTCTTCCCTTCTTCCCCGCCATCGCGGCTTCACCTTCTCTCCCCTCCCCGCCTCTCCCCCCCCCCCCCCTTCACGACCAACTCTCCAGGCAGCCGGTCGGTCTTTGTACGGCGCCGCTGCTGCCGCCGCGGAGATCAAAAAGTGGTCACGAGGTGAAGCGAGGCGCCCTCGCTCCCCCTTCCCCCCCCCCCCTTCCACCCTACCAGTGGCCGCCCTTTGAGGGAGGATTTCTCTTCCTTTTTTGTGTGTGTGTGTGCGGCGTGCCCCCGCTGTCGCACGCTCGTACCGCGGCGCCTTCAACAGCTGACATGCAAATTAAAAAACTTTGGCCCGGGCCCCGGAGGCGGCCAGATTAGCCGCGGCTTACACCGGGCCACACCACACCCGCCTCTGTGCCGACTTAATCGCGCTTTACGCGGAAATTTCCGCGGCGGCGTACAGACGGGCCGCGACAACTTCGGGCGCCCGTCCCTCGTCTTCTGAATGCGACTCTTGGACCGCTTTTCGTTTTTCCTCCCGCGAACGCTACGGAAAATCTCGTACTGCTGCGCGGTTACGCCCTCTTCCCTCGCCACGAGCAGGCGCCGAGTGTGTGAGCGGAAGGAAAAACGCCCATTGAAAGGCACAAAGGCGGAGTTCTGCGAAATATACAATCAAACGGAACGTCCGCCGAGCCCTGCATGTCCCGGGCCCTTTACCGACGTCGAATGAAAAGCTCTTCGGATTTCGGTCTACGGGACCATGAATTTGCGAACGAGATCGCTGCTCGACAGCTGTGGCCAAACGTGGCCTCAGCTCGGCGGCTCTTAGTGGCCCTCTACAGCAACTCACGCGTTTTCTGCTATTTCTAATTAGTACTTCATCCAAAGAGATTCTGGTCGTATGTGAAGTATGTTAGCTGCAAGAAACAATCAATGCCTTCTCTGCTCGTTAGCAATGGAGATACTATCTGCCAAAGCAGATTTACTAAACACAGCCTTGCGAAATGACTTCACAAAAGAAGACGCAGTAAATATTGCATTATTCGAATCGAGAACACCTGTCAACATGAGTAACGTAGAAGTAAATATCCTCGGAGCAGTGAAGCAACTTAAATCACTTAATAAAAGCAAGTCTTCTGGTCCAGACTGTATACCATTAGGTTCCTTTCGGAGTATCCTGATGCGTTAGCTCCATACTTAAAAAACATATACAACCGCTCGCTCGACGAAAGATCCGTACCCAGAGACTGGAAAGTTCTACAGGTCACACCAATATTCAAGAAAGGTAGCAGGAGTAATCCACTAAATTACAGGCCCATATAGTTAACGTCGACATGCAGCAGGATTTTAGAACATTTATTGTGTTCGGACATTATGAACTACCTCGAAGGAAACGGTCTATTGACACACAGTCACCATCGGTTTGGAAAACATCGTTCCTGTGAAACACAACTAGCTCTTTATTCTCATGAAGTGCTGAGTGCTATTGACAAGGGATTTCAGATCGTTTCCGTATTCCTGAATTTCCGGAAGGCTTTCGACACTCTGTCACACAAGCGGCTCGTAGTAAAATTCCGTGCTTATGGAATATCGTCTCAGTTATGTGTCTGGATTTGCGATTTCCTGTCAGAGATGTCACAGTTCGTAATAATTGACGGAAAGTCATCGAGTAAAACAGAAGTGATTTGAGGCGTTCCCCAAGGTAGGGTTCTAGGACCTTTGCTGTTCTTTATCTATGTAAACGATTTGGGAGACAATCTGAGCAGCCGGCTTGGGTTGTTTGCAGATGACGCTGACGTTTATCGACTAATAAAGTCATCAGAAGATCAAAACAAACTGCAAAACGATTTAGAAAAAATATCTGAATGGTGCGAAAAGTGTCAGTTGACCCTAAATAACGAAGAGTGTGAGGTGATCCACATGAGTGCTAAAAAGAACCCGTCAAGATTTGGTTACACGATAAGTCAGTCTAATCTAAAAGCCGTAAATTCAACTAAATACCTAGGTATTACAATTACGAACAATTTAAATTGGAAAGAACACACAGAAAATGTTGTGGGGAAGGCGAACCAAAGGCTGCATTTTATTGGCAGGACACTTAGAAAATGTAACAGACCTACTAAGGAGACTGCCTACACTACGCTTGTCTGTCCTTTTTTTAGAATACTGCTGCGCGGTGTGGGATCCTTTACCAGGTAGGACTGACGGAGTACATCGATAAAGTTCAAAGAAAGGCAGCACGTTTTGTATTATCGCGAACTGTGGGAGAGAGTGTCACAGAAATGATACAGGATTTGTGCTGGAAATCATTAAAAGAAAGGCATTTTTCGTTCCGACGGAATCTTCTCACGAAATTTCAATCAGCAACTTTCTCCTCCGAATGCGAAAATATTTTGTTGACACCGACTTACATAGGGAGGAACGATCACCACGATAAAATACGGGAAATCAGAACTCGTACGGAAATATATAGATGTTCATTCTTTCCACGTGCTATACGAGATTGGAATAATACAGAATTGTGAAGGTGGTTCGATGAACCCTGTGCAGGCACTTAAATGTGATTTGCAGAGTATCCATGTAGATGCAGATCTAGATAAAGGATTGTATATTGTTATGCCGACAGCAAAAGTTCCTAGCGGTTTCCTCATTACGGCAACAATATTTTGCTACGACCTTCTTTTACGTTAGTCACTCTTCATTCGTTAACGGCACCCTATTCTCCTAAATAGGGTTGCGCGGGATTAGCCGAGCGGTCTGGGCGCTGCAGTCATCGGCTGTGCGGCTGGTCTCGGCGGAGGTTCGAGTCGACATTTAGGATGGCAGCCTTGAAAGCATGAAGCATCCATTGTACTGCCTCCTGGAAAATTGCTTTATTGCCACAATCGTCAATCGTTATTTCCTACTTACTGACACTGATTAGCCTGGTGCGGTTCGCAAAACCTTCTGACTCTCCATGATTCTGCGGTGCACTATTAAGTTGATCACGATAATATCGCGAGGTATTCTTTTCCCCGTCAAGATCCACAAATCCTCCACGAAAGTCGGCGCAGGGCAGAGCGTCCCGCAATTTCTCACTGAATATCAAGTGTGTCCTGGCATCTCGTACCACTTTTAAACCAGCTACGTTGAACAATTGTTCATCACTTCAGCACACTCATTTCACGGCCGTGTGCAAACCATCCACGAATACAAAAATGTCTTTCCCAGCTTCACAGGATAACTGTGGCGGCTAGTGAGGCCGTACCAGCATCAGGGGTAGGTGAAGTAGTGCTCGAAGGCAGGGCTTGGCTTCTTTCACCCTTAATGCGAATCACTTCTCTACACAAATATTAAGTGTCAGCGATCCGCATATCGAAGCCTTTCAGAGACATTCATTGTGTATAGTACACAAATTTCATTTTAATTTATTAGTATTCTAATCTTGATCTGGGCAGCGCGGGATTAGCCGAGCGGTCTCAGGCGCTGCAGTAATGGACTGTGCGGCTGGTCCCGGCAGAGGTTCGAGTCCTCCCTCGGGCATGGGTGTGTGTGATTGTCCTTAGGATAATTTAGGTTAAGTAGTGTGTAAGCTTAGGGACTGATGGCCTTAGCAGTTAAGTCCCATAAGATTTCACACACATTTTTCCTAAATACGGCTTCAATCTTGGTGACTATTTACTACCTATGACCAAAATGACACTAAAGACAACTGCATAACATACATATCACGTAGTCAGGGTTGCCACAAGTTTCCCCAAGTGAAATTCCCTGATATTTCCCTGATTTCCAGACAAGTTTTAACATTTTTCCCTGACAAAATTTTGGGATCTGAAGGGTAAGTTAAGACGTAAGTTGACAATCTGTCTTGGGTGCAAAGTTACAGGAAACAATAGTGCAAGTTAGGAAATACCTAAAAAAAACTTGCGTGCAGATTTCCGACCCATTACACAACTTCCTGACAACTCAGATGAATTCTCATACCTTACTCCAGGCCAGTTTCTTATTGGTGAACCCTTGACAACTATCCCAGAGCCAGGCTTCCTTTCAGAGCCATCATCCAGGTTGTCAAGATGGCAGCTCATCCAGCAGTGCAAGCAGCACATCTGGAAACGGTGGTCAAGGGATTACCTATCACATCTACAACAGAGAACTAAGTGGTCATCAACAAAGGACAATCTACAGCCAGGTACATTGGTTCCACTGAAGCAAGACAATTTGCCACCCCTCGTGTGACGGTCTGGGGTCATTGTTGGTACACACCCTGGTGCTGGAGGTGTGGTACGAAATGTTTCAGTGCGCACAGAAACAGGAACGTATAAACGACCACTGATCTGAGCAAAAATCTTACATACTAACATCAACATCTGTTGCAATGAAATGTTTGTAGATGGAGAAGAAAGCAAGTATGGGTGTTTCATTAAGACCACTGATGTTATTTTATTTCAATAAAACGAAACACATTTGGCAACAAAAATTCGCATTTCCTTGTAGTCCCTAGAGAGATTTCAGAAAAAACCTCAGAAAAAAGTAGGCCCTTTGAAAAAAAAGTGTATAAGGCGGGGAAGAATTGTGTAAACCAATACTATACGTGACTGCCAATAAGTGGAAAAAGGAATTTAGTATTTCAGCTTTACGCGTGTCATCCTCTGTTTCAATGCCATCATCATCCCGGAGTGTCTGGATATGCTGTTTCGAGCCACTTACTGATTTAATGTAAGACCAGAACTTCCTAGGATTTTCTGTCAAGTCGGTACATAGAATTTTATTTTCGAATTCACTGAACGCTTCACGCATACCCATCCTTACGCTAACTTTGACATCGTTTAGCTTCTGTTTGTCTGAGAGGTTTTGGCTGCGTTTAAACTTGGAGTGAAGCTTTCTTTGCTTTCGCAGTAGTTTCTTAACTTTGTTGTTGTACCACGGTGGGTTTTTCCCGTCCCTCACAGTTTTACTCGGCACGTACCTGTCTAAAACGCATTTTACGATTGCCTTGAACTTTTTCCATAAACACTCAACATTGTCAGTGTCGGAACAGAAATTTTCGTTTTGATCTGTTAGGTAGTCTGAAATCTGCCTTCTATTACTCTTGCTAAACAGATAAAGCTTCCTCCCTTTTTTTATATTCCTATTAACTTCCATATTCAGGGATGCTGCAACGGCCTTATGATCACTGATTCCCTGTTCTGCACATACAGAGTCGAAAAGTTCGGGTCTGTTTGTTATCAGTAGGTCAAAGATGTTATCTCCACGAGTCGGTTCTCTGTTTAATTGCTCGAGGTAATTTTCGGATAGTGCACTCAGTATAATGTCACTCGATGCTCTGTCCCTGCCACCCGTCCTATACATCTGGATGTCCCAGTCTATATCTGGTAAATTGAAATCTCCACCTAAGACTATAACATGCTGAGAAAATTTATGTGAAATGTATTCCAAATTTTCTCTCAGTTGTTCTGCCACTAATGCTGCTGAGTCGGGAGGTAGGTAAAAGGACGCAATTATTAACCTAGTTCGGTTGTTGAATGTAACATCCACCCATAATAATTCACAGGAACTATCCACTTCTACTTCACTTCTTGCAGTTAAGAAGACAGCTTGGTAATGTATGTCGCAGCACAGGCAGATTATGGATTTTCCTAGGTGACAATCAGAGCTAAGCAGAGCGCGCCTGTTCGTCTTTTCTAACTTTGTTCTGTCTTGGGTGTTCATTGTCTGAGTTCTCACTACTGTAGCAGCAATTAATGTCGGGTTGGCTGTGTCTTTCTCTTAAGATTTGAGTTGCAAGGAATTGGCTCCACATACCATTTCGCCATAAATGTCACAGTCTAGTTTAGGGACAACTTCACCTTCACAGCATTTATTTGAGTATCCAATTTGATGTATTGTAAATGTTTCATGTGTTCTGTTTATTATTTTGAGTTTAGTCATAATAAATCATGTTGTTATTTTGGACAGAACTTTCATTCTGTTTATCGGTAGAGCAACCCTTTCATTTCTCACTACGTTAATGAAACTTTCCTTTATTTAACTTATTTATCAAATTAAATTATTGCAGGTGCCAAACTCTTTTCTACTCTACTTGCAGGGTCGATTACAGTCAGTTCGCTTTTCTTTTTAATTCATGTACAACAGCAAAAGTCGGAGTTAGAATAGGGGGGGGGGGGGGGCCTTAGAACATCATTTATATATGAAGATTCTAGAAGAATTTAGTGTTAAATACACTGCTAGCCCCGGCTCCTCGCAAAACTATTTTTGAAGTTTGGAAATTTGTGGTAAGGTCTTATGGGACCAAGCTGCTGAGTTCATCGGTCCCTAAGCTTACGCACAACTTAATCTACTGTAACGGCTCCATGTGAGCCGCTACATGGCTTCACGCAGTAGTGTTATACTCAGAACACACCTGGATGCCCTTCCAACACTCAGGGACAGGAAAATATAAGATTTATTATTCGAAATTATGTTACATCAGAGTCTGTAAATGTGAATGCGGGTTGTCTGCTGACGTATGCGTGGGCTATCTGCTGGGGGTTGTGTGAATCTGGGGATGCAGTTTAGCCAACCATTATATCAAGTAGAGTGCGACTGCACTGGACCAGAGAGACATGAGTTCCCCGCGCGTTAGCAGGCCCCGTTAGGTTGGCAAATAGCCGCTGTGCAGACTCTCTGAGCCCTTCCGGCCACCGTGTGTGGACCCCGGACGAGGGGACGGTTGGGCATTCCCTGGTGAGACTCTGGTAAGTACGGACGCTCTGCGCGATAGCTCCTACAGCCATCTTAATTAGGAGAGATACTCAGGTTGGATAAAATTGCTATTTCGGTTTTGTATTACGGATGAAGAGCCAGCATTCCATAACTGTACTAAATGAGTGACTAAGAAGTATTTTCATGAATTTTAGGAAATAAATGTTGTTCTTATAGAAAATTTGTAACTTTGTTTCTCACAGCAACACCGTGTTTCCGTTACCATTCCAATTAAGTGATTCAAACTTTCAACTTAAAGTTAATCAATAAGCAGAGATTTTTGTGGTGATGTTTGCTCACACGAACGGTCGTAGGCGTCTTCCACAAAAGACAGGTGCCAATTTCAAATTGAGGATGCCTGCCAAGGCTTTGCGGAGAGCAAGTATCATGCACTACCTTAAACTAACTTACGCCAAGGACAAAACACACACACCCATCCTTGAGGGAATACTCGAACCTCTCACAGGGCAGCCGCACTGACTGTGGCAAGGCGCCTGAGACTGCGCGGCTACGTTTGAAGTGCCAACATGTACCAGAATAAATAAAATGTCTATAAAATTCCGAACTGTACAATGTACTTGCAGCGAAACTGTGGCAATTCCTGAAATCCATCAAGCGTGGCCTCTCTGGCCTGCTGATGAACAAAGCAGTGCTGGGTCCATGGATGAACCACGAAACTCTACCGCATGACAGCACACACAGACAGGCCTGGCGTGCGATCAGATCGGTGAGACTATGTCTGATGGGTAGGGCCTGCATATTAGTGCGAAATGATGGGCTTGGGATCGGCAGAGCCAATCTGTTACAGATACCCACTGTAGCGGCACTACCTTTTGGGATAGGAAAATTCAGTTTTGGTGCAATGATTCTGAGCACACAAGTTACAGCCAGGCGTGGACCCGATTACAGTGAGTTACGCTCACCAGCAGTTCTGAAGTAAATTACATGCCACAGGGCGTAGAACCGCCGGAAAAAGTACGCGCAGCAGTTTGCATGGCGCAAGTCACAGGCAGAAGGGGCTCACTGGACAACCAAAGCGTTATGATTATGTGACGCGGAGTGGCGCGTTTAGCAAAACAGAGGCGCACAGCCGCAAATAAATAGGTGCCGGTTCACTAACAAAGCATTCAAGTGTGACAGCTCAGCTGGATGGCAGGGCAAGTCACACCACCGGCTGCACACTGCAGCAGATGGGGCGCCAGCGTTGCAGTCCACGGTGGGTTGCTGGTTCGACTCTCTGACACCAAGGCGGGGTTCGCAGCCAGTGGTGGACCACGACATGGCTCGCTACCACGGGCAGACTAGGGCTCCCAACACTCGCTGGAGGCATCCCGAGGCAAGGGTCGCAGATTCGGACGTCGGATTGCAGGCGCTTGTTGTCGCACGTTATCTGAACCATGGCTTCAGAAAACATCGCTCTTGTGCAACGCAGCTAGCTCTTTATTCGCACGAAGTAATGGCCGCTATCGACAGGGGATCTCAAGTTGATTCCGTATTTCTAGATTTCCGGAAAGTTTTTGACACCGTTCCTCATAAGCGACTTCTAATCAAGCTGCGGAGCTATGGGGTATCGTCTCAGTTGTGCGACTGGATTCGTGATTTCCTGTCAGGAAGGTCGCAGTTCGTAGTAATAGACGGCAAATCATCGAGTAAAACTGAAGTGATATCAGGTGTTCCCCAGGGAAGCGTCCTGGGACCTCTACTGTTCCTGATCTATATAAATGACCTGGGTGACAATCTGAGCAGTTCTCTTAGACTGTTCGCAGATGATGCTGTAATTTACCGTCTAGTAAGGTCATCCGAAGACCAGTATCAGCTGCAAAGCGATTTAGAAAAGATTGCTGTATGGTGTGTCAAGTGGCAGTTGACGCTAAATAACGAAAAGTGTGAGATGATCCACATGAGTTCCAAAAGAAATCCGTTGGAATTCGATTACTCGATAAATAGTACAATTCTCAAGGCCGTCAATTCAGCTAAGTACCTGGGTGTTAAAATTACGAACAACTTCAGTTTGAAGGACCACATAGATAATATTGTCGGGAAGGCGAACCAAAGGTTGCGTTTCATTGGCAGGACACTTAGAAGATTCAACAAGTCCACTAAAGAGACAGCTTACACTACACTCGTTCGTCCTCTGTTAGAATATTGCTGCGCGGTGTGGGATCCTTACCAGGTGGGATTAACGGAGGACATCGAAAGGGTGCAAAAAAGGGCAGCTCGTTTTGTATTATCGCGTTATAGGGGAGAGAGTGTGGGAGATATGATACACGAGTTGGGATGGAAGTCATTAAAGCATAGACGTTTTTCGTCGCGGCGAGACCTTTTTACGAAATTTCAGTCACCAACTTTCTCTTCCGAATGCGAAAATATTTTGTTGAGCCGAACCTACATAGGTAGGAATGATCATCAAAATAAAATAAGAGAAATCAGAGCTCGAACAGAAAGGTTTAGGTGTTCGTTTTTCCCGCTCGCTGTTCGGGAGTGGAATAGTAGAGAGATAGTATGATTGTGGTTCGATGAACCCTCTGCCAAGCACTTAAATGTGAACTGCAGAGTAGTCATGTAGATGTAGATGTAGATGGCGAAGAAGCGTGCAGCGGGCCGCCTGCGACTCCCAGCGAGCGGCGCTGTGGCGGCAGGGGCGAACACCGCTGAGTTGCCTGCTGGCGCGTCGTGACCTCACAGACATACAAGGCCCACACACAGAAGTGTGTGCACGGGACGCTGAGGCAGCCATTCCATGCCAAGGCGTTTTGCAGACAGTGAAGTGGTGTCTTCAGCATTGCGGGACCCGGTGACGCAGACTGAGAGGAACGGGGACGCTGTAGCTAGAAATACTAAATCACTGCGAAACTCAGACGTGTCTTAATATGGTGCCTTCTACCTCTTCCCGCTACATTTGGTGTTGCTGTTACATTTGGTGTCAGAAGTTACCACTATACCACAGAAACGGCATCCTGTTTTGGCCTGTCACGGAGATCCACTTGTGTGGCCAACCATTAATGAGCCACAAACAGCATGTTGATGAAACGAGACCATCGTGATCGTTGCATGCAACAGGTAACTTGTTCAAATACTCTGAGAATGAATACCAATGAGGATAGGTAGCAATTCACTATAAAGATGATTGCTGAGCCTCAGCAGGCACGTAGCGAAGCAATCACACTCTCACAACTAATTTTCCGGACATAGCTTTTGTCACACACACACACACACACACACACACACACACACACACACACACACATTGACACAACCACTCAGACAAAACTCATGCACACATGACCACCGCTCCAGCCGCTGCGTCTACAGTCTCTGAGAGTCAGATCCAAACCAACCACTCCTCACGCTTGGCTGCCTCTCGTTGGCAGCTACTAGGCTAGCTGCAGCTGGTGGTAGCACTGACTGTAAGCTGAGGGAGTGGTAGGAAGGGCAGAAGCAGTAGGAATGAGGCAGCAGGGAAGCGGCGCACTTAACTCAGATCCACCCAGCCACCGCTCATGCATGACACCTCAGCAAACAAACCATTTCATCTACTAAGACAAAAATGAGATTTTTCCAGTGTTTTCTTTTCAAATTTCCCGGATATTTCCCGTTTGAAATTCCCTGAATATTCCCTGATGTGCCTGAGTTCCAGAATCTAAGGCAACCCTAGTAGTATTGCCTTGCATATGGAAGAGCGTGGAGCGGGGAGGGGGGGGGGGGGGCGGTGATGGTCCTACAAATTTTTCTCTTCATTTTTACTCCCTTGTCTCCTACCGAGTGCAGTTTTGGAGAATATTCCAAAGGTCTTTACCAAAATCCCATCTGACAAGACAAGAGTTTGCAAATACCTCCAAAATCATACTTCAAAAACGTCCACTTGTTCTAAATGATAACCAATCCAAAACCGAGCCAAAATAACTTTTCTGGTCACATCACCGATTAGGAGAGTTAATCTTTACTAACATGGATGAAAAAGCCACCTTCCATGTTAATGTACGATCTTTTCACCGTCTACATTGCAGTGTCGCCAGATGCAGAAAGCACTTTTCAGAGCCCCTCTCATTATGAACACCCTGTAAAAATTATGTTATTGTTTACATATCGAAGAGCGACGATTGCTATTACCTGCGAACGACAGGTACAGTTTAAATTACCACTTACAAAAAGTTCCTCAGTTAATGCAGGGACAGAGATCCTGATGAATACCAGCGTCTCACAGTTGATGCAGCAGTGGAAAACACAAAACTTTGTCTCGAACAAGTTTTTGCTGATGAGAAGGTCCGCCGAAGTGAATATTGCAGGTGTGTCAGGACAAACCAGCTTTGTTTAGCCGCCTAATCACCGTGAACTGTTGCGAGGTGCCGGGGTGGAGAAGTGTTTGTACCTCTTCAATTCAGACGAATCTTACATGAGAACGAGACATGCACTCGACGCCTTCCTTATCTACCAGCTAATTAACTATGAGCACAACGGTAACGGAAGGAAATGGTGGTGGACCCTGCTAGTTGGTAAAAAAGGAGTGCAAATTCACAATAATTTAATAAAAATCGTAATCTACTAACAAAACAACTTTATCATAATAAACAACAGGAAATGGGATTCTCCCTATCTACGAAATGATATGCGGATTAAATATTACAATGAGATTTATCATATATAAGAACATAAATGCACATGATTGTTAACACACACGGTACGTTAAAGGTTAGGGTACACTGAAATATTATGAGAACAAAAGTTGGCTTGAGAACAAGGTGACCCTTCTCTCTGTGATGCAATAGACTGACGATAATGACTGGAGGTCCTAATGAATCAAATATTAATCTCCCGACCATATAGCAGTATCGCAATTAGTAGTGAGAGCTCAAGTGGGATCACATGGAGAAACAAGAAAGGTGGAATTGTAGCAAAGCGAGCGCGCTTGCTGCTGAGGGATTCAGTATAAAATTAATAAGGTCCTACAATGAAGGAGCCGCAAAATACTGTACCAGTTCTGAAATCTGCAGCACATCGTCGCTAGCTAGCATCCTGATGATGTGGGCGCCGACTTCTGCCTTGCAGCAACTCTGTGTCAACCCCTGGCCGCGAAGGCTGTCCGAGAATTGTAAGTTCTTCCGAAAACGAGCGACCAAGTCGCAAGACCGTCCGACTCTGAGGAAGATATCCCGAAACCCACTTCTGTGATGCGATGCAAGCAGCGAAGCCAGCATTGCTCTGTAAGGTGTCAGGCAAATCCAACACCTTCCGTGAAAACCCTGACATGATAAGGAAATCCAGAAGTATGTCACATAGCTCCGAATAAATCGTGACATTAAATTAACCACAGTAATACGTGTAACGAGTGAGCAAATGGAATACCACAGACTAACACAAGAATGCCTAAATGCATGTTGTACCTTCCCACCGTGAGGCAGACGCAGTTCCGAGGGGAGAAACGAGAACAGAAGCCGAGAGCAGAACCGTGCTAAGCTAGAAGGCCCTACGATTCGGGACGGACTGGACACCCACGTCGGCAGCCTTCCTCTAAGACTACCACCCGCACGTTTTAGCATGAGACTTTTACGCGTCCCTGTTACCTCAAGGACCACACCCCAGCCCACGTTAAAAGCTAGAGCCCTCCAGAAAAACAGTCTAGATCTTACGATAACACAAAAAGGGCCACTACCACCCGCAAGTTTTAGCGTGAGACTTTTTCGCGTCTCAGGTACGTCAAGGACCACCCCCCAGCCCATGTTAAAACATAGAGCCCTCCAGAAGAACAGTATGATCTTACGATAACGCTAAAAGGAACACACCAGCTGCAGGTTTTAGCGTGAGACTTTTTAGCGTCTCTGTTACGTTGCAAACTTTAAAAACATTGCCCCACCACGAAAAGTATAACGTTTCTCATTGGATAGACAGAATTTTTGTAGGCGGAGCTTAAGGTTAACATTGAGACCCTAATTGGTCAGATGAAAACATAGCCAGATAGTTTTCTTAAACCAAATTCGGTAAATTGTAGTAAGGAGAAATTAGGAGAGTTAGTTCCGAGACGGCGAGCTGGATGGCTGTTGCGCCGGCCGCTGTCGCCCTGACGCTGCCTAAACACCGACAAGGTAATGAACGCACGCGATGCCGCATTTTTGAGCGCATAAGGCGTCACTCAGAACTGCAGAAGTCTCATCTGTTACACCCCCTTTTCTTTGCGTAATACTAGTGTCAATCGTTAGTTAAAACTCATGGTGTTCACATTTGCCACTTGAAGAAAAGATATGAAACGCGATGATTTTTCTTTTATATAGTTATTGAGAAGCCACATCAGCCACTGTAATTTACGACAAGTTAGATAAGTAATTAAAGATAATTGAGGGTTACTGTAGACCATTTTGATAGTTTTCTCTTTTGTGAAACTTAAATTTAACCTAGATTATAGATGTGATATGGCATAGGTCATCCTTCGATCGATTTTAGAACTTGGAAACCCATTCAGGGAATATTCGTTCACATTTTTGTTGAACGCAGTTGGTTTTTACCATCCTGTATTAAAACATTTCCTTTTATCAATAGTGCAATTTGTAAACGATGTTTTGTGAGTAGAATAAAATTTCCAAAACTTAACTGCTTTTTCGACGTTATTTTACCAGCTAACTAAAAATAGGAAAGCCTTGAACCCTTTCCACTAAATTTAGTTAGTATTAAGATTCTTTTACAGGGAGTGCAGTGGAGCTGACGCTGAGATCATTAAGTATTTGGTTATATCATCGCTAGTCTCACTGAACTCCTCTGAATTCTACATGTCATGTGTGGTCTGGCGTCTCCTTACCAGCAACAGGTCCCAGGTTCAAACTAGTCAAGTCCCTAAAAAACACGCTCAGAGCGTCGTTGCGCGAAAGTGGTAGGGAGACACGATATAGTACAAACAGACACCACCATGAATGTTTAGAGCTCAACTCCCTACTCTCTTCGGAAACCGTGAATCAGCATTCAGTGCCGATTCCAAAATTCCGCCACACTGTCCCGGAACATCATTCGCGCCAATAGCGACTGTTCCCTCTTATTTCGAGCAGGGTTTTATGATGTCAACTAGCCTCAGTTTAAGTTGACCAATCATGCCTCTACTATTCAGCTGAGGGCCCTGAACTTGCCATTTGACCGGCTACAAAAACAACCTGCCTAGACCACCGGCCATCCGGCGCCAGACAGTCTCACCCAGCGGGACACAGTCCACAAGTGTTCTCAGAATGCAGTCAGACAGTGCCAGGAGTCTTCGTTCCGGACGAGCCAGAACGGAAAACACATAAACTGCGGCGACACTCAGACGTCTCGCAGGTGGTTTCGCCGTGCACACAATAGGGGAAACTCCGACGTCAGTCGTTCCGCGAGTCGCTTAAGCCTATTGGACGAGCCCCTCAGAGTTCAGAGAAATGCAGCCCCCAGCCGGAAGTCCGTGTGCCTAAGATGCTTGTCTCGCACAGGCCACCCAGGGAAGTAACCCACCATGTTTAGCAATGAAGCGAAAAGTATTTTTTGAGCTCTCAGTACAAATACTCTCATTACAGTAACCTTATTCGGTCTGTTACTAACGTGCAATGACATAGAACATTAATAAAATTGATTAAAATGAGAGGAAAATGGTTCAAAGGGCTCTGGGCACTATAGGACTTAACATCTGTGGCCATCAGTCCCCTAGAACTTATAACTACTTAAACCTAACTAAACTAAGGACATCACACACATCCATGCCGGAGGCAGGATTCGAACCTGCGACGGTAGCAGTTGCGCGGTTCCGGACTGAGCGCCTAGAACCGCGAGACCACCGCGGCCGGCAAAATGAGAGGAGACTTGCAAAAGAGGGCATGGAACCTCAGACTGTCACTATCGCCTAGAGACAAAGCAGGGAAGCGAGCACTGCGAACGCGTAGTTTCAACACCAGCCGTCGGCGGGCAAGGTGACGCTCTGTGCTTGGACCGTCGCGGTATCCTGCTGCCATCACATTATACGCTTCTACAACGACAGCCGTGGTGGCAGCCCAGCAGCCCAAACCAGGCCGCAGTCTGCTCGGCTCCCGCAGCCGGTGCTTCCCCGTGAGTGACGTCACGCCGACTCCCGCCGCACGAACTGCCGACCTGCCGATTACGCCGAATGCCGGACATTTGCCACACTTGCACCTTCGCCAGGTACCTTGAGTAGCGGTCCCTCAGGTAAGGGACGCCCTTCCCCGTACTTCTTCTGTCCGCTTTCAAACCGCCGTCTCCACATCTTACTCGATACAACCAGTCCGTAAGGGACCTTCTTCTTCGACATCTTGACCAAATACAGAGCTTCTTTTCCGAAATCGAAATATTTATAACTTTTGGGAAACGAAAGCAATACCGACGATCATGTCAGTAAGTAATTAGTTCTGCCAAGTATAAATACAGATCCCTCTGTCTGTATGGTAGCTTCCTTTCACGCTTACTGATTGCGATAGAAACAATCCATCGGCAGAGGAGCGAGAAGAAAGGAACTATGTAAAGAGAATACGAATGTACGCTAATCATTTCTTTTTGATCACTGCATTTGTGGCTACTTCAATTACTACAACAGCATGCCCAAAAGACAATAAGGAAAGAAGAAATGGAAGTGTGAATGTTTGAAAAGGAGAACGACATACTTGATATTAATTCACTCTCTAAAATCCGATATCCCTTGCGGCGAAACATTAGTTAATAAAGTGTAGCGGGACAATGTTCAAAACATGACTGAAAATACGTTCACTAAATAGAGATAAGAACATGTATGATTGACTTGTCACGTAAAGTCGACGTACAATTTTATAACGTTAGAAATAATGAAATGAAGTAATACAGAATGTTATGTTTGTAACGTACATTGTTGTTCTACATTGTTTAGCTCTGGTATTTACAGGGTCATAGAGAAAGCATGTTAGGTTTTGGAGGGAAAAGCCGTAATTGTGATGATCTGCACTACAACAGAAACAAGAAGCACAACTTAATGAAAAATAATGTAATGTGTGTTCCAGCTCACAAGCTGACATTGAAGCAGATAGTCCCTGTGACTTAGTATGGGCAGAGGTTATATTCGACAACCGGAATAAATTAACAACTGGCTCCTTTTACCGACCCCCGTTCTCACATGAAACAGTTGCTGAACAGTTCAAAGAAAACTTGAGTCTCATCACAAATAGGTACCCCACTCATACAATTACAGTTGGCAGTGACTTCAATCTACCTTCCGTATGTTGACAAAAATACATTTTCAGACTCTATTATAGATACAAAACAACTTCCGTAACTGTTCTAAATGCTTTTTTAAAAATTATTTTGAGCAATTAGTTCACGAGCCCATTAAAATTGTAAATGGTTACGAAAACACACTTGACCTCTTAGCCACAAATAATCCTGAGCATCACGACGGAAACAGGGATTAGTGAACACGCAGTCGTAGCGAGGCTCAATTCCGTACCAAAGAAATTCACCAATACTAAACGCGAAATATATCTATTTATAATAGCAGCAAAAAATTCAATTGACGTCTTTCTAAGTGATAGTCTCCACTGCTTCCAAACTATGTAAATGAAGACCATATGTGGCTTAAGTTCAAAGAAGTAGTATCAACAGAACTCGAGAGATTCATACCAAATAAATTAATAAGAGGCGAACTGATCCCCCATGGCACACAAAACACGACAGAAAGGTGCTGCAGGAACACCGAAAAAGGCACGTATAATTTAGACGAACGAAAAATCTCCAAGACTGGCGAAGTTTTACTGAGGCTCGAAATTTAGTACGGATTTCAATGCGGGATGCATTTAATAGTTTCCACAACGAAAGTCTAAAAATGGTTCAAATGGCTCTGAGCACTATGGGACTTTACTTCTGAGGTCATCAGTCCCCTAGAACGTAAACCTAACTAACCTAAGGACATCACACACATCCATACCCGAGGCAGGATTCGAGCCTGCGACCATAGCGGTCGTGCGGTTTCAGACTGTAGCGCCTAGAAGCGCTCGGCCACTCCGGCCGGCAACGAAAGTCTCTGTAGAAATGTGGCGGAAAATCCAAAGACATTGTGGTCCTATGTTAAGTAAACCAGCGGAAAGGCTCAGTAAGTACCTTTACTGCACAACAACGATGAGGAGGAGGTGGGGGAGACAAGGGACCCATCCCTCCGGAGCAGGTAAAGTCGTGGCAAACGTCCGGCGCGGCACACCGATTACGCCACACCGGGCCGTCGACCCCTCTCCAGGTGTTGGGAGCGGCCTCTACACACGGGGCCTTCTGCAACTGTGAGCCCGTGGAAAGGGACACAGGGGCGCCGCCCCGGTGCAAGCACAAGCGCCCTGCTGCCTTCAGCCGCCATCCACCATCACGCCATGGCAGCCGGGCCGCCGCTATCGTCCACGAGAAACGCCTGCGTCGCCACCCCCGCACCAGTGTGCCGGCGTCCGAGACTCACCTGCCCTCGCCTGCAGTCAGTCTGTTTCGGATGTGCTGATCCGTGCCTGTTCGTGTTCTTCAGTAACGTGTTCTATCAACGCGTTGGCTGCCATCTTCGCCTAGGTGTGATATTTCTGATTGTGGCCGCCAGTATTTTATTTTTATAGAAGCTCGCCTTGATGCAGCTCGATACAGGTGAAGTAGCGTATGATACAAAAGTGGGGTAAGGTACAAGCGACGGATGGTACAGTATTATCCAGACCCTTGGGAGAGTCCGCCAATTGTACTGAACTTGAAACTTCCTGGCAGATTAAAACTGTGTGCCGGACCGAGACTCGAACTCGGGACCTTCGCCTTTCGCGAGTCGTGCTTGGGTAGCTCAGTTGGTAGAGCACTCACCCGCGAAAGGCAACGGTCCCGATTTCGAGTCTCGGGCCGTATCACAGTTTTAATCTGCAAGGAAGTTGTATATCAGCGGTCGCTCCGCTGCAGAGTGAAGATCTCATTCTGGAAACATCGCCGTCCGGTGTGGCCGAGCAGTTATAGGCGCTTCAGTATGGAACAGCACGACCACTGCGGTCGCAGTTACGAATCCTGCCTCGGGCATGGATGTATGTGCTGTCCTTAGGTTAGTTATGTTTAAGTAGTTCTAAGTTCTAGGGGACTGATGACCTCAGATGTTAAGTCCCATAGTGCTCACAGCCATTTGAGCCATTTGGAAACACCCCCCAGGCTGTGGCTAAGCCATGTCTCCGCAATATCCTGTCTTTCAGGAATGCTAGTTCTGCAAGGTTCGCAGGAGAGCTTCTGTAAAGTTTGGAAGGTAGGAGACGGATACTGGCAGAAGTAAAGCTGTGAGGACGGGACGTGAGTCATGCTTGGGCAGCTCAGTTGGTAGAGCACCTGCCCGCGAAAAGCAAGGTCCCGAGTTTGAGTCTCGGTCCGGCACACAGTTTTAATCTGCCAGGAAGTTTCATATCTCCTTCTGTGCTGAACTAGCTTCTGACGGGTCGGCACATTCAGGTGTCAGGCGCCAGAACGCCTAACTTCTATTATTGCTTGTTTACATGCTTTTCATTGTATTTAATCCAGTTTTCAGTATGACAGTCCCTCATGGTTACCCTACGAGTCTAAAGTTTTTGTTTACTAAATTTCACAAGTTTTGAGACACGTAAAAGTAACGATACTGCAACCGAAGTGCTTCGGAGACTTTCGGGTCGCTCTTTCGCTCCTGGGAGGCGAAGTACTTCGGCTGCGCTAGTCACTCTGTTTCGGGCGTTCTGAAGGTCCGGTCACGCATCTCTGTTGCGGGCGTTCTTCAGAGCCGGTCATGTTGTACTGTATATCGGAAGTTGGCTAGTAAAGTTACCGTACAATCTAAAAAGCTAGGTCGAGTGTTGTAAAAGACAGCGTAAAATGTATGAATATTTAAATAATAATGAAGCAGGATACATTAATGAGAAGTGACGCCTACCATCATTTTCAGGACTCTGTAGATACGGAGACTAACCTGGACAAGTAGTATCCCATAAAAAGCACAATAACAGGTTATAGTTGACAACGTAGCAGCCTCCGCCGAACAAGGTGCAACGACCGACGAGCTTTCTTCTGCGCTGGGGACACAGCTTTAGAAGATGACAGGTTGGTAAAAAGAACGGTTAGGGACTCTGATTCAACCGCTCCAGATCTGTCTACCGTCCACATCTTACTTCCAAAGGACGCGTCAACCTCCGGCAGAGAACCTCTCGGCTACTTTTACGCTATTACAATGCTGGAACTGTAAATGGTGGTCCAACGAAGCCCTGAAGAGGAGGAGGTGCAACAGCAGTGGCATATGCCGCATTCTTTCAACTAAGAGCCGGTGACAAGTGTTTTGTTTGGGGCCTGACTCGTTGTGTTTGTCCTTTCCTCTCAGTTCACATTTACTGCACGCTTGTGGTGGTTATTCTGAGCGAAATGGCCGTCGCTGAGAAACCGACAATCCAGGCGACAATTCAGCATCTACTGAATGAGGTACACTGTTGTTGTTGTTGTCTTCAGTCCTGAGACTGGTTTGATGCAGCTCTCCATACTACTCTATCCTGTACAAGCTGCTTCATCTCCCAATACCTACTGCAACCTACATCCTTCTGAATCTGCTTAGTGTACTCATCTCTCGGTCTCCCTCTGCGATTTTTACCCTCCACGCTGCCCTCCAATGCTAAATTGGTGATCCCTTGATGCCTCAAAACATGTCCTACCAACCGATCCCTTCTTCTAGTCAAGTTGTGCCACAAACTTCTCTTCTCTCCAATCCTATTCAATACCTCCTCATTAGTTATGTGATCTACCCATCTACTCTTCAGCATTCTTCTGTAGCACCACATTTCAAAAGCTTCTATTCTCTTCTTGTCCAAACTAGTTATCGTCCATGTTTCACTTGCATACATGGCTACACTCCAAACAAATACTTTCAGAAACGACTTCCTGATACATAAATCTATATTCGATGTTAACAAATTTCTCTTCTTCAGAAACGCTTTCCTTGCCATTGCCAGTCTACATTTTATATCCTCTCTACTTCGACCATCATCAGTTATTTTACTTCATAAATAGCAAAATTCCTTCACTACTTTAAGTTTCTCATTTCCTAATCTAATTCCCTCAGCATCACCCGATTTAATTTGACTACATTCCATTATCCTAGTTTTGCTTTTGTTGATGTTCATCTTATATCCTCTTTTCCAGACACTGTCCATTCCGTTCAACTGCTCTTCCAAATCCTTTGCCGTCTCTGACAGAATTACAATGTCATCGGCGAACCTCAAAGTTTTTACTTCGTCTCCATGAATTTTAATACCTCCTCCAAATTTTTCTTTTGTTTCCTTTACTGCTTGCTCAATATACAGATTGAATAACATCGGGGAGAGGCTACAACCCTGCCTCACTCCTTTCCCAACCACTGCTTCCCTTTCATGCCCCTCGACTTTAATAACTGCCATCTGGTTTCTGCACAAATTGTAAATAGCCTTTCGCTCCCTGTATTTTACCCCTGCCACCTTTAGAATTTGAAAAAGAGTATTCCAGTCAACATTGTCAAAAGCTTTCTCTAAGTCTACAAATGCTAGAAACGTAGGTTTGCCTTTTCTTAATGTTTCTTCTAAGATAAGTCGTAAGGTCAGTATTGCCTCACGTGTTCCAACATTTCGACGGAATCCAAACTGATCCTCCCCGAGGTCCGCATCTACCGGTTTTTCCATTCGTCTGTAAAGAATTCGCGTTAGTATTTTGCAGCCGTGGCTTATTAAACTGAAAGTTCGGTAATTTTCACATCTGTCAGCACCTGCTTTCTTTGGGATTGGAATTATTATATTCTTCTTGAAGTCTGAGGGTATTTCGCCTGTCTCATACATCTTGCTCACCAGCTGGTAGAGTTTTGTCAGGACTGGTTCTCCCAAGGCCGTCAGTAGTTCTAATTGAATGTTGTCTACTCCGGGGGCCTTGTACACTATGTGATCAAATGTATCCAAACACCTGGCTGAAAATGAGTTCAAAATTCGTGGCGGCCTCAATCAGTAATCCTGGAATTCAGTATGGTTTTGAGCCTTGATAAGAGCTTCCACTGTCGCAGGCATACGTTCAATCAGGGGCTGGAAGGTTTCTTAGGGACTGGCAGCCCTCTCTTCACGGAGTGCTGCACTGAGCAGAGGTATCGATATCAGTCGCTGAGGCCTGGCACCAAGTCGGCGTTCCAAAACAGGATTCAGGTCAGGGCTCTGTGCAGGCCAGTCCACTACAGGTATGTCGGGTTGAAGGGTCAATCCCCATCCCCGATTTGCTCTTCGACAGTGGGAAGCAAGAAGGTGCTCAAAACATCAATATAGACCTGTGCTGTGACAGTGCTACGAAAAATAACAAGAGGTGCAAGCCCCGCCATGAAAAACACGACCACACCATAACACCACCACTTCCGAATTTTACTGGTGACACTGCACACGCTGGCAGATGACTTTCGCAGGGAATTCGTCATACTCACACCCTGCCATCGGATCGTCACATTTTGTACCGTGATTCGTCACTCCACATAACGTTTTTGCACTGTTCGATCATCCAATGTTTACGCTCCTTACAGCAAGTGAAGAGTCGTTTGGGATTTACCGGCGTGATGTATGGCTTATGAGCAGCCGCTATGTCGAATGGTTTCAAAGAAAGTGTAAAATGTATGAATATTTAAATGATAATGAAGCATTATACATTAAGTTTTCTCACCTCCCGCCTAACTGTCATAGTACTTGCAGTGGATCCTGATGCAGTTTGGAATTCCTGTGCGATGGTCAGGATAGATGTCTGCCTATCACACATTACGACGCTCTTCAACTGTCGACAGTCTCTGTCAGTCACCAGAAGAGATTGGAATGTACGTGTCCCTTACCTACACTGTGAGGTCAAAAGTATTCGTACACCCCCAAAAACATTCGTTTTTCATATTAGGTGCATTGTGCTGCCATCTACTGCCAGGTACTCCATATCAGAGGCCTCAGTAGTCACAGTAGTCATTAGACATCGCGAGAGAGCAGACTGCGGCGCTCCGCGGAAATCATGGGCTTCGAACGTGGGCATACATCTGTACGCGAGATTTCCACAGTCCACTGTTTCCGATGTGATGGTGAAGTGGAAACGTGAAGGGACACGTACAGCACAAAAGCGTACAGGCCGACCTCGTCTGTTGACTGACAGAGACTGCCGACAGTTGAAGAGGGCCGTAACGTGTAATAGGCTGACTGAAAGGAGTATACTGTGACACACTTGTATGTGGTAGGAGATTAAGATTAGAATATTAATAAATTAAAATGAAACTAGTGTACTATAAACAATAAATGTCTCTGATAGGCTCGATAATGCGGATCGCTGACACTTAAGTTTTGTGTACAGAAATGATTCGTTTTAAGGGTGAAAGAAGCTAAGGTTTATCTTCGAGCACGTCTTCACCTACCCCTGATGCTGGCGGCACAGTTTTCCTCTAAATATGGCGAAGACATTTTTTTCATATTTGTATTCGTGGATGGTTTGCACACGGCCGTGAAATGAGGGTACTGGAGAGATGAATAATTGTTCAACGCAGCTCGTTTAAAAATGGTACGAGATGCCAATGCACAGTTGATGTGCAATGAGAAATTGCGGGACGCTCTGTCCTGCGCCGAATTTCGTGGAGGATTTCTGGATCTTTACGGGAAGAAGAATACCTCGCGATATTATCGTGAACAACTAAATAGTGCAGCGCAGAATCTGGGAGAATCAGAAAGTAAGGTGAAGGGCACCAAGCAAATCAGTGTCAATAAATAGGAAATAACGAATGACGATTATGCCAATAAATCAATTTCCCAGGAGGCAGTACAATCGATTTTGAGTTAACGAGCACTGTGCTCTCATTTGAATATATGGTCGAAACAGTCAGCCTTCAGGAATTGTGAAACGAACCCTGTCGTCCAGGACCGGATGCTCAAAGGGCGCAGATTCACCACGGAGTGGGGAAACTCCCAGGCGTCTATTGTCTGAAATGTTCAAATGTGTGTGAAATGTTATGGGACTTAACTGCTAAGGTGATCAGTCGCTAAGTTTACACACTATCTATCTATATCCGAATCCCGCTCCAGCTACTGCCGAGTCTGGGTGCTGACGAGTCCTCTCTATTTGGCTCGGTCCTCCCACCACGTTTCTTCCTCCACTTGCTGCCAGGTCACACCTCTCCTTTCAACAGATATTCTCACTCCCATTTTCCACCGTGTTCTTGGGCGCCCTCTAGGTCTTTTCCCATCCATCTTTAGTTCTTCCATAATTTTGGGGAGTCTCTGCCCATGCATCTTCTTAACATGCCCACACCATCTTAATCCCTTTCTTTCAATTTCTTCTCTCATACTTTCTTGTTTGAGGTCCTTTCTAATCTCTACATTCCTTACTCTGTCCATTCTTGTTTTTTCCTTAACTGCACTGAGAAATTTCATTTCCCCTGCTTGCAGCCTGCTCCAGTCCCTTTCTGTCATTGTCCATGTTTCTCCACCATAGGTGTCAATAGGGATGTAATAATTCTTATACATAAGGAGTTTTGCTCTTTCTGAAACCTCATTACTCCAAATCAAATGTTTTATTGTTTGGTAGAAATTGACTCCCTTCTGTAACCTCCTATTAATTTCGTTAGTTATTCTTCCATCCCTAGATATTTCACTCCCTAAACAAGTGAAACTTTCTACCACTTTGAGGGGTTCTCCATTCAAGGTAATATTTCCATTGATTCCTTTCTCTCTTCCAAATACCATTACTTCACTCTTATCTTTATTTATTTTTGAGTCGAAACAAGGCCCCCGGAGTAGACAACATTCCATTAGAACTACTGATGGCCTTGGGAGAGCCAGTCATGACAAAACTCTACCAGCTGGTGAGCAAGATGTATGAGACAGGCGAAATACCCTCAGACTTCAAGAAGAATATAATAATTACAATCCCAAAGAAAGCAGGTGTTGACAGATGTGAAAACTACCGAACTATCAGTTTAATAAGTCACAGCTGCAAAATACTAACGCGAATTCTTTACAGACGAATGGAAAAACTGGTAGATGCGGACCTCGGGGAGGATCAGTTTGGATTCCGTCGAAATGTTGGAACACGTGAGGCAATACTGACCTTACGACTTATCTTAGAAGAAAGATTAAGAAAAGGCAAACCTACGTTTCTAGCATTTGTAGACTTAGAGAAAGCTTTTGACAATGTTGACTGGAATACTCTTTTTCAAATTCTAAAGGTGGCAGGGGTAAAATACAGGGAGCGAAAGGCTATTTACAATTTGTACAGAAACCAGATGGCAGTCATAAGAGTCGAGGGGCATGAAAGGGAAGCAGTGGTTGGGAAAGGAGTGAGACAGGGTTGTAGCCTCTCCCCGATGTTATTCAATCTGTATATTGAGCAAGCAGTAAAGGAAACAAAAGAAAAATTTGGAGTAGGTATTAAAATTCATGGAGACGAAGTAAAAACTTTGAGGTTCGCCGATGACATTGTAATTCTGTCAGACACGGCAAAGGACTTGGAAGAGCAGTTGAACGGAATGGACAGTGTCTTGAAAGGAGGATACAAGATGAACATCAACAAAAGCAAAACGAGGATAATGGAATGTAGTCCAATTAAATCGGGTGATGCTGAGGGAATTAGATTAGGAAATGAGACACTTAAAGTAGTAAAGGAGTTTTGCTATTTAGGAAGTAAAATAACTGATGATGGTCGAAGTAGAGAGGATATAAAATGTAGACTGGCAATGGCAAGGAAAGCGTTTCTGAAGAAGAGAAATTTGTTAACATCGAATATAGATTTAAGTGTCAGGAAGTCATTTCTGAAAATATTTGTTTGGAGTGTAGCCATGTATGGAAGTGAAACATGGACGATAACTAGTTTGGACAAGAAGAGAATAGAAGCTTTCGAAATGTGGTGCTACAGAAGAATACTGAAGATAAGGTGGATAGATCACGTAACTAATGAGGAGGTATTGAATAGGATTGGGGAGAAGAGAAGTTTGTGGCACAACTTGACTAGAAGAAGGGATCGGTTGGTAGGACATGTTTTGAGGCATCAAGGGATCACAAATTTAGCATTGGAGGGCAGTGTGGAGGGTAAAAATCGTAGAGGGAGACCGAGAGATGAGTACACTAAGCAGATTCAGAAGGATGTAGGTTGCAGTAGGTACTGGGAGATGAAGAAGCTAGCACAGGATAGAGTAGCATGGAGAGCTGCATCAAACCAGTCTCAGGACTGAAGACAACAACAACAACAACAATCCATACCTTTTCATTATTTCTTTCCACGAATCAAGCTGTAACTGTACATCTACCTCTTTATCACCCCATATTGCCATATCATCTGCAAAAATCATCTTTTTGTCTTTTTCTTTTACTATATCTTTAACAGCCCTATTCATTCCCTCCATCACAACATTAAAAAGCGCAGGAGATAGAATACTTCCTTGCTTAAGTCCTTGTCTTATTTCTAAGTATTCAGAGTTCCCCAATGGCGTTCTAATTCTACAATTGTGGCCTCTGTACATTGTCTTTACAACATTAATGTATCCATCTTCTATATCTATCTTCTTCTGTTCTTCCCGGAGTCATTCCCTGTCAACTGAGTCATATGCCTTTTCTATATCTATAAAAACCATTATCACCCTTTTGTTACACTCCCAACCTTTTTCCATCAGTTGACGGATAGAAAATATCAGGTCGATCGTGCTCCTTCCTTTCCTAAACCCATGCTGTTCTTCACTCAGCTCCTTTTCTATCTTTTCACTTATTCGATTTAGTTAAATTCTTTCAAAAATTTTGGCTGTGACTCATGAGGGTTATTCCTCTGTAGTTTTTACAAAGTCTTTTATTGCCTTTCTTGAAGATGGGAACAATGTCTCGTATTCTCCAGTCGTCAGGTATTTCACTATTTCTCCACACGCTTGATAGTACTCTATACAGCCACTGCATTCCCACTGGACCTGCTGCTCTTATCATGTCCACTGATACTTACACACTACTTAACATAAATTATCCTATCCACGCCCGAGGGAGGACTCCAATCTCCGCCGGGACCGGCCGCACAGTCCATGACTGCAGCGCCTGAGACCACTCGGCTAATCCCGCGCGGCGTCTATTGTCTATTGAGGCCTAAGCTCTGTAGCGTGCGAGTGAGACAGACGAGAACCTGCGCCATAGGGAAACACAGTAGAAGGCTTTTGTGGTAAAGGAGACGTAGCAATGTTAAATATGGCGGACCTAAGGTCGACCATAAAGGGCAACATTTATGAAAACTATTTAATTCTGTAGTAATGCAGGGAATTAAGTCACAATAATTTTAATCTGCCATCCTCCGGCGATCCCAATAAAACTTGAATATTGATCATGTCTATAATAGTTTAGGATTTACTATTAAAGTTAAGTTCACTAGTTTTGTAACAAAGACCTGAATGCTAAAATCTGAACGCTTTAGTCCATCTTGACGATCGACATTTCATATAGAAGCGCATCATTAAAATGACAAACTTTGTAAACTCTGTAACTTTATTTGTTTAAAAGATACAGTAAATATAATTATCAGTATTTTCAGTTAAACATCAGATTATCATTTTCTCCACACCAAACACATTGAACGATGACAGCATCACACCTTATTGAATCATTAGGTAATAGAATATTTGCTGTGAAGTTCAGTACATAATAGATACTTTTGTTCTTTATTTATTTACCAGAAAGCACATTGGTGCAAGGCTACTGGCCGTGGCATTCAAAGCTAAGAAGGAAACTATATTGGTTTTATGTAAAAGAATTTAACGTTTATTATGTAATGGATTTAGGAATTAGATTAGGAAATGAGACGCTTAAAGTAGTAAATGAGTTTTGCTATTTGGGGAGGAAAATAATTGATGATGGTCGAAGTAGAGAGGATATAAAATGTAGACTGGCAATGGCAAGGTAAGCGTTTCTGAAGAAGAGAAATTTGTTAACATGGAGTATAAATTTAAGTGTCAGGAAAGTATTTGCAATGAGTGTAGCAATGTATGGAAGTGAAACGTGGACGATAAACAGTGTACTCCAGAAGAGAATAGAAGCTTTCGAAATGTGGTAATACAGAAGAATGCTGAAGATTAGATGGGTAGATCACATAACTAATGAGAAGGTATTGAATAGAATTGGGGAGAAGAGAAATTTGTAGCACAACTTGACTAAAAGAAGGGACCGGTTGGTAGGACATGTTCTGAGGCATCAAGGGGTCACCAATTTAGTACTGGAGGGCAGCGTGGAGGTAAAAATCGTAGAGGGAGACCAAGAGATGAATGCCCTAAACAGATTCAGAAGGATACAGGTTGCAGTGGGTACTGGGAGATGAAGAAGCTTGCACAGGATAGAGTAGCATGGAGGGCTGCATCAAACCAGTCTCTGGACTGAAGACCACAACATGTAATGGATATTATTGTTAGTTTATTTAGAACGCGAAAGTGGTCGAGCTTTGATTATTTAAATATGTTGAAATGTAAAATAATGTAGAATAAGCTGAAGCCAATCAGATGGAAGGCTCCAGGAAAGGGAACTGCACTAGTCAGATGAGCGACGATGTTCGACACGCGGGGACGCAGCCCGGTACGGGCAGAAGAACAGTTCGGCTGGAGACACCAAAGGGAACAGTTCGTTCTGATTGAGACGCGAAAGCGGACAGTCGGTCTTTAGGCAGCTACGAAGTGAAACGTCTTAGAAAATTTCGCTCTCTGAGCGGTGAGCAGCCACGCTCCTGGTGTGAACTCTAACTTCTCGCATAGTTAACGAGGTGGATTATTGGACTGGCAATTCGCGTTGAGATTGTGCATGACCGAACTGTGTCAAATGGATATCTCTCGAGTGTAACAGTAATTCTAAATATGACCACATTCGCTATTAGTTTTCTTTCTGAATACACATTATTCTGACCAAATCGGAACTGTATGGCCTACATCATTTATGGATCGTTAATTTAGTTTCCGATATTATTATTACTGTTATTATATATTATGTTAAATTTGTATTTCGCAAACTTGTCATCAGCCAGACACTTTAACCAAAGGGTCACAAGTGTCTAATTTAGGGCGTGTAATGCGACACGTGCTCTTCAACCCATAGACGAGTTTGAGCCAAGACATTTCGACGAAGAGGAACCGCATGTGAGCCCGAACATATTTGGGATGCTAGCTCTCAGAATGCTTGATGCATTTTTACAAGGCTTGCCGTCGAAAATGTCACGGAAAGTGCGCAAGGAGTTTCGGAGAAGACCTGGACGATGCAGTGGCAACTGCGGTAGCTTTGACCGGAACTGATACTGTAACTGGATAGGCGAAGGGAGAAGCAGACACTGTTTAATGAGCGGGTTGTGTGTTACACGTGTGGTACTGCGGCCCACATTCAGCGTTTCTGTACGAAACCACAATATCAGAGGAGCAAGCGAGGGGAGTAATCTGTCCAAAAATGTCCACAGGCGCATAGACGTCGGAATCAGCCTAAAACTCGTGCCCCTGCGTTAAACAGTACAGGGGTTCCTGTGACCACGGTTCAACGCTCCCATTGAGTTCCACTATGGGACACCAGAGTGCAAAATCAGTGGCAGACATTTGTCTGTTTGGCTACATCAAAAGAAGGTCGTGTAAGCTGTTGCTGGATACAGTGTCACAAATATTCGTTGCTAGCCAGCGTATATTGAGTGCAGCCTTTAGGCTAAGTGGTGTGGGTAGTAAAGGTGTGAGTTGTCTCCGAGTGGGAGGGAGAGACTTCTGAATGTGTGTGAAAGCTCTGCCCTCCGTGGGCGTTAGGTTCGACGTCATCCTAGATCTAGACTTCCTGAGTAAACGTCATGCTAAAGTCGATTTGCGGCAGCGCGCGGTAGAGCTGGGTGAGACATTGGTTCTTTTCGGCTCACGGCTGATAAGAGCCGAATAGTCATAATGAATAACTGAGACGTCGGGTAAGACGCTCAAACTGCGTACACGGTCTCTTAGACACGAATTGCGGGATACGAGACTGAAAAGTGCTGAGCTGACGGCTAATACTGTGTATGTGGCAGAGACCTTGCCAGACAACGAGGCACCAGGTAAGGCGTAATGCTTTGTACGACGATGTTTTCATACGTGCAAGAGTTAAACGGTAGCAGAGGAGTAACTGTCAGAATAAATAAATGTGGTTCAGAGGAGGCGAAGCTAGGAAAAGGAATCCTCATAGCTAACTCAGAGGTTTTAGGAGACAAATCAGAAAGGGATTTCAGTGCAGAATATCAAAAGAAGGGACAACCTGTCGATTTTACTGCACTGAGGGGAAATGTGTCGCACCGGAAGGGACGTCAGAAAGTAGATATGGAGAAGCTATTAGAAGAATATGCAAGATTGTGTTACGGCCCCTTTGGAAAATTAAGAATGACTGTGCTAGTAAACTTCTACGTTATTTGATTTACAAACAGCTGAGCAAAACTGAACACACTCAGACAGTTCTCTCTTTACTTACTCTGATCATCACTAAACCGACACACAATATTTTTTTAGCGCAACGCAATCTGACTTTCAATAATCCCTACAAAAGAATGGCCCTGACTAACAATAACCTACACCTTTCGTGAATGACTTACCTCACAAAAATCTTCGTTACTCGAACTACTGCAATACAGTGAGCGCCAAAACTGCCAGCTAAATAAAAGATTCTAACTATTGAAGGCACTAACTACTGATAGGCATAGTTAGCAAATGAAAGATTTTGGTAGAGAACAAACAATGTATTTACCTTAATAATGTTCAAAATTCATCATATATCAATTCATGACATCCATCTTTACAAATTTACTTTTTCTGGCGGACACAAGTCCAGATCGTCCGCTTATAGTGACCTCTCAAAACTCTGGCATCTCTCTCTCCACATCCACCACTGCTGGTGGCTCACCTCCAACTGCCCAACGCTACGCACTATTCACATCCAACTGCCCAACACTACAATAGCGGTTATTCCGACAATGCCAACCAGCTACAGACTGCATGCAGCACAGTCAGTGATTTTCATACAGAGCGCTACGTGGCGTTACCAACAAAAAAACCTAAACAGCCTACTTACAATTGTTTAACCCGTCTGGACCACCTCTGCTGCAAGACAGAATTCCCACTAGAAACGAGCCGCCAGTGTACAAGAAACTATACTGTGTTCCCACTATTGGCAACCGGTAATTGAGGAGTTCATAGACAACAGTTCTGGCATGGAATCTTATAAGAAAGTACCAGCCCCTGGTCAGCACCAGCAGTAATCGTGCCCAGGAAGTCCTCAGTTTTCTTGTTTTTTTAAATCAGCAAATGGTCACTGACACATACTCCATACCTAAGAGCACACAGCCATTAGACAACCTGGGACGAGGCCGTTACTTTGACACTTTAGATTTACGCAGTGGCTATCGGCAAATACAAGTAGCACCAGAGGATCGGCCTAAGATAGCATTTTCCCTCCTGTTTGGATACTTCCGCTATAGTCGGATGTCTTTAGGTCTGAAAACTTGCCGGTAGCTTTCCAAAGCTTATTACAAGTTGTTATATGAGGCCTGAAACCAAGCCAATGCCTAGTATATCTAGATAGCATAATAGTACACTCTGATAACAAGGTGCGTCTGTGGGAAGTATTTCAATATATGTGTGCAGCTCGGCCAACCCCCAGCTTAGAAAAGTGTCACCATGTTCTGCAGGAGGTCCGCTGTCTAGGTCACATTATCGTCCAGGACGGAGTACGTACCGATCCTCGGCTTGTGCAAGCAGTAAAAGATATTCTAACAGCTAGCTTGATGAAAAAATACAATAATTACTTGGGATTAGGAATTTATACAGAAAAGTTTGCAGAGGTAACAAGACCGCTTACACTTGTTAAAACAAAATGTAAAATTTAAATGGATTCCAAATCGTCAATAAGCAGTTCAACAGTTAAAGGAACTACTAAACACGAACCCTATTCTCATTTTTCCAGGCCGTGATTCGAGTAACCATGCCCTTGCCTGTGTTCTGATTCAATGGAGTGGATGGGAAGGAACCCCCCATAGCCTATGCTTCCACCCAACTGAATAAAGAATAAAAAAATACTTAAAAGGAAATATTGGGGCTAATTTGTGGTATCATGTATTTCACTGTTATCTGTATAGGTCATAACAGATCACACCACACTAAAATGGCTTCTAGGAGTGAAAGATCGAACCAGTAGGCTAAACCATTGAGCCTTATGGCTGAGTAGATTCGCTTTTTAGTTAGTACATCGTCCAGGGAAGTCTTCCAGTAACTGACGGATAAGCTGCAAAGTATGTACAGTAGAATCTAGCAGAATAAACACATGAAGGTGGTGCAGAGTTTATACCGCCGATACCGACTGCCGGCGATAAACAAAACAAATGCAGTTCAGCTCTGATGATGGAGGGTCTTACAAGCAAACACGATGTAGCCAACCACCGTATCGTTATGAAAGTCTGTTTCCGGGACGAAATGCTGAAGCAACCCCATGGTTCCATCTTTGCTGGGCACTGCTGCCGACGAGCCACGGATTGCCGCATTGCAGAAAATTTCTGCTGGCCACAGAGGAAACAATATGTTAAGAACTACAAAATGAACTGCGCTAAAAGAGCTGAGCCGAGTCGTCAGCGAATACCACCGCAAAGACTGCCTGTGGCAGAGCAACCTTTCCAATTAACCGACTTCTACGTTTTTGGCCCTTTGCACAAACACTAGCGGAAAGCCGACATGTACTAAACGATAACTGTTTATTTTTCGCATCGATGGACCACGCTCGCCGTACCAAACCAACAAGCAGACGCAATGGCTCACGCTTTTGCTAACTTCTGGATACTGAAATTCGGTGCACTAGAAGCAATAATAACAGATCAACGCTTCAAGTTTACGTCTAAATGAATTGTTTAAGCAGCTATGTCGACTGCTGTGTATTAAGAATTTACGGACTAGTGCCCTTGACCCACAAGGGAATGGTAGAGCAGAGACTGTACATAGGTCGTTGAAGAAAATCCCAAGTTATTATGAGAATATCAGTGACAATAATTGGGCACCCTATTACAATATATAGTGAGTGCATATAACTCAAAACAAAGGTCTTTCACTCTATGAGGTGTTTTTGATAGAAAAGTACCCTCACCTTTTGCATTATGCCACATTACTCCAGGGGAGGATGTATGCTTTGTTTGGGACTTCACTAAAAGGCTAAAAGAGATATAACGTCAGGATAAAACAATGAACACAAAGGCTACAGAAAGACAGGACAGCATCAGAATAAAAAGGTGAAGTTACCCAAGTATCATTTCGGGCAATGGTTCATGTTATCTAACCCTCACATTCCGAAGAGGAAACAAATAAGTTCATTCCGCGACACCAAGCGTCCTATTAGGTAGGCGAAACGCCATCCCCAGTTAACGTTAAAATACAACTCCCCACCCGAACCACAGTAGTCCGTCTGAGTAAAGTCCGCCCGTTTCAAAATGGAACCGGAAGCACTGCCTCAATAGCCGACAGCTCTTTCCGAAGAGAGAAGTGAGTTGGGCGAGGAAAGTAGAAAAAAGAAAGGTAAAAATAAGCCAGTGATGCAGAATGTACCTGAGATTGTTCCAACACATGCATACACGTTAACTCCATGTGTTGGTCTCAGGAGTTCAATGTTTGTAATTACTTATCAGTTATGTATTACGGCTATAAGTTGTGTTATTTGTATGAGAAAGGTTCACAAGGAACATGTGTGTATGCAGAGTAGGGAAGGAACTCTTAATAGAGTAGTAGTGTGTCTAATTTAAATCGACTGTTATGTTTAAAATATAGTTGGTATGGAAGTAGATAAGCAGGTAGACCACAAGTTGAGAATGAGTGAGTACATGTGTGACACGCTTTGGCGTGAAACGTTAAGGTTAAGGGACCTTTATAACGGATGTTTTCTAGATCAGCTCAGTCGTATTAGATGATGAGGGATTTCAGAAAGTGCTACTGTCCACCGTGGATCCACTTCAGTGCCGAGCCTGGCGAATACACACCACACCTGCCATGCTAATACACTCTGTTTCGCCCCGAGAAGCCCGCAGGTAACTGCCCAGGGAGGTCATTACAAGTGAAACCGAATTTTTCCGCAAGATAGGTTCACACCGGCTGTACTCAGTACCAAAACAGATAGTAGCCATCCCTACTGGCTATGAGTAAGGACCGTCCGTCAGCTCCCAGCGCATAGAGCTACAAGGTCAGGGATTCCTAACTAATGGTACGCAATGCGACAACGCTATGAAAGATAATGATTGTAAAGAATCCGCCTCGATTGCAAATAGAAACCGGATGTTGACCTAGGTTTCGGCGCGGATAACCACGCCTTCTTTGGAACACACTAAAACTACAAAAATCCTAAAGAGGCATGTTGGACCATGCTTCTTCAGGCAGTTTGTAGTTTAGTATGTTCCGAAGAAGGCATGGTTACCCGTGCCGAAACCTAAGTCAACATCCGGTTTCTATTTGCAATCGAGGCGGATTCTTTATAATCATTAAATTATTCTCGATTGCTGAGGCACTGCAATGTTAAAAGTTCTCAAACTATGAAAGATCGTGGCCCTGGGAAGGTGCGGAATTTGCACTTTATCGTTGAAATACATCGTACTCGAATAGGGAGACAACATCTTCTCCAAACAAAGACATAATTTAAGTGAACTGGTTATTTCATTTTTTTAAAGCGTTAGAATGGTTAAGCATCCAAATAAATAATGAAATCACTAGGGTTACGAGGGCTGAATATTAACTGCGACAAAAGAGAAGTATAGGTTGGCAAACTCACTCGGTGGGAGGTCAAAATTAGTTAATAATCACTTTGTGAAATTTATGTCGATCTGCCTACACATCAATTGCAGTAATTGTTTGTCGGTTCAGAATGCCGAAGCAACTCGTGCAAATAAAATGCGCGGACGAACGTGGGAACGGAAAATCAATCATGAATCTGAACTTTCAGTTCGTGATCGTCATATCACGCCGGATCTCCTGATTACGCTCACCGTTATCGTTAGTCCGATACGAGTAGGAGGGTGAAAACTGACATAAGGGTGACTCTGTAACGCGGCCATTTTTCGCTGAAACTGTCCACTAAGATATTCTAGAGGATGATAAGTTATTCCCTTGATCATGTAGTCGCTGAATACACTGCTCTGTAATTCTGGATCTAGATTAGCATTGCCCAGTGGCTGTTTTTCGCTTCACTTCTGCATTTCTTATGTGGTTGGCGGTGTTTCCGAAGACCGAAAACGTCGCAAGATGGAGCGCAAGATTTAGAAACTTTGTTAAGAGGAATCCGCCACTATAAAACTGTAGCAGGCACCCTGTCCGCAGGTTAGTGAGCTGGGCGCTCTAGTCGCCAAACACGCTCGGCAGAAGGGGTGGAGAACATTCGCTCCTCTGTCAATGGAAATACCAGATTCCTCGCGGAAATCTGTGAACAGTTATTGCTTCCCTCAAGGCTTGTGAACGTACGTTACGAGTCCTCACGGCAAAGTCCAGTTTAAACTGCAGCCTTCTGACTGGCTCACACTGTCATTTCCGGGAGCGCCCACTCTTTTTCAGGATCACGTTATGGAGTGGAAGAAGTCTCTGGGCTCCAGCTGCCTGCCCCTGAGTAATTGGCTGACGTATAAATTGGACACAAAAGAGTAGGAGTTTGTTTAACGCTGTTACGCATTTTACATTCATCGGAACTCGGAATCTCCGCGCTCATTGGGCTGCGATTTCCAGTGCTGGCAGCACGACAGACGAGTTTCAGATGGCTCTTAGAGAAAACTCGTTGCATTACGTTCAGTGACGACTTTGCTTTGGGCTTTGGGCTAGGAGAGATGAGGGATGAGGCGCGCCTTGCTGCCGCTGGGGAGATGTCTGTACTTCAGCGCTCTAAGTACTGAAGGAGGCCCGAAATCTTATCGTCTAGTATTGCTACCGCCAGCCTGACCGATCGGTAAGACGGCTCATGTCGTGCCCGTCGTAGCAGTTCAGAAATGAATCTAGATCACTCCCTCAGGAGTCGACTCCGCGATCTTTTGTCACTCATTCGGCTCGTTGCTCTCAGTGCGCATTTTTAGCAACCTGATGGTATTCACTCCTAATTTCCGTGTACTTCTACGACTAGTCAACAACTTACGCAGTTGCTGGCTGTCTCCGCCAGCTGTTAACATACACTCCTGGAAATGGAAAAAAGAACACATTGACACCGGTGTGTCAGACCCACCATACTTGCTCCGGACACTGCGAGAGGGCTGTACAAGCAATGATCACACGCACGGCACAGCGGACACACCAGGAACCGCGGTGTTGGCCGTCGAATGGCGCTAGCTGCGCACCATTTGTGCTCCGCCGCCGTCAGTGCCAGCCAGTTTGCCGTGGCATACGGAGCTCCATCGCAGTCTTTAACACTGGTAGCATGCCGCGACAGGGAGGACGTGAACCGTATGTGCAGTTGACGGACTTCGAGCGAGGGCGTATAGTGGGCATGCGGGAGGCCGGGTGGACGTACCGCCGAATTGCTCAACACGTGAGGCGTGAGGTCTCCACAGTACATCGATGTTGTCGCCAGTGGTCGGCGGAAGGTGCACGTGCCCGTCGACCTGGGACCGGACCACAGCGACGCACGGATGCACGCCAAGACCGTAGGATCCTACGCAGTGCCGTAGGGGACCGCACCGCCACTTCCCAGCAAATTAGGGACACTGTTGCTCCTGGGGTATCGGCGAGGACCATTCGCAACCGTCTCCATGAAGCTGGGCTGCGGTCCCGCACACCGTTAGGCCGTCTTCCGCTCACGCCCCAACATCGTGCAGCCCGCCTCCAGTGGTGTCGCGACAGGCGTGAATGGAGGGACGAATGGAGACGTGTCGTCTTCAGCGATGAGAGTCGCTTCTGCCTTGGTGCCAATGATGGTCGTATGCGTGTTTGGCGCCGTGCAGGTGAGCGCCACAATCAGGACTGCAGACGACCGAGGCACACACGGCCAACACCCGGCATCATGGTGTGGAGAGCGATCTCCTACACTGGCCGTACACCTCTGGTGATCGTCGAGGGGACACTGAATAGTGCACGGTACATCCAAACCGTCATCGAACCCATCGTTCTACCATTCCTAGACCGGCAAGGGAACTTGCTGTCCCAACAGGACAATGCACGTCCGCATGTATCCCGTGCCACCCAACGTGCTCTAGAAGGTGTAAGTCAACTACCCTGGCCAGCAAGATCTCCGGATCTGTCCCCCATTGAGCATGTTTGGGACTGGATGAAGCGTCGTCTCACGCGGTTTGCACGTCCAGCACGAACGCTGGTCCAACTGAGGCGCCAGGTGGAAATGGCATGGCAAGCCGTTCCACAGGACTACATCCAGCATCTCTACGATCGTCTCCATGGGAGAATAGCAGCCTGCATTGCTGTGAAAGGTGGATATACACTGTACTAGTGCCGACATTGTGCATGCTCTGTTGCCTGTGTCTATGTGCCTGTGGTTCTGTCAGTGTGATCATGTGATGTATCTGACCCCAGGAATGTGTCAATAAAGTTTCCCCTTCCTGGGACAATGAATTCACGGTGTTCTTATTTCAATTTCCAGGGGTGTATCTGTGTTTTATCCTCCCTACCAACCACTACCAGGGTTATACTTTGAGTCGTATTCCCTTATCTGACAGTCAGTTGTTATTTTTAAGATATCTGTGGGTAACTTTCATGTTAAAAGTCAATAAATTTATTTGTTATAGAGTCAGTATGTTTTCATTTAAAACTAAAACATCCCTTCTCCCATTAATATATCTATGGGATTGGTGTGGTACCAATTTCTTTCGTGTTTAATTGGGTTACCCATATCAACATTCATTTAGATAAGTTGTTTCCCGTTGTACTACAGTATCCTTGTTTTCAGACGAACAACTGAGGTGGTTCCTCATCCTCTTGATCACCAGAATTTGGTTTCTTCCGTTCTAGTATGCTCCGATCACAAGTGACATCCTACAGCTGCCATCAAGTACGACGCTAGAACTGCTCTGCCAATGACCCTATTCATGCTGTTGCAATCTGCTGTTCCAGCTGACGGTGCGACCTGCGAAGTGCCGATGTGTTCAGTGGGAACCCTTAGACGTTCTTTTCGGTCGGTAGAGAACTGAGTGCATCCTTAAACCAACAAGAACATCAGAAACCGGTCCTCTAAAGTTATATCGGCTCGCCATTGGTTTGATTGTTCGCTTAACAAGATATCATGCCAAGAAGAGGCGATACGTTGAAAAACCAGTAATGTTTCTTTTCTGCTCACTATTAAAAAAAAAAGAAAAAGAAAAATCGCGCTACGTGTTACGTGCTCCTGACGTCACAGCAGTTTAAGCAATCGATGCCCTCTCAAGCAGTAGCTGACCTCGGGTCATAGGCCCTGGCAAAAACTAAAAAACTTGGGTAGCACCTAATCGCCATCTCTGCGGTGTTTTCTGAACCCGTGGTATGTCTGAGCTGTGTTGCCATTCTGTTTGGTAAGCCGAGATATGTTTACGAGTAGAATGCACTTCTCTGAATATGGTCCGAAAGCCTACCTGCTGCAAGCAAAGTTCCGTCGTTCGGAATGAATGCTGACAGCTCTGCCATCCAGACTCGATACGTGCAACACACTGCACAGGGGGCTGGGTGTCGGTACGACGCTAGCCGAGGCTTCTTTCTCGAGACAACGTGAGGGCAGCTACACGACCACCTCCCTACCTTCCAGTTCTGTACAGACCTCGCCTTGTGGGAGCTGCTTTTGCCACTTGCGACTCCTGCCTCATTCCGTAGCGAGCCTCAGTTTTAAAACTCTCCCAGAAAAGCAGATTCAACTAAATAACGTTAAAAAACAGGAAATGAAGTCAGCGCATACAGTCACAGTAATCTCATTAATCCATCTGAACTTTATATTGTCAGAGTGTGTCTAACTCAAGTCCCATCCGGAAGAACTATACACACATCAAAAAAGTTTTTCACCACATCGGTTCCCAGAACTCGTCAAAATAGGCGTTGACGGTGGATACTGTATCACAAACACAGTCCCTTTGACTGTTCAGAGATGTCACTAAACCCGCCCGAAGATGTAAACAACCATGCATGAGCAGCGCTTATTACACGGAGGGGGTCAGACAGCCGATCAGTTCAACTCATTCCACCAGGAAGGAGGTACATGGCTCGTGTTGTCTGTAGTTCAACCATGCCTACACGGTCAATACCGCGGTTCGATCGTGTCCGCATTGTTTGAGCCAGAAAGACCTCTCAACAAGGGAAGTGTCCTGGCGTCTATGAGTGAACCAAAGCGATGTTCGAACATGGAGGAAATACAGAGAGACAGGAACTGTCATTGACATACTTCACTCAGGCCGCCCAAGGCTACTACTGCAGTGGATGACGGCTACCTACAGGTTATGGCTCGGAGGAACACTGACAGCAACGCCACAGTGTTGAATAATCCTTTTCGTGCAGCCACAGGACATCGTGTTACGACTCAAACTGTGCGCAATAGGCTGCATGATGCAAAACTTCACTCGCGACGTCCATGGCGAGATCCATCTTTGCAACCACGACACCATGAAGCGTGATACAGATGGGCTCAGCGACATGCCGAATGGACTGCTCAGGATTGGCATCACGTTCTCTTCAGCGATGAGTGTCGCGTTTGCATTCAACCAGACAATTGTCGGAGACGTGTTTGGAGGCAACTCGGTCAAGCTGAACATCTTAGACACACTGTTCAGCGAGTGCAGCAAGGTGGAGGTTCCCTCCTGTTTTGGGGTGGCATTATGTGGGACCGACGTACGCCGCTGGTGGTCATGGAAGACGCAGTAACGGCTGTACGATACGTGAATGCCATCCTCCGACCGATAATGTTACCATATCGGCCGCATGCTAGTGAGGCATTCGTCTTCATGGACGACGATTCGCGCCCACATCATGCACATCTTGTCAATGACGTCCTTCAGGATAACTACATCGCTCGACCAGATTCACCAACATGTTCTCCAGACATGAACCCTATGGAACATGCCTGAGATTATCAAAATATCCACGGGTGTACTGCCGGTCTATAGTGTCCAACGGGCACAATATTTCGGCGATCAAACATGTCGCCATCATCAGGTGAACTGACGGACTGAGCTTCTGTGAACGCGCCGGCACGGAGATCCGTACGCTATGGCTGCTCAGGGGGAACTGGGTTCGGTCGCGGCGGCGGCCGATTTAAATACCCTCCGCCCGCGGCACGCTCCCTCCGCGGTCCGCGCCACGGTAGCGCGGTGGAACAGATTGCGACGGCGTCTGAGATGACGTCGATGTGATGGCTCTGTCCGCCGTGGTCGTCACAACTATGCGTTTGCTCGATTTACTCTTGATTAACCCAATCGCTGGTTCCCAAGCCTTGCTAAGATTATAGCCACAGTCACGGTTTATGAGGTCGTCATTGGTGCGAATTTCGATGGCCTCTCTAACAACGCTGTCCCAGTATCTCGACGTCTGTACCACAATCCTCGTGCGGTCATACTCCATAGCGTGATTTTACGACAAACAATGTTCAGCGACCGCCGACTAGCTCGGATACATCAGTCGAGTGTGCCTCTGGTGTTCACGACATCGATCCTCGACGGTACGCATCGTCTAACCAATATACGACTTGCCACATTGATACGGAATCTGGTACACGCCGGCCTTCCTCAAACCGAGGTCATCTTTGGCGCTCCCCACCAGTGCACGAGTTTTATTCGGAGGACAAAACACAGTTCCGACCGGGTGTTTCTTCAAAATGCGGGCGATTTTCCCCGAGAGTGCGCCTGTGTATGGAATAAATGCAGTGCCTACCTACTCCCTCGTGACTTCATCCATCTCAACAGGTTGTGATGCAGTGGTTGGGCGGAGAGCACGTTGGATCTGCCACTCTGAGTACCCAGTTTTTCGAAATACAGTTCTCAGATGTTCCAATTCCTGGGGTAGACTGTGTCAGAGATAGTGCGCGCCCTATGTACTAGAGTTTTAAGTACCCCATTCCTCTGTGAAGGGTGGTGGCATCTGTCTGCGTGCAAATACAGATCAGTGTGTGTTGTCTTTCGATACACCCCATGACCTAGGGTGCCGTCAGCCCTTCTCCTGACCAAGACGTCAAGGAAAGGTAATTTACCCTCCGTTTCAGTCTCCCTAGTGAATTTGATGTTGGAGTGTATGGAGTTTAGATGTGTAAGGAAGTCAAGGAGTTTATCCATACCATGTGGCCAGATGACGAACGTGTCGTCCACGTAACGCAGGGTATTTAAATCGGCCGCCGCCGCGACCGAACCCAGTTCCCCTTGAGCAGCCATAGCGTACGGATCTCCGTGCCGGCGCGTTCACAGGAGCTCAGTCCGTCAGTTCACCTGATGATGGCGACATGTTTGATCGCCGAAATATTGTGCCCGTTGGACACTATAGACCGGCAGTACACCCGTGGATATTTTGATTATCAAATACGCCGGGAGAAACTCAAGAATCACATGCCTGGGATTGATTGAAAAAGGCTGTTTATGGACGACGTGACCCACCAAGCATCCTGAGGGATCTACGCCGAATCGCTGTTGAGGGGTGGGACAATCTGGACAAAAAGTGCCTTGATGAACTTGTGGATAGTATGCCACGACGAATACATGCATGTATCAATGCAAGAGGACGTGCTACTGGGTATTAGAGGTACCAGTGTGTACAGAAATGTGGACCACCACCTATGAAGGTCTCGCTGTATGGTGCACAACATGCAATGTATCGTTTTCATGACCAATAAAAAGGTCTGAAATGATGTTTATTCTGATCTCCATTCCAATTTTCTGTGCGGGTTCCGGAACTCTCGGAACCGAGATGATGCAAAACTTCTTTTTTATGTGTGTATATCATAATTAAATGGAAATCGACGAGGCGAGCTCCTTCCCACTTTTCAGGCCCTGTTAACAACATACACCAAATTATCTGTCTCATCAATAAGTATTTTGGTGTACGTTCGTAGTAGTGCTCAGCAAGTAAATACAAAAGTCAAAGGATAGACCCCCTTTTTCCCAGTATGGACTCAACAAGTCGTTTGAAGTTCCTTGCAATAATTGTGAGCCATGTTGCCTCTATAGACGTCCATAATTGTGAAAGTGTTTCTGGGGCAGGATTTTGTGCACAAACCGACCTGGTGAGTAAACGTTAGACGGGATTAAAGTCGAGCGAAATGGCTTGAAAAATCATTCGCTCGACACGACATCGTTGTCTGGGAACATCAAGTCCATAAATGGCTGAAAATGGCCTCCAAGTAGCCGAACATAACCATTTCCAGTCAAGAGTCGGTTGAGTTCGACCAGAGGACCCAGTCCATTCCACGTAAACACAGCCCACACCATTATGAAGCCATCACCAGCTTGCACAGTGCCTTGTTGACAACGTGGGTCCATTGCTTCTTGGGTTCTGCGTCACATTCGAACCTTACATCAGCTCTTACCAACTGAAATCGACATTCATCTGACCAGGACCCTGCTTTCCACTCGTCTATGGACCAACGATGTGGTTACACGTCCAGGAGAGGCGCTCTGGGTGACGTCGTGCTGTTAGCAAAGGCACTCGCGCCGGTCGTCTGCTGCCACAGCCCATTAACACCAAATTTTGCCGCACTGTCCTAACGGATACGTTCATCGTACGTCACACATTGGTGTCTGCGGTTATTCCACACATTGTTGCTTGTCTGTTAGCACTGACAACTGTACGCAAAAGCCGCTGCTCTCGGTCGTTAAGCGCAAGCCGTCAGCTACTGCGTTGTCTGTGATTAGAGGTAGTGCCTCAAATCTGTTATTCTCGGCACACTCTTGACACTGTGGATCTCGAAATATGAAATTCCCGAACGATTCCCGAAATGGAATGTCCCCTGCATCTGACTGCAACTACCATTCGGCGTCCAGAGTCTGTTAATTCCCGTGGTGCGGCCACAATTACGTCGGAAACATTTTAGACGTAAATCAGCTGAGTAGCAAAGACAGCTCCGCCAGCGTATTGC
Organism: Schistocerca gregaria; assembly: GCF_023897955.1. Taxonomy (NCBI): domain Eukaryota; kingdom Metazoa; phylum Arthropoda; class Insecta; order Orthoptera; family Acrididae; genus Schistocerca; species Schistocerca gregaria. The sequence continues at coordinate 1,080,082,908 of NC_064920.1, read as the reverse complement.
CCTTCTATACCTTGTGTAGGTGATACTATCGCCATCACTATTTGTGCACATCGCTGTCCCATGGCTTATGTCACCCAAGTGTATATTATACACTGCAGTACGAGCTATGTATCCAGCGGATCTGCATGTGTACCACCGCACCTTGCACGGAAGTCTATGCGTCTGCACGGCCTTGTGGAATATGTCGGGCTTCACGCTTCGAAAGGCGTCCTCGACACTTATGCGCAGAGGCCTGTCTTGCACCCGCGTTGAGCCTTATGGGACTTTATTTTCCCCATAACGAGTGTGGCGTTCTGAGATGAAGGATCCGTGGTAGCAACTTTAGTGGGGTTGAAGGTATTTCTGAACCAACCCAATGGCCTCTTCGTCGAGCAACTCACGCACTTGAACAGCAGACTGTGCTGGCGCTCCGTCCTGCTGAAACCACACATGATCCATGATTCCATAGCTGTTGACATGAAGTGTTAACCAAGTTTGAAACATGACTAGATAAGAATTTCAAATCACGTTCCCTTCCAAAAAATGTAGGCCGAACAAGGGTCGTGGTGACACGCATGCCTAACAAATAAGCTTTTGCTGAACTTCCAGTTGCCAGTGAATATCTCGTGAATTACGGGGAAGTCAAGATACTGGCGACAGCCTCATGTTGTTGGCATTCTGTGCTCAAGGTAGCTGTATAAATAGAATTTGCAAGCGAAACGCTCAAATGAGGCGAGGATTTCAAGCTCGTCTCAAGTTTGCGCTCTCAGATGAGTCACTGTTGTGAGTCTCCTCTGGCTGGAGTTGCAACACATGCCACCCGTTTTAATAGTCAAGCACGTAATTCGTAAGCACTGTGAATTTGCTGATTCTGCTCCTGTTTTGTGTTACTTTTCCAATTAGACGCGTAAAGTTTTATGTGACTGAAGCTCTTGTTGCCGACACTGTTCTCCAGCTTCCTCGCGATTGCTCCACATTGTTGTACCAAGTTGTTTAAATTCCGCCATCGATTCGGCCGGAGGATGGCTGTAACGTTATCACCTGAAATGTTGGAAGAAGAAACTATACTATCCGGGACTGCCGCCCGAAAGGTGATGGAATGAGATACACAGGCTGCTTGGCTACTGCCAATGAGTATTCCGACATTTTTAGGACTGCAGTATACTCGTTATTTATCACGATAATTATGCTTGCGGAATGTGTTCGTGTCACAATCACTCTGAATAAAAATCACACGAAGTTGAGGTGAAATAAAACTCGTGCTTTTTACAACAAGCTTTCGCACTATGTACGTGTCTCTCTAAACATTCATGGTGGTGTCTGATTGTACTATATCGTGTCTCCCTACCACTTTCGCGCAACGACGCTCTGAGCGTGTTTTTTAGGGAATTAACTAGTTTGAACCTGGGACCTATTGCTGGTAAGGAGACGCCAGACCACACATGACATGTAGAATTCAGAAGAGTTCAGTGAGACTAGCAATGATATAACCAAATACTTAATGATCTCAGCGTCAGCTTCATTGCACTCCCTGTAAATTAATAAAAACTAAATTTAGTGGAAGGGGCTCAAGGCTTTCCTATTTTTAGTTAGCTGGTAAAATAACGTCGAAAAAGCAGTTAAGTTTACCATTGGAAATTTTATTCTACTCACATAACATTGTTTATAAACTGCGTTCAACAAAAATGTGAACGAATATTCCCTGAATGGGTTTCCAAGTTCTACAATCGATCGAAGGATGACCTATGCCATATCACATCTATAATCTAGGTTTAATTTAAGTTTCACAAAAGAGAAAACTATCAAAATGGTCTACAGTGAACCTCAATTATCTTTAATTACTTATCTAACTTGTCGTAAATTACAGTGGCTGATGTGGCTTCTCAATAACTATACAAAAGAAAAATCATCGCGTTTCAGATCTGTTCTTCAAGTGACAAATGTGAACACCATGAGTTTTAATTAACGATCGACACTAGCATTACGGAAAAAAGGGGGTGTAACAGATGAGACTTCTGCAGTTCTGAGTGAAGCTTTATGCGCTGTTATGAGGCATCGCGTGCGTTCATTACCTTGTCGGTGTTCGTCAGGGGGGCGGCGGCCGGCGCAGCAGCCATCCAGCTCGCCGTCTCGGAACTAACTCTCTCCTAACTTCTCCTTACTAAAATTTACCGAAGTTGGTTACAAAAAAACTATCTGGCTGTGTTTTCATCTGACCAATCAGGGTCTCAATGTTATCCTTAAGCTCCGCCTACAAAAATTCTGTCTATCCAATGAGAAACGTTATACTTTTCATGGTGGGGCAATGTTTTTAAAGCTTGCAACGTAGCAGAGACGCGAAAAAGTCTCACGCTAAAACCTGCAGCTGGTGTGGTCCTTTGAGCATTATCCTAAGATCTGTGCTGTTCTGCTGCGAGGTGGTCCTAATGTAACAGACACGCGAATAAGTCTCACGCTAAAACTTGCGGGTGGTAGTGGCCCTTTTTGTGTTATCGTAAGATCTATACTGTTTTTTTGGAGGGCTCTAGCTTTTAACATGGGCTGGGGGGTGGTCCTTGACGTAACAGAGACGCAAAAAAGTCTCACGCGAAAACGTGCGGGTGGTAGTGGCCATAGTGGTTAGCCGGCCACGTGGGTGTCCAGTCCGTCCCTTATTGTAGGGCCTTCTAGCTTAATATGGTTCTGCTCTCGGCTTCTGTTCTCGTTTCTCCCCTCGGAACTGCGACGGTCTCACGGTGGGAAGGTACGACATGCATTTAGGCATTCTTGTGTTAGTCTGTGGTATTCCATTTGCTCATTCGTTACTCGTAATACTTTGGTTAATTTAATGTCACGATTTATTCGGAGCTACTCTCCTGGAAATTGAAATAAGAACACCGTGAATTCATTGTCCCAGGAAGGGGAAACTTTATTGACACATTCCTGGGGTCAGATACATCACATGATCACACTGACAGAACCACAGGCACATAGACACAGGCAAAAGAGCATGCACAATGTCGGCACTAGTACAGTGTATATCCACCTTTCACAGCAATGCAGGCTGCTATTCTCCCATGGAGACGATCGTAGAGATGCTGGATGTAGTCCTGTGGAACGGCTTGCCATGCCATTTCCACCTGGCGCCTCAGTTGGACCAGCGTTCGTGCTGGACGTGCAGACCGCTTGAGACGACGCTTCATCCAGTCCCAAACATGCTCAATGGGGGACAGATCCGGAGATCTTGCTGGCCAGGGTAGTTGACTTACACCTTCTAGAGCACTTTGGGTGGCACGGGATACATGCGGACGTGCATTGTCCTGTTGGAACAGCAAGTTCCCTTGCCGGTCTAGGAATGGTAGAACGATGGGTTCGATGGCGGTTTGGATGTACCGTGCACTATTCAGTGTCCCCTCGACGATCACCAGAGGTGTACGGCCAGTGTAGGAGATCGCTCCCCACACCATGATGCCGGGTGTTGGCCCTGTGTGCCTCGGTCGTATGCAGTCCTGATTGTGGCGCTCACCTGCACGGCGCCAAACACGCATACGACCATCATTGGCACCAAGGCAGAAGCGACTCTCATCGCTGAAGACGACACGTCTCCATTCGTCCCTCCATTCACGCCTGTCGCGACGCCACTGGAGGCGGGCTGCACGATGTTGGGGCGTGAGCGGAAGACGGCCTAACGGTGTGCGGGACCGCAGCCCAGCTTCATGGAGACGGTTGCGAATGGTCCTCGTCGATACCCCAGGAGCAACAGTGTCCCTAATTTGATGGGAAGTGGCTGTGCGGTCCCCTACGGCACTGCGTAGGATCCTACGGTCTTGGCGTGCATCTGTGCGTCGCTGCGGTCCGGTCCCGGGCACGTGCACCTTCCGCCGACCTCTGGCGACAACATCGATGTACTGTGGATACCTCACGCCCCACGTGTTGAGCAATTCGGCGATACGTCCACCCGGCCTCCCGTATGCCCACTATACGCCCTCGCTCAAAGTCCGTCAACTGCACATACGGTTCACGTCCACGCTGTCGCGGCATGCTACCAGTGTTAAAGACTGCGATGGAGCTCCGTATGCCACGGCAAACTGGCTGACACTGACGGCGGCGGTGCACAAATGGTGCGCAGCTAGCGCCATTCGACGGCCAACACCGCGGTTCCTGGTGTGTCCGCTGTGCCGTGCGTGTGATCATTGCTTGTACAGCCCTCTCGCAATGTCCGGAGCAAGTATGGTGGGTCTGACACACCGGTGTCAATGTGTTCTTTTTTCCATTTCCAGGAGTGTATGTGACATACTACTGGATTTGCTTATCATGTCAGGGTTTTCATGGAAGGTGTTAGATTTGCCTGACACCTTACCTCTCTCTATGTACTTTCAGTGTCAAGGCTGTCCGCAGTTTGTGGTCTAGTGGCTAGCGTTGCTAGCTTTGGATCACGGGATCACGGGTTCGATTCCCGACGGGGTTGGGGATTTTCTCTGCCCGCTGACTGGGTGTTTGTGTTGTCCTCATCGTTTCATCATCATCATTATCATAATCATTCGTGACAATGGCTACATTGGACTGTGAAGAAAAATTGGACGGTGAAAAAACTGGGACTTGGTACGGGCGCTGATGACCCCCCAGTTGAGCGCCCCAAAAACCAAACTTCATCATCATCGTCACTGTCCAGGGGCCAGGTAAGGCAACGCTTCCTGAAAAGGGAGTGCTCTGTACAGCCAATGGAAGATCGGAAACCTACTCCTAAGTACTCTACCACGCACGCGGAGCGTGATGACAACGAAGCACGTGTCTCCCAGTTGGGTTCATACCATAACGCATTGCACAACATTACACTTCTCATACACCTCATTATTTGGCTCGAATGACCTTCTCCCAACAAACCAACGCCATATTGTAGCTTTGACATTTTCTGCAGAGTGCCAATTAGCCAGAATTTTACATTGTACCCTGTCTGTAGGTGACTAAGACCCCGCCTGGACGAGACATGGTGCAGCTTAAGTCTTTCATCCGAAAGAGAGCTATTGTCTTCATTTATATCAACTGCTCAAATGTGGATTTCGTGTAACTGATCACAGCCTCTTCCCTGGCAAGCCCTAAACGAAACGCATATTATTATAATTTCCATGGTAACAAGAGTTAACCATCGCAAGCACCACGGCAGAATGACTCATTAGCCTCAGGAAGAAATGATTAATTATTACTACAAGGAGAATAAATAGAATCGAGGCGTCATAAACTTCGTGAAACTCTTAGCGTAATGAAGGTCGCCTTCTAGACGATCTTTCGTGCAACTAACATGTTCACAGAGTGTGCATAATCTGAAACACCTCTGTACCTCACTGAAATGCAGAAATTGAGCTCTCAACGTGGAAAATGAGGTTTCCTCTGAGCTTGCGGTAAGAGTTCCTGTGCTGGCTTTGCTGTAGCATTTGACATCAGTCTGCCTTACAAGTTTTCATACGTACACTAAAATGATGAAAAATCTCGTAATATACAATAATAATAGTCGATGAGTTGCGAAATGTGCAAAATATTCATGAGTGTCAGTGCAATTAAACATGCCGTGGAATCATTGTACGGTCTGTTGCGGATCGTGGACTTACACAAGCACGTGGTTGCGAAAAAAATACTGAAGATTTGGAAAAAGGTAGCACGTAGACTGCAGATTTGTTGAGAACTTGCTCTGTTAGGAACGAACCCTTTCACAGAATAAGCGGACATCCTTCTACATCTACATCTACATGATTACTCTGCAATTCACATTTAAGTGCTTGGCAGAGGGTTCATCGAACCACAATCATACTATCTCTCTACCATTCCACTCCCGAACAGCGCGCGAGAAAAACGAACACCTAAACCTTTTTGTTCGAGCTCTGATTTCTCTTATTTTATTTTGATGATCATACCTACCTATGTAGGTTCTGCTCAACAAAATATTTTCGCGTTCGAAAGAGAAAGTTGGTGACTGAAATTTCGTAAATAGATCTCGCCGCGACGAAAAAGGTCTTTGCTTTAATGACTTCCATCCCAACTCGCGTATCATATCTGCACACTCTCTCCCCTATTAAGTGATAATACAAAATGAGCTGCCCTTTTTTGCACCCTTTCGCTGTCCTCCGTCAAACCCACCTGGTAAGGATCCCACACCGCGCAGCAATATTCTAACAGAGGACGAACGAGTGTAGTTTAAGCTGTCTCTTTAGTGGACTTGTTGCATCTTCTAAGTGTCCTGCCAATGAAATGCAACCTTTGGCTCGCCTTCCCCACAATATTATCTATGTGGTCTTTCCAACTGAAATTGTTCGTAATTTTAACACCCAGGTACTTAGTTGAATTGACAGCCTTGAGAACTGTTCTATTTATCGAGTAATCGAAATCCAACTGATTTCTTTTGGAATTCATGTGAATCACCTCACACTTTTCGTTATTTAGCGTCAACTGCCACCTGCCACACCATACAGCAATCTTTTCTAAATCGCTTTGCAACTGATACTGGTCTTTGGATAACCTTACTAGACGGTAAATTACAGCATCATCTGCGAACAACCTAAGAGAACTGCTCAGATTGTCACCCAGGTCATTTATATAGATCAGGAACAGCAGAGGTCCCAGGACGCTTCCCAGTTTTACTTGACGATTTGCCGTCTATTACTACGAACTGCGACCTTCCTGAGAGGAAATCATGAATCCAGTCGCACAACTGAGACGATACCCCATAGGCCTGCAGCTTGATTAGAAGTCGCTTGTGCGGAACGGTGTCAAAAGCTTTCCGGAAATCTAGAAATACGGAATCAACTTGAGATCCCCTGCCGATAGCGGCCATTACTTCATACGAATAAAGAGTTAGCTGCGTTGCACAAGAACGATGTTTTCTGAAACCAAGCTGATTACGTATCAATAGATGGTTCCCTTCGAGGTGATTCATAATGTTTGAATACAGTATATGCTCCAAAACCCTACTGCAAACCGACGTCAATGATATAGGTCTGTAGTTCGATGGATTACTCCTACTACCCTTCTTAAACACTGGTGCGACCTATGCAATTTTCCAATCTGTAGGTATAGATCTATCGGTGAGCGAGTAGTTGTATATGATTGCGAAGTAGGGAGCTATTGTATCAGCGTAATCTGAAAGGAACCTAATCGGTATACAGTCTGGACCTGAAGACTTGCCCGTATCAAGTGATTTGAGTTGATTCGCAACACCTAAGGTAACAGAGTTCAAAATAAATCACTTTATAGGATAACTAAAACAGTGATATCTAAATTCAAGGGATCTGTTACTGAATGAGAAGGGTTTCTAGTATGTAGCATGAGCATGGATGACAACAGACAGAACATTTCGGTCCAAGCGGACACACGACTAAAGTCTGTCCTCAAAGTAAGTAAGTCCAGTTGTCAGTCGGAATGCTAAGTAATCGCAACTGGTTTACAGTGCCGAACTGCGACACGAGAAGAACAAGTTCTCTCTACACCTACGCTGGTACTTAGATGGGTCACGCGGACTGGCGGCGCGGTTAGAGGCGCCATGTCACGGATTGCACCGCCCCTCCCGCCGATGATTCGAGTCCTCCCTCGGGCATGGGTGTGTGTGTGTTGTTCTTACCATTAGTTGGTTTAAGTAGTGTTTAAGTCTAGGGACCGATGACCTCAGCAGTTTGGTCCTTCAGGAATTCACACACACACATTTTTCGCCTTTACATAGCTTAACACAACGACAGGCCCGAGGTTGCCGGCGGCCATAGCAGAGCCATACGCCAGCGCGGCAGCCAGCGCTCCACAGCGTTTACAACAGTACACCGCATACTGCGGCACCCTGCACTAATTTGTGTTTCTCGACTGCGTTGATGCCGGTGTACAATAGCCCTAAAGCTGTGCCCTGTAGGTCTCGATGACACGTCGCAGCTTGCCCAATGACAAACAGTAATGGTCCCTGTTAATTGTGGAGCCAAGTTCCAAAAAGTCTGCTTATTCACGTCACTCATTGCCGTTAATGGTCTACCGCATCGTGAATCGTGCAGTAGAGAGAAAGCACCTTCTTTAAACCTCTGCAGCCACTGCTGGATACTGCTGCGATCCACTGTGTCCTCCCCATAAACAGGAAGCAACTTCCTGTGAATCGATGTGGAAGAGTCATCGCCGGTTTGGAGAGGAAATCCATCACCAACTGTTGTCGCATCCTGACTTCTACTTCACTGTTCATTATGGCTCACGTGTAAATAAAAGAAAATACTTTTCTATACCAACTTATAGCGTCTGGCACAGTTGTTGGATCGGTTACTGCAGCTACAATGGGAGGTAACTAAGATTTCTACATCTACATCTACATCTACATTTATACTCCGCAAGCCACCCAACGGTGTGTGGCGGAGGGCACTTTACGTGCCACTGTCATTACCTCTCTTTCCTGTTCCAGTCTCGTATGGTTCGCGGGAAGAACGACTGTCTGAAAGCCTCCGTGCGCGCTCTAATCTCTATAATTTTACATTCGTGATCTCCTCGGGAGGTATAAGTAGGGGGAAGCAATATACTCGATACCTCATCCAGAAACGCACCCTCTCGAAACCTGGCGAGCAAGCTACACCGCGATGCAGAGCGCCTCTCTTGCAAAGTTTGCCACTTGAGTTTGTTAAACATCTCCGTAACGCTATCACGGTTACCAAATAACCCTGTAACGAAACGCGCCGCTCTTCTTTGGATCTTCTCTATCTCCTCCGTCAACCCGATCTGGTACGGATCCCACACTGATGAGCAATACTCAAGTATAGGTCGAACGAGTGTTTAGTAAGTCACCTCCTTTGTTGATGGACTACATTTTCTAAGGACTCTCCCAATGAATCTCAACCTGGTACCCGCCTTACCAACAATTAATTTTATATGATCATTCCACTTCAAATCGTTCCGCACGCATAATCCCAGATATTTTACAGAAGTAAAATACAATAAAGGATCCTTCTTTCTACGTATTCGCAATACATTACATTTGTCTATGTTAAGGGTCAGTTGCCACTCCCTGCACCAAGTGCCTATCCGCTGCAAATCTTCCTGAGTTGCCTTCACGGCTTCCTGGGCGGGAAGGAGCGCCTAGTCCCCGGCACGAGTCCGCCCGGAGGATTTGTGTCAAAGCCCGGTGAACCGGCCAGTCTGTGGATGGTTTTTAGGCGGTTTTCCATCTGCCTCGGCAAATGCGGGCTGGTTTCCCTTATTCCGCCTCAGTTACACTATGTCGGCGATTGCTGCGCGAACAAGTTCTCCACGTACGAGTACCCCACCATTAGTCTACCATGCAAACATAGGGGTTACACTCGTCTGGTGTGAGACATTTCCTGGGGGGTCCACTGGGGGCCGAACCGCGCAATAACCCTGGGTTCGGTGTGGGGCGGCGGAGGGGTGATGTGGACTGCGATAGTCGTCGTGAGGTTGTTTACCACTGCGGCTGCGGCGGGGACGGAGCCTCTGCGTCGTTTCTAGGTCCCCGGTTAACATACAATACAACACAAGATTTGAGTTTGAACGTGCTCTTATATCGGCACACAAGCGATGGGACACAGCATCTCCGAGGATTGGGGATTCAGCCGTACGACTATTTCACGAGTGTACCGTGAATATCTGGAATTCGGTAAAACGTCAAATCTCCGACATCGGTGAGGCCGGAGAAAGATCCTGCAAGAACGGGAACAACGAAAACTGAAGAGAATCATTCAGCATGACAGAAGTGCAACTCCTCCGCAAACTGCTGCAGATTTCAATTCTGGGCCATCAACAAGTGTCAGCGTGCGAACCATTCAACGGAACTCCCTCATGTACCCTCGATGACTGCACGAGATAAAGCTTTAAGCCTCGCCTGGTCGACACCGACATTGGACTGTTGATGAGTGGTAACATGTTGCCTGGTAGGACGAGTCTCGTTTCAAATTGTATCGAGTGGATGGACGTGTATAGGTATGGATACAACCTCGTGAATCCACGGACCCTGCATGTCAGCAGGGGAGTGTTCAAGCTGGTGGAGGCTCTGTAATGGTTTGGGGCGCGTGCAGTTGGAGTGATATGGGACCTCTGATACGTCTAGATACGACTCTGACAGGTGGCACTTACGGAAGCATCCTGTTTGATCACCTGCATCCATTCGTGTTCATTGTGCATTCCGACGGACTTGGGCAATTCCAGAAAGAGGTTGCGAATCCCCACACGTCCAGAGTGGCTCTAAAAACATTCTTCTGAGTTTAAACACTTCCGCTGGCCAACAAACTCTCCAGACAAGAAGATTATTGAGCATATCTGGGATGCCTTGCAACGCGCTGTTCAGAAGAGATCTCTGTGGTATCGATAGTTCCGATGCCGCAGCGTAGCTGCACGTTCGTCGGTTGTCACTACGAGAGCGGACGAACTACGCCGACCACAGCGCCCTCTAGCCGACGCTGTGGAGCTCATCGAGCGCCGCTCTGGTTTCTACCTACTTCATCAAGAACAGACGGCCTGGAAACATCGCTTCAACTGGAGAGTGCGTTGGCCTGATATTGAGACTTTGTACTTCTTACGACGGGAATACGGCTTCGCACCTACGTGCTCATCATCGCAAAGTTATGTCATCATTTATTAACTTGAAACTTCCTGGCAGATTAAAACTGTGTGCCTGACCGAGACTCGAACTCGGGACCTTTGCCTTTCTCGGGCAAGTGCTCTACCACACCGCTGCAGAGTGAAAATCTCATTCTGGAAACATACCCCAGGCTGTGGCTAAGCCATGTCTCCTCAATATTCTTTCAGGAGTGCTAGTTCTGAAAAGTTCGCAGGAGAGCTTCTGTAAAGTTTGGAAGGTAGGAGACGAGGTACTGCAAGAAGTAAGGCTGTGAGGACGGGGCGTGAGTCGTGATTGGGTAGCTCAGCGTGTTCGGTCAGAGGGCTAGCTGCCCTCTGTAATAAAAAAAAAAATGAGTTAACGGATCAACAACGAACTGAAACGGGTTTCTTTCGACGTCCGCCCAGAGCAGATACACCGAACGAATACGAAAAAATGAGATTAAAAAAAAAACGTTGGTAGAGCACGTGCCCACGAAAGGCAAAGGTCCCGAGTTCGAGTCTCGGTCCGGCACACAGTTTTAATCTGCCAGGAAGTTTCATATCAGCGCACACTCCGCTGCAGAGTTAAAATCTCATTTATTAACTTGTTTTTGCATATGGTAAAAATTTAGACGCAGTACCGAAGTGCTTTACCTCTCCTGCTCCTACTCGCTTCCTTCATTCGGCCTATTTTGCAGACCACAGGAGCACCCCTCTCTTACAGCTTGATGGACAGCACTGCAGGATTCATGGTGTCAGTTCCCTCCAGCACTACTTCCGACATTAGCCGAGTCCACGCCACGTCGTATTGTGGCACTTCTGCGTGATCGAGGGCGGCTCTACACCATATCAGCCAGGTGTACCAGTTTCTTTGGCTCTTCAGTGTACATTTGAGGCTTAGCCCGCTTTGCAGCGCATGTCTTCAATTAGAGAGTCACAACTTCCAAAACAGAATGCAACTACAAAAACGCAACAAACATATGCTTTGACAGACCACAGAGAAACTGTGTGATTGTGAAACTCTTACGTTCATTTGTTGCATCTCATGTGACAGATTATTATATTTTCATCATTTCCTTTGAGATTGATGACATTCACATTGATACAAACACCTAAATCGGGGAAGAACGCCTATCTCACTCACTAACCAGTCGTTCAAATTAGGTGCGTCGATAAGACATTCCTACCATATGACACAATACTGTCACTAATGCCATGCATTACACACCAGACACGTTTTCCTGTGGAGGATTCGGTTGACTCACCGCCTTGTCATCAAAAGTTTGCGGTTTTAATTCAAAAGCCACTTTTTCGACTGCTAAAAGAGTGGTTGTGCAGAATCAACTTTAATTATAGGTCCCTTCGTCAAACCTCGCTGTTGCAAACGGACGTTACACCACGATACACGGACACAAATTTGAATACAGCGAACAGCGGGAAAAAAATGCACGGGTCGCGCGGGGTAGCAACGTGGTCTCAGGCGTCTTGTCACGGTCCGGGCGGCTCCCCATGTCCGAGGTTCGAGTCCTCCCTCAGGCATATGTGTGTGTTGTCCATGGCGTAAGTTAGTTTAAGTTAGATTAAGTAATGGTTAAGCTTAGGGACCGATGAGCTAAGCAGTTTCGTCCCATAAGATCATACTACAATTTTTACAAAAAAAGGCACGAGGAAGGTTTGAACAGGGCTCGCACGCTGGGTAGTCCAACACCGTGACCACTTAACCACAACGGCGTTGCTTTTTCAGGCTACTCTATATTGCACTTCTCGGCGTTGGATCGTTCACCGTTTCTATATCGCCTATTTTCGCAGTTCAGTACACCTTACTCCTGTCTTCATGCTTGATCTGTCTGTGATCATTTTTTGACGGGCTATCTACTGTGCCATCTTATCATTAAAGCTGGGGAGGGGGGGGGGGGGGGGGGCAGGCGGTGCGGTGGAGAGTTTCCCTTGTTACTCATCAGTAATGAGATGAGGGTCCCAAATGGTCCATAATGACGCTACCTCATCGGATTGGCTACAGTACTGGCTTTTAAGTGCGCATTTGAGTCCACGCAGTTATTGTGCACATAGGGTTTCAGCACTGTAGGCAGCAGGTGCTAATTAAGGCGTTCTTCTCTAGTTTGTCCACACTGCAGAAAATTTTTTTAAAGTGGAGGCCAGACCCAAAATGGGACCAAAATTACTTCTAGCCGTGCGGGCTAACGCACTGCTTTCGGGGCGGGAAGGCGTGCTGGTTCACGGCACGAATCCGGCAGGCGTATTAGTATCGAGGTCCGGTATGCTGGCCAGCCTGTGGATGGTTTTTAAGGCGGTTTACCATCTGCCTCGGCGAATGCGGGCTCGTTCCGATTATCCGCCGCATTTACACTATGTCGGCATTGCTGCCCAAACACTTCCTCCACGTACGCGTACACCATAATTACTCTACCAAGCAAACAAAGCGGTTACACTCGTCTGGTGTGATACGTTCCCTGTGGGGTCCACCGTGGGCCGAACTGCACAATAACCCTGGGTTCGGTGGTGGGGCGGCGGTGGGGTGGGTGGACTGCTGTAGCCTGTTGTGGGGTTGTGGACCACTGAGGGTAAGGCGGGGACGAAACCTCTCCGTCGTTTCTAGGTCCCCAGTTCTATATAATGCAATACAATGCAAAATTACTTCAGCCGAAAAGTGATGTTAGAGATATTAGTGAATATGTCGACGAAATGAAGCAGAACCCAGGGAAAAGGGGGGTCGAGATCAAAGGCTGCCACAATGAGGAAGAAAGAGAAGCTATAATAGATAGTTGGAAATGTGAGACTGCAGGATAAGAAAGGAAGCAGCTGCTGTAATAGCTTGGAACTCTGTGCCCGTCACACATATACTGACAAGACAGTCATGGGCCCCCTCAAATCAACCAGTTTATATATATTGCTGAAAACCAGCTCTGTTCTGTTTGCCTAATACAAAAATACGATTGAAAACGGGCTTGGAAAGCCTCTTGGCATTGTTTCAGATAGTATGGCATCAGGATGTCTAGAAAGCTGCAGATAACAAGGCAAGCTAAAGAGAAGTTATAATACTACAACTGTGTCGGAGAGCCAGACTTATTAAATTCACTGGTTGTGATAGGTTTTCGAACAGTACATCGTGAATTTCTAAATTAGTGTTACAGTTTCAAACACCTTTTTCACACTGTTCATAAACATCGGGTAAAACAAGTGATTTGGTTCAAATGGCTCTGAGCACAATGGGACTTAACTGCTGAGGTCATCAGTCCCCTAGAACTTAGAACTACTGAAACCTAACTAGCCTGAGGACATCACACACATCCATGCCCGAGGCAGGATTCGAACCTGCGACCGTAGCTGTCGTGCGGTTCCAGACTGTAGCGCCTAGAACCGCTCGGTAACTCCGGCCAGCTGAAGTGATTTCTGGAGTTCCCCAAGGAAGAGTTATAGGCCCTTTGCTGTTCCTTGTCTATATAAACGATTCGGGAGACAAGCTGAGAAGCCGTCTTAGGTTGTTTGCAGATGACGCTGTCTTTTATCGACTAATGAAGTCATTAGAAGATGAAAACAAATTGCAAAACGATTTAGAAAAGATGTCTGAATGGTACGAAAATCGGCAGTTGAACCTAAATAACGAAAAGTGTGAGGTCATCCACATGAGTGCTAAAAGGAACTCGTTAAACTTCGGTTACACGATACATCAGTCTAATCTAAAAGTAAATTCAACTAAATACCTAGGTATTACAATTACGAACAACTTAAATTGGAAGGAACACACAGAAAATGTTGTGGGGAAGGCTAGTCAAAGATTGCGTTTTATTGGCAGGATACTCAGAAAATGTAACAGACCTACTAAGGAGACTGTCTACACTACGCTTGTCCGTCCTCCTTTAGAATACTGCTGCGGGGTGTGGAATCCTTTCCAGATAGGACTGACGGAGTACATCGAAAAAGTTCATAGAAAGGCAGCCGATTTTGTACTACCGCCAAATATGGGAGAGGGTGTCACAGAGATGATACAGGATTTGGGCTGGACATCATTAAAAGAATGGCGCTTTTCGTTGCGACGGAATCTTCTCACGAAATACCAATAACCAACTTTCTCCTCCGAATGCGAAAATATTTTATTGACAGCGACCTAGATAGGGAGAAAGGATCACCACGATAAAATAAGGGAAATCAGAGCTCGTACGGAAAGATATAGGTGCTCGTTCTTTCCGCGCGCTATACGAGATTGGAATAATAGAAAATTTTGAAGGTGGTTCAAATGGTTCAAATGGCTCTGAGCACTATGGGACTTAACTTCTGAGGTCATCAGTCCCCTAGAACGTAGAGCTACTTAAACCTAACTAACCTAAGGACATCACACACATCCATGCCCGAGGCAGGATTCGAACCTGCGACCGTAGCGATCGCGCAGCTCCAGACTGTAGCGCCTAGAACCGCTCGGTCACTGAGGCCGGCGAAGGTGGTTCGATGAACCCTCCGCCAGGAACTTAAATGTGATTTGCAGATTATCCATGTAGATGTAGATTAGCAGAGGTAAAAAGACGGTCTGAAAAAAGTGTCTTCAATGAAAACTACGGAGAGGTTGTGTATTTATTGAATTACGACAAGCAATTTCTCGTGTATTTTTCTTTTATTATAATAAGAGTGGGGATTTCAGTACCAATATTTTTATTGAAACACATCTGATCTCAGCGACTATACATACTGAGCTCTCCCCTCTTTCATTTAACCTGGTGCTTGAGTCGCTCATTTTATGGATGATTTCTGTGTGCAGCGCACTGTGTTTGGGACAGACAGAGCAGAGAATGCAACGATAGCAGCGGCCCTCTTGCCGCCAGCCCAGACCGGGGAGAGCTCTGCGATTTGCGACCGCAGACCTGAGAGCGTCCCGTGAGGCGTGTACGTGAAACACCGACTCAAAGGAAGGCCTCGGCGCTTGTTGGTGACGTCACGTCAGCTAGGCACGGCGGACGCCAGGTCTGTTGCAGGCAGAAACGTCTGGGCGTGCTTATCACTATAAATCTCTTATTTTTGGACAAAATGTTTGGTATTATTTTGGATTTTGCAGTTTTATTTAGATGAAAGATTTGCTTACTATCGTAAAGCGACAAATGAAGATCATAGTTCTGTATTACTGAATCCTGACGAAACAAACGCAGATCAATATGAGAAGATGCTTTGCCCAATTGCAAGCTTCGGAAATTTTACATTCAAGTAACTATATTTACTTGATCCATTTTGCTATCGAATCTTACCCCAACCCCCTTACAATGAACTCGTGCCTTTTATTTATTTATTTATATGAAGATCATAGTTCTGTATTACTGAAGCCTGTCGAAAGAAACGTAGATCAATATGAGAAGATGCTTTGCCCCATTGCAAGCTTCGCAAATTTTACATTCAAGTAACTAAATTTACTTGATCCATTTTGCTATCGAATCTTACCCCAACCCCCTTACAATGAAGTCGTTCCTTTTATTTATTTATTTATTTATTTATCTATTTTTGTTTGACATCGTCACTGGAAATGTGAACTAATTTACATGTGTAAATGTCCAACTGTTGCCAGTCATTAGATTACAGTCGTTTTCAACGAAAGGAATTCTAAACGGAAACAAAATAGCTTCATACATCGAAAATACTGCTGAGCTTAAACTTTTTCAAACATGCACATTAGAAAAGATAAATATTCCCCCCTTGCAACTGAAAGGAGAAACTTTATAAGATAAAAAATTTTATTTGATAAAACAAGTATCTCTCATTTGCCTCTTCTTCAGTCCCCGACCCCCTCCCCCAAAGTGTACAATAGCAAGATATTTCATTAACATTCAATGCTCCTCACCCCATAGTCAACCAAGATACCTAAAGGAGAGCACCAATCAATATGTTCACCGCTTCTTGTAAAAACAACTCAGTACAAATGTAACTTACTCAGATTTACAAATAAGGTAAAGAATTCTGTTGCTGCTGGACCGTGAAGTTGTTTTTGTATGTCAGTCCTTAAAAGAGGTGGAAATTTAAGTTCAGGAGTACACTATTTGTTAAGAAGTGTAATGAATTGCACGATTAATTGATTGCAGAAATCTCCCAGAACAATCTGTGTTGGTCAACTACCGCCAGTAGTTTCACGTTTTTCTGTGTTGTAGAGGGAGACACCACCATTATGAGTACGCCTGCAACAGACCTGGCGTTCGCCGTGCCTAGCTGACGTGACGTCACGAACAAGCGCCGAGGTCTTCCTTCGAGTCGGAGTTGGTACGTGTCCGCGAGCAGACCATCGATACCGGTGTCTACACGTGTGCCTTTTTGGATGAGACGGGTCAGCGCCGTGTTAATGTCTCAGTGAAACGAGTCGTGGCGAAAAGCAGACGCAGACGCAGACGCGCTTCGCACTGATATTCCGTGCACTCGACGAGCCTTCTAGGAGGGCGTCAGTGGCCCGACTACTTGCCAGTGGGCTGGCGCGGAAGCGATCCCCAGTAGTCCATTACTGGCAGCGTCGGCCTTAATTGAGAGCCCGCACGTCTTGCCTCCGCCCTTCGCCCTCTGCCGCTCCTTTGACAGGCGCAATTAGGGCTCGTGTGCCTCTTTCGTCTGCGTCTGCCGGATGGCGCTCCCTCCCCGGCCTGATTTCTTGATCTTCTTTTTGCCGGCCGCTCCGTTCCTTTTATTGCGAAGCGATTCCTCGGCGCTCGGCGGTAATTTGGAGCTGGCTCTCAAAGACGGGCGCAGAGGTGCGCGCGGCGCGGCCGACGGGAAAAATTACGGGGATTCTTGCGAGAGCCGCTAATTGCCGGCGCGCGGCTGCTGAAAGAAGTGGCGGCTGCGACCTCGCGCCGCGCCGCCCTGCCCCTGGGAACGGCGACACGTGCCGGCCGGCCTCCGTAACAAAGAATCACCACCCCACACCCCCACCTCCCACCCGTACCCCCGCCACGGACGCGCCCAAATAATGATTTCCTTCCCTTTCTGCCGACTCGTCTCGAGCCCAAGAAACAGGCGATTTTGTCCGCAAGTGCCGCTGTCCGAGTCACCGGGCACTGCACCATTTCCCGTTGGCAATGTCTTGCTCCTCACTCTCGGACGTTTTACTCTAGATTCGCGTTTTAGACAGTTTGCTAACAAATCCTAAGAAATTTTGGCCTTATGTCAAAGCGGTAGGTAGATCAAAACAAAATGTCCAGACACTCTGTGAGCAAAATGGTACTGAAACAGAGGATGACAGACTAAAGGCCGAAATAGTAAATCTCTTTTTCCAAAGATGTTTCACAGAGGTAGACTGCACTGTAGTTCCCTCTCTAGATTGTCGCACAGATGACAAAATGGTAGATATCGAAATAGACGACAGAGGGATACAGAAACAATCAATATCGCTCAAAAGAGGAAAGGCCGCTGGACCTGATGGGATACCAGTTCGATTTTACACAGAGTACACGAAGGAACTTGCCCCCCCCCCCCCCCCCCTTCTTGCAGCGGTGTACCGTAGGTCTGTAGAAGAGCGTAGCGTTCCAAACGATTGGAAAAGGGCACATGTCATCCTGGTTTTCAAGAAGGGACGTCGAACATTTGTGCAAAACTATAGACCTATATCTCTAACGTCGATCAGTAGAATTTTGGAACACGCATTATGTTCGAGAATAATGAGTTTTCTGGAGGCGAGCAACCTACTCTCTAGGAATCAGCATGTGTGTCGAAAAAGACGATCGTGTGAAACCCAGCTTGCGCTATTCGTCCACGAGACTCAGAGGGCCAGAGACACGGGTTCCCAAGTAGATGCCGTATTTCTTGACTTCCGCAAGGCGTCCGATACAGTTCCCCAGAGTCGTCTAATGAACAAAGTAAGAGCATATGGACTATCGGACCAATTGTGTGATTGGATTGAAGTGTTCCTAGATAACAGAACGCAGCATGTCATTCTCAATGGAGAGAAGTCTTCCGAAGTAACAGTGATTTCAGGTGTGCCGCAGGGGAGTCTCTTAGGACCGTTGCTATTCGCATTATATATAAATGACCTTGTGGATGACATCGGAAGTTCACAGAGGCTTTTTGCGGATGATGCTGTGGTACATCGAGAGGGTGTAACGATGGAAAATTGTACTGAAATGCAGGAGGATCTGCAACAATTTGACGCATGGTACACGGAATGGCAATTGAATCTCAATATAGACAAGTGTAATGTGCTGCGAATACATAGAAAGAAAGATCCTTCACCATTGAGCTACACTATAGCAGGTCAGCACCTGGAAGCAGTTAATTCCATAAATTATCTGGGAGTAGGCATTAGGAGTGATTTAAAATGGAAAGACCATATAAAATTAATCGTCGGTAAAGCAGGTGCCAGACAGATTCATTGGAAGAATCCTAAGGAAATGCAATCCGAAAACAAAGGAAGTATGTTACAGTACACCTGTTCGCCCACTGCTTGAATACTGCTCACCAGTATGGGATCCGTACCAGATAGGGTTGACGGAAGAGATAGAGAAGATCCAACGGAGAGCAGCGCTCTTCGTTACAAAATCATTTAGTAATCGCGAAAGCGTTAGAGAGATGATAGATAAACTCCGGTGGAAGACTCTGCAGGAGAGACGCTCAGTAGCTCGGTACGGGCGTTTGTTGAAGTTTCGAGAACATACCTTCACCGAGGAGTCAAGCAGTATATCGCTCCCTTCTACGTACATCTCCCAAAGAGACCATGATGATAAAATCAGAGAGATTAGAGCCCACACAGAGGCATACCGACAATCTTTCTTTCCACGAACAATACGAGACTGGAATAGAAGGGAGAACCGATAGAGGTACTTAAACTACCCTCCCTCGGAGTATGGATGTAGATGTAGATGTAGATTCGCTGTCTACAACGTGTCCTACACGGAAAGGCGAATTGATAACTGGGCAGTAGCGAGAAGTACCGGCAAGTGTCGTGGCCAGCTGACTGCCTACATGCACGCTCAAGTTCAAAGCGGCGCATGTTTGTACCTCGTAATAGGAACGCCAACAGTAACTGTGGAAAATACCTTCGTGGGAAGCTTCGATAACTTGCTGTCAACGTCATTAATTTTTCTAACGGTGAGAACGACGAGAGTGTGACAGCGCTGACTGAAAAGGCGGATGAACGGCCAGGTAAGTGTTGACAAGCAAAAGTCTGGTAAGTCAGTGGTGTGAAAATTACAGAAGAAGTGACGCGATGTCCCGGCTGCTGTGGCCGAGCGGTTCTAGGCGCTTCAGTCCGGAACCGCGCTGTTACTACGGTCGCAGTTTCGAATCCTGCCTCGGGCATGTTTGTGTGTGTTGTCCTTAAGTTAGTTAGGTTTAAGTAGTTCTAAGTCTAGGGCACTGATGCCCTCAGGTGTTAAGTCCCATAGTGCTCAGAGCCATTTGAACCATTGAACCGAAGGGGGTAGCCGCGCTATATGAGCCGCCTTGCCACGGGTCGCACGGCTCCCCCCGTCGGAGGTTCGAGTACTACATCGGGCATGGGTGTGTGTGTTGTCCTTAGCGTAAATTAGTATAAGTTCGATTAAGTAGTGTGTAAGCCTAGGGACCGATGACCTCAGCAGTTTGTTTCCATAGGAACTTACCACCACCACAACTCTGGAAGCGGAAATGGAATGATGTATTTGTCGCAATAGAAAAGAAATTCAAATCCGTCGATATAGAAACCGAAGCTGTATCTGAAATTGTTTGGGCAAGACTCAGTATCAAAGGTGGGCAAAAAGCTCTAAGAGGATCCTTTTATCGACCAGCAGATTCTATTCCTGATGTAACTGTAAACTTTAGAGGAAACCTCAGTTCACTTGTACATAAGTCCCCCAGTCATACTGCACTCATCGGTGGAGACTTCAATCACCCAACAATCAAGTCGGATAATTATAGTTTTGTCAGTGCCATGCGTAACAAGTCATCCTGTGAAATGTTACTAAATGACTTCTCTGAAAACTTCCAAGAACAGATACTTCGAAACCGCACTCATGATGGAAATATATTGCATCTAATGGAAATAAATAGGCCCAACCTCTATGAAGAAGTCAGCATCGAAACAGTTATCAGTGACCAAATGGTTCAATGGCTCTGAGCACTATGGGAGTTAACATCTGAGCTCATCAGCCCCCTAGAACTTAGAACTGCCTAAACCTAACTAACCTACGGACATCACCCACATCCATGCCCGAGGCAGGATTCGAACCTGCGACAGTAGCGGTCGCGCGGTTCCACACTGAAGCGCCTAGAACCACTCGGTCACAGAGCCGGCATCAGTGACCATGATGCAGTTATAGCAAGAATGAAAACCAAGTACAATGGGCAACTGAAACAAGCAGAATTTTTTATATGTTCATCAAGTGAAACAATGAACCAAAAGTGTCATATCCCAGTGAGGAATATGAAACTTTCAGTTGCATACAGGTGCACGTAGAGCATCCACGGTTCAACTTAAAAGGAATGCACTTGGTACATTTTCCACAATTAGGACAGTTCAGAATGGAAGGGACCCTCCGTTGTATTCAGTCACTCCAAAGAGACTACGAAAAGAACAGTGACTACGACATAAGAGGTGTAAAACAAACGACAGGACTATACACAGAGAGATGCTGAATAAAACGCGATTCACAGTAAAGACAGCAATACGTGAAACGTGCAGCGACTACCGCAGCAGATCATTCTCGGAACGTCTTTCACTAAATCCAAAGAAATTTTGGTCGTATGTAAAGGCTGTTAGTGGTAACAAAGTCAGTGTCCAAACACTCATGGACAAGACAGGAACTGAAATTGAGAGTAGTAAAGCAAAAGCAGAAATGCCTAAGTCTGTTTGAAAATCCTCCTGTACAAAGGAAAAGACAGAAGTATTGCCTCAACTGACTTGTCGTACCACTGGAAAGGCGAGTGGAATAGTGTCAGTGGTGTGGAGAAGAAGCTGAAATCGTTAAAATTGAAAAGCTCCAGGGCCCGATGGAATCCCCATCAGGTTCTGTTCTCAGTTCGCGGTTGAGTTAGCGCCTCTGTTATCTACAATCTATTGTAGATCCCTCAAACAACAAACTGTGCCCAGTAGCTGGAAGAAAGCACAGGGCACACCCATCTGCAAGAAGGCTAACAGAAGTGATCCACAGCACTACCGTCCAATATCTTTGACGTCGATTTATGTAATGTCTTAGAATATATTCTGGTCTCAAACATAATAGGAAAGAACAGAAAGACCTCCTCCATGCCAACCATCATGAATTTCGAAAACATCGATCGTGTGAAACCCAATTCGCGCTTTTTTTCAAACGAAGTCCTGAAAGCCATGGATCAGAGCAGCTCCATAGATGCAGCATTTCTTAACTTCCGAAAAGCATTTGACTCAGTACCGCAGCTACGCTTATTATTAAAAACACGATCGAATGCGGTACGCAGCGAAATTTGTGAGTAAATTGTGGATTTCTTATGGGGATTGAGAGTCACCAACAGATGAAGAAGTCAAGACATAAGGGAATTAAAAGACATCAGCAACCAGGGGCGCTGAGTTATATCAACGCGGCTAGTTTAAAATATTTGTCAGACTGGGGTTCGAAACTGGGTCTCCTACTGACCAGGCTGTTTGATCTGATTAGACACAGTCGTTACCAAAACCACACAGACTACCCCATCACGCAGCCCGTTAGTCCCAAATTCGCAACGTATACTGTCACCCCCTCCTTCCCCATTGGCCTACTAGATTGCGATATAACTGACTGTGGACGCACATGCCTAATGAAATCTTACAGTTATAACACTCTCGTCTACTACTGCTATACCATAACCTTAAAGTAGGAGGCAGGTCGTGAAATGTAACTATCTAGTTAAAAGAGTTATGTTATAAAGCAACAGAGCAGTGTTACCCTCTGAGAAGAATTTTGTTGTGTTGATCGAGTTGTACCTAACGGGGGTGGCTTATCGGAAATGAAAGACAGAATTACGTAAATATTTGAACAGTAACAAACAAAATTTTTGCCTATCTGCACTGTTTAACGGATAAAGAAAACGGTCGCCAGCCTAATTAGGCAAGAGAATGATTAACATTCTTGTCCAAGAAAATAGTTATTAGTAACTTAAACGGATAAACTCAACCTATACTTTGTCACACGCGAATGCAATGAACTATGACACATACATATGTTTACGGTAAGATTGAAACTAACAGCCAGAGCAGCAAAAACTGTTGTTGTTGTTGTTGTTGTTGTTGTTGTTGTTGTTGTCTTCAGTCCTGAGACTGGTTTGATGCAGCTCTCCATGCTACTCTATCCTGTGCAAGCTTCTTCATCTCCCAGTACCTACTGCAACCTACATCCTTTTGAATCTGCTTAGTGTATTCATCTCTTGGTCTCCCTCTACGATTTTTACCCTCCACGCTGCCCTCCAATACTAAATTGGTGATCCCTTGATGCCTCAGAACATGTCCTACCAACCGGTCCCTTCTTCTGGTCAAGTTGTGCCACAAACTCAAAAACTATTGGCAAAAATATAACAGATACCGAAATACACTATTACATTCAGGGCTTGTTCAAACTGAATGGTATTAATAACATTACTATTAACATTCACTGCAGGATCATAAATTAGACATAGGTTAAGTCTCTCTCAGTTAAATACTTTACTATTTAAAATGAGAGGTAATTGGAATCCTCTAACAGGTTGTTTCTCACAATCTTTTGAATAAAGAAATTACGGTTTTCATAAATAGTGGTCTTCCTGTTACTTGTTACCTAGCATTAGCACAATAGACAAACTGTGGATCCTGTTATGCTATTAATATGCACTTCCAATACATAAGAGAGACAACCACTTAGCAATCATGAACATATAATATTCTACTATTGCAGTTTTCCACTTTTACTACAGCGAAACACAATGTTGACAAAATTGCAAGAAACTGACTCACCTTTTAGAATTTATTACAGGTAGCACTATGATCGTTAACTAAGCAACACTTTATAAGCCTCAGTTTTAAGAACTTTTAATCCTTAAAAGAAACTGCAAATTGTCTTTAATATCACAGTCTTCTACTTGCAAGTAAATGATTAAATAGGAAACATTGAAACTCCACAAAACTTTAAATTAGACTGTTTCCATCCCTGGGAGGCTTTCACAAGACTACATTCACTACCTCCCACAATTTCATTAAATCCACGGTAAATCTGAATACTCCCTTCTTACCAAAGATCAAAGAACATTATTTAATGTTCTGGGGCTTTCATTTTTTCCACAAACTAGGACACTCGGTAATCATAGTTTAAATGGAGAGGAACCTGAAAGGTGTTGTTATAGGGAAAAATCAAAGTAGGTACATGAATTCAATTATAAGTTACCTTATATTTGAGCACACTAACACATCCAATAAGCTGATCCTTCACTGTACATTATTATAGCATTCCGTTACAGTGATTGCGCAAAGTAGTGGCAACTGCATGTTGGTAGGTGGATTTGCAGGCAGAATTGCTGGACTCTGTCCCTTCTTGATGGCGATGATGGATACCAATTCCAGAATTGTTCCAGCTATTTATCCATCCATCCGACGCATTGGAAAGTGGCAGAAAAAGCCTGTCTCGGAACCAGCACAATATGCAACTTTTAAACGGCAGCTCACAGTTTGGTAGCTCGTCCGCGACTGACTCTTATTTACAATAAATGCTGATGTATGTCTCATTCACACCTATTTTTTCCGTATATTGTGTTTAAAGCATTTTGTAAGCCTTTCTTACACATCGGCAATGGTCTGTTGCTTTTCGAATAGCAGTTCATAATTTTCCTTCGTGGCACAGTTTTCCACGTTAACTGTGCTTAAGGGAGTATTTTGTTTAATAGGAACCAGAGTAAGTCTATTCACTACATTACTTCTTCTTCTTAAGATCTGTCGAATGACGTATTCTGTTGGAACAGTAGCACTCAATGGTACTTTTTCTGAAGAACTGTGGAATGCCGGCCGGTAAAGCTGAGCGGTTCTAGGCGCTTCAGTCTGGAACCGCGCGACCGCTACGGTCGCAGGTTCGACTCCTGCCTCGGGCATGGATGCGTGTGATATCCTTAGGTTAGTTAGGTTTAAGTAATTCTAAGTTCTAGCGGACTGTTGACCTCAGATGTTAAGTCCCATAGTGCTCAGAGCCATTTGAACCATTTGAACTTGTGGAGTAATAAAAGGCAATATCGAGTCCACTACACTTAGACACAATACAACCACTGAGCCGTGGCCAGGTTTCTGGTGTCGCCTTTCGAATTCCTGGCGCCAGTAGCTCAATTTGGCGTGTGACGTCCCTCTGGTTTGAGGCCACTAGGAACTTCGCTGGAGGTTGTTGATAGGGACGGGGCGTGAGGCGGCGTGGCGAATTGGGGAGTGATAGCGGAGCGAGGAGGGCGGGTGAGAGGTCCGCCCGGCGAGTAACGCGATCACTCGCACAAGCATCTGGGGCACAGAGTCCGGAGAGTGGTTGCTGGGCAACCGACTTGAATCCGTGACTGAGTGCCATCTTCAGGAGTAGCCTCGACGTTTTTTCCTTGGTTTTTCCCAGACGGCCGCTCCCCTAACCTTGGGAGGGGAGAAATGTTTCTGCAGTGAGAGCCAACAGACGATCTTTGAGGCTGTCAAGACCGCTATTACCAATGCGCCGGTCTTAGCTGTCCCGGATTTCGGCAAAAAGATTTATATTTCAAACTGAGGCTTCCAGTGCCAGTATTCCTGCTGTGTTGTTGCAAAAATTCAAGGTATAAGCTGGGCATTAGCTTTCGCGTCTAGGTTGTCTGGTCCCGAGATGAATTACTCCGTTTATGAGTGCGAGGCGCTAGCTTATTTTTGGCCTTAGAGTAGTTTCGGTTCTATCCTGAGCTTAGGGAGTTTTATCTCGAGGCGGACAGTCAGTACTTAAGTTGAGTGTTGGTTCGACCCAGGAAAACTGGTAGAATTTCCAGGTGGGCGGTCCGCATCTCCGCATTTCATTTGAGGGTGCGACGCATAAAAGGATCTGACAACGAAGTCGCCAACGTCCTCAGTCGCATATTTCAGGAGGAGGGGGCTGTCGATAATAAGGGCGTTAGTGAGTCTCACCAGGTTGTGTGTACCGTTTCAGCTGAAGTTCCCCAGTTGTTTGTGGACCTTAAAACCAAACAGGTTTAAGATCCGTTTCGGGGTCTATTAAAAAAGCTACTCTTATCTGGTGGTCAGGTCAGCGACTACTCCATCAGGAATGGCATACGATGTAAACTCGTGAACAAAGCCAGTGACCTTAAAATTTGTTTGCCTCAGGAGCTGATACCTCATTTTCCATTATGTTCATAATTCTCAATTGGGAGGTCATCTGGGCCTCTACAAAACTTTGGAAAACGTTAAGGCTCACCGCACTTGGCCCGTGTTGTATATCAGGCGATTAGTAGGTGAATGTGGAGCCTGTAAGATGGCTGAACCCAATAATAGTCCTCCGATGGGGATATTACAATCTGAGCGTGAGGAGAACCCAATGGACAAACTCTTTATCGATTACGTAGGGCCTCTTCCTCGTACCAAGAAGGGGAACCGACATATTCTGGTGGTTGCGATGCGTTTTCCAAATTTGTGTAATGAATCCTCAGTCGTGGAGTCACAGCGGCCAATACCGTAGCACATCTGACTAACATCTTCAGCTGGTTTGGACCCCCTAAGGCTCATGTTAGTGACAACGCTCCGGCGTTCGTTTCCAGTCTAGGCAGTTTGCTTTTGTAACGCTATTAAGCACCACACCATATCATTCCCAGGCATCTTTTGCCGAGAGACAGAATTGCAACCCTTAATCAGCTTTGATCATTTATTCCTGAAGATCTTAGGGAAAATTGAGAGTGGGCCAGAAATAACAATAGATTAGCCCACGGCCGCCAGGTACGGTGATTTAATAGGAACAGATGCCCCTCTCAGGGTAAGAAAGGAGATGAACTTTTCGTGAGGAACTGTGCCCGTCGGAACAGGGGCGCCGCCCAGCTCGAGAAGTTCACTTCTCGTTTCATACACCCAAGCTCTGTCATCAAAATTCGGGGTCCGTTAGACTTGCTTGTCAGGCATCTGGCCACTGGTAAGGCGCTCAGGGTGCACCTTAATCGACTTGGCCCGTTAGTTAACCTTCCCCTTCTTCTTCTGTAGGCTGGACCAGGGTCCGTCGGTTTAAGGGGGGGGGGGGGGGAGTTGAGCCATAGCGGGGTTGTTGGGGAGTGATAACGGAGCGAGGAGGAGGCTGGGAGAGGTCCACCCGGCGAGTAAGGCGGGCACTTGCGCAAATATCTGGGGTACGGATTCCGGGGAGTGGTTGCTGGGCGTTTTTGTCGGCTGTTTTGAATCCGTGGCTGACTGAGTGCCGTCTCGTGCATAACCTGGCCAGCATGCTCTGGGACGTGACACGCCGATGAGAGAGTTGAAGCCAATTTCGCTGTGCTGAATTATGGACCCTCTTTGGAACCGGCAAGCTTCAGCTTCGATTCTTGGATTTTGAGGTTTTAGCTGTTACTTTCTTACTGATACGTATAGGTCTGTTGTGATCATTGGCATTTCTTAGCTGAATTATTTCACCACGAGTTAGTTACTTGCATTGGGACTGTAGTTTACTTTTCCTGAGTCGATATTCATCTTGGTTGTTTGTTAACAGGATATCTTAAACTGAGTGAGCCGGTCGTGTTTCCCAGGCCGAAGCGATAACGCGTTTCGTCTACGCTGTGGCCGTCACGCATTACCTAGATGCTTGGGTGTTAGCTGACCTACCTGCCAAACATTTGGAACACCTTTCGCTTATAATATGGCCAGGTGCCAGTTTCGAAATACTTTCGGGCATAGCAGACGTCATCGCTCTGTTAATTATATTGGCTTAGAAGGTGCCTAAGTCTCAAATTTGCAATTGCTGAGGATATGTACACTCCTGGAAATGGAAAAAAGAACACATTGACACCGGTGTGTCAGACCCACCATACTTGCTCCGGACACTGCGAGAGGGCTGTACAAGCAATGATCACACGCACGGCACAGCGGACACACCAGGAACCGCGGTGTTGGCCGTCGAATGGCGCTAGCTGCGCACCATTTGTGCACAGCCGCCGTCAGTGTCAGCCAGTTTGCCGTGGCATACAGAGCTCCATCGCAGTCTTTAACACTGGGAGCATGCCGCGACAGGGTGGACGTGAACCGTATGTGCAGTTGACGGACTTTGAGCGAGGGCGTATAGTGGGCATGCGGGAGGCCGGGTGGACGTACCGCCGAATTGCTCAACACGTGGGGCGTGAGGTCTCCACAGTACATCGATGTTGTCGCCAGTGGTCGGCGGAAGGTGCACGTGCCCGTCGACCTGGGACCGGACCGCAGCGACGCACGGATGCACGCCAAGACCGTAGGATCCTACGCAGTGCTGTAGGGGACCGCACCGCCACTTCCCAGCAAATTAGGGACACTGTTGCTCCTGGGGTATCGGCGACGACCATTCGCAACCGTCTCCATGAAGCTGGGCTATGGTCCTGCACACCGTTAGGCCGTCTTCCGCTCACGCCCCAACATCGTGCAGCCCGTCTCCAGTGGTGTCGCGACAGGCGTGAATGGAGGGACGAATGGAGACGTGTCGTCTTCAGCGATGAGAGTCGCTTCTGCCTTGGTGCCAATGATGGTCGTATGCGTGTTTGACGCCGTGCAGGTGAGCGCCACAATCAGGACTGCATACGACCGAGGCACACAGGGCCAACACCCGGCATCATAGTGTGGGGAGCGATCTCCTACACTGGCAGTATACCTCTGGTGATCGTCGAGGGGACACTGAATAGTGCACGGTACATTCAAACCGTCATCGAACCCATCGTTCTACCATTCCTAGACCGGCAAGGGAACTTGCTGTTCCAACAGGACAATGCACGTCCGCATGTATCCCGTGCTACCCAACGTGCTCTAGAAGGTGTAAGTCAACTACCCTGGCCAGCAAGATATCCGGATCTGTCCCCCATTGAGCATGTTTGGGACTGGATGAAGCGTCGTCTCACGCGGTCTGCAAGTCCAGCACGAACGCTGGTCCAGCTGAGGCGCCAGGTGGAAATGGCATGGCAAGCCGTTCCACAGGACTACATCCAGCATCTCTACGATCGTCTCCATGGGAGAATAGCAGCCTGCATTGCTGCGAAAGGTGGATATACACTGTACTAGTGCCGACATTGTGCATTCTCTGTTGCCTGTGTCTATGTGCCTGTGGTTCTGTCAGTGTGATCATGTGATGTATCTGACCCCAGGAATGTGTCAATAAAGTTTCCCCTTCCTGGGACAATGAATTCACGGTGTTCTTATTTCAATTTCCAGGAGTGTAATTGGGTCTGGCAGCCTAGGTTTTTCCTGGCGTTTCGCCGTCGTTGTATAGGCGGTATCTTCCAGTGACGCGAGTATACCTTTTGGTTCGTTATTGTTGCTTTCATGTAATTAACCTTGCTGTGTTAATATTTCTGTAGCCGATCTGTACACAAAGAAAACGGCCTTGGAACGCCGGTACTTTCTTTGTAACCTTTCTTGGCTTTTCTATTTGGTGCAGTCTTGTGCTCCTGACGTATGAGCCTCCTGGTGCACCCCTTGTCAAGAGGCAGTTGAAACTCTTGATTACTTAACTGAAGCAGTTATTCATGAAGGCCTACCTGTTTTCTGTTCGGTAGTCTTACTTAACTGAAGCCGTTATTAAAGAAGGCCTGCTTGGTTTCTATTTGCTAATTTCTCTTAACTAAAGCTGTTATCACTGAAGCCCTGCCTGTTTGGTATATCGTAATTTTACTTAACTGAAGTTGTCATAATTGAAGACCTGCCTGTTCCCTATTAATTAAGTTACCTACTATTTCGTAATTTGGTTTATCTGAAACTGTTATTAATCAGGCCTACCTGTTTTATTGCCCTATTATTGACATCAGCTATCTTACTCAAAATGTGTTGTAAATAAATGCAATATTAAAAAAGATAGGAAGATTTAACTGTTTAGAAAAAGTGACAAAAGGCAGATTTCAGAGTACATGACGGCTCAGCACAAAAGTTTTATCTCAACCACAGATAGTGTTGAGGATCAGTGGACAAACTTCAAAACCAATATGCATTAGATGAGTATGTGCCAAGCAAAATCGTAAGAGATGGAAAAGAGCCAACGTGGTACAGCAACCGAGTTAGAAAACTGCTACAGAAGCAAAGGAAACTTCACAGCATAAAATAAAAGCCAAAGCCTTGCAGACAAACAAAAATTACACGAAGCGAAATGTAGTGTGAGGAGGGCTATGCGAGAGGCGTTCAACGAATTCTAGTGTAAAGTTCCATGTTCTGACTTGTCAAAAAATCATAAGAAATTTTGATCTTATGTCAAAGCGGTAGGTGGATGAAAACAAAATGTCCAGCACTCTGTGACCAAAATGGCAAAATGATACTGAAACAAAGCGTGACAGACTAAAGGTCGTAATACTAAATCTCTTTTTCCAAAGTTGTTTCATAGAGGAAGACTGCACTGTAGTTCCCTCTCTAGATTGTCGCACAGATGACAAAATGGTAGATACCGAAATAGATGACAGAGGAATAGAAAAACAGTTAAAAACGAAAAAAAAGGTAAGGCCGCCTGACCTGATGGGATACCATTTCGATTTTATACAGAGTTCTTGCAGCGGTTTACAGTAGGTCTCTAGAAGATTGGAAAAGGACGCAAGTCATCCCCGTTTTCAAGAAGGGACGTCGAACAGATGTAGAGAACTATAGACTTATATCTCTAAGGTCGATCAGCTGTAGAATTTTGGAACACGTATTATGTTCGAGTATGATGACTTTTCTGGAGACTAGAAATCTACTCTGTAGGAATCAGCATGTGTGTCGAAAAAGACGATCGTGTGAAACCCAGCTCGCGCTATTCGTCCACGAGACTCAAAGGGCCATAGACACGGGTTCCCAAGTAGATGCCGTATTTCTTGACTTCCGCAAGGCGTTCGATACAGCTCCCCAAAGTCGTCTAATGAACAAAGTAAGAGCTTATGGACTATCGGACCAATTGTGTGATTGGATTGAAGAGTTCCTAGGTAACAGAACGGAGCATGCCATTCTCAATGGAGAGAAATCTTCCGAAGTAAGAGTTATTTCAGGTGTTCTGTAGGTGAGTGTCATAGGACGAGGTGCATTCAAGTTCTAAGGCCTCCGATTTTTTCTCCGGATTGGAAAGAGATAGAAACATGCGCATTGTTTTAAAATGAGGCCGCATTCATTGTCAATCGTCCCAGAGATGGCAGCACCGTACAGGAGAGGGAATTTTACCTCCATAGGCGAGAATGAGAACTGTTTTAAATACTTAAAATGGCGACGTTTTCCTTACTTGAACAGCGTGCAATCATTCGTTTTCTGAATTTGCGTGGTGTGAAACCAATTGAAATTCATCGACAGTTGAAGGAGACATGTGGTGATGGAGTTATGGATGTGTCGAAAGTGCGTTCGTGGGTGCGACAGTTTAATAAAGGCAGAACATCGTGTGACAACAAGCCGAAACAACCTCGGGCTCGCACAAGCCGGTCTGACGACATGATCGAGAAAGTGGAGAGAATTGTTTTCGGGGATCGCCGAATGACTGTTGAACAGATCAGAGTTGGCATTTCTGTGGGTTCTGTGCACACAATCTTGCATGACGACCTGAAAATGCGAAAAGTGTCATCCAGGTGGGTGCCACGAATGCTAACGGACGACCACATGGCTGCCCGTGTGGCATGTTGTCAAGCAATGTTGACGTGCAACGACAGCACGAATGGGACTTTCTTTTCGTCGGTTGTGACAATGGTTGAGACGTGTATGCCATTTTTCAATCCAGAAACAGAGCGCCAGTCAGCTCAATGGAAACACACAGATTCACCGCCACCAAAAAAATTTCGGGTAACCGCCAGTGCTGAAAAAATGATGGTGTCCATGTTCTGGGACAGCGAGGGCGTAATCCTTACCCATTGCGTTCCAAAGGGCACTACGGTAACAGGTGCATCCTACGAAAATGTTTTGAAGAACTAATTCTTTCCTGCACTGCAACAAAACGTCCGGGAAGGGCTGCGCGTGTGCTGTTTCACCAAGACAACGCACCCGCACATCCAGCTAACGTTACGCAACAGTTTCTTCGTGATAACAACTTTGAAGTGATTCCTCATGCTCCCTACTCACATGACCTGGCTCCTAGTGACTTTTGGCTTTTTCCAACAATGAAAGACACTCTCCGTGGCCGCACATTCACCAGCCGTGCTGCTATTGCCTCAGCGATTTTCCAGTGGCCAAAACAGACTCCTAAAGAAGCCTTCGCCGCTGCCATGGAATCATGGCGTCAGCGTTGTGAAAAATGTGTACGTCTCAGGGCGATTACGTCGAGAAGTAACGCCAGTTTCATCGATTTCGGGGGAGTAGTTAATTAGAAAAACAATCGGAGGCCTTAGAACTTGAATGCACCTCGTATATAAATGACATTGTGGATAACATCGGAAGTTCACTGAGGCTTTTTGCGGATGCTGCTGTAGTATATCGAGAGGTTGTAACAATGGAAAATTGTACTGAAATGCAGGAGGATCTGCAGCGAATTGACGAATGGTGCAGAGAATGGCAATTGAATCTCAATGTTGACAAGTGTAATTTGCTGTGAGTACATAGAAAGAAATATTCTTTATCATTTAGCTACAATATAGCAGCTCAGCAACTGGAAGCAGTTAATTCCATAAATTATCTGGGAGTAGGCATTAGGAGTGATTTAAAATGGAATGACCATATAAAATTAATCGTCTGTAGAGGAGATGACAGACTGAGGTTCATTGGAAGAATCCCAAGGAAATACAGTCCGAAAACAAAGAAAGTAGGTTACAGTACACATGTTCGTCCACTGCTTGAATACTGCTCACCGGTGTGGGATCCGTACCAGATAGGGTTGATAGAAGAGATAGAGAAGATCCAACGGAGAGCAGCGCGCTTCGTTACAGGATCATTTAGCAATCGCGAAAGCGTTACGGAGATGATAGCTTAACTCCAGTGGAAGACTCTGCAAGAGAGACGCTCAGTAGCTCGGTACGATCTTTTGTTGAAGTTTCGAGAACATTCCTTCACCGAGGAGTCAAGCAGTATATTGCTCCCTCCTACGTATATCTCGCGAAGAGACCATGATGATAAAATCAGAGAGATTAGAGCCCACACAGAGGCATACCGACAATCTTTCTTTCCACGAACAATACGAGACTGGAATAGAAGGGAGAACCGATAGAGGTACTCAAGGTACCCTCCGCCACACACTGTCAGGTGGCTTGCGGACTATGGATGTAGATGTAGATGTAGAATTGCGATTGGCAAAGACCTACCCGTTGCAGAGGTATTTATGTCAATAAGGTAATAACAGGAGATGGCACATGTTTGTATATGTGCCCCACCCTTTCGCCTCATATCCTTATCCATAATTGTAGATCTCAACTGGTATTCTTAGAGTGTGATTGCTTACCGTTGGCAAGAGGGGGGTTAGAAATATCTATCCTTTCCCTGGTCATTTGTCATTTCCTGTGATCATTTCCTTAGTGCATGAGGACCTTACTGTCTGTCGAGCATTGTTTTAATTTATTCCGTTTTTCTCTTGGAGCTAGCTTGCTATGGATCCAAGGGCCTGTTCCGGAATCGGGCGTCTAAAGATGGAGCACTTGCCGTATGAACCTAGTATTCCGAATCTTAGAACCGAGGGTAGCGTTCCAGAGCAAGCGGCCAGGTTGCGCGCAGCGTTCGGCACTCTGCTTTACGTTCCGGCGAGTACCATTAGGGAGGTAGGTGTTCCTCCCGATAATATTTCCGCGGCGTTGGATGAGGTGCAGTGGAACCTGGCCTTTCTGCACGACAATGAAGCTTCCGTTAGGCAAAGTGGCAGAATTCAGGCACACGTAGCATATTTGGAGTATCGTGTAAGGGACATGACCTCCTTGCAACTTAGACAGCCTGAAGTTAGGGCAGTCGAGGGATGGAGCGAAGGACTTGCAGGTCCAAGCAGCGTCCTTAAGCTTGGAAAGTCAGGAAGCGGGAGCAAGTCCAGCAGCTGCCCCCACAAATGAGTTCTTCGATCAGGCATCTGGGGCCCAAGGTTTAGGTAGCCTCCGGCTAATCAGTCCGCTAGATTACCCATCCCAATTATATGCCTTCTAAACGGTATTTCAGAGCTTTCACTCGATAGCTTGGGTCGTGTCCAGGAGTTTTTGTGGCTGTTGGTGCAATTTGAATTTCATGCGGATGCCTTGGGGATGCCTCACCATGTGATATTAGCATTACTTTACCTCTTGGCAAAAAGGTACCCTTGTAAGTAGGCTGTTTAGGTTTTCTTATTGGTAACGCCACACAGCGCTCTGTATGAAAAATCACTGGCTGTGCTATGCGCAGTCTGTGGCTAGTTTGCATTGTTGTCTGCCATTGTAGTGTCGGGCAGCGGCAGCTGGATGCTAACAGCGCGTAGCGTTGCGCAGTTGGAGGTGAGCCGCCAGCAGTGGTGGACGTGGGGAGAGAGATGGCGGAGTTTTGAAATTTGTAAGAATTGGTGTCATGAACTGATATATATATATATATATATATATATATATATATATATATATATATATATATATATATATATATTATGACTATTAAGGTAAATACATTGTTTGTTCTCTATTAAAACCTTTCATTTGCTAACTGTGACTCAGTAGTTAGTGACTTCCGTAGTTTGAATCTTTTATTTAGCTATCAGTAGTGGCGCTCGCTGTATTGCAGTAGCTTGAGTAACGAAGATTTTTGTGAGGTAAGTGATTTGTGAAACGTATAGGTTAATGTTAGTCAGGGCCATTCTTTCGTAGGGATTTTTGAAAGTCAGATTGCGTTGCGCTAAAAATATTGTGGGTCAGTTTAAGCACAGTCCTGTATAATTGTTCAAAGGGGTCGTTTCACCCTGAGTGATTTTATATCTGAAGTCCTGAAGCGGGAGGGCTCAGTAAACAACTAAGGGGACTGATTGTCGATAGGAAGCTCTCGCGGCAAATGCGGAAAGAGGATAAACGCAAATATTTCTGTGCCACTATGTCGAGCGAATGTGCTTATGTCGGTATGTCGGATTCGGAACTCAATATTAAATCAAACATTTTGGAAGGCATGCGTCCCGAAGATAGGTCGCGCTTAGCATTTTCTTCTCACCCCACCAGCTTCCGGTAGTTGCGATCATTGGTTGATTCCATTGAATCCTTGTCATTTGCTGATGAGGAGTGGAGGCGTGAGGGGCACTTTGAAACTTCTCCGCCCACCTCGAGAATTAGTAGGGCTCCTCAAGCATTCTACACATTTTCTGAGAAAGGTTCTTTTTGGTGCGGAGCACGCCTGTATCATGTGCTCCTAAACCCGGCAAATGACGCCAGGTGAAAAAAGTGTGTGTGGGGGGGGGGAGGGGGGAGGGCGGGGAGGGGGGGAGTGATTGATTCTGTCGGAGGCGTGCGTCATACAGCGTGCCTCTTCGAGCACCTCCGGATCTGCCCTCTCTTTTATCTGTGTCCGTCTAGG
Source organism: Schistocerca gregaria (assembly GCF_023897955.1). Taxonomy (NCBI): domain Eukaryota; kingdom Metazoa; phylum Arthropoda; class Insecta; order Orthoptera; family Acrididae; genus Schistocerca; species Schistocerca gregaria. The sequence continues at coordinate 1,080,047,885 of NC_064920.1, read as the reverse complement.
ACATGAACCCTTGTGCGTGCTGTTGGATTCTGGTAGCCTGTGCCCTTGTTAAATTATAATTGGTTTTGGAGTTTGGAATTTGTGTAAATTATCTTCCGTGTACCCCTGTCCTGTATGTGGCCAATGTGCAGGAGTTGCGTCTGTTCGCCGAGATGCGCCATAGTTTGTGCATTTGTAATTTCTCATGACCCATTATGCTCTTGCTTGTTGAAGACAACAGCTGTAGCCGCGGGGCTGCTCGCACTCGCTCCTCGTTTGACCAACTCTCGAGCACCCTATCACAGACGGACTGGGCCGCTAAATCACACCATCCTGGTCTTGGCTGCTTGCAACAGTGAGTGCAGCGCAGGACCCGCAGTATGGTAGCTATACGGTATCCCATTGTCGTTCATGGCTTCGATTGGATATGTTGTACCCGAAAAAAACTTGTGGTCTCTGCCACGTTGACTTGCGGACATTATAGAAGCTAGAGGTAGGGTTACAGAGCGGTGTCAGCGTCACGTCTCCTGAGGTGGCTTGCTTTTTTTTACGGTGCGCTTATTTCAGGCAGCGTGTACGCTTTCTCATCAAAAGTATCCAGACACCACTATGTAATGTGGGACTGACCACTAGGTGTCAAGGGGTGCGAACACGCCAGTAGTAAAGTGGGTGGGGAATATTGTATTGCCGGTAAAGAAGCAGTAACAGCGACTTTTGCAAGCCGACTAGTCGCTGAGTGTTACAGAGTACCAAATCAACTAGAGACAGCTGAGCAACTTAGGAAGCTTCCCAAGTCAACTCATCGTGGAAACGGGAACAGCTAAATCGATGATGATGATGTTTTGGTTTGTGGGGCTCTGAACTGCGCGGTTCAGTCCAATCTCACCACTTTCATAAATGATGATAACAACATAAACAGCCGATGATCTCGGAGCAGGTGAAAATACCTAACCCCGCCGGGAATCGAACCCGGGACCCCGTGCCCGGGAAGCGAGAACCCGACCGCGAGACCATGAGCTGCAGACAGCTAAATCTAAAAATATGTTCAAATGTGTGTGCAATCTTATGGGACTTAACTGCTAAGGTCATCAGTCCCTAAGCTTACACACTACTTAATCTAAATTATCCTAAGGACAAACACACACACCCATGCCCGAGGGAGGACTCGGACCTCCGCCGGGACCAGCCACACAGTCCATGACTGCAGCGCCTGAGACCGCTCGGCTAATCCCGCGCGGTAGCTAAACCGTGGCGGGACAGATACTGAAGGTCGTGGAGGGCGGTTGTAAAAAATCAAGTGAAGCCAGCGAATGAAACAACTCGTGAGTTGCAGAGTGTTAGCAACAGTCCACTTGGCACAGTGAGTGTGCGCAAAAAATGGTTCAAATGGCTCTGAGCACTATGGGAATTAGCATCTGAGGTCATCAGTGCCCTAGAACTTACAACTACTTAAATCTAACTAACCTAACGACATCACACACATCCATGCCCGAGGCAGAATTCGAACCTGCGACCGTAGCGGTCGCGCGGTTCCAGACTGAAGCGCCTAGAACCGCTCGGCCACTCCGGCCGAGGCCTTTTGGAGGACGAGTTATTGTACCAGTGCCTGGGAGGAAACACACAAAATTCAAATGAAATTTGAGCGCTTGTGTTTGTAAGTTAGCCCCCAAGCGTTTGCATTCTGGTGCGAAGACTGCGGAGATTGCGTCTTTCCTGGCAGTGAGCAGCTTCAACGAAGGGTATTCAGCAATTCTGAAGACCATGACAACGATGGACGTCAGTCTAGGACTCTATTCGACGCAGTTCGCCAAGCATTCGGAAGAGCACCTGATTCAGCACCGAAAACCGCTTATCACCGGCCGTACAAGAGGCTCTGGAGCAGCGCAGGATGGCCCAGATCGAGCAGAACGCCCTCTATGAGGAAGAGTAAGGACTAGTTTATGGACCTGGAATAACAGATTGAGCGTAAGTTGGGTATAATTGCATTTATATGTCGTCAAAACTTCAAACGCGTTTTTCTCGAAATGACATTTTTTTATCGCACGGTATGGCAACTTCAAATCAATTGAACCGATTGGCATGATTATTTCTTTCCGAAGAAGCTAACTTAATTGTCTAGGAGTTATACCACTTTTATTCAAAAAGTGGTTCAAATGGCTCTGAGCAGTATGGGACTCAACTGCTGTGGTCATTAGTCCCTTAAAACTTAGAACTACTTAAACCTAACTAACCTAAGGACATCATACACATCCATGCCCGAGGCAGGATTCGAACCTGCGACCGTAGCAGTCGCACGGCTCCGGACTGCGCGCCTAGAACCGCGAGACCACCGCGGCCGGCTACACTTTCATTCCGATGCATCAACCATAAATATTTTTGCTTGGCCGACGAAGGCGAAAAATCGATGAAAAAAAACCCTATTTTTTCAAATGGCCACCGTTTTGTTTCCTATGGTCCAAATAACTTAAGCGAAGTACAACTAAAGAATCTTACACTACTGGCCATTAAAATTGTTACACCAAGAAGAAATGCAGATGATAAACTGGCATTCATTGGGCAAATATAATATACTAGAACTGATATGTCATTACATTTTCACGCAATTTGAGTGCATAGCTCCTGAAAAATCGGTACCCAACAACCACCTCTGGCCGTAATAACGGCCTTGATACGCCTGGTCATTGAGTCAAACAGAGCTTGGATGGCGTGTACAGCTACAGCTGCCCATGCAGCTTCAACATGATATCACAGTTCATCAAGAGTAGTGACCGGCGTATTGTGACGAGCCAGTTGCTCTGCCACCATTGACCAGACGTTTGCAATTGGTGAGAGATCTGGAGAATGTGTTGGCCAGGGCAGCAGTCGAATATTTTCTGTATCCAGAAAGGCCCGTACAGGACCTGCAACATGCTGTCATGCATTATCCTGCTCAAATGTAGGGTTTCGCAGCAATCGAATGAAGGGTAGAGCCACGGGTCGTAACACATCTGAAATGTAACGTCCACTGTTCAAAGTGCCGTCAATGCGAACAAGAGGTGACCGAGATGTGTAAACAATGGCACCCCATACCATCACGCCGGGTGATACGCCAGTATGGCGATGACGAATACACGCTTCCAATGTGCGTTCACCGCGATGTCGCCAAACACGGATGCGACCATCATGATGCTGTAAACAGAGCCTAGATTCGTCCGAAAAAAATGTTTTGTCATTCGTGCACCCGGGTTCGTCTTTGAGTACACGACCGCAGGTGCTCGTGTCTGTGATGCAGCGTCAAAGGTAACCGCAGCCATAGTCTCCGAGCTGATAGTCCATGCTGCTGCAAACGTCGTCGAATTGTTCATGCAGATGGTTGTTGTCTTACAAACGTCCCCATCTGTTGACTCAGGGATCGAGACGTGGCTGCACGATCCGTTACAGCCATGCTGATAAGATGCCTGTCATCTCGACTGCTAGTGATATAAGGCCGTTGGGATCGAGCACGGTATTCCGTATTACCCTCCTGAACCCACCGATTCCCTATTCTGCTAACAGTCATTGGATCTCGACCAACGCGAGCAGCAAATTCGCGATACGATAAACCGCAATCGCGATAGGCTACAATCTGACCTTTATCAAAGTCGGAAACGTGATTGTACTCATTTCTCCTCCTTACACGAGGCATTACAACAAAGTTTCACCAGGCAACGCCGGTCTACTGCTGTTTGTGTATGAGAAATCGGTTGGAAACTTTCCTCATGCCAGCACGTTGTAGGTGTCGCCTCCTGCGCCAACCTTGTGTGAATTCCCTGAAAAGCTTATCACAGCGTATTTTTCCTGTCGGTTAAATTTCGCGTCTGTAGCACATCATCTTCGTGGTGTAGGTATTGTAATGGCCAGTAGTGTATATACTTCGCTAACGTCAACTCAGTTTTGATTTCAGACGAGCCGGCTGACCTGTAACATACCGCGCGTGGATGTCTACATCGAAATTTTGTTTCGTTCCGACGGCACTTCCGCCTTTGCTCTTTGACATTGTAACGTCCCCTTAGAAAAATTATACAAGACTGGTCTATGTGAAACGTCCTCTTTGAACAATTATACACGAATGTTCTTAAACTGACACACAATATTTTTAGCGCAACGCAATCTGACTTCCAGAAATCCCTACAAAAGAATGGCCCTGACTAACATTAACCTATACGTTTCACAAATCACTTACCTCACAAAAATCTTCGTTACTCGAACTACTGCAATACAGCGAGCGCCACTACCGGCAGCTAACTAATAGATTCAAACTACGGAAGGCACTAACTACCGAGGCACAGTTAGCAAATGAAAGATTTTAGTAGAGAACAAACAATGTATTTACTTTAATAGTCATTATATATATATATATATATATATATATATATATATATATATATATATATCAGTTCATGACACCAATTCTTACAAATTTCAAAACTCCGCCATCTCTCTCCCCACATCCACCACCGCTGGCGGCTCACCTCCAACTGAGCAACGCTACGCACTGTTAGCATCCAGCTGCCGCTGCCCAACACTACAATGGCAGACAACAATCCAAACCACCCACAGACTGCACACGGCACAGCCAGTGATTTTCATACAGAGCGCGTTACCAATAAAAAAAAACCTAAACAGCCTACTGACAACATTTCCGGTCGAAAAAATAGAGGAAATATCAGTAAACATTGTCGACAAATTTGACATTGATATATGTAACATGTCCCGAGAAAAAAATTCTCAAACAACATGCTTTTTTCGGGCCAAAGATAGTAAACCTCCCCTTAAAGTTTCTTGGCAGCCAAAACTACTCCTACAACTTCATTGCCGCTGTGAGAAAATGTTGGTGGCGAAAGACAAGCTGTCGAAGATAGTTACACTGGTGGGAATACTAGCGCAGTTTGAGAGTCCAGACGAGCACGTAGGGCAGAATAAGAAATTCGAACCGAAAGATTTTATCGCTCGCCACAAGACTCACATTGTGCTGCTGTCTGAGACTGATTTTAATTTGAAACCTGCAGAAATCTTTGAACTTCGGAATATGGTGGGCTGCCACTACTGCCGACTCGAGGGACGTGGGTGTGGTACTGCCATCTACCTCCGCCGCACCCTCCATCGCCGAGATGTCAATCCCCCGCTGCTGCAGGACCCAGAAACAAACGCCGTTGCTCTCTGCACGGAATTAGGCGAGCTGATATTTGTCGTGACGTACCTCCACCCCAACGCTCAGCTCATCGACCACGATTTACGCGCCGTCCTCGCTCCTCGTGGGAAGACATAACGATTTCGACTGGTATGTGAAATGTCCCACCAGGAACTCCCGCACCCCCAACCCCAAAGACCTCCAGCTACGTCCTTTGGAACAGCAATGGGATTTGGAAGTGTAGGGTCCCACAGAGCCGACCCACATTCCCCACTCCAGTCGCCAACTGCCGGATGTATCAACACTGCCGTCAGCCGTGGGCTAAAGGTGGACCTCAGACTCGAGACGGTCAGCGAATTATCATCGGATCGTAACCCTGGGGAAATTTTGTAAATTTCTGGATGGATCCTATGGGACCGAACTGCTAAAGTCATCCGTCATTAAGCTTACACACTACTTAATCTAACTTAAACGAACTTACGCTAAGGACAACACACACACACCCATAACCGAGGGAGGACTCGAAATTGCAAAGGGGAAGCCGCGCGAACTGGGGCAAGGCGCCACTGACCGCACGGCTACCCCGCGCAGCTGTAGCCCTGTCGTGGCAAAGCTATCACGAATGAGATGTCAGCCTCAGCGTGTCTGCTGGGAAACTAACTGACCTCAATTTCACTGTTATGCGAACAACAATGTCGCCCCTGCTTTGGAGCTTCAGACGCTGGCCCAAATCGATTGCGCTGTGATCTATCCTACACGCAAAATTCGAGAGGTGTACCAGCTATCCTCCTTCACAGTAATGGAAGACCACCAGTCCTACGGTCCACTGCCTCCTTTTACGAAGAACTTCGTTTACAGGAGAATCGTTCGCACAAACTGTGGCAACGGACCAGAAACCCGGCTTCTACATCTACATCTACATCTACATCCATCTTCCGCAAGCCATCTGGCGGTGTGTGGCGGAGGGTACCATGAGTACCTCTATCGGTTCTCCCTTCTATTCCAGTCTCGTATTGTACGTGGAAAGAAGGACTGTCGGTATGCTTCTGTGTGGGCTCTAATCTCTCTGATTTTATCCTCATGGTCTCTTCACGAGATATACATAGGTGGGAGCAATATACTGCTTGACTCTTCGGTGAAGGTATGTTCTCGAAACTTCAACAAAAGTCCGTACCTGGCTACTGAGCGTCTCTCCTGCAGAGTCTTCCGCTGGAGTTTATCTATCATCTCCGTAACGCTTTCGCGATTACTAAATGATTTTGTAACGAAGAGCACTGCTCTCCGTTGGATCTTCTCTATCTCTTCCATCAACCCTATCTGGTACGGATTCCACACTGGTGAGCAGTATTCAAGCAGTGGGCGAACAGGTGTACTGTAACCTACTTCCTTTGTTTTCGGATTGCATTTCCTTAGGATTCTTCCAATGAATCTCAGTCTGGCATCTGCTTTACCGACGATCAACGTTATATGATCATTCCATTTTAAATCACTCCTAATGCCTACTCCCAGATAATTTATGGAATTAACTGCTTCCAGTTGCTGACGAGCTATATTGTAGTTGAATGATGAAGGATCTTTCTTTCTATGTATTAGCAGCAAATTACACTTGTCTAAATTGAGATTCAATTGCCATTCCCTGCACCATGCGTCAATTCGTTACAGATCCTCCTGTATTTCAGTACAATTTTCCATTGTAACAACCTCTCGATATACTGCAGCATCATCCGCAAAAGCCTCAGTGAACTTCCGATGTTATCCACAAGGTCATTTATATATATTGTGAATAGCAACGGTCCTATGACACTCCCCTGCGGCACACCTGAAATCACTCTTACTTCGGAAGACTTCTCTCCATTGAGAATGACACGCTGCGTTCTGTTATCTAGGAACTCTTCAATACAATCACACAATTGGTCAGATAGTCCATATGCTCTTACTTTGTTCATTAAAAGACTGTTAGTTACAGAGGCTGGAAAGGCGCGGTCCGACATCGCTTCAGGAATAGTGTACGGAGGCGTGGGAGGCAAGATGTGTTCCTTCTTCCTACAGACCAGAGAATAATGGAAGTTGGTCAAGAATTTATGGGCTGATCCCCCTAAGCCACTGCTCCGAGCTCAACAAGAGCTTACAGATAGCCCTCTCACTACGTTTGTTACGGACTCTGAACAACAGATGCTCTTGCTAGAACCGCTGACTGTTGCACAAAGGGAGTATGAACTTACTACCTTCGGCAACCGCGTTTAACGACTCGCAGAGAAGTGAGGGCTACTATCTGGAAACTGAACGGAAATAAGGCGCCAGTCGTTACTGCACAGCTGGGTGGAAAAAAGCGAGTACATCGCCGTTTTGTAAATTTAGAAAATCTTTGTATAAAATGTAACTTGTCAGTAGTTACTGTCATTTGTGAGGTCACCTTTCGTGAGAGGTCTGACAATAGCATATTTCAATACGTCTCGGAAAACAGCCGTAATTAATGCCACAGAAAATGCTGTAGCTAGCCGCTTTAGGTTTGATGCACTTTAGGTCGTACAGTGTTGCGTCCCAAATGTAGCTAACATACCTAGAATGTTGTTAACGCTGCTAGGAGAGCCATATCTGCATCCAGTCTGGAGTAAATACAGGTATGCAAGTTCTGAAACTTTCCCGGCGTATTTGTTCTTCCAGTGATTTACGGATACGCACCCGTGTCCCGTCGACATTCTGCCACGATATTTCGGACCAGAGACGTCCGGCCATCTTCAGGTGAGTAGACAACTACTTGTCTAGACAAGAAGAAATCGAACTTTGATTTCAACAGCGAACGACCTGCTGTAGCTTTATTGCACTTGTAGTTGTAGGCTACAGTTAACGTTCTTTCTCCGCAATCCTCAGTATTAATGCGAGGCTTATCGTGTTTACATTTGACCAGATGTGAGGCTAAGACACACTTTGGAGCACTACTGACAGTTTTGAAAGACTGAGTTGCAGTTCTTCGATGTATTTTGGTTTTTGTTGCGCTGTCACTCACTTAGTTCGCCTCTTCCGCAGGAGTAAAAGCCGAAATATCACGCTTAGCAGGAAGCATCTATATTGAATCGCCACAGAAACTGGTATAGGCATGCGTATTCAAATACGGGGATATGTAAACAGGCAGAATACGGCGCTGGGGTCGGCAACGCCTATATAAAACAACAAGTGTCTGGCGCAGTTGTTCTCCGGCGGTATTCCGCAAGGTTACCGCCCTTCGATTGTGTAATTTCCACACTAATCGAAGCGCTAGGGTTTCAGGTGCCAGCCAGCCAGCCAGCCGAGCAGCAGCGGTCCAGCCGTGCAGCAGCAGTCCAGCCGTGCAGCAGCAACAGCGGTCCCGGCCAGCAGCAGCGGTCCAGCCGGCAGCAGCCAGCCACCCCTCCGGCAGCAGCAGCAGCAGCAGCGGTCCCGGCCAGCAGCAGTGGTCCAGCCGGCAGCAGACAGCCACCCTTCCAGCAGCAGCGGCAGCAGCAGCTGCGGCGACATTCCTGCCAGCCGTCGTCCGCGTCAGCGCCAGCGCCAGCAGCTTGGGACTCTGGTCCTCGTCCGTCTTCGTCTTCATCCGTCTTCGTCTTCTTCCATCTACGTCTTCGTCTGCGTCTGTCCCCAGTTCTCCCCCCCCCCCTTTCCTTTTCGTCCTGTGCATTTTGTTTATCCTTGTCGTCATTTCAGCCCCCGCCACCACTATGACCACTACAACCACAGCCATAGTTTAGACTTCCCCTCTGCCGCGACCACCACCATTACATGGTGCGCCCAGTCACTCCCCCCTCTTTCCATCCCTCCTCTTCTCACTCTCCCTTCGCCCTCGCTCTTTGTCGCCCCCTCTCCAGTTTCTTCCTCACGCTCCTCTCCCTCTGATCCTTTCCCCCCACTCCCCCGTCCTGTCACTGCCGCTCCTGCTAGGGTGGTGGCCTGTCGGGCCACTGCCCATGCCCCACTCTCCCCATCGCCTTCGCCATCACCGCCACCGCCGCCGTCGCCGTCGCCGTCGCCGTCGCCTTCACCGTCACCGTCACCGTCACCATCTCCGTCGCCGACTGCTGTGTCCACGCCGGGACCTGCCCTTTCCCGCCACCTCCCTATAGCTCCCATCCCTCATATCACCACCCACCCTTCTGCCGCCGTTAAGCGCCCTGGTGGCACCACCACCTCCTTCGCACCCAAAGAGACCCCACCCCATCCTCCTTCCCCCCCCCCAGGAGGCCCTGGATGTCTCCCCACCTGATCCTGCTCCCTCCGCCTCCTCCTCCCCCCTCTTTATACAAATACCTCCTCTCCTGTCCCGATCCTTCCCTTCTTGAGGCCCGGAATCTCTCCCTCCTCCTCTGCCAACACTTCCCTGGTGCTCCCATCTCTCTCCTCACTCCCAGATGGGATTCCATTCTCATTTCCTCCCCCAGCGCTACCCTCCATACTGACATCCTCTCCCGCCTCCCCATCACCCATTTTGGCCCCAACACTTCCCTCACCCCTGCTCCTTCTCCATCTCCAACCCGCCAACCCCAACCCCCCGCGTCGCCCACAGACTCTCACTGCCGTGATCACTCGGCTCAGTCCGTCGATCGTGGAGGAGGAGGTGTTGGCGGAGCTCAAGGCGCATCCCATGCTGGAGGTGCGGGCGGTCCGCCACAGTTTCAACTCGGCCGGCCCCACCCGCCTTATGCGAGTTTTCTCCGAGGACACCCCCTCAATCGACTGTCTCCTGAAGGAGGGTGCCCTCCTCTTCAACCAGCGCTATAAGGTAGACCCCTCCCGTTCCCCTCTTCAATCCCTGCACTGCCAGAGGTGTCTGCGCTATAATAGCACCCAACAGCCGAGTGCCGCGAGGCCCCCACCTGCCCGCATTGTAGACAAGCGCACTTCCTCCAGTAGTGCCCTAACCTCCAATCCACTCCCTCCTGCAATACCTGCAAACTCCACCATCCCACCTACTCCCAAAAGTGTAAAGCCCTACCCCCTCTGCCCACTCCTTAACTCACTGTACCTGTCCGTCCTCTGAACGCCCCCACCCTTCCTGGAAATTCCCTGCGTCCCCCCCCCCCCCCATCACTGAGGACATCATCAGGTTCCTCACCATTGTGCTACAAAACATCCACCCTTTCCAGCGCCCTCACACCCTCCAACAGGTCTCCCTCGCTGCCCGTTCCATTTTCCACTTGAAAATGTATGCCACCTACTCCAAAAACCAGGCCCATTTCACCTTCTCCCGTCTTGACACCCTTATCTAAATCCCTGTCATGGTGTGACAGCACCGTATCCTTTTCAACAACATCCGCTCCCTTCCTGCCAACAAGAACCTCTTCCTGCACACCCTTGCCACCCACCGAGTGGCTGCCTTCCTTCTCAATGAAACTTTCCTCCAACCCCACCACACCATCCACAAGTCGCCCTACCTCCTTCACCACTCCGATAATCCCCTCCCGATTGCACATGGAGGAGTTGCCATTGGTCACCACCGCCAGATCCCAGTTTGGCTCCAACCTCTCCTTCCTGACCCCACCAAACACCTGATCCTCAGTCTATTCTTCCCCGGCCTTATCGTCACCTGCGCCACCATCTATGTCCACCCTAACGTCCCTATTCCCTTCGACTTCCTCTCCCACATTGACTGTACCTTCTCCTCCTATGTGATCGCCGCCGACCTCACGCCGCATAACAGTGGATGTCCTGGAGCCTATTGGTAGCGACCATCTCCCTGCCCTCCTCACCGGTTCAGACGGTCGTCGCCACCGCCCTGACCCTCGTAATGACCCTCCCCCAAAGTATGTCCATGACTATTCCTGTGCTGACTGGAATGCCTACCGGGATACCCTTTCTACCCAGGTCGATAGCCACCCCTTCACCTACCACCACCCTGATGATGTAACCCACACCGCCTCCTTTCTCCAGCAGACCTTGTCTGAGGCCGTAGAGGCCCACGTCCCTACTGTCGCCATCCACCCCCACCGTCCTACCTTACCCCCACAGGCCGTCCGCCTCCTCCGTGAATCCCGCCGTCTCTACCGTGCCTTCCTCCACATGCGTGACCTGGACATACTCCGTCGCCACCGGCAACTCTAGCGACACATTCGAAATTTGCTCGCGGCTCAGAAACGCCGGGACTGGCGACAGACATGCACCCATTTAAATGCTACCCTACCTATAAACTCGTTCAAGTTCTGGTCAGCCTTCCATCGCCTTACCGGAACTAAACCCTCCCCCTACTATCCTCTTCTCCATGATGATCACCCATTCCCTGACACCCTTAGTAAGGCCAATCACTTTGCCTCTTACCTCTCTGATGTCTTTTCCATCCCCGATGATCCCCAGTTCGATTACTCTCTCTTCCCGGATGTCCGCGATCGAATTGGCACCTCTGTCCCTCCACTCGCACCTGGTTTCCAGTACTTGGACAACATTGCACACACGGAACTCAATGCCCCTATCACTACACAGGATCTCATTGCTACACTCTGCACAAAACGCAACACCACTCCTGGTCACGATCGTGTCACCTACTGTCACCTTCGTGAAGCTCCTGTCTCTTTCCTCTCCATCCTGGCCAGGCTCTACAATGTAGTCCTGTCCATCGGTTACTACCCCGACCTGTGGAAAACCTCCCGTATCCTGATGTTCCTTAAACCTGGTAAACCGCCGTCCGCCGTCTCCTCCTACCGTCCCATCAGCCTTACCTCAGTCTTCAGCAAGGTCCTGGAATCTATCCTCACCCGCCTCATCCACCAGCATCTCCACCAGCACTGCCTCCTTCCCATTACCCAGTGTGGCTTTTGGCCATCCTTCTCTTCTGACGACCTTCTCCTCCACCTCACTCATCTCCTTTCCGAACAGCTTAATTCCCATCGCTCCGCAATCTTCCTCTCCCTGGACCTCGAAGATGCTTATGACCGTGTATGGCATTCTGGTGTCCTCTTCAAGCTCCAAACCTTCGCCCTTCCCAATACTTACGTCCGACTGATCGGCTCCTTTCTCTCCCACCGTCCTTCCTACGTCACCATCCATAACACGGATTCCTACACCTTTTTTCCCTCCGCCGGTGTGCACCGTGTATCATCGATGACTGCACCACTCAAAGCTTTGCGCCTCTCCTGGGCCCATCAACATCGACACTCGATTGTTGATGGCTGGAAACGTGTTGCCTGCTCGGACGAGTCTCGCTTCACATTGTATGGACGTGTACGAGTATGGAGGCAACCTCATGGATCCATGACAGCAAGAGACTGTTCAAACTGGTGGAGGTTCTGTTATGATGTGGGGCGTGTGAAGTTCCAGTGATATGGAACACCTGATACTTCTAGATACAACTCTGACAGGTGGATCGTACGTAAGCATCCCGTCTCATCACCTGCATCCATTCATGTCCATTGTGCATTCCGACGGACTTGGGCAATTCCAGCAGGACAATGCGACACCCCACACGTCCAGAAGTGATACGGAGTGGCTCCAGGAGCACTCTTCTGAATGTAGAAACTTCCGCTGGCCGCCAGACTCCGCAGGCATGAACATAATGAGCATATCGGGGATGCCTTCGAACGCGCTGTTCAGAAGAGATCTCCACCCCCTCGTACGGATTTATGGACAGCCCTGCAGGATTCATGGTCTCAGTTCCCTCCATCACCGCTTCAGACATTAGTGGAGTCCATGCCACGTCGTGTTGCGGCAGTTCTGCGTGCTCGCGAGGGTCCTACACGGTATTAAGCATGTTTCACTAGTATCTTTGGCTTTTCAGTGTAGTTTTCTAGTGAGTCCTCAACAGTACCTGTGAAATGTATGATTGTGCTTTTATACGAAATGAGATGCATTTGTACCGACGATGTCTGGTTTGTATTCTGAATAAGGATTCACGTTATCAGTTTTGCATAATCCCGTACACAAATGGAATCAGTATCAAGTTAAGCAATATAACGTACTGGAAACCGTCAGTTAAAGAGAAAACTCTAGGGGTGAATTCGATATTAACACTCTGTTGTGTCAAAATCTTAGTCATTCTTCGAGATTTAAATCTGAGAAGCAACATACATTCTAAATTTAGAAATTTGTTCGCATAGAAGTTTTTAATTTTTGGAACAATTTTTCCTGTCGAATAATATATTACTCTCTTCCACAAATCTCTCGGTGCAGGAAGACGCCACAGAAGGTTGTATTATTGTGATAAAGAAACTATTACTGGAAACAGTACAGTTAGCGTAAAGATACTTTGAACAGTATGCGAGAAGTCAGTCAGCTGATCGAGAAGTTAGTTTTAAAATAGTTGCGTCACGCGCTGTCTTATATCATCTATGAGTAAATGAAATCGCTCAACGCAGAGATGACCAGCGCACCAGACGGGATAGCAACACTATTCTGTACAATACGCGAAATAACTTTCCCCTCTTTTGGCAGCAGTGTACTGTAGGTCTCTGGCGACTGGAAAAAAAGCATAATAACAACAGACGCAACAAACTATAGATCTAACACATCTTTGACGTCGGTGGGTTGTAGAATTCGCGTATTACGGAATTACTGGAGGCCGCAAATATCCTGTGTAAGAGCCAACATGGGATCCGGAAACGACGGTCGTGCTCGCTCTATCGTCCACGATGTCCAGGCTGGCGTCCATGTTGATGCCGGGTCTCTCGACTTCCGGAAAGCATTCGACACAGTTCCGCATTGCTGCCTAACAAACAAAATATGAGTACAGAATACCCGAGCAACTATCTCACTGGATTGAACACTGCGTGTCATTCGCGTCAGATGGCAGTCTTCACACGTGAAAGTCAGTTCTGCAGATCCCAAGGCATCATCAATTACACTACTGGCCATTAAAATTGCTACACCAAGAACAAATGAAGATGATAAATGGGTATTCATTGGACAAATATATTATACTAGAACTGACATGTCATTACATTTTCACGCAATTTGGGTGCATACATCCTGAGAAATCAGTACCCAGAGTAACCAGCTCTGGCCGTAATAACGGCCTTGATACGCCTGGCCATTGAGTCAAACAGATGGCGTGTACAGGTACAGCTGCCCATGCAGCTTCAACACGATACCACAATTCATCAAGAGTAGTGACTGGCGTATTGTGACGAGCCAGTTGCTCGGCCACCATTGACCAGACGTTTTCAATTGGTGAGAGATCTGGAGAATGTGTTGGCTAGGGCAGCAGTCGAATATTTTCTGTATCCAGAAAAGCCCGTACAGGACATGCAACATGCTGTCGTGCATTATCCCACTGAAATGTAGTGTTCCGCACGGATCGAATGAGGGGTAGAGCCACGGGTTGTAACACATCTGAAATGTAACGTCCACTGTTCAAAGTGCTGTCAATGCGAACAAAAGGTGACCGAGACGTGTAACCAATGGCACCCCATGCCATCACGCCGGGTGACACACCATTATGGCGATGACGAATGCACGCTTCCAATGTGCGTTCACTGCAATGTCGCCAAACACGGATGCGACCATCATGATGCTGTAAACAGAGCCTAGATTCGTCCGAAAAAATGACGCTTTGCCATTCGTGCACCCGGGTTCGTCGTTGAGTACACCATCGCAGGTGATCGTGTCTGTAATGCAGCGTCAAGGGTAAGCGCAGCCATGGTCTCCGAACTGACGGTCCATGCTGCTGCAAACGTCGTCGAGCTGTTCGTGCAGATGGTTGTTGTCTTGAAAACGTCTCCATCTGTTGACTCAGGGATCGAGACGTGGCTGCACGATCCTTTACAGCCATGCATACAAGATGCCTGTCATCTCGACTGCTAGTGATACGAGGCCGTTGGGATCGAGCACGGCATTCCATATTACCATTCTGAACCCACCGATTCCATATTCTGCTAACAGTCATTGGATGTCGACCAACGAGAGGAGCAATGTCGCGATCGATAAACCACAATCGCGATAGGCTACAATCCGACCTTTATTAAAGTCTGAAACGTGATGGTACCCATTTCTCCTCCTTTCATGAGGCATCACAACAACGTTTCACCAGGCAACGCCGGTCAACTGCTGTTTGTGTATAAGAAATCGGTTGGAAACTTTCCTCATGTCAGCACGTTGTAGGTATCGCCACCGGCGCCAACCTTGTGTGAATGCTCTGAAAAGTTAATCATTTGCATATCAAAGCATCTTCTTCCTGTCGGTTAAATTTCGCGTCTGTAGCACGTCATCTTCGTGGTGTAGTAATTTTAATGGCTAGTAGTGTACTTTTCGCAATACAACGTCGAAAGTTCCACAAGGCTTTTTCGCGGATGATGCTGTTGTATACAAAGAAATTGTAGTGAAATACGGGGACGACCTGCAGAGTATCGAAGCTCAATGCAGGAAGTAGAGAGTGAACCTCGACATAAAGAAAGGTAAATGTGTGATTGCACGATTGCAGAACGATCGCTGGAGGCAGTTGCTTCCATGAGATGCCCACCAGTATGTGTGTGTGTGTGTGTGTGTGTGTGTGTGTGTGCGGAGGGGTCTCAAGTCGAGCGACCGTACGGACCAGGTCACAGGAAGGGCTGACGCCAGACTGAGATTCATTGGAGGAATCGTCAGGAAATGCCGGCCGCGGTGGTCTCGCGGTTCTAAGCGCGCAGTCCGGAGCCGTGCGGCTGCTACGTTCGCAGGTTCGAATCCTGCCTCGGGCAGGGATGTGTGTGATGTCCTTAGGTTAGTTAGGTTTAAGTAGTTCTAAGTTCTAGGGGACTAATGACCACAGCAGTTGAGTCCCATAGTGCTCAGAGCCATTTGAACCATCGTCAGGAAATGTGGTCCATTAAGGAAGGGGACCCTTGTTCGACCAGTGGTCTAATGCTGGTCGTCAGTATGCGATCCGTACCAGACGGGACTGATACAGGAAACGGAGAAGATCAGAGGAAGAGCAGGGCGTTTCGTTACAGGTTCAGGATGGCAGCCTCAGAGAGATGATCGACCAACTCCAGTGGAAGACTGCAAGAGAAGCGCTCTGCATGACGGTGTGCTTTATTATTAAAGGTTCGGAGACTTTACGTGCATTTCTTCCTGCTACATATGCCTCGCGAAAAGACCACGGAGATGAAACTGGAGAGATTCTAGCCCACTCTGAGGTTTACTGACAATCGTTGTTCCAGCAAACCTGTTGTGACCGTAGAAAATTTTAATTTTTATTGTTGCTTTTGTTACCATAATAAGAGTCCAGGCTCCATAGGCAAACAGCCAGCTGACATTAAGTAATAGTCCACCAGGACGTAGGGATAAGATAAGCGGCGGAGGCTGCCAAGTATGGTTTCTCGGTAAAAATAACTTAGTGTTTGACTTCCTGCCAGAGGAAGCAGCACGAATCAAACGAGCACAATGGAAGACGCAAACACCAGGGCGATAATACAGCAAGAGAGAATGTCAGTCACATGCAGAAAACATGTGGAACCAAATTATGTTGTGTGCAGCTAGAAACGAAAGTGTCGTGTGGAACCGAAGGCATTCTTGTGCAGGCCGACCAATCAGAAACGAGAGTGTCGTGTGGAGCCATAGGCATTCTTGGGCAATCCGATCACTTAGAAATGAAAGGGTCTTGTGAAACAAATTAACTCGTGTGCACCCAAGTACACGAGAAACGAAATAAAAGGCCAGGCAGCGCAATAGCTAGAGGCAGAGATTCAGATGCAGATTCAGAACCAGTGCTGGCAGCTTGAAGATTCTGCAGCGAGACACCAGCGGGGCCGAGTAGGCCCATAGCAGCTGATACAGCTGATAAAGACTTCAACTACGAGAAGACGGTGATAGACTCTAGTGGACACAGGAACTGCAGGTCAAGTAGGATTTTTAAAGTTTCATTGGAATAGTATCGAACAGAGACTGTCAGTCTTTGTCGAAATCACTTAGAGAGATTTCAGTGCTAACCAAGAAAAAGTGATTGTTTGTACTTGTTTCTTATATGTACCGGCAATAAGCTTTGAAGTAGCAAGTCCGAATAAATAGACTGAATATTAATAAGGGGTTTATGGTCCAACACCTTTCATCAGTATATGTGAGAATAAACTTGATAGAAACTAACCAATCTTTTCTGCCTATTGTAAATCGTCCCCTCAGAAAAATTTTACAGGATTGGGCTTAAACTGACACACAATATTTTTTAGCGCAACGCAATCTGACTTTTAATAATCCCTACAAAAGAATGGACCTGACTAACATTAACCTATTCCTTTCACAAATCACTTACCTCACAAAAATCTTCGTTACTCGAACTACTGCAATACAGCGAGCGCCACTACTGCCAGCTAAATAAAAGATTCAAACTACTGAAGGCACTAAGTACTGATAGGCATAGTTAGCAAATGAAAGATTTTGATAGAGAACAAACAATGTACTTACCTCAATAGTGTTCAAAAGTCATAATGTATATAGCAGTTCATGACATCCAGTCTTACAAATTTCAAAACTCCGCCATCTCTCTCTCCACATCCACCACTGCTGGCGGCTCACCTCCAACTGCGCAACGCTACGCGCTGTTAGCAGCCAACTGCCCAACGCTACAATGGCGAGTATTACAACAATGCCAACCAGCCACAGACTGCACACAGCACAGCCAGTGATTTTTCATACAGAGGTGGTGTTACCAATAAAAAAAACTAAACAGCCTACTTACATAGCCCCCATGCTCCCCACAAAAAATACTACAAATTGTTTTGGGCACTGGCCTATATAGATTTGAAAAAAAATTCATAATTATAATTAGAATAACAAAGAAATCAAATGCACACACTTATTGATACAATGTTGGTCAAAAGTTAAAATTTTCTCACAGTCCATAAGACAGTCCTGATCGTTCATCACAGTAAAATACGCAGTGTTTTTCTCAATGTCTGAGGAGTAAAAGAAAATGCACACAGAAGTAGTGGATTTCCATGCAGTCTTGAAGAAGTAGTGTTGTCCTTCCAACAGAAAGACAGTGCTGACTCTTGACATGCAGACAGGTTGTGGGCCACAACAGAGCAAACCCACAGCAGAGTCAGTCGAAGTTGAAGGATATTGGTAGGTAGGTCATCACAGAGCAGACCAACTGTAGTCCTGGTAGAGATTACGGTATTGGTGGGCCACCAGAGGTGCAGAACCAGTGCATGGTATTGGTGGGCTGTCAAAGATGCAGATCCACTGAAAGTCCATGTAGAGAATGCCAGCAGCCATCTGTTGCGACTGTGCATGTGCACAATCACCATCGAAGAGTCTTGCGGATAATATAGCAAGTCCATAAACCACCACTTGTGTATTCACAAAACTTTTTGGAATATCCTTAGAACCAGCATTGCGGTTAATCAGTCCCTTGCTGAATTATCAACACACGTGCAAACAATATCAGTCCCTACTTCTCACATATTGTCCATGTACTATGAGCAACAGAAATGTGTGCAGTGAAATGAATGCTTACAAGTTACTTAAATTGCTGAACTGGTGTCAATTACAATATTATAACATGAGAATACAATGACAAAGGTACAAAATATATCATTAAAGAACATAACAATACAGATAACATTTGTAGTAATACGGGCTTTACAAAAGAATGGAACTAACATATACATCAGTGTTATAGGAATTATGACATAAGTAAATACATAAAAGGTCAGAATAACTTTTGAAACATCAACTTTACACATGAGCATTAAAACAAAACAGAATAAATAATGTCTAAGCATCTTTACAAGGTAAATAACATATTATCAGAAAAATTGTACAACATAAATCTTATTAGCTAAACACATACCGACAGGAAAAACACAAATTCACATAGTGTAATAACACAAAAATACAGGACAGGGTTTGTTTTCAGTGTAACATTTGGTACTGCAGTCCAACCCAAAACTTCATTCCATAGAATTTTCGTATTATTTCAACATTTGTGTCCACCAAAAAAAATCCTATCGAAGCATGCTTTCTGTATTTATATGTTCACATATTTCTTACTTCATTATTTATTTTCCATTATCTTACCTCATCATTTATTTCCAAGAAAATCCTACCTAAACCTGTTGTCCCTAAACCCTACTTTTTGTTCATATCCTCTTTCAAAATACTTTTTTGGCCAAACCATTTTCTTATAGCTTCTCAATGCATTCCTTCCAATTCATCGCAACTCATTCTCTTATATAGTCTACCCCCTCTTAAGCCAACTTAAATCTACTGAGCTCAGATGCTAAACTAAGGGAGGCAATGCAGTAGCACAGAACAATTAACACAAACAGCAATGACAAAAAAAAATGAAAATTGGCAAAGCAAGCAGCAGGAAATGCAATAACTTATATCTAAACATGACAAAGCTCAAGCAGAAAAAATATTACAGTAAAAATGGCCATGTTTAATACCTATGTCACATCTTAACACTAGAGTGATGCATCACGAGAACTTATGCTAGCAGATAAGTTACCAAATCGTAAAAAAAATATTTATGCAATTCCTGTGAAGGGAAATGTCTATTTATGTGCCCTCGTTTTCTTGGAAGTAGATCATAAATTTATTATTGACTGGATCTGTAGGCATAAAATAACTATATTAGTACATCTATTAAATTTTATTTTAACCAATGCTGCAGTGCAGCTAGAAATTAGATATTAAACAAAATGAGTAAATAAATACATAAAGCAAGACATATGGCATTTCTCTAAACTAGCAAGACAATAGCCGTGAAATGTTTCTCATCGTTTCATTAGGCATTTTAGTAAATATCATAAATTAAGAACTCCACAGTACAATCATATGTTTTCAAGTTTGAGCGTGTCGTATTTGCGATGCTTTCTACAAAGGAATGTCAATAGCGAGAATAATGGCCTCCTTTTTTTTTCTCCACCTGTTCCTCTGAAAGGCACACACTAATGGCTTTTTCCAGGCGACTGTCGCACAGCTGAATGCCCACGACGCATTACGTGCAGGTGGTCACTTAACTTTCTTACCGAAATATTTACGACACCAGTTTGCGCTACAGTGACAGTCTCATATAAAAACTTCACAGGTCGAGAATTTGCGTTTCAAATCTGTAGAAACAAAATCCTGGAAATATAATAGTGTCTAAAAAATTTTCGACAGCATAGTGATACATTCACGCATATAGACACATTCCATAACTCTTAAAGTACGATTCTCTGTTTCCAACATCCTTTTTCACAAACCAGAGTCCCTAACTTCTATTCATTATTCATATACATATAAACACGTATTAACATTCCTCATATAGCATCAGCTTATTATTCATAAACATACCTCAACAGCATAATACACATTGTCATCGTAATAATATCATAAAAACTCAGTCAAATCTTAAAAACGTCGTAGCTTTCTGCAATAATTTCAAAACCTAAAAAAATTCTTTGTTCATTTCAATAGTGTCATCTACCTAAAACGTACTTTAAAAATTATGAGCCCATACCAAAAGCGACATTCAAAGCTCTCTTGGTATCACAATGGTTTCAAAAAAAAAAAAAAAAAAAAAAAAAAAAAAATGAACATTTCACAAAGTATAGACAAAATACAATTTCATAAGTGTGAAATTATCCAACTGCGTAATTGCGTAAACATGTGTCACTGACATAGTAAAAAAAAATTTTTGTTTCTCTGCTAAATGATCAGATAGCTGAATATTTTATGTGTTACAGAAATATGGTACCGATGTGTAAAGTTGTATAAGCAAATACCATATTAGCTAGGACTCCTTGTGCTTGCCAGACACAAAGTAAGTGTGTACCCCTCTCAGGATTAATGTAATTATATCCTCAGGTGTTACAGATTACAGCAATGGAATGAAATGTATCATGGAAAACCTTTGTGTCATTGTACTTCAAATATCTTTAAAAATAAATATTTTAAATACAAAATTAATCAAACAAATACGTGTACTGTAGCGCTAAACTGTGCGTCTTGTTGTAAGATAATCTTTGTGGAAGTGTCGTAGTTATCGTCCTCCGAAAGCTAAGTTCTGCAGAAGTCAATGTATTTACCTCGTGATAAACAAAAGTGAAACGTTTTGCGTATAGATATCTTAGTTATTACGCTTATTGCCGTGATGAAGAAAGTACTGTGCTGCAACGTATTGTTGTGGTATGGAAAAGGCTGTCTCATTGTAGCTATACCACAAAGGTTACTACTAAAACATGTTTTGCTTTCCAGAAGAATTCAGAAAAACTGTGCAGATATAAAACAGAAACACCGCAAAAGCAATAATATAAATTGTGTCCTTCATTAGTAGCGTCGTGATGTAATTGTGTAGCTGTCAAATAAACTAACCACTGTGTCATCTGGTATCTCACAGAAAGTACTTTAAATCCAGAATCTATTTTCAAGTAAACCAAAAAGTTGCATTACAATCTCATTAGCACTACTGGTAAATGTTCTAAGTATGTGAGCCTTATAGTCGTTACGTAATCGTGCAACTAACAAGCAAGAATGTACACACACAATAACACTGTGTCGTCTGTTCACAATAACAATGCATTCGTCATTTCTGTTTAAATAAGTTCTCTTGGTTCTTGACTGGATATTTAACTTCAAACATTGTTGCATGTTAACAGATTCTTAGTCTGGCAAAGCATACTAGTAATGTGAAGTGAAAAGTTATATGGCAAAAAGCAGATTATCTTTCAATAAACGGTTTTACATGTGAAATGTGGTGTAAACCTTTACTCTTCCTAGTACGCAGAGTTTCAACTTCAACGCAACTATCCTGTGGTATACGTCGGATTCTGTAAGGTCCATTGTAAACTAGAAAGAATTTGTGACTCAAGTGTTTCTTCTTATGTGACAATGAATGAGTTTTAATGAGAACTTTCTGACCAATATATAATTTCTTTGCATTTGCTTTACCGTGTAGTTTTTCCTTTTGTTTGCTGCAGGTGGTAAAGCAGTGGAGTCATGAGGCATTTCATTCAGCACGTTTTGAAATAAATGTAAATATCTGTCCCAATGCAGATGCTTTCTGTGACAATAAAGTCTTCAAAGCTTATTGATTTCTTTCATAATCCGTTCGGAGGGGTTACAATGTGGTGAGTACAATGAAATGAAAACAGGTTTGATTTTATGATTCTGAAGCATGCGTGACCAAACAGCACATATGAATTTCGGTCCGTTATCTGAAATTACTTTACTAACGTGTCCAACTTCACGTAAGAAATTTTTAACATAGGCGTTGGATACAGACCGTCCAGTGGCTTTACGTAACGGTGTGAAAGAAACAAATTTTGAAATAAGTTCAACAGCAACTAGAACGTACGAAAATCCATTAGATGTACTGACAAGCGGTCCCAAGAGATCAACAGTAGCAAATTCCTTTAAGTTAGAAGTAATGATAGGAAACAGCGGAGCACGATGGGAGATAGTAGATGGTTTCGCCTTTTGACAAAGTTTCGAAATAGACCAGAGTCTTCGAATTCTCTTTTCCATATTGTTAAAATAACAAGTCGTTCGAAGAAAATGATAACATTTTCGTGGGCCAAAATGTGCATAGCTGAAATGAACGTACCAAATGAGCTTATTAACAAAATCGTCAGGAATGCAAAGTACCCATAGCTTGCCATCAACAGCGCAGCGTTTGAACAGTATGTTGTTTCTAACCAGATAATAATGCCGAATCTGTGTGTGTGTCTTTTCATGCCATTTGCTTATGATATCTTTCCAAATCGGATCCTTATCTTGTTCATGAGCAATGTCTTTTAAAGATGTGGTGATGACGTTTTCAAAGGCGACTTTCTGAATGTAAAGAATACTGAAATTTTTCTCGAGGTTGCCTTCTGTGTTACTTTTCTCAAGCCCAGCCGGTGCGCGTGACAGTGCGTCCGCAACAATGTTCTCCTTGCCGGGAATGTAGACTATTGTGAAGTGGAATTCTCGCAGAAACAATGCCCAACTTTTTAACCGGTCATGATTTAATTTTGAAGACATAAGAAATTGTAATGCACGATGATCACTGTATACTTTTACATGCTTACCAGAAAGCAAGAAACGGAATTTGTTAAATGCCCAAACGATAGCTAAAGCTTCTAATTCAGTAACGGAATAATTTTTTTTCAAATTTTGTTAGCACTCGGCTAGCAAAAGCAATGGTTTTCTGAACGGTAGTGCCATTTTCTATGGCTTCTTGAAATAAATGGGCACCAAGACCGACTTCACAAGAATCCGTGCTAAGACAGAAATCTTGTGACACATCTGGATGAGCTTGTATTGGCGCGTTAAGTAGCGATTCTCTTAAAGAATTGAATTCCAACTGTGCTTGTTCGTCCCAGTTCCAAATAGTATTTTTTCTAGTGAGAGAACAAAGTTTTGGTGTAACAAGAATTTGCATATTCAGAAAACGACGATAAAAATTTCGAGACCTAGGAAACTGCGGACTTGTTTTTTTGTGGATGGATCTGGAATGGCTCTGATTGCTTCTAACTTTTCGGGATCCGGCTGAATGCCTTCAGAAGAAACAATATGTCCCAAAAACTTCACCTTTGACCTGCCGAATTCAGACTTTTCCAAGTTAACTGTAATTCCAGATTCTGCAAAAATACGTAACAAGCTGTTGAGGATGCGATTATGTTGTTCCCATGAAGCTTCTGCTATTAGAATATCGTCCACATATAAGGTGATGTGACGTTTTAAGAACACAGGTAATATGGAATTTAGCCCGCAAATGAATGCTGCCGAAGAAATGTTCAAACCAAAAGGAAGTTTCCGAAACTGATAACAAACGCCGAAACAAAGGAAAGCTGTGTATTTTCTACATTCTGGATGAAGTTCGATCTGACATAAGTTGGATCTGAGATCAATAGAAGACAACACTTTTACACCATTAAAATTTTGAAGAAGTTCTTCCAACGTTTGCGGCCTGTCTGTTTCAGGAATAATGATAGTATTGATTTGTCTCGAATTTAAGACAAGCCTGATCGATCCATTTTTCTTCTCAACAACATGTAATGGATTGTTGTATGAGCTTACTGCAGGCTCAATAATGCCCTCGTCAAGCATAGATTGTATTTCTATTCTAACACGGTTCCTATAATGTGCTGGAATTACGTATGGTCTAACACAAAATTTAGTAAGCTCACGAACACGAAATTGGTATTGAAATCCTTTGATTGTTCCTGTTTTGTGAGTAAAAACTGTGGAATGTGCTTGTAAAATCTCAAAAGGGTCTTGCCTATCAGAGTCATTATAGTCACAATATTTCACACTAAAACACATAAAAACACAATTTGAAGAGCAAAAATAAGAGAACACATTAACATAGCACTGAAAATAATATCTAGTTAATTGCAAGCGCAGCTGCAAAATACTTGGTGTAATTTACATGTGTGCCTCACCTGTTTTACTGTACAACCATGAAAGACTACAACTACAAAGGAGATTCTCTCTACAATAACGTGCTAGCAATAAACAAAAGCTACACTAATTACACAAACTACAAGAAAAAATCAGAAGATTCTTGTGAGGTATCCTCGGCTAAGGGTCGACATATGATACGTCCCCTTAGAAAAATTATCCATGACTGTGCTTAAATTGACACAGCGAGCACCATTACTGCCAGCTAAATAAAAGATTCAAACTACTTAAGGCACTAACTACTGACAGGCATAGTTAGCAAATGAAAGATTTTGATAGAGAAAAAACAATGTATTTACCTCAATAGTGTTCAAAAGTCATAATGTATATAGCAGTTCATGACATCCTGTCTTACAAATTTCAAAACTCCACCATCTCTCTCTCCACATCCACCACTGCTGGCGGCTCACCTCCAACTGCGCAACGCTACGCGCTGTTAACAGCCAACTGCCCAACACTACAATGTCGAGTATTACAACAATGCCAACCAGCCACAGACTGCACACAGCACAGGCAATGATTTTCATATAGAGGTGGCGTTACCAATAAAAAAAACCTAAACAGCCTACTTACAATTGCAATTCTGTAACCTATTTTCAGGAAACTTGTTTGCTTGAAACCAAGGAGGTCTATCCCTCTCATCTCATATAAAGGTTGACAGCAACTAACCTATTGTCGTTAACGTCCCGATTGCGCTACGCAGTTCGCGCTTACTTCATTCTGGTACAGTGAGGCTGTGCCGGGACGCGACAAACCTAACGCGAGTGGAACAGGAGGACTATTGTTGTTGTTGTGGTCTTCAGTCCTGAGACTGGTTTAATGCAGCTCTCCATGCCACTCTATCCTGTGCAAGCTTCTTCATCTCTCAATACCTACTGCAACCTACATCCTTCTGAATCTGCTTAGTGTATTCATCTCTTGGTCTCCCTCTACGATTTTTACCCTCCACGCTGCCCTCCAATACTAAATTGGTGATCCCTTGGTGCCTCAGAACATGTCCTACCAACCGATCCCTTCTTCTAGTCAAGTTGTGCCACAAACTTCTCTTCTCTTCTCCCCAATCCTATTCAATACCTCCTCATTAGTTATGTGATCTACCCATCTAATCTTCAGCATTCTTCTGTAGCACCACATTTCGAAAGCTTCTATTCTTTTCTTGCCCAAACTATTTATCGTCCATGTTTCACTTCCATACATGGCTACACTCCATACAAACACTTTCAGAAAAGACTTCCTGACTCTTCTTCAGAAACGCTTTCCTTGCCATTACCAGTCTATATTTTATATCCTCTCTACTTCGACCATCATCAGTTATTTTGCTTCCCAAATAGCAAAGCTCCTTTACTACTTTAAGTGTCTCATTTCCTGATCTAATTCCCTCAGCATCACCCGACTACATTCCATTATCCTCGTTTTGCTTCTGTTGATGTTCATCTTATATACTCCTCTCAAGACAGTGTCCATTCCATTCAACTGCTCTTCCAAGTCCTTTGCCGTCTCCGACAGAATTACAATGTCATCGGCGAACCTCAAAGTTTTTATTTCTTCTCCATGGATTTTAATACCTACTCCGAATTTTTCTTTTGTTTCCTTTACTGCTTGGTCAATATACAGATTGAATAACATCGGGGATAGGCTACAACCCTGTCTTACTCCCTTCCCAACCACTGCTTCCCTTTCATGTCCCTCGATTCTTACAAGGACTAATAATGATACACAAAGTACTCTCTACCACGCGCCGCAAGGTGTCTTGTGGAGTATAGTCTGTCGGTAATCTGAAGAGCGAGAGAGCGAGTCCCCACTGTGCTTACCCACCTACATCACAGGGCGTTTCTACAGGCCGTTTCACAACGTAGAACCGGCCCTGCCGCGGCTCGCGCTTTAAATCTGTGGCGACGCCGTCTACAGATACGTCTCGGCTGCGTTCATTTTTAGACAAATGTATTAAGGCCACAAAGAATACAAAAAACGATAGGTTCTTCCAAAACACAACATTGCAGAGTAAATAATAATTAACATAAGAACGGAAGTCAGGATTCAACTACAAACATAGAACTGAATGCCTGTTCATGCGGATGTATGTTCCTCTATTGCTATTCGTAAAACTAATGCAGTAAATCTGTAGAATTTAAGGCTTGTTCTTACTTTATGTTTCTACTAAAATGTAGAAGTTTTCTTTGAAGGACTTGCAACACGAAGAGTGTTTGAAAGGTAAGCAGAAATTTATAATTTTGTGGATTGTATTAGTCCTATTTGCACTACTTTCTTGTCACTGTGTTCGTAAACATGTCTCAAAAGTATGTGTAGAATGTTATGCATATTGGGTACTTACTCTATTGTCAGCTGTCAAAAAGGTTACATATATTTTGGTAGCATCAAGGATTATTTGTTATGTATAAAAACAGATTAGAGAATCAGTATTAAATTTTGTTACAGGAATGGAATAAAGTGTATGAAACTATGTTATATATTGCTTTTGATGAGTCTGTATGTGAGTGAACTAAGGGCACACAAGTGGTATGAACATTTAAAAGCAGGCCTTAAAGGACAGCAGTTGTAATGGGGAATGTCTTGAAGAGGATAACATTGCTGTAGATTAACAAATAACGTTCTTACCAAAAAATAAAAATTAATGTGTGAACGCATCTCGTATGTCAAACTTTTTGCTTAGAATTCCAGAATCGATGTACATGTTTTGAAGAAAATTTCAGCAGTGTTTAGAAAAGCTATTGAGCACCTATTTCAAGCAATATGTCTCAGAATCAGGTGAATAGTGACCGAGATAGAGATTTAGTGTTCCATAAGCGTCAAAGGTGTTACGTGATTTTGAAACGGTCTATAACGATCGGTTTCGTCCCAAGATTATTAGTTTTCCTTCATGGTGATTCCATTAAACTATGCGGCTTGTTTTCGAGTTCGTTCCTTATGTGTCCTATTGGATGCGGCTGACGTTTCATAAATTGCAGCCCTTTGATTGGGACTGGTAATATTAGCCAACAGTTCTTTTTGGATCGTCTCTTTAATACGCGCTGTAATAACATTAGAGACGATCGAACGCTCGTTACTCCGCAAATACCTCCATTTCTTCGCATTCTGCACATTTTCTTGCAATGCTACACGATTATCCATCACTTCCGGATATCGAAGTACATCAGTAAGTATAAAGGGTATTACAAAAAGGTACGGCCAAATTTTCAGGAAACATTCCTCACACACAAAGAAAGAAAATATGTTATGTGGACATGTGTCCGGAAACGCTTACTTTCCATGTTAGAGCCCATTTTATTACTTCTCTTCAAATCACAGTAATCATGGAATGGAAACACACAGCAACAGAACGTACCAGCGTGACTTCAACACTTTGTTACAGGATATGTTCAAAATGTCCTCTGTTAGCGAGGATACATGCATCCACCCTCCGTCGCATGGAATCCCTGATGCGCTGATGCAGCCCTGGAGAATGGCGTATTGTATCACAGCCGTCCACAATACGAGCACGAAGAGTCTCTACATTTGGTACCGGGGTTGCGTAGACAAGAGCTTTCAAATGCCCCCATAAATGAAAGTCAAGAGGGTTGAGCTCAGGAGAGCGTGGAGGCCATGGAATTGGTCCGCCTCTACCAATCCATCGGTCACTGAATCTGTTGTTGAGAAGCGTACGAACACTTCGACTGAAATGTGCAGGAGCTCCATCGTGCATGAACTACATGTTATGTCGTGCTTGTAAAGGCAGATGTTCTAGCAGCACAGGTAGAGTATCCCGTATGAAATCATGATAACGTGCTCCACTGAGCGTAGGTGGAAGAACAAACTAAAATGAGCTCTAACATGGAAATTAAGCGTTTCCGGACACATGTCCACATAACATATTTTCTTTCTTTGTGTGTGAGGAATATTTCCTGAAAGTTTGGTCGTACCTTTTTGTAACACCCTGGCAACTGAGATCCCACGAACAGAAACTGCGTATATCACTGCACGCCGATCTACACCGCTAGACGGGTTGTAATGTCCCCGCAGCAAATACCCTCCACCAAGCACCAATTAATCATTTTCAATGAAACCATCCACATTCATTCACTTTGGAAAAGTTATCTGTTCTGATTTTCTCGTAATATATGCGACGACAGCTCGTCCACGCCAAAGTATTTTCTAGTGTGTTTATTCTTTGAAATAACAGAGATGCATATATGCATTCTCCATGGTTGTTAGAGGGTCACTAGGACGGCTTCTGGAGTATCTGTTGAGGGATCGACTGTTTCTGAGAGATACATATTCTGCTTTTCTTCTCGCAAAAGCGAGGCAATTAACATTTGTGCCGCAAAGGGTTTGTTTTGAAGAGAAAGAGATTGCAAAAGGAAAATAATTAAGGCGTGGAATCACCGGAGATCTGGACATGTAATGGAGATGGATTTAATACACGATTTCCTCCATAAATAAGGTTTGTGACTTTTTTGTTCTGGAGTGAATGAACGAATGAGTTTTTTCTGAATCATTTGTTGATCACGTTGGCCCTGTAATCAGTGGGGAAATTTCAGCTGTGTCGAGGAGAGCCTGCAATCACTGAGTCTGTGTTAAATCGTCCAAAAACGCTTCGTACACATCTGGAATTCGCAGTCTTTCGTAAGAGGAACAAATCGTCCAAACGATTGATTCTCCCGACTGACTGCAGTGTTTAACAGTAATAATAAATGTAAAGATCTCTTACAGCAAGCCAGCCGCTGATTGCCAAGACGAAGGAGTCCACCAAAGATTCTATTTGGCTGATTTTTTTTACCACTATACACGTAATGAAACCTTATATTAAAAACTATACATAGATAAAGGAGAGAAAGAGAGAGAGAGAATGAAAGTAGAGATAATACTAATAATCCTCCTTTAGTGTAATTTTTCGCCTGTCTCATCATGGATCAGCCTCTTATCACGGATCAGCCAAGAACTGGGAGGTCCTTACTTCACTTTATAGACTTATGTGTGAAGGTGAAGGGGTCTTAAAGACAAGAGATACACGTCTATACGGACAAGACATTACACAGAGATAGCGGCTAGCTGCATTGATAATCTATTCTTAGATAAAGAGACGGCAACTTATTATCCGAACATTTAAAATGTTAAAAGGTAACGGGCATTGCATTTTGGGTGCCCCTGTAGGCCGGTGGCAGCGTTCAACCGGGAAAGGCCGCTTCTCCCACTAAAAGCGCTGCTCACTCTTGAGTTTACAGACAGACTATACAGGCGTAGATGTAGGTGGAGGCGTGCTCGAATGTGGTACGAGCAGCTGGCGTGAGGAATAGCGGCAGTGTCGCAGCGTGTGGAGACGGGCGCTGGAGGGCGGCCCTCGCGTGGGGTGGGAGGCGGCGGCGGCGGCACTTGAGTCGCGGCCGCAATGGCGCCGGCCCCCGGCACCGGGCACCTGCTCCCGGCCGCCGCAGCTTCGTGCCCTGCCGACCGCCGACCGCCGACCGCCGACCAGCCGATCTTTTGACTCGCGCAGTGGGAGGGGGGAGTGGCGGGGGGAGGCGCCGGGGGCGGCCGCACCAACTTCACCTGCCCGCCAAAACACGCGGGGCAGGGGGCGGCCGGTGGAGGGGCTGCGCGGCCAGCGATTGGCCGGCGCGCCCCAGGGAGACACCCCTCGCTCGCGGCCGTCCCCGCCCCGCGAGTGTATATATGAGGGCGCGGCGCGCCGGCGCCGGCACATCTAAAGTTCAGCGGCGAGCCAGCGAGCGGCGGCGCCACAGACGGCACGCTGCCCCTCTGCTCCAGACACACGCCGCCGCCGCCCCCGCCGCTCTGCTACCGGGAGCTGCCGCAGCGCTGCTGCATGCGGAGGATGGGCACAGGTAGGTGACAGCCAGCCGGCTCGACAGCCCCCACAAAACACACCACTTCTGCATCTTCCGTCAGGCATGCCTTAGCACTTTTCTGCGCGCACTGTTCTTTTCACTCATTTATTTCTACATCGATTCCGTGTGCAATTCCGACATTACTCCGGTACGAAGGACCAATAACTCAGTTTATTTACTATTTACTTACTTTTGAATAATAGTTGCTTATAGTCTGTAACGGTGACTAGTTTCGAACACTACCGTTCATTTCCAAATCATTGCCTGCATATGCAATATTTGGCTGTAACATAATTTCAGTGGAACATTCGAAAGATTTGTCCATGCGACAGGGCAACGAAATAAATGTTACTTGTCATGTTGATCTGATGAATCAACAAGCCGGCCGTTGTGAGCGAGCGATTCTAGGCGCTTCAGTCGGGAACCGCGCGACTGCTACGGTCGCAGGTTCGAATCCTGACTCGGGCATGGATGCGTGTGATTCCTTGGGTTAGTTAAGTAGTTTTAACTTCAAGAGGAGTGATGACCTCAGATGTTAAGTCCCATAGTGGTGAGAGCCATTTGAACCATTTGTATCCACAAGTCCCTCGAATGTTCCACTGGAATTGTGTTACAGATGAAAGCAATGGTTTGGAAATGAACGGTAAAAGTCACCGTTACAGATTACAAGCAACTGTGACTGGAAACAAATTATGACATTTTTTTTATTTTGGTCGTTGAGGGTTGTTCCTACTGTGGCTGCTATTAGTATTTCCTGAATGTCCATTGCATTCAGTAGTTCAGTCACAAGTGGTTCAGTGTTTCTAACGTGGAAGAATTTTAAGCTTCAAAGTAAATTGTAAGAAGGTAAATAAAGGCTAGTAATAAAGCAGTCAACTGTGCATTCCATTTTTTGACTATCCATTTACCAAAGTCTTTTGTTTCACATGTTGAACATACTTGGAGTAATTTGCGCCAGCCTCAGTTGTTTCTGTACCTTGTCTTCTACCGAGTCTAATTCTTAACACTAAAAAAAAAAGTTGCCATGGCAAACTGTTTTGCATCTTACAATTTTTAAATATTGTACCGCGGTTGCTTCCATACGATTCTGGCACACTTCAGCAATGAGCATCTCGTTTAAATTTTTTTATATGCCTTCTTTCTTTACGTCAGAATAGTGAGGTTGAGAGGGGGGGGGTGTTGTTTGGGGGAAGAGACCAAACTGCGAGGTCATCGGTCTCATCGAATTATTAGGGAAGGATGTCGGCCGTGCCCTTTCAAATGAACCGTCCCGGTATTTGCCTGGAGCGATTTAGGGAAATCACGGAAAACCTAAATCAGGATGGCCGGACGCGGGATTGAACCATCGTCCTCCCGAATGCGAGTCCACTGTGCTAACCACTGCGCCACCTATCTGGGTTTCAGAATAGTGAAATCTAAATAATCATCACTATTCTAATTAAGGCTGTCCTCCAACACCAAAATAAAGGCTTTCGACTGAATATCGTTTTTTTTTTCTTTTTTATCCTTTAGTTTCAGCATCTAGTGTTACTCAGAAATAATGTGAAAGTTCTTAGGATTTTTATATACTATTTTGTGTCTCATATTGATTGCAGTTAGACAGACTGGAGCTTCTTTGACGACAAATTTTCGTCCAAGTCCCATTTGAGCCTCGAAAACATGCTACCGCATCATAAATAAATAATGTTCGCATAATCAGGTTGACGCAACTGCGTGTAAATAACTATGGAGTGCAATTAAAAAATTTGAATAGTTGCCTTCTGTGCTGGCGAACCTTCAGCGATATATTCTTATTTAGCAAACACAGAAACGCAACGACTACTATTTCCTGTCATATCGACAGCCAGCTACAAATTACAATTTCACACAATAAAGAACTCTCATGATCTAATCTAAAGTGAAGTTTAGCGTTCAAGTAATACATAAATAAATACAGAACATCAAACTGCCGAACATGCATATTTGAAGTTATAAAAAGAAAGAACTCTTGTCTTTCTTTGTGAGCCCCTATCCACGTGAGAACGGCGGGGAGCTTTAGAAATCTGCGGGTGAGTGAATCAGTTATTGACTTGTAATATTTGCAAGGTATGGACGTGAATAGTCAACACTTTTGTTTCTCCTTATATAAATGTGATATTTTTTGGATTCAAGTCACGTCGTTGGCCAAATCTGATGCATTTCAGATTACTCGATATGGCACAAATTAAATTACCTACCTTTTTTCTTGAAGTACACTCATTCCGTTATTGCGTTTCTTACATACAAGTCAGTGAAAGATCTGTGAATGCTCTGTTGACCTTCAGTGCTTCACTGACGCCCATTCATAAAAAATCTACTAAGCGAAATTTTAGTGCTTGTTAGCACGACTTTCAAACGACCTCAGGCAAAAGAGGATAGTAGAAAAAATATCATTTATCTGACTATTATGGTATTAACTGATCACCTCAAGTACACAAATTTAACATTGTCTTTAAAAAAGCCATTATTTCGTTTTCTGGTTTTAACGCCTGGCTACTTCATTGGCACGTGCTGATCAGTGCTGAAATGTGTAGCGCCTCCACCCTTGGGTACTGAGAACTGGATGTTAAGACAGCCTGGGTGCACTTGGGGAAAACAGAGTCCGCTAAATACTTTGCAACAATATCACCTGTCGTGTAGGGCGCGGAGATAACTGCATTGCTAGTGTTTAGTATTGTTGCGTCATTAAAATTACGTACACATATTTTATTAGCTCTCTCTTGCATCTTATCAATTATTTTTCGTACATAAAACTGTTACCTTTAATTCCAGTTACAAGGTATTGTGTCATGGTCTCCTAGACAATGTCATCGTTGTTTCCTATGACTCATTTTAGGTCTAATTTATTTTCTTCGCCTATATTGAGGCGTTGGAACGAGAAAATGTGAGAACTAGAAAATTAAAAATCTGGTTCTTTTCCAATAAGGTGAAGCGAGTCGGCAGTACATTAGTTTAAACAAAAAGTGAAATAGGTTAACTACGATCGACATTTTTAGTCAGAAATTAAGAAGCATCTTCACACATGTTCTTGGAGTAAATGACCTACATTATCCACAATAGAAAATTTGCACTGATTGTGACATAACAAATAGCTTTCCTAGTTACGAAATTCTTTCTCGCCCATTGGCTCATGTTAATCATTCGTCCTGGAAAAGGTGAGAAATTCGTAATTTCAAAGTGTTACTCATTACGGTTCATGAATTATTTGAACTTTATTTGCGAGATGCACTGTAATGATGGATCAGTGAGAATCTGTCTTTGTCGGTGCTTTTTCACTTTTGTAAACCAACTGTGCCCCTGTTTTCACGACACTTTATGTATGTGCAGTATCGGCAGAATATCTAACTTGTACTAATGTCAGTTTATAAATTTAATGTTATTCCAAACAGTCTAAAGTATTTAACATCTAGAACTGGAACATACAACACAACGATTGATGCGTAAAATGATGTATTTGAAAATAGAATGACACAGTGAAACCTCATGTCTAGACGTACATCAGTATAGTTATTGTTTGGGGATTAAGTAATGGGCGATATACAGAGATCTCAATTTGTTAAAATTTTCCGAAAAGCTTCGCACTACCGGCATGTCCTTCATAAGTATTTTATCACTGTAGCACCAAAAAGGACGAGCTGGCAAGTGAACATCCATGAATAAAAAAGGTACCACTTGCGCTATTGAAGACTTAGCCTACAATTGCTTCTCATTTCAATTTAAAGCACATTTTTACTAAACCTATGCACTTCGAATACGAACTACGTCTTGTCCACCCCCCACCTCTTTTTTTGACATTATCAGTTCTTAAAACTTCCTTTCCTATGTGTTACAGAAGAAAACTGACAGATTTGGAACGAGGTTCACATTTTCATAAACTGTCAAACCGTGGTCCTCGAAAGACTGATTCTCCCAAGTTGACCGGGGGTATAAGAAGGATATCGTGTAAAAGTACGGTTCGAGAGGTTGCAGGTTTATTGCCCTCGTACTTGACAAGACTTTGACCTTTGCAGCGGTCTACGTACGTGAAAGTGCACGCTGATCCTGCGGTAAATGACTACATTAGGCGATTTGAAAGTCGGGGGCAAGCAAAGGCCCACGCGATGTTACGTTCGGGGTAACGGCTGCTTCACTCCAGACACTTAACGTTGCGGTAACGCCTGGTCTGACGAGCCCGTAGAAAACGCTCATGATACTCTCAAATAATTTGCCAAAAAACAAAGACGGGCACTTCTAAATGCAGTCGTATTGTAAACATAGCGCGCTACATAACAGACTATGATGGCCTGTTGAGACCTGTTCTCTTTTGGACACAAGAATTGGAACAGTCTTTTGGTTCAAATGGCTCTGATCACTATGCGACTTAACTTCTGAGGTCATCAGTCGCCTAGAACTTAGAACTAGTTAAACCTAACTAACCTAAGGACAACACAGACATCCACGTCCGAGGCAGGATTCGAACCTGCGACCGTAGCGGTCGCCCGGCTCCAGACTGTAGCGCCTAGAACCGCACGGCCACTCCGGCCGGCGGAACAGTCTTTGCACAAGTGACTTCTTCAACACCTTTTTTGTGATACAGTTGCTCAAAAAACTACCACCTAGAGCAGCGTAGAGTTCCCAAGGTAGCTGACGTCGATTTTGTTTTGTCCTCTAGCACTGGCTAGAATATCGCTACATTTTTGATGTACTGCGACCTAAGCAACGATAGGAACATCGTGGCTAGTTGTTACGTTTATGCACAAGTCAGGAGCGTGACAGGCGAGAACAACGCAAGAAGAGAATTTGCAACGCCCGACTAGTAACCACCGTAAAGTTGCTCGCAACAATGCGAGAAATTAAGACAACTTCGCTA
The DNA here is from genome assembly GCF_023897955.1 of Schistocerca gregaria. Taxonomy (NCBI): domain Eukaryota; kingdom Metazoa; phylum Arthropoda; class Insecta; order Orthoptera; family Acrididae; genus Schistocerca; species Schistocerca gregaria. The sequence continues at coordinate 1,080,012,742 of NC_064920.1, read as the reverse complement.
TCCATGAAAAAAATAATTTTTTTTTTTCCGCGTTAGGTGGCCGTGCCGACTCGCGTTTCGTACACGGTTAAAATTCACCAGGTTTAAGTGCCAGAATCACCAGATTTCAGTGCCAGGACGGGGAAATTTGAACGGCTGTATCAGTAGTGAATCCACTTACCGAGAAGAAGCCCTTACTGAAGCGGAACAAGGAAGCTTTTATTCACCACACATCGACACACGAAGTCTTGGTAGCGCATCGAGCTTTGCACTACACTATACTTTATGTACCGCAGTCCAGTGATCCCACCGAGAGATTTGGCAAGAAGCCAAGAACATGTACTTTAAGGGCAACACAATGAAATACTCAACAGTGTTAATATTATCTACATTATAACGTAATACATTAATTTTAAGATTTCTTGTGAACATTTTTTTAAATAGAGCAGGAGGATTGGCACAACAAAAGGTACTTAATACAATTTTATTCCACAGTACATCGCCCATAAAAGTCTTAAAATGGTCTTCCAGGTAACTGAATACACGAGGGTGACTCTTCCCTGTGCTAATGTTAAACCACTTAAATCTTTGTAGGTGTAGGTTTTAAATCAAGTATTATTTTATTTTTTTGAGGCATGAGAAATATTGGTAACTGCAAAGGACTACTGAATATTTATATTGAGAAATAGTTGTCAAAACACAAGTTCTCGTTAGAGGTCTTTTACGTTGTTCGTTAATTAAAATTAGGTATAATTCTCACAATATTCTCCCACATTCTGGTAATAAATAACCTCTGTAAGTTGGCTCCTCCAAAAAGTTGACTGCGTAACTCATTAGTGAATGAAGTAAACTTGCAGAATAAATTAATTTCTTCATTCTTAAATCATTTATAGTTGTAATCTTGCTTACTGCGACAGTAGGTGAACTAAGTCACTTCATTAAATTTATAATTTGGATTTTAGAATTAAAAATCTGTAGCCCTAAAAACTTATCATTACACAACACTATTTATTGTGGCGAACTGTTTTTGTAGATTGTTGAACTCTATGTAAAGTACTGACTTCCATCAAAATCCAGTGATCATAGTCAATTTTCCTTGGGTTGTTAGCGTTTAAAACTACTTTATTAGCTGCTTTTGCAGAAAAAAAATACTGAATCGGTTTCTTATGCGTACGTATGTATCGTCTGCAAGGAGGACAGAATCGGGATCTTTCGAAATTCAAGTGGGACATGGGAATCTGCGTCAATGAATGCGAAAGAAGCCGCGCGAATTTACCGCCAAAGAATTATCGCATTGTGTTTTTTTTTTTTTTTATTAAATAGTAGGCAGAACTGGTCTACTTCTCGTCGAACCTTTCCCTCTAGGACTCATTGTCAATGCTATCTCCCAGGTTTCCTCAACATGATGGTTGTTTACATTTTACACAGGTTTTATCTTTTTCACATGTGCCTAAAAGGCAGACGACAACGGGGCTGAATGTAATTGTCAACAGACAGCCAATCCAGACCTAGCGCCACAAGCTGCGCCGTCTGTTGTATTGGCACGTGCAGTCCTGCTTCAGCATATTCATCGTACAGTCCGCACCTCGGACCAGGATGACGTGAAATTGTTTTCAAGCGACGGTGGAACATTGCCACCACGCCGGCGTTCTACCGTTCTCGTCGCAAAAGAAATGCGTACAAACGCCCGTTAAAATATCCCGGGCTGTTACTCCCTGGTCAGATGAATTTCATGTCGAAACCCGACGTTTCGTCCCCAGCTGCAGAGGACATCTTCAAGAGAGGGTTGCAGCTTTTCCGAGGGTCCGATGCACACCCTGGAAACTTCCGTTTCAGTGCGCTCCCGCGCACACCGCCAACAGCTGATCCGTCTGTCCCGTAGTGTCCCTCGGGGACGGAACGTTGGCTTTTAACATGAAATCCATACGGCCACAGCACGGCAGCAAGGAATGTTTTAGTGAGTGCGACATTTCCAGCTGTGGGAATTGACGGTGAAAATGCGAAGTAAAGGAAACTGCAAACGGAAAGAAAAAAAAAAGTTTGAGCATTGCATCTCATAGACATCGCAGCACTAATATGGAGATTGTTGGGGAATAAAGCAACAGTTGCCCGTTTAAGAAAGCGTCCTACGGTTCTGTTAAACTTCCAGTTATTTTCAACCCCCCCCCCCCCTCCTCCTTCTCCCGAATCGAGTATTCGTGCAGCCCACGGTTCTCAACTGTAATTGATAATGACACGTATCTAGCTACTTACAGCCGAGTCTACAAAACGTAAACTTTGTTAAGAGCTTCTTAAGAGTGGGTGCAGTAATAATATAAGCTGTGGGTAATTTTAAATGACACTGGTGAATGAGCTAAGCGAAGTTGGGTGCTTACCTCAGTGGTGCAGGGCCAAGTAGGGGGGTCAGAGGATGCGAGGGGCCGAAAGTTTTACTGTATGTCGTCCAGTACCGCCAACTCACGGCCGTGCACGACTCGTACCGATCAGCTGCTACGGTGTAAATTCGGTACATATTTCTAGCAAGGAATATGATATTAACGTAAGCCTGTTATAACACAATGCGCCTCCAAAAATTGTAAAAATTTGATATCGCGTCTCATATTGCAATAATCCATTTAAATATAAGTACAATTACCGTTGTAAACCAACTAGTCATCCGGTCACACAGACAAAACAGCAACACTTCGTCGGGCAGTTGCATAACCTTGGGGTCGCTGAGGGTGGCGGCAACCTCAAACAGAAAACAGTGGACACGAAGTGTTCAGAGTGGTCCTGACTTAACGATCAGTACTGGGAGACCGAAGAGAACTTACCGCCCCCTTACTACAGCTAGTCTTTTGATGTCGCACAATATACTAATTATGAAGGTTACTAATCAATAATACGATCGATACACATAAGAACCGAGGAGCCGTCTCACAGTGTTAGAACTGACTACTGAACAAAAATGTTGGCGGCCATTTTTGTACTGGTGGCCTAAAGGGCGATCTGGAATTGCATCATTTGGCCTGAATATCTGGAAGAAGAGAACGCTACCTTTAGCTGATCGGTTTAAGCTATTTGAGCTAAGCCTATTCATCTATATTTAGGGTCACTACCTTTTCTATCTCTCTATGAGATGCTAGACAGCCTGCTGCTCATTGACTTCTGGAACACGGATCCACAACTGAAGCACAGAGGTACATGGACAGTTTGCAGAAACTGAAACGTGCAACAAAATACAGACGGTGTCGGCGGACGGCATCGTTCTGTTGCACCATAATACCTGCCCACCAGCTGCCAACATTCTGTCGACTACAAGGCAGAAGTTTCCCTCGGAAGTCCGTACACGTCCTCTGCAGAGTGCGATTTTCATATTTTTGGAGCCCTGAAGAAAGATATCAGTGGCATTTGATGTGCTTTCGAAGAAGAGGTGCACGTCTGTGCAGAATCGTGGTGCTGTACGCAGCCCGAAACATTTTTCCACGACGGCGTTCACCGACTTGTCTCACAGTCATCCATGTTACTTCCACGGCGCATGGCGGAGTGTACATGTAGCCGCACCAGTCTTTTCCTTTTCCTTTTCTAGTCTATTAGTAAATGGAGCGATGTAAAAACGACAGTCTATGCAGGAAGATCTGCAGCGGATATGGACTTGGTGTAGGGAGTGGGAACTGACCCTTAACATAGACAAATGTAATGTATTGCAAATACATACAAAGAAGGATCCTTTATTGTATGATTATATGATAGCGGAACAAACGGTGGTAGCAGTGACTTGTGTAAAATATCTGGGAATATGCTTACGGAACGATTTGAAGTGGAATGATCATATAAAATTAATTGTTGGTAAGGCGGGTGCCAGGTTGAGATTCGTTGGGATAGTCCTTAGCAAATGTAGTCCATCAACAAAGGAGGTGGCTTACAAGACACTCGTTCGACCTATGCTTGAGTATTGCTCATAAGTGTGGGATCCGTAAGAGGTCGGGTTGACAGAGAAGATCCAAAGAAGAGCGGAGCGTTTCGTCACAGGGTTATTTGGTAAGCGTGAGAGCGTTACCGAGATGTTTAGCAACCTCAGGTGGCAGACTCTGCAAGAGAGGCGCTCTACATCGCGGTATAGCTTGCTGTCCAGATTTCGAGAGGGTGCGTTTCTGGATGAGGTATCGAATATATTGCTTCCCCGTACTTATACCTCCCGAGGAGATCACGCATTTAAAATTAGAGAGATTCGAGCGCGCATGGAGGCTTTCCGGCAGTCGTTCTTCCCGCGAACCATACGCAACCGGAACAGGAAAGGGAGGTAATGACAGTGGTTCGTAAAGTGCCCTCCGCCACACTCCGTTGGGTGGCTTGCGGAGTATAAATGTAGGTGTAGATGTCAGATAAATGCGTAAGCAGCTATGGCTGTTCCTTTGGAAACAATAAACAGTTTGCTCACGTTCTTTCCATCCGTCTCGTTTTCATTTGACTGCCTTATAGATGTAGACTAATAATGGGCTTGCTTTCTGGATCAAAAGACGACCCTCATTTAATTATTGCGCGGTTCCCCACAGAAACACGGAACGACACCCTAGAGAGGCACACATCCGAGTTACTTACACGACGCATGGCGGAGTGTACATGTAGCAGCACCAGTCTTTTCCTTTTCCAGTCGATTCGCAAGTGGAGTGATGGAAAAGCGACTGTCTATATATCTCCAGACGAGTCCTAATTTTCTTGTCTCGTCTTTAGGGTCCTTCTGAAGGACGTACCTTGTCGGCAGTAGAACGTTTCTGCAGTCAGCTGCATACGGCGGTTCTCTAAATTTTCTCACTAGCGTTCAGGAAAAAGAACACCGTCTTCTCTCCATGCATTCTCGTTTTAATTCATCGAGCATCTCCGTAACACTCACTTGTTGATCGAAACTACCGGTAACAAATCTAGGAGCAAGCCTGTGAACTGCTTCGACGTCTTCCTTCAATACGGCCTGGTGAGGACCCCAAACGCTCGAGCGATACTCAATAAAGGCTTCGCACTAATTTTCTGTTTCTGGTCTCCTTTACACCCCACGAGTTACACTTTTTTTTAAGTCGGTCATATAAGAAAAAAGTCGATCATTCCCCTACCTCCCTTAAGTGTTCATTTCACTGCGTGTCACTTTCGAACATTATGCCTAGATACTTAATCAGCCTGACAGTGTCAACCAGCGCAGTATTAATACCGTATTCTAGTATTAAGGGATTGTTTTTCGTCTTTATTTCCATAAAGTTGCGAGGTTCCGGGGCTAGCAATGCATTTAAAATTAAATTCTTCTAGAATCTTCACATGGAAATATGCTCTAAGGCCCCCCTATTCTAACTCCGACTTTTGCTGTTGCACTTGGATTAAGAAGAAACGCGAACTGACTGTAATCGACCCTGCAAGTGGAGTAGAAAAGAGTTTGGCACCTGCAATAATTTATTTTGATAAAGGAAAGTTTCATTAACGTAGTGAGAAATGAAAGTGTTGCTTTACCGATCCACAGAATGAAAGTTCTGTCCAAAATAACAATTTGATTTATTATGACTAAACTCAAAATAATAAACAAAACACATGAAACATTTAGAATACGTCAAATTGGATACTCAAATAAATGCTGTGGAGGTGAAGTTGTCCATAAACTAGCTTGTGACGTTTATGACCAAGTGGTAGGTGGAGCCAATTCATTGCAACTCAAATCTTAAGAGAAACACCCAGCCAACCCATCGTTAATTGCTGCTACAGTAATGAGAACTCAGGCAATGAACATCCAAGACAGATCCACTTAAGAAAAGACGGGAACAGGAACGATCTGCTGAGCTCTGATTATCACAGAACAAATTCTATAATCTGCCGGTGCTGCGTACATACGTTACCAATCTGTCTTCTTAACTTCAAGGACACGATCTGGCGTACTGGAAGCGATGGCTGGTTGCTTCGACGTCCCGTCGAGGTGATGATCATGTCGCGAGTATAGCCCGAAACAAATTATCTTGGTCTGGTTGTTCCAGACGAAAGACTTCCTATCAATACAACTGCGGCTCTGAGGAAGACGAAGAAGGCTCACCACACAATCACTGACGGTAGAGTGATTGATTTTAACAAGCAAAAGCACACAGTAACTCCGATACAGTTAACTCTAGCCAAAACTCCTCATAACGGACAACATAGGCCGCTTGTACGCAGAACGCTCAATTGCCAACTATACTCGGAAAGTTACGTCGAAGTCGGAACTTCAGCAGCTTCGTCAAACAGTTGCAATTAAATGAAAGTATATTAGACAGCCAACGGAAGGCAGGCTGTCCAGAGCAGCGAGAGCTCAGTCTTGTAACCTACTCCGACCGAAAGGCGAGAGCCGACTCTCTCAAGAGCACCCATACAAGCCGAACACAGAACATTCCCGCACCAACGACAGTGGCCGTGGTTAAACGTTCCACTCAGCAACTCGAGAACCGGCGGAAAATTCCACTCAATATCATAAGCACTACCTTTCCACCAATGGAGATTCTTGGCGCCAATTTCTGCGCCGATTTTGCTACGTCACGGAGCTATACCCTGAGCGAGCCAATCACAGTTACGATTTTGCAGAAAACGCGGAAATTTGCCCGCCAAGACTGCCTGGGAATGCAAGTCATTCCCACGCCTCGCTGGTAGCCCGCCAGAAAGCGTTTTCACTAAGTTTCTGCGAAGTAACGGAATCTCTAGCCCAGTCGCCACTTCTGGTCCCTCTGGGCGTGTTGCTCCAGCTCTTATGACAATCTCGGCGTCTGAGAAGCATCCACTCGACTCCCTCACACCCGTCGGCTTAACCCTTTCACAGTCAGTAGAACTAGCCTGTCATCGGACTACCCGGCAGACGAGAGACGCTGCGTGGGAAGTCCGCGTGTGAAGGAATAGCAGCTTTTCACCGCATGCAATTAGAGAGCAAAATCGAATTACTCAGAGTAAGATAGAAATATGAGAGGGGGCTCATGCCACCTCTCAATGTTATATTTTTCCACATTTAGAGCAGGCCGCCGTTCATTAAATCAAGTAGAAATTCTGTCTGAGACACTATTATCCATCTAAAATCATTAAAAGGCAACACCTGCCCCTTCATCACCGAGGCTTTAAGTGTTACAGATCGCTATTCATCATGTCTGTCAGATGATTTATGTACATTGAGAACAAGAGCAGTCGTGTCACACTTCCCCAGTGCACTCCTGACGGCACCCTTATCTCTAATGACCGCTCGCCGTCGAAGACAGCACAGTGGGCGTTACTACTTACAAAGTCTTCGAGCCACTCACACATTTGGAAAACTATTCCGTGTGCTCGTGCCTTCGTTAAACTGTCTGCAGTGGAGCGCTGCGTCAAACGCTTTCGGAAATACGAGAAAATCGAATCTGTTTGTTTCCCTTCACATATGATTCGCAGGATATGGACAAACAGATTGCGCACGAGCGACGCTTTGTAAATCCTTGTGATTTGTGGAAAGAGCGTTTTCTGTGTCAAGGACATTTATTATTGTCCAAATTAGAATTTTTTCAAAAAATCTGCGGCAGATCGACGTCGAGGATATTGGTCTGTAATTCTGCGGGTGCGTTCTTTTGTCCTTCTTACGTAAAGGAGTCACCTTCGTTTTTTTTCCACTTGCTTGGGAATTTGCATTGGGCGAGAGATTTGCTTTGAATGGAAGTTATGTAAGGAGCCACTGCCGCAGCACTCTCCGTGAAACCGATCTGGGATTCCGTTCTGGCCTGCCTCGACTCATAAACGAGGGCTGTTCAGGAAGTAAGTTCCGGTCGGTCGCGAAACGGAAACCACAGAGAAAATTCGATGAAACTTTGCACGGGTGTGTTGGGCAGTATCTCTTGTATGCCCGGCGATCGCGTCACGTCGCTCTTCTCGTTTCTGAGTGCACAGTCAGCCCGTAAAGACGCTAAGAAAATAGCTTCTCCCGCTACGTATGAGGGTCTGGTGAGAAACTTTGCCTGATGTTATGCATCCCACGTAACATAAATGTCATGCCGTTCCTTCTTCAAGACAAAACTCGGCCGAACTCTGCAGGGGCTATGAAGATGCTCCCACAGCGTTTTCGATGGGAAGTTTTTATCACCCACAATACAGTCCGTAACATATACTGTGTTCGAACATTATGAAGTACCACGAAGAAAACGACCTATTCACACATAGTCAGCACGGATATAGAAAATATCGTTCTTGTGAAACACAACTAGCTCTTCATACTCATGAAGTAATGAGTGCTATCGACAAGGGACGTCAAATTGATTCCACATTTTTAGATTTCCAGAAAGATTTCGACACCGTTCCTGACAAGCGTCTTCTAACAAAACTGCGCGCCTATGGAATATCGCCCTAGTTTTACGACTGGATTCGTGATTTCCTGTCGGAAAGGTCACAGTTCGTAGTAATAGACGGAAAGTCATCGAGTAAAGCAGAGGTAATATACGTCGTTTCCCAAGGAAGTGTTATAGGCCCTCTGTTCTTCCTGATCTATATCAGTGACATAGGAGACAATCTGAGTAACCCTATTACAATGTTTACAGTCCGCCCCCGGTAGCTGAATGGTCAGGCCGACAGAATGTCAATCCTCAGGGCCCGGGTTCGATTCCCGGCTGGGTCGGAGATTTTCTCCGCTCAGGGACTGGGTGTTGTGATGTCCTAATCATCATCATTACATCCCCATCGACGCGCAGGTCACCGAAGTGGCGTGAAATCGAAAGATTTGCACCCGGCGAACGGTCTACCCGACGGGATGCCCTAGTCACACGACATTGTTTGCAGATGGTGCTGCCATTTACCATCTTGTAAAATCGTCAGATGAACCAAACGAATTGCAAAATTATTTAGATAAGATATCTGTATGGTACGAAAAGTGGCAGTTGGCCCTGAATAAAGAAAAGTGTGAAGTTATTCGCATTAGTACTAAAAAAGTCCTCTAAATTTCGATTACTGATAAGTCACACAAATGTCAAGGCCGTAAATACAACTAAATACTTATCGATTACAATTACAAATAACCTAAATTGAAATGATCATGTAGATAATGTTGTGGGTAGAGCGAACCAAAGACTGCGATTCATTGTCAGAACACTTAGAGGGTCCAACAGGTCTACTAAAGAGGCTGCTTACACCACGCTTCTACGCCCTATTCTGGAGTACTGCTGTGTGGTGTGGGATCCGCATCACATGGGACTGACGCATGACATCGAAAAAGTGCAAAGAAGGGCGGTTCGTTTTGTATTATAGCCGAATAGGTGAGATAGTGCCACAGACATGATACGCGAATTGGAGTGGCAATCATTAAAACAAAGGCGTTTTCCGTTGCGACGGGGTCTTCTCATGAAATTTCAATCACCAGTTTTCTCTTCCGATTGCGAAAACATTCTGTTGGCACCCATCTACATAGGTAGAAATGATCATCACGATAAAATAAGAGAAATCAGAAGCTTTGAAGACAACATTTTGGCACAGTCAAGGAGCTCTAGAAGAGCGTCGACTATTGGCCTAAGGCACAAGCGGCTCCCTTCTACGACGAGATTGCTGGAAAGTTGGCACAACGCATGTCATTCTCAATGGAGAGAAGTCTTCCGAAGTAAGACTGATTTCAGGTGTACCGCAGGGAAGTGTCGTAGGACCGTTGCTATTCACAATTTACATAAATGACCTTGTGGATAACATCGGAAGTTCAGTGAGACTTTTTGCGGATGATACTGTGGTATATCGAGAGGTTGTAACAATGGAAAATTGTACTGAAATGCAGGAGGATCTGCAACGAATTGACGCATCGTGCAGGGAATGGCAATTGAATCTCAATGTAGACAAGTGTAATGTGCTGCGAATACATAGAAGGAAAGATCGTTTAGCATTTAGCTACAATATAGCAGGTCAGCAACTGGAAGCAGTTAATTCCATAAATTATCTGGGAGTAGGCATTAGGAGTGATTTAAAATGGAATGATCATATAAAGTTGATCGTCGGTAAAGCAGATGCCACACTGAGATTCATTGGAAGAGTCCTAATGAAATGCAATCCGAAAACAAAGGAAGTAGGTTACAGTACACTTGATTGCCCACTGCTTGAATACTGCTCACCGGATAGGGTTGATAGAGGAGATAGAGAAGATCCAATGGAGAGCAGCGCGCTTCGTTACAGGTTCATTTAGTAATCGCGAAAGCGTTACGGAGATGACAGATAAACTCCAGTGGAAGACTTTGCAGGAGAGGCGCTCAGTAGCTCGGTACAGGCTTTTGTTGAAGTTTCGAGAACATACCTTCACCGAGGTGTCAAGCAGTATATTGCTCCCTCCTACGTATATCTTGATAAAAGACCACGAGGGTAAAATCAGAGAGATTAGAGCCCACAGAGACATACCGCCAATCTTTCTTTCCACGAACAATACGAGACTGGGATAGAAGGGAGAACCGATAGAGGTACTCAAGGTACCCTCCGCCACACACCGCCAGGTGGCTTGCGCAGTATGGATGTAGATATAGTTGTAGATGTAGACAAATGTCTAAGTAGGAGAGGTGACTGTCTAAAGAAATAGCTGGAAGGTGTAGCTGACTGTTGCAAATAAAACTTTTTTTTTATTTTCACACAGTTTCATTTCGTGACCGATCGGAACTTATTTTACGAACAGCCCATGTACTTGACTTTCTGTGTTACACCTTCAGCGTAAGGTTAAACCTCTTAAAGAGTAGAGTATGACAGGATTTTGAAGTTATAAATTCGTTTTATAATTGTACGAGAAATTCTGGAAAACGTTTGTTGGCACTGAATGCCGTCAGATAGACATCCTGCAGTTGGGACCGAGTGACCATGTGGCCGCTTCATCCGTCTAGCAGCATCTCTGACCTGAGCACTGAAATCCGTCAACCAGTCAGTGGCAGATTTTTTTATTACTGATGCAGTACTCAGATTAAGATCCTACGATCCGCTTGTCACATGTTAACGTACACCGTGACTTTCTCCACACCGGTGACTGTTCTCCTTCTTGATGGGACAAACCGAACACGATAAATGAATGAATGAACGAATGAGCATCGTCAAGTCTCATATGCCCTCAGTTCATGAGGCACTGCGGACAGATGTGGAACTTAATCCTGGACTTTGGCGCGAAGTGTAGCGACCATCAACATCACTCAACCACCTCTCCTCCCCACACACGGCCAAATTCTGACGACGGAAGTTTCTTACACCACCAGGATTCGAGCAGCGTTCCACAGCGTCCAACACCGCTGAGCACGACTTGGGAGGCTGCGGAGGAGACTCTGAAACCACTGTGCCTCCTGAATTTCCGCGCTGCAGCGAAACACCGTCACAGGTATCACGGAGAACCGCAGCGGTACTGAGCAGGGAAATATCCTCACACATTGGTGTGACAACTTCGTACTGTATAACCCTCAGAATGCCGGGATGGCTCCTCTGGAAGGGCATGGACGATTTCCTTTCCCATTCTTGACACATGTCGAGTTTGTACTCCGTCTCTAATGACCTCGATGTCGTCGGGACGTTAAACGCAATCTTACTTCCTTCCTAAAATCCTCGGCCGCATGCTCTACTCGTGTCCGCCACCGTTAGTGGAGGATGAAGCTTTGACAATGGCGGCCGCTCGTTCTGGGGAAACGTCAAGTAAGTTGGTCAATAAAAGTCGGCCGAAGAGCCCGAGAATGACTATTTGTCAACCATTGACCACAAGGTCTCGACAGTTTTGTGTGCGTCGATGGTCAACTGTCAGTCCGTACACCGACCGTCGGCCCTTTCTAGGGAATCCCCCATTTCGCTACAACTTTCTGGCGTCCTGAATCTCGTACATGCAACAGCGTCATCCACTAACAGCCCTGTGAAGCTTCCACCCAGATCGTTTACGTCGTGAACAATACTGGTCATTCTGGAGGACGGCGGTTCAATCCCGCGTCCGGCCATCCTGATTTGGGTTTTCCGTGATTTCCCTACATCGCTCCAAGCAAATGCTGGGATGGTTCCTTTGAAAGGGCACGGCCGACTTCCTTCCCCATCCTTCCCTAATCCGATGAGACTGATGACCTCGCTGTTTGGTCTCTTGCCCCAAACAGCCCACCCAACCCCCAATACTGGTCCTATAGCGGGCTCCTGAGGTACGCCCAAAATTACTTTAACATCTGACAACTTCTACGCTTCGGAAAGAAGAAACTGACTTTCGTCCCCTAGGAAGTCCTCAGTCGAGTCACAGAGCCGATGCGGTACTCGGTTAATATACGTCAAGTACGTGTGTATCTATGCTAGAGGTGCATGCCAGAGGGTGCTTCCTACTGTACCAGTTAGTAACGCTTCTTCCCAAACCAATCACGAATGGAGCGCGTGGAGACTGACAACGTAATGGGCCTAGTTCCGCGCTCCATTCCTCACTTAATACTGGCTCTTCAACCGTTGTGTGTACGCTCTGTCGGTATAGTCGACGTCTGTCATGAAGCATATGCCAATTCAGACTTTTCAGCATTTCCGTCACTGTCGTTTGTGGCACCAACAAACCGGTCACTAGTTTCAACCTTTCCTGTTCTCTTTCTCAGTTGGCAAGTCATAACAAGCTGACATTAATTAAAGTTTTTTAAGTTTTCGTGCCGTAATATTTGGTCTGTTAAATCCGATTAACTCTGTTTGTTCTCCAGAGTGAGAATTTCACTCTGCAGCGGAGTGTGCGCTGATATGAAACTTCCTGGCAGATTAAAACTGTGTGCCGGACCGAGACTCAAACTCGGACGTTTGCCTTTCGCGGGAAAGTGCTCTGGAAACACCCCCCAGGCTGTGGCTAAGTCATGTCTCCGCAATATCCTTTCTTCCAGCAGTGCTAGTTCTGCAAGGTTCGGAGAAGAGCTTCTGTGAAGTTTGGATGGTAGGAGACGAGGTACTTGCAGAAGTAAAGCTGTGAGGACGGGGCGTGGGTCGTGCTTGGGTAGCTCAGTCGGTAGAGCACTTGCCCGCGAAAGGCAAAGGCCCGAGTTCGAGTCTCGGTCCGGCTCACACTTTTAACATGCCAGGAAACTTCTGTTTGTTCTCTTTACATTTTTTTTGTGCTGCTTGTGGTGGCGGTGGTGGTAGTAAGGTCTTATGGGGCCAAACTGGTGAGGTCATCGGTGTTTAACTTACACTATGGACAACACACACATGCCCGAGGGAGGACTCGAATCTCGCACAGGGAGAGCCCCACGGACCGTGACAAGGCGCCCTATACCGCGCGGCTACCCCACGTGGCTAGAAGTTTTATTTTGTCGCAGAGATGAAGGCATCTCGCGTCACGCGACACGGAGTTTATCGAAAGCCGAGTCATACAGACTTAAATATACGTGCAAATAGCTGCCAGCATACCTCGCTGACGTTGAGTGTCCTTTGGTTCACAGAGCACGTGGTACTGATGACGAGAGCTGACAGCAGTCAGCATCTATTTAAAAAAAAAAAAGGTGTGAAATCTTATGGGAGTTAACTGCTAAGGTCATCAGTTCCTAAGCTTACGCACCACTTAACCTAAATCATCCTAAGGACAAACACACACACCCATGTCCGAGGGAGGACTCGAACCTCCGCCGGGACCAGCCGCACAGTCCATGACTGCAGTGCCCTAGACCGCTCGGCTAACCCCGTGCGGCCAGCTTCTATACATGAACAGATATTCTCCACAGTACATACTTACGACGCTGCGAATTAACCTGAGGTAAGCTTAAGGAATGAGGAAGCAGAGACAGAGACACTTGCATCCACGGCTTTCCTGCCCCAAGCGCGAAAACCATTCGTTACAGATATGTTGGCTCCTCGCCAACTGCGAGGTTATCTTCCTCGACGATAAACAACAGCACTTTGGATTGCGTCGGCCTTTCGTAAGTCGGACAGACGACGCGCACAGCCCGCGAAATTTGCCTGGAACGACTGCCGGTCTCCGGGAAAGAGTGCAGCAGGGCGAGCGTCGCCCCGGACTCCATCTGCCGCCTCCGCCGCCCCCGCCGCCCGCGGAGACCGTAATTAAAGGATTAGGTGGGGGCGGCTAAGCCGTCACCTAGCGCCCCTCCCCCCTCGTGCTCCGGCACGGGCATTAGCCGGGCACGGCCGCGATTACAGCGGCAACACGGGGCGGGAGGCGGCAGGCGGCAGGCGCGCTTCTTACCGGGAACTGCCGGCAGAAGTGTGCGCAGTAGGAATTACAGACACGCCAGGTGCGCTACAGCGCTGTAAGTGAGGATTACCGAAAGGCACGATCGATGGCGTCCCGGGGCACGGTCCGCTGCCGACCTCTGACACGCCACTGCCAGGGCGACTCGTGTCGTACTGGTTCGTGAGGTAGCACGGTGGGGCACCACCCAAAAAGACAGCCAAGTGTGGCGGTAAGTTATCGACTTCGCTGCAGCTTAGGTCGAATGGTCAAAGGTCACGAACTTTTATCCTTCCGCATGTGTCGGGTAGCATTGTAAAATCAGCAGTCACCAACCTCGCGAAATGATACGTAGAAGCTGACGATTATGTGTGGCCCGCCATCTCGTGAGCGTGACAACAGTCGACTGGTAAAGCTATGGTCCTTATGCAATCATACACGTAATTAAATACGCTATGCAATATTCCAGCCGGCCGTCGTGGCCGAGCGGTTCTAGGCGCTTCAGTCTGGAACCGCGCTGTTTCTACGGTCGCACGTTCGAATCGTGCCTCGGGCATGGTTGTGTGTGATGTCCACAGGTTAGTTAGCGAATAAGTAGCTCTACGTTCTAGGGGACTGATTACCTCAGTTGTTAAGTCCCATGGTGCTCAGAGCCTTTTGAACCATTTTTGAGCAATATTCCAAATAAGTTCTCAGCCCTATGCAAGTACATTACATGATTAAAGTGTTTCTCCGCAGAAAAAAAAAGATGCTGTAAAGGACTTAGCTTTTGAACATTTTATCCTTAAGATAAGGAAGATGCGGAGTTCAGAAATTGGTGCATGCAGTATAGACTAAAAATATGAATCAATATATTTTTGTGGCTCTACAGGTAGAAGCATGTGTAGATCGGCATTTAGGAAAATTTGTTTCTGAATTAATGATGAAAATAATGAGGTGGCGCCTAAGCCAGCGAAGTTTTTGCGTTACGCTGGTAGCATTTCCAACAGGATTGGTTGTATTCTGGGCAAATACAGAGGGAAATATGTTTTTCTACCACCATCTAAGAATATAATAATTCCAATCCCAAAGAAAGCAGGTGCTGAAAGATGTGAAAATTACCGAAATATCAGTTTAATAAGTCACAGCTGCAAAATACTAACGCGAATTCTGTACAGACTGCTGGAAAAACTGGTAGATGCGGACCTCGGGGAGGATCAGTTTGGATTCCGTCGAAATGTTGGAACACGTGAGGCAATACTGACCGTACGACTTATCTTAGAAGAAAGTTTATGGAAAGGCAAACCTATGTTTCTAGCATTTGTAGACTTAGAGAAAGCTTTTGACAATGTTGACTGGAATCCTCTTTTTCAAATTCTAAAGGTGGCAGGGGTAAAATACAGGGAGCGAAAGGCTATTTACAGTTTCTACAGAAACCAGATGCCGGTCATAAGAGTCGAGGGGCATGAAAGGGAAGCAGTGGTTGGGAAAGGAGTGAGACAGGGTTGTAGCCTCTCCCCAATGTTATTCAATCTATATATTGAGCAAGCAGTAAAGGAAACAAAAGAAAAATTTGGAGTAGGTATTGAAATTCGTGGAGAAGAAGTAAAAACTTTGAGGTTCGCCGATGGCATTGTAATTCTGTCAGAGACGGCAAAGGACTTGGAAGAGCAGTTGAACGGAATGGACAGTGTCTTGAAAGGACGATATAAGATGAACATCAACAAAAGCAAAACGAGGATAATGGAATGTAGTCAAATTAAATCGGGTGATGCTGAGGGTATTAGATTAGGAAATGAGACACTTAAAGTAGTAAAGGAGTTTTGCTATTTAGGAAGTAAAATAACTGATGATGGTCGAAGTAGAGAGGATATAAAATGTAGACTGGCAATGGCAAGGAAAGCGTTTCTGAAGAAGAGAAATTTGTTAACATCGAGTATAGATTTAAGTGTCAGGAAGTCGTTTCTGAAAGTATTTGTATGGAGTGTAGCCATGTATGGAAGTGAAACATGGACGATAACTAGTTTGGACAAGAAGAGAATAGAAGCTTTTCGAAATGTGGTGCTACAGAAGAATACTGAAGATAAGGTGGATAGATCACGTAACTAATGAGGAGGTGTTGAATAGGATTGGGGGGAAGAGAAGTTTGTGGCACAACTTGACTAGAAGAAGGGATCGGTTGGTAGGACACGTTGTGAGGCATCAAGGGATCACCAATTTAGTACTGGAGGGCAGCGTGGAGGGTAAAAATCGTAGAGGGAGACCAAGAGATGAATACACCAAGCAGATTCAGAAGGATGTAGGTTGCAGTAGGTACTCGGAGATGAAGAAGCTTGCACAGGATGGAGTAGCATGGAGAGCTGCATCAAACCAGTCTCAGGACTGAAGACAACAACAACATCTAAGATTATGTCTCCTTCAGGATATTTATGGATGATATTGGTCTGCGTAAGGTGGGTGTCAGTCGTATCGCATGAAGTTGTAGCGTTTCGTACACAGTGGGCGACTAGCGTGCGCCTTATAAGCGTCAAGCACGCTTCGAACAGCCGAGCAAATCTGTCCCTGCATAACACTGCCAGCACCGTTCATCGTATGGAATATTACAACACAGAGTCTCTCGTATGCATGTCCAGCTGTCGAGATAGTGCCATTAAGGAATAAATTGAGACTAAATTAGTAAGTGGTCTTATAGTGACGGAGCGTTTGGCTCAATTACTGCTTGAAATTCTGCTCTCCCTAACTGGGCAAACAACAGTGGACCCTTTGGTAACTGACATTCACTATCGATAACTTCTGGCGCTGGCCGTCGTTTACGGTGAGTATGTTGTTCTATATCATCGTATGGTTACCAGTCGGCGTAGCACCATCAACCGAGGGTTTCATATTTCCTTGCACAGCGCTCTCTCGTTGCATTTACGCCTCAAAGACGACGAGGTGTGTAGCTGTCTAAATATCTGTGGTTGTTGAAGGCGTCACTCGCTGCATTCCCGTAAGTTATTTGAATATTTCATACGACGGTGGAAGCTCAAGTTCCACACATTAGAGACTGGTTTAAGTGTCCTTTTCATCTCAAACTTTTTGATCATATTTACAAAAATAGAAAAAAATACTACAGATACTTGTATCAACCCAGTAAATATTCGTGCTATCAAAAAAAATAATGGTTCAAATGGCTCTAAGCACTACTTAAACCTAACTAACCTATGGACATCACACACATCCATGCCCGACGCAGGATTCGAACCTGAGACCGTAGCAGCAGCGCGGTTCCGGACTGAACCGCTCGGCCACAGAGTTCGTTCTATCCTAACATGATCTGTTCTTGAAATACGATAAGGAAAAGCTACAGTTTACTTTTCCGCATATACCTAGGTTATCAGAATCGGATAACTAGCACAGTTTGGACGTTGCGGTCGCTGAAACGACAGGTGCTGCCGACCGCGGGCTAGTGCCGCCACGACAACAGAAGCTCATTTTGAAAAGCAAAAACTCGTTACCAGCAGCCACTCAGTCGATGCAGCGAAAACAAATCACCACACCAATCATTCGCTGCAATTACAGCAGCTGCACATTGATATTGGCAAAATTAACAAGTCAGCCGTGTGCAGTGCACGGCACAAGCTTCGTACGCATGTGCTGCAAAACTTTTCTGCCACTGACTCGTCCAACGACGAAAGCAGCAAGTAGCATTTCTGTTTCAGGTAGTTGTAAGGGCTGCAATTATCTATAACAGCTGAGAAAAGTCTGTAAACCAAGAGATAGCGCTCAGAAACCAAAAGATGACTACACTAAGCAGATTCAGGAGGACATAGGTTGCAATACTTACTTGGAGATGAAGCATCTTGCACAGGATAGAGCAGCATGGAAAGCTGCAGCAAACCAGTCTCAGAACTGAAGACCACAACAACAACAACAGGACACTATGTTTCCTCCGTTGTATGAGGCGCACAATTTTACATTTCTGAACGTTTACGGCAAGTTGCAATTTTTTGCGCCAATTTGCAGTCTTGTGAAGATCCGAATAAATAATTGCCCAGCTTTTTTCATACATCAATTCATTAGAGACAACTACAGCGTCGGCGAAAAGTCTAAGGTTACTACTAATACTGTCTGCAAGGTGTTTCCTGTACAGCGTGAATACTTACTTGGCAACACCCATCCCTGGGGCACAGCTGAAGCTATCTCTACTTCTGACTGTGGCTTTCCATCTGCGACATGTTTGTTCCTCGCCCTCTACAAATCTTCTATCCAGTCACAAATTTCGCCAATAAGTGTATGTGTGGTATTGAGTCAAATGCTTTTACGAAATCGATAAATACTGCATGTACCTGACTGCCTTGATCCATGGCTTTCAGGATGCTACGTGGGGCAAACGCGAGTTGGGTTTCACATGATCGACGTTTTCGGCTGGCTGGCTGGTACAGGGGAGGTCATTCTGCTCGAGATACGTGCTCATACATTGTGGGAGTACCTGTAAGCGTTCTCTCATTAGTATCACTGTACCCACAATCAACATTGCACACTTGCTGCCCTAATACTGAAATTACGTAGTAATAGAGTTGTGGTAATTGTGATTAAATGAGTGACGTGTTTATCTCTGTCTCTTCCGTTTTATAGTATCGTGGATACGTGTATATCACATTTGGTGTGTACCTGATCCTGCGCTGGACATCACGGGAGAGAGGTTTTTTGTTCCAGAACACCATATCTTGGCACGGAAGGAAATATAAATGCTGTCTGGGTATACTATATCTCAGCTGAAGGACGTCTTTCTTGTTCCTGTCAAATTTAACGTCCCAGGCAATGTACGAACAACAAATGCAGACATTCTGAATCCCATCTATTGCTCTTGCTGCAACGGGACGCTCAACAAGAAAATTCAGCGATGTCATTGTTTGGACATGCATTGAGCAATTGTATTCTTTTACCCGAGGCCAGAGAAGCTTCAGCGAGTCAGATGCAGAATTTACACAATTACGTCAGAAAAAATGTCCGATTAAGAATAAGTGCGAACGAAAATGTCTAGACAACGCATTTCCGTCGTGATGACTGGGTGTTGTGTGATGTCCTTAGGTTAGTTAGGTTTAAGTAGTTCTAACTTCTAGGGGACTGATGACCACAGATGTTCAGTCCCATAGTGCTCAGAGCCATTTGAACCATTTTTTTAACGCATTTCGGGGAAAAAATCGTACTTTATTAAAATGTTTCTATGTTATAGTCCACTCACAATCTCGCAGCCTCAACATACACTCCTGGAAATGGAAAAAAGAACACATTGACACCGGTGTGTCAGACCCACCATACTTGCTCCGGACACTGCGAGAGGGCTGTACAAGCAATGATCACACGCACGGCACAGCGGACACACCAGAAACTGCGGTGTTGGCCGTCGAATGGCGCTAGCTGCGCAGCATTTGTGCACCGCCGCCGTCAGTGTCAGCCAGTTTGCCGTGGCATACGGAGCTCCATCGCAGTCTTTAACACTGGTAGCATGCCGCGACAGCGTGGACGTGAACCGTATGTGCAGCTGACGGACTTTGAGCGAGGGCGTATAGTGGGCATGCGGGAGGCCGGGTGGACCTACCGCCGAATTGCTCAACACGTGGGGCGTGAGGTCTCCACAGTACATCGATTTGTCGCCAGTGGTCGGCGGAAGGTGCACGTGCCCGTCGACCTGGGATCGGACCGCAGCGACGCACGGATACACGCCAAGACCGTAGGATCCTACGCAGTGCCGTAGGGGACCGCACCGCCACTTCCCAGCAAATTAGGGACACTGTTGCTCCTGGGGTATCGGCGAAGACCATTCGCAACCGTCTCCATGAAGCTGGGCTACGGTCCCGCACACCGTTAGGCCGTCTTCCGCTCACGCCCCAACATCGTGCAGCCCGCCTCCAGTGGTGTCCCGACAGGCGTGAATGGAGGGACGAATGGAGACGTGTCGTCTTCAGCGATGAGAGTCGCTTCTGCCTTGGTGCCAATGATGGTCGTATGCGTGTTTGGCGCCGTGCAGGTGAGCACCACAATCAGGACTGCATACGACCGAGGCACACAGGGCCAACACCCGGCATCATGGTGTGGGGAGCGATCTCCTACACTGGCCGTACACCTCTGGTGATCGTCGAGGGGACACTGAATAGTGCACGGTACATCCAAACCGTCATCGAACCCATCGTTCTACCATTCCTAGACCGGCAAGGGAACTTGCTGTTCCAACAGGACAATGCACGTCCGCATGTATCCCGTGCCACCCAACGTGCTCTAGAAGGTGTAAGTCAACTACCCTGGCCAGCAAGATCTCCGGATCTGTCCCCCATTGAGCATGTTTGGGACTGGATGAAGCGTCGTCTCACGCGGTCTGCACGTCCAGCACGAACGCTGGTCCAACTGAGGCGCCAGGTGGAAATGGCAAGGCAAGCCGTTCCACAGGACTACATCCAGCATCTCTACGATCGTCTCCATGGGAGAATAGCAGCCTGCATTGCTGCGAAAGGTGGATATACACTGTACTAGTGCCGACATTGTGCATGTTCTGTTGCCTGTGTCTACGTGCCTGTGGTTCTGTCAGTGTGATCATGTGATGTATCTGACCCCAGGAATGTGTCAATAAAGTTTCCCCTTCCTGAGACAATGAATTCACGGTGTTCTTATTTCAATTTCCAGGAGTGTATTTTTATGACACGCCTCGCCTGAGAGTCAAGAATCAATGCTACAGAGAAACTATGCACGTGTTTGTCCAGTAGTCAAGTAGCGATTTTACGTAATACAAATGTACTTTAGGGAGGGAATCGTTTTCCGAAGCACGTCGTTGCGTAGGTCAGATGAAATGCATCAGCGGCTGACTGGACGCAGCAAAATTTGTTACATTAAAAATGAAACTGCATCTGTACCTGGTCTGGCGCAGCCGCTGACAGGAGGGGGGCGTGGTGGAAGGGGAGGGGAGGGTGGGGATGGAGTAGGTGGAGGAGTCGGCGTCTGCAAAACTGCCTTCTCCCGCCTGTACCAGTTCCAAGTCGGACAAGACGCTCAGCTTTCAGGACGGACTTCGTAATTTAAAGTTCTCTCGTTGTTCCTCAAGTACCACCCAGGTTGAAGAGGCACTTCTCTGGTAGCGTTCCCACTGTCGACAAAATTTCACAGTTAGCGAAAGGTAGAAACGAACTGTTAGCAGTAATTTGGGAGTGAAGTAAAAAAAATGGTTAAAATGGGTCTGAGCACTATGGGACTTAACATCTATGGTCATCAGTCCCCTAGAACTTAGAACTACTTAAACCTAACTAACCTAAGGACATCACACAACACCCAGCCATGGGAGTGAAGTATTTTAGTTCTTGACACATATACTCTGATTTAATGGTTGGTGTATCCATATGGAAATGTTTGTGCCAGATGATAGTTTACAAGTTATGGATAACCTTTTCTGAACCTTCGTTACGCCGGTGAGCCCTTCGGAGCTTGCTGAGCTGAAGGAAGTCTGTGGCCGTTCTCTACCAGAGTGTACACCCGATTGCTCATCAAACGCCAACGCTCACGTAATCTGTGCTATGCCTGTACACATTCTTGTGTTAGAAATTTACGCTTGGATATTCGGCACGCATACTGAGAGCCTTAGGTTGTTGAAAATGCAAAGTCCCAGAGGTATGAGGTGCACATCTAATTTTTGGGTTTCTTGGCATGGTTTTCCGTCCACATCACTAAGAAATGTACAATGGTGTAACCACTGGATGTAGGCAACAATTAACGGTAAATGTTCATCTTGTTTATGCTCATCTTTTTATCTGTCAATAAAACGAATTGGTTGGTTGGTTTGGGGAAGGAGACCAGACAGCGTGGTCATCGGTCTCATCGGATTAGGGAAGGATGGGGAAGGAAGTCGGCCGTGCCCTTTCAGAGGAACCATCCCGGCATTTGCCTAGAGTGATTTAAGGAAATCACGGAAAACCCAAATCAGGATAGCCGGACGCGGGATTGAACCGTCGTCCTCCCGAATGCGAGTCCAGTGTCTAACCACTGCGTCACCTCGCTCTGTAAACGAATTGGAAATGACTATTGTGGTCTACTTACGAATGACGCACGTATTATGAAATTATTGTTCGAGTAATATGAGACACTTGACAATTATGTAGAAGGTGAAGGGATGGAACCTATGTCGATGGAGAATGCTTAGAACACTTGCCTGACTCATGCCTCTTCCTCGTCAGACTGCGCTCTAGCTAACGTGCGGATCAACTACAACAGCATTAAGAACATTAATTTCCCCCTCTTATGTCGTCACTTGTTTGCTTCTGCTACATTCTAGAGGTGTTATACTAGCACTTTCATGTAACTGATGAAGAGAATTATAAATAATTGCTGAGATGGTTGACGGCTGCTGGCATATCTTGCCACATACACCATACAAGAGCGAACTGCATTCTTCCTACACCCTCCAGACTTTTTCTGCATTGCTAAATCCCACCGTCCACTCACGACCTACTGCTTGGATTGTCACAGACCAACTGACTAGCATGTCGCAGTGCACTCTAGGAAAAGACAAGCATACTGTAAAGCAACCATAACGACACAGTACTCAGCAAACGCACGATGAATAACAAAATCAAGAGTCGATGAGGGAACTTTTCGAAATGCGACATCTCGTAAACGACTCGCACTTCTCTCTCTGCTGTAGTGATGGCAACCTCCCTAGAGATTGTCTGTCTTCTGGAATTTGATGTTCTTCGAACATTTACTCTACTGGTACTGGGAGAAAAATTTTTCTGGGGCTACTGAAGGGCATTGGAGTAGTCTGAGCAGACAGGAATGAATTACTGGGAGTGCTAGAAGGCTAGCAAACTTATGAGGAAGGTGTCTTCTTCTTCTTCTGTCTGATTCTCGGCGTTACATCGACGATATGACGCCAGTCGCGTTCTGTAAAAACTGGATGCCTGGGTGCCATGCATGATATGAACATATTGGAACAATGTTTCGCCCGTTTTAGCAGAAACGAACAAGGTTTTTTGCACCACAGATGAAACTTGGGTGCACTACTATGCCCCAGAGACCAGAGACAAAGGAGCAGTCAAAGGAGTGGAAACATGCTGATTCTCCACCACCAAAAAACGCAAAGGCAATTCCTAGAACTCAGGTAGACAGAGACAGTTAGGTTGAAGAAAGAAACAAAGCCAAACAGATAATTGCAGCATCCAAGAAGAAATTTTGGGAAGCCTTTGGAAACAGGTTGGAGACTATGGACAACCATCCTGGAGTGTAATTAGCAGTCTTCGAAAGGGAGGTAAGAAGGAAATGACAAGTATTTTGGACAGGTCAGGAAAACTGCTGGTGAATCCTGTGGATGCCTTGGGCACATGGAGGGAATATTTTGAAGAGTTGCTCAATGTAGGTGAAAATATGATCAGTAATGTTTCAGATTTCGAGGTAGAATGGGATAGGAGTGATGATGGAAATAGCGTCACATTTGAGGAAGTGGAGAAAATGGTCAATAGATTGCTGTGCAATAAAGCAGCTGGAGTGGATAAAATTAAGTCGGAACCTATCAAATACAGTGGAATGTCAGGTCTTAAATGGCTACACAGGATAACTGAAATTGCGTGGGAGTCGGGACAGGTTCCATCAGACTGGACAAAAGCAGTAATCACACCAATCTTTAAACAAGGAAACAGAAAAGATTGTAACAACTACAGAGCGTTGTGGGTAAAATCTTCTCAGGTATTGTTGAAAGGAAAGTGCGAGTATTAGTTGAGGACCAATTGGATGAAAATTAGTGTGGGTTTAGGCCTCTTAGAGGTTGTCAGGACCAGATCTTTAGCTTACGGCAAATAATGGAGAAGTGTTATGAGTGGAACAGGGAATTGTATTTATGCTTTATAGATCTAGAAAAGGCATATGACCGGGTTCCTAGGAGGAAGTTATTGTCTGTTCTACGAGATTATGGAATAGGAGGCAAACTTTTGAAAGCAATTAAAGGTCTTTACATGGATAGTCAGGCAGCAGTGAGAGTTGACGGTAAATTGAGTTCATGGTTCAGAGTAGTTTCAGGGGTAAGACAAGGCTGCAACCTGTCTCCACTGTTGTTCATATCATTTATGGATCATATGTTGAAAACAATATACTGGCTGGGTGATATTAGGATATGTGAACACAAAATAAGCAGTCTTGCATATGCGGATGACTTAGTTGTGATGGCAGATTCGATTGAAAGTTTTCAAAGTAATATTTCAGAGCTAGATCAGAAATGCCAAGACTGTGGTATGAAGATTATCATCTCCAAAACGAAAGTAATATTAGTGGGAAAGAAATATAAACGGTTTGAGTGCCAAATAGGAGGAACAAAGTTAGAACAGGTGGACGGTTTCAAGTACTTAGGATGCATATTCTCACAGGATGGCAACATAGTGAAAGAACTGGAAGCGAGATGTAGCAAAGCTATTGCAGTGGGCGCTCAGCTACGATCTACTCTCTTCTTCAAGAAGGAAGTCAGTACCAAGACTAAGTTATCTGTGGACCGTTCAATCTTTCGACCAACTTTGTTGTATGGGAGCGAAAGCTGGGTGGATTCAGGTTACGTTATCAACAAGGTTGAGGTTACGGATATGAAAGTAGCTAGGATGATTGCAGGTACTAGTAGATGGGAACAATGGCAGGAGGGTGTCCACAATGAGGAAATCAAAGAAAAACTGGGAATGAACTCTATAGATGTAGCAGTCAGAGCGAACAGGCTTAGATGGTGGGGTCATGTTACACGCATGGGAGAAGCAAGATTACCCAAGAGACTCATGGGTTCAGCAGTAGAGGGTAGGAGGAGTCGGGGCAGACCAAGGAGAAGGTACCTGGATTCGGTTAAGAATGATTTTGAAGTATTAGGCTTAACAGCAGAAGAGTCACCAATGTTAGCACTGAATAGGGGATCATGGAGGAATTTTATAAGGGGGGCTACGCTCCCGACTGAACGCTGAAAGGCATAGTCAGTCTTAAATGATGATGATGATGATGAATTCCTGCGGTGGGAAAGGTCATGGCATCAGTGTTTTGGGATGCGAAAGGCATTCTGTTTGTAGATTGTCTCCCCTCTGGGCAAACAATTACTGGAGAATACGACGCTAACCTTCTGGAAAAAGCCGGCAGCTGTGGCTGAGCGGTTCTAGGCGCTACAGTCTGGAACCGCGCGACCGCTACGGTCGCAGGTTCGAATCCTGCCTCGGACATGGATGTGTGTGATGTCCTTAGGTTAGTTTAGGTTTAAGTAGTTCTAAGTTCTAGGGGACTGATGACCTCAGAAGTTAAGTCCCACAGTGCTCAGAGCCATTTGAACCATATTTGTTTATCAGTCACAGGTCCTTCTTGGGGATGATAGCCGTCAAATTGGTGATTTCCTAGCCGAATACATATGGCTTATGTGCAAGGAAAGATTTGGGGATATTAGATGGGGTATAAGGGTAGGGATGGGTGTGGAATGGGAATGTTTTATCGCGTATAGCTTGCGCGATTACCTCCAGCACTTGCTGCACGGTTTCGTTGTCCGGTATCGGCCATAACTCAGACTGAGGCGGCACTGCCTCTGACCCATCCTTCTCGTCGGTGGATGCCGGTTTTTGCGTCGTGCGCCTGCTGATCGTCAAACTCACCTGAGGCCGTGCCAGCATGCAGCCCCCACATCCGTGACGTCCTCCGGGAACCCCAGCGCCTCAGCAGGGGCCGTAGGCAAAAGGCGTATGCCTGCATGAGAAATACACTTTTTAAGTATTATTACAACTTGTTTTTTGGCTAAAAATACGACCCCGTGGCTACCAATCCATTCTGTGAAAACCGTACATCAATAGCACTTTCCATTTCCGCAATATGTGCGGTGCAAGTTTTAGGTTATTCGCCCTATATGTGGTCAGAAACGTCTGAAACGCTCACAGGGATGTTGTAGGAAATGTTGTAGTGAGACATAAATGTCAAGAAACCAATGTGATACGTTGCGCCGTTTCTGTGTTATTATGCACTGAAATTAGCCAGCACGAGGGTCGGGGGTGAGAATTCAAATTTCAACTAACCAACGTCGGGGGTGAGAATTCAAGTTTCAGCTAACCAAGCAAAGCACTCGGTTGGGGAACACTGCCCCTGGCAGGTCGCTTGAATGTGAGTGCTCGATACCCCGATTGGCTGACTTGAATGCTAAATAACTCGGAAACGGCGCAACGCACCGGAGCTTTTCTTAACATTTATATAATTTTTTCTTAACGTTTATATCTCAGTACAACGTGCCCTGCAACATCCCTACAAGCGTTTCTGACATTCTGACCATCCTGTATACAGTGTGAATTCTAACTTCTTCGACAAAATTTCGGAGTTTGACCCGGGATATTCTCCGAGTATTTTGGTATAAGAAACGCACGGTCTCCAGCGAGTCCTTACATAACTATAATTCAATTATGATTTATTCGATTTGTTATCCGAATTGTCATTATTTCTGTGAAAATACCATCGTATCACGAAAAAGCTTGTAATATACAATAGTTAGAAACGTAGAAGACAAATCATGAAGTAGTGCTACGACCCTCAGACGAGTCAGGAACCACGCAGGTTCGAATCCAGCCTCGGGCCTGGATGTGTGTGATGTCACTTGGTCCGCTAGGTTTAAGTAGTTCTAAGTCTAGGGGACTGATAACCTCAGATGTTAAGTCCCATAGTGCTTAGACGCATTTGAACCAATTTTTGAACCCTCAGAGTATGAAAAAAGTAAAGCGCTGTCGCTGTGGGAATACGTCAGGACAGAGATGTGCCTCTGCTCGAACGTATTCTGTCTACCCATACACGACGAGAATATCGGCCAACTGTTCATTAGTAAACTTACCGGTATCGTTATGTATCACTGTTAGCATACAAACAGCACTGCCGGGGTAACAAACATGACACAGAATAGAGCAGAAACGAACGCTAGCCTGAGAACGAATTACTGCTGTCGACAACTGAGAACAAGCTTGTTTCAAAACGAGAAGCACAGTACATATCGTTGACATTTTCACTGTCTGCAGGTACAGTGATACGCAGACCGTAAGGACGAAAGTAACTTCCGCGTGATGTTATACTGCCGAGCAACATAGCTCGATAATACTTCGACCACACATAGACGTACTGCTACAGTATAGTACAGAAGATAACGGGAAGTAATACGCAATGAGACGAACAGAGATGTAGAGGTGGGCAAAGTCGTTCATCCCTGGGAACTAGTTCACTGCTGATCGATCTTTTTTGGGAACCGTTCATTTTTACTTGTTCAAAGTTCATTGTGCTTGGTATATGGTTCTTTAAAAAACTGAAAATTAGTACCACAGGTGACTGCATATGGAAGGCGCCAAGATGTGGCAGTTACCTTCGGCCCGGAGTACAGAGTTTTTATTCATTACAGAATTCTCACACACTAGTAATTTTCGTGATTCTGTAAAACATCTCCTTTAGCCAACTGTAGCCTTATGTGGCTGATAGCAGTGAAATAAGTTGTCGCACGAAAAACCGGCCCCGAGCCTCACTAATTACGCACGATTTGTTGACCGCTACGAGCAGAATAGATAAACATGTAATAATTAGGCAGTGAAGAAACAACAAATAAGCTAATGCAAATAACCTCGAAACAATAGATGACTACTGGTAAGCACAATGAGCAGTCTAGGAGTTATCGTATTCTCTTTACGGAATGTGACACCAGACACTCGATTACGGAGAGCGGGCCTCATTCGGTTGTAAGTCGGTCTGCCTTCATAAAAGTGAGCATGCCCTTTTATCTTGGATCAAAAAAAGACGAAAAATGGCCGCCCGTGTGTGCCGTGCCGACGTCCTTTGCACGTGTGGTAACAAAATCTTGCCTTTTTACAAGTATTTCTTCTGCTGTTTGTCGAAAGAGTGAAGTAAGCTGAAACGCCGTTTTGTTACCTGAAAAGTTGTATGTAACACATACCACGTAATTTTTATGTATGTTACGTAATTATAAAATACATTTTAATTACCTCTCGAGGACGCTGAATAATATAAGAAAAGAATCAGAATTTCAGAGGTAAAAAAAAAAGTTTGAAACAGATCTAGAATGGGCGTGCGAAGCGAACCAAACGAACAACAACAAATCGATACTGAACTAACTATGAGCAGTCGGCAGTGGAACTGCGACGAAGTGCGACGAGTGGCCACGCGAAGGAGGACGAGTCCGTCCGAGCGAGGCCGAGACCGAGACAGAGGGGAACGGGACCGAGGCTGGGGAACGACAGCGGCCGCTCGGGAAAGAGACTGACTATTCCCCGTTCCCGGAAACTATAAGTAGAAAGCCGCAATCGAAGTGAACTATGAAAGACCGTTCCTTATAATTCGTTTCTCGCTCGTTCCGTTCATCTCGGTGAACCGTTTCTTTGGACCCGTTAGTTCGCGAACGACCCATTCTACATACACTCCTGGAAATTGAAAAAAGAACACATTGACACCGGTGTGTCAGACCCACCATACTTGCTCCGCACACTGCGAGAGGGCTGTACAAACAATGATCACACGCACGGCACAGCGGACACACCAGGAACCGCGGTGTTGGCCGTCAAATGGCGCTAGCTGCGCAGCATTTGTGCACCGCCGCCGTCAGTGTCAGCCAGTTTGCCGTGGCATACGGAGCTCCATCGCAGTCTTTAACACTGGTAGCATGCCGCGACAGCGTGGACGTGAACCGTATGTGCAGTTGACGGACTTTGAGCGAGGGCGTATAGTGGGCATGCGGGAGGCCGGGTGGACGTACCGCCGAATTCCTCAACACGTGGGGCGTGAGGTCTCCACAGTACATCGATGTTGTCGCCAGTGGTCGGCGGAAGGTGCACGTGCCCGTCGACCTGGGACCGGACCGCAGCGACGCACGGATGCACGCCAAGACCGTAGGATCCTACGCAGTGCCGTAGGAGACCGCACCGCCACTTCCCAGCAAATTAGGGACACTGTTGCTCCTGGGGTATCGGCGAGGACCATTCGCAACCGTCTCCATGAAGCTGGGCTACGGTCCCGCACACCGTTAGGCCGTCTTCCACTCACGCCCCAACATCGTGCAGCCCGCCTCCAGTGGTATCGCGACAGGCGTGAATGGAGGGACGAATGGAGACGTGTCGTCTTCAGCGATGAGAGTCGCTTCTGCCTTGGTGCCAATGATGGTCGTATGCGTGTTTGGCGCCGTGCAGGTGAGCGCCACAATCAGGACTGCATACGACCGAGGCACACAGGGCCAACACCCGGCATCATGGTGTGGGGAGCCACCTCCTACGCTGGCCGTACACCTCTGGTGATCGTCGAGGGGACACTGAATAGTGCACGGTACATCCAAACCGTCATCGAACCCATCGTTCTACCATTCCTAGACTGGCAAGGGAACTTGCTGTTCCAACAGGACAATGCACGTCCGCATGTATCCCGTGCCACCCAACGTGCTCTAGAAGGTGTAAGTCAACTACCCTGGCCAGCAAGATCTCCGGATCTGTCCCCCATTGAGCATGTTTGGGACTGGATGAAGCGTCGTCTCACGCGGTCTGCACGTCCAGCACGAACGCTGGTCCAACTGAGGCGCCAGGTGGAAATGGCATGGCAAGCCGTTCCACAAGACTACATCCAGCATCTCTACGATCGTCTCCATGGGAGAATAGCAGCCTGCATTGCTGCGAAAGGTGGATATACACTGTACTAGTGCCGACATTGTGCGTGCACTGTTGCCTGTGTCAATGTGCCTGTGGTTCTGTCAGTGTGATCATGTGATGTATCTGACCCCAGGAATGTGTCAATAAAGTTTCCCCTTCCTGGGACAATGAATTCACGGTGTTCTTATTTCAATTTCCAGGAGTGTAGATGGCTTATTCAGAGACCATAGTTACACTAAAGTCAGCGTAGTTCAAGGTGATCCCCTGAGCATTACAAAAGGTGACGCGTGGTTCTTAACAGGGTGCATGAACATGCGTGTTCCGCAACATGCCAGCTAGATGGCACAGGACTGGAAGGAATCCTTTCGGCAGGGCGTGGACGATGCCCTATGCAGGCGTGCTGCTAATCGCCTCCCCAACGCATTTCACGTGCGCTCGATGGTTTGTAAGTCGGGGGAACTGGCAGACCACACCATTCCATGAATGTCCTCTCTTTCCAAGACCTACACCTGCGCTGTTCGATGCGGCCGTGCAGAGTCATCCTTAGAAATGAAATCAGGCCTGGAAGTACCCCGGGGGAGGAGTACAGTGTGACGATAACGTTGACCGCTGTGTGTGCCGTGTTCAGAGACCTGGAGGTCAGTACGCCCACACCTTATGGTTGCTCACACCGTGACACCTGCACTACAAAAACCATTATGTTGGAGAACGTTCGTAGGTACATTACGGGTTCCCACTTATCGCCATATAGGGTCACCTGCAACACTGCCGAATACCATGCTTTTGTTGGTCCAGATGTTATGGTATGGTACGTCAGGGTATTGCATGGGTTTGCTGACCTCCAAATCTCTGGAAACGGTACACATTCTATCAGCGTTATTGTGACACTGTGCTGCTTCCCCATGTGCTTCTTTCCAGAGATACGGTGACTTCATTTTTACCTATGACAAAGGACGACCGCATCGAGCACTCCAGGGAAAGGAGCTCTCGGAACGAGAGGATGTTCGGCGAATGGCTAGCCTGTCCGCTCCCCCGACTTAAATT
Organism: Schistocerca gregaria; assembly: GCF_023897955.1. Taxonomy (NCBI): domain Eukaryota; kingdom Metazoa; phylum Arthropoda; class Insecta; order Orthoptera; family Acrididae; genus Schistocerca; species Schistocerca gregaria. The sequence continues at coordinate 1,079,982,004 of NC_064920.1, read as the reverse complement.
CCATAGAGCACGGTTGGGATGCTTTGCAGCACGTGCACACGCACCAACAACCAGCCAGCATTTGTGAACCACGCTGGTGAAACGCCCTGCCGCAGGAAGTTCTTGTGAACCACGTGGTCAGCATGGGAGCACGTCGCTTTGCCGTTCGCGGTGATTGTACGGATCGTACAGGCTATTAGCAACCATGCCCCGCCTTCATCACGTCGAAGGGTGAATCCTGAACCACGGTGACGTCATGACGCCACTGCAATTATCGTCTTTGAATAAAAGTCTCATTGCGAGCTTCTTACAAAAGTATCACAAAGAACTGCCTGACATTGGGATATTGACTCTCTGTTCTCCCAGGGCACCATCACAAAGAACTGCCAGGCAGTGCGATAATGGCCCTCGGCTCTCTGCGAAGAGGCCTTCGGCGATATGGCTCAGAGTGTAGTGGCCAACTCTTACTGTCCCTGCACCATCGAGGACGCTGTCGCCGTTCCGTCACTTCTAGAAGGCATTAAAATTCGAATCAGGAGTAGATGAAGAGCACCGTTAAATCAGGCAGTTAGTTACAATCACTAGTACTGCTGTTTGTCATATTCCTCGGCGTCAATTAAATATTGTGATAAAATGGACCTTTCATTATGAATGTAAATACGTTACGTGGTGACTGTTTCCAGAAAAGCGTCGCGTAACAAGAACAATGGGAGAGAGTGATTGTGGTACAAATTGCAAGGTGACCTGCTGAGTGGATGTGTACAGTAGATGTACGGCAGTTGGAACAGACGACGATACGGTCGGCAATGCCGGGCCACGAGACCAGGTGATGGCACAGAGTACGCGAAACAACTTGCCCCCCTTCTAACAGCCGTGTACCGCAAGTCTCTAGAGGAATGGAAGGTTCCAAATGATTGGAAAAGAGCACAGGTAGTCCCAGTGTTCAAGAAGGGTCGTCGAGCAGATGCGCAAAACTATAGACCTATCTGACGTCGATCTCTTGTAGAATTTTAGAACATTTTTTTTTGACCGCGTATCATGTCATTTTTGCAAACCCAGAATCTACTCAGTAGGAATGGATTCCGGAAATAGCGATCGTGTGAGACCCAACTCGCTTTATTTGTTCATGAGACCCAGAAAATATTAGATACAGGCTCCCAGGTAGATGCCACTTTCCTTGACTTCCGGAAGGCGTTCGATACAGTTCCGCACTGTCGCCTGATAAACAAAGTAAGAGCCTACGGAATATCAGACTAGCTGTGTGGCTGGATTGAAGAGTTTTTAGCAAACAGAACACAGCACGTTGTTATCAATGAAGAGACGTCTACAGACGTTGAAGTAACCTCTGGCGTGGCACAGGGGAGTGTTATGGGGCCATTGCTTTTCACAATATATATAAATGACCTAGTAGATAGTGTCGGAAGTTCCATGTGGCATTTTCGCGGATGATGATGTAGTATACAGAGAAGTTGCAGCATTGCGAAATGCAGGACGATCTGCAGCGGATAGGCACTTGGTGCAGGGAGTTGCAACTGACCATTAACATAGAGAAATGTAATGTATTGCGAATACATAGAAAGAATGCCAGGTTGAGATTCATTGGGAGAGTCCTTAGAAAATGTAGACCATCAACAAAGGAGGTGGCTTACAAAACACTCGTTCGACCTATACTTGAGTATTGCTCATCAGTGTGGGATCCGTACCAGGTCGGGTTGACGGAGGAGGTTGAGAAGATCCAAAGAAGAGCGGTGCGTTTCGTCACAGGGTAGTTTGGTAAGCGTGATAGCGTTACGGAGATGTTTAGCAAACTCAAGTGGCAGACTCTGCAAGAGAGGCGCTCTGCATCGCAGTGTAGCTTGCTGTCGAGGTGTCGAGAGTGTGCGTTTCTGGATGAGGAATCGAATATATTGCTTCCCCCTACTTATACCTCCCGAGGAGATAACGAATGTAAAATTAGAGAGAACTGAGCGCGCGCGGAGGCTTTCCGGCAGTCGTTCTTCCCGCGAACCATAAGCGAGTGGAACAGGAAAGGGAAGTAATGCAGTGGCACGTAAAGTGCCTTCCGCCACACACCGAGGGTGGCTTGCGGAGTATAAATGTAGATGTAGATCCTGTCCCGCTGCCCCCGGCAGTAGCGCCGCTACAGCACGCGCCTGGCGCCGACCGCTGCGGGGTGGAGCTCTCCCGTGCCGCTAATAACAGCCGGACAAAACCGGCTACAAAGCGCTGCCCACCGCGGGACATAATCGCGCTTGTCGCTGCCGTGCTCTCCCTCCCCCCCTTCCCGCCCCCTCACAGCTAAATGTACGCGCGGGGAGCTTTTTTTTATTCCCCTTTCTCCCCGTAGCGCGCGTATTTTCCCTTTTCCTCTTTTTAGGCGATTCCGCGCCCAGTAGCAGGCGGGGCGCATGACTTGTCTGTAAATATACGGCCCGGGCGGCGCTGCGCGCTAATCCAGTGTTCGCGCGGCGCGGCGCGGCGCCGATTGTACGAGCGGTCGGTGGCGGGGGTCGGCAGGTGGAGCTGTAATCCTATCAGCGCGCATATTGGCGGCCTCTCGCTAAACGGGCCACCCGGCCCACGCCGCAGCAGCGGCTCCGCCCTTCGATGATGAGCGCCGTGGCTTCCCCGGAGAATTACGCCGGCCGACACTGCTGGCTGGCGAATTTAGCTTACGGCACGGCACTCCACTCGCCAGCTGCCGCCCGACGCGCGGGCGCGGAAAACGTCGCACGACGTCTCTTCTTCCTTTACATACAAATCACTACGCATCATTTGGATGAATTAGTTCAATAGTAGAAATACGAGGGCGAGTCAAATGAAAACCTTAAATATTTTTTTAAAATATTATTTATTGTCCAGAAGTGGTACAAAGCTGTATCACTTTTCAACAGAATCTCCCTGTTGTGTACATAGTTCCGCGTAGTCAGCGCGTACACAACTTTCCCACTAGAGCGCGCCCCGCTAAGCACAACAGTGCAGGCGCAGCGCTCGTCCGTCTCCGCACTACGAGATGGCCCTGTCATAGAGACGGACCTAATTCTGCTTCCGCCGATCCGCGTATTAACATGTAACGCATCCAATGAGATTTCTGCTAACGTAGAACCTTTTCTCCTCGCGGATCACACTCAGTGATACCTGAACGCTCGAGGTATTATAACGAGAGTACAGGCCTCCGATCAGTCAGTCTGCATTACTCTGCACCAGTCTACATTAGTCTGTACCAGTCTATAGTCAAGTTTCAGTCTGCGCCTAACAAGATTATTATATTCCTGTACATAGCCATGAAGAGAAATGTATAGACACTTTCTCAAGTATCAGAGATATGCGAGAATAAGATTAATGTACCAAGACCAAAGGAACTTCAGATTGTCAGTTGTAAACAGCCTCCAGAATCAAGTTACGTAATGTCTATATTTTTTATTATTTTAATAAATGTGTGTGAAAATTGATCAAGTTCTGCTTAAAGTTGGTCACCGTCAATCTGCTACTCTAAGCGTGCAAGTGGCATTTCTATCGTCTGACCTAACGGCGAAAGATAAACACTCCACGATAAGACCACGAGGCATATTGCTGACCCTCGCCTACTTAGTTAGAGCGAAAAGTCATATAATCTGATGGTGTGTGTACCGAAGGTCTTACAGTACGCACACCACACTCCCCCACGCTCAATACAAGTCCCCCAGCGCTTACAAAGTGCATCAATACCGTTAGAAAAAAATTCTTTTGGTAGTCCGCGCACTCACTCATGCACCGCGTGGCTTACCTCTTCATCAGAACGGAACGTCTTTCCTCCCATTGCGTCTTTGAGTGGTCCAGACATATGGAAATCATTTGTGGCAAGGTCTGGTGAGTATGGTGGATGAGGAAGACACTCAAAATGCAAGTCTGTGATTGTTGCAACTGTTGCACGGCCAGTGTGGGGCCTTACATTGTCATGCTGCAAAAGGACACCTGCTGACAGCAATCCACGTCGCTTTGATTTGATTGCAGGCCGCAGATGATGTTTTAGGAGATCTGTGCATGATGCACTGGTGGCAGTGGTCCCTCTAGGCATGTAATCCTCCAAAATGACGCCTTTTTCGTCCCAAAAGAGAATCACTGTAGCCTTCCCTGCTGATGGTTCTGTTCGAAACTTCTTTGGTTTTGGTGCTGAGGAATGGCGCCATTCCTTGCTCGCTCTCTTCGTTTCCGGTTGGTGAAAGTGAACCCAGGTTTCGTCCCCAGTAACGATTCTTGCAAGGAAGACATCACCTTCTCGTTCAAAGCGCCGAAGAAGTTCTTCACAAGCATCAACACGTCGTTCTCTCATTTTAGTAGTTAGCTGCCGTGGCTCCCATCTTGCAGACACTTTGTGAAACTGGATCACATCATGCATAATGTGGCGTGCTGACCCGTGACTAGTCTGTAAACATGCTGCAATGTCATTCAGTGTCATTCGGCGGTTTTCCTTCACTATGGCTTCAACTGCTGCAATGTTCTGTGGAGTCACAGCTCGTTGTGCCTGACCTGGACGAGGAGCATCTCCCGCTGAAGTCACACCATTTGCGAACTTCCTGCTCCATTCGTAGACTTGCTGCTGTGACAAACAGGCATCGCCGTACTGAACCTTCATTCATCGGTGAATTTCAGTAGGTTTCGCTCCTTCACTACGTAAAAACCGAATAACAGAACGCTGTTGTTCCCTGGTGCAAGTCGCAAGTGGGGCAGATATCTTTATACTGATACTGCGACGGTATGTGTGCATCTGCACTATGCTGCCGCCTACAGACCATTCATCAAGCTGTTTGTAGCACGCTTACCAACTTACATGATAACGGCGCGAAATTTCGATTTGTTATTACAAATTTAAGGTTTTCGTTTGACTCACTCTCTTATAACCAATATAAGTCTGTAATAATAAATTCCTTGTGTTTGTTAAACAGTCAAAGTACATTTTGAGGTTCAGGGCTTCAGCTGACTTTCGAAAAAAAATCCGTGACCAAAATCCGTATCTGTAGGATATCACTATGTTTCGTAAAGTTGTGGTAGATCCTTACATTTACGGTAAAATATACAGGATGACAATTATTGAACTACACTCCTGGAAATTGAAATAAGAACACCGTGAATTCATTGTCCCAGGAAGGGGAAACTTTATTGACACATTCCTGGGGTCAGATACATCACATGATCACACTGACAGAACCACAGGCACATAGACACAGGCAACAGAGCATGCACAATGTCGGCACTAGTACAGTGTATATCCACCTTTCGCAGCAATGCAGGCTGCTATTCTCCCATGGAGACGATCGTAGAGATGCTGGATGTAGTCCTGTGGAACGGCTTGCCATGCCATTTCCACCTGGCGCCTCAGTTGGACCAGCGTTCGTGCTGGACGTGCAGACCGCGTGAGACGACGCTTCATCCAGTCCCAAACATGCTCAATGGGGGACAGATCCGGAGATCTTGCTGGCCAGGGTAGTTGACTTACACCTTCTAGAGCACGTTGGGTAGCACAGGATACATGCAGACGTGCATTGTCCTGTTGGAACAGCAAGTTCCCTTGCCGGTCTAGGAATGGTAGACCGATGGGTTCGATGACGGTTTGGATGTACGGTGCACTATTCAGTGTCCCCTCGACGATCACCAGAGGTGTACGGCCAGTGTAGGAGATCGCTCCCCACACCATGATGCCGGGTGTTGGCCCTGTGTGCCTCGGTCGTATGCAGTCCTGATTGTGGCGCTCACCTGCACGGCGCCAAACACGCATACGACCATCATTGGCACCAAGGCAGAAGCGACTCTCATCGCTGAAGACGACACGTCTCCATTCGTCCCTCCATTCACGCCTGTCGCGACACCACTGGAGGCGGGCTGCACGATGTTGGGGCGTGAGCGGAAGACGGCCTAATGGTGTGAGGGACCGTAGCCCAGCTTCATGGAGACGGTTGCGAATGGTCCTCGCCGATACCCCAGGAGCAACAGTGTCCCTAATTTGCTGGGAAGTGGCGGTGCGGTGCCCTACGGCACTGCGTAGGATCCTACGGTCTTGGCGTGCATCCGTGCGTCGCTGCGGTCCGGTCCCAGGTCGACGGGCACGTGCACCTTCCGCCGACCACTGGCGACAACATCGATGTACTGTGGAGACCTCAAGCCCCACGTGTTGAGCAATTCGGCGGTACGTCCACCCGGCCTCCCGCATGCCCACTATACGCCCTCGCTCAAAGTCCGTCAACTGCACATCCGGTTCACGTCCACGCTGTCGCGGCATGCTACCAGTGTTAAAGACTGCGATGGAGCTCCGTATGCCACGGCAAACTGGCTCACACTGACGGCGGCGGTGCACAAGATGCTGCGCAGCTAGCGCCATTCGACGGCCAACACCGCGGTTCCTGGTGTGTCCGCTGTGCCGTGCGTGTGATCATTGCTTGTACAGCCCTCTCGCAGTGTCCGGAGCAAGTATGGTGGGTCTGACACACCGGTGTCAATGTTTTCTTTTTTCCATTTCCAGGAGTGTATATGAGAAAAAACGTAAATTACGTACAAACTACGACGTCCACACACTATATTCAAAAACATAAACGTCACTATAGATATTCGGATTTAGGTTGTGACATGTTCTATACGCCTGCCATCATTGGCGCTGATGTAGAGTAGAAGAATACCGAAATTCTGCATGAGCCGTTGAAGTGTCGGAGCATCGATACTGTCTTGACCTCCTGAATGGCTGTTTGCAGCTCAGCAATGGTTTTGGCGTTATTGCTATAGACGTTGTCTTTAGTATAGTCCCACGAACAGGAGTCGCAATGCGTTCGGAACCGGAGAATATGGCGGCCAGTCGAGACTCATGCCAGTGGGCTCTGGGTACCCAGAGCCAGAACACGGTCCCCAAAGTGCTCCTTCTGGACATGGAACACTCTCCTGCTTCGATGGGGTCGAGCTCCGTTTTACATCTCGTCGAAATCAGGGTCACTTTGGATAATGGGGATGAAATCATCTTGCAAAACCTTCACGTACCGTTCGGCAGTCACCGCGCCATCAAGGAATATCGTACCGATTATTTTGTAACTGGACATTAAATACCACACAGTCACCCGTTAAGGGTGAAGAGACGTCTCGATCGCGAAATGCGGATTCTCAGTCCCCCAAATGTGGCAATTTTGCTTACTGACGAACCCATCCAAATGCCAGTGGGCTTCATCACTAAAAGACCAAACCATACGTCACCTGCTAATTTCTATCATGCCCCACACCCAACCGTGCAGTTTGAACGTCCTAACGCAAACCGTTCAGAAGTTATAACGATTTTACTTTATGTAGGTTAATAATTGTCACCCTGTGTGCACTCTTTGTTAAAAAATACTTTTAATGTATGTCTTGCTGAGAACTTTTGCAAGCTTCTGGGTTCTATCAACTGCAACCAGGACTTTACTAAAATGGCAAAAGTAATGTAAATCAGAACACTGGGAGGAGATGTGGTCTAAATAACAATTGATTTATTCTTTCTTAATATCACATGACAAATGATGAGTAAAGAAATGCTACACAAACAATTTATCTGACAATTGCTTTCAATAATATCCGGTCTATGGTTAACAAACTGGTCAGCTGCGGATCAACGCACCACCCTAACCAGAACTAATAGCTTTATCTTGAAAGATTACCGTCAAACCTTCTTGCCTAGAGACGCCAGATGAAAGGTGATGTCGTCAAGCCCTGAATGGCAATTGCGCAACAGAGTATTGGGGAGGGGAGCTTGAGAGCGCTACCTATAGATCGTGCCCTTTCTGTACGATACGAGGCAAGGGGCTGGAGGGCTCACACGCTGATGTGTGGGTCCCTGCATTCTGTATCTTTTATTTTAAATGAATTCCTTTAACTTGATACCTTTGTGATTTTTACAGTATGTTAAATATTGATGACAATTGATTACCTAATTATTTTAAACATTATCACTCGACTTTACAGCGATTGCAGCAATTGTTCCACTTTACAGATATTACAATTTTACAACTTATAGGTCGCGTATATTATATACTAATCTGCAAGCACATTTCTACGGGCAAGACGGAATAGCGTTAGCCAAACGTATACCACTAAAGTCTCCCAATATTTTACGTGGGACATCCACTATGTGAGTAGGATAACGGGCAAACTGGGAACCAGACTCATTTACAGGGTGTTACAAAAAGGCACGGCCAAACTTTCAGGAAACATTCCTCACACACGAAGAAAGAAAATATCTTATGTGGACATGTGTCCGGAAACGCTTACTTTCCATGTTAGAGCTCATTTTATTACTTCTCTTCAAATCACATTAATCATGGAATGGAAACACGCAGCAACAGAACGTACCAGCGTGACTTCAACACTTTGTTACAGGATATGTTGAAAATGTCCTCCGTTAGTGAGGATACATGCATCCATCGTCCGTCGCATGGAATCCCTGATGCGCTGATGCAGCCCTGGAGAATGGAGTATTGTATCACAGCCGTCCACAATACGAGCACGAAGAGTCTCTACATTTGGTACCGGGGTTCCGTAGACGAGAGCTTTCAAATGCCCCCATAAATGAAAGTCAAGAGGGTTGAGCTCAGGAGAGCGTGGAGGCCATGGAATTGGTCCACCTCTACCAATCCATCGGTCACCGAATCTGTTGTTGAGAAGCGTACGAACACTTCGACTGAAATGTGCAGAAGCTCTATCGTGCATGAACCACATGTTGTGTCGTACTTGTAAAGGCACATGTTCTAGCAGCACAGGTAGAGTATCCCGTATGAAATCATGATAACGTGCTCCATTGAGCGTAGGTGGAAGAAACTAAAATGAGCTCTAACATGGAAATTAAGCGTTTCCGGACACATGTCCACACAACATCTTTTCTTTATTTGTGTGTGAGAAATGTTTCGTGAAAGTTTGGCCGTACCTTTTTGTAACACACTGTATACAGGGAGGTCAAATTTACGAAATTAAATGAGAACATTCATTTCCTTACACAATACGAAGCTGGAAATAAAAGAATTAGTCCAAATATTCGAATACGTCTCTTCCACGCTTGAACATCGAGACAGACGCACTGAGGGCACGTCTGCTCACTTACCCGTCTTCTGTAACACTCGCAGAATATCGCGGCCACAGGGAGGTCTTTCAGGGGCCGAGATGGAGGGGATGGTCGAACCACTTGGCCGCGACCAACCTCTCCACCCCACATCTTATGACACTGGAACGTCTTTAACTTTGCCCTGCCTGTGCTGTCTCTCTGATCCCCAACCCAGGAGTAATGTTGGCACTACTACACTACAGAACTACTTCCCAACTAAGATTAGGCCACGCTTTATGGAAAGGTGTGAGGAGGATTAGGAAAGTTCATGTGCAGATTCACACTCACGTACAAGAAACGCATAATACACGACACACATAAATACGTATTATGAAGCCTGACACATTGCTTTCCACCCGTCCACGTGGGTTCTGTTGCACCGGCGGCCGGCCGCGTCGTGCAATAAAATTTCCCGGTGCGAGCGAGCAGCGAAACCTGCTGCTTATGGAGCGCAAACTACTGTACCGTTTCAGTCTGACTTCATAAATGTGAATCTGTGGTATGGCCCAATAGCTACGCTACTATCAAGTATCTATACTCTACTATTACATGAAGAAAAACATGGTTCCAAAGAACAGGGTGGTGGGAAGCATACATTCGAGCCCTACGCCACAACAGCCAATACTTTACACTTCTGCAGCTGAGGGCGGCACAGCAGGACGTGCTCGCCGAGTGCAGTCATGGACAGCAGCAATCTGTTACTAACACCGCACGCCTGGAAATATGCAAGTAAGCGGTCTCGCTCGCGTTCGGTTGATTCAGAATACGGTTACTTGTCTATGAGCCTCTGAAACCCCGGTGGATTGGTGGTCTGTCAAACCAATTTGACTCTGTGACACGACTATGCGTGACAGAATATGTCAAACGTTTAGACGGGCGACTCAAAACAATTAAGTACACCCACACATCACACGTTGTGTGCGTGATGCTAGAAGCAGTACCTCTGACGGTCCAGAAGGTGACTGGTACGGGCTCTAAGTGGCACACTAGCAAAGGACACAAGTCTCACCGTCTAGGTAAAGACCTGCTGTTCTTTACTAGCTAAGCGCCGGCCGCGGTGGCCGTGCGGTTCTGGCGCTGCAGTCCGGAACCGCGGGGCTGCTACGGTCGCAGGTTCGAATCCTGCCTCGGGCATGGGTGTGTGTGATGTCCTTAGGTTAGTTAGGTTTAAGTAGTTATAAGTTCTAGGGGACTTATGACCTAAGATGTTGAGTTCCATAGTGCTCAGAGCCATTTGAACCATTTGAACTAGCGAAGCGCCAGTATAAGAGTGATCTCTTTCTCTGCAGCTTTCCTCCGCAGCTCGGTAGCACAGCACATTTGCATGCTTAGACTACACCCGCTTTAGCACAAACCAATCACGAGCCGGAGCTCGGCATTCGAAGCTGGGAGACTGCCTCTCTGCTCTGCATACGCAGATTGGGAGAAAAGGAAAAAAAAGATTCACCTTTGCTCCCTCTTTCCCACGCGTTTACGCCGTATCTTTGCTAAAAGCACGACTTGGATGGAACCACAGCCCTCCTAAAAAGATCATTTTCTCCCCTGTTGCGTCCATTTCGAACTTTCTAAAGGACGGCCATGAACTCACTAAAAGCCTTGTGCCTTCACAAATATGTTCTGTAGCAGAGTCTGGACGCCTGGGCGCCACTGCCTTGACCCGCAAAAACTCTCAGCTGTCTCATATGCTTTCTATCTAAGAAGGGCCCATCCGCTGCTTTATTGCCGGCCATCGGTTCGTACAGTGCGCCAGTCAAATCTGCAGTGACTCCTCGGCCCTAGTCGCCTACCTGGACGCAGACACCAACCGACCGGCGCCACCCAATGTGTCTGCACAGTGAGACCGGGAGACTTGGCTGTCGGCAAACGTTTACACCCAGGATCCACAGAAAAAAGCTCCATTCGGCTCTCAGCCGCCGTACGCTTTTACTGCTGTCAATTAACTCGGCACCCTCTTCCTTCGAGGACTGTGCGGCTGGTCCCGGCGGAGGTTCGAGTCCTCCCTCGGGCATGGGTGTGTGTGTTTGTCCTTAGGATGATTTAGGTTGAGTAGTGTGTAAGCTTAGGGACTGATGACCTTAGCAGTTATGTCCCATAAGATTTCACACACATTTGAACATTTTCTTCCTTCGAACATAGGTAAAGCCTACCGCTATGCCTTCACTAGAACACACAAGCAAGAGTATTAACTACTGCCAACCATCATATGAATGAAGTCAGATCGTATCAAATGTAGCAATCAAGTAATAAATATCACCTTCCCTATGAACATTAAGCAGCATGACACTATCAAAAGTGAGAGTGCTCTGCAATCTCTCACTTTCCTGATTTCTGTTGCGTATGATTTTGCAATGAAATCTTTTAGACATGTTATTTAGATTCACGAACCCCATGTCCCCCTCGCCTCCTGCTCCCAGCCGTCGATCTTGTCGAGGCAGGGTTGGCTGTCTACCTCAGGATACTTCCAGAGGCGTACCTCAGGTGTAACCATACTGGAGGAATGTCTGTGGAGAAATCAGACTTCCTGAACAGGGGCACCAGCGTTTCCAAAAATCCCTACAAACGAATGGCCCGGACTAACATTAATCTATACCTTTCACAAATCACTTACCTCAGAAAAATCTTCGTTACTCGAACTACTGCAATACAGCGAGCGCCACTACTGCCAGCTAACTAAAAGAATCAAACTACGGAAGGCACTAGCTACTGATAAGTATAGTTAGCAAATGAAAGATTTTAATAGAGAACAAACAGTGTATTTACCTTAATAGTCAAAATATATATGGTAGTTCATGACATCCAGTCTTACAAATTTCAAAACTCCGCCATTTCTCTCCTCACATCCACCACTGCTGGCGGCTCACCTCCAACTGCGCACCGCTACGCGCTGTTAGCATCCAGCTGCCGCAGCTCAACACTACAATGGCAAACAACAATGCAAACTAAACACAGACTGCGCACAGCACATCCAGTGATTTTCATACAGAGCGCTACGTGGCGGCGGCGTTACCAATAAAAAATCCTAAACAGCCTACTTACAAGCTCTTCTCTACGGTTTTCCGACAGCATTGGGTGAAATACACTCCTGGAAATGGAAAAAAAGAACACATTGACACCGGTGTGTCAGACCTACCATACTTGCTCCGGACACTGCGAGAGGGCTGTACAAGCAATGATCACACGCACGGCACAGCGGACACACCAGGAACAGCGGTGTTGGCCGGTGTTGCAGCCGGTGTTGCAGCGAGGCACGGATGCACGCCAAGACCGTAGGATTCTACGCAGTGCCGTAGGGGACCGCACCGCCACTTCCCAGCAAATTAGGGACACTGTTGCTAATGAGGTATCGGCGAGGACCATTCGCAACCGTCTCCATGAAGCTGGGCTACGGTCCCGCACACCGTTAGGCCGTCTTCCGCTCACGCCCCAACATCGTGCAGCCCGCCTCCAGTGGTGTCGCTACAGGCGTGAATGGAGGGACGAATGGAGACGTGTCGTCTTCAGCGATGAGAGTCGCTTCTGCCTTGGTGCCAATGATGGTCGTATGCGTGTTTGGCGCCGTGCAGGTGAGCGCCACAATCAGGACTGCATACGACCGAGGCACACAGGGCCAACACCCGGCATCATGGTGTGGGGAGCGATCTCCTACACTGGCCGTACACCTCTGGTGATCGTCGAGGGGACACTGAATAGTGCACCGTACATCCAAACCGTCATCGAACCCATCGGTCTACCATTCCTAGACCGGCAAGGGAACTTGCTGTTCCAACAGGACAATGCACGTCCGCATGTATCCCGTGCCACCCAACGTGCTCTAGAAGGTGTAAGTCAACTACCCTGGCCAGCAAGATCTCCAGATCTGTCCCCCATTGAGCATGTTTGGGACTGGATGAAGCGTCGTCTCACGCGGTCTGCACGTCCAGCACGAACGCTGGTCCAACTGAGGCGCCAGGTGGAAATGGCATGGCAAGCCGTTCCACAGGACTACATCCAGCATCTCTACGATCGTCTCCATGGGAGAATAGCAGCCTGCATTGCTGCGAAAGGTGGATATACACTGTACTAGTGCCGACATTGTGCGTGCTCTGTTGCCTGTGTCTATGTGCCTGTGGTTCTGTCAGTGTGATCATGTGATGTATCTGACCCCAGGAATGTGTCAATAAAGTTTCCCCTTCCTGGGACAATGAATTCACGGTGTTCTTATTTCAAATTTCCAGGAGTGTATTTCGGAGGTAAAACAGGAACCCATTCGGATCACCGGGCAGCGACTACTCAGTAACATGTTGTCCACAGAAAAAAAAAACTGGCGTTTCCCGGCTCTGAGAGTGCAATGTTAGATCTCTTAATGGAATAAGTAGGCAAAGAATTCAAAAAGAGATAGGGCTGCATTAAATTTAGATACAGTGGGAATCAGTGACGTGCGGCTGCAGGTAGAACAGGACTTCTGGTGAGATCAGTACAGGGTTGTCAGTGGAAAAGCAAAAAAAAGGGAAATGCTTGATTAGCATAGTAAAAGCACAGTACTGACAGGTTATATGCCTACAAAACGCGCAGAGGATGAAGAGATTCAAAGAATGTGCGATGAGATGATAGAAATTATTCACGTTATTAAGAGACACTAACATTTAATTGCGATGGAGAACCGGAATTCCATAGCTGGGGAAGAAAGGGCAGTAAAAATAGTGAGAGAACGTGACCTGGAGAAAAGAAATGAAAGGGGAAGACGAATGGTAGAATTTTGCGTCAAGCTAATTTTGATAATTGTTAACAAATGATCTGATAACAATGAAAGGTGGTATAGGTGGAACAGACCAGGAGACACTAGAAAGAGTCAGATTACTTACATAATGGTAAGGCAGAGTTTCGAAACCAGATTTTAAACTGGAAAGCATTTTCACGAGCAGTTGTGGACCGACCATAATTTATTGATTATTAAATGTAGACTAAAATTGAATAAATTGCAGGAAAGTAGGAAACTGACCAAATGGGACCATGATAAATTAGAGTTTCAAAGGGAGCAGCAGACCAAACAGGGGGAAGGAATATTACAGAACGAGGATATGTAGTTTTGAGAGATGACGTCGTGAAGCATAAGGAGGAACAAACAGAATGTAATACACTGTTCAAAAGAATTATGGGAATACGTGTCTCAACATCCGCTATGTCAGGCAGCGCATGTGGTCTTACTGCATAATGTGACATCTTCGCGTTTAGTGTATGCAAGAACTAAAGCCATTCGCTATCTGTCAGCTGTGTTGTGCATGACAGTGTGAGGTGAGCCCTCCGAAGGAAGTGAATACCAGTGTCCCAGTGTGCTCCAGTGAGGTATACGGACGGCAGCTGTCATTTGTGGACGTTGTTTTCAACCCGGCAAAATCAGTGGGACGCCCTAAGGCAGTGCAAGTTGCAAGTGCACTCTGTTTGATCCAAGAATGACGGACTTTTCGTCCTGTTGCTGCAGATGCCAATGTCTCGCCATCTGTCATACGTAGGCAGCGAGACAGGTCAGTACAGAAGACGAGTTGCACAAGGTCGCTGACGCATTACAGCCCCACACGGTATCTGACCATCCCTGCGATGTGGCGTCGTACGGTTATCGCCAGAGTACTGTAATACGATCACAGACGGGCCACTGGAGCCGCTGTGTCTGATCGGACTGTAAGGGGCAGGGTTCGAGAAACGACCTTACGATCCAGACGTCCTGTTAGAGTACTCCGTTTGGCACCACAATATCTCGCAGCTAGCCTTCAATTCTGCTGTTCCCAGATCAACAGTGAACTTCGTCAATGGCGAAGCCTGTTATTCACAGACGACTACAGATTTCCTTGACGCAATGTGATAGCCGTGTTGAGCGTGAAGATGCCGTGGTGAGCGGTTCCTGCCAAATGTTACCCAGGAAGTCGACAGATTCGGCCAAGGTTCTGTGACAGTGTGGGGAAGCATCAATGTTGGCAGCCGTACTGATCTTCTCGTTCTCCCCGATCTCCTCACCGCCGGACAATACATAGGGCAAATCCTATTGGAACATATGATGGTTGCTGCATACGGCATAGGTGGCCCTAATTTCCTCCTCACGCACGAGAATGCCAGGGCCTATGCGGTGGGCGTTATCAGGGATGTCTTGCAAAGTGTGAACAGGGTAATGGAATGGCCGGCGGTTAGTCCCGACCTGAACTCACCGAGTGTGGATGAGACATGTTTGACAAACGTGTTCGTAGTTCCACCACAGACTCTCCGACAACTCTCAAGTGGTTTCAGGAATGCGAAAGGGTACTACAGAGTCATATCCGTAGGCTTATAAGAAGCATGCCAAGCAGGGCAAACATGTTACTGAAGGTGTGTGCCCGACCGAGACTCGAACTCGGAACCTCTGCCTTTCGCGGGCAAGTGCTCTTCCATCTGAGCTACCGAACCACGACTCAGGCCCGGTACTCACAGCTTTACTTCTGCCAGTATCTCGTCTCCTACCTTCCAAACTTTACAGAAGTTCTCCTGCGAACCTTGCAGAACTAGCACTCCTGAAACAAAGGATACTGCGGAGACATGGCTTAGCCACAGCCTGGGGGATGTTTCCAGAATGAGATTTTCACTCTGCAGCGGAGTGTACGCTGATATGAAACTTCCTGGCAGATTAAAACTGTGTGCCCGGCCGAGACTCGAACTCGGGACTTTTGCCTTTTGCGGGCAAGTGCTCTTCCATCTGAGCTACCGAAGCACGACTCAGGCCCGGTACTCACAGCTTTACTTCTTCCAGTATCTCGTCTCCTACCTTCCAAACTTTACAGAAGTTCTCCTGCGAACCTTGCAGAACTAGCACTCCTGAAAGAAAGGATACTGCGGAGACATGGCTTAGCCACAGCCTGGGGGATGTTTCCAGAATGAGATTTTCACTCTGCAACGGAGTGTGCGCTGATATGAAAAAAGGATTCCGAGTTCGAGTCTCAGTCCGGCACACAGTTGTGATCTGCCAGGAAGTTTCATATCAGCGCACACTCCGCTGCAGAGTGAAAGTCTCATTCTGGAAACGTTACTGAAGCTCTCACAGTCCAATGAAACGACCCCGGATGACGGATGAATGAACGTTTCCACTTTGCTTTCGACACCTGTCGGGCATTTTAGTTCTTGTTACACAAATGACGAGGACGTAACGACGTTCCGTTGTGTACTTGTGTACACAAGCAACATAATTCTCAAACTTGGACCATACGCAGTTATAACTGCTACAGTATAGTAGACTGCAGGAGGTAACTGGTAAGAATAAGCAATGAGGCGAACAAAAATGACATTTTTTATTCTAAGACGATCATTACCCTCGAGTAACCGCGATTAATGATGGGCCCATGTGCATTAGAAAAGGTAGGGCCCTGTTCTTAATTTAGAGGTGTGGTGGTCACGGACGGCAATGCGTGCTCTGTAAAGTGCTCCCTGTTGGGCACAAGGCTTTTTGCGGTAGGGCGTTTCGTTTCTCCACCTGCGCGGATTAAAACAAGTGGATGGTCGTCGGCGGATGTGAACGGGCCTGCACGTGCTCGATGTGACTGAAGTCGGTGAAACGGGCGGACCAGTTCATTCGCTGAAAATCCTCTTGTTACGAGAGCTCCCCGAGCGTCACAATAACTCTGATCGGGGAGTGTACCGTATTCAGACATTTGGTGGTCAGTACACCCATGCAACATTACGGCTTCTCTGCTCCGTAACATCTGGACTACCAGAACGATCATGTTCAACAATGTTCCTGGGTGAAACTTCCTGACAGATTAAAACTGTATGCCTGACCGAGACCCCAACTCTGAATTAAAGCTATGCGTACGTGTTGTGAGTCGTGCTTGGGTAGCTCAGATGGTAGAGCACTTACCCGCGAGAGGCAATCCCGAGTTCGAGTCTCGGTCCGGCACACAGTTTTAATCTGCGAGGAAGTTTCATACCAGCGCACACTAAGCTGCAGAGTGAAAATCTCGTTCTGGAAACATCCTTCAGGCTGTGGCTAAGCCATGTCTCCGCAATATCCTTTCTTCCAGGAGCGCAAGTTCTGCAAGGTTCGCAAAAGCGCTTCTGTGAAGTTTGGAAGGTAGGAGACGAGGTACTGGCAGAATTCAAGCTGTGAGGGCGGGTTGTGAGTCGTGCATGGGTAGGTCAGATGGCAGAGCATTTTCCTGCGAAAGGCAAACGTCCCGAGTTCGAGTCTCGGTCCGGCACACAGTTTTAATCTGCGAGAAAGTTTCATACCAGCTCACACTTCAGCTGCAGAGTGAAAATCTCGTTCTGGAAACATCCCCCACGCTGTGGCTAAGCCATGCCTCCGCAATATCCTTTCTTCCAGGAGCTAAAGTTCTGCAAGGTTCGAAAAGAGCTTCTGTGAAGTTTGAAAGGTAGGTGACGAGCTACTGGCAGAATTCAAGCTCTAAGGATGGGTCGTGATTACTGCTTGTGTAGCTCAGATGGTAGAGCACTTTCCCGCCAAAGGCAAAGGTCCCCAGTTCGAGGCTCGGCCCGGCACACAGTTTTAATCTGCGAGGAAGTTTCACATCAGCGCTCACTCCGCTGAAAAGTGAAAATCTCATTCTGGAAACATCCCTCACGCTGTGGCTAAGCCATGCCTGCGCAATATCCTTTCTTCCAGGAGCGCAATTTGTGCAAGCTTCGCAGTATATTTTCTGTGGAGCTTGGAAGGTAGGAGAGGGGGTACTGGCAGAATTCAAGCTGTGAGGACGGGTCGTGACTCGTGCTTCAGTAGTTCAGATGGCAGAGCACTTGCCTGCGAGAGGCAAAGGTCCCGAGTTCGAGTCTCGGTCCGGCACACCGTTTTAATCTGCCATGAAGTTCCATAGCAACGCACACTCCGCTGCAGAGTGAAAATCTCATTCTGGAAATGTTCCTGGGTGCATCAGGTACCCTCAAATGGCAAGAGATGATAACACGTAATGCACCCAGGAACTGTAATATTTCTCTCCCCTCATGAATTTCGTATTCTCGTCATTTACCTCTAATCTGACTTTTCTCGCTTTATTAAAAAGCATTCTTGCAGGTATTTTCAGGTCATCTGTATTGTCAGAGAGAATACGATACCATCTGCAAAGGGCAGTACGTGATGTGTAGAATAAATAATCAAACATTTTTTCTCGATTAATTGTTGTTGAAAAAACTCGGAAATGGTTGTGGGACATCATGTAATATTCCCGCTTCAGCACCTGTAGTTTCATAAAGTTCGGATTGGTGGCACTGCTATACGTAGCTTTCAAAATGGCGTCTGTAATGGAGCTGCGTTCCAAGCAGTGAACTGTCGTTTAGTTTCTTTGTTTGCAAGATATCTTCGGAGACCCAGCAGCGAAAAAAGCTATGTATAACGTTGGGTGAGGCGTCTGTCATCATCGCAACAGAGTCGCGTGAATCTGTCCAGTCTCCGACCGTCCATATACAGCTGTGGCTCCTACAAAGTAAGAACATGTACATACTCTCACTGTAGGCCATCGACGGATGCAAGCGAAGTTTTCCTTCTCCGTGACAACGCAAACCTCACACAAGTATGCGCAACCGAGGCGAGCTCACAGAACCTCATTGGAATGTTCTTCCTTATCCACGCGACAGCCCGGGAATCGCAATTCCCGACTCCCAGCTGTTCGGCCCATTGAAGGATACACTCCGTGGGAAGCAGTACGTGGATCACGGGGAGGTTCCTGATGCGGGATGACGTTGGTTCAGAAGGGGACGAGTAGGGTCGTATCATGCGGGCATGTAGGCTCTCCCAGTAAGGAGGCGTAAGCCCGTCGCATTGAACGGAGATTGTGTTGAATATAGTGTATCGTAGCCATAAGAGTGGAGAACAATACGATCTATTGGAACCCTGAATAAAACCAAACTGCTTTTAGAAAATAACTGTGTTGCATTCCTTATTGAGCTTCCCTCCTACATTGATTTTTATTCCTATGTGAACTCCCTCTTCTGTTTCGCTTGCCGCATCCGTTGTTTCCTTTACAATTCTGTTGAACAATAGTGATATTTCATCTCCTACAGTTACATCCACACCAATACTCCCCAAACCACCTAACAGTTTGTGGCGGATGTTTAATTCACATACCACTATCTGGTTCCCCTTCGCTTTTCTATTCGCGAATGGCGCGTGGGTCGTATGGTGATCGGCAAATCTCCGTATTGGTTCCGTTTTCTTGAATTTTCTGGTTGTGGTCACTTCGCGAGACGTATATGGGAGGGAGTAATATGTCATCCTACCCTTCACGCAGTATATTCTCTTGGAATGCCAATAGCAAATCTGTCGGTGAGGCACGACGCCTGCTTTGTAGCGCGCCGCTGGAGTCTGGTGGTCGTTTCTGTAACGCTGTCATGCCGAGCAAACGATCCCGTCATGAAACGCGGCGCTCGTCGTCGACTCTTCTCCATCTCTTCTATCAGTCATACCTGGTAGCAGTACTCAACAATCAGTCGAACGAGCGACTTCTAAGCCACCTCCTTCCTAGGTAAGTTACGTTTCCTTAAGAATCGGCCAATGGAACTCTCTCTCTCTGGCAACTACTTTCCTTACTATTTGTTTTAAGTGGTCATTCCAGTTAACGTCGCACCAGACAGTTCATTGTAGGTACTTTACGGTAGATATTGCTTCCAGAAATTTTGTCACAAATAGTTACATTCTGGGTCAACAGCCGCAACGTGCACCCTTCACCTTTCATCAGTTGTCTGCAGGTCACTGTGTAAAGTGACACTGGCTTCTTCCGTTTCTGCTTTCTGATAGACAACCACGTCATCTGCGAACAGTCATAAATTCCGACGCTTTCTTCTAGATCAGTTACATACACTGTAAACAGTAACGATCCAGATACATTTCGCTCGAGTACTCCGGAAATTGCATTTACATATATATATTTGTTCTGTTAAGATCAACGTCTTAAGTTCTGTCTCAAAGGAAGTCTTAGATGCAGTCGCAAAACTGGTCCGATGCTCGGTGACTTCGAATTTTTCCATACTATGGCAATGCCAGGCTGTCCTTGACTGTTGTTGTTGCTGTTGTTGTTGCTGCTGTGGCCTTCAGCCCAGAGACTGCTTGGATGCAGCTCTCCACGCTCCTCTATCCTGTTCAAACTCTTCATCTCCGAATAACTACTGCAGCCTATATCCTCCTGAATCTGCTTAGTATATTCATCTCTCTGTCTCCCTCTACGATTTTTACCCTTCACGCTGCCCTCCAGTACTAAATTGGTGATCCCTTAGTGCGTCAGACGGTGTCCTACCAAACGATCCCTTCCTCTAGTCAAGTTGTGCCACAAATACTTCTTCTCCCCAATTCTATTCAGTACCTCCCCATTAGTTTCGTGATCTACCCATCTAACATTCAGCATTCCTCTGTAGCGCCACATTTCGAAAGCTTCTGTTCTCCTCTTGTCTAACTAATTATCGCCCATGTTTCACTGCCATACATGGCTACACTCCATACAAATACTTTCAGGAAAGACTTAGTGCCACTAAAATGTATACTCGGTGTTAACAAATTTCTCCTCTTCAGAAACTCTTTCCTTGCTGTAGCCAGTCTACACTTTATATCTTCTCTACTTAATTAATTAGTTTGCTGCCCAAATAGCAAAACTCATCTACTGCTTTAGTTGTCTCACTTCCTACTCTAATTCCCTCAGTATCACCTGATTTAATTAGACTACATTCCGTTTCTTCGTTTTTCTTTTGTTGATTTTTATCTTATACCCTCCTTTCAAGACCCTGTCCTTCCGTTCAGCTACTCTTGCAGGTCTCACAGAATTACAATGTCATCCACAAACCTCGAAGTTTTTATTATCTCTCCATGGATTTAAATTCCTACTCCAATTTTTTTTTTCCTTTACTGCTTGCTCAATATACAGATTGAATAGCATCGGGGAGAGGCTACAGCCCTGTCTCACTCCCTTCCCAACCAGTGTTTCCCTTTCATGTCCCTCGACTCTTATAACTGCCATCTGGTTTCTGTACAAATTGTAAATAGCCTTTCGCTCCCTGTATTTGATCCCTGCGACCTTTATAATTTGCAACAGAGAATTCTAGTCAACATTGTAAACGCTTTCTCTAAGTCTACAAATGCTAGAAACGTAGGTTTGTCTTTCGTTAATCTATCTTCTATGATACGTTGTAAGGTCAATATTACCGCGCGTGCTCCAATATTTCTACGGAACCCAAACTGAATTTCTCCGAGATTGGCTTCTACCAGTTTTTCCATTCGTCTGTAAAGAATTCGTGTTAGTATTTTGCAACTGTGACTGATAGTTCGGTAATTTTCACACCTGACAACTCGTGCTTTCTTTGGGAATGGGATTATTATATTCTTCTTGAAGTTTCATACGTCTTTCCCACCAGATGGAAGAGTTCTTTCAGGGCTGGCTCATCTAAGGCTGTAAGTAGTTCTAATGGGATTTGGCCTTCTCCCGGGGCCTTGTTTCGACTTAGATCTTTCAGTGTTCTGTCCATTCCTTCACGCAGTATCATATCTCCCATTTCATCTTCATCTACGTCCTCTTCCATTTCCATAACACTACCCTCAAGTATGTCGCCCTTGTACAGACCCTCTATATAGTCCTTCCACCTTTCTGTTTTCCCTTCTCTGCTTAGGACTGGTTTTCCATCTAGGCTCTTGATATTCATACAGGTGGTTCTCTTTTCTCCAAATTTTCTCTAATTTTCCTATAGGCAGTATCTATCTAGTGATATATGCTTCTACATCCTTACATTTGTCCTGTAGCCATCCCTACTTAGCCATTTTGCACTTCCTGTCGATCTCATTTTTGAGACATTAGTATGACCTAACCTCTGATTTTACAGCGAAGGACCTGGAATATTCTGCTTCTGTTTCCACCATTGGTTTCCAGCCTTCCTGTAACTTTTATACTTCTCGTATTCTTCTTTGCTATTCTAAACTGCTCCATTTTTCTCCTACAACTTTTCTCTGTTTACGTTATCGCAGGCTTTCTTACAGTGAACAAATACTGCTGTTTTGTTTTATTCCCAATATTTTGATACGGCTTCTTTTAGTACAAATATCTGACAAGCAGTGGATCTTTTCTCCAAAAATCCCGTGTATTTCTTGTCTATTATGCCATTAAAATATGGTCGCAACGTTTTCTAGAGAATCTTGGAAAACACTTTTGAGACTGTGGTGGCTCTACAGGTTCTGTGCTCCTGTTTATCGTCCTTTTCTTGGATGAATAAATAAATAAATAAGGTGTAGTATGGTGCATATGGAGCTTTCGTAGTTATTCTCCTGCGCTGCTTTCGCTGTGCAGTAAAGAGCGGTCTGCGGAGTGTTTGCGTAGCTGTGAATAATGCCGGCGACGGGCGTAATCTCGCCGCGTGGTCGCCGCGCTGCATTCTGGGAAGGCGCGGGCGGAGCGCCGGGAACTGGGCGGGGGATGAGCCGGCGCTAATCAGATTAGCGCCGCTCCAAAGCCGATCACCGACCAGACGGCGGCGGCGACAAAAGAAGGCTGCTTAAAAACAACCGGCCGCTAACTCTTTCCTCCGGACTTCCTAATGAACAGAGCTCTCCCAGCGTCTTTGAGAATTCCGGGGGCTTACGTACTGCGCAAATCCCTTCTCGTGGTAGCATTCTTTCGAGAGCGTACATTATCCCTTTTGGCGCTCTCTCTAAGTAGTCACTATGCGTTGAAGTCCCCGACTACGAGCTACCTACATCGTACACTAATATTTCTGTAAGTTGCAGTATTTTCAGAGGTGAGTGAAATGCTGTCCAGTATAGGACTGCTTATTTCTCTGTATGAAGCCATTTCTACAAATGGAATGGCCGGACTAGCTAAATCGAAATCTGTGTTCATTTCTTTCCCACTGTTAGTAAACTTTGAAAAATTTCTGTACACGGGCCGGCCGGTGTGGCCGTGCGGTTCTAGGCGCCTCATTCTGGAACCGCGTGACCGCTACGGTCGCAGGTTCGAATCCTGCCTCGGGCATGGATGTGTGTGATGTCCTTAGGTTAGTTAGGTTTAAGTAGTTCTAAGTTCTAGGGGACTGATGACCACAGATGTTAAGTCCCATAGTCCTCAGAGCCATTTGAACCATCTGTACACGGAATTTTATCTTCTGCCATGGTGTGAAAGCCATACCAAAAAACTGTGAAATAAGACTTTTCTCGCATGGTTTCCACGATTGAAACTGTCTCATGTACAGCCTTGAATGCGACGTGCCGCTCTTTGATCATTGTGAAAGGGCGGTGCATGAATTAATATTCTTCTTTGGTACTTGCGGTGGGCGTAAAAAACTTCCCAGGTTGGGGGGTCGCCAAATGAAAGACGTTGTATGAATTAATACTTTGCTACCAGTATCGTTATTACAAATGGGGTGCCTAGGCTGCAAAGTCAGATAACAAAGAGATAGTTTAAAGAGGTTTATAATCACATAACGCAATGTGGGATAAACAATAGTATCTCGAGCAAGAACAGGATTTTATCATGTTATTCATATTATGTTTACGTCCAACTGGGCTCGTCTGAAGTATCTGAATTTCTACGATTGTATCGGCTCATTAAGCCCATTAATAATTGTGATGTGAGCAACAGATGACTTTAAGACCAGCACACAAACATTACAATTCCGGAGCAGATTAAACGTGTGGGAAAGGATTAAGTTCGGATTCGTACGTAGTATCAGTAAAAGATGAATGTTGGCAACTACTGGGAACGGTAGTTTATTTGTACGTAAAACTCATGGTTGCCGTGAACGTTGAGAAAGGAAAGAGGACAACGTCTTCAACATACAAACGTACTGTTAACAAGGACAATAAAGCAATCCTAATAAAATGGTCTCTCAAAGCAGTTAAAAAACACGATTGTGGAAGAGAGGTGCTATTACAAAAATGGTTGAGCTTGTGTATTTAGCGAACATGGAGGACTGTAGGAAAAATTCGCACAATTTCTGATTCAAATGGTTCAAATGGCTCTTAGCACTATGGGACTTTACATCTGAGGTCATCAGTCCCCTAGACTTAGAACTACGTAGACCTAACTAACCTAAGGACATCACATACATCCATGCCCGAGGCAGGATCCGAGCCTGCGACCGTAGCAGCAGCGCGGTTCCGGACTGAAGCGCCTAGAACCGCTCGGTCGAAACGGCCGGCATAAGTTCTGAGAAATTGACATGCTAAGGGTACTACAGGGTATGATGGAGTCCTTCGAGGAGCGCAGTAGCGAGTTCCAATTGATGTCCTGACCCCCCAACTCGACAGACCTGAACCCAGTCGAACACATCCGGGATGTGATTGAACGCGGCGTCAGAGTTCATCGCCATTCTCTCCCGAATTTACGGAAATTAGGTGACTTGTGTCTGCAGATGTGGTGCCAACTCCCTCCAGCGACCTATGGAGGCCTCGGTGCTGCCATGCCACATCCCGTCGCCGCTGTTATCCGCGTCAAAGGTGGTCATACCGGTTATTAGGTAGGTGGTCATAACATTCTGACTCATAAGTGTACATTGTTTGGTAACGTAACGACACACGCACACACACACACACACACACACACACACACACACACACACACACTGTCAGCTGATGGTAGTACCACAGTTGTTTCCTATTTTCCGTACCGGAACTTTTTAGCATGAAAAACTAAGTCGCATCTCTCTAACAAGTGAGACGATGAGCTCAGTTATAGGTTGAGGTGTTATAGATATTTGTGTTTCATGTCTTAGCAAACCCCTACTCTGTTTTATCTCATCCTCCAATGTATAAAATGTACAACTTAACAGGTACTTTCTAACTGGCTTTTCAGATAAGTTTGTTTTGTATGTGTATTGGGTGTCGAACCGGGGACCTAGAAACGACGGAGAGGCTTCGTCCTGCCGTAGCCGTCGCTGGTACACAACCCCACAACAGCCCACAGCAGTCCACTCACCCCACCGCCGCCCCACACCAAACCCAGGGCTATTGCGCGGTTGGGGCCCCGGGAGCGTACCATAAGAGACGAGTGTAACCCCAAATGTTTGCGTGGTAGAGTAATTACTGTGTACGCGTGCGTGGAGACAATGTTTGCGCAGCAATCGCCGACATAGTGCAACTGAGGCGGAATAAGGGGCACCGGCCCGCATTCGCCGAGGCAGATGGAAAACCGCCTTAAAAACCATCCGCAGGCTGGCCGGCACACCGGACCTCCACACTCTTCCGCCTGGCGGATTCGTGCTGGGGACCGGCACGCCGCCCCGCTCGGGAAGCAGCGCGTTAGACCGGGAGGCTAGCCGCGCGGGCAAGTTTGGTTTAGTTACCTCTTTAACTCCGTTACGCAAAACTTTTGCGCAAAACTACCTGCCTGCAAATTTTACAAAATAGGTTCAGCGATCGGTTTAAGTCGTTTTCTGCTACCGCCTGCTGTACGGTTCGTGGCAGTGAGTGCTTTTGTCGTAAATCTTCTGGGTTCTCAGGCCGTGACATTTCTTCTGTGTGATCGACGTTTCGACCCCACTGCTGGCACATTTTTTCAGGATCTTGTAATGTTGACGGTTAACTGAACACTGCCGAAGATCAGTATCGCGTTCCTCAGACAAGTGATTTGTCCCGCACTTATGCTGTAGAAGTGAGTACTGGGTAAAATTCTTACGATTACCATTGCTAGACCATCGTCAATGGACAGAAACGGTTTATTTCCATCTTATATGCTGAAGAAGAGAGAAACCCTTTCTATACAATGACGATGGCGCACCTAAGGTATCCACTGGAATTTTGCCAAATAACCCCACTTCTTCAGCATCAGTGCGGGGCAAATCACTTGTCTAAGGAACGCGACACTAACCTTTGACTGTGTGCAGTTAACTGTGGACACTACAAGATCTTGAAAAAGATCCCAGAAGAAGGGTCAAAACATCCATCATATAGAATAAATATGATGCGGCCTAAAAACCACGAAGATTTATCTTCAATGCCTTGTTTGTGTGAGGCCACGGCACAAGCTGGTGATCTTTCACGTCAAAGAGGCATAGAGATCTCCCAAGAAACATTTGGTCTTGGCATACAACGATAAATAACGACCTTCAGCAATTCCTTGCTAACAAACTGACTAGAAACCATTGCTCAGCCCACACAACCGTTCCATATTTTCAATTATAATTTACATACATTCTCTTTTCAATATCCTTACCATTTGCAATTTTCCTTGAGGGCTACAGCTGCATAAAATGTAAAACGGTGGTACAATAGCGTAATGCAAGGGTTACATGTGTTATCCAGTCTACTTTGTCGTTGTCGACTTTTGTAAGAACGTTATCAAGGTCACAGTAAGCCAGAAGGTACACTATGTGATCAAAAGTAGCCGGACATCTGCTGAAAATGAGGTACTACATCGTAGCGCCCTCCATCGGTAATGATGGAATTCAATGTGGTGTTGGCCCACCCTTAGCCTTGATGACAGCTTCGAATCTCGCAGCCATACGTTCAATCAGGCGCTGGAAGGTTTCTTGGGAATGGCAGCCCATTCTTCACGGAGTGCTGCACTGAGGAGAGGTATCGATGTAGGTCGGTGAGGCTTGGCACCAATTCGGCGTTCCAAAACATCCCAAAAGTGTTCTATAGGATTCAGGTCAAGACTCTGTGCAGGCCACTCCATCACAGGGATGTTATTGTCGTGTAACCACTCCGCCACAGGCCGTGCGTTATGAACAGGTGCTCGATCGTGTTGAAAGATGCACTCGCCATCCCCGAATTGCTCTTCAACAGTGGGAAGCAAGAAGATGCTTAAAACATGAATGTACGCTTGTGCTGTGATAGTGTCACGCAAAATAACAAGGGGTACAAGCCCCCTCCATGAAAAACACGACCACACTATGACACCACCGGCTCCGAATTTTACTGTTAGCACTACAGACGCTGGCAGATGGAGTTCACCGGGCATTCGCCATACCCACACACTGTCATCGGATCACGACATTGTGTACAGTGATTCGTCACTCCACGCAAAGTTATTCCAATGTTGAATCGTCCACTGTTTACGCTCCTTACACCAAGCGAGGCGTCGTTTGGCATTTACCGGCGAGATGCGTGGCTTATGGGCAGCCGATCGACCATGAAACCCAAGTTTTCTCACTTCCCGCCTAAGTGTCATAGTACTTGCAGTGGATCCTGATGCAGTTTGGAATTCCTGTGTGATGGTCGGGATAGATTCTGCCTATTACACATTACGACCCTCTTCAACTGTCGGCGGTCTCTGTCAGTCAACAGACGAGGTGGGCATGTACACTTTTGTACTGCACGTGTCGCTTCACGTTTTCACTTTACTATCACATCAGAAACAGTGGACCTAAGGATGTTGACGAGTGTGGAATACTTGCGTACATACGCATGACTCAAGTGACATCCATTCACCGGACCACGTTCGAAGTCTGAGTTCCGCGGAGCGACGCATATCTAATGACTATTGAGTACCTGGCAGTAGATGGCAGCAAAATGCACCTAATATGAAAAACGTATGTCTTGGGGGGGGGGGGGGGGGAGGGTCCGGATACTTTTGATCACATAGTGTATGAATATAGGAAACTTGAAACGTCGAAATGAATCTTTAACTCCGTGTCGAAATGTGCACTAATTTGGAACATTGTTGCAGGTAGCAACTGTTCACGGAGGTTTCATCTGCTGAGATTTGCACCCGTCGCAGTGTATCAATCAAGGAAAGGTTTCGAATCTGTTGTTGTTGGCAGGAGAGCCAACACCGTGTTACTAAAGGAGGCCGAAATGCACGCGTTTTAGCTCACTTAGGCTGGCGTGAGGTCAGGAACATGACAAGGGAATTAGAATTGAGAAAAACGGACGTAGCTGGTGGAATACTTAACTTTAATCCATTAATGATGAACGTCGCTCTTGACGTTACATATTTCACAATATCAATAGTACTGATAATGGCGCCTTGCTAGGTCGTAGCAAATGACGTAGCTGAAGGCTATGCTAACTATCCTCTCGGCAAATGAGAGCGTATTTTGTCAGTGAACCATCGCTAGCAAAGTCGGCTGTACAACTGCGGCGAGTGCTAGGAAGTCTCTCTAGACCTGCCGTGTGGCGGCGCTCGGTCTGCAGTCACTGATAGTGGCGACACGCGGGTCCGACGTATACTACCGGATCGCGGCCGATTTAAAGGCTACCACCTAGCAAATGTGGTGTCTGGCGGTGACACCACAGAATCCTTGCTCGGCTTGAAGTTACAATCTGTCAATAAGTTTCAGCTTGGAATTGGTTCCATATGC
This sequence comes from Schistocerca gregaria, assembly GCF_023897955.1. Classification (NCBI taxonomy): domain Eukaryota; kingdom Metazoa; phylum Arthropoda; class Insecta; order Orthoptera; family Acrididae; genus Schistocerca; species Schistocerca gregaria. The sequence goes on along the minus strand of NC_064920.1, from coordinate 1,079,953,722 downwards.
CGACCGAGACAAAGAAGGTCAGCGAAAAATCAGTAATCGCATGTTGTCACTTGTTCTAAACTTTTATTTAGACAACCAGTGACTTTATTAGGTCAAATATCTTTAGAACAAGGTACCGGTCTTGATACTGATCGCAAAATTGCAGTCTAAGATTCTGAAGCTTAGAAACTTGTCTTATTTCTCTTTGCCTTAATAAACACCAGAATGAAAATGTAATTGGGAACTTCAAAAATGATGATCATGGTGTTCTACAATTCCAGTTTGATTTAAATAAGATTGTCAGGTTTGTGGTAAGCTTACAGTTACACAAGGTGTTTCCAAAAGCTTAGCACCATAGCTATACAGATGTCAGGGGAACCTAAACCCATTACTTTGAATAAGCAACTAATTAATGGTCGGAAATATTTAGTTCTTTATCGACGCAAACAACTTACAGCTTTTGTGAACAACTTCACTCCACTGCAACAGTTAAGACGTACGTCCACTAGTTTCAGTACAAGCACTGGCCGATCGTACAAAGCCTGACGTGAACTGTGAAACACCAATAAGACATGACCGAATGTCAGTGTGACTTCGTACAGGATCACAGAATCGGAGGGTATGTAAATGATCAGAGTTGCAGTTCTCCGTGACTGGTAGAATGACCACCACAACGCGTTAGCGTTAATCGTGTTTAGGATACTTACCTGGTCTGGCATGGTGTATAAGGGGCGTGAACAGTGTGAGGTATGGACTGACCCCTGTGAAGGACACGGTGATGCTGAATATTCGTGTGACACAGCGTTATCAGCATCTGACAAAGTTCGAATGGGGCATAGCTGTGAGCCTTCATTAGACCAGCTGATCAAATCGTGCAATATCCAGATTTGTGGAGCATTCGGACGTGACGATGGCCCTATGGTGCACTGCGTAGGAAAATGAGGCAGGACTCCAAGTTCCCGTCGACCACGCCTGACCACCACGAGGCAGCACTTTCGCATTGAACGCGGAGTACACCGTAACCTCCAGATCTGCGTCTGCTGTACCAGAACAAGTAATGGGCTCACTGCAACATACTGTGTCGTCCCGAACCGTTGGTCGGAGACTAACCACAGCCAAACAATTGCGCTACAGGCGATTAAAATTGCTACACCACGAAGACGACATGCTACAGCCGCGAAATTTAATAGCCAGGAAGAAGCCTTTCGGAGCATTCACACAAGGCTGGCACCGGTGCCGACACCTACAACGAGCTGACATGAGGAAAGTTTCCAACCGATTTCTCATACACAAATAGCAGTTGACCGGCGTTGCCTGGTGAAACGTTGTTGTGACGCCTCGTGTAAGGAGGAGAAATGCGTACCATCACGTTTCCGAGTTTGATAAATGTCGGAGTGTGGCCTATCGCGATTGCGGTTTATCGTATCGTGACATTGCTGCTCGCGTTCGCCGAGATCCAATGACTGTTAGCAGAATACGGAATCGGTGGGTTCACGAGGGTAATACGGAACGCCGTGCTCGATCCCAACGGTCTCGTGTCACTAGCAGTCGAGATGACAGGCATCTTATCCGCATAACGGATCGTGCAGCCACGACTCGATCCCTGAGTCAACAGATGGGTACGTTTGCAAGACAACAACCATCTGCACGAATAGTTCGACGACGTTTGCAGCAGCGTGGACTATCAGCTCTGAGACCGTGGCTGCGGTTACCCTTGACGCTGCATCACAGACAGGAGCGCCTGCGATGCTGTACTCGACGACGAACCTGGATGCACGAATGGCAAAACGTCACTTATTCTGATGAGTCCAGGTTCTGTTTACAGCATCATGATGGTCGCATCCGTGTTTGGCGACATCACGGTGAACGCACATTAGAAGCGTGTATTCGTCTTCGGCATACTGACGTATCACTGGGCGTGATGCTATGGGGTGCCATTGATTACATGTCTCGGTCACCTCTTGTTCGCACTGGCGGCACTTTGAACAGTGGACGTTACATTTCAGATGTGTTACGACCCGTGACTCTACCCTTAATTCGATCCCTGCGAATCCCTACATTTCAGCAGGATATCGCACACCGCATGTTGCAGGTCCGGTACGGGCCTTTCTGGACACAGAAAATGTTCGACTGCTGCCCTGGCCAGCACATTCTCCAGATCCACCAATTGAAAGCGTCTGGTCAATGGTGACAGAGGAACTGGCTCATCACAACACGCCAGTCACTACTCTTGATGAACTGTGGTATCGTGTTGAAGCTGCATGGGCAGCTGTGCCTGTACACGCCATCCAAGCTCTGTTTGACTCAATGACAGGCGCATCGAGGCCGTTATTACGGCCAGAGGTGGTTGTTCTGGGTACTGATTTCTCAGGATCTATGCACCCAAATTGCGTGAAAATGTAATCACATGTCAGTTCTAGTATAATATATTTGTCCAATGAATACCCGTTTATCATCTGCATTTCGTCTTAGTGTAGCAATTTTAATGGCCAGTAGTGTATAGTGTACTTGACCATGTCTAGTCTACCATTCGCACCCCAACACAAACGGCTGCGCTGGGAGTGGAGGTGTGACGGGGAAGCGAGGACTTCTGATGAATGGCGTCAAACAACGTTCAACGATGAATAGCAGTTCTGCACCTTCCTTGACGACCATTATCGGCGAGTGTAGCTGAGACCTGGGAAATTATCCCATTCTCTGACGGTACCACACGGATATCGTGCGTCGACATATCGAGCGACCATGTTGTTGTATAGTTTTTAACAGGACAATGCTCGTACGTACAGGGTACGCGTCCCTATAAACTGTTCCGGTGATGCCGAGGTACTCCCGTGGCCTCAAGATCCGTAGATCTCTCTCCGATCGCATATGTGTAGGACTATCCCGAACATCGATTCCGTCCCAGTGCTGGTACCCGGGATATGAAGGACCAGAAACAAAAGTTATGGACCAGCTGGCCTCTGGACAGAACACAACGGCCATATGACACCCTTCCCGAAGGAATCAGCGTATGTATCGACTTTAGAGAGTCTGCAACGCCTTACTGACAACTGGACTCATGCTGCCAAGTTCTTTGTAAAGTTGACTCGATTATGTAATCATTGAAGTAACATTACACACCTGCTACTCGTGTGGTTTCATTTCGTTCCCTCCCCCAATTTTGGATTTGTCACACTCTTTGCATTACGCATTTCGTCTGTTGTAGTGCAACTAAGGTTTACCAACCAGTACATATTCACTTTCTGCTGAGGTTTCACACACCAAGGACTTCTTGTAACACCTCAGAAAATTCACTGTGAATACATGGCAGACGACTCTGTATTGTCTTACGAGATAGTTCCACGTGCGTCGACTCGGAACCACAAACGGTTCACGAATGTGCATCTCAAATGCGTTGTTCTCTCAAGGCCAAGTGTTACAAACATTCGGTGTGTATCATTGATTTTTTACCTCAGAATACTTAGATGAGGATCTTCTACCATCTATGTAAACTGCGTGCCATACTCGGAAACGAAATTTGGAGGGCTTACTAACTGAGCTATCCATTCACGAGGCACGACCCGCGTCCCAGAGGTTCCACGGCATATACCGGGAAACTAGCACTCCTGGAAGGAAGGTTACAGCGGAGAACTGGCTCAGCCACAGCCTAGGGTTTTCTTTCCAGAAGGAATATCTCATTTTGATGCTGAAGATTTGGGGTTTTCTATATTTTTGGATTGCTCTTGCTGTCATTCAGATGCACATAATATGACTTTCTTAGGGAAAAAAATTCGTATGTTACTCTCACAGTTAGACATTCCCTGGATATATGTATGTTGCGATGTCAAGGAGTCCTTTGTAATAAATGAAAAGCGCTAGTTTGCATTTGTTCTACCGTCTTACTTTTCTTGTGTTAACCGTTTACCTGCTTACCAGGCCATCTTCAGACATCTACTGATTATCGTCGCCAAAGAAGTTACAATGTTTGTAAACAACATTGGAAAAGAAGTTACACATCTAGATTGATGCAGAAAAGTAGAGTAAATAATCATCTTTGACAGTGTGCTCGCTAATGCAGAGTACATAACAGTAACTTGAGCAGTAAATAAATGTAAATAGAGTACATAGGGAAAAATTGGAACAGAAAGCCTACATAACAGCTTATATTAATAAACAAAACCAATAAAATAAAATTAGTGCTTGGAAAGGCTACTTTAGGAGATATAAAACATGGAGAATGATATACAAACCAATTAAAAGAAGACAGAATTATCAATGTAACTACAGAGTATATAAGGAACTTAAGCAATATCCATAAGATAAACAGAAATGAATGAATGTAGGAAAATGGAGGAGTGTGAGAGAACGTACAGTAAATGCCGTCTTTGAGGGTGTGGTGGTACTGCATTTTAGAAAGCAAAAAGTTGAACACCATGCAAATATAAAAGGAGCAAACAGGAAAGAATATTAACATTATACATTCAAGACAGTGGCCATGTAACAGGTTGCATTAAATAAATTAAGCAAACGAAGTAAAAAAGAGTACTTACTGAGGCAACTACAAGAAGTATTAAACATGGAAAGTAACGCAAGGCTTAACAATTTTAACTAAAGTCTATATGGATTACATAGACGATTTCAATAAAATAAAAGAACTAATGAATACAGAAAAATGTGGGAGTACGTAGGAACAGACAATGTGCGAAGTAATTAAAAACATAATTTAGGAGAGGAGAAGTGTTGAGCTGTGTCTGGTCGTTTAGGAGTAGATCTGGACTGTGAGCCAAATGTTAGTTAATTTCCAGGGCTTCCAAAGGACTGAGTTTCTGGCCTTTGTTTGTTAAGTGAAGGACATGGGACACTGGCTGGTAGTTGTGACCCTCACTCAGTACAAGCTCAACAAATGTGGAGTTAGAATTCTGCAATCTACAGCTGCGTTCATATTCAGATTGCTCTAAGCATCTTAACATCTGAGTCCCCTAGATTTAGAACTACTTAAACCTAACTAACCTAAGGACATCACAAACATCCATGCCCGAGGCAGGATTGGAAACTGCGACCGTAGCGGTCGTGCGGTTCGAGACTGAAGCGCCTAGAACCGCTCGGCCACGGCGGCCGGCCGTTCATGTTCAGCTAGCCAAGTTGCTATGTCTCTGCCTGACTGGCCAATGTAAAACTTGTCACAATCAGAACAGCTAATTTTGTACATCCAACTGGTGGCAAATAACTGGGTCTTATCTTTGCTATCGAAAATACACTGGGCTATGGTGTTATTAACGTAGTAGGAAAGCATATACTTGCAAGATTTCAGTGTTTTTGCTACAGTCTGTGATACTTCTTCCAGATATGGTAATGTACACCAGTTCTTGCAGACAGTGGAAGCGGCAGCAAATGGGGCATTGAGAAGGAGTATGAAAAACAAAAAAATAAATAAATAAAAATAAAAAACTGAAATTTATTTTTATTTAATGCAATCTGTTAAATAGGATTCGTTTTGAGTATAGTGTTAATGTGTTTCCTGTGTGCTCCTCTTATATTTGTATACTGTTCAACTTTTTACTTTGCTTTACCACCACACTGTCAAATGGTTCAAATGGTTCTGAGCACTATGGGGCTCATCATCTGAGGTCATCAGTCCCCTAGACCTAGAACTACTTAAACCTAACTAACCTAAGGACCAAAGGGATCAAATGGTAAGAGTTTATTTTCCTATACACTGGCGCCGTGTTACGTGATAAAAATACCCGTCAAACTTTGTTAGGGTTTAGTTAACTGATATGCGTACGAAAGTGATAAACTGGCATAGCCTGCAGGGGATAACCACCACGAAAATTAGGGAGCCGATTTTAGAGTATACGATGCAATATTCTACACATATCATGTTTCACTGGCCAACGAATGTTACAAAATTCTTTTGGAAAACTGCACGGTAAGTGGATGGTTGCACTATTTTATGACTATTCGTATGGCAGTTCGCACTTTCTTTGCATCGAGCTGGTGTACCAGAAGCCAGAGTTGAGTGAACTTTGTGACAAAAAGCCTGTTGAAATCCTAGCAGAAACTTCTAGTAAAACAGGCTATCATCTGTCATTTCACCGAAACAGTATTACCTTCAGTGTCAACGGCAGTCGGTTCAGGCGTATATAATAAATATCTACATTAGTCACAGAAGCTTTCATACTCAAATCTTTATTAATTCCAAAAGCATTCATTTTAGTTAGGAAAATTATCGTTCTGCTTTCTACTACTGTTTGGAAATAAAACTGAACATAACCGCTCTGGTTTGTATTTTGCGTTTCAAGATAGGAACCTTCCCATCACTTGCTTTCTTCTACATAATTAGAATTTTCCTTACGAACATGCAACACGTATTAATCAACAAATTAAAGAAAGTCGGCTTAAGATTAACATAAAACAGATTCACGTAAATGGTCAGCGAGTTGCTGTTTTATTACATTCGTTATCTATCCTACATAATCCGAGGTCGCAGTCATGTTCCATAGAACATGCAAACAGCAAACATAATATGAAATCCAGTTGCCAGTAGAACAACAGATGAGCATATATTTGCTGCTACCGAAGATAATCTCTCTTGCAATAGGATACGCTGCCAATCATACACGCTTTTAGAAGTCACGGAAATAGTAATAAAGGATTGTGCGTTAATTTACGCGTTTTAATCGCTGGTATGTGGCACTATCTAGAGCGGTACTCATCTCTTTTGTCGATTTTAGAACCGTGCAAGAGTTACAATTCGTTTGGAGTTCAGACGGACCGCCATTTCTAGCACAGATGATTCCGCTGTCAAAGACATCTGGCGTCTTGCGATGTAACTACCAAGCAAAGCCAGACATTGTCACAGCAATGGATGAAAACTGTTAAAAGCTACTGAGCAAAACATTTCGAACTGTTTTTATTCCAGTTCTGTAAAATCAAGTTCTCATCCAAAAGATGGTTACTTTTGTTCAGAGATTCAAAATTTAAACATTGTTGTAAATGATGTTAACAAACTTAGGTTTTCACTAATGTGAAGCCTACATCTAGAATTACATGCACGATCGCAGGTAGATGAAACAACAACAAGCGTTTGTACTTCTGGTGCGGTTCATTATTTTTAGGAGATTATGTAAGGCGGAAAACTGTATCAATGTAATGTGGGATTTTAAAAAAACGTGTACGGCACAGCACGTATTTTACAGCACAATAATTTCTCTGAGCCGTCTGGTATTGCGTTATTTTGAAAGTAATTTCAGCCCGATACACCAGATATTGCCGATAGCAGCTGCCGCCAGGTATTCACGGTCCACTAATATAGTCTTTAGCCATACTATTCACTATTACCCGCACCACACAAAGAGACGAATGTGCTTACGTGGACAATCACCGAATCACAATCTAACTGTACACCGAAATTTTAACTTTGGTATATTTGACTGAATCTCCACGACCTCAAACAATTGGTTTCAGTTTGATTCGAGTAGTTATAAAATAATTCATCAAGACTCACGTACGTACGTACGTAGTTGCCTTACGACCTCTAATATGAGTGATTCACACTTATCTGTATCTGCAGTGACGTAAACTGTCGCAACAAGCAGCATAAGATGCGGAGGATCACAATATAGAATAGCAATTATGTACTAATACAGTGATTTCGTTCGTTTGTCTCTTGGGTAATTTCCAAGAATAATTGCCTATCAAAGTCGCGGGATCCAAACGACTCATATCGAACGTGCGATGGTAAATCGATCATGCGACTCTGGTGGCGGGCCTTATGAGTACGTTTACGGTTGTCGCTACGGCAACGACAAGAGAAGAGCGTTACAAAAATACTTGTAATTGCAAAGGAGACGACTTACCTTACTTGTCATCGGTGTTGTCACCATATGAAAGTCCATTACGCTGGTCTGGATGGATAATTTGGAAGAGGTGAACCATATATTCTTCCTGATACTCGTTCGATTTCCGCACTGTCCGTAATGAAATAGTAAACTGTATTTTACACACTTCGCACCACCAAAGTCTACACAGTCCCTTGTTTCCTCGTCCGGCAGTACTCCACATTTGCGACAAAAAGTCGAACAATTTTCTACGCTGGATAAACATGGAATTAGATTTTTCCATGTGAGAGAATCCGCCGAAGAAACGTCAAGAGCACCATCGATCCCACTCACTAACGACATAAATCGTCTGGGATTCCCTAGCAACTCACAAATAATTCGCGGAGGTATGTACTTTAGAGCAACTAAGAGAACGACAGAAAACTAAAAATAACGGTCACAAATAACTGATCACAACGCCCGCCACCAGAGTCGCATGATCGATTTACCATCGCACGTTCGATATGTATCGTTTGGATCCCACGACTTCGATAGACAATCATTCTTGGAATCACCGTCTCCTGCGTCAACAAACTTAGACTGTACCATGTCTGGTGATGTCAGTGAGCAGCTGTTTAAGAGCTTTGGCATCCCGTCAGCAAGCTACAATTTCAGACTCATAAATATCTATCCATACAATGAAACAGCAAGTAAATATAAAAAGCTGAATACCGAACACAGTTGGAGATCAAGAAAAATAGGATATAGCACTTTGACAATCGAAACCCCAAAACTAAGAGAATAATATAAATTATTTTTGTATACGACAAATGACCCATATACTAATATTTAATTCCCAAGTGCAGCTTCAGTAGCAAATTTACTGAACCGAGTGATGGCTTCTTCATCATATTATCATCCGTTTTATGGAATTTTATGCATTTCAATGTGTACTTTGGAAAGAAGACTTCAACATGTATTACATGTCAATAGAACTGTAGTTTGTTTGCAACTAATTCAGGGAAATATTAAAACTTGGTTACGTTATTCCTTACGATTTTAAACATTAATTTCAAGTATTGAATAGTACATTGCAATCTTCCGGAGCAAAAGTGTATTTATTTACTATCAAAATTACACATAGCAACCCGATATAAATACATGAAACACTTCGAGAGGAAGCTGAGTTCGAACCCATGCTTCAGCATTCAGTATATTTCCTGACCGGGGTACTGCTCTTTGACGTATGGGCTCATTGTTAAGAGAACTCATCAGTGCACTGGGGTTGCACACACATACGCCACATTGTAAATACTCATGATTCATATAGCGACAGTCCGCCCCGATAGCTGAGTGGTCAGCGCGGCGATCTGTCACGCTAAGGGGCCCGGGTTCGATTCCCCGCTGGGTCGGAGATCTTTCCGACCAGGGACTGGGTGTTGTGTTCTCCTCATTATCATTTCATCATCATCAGTGGAAGGCAACGGCAAACCACCACTGGAATCTCTTCCCTAGACGCTCATGCGGTGGACCTCTCTGACGAGGCTTCCCCCTTGACAAGACCTGCCATAAGGCAGAACAGAAAGTTTATAAAGCGACAAGCAGTTGCAAATGTGTCATTGTCTAATCTCTCCTCCATTTGATCTGCGGATGGGAAGAACGTGGTTTTGATTCTAAAATTTTGACTGTTTTCGATCCCCTACTTAGGTACGATAAATTAGTAACTTTAGTAGTGACTATCGTAGTTTATTGTGCCTTTACATAACAACAGAAGAACATGTGAAATTATTTTAAAAAACTGTGTACAACCACACTTTTTCTTCAGTTACACTATGAATCTATTGGCTGCAGTCTAGACCAGGCCCAGCGGCAGTGAGGCGGTGGTATTATTGCTCACAGCTCGGCAACATGTCAGTTTCGCGTAGCGAGTGGGATGATTCTTTGACATAACCAATGAGAGGCGAGAACAGAGAGGCGAGAACAGAGGGAAAGTATTTATAGCTCCGAAATTGAAACCATTGTCTCATTTATTGTTTTTCGGTGTATTAGTAAGTTTCGAGAGAAATATTTCCCGATTATGGTAACGAGTGTCATACAGTGGACTGATTTATGCAATTAAGTTGCGCACGGCGACGTGGTCCCTGGCTGCTTGTCTCACGTATTAATTGCAGTGGTACGGATGTGTGTCAAAAGTGACGCTGAAATGACTCTTAAAAAGCCACAGGGCTCTGTGGACGCAATCATCTGAAAGTGCAGCAAAAGCCGCCAGCCGCTCGGGGTAGCCGCGCGGTCTCAGGCGTCTTGTCACGGTCCGCGCGGCTGTCCCCGTCGGAGATTCGAGTCCTCCCTCGGGCATGGGTGTGTGTGTCGTCCTTAGCGTAAGTTAGTTTAAGGTAGATTAAGTAGTGTGTAAGCTTAGGGACCGATGACCTCAGCAGTTTGGTCCCATAAGACCGAATCACAAGTTTCCAAAAGCCGCCATTTTTGGTAAGTGGGTCGCTGTTTATAATTCAGCCGTGACAGAGGATAGATGAATCAATGTTTATTAATAACAGAGTCGCAAGTTCGGTGATGCACCTACCTTCTCCGATGATTTAAGTAAAAAAATATTGATCCACCTACCTTCTTCCATTGATCCACTTACTCAGTGTTGTTGCTCAGATCTATTGCTTAGCAACACAGCACAGAAATATTTTACTCCTTTTCCGAATGTAACATGAGTTGCGAAGCTGTCCTTGGGTTTATAATCCTCGTTTACAGCAAGGTTTAAAAAAAAATGGTGCAAATGGCTCTGAGCACTGTGGGACTCAACTGCTGTGGTCATCAGTCCCCTAGAACTTAGAACTACTGAAACCTAACTAACCCAAGGACATCACACACATCGATGCCCGAGGCAGGATTCGAACCAGCGACCGTAGCAGTAGCACGGTTCCGGACTGAAGCGCCTAGAACCGCGAGACCACCGCGGCCGGCCAGCAATGTTTAACCCTTTCTTCCGAATGTATTACTTCGAAAGGCATCGTCTGCCTGCAGCTCTCTCATTGGCTGTGTAACACAAACAGCTCACAATCCTTGCTTCGTTCCCCCCTACCTGACGACAAGCTCTGACAACATTTCTGCACGATACACGAAAGTACCCGACTGGTCCTTGTAGCACAATTAACGATATTAACTATAGTAGTCTTATCTAAATTGTTTTTCGGTTTTTACCTAATGCGACTTCTGTATATGTTTAGACACTGGACTCGCGTCGCACGAGTTTGTAAACTCGGCTGCAGTTTGGTACGGTTAAGACGACTCGTTTGCTCCGAACGTTAGTTCAGCTTTTGGGCCTTTACATTCTACTGTGACCCGACCGTGGTGGCCGAGCGCTTCTAGGCGCTTCAGTCTGGAACCGCGCTCCTGCTACGGTCGCAGGTTCGAATTCTGCCTCGGGCATGGGTGTGTGTGATGTCCTTAGGTTAGCTAGGGGACTGATGACCTCAAAGTCCCATAGCGCTCAGAGCCATTTAAACCAAGCCATCCTACTGTGAAGTGCGCTACGTTTATTTTTTCCGCGCCATCAGTCTCGATGCGGCCCACAACGACTTGCTGTCCTACACCGACGTCTTCACCCGTAGCCCTTGCGTGCAGCATCCCCAACCGTTCGTTGGTCGTATTCTAATCTGCGTCTGCCACGACGGCTTTTTACCCTTCACTGCTCTCTCCACTACCATGGTGCTTATTACTTCATGTCTCAACGCATATCCTACCATCTTGTCCCTTCGCTTGTCACTGTGTTCTACACGTTCTTAACGTTGTCAGTTGAGCGAAGAACAAACTTCCTCGTATGAAACAGTCCCGTTTCAAGAAAAGTTAGTTTTACACGAATCTCAATGTTTATGACGTCATATCTCCTGAGGTATGTGCCTCACAATGACGTAATTTTGCTGGTGCATTCTGGGGCACATGCAGGTCCATTAGAACGTCATGTCTAAAGCTGCATGAAAGGCGAAAATGTAGTAAGCGACAAATTTTCGTTTCATTATTTTGTGGGAGTTATCAGGGGAGATAGTTAAGAAAAGATCTAAAATCAAGTTTAAAGTTTGTTGGAAGTCGATAACTGCTCTCACTCTCAAATTCTGGGTGAATATTGTCAGGGTAATGTGCAGTTACACTGCCTCAAGTGCCTAACTTTATTGCTTGTCTTATTGCGTTAAGCCGTTAACCTGGAATTACACCTCTTCATGAGTAGATTACGACAGCGTTTATAAACAATTATTAAAAATTTGGGTTTATTTTGAATCTTCTACAAAAAATAATTTATTTCTTTTCATTCACCCAGGGCACGTTTCGATACCTAAATGTCATCTTCGAACATGTCAGGATGAATGAAAAGAAATAGTGTTTTGCATCAGGTGGCGTTTAGAATAAACCCAAATTTTAACCCGCAAACACGGAAAACGTCAAGAGCTGCTTCCAACCCAAGCGTTATGATTACATCAAATGCTGAAAACCAAATTTTAGTTGCCCCTGGAGGTCGTTACACAGGCAACCCGCAACTGCGACTGGTGCCCGTTTTAGCCGTTTAGTGATGCAGATGAGTCCACATACCTTCTACAGCAGCACACCTCAAGAGCTTCGATTCTTTTCTCTTCTGGTTTTCAAACAGTTCATGATTCACTGCCATATAATGCTTTGTTCTCAACATACATTTTCAAAAATTTGTTCCTCAAATTGAGTCCTATACTTCAAACTATAGTTCAATTCTTTTATCTTGGCGGTTCGCGCATGCACGCCCAGACGCAGGAGATTGCTGCGTTGCCAGTTGTACGCGCCAAGAGAAGCAGTGCCATAGTATAGTTCGCAAAGTTACGTTTAGGGGGGAGCGCGCAGTTTATGAAGTCTTTAGCCACCACGGCCGCATTAACCCTTTCGCTGCTCCCCGCATTCCGCGATGTGCTCGAGTTTGTCATCATTGCACTGTTCGCCTGTTCAGACACATGGTGTTTCGACTGCTTTCACACACTGTATCATTCGATTTCACAAAAACTATTTGGCCCAAAAATGTTATTTTTACACATCTTCTTGACTGATACCTTCCTCCCATAAATGACTTAATTTTGTTTCGATGTTCAACGCAGTTATTGTGCAGTATTAGATGTAGTAAACCAGTGCATGAAATTTTTAAGAGTTTGCAGAGGTAAAACTCCATAGCGTATACTTTCCGTATGGTCGATTTTAGTTGCCACTAGAAATTTCAAAAAAATTCATTCAAACGATTAAAATTCGTGAAGTAAGACACTTCGATATTGTTTTTAAAATAAAGAAAATAATTAGCACTGATCAAAGTTAAAATTAAGAACCTTTCGGTCGGCAGACTCACACTATAACCATTACGCTAACGCAGCTCGCCGTTCAATGGGACTTTAAAATATCACACAAAGTAACGAGAAACACTGTTGGTATGATTATGAATTACTCACGTTTCGTCGAAGTACAACAGGAAATAAACAATTACCGCTGTTCTTTATTGCGAAAAAGCAGTTAGTGAGAATGATACAAACACCTTTCCTTGCTATCGCCTGAATTAGGAGGCTTATTGATTGTTTGGTTTAATTAATTAATAGAATATGAAGCAATTGGTATAAAGAATGCTTTTTACAAACTTTCTATAAAAGAAAGTGTGCTATCAAGACATTGCTTTTGTTCAATTACTTTATTTATGACTGAACGTTTCTAAAACTGAAGACACTCGTACGTGCTCTGCTCTGCAGTCGAGATCTGGCAACGTCGTTCTCTGCTCATTGGCTGACTGTGTTTTGTGACGTCAGATGCGCAGAACGAACCTAAACTCGGCCGCCAACATATATGACGCGCACTTTAGCAGACTGTTTTGCGAGGAATGCTCTCTTTGCCTCTTTCGGTCGGCTTCTTACATTCCTCCCTGTTCGTCTATCGTGTGCAGGGTGTTTTATTTTGTTATATGATCTTCCCCGTGTCAATGCAATCTACACCGCATCATAACTGCAGACAGTATCCAGCACTACCAGCGACTGCTCAGCTACACTGCTGGCCATTGAAATTGCTACACCAACAAGAAATGCAGATGACGGAAAAATATATTATACTAGAACTGAAAAGTGATTACATTTTCACGCAATTTGGGTGCATAGATCCTGAGAAATCAGTACCCAGAACGACCACCTCTGTCCATAGTAACGGCCTTTATACGCTTGGGCATTGAGTGAAACAGAGCTTGGATGGCGTGTACAGGTACAGCTGCCCATGCAGCTTCAACACGATACCACAGTTCATCAAGAGTAGTGACTGGCGTATTGTGACGAGCCAGTTGCCCGGCCACCATTGACCAGACGTTTTCAGTTGTTGAGAGATGTGGAGAATGTGCTGGACACGGCAGCAGTCGAACATTTTCTGTATCCAGAAAGGCCCGTACAGGACCTGCCACATGTGGTTGTGCATTGTCCTGCTGAAATGTAGGGTTTCGCAGGGATCGAATGAATGGTGGAGCCACGGGTCGCAACACATCTGAAATGTAACGTCCGCTGTCCAAAGTGCCGTCAATGCGAACAAGAGGTGACCGAGACGTGTAACCAAAGGCACCCCATACCATCACGCCGGGTGATACGCCAGCATGGCGATGACGAACACACGCTTCCAATGTGCGTTCCCCCGCGATATCGCCAAACACGGATACGGCCATCATGATGCTGTAAACAGAACCTGGATTCATCCGAAGAAATGACATTTTGCCATTCGTGCACCCAGGTTCGTCGTTGAGTACACCATTGGAGGCGCTCCTGTCTGTGGTGCAGCGTCAAGAGTAACCGCAGTCGTGGTAGTTTCCGAGCTGATAGCCCATGCTGCTGCAAACGTCGTCGAACTGTTCGTGCAGATGATTTTTGTCTTGCAAACGTCCCCAACTGTTGACTCAGGGATAGAGCCGTGGCTGCACGATCCGTTACAACCATGCGGATAAGATGCCTGTCATCTCGACTGCTAGTGACACGAGGTCTTTGGGATCCAGCACAGAGTTCGTATTACTCTCCTGACCACACCGATTCCATATTCTGCTAACAGTCATTGGATCTCGACCAACGCGAGCAACGCCGGCCGGAGTGGCCGAGCGGTTGTAGGCGCTACAGTCTCGAACCGCGCGACCGCTACGGTCGTAGATTCGAATTCCGCCTCGGGCATGGATGTGTGTGATGTCCTTAGGTTAGTTAGGATTAAGTATTTCTAAGTTCTTGGGAACTGATGACCTCAGAAGTTAAGTCCCATAGTGCTCAGAGCCATTTGTACCAACGCGAGCAGCAATGTAGCGATACGATAAACAGCAATCGCGATAGGCTACAATCCGACCTTTATCGAAGTCGGAAACGTGATGGTACGCATTTCTCCTCCTTACACGAGGCATCACAACAACGTTTCACCAGGCAACGCCGGTCATTTGCTGTTTGTGTATGAGAAATCGGCTGGAAACGTTCCTCATGTCAGCACGTTGTGTGAATGCTCTGAAAAGCTAATCATTTGCATATCACAGCATCATCTTCCTGTCGGTTAAATTTCGCGTCTGTAGCACGTCGTCTTAGTGGTGTAGCAATTTTAAGGCCAGTTGTGTAATTACTTCCACTCTTCGTTTCCTTTTTTGATGGTGAGACATTTTCAGCAACTTTGGAGAGCTCTTTCTAGCTCGTTCACACAGTGTGAAAGCTTGCTTAAAAGGAGCACAGAGTCATAAAGGTGTTAGGAGCTGGAATGCCCCCTCAGCCCGTACATGAGACAGAATGCGCTTGGTCCCATCGTAGCCGAGTGGGCGGCTCAGGGGCTGGGCTGTTCTGCAAAACTCTAAAGTCGCCCCAAGAAGTCCTTTTGGAAAGACAACACGTGCAGCCGGCAGAAGCATGGGGCCCGCCGTTCCTGCGCAGTCACGCCACGAAAGATTGTTCGTTTAAACTCCTTACACCAGCCACATGGACTGGCTCACAATAATTATTTCTGTAGAACGCGCACTTTCTTGCCTGTGCCTAAGTGTAAGACGTTCGATAGGCCAGGGCTAGAGACTCGTCATTTTGTTGCAGAGATCGTACGATTTTTGTGCATTCATTCCTTTTTTTTTTTTTGGGCATCTTATTACTGTAGTTCACCGGAGTCAAGTTACGCTAACGTACATCGCTCGGTATTGGTGGTATATTTACGATTAATCGTAGAAATGGTCTGTGGAATATATAATTAAGTAAATAACATATTTTTGGTCAAATGTTTGGTCGGAGCAAAAGCAAGACTCTATAAAGTACACAGTGGATTTTTGTCAGAGTTTTTGTAGTTGAGCGAAAATTGGGAATGGACAAATATTGTATCAAATTAATCAGCGTGGCCGGCCGCGGTGGTCTCGCGGTTCTAGGCGCCAGTCCGGAATCGTGCGACTGCTACGGTCGCAGGTTCGAATCCTGCTTCGGGCATGGATGTGTGTGATGTCCTTAGGTTGGTTAGGTTTAAGTAGTTCTAAGTTCTAGGGGACTAATGACCACAGCAGTTGAGTCCCATAGTGCTCAGAGCCATTTGAACCATTTAATCAGCGTGAGGTGTAGTTTTACATAAAGAAGATTTAATTGGTTGAAAATAATAGGGTATTTAAGAAAAGTTATTTAATAATCTGAGGGAAAATTAAAGTATTCGAAGAAGTGATGTTGTTAATAGCTATGTAAGTGAAATACCAAAAATTTCATCTCTTCGAGGTCTAACTATTTATAATATAAGAGGTCACTTTGGTGTGATGCTTAGCTGTCAAAAACTCCTCCTTCGAATCAAGTACTAAGCTTAGAACATTTGGAGAAAAGGAGACGCCAGGAAGGCAAATGGGATGCCAAAATGTTCATCTATTCAGGGCCAGGCTGTTTCGAGTATAGAAAGTTGTTTTGGTGTAATGTTTAACAGCCAGAAAGGCTTCCTTCCAATCAGATCCTAAATTCAGGATATTTCGAGAACAGGTATTATACGAGGGTGGTTTGAAAAGAATTCGGAATCACCACGAGAGGTCACCGCTAGGGCAATGAGTTGTTCACGTGCCACGTCAGTGCTCTTGGAAGAGAGCTGTGGCGGTAACGTGGCTCTTTTGTTCTCGCGCAGTGATTTGCGAAGATGGAAAAAATCGAGAATCGAGCTGTGATTCAGTACTACGTAAAGAAAGGTAGCAAAGCAAAGGACATTCATGCCGATTTCCAGTATACACTGGGGGACTGTGCTCCTTCATATTCAACTGTTGCCAAGTGGAAAAATGAATTTAAATTTGGTCGGGAGAGCTTAGATGATGATCCGAGCAGTGGTCGGCCAGGATGTGTCACTACTCCAGAAATCATTGCAGAAGAGCACAAAATGGTCACGGAGGATCGCCGATTGAAAGTGTGTGAAATTGCTCACGCCTGCCAGATGTCGTCTGAAGGGTATATCACATTATAACTAAAGAATTAGAAATAAAAAATTATCTGCAAGATGCGTGCCGCGACTCTTGACGCTGGGTCAAAACCGCATGAGAATGGACATATCGGAACAATGTTTGACCCGTTTTAGCAGAAACGAACAAGATTTTTTGCACCGGTTTGTGACCACAGATGAAACTTGCGTGCACTACTATAACCCAGAGACAAAAGAACAGTCAAAGCAGTGGAAACATGCTGATTCTCCGCTACCAAAGAAAGCAAAGAACTCCTTCGTCGGGAAAGGTCATGGCCACAATGTTCTGAAATGCTAAGGGGATTCTGTTTGTAGATTATCTCCCCTCTGGGCAAACAATTACTGGAGAATACTATGCTAACCTTGTAGACAAATTGCAACAAAACACACTCGTAAATAGGCCAGGTTTAGCAAAGAAGAAATCCATCTTCCATCAAGACAATGCGCGCCCGCACACAAGTGCCGTCGCCATGGCAAAATCACACAAAGTAAGGTATTAATTGTTACCACACCCGCCTTATTCACCTGATATGGATCCGCCAGACTTACATATCTTCCCAAAACTGAAAATTTTTCTTGTGGACGAAGATTCACTTCAAACGAAGAACTGAAGCCGTAATTGATAATTATTTTGTAGGCCTGGAGGATGGGCTCAAGGCAGTGGAACATCGTCGGACCAAGTGCATTAATCCACAAGGAGACTACATTGAAAAATAAAATAAAAAGTTTCAGTGATGTAAGTACTTTTTTCTATTCCGTTCCAAGAACTTTTCAAACCACCCTCGTAATTTCTACATAAACCTGTGTCCATACTACATGGTACTTTCCTTTTCGTCTTAAAACATGGATACTGTAGTTTTTATTTGTATGTATTACATATAGAACAACGTGACTAGCATATGGAAAATGGGGGAAATGTGCATTTCACTGGAGGTAACGTGGGAATTTTATGCGCGCCCGTTTAATAAACAGTGTGATTTACGAATTAGAAACATCCTGCAACTGCCGCTGGAGTGCGTTGCGATCTCGTATACCACGTTGGGGCCCATGTACCGTGTGCACAAGTCGCATCATTTCTGAGCGTTCACATCTACATCTACATCTACATGACTACTCTGCAATTCACATTTAAGTGCTTGGCAGAGGGTTCATCGAACCACAATCATACTATCTCTCTACTATTCCACTCCCGAACAGCGAGCGGGAAAAACGAACACCTAAACCTTTCTGTTCGAGCTCTGATTTCTCTTATTTTATTTTGATGATCATTCCTACCTATGTAGGTTGGGCTCAACAAAATATTTTCGCATTCGGAAGAGAAAGTTGGTGACTGAAATTTCGTAAAAAGGTCTAACCGCGACGAAAAACGTCTATGCTGTAATGACTTCCATCCCAACTCGTGTATCATATCTGCCACACTCTCTCCCCTATAACGCGATAATACAAAACGAGCTGCTCTTTTTTGCACCCTTTCGATGTCCTCCGTCAATCCCACCTGGTAAGGATCCCACACCGCGCAGCAATATTCTAACAGAGGACGAACGAGTGTAGTGTAAGCTGTCTCTTTAGTGGACTTGTTGCATCTTCTAAGTGTCCTGCCAATGAAACGCAACCTTTGGCTCGCCTTCCCGACAATATTATCTATGTGGTCCTTCCAACTGAAGCTGTTCGTAATTTTAACACCCAAGTACTTAGTTGAATTGACAGCCTTGAGAATTGTACTATTTATCGAGTAATCGAATTCCAACGGAGTTCTTTTGGAACTCATGTGGATCATCTCACACTTTACTAGACGGTAAATTACAGCATCATCGGCGAACAGTCTAAGAGAACTGCTCAGATTGTCACCCAGGTCATTTATATAGATCAGGAACAGTAGAGGTCCCAGGACGCTTCCCTGGGGAACACCTGATATCACTTCAGTTTTACTCGATGATTTGCCGTCTATTACTACGAACTGCGACCTTCCTGACAGGAAATCACGAATCCAGTCGCACAACTGAGACGATACCCCATAGCTCCGCAACTTGATTAGAAGTCGCTTGTGAGGAACGGTGTCAAAAGCTTTCCGGAAATCTAGAAATACGGAATCAACTTGAGATCCCCTGTCGATAACGGCCATTACTTCGTGCGAATAAAGAGCTAGCTGCGTTGCACAAGAGCGATGTTTTCTGAAGCCATGCTGATTACGTGTCAATAGATCGTTCCCTTCGAGGTGGTTCATAATGTTTGAATACAGTATATGCTCCAAAACCCTACTGCAAACCGACGTCAATGATATAGGTCTGTAGTTAAATGGATTACTCCTACTACCCTTCTTGAACACTGGTGCGACCTGCGCAATTTTCCAATCTGTAGGTACAGATCCCGACCTGAAGACTTGCCCGTGTCAAGTGATTTGAGTTGCTTCGCAACCCCTAAGGTATCTACTTCTAAGAAACTCATGCTAGCAGATTTTCGTGTTTCAAATTCTGGAATATTCCATTCGTCTTCCCTGGTGAAGGAATTTCGGAAAACTGCGTTCAATAACTCCGCTTTAGCGGCACAGTCGTCGATAACAGTACCATCGGCACTGCGCAGCGAAGGTATTGACTGCGTCTTACCGCTTGTGTACTTCACATACGACCAAAATTTCTTCGGATTTTCTACCAAATTTCGAGACAATGTTTCGTTGTGGAACCTATTAAAGGCATCTCACATCGAAGTACGTGCCAAATTTCGCGCGTCTGTAAATTTTAGCCCATCTTCAGGATTTCGCGTTCTTCTGAACTTCGCATGCTTTTTCCGTTGCCTCTGCAACAGCGTTCGGACCTTTTTTGTGTACCACGGGGGATCCGTTCCATCTCTTACCAATTTATGAGGTATGAATATCTCAATTGCTGTTGCTACTATATCTTTGAATTTGAGCCACATCTCGTCTACATTCGCATAGTCAGTCCGCAGGGAATGGAAATTGTCTTTTAGGAAGGCTTCTAGTGGCACTTTATCCGCTTTTTTAAATAAAATTATTTTGCGTTTGTTTCTGATGGATTTGGAAGAAATGGTATTGAGCCTAGCTACAATGACCTTGTGATCACTAATCCCTGTATCAGTCATGATGCTCTCTATCAGCTCTGGATTGTTTGTGGCCAAGAGGTCAAGTGTGTTTTCGCAACCATTTACAATTCGCGTGGGTTCGTGGATAACCTGCTCGAAATAATTTTCGGAGATTAGATTAGATTAGATTAGATTAATACTTGTTCCATAGATCATGAATACGACAC
Source organism: Schistocerca gregaria (assembly GCF_023897955.1). Classification (NCBI taxonomy): domain Eukaryota; kingdom Metazoa; phylum Arthropoda; class Insecta; order Orthoptera; family Acrididae; genus Schistocerca; species Schistocerca gregaria. Next base: position 1,079,933,228 of record NC_064920.1, on the reverse strand, counting down.
TTCGTAATGATGTGGAACGTGTCAGGTTAATAAAAGATGTCTGTACAAGAAATTACATTACACAAAATATTGCATGGCACTAATGATTAAGTGTTTTTTTTTTACTTAGTTTATATCTAAAAATTCAGCCAATGAGTAGAAGGAGTTGTCATCTAGAAATTCTTTTAATTTATTTTTAAATGTTAGTTGGCTATCTGTCAGGCTTTTGATGCTGTCTGGTAGGTGCCCAAAAACTTTTGTGGCAGCATAATTTACCCCTTTCTGTGCCAAAGTCAGATTTAACCCTGCATAGTGAAGATCATCCTTTCTCCTGGTGTTATAGGTATGCACACTGCTATTACTTTTGAATTGGGTTGGATTATTATCAACAAATTTCATAAGGGAATATATATACTGTGAGGTTACTGTGAGGATCCCTAGATCCTTAAATAGATGTCTGCAGGATGACCGTGGGTGGGCTCCAGCAATTATTCTGATTACACATTTTTGTGCAATGAATATTTTTCTACTCAACGATGAATTACCCCAGAATATGATGCCATACGAAAGCAGTGAATGAAAGTAGGCATAGTAAGCTAATTTACTGAGATTCTTATCACCAAAATTTGCAATAACCCTAATAGCATACGTAGCTGAACTCAGACGTTTCAGCAGACCATCAATGTGTTGCTTCCAGTTTAACCTCTCATCAATGGACACACCTAAAAATTTTGAAAATTCTACCTTAGCTACAGACTTCTGTTCAAATTCTATATTTATTACTGGAGTTGTGCCATTTACTGTACGGAACTGTATATACTGTGTTTTATCAAAATTTAAAGAGAGTCCGTTTGCTGAGAACCACTTAATAATTTTGTGAAAAACATCATTTACAATTACATCACTTAGTTCTTGGTTTTTGGATGTTATTACTATACTTGTATCATCAGCAAAAAGAACTAACTTTGCATCTTCATCAATGTGGAATGGTAAGTCATTAATGTATATCAAGAACAGTAAAGGACCTAAGACCGAACCCTGTGGGACCCCGTGCTTGATAGCACCCCAGTTTGAGGAATCAGCTGTTGTTTTAACATTACACGAACCACTTATTTCAACTTTCTGCATTCTTCCAGTTAAGTATGAATTAAACCATTTGTGCACTGCCCCACTCAAACCATAATGATTTAGCTTATCTAAAAGAATTCCATGATTTACACAATCAAAGGCCTTTGAGAGATCACAAAAAATACCAATGGGTGATGTCCGGTTATTCAGAGCATTTAATATTTGATGCATTTAAGGACAATCTCGGAAGACGTTTTCTGCCTACCACCGGTTTTGAACAAGTATTTTTGCCAACATACCGAGGGTAGGTTGAAGTCCCCACGAACTATAACCGTATGAGTGGGGTATTTATTTGTTACGAGACTCAAACTTTCTCTGAACTGTTCCGCAACTGTATCATCGGAGTCTGGGGGTCGGTAGAAGGAGCCAATTATTAACTTAATTCGGCTGTTAAGTATAACCTCCACCCACACCAATTCGCACGGAGTATCTACTTCGACTTCACTACAAGATAAACCACTACTGACAGACACAAACACTCCACCACCAATTCTGCCTAATCTATCTTTCCTGAACACCGTCTGAGACTTCGTAAAAATTTCTGCAGAACTTATTTCAGGCTTTAGCCAGCTTTCTGTACCTATAACGATATCAGCTTCTGTGCTTTCTATTAGCGCTTGAAGCTCAGGGACTTTTCCAGCGCAACTACAACAATTTACAACTATATTTCCGACTGTTCCTTGATCCAATTCATGCTGCCTGAGAAAAATCTGACATAAAAATTTGAAAAGAAGAGTAGTCAAATGTTACGTGAATTTCCAGAATGAGATTTTCACTCTGCAGCGGAGTGTGCGCTGATATGAAACTTCCTGACAGATTAAAACTGTTTTAATCTGCCAGGAAGTTTCATATCAGCGCACACTCCGCTGCAGAGTGAAAATCTCATTCTGGAAACATCCCCCAGGCTGTGGCTAACCCATGTCTCCGCAATATCCTTTCTTTCAGGAGTGCTAGTTTCTGCAAGGTTCGCAGGAGAGCTTCTGTAAAGTTTGGAAGGTAGGAGACGGATACTGGCAGAAGTAAAGCTGTGAGTACCGGGCGTGAGTCGTGCTTCGGTAGCTCAGATGTTCGCCGGCATGGTAGCTCAGCGTGTTCGGTCAGAGGGTTAACTGCCCTCTGTAATAAAAGAACTGAGTTAAAAGATCAAAACCGAACTTAAAAGGGTGTCTTACGACGTCCGCCCCGACCAGCTGCAACAAACGAAAACGAACAAAATGAAATTAAAAAAAAAAAAATAGTAGAGCACTTGCCCGCGAAAGGCAAAGATCCCGAGTTCGAGTCTCGGTCGGGCACACAGTTTTAATATGCCAGGAAGTTTCTTACGTGAATTTATTTGCGTTAAGGGAAATGAAGTAAGTTATAATAGGGAAACATCTGACGCACCTCTGAATGAAGGTCGAAATCGTGTGCGGTGAATGAGATGCCGATTCAGAATTTAAAGTTCACTGTTTAAAGCAGAATTTTAACGTGTACTACAGGGTATTTGTTTGTCAGATAGATTATGTGCTGTTTGCAGTCTGCATCATTCTAAAGTTTTTATTTTATTTCTCGCTATTAGACAAATAATTTTACTATACGTTCGACCGTTTGTTTTTGAAGTGTTTTTATGGTTTCGTACCTGAGGATCAGTTTGTTTTCCGACTTTCGAAAATCCCACTTTCTCAGGAATTGGGTAGACGTGTCAAGTTGAAATTTATGTCACATACTGAGATCTTACGTCCTTTGATGGTGTAAACAAATTAAGATTGTAAGTCTGTGCAATCAAAAGATACGGTCGTTTATGTGAAATGTTTTGACACTCGCACACTCGCTTTTTAAAAGCTCTAGGGTACTTCCCGTTCATATAGAATCATGAAATTTGCCAATAGGGATGTTTCACAGTACAAATGAAGAAAACAATCCGAAAACGTATTTTCTAATTATAGCACACGAAAAGAATATTTCTTTCGTCATGTGTTATTCGACTTCAGACTTGAAATTAAAGCGTTCTCGAAAGTCTTGGATTCTCTGGATCCGATATCTCGCCAGTATCGATGTCGATAACAGCCAAAAATCGTCCAGATTTCGATTCCCGGAATGGACGGAATGTGTGCAGACTTAATTAAATCTGTACGGAATCCTCAGGGCACGAGTCCTATCCGGACTTAGTCACTGTTCTTAATTTCAAATTATGAATGTAGCTGCTTTAATGAGAGACTGGAGAGTGGCAACATGTCCTCTGCCAGCCCGGGCCCCTCGTGGTGATTTCAGATTACATTTAGCCGATAACTCATTTTACTGAGATTTGAAGCTCCTCTTGATCTTATTCTGTGTTTACTACTTAAAACTGGGTTGTTTTGAAAATCAGCCTTATGCAAACACACTTTACTTTTTTTATTTTTATATGTACCCAAACATGTTTCGATACCTATGTGCCCGCATGTTGTGGCCGTGCGGTAGCGTTCTCGCTTCCCACGGCCGGGTTCCCGGGTTCGATTCCCGGCGGAGGCAGGGATTTTCTCTGCCTCGTGATGGCTGGGTGTTGTGTGATGTCCTTAGGTTAGTTAGGTTTGAGTAGTTCTAAGTTCTAGGGGACTGATAACCATAGATGTTAAGTCCCATAGTGTTCAGAGCCATTTGAACCATTTGAACACCTATGTATCATCTACTGTAGGTCAAATTTTTATTTCTGTAGAGTAGAATATCAAATTTATGATAATTCATCTACTGTAGGCCTAAGAGTTGCAATATCTGCATTTTGATTTGTTTTGTTTAGAGGCTCACCTTAAAATTACATCGTTAAATGAATTGCATTATTATACATCGGTTTTCCGACAGCGTGTCATCTGCAAACTAGCCATGAAGAAAATTATTCTGTAATTATGAAGAACTGTTTATGGGTAGAGGTTATGTGTGTTACTACACTGTACTTACCCTGGTTGATGTCTCGATCAACTGCTACTCAGTGCACTGTTTCCACACAGTTTTTCACAAAATTTTCGCTCACTAGTTCACCTCACCTGTACTTCCACAAAATGTGGCGAAAACGTCATCTGAGCAGACACTTCTGACTCCGTACTAAATAAGAGGTGTTTTGACACTGTAGGGAAGCACCCTTCTCACACCATATAGAATTCAAATTCTTTCCATTGTGTGCCAGCCTAGTCTGCTGTAACTAGCTATGACGTCACGAAGGTTGCACAATACCTTAAAAGTAAAGTAAATGATCAAAACGTTAATAGCATGTCAGGGGTGCTGTTAGTTTAGTAACTTTAACAGTTTTCAAAATTTGGACATTTTACGTAAAAATCATCGGCACAACAGGAAGGAAGTAGAAACTTCAAAATTTATAGTCGGATTCCTTTCTCATTGTAATTTAATGGAAACAGCATGCTGGATCTCACAAAATAATATTTTGGTTGAAATTCATGATTTTCTGTTTTTGTGTCCTAAAAGTACAGAAGCAAGATAGATTAAGTAAGAGATTAAATAAAGCTAGGATGTTTTAGATTTAGGTAGAATGGAGATACACTATAATAACAAATATGTGAGAAGATTCCAAAAGGTAGCTATAAAACTACAGCTGTAGCGTCTCTCCAAAGGGCAAGTTCAGAGCTCATCTATTGCGTGCAGTGCAAGTAAAATAATTCTCTCGCCAAAAATATTTAGCCTAGCCGCATCAGAATTTTATTATAGATATTTACCTGTCTACTGATTGCACAGTTAAATTGAGAGCTTCATTGGCCTTTAGCGAATGAAGCAGTTAATTATTTAATAACTTGAAGTGGTGGTTTACTAGCCCGAGAGGCTAGTTAGGAAGTAAAATTTTGTCGGCTGCGCCTTCAGCGGTCCGCACCCCGGCTATATACTGTAAATAAAGATTGCTGCGAGCTAGAGTCAGGCCCGAGTTCTTTTCTAGTTTCGTATCAGTGCGCACTCCGTGCCGGAAGCCGTGTCGTGTTTGTGCAGTTGCAAGCAACAAACAGCCTTGGATGCCGTATTACGTAACTCAGTATGCACGTAACAATGAGTTCGCGTTATGGTAAGATGTTAATTGCAGAATGACTGCAGTGATTTATCCTCAGTTTGCGTATGTCGTATTTTCACGTGTCGACACAGGACAGACATATCATTACTAGCACGGCGTTTGATGAGTATTAACATCAAATTTTGGCCAGCACTCACTTTGAACATTTACATCGATAACGGTTTTTGACCAGTTTCGTTATCTAGGGATAATAGGATCCGCGCAATAGACTCTGAACAGCTCTGATAGTACAATAGCTGATAGTAGCCTTGCTGGGTTAAACATTTATTTGTCTGGAATTTTACGCTTTATCGTTTTCAGAATATAGTGAAAATTTTTATGGTAAACTGCATTTTCTATGAATCCCAGACATCCTAAATCCTCAGAGTAACGAACTCCAATGATCAATAACTTTATTTCTCCAACAGAGTGGGCACAGCGAACTTTAATTACAGGCATCACGTTTTTGCTATCACTTTCTGGTTGCCAACATTGTAGTTAGAGAGCCTGTTTTGAGAACGGCAACAACAGAAAAGAAATAGAATTTCCACCGCCCCACATTCCGTCCATTCCGGGTGAAACGCCAGCTAAACCCGCTGGACTGAAGAGGTGATTAGGATTGTGGAAATAGCCAAGTAAGGTTGTGGTCAGTTTCACCTTAAAATTGTAATTTATTGTAATTTAATAACACATTCACAACCAAAGCGGCACATAGACGAACTTTTACAACTACGAGTTTCAAACTCGTAATCTTTCACGGCTCAAGGCCTCCACACAACAAATCTTAAAAATCAACAAGGTAAATTTCAAGTGACTGAAAATAGGCAGTTACAATTACAAATAAAATAATTAATATATAGCCGGCTCGAGTGGCCGAGCGGTTCTAGGCGCTACAGTCTGGAGCCGAGCGCCCGCTACGGTCGCAGGTTCGAATCCTGCCTCGGGCATGGATGTGTGTGATGTCCTTAGGTTAGTTAGGTTTAATTAGTTCTAAGTTCAAGGCGACTGATGACCTCAGAAGTAAAGTCGCATAGTGCTCAGAGCCATTTGAACCAATGAACCAATTAATATATATATATATATATATATATATATATATATATATATATATATATATATATATATATATATCACAGTTAGGCTGAAAGCCTCAACACAAGGATGGATAGACAAACATAAACAAGATACAATACAAACAGCTCAAGGCCCACAGTAACATTTTCAAGATTTTAAAATAAATTACCACAAACTTTCAAAGACAGAAGGCCGCAATGTTTAAGCTTGAAAGATAATTTTAAGAACAATGTTCCAAGGCTGAAGGTCCACAATCAATTTTCCAAAATTAAAAAAATATATATATAACCATAAGCCTTAAGTTTTAAGTAGCTGAAACCGCCCGACGACACTTCGACGCGAAAAAAAAACAGCCCAACGAGAAAGGCCACAAAAACCGTCGTATATTAATGCAGTTCATTTAGAAATGTATTTTTAAGCTGAGTCTCTAAATAAAACATATCAAAATGCAGGTATTGCAATTCATAGTCACACAATAGATAAATTATTATAAATTTGATATTGTACTTTACAGAAATAAAAATGTCACCTACAGAAGATGACGCATGAGTGTCGAAAGATGTCTGGGTAAACATAAAAAAGAAAAATTAACTGTGTTTGCATAAGGCTGATTTTGAGAACAACTGGATTCATGATTTCCTGTCAGGAAGGTCGCAGTTCGTAGTAATAGACGGCAAATCATCTAGTAAAACTGAAGTGATATCAGGTGTTCCCCAGGGAAGCGTCCTGGGACCTCTGCTGTTCCTGGTCTGTATAAATGACCTGGGTGACAATCTGAGCAGTTCTCTTAGGTTGTTCGCAGATGATGCTGTAATTTACCGTCTAGTAAGGTCATCCAAAGACCAGTATCAGTTGCAAAGCGATTTAGAAAAGATTGCTGTATGGTGTGGCAGGTGGCAGTTGACGTTAAATAACGAAAAGTGTGAGGTGATCCACATGAGTTCCAAAAGAAATCCGTTGAAATTCGATTACTCGATAAATAGTACAATTCTCAAGACTGTCAATTCAACTGCGTACCTGGGTGTTAAAATTACGAACAACTTCAGTTGGAAAGACGACACAGATAATTTTGTGGAGAAGGTGAGCCAAAGGTTGCGTTTCATTCGCAGGACACTTAGAAGATGCAACAAGCCCACTAAAGAGACAGCTTAGATTACACTCGTTGGTACTCTGTTAGAATACTGATGCGCGGTGTGGGATCCTTACCAGGTGGGATTGACGAGAGACATCGAAAGGGTGCAGAAAAGGGCAGCTCGTTTTGTATTATCAAGTAATAGGGGAGAGAGTGCGGCAGATATAATACGCGTTGGGTTGGAAGTCGTTAAAGCAAAGACATTTTTGGTCGCGGCGAGATCTATTTACAAAATTTCAGTCACCAACTTTCTCTTCCGAATGCGAAAATATTTTGTTGAGCCCAACCGACATAGGTAGGAATGATCATCAAAATAAAATAAGAGAAATCAGAGCTCGAACAGAAAGGTCTAATCGTTTTTCCCGCGCGCTTTTCGGAAGTGGAATGGTAGAGAGATAGCATGATTGTGGTTCGATGAACCCTCTGCACTTAAATGTGAATTGCAGAGTAATCACGTAGATGTAGATGTAGAACCCAAGTTAGGCGATAAGATTTTAAAAAGTCTGCGGAACGTGCTTCGTCCCGAAGGAACCCGCCTCGGATGTCAGAGGGACAGGTCTGGAGCGCAGACACGACTGTGCTGATCTGTGGTGACCGCCGACGGTGAGAGTGGGGGGGGGGGGGAGGGGGACCGAGGCGGCAGGCTGGCTGGCCGGGCCCGGGGCGGCGCTCGGCGTGTTCTGTGCGCGGCGCGACAAGTTGCCGGGGGGGGGGGGGGGGGGGAAGGGGGGGAGGCACCTGCTGCCTGCTGCGGCTGGCGTCTTGAGGGCCGCCGGGCCGGCCGTGGTATCGAGCGGCCGCCGCGGTCAATACGCACCACGCCGGGGGCGCCGCGCCGCGCCGGGGCGAGTCTCGCATATCGCACGCTCCCCTCCTGCCGCGCGCCCTCTGGTTCCACCTCTGCTCGCCGCCCGAGGCACGGAGTCCGTCTCAACCTAACCTCGCTGGGAACTGATGTCACACTGACGCGTCTTACACAGAGGGCGATGCGAGCGCGAAACTCGGTAGCAGTCGACAAATGAAGAACTCTGGACACGCCATATGAGACTTACGTATTTCGTTGTTTGCGTATAACACCGTCAGTCACAATCGGTGATGATGTTGTTGTTGTGGTCTTCAGTCCTGAGACTGGTTTGATGCAGCTCTCCGTGCTAATCTATCCTGTGCAAGCTCCTTCATCTCCCAGTACCTACTGCAACCTACATCCTTCTGAATCTGCTTAGTGTATTCATCTCTTGGTCTCCCTCTACGATTTTTACCCTTCACACTGCCCTCCAATACAAAATTGGTGATCCCACGATGCCACAGAACGTGCCCTACCAACCAATCCCTTCTTCTGGTCAAGTTGTGCCACGAACGTCTCTTCTCCCCAATCCTATTCATTACCTCCTCATTAGTTATACCCATCTAGTCTTCAGCACTCTTCTGTAGCACCACATTTCGAAATCTTCTATTCTCTTCTTGTCCAAACTAGTTATCGTCCATGTTTCACTTCCATACATGGCTACACTCCATACAAATACTTTCAGAAACGACTTCCTGACACTTAAATCTATACTCGATGTGAACAAATTTCTCTTCTTCAGAAACGCTTTCCTTGCCATTGCCAGTCTACATTTTATATCCTCTCTACTTCGACCATCATCAGTTATTTTGCTCCCCAGATAGCAAAACTCCTTTACTACTTTAAGTGTCTCATTTCCTTAACTACTTCCCTCAGCGTCACCCGACTTAATTCGACTACATTCCATTATCTCATTTTGCTTTTGTTTATGTTCATCTTATACCCTCCTTTCATGACACTGTCCATTTCGTTCAACTGCTCTTCCAAGTCCTTTGCTGTCTCTGACAGAATTACAGTGTCGTCGGCAAAACTTCAAAGTTTTTATTTCTTCTCCATGGATTTTAATACCTACTCCGAATTTTTCTTTTGCTTCCTTCAAATGGTCCAAATGCCTCTGAGCACTATGGGACTCAACTGCTGAGATCATAAGTCCCCTAGAACGGAGAACTACTTAAACCTAACTAACCTAAGGACAACACACACATCCATGCCCGAGGCAGGATTCGAACCTGCGACCGTAGCAGTCGCGCGTTTCCGGACTGGGCGCCTAGAACCGCGAGACCACTGCGGCCGGCTGACAATAATTTACGTAACCTCGCATTAACATTTATTTCCGTTCTCTTGATTCCTGTATATTTGCAAGCTACGTACCTTGAATGAGTTGTAAGCTTCAATAAGCAACTCTTAGCTTTCCACAGATTGGCAACGCAGAAATATGAATCAAGCCAGCACACAGGAGCATTATTACAAGAGGGAGAGATGAAATGTATTTACTTAATTTATTCTTTTCCTAGATCTGCGACTGCCAGAATTACTTTAAGTACTGTAGTTTACTTTGCCTTCATTTAATTAACAAAGGAACTTTGCCTCTGAATATTAATGAACAACACAGTCAAGTTATTGAGGTTCCATTATTAATTACTTTCTGTTACCTTTTCAACAAATAGACAAAACTGGCAATGATGGTCTGTTATTAGTCTTCTGTTAGCTTTTAACAACGACACTCTTGTATTCAATAACTAGAAACAAAATGCACCCTCAGTAAGTGATAATGACTGACGATAATTACTGGATTAGGTACCTACAGTTTTAAGTTTTTTCAGTTATTATTCAACGTAAGTTAGGCCGCTGGACAATGTCTCTCAAAGTTTCATATGTGAAAGAAAATGAAACGAGCTTACTGTTCGTTGTAGATGTCTTGTATGTCGTCGACTGTGGCCCTGTTGCTCCATCTAATACGTATTGCGACGTATACGACCACTTACGGGGGGGGGGTCAGAATCTCGATGTTACTGAGGCCTCTCGCATCTTGGCGCTTCGCTAGTAACCATTCCGCCTGACATAGTCCCAACTCTCTACACTGCACGCCATTATCGTGCGTTTACTGTCACGTCTCACAACAAGTCTATGCTCTGACGTCGTACTCGCATCCAGAGACAGCGTTCCTACACAAGTTTTTTTGCTCTCTACCAACGATATTACTGTTCCTAACTTTCCCTAATGGCATTAACCCAGAATAATTACATCACAGACAGAATAATTTATACAAGTTACTATGCATTTTACGTTTCTAAAAATATATAGTATCTAAATGTTTACAGAATAACGCAAGTACGTCGTATTTACAATAAACCTAATTCGCAAAAAGTATTAGGTAGCACATTTGCATAACAGAGTGACCTGCTCGTGACTACGAGTAGAAAACCAAGGAGGTAAAAACAGAAGGGAGATGGCGCTATAGACATATACTGTGCGTTGTTTTGAAGCCAGAGTGGGTGGGGCTACCTCCATCTTAAATAGCCCAAAACATTAGCAGACTACCGTTTACGATTGCTTCTCGTTCATTATGTCTGTCGTGTGCACGCAACAGCTGTTTTCAGTACTAAAATTTCAGTGCTTCCACGAATAACATAGTGTCATGAAGGCAATTTCGAAAGTTTTTGAATGCGAATTTTCTCTAGTAAAATGGCAGTACGGTCTCGTTAATGTAATTTGTTTTTTGTTGATGTATTTCGAATAACCAAAAAGAGAAGGAAGTAATGCGAAAAGCATGCTTTTGTAATCCATTTAATTTCACTTGTACTGTATTTTTATCGACAGCAAAGCTGGAACTGAAACCAGTGCTTCTTTTCTTTCTGATACTGGTACTGTTTTTTGTTCCTCACATTTTTAGCTTTCAACTCTTAGGCTCAGCATTCTTAATGTTTGCGTTTGCAGAAACTCTTACCTGCGTGTTCTTTGCTAGCCTATAAATGTGTGCAATGAGGACCGAAACAAGGCACGCTATCGTATCTTGTGCATTTCAGCAAAGTGAACGATTCTTGAAATGTCAGTGAAACAGAAATGCACAGAGGTATACCTTCATACAGAATAGAGTTCTTGTTTTAGTACCTCTCGGGGTAGCCGCACAGTATAAGGCGTCCAGTCACGGTTCGCGCGGCTCCCCAAAAAAAGTTTCAAATTTCACTGAGCACTGTGGGACTTAACTTCTGAGGTCATCAGTCCCCTAGAACTTGGAACTACTTAAACCTAACTAACCTAAGGACATCACACACATCCATGCCCGAGGCAGGATTCGAACCCGCGACCGTAGCGGTCGCGCGGTTCCAGACTGTAGCGCCTAGAACCGCTCGGCCACTCCGGCCGGCGCGGCTTCCCCCTTCGAAGGTTCGAGTCCTCCCTCGGGCAGGGGTGTGTGTCTTGTCCTTAGCGTAAGTTAATCTAAGTTAGATAAAGTAGTGTGTAAGCTTAGGGGTCGATAACCTCAGCATTTTGGTCCCATAAGATCTTACCACAAATTTCGAAATTTCTTGTTTTGGTAAACTGTCGGTGTATTAGCGTCACTGTATTTCACACATCTTTTCGCTTTGAAATCTTATCTATGCTGCGTCATTCAGAGCGTGACCAATTGGCCGTGGAAATATCCACATTCCGGTGACCTCACTCCTGTGACGTCACATGGTTTTCCGAGTCTCTTAACGAAGGTTTTGTTTTTTCTGTCTCTATATTGCTCAATCTGCGAGCAGGTCGCCGCCTGGTGGATAGCGCCGCCGCCTTTGGGTCCCGCGCTTCCGGTCTCGTTTCCCTGCCGGGTCGGAGATTCCCTTCGCTCAAAGAGTGGATGTCTGTGTCTCCGCGTTCTCTTAACGTGCCCTAAGCTCTCCAAATAGGGACAATTCCTGTGGCCAACTGTGCGGGCTATGGCTTAAGAGCTGTAGCTGTAGGGGGCGGACAAAGATATAGAAACACCACAAACACGACACAGTCCCCTTATAACTCGCTGTAGCAGAACCGTCGACATTCAAAATAGCTTTCACTGGTCTCGGGATAGATAAATACAGGTCCTTATACAATTCTTCCTGCGAAACAGTAGCAAGTTCAGGGGACGACGATAGAGGTGGATAGTGACCACACACACTTGTCTCCAAAGCAGACCACAAACGCTCAGTAATATTGACACCTAGTCACTGTGGTGGCCACGGCAGATGCGACAATTCATCCTCGTGCTCACAGATGCAGTCCTGGACGATACAAGCTGCGTGAACAGCTATCATTTTGGAACACAGTACCTCCATTGTGGACAGTCGTTGTATCCTGGCATCGATCTAATTAATCAAAATGGCCACATCATCTTTGGCAGGGAAGAGATTTCGCAGAGTAACCATTGGCCCCATGGAATACCACGAGTTGTGGCCGAGCGGTTCTAGGCGCTTCAGTCTGGAACTGCGCTGCTGCTACTGTCGCAGGTTCGAGTCCTGCCTCGGGCTTGGATGTGTGTGATGTCCTTAGGTTAGTTAGGTTTACGTAGTTCTAAGTCTAGGGGACTGATGACTTCAGATGTTAAGTCCCATAGTGCTCAGAGCCACTTGTACCATTTTGAATACCACCAAATGGCTGCCCTTAGCATGTAAAGTTCGAAACGGTGTGGGATTAGACCATTGACTTCTGCAGCGGCTTTTGCATCTGTCATCCTCTTACTTTTCGTCAAAATCCTCTTCAGTGACCCCCTGTCACCAACACTCAACATACACTATGTGATCCAAGGTATCCGGACAACTGGCTGAAAATGATGTACAAGTTGATCACGGCTTCCACTCTCGCAGGTATGAGAGCTTGCAGGCCACTCTCACTTCTGATTCGGTGTAGGGAATACGATCTACTGCGATTTGACTCCATACATTATGATGAAATGGTGGACAGCAGTTTATGGTCTTGTTTGCGTGCTCTAGGAAAGGAAATACGGTAAGCTTTACCTGCGTTCAAAGGAACAGGGTGCCGATTTAAACGACTGCAGTAAAAGCACGGTGTTGGTGGGCCGACAAAGCGTGTTTTTCTGGAGAACGCTGAGGAGACATTTCCAGAGGGCCGCGTGCCATGGTCGCATTGTGCCAGAAACACACTAGCTTGGCGCCGGACAGGGGACAGACGTCCATGCATACGGCGTTGTAGGCCGGGAATAAAGCAGAGGATGGGCACTTGTTAGGGAGCAAGCCGCCAACAGGAATGTAAACGTTCTGTAAATCTCCATGGGACAGGGAAACTGGCGTCCAGACGTCCAGACTCTGTTTCAAAACATATTTTGTCAATGCACGAAGCTGTTTGCGAGTTTATGGCCGTTCTTTGCAAACTTTGAAATGGACGCAACAGTGGAGATAACATGCTGTTTATGCAAGGCTGTGCTTCCACCATGTATTGTGCTATCTAAAGACACGGCAAACGTGTGGTAAAGGGGCTGCGAAGCTGAATTTTTTTCCGTTTTCTGACAGTTGACTGAAAAGTCTCTGATTGGTCAAATCGGTCTGCTGTGCAAAGACCATTCTCCGAGCTGATAATGCCGGGCTCCAGATCGTGATTGACTTGTGCGAGGTGGGGGAATTCAAAAAATGAGAAATGTGCTTTTCGAACCGAGCAGAGGAGCAAGTGGCGAGAAACGAAGAAGAGTCAGTCTAGCCCAAGTCCATTGTACTGGCGATTCGCTTGTAAAGAACTGCAGGTCTCTACCTAAACAGTGAGACTTGTGTCCTTTGCTAGTGTACGACTTAGAGCCTGTGCCTGTCACCTTCTGAACCATCAGAGCAACTGCTTATATCATCACGGTCACAACAAGTGATGCGTGCGTGTACTTATTTGTTTTTAGTTGGCCGTCTAAACGTTTGACGTATTCTAACAAGCACAGTCGTGGCACAGAGTCAAATTGGTTTGGCAGACCAGCAAACGGGTCGACCTGCACACGGGAATCCATCGGGGTTTCAGAGGCTCACAGGGAAGTACCTGTATTCTGAATTAACTGAACGCGAGACCGAATACTTGCATTTTTATATAACAACAGATTGCTGCTGTCCATGACTTCAGTCGCCGAACGCATCGTGGTTTTCCACCTTGACCAGTAGTATGGTTAAGTTTTCACTGCTGCGACGTAGGGCTATAATATATATTTCTCAGCACCCTGTTCTTTCGAACCATACTTTTCCTTTTCTTTATTTTTTGTATGGTATAATATAGATATTTGGTGGTGGCGTAGTTTGATGCCATAACCTGGAATCACGTGTATGAAGTGAGATAGAGCGAGTAGTGTTCTGGTTAGTATCGTGTGTCCATCCCCAGCAGATCACTTTGTCCACCATATATCCCATGTTAGTGAGGCGTTTGTTAAACAAATTTTTTTTTGTATGATGTTCCTTTAATAATTTTGTTGTTGTGTTGTCATGTTTCAGATCAATAAATCGATTGCGAATTAGACTACAACTCCTCCCTGAGTTCTGATTAACAGTTCCTTCGCATTTTTATGACAGTCTAGATCTGAAACATAAGGAGTAGCTTTTTCACCTGGTTGCCACTGCGTGGATCTTTTATTTCATGAACAATCATCTTCTTTCAGGCATACGTTCAATCATATGCTGGAAGGTTTCTTGGAGAATGTCAGACAATTCTTCACGGAGTGTTGCACTGAGGGGAGGCATCGATGTTGGTCCTTAAGGCCTGGCACGAAGTCGGCGTTCCAAATTCAAATGTGTGTGAAATCTTATGGGACTTAACTGCGAAGGTCATCAGTCCCTAAGCTTACACACTACTTAACCGAAATTATCCTAAGGAGAAACATACACACCCATGCCCGAGGGAGGACTCGAACCTCCGCCGGGACCAGCCGCACAATCCATGACTGCAGCGCCACAGACCGCTCGGCTAATCACGGGCATCGGCGTTCCAGAACATCGCAGATGTGTTCGATACGATTCAGGACCCTGTGCAGACCAGTCCATTACAGGGATTTTACTGTCGTATAACCACTCCACCACAAGCCGTGCATTATGAACAGGTGCTCGATCGTGTTGAAAGATGCAATCACCATCCCCGAATTGCTCTTCAGCAGTGGGGAGCAAGAAGGGGCTTAAAACATCAATGTAGGCCTGTGTTGTGATAGTGCCACGCAAAGCAACAAGGGGTACAAGCCCCTACCTGAAAAGCACCACCATCTCCGAATTTTACTGTTACACCACACACACTGGCAGATAACGCTCACCAGGCATCCGCCATACCCACACCCTGCCTTCGGATCGCCGCATTGTGTACCGTAATTCGTTACTCCACACAATGTTGTTCCACTGTTCGATCGTTCAATGTTTACGGTCCTTAGACCAAGTGAGGCGTCGTTTGGCATTTACCGGCGAGATGTGTGGCTTACGAGCAGCCGCTCGACCATGAAATCCAAGTTTTCTCACCTCCCGCCTAACTGTCATAGTACTTGCAGTGGATCCTGATTCAGTTTGGAATTCCTGTGTGATGGTCCGGATAGATGTCTGTCTTACACGTTACGACCCTCTTCAACTGTCGGCGGTCTATCAGTCAACAGCTAAGGTCAGCCTGTGCACTTTTGCGCTGTACGTGTTCCTTCACGTTTCCACTTCTCTATCACATCGGAAACAGTGGACCTAGGGATGTTTAGGAGTGTGGAAATCTCTCGTGCATAAGTATGACACAAGCGACAACCAATCAGCTGACCACGTTCGAAGTCCGTGAGTTCCACGGAGTGGCCCAATCTGTTCTCTCACGATGTCTAATGACTACTGAGGTAGATGATATGGAGTACCTGGCAGTAGGTGGCAGCACAATGCACCTAACATGAAAAACATATGTTTTTTGGGGTGTCCGTACACTTTTGATCACACGTTGAGGTTTTTCAGCTTTTTCTGTAGGCGGTATAAATCTTCGCTACAGAGCCTCTTGAAACACCAAACACTTTGAGTGCCGTAACTACGGAAATACCCACCACAAGAGCACCAACTATTTCCACAAGAGCACCAACTATTTGCCCATGTTCGAATTCACTTAGCTCCTCACAACTACACGGAACACTGGTGTGACTTCGACCAACACTGGCAACATACTGAAGGCACTGCACAGGGTCCGTTCGTAGTCAAATACGACAGTGCAAGCTGCAGGCTAGCCTGGCAACTGCATTTATGATGAAGCTTGGATTTCTCGAGTGTTTCCATATTTAGCTCGTTAATAGCTGAAGGGAAGTATCTAGGAAGACATATTCCTGACTTACCGGTATGATTCCCTTTCGCACAAACTGCAACTGAGAAACTAAATCGTATGCATTTCTTTCACCAGTGACTTGACTCAGACCACAAGCAAATAGAATGATTTGCATATCAAATCACTTTACTCATATGATGCCACCATACACACACTTTTCCCTGTCGGTAGTACATACTGCTACGAAGTATTACTCATACAGCATAATACTCTCGACGTTTAGTGTATAACCGTTAATCACAAAACTGGCTTGCTAATTACGAACAGTATGTTTTTAAAATATCAGCGAATAAAAACAGTCCACGGGGTTATCGCAAATAATACCATATAACACTACAGTGTACTACTAAAAAAGCAATTATGTTTCTCCTGTGAAAGTATTTTAATTTTTGACCATAACTGTGTGCAATGGAAAGGTATCGGATTTTTTCCGTCTTTCGAAAGATTCCTATTGAAATACAACAGAAGCAAAATAAACGAGATTCGAACCAAGGTACTATTAATAATGAAGATTAGATCGAAGAAAACAGTCGCCAGCCTAAATTAGGCAATGTATCCAAAATACTAGCACTTTTCATAAAGCAAGTTAACTATTAAGACTGCCTTGACTTGATACTGAAGTTCTGTTTTGCTCATAGGATAGAAGGCAGTAGCACAGTTTAGCAAGTAACGTATCAGTGGTTTGACATGAACTGCACATGAGGAGCACAAATACGTTTTGCGAAAAACTGGCTGTCAATAAGACTTACTGTCCCTACAATAGAGTAGGAAGCTAATGATCGTGAAACGTCCCCTTGGAAAAATTATACAAAACTGTGCTTAAACTGACACACAATATTCTTAGCGCAACGCAATCTTTCAATAATCCCTACAAAAGAATGGCCCTGGCTAACATTAACCTATACCTTTCACAAATCACTTACTTCACAAAAATCTTGGTTACTCGAACTACTGAAATACAGCGAGCACCACTACTGCCAGCTAAATAAAACATTCAAACTACGGAAGCCACTAACTACTGATAGGCACAGTTAGCAAATGAAAGATTTTAGTAGAGAACGAACAATGTATTTACCTTAATAGTCATAATATATATATCAGTTCATGACATCCAGGCTTACAAATTTCAAAACTCCGCCATCTCTCTCCCCACGTCCACCACTGCTGGTGGCTCACCTCCAACTGCCGCAACGCTACGCGCTGTTCACATCCATCTGCCCAACACTACAATGGCGAGTATTACAACAATGCCAACCAGCCACTGACTCCACACAGCACAGCCAGTGATTTTTCATACAGAGCGCTACGTGGCGTTACCGGTAAAAAAATCTAAACAGCCTACTTACATAGCCCCCATGCTCCCCACAAAAAAATTACAAATTGTTTTGGGCACTGGCCAATACATATTTGAAGAATGTTTCATAATTATAATTACAATAACAAAGAAATCAAATGCACACACTTATTGATACAATGTTGGTCAAAGCTAAAATTTTCTCACAGTCCATAAAGACAGTCCTGATCGTTCATCACAGTAAAATAGAAGTGTTTTTCTCAATGTCTGCGCAGTAAAAGAAAATGCACACGGAAGTAGTGGATTTCCATGCTGTCTTGAAGAAGTAGTGTTGTCCTTACAACGGAAAGACAGTGCTGACTCTTGACATGAGGACAGGTAATGGGCCACGACAGAGCAAACCCACAGCACAGTCAGTCGAAGTTTTGAAGAATATTGGTAGGTAGGTCGTCACAGAGCAGACCCACTGTAGGCCTGGCAGAGATTATGGTATTGGTGGGCCACCAGAGGTGCAGACCCACTGAGGTCCTTGTAGAAATAATAGTATTGGTGAGTCATCAAAGGGGTAGACCCACTGTAGTCCTTGTAGAGATGGCTAGCAGCCAACTGTTGCGACTGTGCAGGTGCACAATCACCATCGAAGAGTCTTGTGGCCAATATAGCAAGTCCATGAACCACCACTTGTCCACTCACAAAGAATTTTTTTGAAATGTCCTTAGAACCAGCAATGCTGTTATCCAATCCCTTGCTGAATTATTAACACACGTACAAACACTATCAGTCCTTCTTCTCACATATTGTCCATATACTATGACCAACAGAAACGTGTGCAGTGAAATGTAACTTACAAGTTACTTAATTTGATGAACTGGTGTCAATTACAATTTTATAACATAAGAATACAATGACAAAGGTACAAAATATATCATTAAAGAACATAATAGTACAGATAACATTTGCAGTATTACAGGCTTTACAAAAGAATCAAAATAACAAATACATCAGTGTTACAAAAATTACGACATACGTACATCAGAATAACTTTCGAAACATCAACTTCACACATGAGCATTAGAACAAAACAGAATAAATAATGTCTAAGCATCTTTACAAGGTAAATAACATATTATCAGAAAAATTCTACAACGTAAATCTTATTAGCTAACACATACAGACAGGAAAAACAGAAATACACAAGAGTACACAAACACATAGCAGAGTAACACAGGAGGAAAGGACAGGGTTTGTTTTCAGTGTAACATTTGGTGCTGCAGTCCACCCCAAAACTTCATTCCATATATCTTTCCTCTTATTTCAACATTTGTTCGAGCCAAAAAAAATCCTATCCCAGCATGCTTTCTGTATTCTGTTCACATCCTCTTTCAAAAATGGTTTTTATCCACTGTACACTACTTTTTTGGCCAAACTATTTTCTTATAGCTTCTCAATGCTTTTCTTCCAGTTCATCATAGTAACTTTCTTATATAGTCTACCCCCTCTTAAGCTAACTTAAACCTACTGAGCTAAGATGCTACACTAAGGGACGACGCAATGCAGCAGCACAAAACAATTAACACAAACAGCAATGACAAAAAATGCAAATTGGCAAAAAAAGACAGCAATATAGTACTTAGCAAAGCAAATGAAACATTACAACTAATATGAAGCAATGAACAGCAACAAGAAAAATAAATCAGTAGTAAAACTGGCTTAACAGAGTAATACAAAGTGAAATTCAGTAACACTATGCCTGGCAAACAGCAGCAGCAAATGCAATAACTTATATCTAAACATGACAAAGCTCTATCAGAAAAAATATTACAGTAAAGACAACAATGCAGAAAAGGGAAATGTCTATTCACATATTAATATCTATGTCATTAAAGTGGTGCACCACAAAACTAATTCTACAAAAGATATTACCACGTAGTTGAAAAGAAAATTAAGTATGCAGTAACTGTTATTAATCCCTTCTCATTGTTCTTTCCTTTCCAAGTGCTCCTTTTTCGAAGAACGTGGATCATAAAATGATTATTTAATAGATCTGTTGACAGAAAGTGTTCACATTATCAAATGCATTTAATTTTATTTTATAAAACCAATGCTGCAACACAGCTGGAAACCAGATATCAAATGAAATAAGCAACTATGAAAGGCAGAGCATAAAAATATCATTCAATAGTCATGTGACATTTCATAAGTTAGTAGAAATTCTCTCAACTCTCGTAGAAAGACGCTTGTCATTATCAGGGGTGCAGATGTAACAAAATATCTTTCCAAGTAATGAGCGTGTCGTTTTTGCGATGCTTTCTACAAAGGAATGTCAATAGCGAGGATAAGGGCCTCTTTTTTTTCGCCTAATGGCTTTCTTTTGTCAGGTGGCTGTTGCGCAGCTGGGTGCCCACCACGCATTACGTGCAGGTGGCCACTTAACATTCTTACCGAAATATTTACGACACGTTTCCGCTACTGTGGCAGTCTCATATAAAAAATTTCACAGGTCAAGAATTTGCGTTACACATCTGTAGAAACAACATCCTATTGATATAACAGTGTCCAAAACATTTTCGTCGGCATTGTAATACATTCACGCATTTACATACATTTCATAACTCTTAAAGTACGATTCTTGGTTTCCAACAACCTTTTTCACAAACCAGAGTCCCTAAGCACTACTCATTATTCCTTACCTTATTCGTCGACACTTCTTCAATATTTCATCATAACAGATACTCATATAGCATCAGCTTATTGATCATAAACATACCGCAACAGCATAATACACATATTCATCATAATAATATCATAACACCTCAGTCAACTCTCAAAATCGTCGTAGATTCCTCCAATAATTTCAAAACCTAAAAAAAATTCTCTGTTCATGTCAAAAGTGCCATCTGCCTCAAATGTACTTTAAAAATCATGATCCCATACCAAATGCATCATTCAAAGCTCTCATAGTATCACAATGGTTCCTAAAAAATATGAACATTTCACAAAGTACAGACAAAATACAATTTCGTAAGTGTTAAATTATCCAACTGTGTAATTGCATAAACATGTGTCACTGATGATGTAGTAAAACAAAAAAGTTTATCTCTCAGTTAAATGATCAGATAGCTGTGTAATTTATGTGTTAGAGAAATATGGTACAGATGTGTAAAGTTGTATAAGCAAATACCATATTAGCTAGGGCTCCTTGTGCTTGCCACAAACATGGTACACAAAGTAAGAGTGTACCCCCCTGAGGATTAATGTAATTATACCTTCAAGGTGTTACAGATTACATCAATGGAATGAAATGTATCACGGAAAACCTTTGTATCATTGTACTTCAAATATCTTTAAAAATAAATGTTTTAAGTACAAAATTAAACAATCAAATACGTGTACTGCAGCCCTAAACTGTGCTTCTTGTTGTAAGATAATCTCTGTGGAAGTGTCGTAGTTATCGGCCTCTGTAAGCAAAGTTCTGCTGAAGTCAATGTACTTCCCTTGTAATAAACGAAGTGAATTGCTTTGCGTATAGATATCTTAGTTATTACGCTTATTGCTATGATGAAGGAAGTGCTGTGCTGTAACGTATTGTTGTGCTGCGGAAAAGACTGTCTCCTTGTAGCTATACCACAAAAGTTACTACTAAAACATGTTTTAATTTCCAGAATAATTCAGAAAAACTGTGCAGATATAAAACAGATACACCGCAAAAGCAACATTGTAATTTGTGTCACACATTAGTAGCGTCGTGATATAATCGGATAGCTGTCACATAAACTAACCACTGTGTCATCCGGTATCTCACAGAAAGTACTTTAAATAAAGAATGTCTTTTCAACTAAATCAAAACGTTGCATTAAATTTTCATTAACAATATATGTTCTAAGTATGTAAGCCTTATAGCCGTTACGTAATGTTGCAACTAACAAGCAAGAATGTACAAATAACAACACTGTGTCGTCTGTTCACTATAACAATGCATTCGTAATTTCTGTTTAAAATTAGTTCTCTTGGTTCTTGACTGGATATTTAACTTCAAATATTGTTGCATGTTAACAGTTTCTAAGTCTGACAAAGCATACTAGAAATGTGAAGTAAAACGTTTTATGGCAAAGACTAAGTTAAACAGGAGATTATCAGTCAATAAACGGTTTACATGTGAAATGTGGTGTAAACCTTTACTCTTCCTAGTACGCAGACTGTCAACTGAAAATCAATTGTCATGTTTTATACGTCGGTAAGGAATACTGGAACTTTTCTCAAGGTTAGCGCCTATGTTATTTTTCGCTTAGCCAGCCGGCGCAAGTGGCTGCCTGCGGTGCGAGTCATTGTCTGTCTCTGTTGGCGCACGTCGTTATTGGGATTAGGAGACCTAACTTCTACATATTCACCTTGCCGAGAGGGCCCAGCTCTGTTTGAATCCCGCCAGTTCTGATGAAATTCCGGTCTGTCGTTATGATTATATCGTCTGTCATGTCGGTAGTTCCTGTAGTTTCTTTCTTGTCGGTTAAGTGGTGGAGAATTTCTCCCTGAATTATCACTGCGCGGTGGACCCTTGCGTCTGAAATTATTCTGTCTCCCGTGATAATAATAGTTCTGGTTGCCATATTCTCTGTTTCTATGATTGTCTCTGTGATAGTCACTACCGCGGAGAGGTGAGCTTTCCCTGTAATTATTACTACTCTGCCAACGGTTGTCATACGATTGGTGTCTGTTTTGGTCACGATTTGTGTTGTGAGAATAGCCTTGTCGTGTCCAGTTATTATTTCTTTCATCGCGGAATTGTGATGGATGCGACCTGTAGTGATTGTTTTCCTGTTTTCGCATCCCGCGACTGTCTGTGTCAATTTCTAATTCTTGTAAGAGTCCCTGAAAAGCTTCAATGTCGTCTTTGCAATGCCCTGCCAAAACAATATTCCTTAAATGTTCCGGCAATTTCATTAAGCATATGCGGATGAATTCTGAAGGGCTGTATGGGTTTGAAAGATACTGATTCTTATGCAACATGTCTTCAAAATATTTCATTAGACTGGAAAATTCAGATTGTTCGAAATGTTTCATCATTATGATGCTATGTTTTACTCGGTCTTGTGTAGCTTGAGACCAATACGCTGAGAGGAAGGCATGATAAAAATCTCCTTCACTGTGACAATTGTGAATCACCGATCGCATTCTTACGGCTGGTTCATTCTCCAAGCAGCCACACATAAATTCTAATTTGTGCTCTAATGACCAGTTGGGAGGAAAACAATGAGAGAATTGATGAAGCCACGCTTGTGGATGAATGTCGTTGCCAGAATTCTTAAATGTTTTGAATTTACGTGTAGTAATGAACAGCTTATAGTCAAAATCATCATGTCGGCGAGTCGCATGTCGGTCATTGTTACGTCGTTTCGGCGGTTCCATCTCAAAATTCGGTGTACCTTGCCAATTTCTTTCATAATTTCCGAAGTGCCCTATGTTATTATTTTGCGGCTGTTCCTTATTTCTATGTCCCTCTTCCCGTATTGGAGCGCGAGTGTCCTCTGAAATACGTAATTCTTCTATTCCCTGTGTCAGCTGTTCTTGTACTTCCCTGGTTTCTCTTTGGTGTTGAGTATTAATTTGATTATGATTTTGTTTGAATTTCCTAATTTGTTCGCACTCTTCTGTGTCATTAAAGACTACCGGTTTTGTGTCATTCAGATTATCACCTACCTTCGTAGATAAATTATTTAGCTGAACCGAAAGTTCAACTACTTTCTCTGATAATGAACTAATTTCCTCCATATGTCTTTCTGAACCAATTTTCAGAGTATCTACTGTGTCCTTTAAGTTTTCTTGAGTTTTGCAAGTTGTGTAACCGAATCGGTAGATGCAACTGAGTCAATTTTATCTTGCAAGGTCTCATGATTTTCATGAACAATTGTTTGCAGTTCTTTTATGGCTGCTTCGTGATTCTGTAATGCATTTTCATGCCGCGAAAAAATAGGTTGGAAATGCTCACAAATTTGGGTGTTTACGTAATTACAGACTTTTTGACATTTCGATTCGATTTTATGTAATTCAGTAGTTAAATCTTAACGTGTTTGTTCAAGCGTATGTTCCACTGAGTCTACCTTTTGAAGCTTTTGTTCCATTGCGTCTAACTTTTGCTGTGTTTGCCTCTGATTTTGTTCCATTGTGTCTAACTTTTGAAGCTTTTGCTATGTTTGTCTCTGATTTTGTTCCATTGTGTCCAACTTTTGAAGATTTTGTTCTATTGTGTCAAACTTTTGAAGATTTTGCCCCATTTGTTTCTGATTCTGTTCCATTTGTTGCATTAATTGCAATAATAATGTATTAGTGTCTGGAATCTGTTTCTCTATGCTTTTTGGCAGTGCATTTTCACCGGCAACATTCACATTTTGACAGGCAGAAAATGTATCTTGACTTACTTGAGAAAACGGTGAGGACCCAAAACCTGAATGTACAGTATTTTCTAGATTGTGTCCTGTCATTTCGGATTCCTGACGCGAGCTGTTGCCGACCGATCGATCGATAATGCTTCCGTGTTCACTAATTGTTTCACTGCCTACACCATTATTTGCAGCCCGCTCCATTTCCCTATGCATAGTTACCAAATTACTACATTGAATATTAGTTAATTCATTACATGGTGGTGCTAACACACTGCTTTCGTCTTCACTGTCATTTCTCAGTTTACTTTGGAGCCTAGTTTTTCACACGCCATTATTGTCACAATATTTCACAAGATAACATAGAAAACCACAATTTGAAGAGCAAAAATAAGTGAACACATTAACATAGCACTGAAAATAATACCTAGTTAATTACAAGCGCAGCTGCGAAATACTTCGTGCAAAACTACATGCATGCCACAACTGTTTTACTGTACAACAATGAAAGACGGCAACTACAAAGGAAATTCTCTCTATGATTAAGTGCTCGCAATTAACAAAAGCTACATTAATTACACAAACTACAAGAAAAAAATCAGAAGATTCCAGTGAGGTATCCTCGGCTAAGGGTCGACATATGAAACGTCCCCTTGAAAAAGTGATACAAAACTGTGCTTAAACTGACACACAATATTCTTAGCGCAACGCAATCTGACTTTCAATAATCCCTACAGAAGAATGGTCCTGACTAACATTTACCTATAGGTTTCACATATCACTTACCTCACAAAAATCTTGGTTACTCGAACTACTGAAATACAGCGAGCACCACTACTGCCAGCTAAATAAAACATTCAAACTACGGAAGCCACTAACTACTGATAGGCACAGTTAGCAAATGAAAGATTTTAGTAGAGAACAAACAATGTATTTACCTTAATAGTCATAATATATATATCAGTTCATGACATCCAGTCTCACAAATTTCAAAACTCCGCCATCTCTCTCCCCACGTCCACCACTGCTGGCGGCTCACCTCCAACTGCCGCAACGCTACGCGCTGTTCACATCCATCTGCCCAACGCTACAATGGCGAGTATTACAACAATGCCAACCAGCCACTGACAGCATACAGCACAGCCAGTGATTTTTCATACAGAGCGCTACGTGGCGTTACCAATAAAAAATACCTAAACAGCCTACTTACAATCGTTATATGTAAATGATTACTAATGATGGAGCAGTACTAACTTGGACAAGAGGTTCTTTTGTCAGTTCAATTGTTACTACCACTGAAATAGTATTCAGGCAACTGTATAATCCGTACTGATTATTATTTGTACTCTCAAGGAGCATTCACTTCTTGCACTATTTATCTCAAATCGGACATGTGATAGCTAACTGGATCTAGTATAGTTTGAATAGTTGTAGCTGTTTGCTTACTATAGTAAGCACAAGTTATTAGAATGAAAGTTGTACTTCTTGAGTGCTGTTACTGTAACATGAAATTTAAATTTGGCTCAGCTATTAGCATGGAGACCCCAGTAGACTCACATCTAGGCTGAACATTTTAGTCATAACACAATATTAGAAACACTTAACCATATAACACATTAATCCTTACGCGGCCCTCCAAAGTATACTATGCAGTGTCTGTTACGAATCAACACAGTTCTTTTGCAGCTAATTGTAAAACTGTATTGAGACTTCAATAAGAAGAATCTTTAAACTGAGTACTTCAAATCCTCTCTTTGTAGTTGCACCCTGGTGAAACTGTAACTATTCTTTTATGAAATTTGCGTGGGGTATCTCCATTATAATTCCCAGTAACTAATTATTTACTTTTCTACGCCCCACTTCGTTGAGGAATGTAACTACTTTTCAGTTCAATAAACTTCCATTCTTTTACAGCACATCAGCTCTAAAGTTACATCCATAGCTTAATTACAAATACATAAATCGTCATAAGCAAGGAATAAAGTATTTATACAGATATTACATCACAGAACACGGTTATACAGAAGTCACGTTAAAAAAAAGAGACAAAGAAGTTAGATAAGACAATTATAAGTAATATCAATAATAGTGTTACACAGTTTGTAAAATGAAAGTAGTCGTCCGAAAAGTTAAATTATTACTGCAAAAGTTGTGAGATTTGGGACAGATATAACGGCAACCGAAATAGAAACTATGATATTAGTGGAAGCAACGATATAAACAGAAGCAGCATTCTTTCCCTGTACTGTTTCTGCTTTAAACTTCTTTTAAGTTTTCTTTCCCTTCTTTTGCCTCATTTCACTCTTTTAGATGCAGAATAGCTGCATTGTGTCCGCAGGAGAGAATATTTACAGGGAAACATATCCAATTCGTCAAAGCTCACAGTGTGCTATAGACGCTACATCACGCAGCAATAAATAAAATAGTTCCCAAAGCGAAATATATCTTGATCGGAATCTCGCGTTACAAAACATTTATCTGTAGACCACTTTGTCAAAGTGACAAGCTCTAAAACAAGAAATAAAGGACGCACTTTTGCCACAGAGCAGTGGCGAGACTGTTTTATGCGGTAGCTGGCAGCGTACGGTTTTAAATTCACACAGTTTGTCGGCGAACAAATACGAAGCTATGCAAGCTTCGCATCGCTTTGCGTAAACCGAATAACGTCAAATACGCGCGACGTGAAAGAACAAACGCGTGCGCTCGTGTTTCTCTTTCGCCGGAACTCTCGCTTCCATCTAACTCTGACTTTGAATTGGGGCTTCGAGCTGTCGCTAGTTCGGCGCGTGTACGCACATTGCGAATAAAAAGCCACGGATTGACCGGAAACACACAGCAGACGTCGCGTCGCAGCCAGAACTGTGCACCCATTTTCCCACGGCTGGGAGCGCTGCGAAAGAAGGCGGTGCGCACACACGGCCCGGATTATAGCGTCCGGCACGCAGCGGGGAATTTTCCAATTAATTTCTCCCGTTCAGCGACGGAGGTGGCCGACGTGGGACGCGTCGCTGCGGTCGATATTACTCTCGATCCAAATTCTGCACTGCAGATGAAAATTTACATACCGGCGTTCCCGTTCGTGTATCTGTGTGTCGGTCTTTCTTTCAGTGTGGTTCATTTCTGCGGAACGGTCAAAACTTAAAAGAAAAGGACAAACGTGGTAATGATGCTACCGATTTCAGTCGAAGATCGTGAGGAACAGGTGAACATAATCTGATGCTACCTATAACCACTGTTATACCGGAGCCAAGGTAGCCCCTGAGGGCCGGCAACCCATATAACACCACAGTGGACGAGGTTGTCTATGCCCAAGGCGTACCCGAAAGCACCATGGTAAACACCGGCTATTTACCAGGTGATCAAAAAGACAGTATAAATTTGAAAACTTAATAAACCACAGAATACTGTAGATAGAGAGGTAAAAATTGACATACATGCTTGGAATGACATGGTGTTTTATTAGATCCACCCCATATTGCTAGCCTTGTGAAAGATCTCTTGCGCACGTCGTTTGGTGATGATCGTGTGCTCAGCCGCCACTTTTGTCATGCTTGGCCTCCTAGGTCCCCAGACCTCAGTCCGTGCGATTATTGGCTTTGGGGTTACCTGAAGTCACAAGTGTATCGTGATCGACCGACATCTCTAGGGATGCTGTAAGACAACATCCGACGCCAATGTCTCACCATAACTCCAGACATGCTTTACATTGGTGTTCACAACATTATTTCTCGACTACAGCTATTGTTGAGGAATGATGGTGGACATATTGAGCATTTTCTGTAAAGAACATCATCATTACTTTGTCTTACTTTGTTATGCTAATTATTGCTATTCTGATCAGATGAAGCGCCATCTGTCGGACCTATTTTGAACTTTTGAATTTTTTAGGCTCTAATAAAACCCCATGTCATTCCAAGCATGTGTGTCAATTTGTACCTCTCTATCTACATTATTCTGTGATTTATTGTTTTCAAATTTATACTGACTTTTTGAGCACCCAGTATATACAAAATAATGGAAACAGACATTCCGAGCACTACTTCATGTACGGGGATCTAGAGCCAAGGCCTGCAGGAAGTATCACTACGGCGAAATCTGATTTCTGGAGACACCTAATTAGAGGCTAGAACCAGGCCGAAGTTCAGTTCACGCTGGATGCTGACCTCGTGTACTGCGACCATCGAAGATTAGGTCTTTGTCTCGGAATTGGACTGTTACTAGTGTGTGAGTGTGTTACCACGAACCTTTCTAGAAAATAAGAAGTGAACTTCTGTTTGCCTCGATCAGGAGACTTTTTTCGTTATAGTTACCTTTCGTTTGTATGTTCAGTCATCAACCTTGTGAACTTACATCAATAAAAGTCGTGTTTGTGAAAAATTGCGAATTGTCAGTCACAACAACTACTATTTACTTATTTAACAGTACATATGTAGACTTATTATCACTCTCAAATCTGTTTAACTCTTTTCGTGCAGTTATCGTTACACCAAAGTAGTCATCAACGCGTTCAAGTAGGGTGCGAACTGCATTAAATTATGAGTATGTCAGTTATGACACTCTATTTACTTCTGGACAGGACTGAGCTTCGTTTTCATGTTTCCAACTACCTGAGCACCTGGCGTCGGCCAGGTATGTATTTATTCCAATCTTCTATTAGCACATCCCTTCCTCCCCCCTTTGTTTGCCCATCGCCTCCTGCCCATCTCTCTGTCTGTCCAACTTACCTTCCATCTCTCAGTCTGTCCATCTTCTTCATCTCCCAATCTATCTGTCCATCCCCCCTTTCTCTCTCCATCACCAAATTACCATCCCCACCCTAATAGGAAGTATATGGTCCTCACCCCCACCGTATTTCTTTCCAGACAGTAAATAACACGTAGTTGGACTGCGATCGATTGAAGAGTTTCGGAGAAGCTTTCTACCCGCGGCTTTGCACAGGTTCTCAAATCCACACATATTTCACCTATATTTAATATATTTCACACGCATTTGTCCACATATTTCATCTTTATCTTTAACGAATTTCGCCCTGCATTTTCATTTTCACACAGCCCAATGTTTATGACGTCATATCCCCTGAACTATGTGTCGTACAATCATGTAATTTTCCTTGTACATTCAGTTGTATATGCGGATATTGCCTGCGAAATGTATTGCTACTATATTTAGTAGAAAAAAATTGTAAATTAAAACTTCATGCAGGGTGCGGAAATTTTTGACGCATCTCTGGTTTATGACCTCATAACTCCTGAACTATGAGATATTTTTTAAGCGTCATTCATTGGTATATATGAATACCTTTTGCTAAATCTGTTGTGAATGGAACCAATGGTAAAGAAGTAATAAAAAAGTCATGCCTGACCCTGAAGTTTTAGTGTATATACACTACTGGATATTAAAATTGCTACACCACGAAGATGACCGGCTACTGACGAGAAATTTAACCGACAGGAAGAAGATGCTGTGATATGCAAATGATTAGCTGTTCAGAGCATTCACACAAGGTTGGCGCCGGTGGCGACACCTACAACGTGCTGACGTGAGGAACGTTTCCAAACGATTTCTGATACACAAACATCAGTTGACCGGCGCTGCCTGGTGAAACGATGTTGTGATGCCTCGTGTAAGGAGAAGAAATGCGTACCATCACGTTTCCGAGTTTGATAAAGGTCGGATTGTAGCCTATCGCGATTGTTGTTTATCGTATCGCGACATTGTTGCTCGCGTTGGTCGACATCCAATGACTATTAACAGAATATGGAATCGGTGGGTTCAGGAGGATAATACGGAACGCCGTGCTGGATCCCAACGGCCTCGTATCACTAGCAGTCGAGATGACAGGCATCTTATCTGCATGGCTGTAACCTGGGTGCACGAATGGCAAAACGTCATTTTTTCGGATGAAACCAGGTTCTGTTTACAGCATCATGATGGTCGTATCCGTGTTTGGCGACATCGCGGTGAACTCACATTGGAAGCGTGTTTTCGTTACCGCCATACTGGCGTGTCATCCGGCGTGATGGTATTGGGTGCCATTGGTTACACGTCTCAGTCACCTCTTGTTCGCACTGACGGCACTTTGAACAGTGGACGTTACATTTCAGATGTGTTACAACCCGTGGCTCTACCCTTCATTCGATTGCTGCGAAACCCTACATTTGAGCAGGATAATGCACGACCGCATGTTGCAGGTCCTGTACGAGCTTTTCTGGATACAGTAAATATTCGACTGCTGCCCTGGCCAACACATTCTCCAGATCTCTCACCAATTGCAAACGTCTGGTCAATGGTGGCCGAGCAACTGGCTCGTCACAATACGCCAGTCACTACCCTTGATGAGCTGTGGTAACGTGTTGAAGCTGCATGGGCAGCTGTACCTGTACATGCCATCCAAGCTCTGTTTGACTCAATGGCCAGGCGTGTCAAGGCCGTTATTACGGCGAGAGGTGGTTGTTATGGGTACTGATTTCTCAGGATCTATGAATCCAAATTGCATGAACATGTAATCACATGTCAGTTATAGTATAATATATTTGTCCAATGAACACCCGTTTATCATCTGCATTTCTTCTTGGTGTAGCTTTTTTTCTCGACCAGTTTTGGATGAAAAAGTTCAGAATTTGCTGTGGGACTGCTTCAGCCCCTGTAGTTACATGACGTTGCGATAGTTGGCGGCAGTATACGTAGCCTTCAAAATTGCTTCAGTAATGGATGTACTTTCCGAGGATTTCTTTTGGATTTCTTTTGGCGGAAAACCTGTGCGTCGCAGACATTCATAGGCGCACGCAGAATGCCTACGGATTCCTGGCAGTGAGCAAAAGCACGGTGAGTCTTTGAGCGAGGTGTCCATCACCATCGCAACGAGATCGCGCAAAGCTGCCGTATCTCCAGCGTGTCGGCCGGCGGCATACAGCTGTGACTCCTGCAATGTTGGAACGTGTGGACACTCTCATTCGAGGTGATGTACGGATTACAAACTCCTTGCCGCGCAACTTGAGGTCTCTCTTAGTAGTGCTGAAGCAATCGTCCACCAGGGTGGAGCACTCAAACGTGTGTGCCCGCTGGGTTTCTCGCCGCCTGACAGTAGACTTTCGTCTGTTTGTCTCAATGACAGTATGCGGATGATGGAGAGGTTACTGGGGCAGAAAGATGCTGGCTCCTACGTCGACCAGAAGTGTGGTACCATGCAGGCAAACAGGACCTCCATGTAATGTGGGATAAGGCTGTCGCCTCTGCCAGGCACTTAAATGTGATTTGCAGAATATCCAAGTAGATGTAGATGTTCAAAAATAGGGTTTTGTGGCCCAAAAGAGTGGGGAATATTGTAGTGTACTGAAATCCTGAAGAAAACAAAGATGCTTTCAGAAAAAAATGTCCTGCGTTATTTGTTGAACGCCCCTAGCAGTAATCAGTAATTTTTTTTCTTCCTTTCATCATTTCGTGGTTTGAAATTAGGTGTAAAGTTCGTTGCAAGTCACGAAGTGCTCTCATTCTCAAATACTCAATGAATGTAGTCTGGCCATTCGCGCATCGTGAGGTACACTTCTCTTTCAGCCCCAACAACCAAAACGCGGAATTTGTTGTGGGACATTGTGGAATATTCCCGCTTCAGCCCCTACAGTTTCATGAAGTTCGTATAGGTGGCGGCGCTATAAGCAATCTTCAAAACTTTAAAGTTGCTTTCCTACGTATGTCACTAAAATGTGCAAGAAGCATTGTTATGACAAGTTGCCTTTAATGCACTCTAGCAATATAACGCCTGTCTCAACTCTTAACTAGATACGGAGATGGACCGTAAATTTAGTTAAATATTCCATCTATTTGAGGGCCAACAACCAGTTTGACAATTAACGTCTCATCTGCCGGGAAAATAAGAATAGAAGCAATGACGACGCTAAAACAGAACTTAAAAATGATGAAATAAATGTATTAAGGATAAGGATACACTATCACTTTTTAGCGACTCAGAATACATTCGTGTAATGGGATTAAATTAGATGGAGTTAAAATGAGATTAATGATATTTTATCGATTACCAAATAAATTCTTTAACAAGCGGCATTTACAAGGCAATTCAGATTCTTAGTAACTACACGATTACGACTACAAGACACTAAACTGAAATAAAGTTTAAGGTTATTTGAATTAATTTATTCACAAAATTTATCGACGGCCTAAAATAAGTGTGAAAGGAAATCAACAAACAGACTGAAGACTCTGAAAGGTGAACAAATAATGGTCTAATTACTATTTTGTTCGAAACAGCTGGAGAAGTTACACTATGTTGAAGATTTGTTTGAGGGCCCGAGACAGGAAATTCCGCTAATCCGCTAACGCACTCAGAACTGTGTGATGCTTCCAGTGGCGTGGTCTATCCTAATGTGAAACGGTGTAAGACTGCAGTTTCTGTAGTTTACAACAGCAGCGTACAGTCGATGAGGCGCAGTGAAATAAGCGTTATTATCGGTTAAGTAATTATCTGGCATCAAATGAGAATCACATGGAAGCTGACAGTTTTCATCGCGCCAAGTATCCAATATAGGAGACGTCGGAGGCACGCCATAGTTCAGACACTGTTCCGACTGCCAAGGTAGCCTAAGCAAGCGACACCACAGCACAGCGTTCGAGGAACACGTTAGTACTGAAACATCCCGTTAGAAAAATTTATAAATGACAGTGCTGGAAAACTTCTGCGTTATTTGATTTTCAAACAGTTAAGCAAAACTGAACGTACTCAGACACTTCTCTATTTACTCATTCTGATCAACACCAAATTGACACACAATATTTTTTTAGCGCAATGCACTCTGACTTTCAACAATCCATACAAAAGAATGGCCCTGACTAACAATAACCTATACCTTTCATGAATCACTTACCTCATAAAAATCTTCGTTACTCAAACTACTGCAATACAGCGAACGCCAATACTGCCACGTAAATAAAAGATTCTAACAACTGATAGGCATAGTTAGCAAATCAAAGATTTTGATGGAGAACAAACAATGTATTCACCTTAATAGTGTTTAAAAGTCATAATATGTATATCAGCTCATGACATGCACTCTTAAAAATTTCCTTTTTCTGACGGACACACGTCCAAATAGTTCGCTCTTCGCTGGTACAAAACGGAACAGGATCTGCTTAAGTTTTTTGTAATGTGTGTAGCTGCCAGTGCGTTATGTCGGAGCTACAGTTGGAATGAGTTGTTATGTGGGTATATTATTCCATACTCGCATAGCTTCCGTAACCAAGTCAGCCGAAGTCTTTGGGAGTTTCAAGAGGCACCGCATCGTGCATTTGTAATGCGTACAGGGAAACTTGAAAAACATAATCCTCTAAGTCAGAAAGCGGACGAAAGTCTGTGTTGAGTGATCGCGACGGACTGACGCCCATTCAAGATTACTGTGACGAAAAATATGAGGACGACAGCTACACAAGTCAGTGCAGAGCAGAATGTCGCACTCGCGAACCCTGTCAGCACCAAGTCAGTACGAATGGGGCTCCATAAGCAGGGAGCTTCAGGGCTGGCTAGAATTCCAAAACCACTCACCAACGGTGCAAATCCACCTAACACCAAAACGTCATTTTTAAGTTTGACCAGTCTTATGCCACACTGTTTCCAATTATTGACTGAGTTCACGTCGCAGGAGTGAAATATGGCGAAGTTACCATGGTGATTTGGGAAGCGCTGTCGTGGTATTCCATGACCCGATGGTTAGTATGAAAGGCTGCATTACTGCCAAGGATTATATGACCATTTTCGCTGATCAGGTCGACCGCGTGTTCCGCTGCTAGTTCCGCAATGGTGCTGCTGTGTTGTAAGACACCAGGGCCCCTCCTCACACAGCTCACATCGTCCTGGACTGGTTTTGTGAACACAGTGATGAATTGTAGCATCTGCCGTGGCCGCCACAGTCACCAGGCGTCAATATTACTGAGCGTTTGTGGTCTATATCGGACAGAAGGCTGCTTGGTCCATATCACTGTTACCTCAACCTGCCATTGTTTTGCAGGAAGCTTTATATACGAGGGTAAGTCAATTATTATCAGCAAATGAAACAGGAAACTTACAAGAACATCATTTTTCGACATAGTCTGCTTGCGTTTCAACGCGCTTGGTCCATCGTTGTAAAAGCTTCCTGATGCCCCCATAAAAGAAGGTTCTCGGTTGAGCTACGAGCCAGAATGCACCACTTCTTTCACTGCTTCGTCCGAGACAAATCGACGGCCCCTTAATGCCTGTTTTGAGTGGACCAAACAAGTGACAGTCAGAAGGGACAAGAACGTGACTATGTGATCCAGTACTTCAAATGTAAGTTTCTGGAGCGTTTCAGCAGTGTAGGCACCAGTGTGCGGACGGCCATTGTCGTGCAACAACACAGCAATACTCGGCGTTTGCTTCGCATTGCAAGCTTTAGCCTGGCAGTAACCGTCTCAATGTAACGTACCCTGTTTATTGTTGTGCCCCTTTCCCCATAATGTTCCAATACCTGACCTTGTGAGTCCCGAAAAACCGTAAGCTTAGTTTTCCTGCCGACGGTTGGGTCTTGAACTTTTGCTTGCACGACGAATTTAGATGTTTCCATTCCATAATCTGCCGTTTACTCTACGGCTCTTAATGATGGATCCATGTTTCGTCACCAGTAATTATCCTGTCTAAGAAGTTGTCCATTTCGTTACCATAGCGATCCAAATGTTTTTTTGCAGATGTCCAAGCGCGTTTGTTTATGCAACTGCGTGAGTTGTTTTGGGACCCATCTTGCACAAACTTTATGGAACCCACGTCTGTTGTGGGTGATTTCGTAGGCAGAAAAATTGTTCAAATGGGTCTAAGCACTATGGGACTTTACATCTGAGGTCATCAGTCCCCTAGATTAGAACTACTTAGACCTAAGTAACCTAAGGACAGCACCCACATCGATGCACGAGGCAGGATTCGAACCTGCGACAGTAGCAGCAGCGCGGTTCCGGACTGAAGTGCCTAGAGTCCGCGTTCTCGCTTCCCGCGCCCGGCTTCCTGGGTTCGATTCCCGGCGGGGTCAGGGATGTTCTCTGCCTCGTGATGACTGGGTGTTGTGTGATGTCCTTAGGTTAGTTAGGCTTAAGTAGTTCTAAGTTCTAGGGGACTGCTGACCATAGCTGTTAAGTCCCATAGTGCTCAGAGCCATTTTTGAAGAGCCTAGAGCCGCTCGGTCACAGCGGCCGGCTCGTAGGTAGAACCGTGACTAATTTTCAGACGATGTGCCATTTCATCAACAGTTAATCGTCTGTCTAAGAGAATCATTTCACGTGAACGCTCAATGGTTTCCTCATTTGTGGCGGTAAACGGTCGTCCGGCTCCTTCATTGTGCATAACACTTGTGCAACCATTTCGGAATTTTTATATCCATTCGTAGACACTCTGTTGTGGCAAACCACTGCTTCCGTGCTGTATCGAAAGTCTTCGATGAATTTCGGCCCCTGATACGCCTTCCGACCACAAAAAACGGATCACTGAATGTTGCTCTTCTTTGGTGCAAGTAGAAAGCGGAGCAGCCACGATTAACAGCACGGCAGCGATAACGAAACTAATCTAGCAGCTTGAAAATTTCAAAGATATAACAACAAATAAACAAAGCATGCGTCATCAACTTAAAACGACAGTAATACCAAAATAAACAAAAATACAAGTAAATTGCGGATAATAATTGACTTACCCTCGTAAGATTCCCTTCAAAAACCAAACCAAACAGCACTGGCAACTGCTTTGAATACCCCAATGACGCTCCTTACACCGTTTCAGTCACGGCAATGTGTTGTCGAGTTGTCCGCAGCTCGTGGTCGTGCGGTAGCGTTCTCGCTTCCCGCGTCCGGGTTCCCGGGTTCGATTCCCGCCAGGGGCAGGGATTTTCTCTGCCTCGTGATCACTGGGTGTTGTGTGATGTCCTTAGGTTAGTTAGGCTTAAGTAGTTCTAAGTTCTAGCGGACTGATGACCATAGATGTTAAGTCCCACAATGCTCAGAGCCATTTGAACGATTTTTGTTGTTGTGGAGTTTCCATATCTTTGTCCACCCCTGTACTTCACACTGCCACGCGCAACTAATGTAATATTCCACGCCACTCACGTGAGACACGCTTTGTTGTTGTTGTCGCTGCTGTTGTGTTGTTCTCGTGGTGAAGGTCGGTCTTTCCTGTTCGCAGGGGACCGCCTCCTGGACATCCCCTGCAAAGTGTGCGGCGACCGCAGCTCCGGCAAGCACTACGGCATCTACAGCTGTGACGGTGAGCCTCTCAGCCTGCACCTGCTCATCTTGCTCTCTCGTACTTGCTATAAAAGTAAAAAGGCCTTCCCAAAAGCGTTGGCCGAAAATTATCATTTTGTCGCTAAACTCAGTACTTTCACATGTGGAACTAATGGCCGATAATTACTTTTTAGTTTTTGTTCAGAGTGGTGCATGCATTAGACTGGCGATGGATAGTCCACTGACATGACTGAACTCAGACTTCCACGTCACCTGGCCACAGCCGAGGCCTACGAGAAAGACTGGCCGCGGCGCGTACGTCACAAAGGTGATCGCTCCCTCAAGTCAGCAGACAAACTCCTTTTTTTACAAACACGGGATCCCAGGTTTCTTGACTTCCGCAAGGCGTCCGATATAGTTCCCCACAGTCGTTTAATGAACAAAGTAAGAGCAAATGGACTATCAGACCAATTGTGTGATTGGATTGAAGAGTTCCTTGTTAACAGAACGCAGTATGTCATTCTCAATGGAGAAGAGTCTTCCGAAGTAAGAGTGATTTCAGGTGTGCCGCAGGGGAGTGTCGTAGGACCGTTGCTATTCACAATATAAATAAATGACCTTGTCGATGACATCGGAAGTTCACTGAGGCTTTTTGCAGATAATGCAGTGGTATATCGAGAGGTCGTAACAATGGAAAATTTTACTGAAATGCAGGAGGATCTGCAGCGAATTGACGCATGGTGCAGGGAATGGCAATTGAATCTCAATGTAGACAAGTGCAATGTGCTGCGAATACATAGAAGGAAGATCCCTTATCATTTAGCTACAATATAGCAGGTCAGCAACTGGAAGCAGTTAATTCCATAAATTATCTGGGATTACGAATTAGGAGTGATTTAAAATGGAATGATCATATAAAGTTGATCGTCGGTAAAGCAGATGCCAGACTGAGATTCATTGGAAGAATCCTAAGGAAATGCAATCCGACAACAAAGGAAGTAGGTTACAGTACGTTTGTTCGCCCACTGCTTGAATACTGCTCAGCAGTGTGGGATCCGTACCAGATAGGGTTGATAGAAGAGGTAGAGAAGATCCAACGGAGGGCAGCTTGGTTTCTTTACAGGATCATTTAGTAATCGCGAAAGCGTTACGGAGATGATAGATAAACTCCACTGGAAGACTCTGCAGGAGAGACGCTCAGTAGCTCGGTACGGGCTTTCGTTAAAGTTTCGAGGACATACCTTCACCGAAGAGTCAAGCAGTATATTTTTCCCTCCTACTTATACCTCGAGAAGTGACCATGAGGATAAAATCAGAGAGATTAGAGCCCACACAGAAGCATACCGACAATCTTTCTTTCCACGAACAATACGAGACTGGAATAGAAGGGAGAACCGATAGAGGTATTCAAGGTACCCTCCGCCACACACCGTCGGGTGGCTTGCGGAGTATGGATGTAAATAGATGTTTTCTGGATCTGTTAACTCGTAACTAGGCGGGTCCGTACAAACGAAAACTGAATCTTCTGCTGGAATCCGCTATTATGCAATCTTACTGTTGTTAGTCCTATAATGATGTGAAGTCAATGGGCCTACTTACAATTTGTTACTGCTGAACTGGAGTAAAATAAAATAAAATAAAATCATACTAAAATGATTATCAGTTGCATAAGGCACTTCCAGCATGTAATGAGTACTTTTAAGTAGAAGAGACTAAATTCTATTAACAAGCCCTTATACCATTTATATCGAGTATTGATCTTTTGCTGTAGTACTTTTAATCAGTTGTTGTTGTTGTTGTTGCGGTCTTCGGTCCTGAGACTGGTTTGATGCAACTCTCCATGCTACTCTATCCTGTGAAAGCTTCTTCATCTCCCAGTACCTACTGCAAACCTACATCCTTCTGAATCTGCTCAGTGTATTCATCTCTTTGTCTCCCCCTACGATTTTTACCCTCCACGCTGTCCTCCAATACTAAATTGGTATTCCTTGATGCCTCAGAACATGTCCTACCAACCGACCCCTTCTTCTGGTCAAGTTGTGCCACAAACTTCTCTTCTCCCCAATCCTATTCAATACCTCCTCATTAGTTATGTGATCTACCCATCTAATCTTCATCATTCTTCTGTAGCATCACATTTCGAAAGCTAATATTCTCTTCTTGTCCAAACTATTTATCTTCCATGTTTTACTTCCATACATGGCTACACTCCATACAAATACTTTCAGAAAAGACTGCCTGACACTTAAATCTATACTCGATGTTAACAAATTTCTCTTCTTCAGAAACGCTTTCCTTCCCATTGCCAGTCTACATTTTATATCCCCTCTACTTCGACCATCATCAGTTATTTTGCTCCCCAAATAGTAAAACTCATTTACTACTTTCAGCATTTCATTTCCTAATCTAATTTCCTCAGCGTCACCTGACTTAATTCGACTACATTCCAATATCCTTGTTTTGCTTTTGTTGATGTTCATCTTATATCCTCCTTTCAACATATTGTCCATTCTGTTCAGCTGCTCTTCTAGGTCCTCTGCTGTCTCTGACAGAATTACAATGTCATCGGCGAACCTCAAAGTTTTTATTTCTTCTCCATGGATTTTAATACCTACTCCCAATTTTTCTTTTGTTTCCTTTACTGCTTGCTCAATATACAAATTGAACATCGGTGAGAGGCTACAACCTTGTCTTACTCCCTTCCCAACCACTGCTTCCCTTTCATGTCCCTCGACTCTTATAACTGCCATCTGGTTTCTGTACAAATTTTAAATAGCCTTTCGCTCCCTGTATTTTACCCCTGCCACTTTTAGAATTTGAAAGAGAGTATTCCACTCAACATTGTCAAAAGCTTTCTCGAAGTCTTAAATGCTAGAAACGTAGGTTTGCATTTCCTTAATCTTTCTTCTAAGATAAGTCGTAATGTCAGTATTGCCACACGTGTTCCAGTATTTCTACGGAATCCAAACTGATCTTCCCCGATGTCGGCTTCTACCAGTTTTTCCATTCGTCTGTAAAGAATTCGTGTTAGTATTTTGCAGCTGTGGCTTATTAAACTGATAGTTCGGTAATTTTCACTTCTGTCAACGCCTGCTTTCTTTGGGATTGGAATTATTATATTCTTCTTGAAGTCTGAGGGTATTTCGCCTGTCTCATACATCTTGCTCAACAGATGGTAGGGTTTTGTCAGGACTGGCTCTCCCAAGGCCGTCAGTAGTTCTAATGGAATGTTGTCTACTCCCGGGGTCTTGTTTCGACTCAGTTCTTTCAGTGCTCTGTCAAACACTTCTCGCAGTATCGTATCTCCCATTTCATCTTCATCTACATCCTCTTCCATTTCCATAATATTGTCCTCAAGTACATCGCCCTTGTATAGACCCTCTATATACTCCTTCCACCTTTCTGCTTTTCCTTCTTTGCTTAGAACTGGGTTTCCATCTGAGCTCTGGATGTTCATACAAGTGGTTCTCTTATCTCCAAAGGACTCTTTAATTTTCCTGTAGGCAGTATTTATCTTCCCCCTAGCAAGATAAGCCTCTGCATCCTTACATTTGTACTCTAGCCATCCCTGCTTAGCCATTTTGCACTTCCTGTCGATCTCATTTTTGAGATGTTTCCATTCCTTTTTGCCTGCTTCATTTACAGCATTTTTATATTTCCTCCTTTCATCAATTACATTCAATATTTCTTCTGCTACCCAAGGATTTCTACTAGTCCTCGTATTTTTACCTACTTGATCCTCTGCTGCCTGCACTACTTCGTCCCTCAAAGCTACCCATTCTTCTTCTACTGTATTTCTTTCCCCCATACCTGTCAATTGTTCCCTTATGCTCTCCCTGAAACTCTGTAAATCCTCTGGTTCTTTCAGTTTATCCAGGTCCCATCTCCTTAAATTCACACCTTTTTGCAGTTTCTTCAGTTTTAATCTACAGGTCATAACCAATAAATTGTGATCAGAGTCCACATCTGCCCCTGGAAATGTATTACAATTTAAAATCTGGTTTCTAAATCTCTGTCTTACCATTATATAATCTATCTGATGCATTTTAGTATCTCCAGGGTTCTTCCATGTATACAACCTTCTTTCATGATTCGTAAACCAAGTGTTAGCTATGATTAAGTTGTGCTCTGTGCAAAATTCTTCCAGGCGGCTTCCTCTTTCATTTCTTAGCCCCAATCCATATTCACCTACTATGTTCCCTTCTCTCCCTTTTCCTGCATTCGAATTCCAGTCACCCATGACTATTAAATTTTCGCCTCCCTTCACTATCTGAATAATTTCTTTTATTTCATCATACATTTCTTCAATTTCTTCGTCATCTGCAGAGCTAGTTGGCATCTAAACTTGTACTACTGTAGTAGGTGTGGGCTTCGTATCTATCTTGGCCATAATAATGCGTTCACTATGCTGTTTGTTGTAGCTTACCCGCATTCCTATTTTCCTATTCATTATTAAACCTACTCCTGCATTACTCCTATTTGATTTTGTGTTTATAACCCTGTAGTCACCAGACCAGAAGTCTTGTTCCTCCTGCCACCGAACTTCACTAATTTCCACTATATCTAACTTTAACCTATCCATTTCCCTTTTTAAGTTTTCTAACCTGCCTGCCCGATTAAGGGGTCTGACATTCCACGCTCCGATCCGTAGAACGCCAGTTTTCTTTCTCCTGATAACGGCATCCTCTTGAGTAGTCCCCGCCAGGAGATCCGAATGGGCGACTATTTTACCTCCGGAATATTTTGCCCAAGAGGACGCCATCATCATTTAACCATACAGTAAAGCTACATGCCCTCGGGAAAAATTACGGCCGTAGTTTCCCCTTGCTTTCAGCCGTTCGCAGTACCAACACAGCAAGGCCGTTTTGGTTATTGTTACAAGGCCAGATCAGTCAACCATCCAGACTGTTGCCCCTGCAACTACTGAAGAGGCTTCTGCCCCTCTTCAGGAACCACACGTTTGTCTGGCCTCTCAACAGATACCGCTCCCATGTGGTTGTGCCTACGGTACGGCTATCTCTATCGCTGAGGCACGCAAGCCTTCCCACCAACGGCAAGGTCCATGGTTCAAGGGGGGGGGGGGGGGGGGGGTTTAATCAGTAAGACTTCATAATAGCAGATTCCACTGGAATATTCAATTCTCGTAGGTCCTTACACGAGCAGCTGCGAGTTAACAGGTTTAGAAACGCATTTCGCCTGCTGAGCTGAGCGAGTTAGCGAGTTTAGGACTGCCTTCGTGACGTACGCGCCGCGGCCTGTCTTTCTCGTGGGCCTCGGCCACAGCTCTTGCAGACACGTTGTTTATCAGAGTGCTTTCTGTACAGTTTTCTTTGAAGTATCCGATAGACGTGTAAATTGATGACTACTTATTAACACGACCCAGCAGCACTCCGCGAATTCTACCGTGCGAATAATTCCTCGGCCAACTGTGTGTGGCGTCAACAACCCACTTTCTTGTAAGTTTATACTCACGCCAGTAATTTTTTTTTTCAGTTACGAGGATGCCTGCCACAAAACCTTTTTCTGTACCTATGTCAGCCTTCTTTGGCTCTACATTCTGCTGCAGAATACATTAAATACATGTCAACCGCTCCTCCTTCCCGCTTACTTCTCTCTCTAAAACTGTTGTGTGTGTTTCGTCATTCGAGATCTTTACACTGCGGAAAAAGCAACACCATGAAGAGTAATCAGAGATCAGACACCACATCCGGACAGAATAAGAAGTTGCAGTTCAGTGGATTCCTTCACCCATTCCTCTAGACCGAATTGTGTGTCAGGATGTTAGCCTACTTAAAATTGGCGTCAAATATTATGTAACTGCCATAATTCATTATATGAAATGACTGCCCCCAAGTTTCTTATTTTAATTAGCTCTATTAGGGGCAGATTATTTGGCATTTTCTGTAATCACTCTAACGTATTACCATCTCCCGTTGATGTTTACAATTTTAGGGCAATTTCTAAAAAATTTTCACCGATTTTCTCACATTCGTCAACATTGTCAACCAAACACACACACGAAAATACTGGACTTTAAATGTTTAGCAATTATCGCAGTGTGATATTTTAACAAATACACTGATATCTGAAGTTTAACAATTAATCACTGTTGTGGTCTTCAGTAAGGAGACTGGTTTGATGCAGCTCTCCATGTTACTCTACACCGTGAGAGACTCTTCATCTCCGTATAACTACTGCAACCTACGTCTTTCAGAATTTCTTTACTGTATTCAACTATTGGTTTCCCTCTACTGTTTTTACTTCCCCCCCCCCCTCCCACACTACCCTCAAATACTATGTTGGTCAACCCTTGATGTATCAGAACGTATCCTATCAACCGATCCCTTCTTTTGATCAAAATTTCTTGCCTCCTCAGTTCCATTCAGTACCTCGTCATTAGTTACGTGATCTACCCATCTAATCTTCAGCATTCTTCTGTAGCACCACATTTCAAAATCTTCTGTTCTCTTCTTGTCTAAACAGTTTCTCGTCCATGATACACTTCTATATATGCTTACACTCCAGACAAATACTTTCAGAAAAGACTTAAATCAGTATACCATGTTAACAAATTTCTCTTCTTCAGAAATGATTCACCAGTCTACTTTTTATATCCTCTCTACTTCGACCATCATCAGTTATTTTGCTCTCCAAATAGCAAAACTCATCTACTACTTTAAGTGTCTCATTTCCTAATCTAATTGCCTGAGCATCGCCTGATTTAATTCGACTACATTCCATTATCCTCGTTTTGCTCTTGTTGATGTGCATCTTATATCCTCATTTCAAGACACTGTCGATTCCGTTCAACTGCTTTTCCAGGTCCTTTGCTGTCTCTGACAGAATTACGATGTCATCGGCGAACCTCAAAGTTTTTATTTCTTCGTCCTGCACTTTAATCCATACTCCTAATTTTTCTTTTGTTTCCTTTAATGTTTGTGCAATGTACTCATTGAATAAAACCGGGAATAAGCTGCAAACCAGCCTCACTTTTTTCTCAACCACCCTTTCGTGCCTTTCGACTCTTACAATTGCCGTCTGGTTTCTATACAAGCTGTAAATAGCCTTTCGCTCCTTGTATTTTTACCCCTTGTATCTTCAGATTTTCAAAGAGAGTATTCCAGTCAACATTGTCGAAAGCTTTCTGTAAGTCTACAAATGCTATAAACGTGGATTTGTCTTTCTTTAACCTACCTTCTAAGATAAGTCGTAGGGCGGTATTGTCTCGCGTGTTCCTATGTTTCTCCGCAATCCTAAATGATCTTCTTCGGCAAAGAATTTGTGTTAGAATTTTGGAACCAACACTTATTAAACTGATAGTTAACTAAGTTTCATACCTGCCAGCAACTTCTTTCTTTGGAATTTGAATTATTACATCCTTGTTTAAGTCTGAAGTTATTTCGCCTGTCTCATACTTCTTCCACACCAGATGGGAGACTTTGTCGTGGTTTGCTCTCCCAAGGCTATAAGTAGTTCTAACGGAATGTTGTGTACTGCCTATGCCTTGTTCTGTCAAATTCTTCTCATAGTATCATAATTCTCATCTCACCTTCATCTACGTCCACTTCCCTTTCTATAATACTGCCCTCAAGTACATCGCCCTTGTATAGACCCTCTG
Source organism: Schistocerca gregaria (assembly GCF_023897955.1). Lineage (NCBI taxonomy): Eukaryota > Metazoa > Arthropoda > Insecta > Orthoptera > Acrididae > Schistocerca > Schistocerca gregaria. The sequence continues at coordinate 1,079,889,295 of NC_064920.1, read as the reverse complement.
TATATTCCTTTCATCTTTCAGCTTTTCCTTCTTTCCTTACGACTGGCTTTCCATTCATACAACTGCTTGTTTTTTTTATCCAGAGGTCTGTTTGACTTTCCTGTAGGCGGTATCTATCTTCCCATGGTGAAATATGCTTCTAAATCCTTACATTTGTCCTCTGACCTTTCCTGCTTAGCCATTTTGCACGTCCTACCAACCTCATTTTTTAAACGTTTGTATTCCCTTCCGCCTGCTGCACTTTCTGCATTTTTATATTTTCTCCGTTCATCAACGAAATCCAGTGTCTCTTTGTTATTTCTGCTAGGCCTTGTCTTTTTACCTTCTTGATGCTCTGCTGCTTTCACTATTTCATTTCTTGAAGCTATCCATTCTTCTTCTACTGTATTTCTTTGCCCTCTTCTAGTCAACCGTTGCCTAGTACTCTCTCTGAAACTCTCAGCAACCTGTGATTCTTTCAACTTATCCAGGTCACATGTCCTTATTTTCCTGTCGTTTTTCAATGTATTCAGTTTTAATCTACGGTTCATAACCAATAAATTGCAGTCAGAGTCCACATCTGCCCCTGGAAATGTCTTCCAATTTAAAATCAGGTTACTAAATCTCTTTCTTGCCATATATAATCAATCTGAAACCTTCCAGTGTCTCCAGGTATCTTCCACGTATACAACGTTATTTTATGATTCTTAAACAAAGTATTAGCGATTATTAAATTATGCTCTGCGCGAAACTGTATTAGGCGTGTTCTTTCATTCCGTTCTCCCATTCCATATTGACCAACTATTTTTCATTCTCTTCCTTTTACTGCTATCGAATTCCAGTCGCCCATGACTATCAAATTTTGGTCTCCCTTGAAAGGAGTATACAGGGGCACTTTTGTATAAGACCGCAGGCTCAGAGATACTGCTTTTGGTCTGAAATTGTAGTGTTGGAGTAAGACAGCGCTTGGCGCTCAGTTGTAGGCAGCTGTCTGTGAGCGATAGAGGATGGTGTAGTTAGCTTTGTGGTGTGCTGTGTGAAGCCACCAAGTGTTGGATTAATGTACAGGGTGGTCCAAAAGTCTGGAAACACCCTCATAAAATTCAAATGGAATAGCAAACAAGGAAACAGAGTCCCTACACACGAGGAATGGGAAGGGGAAAACTTTATAGGCTATGCCACCAACATGGCGGCCATATTAAAAGCCGCCATGTTGGATTCAATTCCAAAATTTCAAATGGGAATGTGGTCATGCGATATATCAAACAGATAGAGAATTTCACCAGAAAAACAATGCCATTGTTGTTTTAAACATAGCTTTATTCATTCTCGGGTTATAACCAGTTACATGTTGCAGCGGTGGGACAGCATGTGTGTTATTGGCCGAAGAGACATTACGTCGATGTTCCACAGTCCTGATGAACTTTGACCAACACATCTGGCTGAATTTTACCATACGCATCAACAATGCACTGCTTTAGATGATGCAAATACCGTATTTTCACAGAATAAACCAGTGCTTTGACATGAACCCCAAAGATAAAATTCCAAAGGAGTCAAATCTGGTGAACGTGGTGGCCACTCCACAGCACCCCTACGACCAATCCACTTTTGAGGGAACTGCACATCCAGGTATGCTCGCACATTGTGCATATAATGTGGTGGGGCTCCATCATGCTGGAAGAATTCCGGAAATGCCCCGTCCTCCGTTAACAACGAGGGAAACACTTATTCACCCTATAACCTCAGATAACCGTTGGCTGTTAACGTACCATCAATAAAAAAGGTCCAACGACTTTGTACCCCACACACCACACCAGACCATCATTTTTTGTGAGTTGCCCGTTTTGGAAGCATCAACCCAGTGCGGATTTGTGTCGGACCAGTATCTGTGATTCTGCTTGTTCACTTCACCATTGATAAAGAAATTGGCTTCATCACTGAACTGCACCTGACAGAGGAAACGTGGGTTTATCTGTAGCTGCTGTGTCACCCATTCTTCGAACTGTACCCGATGGTCTGGATCATCCTCCTTCAGGTGTTGGAGCAGCTGAATTTTGTACGGGTGCCATTTGTACTGCGATAAAATGCTAAAATTTGCAGTATGAAGGTACGGCTAACCCCACATTCTTGTGACAGGCGACGAGAACTCCGTTGCTGACTCTTTCTAAATGATGCCAACACGCTCACTGTTGTTGCTTCATCGGTGGCGGATTTCGGTCTTCCAGCCTTATGTTTATCTGCGACAGAACCTGCTGCTCGGAATTTGGCCGAAAGCTTAGCAACTGCGCTGTGAGTGATGGGCTGTCTGAGTGGGTGACGACTGTTGAAATCCTCAGCAATGACCCTTTGCTTCTTTCTCCTGATATTAAGATGATTTTAATGCGTTCTTCATGTGTTAAGGACATTTTGTAACCTGTAAATAAGGAAACAATGATTAAAACGTTAGCATGAGTAAATGATACCTAACAGTTAAACACGTGTAACATATCAGGCATGGGATAGTCACTTTGCACCGTTTCAGACTTCATTTTATGACTTTTCAGTACGTAATACTCACGCTGCCCAGCGTCCCACTGCCGCCGCAAGTAATTGTCTATAACCCGAGAATGAATAAAGTTATTTTTCAAATAACAACGGCATTGTTTTTCTGGTGAAATTCTCTATGTTTTGATATACCATATGACCACATTCCCATTTTAAATTTTGGCGTTGAATCCAAGATGACGGCTTTCAAGATGGTACCATGTTGGTGGCATAGGCTATAAAGTTTCCCCCTTCCCTTTCCTCGTGTGTAGGGACTCTGTTTCCTTGTTTGTACTCCATTTGGATTTTATCAGGGTGTTTTGGACCACCCTGAAGGTGTTCAAAATGGTTTACATGGCTCTGAGTACTACGGGACTCAACTGCTGTAGTCATAAGTCCCCTAGAACTTAGAACTACTTAAACCTAACTAACCTAAGGACATCACACACATCCATGCCCGAGGCAGGATTCGAACCTGCGACCGTAGCAGTCGCACGGTTCCGGACTGCGCGCCTAGAACCGCGAGACCACCGCGGCCAGCTGCCTGTAGGCGTGTCATTATTGTTGGACTTGGAAGCAGAAGTTTTAATTCTAGCAAGTAAATATGTAAAATAATTATTATTTCTGTTTATGCCAGCACGTTAGTATGGATGAGTTGGCTGATAATTTGTAATTGTTGAGGAACCCCAGAATGTACGTAAATCTTTTTGATAAAAATGCTAGTTAGATATTTCAGTTTGGAATGTGTCTAAGATTTGTTAACAGAGATATAATTAATTTAATCATTTGCATTTAAGTTTGTCGTGTTTCCCTCACAGACAGCTAACTACAACTGAGCGCCAAGCGCTCTCTTACTCCGACGTTATAATAATCTCAGACCAGAAGCAGTATCCCTGGGTCTGCGGTCTTATACAAATGTGCCCCAGTACACCCCTTTCAATCTTAACTATCTGAATGATTTCTTTTATCTCGTCATACATTTCTTCGATCTCTTCATCATTTTCGGAACTAGTTGGCATTTAAACTTGTGTCCGCAGCTCGTGGTCATGCGGTAGCGTTCTTGCTTCCCATTCCCGGGTTCCCGGGTTCGATTCCCAGCGGGGTCAGGGATTTTCTCTGCCTCGTGATGACTGGATGTTGTGTGATGTCCTTAGGTTAGTTAGGTTTAAGTAGTTCTAAGTTCTAGGGGTCTGATCTCCATAGATGTTAAGTCCCATAGTGCTCAGAGCCATTTGTAAACTTGTACTACTGTGTTGCTTGTGGGCTTGGTGTCTATTTTGGCTACAGTAATTTCCTCACTTTACTATTCATAGTGGCTTTCGCGCATTTTTATTTTCTTATTCATTATTAAACCTACTGTTACATTACCCCTATACGATTTTGCCTTTATAAATCTATATTCACCTGACCAGAAGTCCTGTATTCACCTGACCGACCTTCACTAATTCCCACTATATCTAACTTCAACCTATCCATTTCCATTTTTAAATTTTCTAAGCTATCTGCCCTATAAAGGGATCTAACATTCCTCCCTCCGATCCGTAAAAAGCCCAGTTTTGTTTGACGACATCTCGTGATTAGACCCACCCGGAGATCCGAAGGGGTTTATTTTACCTCCGGAATATTTTACCCAAGAGTCCGCCATCATCATTTAACCATACAGTAAAGCTGCATGCCCTCGCGAAAAATTACGGCTGTAGTTTCCCCTTGTTTTCAGCCGTTCGCAGTTCCACCACAGCAAGGCCATTTTGGTTGATGTCACAAGACCAGATCAGTCAATCATCCATACCGTTGTCCCTGAATATTCGGAAAGGGCTGCTGACGCTCTTCAGGAACCATACGTTTGTCTGGCCTCTCAACAGACATCCTCCTTTGTGGTTGTACCTCCGGTAGGACTATGTATCGCTGAGGCGCGCAAGCTGCTCATCCTTCAAATGGCTCTAAGCACTGTGGGATTTAACATCTGAGGTCGTCAGTCCCCTGAACTTAGAACTACTTAAACCTAACGAACCTAAGGATATCACACACATCCACACCCGAGGCAGGATTCGATCCTGCGACCGTAGCAGCCGCGTGGTTCCGGACTGAAGCGCCTGTAACCGCTCGGCCACAAAGGCTGGCTGCTCATGGTTCCTTGTGTAGTACTTCTATATATTTCTTCCACCTTTGATCTTTCCCTTCTTTACTTAGAACTGGCTTGCTATTGCTTTGTACTGGCTTGATATATGGGCTATTGATATTGATACAGTTGCATTTCATTTCTCCAATGGTCACTTTAATTTTCCTGTAGACGGCACCTATCTTTCCCCTAGTTATGTATTCTTCTACACACTTGCATTTCTTATTTTTTTCGACGTCGCTATTCCCTTTCGCCTGCTCCATTTTCTGCATTTTTACATTTGCCCCTTTCGTCAATTGCATTTAACATTTCGAGCGTTATTCAAGAATTTCTATGGGCTTTGTTTTTTTATCTCTTCAACCATTGCTGACTTCATTCTTTTCTCTGTCGAAGCCATCCAATCATCTTCTACTGTCTTCCCTTTCTGACTGTTTCGGTCATTTTTTTAATGCTGCTACTGTAATTTTCAACAATTTCTCGTTCTTTCGTTCTTTCAGTTTATCCTGATCTCTCCTTCTTAATTTTCTGCTTGTTTTCAATTTCTTGAGCATATGACTCGCCATCTTGGGCACAGTGTGACTAATGCGCCCAGAGGTATGGCATTATGTTGGTGCTTATAGCCGAAACTGGCGACCATAGTCTAAAGTAATTTTTTTTTCCAGAAAATTTAGATCTGCTAAATACACTCCTGGAAATTGAAATAAGAACACCGTCAATTCATTTTCCCAGGAGGGGGAAACTTTATTGACACATTCCTGGGGTCAGATACATCACATGATCACACTGACAGAACCACAGGCACATAGACACAGGCAACAGAGCATGCACAATGTCGGCACTAGTACAGTGTATATCCACCTTTCGCAGCAATGCAGGCTGCTATTCTCCCATGGAGACGATCGTAGAGATGCTGGATGTAGTCCTGTGGAACGGCTTGCCATGCCATTTCCACCTGGCGCCTCAGTTGGACCAGCGTTCGTGATGGACGTGCAGACCGCGTGAGACGACGCTTCACCCAGTCCCAAACATGCTCAATGGGGGACAGATCCGGAGATCTTGCTGGCCAGGGTAGTTGACTTACACCTTCTAGAGCACGTTGGGTGGCACGGGATACATGCGGACGTGCATTGTCCTGTTGGAACAGCAAGTTCCCTTGCCGGTCTAGGAATGGTAGAACGATGGGTTCGATGACGGTTTGGATGTACCGTGCACTATTCAGTGTCCCCTCGACGATCACCAGAGGTGTACGGCCAGTGTAGGAGATCGCTACCCACACTATGATGCCGGGTGTTGGCCCTGTGTGCCTCGGTCGTATGCAGTCCTGATTGTGGCGCTCACCTGCACGGCGCCAAACACGCATACGACCATCATTGGCACCAAGGCAGAAGCGTCTCTCATCGCTGAAGGCGACACGTCTCCATTCGTCCCTCCATTCACGCCTGTCGCGACACCACTGGAGGCGGGCTGCACGATGTTGGGGCGTGAGCGGAAGACGGCCTAACGGTGTGCGGGACCGTAGCCCAGCTTCATGGAGACGGTTGCGAATGGTCCTCGCTGATACCCCAGGAGCAACAGTGTCCCTAATTTGCTGGGAAGTGGCGGTGCGGTCCCCTACGGCACTGCGTAGGATCCTACGGTCTTGGCGTGCTTCCGTGCGTCGCTGCGGTCCGGTCCCAGATCGACGGGCACGTGCACCTTCCGCCGACCACTGGCGACAACATCGATGTACTGTGGAGACCTCACACCCCACGTGTTGAGCAATTCGGCGGTACGTCCACCCGGCCTCCCGCATGCCCACTATACGCCCTCGCTCAAAGTCCGTCAACTGCACATACGGTTCACGTCCACGCTGTCGCGGCATGCTACCAGTGTTAAAGACTGCGATGGAGCTCCGTATGCCACGGCAAACTGGCTGACACTGACGGCGGCGGTGCACAAATGGTGCGCAGCTAGCGCCATTCGACGGCCAACACCGCGGTTCCTGGTGTGTCCGCTGTGCCGTGCGTGTGATCACTGCTTGTACAGCCCTCTCGCAGTGTCCGGAGCAAGTATGGTGGGTCTGACACACCGGTGTCAATGTGTTCTTTTTTCCATTTCCAGGAGTGTATTTCGTGCACTTTATATATCTTTGCTGGGTATATTCTGCAGAAAACTAACAGACTATTGCGACAAAATCCATCTACACTGCAATTGCAACGTCGTCAACAAGATCTTTTTATTGACAAGTAATGTGACTGAAAGGAAATTCAGTGTTGTAGGACTATATGACAACAACTGCGTACCAAATGAAACGCACACGTCACAGCAAATGAGGCCCAAACAGTTGCATCCATACATGGTGTATCCCCACTCCCTCTGGCTGCAACGTAGACGTGTATTCTTACATGCAAACGAAAGGCATCCTGCGATAGGCTGCCCCAAGCTCCTTACACCTTTTATTACTATTTGATAATGGTTTCTGCAGGTTTTCGAGAGCAAGAAAGTTCCCGCTCATCGTATTCAGTAAGCGTTGGACTGGAGAGAGATCTTGTGATCTTGCTGGCCAGGATAGTTGTTGTGTGCCACGAAGAGTAAGCTGCGTACCAACGGCCGTATGTGGGTGTGCAGTGTCCTGCTAGCAAAGAACTTCACCTTCAGTGTTTGCTGATGATACAAGCATAATTATTAATCCAGTAAAAGTAAGTCCGAAAGAAAATGATACAAATAAGGTCTTTTGAAAAATTATTAATTGGTTTTCTGCAAATGGGCTTGCTCTGAACTTTGAAAAAACACAGCACACCCTTCAATAAACATAACACTTCAAAGGAAGTCAGTAGCCAGGGTAGAGCATACCAAGTTTTTGGATGAACATATAGATGAGAATCTTAATAGGAAAATTCATATTTTGGATCTCCTAAAGCGACTAGGTTCAACAACTTTTGTAATAAGAATAATTGCCAATTTTGAGGATGTAGAAATTAGTAAGCTAACATACTTTGCATAGTTCCACTCTCTGATATCATACGGAATAATATTCTGGGGCAGCTCAACACTTAGGCAAAAGGCATTCACTGCTCAAAAGAAAGTAGTTAAAATAATGTGTGGGGTTTGTAGTTGCACATCTTGTAGGCACCTGCTTAAAAGGTTAGGAATTCTTACAACTGCTTCACAGTAGATTTACTCAGTAATGAAATTTTTTCTCAACAGCATGGATCAGTTTCAAATCAACAGCGACATTCGTGATTACAATACCAGAAAAAGAAAGACCTACACTATCCTTTACTTAACCTATATTTGGCACAGAAAGGAGTAAAATATGCTGCTATACAACTTTTTGATAAATTACCAGATGAAATAAAATGTCTGACAGACAGCAGTAATAGTTTCAAAAACAAATTCAAATCATACCTCCTTGACAACTCCTTCTATACCATAGATGAATTCTTGAATATGAGTAAATAAAACCGGAGATATAATACGTGCATTTTGTGCCATTTTAGGGAATGGGGTAGATAACAGAAATATTTAGGTATAACACTATAATGTAAACAAACAAAAAACTTGTTTCCTGTGCGCATTTCTTGTGCATTTGAAACGTTCCACTTCACAACGGTTCTCCGTGCTATTGATCAACGGAACACGTAATTAAGTAACTGTCGAGAAATGACAGTAGCGAGGGAATAACAACCTGTGTTAGGTATCGGGCACTGGTTACTTTACCCTGCAGGAACGCTAAGTGTGCTCGTCAGTTCAACTGATTGCATGCCATACTCCAGAATGAGATTTACACTCTGCAGCGGAGTGTGCGCTGATATGAAACTTCCTGACAGACTAAAACTGTGTGCCGGACCGAGACTCGAACTCGGGTCCTTTGCCTTTCGCGGGCAAGTGCCCTACCCATCTGAGCTACCCAAGCACGACTCCTGCGAAACCTGCAGGAGAACTTCTGTTAAGTTTGGAAGATAGGAGACGAGGTACTGGCAGATGTAAAGCTGTGAGGACGGGGCGAGAGTCGTGCTTGGGTAGCTCAGATGGTAGAGCACTTGCCCGCGAAGGCAAAGGTCCCGAGTTCGAGTCTCGGTCCGGCACACAGTTTTAATCTGCCAGGAAGTGCCTCCCACACTGTCAAGCCTGGGGCGTGACCTGTGAGTCGCGGGCAAAAGCATTCCGGAGTAGGAACTTCACAATGCCTGCGCGTAACGTGTACGTCCACTACTCGCACACGGACAGAGCCCAGACTCATCATTGAAGACAACAGTGCGCCATTCTTCTCTAGAGGCAACTCTTTCACGACACCAGAGCAGCTGCGGTTACCAACGTCCCTGTGTCACTGGTAGCCCGACCAGGGTCACGCGTGACCCCAGTCTTGCAGCAGGCAGACGCTTGCCAGTGGCCCCTGAGGAGACAGCAGGTGTAACGTGCTCCCAGGGTGGTGCTCGGTCGGCCACCGCTGCTCGCAGGATACGTCGCTCTTGAAGTGTGTCTATATCACGCGGTAGTCCAGATCCTGGTCTCGCAGGCGACCAGTGCAACCCCGTTCAAATGGCTCAAGCTGTGCAACAGGAGTACATCACTCGTGGTGGGGCGTGGTTGTACCCTGGAATGCACGTGGCAAACACATTTCAGCTCTAAACTCAGCACAGTTACCGCCTGCACAAAGTAGAGGACACACAGACAGGCATCCTGAGCGCCATCTGATCGCCGTGACAGATGAGTCACTAACACTACAGCTACTCTGTATGCACATATTGTACCCTGGTGAAACTGAACACAAACCTTGAAAGCGTTGCTTTCGTTTTTCTCCAGCACTACATTATATCTACACTACTGGCCATTGAAATTGCTACACCACGAAGATGACGTGTTACAGACGCGAAATTTAACCAACAGGAAGACGTTCCTGTGATATGCAAATGATTAGCTTTTCAGAGCATTCACACAAGGTTGGCGCCGGTGGCGACACCTACAACGTGCTGACATGAGGCGAGTTTCCAACGGATTTCTCAAACACAAACAGCAACTGACCGGCGTTGCCTGCTGAAACGTTGTTGTGATGCCTCGTGTAAGGAGGAGAAATGCGTACCATCACGTTTCCGACGTGGGACTGTAGCCTATCGCGATTGCTGTTTATCGTATCGCGACATTGTTGCTCGCGTTGGTCGACATCCAATGACTGTTAGCAGAATATGGAATCGGTGGGTTCAGGAGGGTAATACGGAGCGCCGTGCTCGATCCCAACGGCTTCGTATCACTAGCAGTCGAGATGACAGGAATCTTATCCGCATGGCTGTAACGGATCGTGCAGCCACGTCTCGATCCCTGAGTCAACAGATCGGGACGTTTGCAAGACAAAAATCATCTGCACGAAAAGTACGACGACGTTTGCAGCAGCATGGACTATCAGCTCAGAGACCATGGCTGCGGATACCCTTGGCGCTGCATCACAGACAGGAGCGCCTGCGATGGTGTACTCAACGACGAACCTGGGTGCACGAATGGCAAAACGTCATTTTTTCGGATGAAACCAGTTTATGTTTAGAACATCATGATCGTCGCATCCGTGTTTGGCGACATCGCGGTGAACGCACATTGGAAGCGTGTATTCGTTATCGCCATACTGGCGTATCACCCGGCGTGATGGTATGGGGTGTCATTGGTTACACGTCTCGGTCACCTCTTGTTCACATTGACGGCACTTTGAACAGTGGACGTTACATTTCAGATGTGTTACGACCCGTGGCTCTACCCTTCCATCGATCCCTGCAAAACCCTACATTTCAGCAGGATAAAGCACGACCGCATGTTGCAGGTCCTGTACGGGCCTTTCTGGATGCAGAAAATGTTCGACTGCTGCCCTGGCCAGCACATTGTCCAGATCTCTCACCAACTGAAAACGTCTGGTAAATGGTGGCCGAGCAACTGGCTCGTCACAATACGCCAGTCACTACTCTTGATGAACTGTGGTATCGTGTTGAAGCTGCATGGACAGCTGTACCTGTACACGGCATCCAAGCTCTGTTTGACTCAATGCCAGGCGCATCGAGGCCGTTATTACGGCCAGAGGTGGTTGTTCTGGGTACTGATTTCTCAGGATCTATGCACCCACATTGCGTGAAAATGTAATCACATGTCAGTTCTAGTATAATATATTTGTTCAATGAATTGCCGTTTATCATCTACATTTCTTCTTGGTGTAGCAATTTTAATGGCATACTGGAGTAGAGTCAGCATTGTTTACAACTACGAATTGTACGGATTTAAAGGTTTAGATGATACAGTACCTAAATTATTGATTTTTGCTGCATCTCATATCGTTCTTTTGCAAGACAACACAAGGCATAGGTAAAGTACAAGCAGAATTATAGTGATCAATTTTCTAATGTGCTTCTCAAATATGGATCAGACTAGGTTTTTGCTATGATGCACCCGAATCATCACCGGTTTCTGCACTACTCTTGAAATACTTCATCTTGTTCTTCTCCAGAAATCTGTAATATTCAGTGTAATCGGCTCAAATGAGCGTACAATCGGAAATTATTCCCTTTCACATTCTAATGGCGTTTCGTGCCCGCCCGCCATGCTGTAGCTATGCACGAAGTGTGAGGCTCTTTGGCCGGCACGCATAGACAGGCACGGTTCGACGTGCAGTTTAGATGAGCGTCAATGGTGTACATCAAAATGCTTAATTAGTAGCAGCAACCGTGTGTAAGTATAGACAGATGCCGTCAGTCTTTTATTTCGTGGCAAATACTAGAATGATGAGATGTTTGAGTACGAAGCCACTACTCAGCCACGAGGAAGGTGCAGACGTGTTCTGCAGCGGGCGGGCAGCCTCAGCAGTACGCCGTGTGTTGTGCTGCGCAGGCTGCTCGGGCTTCTTCAAGCGGTCGATCCACCGGAACCGCGTCTACACGTGCAAGGCGGCGGGTGAGCTGAAGGGTCGCTGCCCCATCGACAAGACGCACCGCAACCAGTGCCGCGCCTGCCGCCTCAACAAGTGCTTCCAGGCCGCCATGAACAAGGATGGTAAGTCGCCTGCCGCCTCAACAAGTGCTTCCAGGCCGCCATGAACAAGGATGGTAAGTCGCCTGCCGCCTCAACAAGTGCTTCCAGGCCGCCATGAACAAGGATGGTAAGTCGCCTGCCGCCTCAACAAGTGCTTCCAGGCCGCCATGAACAAGGATGGTAAGTCGCCTGCCGCCTCAACAAGTGCTTCCAGGCCGCCATGAACAAGGATGGTAAGTCGCCTGCCGCCTCAACAAGTGCTTCCAGGCCGCCATGAACAAGGATGGTAAGTCGCCTGCCGCCTCAACAAGTGCTTCCAGGCCGCCATGAACAAGGATGGTAAGTCGCCTTCCAGGTCGCCATGAACAAGGATGGTAAGTCGCCTGCCGTCTCTACAAAGTGCTTCCATACCGCCATGAATAAGGATGGTAAGTCGCCTGCCATCTCAGCGACTGCTCCCACTGTGCCATGAAGAAGGATGGTGACTCGCCTGCCGTCTCCAGAAGTACTTCCAAGCCTCCATGAACGTGGATGGTAAGTCGCTGCCACTTCAACATGTTCTTCTGGCTACCATAAACAATGATGGTAAGTCGCCTTCCACAGCAACAAGTGCTTCCAGGCCGGCATGAACAAGTATGGTAAGACGTCTGTCACCTCAGCAAGTCCTTCTGGCTCCCATTAACAAGGATGGTAAGTCACCTGCCGCCTCTACAAGTGATTCCAGGCTGCCAATAACAAGGATGGTAAGTCGCCTACCACCGTAACAAGTGATTCATGGTCACCATAAACGAGGACGGTGAGTCAGTCACTGAGATGAACGTACTGATAACCAGGTAGTGTCCCCTGGTTCATTTTTTCTAACGTTATAAAACAACGGTAATTGTCGACCTACAATTAAATAGCGGAAATGACCGTAGGAAACTATACTGAAGTGAATGAACTTGTAATGTTCTTTATAAGCTTTTATGTGTTTTTGTCTGCCACTGTACATGAAATGCGTTATTCAAATTTACTGTGTGATGTGTCGTTGAGCAAATGGCTTAATCTGCAAAACCAATATGTAATACCCATAATGAAATCAGTCCCTCTCAAATTTACCTAGTCTCGTGAGCACCGAGTTCTATGGTCCTGTACAATAAACTGACAAAATTCCCTGCGCAAATAAACAAATAAATTTTCCGTAGCTTTAGAGTCTCAATGCATGTAGTCTTGGTATTCTGTTCTCTCCACGGTAGGCATACAAAATATTCAATCTTGGCACAGCGAAGTGCAATGCCAGCCGTAAAATACCTTCATAAAAATAATATCAGTAGATTCGCTGATAAATGGATAGCCTTGCAAATGCGCAGTAAAACTACTGGATATTGGCTCAGCGCTGTGCAATGCTGCCCGCATTGAAACTGTCACAAACATTAATACTCTTCTGATTGTGGCACATTCATAATTTTTATTATGTTTTATAACAATTTCTTTTAGAAAAATATTCATTGGATTTAAATAAATATGACATGGAAGAGGATGAGGTCCTAATAAGGGGATATGTTAAGACCAAATGCTTCAGTTTGAAAATTGTTATCAAAATAAAGTTTCTCCTTCCAAAAATCTGATATGAAACATTTTATATTAATGTCAAAATCAGTGAACTTCTAAACTTATTGTCGTAGTTAAAAAAACATTTGGATTGTTACATGAGAAAAAGTCTGACATCGTTTGACAAAATAGATACCAAAATTTAACACAAAATATTACAAACCGGATACACCTCTACATTAAATCTGATGGAAAATACCTGGTTCCTACAGCAAAGGATCAGTATTGTAAAATTGAGCGAAATCCACACGTCGCGTTGCTGCATCCTTAAAACTAAGTATACAAAAGTATACAAATTTGTTCCCGATGCTTTCCCTTTGAGTTACAATATCAATTCATTGCGCTTCTCTAATTGCCATGCACAATGGTCAGTATTTGTTAACGATCAGTATCACTTCAGTTCTTGATAATCTTATAACCTTACAAAGAAATAACACACAGTTTACACTTTTACAGAAATAACTACGACGTAACATTTACTGGCTCCGTGTGAGTACAAACAACATCATTCACCACTTCATTTTATAAAAGCTATATTATGTTGCGTCCATAGACCAACAACTAAATTCTCACAGCTAGCCATTAACTTTAAGTCTTATATTCTACCTATGATAGAATGCAATGGTAACTACTACTGCACTCCACACGCCCCTACTTACATCGATTCTGCCACTCAGGCATCATCTTTAGTTCAGTGGTGTCAAAGACACAATATTTTCTACATATTGTCAGTATCTGGGTGTTATGTTGACGAGTTGCGCAACGGATTGATCTGACAAGTACCCTTTGGCTCCTGCAAGAAGCAATTTCAACCCACACTACTACAGAAGTCAGACAGACGCTCGTAACGTACCAAAAAGAAATGCCTGAAAATCTTTCAGCAATAAATATCTTCTGGAGCCATCCACTATAAGGAAAAGACACAAAAATATTCTATTTTCTTACGGAACTAGTGGGATACTTGGGTACTGGAATATTGCTAGTTAGTGTAAGAAAAACATTAAACGAATGGAAAATATTATTTATTGCAAAATCTGAGAAAATTAAGTGAAACTTTTATTTATAAATCGATACACAAATTTACGTGTTCTTTTCAGAATAGGATGTTATCTCTTATGGCTAGGAATCCTGTTAATTAAATTTATATACAAAGTGCTGGAAAGCTCTTTTATCCCTTTTCCTTGAATGTTATTTACTCGACAGAATGGCTGAGAGCCGCACCTACTCAACTTGAATAATTATCCGACTGAATTTTTCTAAGTACAGTCGAGGCTGTCATGTGAGAGTGTAATGGAGTGATGTGAATGAAGTATGTTATTTCTAATGTAGACCTGCGTTGCTTGCTGCTGAAAAATAACAAAACTATCTCTTACTATCTGGATTGACCTTCGCAAATCGAACTCTCACTACACCTTGATGAAGTCAAGGACTTCTATCTGCCCCTAGTCTAACTATTGGCGTGGTACACAGGTCAGATAACCAGTCCACCGCGATACCTATCAATGTTCGCTCGCAGGCACTAACTAATACCCTGTCTGTGTTAACACCGCACATTGTTGCAGCCAACACAGTGAACAAACGCTTAATCGAGAGCGACTCAATATAGAGTATCACTCCAATTTCCTACCGGCAGAGGTGCTCTCTGAGTGCAGTACTGAGTACAGACTTTGTTCCTCGCTCTCTGCATACACACACGAGCGCACTCGCTCCTGCTACGTGTTCCCGCTTCAAGAGTGTCACTGGAACAACCCGTCTCCATGCAAAAAGTGTAAGGGTATATCATCTGTTATCTTTCCCTCACTCCTTTGGCTCATTGCATTAGAAATAGTTCGCCAATCAGCGTTACTCTTACAAACGGGAGAATGGCGCTCCGTTTAAGCCGACCAGTCCACACCAGGCACACCGGTGTCAATGTGTTCTTTTTTCCATTTCCAGGAGTGTACATAGCATCTGCGTCAGGCATTTGCTGTCCACTTGTGAGAATTCTGAAACTGCGCACTAGGTCTGTCAACAGCGGGTTTTGATTTTAAGGTGAACACACAGGCCATTATCCTTTTTCTCTGGCAAAAAAATGTTTCGGTCCCTGGGCTGTCGGCAGCCGGCGCAGCTGCGCGCTAACTCACCCTCCTACGGACTTACCAGCGGGCTGTTTGCATCCGCTGAACAAAAGTTTCTGTGGCCGTCGTGTCTTTAATGTTTGAGTATGTCAGCCTCGACTTTTTCATCTCGGTGCCCACTTGCAATTTATTTATTAGATTTGCATATCGATTAAATGGAAATATGTAAAACTGACTCTACCCTATCGAGTTTGGGCACAAATGAAACGTCTTGATATGCAGAATACGATGGTGAGGTCGGAATATGTAAGAAATGAAGGTCAGGAGACCACGCCATCTTACAATATGACAGCCGTTACAAATCATTTTTCATGAATAGTCGGGCTGCACGTACAAGTGGACTCATCATGAACCTTAGGGTATTAGTTAACAGTGAGTAATTCAATGTTGATACTTACTTGCAGAAAACAGGCGCATAATTAATAAGTCACTCTCATTTGTGACTTATCTGCAATTATTTACCTAGAATTTTACATAAGTGTCATTCATATCGTAATGTATATGTTGAAATGAATACATGTTTTATCTAATAGTATGTTTTTATATGTTTTAGTAGTTTTAGTCACCCCATTGTCATGATTGAAGCTGAGGTCAGATATCAGACTTTGCCTACAAAAAATATATAACGAGCGCTGGCTACGTTCCGTACATCTTCGGACATACAAAGCTTGATAAATTCACGGCGTAAATTGCATTTACTATATTGTGTGACTTCAATGAACAATGCTACGTAAGATTTTATGAAACATTAAGAAATTCAATTCCAATCTTAAAGGCGAAACAAACTTTAATCTCTCAATTACTTATCCAAACAATTATTATTATTATTACAATTTATTATTATTATTATTATTATACTTTTTTATTTTTATTTGTTAAAAATTCCAAAGCAATAAAACTGTACTCATATACTCGCCTGGTACCTATATTCTAACAAGCAAACACCAGGAACAAGAAAGTTAAACAAACATTTTCTTGCGTTAAATTTATGTGTTACCACAAATACATTCTTGAATAGCACGTGTGCATGCATGCAGAAATGGTTTCAGTTACTCCAAATACACTGAGAAGTTAACCCATACAACTCGTGTGACACTGTAAAAAAAACTTGCCAGAAACACATGTTCAATAGCTGTCAAATTCGAACACTTCTGAGCTATGGTTCTCGGCCAACCACAAGAAAGCACATTTATTACAGGTTTAGTCACATGCCTTGTGAGGACAGTTTGCAAATCTTTTCCTGCCAAGAAGTTATTTAATTATTACGTAGGAAATAGAACCTGCAAAACATGGCAAATACACTGAATGGTTGGGACCAGGTATGATTATTATTTTACTAGAGAGTACAAAAATAGTAGTGAAGAGGTGGAGCGAACTCTACGCTAAGCTTACCATTGTGGTTGTTTAATAACCTGTGACTATATATTGAATGTAAATTCATAAAACTCCAACCACTCACTTTTTGAAATAGTTATTTATTCATTTTCGAACCTTTTCAGTCTCATTTTCAGTTGGTGTACAGGAAGGTACATAGCTGTTTCAAGCTTAATGCTGGGTGTGCTCTGTGGCAAGAAAGAACATGCTTTTAATGCTTCGCCATGAACATTGTTTATCTGCCGATTTGGACCCAGAATTGAGTTTAGCATTTACTGTGAAAGTATGGGTGGCTTTTGTTGTTACCAAAACAATAACCTATACCTTTCATGAATCACTTACCTCACAAAAATCTTCGTTATTCGAACTACTGCAATACTGTTAAATAAAAGATTCTAACTACTGAAGGCACTAACTGCTGATAGGTGCCGGCCGGAGTGGCCGTGCGCTTCTAGGAGCTCTAGTCTGGAAACGCGCGACTGCTACGGCCGCAGGTTCGAATCCTGCCTCGGGCATGGATGTGTGTGATGTCCTTAGGTTAGTTAGGTTTAAGTAATTCTAAGTTCTAGGGGACTGATGACCTCAGATGTTAAGTCCCATAGTGCTCAGAGCCATTTGAATCATTTGAACCATGATTTTATACAACAGGAGGAAGCAAACTGGGACCGATGGCCTTTGTAGTCTGGTCCCTTCAACCCCCACAACCACCCAACCAGGAATCAAACTGTCTGCATGCCGTACGTCACATTTCAGTGCGTTACTTAAGCGTTAATCGCTAGAGGTAACGTCTTGGAAATTCCCGACCGACCCATAATTACTGCATACAGAGAGGAAATCGACCGCCAACACGTTGCAAGGGTAGAGTTCTCACATTTCCCTGTAAATGAAAAGGAAGCCAACAAATAAATATTTCAGAGATTAGTAACTTCCTCAGGAGCCTCTGCCGTAGTATCTGTTGCACGATCTTACGTCACCTGCTCGTCTGCGGAGGACTTCGGGTGCCGGTCTAGAGCACACGGCCGGTAGCCACCGCTGACAAACCGCTGTGTCACGCACTGCGGCACGGAGACGTGAAGTAACGTGAGTTCTCAACAGGGCCGCGGTTCGGCTCTTAGCGGCGTTCGCCGTCGATGTCACCGTCCTCGTCGTCCCTCTGCGGAACACTCGCGGATTTCTTCAGAACCGAAAGCCACGTAGATGCTGTTCAACTTGACGCCTTCTTCTTCCGATTAAAGCTGTCAGCGATCTCAGCGTTACGTCACACCTCCATGTTGCAGCACGTGACTGAGCGGAATCAACGTCAGCTAGTGGTAGTGTTGTGCCACACCCAGTTCGCAGAAAATTGGAACTTAGGGAATGGTGGTTTAAGAAATCGGTGGAGCAGTGACCTAAATGTCGGGAGATAGGAAGAGATAACGCCGTAACATTTCAGTCGTTAGATAAGAATTTCTTTCTGTTTTGAACAAAGTTGTTACACAGGCACAACTGTAGTTAAAAGTAATTATCTATTCATCAAATGTAGATTGGTAGTTTAAAACCATTTCAACTCGCTTAAGCACAAATCAGAGAACTATTTGGCGCCACCAGAAAAATCACAGGCAGTTAGTGGGCGAGAAGGGGCAGACCGTGAAACATAGTTCAGAAAGTAGATAAAAAAATTGATTCAGGTACTAAACTTGTAAAATTCACCACAGAAAGTTCTGTGTGGAATGTTGTTGTTGTTGTCTTCAGTCCTGAGACTGGTTTGATGCAGCTCTCCATGCTACTCTATCCTGTGCAAGCTGCTTCATCTCCCAGTACCTACTGCAACCTACATCCTTCTGAATCTGCTTAGTGTACTCATCTCTCGGTCTCCCTCTACGATTTTTACCCTCCACGCTGCCCTCCAATGCTAAATTTGTGATCCCTTGGTGCCTCAAAACATGTCCTACCAACCGATCCCTTCTTCTAGTCAAGTTGTGCCACAAACTTCTCTTCTCCCCAATCCTATTCAATACCTCCTCATTAGTTACGTGATCTATCCACCTTATCTTCAGTATTCTTCTGTAGCACCACATTTCGAAAGCTTCTATTCTCTTCTTGTCCAAACTAGTTATCGTCCATGTTTCACTTCCATACATGGCTACACTCCAAACAAATACTTTCAGAAACGACTTCCTGATACATAAATCTATATTCGATGTTAACAAATTTCTCTTCTTCAGAAACGCTTTCCTTGCCATTGCCAGTCTACATTTTATATCCTCTCTACTTCGACCATCATCAGTTATTTTACTTCCTAAATAGCAAAACTCCTTTACTACTTTAAGTGTCTCATTTCCTAATCTAATTCCCTCAGCATCACCCGATTTAATTTGACTACATTCCATTATCCTCGTTTTGCTTTTGTTAATGTTCATCTTATATCCTCCTTTCAAGACACTGTCCATTCCGTTCAACTGCTCTTCCAAGTCCTTTGCCGTCTCTGACAGAATTACAATGTCATCGGCGAACCTCAAAGTTTTTACTTCGTCTCCATGAATTTTAATACCTACTCCAAATTTTTCTTTTGTTTCCTTTACTGCTTGCTCAATATACAGATTGAATAACATCGGGGAGAGGCTACAACCCTGTCTCACTCCTTTCCCAACCACTGCTTCCCTTTCATGCCCCTCGACTCTTATGACTGCCATCTGGTTTCTGTACAAATTGTAAATAGCCTTTCGCTCCCTGTATTTTACCCCTGCCACCTTTAGAATTTGAAAAAGAGTATTCCAGTCAACATTGTCAAAAGCTTTCTCTAAGTCTACAAATGCTAGAAACGTAGGTTTGCCTTTTCTTAATCTTTCTTCTAAGATAAGTCGTAAGGTCAGTATTGCCTCACGTGTTCCAACATTTCGACGGAATCCAAACTGATCCTCCCCGAGGTCTGCATCTACCAGTTTTTCCATTCGCCTGTAAAGAATTCGCGTAAGTATTTTGCAGCCGTGGCTTATTAAACTGATAGTTCGGTAATTTTCACATCTGTCAGCACCTGCTTTCTTTGGGATTGGAATTATTATATTCTTCTTGAAGTCTGAGGGTATTTCGCCTGTCTCATACATCTTGCTCACCAGCTGGTAGAGTTTTGTCATGACTGGCTCTCCCAAGGCCGTCAGTAGTTCTAATGGAATGTTGTCTACTCCGGGGGCCTTGTTTCGACTCAGGTCTTTCAGTGCTCTGTCAAACTCTTCACGCAGTATCGTATCTCCCATTTCGTCTTCATCTACATCCTCTTCTATTTCCATAATATTGTCCTCAAGTACATCGCCCTTGTATAAACCTTCTATATACTCCTTCCACCTTTCTGCCTTCCCTTCTTTGCTTAGAACTGGGCTGCCATCTGAGCTCTTGATATTCATACACGTGGTTCTCTTCTCTCCAAAGGTCTCTTTAATTTTCCTGTAGGCAGTATCTATCTTACCCCTAGTGAGATAAGCTTCTACATCCTTACATTTGTCCTCTAGCCATCCCTGTTTAGCCATTTTGCACTTCCTGTCGATCTCATTTTTGAGACGTTTGTATTCCTTTTTGCCTGCTTCATTTACTGCATTTTTATATTTTCTCCTTTCATCAATTAAATTCAATATTTCTTCTGTTACCCAAGGATTTCTAGCAGCCCTCGTCTTTGTACCTACTTTATCCTCTGCTGCCTTCACTACTACATCCCTCAGAGCTACCCATTCTTCTTCTACTGTATTTCTTTCCCCTATTCCTGTCAATTGTTCCCTTATGCTCTCTCTGAAACTCTGTACAACCTCTGGTTCTTTCAGTTTATCCAGGTCCCATCTCCTTAATTTCCCACATTTTTGCAGTTTCTTCAGTTTTAATCTACAGGTCATAACCAATAGATTGTGGTCAGAGTCCACATCTGCCCCTGGAAATGTCTTACAACTTAAAACCTGGTTCCTAAATCTCTGTCTTACCATTATATAATCTATCTGATACCTTCTAGTATCTCCAGGGTTCTTCCACGTATACAACCTTCTTTCATGATTCTTAAACCAAGTGTTAGCTATGATTAAGTTGTGCTCTGTGCAAAATTCTACTAGGCGGCTTCCTCTTTCATTTCTTAGCCCCAATCCATATTCACCTACTATGTTTCCTTCTCTCCCTTTTCCTACACTCGAATTCCAGTCACCCATTACTATTAAATTTTCGTCTCCCTTCACTATCTGAATAATTTCTTTTATTTCATCGTACATTTCTTCAATTTCTTCATCATCTGCAGAGCTAGTTGGCATATAAACTTGTACTACTGTAGTAGGTGTGGGCTTCGTATCTATCTTGGCCACAATAATGCGTTCACTATGCTGTTTGTAGTAGCTTACCCGCATTCCTATTTTCCTATTCATTATTAAACCTACTCCTGCATTACCCCTATTTGATTTTGTGTTTATAACCCTGTAGTCACCTGACCATAAGTCTTGTTCCTCCTGCCACCGAACTTCACTAATTCCCACTATATCTAACTTTAACCTATCCATTTCCCTTTTTAAATTTTCTAACCTACCTGCCCGATTAAGGGATCTGACATTCCACGCTCCGATCCGTAGAACGCCAGTTTTCTTTCTCCTGATAACGACATCCTCCTGAGTAGTCCCCGCCCGGAGATCCGAATGGGGGACTATTTTACCTCCGGAATATTTTACCCAAGAGGATGCCATCATCATTTAATCATACAGTAAAGCTGCATGTCCTCGGGAAAAATTACGGCTGTAGTTTCCCGTTGCTTTCAGCCGTTCGCAGTACCAGCACAGCAAGGCCGTTTTGGTTAATGTTGCAAGGCCAGATCAGTCAATCATCCAGACTGTTGCCCCTGCAACTACTGAAAAGGCTGCTGCCCCTCTTCAGGAACCACACGTTTGTCTGGCCTCTCAACAGATACCCCTCCGTTGTGGTTGCACCTACGGTACGGCCATCTGTATCGCTGAGGCACGCAAGCCTCCCCACCAACGGCAAGGTCCATGGTTCATGGGGGGAGGGCAGTGGACGGCCGCAATTTCGTCAGCAGTAACATAAGCGACCTCCACAGAGCTGTCAAACAGGTGAACTTATATGTACCAGGCATGAACCAGCAACATTTGAGAATGAAACATGCTTTTATTTATTTACAACTCGAATCATAGCCCTCAAAGTCGCTCATATATGAAACTAGATACAGGTGAAGTACTCAAGATGTCTGTGGGAGGTAGGGAGCGGAACCGCTCCCCTTGTGAGTGCGCCACACCCAGTTCGGCATGAGGATGCGGCCTCGTGCATTACACATGTAAGTAGGCTGTTTAGGTTTTTATGTTGGTAACGGCACGTAGTGCTCTGTATGAAAATCGCTGACTGCGCTGTGCTCTGTATAAAAATCGCTCACTGCGCTGTGTGCAGTCTGTGGCTGGTTGGACTCATTGTTGGAATATCCGCTATTGCAGTGTTGGGCAGTTGGATGTGAACAGCACGTAGCGTTGGGCAGTTGGAGGTGAGTCGCCTGCAGTGGTGGATGTGGGCAGAGAGATGCCAGAGTTTTGAATGGACGATCTGGACGTGTGTCTGTCAGAAAAAGGAAATTTGTTTAATTGGATATGACTAAAATATATTATGACTTTTGAACGTTATTAAGGTAGATACATTGTTTGTTCTCTATCAAAATATTTCATTTGATAACTATGCCTATCAGTAAAAAAATGGTTCAAATGGCTCTGAACACTATGGGCCTTAACTGCTGCTATCATAAGTCCCCTAGAACTTAGAACTACTTAAACCTAACTAACCTAAGGACATCACACATGTCCAGGATTCGAACCTGCGACCGTAGCGGTCACGCGGTTCCAGATTAGAGCGCGTAGAAGCGCACGGCCATTCCGGCCGGCACGTATCAGTAGTTAGTGCCTTCAGTAATTAGAATCTTTTATTTAACAGTATTGCAGTAGTTCGAATAACGAAGATTTTTGTGAGGTAAGTGATTCATGAATGGTATAAGTTATTGTTAGTCACGGCCAATCTTTTGTAGGGATTATTGAAAGTGACATTGTGTTGCGCTAAAAATATTGTGTGCCAGTTTAGTGATGATCAGAATGAGTAAACCGACAACTGTCTGTGTACGTTCAGTTTTGCTCAGCTGTAGAAGTTTACCAGCACAGTCATTTATAATTTTTCAGAGAGGACATTTCACACAGTACAGGGATTCTACACCACACCAATCTGCACTACACGCGCTACCACATTCAGGTAATGCGTTCGGCGTTTGCTCCACACGCCATATGGTCTGGGTGTTGTATCCAGAGAACCACACCGCACATCGCATAATCAATGTACTGCAATGTGCTGTGCCGGGCGTTGCCTCTGTCTACAGCACTGCATCATACCGGGTACCCTGTCCGTAAGGTTGGCGTAAGAATACACCTGGAAAAGGGGGTTCATACTCATTTAGATGTAAATTTCATTGATTTCACCATAAAAATGGCGTGAAAATTAGATGTCTTGCAGTATGAATGTCACCTGCTGCCATTTAGAAATCCTATGGAGACATTTAAGAATGCACCGTAAAACGGATAGTGAGGTGGGAAACCTCAGATGAAAAGTTCCATGAAAAGACCGAAAGTGTCAGCTAAATGACAGGCTTGCGTAAGGTGTCGGCTGCTGCTAGCCGTCTGTGCCACGAGGAGAACCGCATGATTCATACACTCCGATCAGTCAGAACATTAGGACCACCGACCTGCTATCGATGTAAATCCATGCAAGAAATAGCAGTTGCGAGGAGTGAGTGCTAGTCAGTCACACGCACGGTGCATGTAGTACCAGCGAGCGTGCTGTCCGTGTGTAGAATGGGGGAAGCGAGCGATCTGAGTTTAACAGAGAGCAGATTGTGATGGCCTGGAGGCTCGGTACGAGCATTTCGGAAACTGTACGACTGGTCAGATGTTCGAGGACTGCTGTGGTGAGTGTCTTCAACGTCTGGCGAAACCAAGGTGAAAACACGTCCAGACGTCGTAGGGTAGGGAGGCCACCCGTCGTTACAGATGTCGGACGTCGTAGGCTGGGCAGACTGGTAAAACACGACAAGTGGTGCACTGTGTCGGAACTAACATCAGACTTTAATGCTGGCAGAGTACAAGTGTTTGTGAACACACACTGCACCGAACACTCCTACACCTACATGGTTGCTCTGCAATTCACACTTATGTGCCTGGCAGAGGGTTCATAGAACCATTTTCATGCTATTTTTCTACCATTACCCTCTCGAATGGCGCGTGGGGAAAGAGGAACACCTAAATCTTTCCTTTCGAGCTCTGCTTCCTCCTACTTTATTATGATGATCATTTCTCCCTACGTAAGTGGGTGTCAACAAAATATTTACGCATTTGGAAGAGAACGTCGGTGGTCGAAATTTCGTAAATAGATCTCGCCGCAAAAAAAAGCCGCCTTTGTTTCAGTGACTGCCACCCGAACTCGCGTATCATATCAGTGACACTGTCACACCTATTGCGCGATAACACGAAACGAGCTGCCCTTCTTTGCAAAAAATGTTCAAATGTGAGTGAAATCTTATGGGACTTAACTGCTAATATCATCAGTCCGTAAGCTTACACACTACTTAACCTAAATTATCCTAAGGACAAACACGCATACACATGCCTGAGGGAGGACTCGAACCTCCGCCGGGACCAGCCGCACAGTCCATGACTGCAGCAAATCCCGCGCGGCCCTTCTTTGCACTTTTACAATGTCCTCCGTTAATCCTACCTGGTAAGGAGCCCATACCGCGCAGCAATATTCCAGCAGAGGACGGACAAGTGCAATGCAGGCTGTCTCTTTAGTGGGTTTGTCGCGTCTTCTAAGTGTACAGCCAACAAAGCGCAGTCTTTGTTTCGCCTTCCCCACAATATTATCTATGTGGTCTTTCCAATTTAAGTTGCTCGTAATAATAATTGTGCGATTTATCGTATACCCAAAATTTATTGGATTTCTTTTAGTACCCCGTGCCAATTGCCACTTTTCACACCATACAGAAATTCTCTCTAGATCATTTTGTAACTGGAATTGATCGTCTGATGATTTTACTAGACGGTAAATTACAGCGTCATCTGCAAACAATCTAAGGGGGCTGCTCAGATTCTCACCTAGATCATTTATGTAAATCAGGAACAGCAGACGGAACATGAGACTACCTTGCGGAACGCCAGATATCACTTCTGTTCTACTCGATGATTTACCGTCTATCACTACGAACTGTGACCTCTCTGAGAGGAAATCATCAATCCAGTCACACAACTGAGACGATACTCCATATGCATCTGATTAATAGTCGCTTGTGAGGAAGGGTATCAAAGGCCTTCTGGAAATCTAGGAATATGGAATCGACCTGAGATCCCTTGTCGACAGCACTCATTATTTCATGGGAATAAAGAGCTAGCTGTGTTGCACAAGAACGATATTTTCTGAATCCGTGTCGGTTATGTATCAATAAGTCATTTTATTCAAGGTTATTCATAATGTCCGAGTACAGTATATGCTCCAAAATCCTACTGTAAATTGAGGTCAGTGACTTGGGTCTGTAATTCAATGGGTTACTCCTATTTCCTTTCTTGACTATTGGTGTGACCTGTGCTACTTTCCAATCTTTAGGAACAGACCTTTCGTCAAGTGAGCGGATGTATATGATTGCTAACAAAGGCGCTATTGTGTCTGTACTGTAAATTGAGGTCAGTGACTTGGATCTGTAATTCAATGGGTTACTCCTATTTCCTTTCTTAACTATTGGTGTGACCTGTGCTACTTTCCAATCTTTAGGAACAGACCTTTCGTCAAGTGAGCGGATGTATATGATTGCTAACAAAGGCGCTATTGTGTCTGCATACTCTGAGAGGAACCTGATTGGTATACCATCTGGACCGGAAGACCTGCCTTTCTTAAGTGATTCGAGTTGTTTCGCAACACCTAAGATATCTACTTTTATGTCACTCATGCTAACAGCTGTTCTGGTTTAGAATTCTGGAATATTTACTTCGTCTTCTTTCGTGAAGGAATTACGGAAAACTGTATTTAGTAACTCCTAACGATGGACCTTCGCAGACGACGGCAACTACGATAAAATGGACACGTGACCATCGGCACTGTACATTGGCTCAGTGGCAGTGCGTTGCATCGTCTGATGAATCCCGATACCTTCTTCATCATGTCGATGGGGGGAGGGAGGGAATCCGTTGTCTTCCAGGGGAGCAGCTCCTTCACACCAGTACTGTGGGACGGAGATGACCTGGCGGCGGCCCCTATATGCTCTGCAGAACTTTGAAATTGGACGTGTTAACTTGATGCTACAAATCAAAGACGCTATTATCGACACCTTGCTGAATTTGAACGAGGCCGCGTAATAGGGCTACGAGCGATGTTGCTTCCGCGATGTTGCAGAAAGACTTGGCAGGAATGTAGCCACTGTACATATTGCTGGCACCGGTGGTCACGACAGTGTACGGTAGCAAGAAGACCGGGTTCAGGACGGTCAGATGGCACAACCGGACGGGAAGGCTCATGAGTTCGGCGTATGCCTGTGGCGAATACTACTGCGCCTGCAGCAGCAGTTTGAGCACCAGTTGGCACCACAGTGACACAACGGACTCTTACAAATCGGTTACTTCAAGGGCAGAACCGAGCCAGACGCCTTGTAGCGCGCTTTCAACACACCCCAAAGCTACGCCATTTGCTACTTTAGTGGTGTCAAGCGAGAGCTCATTGGAGGGCAGGGTGGAGGTCAGTTGTGTTTTCTGATGGAAGCTGGTTCCGCCTCGGTGCCAGTGATGGCCGTGTGTTGGGTAGAAAGAGGCCAGTAGGGGCCTTGAACCAACCTGTTTGCATGTTAGACACGCTGGACCTACACCTGGAGTTACGGCCTGGAGTGCGATTTTGTACAACAGGAGCACCACTTCGTGGTTATCCCGCACACGCTGACTGCAAAACTTAACATCATTCTGGTGGTTCGACCCGTTGTGCTCTCATTCATGAAAAGCATTCCAGGGGGTGTTTTCACACAGGATAACACTCGTCCTTATACCGCCGTCGTAACCCAACACGCTCTACAGAGTGTAGACATGTTGCCTTGGCCTGCTCGATCACCAGATCCGTCTCCAATAGAGCACGTGTGGAACATCATCGGACGACAAATCCAGAGTCATCCACCATCAGCATTAACTGTCGCTGTATCGACCGACCAAGTGCTACAGGCATGGAACACCATGCGACAAAGTGACGGCCGGCAACTGTACGACATAATACATGCACGTTTGTACGCTTGCCTTAAATATTCTGGAGTTTACACCAGTTTTTAATGTACCATCATTTCACATTTGTAATGACTTATATCGCGCTTCCTTTAAACCTGTGATCTTGCAATCTTCATCACTTAAATATGTTGCTTAAGTTCTGGTTTTACGTTAAATCAGTAAGTAGATCCAAACAGCATATCCAGACACTCTGGGATGATAATGGTTTTGAAACAGAGAATTACACTCATAAAGCTGAAATACTAAACACCTTTTTCCAAAGCTGTTTCACAGAGGAAGACCGCACTGCGGTTACTTCTCTAAATCCTCGCACGGACGAAAAAATGGTTGACATCGAAATAAGAGTCCAAGGAATACAAAAGCAACTGAAATCACTTAACAGAGGAAAGTCCTCTGGACCTGACGGGATACCAATTCGATTATACACAGAGTACGCGAAAGAACTTGCCCCCTTCTAACAGCCGTGTACCGCAAGTCTCTAGAGGAACGGAAGGTTCCAAATGATTGGAAAAGAGCACAGGTAGTCCCAGTCTTCAAGAAGGGTCGTCGAGCAGATGCGCAAAACTATAGGCTTATATCTCTGACATCGATCTGTTGTAGAATTTTAGAACACGTTTTTTGCTCGCGTATCATGTCATTTCTAGAAACCCCAAACCTACTCTGTAGGAGTCAACATGGATTGCGGAAACAGCGATCGTGTGAGACCCAACTCGCTTTATTTGTGCATGAGACCCAGAAAATATTAGATACAGGCTCCCAGGTAGATGCTAGTTGCTTGACTTCCGGAAGGCGTTCGATACCGTTCCGCACTGTCGCCTGATAAACAAAGTAAGAGCCTATGGAATATCAGACCAGCTGTGGGGCTGGATTGAAGAGTTTTTAGAAAACAGAACACAGCATGTTGTTATCAATGGAGAGAAGTCTATAGACGTTAAAGTAACCTCTGGCGCGCCACAGGGGAGTGTTATGGGACCACTGCTTTTCACTATATATATATATATATATATATATGACCTAGTAGATAGTGTCGGAAGTTCCTTGCGGCTTTTCGCGGATGATGCTCTAGTATACAGATAAATTGCAGCGAAATGCAGGAAGATCTGCAGCGGATACGCAGTTGGTGCAGGGAGTGGCAACTGACCCTTAACATAGATAAATGTAATGTGATGCGAATACATAGAAAGAAGGATTCTTTATTGTATGATTATATGATAGCGGAACAAACACTGGTAGCAGTTACTTCTGTAAAATATCTGGGAGTATGCGTACGGAGCGATTTGAAGTGGAATGATCATATAGAATTAATCGTTGGTCAAACGGGTTCCAGGTTGAGATTCATTGGGAGAGTCCTTAGAAAATGTAGTCCATCAACAAAGGAGGTGGCTTACAAAACACTCGTTCGACCTATACTTGAGGATTGCTCATCAGTGTGGGATCCGTACCAGGTTGGGTTGAGAGAGGAGATAGAGAAGATCCAAAGAAGAGCGGCGCGTTTCGTCACAGGGTTATTTGGGAAGCGTGATAGCGTTACGGAGATGTTTAGCAAACTCAAGTGGCAAGAGAGGCGCTCTGCATCGCGGTGTAGCTTCTGGATGAGGTATCCCCATACTTATACCTTCCGAGGAGATCACGAACGTAAAATTAGAGAGATTTGAGCGCGCACTGAGGCTTTCCGGCAGTCGTTCTTCCCGTGAACCATACGCGACTGGAACAGGAAAGAGAGGTAAAGACAGTGGCACGTAAAGTGCCCTCCGCCACACACCGTCAGGAGGCTTGCGGAGTATAACTGTAGATGTAACTGTAAGCAAACATATTCCTGAAATTTCACTGCTCCACATTAATTAGTTTTTGGTGTTGCGATTTTTTTCTGTCAGTGTTTTACGTCGATTTGATGATTAACGGAAAGGTGGCTGAGTGGTTCTACTGGTGCGATTGTGAAACGACTGGTGATTACATTTACTCGAAACGATCTCGCCTGTCGGAACTGTGACGAAGTGAGCTGAAGCAGACAACGGCATTCTTTCCGAGAAATTCAATCCGACCGGCGCCACCTTTAGTGTATTCATCTGTTACGGAATGCCCTCCGGACTACCGTTTCCAGTACATCAGACGGGCCGTAAATGTCCGGCTCTCCCCGCTAACGGCGTTTTTCACGCGGCAGCTCGCGAGCGCCTCGGACAGAAACCGATACCCGCGTGGAATTGGAAGAAGGGTGCGGTCGGCGGGGCGCCGCCCCTTCAATCGCGGTCAGGCGGGCACAAATCACGGCACGGGGGCGCACAATGGCCCGCAACAATAGGGTGCCCTGCCTGCCACGCCCACCCCGAGGCGTGTCTCTGCGACTAGGCCGCCGCCGGCGCTGTCAGTGGCACTGTAGCCTGCTACCTCGCTTCTGCAGTCACGTGGTCCAAAATACGAAGCAAGTACCGAGTCTCCAACACTCAGATGGGTTACCAGCACTGCGTTCAGTGACAAGGCGCTGGTAATACCCTGAGATGGCAAAAGTCCTTGGATACCTGCTAATATCGTGTCGGATCTCCTTTTGCACGTAGTAGTGCAACTAGGAGACGTGGCATGCACTAGTCAAATCGTTGGGAGCCTCCTGCAGAAATATCCAGCCATGCTGCCTCTACAGCCCTGTACAACTGAGAAAGTGTTGCAGGTACTGGTTTTTGTGCCCAAAGTAACCTGTTCTTCTGGTCTTCATTCCGGCGACTGGTTTGATGCAGCTCTCCATGCTACTCTATCCTGTGCAAGCTTCTTCATCTCCCAGTACCTACTGCAACCTGCATCCTTCTGAATCTGTTTAGTGTATTCATCTCTTGGTCTCCCTCTACGATTTTTACCCTCCATGCTGCCCTCAAATACTAAATTGCTGATTCGTTGATGCCTCAGAATATCTCCTACCAACCGATCCCTTCTAGTAGTCAAGTTGTGCCACAAATTTCTCTTCGCCCCAATTCTATTCAATACCTCCTCATTAGTTAACTTCAAATCTACTGAACCGATTGACATGATTCTCTGTTTCCGACGAAGCTAACTAAATTGTCTAGGAGTTGTATCACTAATTCCGATCCATCAACTATAAATATTTTTTCTTGGCCGACAAAGTCGAAACATCGATGAAAAAACCCCTTTTTTTTTAAATGGCCGACAT
The DNA here is from genome assembly GCF_023897955.1 of Schistocerca gregaria. NCBI lineage: Eukaryota > Metazoa > Arthropoda > Insecta > Orthoptera > Acrididae > Schistocerca > Schistocerca gregaria. Next base: position 1,079,859,163 of record NC_064920.1, on the reverse strand, counting down.
TTTGTTTCCTATGGTCCAAATAACTTAAGTGAGGGACAACTCTTAAAGAATTTCATATACTTCGCTAACGTCAACTCAATTTTGATTTCAGACGAGCCGGCTGACCTGTAACATACAGCGGGTGGAGGTCTACATCGAAATTTTGTTTCGTTCCGGTGGCACTTCCGCCTTTGCTCTTAGACATTTCCAGTAGAAAAAAATTCCAGTTACTAGAGGAGACATCAATAAACGTTTTGACCAAATTTGTAATGATATCTGTAACACATCCCGAGAAAGAAATTCTCAAAGAACATGCTTTTTCGGGTCAATGATAGTAAACCTCCTCTTGAAACATTCGATAATCATCCGGCTTTGCTGTTAAAGACTTTCCAAGCCACTTTCTCTCCCATCCCCGTTTCTTCCACTTGCTTTTCATTTTGCAGCACTTAGCGACTGCACTAGCAGTACACGAGAGTTCTACATCATGGAGCACTGGCATATCCGCTTCACAGGTAGAGTTTCAACTGACGCGTCTAGGTCATAAAACTGGATAATAATATTGTGCTGTTCTTGGCCTCGCACTTTCGCGCTTTACATTGACACAATATTATTGCGCAATAAATAATGGGTGTGTGAAGGCGCCTGTAGTTGCCTGTAGTTCTGTTTCCTGCCAACAGCTGTCTGGCAAACTTTCCTGAAATTAACACGCCACCCTAATCCAATCTTATTATCAAGTTTTCTCTGTTCACAGTACAATAGTGCGGGCAATAGCGGAGGGTAGTCCGTGCCCGTACTGATCACTTTTGTCCTGTCATGTTGGCGTATGGAGCGATGTGAAAGCGACTGTAGTGCGATTAAAATAACTTGACAGCTATCGCCCGCCACTTGCCGTTACAGTGTTGCCACATTTGCTGCCGGCTACCGCTTCGCAAATGCTGTTAATGCGTAGCACAGAGCAATGCAGGAAGTGGCGATCGCGAGATGTATCGGAATTGTGAGAGTTTAAGTGACCAGTGACTGAATTGCGACAGACGACGTGGGTTTGTAGCGTTCAATTCAAACTCGCGTCCTAAGCTATCCACAACCTCGTGATGAGTAATATATCCGAGTAAACGGCGGTCATAACCTGCGGCAGAACTAAAATCGCGATCGCTTTGTTCACTGAGATTTAAGCTAATCTCTACGAGCATACTGAAAACAGGCTCAGCGCTAAATGCAAATTGCAATTTCTCGCTATCATTTCTTACCTGAAACTATCCTCCCACTGGCTACCAGTACAATAGCTGCCGCTTTACCAAGAGATGAACGCCCTCGGTGGCGCTTAGTTATAGATCATAGGCGACAAAGGCACATTACAAACCTATAATGAATAACAGGAAGAAAAATAAGAGCAAATAAAAATTAGATACAGTGACGAAAAATGACGCGACAAAGAATTATAAATAAAAAAATGCAATTAAACCATTTAACTTAATAAAAGTGATAATTAAACTCTTTTGGTTAAATTTAGAAATAAAAAAATTCGAACATACGACCTTCTACACGTCCGATTAATAGGCTAAAAATTCTGCAACGACACAACGCTGCCTGTCGGGACGACGTTTTGTAGCCTAAAAAAAATCGGTTTCACGCAGTGTCTGGCGAAACTTATCTAATGTATGTCCTGTGGTTACGGTAGCGCTAAATGCGTCGCTGAATCGAGTCTTGTGGAGAAATATTCAGAAGTGTTTGCTAAGTGTTGTCTATGAGGAGTACGTATTTCATTAGCATCGGTTGTGTGTGTATGTGTGTATACGTGTGGGAGTGTGTTGTTTTTGGTGAGGTTATCATGTGTGAAATAGAACTGCCAGAACCACGATTCGGGATGGTCAGCAACTGGAAGCAGTTAATTCCATGAATTATCTGGGGGTGGGCATTAGGAGTGATTTGAGATGAAATGACCACATAAAATTAATCGTCGGTAAAGTAGATGCCAGACTGAGATTCATTGGAAGAATCCTAAGGAAATGCAGTCCGAAAACAAAAGAAGTAGGTTACAGTATACTAGTTCGCCCACTGCTTGAATACTGCTCAACAGTGTGGGATCCATACCAGATAGGGTTGATAGAAGAGATAGAGGAGATCCAACGGAGAGCAGCGCGCTTCGTTGCAGGATCATTTAGAAATCGCGAAAGCTTTACGGAGATGATAGATAAACTCCAGTGGAAGACTCTGCAGGAGAGACGCTCAGTAGCTCGGTACGGGTTTTTGTTAAAGTTTCGAGAACATACCTTCACCGAAGAGTCAAGCAGTATATTGCTCCCTCCTACGTATATCTCGCGAAGAGACCATGAGGATAAAATCAGAGAGATTAGAGCCCACACAGAAGCATACCGACAATCCTTCTTTCCACGAACAATACGAGACTGGAATAGAAGGGAGAACCGATAGAGGTACTCAGGGTACCCTCAGCCACACACCGTCAGGTGGCTTGCGGAATATGGATGTAGATGTAGATGTAGATGAAGTTTGGTGCTACAGAAGAATGCTCGAGATTAGATGGGTAGATTGTGTAACTAGTGAGGAGCTGCTCAATGGAACTGATGACAAAACTTCACTGAAAAAAAGGATCAGTTGATAGGACGCACCATGAGGTATGAAAGAATCCAACTATGCTGTCTTTCATCAGCAATCACTACACAGTCAGCTTTTCTCTCTCTGCAACACGCTTCCGAAAACTAAGGAGGTATTACGAATCCCAGATGCGAACTTTATGCCAAATAACCTTCCCACGAGTGTCACAAATTAGCGACTAATCTGCAAGCCGTTTTCCTTCAATGCTCGCACTATTTGAACTTTTGAGTGAGGCCTTTTCAGTTCTCGTGATGGTTGGTGGACTGAATTTGATGGGCACACTTGGAAGGTATCTCTGATGTCCTCTGTCATTTCATCAGATGTGCATTTTCTGCCAGAATCTGAGTCCGTTTACACTGCCAATGGCTAGGAACTTGTCGCACTGAGCCGTAATCCTCTTAACGGCCGATGGCCACCTTTGAAATTCACGTCGGAAATTTCCATGGACAGCAATGGGCGATTTAATTTCTGCAAACCGCACCACCCAATGGGCTCTTTCCTTAGCAACTGAAACAAAACAAAATGAATCGTTTAGAGTTTTGAGTTGCTTTACGTGTTGCCTCAAACCGCAAGTATCTATGTCTTGTAGATTTTTTTTTTTTAATTTGTAAGCGGACTGTGCCTTGTGTAACTATGAGTTCTTGTGACAATGACTACAGGAAACTGCGATGACGAAAACTCTTTTATATCTGTGAATATTGACCCATGAAAATATTATTAGGACACGGTCGGACTTCATTTAGAGAATAAATGGGCGCAGGTAGCACTAACATTGAGCAATTACTTGAAAGAATATTTAAGCACACAGGAATCATCCAGTTTCCCATCAATCAGAGCATCGCTTGACCTATAAAAATGTTTAGAATGGTCCACGTTATTGAGGAAGCATGTGCACTAAGCATACTTGGATCACAATTGTAATTTAAACACTTTTCTTCAGGGAGACTGAACGTCATTTAACGTCTAATTCGCTGCCCCAATGATCTCAATGCATACTTACCTTCTGGAACCTGAAATGAGGACACGTAATATCCTTCTAGTAATTCTTATATGTAGTGAATGAGTCAAGCCCGTACAAACCAATTCTCATTGAATAGATACTCTTGCTGAAGGCGTATCACCTGGGTGGGATCCCCACTTCTGTATAAGTTCATGACCACATGGCTACGGTAGTTGAAAAAAAAAAGTATAAATGTTCTCAATTTGATAAAGGAAGGAAGCGTGAACAAATGCAGAAAGATCGTGTATCAGTTGCTGATTATTTCAGTACAGAAACATAACTCGTATTACATGGAATAATACAGTTACAAAGTTACATGAACCACGTGGCGTCCAGACCACAGCACAACAACGAGTTAGTCCAAAAAGTACTCACGAAAGTGACGAAAATAGTAGGTGCTGCTAGATGAATGAAGAAGGAATATATATCTCGCCTATGATTCAAATGCATAGCTTAGAGAAAACAAATTCTGGACCACATTATACGAAACTGAGTGACATGCATATACAATATATGATTTCAGCACTGAACCTGAGCATTGGCTGTGTATTTTTATTTTTGTGAGTAATTCTGAGGGAATTAGATTAGGAAATGAGACACTTAAAGTAGTAGATGAGTTTCGCTATTTGGGAAGCAAATGATGGTCAAAGTAGAGAGGGAATAAAATGTCGACTGGCAATGGCAAGGAAATTTGTTAACATCGAATATAGAACTAAGTGGCAGGAAGTCTTTTCTGAAAATATTTGTATGAGTGTAGTCATGTATGGATGTGAAACATGGACGATAAATAGTTGAGAGAAGAAGAGAATAGAAGCTTTTGAAATGTGGTGCTACAGAAGAATGCTGAGGATTAGATAGACAGATTACGTAGCTAATAAGGAGGTACTGAATAGAACTGGCAATAAGAGGAATTTGTGGCACAACTTGATTGGTTGGTAGGACACGTTCTGAGACATCAAGGGATCACAAACTTAGTACTGGAGGGAAGCGTGGAGGGTAAAAATCGTAGAGGGAGACTAAGATATGAATCACTAAGCAGATTAAGAAGGATATAGGTTGCAATAGTTAGTCGGAGATGAAGAGGTTCTACATATATATTCCGCTAGCCACCAAGCGATATGTGGCAGAGGGCACAATTCGTGCCAAAGTCATATTCTCTCCCTCTAAAATATGAATCACTAAGCAGATTAAGAAGGATATAGGTTGCAATAGTTAGTCGGAGATGAAGAGGTTCTACATATATATTCCGCTAGCCACCAAGCGATATGTGGCAGAGGGCACAATTCGTGCCAAAGTCATATTCTCTCCCCCTCCCCCCTCTGTTCCACTTTCGGATCGCGCGAGGGAAAAACGACTGTCTGAACGCCTCAGTACGAGCTCTTATTTCTCTTATCTTTGAATGATGATCATTATGCGATTTGACAGTTGGTGCTAATAATAAATGCTCTACATCCTCGGCGAAGATTGGATTTCGGAATTTAGTGAGCAGCCTCTTCCGTTTAGCGTTTCGTCTATCTGCAAGTGCGTCCCACTTCAAACTTTCTATGGGATTTGTAACGCTCTCGCGATGGGTAAATGTGCCAGTCACGAAACTTGCCACTCTTCTTTGGACCTTCTCAATCTCTTGAATCAGACCCAACTGGTAAGGGTCCGATACAGACGAACAATACTCCAACACTGGACGAACTAACGTATTGTAAGCTATCTCCCTTGTTGAATGACTGCATCGCTTCAGGATTCTACCAATAAACCGCAATCTAGAGTTCGCCTTACCCGTTACTTGTGTAATCTGATGGTTCCATTTGAGATCATTTCGAATAGTCACACCCAGATACTTGACGGATGTTACCGCTTCCAAAGACTGATCACTTATTTTGTACTCATACATTAATGGGGATTTTCGCCTTGCTATACGCAGTAAGTTACACTTACTAATTTTGAGAGATAACTGCCAGTCAGCTTTGCACAGGATAGAGCAGCATGGAGAGCTCCATCAAACCAGTTTCTGGTCTCAAGACCACAACAACAGTAACAATGAATGTGCAATATAGTCTCCACTAAAACGTTAACAAATGAATGTACACTGGAATGTGACATACAAATAAAAATGTTTTTAAAGGTATGTAAATGTATAACTGCAATTTCCTCAGTTTTAGAGTCTAACAGATGCAATGCCGGTACAAAATTGTTAAGACTTTCGTTGTCACTTCTGGACAAGCTGCCTTTTGGCTTCTGACTCGGGTTCTTCGGACGACGTTCGTTTGATGATTTTTGTGACGTTTCACCCGTACTAGTGGCTGGCGTAGTCAAAGCTTTTGCTTTGTCATTACCGCTGCGGTTCTCCTCTTGCTGCTTGCAACGGTCGATCACTGCAGCACGGAAATCCAAGATGCATTAACCTTGAAGTTTTCGCCTTTCTTGTTGAAGCTATTCTCATGTATGTGTATTTCTGTAGCTTCTCTGAACAAGGGGGTGTGGTAACACTTTTCTACAACAAGAACTTCCGTGTAGGCGAATCTTACTACACTACTGGGCATTAAAACTGCTACACCAAGATGAGATTCAGATTATACACGAGTATTCATTGGACAAATATATTACACCAGAACTGACAAGTGATTACATTTTCACGCAATTTGGGTGCATAGATCCTGAGAAATCAGTACCCAGAACAACCACCTCTGACCGTAATAATAGCCTTGATACGCACGGGCATTGAGTCAAACAGAGCTTGGATGGCGTGTACAGGTACACCTGCCCATGCAGCTTCAACACGATACCACAGTTCATCAGAAGTAGTGACTGGCATATTGTGACGAGCCAGTTGCTCGGTCACCATTGACAAGACGTTTTCAATCGGTGATATATCTGGAGAATGTGCTGGCCAGGGCAGCAGTCGAACATTTTCTGTATCCAGAAAGGCACGTACAGGACCTGCAACATGCGATCGTGCATTATCCTGCTGAAATGTAGGGTTTCGCAGGGATCGAATGAAGGGTAGAGCCACGGGTCGTAACACATGTGAAATGTAACGTCCACTGGTCAAAGTGCCGTCAGTGCGAACAAGAAGTGACCGAGACGTGTAACCAATGGCACCCCATACCATCACGCCGGGTGATACGCCAGTATGGCGATGACGAATACACGCTTCCAATGTACATTCACTACGATGTCACCAAACACGGATGCGACTATCATGATGCTCTAAACAGAACCTGGATTCATCCGAAAAAATGACGTTTTGACATTCGTGCACCTGGCTTCGTCGTTGAGTACACCATCTCAGGCGCTCGTGTCTGTGATGCAGCGTCAAGGGTAACCGCAGCCATGGTCTCCGAGCTGATAGTCCATGCTGCTGCAAACGTCGTTGAACTGTTCGTGCAGATGGTTGTTGTCTTGCAGACGTCCCCATCTGTTGACTCAGGGATCGAGACGTGGTTGCACTATCAGTTACAGCCATGCGGATAAGATGCCTCTCATCTCGACTGCTAATGATACAAGGCCGTTGGGATCCAGCACGGCGTTAAGTATTACCTTCCAGAACCCATCGATTCCATATTCTGCTAACAGTCATTGGATCTCTACCAACGCGAGCAGCAATGTCGCGATACGATAAATCGCAATCGCGATAGGCTAAAATCCGACCTTTATCAAAGTCGGAAACGTGATGGTACGCATTTCTCCTCCTTACACGAGGCATCACAACAACGTTTGACAGGGAAACGCCGGTCAGCTGGTGTTTGTAATGAGAAATCGGTTGGAAACTTTCTTCACGTCAGCACATTGTAGGTATCGCCACCGGCGCCAACCTTGTGTGAATGCTCTGAAAAGCTAATCATTTGCATATCACACTATCTTCTTCCTGTGGGTTAAATTTCGCGTCTGTAGCACGTCATCTTCGTGGTGTACCAATTTTAATGGCCAGTAGTGTATGTAACGGAACGTGTGCTCTGCCGTGGCCGATTTCTCCATCTGTACCAACCTGTAGTGCCGCTTATTTTCGGTGATCCTGATGCTGACTGATCGTCCAGTAATTCCAACGCAACTCTTTCGCATGTACAGGGTATTTCGTATATTCCCGACATTGCATGTGGGTCCCTTTTCTCTGTTGCCGACATAAGACACACTATGGTCTTCTTTGTAAGGTTACAAATAGTCTTTACGCCCTCTTTGCGCAAAATTCGGCCGATTCTGTCCGTCACTCAGGGAATGTGTGGCAGAAAAGGCGTACCCGATATTTCTTTCTCCGATGTGTCACTTTCCTGAGTGTTTGACTCTGTTACACTTCTTACGTAACTGGTGGAGTAAGCATTCTCCTTAGTCCGGTTTCCAGGTGGTACATTTCGCGACTGAGGTGCTGTGGTTCACATACTCGTCTTTCTCGCGTTACATGCGTATTAATCATGCCTATTTTCTGGCTCGGATGATAATTTGACAGTCTTGGCAGGTATCGGTCCGCGTGCGTCTGTTTCCGATACACACTGTGTCCCAGGTTTTCATCATCGCTCGTGACCATCACATCTAAAATGGGTAGCTCTTTGTCCTTTCCTAGCTCTATGGTGATTTTTGTGTTTGCATGAAGGCTGTCCAAGTGTCTTAGGAACTCACCGAGCTGTTCCTCGCCGTGGTTCCACACAATGAAGGTTTCATCAATGTACCTGTACCACACCTTAGCTTTACAATGCGCCACGTCCGGTGCCTGTGCTTCGAAATGTTCCGTAACAACTTGACCACCATTCGACGCCTTCCACCTTTTCGTAGAAGTGCCATTCCACGTGAAATAGCTCGTCATGAAACGGCATAAATAGCTTGGTGACATCGTGCGAGAAAATGGAACCGATATGCGCCAGAGAGTCACCACGTGGCATATTTATAAAGAAACAACATGGAAGCTGACCGGGATATCGTTTGCTCCTAGTTTTAGTTTCTTCAGCTTCTCAATGAAATGTCCTGAACCCTTTATTTATGTGTCAGCCTTTTCTCAACCTGGTACCAACAATTAATTTTATATTATCATTCCACTTCAAATCGTTTCGTACGCATACTCCCAGATATTTTACAGAAGTAACTGCTACCAGTGTTTGTTCCGCTATCACATAATCACACAATAAAGGATCCTTCTTTCTATATATTCGCACTACATTCCATTTTTCTATGTTAAGGGTCAGTTGCCACTCCCTGCACCAAGTGCCTATCCGCTGCAGATCTTCAGATCTTCCTGCATTTCGCTGCAATTTTCTAATGCTGCAACTTCTCTGTATACTACAGCATCATCCGCGAAAAGCCGCATGGAAGTTTCGACTCTATCTACTAAGTCATTTACATACCAGTTGATCAAAAAGTCAGTATAAATTTGAAAACTGAATAAATCACGGAATACTGCAGATAGAGAGGTACAAATTGACACACATGCTTGGAATGACACGAGCTTTTATTAGACAAAAAAAAAAGTTCAAAAAATGTCCGACAGATGGCGCCTCATCTGATCAGAATAGCAATAATTAGCATAACAAAGAAAGACAAAGCAAAGATGATGTTCTTAACAGGAAATGCTCAATATGTCCACCGCCATTCGACAACAATAGCTGTAGTCGAGGAATAATGTTGTGAACAGCACTGTAAAGCATGTCCGGAGTTATGGTGAGGCATTGGCGTCGGATGTTGTCTTTCAGCATTCCTAGAGATGTCGGTCGATTACGATACACTTGCGACTTCAGGTAGCCCCAAAGCCAATAATCGCACGGACTGAGGTCTGGGGACATGAACGGCCAAGCATGACGAAAGTGGCGGCTGAGCACACGATCATCACCAAACGACGCGCGCAAGAGATCTCTCACGCGTCTAGCAATATGGGGTGGAGCGCCATCCTGTATAAACGTCGTACTTTCCATCACGTGTTTAACAGCCAGGCTGGGGATGATGCGATTCTGTAACATATCGGCGTACCTCTCACCCGTCACGGTAGCAGTTGCAAAACCAGAATAACGCATTTCCTCGAAGAAAAATGGCCCGATAACGGTAGATGGGTAAATCCAAACCATACCGTGACTTTCTCGTCGTCTAATGGAGTTTCCACGACAGCTCTAGGATTTTCGGTAGCCCAAATTCTGCAGTTGTGGGCGTTGTCAGACCCTCGGAGCTTCAAATGAGCTTCGTCGGTCCACAACACGTTACTTAACCAATCGTCATCTTCCGCCATCTTTTGAAAGGCCCACACCGCAAATGCCCTCCGCTTCACTAAATCGCCAGGTAACAGTTCATGATGCCGCTGGATTTTGCACGGATAGCATCGGAGGGTATGCCAAAATGCCAACGAAACAGAAGTGTATGGATGCCGGTGCGACGTGCGACTGCACGAGCGCTGACTTCCCCGTGCATAGACGAACCCACTACAGTCTCCATTTCTTCCTGAACTGTCTCAGCAGCATTATGCCTTGTGCTCGGTCGGCCACTACGGGGTTCTATCGTCTAAACAACCCGTGGCTTCGAACTTCGAACTCATTCTCGCCACAGCTGCATTAGTCAACCGACCTTTACCCGTTCGAATCCCCTTCCTATGGCGATAGGATCGTAACGTTGAACCAGCACATTCCCCATTCTTCACTAAAAGTGCCTTTTCAGGTAACGTCAACATGCTGCGACTGCTGGCGCATCTGATTCTCTCTCTCATTACAGCTCCTTTTATACACGATTGTCACGCGCAGTCACTGACGTTTTGCTGTCCAGTGTCATCTGTCGGACATTTTGTGAATTTTTTTTCTTCTAATAAAACCCCGTGTCTTTCTAAGCATCTGTGCCAATTTATACCTCTCTATCTACATTATTCCGTGGTTTATTAAGTTTGCAAATTTATACTGACTTTTTGATCACCCTGTATACTGTGAAAAGCAATGGTCCCATAACACTCCCCTGTGGCACGCCAGAGGTCACTTTAACGTCTGTAGACGTCTCTCCATTGAGAACAACAAGCTGTGTTCTGTTTGCTAAAAACTCTTCAATCTAGCCACACAGCTGGTCTTAATGGAACGTCATTCTTATGGATCTTTGGTAAAGCACACAGCCGAGGTGGTAGGGCTTCCGTGTTGTGCATGTTAGTCTGTGTGTCCGCCGAGAGAGAAGATGCATTGATCCCATTTTGGGAGTGCAGACGTACGAGAAGAGCCAGTTGTACTGGGTGCTGCTGCCGGCGGTAGCCCCCGCTCGGGACACGGGACCGTCCCGCCCTTCGCCGCCCCCACCCCCGCGCCAGTAATGCCGGCGCACACAGCGCCGCCCGAAGAGCGAGCGGCCAATCACTAAGTCAAATAGAAAGCGAATTACGCGCCGCGCCCCGCGCCATGTTGACACTCGGCACTGCGCTGGCTGGTGCTCGTGCCGGGGTGGGGAGGCGCCCCATCTCGGCCCCGGCGCCCGCACATCCGCCCACCGCCGCCGCTACTTAACATTAAAAAGTTCGCCGCGAGTTTTCCGGCGCGCCGAGTTAAGGCGGCAGCGCCGCGGGCAAACAGAGGCGCTCTGCCGTTCGCCGCCCGAGCTTCTTCCCCCAGGGCACAACTCTCTCTCCCCCCACTACTCTGCCGCCAGAGGCTCAAACTCGACGCTACTGTAGCGGCCTGTGCGTCGCCGTCCCTTATCTGTCTCGTTACATTCCAAGTCAGCACATTCAGACCGAGTTCCCCGTTTCGACGGCGTATCTGGAAACCGAGCAGAAAGTCTTTTACGATCTTTGCCGGGAATAAAGTCCGAGTTTCTGTCGCGTCAAAACAGAGACACCCTCCATCACTACCGTCGACATTACCGTCATGTTGTGTGGGTGCTTACCCCTCTGTGACGAAACTGGAGCCTCCGTAACCTACATGTACTCGTGCAGACTCCGCCAGCCATTGCGTGGTCCATGGCGGAGGGTACCTTGTAGGACGGGTAGCATTCATTTCACGCTAGGTGAGGAGAGCCCTACGTCAACGTGACGTAGGCTCGCGTCATCATGAGTTTTACGTGTTGTCCTATCGACTGTTGTGTGCATTCTGTATACATCGACTGTTCTGTGCGTCTTGAATCTGCACTGTTCATTGTTCTTATTTGATTTACAACATGAAGGCAAAATTAAATCGAACTAGATGGTTTAATATTTCTACATCTACATGACTACTCTGCAATTCACATTTAAGTGCTTGGCAGACAGTTCATCGAACCACAATCATACTATCTCTCTACTATTCCACTCCCTAATAGCGCGCGGGAAAAACGAACACCTAAACCTTTCTGCTCGAGCTCTGATTACTCTAATTTTATTTTGATGATCATTCCTACCTATATAGGTTGGGCTCAACAAAATATTTTCGCATTCGGAAGAGAAAGTTGGTGACTGAAATTTCGTAAAAAGATCTCGCCGCGACGAAAAAGGTCTTTGCTGTAATGACTTCAATCCCAATTCGCGTATCATATCTGCCACACTCTTTCCCCTATTACGTGATAATACAAAACGAGCTGCCCTTTTTTGCACCCTTTCGATGTCCTCCGTCAATCCCACCTGGTAAGGATCCCACACCGCGCAGCAATATTCTAACAGAAGACGAACGAGTATAATGTAAGCTGTCTCTTTAGTGGACTTGTTGCATCTTCTAAGTGTCCTGCCAATGAAACGCAACCTTTGGCTCGCCTTCTCCACAAAATTATCTGTGTGGTCTCTCCAACTAAAGTTGTTCGTAATTTTAACACCCAAGTACTTAGTTGAATTGACAGCCTTGAGAATTGTACTATTTATCGAGTAATCGAATTCCAACGGATTTCTTTTGGAACTCATGTGGATCACCTCATACTTTTCGTTATTTAACGTCAACTGCCACCTGCCACACCATACAGCAATCTTTTCTAAATCGCTTTGCAACTGATACTGGTCTTCGGATAACCTTACTAGACAGTAAATTACAGCATCATCTGCGAACAATCTAAGAGAACTGCTCAGATTGTCACCCAGGTCATTAATATAGATCAGGAACAGCAGATGTCCGAGGACGCTTCCCTGGGTAACACCTGATATCACTTCAGTTTTACTCGATGATTTGCCGTCTATTACTACGAACTGCGACCTTCCTGACGGCAAATCACGAATCCAGTCGCACAACTGAGACGATACCCCATAGGCCCGCAGCTTGATTAGAAGTCGCTTGTGAAGAACGGTGTCAAAAGATTTCCGGAAATCTAGAAATACGAAATCAACTTGAGATCTCCTGTCAATAGCGGCCATTACTTCGTGCGAATAAAGAGCTAGCTGCGTTGCACAAGAGCGATGTTTTCTGAAGCCATGCTGATTACGTATCCATAGATTATTCCCTTCAAGGTGATTCATAATGTTTGAATACAGTATATGCTCCAAAACCCTACTGCAAACCGACGTCAATTATATACGTCTGTAGTTAGATGGATTACTCCTACTACCCTTCTTAAATACTGGTGCGACCTGCACAATTTTCCAATCTGTAGGTGCAGATCTATCGGTGAGCGAACGATTGTATATGAGTGCTAAGTAGGGAGCTATTGTATCAGCGTAATCTGAAAGGAACCTAATCGGTATACAATCTGGACCTGAAGACTTGCCCGTATCAAGCGATTTGAGTTGCTTCGCAACCCCTAAGGCATCTACTTCCAGCAACATTCGGAATTACTTCGAGCTTCAGTTTCTCAATTTAATGTTTCTACCCACATGAATTATGTACAATTCATTGGCTTTTATAAAAATACGAAACACTTTAATTTCTCCCTATTTCACGTTTTTACCCACATGATTTATGCACGATTAATCGGACTAAAATCGCCTAGACACTTTCGTTATGGTTATGATTCCTTCATTCAGACATTCGTTATGTTTATGAAACACAATAACATCTCACATTCTTTGGATTGCAGCTTAACAATTAACTATTTCATGGTTCTATCCACAGGATTTAGACAGGATTCATCGGATTCTTAAAAAAAATGGGGTAGCATTCATTTCAGGCTAAAAAAATAGCAAGAAACTTTCGTTATGGTTATGATTCCATCATTCAGATATTCGTTATGTACATGAAACACACAATAATATCCCACATTCTTTTGATTGCAGCTTAATAATTAATTATTTCACGTTTCCATCCACACGATTTATGCACGATTCATCGGATTTTTAAAAAATGACTAAAAGCTTTTTTTTTACTTTCGTTGTGGTTCCATCGTTCAGGCATTCATTATGTTCCTGAAACACATAACACCATCTCAAATTGTTGGGATTACAGCTTAATAATTAATCCAACTTGGATGAGCGTAACAGATAATTCCTGTCACTTCGTTTGTACACATCTATTTACATTTAGCTTTCACGTTATCGGTACAACCGCAAAGATCGATTTACGCACTCATGTAGTCGATTTAGGTTATTTACGCCACGATGACCTAGTGTTACGGCACCATGACGTAGGGTTCTCCTCACCTTGCGTGAGGTGAATGCTACCCTAGCAGCACAGCTTAGCTCGCAAATGGAGCTATGGAAGAACGACTGTCTGTATGTCTCCTTACGAAACTTAATTTCAATTTATATTAGAAATGACGAAATTCCTCCAGCTGTATTTAAGGCGTCGATTTTATTTTGTCAAATTTCGTCATTTTTAATATAAATTTATACCAGCTGACATCCCACTGTCGTCCATTTCAACCGTGGATGTACGAAGATTAATTTCTATTACCTTCACTCCATGATGCCAACGGCCTTGCCGCAGTGGTAACATTGGTTCCCGTCAGATCATCGAAGTTAAGCGCTGTCGGGCTGGGCTAGCACTTGGGTGGGTGACCATCCGGTCTGCCGAGCACTTTTGGCAAGCGGGGTGCACTCAGCCCTTGTGAGGCAAACTGAGGAGCTACTTGATCGAGAAGCAGCGGCTCCGGTCTCGGAAACTGACATACGGCCGGGAGAGCGGTGTGCTGACCACATGACCCTCCATATCCGCATCCAGAGACGCCTGTGTGCTGAGCGTGACACGGCGGCCGGTCGGTGCCGTTGGGCCCCCATGGCCTGTTCGGGAGGAGTTTTAGTTTTTCTCTCCACACTCCTGACGTGAAATGTATGTTGCCGGAAGCAGAAACGTTTTGCAGTCTGCCGTAAATGCCACATCTCTAAACCTTCTCATCAGTGTTTCGTGAGAAAAAACTCGCCTTTACTCCACAAATTCCCATTTCAGTTCACGGAGCATTTCTGTAACGCTCGTGTGTTCGTCGAACGTACCCTTCCCTACAGCTGACCTTACGTGCTCGTTCCATTTCATATCGCTCTGCAATGTACCTGAACATCACAGGATTGTTTCCGTTACGCATCTGCATTAACTTACATTTTTCCTACATTTAGAGGAAGCTGCCATTCATCACACCAAACAGAAATGTAAGTCGTCTGTATCGTCTTACACTCAACGATGCCGACATTTTCCCGCCCAGCAAACAGTCGCAGACTGCTGCCCAGCCCACCCGCCAAAATAGATGAAACACACCTTGCCAAAATCCTCCCAATAAACCCAAGTCCACCAGTCGCCTTCCCTATCACAATCCTTACTTGCTCATTCCGCCGGCCGTTGTGGCCGCGCGGTTCTAGGCGCTTCAGTCTGGAACCGCGTGACCGCTACGGTCACAGGTTCGAATCCTGCCTTGGGCATGGATGTGTGTGATGTCCTTAGATTAGTTAGGTTTAAGTAGTTCTAAGTTCTAGGGGACTGATGACCACAGATGTTAAGTCCCATAGTGCTCAGAGCCATTTGAACCATTTTGCTCATTCCATTCCATATCGCTTTTCAGCATTACGCCCAGACATTTAATCGATGATACTGTGCCAAGCACGACAGTTACTAATGCTGTATCCGAATATTACGGGTTTCTTCTTCTTACTCATTCGCATTAATTCACTTCTTTTTTTTACATTTAGAGCTAGCTGCTATTCATTGTACCAACTAGAAATTTCATGTAGGTCATTTTGTCTCCTCCTACAGTCACTCAACTTCGAGACTTTCCTCTAGAGCACAGTATCATCAGCAAACATCCTCAGATTGCTGCCGACCCTGTCTACCAAATTATTTATGTACAGGGTCATTATAATTAAAGTGAAACCTTGAAAATGCTGTATAAATGACGCCACTGGTCACGGTGATATCAAATGGCAACGGAATATTATCAGAGAAGGGGGGAAAACGTATGACAGAAAAAAAATAGTGTGAAAATTGATCAATAGAGGACGTTGTATGTATCAGAATACGTAAATTGTAGACTGGCAATGGCAAGGAAAGCGTTTCTGAAGAAGAGAAATTTGTTAACATCGAGTATAGATTTAAGTGTCAGGAAGTCTTTTCTGAAAGTATTCGTATAGAGTGTAGCCATGTATGGAAGTGAAACATGGACGATAAATAGTTTGGACAAGAAGAGAATAGAAGTTTTCGAAATGTGGTGCTACAAAAGAATGCTGAAGATTAGATGGGTAGATCACATAACTAATGAGGAGGTACTGAATAGGATTGGGGAGAAGAGAAGTTTATGGCACAACTTGACGAGAAGAAGGGATCGGTTGGTAGGACATATTCTGAAGCATCAAGGGATGAGCAATTTAGTATTGGAGGGCAGTGTGGAGGGTAAAAATCGTAGAGGGAGACCAACAGATGAATACACTAAGCAGATTCAAAAGGATGTAGGTTGCAGTAGCTACTGGGAGATGAAGAGGCTTGCACAGGATAGAGGGGCATGGAGAGCTGCATCAAACCAGTCTCAGGACAGAAGACCGCAACAACAACAACAACAACAACAACAACGTAAATAAAAACACCTGTCATGCGCACGACACGACCTATTGAAGTTGGTATAAACAGCCCAGGCACATACCTTTTAACCTTCCGCGTCTGCGACGTTCGCCATGACTGTCTCAATACAGGATCGCGCTCTGCTTATAAAGCTATATCACAAGAATGATGACTGTGCACACGTCGCTCTGCAGAAGTTCCGGGCATTGAAGGGTTTGAAAAAAGGCGTTGGTCCGATGACTGCCGTGGTCTGGAGAAAATGATTCGGAAATTCGAAGAGACGGGTTCTTTTGGTGTGCAACCTGGTAGAGGGAGGAAACGAATTGATTCGACGTCAGTGGAAGCAGTGGCCACGGCAATACGGGAGGAGACAAGTGGTGGTGTGCAAACGTGTAGTGCACGGAGAATTGTCCGAACGTCGGACATATCTGTGAGCACGGTTCGTAAAATCCTACGAACATGCTACTTTGCTGTCTATCAAAATTACCTATGTGCACGAGTTGCATCCTGTTGACGTGTCAGCAAGAGAGACCTTTGCGTTAGAATTTATTGCTCGCATGGAAATGGGCAATGATTGGCCGTGGACGATATTGTGGACAGGCGAAACCCAATTCCATCTGTCAATACACAGAATTGTCGGATATGGATAACGGAAAGTACACACGCAAATCAACCAATACCACTTCATCCTGACCGTCCGCTGTGGCCGAGAGGTTCTAGGCGATTCAGTCCGGAACCGCGCTGCTGCTACGGTCGCAGGTTCGAATCCCGCCTCGGCGTTGATGTGTGTGATGTCCTTAGGTTAGTTAGGTTTAATTAGTTGTAAGTCTAGGGGACTGATGACCTCAGATGTTAAGTCCCATAGTGCCTAGAACCATTTGAACTTTATCCTGAAAAGGTCACTGCGTGGTGCAGGTTTACGGCGTCATTTATCATAGGGCCATATTTTTTCGGAGAGACAGGTGCTACCGGTCCAGTTACCTGTGCCGTCACTGGTAAGCACTATGTGTGTCTTCTGCGCTACCACGTCATTCCAGCACTTCGAAAGCGTGGATGGGATCATTTTTATGCAAGATGGCGCACCTTCGCACATTGCAAATCCAGTTAAGCAGTTGCTGAAGAAAGAAGCTAGAAGAAGAAAGAGACAGGTGCTACCGGTCCAGTTACCTGTGCCGTCACTGGTAAGCACAATGAGTGTCTTCTGCGCTACCACGTCATTCCAGCACTTCGAAAGCGTGGATGGGATCATTTTTATGCAAGATGGCGCACCTTCGCACATTGCAAATCCAGTTAAGCAGTTGCTGAAGAAAGAAGCTAGAAGAAGAAAAGCTAGAATTATCAGAAGCCATTTCCCTACAGCCTGGCCGATCAGCTGATCACCCGTGTGACTTCTGACTGTGGGGCTGCCTGAAACATGTTGTGTTAAGTGTTCCGATTGCAGACGTAGCTGCATTGAAGGCAGGCACTGCCCACCACATTCTGAACGTGACGCCGGAACATGCTGTGGAACATGCTGTTTCTCGATTTCGACTTGTAACAGAAAACGGTGGACAGTATATTGAACATGTTTTGCGCCAGAAATTAATAATCCGATTTGATTTTCATGTGATATGACCTTGCAGTTGTGGATGGGCTTCCGTACCTAACAGTATCACACCTGTACACCCATGCACACTGAGTAGTACAGTTTGTTTAACGTCAAACGTACACCTTACACATTGTTATATGATTCATTTGTCATTTGCATACATTAAATTATGATGCTTACGGTGCCATCTCTTGCTACATTTTGTAACTACACTCCTGGAAATGGAAAAAAGAACACATTGACACCGGTGTGTCAGACCCACCATACTTGCTCCGGACACTGCGAGAGGGCTGTACAAGCAATGATCACACGCACAGCACAACGGACACACCAGGAACCGCGGTGTTGGCCGTCGAATGGCGCTAGCTGCGCAGCATTTGTGCACCGCCGCCGTCAGTGTCAGCCAGTTTGCCGTGGCATACAGAGCTCCATCGCAGTCTTTAACACTGGGAGCATGCCGCGACAGCATGGACGTGAACCGTATGTACAGTTGACGGACTTTGAGCGAGGGCGTATAGTGGGCATGCGGGAGGCCGGGTGGACGTACCGCCGAATTGCTCAATACGTGGGGCGTGAGGTCTCCACAGTACATCGATGTTGTCGCCAGTGGTCGGCGGAAGGTGCACGTGCCCGTCGACCTGGGACCGGAGCGTAGCGACGCACGGATGCACGCCAAGACCGTAGGATCCTACGCAGTGCCGTAGGGGACCGCACCGCCACTTCCAAGCAAATTAGGGACACTGTTGCTCCTGGGGTATCGGCGAGGACCATTCGCAACCGTATCCATGAAGCTGGGCTACGGTCCCGCACACCGTTAGGCCGTCTTCCGCTCACGCCCCAACATCGTGCAGCCCGCCTCCAGTGGTGTCGCGACAGGCGTGAATGGAGGGACGAATGGAGACGTGTCGTCTTCAGCGATGAGAGTCGCTTCTGCCTTGGTGCCAATGATGGTCGTATGCGTGTTTGGCGCCGTGCAGGTGAGCGCCACAATCAGGACTGCATACGACCGAGGCACACAGGGCCAACACCCGGCATCATGGTATGGGGATCGATCTCCTACACTGGCCGTACACCTCTGGTGATCGTCGAGGGGACACTGAATAGTGCACGGTACATCCAAACCGTCATCGAACCCATCGTTCTACCATTCCTAGACCGGCAAGGGAACTTGCTGTTCCAACAGGACAATGCACGTCCGCATGTATCCCGTGCCACCCAACGTGCTCTAGAAGGTGTCAGTCAGCTACCCTGGCCAGCAAGATCTCCGGATCTGTCCCCCATTGAGCATGTTTGGGACTGGATGAAGCGTCGTCTCACGCGGTCTGCACGTCCAGCACGAACGCTGGTCCAGCTGAGGCGCCAGGTGGAAATGGCATGGCAAGCCGTTCCACAGGACTACATCCAGCATCTCTACGATCGTCTCCATGGGAGAATAGCAGCCTGCATTGCTGCGAAAGGTGGATATACACTGTACTAGTGCCGACATTGTGCATGCTCTGTTGCCTGTGTCTGTGTGCCTGTGGTTCTGTCAGTGTGATCATGTGATGTATCTGACCCCAGGAATGTGTCAATAAAGTTTCCCCTTCCTGGGACAATGAATTCACGGTGTTCTTATTTCTATTTCCAGGAGTGTATTTATTTTTCTACTGCCATACGTTTTCCCTTTCTCCGATAATATTCCGTTGCAATTTGACATCATTCTGTTATTCGTACAGCGGTTTGAAAGCTTAAATTTAATTACAATCACCCTGTATGTACAGAACGACATTGCTCCTATCACACTTCCATGTGGCGCTCCTGGCGATATCCTCGTCTCTGATGCACTGTCGCCGTCGAGGACAGCATATTGCGTTCTTTAACTTAAGAAGTCTTCGAACCATTCACGTACCTGGGAACGTATTAAGTATGCTAGAACCTCCGTTAACAGCCAGCAATTGGGGACCGCGTCAAATTCTTTCCGGAAATCTAGAAATATGGAATATTCCTGTTGCCATTCATCTATTATTCGCAGTATATCATGTGAGAAAAGGGCAAGCTGAGTTTTGCACGAGTGATGCATTGTAAGACGATGTTGATTTGTGGGCATAAGCTTGTCGATGTCAAGGAAATTTATTATATTATATTCGAAGTGAGAAAATGTTCAAGGTCTCTGCAGCCAGCCGATGTCAAAGATTTCGGTCTGTAATTTTGAGGGTGCGTCCGCTGGCCGTTGTGACCACGCGGTTCTAGACCCTTCAGTCCGGAACCGCGCTGTTGCTATGGTGGCAGGCTCGAATCCTGACTCGGGCATGGACGTGTGTGATGTCCTTAGGTTAGTTAGGTTTAAGTAGTTCTAAGTTATAGGGGACTGATGACCTCAGATGTTAAGTCCCATAGTGCTTAGAGCCATCATCTGGGTGCGTCATTTTACTCTCCGTATGTACAGAAGTCACCTGCGCTTTCTTGCAGTCGTTTGGGACTTGAAGCTGGACTAGAGAGTCGCGACAAAATGGACGCTAGCTAAGGGGCCAGTACCGTAGAGTACTCTTTGTAAAACCCAACTGGGATCATTTTATTGGCATAGAAGTATCCTCCACCACACACCGTCAGGTGGCTTGCGGAGTACTGATATTGGTGTAGATAACGAAAATACATTCGTAGGCAGAACATCTACATCTACATGGATACTCTGCAAAACACATTTAAATGCCTGGCAGAGGGTTCATCGAACCACCTTCACAATTCTCTATTACTCCAATCTCGTATAGCGTGCAGAAAGAGTGAACACCTATATCCCCCCGTACAAGCTCTGATTTCCCATATTTTATCTTGGTGATCGGTCCTCCCTATGTAGCTCGGTGTCAACAAAATATTTTCGCATTCGGAGGAGAAAGTTGGTGATTGGAATTTCGTGAGAAGATTCCGCCACAACGAAAAACGCCTTTCTTTTAATAATGTCCAGCCCAAATCCTGTATCATTTCTATGACACTCTCTCCCATATTTTGCGATAAGACAAAACGTGCTGCCTTTCTATGAACTTTTTCGATGTACTCCGTCAGTCTTATCTGGTAAGGATCCCACACCGCGCAGCAGTATTCTAAAAGAGGACGGACAAGCGCAGTGTAGGCAGTCTCCTTAGTAGGTCTGTTACATTTTCTGTGTGTCCTGCCAATAAGACGCAGTCTTTGGTTAGCTTTCCCCACAACATTTTATGTGTGTTTCTTCCAATTTAAGTTGTTCTCAATTGTAATACCTAGGTATTTAGTTGAATTTACGGCTTTTAGATTAGACTGATTTATCGTGTAACTGAAATTTTAGTTCCTTTTACCACTGATGTGGATGACCTCACACTTTTCGTTATTTAGGGTCAACTGCCTCTTTTCGTAAGATTCGGGTATTTCTTCTAAATCGTTTTGAAGTTTGTTTTGATCTTCTGATGACTTTATTAGTCGATAAACGCGGCCGGCATGTTGTGGCATCTGCAAACAACCGAAGACGGCTGCTCAGATTGTCTCCCAAATCGTTCATATAGATAAGGAACAACAAAGGGCCTATAACACTACCTTGGAGAACGCCAGAAATCACTTCTGTTTTACTCGATGACTTTCCGTCAATTACTATTAACTATGACCTCTCTGACAGGAAATCACAAATCCAGTCACGTAACTGAGACGATATTTCAAAAGCACGCAATTTCACTACGAGCCGCTTGAGTGGTACAGTGTCAAAAGCCTTCCGGAAATCCGGTAATACGGAATCTATCTGAAATCCCTCGTCAATAGCACTCAACACTTCGTGTGATTAAAGAGCTAGTTGTGTTTCACAGGAACGATGTTTTCTAAACCTATGTTGGCTGTGTGTCAATAGAGGTAATTGATAATGTTGGAACACAATAAAATGGTTCAAATGGCTCTGAGCACTATGGGACTTAACATCTGTGGTCATCAGTCCCCTAGAACTAAGAACTACTTAAACCTAACTAACCTAAGGACATCACACACATCCATGCCCGAGGCAAGATTCGAACCTGCGACCGTAGCAGTCGCCCGGTTCCTGACTGAGCGCCTAGAACCGCTAGACCACCGCGGCCGGCATGTTGGAACACAACATACGTTCTAAAATCCTGCTGAATATCGACGTTAACGATATGGGCCTGTAATTTAGTGGATTATTCCTACTTCCTTTCTTGAATTTTGGTGTGGCCTGTGCTACTTTACAGTCTTTGGGTACGGATCTTTCGTCGAGCTAACGGTTATGTATGGTTGTTAAGTTTGGAGCTAATGCATCAGCATACTCCGAAAGGAACGTACTTGGTATACAGTCTGGACCAGAAGACTTGCTTTTATTAAGTGATTCAAGTTGCTTCACTACTCCGAGGATATTTACTTCTACGTTACTCATGTTGGCAGCTGTTCTCTATTCGAATTCTGGAATATATACTTCGTCTTCTTTTGTGAAGGCATTTCGGAAGGCTGTGTTTAGTAACTCTGCTTTGGCAGCTCTGTCTTCGATAGCATCTCCATTGCTATCGCACAGAGAAGGCATTGTTGTTTCTTGCCGCTGAAATACTTCACATACGACCAGAATCTCTTTGGATTTTCTGCCAGGTTTCGAGACAAAGTTTCGCTGTGGAAACTGTTACAGGCATCTCGCACTGAAGTTCGCGCTAAATTTCGAGCTTCTGTAAAAGATCGCCAATCTTGGGGATTTTGCGTCTGTTTAAATTTGGCATGTTTGTTTCGTTGTTTCTGCAACAGTGTTCTAACCCGTTTTTTGTACCAAGGAGGATCAGCTCCGTCATTTGTTAATTTATTTGGTATAAATCTCTCAATTGCTGCCGATACTGTTTCTTTGAATTTAAGCCACATCTGGTCTACACTTATATTATTAATTTGGAATGAGTGGAGATTGTCTCTCAGAAAGGCGTCTGTGTATTTTTCTGTGCTTTTCTGAATAGGTATAGTTTTCGCTTACTTTTCGAGGATTTGGGGATTACAATATTCAATCTCGCTACGACAACCCTGTGTTCACTAATCCCTGAATCGGTTTTGATGCTCGTTATTAACTCAGGATTATTTGTTGCTAAGAGGTCATGCGTGTTTTCATAACCGTTTACTATTCGCGTGGGCTCATGAACTAACTGCTCGAAATAATTTGTTAGTAACTTGTTAATTTGCACGATTTGGTCTCCTTGTCAACAAAGCTACACGACTTTACTTCATAGTGTAATGTAGGTTGCTCAGATTCATAAAGTAAACTGAATGTTGTCGTCTGAACCTGGTACACTCACTGAAGTGTTAGACAATTCTGGTAACATATTGAATTCGGCATTTAAGAGAAATGAATATGCCAGACGTCCTATTGAGAGTTAGGATTTAAACCAGAGAATTTATAATTTGTAACTTCCTAAACTACTTATTATTCGGTGTATCAAGTATGACTGCCGTCCCATCTTCATTTAAGTTGTTTGTTTCACAGTGATATGCAAATATACCCATAATACGGATTTGGATCACTGTATTTACATGTGTGTAAGTTTCAAATTTGGCAACAGTTCGAACGAAAACAGTTACAAATGATCTGATAACGAGGATTGGTAAAGTAGAGCAAATATTGTTTAGAGCCAGATAAAGGAAACCGCAAAAGCTCTTGTTGACCCACGTAGCACATGTTAAGGGACTAAGTCGGTTTACCGCTTCACAATAGGCCAAGATTACATGATTGTCAATTCGCCTATTCACAGCGTACAGTACTCCTAAGAAGCTCTTCCAGCGACGTGATAGCCCGAAACCGCAGCGGCCGCCTAGTCGCAGATTCGCCTTCCCGCTGCACATCGTCGCCTTCCAACTTTCACAGCTGCAGGTGTTTCCGCGCTCGGTATTTGCCGTGTGTCCTCCGCCAGACAGTGGCTTTCTGTCAACGCTGGTACCGCCGCCACGTTCTGCTCTCCCGCCGCAGAAAGCTTTCTGGCGAACGGCGAACAAACAGCGCCCGGCCGCCGAGAGCGGGCCGAGCTTCCTCTGCCGGACACGCATGCTGCACGTGTCGAGTTTCCCACACCAGCCCAGCCCAGCGTGGAAAGCAGGTCCAAGGCTCTCCGGACAACACTCTGCGTTCCGCACACTTCTCTAAACATCTGACACGCAACCAACACAGGCAACTGGCGAGCATCTAAAGAGTTAAGATCACTTCACACTGGCTCACTACCAACTAAACTTGTTAACGTATTAGCCACATCATCGTTCCTCTGTTCGAGAACACTAGTATAGCCTGTGATCGAAAATTAAAACATGTTGTTGTTGTTGTTGTCTTCAGTCCTGAGACTGGTTTGATGCAGCTCTCCATGCTACTCTATCCTGTGCAAGCTGCTTCATCTCCCAGTACCTACTGCAACCTACATCCTTCTGAATCTGTTTAGTGTACTCATCTCTCTGTCTCCCTCTACGATTTTTACCCTCCACGCTGCCCTCCAATGCTAAATTTGTGATCCCTTGATGCCTCAAAACATGTCCTACCAACAGATCCCTTCTTCTAGTCAAGTTGTGCCACAAACTTCTCTTCTCCCCAATCCTATTCAATACCTCCTCATTAGTTACGTGATCTATCCACCTTATCTTCAGTATTCTTCTGTAGCACCACATTTCGAAAGCTTCTATTCTCTTCTTGTCCAAACTAGTTATCGTCCATGTTTCACTTCCATACATGGCTACACTCCAAACAAATACTTTCAGAAACGACTTCCTAATACATAAATCTATATTCCATGTTAACAAATTTCTCTTCTTCAGAAACGCTTTCCTTGCCATTGCCAGTCTACATTTTATATCCTCTCTACTTCGACCATCATCAGTTATTTTACTTCCTAAATAGCAAAACTCCTTTACTACTTTAAGTGTCTCATTTCCTAATCTAATTCCCTCAGCATCACCGGTTTTAATTTGACTACATTCCATTATCCTCGTTTTGCTTTTGTTAATGTTAATCTTATATCCTCCTTTCAAGACACTGTCCATTCCGTTCAACTGCTCTTCCAAGTCCTTTGCCGTCTCTGACAGAATTACAATGTCATCGGCGAACCTCAAAGTTTTTACTTCGTCTCCATGAATTTTAATACCTACTCCAAGTTTTTCTTTTGTTTCCTTTACTGCTTGCTCAATATACAGATTGAATAACATCGGGGAGAGGCTACAACCCTGTCTCACTCCTTTCCCAACCACTGCTTCCCTTTCATGCCCCTCGACTCTTATTACTGCCATCTGGTTTCTGTACAAATTATAAATAGCCTTTCGCTCCCTGCATTTTACCCCTGCCACCTTTAGAATTTGAAAAAGAGTATTCCAGTCAAGATTGTCAAAAGCTTTATTTAAGTCTACAAATGCTAGAAACGTAGGTTTGCCTTTTCTTAATCTTTCTTCTAAGATAAGTCGTAAGGTCAGTATTGCCTCACGTGTTCCAACATTTCGACGGAATCAAAACTGATCCTCCCCGAGGTCTGCATCTAGCAGTTTTTCCATTCGTCTGTAAAGAATTCGCGTTAGTATTTGCAGCCGTGGCTTATTAAACTGATAGTTCGGTAATTTTCACATCTGTCAGCACCTGCTTTCTTTGGGATTGGAATTATTATATTCTTCTTGAAGTCTGAGGGTATTTCCCCTGTCTCATACATCTTGCTCACCAGCTGGTAGAGTTTTGTCATGACTGGCTCTCCCAAGGCCGTCAGTAATTCTAATGGAATGTTGTCAACTCCGGGGGCCTTGTTTCGACTCAGGTCTTTCAGTGCTCTGTCAAACTCTTCACGCAGTATCGTATCTCCCATTTCGTCTTCATCTACATCCTCTTCCATTTCCATAATATTGTCCTCAAGTACATCGCCCTTGTATAAACCTTCTATATACTCCTTCCACCTTTCTGCCTTCCCTTCTTTGCTTAGAACTGGGCTGCCATCTGAGCTCTTGATATTCATACACGTGGTTCTCTTCTCTCCAAAGGTCTCTTTAATTTTCCTGTAGGCAGTATCTATCTTACCCCTAGTGAGATAAGCCTCTACATCCTTACATTTGTCCTCTAGCCATCCCTGTTTAGCCATTTTGCACTTCCTGTCGATCTCATTTTTGAGACGTTTGTATTCCCTTTTGCCTGCTTCATTTACTGCATTTTTATATTTTCTCCTTTCATCAATTAAATTCAATATTTCTTCTGTTACCCAAGGATTTCTAGCAGCCCTCGTCTTTGTACCTACTTTATCCTCTGCTGCCTTCACTACTACATCCCTCAGAGCTACCCATTCTTCTTCTACTGTATTTCTTTCCCCTATTCCTGTCAATTGTTCCCTTATGCTCTCTCTGAAACTCTGTACAACCTCTGGTTCTTTCAGTTTATCCAGGTCCCATCTCCTTAATTTCCCACATTTTTGCAGTTTCTTCAGTTTTAATCTACAGGTCATAACCAATAGATTGTGGTCAGAGTCCACATCTGCCCCTGGAAATGTCTTACAACTTAAAACCTGGTTCCTAAATCTCTGTCTTACCATTATATAATCTATCTGATACCTTTTAGTATCTCCAGGGTTCTTCCACGTATACAACCTTCTTTCATGATTCTTAAACCAAGTGTTAGCTATGATTAAGTTATGCTCTGTGCAAAATTCTACCAGGCGGCTTCCTCTTTCATTTCTTAGCCCCAATCCATATTCACCTACTATGTTTCCTTCTCTCCCTTTTCCTACACTCGAATTCCAGTCACCCATTACTATTAAATTTTCGTCTCCTTTCAGTATCTGAATAATTTCTTTTATTTCATCGTACATTTCTTCAATTTCTTCATCATCTGCAGAGCTAGTTGGCATATAAACTTGTACTACTGTAGTAGGTGTGGGCTTCGTATTCATCTTGGCCATAATAATGCGTTCACTATGCTGTTTGTAGTAGCTTACCCGCATTCCTATTTTCCTATTCATTATTAAACCTACTCCTGCATTACCCGTATTTGATTTTGTGTTTATAACCCTGTAGTCACCTGACCAGAAGTCTTGTTCCTCCTGCCACCGAACTTCACTAATTCCCACTATATCTAACTTTAACCTATCCCTTTCCCGTTTTAAATTTTCTAACCTACCTGCCCGATTAAGGGATCTGACATTCCACGCTCCGATCCGTAGAACGCCAGTTTTCTTTCTCCTGATAACGACATCCTCCTGAGTAGTCCCCGCCCGGAGATCCGAATGTGGGACTATTTTACCTCCGGAATATTTTACCCAAGAGGATGCCATCATCATTTAATCATACAGTAAAGCTGCATGTCCTCGGGAAAAATTACCGCTGTAGTTTCCCCTTGCTTTCAGCCGTTCGCAGTACCAGCACAGCAAGGCCGTTTTGGTTAACGTTGCAAGGCCAGATCAGTCAATCATCCAGACTGTTGCCCCTGCAACTACTGAAAAGGCTGCTGCCCCTCTTCAGGAACCACACGTTTGTCTGGCCTCTCAACAGATACCCCTCCGTTGTGGTTGCACCTACGGTACGGCCATCTGTATCGCTGAGGCACGCAAGCCTCCCCACCAACGGCAAGGTCCATGGTTCATGGGGGACAGGAATTGAAACATAGAAAGTCAAATTATTTTATATAATTAATTGCAATTTATTCGTATGCAGGTTCTAACTTCTTACCTGAACACTATGCAGATTTTTAGTTCTTACTTGAACGCAATAAGGAAAAAAAGTAAGAAAGGGCGAAGAGGGACATGAGAAAATTAAACATGCAAATTAGGGAAATCTTCTATATAGAGAAAAGAAAATTGTTTTAGTTACACTATTTATAACTCAAGAACGGCTGGACCTATTTGGCTGAAAATTGGTAGCTTAGAACCAGGAGACGGACATAGGATACTTTTTATCCCGTTCGATCGCTATGAAACGTGGTATAACAAAAACGCATCTGGCATGGAATAACAAAACGCAAATGACCGTAAACGTCTATGGTTAAGTATCAGTATATATAATTAATTAAAAATTTAAAGAAATAATTTTTATTTTCCTTGAATCATCACTAACAATGCCACGACCAAGACGATCGAATATTTCTCGACAAAGCCGTACGCCAAACACTGCCCGTACTTCCAAGATCAACGGGTGCAGACGAAATAAATGCTTGCCTCAAATAATCGAATCTATGGTGCTATGTGAAGAGACATCAGCTGACAACAAACATGAGTGTTGCATTGCTTAATGATACATCTGCTGAAGCTTTCTCTGAGCAGTTGCTGACGATCGGTAATGGTCGAGTACCTGTAGAAGAATCGAGCGGAATTATTTCATTTCCTCATAATTTCTGCAACCTTGTCTCATAGAAAGACGAACTTATCAACAAAGTATTCCCAAACATCATGACTAACTACAAAAGTAATGAATGGTTGAGTGAGCAAGCAATTTTAGCGGCTAAGAATAAAGATGTAGATATCCTAAACCACAGAATTCAGAATGAGATCATTGGTAAAATGCATTCATTCAAATCTATTGACTGTGTAACAAATGAAGATGAAGCCACCAACTATCCAACTGAATTTTTAAACTCCTTGGATGTGCCTGGCTTACCACCGCTCAATTTACGCCTTATAGTTGGCTCCGTAGTAATCATGCTTCGCAACATAAACCAACCAAAACTGTGAAACGGTGCGCGTTTGGTGGTAAGCAAATTGATGAACAATGTTATTGATGCGACGATACTCAAAGTAAAATTCTAAAGTGAGGAAGTTTCCATTCCGAGGATCCCGGTGATCCCAACCGATAAGCCGTTTGATTTTTAAAGATTTCAATTTCGGATCCGTCTTGCATTCGCCATGACCATTAACAAACAAATCACAAGGCCAATCCTTGAAAGTTTGTGGTTTAAATCTGGAATATCCATGTTCTTCACATGGTCAATTATATGTGGCATGTTCACGGGTCGGACGACCATCTGCGTTGTTTGTTCTTGCACTTGATAATAAAACAAAAAATGTCGTGTATCACAAGGTACTTAATTGAAGAGTGGAAGCTATGCACCAAAAAACATAAAGAATCATTAAATTCTTAATTTTGTTCTTTGTATTTCCTAATAAAAAATTGAACCTAACGTCCAAAATCTGGATATTTATTGGCTTTAAGGCTGAACAGAGTTCACCAGGTCAGCTAGTAATTACATAAGTTTACAATTTAACAGTACAAAACTTCAGTGTAAGCTGTATTTTTCGTAAATAGCCTTTCATCGTTCGCTAAATGGCCTTTTCCGCTACGTTCAGAAATGTAAAATTTCAGGCCATTGAAAGATCTACTCATGCAACATATAACTGACCATGCGTAAAAACTGGTTGTCCTAATAAAATATCAACTTTTTTTAATGTCTCTCCCTGTGACTTATTAATGGTAACTGCAAATGCAGGAATAACCGGGAATTGTTTTCCTTGAAACTCGAAAAATAAAATAGCACAGGAATGAGTCATATTTATACGTGGAATTAAAATATGCTTATTTTGTGCGATTCCAGTTAAAATTTGGCAATGAATAGCTTTAGTATATAAACTTTTAGCAGGCATTGTCTACGTAAAAAATGTCTCTCTAGTTCTTTGTCTTTCAGCCGACCCGTTACTATTCTTCCACGAGGCAAAGCCTAAAAAGATATTGTCTCCGTACAATAAGGTAACCGTCCCTACTGAAAAAGAAGAAATTGAAAATTAGGATTTTGTATTGTATTGAACTGGGGACATAGAAACGACGGAGAGGCTTCGTACCCGCCGTGGCTCTTTATGGTACACAACCCAACACCAGGCTACAGAAGTCCACTCACCCCACCGCCGCCCCACACTGAACCCAGGGTTATCGTGCGGTTAGGCCCCCAGTGGACCCCCACGGGAACTTCTCACACCAGACGAGTGTAACCCCAAATGTTTGCGTAATGGTGGTGTACGCGTACGTGGAGACAGTGTTTGCGCAGCAATCGCCGACATTAACTGAGGCGAAATAAGGGGAACCAGCCCGCATTCGCCGAGGCAGATGGAAAACCGCTTAAAAAACCATCCACAGGCGATTTCACGAAACGTTGTTACTTCCGTGTATCGCTTCGTCCATATCACCTGACCGGCAGAAATTGGTAACAGTGAGAGAAACATAGGAAAACTTTTCTCATGTGTGTGTGTGTGTCTACTCTCTTTACCATCTCTTAACGGCTACGTACCCATTGTGTGTCGCGAATTATAAACGGTGCTGAAGAACAACTTGATTAAAAGTATAGAGCAGAAAGACAGCATCAAACGAAGGTATCTGAGGGTAGAAATTTGAGGTCGCAGTTGAATAGTTAAGGTGTTATGCCAGCGTGAAAATGGTGGTCAGTTTGAACATTTACTACGACATAACTGTATTAATGAAGTGATAGCAAGTTTGAGTACAAGAGCACACTCATTTTTCAAAAATTCAGATGTGTGTGGATTTCGAAGTGACCAAACTGCTTAGGTTATCGGTCCCTAGACTTACACACTACTTAAAATAACTTATGCTAAGAACAACACACACACACACACACACACACACACACACACACACACCCATGCCCGAGGGAGGACTCGAACCTCCGCCGGCACCAGCCGCAAGGCGCGTCTAACCACTCGGCCACTCATTTTTCATCTACGCCGATCTTTCACAACATATCGAAACATGCGACAAGGACATGCTGTTATTTACATATCTAAAAAAAATGACTCTGAGCACTATGGGACCTAACATCTGAGGTCATCAGTCCCCTAGAACTTAGAACTACGTAAACCTACCTAACCTAAGGACATCACACACATACATGCCCGAGGCAGGATTCGAACCTACGACCGTAGCGGTCACGCGCTTCCAGACTGTAGCGCCTAGAACCGCTCGACCACCTCGGCCGGCTACATATCTAAAGACATGCTGTATGGCAAGTCATCTACAGACGATACATATGTAAGTGATGATTTAAGTTTTTCCTGTTCTCATCGTGACGATTTGTTAGTCCAAATATTTTGTGTGCGTATACATTTTCTGTGACTTACATTCCATTTTCAGTACAGACGTCCATATGCCAGATTTAAATTACGTTTCTGTAGCAACTGCGACCCCTAGTTTCGAAACTCAAATGTGTTTGTTTGGCGCTGTCTTTGTTCCCTACACGTCTGGTCAAATTCTTTTTCCTCACTCTGAATGGTAAGTTTTATTGGCCTCCTTGTATAGTTAATGTTAAAAATCGGTACTTGACTTTTCGATGTGCCGGCATTGAATCACGAATCTTATGATTACTATTTCAAGATGCTTTAGCATGTTCGAAAGCAATCAAATACATCAAGACCAAATTTGGTTTATACAGTGAAAGTTATAAAGCAGCAGCAGAACAATAATTTGCAGACTCGCACAGAAAAGCACTACCCTCAGAGTTCAGTTATTTTCTGAAAGAGTGCCTTCTGTAACTGAAAAAAGTTAAGTTCCGTGAGAGATATGGAGTGACTGGTTCAAATGGCTCTGAGCACTATGGGACTTAACAGCTATGGTCATCAGTCCTCTAGAACGTAGACCTACTTAAACCTAACTAACCTAAAGACAGCACACAACACCCAGTCATCACGGAGATATGGAATCGCATCATCGTTACCGCCTACTTAAAGCTACAAAAAACTACACTTAAATGATCTCAGGACGAGGACATGTGCTTTGTTAACAACGCAGTGAGCTGGAGGGGAGCTTTCTCTCTAAAATGTTCCTGTAGCAGAAAGCTGTGTAATGTGTGACGTGAATTGTTGCTGTATTTTTAATTTTTTGTCCAGCCTGTGGAGCACTTTGGTGTAGGTTACACACCTGTAGTAATGGTTCTGAAGAGAAAATCATCATCAGAAGCCGTTTTCTTTCCGTTTTAAAACACTACCGCTTTCGGTCTCCAAGTCTAGTATCGAGTGGTGTGGACATAGTGTCAAACAACGAAGTGCAACAGCTTTGGTCAAATTGGGAAGATTGTAGCAACAGGCATAAACAACGACAAATAAAATACATACAAGTTCACAGCAACTCATCCACATGCTTCATGAAACAAACAAATTTAAAAAATTACTTAGAGTCAACTCGTGTACTATTAAACCGATATATGTTACGTAAACTAAATAATGATGAAAGACAATGTTTTATTATGTTTATTTTTCAGTACTATATAGTTTACATAACATATATTCATTTTAGTACTAGATGTGTTCACATTAAATTATTTTTTAATTTGTTCGTTTCAATAAGCATGCGGACGAGCTGCTTTCAACATTTATGTATTTTATTTGTTGTTGTCTATGCCTATTGCTACATTCTTCCCCATTTAATTAATTGTGTTGTACCGGGCAGTTACAACGAGAATGCAGCTACTCAGTGTGATCTGCAATTATCGTACGGCAGCGAAATTCACTGGAACCCATACAAAATTCAGAAGGAGTAGCACCTGAAATCTTATGATCCGCGTCAACGTTTTGTATTTGCTCTTCTGTTTCTTGCATGGATCGGAGTTGATGTGAGCGAGAAATACGGTATTCTATGGAGTCAGAAGGCGGATTTTACACTTCAGGGTGCAGTGAATAAACAGAACTGCCGAATTTGAGGTACTGTTAAACCACGCGTTGTGCGCGAGGAGCAATTCCACTCGCGGTACGTGACTGTATGGGTGTGGCTTCCGAAGCACCGTAATTCTCGGTCCGTTCTTGTATGAAGAGAATACGCCCATACAGGCTATCGAGTGTACCGTGTATCGAGACCGCCTTGTACGACACATGGTTCTTGATCTGGAAGAGCGCAGCTGTGTGGAAACTGCTGTGTAGGACACCACACCGTTTCGCTCGCCCATTGAAAGATCTGCTTAACGCAGCCTCCCACAAACAAGTTATCTTCAGAGGTTTACCAGTCGCATGACCTGCAAGATCATCTGACCTCAACCCGTGTGACATTTAGCTTGGGGATATCTACAAGAACACGTTTAGCAAGGACACGTTTGGTCCTACCTGACACGTATGCTACTATACAGGAACACGTTGCGCAAATTCCACCGGACCCTCTGCGGGCAAATGTTGGTCAAGTCGTTTTACGGATGCAGCACCTCGTCGATGTCTCCGGTGCTCATACTGAACAAATTGTGTAATTGGCGGTTAGTAATAAAATCAACAATATGCCTTTCTCATTTGTTTGTCTTTCTTCCCATGACCCGTTCCTAATCCATTACATACGACGATATTTCAAAACAAATATTTCTTTACGTCTTTTTTCCATTCAAAGCGCCAGATTTGCACCTGGTAGCAAAAATTGGAACTATTTTTTTCAACTTAAATTCCTGCCGCATTAACTCATTAGAATACCTACCTGCATACTAAAATTACAGTGCACACTGGACCTCTGTTAGTAGCTGCACTTTAATTATAACCAGCCGGTACTTTGTTGTTTGACACTGTGTAGCTACCACTGGATAATGGCCTTGGAGGCCGAAACTGGTAGTGTTTTAAAATAAAACTGACGGCTTCGACATTTTCTTCAGAACACTTCCTACATGTTTTTGAGCCGTGCGCGGCTCGTGTTCATGCCATTTATTGTTTGTCATCTTGTTTTACGGTACTGCCGCCTCGTTTTCTTATTCCAGTTACTGGCGTCACTAACGTCTGCCTTACTTGCCCGTGAGTGGCAGCACCAACGTTCTCGATAGAAAGTTTGTGTTACTATCTGTGGAGCGACCGCGAGTATTTCCGGGTTCTGCTCTGACAGAAAAGACGGAGTCGGTGCAGTGAGTCGGCAGAGTGAGACGGAAGGCAGACAGTCGCCCGATAGTCGTCTCTGAGTCTCAGTTGCTTTTGGGTTGTGGACTGAGTCGGGTTCGTCGTTACTCGGCGGCGGGACGAGTTGGTGGTCAGCAGCAGGCAGGTCCGCACGGTGCAGACAGGAGGCGTCGGCTGGTCGTCGCATGGCAACGTGTTCGAAAGTGGCTCTGAGCACTATGAGACTCAACATCAGTCGCCTACAACTTAGAACTAATTAAACCTAACTAACCTAAGGACATCACACACATCCATGCCCGAGGCAGGATTCCAACCTGGAGACCGTAGCGGTCGCTCGGCTCCAGACTGTAGCGCCTAGAACCGCACGGCCACTCCGGCCGGCTTCCATCATCTGTGCAGATGGATCTGACCGCTGGAAATCGGTCCGATTGTCGGTCGATAGTGAACCGTCCCTAGGTTGTGTTGCCTTCCGATTAAGAGGTTGTCGGTCTGGCTGCCTCACCTAAACGTGCGTTAGTGTTACCTTCCCAGGCCAACCATTGGAACCTTCTGAGCGCCGCTCCTTGTGTTTTACTTAGTGACTTCCTTTTAGTCTTAAGTACTTTCTGTGGCCTTCAGCCGAGTTTTAGCTTATTAAAATTGTAAGCTTCTTTTCTCTTTAGGCCTTATGCCGTGAAATTGTTTTCTCCTTGGTGTGTGGCCTTCAACCGGGTTTTAAACTGTCTTAAACCGAAAATTCAAAATCTTGCTCTTAGCCTTAAGTCATAACATTGTTATTTTTTGGAGGGTGTGAGGGTTTCAGCCGAGTTTGCATGAAATGTTTTAAGCCAAGACCCTCAAACCCGTTAAACTGAAAGCCCTTCTTTGTAGGCTTTAAGCCGTTAAATTGTTTAGTTGATATGCGGCCTTCAGCCGGGTTTCAGACTATTTAGAATTCACATAGAAAATCGAATCGCAACTTCCAGAAGAACTTCTGTACCTCAATTCCTTGCTTAAGCCTTGGGCCCTGGATTTTCGTGTGTAGCTTTCAGCCGATTTAAATCAAATCAAACGAGGTTTTTGCTTAAAACCTTGAGAGTTTTTAATTCTTCCCATGTTATTTTGTGCCGGCCGCGGTGGTCTCGCGGTTCTAGGCGCGCAGTCCGGAACCGTGTGGCTGCTACGGTCGCAGGATCGAATCCTGCCTCGGGCATGGATGTGTCTGATGTCCTTAGGTTAGTTAGGTTTAAGTAGTTCTAAGTTCTAGGGGACTGATGATCACAACAGTTGAGTCCCATAGTGCTCAGAGCCATTTGAACCATTTTTGTTATTGTGTGTTTCAACTAATAAAATTTATATGTTGTGTGTAACTGACAGCAACTTCTTTTGGCCACTTTCCACAAATGTAACCTCACCCGCTCTGTCCTGCTAGTCCAGGGATTTCATTTTTGTTTAGTAAATGTTATGTTAGATCTGTATTTGTATGTTGTTTTTTACTCCGTTCCATGAATTCGTCATTTAACATCAATGTCAGAATTATCGACGTCTTCGGTTTGATTATTATCGACTATCAACGTTTAGATGTCGATAATGAAAGCTCATAACCCACCTGACAGGTGACTACTTCCTCCGTTTCTCCGTGCCAGAAGCTTCTTTCCAAAGACGCCAGAATTGTTACCTATGGACTTCTTCATGTAGGCACTGATAATTTTACGAAGGTGGTTAACTATTAAACAGATGTTGGCAACTTTAACGTAATATCTCAATTTCTTCGCAATGATCAACTCCTCTATAAACAGAATTTAGCTTTCAGTAGTCCAAGGAAGTTGCTTACTCTGGTTGTTGTTGATACTTGTGAAGACAAAATTACAATTTAATTTTGTCTTTCTTCTAGACTAATTGTTCAAGTTATAGACGTTGCTTTAATATTATAAAAATCCAAATATGACGTTAGCTCCAGTGTTTGTGTGGATTAAGAGTACTTTAGAATTTCAATTTGAGACAAAAATTAGGTAATTGATATTTGAATTTTATTTTAACTGCGTAGTTTTGATATAATGTGAAATACATTCTGTTTACTGTTTCTCTAAGGTTTTCACTCAGATATAAATTGTCGAAAGCTAATAATTCTTTTTGAATATACGCAAATTCTGGAACAAAGTGTTTCACCAGATGAGGTATCATTCTGTATTCGTTAATAGTTTGGTTGACTTTTCGGTTTTTTTTTGCATAAGACGTGGTCACTGTCGAAGTGAATTAAAAACAGTAGCCACAATTCAATTGCTTCTCAAAATATTATATACAGGGTGGTCCATTGATCGTGACCGGGCCAAATATCTCACGAAATAAGCGTCAAACGAAAAAACTACAAAGAACGAAACGTGTCTGACTCGAAGGGGGAAACCAGATGGCGCTATGGTTGGCCCGCTAGGTGGCGCTACAATAGGTCAAACAGGAACCTCCATTTTTTATTACATATTCGTGTAGTTCGTAAGGAAATATGAATGTTTTAGTTGGACCACTTTTTCGCTTTGTGATAGATGGCGCTGTAATAGCCACAAGCATATATGTTTGAACATTTTATTTCGGTTATTCCAATGTGATACATGTACCTTTGTGAACTTATCATTTCTGAGAACGCATGCTGTTACAGCGTGATTACCTGTAAATACCACATGAATGCAATAAATGCTCAAAATGATGTCCGTCAACCTCAATGCATTTGGCAATACGTGTAACGACATTACTCTCAACAGCGAGTAGTTCGCCTTCCGTAATGTTCGCCCAGGCATTGACAATGCTCTGACGCACGTTGTCAGGAGATGTCGGTGGATCACGATAGCAAATATCCTTCAACTTTCCCCACAGAAAGAAATCCGGAAACGTCAGATCCGGTGAACGAGCGGGACATGGTATGGTACTTCGACGACCAATCCACCTGTCATGAAACATACTATTCAATACCGCTTCAACCGCACGCGACCTATGTGCCGGACATCCATCATGTTGGAAGTACATCGCCATTCTGTCATGCAGTGAAACATCTTTTAGTAACATCGGTAGAACATTACGTAGGAAATTAGGATACGTTACACCATTTAGATTGCAGTTGATGAAATGGGGGCCAATTATGCTTCCTCTCTTAATGCCGCACCATACATTAACCCGCCAAGGTCGTTGATGTTCCACGTGTCGCAGCCATCGTGGATTTTCCGTTGCCCAATAGTGTATATAATGCCGGTTTACGTTACCGATGTTGGTGAATGACGCTTCGTCGCTAAATAGAACGCGTGCAAAACATACGTCATCGTCCCGTAATTTCTCTTGTGCCCAGTGGCAGAACTGTATACGACGTTCAAAGTCGTCGTCAAGTAATTGCTGGTGCATAGAAATATGGTACGAGTGTAATCAATGTTGATGTAGCATTCTCAACACCGACGTTTTTGAGATTCCCGATTCTCGCGAAATTTGTCTGCTACTGATGTGCGGATTAGCCGCGACAGCAGCTAAAACACCTAATTGAGCGTTATCATTTGTTGCAGGTCGTGGTTGGCGTTTCACATGTGGCTGAACACTTCCTGTTTCCTTAAATATCGTAACTATCCGGCGAACGGTCCGGACACTTGGATGATGTCGTTCAGGATACCGAGCAGCATACATAGCACACGCCCGTTGGGCATTTTGATCACAGTAGCCATACATCAACACGATATCGACCTTTTCCGCAATTGGTAAACGGTCCATTTTAACACGGGTAATGTATCAGGAACCAAGTACCGTGCGCAGTGGCGGAATGTCACGTGATGCCACGTACTTATACGTTTGTGACTATTACAGCGCCATCTATCACAAAGCGAAAAAAGTGGTCCAACTAAAAGATTCATATTTTTTACGTACTACACGAATATGTAATAGAAAATGGGGGTTCCTATTTTAAAAAACGCAGTTGATATCCGTTTGACCTATGTCAGCGCCATTTAGCGGGCCAACCAAGCGCCATCTGGTTTCCCCCTTCAAGCTAGACAAGTTTCATTCTTTGCAGTTTTTTTCGTTTGATGCTTATTTCGTGAGGCATTTGGCGCGGTCTCTATCAATGGACTACCCTGTATATAGATGTGTTGACTGTTGCAAACATGGTTGTAACTACTATATGTCGGAAACCTCAATTTTCTTTAGCAATAAATGAAAACATAAATTGTAAATTATGAAATTCTCTAAGGATAAATATCAAAGATTGTAGCCTGATAGGTATTACTTTATCTACGAGTTTTATTTGCTCATGTTTGAGCGTACAGAAGGGTAATGTAGTATCCGATACACGGCCTAACATGGTATTGTAGTATACGATACAGGACATGAAATGATACTGTAGCATCCGATACACGGCCTAATCCGTTTCAGCCTGGACCTTTGCGTGCTTATCGTATGTTTGGTGACGGCATGTTTCACTTCAGAATGCGTGGTGGCCGGAGCGTGCCACAGGAATGCGTCCCGCCGACTGTAATCTGCGCAGTTAGTGTGCCGGTAATTTACGCCTGCCACCGCCGCCGCCTTGGCACGTGCGCGCGCCGGAGCTGGAGGCGGGGCGACCGCAGCGCCCCTAGCGGCCGCTAATAGCAGCGCTCCCCGGCCCCTCCGCGCTGCTCTGATTAATGGAGCGGCTAATCCGGCGGCTCTTTCGCCGGGGATTTGCAAATCGCCCTCCTCTGCCGCCTCAGCCGGGAAGCGGGCGCCAGCTCTCCCCCCTGCGTCTGCTCGAATACACTTCTTCCGCCTCTTACGGACTTCCTGCTACTGTGCGCAGTGCTACCGCTGGACTGTCCTCCCGAAAAATATGTCACAATGACCTCCACATCTTCCCGCATCATGGTCGGAATCGTCTCTAATTCCGAACCTGTGGCGGAAATCCGAGCGTCGCTTTCCCAAGATTTTTCTGGTTTTGCCGTAACTGTTGTCCTCCCGCATAATCAGCTACCTCTAAGAATTTCTCCTCTTCGGCACGGAATTTTTTTTTTTTTTTTTGACTTGTCTAATGGAGTATTTTGGACGGCCGAGTAAAATGTTATCGCGTCCATTTGCTGTTAGTATGGGATGCGTGGGCGGTAGTTCCGG
Source organism: Schistocerca gregaria (assembly GCF_023897955.1). Lineage (NCBI taxonomy): Eukaryota > Metazoa > Arthropoda > Insecta > Orthoptera > Acrididae > Schistocerca > Schistocerca gregaria. The sequence goes on along the minus strand of NC_064920.1, from coordinate 1,079,820,328 downwards.
GTATTGCAGAATGTGGAACAAGGAAAACTTAGTTTTACCATTTATTAATAAAGACGGTGCGACAATGCATTATGCGCGTCTGGTAACCCGTCATCACTGTGTCGTAACTGGCGGGTCTCACACTGTTCTTCATATCCGGTGGCTGTGTACACGCCACGGCGCGCGACTCAGATTCTACATCTACACTCCTGGAAATGGAAAAAAAGAACAAATTGACACCGGTGTGTCAGACCCACCATACTTGCTCCGGACACTGCGAGAGGGCTGTACAAGCAATGATCACACGCACGGCTCAGCGGACACACCAGGAACCGCGGTGTTGGCCGTCGAATGGCGCTAGCTGCGCGGCATTTGTGCACCGCCACCGTCAGTGTCAGCCAGTTTGCCGTGGCATACGGAGCTCCATCGCAGTCTTTAACACTGGTAGCATGCCGCGACAGCGTGGACGTGAACCGTATGTGCAGTTGACGGACTTTGAGCGAGGGCGTATAGTGGGCATGCGAGAGGCCGGGTGGACGTACAGCCGAATTGCTCAACACGTGGGGCGTGAGGTCTCCACAGTACATCGATGTTGTCGCCAGTGGTCGGCGGAAGGTGCACGTGCTCGTCGACCTGGGACCGGACCGCAGCGACGCACGGATGCACGCCAAGACCGTAGGATCCTACGCAGTGCCGTAGGGGACCGCACCGCCACTTCCCAGCAAATTAGGGATACTGTTGCTCCTGGAGTATCGGCGAGGACCATTCGCAACCGTCTCCATGAAGCTGGGCTACGGTCCCGCACACCGTTAGGCCGTCTTCCGCTCACGCCCAAACATCGTGCAGCCCGTCTCCAGTGGTGTCGCGACAGGCGTGAATGGAGGGACGAATGGAGACGTGTCGTCTTCAGCGATGAGAGTCGCTTCTGCCTAGGTACCAATGATGGTCGTATGCATGTTTGGCGCCGTGCAGGTGAGCGCCACAATCAGGACTGCATACGACCGAGGCACACAGGGCCAACACCCGTCATCATGGTGTGGGGAGCGATCTCATACACTGGCCGTACACCTCTGGTGATCGTCGAGGGGACACTGAATAGTGCACGGTACATCCAAACCGTCATCGAACCCATCGTTCTACCATTCCTAGACCGGCAAGGGAACTTGCTGTTCCAACAGGACAATGCACGTCCGCATGTATCCCGTGCCACCCAACGTACTCTAGAAGGTGTAAGTCAACTACCCTGGCCAGCAAGATCTCCGGATCTGTCCTCCATTGAGCATGTTTGGGACTGGATGAAGCGTCGTCTCACGCGGTCTGCATGTCCAGCACGAACGCTGGTCCAACTGAGGCGCCAGGTGGAAATGGCATGGCAAGGCATTCCACAGGACTACATCCAGCATCTCTACGGTCGTCTCCATGGGAGAATAGCAGCCTGCATTGCTGCGAAAGGCGGATATACACTGTACTAGTGCCGACATTGTGCATGCTCTGTTGCCTGTATTTATGTGCCTGTGGTTCTGTCAGTGTGATCATGTGATGTATCTGACCCCAGGAATGTGTCAATAAAGTTTCCCCTTCCTGGGACAATGAATTCACGGTGTTTTTATTTCAATTTCCAGGAGTGTACATCCATACTCCGCGACTCACCTGACGGTGTGTGGCGGAGGGTACCTTGAGTACCTCTATCGGTTCTCCCTTCTATTCCAGTCTCGTATTGTTCGTGGAAAGAAGATTGCGTTTCCCGTCAGCATTCCGCGTAAAAAGCGCACAGCGCGGCGGCTCTGGCGCTGTCCCCTACGGCCGTACAATTCTGCCGTTACACTTGCTGCTTACTTTTCATGACCCGCCCTCTAATTTCTTATGGTGAGTCTCTATGTGCTACTTGGCCGCTGTGACTGGGTTCGGGGCCTGGAGTAGCTGGTCACTATACCACCACCCCGGCTCCCGTCCCCACTCACACCGTTGCCGTGTCCCGCCACGTGGAGGCGGGCTCTATATGTTTTTGTTTCTAGACAGTTGTTTTGCTGTGCAGCATTTAAATAACTTTACAATTAATATAATGGAAGTGGGAAAATGATACATAAAAAGTGAGTTTGTACGTGGGGTTACTGTCGTCGCAAGAGCTATGGGACACAGCATCACCGAGGTAGCGATGAAGTGGGGATTTTCCCGTACGATCATTGCACGTGTGTACCGTGAACATCTGGAATCCGGCAAAACCTCAAAGATATAGCTGTGGCCAGAAAAAGATCCTGTTAGAACAGGACCAATGACGATTGAAGAAAATCGTTCAACGTGACAGAAGTGCAACCCTTCCGCAAAATAATGCAGCTTTCAATGCTAGGCCATCAACAAATGTCAGCGTGCGAACCATTCAACGAAATATCATCGATATGGGCTTTCGAAACCGAAGGCCCACTCGTGTACCCTTGATGACTGCACAGCGCAAAGCTTTACGCCTCGCCTGGGTCCGTCAACACCGACATCGGACTGTTGATGACTGAGAGATGTTCCCTGGTCGGACGAGTTTCATTTCAAATTGTATCGAGCGGATGGACGTGTACGGGTATGGAGACAACTTCATGAATCCAGGGACCCTGCATGTCAGCAGGAGACTGTTCAAGCTGGTGGAGGCTCTGTGATGGTGTGGGACGAGTGCAGCTGGAGTGTTATGGGACCTCCTGATACGTCTAGATACAACTGTGACAGAGGCTACGTACGTAAGCATCCTGTCTGATCACCTGAATCCATTCGTGTCCATTGTGAATTCCTACGGATTTGGGCAATTCCATCAGGACAACGCAACACCCCAGACGTCCAGAATTGCTATAGAGTGGCTCCAGGGACACTCCTCTGAGTTTAAACACTTCCGCTGGCCGCCAAACTCCCCAGACAGGAACATTATTGAACATATGTGGGATGGCTTGCAACGTGCTGTTCAGAAGAGATCTCCACCCCCTTGTACTCTTACGAATTCATGGACAGCCTTGCAGGATTCATGGTGTCAGTTCCCTCCAGCACTGCTTCAGACAGGAGTCGAGTCGATGGATGCCACGTCGTGTTGCGCCACTTCTGCGTACTCGCGGGGACTCTACGCGGTATTAGGCAGGTGCACCAACTTCTTTGGCTCTTCAATGTAAATAGACATGAAGTAGTAAATTGTGGCTACCGATCAATTCGGAACTTCAGTTAAGGATCAGGAAATCTCATACTGCCTTCATACTAACAAGGGAACCTCCCCATCTCATCCCACTCAGATTTAGTTGTAAGTTGGCACAGTGGATAGGCCTTGAAAAACTGAACACAGATCAACCGAGAAAACAGGAAGAAGTTGTGTGGAACTATGAAAAAAATAAGCAAAATATACAAACTCAGTAGTCCATGCGCAAGATGTGCAACATCAAGGATAGCTTGAGCTATGGAGCGCCGCGGTCACGTGGTTAGCGTGAGCAGCGGGAGCAGCTGTGGAACGAGAGGTCCTTGGTTCAAGGCTTCCCTCGAGTGGAAAGTTTAATTTTTTTTATTTTCAGACAGTTATTATCTGTCGGTCCGTCCGTCCGATGCGTGGTAACTGCGCCGTAGTATGGAGACGCTACACCTAAACAAACATCGAAACACACTACGTCAGTCGAGTACAGCGCACGGAAGAGAGAGTATTCCTGCTAAGTAGGCTCCCTGGCTGGCAGTTGACTGTTCGCTACTTTGGACGAGAGTGCATTAAATACGTGAGAGGTATTCCGTGGGCAATATGAATCCAGCAAATATAGCGGGCGACTTCAATAACAATCGCACGGTTGTGCGGTGCGGTCGCAAAACACAGACACTAAACTTATTACAGTGAACAGAGACGTCAATGAACGAATGGATCATAACTTTCCGAAAATAAACTTTCCACTCGAGGGAAGACTTGAACCAAGCACCTCTCGTTCTGCAGCTGCTCACGCTAACCACGGGACCACGGCGCTCCTTAGCTCACACTGTCTTTGATGTTGCCTATGTTGCTCATGGACTACTCAGTTTGTATATTTTGCTTATTTTTTCCATACTTTCACACAACTTCTTCCTGTTTTCTCGATTGATCTGTGCTCAGTTTTTCAAGGCCTATCCACTGTGCCACCTTATAACTAAATCTGAGGGGGGTGCAATGGGGAGGTTCCCTTGTAAGAGTAACTGTAGAGGACTTGTAGCACTGGCACATTTGCATTTAAGCTTTTAATAACTTATCTGCAGTTCTTCATTCGCGCATTTGATTTGAAAATTAGCTTCTTTTGGTGTTTAGTGACGTCGTCGGGTTTCACATGCGCATCAAATGATCCGATTGCCTCAGTAGTTAATAATCAGACACCCATTGTAGTTAAGAACAATTTCAGCTCCCTTAATATAACCCTATAATCACGCTTGAAGTTGCAATGAGGACGTCTACCACCATGATATCTATACTGTGTCAGGTTTGCAGGGGTTTTAATATAATTTCGTTGAAAATAGAAAATATGTTTTTCGTCCATCTTAGCTGACACCCCTTCGGCCAGCTGCGCGCGCCACGGTCTCAGCCAGAAGCCCGCATCCTTGGCTCCTTGCCCTCGCGTGACTCGCTCGGCCCGCTATCTGCGCCGGGCTGTCCACACACACACACACACACACACACACACACACACACACGCACACGCACACCACAGCAGTGTCGTGTAGCAGTCTGCCGTGGCGTTACGTAAAATCAGGTGTCTATCTAAGTAAACCAAAACAGGAGCAATTTGAGTGAGTCGTAACGGAAATTTGTGAAAATATCATCAATCTCAACAACAAAAAAAAATGGTGCGAGTTTGCCTACAAAGTTTTGGCAGGTATTTGTCCGATATTATTTTCGCCACATAAAAACTCTGTATACTGACATGTTTCAAATAAAAGTAGCTCAATATTTCAGCTCAGTAATTCATTTTATTCGAAGGCTAACTTTTAGATAATTGAACCGTCGTAAAATTTACGTAAGTATGTGCATTTTCAAATTTTATTTGCGCGGCTGCATGCCCGAAATTTAATGGCCTATTTACGTAAGTAGTTGGTACCAATTCACGGTTCCCGCCAATCTGGTATTGTCGGTATAGGGTAAAACAGGACATACTGTACTTATTTTGTATGTTAAATTTCCTTTACTTTACGCCTACGCTCACAAATGTTTTTGTCATCAGACTACCGGTTTCGGTCTATAATGATGATCTTCAGATCTGTTGTCTAAAACAGATCTGAAGATGGGTATTTTAGATCGAATCCGGTAGTCTGATGACAAAACATTTTCCGCCATAGACGTAAAGTAAAGGAAATTTGTTCTATATCTGGTTCACTGTTTTATTCGCGACCATGTCACAGCTTGTGTTTTGTATGTGACGTACCACTGGAGTTCTTACAGTTGTGATTAATTAGTGTATGAACTATTAATTATGACTTCCTTTGGACAAAATGTTGAGTAGTAAAATTTACGATGTGATAGATTCCCCCTTTAGTGTTCCAGGATTAAATTGTGTGTTTATTTTTTTTTCCTTTATTGTATTTCGATCCCCCCCAGACGGGTAATACGCCACTCCGCAGCCTACAGATAAGTTTGAAACGTCCTCTTTGGAAAATTATAAATTACTGTGCTGGTAAACCTCTTACGTTAATTGATTTTCAAACAGCTGAGCAAAACTGAACGTGCTCAAACATTTCTCTCTTTACTTATTCCGGTCATCAATAAACTGACACACAATATTTTTAGCGCAACGCAATCTGACTCAATAATCCCTACAAAAGAATGTCCCTGACTAACAACGACCTATACCTTTCATGAATCACTTACCTCACAAAAATCTTCGTCACTCGAAGTACTTCAATACAGCGAACGCCAATACTGCCAGCTAAATAAAAGATTCTGACTACTGAAGGCACTAACTACTGATAGGCATAGTCAGCAAATGAAAGATTTTGATAGAGAACAAACAATGTATTTACCTTACAATGTTCAACAGTCATAATATAGATATAATTGTAAGACATCCAATTAAACAAATTTCCTTTTTCCGGCGGACACACGTCCAGATCGTCCGCTCAAAACTGGAATCTCTCTCCCCACATCCATCAGTGCTCACCTCCAACTGCCCAACGCTACTCGCTGTTCACATCCAACAGCCCAACATTCACAAGCAAATGTTCCAAGAATGAGTCCAACCAGCCGCAGACTGCACACACCGCAGTCAGTGATTTTCATACAGAGCGCTACGTCGCATTACCAACATAAAAACCTAAACAGCCTACTTACAAGGTTAAAAAACATAATGAGGAGATATGGCAACAAAAACAGGTGATAAAACGGTGACTGCTTAAAACGAACATGGTGAAAAGTTGCGAAGAAAACGTAAGAATCAAAGGGTGGGCGATACTGAATAAAACGCTTAGTAATTAGACAGGCACAATTAAAGAACACGGCGACACTCTGGTTTCTGTTCGCATCACTTAAAAAGAGGGACGCACAACACTGAACACTCACGGGAAACACTGCACTGTAGAGTACAAATGCAGATTGGAGGGGGGGGGGGGGGGGTTGGAGGACCCGGACAGATGAGGGGGAAGAAAAGGGGGGAATAGGGGAAAAGCAAAAAAAGGGGGGAGCCGATAGGGCGGACGCGAGATGGAGTGGGTAAGGCAGTGGTGAGGAATGAAAAAGGACTCGGGGGAGGGAAAGGAGTCAAAGAGAAAGTAGGCGGGGAAAAAACAGAATGGAAGGGGGGAGAGAGAGTCCAGGAAAAGGACAGAGGGAGGGAGGGGGATTGTGCGTTTCAATTCAGACACACTTCATAAGGTGAGTGTAAGTGGGCCAGATTGTAAGCACTCCTTTTGCCCAACGAAAAGCATCACATAAAACACAGTAGTTAGTGAAACAGACTCGTGCTATCGACGTACCATACCGCAGCTGAGAAGCAGGCCTGGCTAGCCTTTCAGTTGTGCAAGTGAACTACCGCTTCCCTCCCTGTGTGTGTGACACGCCACGCTGCACTTTCAGAGGGCAGAGTAATTGACCTGTAGTTCCGCGGACAGCCGCAGGTGCGCCCCCCTGGCGCCGCGCACCTTCCATTAGCGCCCTCTGCTGTCTGCCGGCTCCCCACGGCCTCCTCCCGGCTCCGCGCTTTCTGCTTCTGACGAGTTCAGTCCGTCTTGTCGCCAGCGCATCGTAGCTGTTAATCTTCCGGCGCCGTATAACGGATGACTCTGAGTGTGCCGAACGCTGCGATCTAAATCGAGCGCAGAGCCACATCCACGGCATGCACGGAAATAACACAAGCCCGCGTACGAAGCACGCGTCGTTCTCTTTTCTTTATGCAACGTCTTTGTAAACAAAACCTGAAGTTGTCAGAAATTTGAGTCTTTACCATGACTGTTATTGACATTAAATGAAACAACAAGTTTTTTTACGAACTTATGGCCCTGTCTAGTGGAGAAACAAAACACTACTTCAGAACATGGTTTTGGCTTTCTTCTGACAAAAGACTAAACGTATATCTAACGGTAAAAATAAGTAAAACAGAGTACCTTCAATGGTCACAGGTTCCTTTCACTGTCGTAACACTTCACATACTATATTATCAAAAATTGTTCAAATGGCTCTGAACACTATGGGACGTAACATCTGAGGTCAGCAGTCCCCTAGACTTAGAACAGCTTGAACCTAACTAACCTAACGACATCACACACATCCATGGCCGAGGCAGGAGTCGAACCTGCGACCATAGCAGCAGCGCGGTTCCCGACTGGAGCGCCTAGAACCGCTCGGCTACAACGGCCGGCTGCTGTATTATCCTTGCACCTAATACAGGGTGTTTCAAAAATGAGCGGTATATTTGAAACGGCAATAAAAACTAAACGAGCAGCGATAGAAATACACCGTTTGTTGCAATATGCTTGGGACAACAGTACATTTTCAGGCAGACAAACTTTCGAAATTACAGTAGTTACAATTGTCAGCAACAGATGGCGCTGCGGTCTGGGAAACTCTATAGTACGATATTTTCCACATATCCACCATGCGCAGCAATAATATGGCGTAGTCTCTGAATGAAATTACCGGAAACCTTTGACAACGTGTCTGGCGGAATGGCTTCACATGCAGATGAGATGTACTGCTTCAGCTGTTCAATTGTTTCTGGATTCTGGCGGTACACCTGGTCTTTCAAGTGTCCCCACAGAAAGAAGTCACAGGGGTTCATGTCTGGCGAATAGGGAGGCCAATCCACGCCGCCTCCTGTATGTTTCGGATAGCCCAAAACAATCACATGATCATCGAAATATTCATTCAGGAAACTAAAGACGTCGGCCGTGTGATGTGGCCGGGCACCATCTTGCATAAACCACGAGGTGTTCGCAGTGTCATCTAAGGCAGTCAGTACCGCCACAAATTCACGAAGAATGTCCAGATAGCGTGATACAGTAATCGTTTCTGATCTGAAAAATGGGCAAATGATTCCTTTGGAAGAAATGGCGGCCCAGACCAGTACTTTTTGAGGATGCAGGGTTGATGGTACGGCAACATGGGGCTTTTCAGTTCCCCATATGGGCCAGTTCTGTTTATTGACGAAGCCGTCCAGGTAAAAATAAGCTTCGTCAGTAAACCAAATGCTGCCCACATGCATATCGCCGTCATCAATCCTGTGCACTATGTCGTTAGCGAATGTCTCTCGTGCAGCAGTGGCGCTGAGGGGTTGCCACATTTGAATTTTGTATGGATAGAGGTGTAAACTCTGGCGCTTGAGACGATACGTGGACGTTGGCGTCATTTGGACCGCAGCTGCAACACAGCGAAAGGAAACCCGAGGCCGCTTTTGGATCACCTGCTGCACTAGCTGCGCATTGCCCTCTGTGGTTGCCATACACGGTCGCCCTACCTTTCCAGCACGTTCATCCGTCACGTTCCCAGTCCGTTGAAATTTTTCAAACAGATCCTTTATTGTACCGCTTTTCGGTCCTTTGGTTACATTAAACCTCCGTTGAAAACTTCGTCTTGTTGCAAGAACACTGTGTTCTAGGCGGTGGAATTCCAACACCAGAAAAATCCTCTGTACTGAGGAATAAACCATGTTGTCCACAGCACACTTGCACGTTGTGAACAGCACACGCTTACAGCAGAAAGATGACGTACAGAATGGCGCACCCACAGACTGCGTTGTCTTCTATATCTTTCACGTCACTTGCAACGCCATCTGTTGTTGAAAATTGTAACTACTGTAATTTCGAAAGTTTGTCCGCCTGAAAATGTGCTGTTGTCCCAAGCACGTTGCAACAAACGGTGTATTTCTATCGCTGCTCGTTTAGTTTTTATTGCCGTTTCAAATATACCGGTCATTTTTGAAACACCCTGTAGTTTCGAAAGGCGATATTTCTTTACAAAATGTAACCATATACATATTGTGTATTACGACAGTGAAACAAACCTCTGACCACTGGAGGTACTCTATTTCACTTATTTTATTGTAATTTTTGCCGTTAGATACACATTCAGTCTTTTGTCAAAAGAAACCCAAAACGATGTTTTGAGTAGTGTTTTGTAGACAGGGCCATAAGTTCCTAAAAAAATCGTAAAACTACACACCCACATCATACCAGCAAATGTAAATCCACCTGATGATGAAGGTTTAAACCTTTGCTAATCTTTTGACTTTTTGTGTATTCGACCGTACGTTCACCAGAAGATGGCGGTACAGCCTACATTTCAGAGCTCTAAGAGGCCAGTAGCTGAGGCACAACAAAATTAAAGTCAGACTGCAGGGAGGGAGCCCACGACGAGGGCTATGTTACACATCCGTCTTACGTCACACAAATAGTTTCCAAGTCGAAATCCGTGCTGAAAACGTGAAGAACACAAGGCTCCACTCAGCTGGTAGTTATTTAGATAGAGCTCCACCGACAGTATCAGGACTCACGAACAGTCACCTCCAAAAAGAGCCACACTGGACATTATACTAGTGACTTCAGTAATCGCTCACTAGATTTCGGAATATATTAGTGCTGAAATACAAGGGAGAAGTGAACTCCAACCAAGTGAATGTCATAAATCATTGACAATTGTTGCTAAAGTACGTTGCCACGTATTTTTGCCGTAGCTGTTGTCTAACCCTATTTGGCGCTGTCACAAAGCTGTACAATTGCTGCATTCAACCAAGCCAGCCACTTCAATGACAACAACTATTTTAGGTGGCACGAGGTTCTCTCCCTGCCACAGATATATATCTGACGACAACTGTATTTGAAAAATACAACATTCAGTACAATCTGCGTAGTTGATAATTTGTTTCGCATATTACGATGGTGGAACAGCAATACGAATTATTCTCGGTGAATTATACTTCCACAAGATCACAAGTAATTAAACTTTGTTTATTTGAACAAGTAAACTTTGAACACAAACAGGCTATTTCGGATACAGTACAAAAAAAGAAAATGTGAAGGAAAACTTCGTCACAAACAATGGTTCTTCAACGAAACGAAAATATATTCTTGAGAGCGTAGATTACGTTCCCTCGAGCAACGAAAGGTGTGTCTTCAAGACAAAGTACACATTCAGAGTTCTGTGTCAGGAGCATCACGTTCCCTGTCCAGAAGATTTATTCCTCAAGCTTGCAGTGAAATTACGGAAGACATGTGTAGTATAGTAATCACTAACTTCAGTGTTCGTTAGAAGAAAATTAGGAAACGAAATGGTGGACATATTGAGCATGTGCTGAGTTAGAACAAATCTCCATGGACGGCTCTTCATTGTAGTATATGTTCCTTTCAGATTGTATTGACAATAAAGTTTATGTTCAAAAACAAAATGGTAACACATGTCGTGCGCCACCCTGTAATACAAGCTGTTGTTATTTCTTTCGCGCTTCATAATAGATAACCACATACTCCATCTGTCGTCCCTAGAGTGAGGAATTACGTCAGGAACTCTCAGTGACCTTATAGCACAAATCTCCCACCCGTTTCTCCTTTCTGAGTACTGTAATTCACGTAATGTGCTACTGAGGGCTAACAACAGTTTCCTCCGTGGTCAAACTGTTTGAGAGCTCGTGACGTCGCAAGTTTCATGTCTGCTGAACATGTGGTAGCACTGCTACAGGGTCGTCGTTCTCAATGTGCTCTCCTCCTCTCGCACACACTGCTCAACAAATGGTCGACCATTTACGCTACCTGTCACCGGTCTGCGATATGCAGACGTCCAACCCGTCGAGCTGCCTCCGGAGAAAGAAGCGGAAATCGTTGTTCAGCGACGTAAACAGGACATCGTCAGCTAGCTGAAGTCCATTCACAACTGCTTCAGGACTGACACTCAGATAGTAACTCGTGGACGCAAGGAGCAGAATTGCCACACAAAACACACGCGTAATCTTACGTTTCATCCAGCTCGCTCAAACACGCAAACTATTCCATGTAAAAATATGGAACTGACGTCAGTGTCTTCTGGAAGGGATTCACTATGTCATCATTCCAACAAAAAAGAAGGGGCTCTGAGCACTATGGGACTTAACATCTGAGGTCAGCAGTCCCGTAGAACTTAGAGCTACTTAAACCTAACTAACCTAAGGACATCACACACATCCATGCCCGAGGCAGGATTCGAACGTGCGACCGTAGGAGTCGCGCGGTTCCCGACTGAAGCGACTAGAACTGCTCGGCCACGGCGGCCGGCTGTCATCATTCCAGTTTTCTTTGCAGCAGCAAACGAAGTGAACACACAAGGAAATTGCTACATCTTGGAAGTGTCATGCAGTTTCCACTGTGTAACTGCAAAAGATGAGAACGTCTTCAACTGAAAGATGAGGCACGAGATTACTGTACTCTTATACCACACGTCATTTCTGGGGGGTTAGAACACTTCTTCTCTGGTGCATCAGTAATATGCATCTGGTCCAGGATCGTAGAGTAAATAATGACTGCAAAATTATGGGGGAGACACCGCAGATCGCGTTTCCATGTACGGTATGTTGAAAACAAAAGGTTCCGTCCTCCCAGATTTCCCAAAGTCTTACTACTTAGTTTAAAGGATTTATCCCACTGTGTCTGCAGATTAGCCGCTGTTGTCTACAGGATGATTGCAAAAGGACTTCGAGTTGATGTAAATGATGTAATACTGCAATATTAAGCCCAATGTTATCAGCTCATAATGTTAGTGGTAAGCGATTTGAAACATACGACATTAGTAGCGGGAAAGGCAAATGGAAGACTGATTTGTTTGCGACATTGCGGTGAAGAAAACCACATGTGAGATACCAGTGTGATCAGTTTCGCTTTGGTGTTCAAAGTTATTATCAAGTATGCATTAGAGAATTCACAGATTTGAAGGTAGGATCATGGCAGCCCGTGAAACATGTAACCGAGATTTTGAAAGAACGCTGAGCATGTTTTTGCAGTCTCTGATGAATAAATTTAGAAAGACCGTACATCAGTCTAGTCCCTCTTGTTATGACGCGACAGTAAGACAGACATTAGCAGATACAGGCAATCAGCTGTGTGGAATAGGTGAGGTATTCGTTAATATCAAAAACACCCTCCGCCATTCACTGTATAGTGACATTTGGAGTCAATGTGTAGATGCAGAGGGCTGATATCCAATTATGACATTATCAGAGGACAAGACAGCGGTCAGTGGTCTTGCACGAATTGAACGTATATAACACAAAAATACCATGCAGGGTGGTGGGTTTTGTATAAAGAACTTTACTTTAGGCAGTAACTTTAGCAATCTACAGTAACTGCAAGTGGATTACGTGAAAACCTTTCGAATACCGTTTTAATTAAGAATTTAATTACATCCAGATACACCGGGTCGTTTGGGCTGCATTAAAAATTGTTTTACACACATCGAAAAAAGTATTGCATCACCTCGGTTCCGAGAGTTCCGGAACCTGTACAGAAAATTGGAATAGATATCAACATAAACATCATTTCTGACCTTTTTATTGCTCATGAAAACCATACATTGCATATTATACCACCATTCAGAAGTGATGGTCCAGATTGCTGTACACACCGGTACCTCTAATACACAGTAGCACGTCCTCTTGCATTGATGCATGCCTGTATTTGTCGTGGCATACTATCCACAAGTTCATCAAGGCACTGTTGCTCCAGATTGTCCCACTCCACAACGGCGATTCGTTGTAGATCCCTCAGAGTGGTTGGTGGGTCACGTCGTCCATAAACAGCACTTTTAAATCTATCCCAGGCATGTTCGATAGGGTTCATGTCTGGAGAACATGCCGGCCACTCTAGTCGAGCGATTTCGTTATCCTGAAGGACGTCATTCACAAGATGTGCGCGATGGAGGCGCGAATTGTCGTCCATGAAGACGAATGCCTCACCAATATGCTGCCGATATATTGCAATATCGGTCGGACGATGGGATTCACGTATCGCACAGCCGTTATGGCGCCTTCCATGACCAACAGCGGCGTACGTCGGTCCAACATAATGCCACCCCAAAACAGCTGGGAACCTCCACCTTGCTACACTCGCTGGACAATATGTCTAAGGCGTTCAGCCTGACAGGGCTGCCTCCGAACACATCACCAACGATTGTCTGGTTTGAAGGCATATTCGAGACTCATCGGCGAAGAGAACGTGATACCAATCCTGAGTGGTCCATTCGGCATGTTGTTGGGTCCATCTGTACTGTGATTCACGGTGTCGTGCTTGCAAAGATGGACCTCGCCATGGATGTCGGGAGCCAAGTTGCGCATCATGCGTCCTATTGCTCACAGTTCGAATCGTAACACGACGTCCAGTGGCTGCACGAAAAGCATTATTGGCACAAAGTAACAATGTAGACTCGATCGAACCGCGTTATTGACCGTCTAGGCATGGTTGAACTACAGACAACACGAGCGGTGTACCTCCTTCCTGGTGGAATGACTGGAACTGATTGGCTGTCGGACACCCTCCGTCTAATAGGCGCCGCTCATGCATAGTTGTTTACGTCTCTGGGAGGATTTATTGACATCTCTGAACTGTCAAAGGGACTGTGTCCGTGTTACAATATACACAGTCAACGTCTATCCTAAGGAATTCTGGGAACCGGTGTGATGCCAAACTTTTTTGGTGTGTGTATAAGTTAAGAGAAAACTCGACGGATCTCTAGGTCACACTGTATATAGACAACGTACACACTGGCAACTGTCTCCACGTCTTCGGAAAGAAAATCGGGGTTGAAGATTCTGATCCAGAGAGCTCGAACACTTTCACACAATGAGAGACTCGCCGAAGAATTAGACACAAAAAGTGTGCCGAATGAATGAGTACTCAGATCATCAAACTGAATGGGAGATGCAGTCAAAATGAAGAACGTCTGAGAAAGACAGACCGAGGAAGAAAAGTCACAAATCGCTTATCTGCCTTATGCTGGTCCATTATCCAGAAAGATCGGTAGATCCTTACGCAAACATGGCATCGAGTGTATTTCGCTCCAGTCCACAAGCGTTTAATAACAGTATTCTTTACAATGTTAAAGACGATCTAGGATCCGGGACAGCCGGGTGTTTATCGCATTCACCGATAATGTGGCGCGTCTTACACGGGGCAAACGGCCAGAGCAGTCGAGGAGAGACGTGAAGAACATCGGCGACGCAGCCGCCTAACACAGCCGAGCAGTCAGCTGTCTCCGAGCACCGCCTGGAATGGGATCATGAAACGAAGTACGATGTGACACCAATATCACGGTCCAGTCGCCTAGTTCCTGGAACGGCATAATTAAAGAGTGTATCGAAGTAAAGATGTCAGAAAACGTAGTAAACTGGGATGGCGGTATCAGTTTAAATAACGCTTAACGTAGGGCACTCAGTTTTATGAAATATCGTCGGCCATCGCATCCACCAGAGTTGGAGGACTGGCGCTTCACAGAAAATCAGTGCGAAATCTGAAAATCAGAAGAGCATAAATTGGCGTCGGGAGTCGAACTCTACATCTACATTTATACTCCGCAAGCCACGCGACGGTGTGTGGCGGAGGGAACTTTACTTACCACTATCATTACCTCCATCTACATCTACATCTACATCCATACTCCGCAAGCCACCTGACGGTGTGTGGCGTAGGGTACCTTGAGTACCTCCTTTTCTTGTTCCAGTCGCGTATGGCTCGCGAGAAGAACAACTGCCGGAAAGCCTCCGTGCGCGCTCGAATCTCTCTCATTTTACATTCGTGATCTCCTCGGGAGGTATAAGTAAGGGGGAAGCAATATATTCGATACCTCATCCAGAGACGCACCTTCTCGAAACCTGGACAGCAAGCTACACTGCGATGCAGAGCGCCTCTCTTGCAGAGTCTGCCACTTGAGTTTGCTAAACATCTCCGTAACGCTATCACGCTTACCAAACTACCCTGTGACGAAACGCTCCGCTCTTCTTTGGATCTTCTCAACCTCCTCTGTCAACCCGATCTGGTACGGATCCCACACTGATGAGCAATACTCAAGTATTGGTCGAACTAGTGTTTTGTAAGCCACCTCCTTTGTTGATGGACTACATTTTCTAAGGACTCTCCCAATGAATCTCAACCTGGTACCTGCCTTACCAACAATTAATTTTATATGATCATTCCAATTTTATACTTTTTTACAAGTCTATTGACACACAATGTTCTGAAAATGACTGGTACTGGCTGTATCCTGTTATCGGACAAAGTAAACGCTTGCGATCAGAGACCGTTATAAGTATTACAATTTCAAGGATGAGGATTGTTATATCTCCATCGGTACTTGATCAACCATGTTCGAACGTAGATTTAAGTGTTAGGATATCTTTTATGGAAGTATTTGTCTAGAGTGTAGCCTTGTATGGAAATTAGACAGTAAGAGAATCGAAGATTACACGGGCAGAATGAATAACACAGAGATACTCTGTCAAATTAGGTAGTAAAGTGCCTTATGGAACAACTTGAGCAAAATAATGTATTGGTTGAAAGGACACATTCTAAGGCATCAAGGAATGGTTCGTTGGATAGTGGACGGAAATGGTGTAGAAATCATAGAGGGAGGCCAAGGCTTCAATTTTTGTTAATTAATACTTTTCATTCCCTATACCTAGAAATGGAACTGGTCATTTCGGAAATGACCCACAGGAAAGTCAGGGATTTTGCAGCCAAATAATAGCTGGGAGAGGGGGGGGGGGGAGAGACAGAGGAAGGTGGGAGGGGATCATCAGTTCTGGTATTTGCCCTACAGCCAAGAGAAACCTCCCAAAAACCTTGGTCAGAACTGGGTGATTGACACTATTCTTAATTAGGTTCTGCACAATATGACGACCTAATGTATTTGTTTATGTAGCGACAGAGTAAAGGCAATCACTTCCAGTTTACGTACATCACTGGACCACGAGAGACACCTTTGATATCTTTAATGTATTTGTTATTAATAGCCTAACATACTGAAATATTCGAAATAATATTAACGAATCCCCACTGCCACAGTGATCTACTTTGCGTAAATACTCTCCATACCTTGAGAAGTGAAGACGGACATTGGACCAAAACTGTTTTTTTCGTGCTTTCAACTTTATGCTGAAAGATTTTCTTTCTATTTAATTTCCGTTCGTTGTCTAATCATTATTGCCTCGTGATGACAGGGTGTTGTGTGATGTCCTTAGGTTAGTTAGGTTTAACTAGTTCTAATCTATAGGGGACTAATGACCATAGATGTTAAGTCCCATAGTGCTCAGAGTCATTTTTGATCTAATCATTATTCCTTTTCGTTGTTGGTAGATTTTATCAGTTTGTATGATCGTGCTTCCAAAACAGATTCTAGTATTTAAGTTTCTTAGTAAGAGTTATTTAAGGAAATGTTACAAGGCTTTCGTTGCATTTTTCACATTTTATTAGCAATCTTCTCACACGTTGCTAAACGCAACATCGTACACCATTATGCTTCACTCAATGCTTCTTCAAAAATACGTCAGACACAATATCACTTCTTCCAGCTAAGACCCCGAAAACACCAACTATATTATATGCCATGTACATCGGGCACATTGGAAACAATAAAAAACTCATTTATACTGCATTTTTCCTGTTACTTTGTTAAACAATAATTACAAATGTAATTTTAACATCAAAATTCGCAAACGTATTAATTAAAGGAGCGATAATGCTTTTGTAATTTTCTCGAACTAACGTTTTATATAGTACTCTCTGATATATAAACATACTTTGATTAGATATCATTTCAGCTATAAATTTTAGATGTAAAAAGAAATTATGTACGAACCTTTTTTTGGATCGTGATGTGGATTAAATAACCGTATCGTGTTGTTTACTAAGAACGTAAAGTGTGCCACTAATCATTTCCATTACAGGTTGTACAGAGATTGTATTCAGGTTGATGCCGTGTTATGTTATTTGGGAAAGGCACTGGACACAGTCCTGCACTGCTGTCTAATGAAAAAACGATCATACCGAGTATTGGAACAGATTTGCGACTGGATTGGGGACTTCCTTGTACATACGACTCACACGTCGCTCTTAACGGAAAAAAATCTACAGATGTAAAGGTAATTCTGGGAGTAGTGCAAGGAAATGACTGATGTGGCTAAAGACGAGATGTAGCTAAGTCTTGCACGATTTTAAGCTGTACCTACGTTCTATGTGAATAACCGAAGTAGGTACTAATATGTCAAGATGTACCTTCGCTTTTCCGGACGGGCTACATTTAAGCTGCGAATACAAAGTGGAGCCTAGTTTTCAAATTGAGATACATCTAGGTTAGTCGTAAGACGGTGGTGAGGCAAGCTAGGTCTCGAGCACTGTCCTCTCAGCCTTTGCCATAACGGTGTTCGTGACCTCGAGATATGTGAAACGTTACCAGACCCGGAGGGATGTTAGTAGATATAAAGAGCTGTCAGGACGTGAAGCTGAAAATGTGGGCGGAATTTACGCTCGTGCATCTTCGTTGTGTGGGCGATCTTGGATTCCAGACTGGTGTGGCAGAGAATTTAGGAGCTGACTGGACGACAGTATGTAAAACACGATTTAATGGGTCAGATACTTTTCAGATCTCACTAGGGGACTCGATTCCGGATTAGAATACTGGAAATTAATACGGCTAAGCTAGAATAGCAGAAAAAATTGATTGCCAACTGTTATCGGGGCTTTCGATTGAACCTAAATAGAAATTAGAAGACCAGAATTACATACTTGAATACATCAGTCACAATGGTTATTCCTCTATTAATGTGCAGGTCACCGTAGATGGTTTGATAAATTTATTAGGATAAATTTAGAATGACCCGGTAGCACGCAAGATGGCAGAATATGTAGACGTAGCTCAATAAGAAATATAGTTTCAGGGTACAACGGGGATCTCGCTTCCTTGCTGATTCAGAGTGTGGCATATCTGCATGGTTAGTCATTTATTGTAAGCCTGTAAGAAATGCTGACCAGCGACTATTCAGTCTGGTCCACACCGGAGAGAGAACGATGGTGGAGAGAGCGTTTGGTCAACTGAAGCACCGATTTCGGATCTTCGGTAATTGTCTCACTCTCTCTTTAGAGAAAGTCACCAAAATACTGCACAACATCTCTAAACACCTCAAAGATTAGTTGCATTATCCTTTGGGGGACAAGCAAGAAGAATAGGAAATTGAGTGACCCAGTCAACGCGATCTACCGACAGTCAGTGGGGGGGCGGAGAGGTACGCGGTGAGCAGAAGCGGCAGCTAATGCTCTCATTTACTTACATATTTTGTTGGCTTAATTCTGTAGTATTCAAATAAGATAAGCAACTTATAGGTAATATGATTATAATTGAAAGTCACATAATTACCAGAGAGTAATAAAAATGTAGAAAATGTATTTCTACTTATTTCTTTTTACACAATAAAGAAATGAATGGAAACGATATGATAATACGAAACATTTAACAATACAACATTTATGTTTTATCCTAATGATACGTTTGAGCAGATTTGTCCTCTGCAATGACTACTAGCGTTTTCTTTTCGTTTTCTATTTGAAGTTTCTGAAATTTGAATTGTTTCAACGACAAATCTGTGAACCTGCGGTAGAGACAAGTGATTTTTCCTCAGTTTCATATTCTGCAAGGGTTTTCACTCCAGGTCGAATGCATGTTGAGGCTGCCGGTTATGTTGTTGCAGGAGCAAGAACTGGACACGTACCCGCGTGTGACGTTTCCCTATGGTCTTCATTCCTATCGTCGTCTTTACCAGCGTTTGCTACGTGCTTGTTCCCAAAGGAAACAGTTCCTGGAACCTGTCTAATGGGATTATCTTCCTGGGGGAGCAATACCAATAAATCCTTTACCCAGTATTTAAGTTTAAGTTTAATCGGTTTATTTTCTGTTTCCTGCATAAAGGTTTTTCGTTTTGTTTGGCTGTTGGTATTAGAGAACAGTTTATTACACTGTGCAATACCGTACTGTTCGCTAGTTCCGCGGTAGTATTCCTGTGCAACAGTATTCCATGTATGCTTCCTTCCTAACACTACCTTCTTTATTCTAGATCTCTTAACAAAATCATGTGCTCAGTCGGACAGTGCTTTGGTATCTGATCTTGTGGGCATCTCCACTTTCGCCAGAAGACATGTCGACAAATTGACTCTTAAACTGGCCTTACCAGCGCGTCACAATCCTTTGCACCGTGCAGCTAACGCTTGGTATGAGTACAAAGACTCGATGGCGAAGGGGTGGGGGAGAACCCTGATTCAAAGTGAAAAACAATATGTATCTCCCCTCGGATTGTCTCTACTACTATAGCGTCAACTTGCATTTTTCGATTGAACAGGATACATCTAATTGGGCCTAGCTTATAATTATTCACTTCACAGATAGTTGATGCTAAATCTACAGGCCTAGAGACTTAAGTAGTCTATTTTTGATTCACTTCACTCAGGATTATAGGGCCTGTAGTATTTACAATTCACATTAGTGATGTAGTTGATAAGGTTGCAGGCTCTGTGAGACTATTCGCGGAAGATGCTGTTGTCTGTAGGAAGGCAGCAACGCCGGAAGGCGGCGTAGCGAAATGAGGGAAGACCGGCGGAGTGTAGACGGCTGGTGCACGGACCGGCGGTTGACTCTGAACGTAAACAATCGTGACGTGTTGCACGTAAACAGGCGCGGAACTCGGCCACGCTATTTGTGAAGAATCACTGGAAACAGCGACTGCCATAAAGTACACGGGAGTAACGACCTAAAGTGGAATGATTGTACAAAGTAGACATCAACTGAAGAAAATGTCAGATTAGCGTTCATTGAGAGCACGTTAAGGACATGTAATTGATTGACAAAAACTAACTTATACTAAGAACAACACACACACACACACACACACACACACACACACACACGCCCACACACAGACACATGTCCGAGGCAGGACTCGAACCTCCGACGGGAGGGGCCGCGCAGTCCGTGACATGACGCCTCAAACCGAGCGACTGGCTGCTTTCTGGGACCCTTTCCAGGTAAGACTAATAGCAGAGACAGAACACCTAAGGAAGAGCGGCTCGTTTCGTTCAAAAATGCTCAAATGTGTGTGAAATCTTATGGGACTTAACTGCTAAGGACTCGAACCTCCGCCGGGACCAGCCGCACGCGATCGTTTTGCCGTCGGGAGAGCATTGCGAAGATTCTCAACAAACTGCAGTGGCAGGCGCTGCAAGGGTGGCGCTGTGGACCACGGTGAGGTTTAGCACTCGCGAAAAGATGACAACGAGAGGAGATCGGGGGGAGGGGGGGTGGGAGGGGGGAAGTTGGGTGATGCGGAGCCTCAGTGCCGGTGGCTCCTCCCATCTGTCAGTCGTGAATGGAACAGCAAGGGGGCAAAAGACACTGCTACAGAAGTACCCTCCACCACAAGCCGTAAAGTGGCTCGCGGAGTGGTACAGTATGCTGACACGATAGCTCCATTCTTAGCAATCATATACAGCTCCTCGCCCGGCGACAGAAAGGATAGCTGCACAGGTCAGACGAATATACAAGAAACGCAATAGGAGTAACGAGCTGAATTACAGACCCATGTTACTAATGTCGAACTGCAGTAGCATTTTGGAACATACCATATACTGCGTTCGAACATTTCGAGTTACCTCGAAGAAAACGATCTATTGACACGCAGTCAGCGCGAATTGAGAAAATGTCGTTCTTGTGAAACAGGACTAGCTCTTTATTCGCACGAAATGATGAGAGCTACAGACAGGGGATCTCAAATTGATTCCGTATTACTAGGCTCCCACGAGACTTTTGATACCCTTCCTCGCAACAGGCTTGTTATCAAATTGCGTGCCTGTGGAGTATCGTCTCAGCACTGCGACTGGATACGTGGTTTACTCTCACAAAGGTCACAGTACGTTGTAATTGACGAAAAGTCGTCGAGAAAAAAGGAAGTGATGTCTTCCGTTGCCCAAGAAAGTGTTGTAGGCCCTCTCCTGTTCTGATCTACATAAACTATTTAGGAGACAATCTGAGTAGCCGTCATATATTGTTTATGCTGTAATTTATAGAACAATGCAGCAAGATATCTGTATGATGCGAAAACTGGCAATTGAGTAAATAACGGAAAGTGTGAAGTCATCCACAGAAGTACTAAAAACGCTAAATTACGGTTACAGGATAAATGACGCAAATCTAAAGGGTGCCAATTCAGCTAAATGGGTAGTGATTACAGTTACGAACAACTTAAATGGGAAGGATCAGATAGGTAATGTTGTAGAGAACGTAAACCAGAGACTGCTATTTATTGGGAGCACAGAAGATGCAACAGGCCTACTAAAGCGACTGCCTGCATTAAGTTTGTCCGTGCTCTGCTAGAATACTGCTACGAGGTTTGGGATCCGCATCAGGCAGAACTGACGGAGGACATAGAAAAAGTTCTAAGAAAGGAAGCTCGTTTTGTACGAGGGTTGAATGAAATGCAATGCCTCCACTTTCGTTAATTAGGTTTGGGGGGATATTTTAATAACTCAAACGCAGAAATAATCCTTAGAATCTGATCTTTAGTTACCAATATTCACTTTTCCACATAATCACCAGCCAATTGGATGCATTTCTGAAGCCGTCACGGAAGAAGTCGACACTGTTTCTGCAGCCACAGTCTCACAGTTCTCTCAACGTCTTCATCAGAAGAATACTGATGTCCCTGCAGACAGTCTTTCATTATTGGGAACAGATGGAAGTCAGACGGTGCTAAATCTGGACTGGATTTAGGATGCCGTACGGTGGTGACGTTCAGTCTCTGAAGTTCTGCTGTGGTGGCACGTGAAGTGTGTGGTTTGCGAAGCAAAGCAATAATGTGACCCACACGTTCTTGTGAAATGCCGATGGTGCTTGCAGTTTCTCTCTGAGCCATACGACGATCGTACTGACTCAATCTGTCAACATTTTACTTGTGAAACTCGGTGGTTGCTGTCACAGGACGTCCAACTCTTTGTCTGTCACCCAGTTCAGATGTTCTCGCCTCAACATCTTTAAACTTACTGGCTCATCGGCGCACAGTATTCACATCAACACAATCACCATAAACTGCTTTCATTCTCTGACGCATCTCCTTCTGCTGTCAAGAAATCAATGACTGCACGTTGCTCAAATCGCATTGACAGACCGTCTGCGCAGGGTTCCGTACTTTACGCTGTAACAACACAACCGTTCAATGCTAATGTTTTCGGCCAACTGGAGCTGTATAGAAGAGGCTACGGAACAAGCCAGTACCTGCCGCATACCAATGCTGGCAACTGTTGGAGAGTTACGAAGGTGGAGGCATTACTTTTCAGTCAACCCTCATATTATCGCAAACTAGGGGAGAGAATGTCACGGATATGATAAGAAAGTTCGGGAGTCGATCATTAACCGAAAGGCATTTTTCGTTGCGGCGAGATCTTTTCACGAAATTTCTGTCACCAACTTTTTCCTCAGTTTACAAAATAATTTGTTGACGCCAGCATACGTTGGGAGAAGTAATCATCGCGATAGAATAACAGAGATGAGAGCTCGCACGATAAGATTTAAGGGCTCGTTTTTCCCGCGCGCTGTTCGACAGTGGAGCGGTAGAGAAGTAGTTTGAAGGTGGTTCGACGAATTTGCAGAGCAGTTGTGTATATGTAGATGAAGATATAGGGCTAGGTGTAGATGTAGATCGCTGGCGAAACTGTAAGGTGCCAAGACATGGGCGCTTACACGTTAGCCTACCAACATTAGTATTAATGATAAAGGAACTGGCCAGGGCATCAGATCATAACTCCATTGAATTATGATAAATATGAGGCACTCTCCCTACATGTCTGCATGATTGAGCCGGTAACTTAAAGCGTTGATGAAAAGTATCGGAAGTTGAGGATTGTGCAATGTAAAGTCTGCAGCTGGCCGTAGCTCGCCGGGCCGCTGTGGGCGGCAGGCAGCGGTCACTGGAAACGCGGGACAACACGGCGCTTTTGGGGGTAGCCCGGCATCCGGAGCCACCTATGCTGGGCAACACGTGGCGAAGACGGGAATTTCGTTTGCCTAAGGGCGTTATGACCTACTCGATGATTGGGTAGATCTCAGTGGAGGGATTTCGGCGATGATAGAGCGTTCGACATTGGCCGAAACTGAGTATTGTTCCGCCGCGTTTTCGTACGCGTGGGAGACGAGAGAATTGTGGGGACTTCGCCTTCAGCCATCGAGCAGTACGGACTTGGAGACGGCGTCTAGGCCATCGTCTTCGAAGGTAGACATACAGTCTGTATCGCAGCATTGCACCAACGCGAGTTCCGTGCAGAGTTCTGTGGTTAGAGCTCTTTGTGTGCTCAGAAGCGAGATTTTCACCAACGCCTAACCACTTCCAACAACTTACCTTTCTCGATCTAGAAGTTACCCTTGCGAGGTGCCGAGTATTTATCAACGCAGTTGCCGGTAATAGGGGCGCGTAACTGCAATACATGTACTCTAGTCACTGCATAGGTCGCCCAGACGGGAAGGAAAGAAGGTTTGCAGTCTTCTACGTCAGCGACGGACTGATAAGCTAACAAAACGATCTGCTGCGGCAGATGAGGGCTAGCTAGAGAGGAGACTTTGAAACGTGCGCTGGTTGCAGCAGTTACGCAGAGATGGAGACACTTGAGTGGCGCGGAGAGGCAGATCCATTGCACTGGGGTGGCGCCGTGCCGCGTGTTGCGAATTAACGGCGCGGGCCGCCCCGGGCTGGCAGCCGCAGCCGGCGCCTCCCACGGCCCGCAGCGCCGTGACTCACGGCGCAGGCCGATCACGCCGCGCGAGCAGAGGGCAGAGGGCAGAGGGCAGGAGGGGATCTCGCGCCTCGCCCCGCCCTGCCTCTCGCTGCCGCTGTAGAGACGCCGGCCACAACCGCTGCTTCCCGACGCCTCACGGCATCTGACACGCCACCACCTCACTTGTCGCGGAGTTCTGCTTCAGGGACAGTGTTCCTAATAGCGCAGACCACACACGAGTCCTGTATTGTCGCTTTGCACTCTCCAGCGGGTCCTGCGGTGTCATCTCCGAACTCGATGTCTCCGTACACCCGGATAGCCGACTCGTCAGTCCCTGGTGCTGCCCATTTATAGTTGCACGCTCGTCTCGAGTCTGTTGTTGGCTACAGCGAGTGGACTCTGCAGCGCAGAAAGCAGAGCGCCCACGCGAGTTCCCAAGTGTAACCGACGTCTCGCAGCCTTGCCACTACATACACAAGTGTCGGTTAACAGTAAACACTGGCGCGTGCATTTATACAGGGTGGTCCATTGATAGTGACCGGGCCAAATCTCACGAAATAAGCGTCATACGAAAAAACAACAAAGAACGAAACTTGTCTAGCTTGAAGGGGGAAACCAGATGGCGCTATGGTTGCCCCGCTAGATGGCGCTGCCAAGGGTCAAACGCATATCAACTGCGTTTTTTTTAAAAATAGGAACCCCCATTTTTATTACATATTCGTGTAGTACGTAAATAAATATGAATGTTTTAGTTGGACCACGAGTCTCGCTTTGTGATAGATAGCACTGTAATAGTCACAAACGTGTAAGTACGTGGTATCACGTAACATTCCGTCAGTACGGACGGTATTTGCTTCGTGATACATTACCCGTGTTACAATGGACCGTTTACCAATTGCGGAAAAGGTCGATATCGTGTTGATGTATGGCTACTGTGATCAAAATGCCCAACGGGCGTGTGCTATGTATGCTGCTCGGTATCCTGAACGACATCATCCAAGTGTCCGGACCGTTCGCCGGATAGTTACGATATTTAAGGAAACAGGAAGTGTTCAGCCACATGTGAAACGCCAACCACGACCTGCAACAAATGATGATGCCCAAGTAGGTGTTTCAGCTGCTGTCGAGGCTAATCCGCACATCTGTAGCAGACAAATTGTGCGAGAATAGGGAATCTCAAAAACGTCGGTGTCGAGAATGCTACATCAACGTTGACTGCACCCGTACCAAATTTCTATGCACCAGGAATTGCATGGCGACGACTTAGAACGTCATGTACAGTTCTGCCACTGGGCTCAAGAGAAATTACTGGACGATGACAGATTTTTTGCACGCCTCCTATTTATCAACGAAGCGTCACTCACCAACATTAATGTAAACCGGCAGAATATGCACTATTGGGCAACGGAAAATCCATGATGGCTGCGACAAGTGGAATATCAGCGACCTTGGTGGTTAATGTGTGGTGCGGCATTAAGAGAGGAAGCATAATTGGCCCCCATTTTATCGATAGCAATCTAAATGTTGCAATGTATGCTGTTTTCCTACGTAATGTTCTACCGATGTTACTTCAAGATGTTTCACTGCATGACAGAATGGCGATGTACTTCCAACATGATGGATGTCCGGCACATAACTCGCGTGCGGTTGAAGCGGTATTGAATAGCATATTTCATGACAGGTGGATTGGTCGAGAATGGATTGCTAATAAATGACCCGCACGTTCACCCGATCTGACGTCCTCGGATTTCTTTCTGTGGAGAAAGTTGAAGGATATTTGCTATCGTGATCCACCGACAACCCCTGACAACATGCGTCAGTGCATTGTCAATGCCTGGGCGAACATTACAGAAGGCGAACTACTCGCTGTTGAGAGTAGTGTCGTTACACGTATTGCCAAATGCACTGAGGTTGACGGACATCATTTTGAGCATTTATTGCATTCATGTGGTATTTACAGGTAATCAAGCTGTAACAGCATGCGTTCTCAGAAATGATAAGTTCACATAGGTACATGTATCACATTGGAATAACCGAAATAAAATGTTCAAACAGACGTACATTCTGTATTTTAATTTAAAAACCTACCTGTAACCAACTGTTCGTCTACAATTGTGAACCATATGTTTGTGACTATTACAGTGCCATCTATCACAAAGAACAAAAAAGTGGTCTAACAAAAACATTCATATTTCTTTATGTACTACACGAATATGTAATAAAAAGTGGTTGTTCCTATTTCAAAAAACCCAGTTGATATCCGTTTGATGTACAGCAGCGCCCTCTAGCGGGCCAACCATAGTGCCATCTGGTTTCCCCCTTGAAGCTAGACAAGTTTCGTTCTTTATAATTTCTTCGTTTGACGCTTATTTCGTGAGGTATTTGGCCCGGTCACGACCACCACCGGTGGATCATTTCAATTCGTAATGGGGACTAACTCTGGACAGAGATGAGATACAGAAAACTGTTTTAGGTATAAATTGCAGAAAACAAAGAAGGTCACACAACCCTACTGATGGCTGTGACCTTGAACGTCATTTTTCAAGGTGATTCGGAGGTTAAAGTGATTTTTTTAAAATGGGAATCCTAGTGGTTGATTTAATATTTCAAAAGAACGGCAAATTTAGCCTATAAAATGACATGTTATTCAAGGTCATGGGAAGGGCCAATGAAGGTCAACTAAGCAAATACGTTTTCAGTTGTGGGTATTCATTCAGAATAGATGACGGATACAACAAAACACAATGTTGGATACGAATTAGAACGCATATCCCGAAGAATGAGATCGATGGGACTCACTCAACGACTTTTAAATCAATTATCTACGTTTTAACTATCCTTGTTCTGTCTTACAAATGTCCAAATAAAATTTATATGTTGTCATGTAATTTTTTTGATAATAAATAAGTTAATTAAAACTTAAAGTTCCAATCTCTTCTCGCTCTTTCGAAACCCGGCGTCGCAAACAGAGGATTTCATGAAACAAGTCTCAACCTTCGAATGTCCACCGATATTAAATATTATAGTTATTGGTAATGATACGTGACCCCTTATGCCCCTTCCATGTAGTATCTAACATTGTATTTTACTCCACCCCTCCTCAATCCGAGAGTTAATCCTTACTGGAACTGAAAACGTATTTTCTTATTTGACCGCCATTCGACTTTGTCATTAGCTTAAATAATGGAAAATGTGTCATTTCATACTTAAAATTAGCCCTATTTCCATATTTAAAATCGGATATCAGGTTTCGCCATCTTAGAAAGTCACTTTAACCTCCAAATCACCTTGAAATTCACGTTCAAGGTCACGGCGATCAGTAGTAGTGGGTGACCCTCTTCGCCGCCTACAACGTTCGGCTAAAATATTTTGATTATTTATTGCATAAGAACTAAACATTGTACAGATGTCACACATATTGCATTTTGAAGAGAAACACTGAAAGCGTTTTTTACAAACATTCGATATGCGAACTGTGAGTGACCCGGCAGACGTCAATACGGTAATCGAATTCTCGCCATACCTGTCCCAGCATGGCAGTCAGTTCCCGTATTCTCTCCCGGAGCTCTGCTGCATCACGTGGTAGAGGCGGGGCGTACACCAGATCTTTAATGTGCCCCACAGAAAAAAGTCACACGGAGTGAGATCTGGTGACCGGGAGGCCATTTCATGAAACAGCTGTCCCCTTCTGTAGCACTGCCGTCCATCGATGCGGCAGCTCCGTGTTCAGGTACCTACGAACTTCACGATGAAAACGGGTTGGGTCCCATCCTGCTGAAAGATGAACGGAGTGTCCGATTGCATTTGAAGCGTCAGCCGTTGCTGCAAAATGTTCAAGTAGGAATATCCAGTGACAGTGCTCTTGGCGAAGAGGAAAGGCCCGTACAGTTTTCGACGTGAGAAAGCACAAAAACCATTTACGTTGGAGAATCACGCTCAAATTCAATGCATTTGTGTGGATGCTTTGTACTCCAGATTCGACGATTATGCCTGTTCACTTTCCCATTAGTGTGAAAAGTGGCTTCGTCGCAAAAAATTAAGCGATCAACAATCCCAAACCCATCCTCATTCAATTATTGCAACTGCGAACAAAACGCAACAAAACACTTGTCTTTGTTGTCGTTAATGAGCTCCTGCACTAGCTCCAATTTGAATGGTTTCATAGACAGCTTCTGTCGCAGGACTTTGCACACTGTCATTGGAGCCATGTCGAGTGCACGGGATGCACGACGCACCGGTTTCTTTGGACTCCTTATGAATGTCTCTCGGACGCGCTCCACATCCACTTCACTCACACGAGCACATCCGCTTATGTTTGCCGGGCACAAGCAACCCGTCGTAACGAATTTGTTGTGCCAGAGGTAAATGGCGTTCCTTGTTGGTGGCTTCTTACCGTAATTGGTTCTAAACATCCGTTGAACAGCTGTCGCACACTTGTTTCTGTCGAACTCCAACACACAGAAAGCTCGCTCCGCGCCTGAACTCGCCATGTTAGCAACTAGCGCTGACTCGGCAAATTACCGAACTACACTGTGGCGGTATACACGAAAAAAAATCTTTCAGGGTTTCTCTTCAAAATGACATATGTGTGATATCTGTACAATGTTTGGTTCTTCTGCAATAAATAACTGAAAGTATTCCCGGAATTCATGTACACCTTGTATATATATTTACAAACAGGGTGTAAGAGGTGTAACTGCAGATATTTCTATTGCTGACGGAGGATGACATACTGAACAGCATTACATCAGTATTTACTTCATCTGAAGACTAATAATTATAGCTATTGGGAGTGGTATGTTTTCAGGTTGGTTAGCACCTCCAAGTAGATATGACTAGAGCGACACATTAATGCTTATTTTCCCGTGGTAAGCAGCTCAGGTGTTCAAGTGTGGAAGCGTATACTGAAAGACGTCCTGCACGTGATGCTACAGTTAAGACTGTGCACGAAACATCAGTTAATAAATTATGTGATGAGTTTGTGCGAAGACTGTTCCACACAGAGGAAATGAAATCAACACATTGATGTGTGTACGTATGTGTGTGTAACAGGGTGACTATGATTAAAGCTCCAGTTTCAAAACTCTGTCAAAAATGAACCACTGCTAAAGAAGACGTCAAATTTGAACAGCACATTATTGACGCTGGGGTAAAAGTCGTGGAAGAAAAATAAGCAAAATTTGACAAATAGATTTGACACAAACACGGTTGTTCCTCGGTTTGCGTCCGAGATGTCCATCATGTCTGTGTCCATGAAGGACCACGCGCTGCTGGTTAATGCTCTTTCACAATAACGGTGACTGTGCGCCAGTAGCCTTGCAGAAGTTCTGGTCACTCAAGGGTACGAAAAAAGACATTGGTCTGATGTCTGCTAATGGTCTGGAGAAAATGATTACAGAATTCGAAGAGAGAGGATTTTATGAAGAGCAAAGTGGCACAGAGAGCCAAGCTATTGGACGTGCCTGCGAGCACGGTGCGTAAAATCTTACCAAACATCGTGCGTTGCTATCCGTACAAAATCACCCTCGTTCACGATTTGCTTCCTGCTGATATGTCAAATGTTGTGGTTGGCAGGAGAGCCAACACCGTGTTACTAGAGGAGGCCGAAAGGCACGCGATTTAGCTCACGCAGGCTGGCGTGAGATCTGGAACAGGACAAGGGAATTAGAATTTAGAAATACGGACGTAGCTGGTGGAATACTTAACTTTAATCCATTAATGGAGAACGTCGCTCTTTATGGTACATGATTCACAATATCAATAGTACGGATACTGGCGCATTGCTAGGTCGTAGCAAATAACGTAGCTGAAGGCTATGCTAACTATCCTCTCGGCAAATGAGAACGTAAGTAGGTAGTGAACCATCGCTAGCAAAGTCGGCTGTACAACTGGGGCGAGTGCTAGGAAGTCTCTCTAGACCTGCCGTGTGGCGGCGCTCGGTCTGCAATCACTGATAGTGGCGACACGCGGGTCCGACGTATACTAACGGACCGCGGCCGATTTAAAGGCTACCACGTAGCAAGTGTGTCTGGCTGTGACACCACATCAACAAGACAAACGTTCTCTCTGGACTTTCTTGCTGGCAAGTGGATAACAAATGGCCATGGAACACTGTACGCAGACGAAGCCCATTTCCACTACAGAGGACACGTCAGTACACAGAATTTCAGAATATAGGTGAAGTATGTGCACTAGCAGAATAGAAATCCGAGAGAAAGAAAAAAAAGGCCGGAAACAATTTATTGGACTCACCCAGACAATAACACAACATCCAAAAGAACAACAGACTCACCCCCAAATGCGGATCGGCACAAATGCAAAATAACAAATAATAATAATAAAAAAAGATCCGACTCTTCACGGGGAACGAACAGAAACAGTTCTACCCTCTTCCAGGCACTTAAGTGCACTTAGGTAACCTTGTAGAAGTAGGTGTTCTACGACGTCAAGAGGTTCGTCGACTATACCAAGAGATCGGCCAGCTAGAAAAGGCGTCTGGCTGTGGCTGCCGGGACGGCAGCTCTGTATCCTTTCGAGTGGTGCATCGAACTGACTTTTGCTGGCAGTGCGTCGCCGGATCGCCGGATGTTTCTGCCGGAACTATTTGCGATCACGTGCCTGGCGTAGCAAAGTAGTTCCTAGGCTAGCTGCGACCTAAGATGAACCTGTTCTGCAGGCTCCGCGAGCTGGCAGTGGTCCCTGTCGGCCGGTGCTGGAGACCTGGTGGTGTGTTGTGTTGTGGCCGCCGGTAAGTCTTTGTTTTACAAACCAGACGACGTAGGTTTTCCTGTTGACTATACCCCCTGCGGTGCAGGCGTCCCGTGATGGTTGGGCGTAAAGTGGGATGCCTATGCAGCAGGCGGTACGATGTCCGAAGCGTGCGGCCACAGCAATGGGCAACGGAAAATCCGCACTAGTGTCACCTTGTTGTATAAAGGCGACTGTGTGGTGCAGCTTCACGGCATCGGTTATCGTAGGGCCGTATTTATTCGAGGAGATTAAGGCTGCATGTCCTGTTACCTGTACCGTCACCGGTAAATGCTGTGAGAGTCTTTTGCGCGCCAACCCATTCCAATCCTTCGACGTTGTCAATGTCTGGGTAAGACATTTTTAATGCAAGATGGCGTTCCTATGCATATTACACAGGCAGTGAAGCCGGTGCTGCAGAGACATTTTGGAAAGGCTAGAATTATCAGCTGTCATGTCGCTGCAACCTGGCCGTCCAAATTATCTCATCTTGCGTGTGACTTCTGGCTGTGTGATTGTTTGAAAGAGGTGGTGTTCAGTCCTCCGACTACAAACGTAGCTGGATTGACGGCACCCGTTGGGCAACGCTTTTTGAATGTCACACTTGGGACATTCTGATCTGTTACGGAGACATCCTGTTTCGCCATTTCAACTTGTGGCAGAAAACTGTGCCTTACGTTAGTCTCACGCCAGCTAAAGAACGATTTCATTATTGCTTTTATGCGGGTTTTTTGCCTCGGTACAAATGAAAAAAGATTTTATTGTTGCCTTTTATGGCGTTTTGGCCTCAGGACAACTAAAAACCGATTTTTCAAGTCCGAAGTGGAACGAAATTGTAGTGGTGGATGTAACCCAATATGCTGCATGCATCTTGTTGACACTTGCAAATAATGCGATTGTTATAACGTTCCGAAGAAGGGTACTAAATACCGCGTGATCAAAATGTCAGTATAAATTTGAAAACTGAATAAATCATGGAATAATGTAGATAGAGAGGTAAAAATTGACACACATTCTTGGAATGACATGGAGTTTCATTAGAACCAAAAAAATTACAAACGTTCAAAAAATGTCCGACAGATGGCTCTTCATCTGATCAGAATAGCAATAATTAGCATAACAATGTAAGACAAAGCTAAGATAATGTTCTTTACAGGAAATGCTCAATATGTCCACCATCATTCCTCAACAATACCTGTAGTCTAGGAATAATGTTGTGAACAGCACTGTAAAGCATGTCCGGAGTTATGGTGAGGCATTGGCCTCGGATGTTGTCTTTCAGCATCCCTAGAGATGTAGAGATGTCGGTCGATCACGATACACTTGTGACTTCAGGTAACCCCAAAGCCAATAATTTTCACGGTCTGAGGTCTGGGGACCTGGGAGGCCGAGCATGACGAAAGTGGCGGCTGAGCACACGATCATCACCAAACGACGCGCACAAGAGAGCTTTCGCGCGTCTAGCAATACTTTGTTTGTTTTTTGTTCTAATAAAACCCCATGTCATTTCTAGCATGTGTGTCAATTTTTACCTCTCTATCTACATTATTCCGTGGTTTATTAAGTTTTCAAATTTATACTGACTTTTTGATCACCCGCTACTTGAAATCCTTTAACAAATTGAATTTCTTGTATGCAAGTTGGTTGCTGATTATTTAGATATATACAAGTACAGTTCGTGAAAATGGATAAAACATTAAAGGAGTAAGTTCTAAGCACCAATGGTAAACTAGATATTCATCTTTGATCTTTACTTCCTTATCCCAACTCTGATACAGTCACCAGCATACTTTTCACGTTAGTCTTCTGGACATTCTGGATGCTTCGCCTGTAGAAAGCTGGGAGCGATTCACGCACTGCTGCATGTGCTGACACGGGAATGACTCTGGTTCGCCTATGTCGACGTATTAAGTAACTACAAGACCTATTCCTTGTACATACTTCCTGTCACAAGGCATACGCTGTGTCACTTACAAAGTTAGGCATCCATAGGGGCAGGAGAAAGCGAAGTGAACCTTCGTGGCTTGAAGTTACTGCACTCATGACAAAATCGATTCAAATCTACAAAAAAATTCGCAGTACGTGCCCACGTATTTGTGCGGCGTTGCGCCTCCTGTGGGTGTACTGAGCGGCGTTCACAGATTCTATTGAAGATGGTATCACAAAGCCATTGTTCGTCCTCCTGAGGCAAGCTGGCCCGCAGCTGTCGTAACTGATGTTCGCAACCCTGGCAGTCGACATCGGTGTTGGTTCCACACTTTTCATCAGGGACACATCTGAGAATTTAAATATCAACATTTCGCGGCCCTGTCAGCAACTGTATAAATATTCATTTTAATTCTAATAACGAACAGCCTCAGTTGCACCGTTTACCTAGAAATTTACCTAGGTTTCAGTTGGGATAACCCAACTTTCTTCAGAATAAAAGTATCTATAGTGTACAGCACTCGTGGCTGCCGCATCGCGGTCACGAAGTGGGGCCGACGCAGTGCCAGATAAGTTTTACATTCTGACGTTAATTTATAGATATGTAGTTTTAGCTTGACGATATGTGCACTATGGGCAAACGATAGATACTGTTATTCTGAAGAAGGTTGGGTTATCCCGACTGAAACCTAGGTAAATTTCTAGATAAACGGTGCAACTGAAGCTGTTTATTATTAAAATTAAAGTTAACATCTGAGAATATTGCTAGCCACGGGGGTACCTCAACATCACGCGGACGGTTCATACACACATCTGCCACGTGTGGACGAGTGTTGTTGATGGAAAACGGCACCGCGATACTGTCGCCTGAGAGCTGAACACGTGAAGTAGCCCAGCACGTCCGTGACGTGCCTGTCAGAGTTGCGCCAGTGACCACCAGGTAGGACCACAAGTAATACGCGACCTCTCCGCACAGCATGACGTCACCAATAACACCGCCGACGCCCACGAGAAAGACAGGCCGCAGGGCGTACGTCACGAAGGTAGGACTGAACTCGCTCACTCGCACTGCTCAGCATACAAAATGAGTTTCTAAACCTGTTAACTCGCAGATGGGCTTGTTAGTACTAACGAGAATTTCTTCTTCCACTGGAATCTGCTATTATGAAGTCTTACTGATTAACATTTCTACAGCAAAATTTAATTTAAGAACAGTACTCGATATAAATGGTATAACGGCTTGTTTATAGCATTTAG
Organism: Schistocerca gregaria; assembly: GCF_023897955.1. Lineage (NCBI taxonomy): Eukaryota > Metazoa > Arthropoda > Insecta > Orthoptera > Acrididae > Schistocerca > Schistocerca gregaria. The sequence goes on along the minus strand of NC_064920.1, from coordinate 1,079,786,212 downwards.
TCTCTTCTGCTTAACAGTACTCATTACATGCTGTAAGTGGTACCTCACGCAACTAATAATGATTTTAGCATCATTTTACTTTATTGTATGCCAATACAGCCGTAACAAATTATAAGTAGGCCCATGGATTTCCCATCATTATAAGACTAATAACAGTAAGATTCCATTGTAAGGTGCCAGGACATGGGCACTTACACGTTAGCTCATCAACATTAGTATTAATAATAAAGGGACTGGCAAGGACATCAGATCATGGCTCTATTGAATTATGTTAAATATGAGCCACTCTCGAGCAGTATTCCCTGCATGTCTGCATGATTGAGCCACTAACTTAAAGCCTTGGTGAAAAGTATCGGAAGTTGAGGACTGTGTAATGTAAAGTCTGCAGCTGGCCGTAGCTCGCCGGGCCGCTGTGGGCGGCAGGCAGCGGTCACCGGAAACGCGGGACAATACGGCGCTTTTGGGGGTAGCCCGGCATCCGGAGCCACGTGTGCTGGGCAACACATGGCGAGGACGGGACTTTAGTTTGCCTAGGGGCGTTATGACCTACTCGATGATTGGGTAGGTGTTCAGGAAAGATAGATTAGGCAGAATTGGTGGTGGAGTGTTGGTGTCTGTCAGTAGTGGTTTATCTTGTAGTGAAGTCGAAGTAGATACTCTGTGCGAATTGGTGTGGGTGGAGGTTATACTTAACAGCCGAATTAAGTTAATAATTGGCTCCTTCTACCGACCCCCAGACTCCGATGATACAGTTGCGGAACAGTTCAGAGAAAGTTTGAGTCTCGTAACAAATAAATACCCCACTCATACGGTTATAGTTGGTGGGGACTTCAACCTACCCTCGGTATGTTGGCAAAAATACTTGTTCAAAACCGGTGGTAGGCACAAAACGTCTTCCGAGATTGTCCTAAATGCATTCTCCGAAAATTATTTAGAGCAGTTAGTCCACGAACCCACGCGAATTGTAAATGGTTGCGAAAACACACTTGACCTCTTGGCCACAAACAATCCAGAGCTGATAGAGAGCATCATGACTGATACAGGGATTAGTGATCACAAGGTCATTGTAGCTAGGCTCAATACCATTTCTTCCAAATCCATCAGAAACAAACGCAAAATAATTTTATTTAAAAAAGCGGACAAAGTACCACTAGAAACCTTCCTAAAAGACAATTTCCATTCCTTCCGAACTGACTATGCGAATGTAGACGAGATGTGGCTCAAATTCAAAGATATAGTAGCAACAGCAATTGAGATATTCATACCTCATAAATTGGTAAGAGATGGAACGGATCCCCCGTGGTACACAAAAAAGGTCCGAACGCTGTTGCAGAGGCAACGGAAAAAGCATGCGAAGTTCAGAAGAACGCGAAATCCTGAAGATGGGCTAAAATTTACAGACGCGCGAAATTTGGCACGTACTTCGATGCGAGATGCCTTTAATAGGTTCCACAACGAAACATTGTCTCGAAATTTGGTAGAAAATCCGAAGAAATTCTGGTCGTATGTAAAGTACACAAGCGGCAAGACGCAGTCAATACCTTCGCTGCGCAGTGCCGATGGTACTGTTATCGACGACTGCGCCGCTAAAGCGGAGTTATTGAACGCAGTTTTCCGAAATTCCTTCACCAGGGAAGACGAATGGAATATTCCAGAATTTGAAACACGAACATCTGCTAGCATGAGTTTCTTAGAAGTAGATACCTTAGGGGTTGCGAAGCAACTCAAATCGCTTGATACGGGCAAGTCTTCAGGTCCAGATTGTATACCGATTAGGTTCCTTTCAGATTACGCTGATACTATAGCTCCCTACTTAGCACTCATATACAACCGCTCGCTCACCGATAGATCTGTACCTACAGATTGGAAAATTGCGCAGGTCGCACCAGTGTTCAAGAAGGGTAGTAGGAGTAATCCATTTAACTACAGACCTATATCATTGACGTCGGTTTGCAGTAGGGTTTTGGAGCATATACTGTATTCAAACATTATGAATCACCTCGAAGGGAACGATCTATTGACACGTAATCAGCATGGCTTCAGAAAACATCGCTCTTGTGCAACGCAGCTAGCTCTTTATTCGCACGAAGTAATGGCCGCTATCGACAGGGGATCTCAAGTTGATTCCGTATTTCTAGATTTCCGGAAAGCTTTTGACACCGTTCCTCACAAGCGACTTCTAATCAAGCTGCGGAGCTATGGGGTATCGTCTCAGTTGTGCGACTGGATTCGTGATTTCCTGTCAGGAAGGTCGCAGTTCGTAGTAATAGACGGCAAATCATCGAGTAAAACTGAAGTGATATCAGGTGTTCCCCAGGGAAGCGTCCTGGGACCTCTACTGTTCCTGATCTATATAAATGACCTGGGTGACAATCTGAGCAGTTCTCTTAGGTTGTTCGCAGATGATGCTGTAATTTACCGTCTAGTAAGGTCATCCGAAGACCAGTATCAGCTGCAAAGCGATTTAGAAAAGATTGCTGTATGGTGTGTCAGGTGGCAGTTGACGCTAAATAACGAAAAGTGTGAGATGATCCACATGAGTTCCAAAAGAAATCCGTTGGAATTCGATTACTCGATAAATAGTACAATTCTCAAGGCTGTCAATTCAACTAAGTACCTGGGTGTTAAAATTACAAACAACTTCAGTTGGAAGGACCACATAGATAATATTGTCGGGAAGGCGAGCCAAAGGTTGCGTTTCATTGGCAGGACACTTAGAAGATGCAACAAGTCCACTAAAGAGACAGCTTACACTACACTCGTTCGTCCTCTGTTAGAATATTGCTGCGCGGTGTGGGATCCTTACCAGGTGGGATTGACGGAGGACATCGAGAGGGTGCAAAGAAGGGCAGCTCGTTTTGTATTATCGCGTTATAGGGGAGAGAGTGTGGCAGATATGATACACGAGTTGGGATGGAAGTCATTACAGCATAGACGTTTTTCGTCGCGGCGAGACCTTTTTACGAAATTTCAGTCACCAACTTTCTCTTCCGAATGCGAAAATATTTTGTTGAGCCCAACCTACATAGGTAGGAATGATCATCAAAATAAAATAAGAGAAATCAGAGCTCGAACAGAAAGGTTTAGGTGTTCGTTTTTCCCGCTCGCTGTTCGGGAGTGGAATAGTAGAGAGATAGTATGATTGTGATTCGATGAACCCTCTGCCAAGCACTTAAATGTGAATTGCAGAGTAGTCATGTAGATGTAGATGTAGATCTCAGTGTAGAGATTTTGCCGATGATAGAGCGTTCGACATTGACCGAAACTGAGAATCCTTCCGCCGCGTTTTCGTGTGCGTGGGAGACGAGAGAATTGTGGGAACTTCGCCTTCAGCCATCGAGCGGTACGGACTTGGAGACGGTGTCTAGGCCATCGTCTTCGAAGGGAGATATACGGACTGTATCGCAGCATTACACGATCCGTGCAGAGTTCTGCGGTTAGAGCTCTTTGTGTGCTCAGAAGCGAGATTTTCACCAACGCCTAACCACTTCCAACAACTTACCTAATATTCTCGATCTAGAAGTTATCGTTGCGAGGTGCCGAGTATTTATCAACGCAGCTGCCGGTAATAACGACGCGTAATTGCAAATTGCCAATGTGCCGTTCTCAGGAGTGTGTGGGTGGACAAAGAGATTCACATTTTTTTTTATTTTTTTTTATTTTTTTATTTTTTTTTTATTTTTTTTTTTTTGTGTAAATCCTGTCAGTTGTGGGCAATATCAAATTAAAACCCCAGTATTACAGTCGAATTATCGACTTCATTGTAGCTACCATTTACCCTGCCCCAGTAAGCTTTGCATGTACTCTAGTCACTGCACAGCTTGCCCAGACGGGAAGGAAAGAAGGTTTGCGGTCTTCTATGTCAGCGACGGACAAATAAGCTTACACCATAACAGCAGATTCCAGTAGAAGATCCAGTTTTCGTTTGCACGGACACGCCTAGTTACGAGTTAACAGGTGTACAAACGTAGTTTGTCTGCTGATTTGATTGAGCGAGCGAGCGCAGGACTACCTTCGTGACGTACGCGCCGCGGCCTTACTTTCTCCTAGGCCTCGTAACACCGCTGTGTCTACATTTACATACATACTCCGCAAGTGACGGTGCGTGGCGGAGGGTATCCTGTGCCACTACTTGTCAGTTTCCTTCCTGTTCCACTCGCAAATATAGCGACGGAAAAAAGACTGTCTGTAAGCCTACGTATGAGCCATAATTTCTCGTACCTTATCTTCATGGTCCTTGCGCACGGTGTATGTTGCAGGCAGCAGAATCTTTCGGCAGTTAGCATCAAATGCCTGTTCTGTAAATTTTCTCAGTAGTATTTCCCGAAAAGAACGTCGCCTGCTATATCCACGTGATTACTCTGCTATTCACAATGAAGTGCCTGGCAGATGGTTCAATGAACCACCTTCAAGTTGTCTCTCTACCGTTCCACTCTCGAACGGCAGACGGGAAAAACGAGCACTTAAATTTTTCTGTGCGAGCCCTGATTTCTCTGATTTTATCTTGATGCTCATTTCTCCCTTTGTAGGTGGGTACCAACAGAATGTCTTCGCAATCGGAGGAGAAAACTGGTGATTGAAATTTCATGAGAAGATCCCGTCGCAACCACAAACGCCTTTGTTTTAGTGATTGCCACTCCAACTCACGTATCATGTCTGTGACACTATCTCCCTTATTTCGCGATAATGTAAAACGAGCTGCCCTTCTTTGTACTTTTTCGGTGTCATCCGTCAGTCCCACCTGATGCGGATACCACACCGCACAGCAATACTCCAGAATAGGGCGGACAAGCGTGGTGTAAGCAGTCTCTTTAGTAGACCTGTTGCACCTTCTAAGTGTTCTGCCAATGAATCGCAGTCTTTGGTTTGCTCTTCCCCCTAATATTATCAATGTGATCGTTCCAGTTTAGGTTAATTTTAATTGTAATCCCTAAGTATTTAGCTGAATTTACAGCCTTCAGATTTGAGTGACTTGTGAGTAATCGAAATTTAGCTGATTTCTTTTCGTACTCATGTGAATGACTTCACACTTGTCTTTATTGAGGGTCAATTGCCACTTTTCGCACCATACAGATATCTTATCTAAATCATGTTGCAAGTCGTTTTGGTCATCTGACGACTTTACAAGACGGTAAATGACAGCATCATCAATCTAAGACGGCTACCTAGATTGTCCCCTATGTCGTTAATATAGATCAGGAACAATAAAGGGCCTATAACACTTCCTTGGGATACACCGGATATTACTTCTGTTTTACTCGATGACTTTCCGTCTGTTACTACGAACTGTGACCTTTCTGACAGGAAATCACGAATCCAGTCGCACAACTGAGGCGATACTCCGTAAGCACGCAGTTTGGTTAGAAGACGCTTGTGAGGAAAGGTGTCGAAAGCCTTCTGGAAATCTAAAAATATGGACTCAGATTCACATCCCCTGTCGATAGCACTTATTACTTCATGAGTATAAAGAGCTAGTTGTGTTTCACAAGAAGCATATTTTCTGAAACCGTGCTCACTATGTGTCAATAAATCGTTTTCTTCGAGGTACTTCATAATGTTCGAATACAATGTATGTTCCAAAACCCTACTGCAAATCAACGTTAGTGACATAGGCCCGTAATTCAGACATTCCCATTTGGTTCCCTGATGCATCTCAATAACACCTACATGCTGTTCGAACCTACCAGCAACAACTCTATCAGCCCGCCCCTTCAATACGACATGGTACGGATCCCAAACCCTAGAGCAGCATTCAATAATAGGTCGCAACAGCGTCCTGTATGCGGCCTTCTTTACAGATGAACCACACTGTCCTAAAATTCTCACATTCGCCTTCCTCCCCCCCCCCTCCCCCCACAGTTCTCACACGCTCTTTCCACCTCAAATGGCTTTGTAACATTACGCCCTCATATTTAAACGACGTGACTGTGTAAAGCTGGAACTACTATTACTGTATCCGAACATTACAGGTTTGTTCTTCCTACTCATCCGCATTAACTTACAGTGTCCAGAATTAGGGCTAGCTGCCATTCATCACACCAACTGGAAATTTTGTCTAAGTCGTCCTGTATCCTCCTACAGTAACTCAACTTCGACACCTTACCGTACACCACAGCATCGTCAGTAAAAAAACTGCAGAGTGCTGCCCACCCTGTCCACTAAATGATTTTTGTACATAGAGAACAACAGCGTCCAATCACACTTTCCGCGTGCGCTCCTAATGATACCCTTGTCTCTGGTGAACACTAGCCGTCGAGGACAACGTACTGGGTTCTGTTATTTAAGAAGTCTTCGAACCGCTCACCTACACTAATGATCTTAAGTATGCGGATACCTGCCTAAAAATGACTCAAGTTCGTGCCGCCCTCCATCGGTAATGCTGGAATTCAGTATGCTGTTGGCCCACCCTTAGCCTTGACGACGGCTTCCACTCTCGTGGGCACACGTTCAATCAGGTGCTGGAAGGTTTCTTGTGGAATGGCAGCCCATTCTTCACGGAGTGCTGCACTGAGGAGAGGTATCGATGTCGGTCGGTGAGGCCTGACACGAAGGCGGCGTTCAGAAACATCCCAAAGGTGTTCTACATGATTCAGGTCAGGACTCTGTGCAGGCCGGTCCATTACAGGGGTGTTACTGTCGTGTAACCACTCCGCCACGGGCCGTGCATTAGGAACAGGTGCTCGATCGTGTTGAAAGGTGCAATCGCCATCCCCAAATTGCTCTCCAACAATGGGAAACAAATGCTGAAAACATCAATGTAGGCCTGTGGCGTGATAGTGCCGCGCAAAACAACAAGGGCTGCAAGCCTCCTCCATGAAAACACGACCACACCATAACACCACTACCTCCAGATTTTACTGTTGGCACTACACACGTTGTCAGATGACGTTCACCGGGCATTCGCCATACCCACATCCTGCCATCGCATCGCCACATCGTGTACCGTGATTCGCCACTCCGAACAACGTTTCTCCACTGTTCAGTAGTCCAATGTTTAAGCTTCTTACGCCAAGCGAGTCGTCGTTCGACATTACCGGCGTGATGTGTGGCTTTCGAGCAATCGCTCGACCATTAAATCCAAGTTTTCTCATCTCCCGCCTAACTGTCATAGTACTTTAAGTGAATCCTGATGCAGTTTAGAATACCTGTGTGATGGTCTGGATAGATGTCTGTCTATTACACATTACGACCCTCTTCAACTGTCGGCGGTCTCTGACAGTCAACAGACGAGGTCGGATTGTACGCTTTTGTGCTGTACGTGTCCCTTCACGTTTCCACTTCACTATCACATCGCAAACAGTGGACCTAGGGTCGTTTAGGAGTGTGGAAATTTCCCGTTCATACGTATGACACAAGTGACACCCAATCTGCTGACCACGCTCGAAGTCCGTGACTTCCACAGAACGCCCCATTTTGCTCACTCAGCCTGACTACTGAGGTCGCTGATGTGGAGTACCTGGCAGTAGGTGGCAGGACAAAGCACCTCATATGAAAAACGTATGTTTTTGTGGTGTCCGGATACTTTGGGTCACGTAGTGTATCTGTGAACTTATTCCACATGCTCTACCTTCGTTAACAACCTGGAATGGGGAACCGCGACAAATTCTTTCCGCAAATCTATACGTTTGCAGTGTGCCTGTTGCCCTTCGTCCATGGTTCTCGGTATGTAATGTGAGAACAGGACAAGCTGAGTTTTGCACGAGCGATGCTCTCTAAAATGCTGTGTCTCTCCAAAACACTGGAGGAATGAGAACTCTCCCGAGGCCGTCGCCACAGTCGCCTGTTACCGTCATCCTTAGTGCTGCTGAACACAGTGCGCTCTCATTCCTGAACGCTCCGTTCTTCCCAGTCACGGCACCAGTGCAGACGCGGCCGTTTGCGTTGCGGTGTGAATGGTAACTTGTACGTGGGACTGTACATCGATACTCCGCCTGGTGCTTGTCTCTGACAAATAGTGTGGGATAGCAAAAAATTCGCAGGGAGATCAATAATCCACCCCAGATGCAAAGCCCATCGTGAAGGATTTATGATGCTCTTTATGCGTAACGCACCGCGATCCTCCAGTGTGGTGGCCGGAGCCTTCGCTGCGAGTGCGCCAGGTCCCGTTTACACTTTAGTGCAGTCGAACATCGGGCCAGCGTCTGTGAAATGGTTCAAACGGTTCTAAGCACTATAGGACTTAACATCTGAGGTATCAGTCGCCTAGACTTAGAACTACTTAAACCTAACTAACCTAAGGACATCACACACATCCATGCCCGAGACAGGATTCGAACCTGCGACCGTAGCAGCTGCGCGGTTCCGGACTGAAGCGCCTAGAACCATTCGGCCACAGCGGCCGGCATAACCGTCTGTCACACCACAACGTGCTACCAGTCTGGATTCGAGTCGCTGGCCACGCAGAGACCTACGGTGACTTCAGTTTCAAACTGTATCAGATGTTGATAATGACATCTTACACGAATACATGGCATCTCCGCGTTCCTCACAATATGGCTCTCATCTGGCGTTGTTTCCGGCACCTTGTACGAGGCGTATTCCGAAGGTAAGGTCCGATAAGTCGCGAAATGGAAACCACAGTGAAAATCAAAAGTGTTTTATTTGCAATAGTTAGCCACACCTTCCACAAACGTCTCTACATAGTCGCCGCTCAGTCTGAAACATTTGTCGTTGCGTTGTATCAACTTTCCAATACTCTCGTCATAGAAGGCAGCCGCCTGCACTTTTCATCCATTCTCTACGCTGATCTGCAGTTCGTTGTCTGTGCTAAAACATTGACTTAATAGCCAGCACTTCATCTCAGTAGAGATCGAAATCAGAGGGGGCCAATTATGGGCTATATAGTTGGTAACCAACGCTGCAGAGGCGTTCTCATTGCCCTGCAGAGTGCGGCCGAGAACTGTTACGAAGAAGGAAATGCGTGACAGTTATGTTGTGCAGGCTGCATCAGATCAGGCGAAATCTCTCACGGCCACTCATACTTGGAAGGAGACACGTTTCCTAGGCGTCTTTACGTGATCACTGTGCGCTCAGAACTGAAAAGACAGACGTGACGCTATCAGCAGACATACCACAGACACTGCCCAACACACCTATGTAACGCTTAATCGAACTTTGTCCGCAGCTCGTGGTCGTGCGGTAGCGTTCTCGCTTCCCACGCCTGGGTTCCCGCGTTCGATTCCCAGCGGGGTCAGGGATTTTCTCTGCCTCGTGATGACTGGCTGTTATGTGATGTCCTTAGGTTAGTTAGGTTTAAGTAGTTCTAAGTTCTAGGGGACTAATGACCATAGATGTTAAGTCCCATAGTGCTCAGAGCCATTTCAACCATTTTTTTATCGGACTTTCGCTGTGGTTTCCATTTCGCGACTGATCGGACCTCACTTTCGGAATACGCCTCATACATCATTCCAGGCGTGGAAACGACACTGAACAAGTTCGACACAAATCTACTCTGGCGGCTGATCAATCCGTCACAAAGATTATCGAGTGGCTCTGAGCACTATGGGACGTAACATCTGATATCTTCAGTCACCTAGAACTTAGAACTACTTAAACCTAACTAACCTAAGGACATCACTTCCATCAGTGTGGGATCTGTACCAGATAGGGTTGATAGAAGAGATAGAGAAGATCCAACGGAGAGTAACGCGCTTCGTTACAGGATCATTTAGTAATCGCGAAAGCGTTACGGAGATGATAGATAAACTCTAGTGGAAGACTCTGCAGGAGAGACACTCAGTAGCTCGGTACGGGCTTTTGTTGAAGTTTCGAGAACATAACTTCACCGAGGAGTTAAGCAGTATATTGCTCCCTCCTACGTATATCTCGCGAAGAGACCATGAGGATAAAATCAGAGAGATTAGAGCCCACACAGAAGCATACCGAACAATACGAGACTAGAATAGAAGGGAGAACCGATAGAGGTACTCAAGGTGCCCTCCGCCACGCACCATCAGGTGGCTTGCGGTGTATGGATGTAGATAGAGATGTAGATCACACACATCCATGTCGGAAGCAAGATTCGAACCTGCGACCGTAGCGGTCGCGCGATTCCAAACTGAAGCGCCTAGAACCGCTCGGCCACACCGGCCGGCAAAGATTTTCAACTCGAGTCACTTACACACCTGCCAGTGATGTGTTCGTGCACGAAACAACCCTGACTTCCGACAGAGTTTTCTGGGTGCTTTATTTTTTTAAATTGTTTTATTATTCTTTTTTCAGGAGGTGTAGGATGAAGTTCAGCAGGGATGTCCCATAATGAGACGTAAACGTGGCGTAAATATGAGACGAGGACGTAAGCGGAGTTTCCTGTCGCGTGTTCGCGGGCAGAGGCAGCGAGGGAGGGAGGGAGCAGAAAGAAGGCGGTAATCGGCCTAGCGTTCGCGGCCTGGATGATAATTTTCCGAGGCGGCCTCGTCCCGCGTTCCCTCCCGGCAATCGAAGCGAGGCGGGGCGGAGCGGAGAGCGCGGCAGGCAGTCTTCGCCGCCAATCCGGTTAGCGGCCCGAGGCCGCTGCCCAGCCGTGAAACTGTTTTAATTCCTGCCCAAGTTGCCGCAGCCGCAGCAGACCCGAGCGCCGCGTCACAGGCAAACGGAAGGCGCGGCTCGGCGCTCCTCCATTACGGCGGCTTAGCCGGGCGCCGCCAGCTATTTACTCGTTAAATGGCCCGCCTCCGCCGCCGCCACCGCCACCGCCAACCGCCAGTTTTACTACGCGCCTCTCAGCAGCGGGCAACACACGCGTACTGAGCGAGAGATCACGATTCCTGAGCCAGAGGGGAAACTCCTGGGAAATGCTCGGTTATTTCTTTAACCCTCGCATTACCAAGTGGGGAATTCTGACTACCTCAAGTTGATTTTTTCCCTATAATAATGTTATCTGAAGGGCCACATGCCTGTGGTTTCATGACTTTGTACTAAAATGATCGACGTTGAATTGTGTGTGTGTGTGTGTGTGTGTGTGTGTGTGTGTGTGTGTGTGTGTGTGTGTGGTTTGAGGTTTTCGGACGCTAAACTGCGTGTTCATGAGCGCCCAAACGTATAGAAACGGGAACTCATGCGGTGAAGGGGCGAAGATGGACAGCGAACAAGGAGAACGGCTAAAAGACACAGGCCTGACGCAGTTCCAAATCCTCACATACAGAGGCAAAACAAGAGGAGAAGAAACGCGCTAAAAAAGGAGAGGAAATACAAGGAAAAGAGAACAGAAATCGAAGTGAAACAAGTAGGTAATCGTGACTGGCGGATCTCTTACCTAAAACCTGGGTGAGCCAGTCTCTCAGCAGCACATTAAAATCCTCTCCCTAAAATTCGAGGCAACAAACTGGACAGGACACAAAACCGTAAGACCTTAACCACAGTCGTTGCGTCGTCTTGCAAAATAGAGGGCAAATCCGGTGGCAAGGAAACCACCGCCCTCTAGTCAGATAATAAAAGACGGTCAAGTAAAATGTGGCGGACAGTAATCTGGACGCCACAAGCACTGCAGATTGGGGGGTCCTCCCGCCGGAGTAAAAAACCATGCGTTAAGGGACTGTGCCCGATGCGGAGGCGAGTCAGGAGAACCTCATCCCGCCTGTATGACTGGTAGGACGTACGCCATGGTCGCGTGGTGGCCTTTACCAGACGCAGCTTATTGTCAGAAACTGCCAGCCACTCCTCTTCCCATTGGCGCATAACACGAAAACGCAAAAGGGAGGTTGCAGCATGGAGGGGGACGGCACATTCAACAACGTGAGGGAGGGAACATGCATCTTTGGCAGCCACATCCGCCAGTTCGTTTCCCCTAATACCCACGTGCCCCGGCACCCAGCAGAAAGAAACCTCCTTCCCCTGCCTTTGCAGGAGGAGTAGGGCATCGTGGATCTTCTGGACGACCGTATCCGCTGGGTACAAGTGTTGCATGGTCTGAAGGGCACTCAGGGAGTCAGAACAGACGAGGAACTTAAGACTGGGAACACATCTCATCTGCTCCAATGCCTGCAAGATCGCAAACAATTCGGCATCAAAGATGGTAAACGCCGCAGGAAGCCGTAACGTGACGACTCGATCAGGGAAAACAACAGCACAATCAACAGACTCCTCCTGTTTAGAGCCATTGAATTCACACTCACGGCTGTCTAATTTTTTTGGCTTTATCATTGTTATTCAAGTCATTTATTAGTGGTTTTGTGAGACTACTCCGCTTGGTATGAGACGTCTTATTTTCATATTTATAGAAAAAGAAGATTTTGGGGAATATATCTGTCATTCACCTTCTTTGTTGAGTTTTGCCATAGACCCAATGTTTGTTATTGTTGCTGGTTACTGATGTTGAGTTGAATTTTACGTTCACTGTTGAGCTGACATTACACGAGTCAGTATTTCATCTGCAAGTAAGGATGTCCAAAGGACTTCATAGCTAAGAGATCACGGAAATTCTGTACAATTCTGATGTCAGTGACGATGAAAATGATTGGGACATTGATAATGAACTGAGTGAATGTATGGAACCTCATGATAAAGACCATACCATAGCATCAGATGAAGCTAATGATGAAATATCAGAAGACACTACACATTCGCGTGAACAAGTAGAAGAAGAAGAAGACACTGGAGATTTGTTTGTTTCTAGAAGACGACTAAAATTTTCTAGTGAACCACCAAAAGGCGTGCGGCGTCGACGTCGAAACATTTTGAACGTAACACGTGGCTTAGTGAATGATGGAAAAACAATCAAAACAATAACAGAGTCATTTTTATTATTTATCTCACTGAAACTCGTGAACATCATTGCAGAAGAAACGAACAGGGAAGCCAAATGAGTAACTTCTTTATGGAATGCAGCTCAATCTTCGAACAAAACGGCCGGAGAAAATTCCAGAGCCGGCCAGGGAACGAACCCGGGACCCCGTGATCCAGAAGCAGTAACGCTAGCACTAATTTTTTTTATCTCATTTTGCTCTTTATTGTTGGTTGCATTTGTTCGGGGTGAACGTCCCATGACATCCGTTCAGGATCAGCATTGATCCGTCACACTAAGGACAGACACACATCCATGCCCAAGGGGGGACTCGAACCTCCGACGGGGGCAGCCGCGCGAACCGTGGCAAGGTGCCTCAGACCGCACGGCTACCCAGCGCGGCAAAATGGAGAGGAGGCAGTGGAAGTGAAAAAGAGCGATGAGTGGAGACCGTATACAGGCCTGGGTCAGGCCCCAGGTCAGCGATCTTCAATATGAAAGAATTTGCCCACTTCCCCCATACCCTATACCCACGAGTTATACAATGAAGAGCCAAAGAAACTGGTACACTCCCTAATATGGTGCACGGACCCCGCGAGTATGCAGAAGTGCCGCAACACGACGTGGAATGGACTCGTCTAATGTCCGAAGTTGTGCTGGAGGGGACTGGCACCATGAGTCCTGCGGGCTGTCCATAAATCAGTAAGAGTAGGAAGGGGTGGAGGTCTCTTCTGAACAGCAAGTTGCAAGGCAGCCCAGTTATCCTCTGTAACGTTCATGTCTGGGGAGTTTGGTGGTCAAAGGAAGCGTTTAAACTCAGAAGAGTCTTCCTGGAGCCACCCTGTAGCAATTCTGGACGTTTGGGGTGTCGCATTGTCCTGCTGGAATTGCCCAAGTCCATCGGAATGCACAATGGACGTGAATGGATGCAGGTGATCAGACACGATGCTTACGTACGTGTCACCTGTCAAAGTCGTATCTAGATGTATCAGGTGTCCCATATCACTCCAACTGCACACGGCCAGCACTATTACCGAGTCTGCACAGTCCCCTGCTGACATGCAGCGTCCATGGATTCGTGAGCTTATCTCCATACCCATACACGCCCAGCCCCTCGATGCAATTTGAAACGAGACTCGTCCGATCAGGCAACATGTTTCCAGTCGTCGTCCCGAGATAGGCGTAAAGATTTGTTTCGTGCAGTCATCAATGGTACACGAGTGGGCCTTCGGCTCCGAAACCCCATATCGATGATGTTTCGTTGAATGGTTCGTACGCTGACACTTGTTGGTGGCCCAGTATTGAAATCTGTAGCAATCTGCGGAAGCGTTGCACTTCTGTCACGTTGAACCACTGTTTTCAATCGTCGTCGGTCCCGTTCTTGCAGGATCTTTTACCAGCCTCAGCGATGTCGGAGATTCGACGTTTCACCGGATTCCTGATATTCACGGTACACTCGTGAAACGGTCGTCCGGGAAAGTCCCCACTTCATTGCTACCCCGGAGATACTGGGTCCCATCTGTCGAGAGCCGACTATAACATCACGTTCAAAGTCACTTGATAACCATCAGCAACCGATCTAACAACTTAGCCAGGCACTTGTTGTCTTACACAGGCGTTGCCGACAGCAGCGCCGTATTCTGCCTGTTTACATACCTCTGTATTTCAATACGGATGCCTACAGCGGTTTCTTTGGCGCTTCAGGGAAGTTTGGCAGCTAACAATCCCCAATGACATGTGATGAGAGAAGACAATAATGGTTGAAGAGAAAGACAGCAGACTGTACACGAGAAACAAAGAGACAGCAGCAATGGTGGAAAACGAAAATGGCACAAAGACAACAGAAATGGAACAGAGAGACAGTGAAAGTGACAGAGAAGGAGACAGAGATAAGGAAGAGCGAGAGGAAGGGGCGAAGAGAGTGACAGTGCAATAGAGAGAAAAAACAAAGTGCCAGCGAAAAAAAAAGGAGATAGTGGGAGAGTGTTATATACAGGGTGATCGAAAAGGTAGTATAAATTTGAAAACTTAATAAATCACGGAATAATGTAGATAGAGAGGTACAAATTGACACACATGCTTGGAATGACATGGGGTTCTATTAGAACCAAAAAAATACAAACGTTCAAAAATTGTCCAACAGATGACGTTTCATATGATCAGAATAGCAATAATAGCATAACAAAGTAAGACAAAGCAAAGATGATATTCTTTACAGGAAGTGCGCAATATGTCCACCATCATTCGACAACAATAGCTGTAGTCGAGGAATAATGTTGTGAACAGCACTGTAAAGCTTGTCCGGAGCTGTGGTGAGGCATTGACGTCGGATGGGTTCTTTCAGCATCCCTAGAGATGACGGTCGATCACGATACACTTGCGACTTCAGGTGACCCCAAAGCCAATAATCGCACGGGCGGATGTCTGGGGACCTGCGAGGCCAAGCGTGACGAAAGTGGCGGCTGAGCACACGATCATCACCAAACGACGCGCACAAGAGATCTTCCACGAGTCTAACTATACCTTCTTTTTTTTGTTCTAATAAAACCCCATGTCATTCCAAGCACGGGTGTCAATTTTTACCTCTCTATCTATATTATTCCGTGGTTTATTAAGTTTTCAAATTTATACTGACTTTTTGATCACCCGGTATATAGATAGTGGCTGTAAGAGGGAGACGATGAATACGAAGGTTTCACTATAAAGAGAGACTGGGTAGAAGGATTAAGAATGTTTGAGTTAAAAGAGTGCGGATACGTTCGCATGTCCAAGTTTTCGGTGAGGAAGGTGGAATGGGTATTGAAGCAGCTAGCTCCCTACTTTTCTGTGAGAGTCTTTCAAAGAGAAGCGTATTCGCCTTATCTTCCGTCGCGGCTTTACAGCCTTGCACGTTTCAGTGAGACAGCTCAGAGTTCCGAACCGGTTCAGCAGTGACGTGATCTTCGGTGTATGCAACCCTCAACACACGACTTGCACTCGCTGCTCTCCTGACACTTCAGGGTGTAGTGTAGAGGTGTGCGCGTGCGGGGGCAGACGGCGAGTGACGCAGCGGGGGCGCGTGTTGCAGCCGTGCAGCACGAGCGCGGCCCGCGGAAGCCCAAGCACCCGCCCCCGCACGGCCACGGCCACGGGCACGGGCACGGCGCGGGGGGCGGCCCGCCGGCCGTGGGGGCGGGCCCGGCGCCGCTGGTCAAGGAGCTGCCGCCGCTGCTGCTGCCGCCGCCGCCGCCGCACGTGGCGCCGCCTCCGGGCTCCGCCGCCGCCGCCGCCGCAGCAGCAGCAGCAGCCGCCGCCGCCGTCGACGCCGCCTCCGGCAAGCTGCAGCTGCAGCCGCCGCCGCCCCCGGCGCCCCATGTGGCGCACCAGCCGCCCCCGCACATGTTCCTCGCCGCCCACCACCAGCCGCCGCCGCCCGGCCTCCTCCACATTCTCATGTCCGCCGAGAAGTGCCAGGTGAGTACACCACCTCTTGACACGTGGCGCCGCAGGTGGCCTACTGCACGCAGCAAACTTCGTGCTAACCCGAGCACGTCGCCAGTTTGCGCCACTGAGTAGCTCCAAGTGCCAGACCTTGTTACTTTTTAATCAATAACCGTAGACGATGAGTAACAGAAAATACCAGCAGTGGCAACAGAAAAGTTGACAGAACGTGCTTCTGGCCAACGGATAATTAGGTTTCCGATCAAATAAGAGGACGGTGGCGCAAATGTGAAGGAATATTTTTAAGCAAGAAAATTGACTTAAGATTATTTGGTGTTTTGCAGAAACAGGTAGAATCCAATAACGCTGATTTGTCCCGCGCACGCAGCATTACAAAGCAAAGAATGTTTTCATTGTTGTCCAATCACGTGGTTACCCAGCTGTTCGCAGTGTAACTATTGCATCCCACACCATCAACGATTTGACTTGTACACTCATATCTAGGCTTCCACCAGAGATTAATTGCTCCTATTATTCCTTCAACTACGGTTTTCAGAAACGACTCACATCGTAATAGATCTGCGAACATTCTACCTCTTCCGTTCATTATCTTCTTTGTTACAATTTTTTTCCGTTGACTAGTTGAATATAGGAAGTATTAATTCGTTAATCTTCAACAGTCTCCACAATATAATGGCTTTTAATTTATTCATTTCTCTCTTCCACATCGTCCTCTTTTCCCATCCACACAGATTTCAACTCCAAATATAACTTTTCACGAATGTTTTTCTTCCTTTTCTTCTTCTTCTCCCCTTTAAGTTTCAGGCAATTAGCCTTCACGCCACCCCTTTCCATTTTAAGAACATATTCTTATCCGTCTCGTTTCTTTTTCTCACTCCAAGATTCACTGCCACAGAGGAAGACAGGCGCAGCCATTGATTTGTAAAACTTCAGCTCTGTGTCTTTTCTCGTCTTGTTCTTTAAGGTTTTAAATTATAGTTCCAAAAATCTCCTGAAAATTTATTGATTTTATTATGTACGTGACTATCGTTATCGATATCGCCGGCCAAATACTTGCAATAGAATTCTCGTCCACTACCAGGATACGAACCGAGTTATCTTCGAATCGAACATCACCGCACAGGCGTGTATTAGCGACCTCGGCTGGGGAAGCGAGGTTTGTAGTTGCTACGTTTTACAATATACACAAAAATTATATAATCAGATGTAAATGTCCACTCACTGGCGTTGAGGTAGCTTGTCTCTGAACTCCTGAAAAAATAGTAATTGCATAAGGCTTACACGGCTCTAAGAAACGTGAACTCGTAGCAGCATGAAAATTATAGAGCAATATGAGTATAGCCGCGCGGGATTAGCCGAGCGGTGAAAGGCGCTGCAGTCATGGCCTGTGCGTCTGGTCCCGGCGGAGGTTCGAATCCTCCCTCGGGCTTGGGTGTGTGTGTGTGTGTGTCCTTAGGATATTTTAGGTTAAATAGTGTGTAAGCTTAGGGACTAATGATCTTAGCAGTTATGTCCCATAAGATTTCACACACATTTGAACATCAATAGGAGTACATATTTCTGAACTTTTTTATATATAAATTATTAACATTCGTTCTCAAATTGGCCTTATTACAATATTTTTGTGAAGATCGGTAAATTACCTTCTTTATTTACCATTCTTTCCTTGGAATCTGTGCACTATCTTTCTCAGATTCTTCAGACTTCAAGTACACATTAACAACATGTCTGTTGAGCAGACTACAATCCTGACATTTCAGTCACAAATTTTTATTCTAGGTATATTTACACCTGATAATCAAAATTAAGGCTACTTTCTTGTAAATAATCAGTATTTATTTTCTTCCTGTTAATAGTCTGTAGTCTGCTTACCACCAAATAGTATCCTGAAACATCAGAAAAGATTTCAGAACGCTAGCTCAAATAGATCTTTCGTGCATAAATTAAATATGTCAGAAAATTTAATTCTCAGGAAATTCAATCCAGATTTATATTTGATCTGTGTCTCACCTCTGTTGTTTCTAAACCATTTGATTGCACCATCTTCTGGTTTACATATTCTTCATCTTCTCTCTTCCTTTTCATTGTTTTCCTTGTTACACTGGTCTCTTTAGTTGCTACAAGGGCCGACTTTGTAGCGCCGGCCATCTCATCGAATGAGCTGCCATCGGCGATTGTCTCATATTGAACCCAGAATATATTCCAACTAACTCTAGAACTTCACGCTTCCTAACTGCCCCATTATTAACAGACCTGATCTCGTAGTATGAAGTCCAACAAGCAATGTTTTTGGCAGACATTCCTATATCAAATGGTTGAAATACTGGATCACATTCTGCTCCTTCCCATATAAGCACCAGACAGTAGTTTACTGTCACTTAGCTCCCTGTATTTGAGATTAATTGCTTCTGGCAGGGACTGATGGTGAACGCAAACTTCACCCGCTTCGAGTGCTTCCCTGTATCCACACCATGAGTCTATACCAGCGTCACAAGGCCCGTGCCGTGGAGTGCCATCTGTAGAAGCTTCAGGAAAGAAGGCCGCCCGAACTGTTTTCCTCGTCATCTTTGTATCACCCAGATTCCTTCTTACGGCTAAACCATAATAAAGGTTCAGTAAACAACAGAAATTTTATAAGCGAAACAATGATTCAGAACCAGAGATATACGAGGGAAAACTCATGAGCATCGACAGGCGTATCTTCCAACAGGGCTGTTAACTCGAAAAATAGTTATATAGTGTATTTATCTCCAACAAGACTCTAAAGTGTATGAGGTGTAAAAGCACCGGAACATGGTTGTGGCCGCACACTGAGGGATATTCAAGATGGTTTTTAAACTGTAAATTTGTTCAAAACATTTTAAACTTCGATTTAAGACGGAAAGGAAACGCTTTTTGATGCGTATTCACATGCAAGCGCTGATCTCTCTCGTACTGCGTGGCGGAAACGCGACGTCTCGTCAGTTTTTAATGCTGCCGAAGTTCGACGCCGTTTTTAGCGTCACCGTCCTTGTTCTTCCACTGCGGAAGACTCTTGCATTTCTCCAGGAACTTAGCCACGCACTATTGGGCTTGACGCCTTCTTGCTTCCGATTAAAAGTTAACCGGCGTGCTCAGCGATCACCACAGCCGCAGTGCGACAACAAGGACGGAGACACCAGCAACTGGCAACGTTCGAATCGAACAGACTAGCGTCAGTCAGAAACAAAATTTTGTAAATTTGTGGTAAGATCTTACGGGGCCCGATTGCTTAGGTCATCGGTCCCTAACTTTACACACTACATAATCCAACTTAAACTAACTTACCCTATGGACAATACACACACCCACGCCTGAGACAGGACTCGAACCTCCGCCGGGGAGAGCCGCGCGGACCATGAGAAGACGCCTCAGACCGCAAGCGGGCCGTCGTATCCCAGAGGAGATTAGTAATTTTACTTTTCCCAGCAGTGAAACATTGAATTTTATAACACAATGTAGCTTTATCATATAATGAAGGCCTTCACGACACAATACCTTAGCTGTTGGTGAATCTTGCGGATCGTACTTTGGCTGTATTGTCTTTCTTAAGAAAAACGTTAAGAGATCATTTATTTACCTATTTACGTGCTATTTTCTTTCAGTCTATTATCTATATAAAAGAACAGACCTATTGTTGCACATGAATTGGCACGAATAAAACACATAACATTTTAACATAAGTGCAAATGTATTAGTAATAACTAAGCATTTGCTGTTTAAGGGGGGAAAAGAAAAAATGGTAATAATAACTTAAAGAAGTCTACATACTACCATTTGGCCATTTGGCACACAGATATCTGTTCATCTCGAATCCAGAAGGCGCACGTTAAAAGACTCAGAAATGTTAAAAGATTCAAAATTTTGCTGCGATAATCTTTTTGATATATAACAACGGTAGCGTACGCTTTGTCATCAGTAACAACCAATATATTTTCACCTGCATTTACAAATTTGAAAAGTTTGCTCGCCTTTCGTTAAATTACTTTTCAGAACTTTACTGTGGCATAATAAGCCTTCTCTGACATTTTGATTAGAGCTGCATTTGTATTTTCTTTGGTGAGAGTTCATATTTGAGGTGACTCTATCAGCTGGTGCTTTCATAAGCGTTGAAGCATAGTTCTCTCCTTTCACAAGGACGGAAATCTCGTCTAGTGGTGGTACCCTCTCCCTCTGAGTCGTGTGATTAAAAGTCTTGTGCACAGAGCAAAAACAGTTTGCACGCCGAAACAGCTCGGCTATGAATTAAAACACGGGAAGCGGGCTCTCGAGAAAAATGGTTATGCGGGAAAAGAAGTAAGCAGAGTTGGAAGCAAGCATTAAGAAACGCCTTCAGTCACAAATATTCGTGTTTCATTAAATACACGATGCATTTAAGACCCTTTAGGTCTAGCATCAGGTGTACCTTGTCTTAATACACGATTAATTTTTGCTTCTGAATGATGTGAAATGCGTATTCCTGTTATGAAAAGCTTTCATTATCGGTTATGAATTCCGTAAAAAATTCGGAAAAGTTTTCCAAATACTGAAAAAAATGAACAGTATAAGCTTACCACATAATCTAAGACCACCGTTTTTAGCTTTTCAACACCGTCATATATTATTTTCTCCATTCTGTTCGTCCATATCACTTCACTCAAGAGGCACATTCGCATACAAATATTTGTAAACACTTCACAGGTTTTCTTTTATCACACCATGTACACAACATCTGTTTAGCGCCATAGATATACTTATTAACAATTGACATATGCATCGAATAACTTCAGAATAGGTCTTCAAATTACAGAAGTAGCTGTGGCTTACGAAAACTGTTCGTTCATTTAAAATAGATTTTGTTTTTTTTTTTATTTAGGTATATATTCAGTTGTTATCATTCGCTTCATTATGCGGTACCACGAAAGTGTTTTCTAGATTGTTGATGATAGTTTCGTTTCCGACGTATACTGTGCAATAACTGATTTTTCGAAGTTATTCAGTCTGAAAGAATTTATGTGTACTTGAAAACGGATTTTCGAGTTTCTGCATGGTTTCCCTACATAGCAGGCAGGAGAACTAGGGTATAATACTCTGTATACTCCACTGTTGTTGAATTTTTGTGTATTTGATTTTATGTTTGAAACGTCCCCTTAGAAAAATTATACATAACTGTGCTTAAACTGACACACAATATTTTTTGCGCAACGCAATCTGACTTTCAAAAATCCCTACGAAAGAATGGCCCTGACTAACATTAACCTATACCTTTCACAAATCACTTACCTCACCAAAAATCTTCGTTACTCGAACTACTGCAATACAGCGAGCGCCACTACACCCAGCTAACTAAAAGATTCAAACTACGGAAGTCACTAACTACTGATAGGCACAGTTAGCAAATGAAAGATTTTAATAGTGAACAAACAATGTATTTACCTTAATAGTCATAATATATATATCAGTTCATGACACCAATTCTTACAAATTTCAAAACTCCGCCATCTCTCTCCCCACGTCCACCACTGCTGGCGGCTCGCCTCCAACTGCGCAACGCTACGCGCTGTTAGCATCCAGCTGCCGCTGCCCAACACTACAATGGCGAGTATTACAACAATGCCAACCAGCCACTGACTGCACACAGCACAGCCAGTGATTTTTCATACAGAGCGCTACGTGGCGGCGGCGTTACCACTAAAAAAAACCTAAACAGCCTATTTACATGTTATGGACGAGTAAGTTTCCTAACATATTACTATTTGAGAATGCAGCAGGCAGAAACTTCAAGAACAGATACATGCTTTCAGGCTCAACCACTTCGAAAATTCAGTCATTGCGCAACATATGTTGGAAATGGAACACATCGTCAACAGTCTAGGAAAAAACAACAGAAGAACCTCTGAAGATGTTCAGTGCAGCTCTGGACGAAACTTAACGAATGAAAAACTTTCACAGACCACGACCATGCAACCCAGGAGATTCACGAGCTGGTAGTATACAGCTTCATGTTCGAACCTTCTACTAGACTGGTACACAAGTTCGTAGCGTTTTTGCTTTCCATGTTGGTATTCCAGTTGCTATGGGTTTATTTATCGATTGTCATTTTATATTTGTAGTTCGCTATTGTTGTTTGAGTTTATGTATTGTCATTTTGTCACTTGTAGGTAGTGAGTAGAGCTTTGGACGCTAGAAAATGGAATGCCAGGTGGAGAAATCGGAACATTTCTGATATATTCTTCTGTTTTAGTTCAAAAGAGGCGTGAGAGCAACAGAGGCAGACAGAAACAGAGCACGGCAAGAAATTGCTTTCGTCATTTTAAGGAGGAAACCTTCAGGGTTCGACGTAGGTCGCTTAAACGCATTAATCCACAATTTTTCACGTCAGTGTACTCGAGAAGTGTGATGCAGTGTGATCATTCCACCATCGTGCGACATTTTCATGTAATGTGGAAGGTTCGAAAGTCGGGTACATGGGTAACACTTGCTCTAAGCCAAAGTACCGCTTGCAGTGACCCAAAATCACAAAAATTAGCGGGTGGCGATATGTGTATTTCTGTTTGTCTCGTCAACAACACTTACCGTTCCATCCTGTACCGTTAGTGTTGACGAGAAATGGTGCCTTTATGCTAACATAAGGAAAAGAAGGGACTGGCTGACCCCAAACAAAGCAGTAACTCTCCGCAAAAAGACCTGCGCGCATCCACAAAAGTTAATGTTATGCTTTAAATTAAGCTTCTCCATTACTGATATTTTACAACCCGTGACTGTTAATTCAGTGTAAATACATAAAACTGCAACCAGTCACTGAGGAAGACTGCGTGACCGATAAGCCCGCCCGCATTGTGCTAGACTGACAAAAGACACTATACTGGACTTAACACTTCCGGGCTGAGATGCCGTGGTCCATACATAAGACTCTCCCCTGACGTTTCGCCTACGACTGCGGAACGTCAGGGGAGAGTCTTATGTATGGACCACGGCATCTCAGCCCGGAAGTGTTAAGTGATAACAACACCTGCCGTGAAAGCCTTCATTCTATGATCACACCGTAGTGTAGTTTGCTTGGGAAGTTATTCCGCAACCACCTTAGTCACATGATCCTGCGCTCTCACATTTTCACCTTTTTCTATCTTTATCGAATAACCTTCGAGGAACTGCCTTTCTGGACGAAAATGCCGCTCCGAACATGGCTCGATGGGTTATTCGCCTCTAAACCAAATGATTTCTACAGTATCGGAACCGAAAAGTTTCCCCACCGTTGGCAGACTGTTTAAACAGTGAAGCAGGATATTTTATCGATGTCAAAGTCTGTTACGTGTGTCAATTGTGTTTACCAAAGTTATGGAAAAATCCTATGAACTTACACGCCGACCTGCGGCGGTGTTGACTGCAGAGGTGCGACTGAGCGGGTTGTGGCTTGTGCAGGAGTACATCTGGAGCCAGCACGCCAAGTCGGCGGCGGGCGAGGCCGCGGCCGTCGGGGGCGGAGGCGGCGGCGCGGGGGCGGCGGCGGGGGCGGGCCCGGCGGCGGCGCTGGCGCTGTCCCCCACGTGGGAGGTGCTGCAGGTGATTGGCCGCGCCGCCAACAAGTCAACCCGCGGGCCGCTCTGCGCATGCGCCAGCACGCCCCAGCTGTGTCCACCAGTAGTCACAGCGGCTGGCCCGCCAGCTGCCTCTCCAGAGTCACTCTCCCGGAGGGGGGGGGGGGGGGGGGGGGCTGTTCCTAACACACTCCCACTCACCCTCCAAAGAAGACATTTCACCATAGTCGAGGCGGGTTAAGAAGATTCCTGGCAGTTGCACTTGACTGGGAGCGCTTACCTCAGCAAATCACGTAGCTCGATTTTGTAAACGTTTATACGGCAACACCTCAGCCTTGTCGGGGCTCCACAGACGGTGATCATCCAGCCGGCAGCCGTTTGAGCTTCGTAGCTCAAAGATGGCAATATCGCCGCTGGCTGTCGGGGTTGTCCTTACGCTGTCTCGACTGTAGAAGCGTTTATATTTTTACGTAAACGCATTTCGTCATGCCCGCTACCATACAGTCCCAATGGAGACAGCTAAAGTAACCCGTCCCCGAGGGTTCGGAATCAGGTCCTATAAGTTTTCCACTGTATGTCAATGACGTGTCGTTTGTTTTGTCCTGCTGTGTGTGCTACACGTATGCTGATGAAGTGCAGTAGTGTCTAACAAGGAGACGGCACGACCGTGAGGTCGGGGCTTTGTCCGCAATTTTGTGTGGTGAAAGAGGACCCCTAACACCTCACGTGGTTAAAATATTAGGACGTGCTACCCGGAAAATCCCGGGAAAAATCGATTCAAACTTTCTTAGGTGCGTTATAAGTATAAAATGTTAGTACATTACCGAGCCTCAGTCTGGCCTCGGTGTTACGCCATACGTCTCGTGTTCGATTCCTCCTCTGGCAATTTTTTTTTCTTCTGTTTCATTTTCTTTGGTTATTCCATCAATTATTCAGAAAGTTTCCCAAACCTACATTATCTTTAACAAATTAGTTACATTATTGAATAAAAATTATTTTCTAACGACACATTTCATGGCAATGAGTTTTCCATTTTTCATTGTAAAGTATAAGAGGAGAAACATTGGCTGTTTCATCAGAATAACAAAGTCGATTGGGAAACATTCCATTTTTATACATATAATAATTATAACCAAGAACAGCAGTGATAATTATCATAAAAACAAACAAAGCAATAATTTCTGCGATATCTTGCGCAACATATAAAAGCGAATTTTTTACAATCACAGGGCGTTTGCAATAAATCTGTACAAAAACATGCCTCATTAACATTTACGAAATTGTTTGGAGTTTCTGATCATTTTGAGGCAAACCAGGCATATTAAATCATGTCTCGGAATATTGGTGACGATAATTGATGATGAATTATAGAATGAATTTTTATACAATCTTCCCGGGAATTAATTTCAAGATTCTCCTGTAACAATGCGCTGCAATTTTGCAAGCAACTGAAGAGAAAAAAAAGTGCGAGAGGAGGAATCGAACCCGAGACCTCTGGCGTAAGGGTCGAAGCTTTGACTACTAGGCCAGACGGCAGCACGACAATGCACTATATTTTATGCTCGTAAGGCACCTAAGAAACTTTGGATCGATTTTTCTCTGGAATTTCCGGGTAGTGCGCCCTAATATGTTAACCACATGAGGTGTTAGGGGTCCTCTTTCACCACACAAAATTGCGGACAAATGCCCGACCCCACTATCGTGCCGTCTCCTTGTGAGTGCAAAACCAATAAATCTGACGACGGCTATCGAGAATCGCAATATTGAACTCTGTGCACTATCGAAATTGACTCAGAATACTGAGTGGAACATCATCCCATCCAAAATCCAAACCGTCCTATTAATCATTCTACTCTCATTAGCCCGAAACATCGGAAACGTCTTCCACGTCTAAATTAACAGACGAAAACCAAAATTTCACTGAGCGCGCACTTTCAGTGTGCTGGAAGACATCAGCAACGTCCCGTGCCCTACAAAAATATAAAAAAATCTCTTTCCTTTTGACCTGAAAAAGGAACATGTGTAAATGCTAATACTTCCAGCTGTTATTACAGCTGTGTTATGCTACAGTGTCTTTCTCATGAAAGGGCACAGTGTGTGGAGCTGCTACTGAACGAATGTGACGTTGGACTCTTTGGCTATCTTACGCTCGACTAGGCGCAGACAGCGCACAGCTCCCCGTACACTCTGTTTTCCCTACTGCCTTACCAACGTACACTGTCCCTCATGTCTCTCCTCCAACTCAGCGCTCTTATCTGAGCAACACATCAGAAACACCAATCCCCATCGGAGCGAAACCCTGTCCGGCCCACCCCATCGCTAAGCAACTTTCTCGAAGTCCTTTTCCGTAACTGGAACTATTTCTCTCTAATGACCTCCCTCTTTATATCAGAGTACTCAGTAACAACTCCAGCTTCAAAAGACAGCTAATGACATACCTACTGAAGCGACAGTAATGTCTAGCTTTGTGCTCGTACTCACTCGTCAGCTCATCGCATCCTTCTTTCCAGCCAGACCTTCCTCATCACACAGTGCTCTCAGCTGGTGATCACAGCTCGCCGTCACTTATAAATACATTTTGTAATTGCCATTATAACTATTTATTATTATTATTATTATTAGTGGCGGCAGCAGCGGAAGCAATAGTACAAGTACTGCTAGTATTAAGTTTCTTAGTTCTTTGTCAGTACTATTTATTCACATTGTCTCCACATACAGTGAAATCATTTTCAATTTTATTAGTGCTGTTTTATTCTTGTAAAATGTAAACTTTCACGGCCGGAACTGTCATGATTAATAAAATTCTTTTCCGGGCTATTATGCCGTGGTCTGATGGATTTCGCATTGTAACCCAACGTTTCGTCCCCATCTGCGGAGGACATCTTCAAGGGGGTTCGTGGCTTCTGTTAACTTCCGAAACACACGGAAGTTAACAGAAGCCACGAACCCCCTTGAAGATGTCCTCCGCAGATGGGGACGAAACGTTGGGTTACAATGCGAAATCCATCAGACCACGGCATAATAGCCCGGAAAAGAATTTTATTAATCATGTTTTATTCTTGTTTGTCACTTTAAAATTATTTTCAGTACTTGGGCAATTATGATGTAGAAAACACAGTGCATCTGAAACCCTGGTCCTATATAAGAAGATTAAATAAATAAATAAATAAAAATAAACAGAAAATACATCCATCTACAGATTCCACAGTTAGCTTCTGGAAAATAACTTACTTACGCTCAACCTCCTGGCCGCACAAACCGCATCGTCAGACAGCCTCTCCCGCAACGTCCTGTCCCTGAAATCTGCTTCCCTTGCTCCAATTATCTCAAGATCCTCCGCCCACCTGGTCTCTCCATCTTATTTTCGATCTGCCTAAGGGTCTTCGTCCTTCCTGTTTCATCCCTGACACTTCTCTCAAACTCGATCCTTCCTCTCTTCTATGGACGAGGGTGGGTCATTTGTATCAGCGTCCCGCTATTCCCCAACAACATATGCTAACATCTTTCGCAGGATTTCGTTTCCAAAGACCGATATCTTTATCAAGATAGTAACTGTTCCGAAAGAACAGATACTAATGATGACCATGCAGCTTCTCTAGAATGAAATGATAATTAATCAAAACCCTCAGTTGCCAACAGGTGTTGTTGAAGTACCTCAATGGGGACAGCTGAAAATGTGTGCCCCAACCGGGACTCGAACCCGGGATCTCCTGGTTACATGGCAGACGCTCCATCCATCTGAGCCCCCGAGGGCACAGAGGACAGCGCGACTGTAGGGACTTATCCCTTGCACGCTTCCCGTGATACCCACATTAGCCAACTGCCCACAACCTACATTCGTAATGTTCCTAATGGATATTTGCCCATTCACTCATTACTCGCACCAACTAAGGTGATGATTCCGGTAATTGTTCGGCCAAAGAGTGCGCATTCGCACAGAAGAAGGTCAATGACCGGGTGGCCTTCACCCGGACATTGATCTTCTTCTCTGCGAAAGCGACACTGGTATTGAGGCATATCAACAACACCTGTTGCCAGCTGAGGGTTTCGATTACTTATCATTTCTACCTGTATTTTTCATTCTATACTTACCTATTTTCCATATTTCTGCTTCATATAATAACACTGGTCTCATCTTAGTTTCATATATCGTTATTTTGGTTCCCCTTCAAAAAAAAAAAAAAAACAATAGTTCATTGAGTATGAATCTCCGGATGCCTCGCTTCTCTTTTTTGTTTCTCGTCACTTCCGTTGTGTATTACATCCTCCAAACATTTAAACTCATCTACTTCTTCAAATACGAGGTTAAAATCTGAAGGGTTTCCCACCTTTTTTCTTGTAATTTTTTTCTGCCCTCGTGAATTTCATTTTATCGTCATTTACCACACAACTTCCCTTGCTTTTTTAAATTGCTTTCTTTCCAATGTTTCAAGTCATCTAGATTTACTGCGATTTGTTTGTTGTGTTTATTTATTTTCATTTTGTGTGCCCAAGACTTAGGTAATACAAAATAACAAAAATAATAACAAAATTCTACCAGGTACTGCTGATTTTCTGTTAGAGACAGATGGGCCGTAAGCTACAGAATTCCGCTGTCTTGGTAGGCTAAACACTTGCTGAATATACAGGGTAAAAAAAAGACAATTTCTGAACTACATTAAATAAAATCGTGATAGCTTGTGAACGGTTTGCGTTAGGACGTTCAAACTGCCCGGTTGGCCGCGGGGCATGATGGGATTTACTCCGCGCATTTAGCGACGAAGCCCACTTTCATTTGGATGGGTTCCTCAATAAGCAAAATCGGGGCATTTGGGGGACTGAGAATCCACATTTCGCGATCGAGAAGTCTCTTCGCCCTCAACGGGTGACTGTGTGGTGAGCAATGTCCAATCACGGACTAATCGGAGCAATATTCCTTGATGCCACGGTAACTACCGAACGGTACCTGAAGGCTTCGGAAGATGATTTCATCGCCGTCATCCAAAGTGACCCCGATTCCGACAAACTGTGGTTCATGCAAGACGGAGCTCGATACCATGGAAGCAGGAGAGTGTTTGAGCTGCTGGAGGAGCAGCCTGGGAACCGCATTCTGGCTGTGGGGAACTAAGAGGCCACTGGAATGGGCCCCGATTGGCCACCATATTCTCCGGATCTAAATTCGTGTGACTCATCTTTGTGGTGCTGTATTAAAGACAAGATGAAAAGTAATTACCCTAGAACCATTCCCGAGCTGAAAACAGCCATTCAGGGGGGGGGGGGGGGGATCGGGAGAATCGATGTTCCGACACTTCAGCGGGACTTGCAGAATTTCGCTATTCGCCTGCACCACATCATCGCCAATGATGGCAGGCATATCGAACATCTCATAACCTAAATCCGAATATCTGTAGTTACATTTACGTGTTGAATAAAATGTGTGTACGCTGTAGTTTGTAGCTAACTTGCGTTTTTTTTCATATAGTTCAATAATTGCCATTCCGTAGATAATCTGTGATGCAAGGATTTGGCAGGTTTCTGCAGACCGGGGTATGTTGTGCGTCCTGCAGGTCACCAAACGCACAGCACTCATTTTCGGTGATGAAGCACGACATTATGAGGTTCGACTCGCATCACGACATTTCTGCCCTCAGTCGGTTTAGTGCCTTTCGTGTTAAATACGGCAGGTGGAGAACCGTAGCGGGTTCCTCTTTGATGTTCCCCTCAACTATTTCGGTTAATGAATTCCGGGATAGCTGCAGGTGCTGACAGAGTTGCCGATGTTGCGCAAATGAAGCTCCTTCCCGACCTCAACCTACATCCCTGTGGTTGATATCCGAACAAAGGGTGTATGAGAGAGAGTCCCTGCTTTCCTTTCCCCATATCTGCGACTAATTTTCTGCGGATGTCAGTTGGCGCTATACCCACTATTTGATAAATGTTGTCGACAGGTAGCGAATCACAATGCATCCATTCTCATTCGACGCTGCCTCCGCTAGTTGGGCATGTGTTTGCAGTTTCGCAAAACTGACGTCCCGTATTCTGCTGCAGAGAAGAGTAGGTGGCAGGGCAGATGTACCGAGCACGTTTGGCTGTGAGCCCCAGGTGGTGCTAGGAAGTCTACGGGTGATGTTGTTCCGAGCAGATACTTCTAGCTTTGTTTCTTGGCAGGCACTTTGAAGTACAGTAGTGACATACACTACTGATCATTAAAACTGCTGCACCAAGCGGTTCTAGGCACTACAGTCTGAAACCGCGCGACCGCTACGGTCGCAGGTTCGAATCCTGCCTCGGGCATGCATGTATGTGACGTCCTTAGGTTAGTTAGGTTTAAGTAGTTCTAAGTTCTAGGTGACTGCTGACCTCAGATGTTGAGTCCCATAGTGCTCAGAGCCATTTGAACCATTTTCGAACAACCACCTCTGGCCGTAATAACGGCCTTGATACACCTAGGCATTGAGTTAGACAGAGCTTGTATGGCGTGTAGAGGTACAGCTGCCCATGCAGTTTGAACACCATACCACAGTTCATCAAGAGTGGTGACTGGCGTATTGTGAGGAGCCAGTTGCTCGGCCACCATTGACCAGACGTTTTCAATTGGTGAGAGATCTGAAGAACGTGCTGGCCAGGGCAGCAATCTAACATTTTCTTTATCCAGAAAGGCCCGTACAGGACCTTTAACATGCGGTCGTGCATTATCCTGCTGAAATGTAGGGTTTCGCAGAGATCGAATGAAGAGTAGAGCCACGGGTCGTAACACATCTGAAATGTAACGTCCACTGTTCAAAGTGCCGTCAATGCGAACAATAGGTGACCGAGCCGTGTAACCAATGGCACCCGTAACCATCATGTCGGGTGATACGCGATGACAAATACATGCGTTCTCCGAGATGTCGCCAAACACGGATGCGACCACCATGATGCTGAAAACAGAACCTGGATTCATCCGAAAAAATGACGTTTTGCCATTCGTGCACCCAGGTTCGTCGTAGAGGTTGTTTTTTTTTTGACGGCCAGTGTCGGTTGGTCACAGCCAGTGTGCTCCCTGCCACCGTTGGATAAGCAACTGCAGCAGCAAGTCGTATACTCTTAGCTCACTTATTTGTTACATAGTTTAATTCTTAATTTCTTTGCGTGTTTTTTGGTACTTGCATTGTTTAATTCATAAATTTCGGGCGTATAATAGTATTTGAGAGTGTAGCATCGCGTTTTAGTACATGAATAATGTAAATCGCGTGATCTCCTTCGGCCGCTGAGCAGTGTGTCAGCAGTGCGCAAGTAGCAGCATTACTGCATTTACTAGGCAATCTTGAATTTTAATATTCGTTTAAATTTTGTGTCGAATTGTTTGTGCTCTCTTTAGATTAGTTCAGACGTTCTTTGCTCAACAGTTTTTAGCATGGGTAGGGACTGCAACTGCTGTGTTCGGATGCAGGCTGAGTTGTGATCCCTTCGCTCCCAGCTTCAGGAAGTGTTGGCTTCGGTCACGCAGCTCGAGGCTGTTGCCAATGGACATCACTGTGGGGGTCCGGATGGGGGTTTGTTGGAGACAGCCAGCTCGTCCCACGCATCCCACGATCGGACTACGACTGTGGCTGCCCGGGATACTGCCCACATTGACGCTGATCCCTCACCTGTGGTAGAGTGGGAGGTCGTCTCGAGGTGTGGCAGGGGGCGAAAGACATTCCGGAGGGCTGCACGGAAGGCCTCTCCAGTTTGTCTGACGAACCGGTTTCAGGCTCTGTCTCAGGCTGATACTGATCTTCAGCCGGACATGGCTGCTTGTCCTGTTCCATAGGTAGCCCCTCAGTCTGCAAGATCAGGGCGGTCGCAGAGGGTGGGCTTACTGGTAGTTGGAAGCTCCAACGTCAGGCGCGTAATGGGGCCCCTTAGGGATATGGCAGCAAGAGAGGGGAAGAAACCCAATGTGCACTCCGTGTGCATACCGGGGGGAGTCATTCCAGATGGGGAAAGGGTCCTTCCAGATGCCATGAAGGGTACAGGGTGCACCCATCTGCAGGTGGTCGCTCATGTCGGCACCAATGATGTGTGTCGGTATGGATCGGAGGAAATCCTCTCTGGCTTCCGGCGGCTATCTGATTTGGTGAAGACTGCCAGTCTCGCTAGCGGGGTGAAAGCAGAGCTCACGATCTGCAGCATCGTCGACAGGACTGACTGCGGACCTTTGGTACAGAGCCGAGTGGAGGGTCTGAATCAGAGGGTGGAAGGTCTGAATCTGCGACCGTGTGGGCTGCAGATTCCTCGACTTGCGCCAAAGGGTGATGGGGTTTCGGGTTCCGCTGGATAGATCAGGAGTCCACTACACGCACCAAGCGGCTACACGGGTAGCAGGGGTTGTGTGGCGTGGACTGGGCGGTTTTTTAGGTTAGATGGCCTCGGGCAAGTACAGAAAGGGCAACAGCCTCAAAGGGTGCGGGGCAAAGTCAGGACATGCGGGGACCAAGCAGCAATCGGTATTGTAATTGTAAACTGTCGAAGCTGCATTGGTAAAGTACCGGAACTTCAAGCGCTGATAGAAAGCACCGAAGCTGAAATAGTTATAGGTACAGAAAGCTAGCTGAAGCCAGAGATAAATTCTGCCGAACTTTTACAAAGGCACAGACGGTGTTTAGAAAGGATAGATTGCATGCAACCGGTGGTGGCGTGTTTGTCGCTGTTAGTAGTAGTTTATCATGTAGTGAAGTAGAAGTGGATAGTTCCTGTGAAATATTATGGGTGGAGGTTACACTCAACAACCGAGCTAGGTTAATAGTTGGCTCCTTTTACCGACCTCCCGACTCAGTAGCATTAGTGGCAGAACAACTAAGAGAAAATTTGGAATATATTTTCTCAGCATGTTATAGTCTAGGTGGAGATATCAATTTACCAGATATAGACTGGGACACTCACATGTTTCGGATGGGAGGTAGGGACAGAGCATCGAGTGACATTATACTGAGTGCACTATCCGAAAATTACCTCCAGCAAGTAAACAGAGAACCGACTCGTGGAGATAAAATCTTCGACCTACTGATAACAAACAGACCCGAACTTTTCGACTCTGTATGTGCAGAACAGGGAATCAGTGATCATAAGGCCGTTGCAGAATCCCTGAATATGGAAGTTAATAGGAATATAAAAAAGGGAGGAAGGTTTATCTGTTTAGCAAGAGTAATGGAAGGCAGATTTCAGACTACCTAACAGATCAAAACGAAAATTACTGTTCCGACACTGACAATGTTGAGTGTTTATAGAAAAAGTTCAAGGCAATCGTAAAATGCGTTTTAGACAGGTACGTGCCGAGTAAAACTGTGAATGACGGGAAAAACCCACTGTGGTTCAACAACAAAGTTAGGAAATTACTGCGAAAGCAAAGAGAGCTTCACTCCAAGTTTAAACACAACCAGAACCTCTCAGACAAACAGAAGCTAAACGATGTCAAAGTTAGCGTAAGGAGGGCTATGCGTGAAGCGCTCAGTGAATTCGAAAGTAAAATTCTATGTAACGACTTGGCAGAAAATCCTAGG
Organism: Schistocerca gregaria; assembly: GCF_023897955.1. Lineage (NCBI taxonomy): Eukaryota > Metazoa > Arthropoda > Insecta > Orthoptera > Acrididae > Schistocerca > Schistocerca gregaria. Next base: position 1,079,753,012 of record NC_064920.1, on the reverse strand, counting down.
AAGTTCTGGTCTTACGTTAAATCAGTAAGTGGCTCTAAATAGCATATCCAGACACTCCGGGATGATGATGGCATTGAAACAGAGGATGACACGTGTAGAGCTGAAATACTAAACACCTTTTTCCAAAGCTGTTTCACAGAGGAAGACCGCACTGCGGTTACTTCTCTAAATCCTCGCACAAACGAAAAAATGGCTGACATCGAAATAAGTGTCCAAGGAATAGAAAAGCAACTGGAATCACTCAACAGAGGAAAGTCCACTGGACCTGACGGGATACCAATTCGATTCTACAAAGAGTACGGGAAAGAACTTGCCCCCCTTCTAACAGCCGTGTACCGCAAGTCTCTAGAGGAACGGAAGGTTCCAAATGATTGGAAAACAGCACAGGTAGTCCCAGTCTTCAAGAAGGGTTGTCGAGCAGATGCGCAAAACTATAGACCTATATCTATGATGATGTCGATCTGTTGTGGAATTTTAGAACACGTTTTTTGCTCAAGTATCATGTCGTTTTTGGAAACCCAGAATCTACTCTGTAGGAATCAACATGGATTCCGGAAACAGCGATCGTGTGAGACCCAACTCGCTTTATTTGTTCATGAGACCCAAAAAATATTAGATACAGGCTCCCAGGTAGATGCTATTTTCCTTGACTTCCGGAAGGCGTTCGATACAGTTTCGCACTGTGGCCTGATAAACAAAGTAAGAGCTTACGGAATATCAGACCAGCTCTGTGGCTGGATTGAAGAGTTTTTAGCAAACAGAACACAGCATGTTGTTCTCAATGGCGAGACGTCTACAGACGTTAAAGTAACCTCTGGCGTGCCACAGGGCAATGTTATGGGACCATTGCTTTTCACAATATATATAAATGACCTAGTAGATAGTGTTGGAAGTTCCATGCGGATGATGCTGTAGTATACAGAGAAGTTGCAGCATTAGAAAATTGTAGCGAAATGCAGGAAGATCTGCAGCGGATAGGCACTTGGTCCAGGGAGTGGCAACTGACCCTTAACATATACAAATGTAATGTATTGCGAATACATTACCACAGGTGTGGTCTCCGAGCTGACAGTCCATAATGCTGCAAACGTCGTCGAACCGTTCGTGCAGATGGTTGTTGTCTCGCAAAGGTCCCCATCTGTTGACTCAGGGATCGGGACGTGGCTGCACGATCCGTTAGAGCCAAGCGGATAAGATGCCTGTCATCTCGACTGCTAGTGATACGAGGCCGTTGGGATCCAGCACGGCGTTCCGTATTACCCTCTTGAACCCACCGATTTCAGTCATTGGATCTAGACCAACGCGAGCAGCAATGTCGCGATACGATAAACCGCAATCGCGATAGGCTACAATCCAACATTTATCAAAGTCGTAAACGTGATGGTACGCGTTTCTCCTCCTTACACTAGCCATCACAACAACGTTTCACAAAGCAACGCCGGTCAACTGCAGTTTGTGTATGAGAAATCGGTTGGAAACGTTCCTTATGTCAGCACGTTGTAGGTGTCACCACCGGCGCCAGCCTTGCGTGAATGCTCTCGTGCTTAACTTCCTCCTGGTGTCCCGGTTACTCAGATGAAAGGCACATACCTGCATCTTTCCGGAGTTTGGCTTCAGGTGGTGATCATAATAATATGACGGTTGGAACTTAAATGGTGGCAACTACTTATTCACAACCGATACAAAAGAGTTACATGTTTGCACCTGTTGCTGTCCTTCAGAGTAGTCACCAGCGTTGTGTAGAACCCGTTGCCAGCGATGTGGAAGGCTTAGTATACCATTAGTAGTGCCTGTTCTGTTGATGGTGCGAATGGAGCGGTCTACTGCCTGTCGAATCTCTGGAACAGTTCTGAAGCGAATGTTCCTCATGGAGGAACAGAGCGAGCTGAGTTTCATATGATCTCTGTTTGCCGAATCCATGTTGATTTTTCTACATCTACATCTACATGATTACTCTGAAATTCACAATTAAGTGCTTGGCAGAGGGTTCATCGAACCACTATCATACTATCTCCCTACCATTCCACTCCCGAACAGCGCGCGGGAAAAACGAACACCTAAACCTTTCGGTTCGAGCTCTGATTTCTCGTATTTTATTTTGATGATCATTCCTACCTATGTAGGTTGGTCTCAACAAAATATTTTCGCATTCGGAAGAGAAAGGTGGTGTCTGAAATTTCGTAAATAGATCTCGCCGCGACGAAAAACGTCTTTGTTTTAATGACTTCCATCCCAACTCGCGTATCATATCTGCCACACTCTCTCCCCTATTACGTGATAATACAAAACGAGCTGCCCTTTTTTGCACCCTTTCGATGTCCTCCGTCAATCCCACCTGGTAAGGATCCCACACCGCGCAGCAATATTCTAACAGAGGACGAACGAGTGTAGTGTAAGCTGTCTCTTTAGTGGACTTGTTGCATCTTCTAAGTGTCCTGCCAATGAAACGCAACCTTTGGCTCACCTTCCCCACAATATTATCTATGTGGTCTTTGCAGCTGAAGTTGTTCGTGATTTTAACACCCAGGTACTTAGTTGAATTGACAGCCTTGAGAATTGTACTATTTATCGAGTAATCGAATTCCATCGGATTTCTTTTGGAACTCGTGTGGATCACCTCACACTTTTCGTTATTTAGTGTCGACTGCCACCTGCCACACCATACAGCAATATTTTCTAAATCGCTTTGCAACTGATACTGGTCTTCGGATGACCTTATTAGACAGTAAATTACAGCATCATCTGCGAACAACCTAAGAGAACTGCTCAGATTGTCACCCAGGTCATTTATATAGATCAGGAACAGCAGAGGTCCCAGGACGCTTCCGTGGGGAACACCTGATATCACTTCAGTTTTACTCAATGATTTGCCGTCTATTACTAAGAACTGCGACCTTCCTGACGGGAAATCACGAATCCAGTCGCACAACTGAGACGATACCCCATAGGCCCGCAGCTTCATTAGAAGTCGCTTGTGAGGAACGGTGTCAAAAGCTTTCCGGAAATCTAGAAATACGGAATCAACTTGAGATCTCCTGTCAATAGCGGCCATTACTTCGTGCGAATAAAGAGCTAGCTGCGTTGCACAAGACCGATGTTTTCTGAAGCCATGCTGATTACGTATCAATAGATCATTCCCTTCGAGGTGATTCATAATGTTTGAATACAGTATATGCTCCACAACCCTACTGCAAACCGACGTCAATGATATACGTCTGTAGTTAGATGGATTACTCCTACTACCCTTCTTAAACACTGGTGTGACCTGTGCAATTTTCCAATCTGCAGGTACAGATCTATCAGTGAGCGAGCGGTTGTATATGATTTTTATAGAGGAGCTGTTCATTTTCCAAGAACGTAATAATTCTTGAGCATTAAACATGTTCCATCATTCTACAACAGACTGATGTCAACGACGTAGGTCTGTGATTGTGTGGATCTGTCTTACGGCCTTTCTTGAAAACGGGAAAGACCTGCGCTTTTTTCCAGTCGTTTGGTACCTTTCGTTGCTCAAGCGATCTAATAGTGCGTGTTCGCTGTTGCAGGAGACGACGGCGCGGCTGCTGTTCATGGCGGTGCGGTGGGTCCGCTGCCTCGCGCCGTTCCAGACGCTCTCCAAGAGGGACCAGGTGCGTAGCCACCACCACGTTGCGCACTCTCAGCCCACTGGGCCATTTCTCGTGTCCTCGGAGGGTCTAACTTCTAAACACTCACTAGCCGTAGTGTGTCCTTTTCTGCACGCCGTAGTATGTCCTGACACAATCTGTACATCTCTCATCTTACTTGCTTGCACATAAAGAAGGTAGGACTCAAGTAGGTTTAGGATCACGCAATCAAAGTGTCAGTCCTCATTTTTAGATTACTCTAAAGTTTTCGTTGCAGGCTCTAGAGTACAACGAAGTTTTATCACTGCAATTTCAGAACACGCTGATAAAATCAGTGGGCCAAAAACAGTGCCCTATGGGACAACCCTTAATTTTAGCCTTAGCAGCAACTCTAGTTGTCCTGACTGGTACTAGAGCGGTGTGTGGGCGTGCCGGCAGCTGCTGCTGCTGCAGGAGTCGTGGAAGGAGCTGTTCCTGCTGCACCTGGCGCAGTGGTCCATCCCGTGGGACCTGTCGGCGCTCTTCGGCTGCTCCAAGGCGCGCGACCGCCTGCCACAGGACGACGCCGCCACCAACATCGAGATCAAGACCATCCAGGTAGGCGATAATAGTGAGTTTGCCAAAACTGAAACGCTGCATTCGGAGAAAATCCACACTCACTTAGAATCAAAGAAGCTTCATGTAAAGTGCATAAAGATAGAGCTAAGGGTAGTTTCAGTTTACTTCATCAAAATATCAGGGGGACAAAAAATAAAGTAGATGACGCCAAAAATAAGAATGAAATTTATATACTTTGTCTGTCTGTGTACCATCTAACTGTGTGGATGGAAGGTGTCAGTATAAATGGGTAATTTAGCATCTTACACTTGCACATCTACCATGGATAAAGGAGGAGTTGCCATTTAACACAAAACAAGGGCATAAATACAAAATTGTATAAGTAAGCAAATTTTTTGTTGATCAGCACTTTGAAGTTCGTTCATGTGAACTACAGCTAGATAATGTAGTGTTGATATTAGCAGCAGTGTACGAGTCCCCATTATGAGATTGGGAGCTATACATAAAAAAAGTTTGACTCCCTATTATGCTGTCTGTCAGACAAAAAGGAGAAGTTATTAATTTGCGGTGATTTCAGTGTAATGTTTCTAAACACTCCTGATAGGAAAAATGAACTAGAAGTGCTTTTAGTGACATATATGGTTATGGTTTCAGGGTGCAAAACTGCTACGGTCATTAGCGAGTGACATATAACTCAGAATCAGTGATCAATTTCCCTGCTTGTATAGCTCAAGACATTAGCACTCTAATAGATAATGTATTTTTATGGCAAGAGGATGTAAAACTAACACGTGTTTTCCCTGTGATAAATGGATTATCAGACCATGATGCACAACTGATTAAGCTACAAAACTTAGCAGGGTGTACAGTTCAGAAACCATTAAGTAAAAGTGTAAGGCTGCTCAACCCGGTATCTATCGAACATTTCAGAGAGCGTTTAAGAAATGTTAATTGTAGACATGCATATAATGTGCCCAATGCCAATGATAAATGTAACATATTTCTTGATAAATTTACCGTCCTTTTTGAACACTGTTGCCCCAAAAAAATTACTAAATGTAACACTAAACCGTTTTCAAAGAAACTTTAGATTACTACTGCAGTGCCTTCAGAAACAAAAAGAAAGTTGTATGAACAGCAAGAATTAGTAAAGACCCAGAAGTAATTTTACACTATAAAAATTATTGTAACATACTGAGAAAAGTTGTCAGAAAATAAAAAAAAGTATATTAGAGATGAAATTAACAACTCTGACAATAAAATCAAATCAGAATATTAGGCAGGTGTACCAGCTTCTTTGACTCTTCAGTGTATGTCGCCTAGTTATTTTTATCTATACGCGTGAAGAAGCGCATGTGGAACCAAAACAAGTCACAACTTTTAAAAATGAATGCAATCTAGATGGACAATGAAATGTCTCCAATGAACTCGCTTCACACACATTTCTCGTAATGAATTTTTCCGTGTTGCGTTCGGAATCAAGGTAGGATGGAGGCGCAAAGGTTAGCGCACCGGACTCGTTTTCAGGAGGAATACGTCTAAAATCTGCCTCCGGCCATCCTGATTTAGCTTCTCCTTGATGTCCCTGAACCGCGCCAGCAAACACCGGGGTGCTTCGTCTGAATGGGGAAGGGCCGATTTCCTTCCCTATCATTTAAACATTACGAGCACGTGCTCCGTCTCTGACGACATTATCGCCGATGGGATGTTAAACAATTATATTGCTTCCGCCTTCCTTAGCAATTCATTTACTTTCGTTAGTAGGACATTCTTCCGAGTCCTGCGATGAGGCCCCCCGTTGCATGGATCCCAACCTGTGTCTCCCGCTACAGTTTTTAGCTTCAACAGTTCCATCTACACTAGTAGGACGAGAGTTATGGCCTGATGTCGTAAATGATATAGTGTTCTGTCAGCATGTCTCTCCTTCTTGTCAACGCTGTATGTTACTCTTCTCATCAACTCCGCAAAAACCGTCCTCATTCCTTATCTTACTAGTTCAATGTTAACGTTTTTTAGTATTCCATAGCTCGGTCGCTAAAATCGGAATCCTTATACGATCATTTTGTTGTCTGTCTGTGTGACTATCTGGTAAGACCTCTTTTTCTCAGGAAGGAGTAGAAGTAGCAAGTTGAAATTTATGTCAAACATAAGGTATGCGGTCGCTTGATTGTGTGAAAAATTTAAACTTCTAAGTGAATTAAGATACGGGCATTTGTGTCCCATATTTTATACTCGCAGACTCACTCATCACATCTATAGATGAATTACTATCTCTATACATAATAAAGCTTGTACGGAATCCTCAGAACTCAAGCCCTACCCCGCAGTTCTGCTTTGATTATTTTAACTACTTTGCAAATCTTCATTTCGCCATTTGAGTTACAATATTAAGCTCGCTAGTAGCCAATTCCGAGAACAAACTTTTTAAAACGATTATGGAAACGTATTCTCTTTCTTCTCACGTGTTTTCCACATAATGACACTGGTGTTAAAATTAAAGAAATTCATTCTTATATGGAAGCATAGAAGAAAATGTTTGCCCCTGCACGAGACATGAATGGAATAGCTAACAGTACACATCCCGGCTCTGGGCAGGTCAGTCCATTTCAGAAATATTATTGTCCGTAAAGCAGTGCCTAACAGCTGCTGCTTTATCACTGGGTGCATTGTCACGCAGATAGAAACAATCCGACTCCCCAAACTGTCCTCCTACTGTGCCGTAAAATGTGTTCATATCCTTCCGCATTTAGCATTTTCTTAGGCACAATAAGAGGATCATACCCTAAGCACTAAAAACACCCACACGGTGCAACACCACCTAGTCAATAGTTCACTGGAGCCACTAAACATGACGATAGGTAGCCTTCTCCAGGCATTCACAGGAACTTCTGAGCCCTCGCCTTTTCTCCGCATTTGTCGACACCTTGCTTAGATTTCTCCTACGATTACAATGAGATGCCATCGAAAATCTTCAACTGCCATATGTAAAAAGCTTTTTCTTCGTACATCCATATTTAAATTGGATGAAGGCTGGAAACAGCTGGTATAATTTTTGTTAAAAATGAAACTCCTCCAGCTGTATTTAAGATTTTATATTTATTTGGCTACTAGTTTCGACGTTGCGTCAACGCCATCTTCAGGCCCATACACTTTGATGAAATCAGTTGTGTGTGGCTCAGCTGGCTAGCCTGAAGATGACTCAGTACTAGAAGTTCACTTCTAGTACTGAGCCACACACAACTGATTTCATCAAAGTGTACGGGCCTGAAGATGGCGTTGACGCAACGTCGAAACTAGTAGCCAAATAAATATAAAATCTTAAATACAGCTGGAGGAGTTTCATTTTTAACAAAAAAAATGTGCAAAGTTCTAGAATAATGGAAAGGAAAGCAGGAGCTTCTACTCAATGTAAAGTGCACCACCTCTGCACCTTTCACGCTTCTGTACAAATTCAGACACGTAAATATCTACGGCATTTTGCTTCCTTCGTTAAAATCAGTGTATACATCGTACAAAAAACCCACTCGGAATACCAAAGTTTCGCATAGAGGCTGTAACTAGTGAAATCTGTGTGAAAGATTATCAGCGGCAAAGAACAGTTCGTTGGGCTGGCTTGTAATGTTTGTTCTCTGATGTTCTGTTCCATTCCAGCTTGTGTAAAAGCTTGTTCACTGATACAAGCGAATGATGGCGAACGCTGGCGAACCGTCTGCGAATGCTCGTTCGCCGGTGTCTGCCTCCATTCGTGGAAACGCGGCTTAAGGAAGTCGTCCCTTTGTGTTGCAGGAGATCATGGGCAGGTTCCGGCAGCTGTCGCCAGATGGCAGCGAGTGCGGCTGCATGAAGGCCGTCGTACTCTTCACGCCAGGTACCGCCACTACGCCATCTACCCTCAAAGTCACAACAAGGGGGAAAAACCACTTTAGTTATCGTTTCTTGAGCATCAGTGGGCGATAGCTTCGTCCTTCCATTTCGCTTGTTGCTTTTGAAAAGTATCGCTGATGAGACAACCAATTTACCGCCCCCACGAACACAACCGTACTGAAACTGGTATGATGCATGAGCGTAGCGTTCCAAAAGATTGGAAAAGGTCACAGGTCATTCCCGTTTTCAAGAAGGGACGTTGAACAGATATGCAGAACTATAGACCTATATCACTAACGTCGATCAGTTGCAGATTTTTGGAACACGTATTATGTTCGAGTAAAATGACTTTTCTGGAGATTAGAAGTCTACTCTGTAGGAATAAGCATGGGTTTCGAAAAAGACGATCGTGTGAAACCCAGCTCGCGCTATTCGTCCACGAGACTCAGAGGGCCATAGACTCGGGTTCACAGGTAGATGCCGTGTTTCTTGACTTCCGCAAGGCGTTCGATACAGTTCCCCACAGTCGTTTAATGAGCAAAGTAAGAGCATATGGACTATCAGACCAGTTGTGTGATTTGATTGAAGAGTTCCTAGATAACAGAACGCAGCATGTCATTCTCGATGAAGAGAAGTCTTCCGAAATAAGAGTGAGTTCAGGTGTGCCGCATGCGAGTGTCGTAGGACCGTTGCTATTCACAATATATATAAATGACCTTGTGGATAACATCGGAAGTTCACTGACTCTTTTTGCAGATGATGCTGTAGTATATCGAGAGGTTGTAACAATGGAAAATTGTATTGAAATACAGGAGGATCTGCAACAACTGACGCATGGTGCAGGGAATGGCAATTGAATCTCAATATAGACAAGTGTAATATGCTGCGAATACATAGAAAGATAGATCCCTTATCATTTAGCTACAAAATAGCAGGTCAGCAACTGGAAACAGTTAATTCCATAAATTATCTGGGATTAGGCAGTAGGAGTGATGTAAAATGGAATGACCATATAAAATTAATCGTCGGTAAAGCAGACGCCAGACTGAGATTCATTGGAAGAATCCTAAGGAAATTCAGTCCAAAAACAGATTGTTCGCCCACTGCTTGAATACTGCTCACTGGTGTGGTATCCGCACCAGATAGGATTGATAGAAGAGATAGAGAAGATCCAACGGAGAGCAGCGCGCTTCGTTTTAGGCACATTTAGTAATCGCGAAACCGTTACAGAGATGATAGATAAACTCCAATGGAAGACTCTGCAAGAGAGACGCTCAGTAGCTCGGTACGGGCTTTTGTTGAAGTTTCGAGAACACACCTTCACCGAGGAGTCAAGCAGTATATTGCTCCCTCCTACGTACATCTCGCGAAGAGACCATGAGGATAAAATCAGAGCAATTAGAGCCCAACCAGAGGCATAACGACAATCTTTCTTTCCACGAACAATACGAGACTGGAATAAAAGGGAGAACCGATAGAGGTACTCGAGGTACCCTCCGCCACACACCGTCAGGTGGCTTGCGGAGTATGGATGTGGGTGTAGATAGGTGTAGATGCTGTACGGACAGCTGAGAATTCAGCACGGAGGCAATCCTGTACGTGCTGAATTCACAACCAAGCATTTTTAACACAAAATGGTGGAGCTCATTCGAGTCACACGTCGAGGTGAAGTTGCAGCATTTATCTCCGTCTAGAGCTCTGTATGTTCTCCGTCAGGTTTCCAGAGCCTTTCCAAATCTCGCATCGCTCCCGCGGCCTTCCTCTTCCCCTTTTCATTTGCAATTTCACACACCATCAACTCTGTCTGTCTCTCATCCTACCTTCTATCCATGTGGCAGTTTCAATGTGTTTAAAAAAAAGACTAACGGGGGCCATTCCATACCTTTCCAGGCTCTTCTGATCTTCCCTTTTAGTAAGTTCTTTACGTGTACAAGTCTTGCAGCAATAGAACAGCACTGGTAGAACGCACATGTTATAAGATTCCTGAGGGTATTTTCCCTTCTGTCGGTGCAACTACAAGAAAATGCGTGTTTTTTTTTTTCACCAGACGCGTTTCGCTTTATTGAGGTAAAGCATCATCAGTGATCAGTAATTAAAGATATTTATGATTTGATTTGTTTTTAAGATCGAGAAACAGTTAGTTAACAATCTGTTTGTTTTTATTTACGCGTCGACCCGCTTCATTTCTCACCTACACCGGGAAATACCGTCTGCTAGCACATCTTTGGAGTTTTTCTTTGTAGTCTAATTGTAGTCTTTGTAGTCTAATTGTTAGCTGGTCTGCAGAACCATGCATTTTTAGCGTTTTACACAGCACGCTTTTTCATACATGACTGTTTTGTGTCCATTTTTATACTTCTAAGTAAGCATTGTGGTTTGTGTTTCGTAGTGCTGCCAATATAACTTTGCCACTACTTTGTCTTTGGCCTGTACTCCTTTTTTTGTATTTTAGTTAATTGTATGTGTGTAGTTCCATTTAATTAATATGATGTGTATTTGTATACTGTGTAAGAGTAGTGAAGGAGTAGTGATTTTTGTGTGTGTGTCTGTGAGGCGGGGATAAGCAATAATGAGTGGACGTAAGTGTATAATACTATGATGGAGCGTGAGTTGGAGGAGAAGGTGAGGAGCAAAAAGTAAAATGAAACTGGGAGCGGGTGGAGGGGAAGGGGGGGGGGTTGTTAGATACAGTGTAGAATGGAAAAGATTCTTGTCTTTTTCATGCAATTTCATCAACTATTTTATATAATATGTGTTTTCCAGTATTTATTTGGTCATTGAGCAACTGTTTATTTTGTTATAATTAAATGTTTCCCTGAGACATTTAAGTCTCTTTTTATTTCGTCTGCTTCGATGTTTATTTTGTGTTAATGCGTTATGTAACTGAAAATTCTCTTCGAAATGGAGAAGGTGTCTGTCTTTATTGATTCGTATGATGTCTACATCTTTTTCAATATTGCTTGAACTGTGGTATTCTTATTTTATATGATCTGCTAATATTGAATGGTTTGTAACGTATTTCAATGTTCTGATGTATTCTTTATATCTTATGTCGATTGTCCTTCCAGTGATTCCAGTATATTTTTCTACAATCCCTGCAACTGAGCTGATAGATACCAGACTGTTCGTATTTGTCTGCTTTTGATTTCAGTTTTGGGATGTGCTTTTGTATTGACTTGTTTGTTTTGTAAGCAACGTTTATGCCTTGCTTTTTGAATATGTTACCTATTTTATGGTAGAAACTGTAGTGGTAGGTCATTGTATGACATTTTTAGTAGTAGTAGTGCAGGTTGTATGAGTTGGTGTGGTTTGGTTAGTTTTTTTCATTATTTGTGTCTCTATTTTTCTGTTTAGTTTGTCTACCATTGTTTCTTTGTGTCTATTTTTACTGCTGTTTGTTTTATAATAGCTAGCTCTTCCTGGTAATCAGAAGTGTTTGTGGGGATCCTGTTCAACATGTATCTGACAGGAGCCTGTTTCTGATTCTGCAGTTGGATTGAGGTTGCATTTATTGTGGGTTTTCTGTATATGTCAAATCTGTGTTTCTTATTGTCTTTTCATGTGGTTATGTCTAGAAAACTGAGTCAGTTTTGTGGTTCTTCCTCTATTGTGAACTTTATTTTTATGTGTACAGTATTTATGTCTTTGTTTAGTTGCTGTACTCTATTTTTAAGTTCATCTATCATGCAAATTATGTCATCCATGTACCTGTACCAGTCAATGATGTAGCTTTTCTTTGTTATTATGTCTCCAAATATTAATTTTTCTATATGATTCCTTTTTTACAAAATTGTAACTCAGATCTGAGGGCCACTCAGTGTTTCCTGTAAACTATACTAGTCTGACGTGATGAAAGATTTTAGGTCTTACAGCACTCTTTATATTTATGTGCTGTATTAACGGCCTCTATATTTTGTGGCACGAAGTCACAGCGGCCCTCTGTATGTTCCTGGAAATCTCCCTTGAGAGTTCGTAACAAATGAACAGTGGTTACTGCAGGAAGTTAATGAAAACGTTGCAGTCGAACCACATTCCTGGAGTATTCGATGGGTAACTGTAAGGTGAACGTGCAAAGTAAGCAAGCGGTGGTATCCGCTGTTCTTCGAGGGAGGCTTGCACTTCCCGCAGCACATGCGACTGGGCATTGCCCTACCTAAAAATGGCACGTGGAATTACCCAGCACAGCACGTCGTAACCTCTCTTAAGTGGTGATTGTTGCTGAGATTGCCCTCAGAAAACAGGAGTCAAGATTGCGCGTGTTGAATGCAGTGGTGGCTAAACCACCACCCTGCAGAACACTTCTGTGATAATTGTGAGAAATCTAGATGCATTACTGACCTGCCTGTCAAACAAAAAGACACAGTTATTAGTTTGTGGAGGTTTCAACGTAGATTTCATAAAAGATACGGATAGGAAAAATGATGCAGAATTATTATTTGGATGCTTCAAACTAATATGAGTAGTCAGTTTCCCAACTCGTGTGCAACAAAATAGTAGGACAGCGAGTGATAACAGCCTTATAGACAGTTCTCAGGTTGAGACAATTAATGTGTATCCAGTTGCTAATGGACTACCTAATCGTGATGCACAGTTAATGGAAATAAACAGTAAGGCACCTTCCAACCCTGAGGCAGGTTCGTGCGATGGAAAGTAACAGGGAAACTGATTTCCTCCATGTAGACGGAAGAGAGTGAAACAGACGCAGCACTCGCCTCAATTACGCGGATGTACAGCTTTGGTTTGTGGACCAGTGTTCACAGCCGTAGCGCTTACGGAAATACTGATAGCTGTGACTACAAAAAATGGCTCTGAGCACTATACGACTTAACGTCTGAGGCCATCAGTCGCCTAGAAGTTAGAACTAAACTAAGGGCATCACACACATCCATGCCCGAGGCAGGATTCGAACCTGCGACCGTAGCGGTCGCCCGGTCCCAGACTGTAGCGCCTAGAACCGCACGGCCACTCCGGCCGGCATCTGTGAGTACACATTTCGATTTTATGCTGTGTAAATTAGGACGTTATCAAAGATGTTTGCTGCCACTACATTCCTTAAATTAATTGTGACACATTAACTTCTCAAATTTCCGGAGTTACTCTTTTCTGAGTTGTAATTTTCTGGACGATACTCAAAAGCGATTTACTATTCACTGAAGAGATGAAATTACTATCGTCACTACATTAAATCATTTTGTGCATTATACGATACTTTACTAATTTATTATTACTCTTATATGAAAACATATTATGTAGATGGCTGCCAACAAAAGTGACGCACATGCAAGAGATGGTCGTGTGCCATGTGACTTGGTGCATCTCCCGAGTATGTAAACGATTAGAGTTGCTTTTCTCTGTGACAGGCAGAGTGCATTAGTGGTGTTCAAGTTCAATGTCGTTACCAGGCTTGGTAGCCTCAAAGAGCGTCAGATGGTGAATGCTCACTGCGGAGGACACGGGAATACCGAGTACTCGTCTGTAAAAGCCTTGTCAGCAGCTGACAGCTGAAGGGGGCCTCACTGTGGGCCAGTCTACATTCGACCATCTGGTCGAATCGTGCAATATCCAGATTTGCGGAGCATTCGGACTGACGATGGTCCAATGTTGGAGTGCAAGGGAACGTGAGAGCAGACGCACGCACAGCCCGGGCTCAGGTCAACCAAGATTGACCACCAAAATGCAGGACTCTGTAGAGCGCACCTAGCAGATCCTAGTCCCTCCACATCGCCTGTCATCTGAGAACAAGTAATCCACTCTGTAAAACGTCTTGTGTCATCCTGCACATCAGTCCATGTGAGGCTACCACCAGACTACAATTAACACCACAACACAGATGGCTGACTTTGGAGCGGCGCGACTGGGAAGCACGAACTGCCAACGAATGGCATCACGTTGTATTAAGCAATGAGTAGCCAGCCTGTGCTACACTGGATGGCCATCGTCGAGGTGTATGTCGGCGATCTGGGGACACGTTCCATTCTTCCGATGTTTTAGAGAGTCACAGTGGTGTTATTCCTGGTGTCACGGTGTAGGGAGGCGTTGGGTAAACTTGAGGCTGCAGCTGCTGGATGCTGATAAAATTCAGATGGCACAGTGGTGCATCATATATGTCGTGTTTGCTCTCTCGTGAACCAGCATGGAGGTGCCATTTTCAGACAGGACAGTACTCGTCCACACATGGCACAAGTGTCTACGAACTGTCTGCGTGACAGTGAGGTTCTCCCGCGGCCAACAAGATCCCTAGATCTTTCCCCAAAGGGGCACACGTCGGATTAGTTCTGATGTCAACTCCTTCCCAGTGCCAGTGTCCAGGAGAGGACGCGACGGCTTTGTGACAGCCTTCCCAAGCAAATGAGTGCGTGCGTCCAGGCCAGACAGATCCTAACATCACGCAGATAAGTGAGCTTGTACTGCAAAGTTCATTGTAAGTATGGCATTATTCCCTAATAACTGAACGTTTAGTTCTGTCATGGGGAAAAATGGCTCTGAGCACTACGGGATATAACATCTGAGGTCATCAGTCTCCTAGAACCTAGAACTATTTAAACCTGACTAAACTAAGGACATCACACACATCCATGCCCGAGGCAGGATTCGAACCTGCGACCGTAGCAGTCGCGCGGTTCCGGACTGAAGCTCTTAGAACCGCTTGACCACCGCGGCCGGCTCATGGCAAAAGCTACCTATAACACTACCGTGTCGTGAAACACGCTAATGTTACCCTCTCAGAGGATTTCAAAGTTCGACCGTGAGTGTGTCTAATGGAAAGGCTTTAACCTTGGGAGTTAACAGAAATGGTAAACCGAGCGAGGTGGCGCAGTGGTTAGCACACTTGACTCGTATTCGGGAGGACGACGGTTCAATCCCGTCTCCGGCCATCCTGATTTAGGTTTTCCATGATTTCCCTAAATCGTTACAGGCAAATGCCGGGATGGTTCCTTTGAAAGGGCACGGCCGATTTTCTTCCCAATTCTTTCCTAACCCGAGCTTGCGCTCCGTCTCTAATGACCTCGTTGTCGACGGGACGTTAAACACTAACAACCACTACCACAGAAATGGTAAAATTATAAGTGAATGAAAAAAAATAAACGGTCAACAGACTAATGAGGCACATTAATTTGGAAGTATATATTTGAGAAAATTGGATATTAGTTATTTCAGTTACTTTTGTCGAGCTTTCCCTTTGAATAGCAAACAGGATACAAACTGACACAGTGCACTCTGTACTTTGTGTAGCAGCAGCTACCAATCAAACACACACACCAGTAATGAATAACACAAATAAAGATGAATAACATCTTAAATACACTGTTTAAGCTCCTCTGCATATAACAGTTTTCCTTAGTAACAGTAATAGTTCACTTTTTTCTTAATAGGAGGACAATGTGATGGAGACCCATAAACTGGTATAGTTTCACTAACCAAGGTTCTTTGACTGTTGCAAAAGTAAAAAAAACTAAGCTAATCACTCACTTAAATTACTTTGCAAGGTAATAAAATTTAACACTGGGCTTAATTAACCACAAAAGGAGCCATTCATGATGGGTACCAAAACTACACTATCTTTGAAAATGTGCATAACTTCACTTCTAATAGCATTACTTAACCAAAACACTGAATCATCACTGAATAAAGGGCAGAACCAATTTTCATTAAAGATTTATATCTACTTGTACTTTAATCACCTGTGAAACAGGTATTCTTGGCAATAATATTTACACAATCTTGCACTGTAATCCTACAAAACTATATTTTATAATAAACTAAGGACACCTTAGCAAAAGCCTATCCAACTTCACTTTTATGGTTTTACCTTTTAAATAATTAAGATTTTCACTTTTCTATTGATTAATCTTTAAATTTTTGTACTCAAACTTCCTACCTTCGCAACTTCACTTGGAGTAGTCCATAAACAAAGCATCCAAATTTTACTCTTGCTTTAACTTTTGCTACTCCTTTTACTCTAGACAAAAAATCACTTTTAAATACATGAATGCATCAAGGAGTTAAAACAACACAGAATGCACAATTCATAAATTGCAGATACACGGTTACTTAAAATAACCTACTCCTAATCGATATAAGTGTTACAATTCGACTTCAGACTCACTGGAATAACACCATGTACTCTCCCAATACGTAAAGTTTCACTTTTTTGTCAGCCAGTATAAAACGTAACACATCTGTGGCACATTAACAGTGGGAATGACAGCAAGTTACATTTCAGGAGCAACGGTGTGGGAGTGACAGTTACAAAGAAACTCATAGCTCCCGTATCCCACAGAACTGTCTCACTGATTCGCATCTGGATATAGCCCACTGCAGTACCGTGTTATAAGCTTACGCATCCTCTCCAATTGTTTCCATCCAAGCAATAAACTCTTGCCGGTAGTTAACCTGTTCATAGTAGTGAAACGTCAGGTTCGGTTTGGTTCATCATGCGAGGGACGGGCGCACAGCACACACGACCCAGTCTGAGAACACTTGTCCTGCATCTATCAAGTTATCTGCTCCTCCTCTTCCCTTCCACGCATGCGCCCTTTAATGTGCGGAAAAACGACTATAGTTCCCTGCAGACAGCACACAGCGCTCACCAACCACTTTCACAATATTATTAATTATGGTAGCCTTTCTGGCACAGAGATCTTGTACATTGAACCACCGGAGTAGCAGAGTATACGAAGATGAGTTATATGAAACCTTAATACATATAGTGTCAACACGACACGTAGCTGCCTCACATTTAGGGTGTTCCATTCGTGAACTGCTTCAGTCTTCTATTCATAAGGTGTCCATGAATTCTAGAATCATATGCCATTTGACATACACTGTTGAATAATGACCTTCTTTGTAATTTTCTTCGCTTCGCGGTCTTCAGTATAAGCATCCGTGTTGCTCCTGCAGAAATTTTAATGTCATCTCCCTACCGCCCACTACACTGTTGTCTCCGTTTTATCTGATCTCTTAGTATCGAGCTATCTTAGTATCTAGCACTTCAGTGATCCATCTGCTTACAATCCACTCACCAGGCGACACGATTTGCTAACCCCCATTTCACTCTCGTTACAGTTGCAGTTGCGTCTTCCACCACAGTAGGTTCTGTCACCCGTTTATTCGTCTCTCCACCTCTTGCTGAACAACCCTGATTTCTCTAATCGTCCGTGTTTCACTGTCATAAATCGTAATCAGAAATACACCCCTGATTGCAAAAGCCTATTTTAAGAGAGATTGAAGCTTCCATCTCAGCATGTTCCGTCACCCATTTATTCGGCTCTCCACCTCTTGCTGAACAACCCTCATTTCTCTAATGGTCCATGTTTCACTGTTATAAATCGTAATTGGAAATACACCCCTGATTGCAAAAGCGTATTTTAAGAGAGATTGAAGCTTATTTTTTGAAAATCTTGTTTAGTTTACCTAAAGGTCTTTGGCTCTGTTAATCTTGTGTTTGTTCTTTTTCTACCTCTTCCTATTTTTGTGGTCGTCAGTCCAAGAGCTAGTGTGACGCAGTTCTCCACGCCACTCTATCCTGTACCAGCTGCTTCACCTCCAAATAAGTGCTGCAACCTACATCCTTTTGAACTTGCTAACGGCGTTCATCCCTGTCTCTCTCTACTGGTCTTACCACCCATACTTACATCTATCACCAAACTGAGGATTATTTCATACCTCATGGTGCGTCCTACTAACTGATCCTTTCCTTCAGTCAAGTTGTGTCCTAAGTTCCATTGAGCACAATCTACCCATCTAATATCGAGCACCAAACTTCAGAAGCTCGTCTTCTCTTGTGGTCGCCCACGTTCGGCTTCCGCGGTTGCAGAGACGGCGGGCCTGTGCGACGTGCAGCCGGTGGAGATGCTGCAGGACCAGGCGCAGTGCATCCTGGGCGACTACG
The DNA here is from genome assembly GCF_023897955.1 of Schistocerca gregaria. Taxonomy (NCBI): domain Eukaryota; kingdom Metazoa; phylum Arthropoda; class Insecta; order Orthoptera; family Acrididae; genus Schistocerca; species Schistocerca gregaria. The sequence continues at coordinate 1,079,735,093 of NC_064920.1, read as the reverse complement.
TGCGCAGCCGCTACCCGCGGCAGCCCACGCGCTTCGGCCGGCTGCTGCTGTTGCTGCCCAGCCTGCGGGCCGTGCGCCAGTCCACCGTCGAGCGGCTCTTCTTCAAGGACACCATCGGCGACATCCCCATCCAGCGCCTGCTCGGCGACATGTACCACATGGACAAGTACACCTAGGCGCCCGCTCGCCGGCGTGTGCCACACCTCGGCTACGTGCCCGACGAGTGCTCGCTCGGTGACGGACAAGTACACGTAGACAGCAACCCCGTCCTGTGGCTGCTCAGTGAAACGTACCACACGGACGAGTACGCCTACGCAAGCACTGCGTCGCGTCACTGGACTGTCGCCCGAGGGGCAGATGGGTGCATCTAGGTGAGGCCCTAGCCCGCAGGTATTCTCCATCCGGGCTGCCACGTGTGCGGTCACGGCACGGCTGTCCAGTACGACGAGATTAGCTGCATCGTGCAGCCCAAAACTGTGATCCTTGATACTATATTACTCCCTGGTGCTCGTGTCCAGATGTATTGTAGTGGCTGATGTGACTCGGTGTAATACAAAATATACGAGTTACGGAACTGAAGTAAAGCGGCAGAGGCGACGATGAGGTCATTGTGATCCCGAATTCTTCTTGTTACAGACACAAAAGCGACGACTTTTCATCTGAATAAATTTTATTTGTCTTCATCGCAAGATACGTTGTCCACTGCTGAACAATCATCATCTTCGCGTGGTAGAAACATATTTACAGCATGCTACATGCACCAGTAGTGTGTGTGTGCACCTCAACATTACTAAAAGACTAAAATGGTCACATGATACCAGTAGTTGATTGCCTGTTAATATATTCCAGGAGAAACAACATTAATTTTCAGTGTTTCATATTATCAGTGACCAAATTTAGAAATTTAAAATGCTGTCACAATCCAATCATGAAGAGGTATAATGTTGTATTAAACATGTAACACAAGAAGTCAAGTATTAAAGTCAGAAACTTTGTGTTTGTCACGAGGCAGCGAAACTCACAGCGTGCAAATTCCCCAGCTTTTCTTCAACCAGTAGTCGATAATGAGAGCACATACGACTTACGAGAAACTTTGCACGTAATTCCAAACTTTTTCGAAACTTGTTCTCACTGACACTCCCCACAATCAAAGAGAAGAAATTTATCACTTACAACATTTATACTGTTCGTGCAGTAAAACATCAGCAGTGGACATGACATCGTAACTTATTAATTTTTTACTACTATTTGTATTTGTAACACGTTTTATAGACAGCATCCACATTTACCATTGAAGGTACATGCAAAATTATATCATTATACGACAAATAGTTTAGAAGACATGACGTCATAATTAAATGAGTGAGAAACTAGGTTTTCTTAAAACAAAGCGCAATTTGCACGGATGTCTGAAGCTCTCTTATACATGAGAGTTTTCGATTATTTAAAGAATCAGGAGTGAGAAAGGGGCAGAAGGTGTGAGCGGAGGCCGGCAGTGACTGGTACACACTAAGTAATTACACTCAGCTCTAGCTGAATTTTTATGCTCTAAAAACTATTTCTTAGCGCTCGAAATGAACTCAGAAATGTTTCTTGCGATCAATACGAATGAAATTTATATTGAACTTCCAGATTACGTGATTCATAACTTGACGATGTCAAACTTCATGTAACGAAATAATGCTATTGATCTAGTTTGACAGCATGAATAATTTGTAACGTTAATAACCTCAATATTTCATAGACTTTTCCATATGTCGAATGAAAGTTTTCAGGAAGTGGGTGTACATAGATCTTCGAATACATTGCTAAATGTTTAATACTGGTTACTGTTTTCATCTAGGGAAATTATCAAACACTTTTTTGCAACTATGTGTTTTTTAAGACGTTAGACACCGCCTGAAAAGCTGCCTCCCTAGCTGGGGATGATAACGCGCTCTTCCGCTATGACGTCTGACGAGACGAAATTTTCATCGTCAGTATTTATCCGACAGAGACAGAAGAGGTGGAGGCATACCGTTCCTGACAATCTCATGTTTCGCCAGTGTCTTGGCTTACAGTCCACATCTCTGCAGTGCCTCGAGTAATGGCACGTGACCCTGTCGATCGGCACCCCCCCCCCCCCCCCCCCTTGGTGCTATTTGAGAGGAACAGAGCAACTGCATAAGCACAATGTATCGAACGAGAAGTCTCGATATAAACTCGTGAGTGGTATTGTAAGAAATAGTACTCATAAAAAATACCTAAGGGAAATTTAAAAAAGTTAGACTCTCCCACTAATCGAACTTATCATGTCAGGTCTCATTACTAGGGTATGACTTTCCAGGACAACTATAATTTTTGAAACACGATTATCTCAAAAACACATTTCTTTGGTTTACAACTTCCCTACAACCACGTCGTACATTTATATTAACAAATAGTAACACCCTATATACTTTTTTATTGTCTTGTAAATAATTATGCGTTGCTCTTCTGACGATGTGTTTCCTTAAATGCTTTCTCCATGTCTGAAGCATTTACTGAAGATTTTAAATGTTATAAACATATTTTGCACTTCACTTCATTACTATACAGTTTAACTAAATACAGTCAAGTTTCACTAACGTTAGGTGCCGTTTTGCCATCTGATTCAGTAAATTTTACAGATAAGCTGTTTTAAACAACACAAAAAGAAGCACACTGAAATTTAGAAACAAGGGAATTCCAAGTGAACAAACTGCAAAAGATATTTTGCCGAGGTTGGCGAAGCGCCACATACGTTTTTGCACACTAACTCTATTGCTCATAAGGAAACCACTCATTCAATTGTTGGTCTGTTGATGCCTGCTCGTCCAGTTGTGCTAAGGGAGTAACATGGCCAAAATTTTGTCTAAATAATAAAAATGTAATACATTATTATTACTAGGTCCATTCGATATAAAGTATCAACTAAAAAATATTGGTATTGAAATGAAAGTACTCGATATAAAGAAGTGTTCCTACTAATGTGCTTATACAGGGTTTCACCCTCTGCCCTCTTCCTCTCATGTCATCAATAACACAAACATGTCACTAAACGCTCTCTTCACACTCACCACACATATGCCTAACACATAATCTTAACTCTCTGCAAATAAAAAGCATGGCACTGCACACGAGGTAAGAAGCGTTTCCGATTAGGCGACTGAACAACCGGTCCATGGGGTCTTCCAGTTACCAATGCCATACGACTTCACTTCAGCTCGTCAACATGTCTACAGTCTCACATCACTAGCCAAAGTTCACACTCAGTCTTTTCTCTTCACAAAAGCAATCTTAAAATGTCTTGTAAGTGGGGCTGATGTCTGTCCGCTGCATTACACTGATCCTATATTTATCTGGAAAAATGAAGAAATTTGCACTATTTTGACACCCTTTTGACCCCATGTTTAACACTTTTCTCGTCTATGTTGACGAAACGTTTGCTTCAAAAATTTGACGTGCACTGTGTCACTGTCCTCGTTTCTTATCAAAGCAAACAAACACCGCTAAAAATTACGTTGTTGCATTTAAAAAGTATCTGAGTTTGTAAACGCCTCTTACAGCGTATCGTTATACCAGTGTTGTTATATGATATTTGACCTTGTCGCCTACACCTGTACACGGCGTGTTACAAAAGAAAACGCGCGTGCTGCATCAGTAGATTTACTAGAGCACAACACAGTTTATATCAGTCGCTCACCTGTCGATGGTGCATATGCTGCAACCACTGACTGTCCACATTGCAACAGATCACAGCTGAAAGTATTAACTACGTAGATAGCAACGCGAATTCCGATTAACGTACCACAAACTTGTGTAAATATACTCACGTATCTTCTGAAAATCCTTCGATGAAAATAAACAACTGCAGTTTACTTTTGATAACTCTTAACCGCACAAATGTGGCAAAAACTAATTATTGATTGTTTATTATTTTACGAGTGTGTTCAGAATATTTTTGCCACCTAGTACTGCACTAAAGTTCATAAGTATTGGCGTTGTGCTATCAGTAAATGCATTTCCACAGAATAAGTACAGTTCAGTTTTGTAATGTTACTGAAGTTTTTCAGTGACACAGTCACAAATACCGTGATAATGATTCATGTTCGAGCGTAAATAAACACTATGAGCAACAACACTTTCGATTTGTTAGCGAATAGTTTACACCTATATAAAAAATACATTCGCCCAGCTCTTCACAATGTTCACACCACAAGGCAATACAGCACCAGTAGAAAATTAATCGCTTTCCGCATAACGCGCTTCGCATTACGATACAGCACTTTTAGCTGCTCATGCGGACCCCACAAATGCCGACTGCCGATTGCCCGACTTCCGTTAAGGCAACAATGGCCAGCTAAGACGACAATACCTCCTTCAAATCAAATTACAAGCGCTGACGCGCTACTTAAAATGTTCAGGCAGTGCGTACAGTGTGACGGCAGTACGCCTACGAGTTTTGTGAGTATTTCAATACATATTAAAGCTACAGTCGTCCACCACACGGAAAAATCTAGCCCTTGTGCAGCGTATCACTTTTCGGAAACCTTGTCACAATATCTCGATTGTTTATGAAATATTGAGGATATCCACGTTGTGTAGGATTACCCTTGTGTCAGGAGTTGGCATTTGTTCTTCTTTAGAACGTGGTGTAACGTGCTGCCCAACTTCGTAACTGAAAAGTGAAACCACTGGAAGCCTCTCAAGATTTCTGTACTTCAGAGAATCTCGACTAAAACTTTAGTGTAGTTAGTGAAGTGGCGGCGACTGATGAAAATTTCAGTGGTACAGAGACTTCCTCACTGCTTGGACGTGAAGCAGTGGGCAATCTTACAACGATCTTCTATATAAAGAACTGTCTCCCCGTTGGGCTGAACGTGTTAATAGATTAATAAATGCTGTTCGTCCTTGTGTGATAGGTGCTTGAGAATATCGTTTCTTACTGTTGTTATTCGCGTGATGAAGAGAAAGTGCTGTACATGTATGGAATTCGTTATAAACTTTCTGGAATGTGAGATCTTGTTAATTTATGTAGCAGTGTAAATATTTGTCAGTCTTTGTTCAAAGCCTCTTAAGCGAATACAAGATGTAACTCAACATAGTTCATGTATCATTTTGTGAGAAGACCAAACCTGTTAATTTGTAACCTATTTGCCTCCTATTTCTCAATACTGAAGTACCTACACTACCTTTTATACCTTAAAATTGTCGCCGATTTCTACACAAAATGACAAAATAAATAAATACGAAGGAAATTGTTTTTCGGCTTGAAAGCGAATATGTGTGTGTGTGTGTGTGTGTGTGTGTGTGTGTGTGTGTGTGTGTGTGTGTGTGTGTGTGCGTTTGTGTGTGTGGGAATGGGGATGAAGTGTTTTAATCACAACTAAACTTACTTTTCGTTGTAGACACTCTCCACAACACTACAATTTTTCACTGGTTTTTGTTGTTTTTTTGCGATGACCCTCGTCGTCTTAGTTTATTAATTCAGACTCTTAACCATCAGCTGCATAAGGCTTCTTAAGAACGCGAAGAAACTCCAGATATCTCATTACATTTGTTTTCCGTTGTAATGAAATAAAATATATTGTAGTAATATTGTGTTTTTCAATTTAAATTACTTTCTCAGCTTTGGCTGCAAATTCTTTTCCGTTTCGAAGTGTAAAACAAAACACCACTTCAAGAGTTTCAAAGTCATCGATGACTGTCATTCAATGACGAGAAACGTGAATAATATTCACGTTTTTCATATTTCATATTTTCCTTTTTGATGAATTTCAAATAATTTCTTGTTCCGTGATGCAAATTAAATAACATTCTTGACATGAACCAATACTGGTGTGTCTATATTTTCCCATAAATATTTTTGTAACATAGTTTAGTGAAGATAGGGCGCCTCGTTTGACTGTTCTGTAATTGTGTCTTGCTACAGGGTGTCCCAGAAGTAGTGTACCTTTTCAACAAAATATAATTTGTTTAATAATATTGTTAGAACTAAAAAGTCTGTAGGATTTTACAAACTATACCCAAGACTTCATTTGTGAAAAATTACACTGGGTATATGTCCACCAACCACGTTTTTACAGTAACAGGCCAGTAGCACGACATGTTGCATGACTTTCTGTGAGGTCTCTTATGAAATTTCCCGAATTACCACGCTAATGTTGTCTCTGAGGGCGGCAAGTATCCGCCGTCTATTCCTTCAGACATCGTCCTTTAGAAAACCACCAAACAAGGAAATCAGGTGCCGATAAATCTGGCGACCTCCAGCGGCCAGCTAATGACTCTATTACGAGACGTCATCTCCCTTGAAGAAATGTCATACTCTGTCGAGGGGTACGGCACATTGCACCGTCTTGATGAAACCACGGTTCATTGTGTCCCGTAGCCAATAATGCTCTTAGAAAAGTATGTTGTATCTTTTCCTACCAGGCGCCCGTGGGCTTGCACAACAATTTGTCCATGTGTGAAGTACTATTGAACTACATCAGGACGTTCTTTATTACTTCGCCTATTCATGATTAAACACCAAGGTCACAGCAACCATCTCCAACAAACTTCAAAAAGGAGACTACTCTTGGGAGCCCGCATCTCGTGGTCGTGCGGTAGCGTTCTCGCTTCCCGCCGCGCCCGGGTTCGATTCCCGGCGGGGTCAGGGATTTTCTCTGCCTCGTGATGGCTGGGTGTTGTGTGTTGTCCTGAGGTTAGTTAGATTTAAGTAGTTTTAAGTTCTAGGGGACTGATGACCATAGATGTTGAGTCCCATAGTGCTCAGAGCCATTTGAACCATTTTGAACTCTTGGGAAAACATTTTCTGAACACAATATGAACGTCCACTGTCGGTCAGCTACCAACACAAACTGAACATCCTCACTAGGCAGCCCGTAGGCGGCCAATGTTGTTGTTCAACATTTCTGGCTGTGTAATAATAGTGGACGAGTGTAAGTTATGTTAAGAGGTCGCGCGATAATATTGAGCATATCAGAAAATTTCGACATACTTTGCACCACCTACGAAATACTGTGCCGTCTGTGGCCAATATTGGCAACATCCTTGACAGTCGTTTACGTGCTCTGTTTAAGTACGGTCCCTATCAACATTTGTATTCCCTCTTGTGTTTATCTCCTGAAACGAGTTGAAAACAAGAAGAAAGGTCAGTCATATTACAGTACATCAAATGTACAAATCTTTGTGTCCGTTATGAGATGTAAGGGCAGATGAAAATAAAAATTGGAACATTAAGAACAACTGTTACGAGCTGTTGCTCATCAAATACGGAAAGTACCCTTTAGGTACGATTGATGAACTTTTAAAGAAATATGTTTAAGAACAAACACAGAGGCAACCACTTCCGGTGATATATCAAATGTTGGACTGTCAACGCGTAGTACAATCTCGTAATCATTTATCTCATTCAGTCTCAATTTTCTTAATAAATTATCGTGATTGAATTTTGCACGCTACCTACAATCTACAAATGTTTCACCATCTTTTTTTTTTTCTTCTGCCTGAACGAATAACAGCAGCATCTGCTGCTCGACCGTGTTAAATTTTGAACGCTATTACCGATCGGTGTAAGTAGAACTTCAATTAACATTGCAGAATATTATTGAATAATATTGATCGTCTACGAGCCGGTTTATTTTAATTACAGATCCATTACAATGTGTGTGTGTGTGTGTGTGTGTGTGTGTGTAAAAGTTTGCAAAAAGGCTTCCCATCTCACGCAACGCAAACTTCATCGCCTTTCGCGACATCAGAAGTGATTAATCGATTGCTCCGTTCGCCTCAGGTAAGTACGAACTTTTTTGTAGAACTTGCGTCGGAGATTTTGCGGTAAGGAGGACGCAGCGTCTTATCGTGGATCGGGACTCATCGTCAGATGCAGAAATGCTCCATGGAAGTGTGTTGGGATCCTTGGAGTTCATGTTGTATATTTACGATCTAGCAGACAATATTAATACACTACTGGCCATTAAAATTGCTACATCACGAATATCACGTGCTACAGACGAAAAATTTAACCGACAGGAAGAAGATGCTGTGATACGCAAATAATTAGGTTTTCAGAGCATTCACACAAGGTTGGCGCCGGTGGCGACACCTGCAACGTGCTGACATGAGGAAAGTTTCCAACCAATTTCTCATACACAAATAGCGTTGCCTGGTGAATCGTTGTTGTGATGCCTCGTGTAAGGAGGAGAAATGCATACCATCACATTTCCGACTTTGATAAAGGACGGATTGTAGCCTATCGGGACTGCGGTTTATCGTATCGAGATATTGCTGCTCGCGTTGGTCGAGATCCAGTGACTGTTAGCAGAATATGGAATCGGTGGGTTCAGGAGGGTAATACGGAACGACGTGCTGGACCCCAGCGGCCTCGTATCACTAGCAGTCGAGATGACAGGTATCTTATGCGCATGGCTATTACGGATTGTGCAGCCACGTCTCGATCCCCGAGTCAACAGATGGGGACTTTTGCAAGACAACAACCATCTGCACGAACAGTTTGACGACGTTTGCAGCAGCATGGACTATCAGCTCGGAGACCATGGCTGCGGTTACCCTTGACGCTGCATCACAGAGAGGAGCGCCTGCGATGGTGTGCTCAACGACGACCCTGAGTGCACGAATGGCAAAACGTCATTTTTTCGGATGAGTCCAGGTTCTGGTTACTGCATCATGATGGTCGCATCCGTGTTTGGCGACATCGCGGTGAACGCACATTGGAAGCGTGCAATCGTCATCGCCATACTGGCGTATCACCCGGTGTGATGGTATGGGGTGCCATTGGTTACACGTCTCGGTAACCTCTTGTTGGCACTGACGGCACTTTGACTAGTGGACGTTACATTTCATATGTTTTACGACCCGTGGCTCTACCCTTCATTCGATCCCTGCGAAACCCTACATTTCAGCAGGATAATGCACGACCGTATGTTGCAGGTCCTGTACGGGCCCTTCTGGATACAGAAAATGTACAACTGCTCCCCTGGCCAGCACATTCTCCAGATCTCTCACCAATTGAAAACGCCTGGTCAATGGTGGCCGAGCAACTGGCTCGTCACAATACGCCAGTCACTACTCTTGATGAACTGTGGTATCGTGTTGAAGCTGCATGGGCAGCTGTACCTGTACACGCCATCCAAGCTCTGTTTGACTCAATGCCCAAGCGTATCAAGGCCGTTATTACGGCCAGAAGTGGTTGTTCTGGGTACTGATTTCTCAGGATCTATGCACCCAAATTGCGTGAAAATGTAATCATATGTCAGTTCTAGTATAATATATTTGTGCAATAAATACCCTTTTATCATCTGTATTTCTTCTTGGTGTAGCAAATTTAATGGCCAGTAGTATAGTAACCTCAGTCTTTTTCAGATGATGCGGGTTTCTATAACAAAGTACTGTCTGAAAGAAACTGCATAAAAACTCAGTCACGTCCCGACAAGATTTGAAATTGATGCAAAGATTGGAAACTTGCTGTAAATGTTCAGAAATGTGAAACTAGGCACTTCACAAAACGAAATAATGTAGTATCAATAACTTTATCTTGGAACTATTCCATTTGGTCCATGTTTGCATATAAATGAACAATATCGGAATTGTGAGTCCGTCGTGATGCAAAACAGCTTGTTATTTGTTTACTTAATTTATTGGCTCTGAGCACTATGGGACTTAAGATCTGAGGTCCACAGTCCCCTAGAACTTAGAACTACTTAAACCTAACTAACCTAAGGACATCACACACATCCATGCCCGAGGCAGAATTCGAACCTGCGACCGTGGCGGTCGCTCGGTTCAAGACTGAAGCGCCTAGAACCGCTCGGCCACAACGGCCGGCTTATTTATTCCACAAACTAGTTTCGGCTACAAATATCACCATAATCGGTGGGTTCTTTAAGTCTTATTTCTGCATGTCAGGCATGTTTTTAAGAATTATTGTCGCTTTTTGCGACATATTTTCTTTGCTTTTTTCTGTTACCGTTTTTTCTCAGCGTACTTCGTGCCATGTTAGTTGGACGGCATGTAGTTGTTTCTATACATAGAAAAACAAAACTTTTGCGCTTTGCTTATGATCGTGAACAACAAAACTTTCGCGCTTTTTTTATGCTCAAGAACATTACGCGAAATATTGCTAAATAAGTTGGATGACATAATATTCATCATAGCACCAGTGTCTAAAACAGTCAGTACTTTGTCTACAGCAGAATGTACAGCAGCTTGAATAATTTCTTCACTATGATCATGGCATTTGTGATGCTCAGTAGTTAAGTCTTCACTAATGTCCACGTCATTCCTGAAATCTAAAAAAATTACTTTTCCTGAGAACACCCCATGGGCAACATTTGCGGGCACAATTCAGCTGAACTTACATTGTTGTATTCAGCATAGTGGGGTGGGGCTCTTCCATCACCTCAATACTATTTACGTCAGTACTCTGTATTTGTCTGTTAGTATTAATGGTACAGCTGTGTACTGAAATTTCTTGTAAGTCTGCTTTGCTTACAGTCCGATGATAGTAACCAGTTTGATGCTTGTTGCCATTCCTCGTTACCTTAATAAGACCTGGTAGGCTGCATTTATCTTGCTGAGTATTGTGTGATGTAAGCAACACTGGTTGCGTCACAATGACCTAATAGCCTTTTAATCATCCATGACTGTAAAATTTCCCGCATGGCAGAGAGAAGTGAGTTCACTGCTATTGTTATTGATATTTTTACCACTCATATTGGTTGTGAACACCTAATTTATTCACTTTCGAATAGGCATTCACATAATAAAATTGACTGTAAGGGAGATGCTGTTGCCACTACATAGGATATGTGCTTGGGTGACAGACCCACATGATTTGTTTTGCTATGAGGGTTGCCCAGAAAGTAGTGCACCGCATTTTTTTCTCAGGCGAAAACAATGCTACGAATGCGAAACGTTATGTATGTAATATTTTAAGTCTCCTGAGTGAGCGCGCCAAGTTTTCGTCACTTCCGATAGTTAGCGTAGCTGCAGGACAGTTTCAAAATGGCGTCTGTATGTGATGTACGTTACAAGCAACATGTCGTCATTGAATTTCTGACTATAAAGAAAGAAAGTGTGGGGAATATTCACAAACGCTTGTGCAAAGTCTATGAAGCATCTGCTGTCAACAGAAGTACAGTTACTCGCTGTGCATGTAGGGTGAGGCCCTCAGATTAGATTAGATTCAGTTTTCATTCCATAGACCCAGAAAATGAGATGATTCTCGTGGTTGTGGAACATGTTAGAAAGTATAATATAAAAAAACATAAAACATTTGAATGTAATACTTACTACCCTGATCATTTATCAGAAAATTGTCAAAATAGGCGAATACAATACGGTAAACTGGAACAGCTAGTATTTACAGAATTAATATGCTGTCAAAATGAAACATTGTTATGCACTATTAATAAACTTATCGTACCCAAAATACCTAATCTTGACTGTTGTGACCAAGTGCTGTCAAAACTGAAATCTAACAGACATTTTTACTTAAGCTGGCCTAACAGTCTCTTTTAAGATACTTATCTGTAGAGTAGAAGGAGTTGCCTATCAAAAAGTCTTTCAAACTCTGTTTAAACCGTGCTTTATCTGAAACCAAGTTTTAAATGGTTGCTGACAATTTATTGAAAATGTGTGTCCCTGAATGTTGGACCCCTTTTTGGACCAAGGTAAGTGACTTTAGGCCTCTATGTAGATTGTTCTTATTCCTAGTATTGATACTAAGTATTGAGCTATTGGTTGGAAATAGAGATATATTACTTGAAACAAATTTCATTAAGGAATAAATATACTGAGAAGCAGCGGTTAGAATACAAAGTTCCTTGAACAAGTCTCTACATGAAGTTCTTGAATTTACACCACAAATAATTTCTTTTACACGCATTTGCACGCTAAAAGCCTTTGCTCGGTTTGATGAGTTACCCCAGAGTGTGATTCCATATGACATAATAGAACAAAAGTAAGCAAAGTATGCAAGCTTTTTTATATATTTATATCTCCTACATCTGCATCATTCTCACTGCAAATACAGACTTGCTTAGGCTCTTAAGCAATTCTGTCGAACGGCCTTCCCAGTTGGATTCATATCGATTTGTTATCCCAGATATTTAACACTTTCAACCTCTTCGATCTGTATGTCTTTATATGTTATACGCTTGCTGGAAGGCAGCGTCTTACAGGTTCTGAACTGCATATAGTGGGTCTTTCAAAGTTTAATGACAGTGAATTAGCTTTAAACCATTTGTTAATGTTATAAGGCGGTTCGGTGGAGCTCCACGATTTGCATCGGTCGGGGAGACGATCCACGGCTGTCACACCTGACGTGTTGCAGCGAGCTGATGTTGTCATTCGTGAGGACAGACGCATTACGACTCAGCAGTTGGCGCTGCATCTGTCAAACAGCAAAGGAAGTGTGGATGCAGTTATCCGCACTCTTAGATACTAAAAAGTGTGTGCAAGATAGGTCTCGCGTTGTCTAACGGTAGATCACAAATCGCACAGAAAAAAAAAATATTTGTCTTGATTTGTTGCAACGATTTGAAGCTGAGGGGGAGGCCTTCTTGTCCCGGATTGTGACAGATGATGAAACTTGGGTTCACCATTTTGAGCCCAAGAGAAAACGTCAGTCAATGGAATGGCGCCATTCCCACTCACCACAGAAGGAAAAAATTAAAAGCAACTGCTTCCCCCGGTAAGGTAATGATCACCGTGTTCTGGGACAGTGAAGGTGTGATTCTCGTTGATGTGATGCCAAGAGGCGGTACCATTAATTCAGAAGTATATGTCAACACATTAACACAACTCAAGACTTGCGACTTCGGCGCCACAGCAACCGAGGAGATGTTTTGGTGCAACACAACAACGCACGGCCCCACATAAGTCTGAGGACTGCTGAACACATCGCAAAACACAGTTGGACAGTGTTACCCCATCCACCCTACAACCGTGACCTAGCTCCTCGGACTTCCACTGGTTTGGGCCACTGAAGGATGCCATTAGTGGGAGACATTTTGACGACGACGAGGAGGCGATTCACACATTAAAGCACTGTCTTCGCCACCAGGACAGGGCATACACGCCCTTGTTTCGTGCTGGAGAAAGGCCATAGAACGGGACGGAGATTGCGTGGAAAAATAGGGTGTATAGGTAAAACACCATTCTTTCTCGTTTATAATTCTCATTATGTTCAATATAGAATTGTTGAAGATAAAAAAACTGAGGTGCTTCACTGTCTGAGCAACCCTCGAGTTAAACATTTTGCAACATAGTGTGGGACAAATACTTCCAAAAAAAAAAAGTGCTCTGAGCACTATGGGATTTAACTTCTGAGGTCTTCAGTCCCCTAGAACTTCGAATTATTTGAACCTAACTAACCTAAGGACATCACACACATCCATGCCAGAGGCAGGATTCGAGCCTGCGACCGTAGCGGTCGCGCGGTTCCAGACTGTAACGCCTAGAACCACTCGGCCTAAATACTTTCACAACTGATTGTAACAACAAGGTGTGGTGCGTCACATACTGTTTTGTGACAACAGACGGCTGCTGTTGTACACTAATGAATCATGACATAACAACATCTTATCACTTCGTCAGCTTATTACTTAACACTCATCTAGTTGGGTTCACGTCAGCCTCAATTACTTTTTCTAAAGCGCTTTTTTTGAGATGACAGCTTCATATAAATTAATTACATGTGTTAGTTCTGAATATAACATTTCATTATGGTTAACTGACATTACATTGGACACTGTATCTGGTTTAAATAACATATCATTTTTATTTTTATTTTTCTTTACACGTCTAGTTTCATAGGACCAAATTGAGGAGTAAATCTCCAAGGTCATGGATGTGTTAGTACATTAATTACAACATAAAAGTAATAACAGGTAAGAATAAAATGTTTATGAACCCAAAAAAGTCAAGCCATAATTTTAAGTAAACGCCATCAACAATACAACAAGAATCAGCTTAATTTTTCAAGGAACTCCTCGACAGAATAGGAGTGACCCATGAGGAAACTCTTCAGTTTCGATTTGAAAGCGCGTGAATTACTGCTAAGATTTTCGAATTCTAGTGGTAGTTTATTGAAAATGGATGCAGCAGTATACTGCACGCCTTTCTGCACAAGAGTTAAGAAAGTTCGATCCAAATGCAGGTTTGATTTATGCGCGAGTATTAACTGCGTGAAAGCTGCTTATTCTTGGAAATAAGCTGATATTGTTAACAAGAAACGACAGTTAAGCGTATATATACTCAGTGACCAATGTCAAAATACCCAGACTCATGAACAGGAGTCGACAACAGTTTCACGAACGTACACCACTTATTGCCTGAACTGCCTATTTCTGAGCCAAAAATATCCTTTTAGAATGGGGAGAGTTACTATACTATACTATAATACTATACGACATAAGCGAATGTAAATAAGCAAAGTAGACTCATTTTCGTGTCGAACGATCACTTACTTCAGGTACCGTTCGAACAGTAGAAGTGGCAGCATTAAGTCTTTGAACAAGATCCTGAATGTGGGCTTTCCATGACAGTTCACCATCTCAACACCTAGAAATTTTAACTGTTCAGTTTCACTAATCATATACCCATTCTGAGAAATTAATGCATCAAGTTTTGTTGAATTGTGTGTTAGAAACTATAAAAACTGAGTGTTACTGAGATTTAGCGTTAGTTTATTTTCCACAAGCCATGAACTTATGACATGAACTGCACAATTTGAAACCGAGTCAATGTTGCACACAACATCCTTTACTACCAAGCTAATGTCATCAGCAAACAGAAATATTTTAGAGTTACCCTTAATACTAGAGGGCACATCAGGAACAGGAGTGGCCCCAACACTGATCCCTGGGGCACCCCCACTTGGCCGTATACTACTCAGACCCCACATCACAGCCATTCTCAACACTGTGAATAATAACCTTTTGCTATCTGTTGCTAAAATAAGAGATGAACCAATTGTGAGCTACTTCATGTATTCCGTAATGGTCCAACTTCCGGAGCAACATGTTGTAATCAACACAAACGCCATAGTTAAATCATAAAATATGCCTAGCGTTCGAAACCTTTTGTTCAAGCCATCCAGTACCTGACAGAGAAAAGAGAATAACATTTTCAGTTGTTAAATGACTTCTAAAGCCGAACTGTACATTTGATAGCAAATCGTGTGATATAAACTGACCAATTATCCTTACATACACAGCTTTTTCAATAACTTAAGCAAACACTAATGGCATAGAAATAGGTTTCATATGTCATCCCTTTCTCCCTTTTTATAAAGTGGCTTTACTACTGAGTACTTTAATTGTTCAGAAACAGACCATTCCTAAACGAAAAATTACAATCATGGCTAAAACTGAGCTAAAAGGTGCAACACAGTACTTGAATATTCTGCTGGGCACTCCACCAAATCCATGAGAGTCCTTAGTCTTCAGTGATTTAATTATTATCTCAATCTACTCGTTGTCTGTATGGCAGAGGAGTATTTCAGACATCAATCTTGGGAAGGCATTTGCCAAGAAAGTCATATGATACCCTGTATAAACTAAATTTTTATTTAATTCACCAGCAATGTTCAGAAAATGATTGTTAAATACTTTACATATATCTGATTTATCAGTAACAGAAATATTTTTACTGCTAATTGACTTATATCGTCGACCTTGTGCTGCTGACCAGACACTTCCTTCACAACTAACCATATGGTTTTAATTTTTCCCTGTGAATTAGCTATTCTGTTAACATACCACATACACATTGCCTTCCAAGTAACATTTTTAAGCACCTTACAGTACTGTTTGTAATGGGCTACTGTAGATTGATTGTGACTACTTTTAACATTTTGATATAATCCCCACTTTGTTCTGCATGATATCCTTATCCCACTAGTCAGCCATCCAGCTGCTTTCTACTGCTAGCACTCCATTTAGAACGTTCGAATGGAAAGCAACTCTCAAAGAGCATGTGAAATGTGTTAAGGAAAACATTATATTTGTCATCTATGTTATCAGCACTATAAACATCCTGCCACTCTTGTTCCTTGATGAGGTTCAAAAAACTCTCTATCATCTGGCTTAGTTAACCTTGATTTATATTAGATGACATTTTTTAACATGTACAGAACATTTCACTGTACCGAGTTGACATTTTCTGTGGTAGAAGACATTTCACTATATTTAGTGGATATTTCACTATATTTAGCGACCAACTCATTAAACTGAGGTGATATTTCATCGCGCATTTCATCGTAATTGGATGACATTTCAGGTGACAATCCATTTGACAGTTCATTTGACATATGTTCAAAACCTATCCCTATCATTTCTTGTAAACTACGATTCATTAAGTCATTTGAATCTTCCTTTGTACTAACCATAGGACTAATTACATTGCTTTCAGCACACGATTCGGTTTCGCAAGTGTTGTGTACGACCTCGTACACGATAATAAGGAGAAGTGGACAACAGATTGGTATGCAGCAGAAAAGATTAAGAAGCAAGTTAACATAATAAACAGAGGATTTAGTTGATTTGTATTTCTCCAAGAATACAAAGACTCATTGCAAATAAACAGCAAGAAGCAGAATTGAGCTAGCAGAATGTCCAAAAGGAAGCGGCTGACTGTAGTAGGCGCGGATGACGGTCTTGTAACGACGAGGCTCCAAGTGCAAACGGGTTGCGAGCCTGCCATCAGCCGGCCTGTACCGTGGCAGCAGAGGGTGCCCGCAGTCCAGAACCGGTGCAAGGCGGCTCTGCAGCTGTGCTTCATTGAGTCCACAGCAACCCGCACAGCGGTTATCAGCACCTAACGGGAACTCGCTGTTCCGTTGCCAATTGTGGAATGGTATCGATATGTGATACCACAGTAAGCTGCAGAGTCTGCACCGTCAATAACAATGTCACCAAGCTATCATTGGCAGTGGATTCTATCTCACATGTTGTTTCAGTTTCCATTTTAGTGGATTTCCATATTTTTATTATTACAAATAAGGTTATGGAAATCGTGGCGTATTTCAGTTTAATACCAGCCTGGAAACACCAATAATGCAGAGTAAGAACGTTCTAGAAAGGCAACATTATTGATATGAAACAATAAAGAATCACTGTGTCATTACACGAACTCACATCACAAAGACAGCCAACTTGTATAAGTTAGAGTTTTATAATTGTTAATGTTAATTACCATAGAAATTTTGAAATACTCAAACATCGAGCAAAATTTGGTACTGAATGCCTACAGGCGAGCAGCAAACCTACTTTACATGCAGACAAAGGAGAATTAACGATATTGCCCCTGCCTTTGTTCTACATCACAATGCAGATAGGATCCAGTTTATTTTTAAAAAACTGTTTTTTACTGTTAAATATTTCTTCAGTTGCAATTGTTTTGTAACTTCCTTCATATATTCTGGTTCTCCCTTACTTTTCAATTTTTTGTATATGAAACAAATACACGGAGAAACTTCCCAGCAAATTAAATCCGTGTACCGGACCGATACGTGCACATGCGACCTTTGCCTTTTATGGGGAATTGCTCTCCCATTTGGACAACCCGAGCATGACTCACGACCTGTCCTCACAGCTTTAACTCCGCCAGTACCTCGTCTCCTACCTTCCAAACTTCACAGAAGCTCTCCTGCGAACCTTGCACAACTAGCACTCCTGGAAGAGAGGGTACTGCAGAGGTATGGCTTAGCCACAGAGTGGGGGATGTCTCCAAAGTTTTGAAGGTAGGAGATGAGGTACTGGCGAAGTAAAGCTGTGAGGACGGGTCAAGAATTGTGCTTAGGTAGCTCAGTTGGTAGATCACTTGCCCGCAAAAGGCAAGAGTCCTCATTTCGCGTCTCGGTCTAGAACACAGTTCTAATTTGCCAGGAAGTTTCATATCACCGCACGCTGCACTGCGGAGTGAAAATTTCATTCTGGAAGTAAAAGGAAAGTTGCAACAACGTGATGACAATAAATTTTATATGTGGATAAAAATTAAATAAGTTCTTTCACATCGACGCTCTTGTAATCTACATCTACATCTACATCCATACTCCGCAAGCCACCTGACGGTGTGTGGCGGAGGGTACCTCGAATACCTCTATCGGTTCTTCCTTCTATTCCAGTCTAGCATTGTCGGTATGCCTCTGTGTGGGCTCTAATCTCCTGATTTTATCTTCATGGTCTCTTCGCGAGATATACGTAGGAGGGATCAATATACTGCTTGACTCCTCGGTGAAGGTATGTTCTCGAAACTTCAACAAAAGCCCGTACCGAGCTACTGAGCATCTCTCTTGCTGAGCAGTGTTCAAGCAGTGGGCGAACAAGTGTACTGTAACCTACTTCCTTTTTTTCGAACTGCATTTCCTTAGGATTCTTCCAATGAATCTCAGTCTGGCATCTGATTTACCGACGACCAACTTTATATGATCATTCCATTTTAAATCACTCCCATTGCCTACTTCCAGATAATTTATGGAATTAACTGCTTCCAGTTGCTGACCTGCTATATGGTAGCTGAATGATAAAGGATCTTTCTTTATATGTATTCGCAGCATATTACACTTGTCTATATTGAGATTCAATTGCCATTCCCTGCACCATGCGTCATTTGTTGCAGATCCTCCTGCATTTCAGTACAATTTTCCATTGTTACATCCTCTTGATATACTACAGCATCATCCGCAAAAAGCCTCAGTGAACTTCCGATGTTATCCACAAGGTTATTTATGTATATTGTGAATAGCAACGGTCTAACGACACTCCCCTGCGGCACACCTGAAATCATTCTTACTTCGGAAGACTTCTCTCCATTGAGAATGACATGCTGCGTTCTGTTATCTAGGAACTCTTCAATCAAATCACACAACTGGTCTGATAGTCCATATGCTCTTACTTTGCTCATTAAACGACTGTGGGGAACTGTATCGAACGCCTTGCGGAAGTCAAGAAACAGGGCATCTACCTGTGAACCCGAGTCTATGGCCCTCTGAGTCTCGTGGACGAATAGCGCGAGCTGGGTTTCACACGATCGTCTTTTTCGAAACCCATGCTTATTCCTACAGAGTAGACTTCTAATCTCCAGAAAAGTCATTTTACTCGAACATAATACGTGTTCCAAAAATCTACAACTGATCGACGTTAGAGATATAGGTCTATAGTTCTGCACATCTGTTCGACGTCCCTTCTTGAAAATGGGGAGACCTGTGCCCTTTTCCAATCTTTTGGAACGCTACGCTCTTCTAGAGACCTACGGTACATCGCTGCAAGAAGGGGGACAAGTTCCTTCGCGTACTCTGTGTAAAATCGAACTGGTATCCCTCAAACATGAATAACTACCGTAACTATGATTTATGATGTGGTTGTTTAATGTTAATTGTTCTTCACTGAGGACAGCTGGAGTATAACAATGACATGGAGCTGTAGATCTTTGCACCAATGGTAGAACTGAAATTTCTTCTGTATCGCTTAATATTTATCTACCTGACAGTTCAAAATCTTGAAATAGGCAGGCGCAGAAATCACTGCCAGAGAGCAAAGAGGTTGGTGAAGCAAAACCGTGAGAATATTGCGCTAGAAAGTAACAAATAATTTGGACTATGGTACCCATTATAATCGGACTTCCTAAAGACTGCAAAGCTCCACTTGCCAAAATGAAGGCGCATAGTCGACAGGGCGATGATGGCGTGAGGTCATCGCATCTCCAAACCGACCGTTTTCAACAGGCTTAACTGGCTGAAATAATACAGCGGTTTACGGTTAGTACAGCAGCATCATGATGATTGCGGTAATGAATGAAACAATACTTTTTCTAAATATGAAATATAAATACAGGCGCTTCTCCTCTGCACTCCCAGTAGAAATAAACAAGCGGCGAAAGGCAACTGTTAAAACAAGAGTAAGTTGTACAACAAATTTTTGAAACAAATGACTTGTGAATTTTACAGACATTTTATTAAGTATGCTAGTTATGTACACTCTGTAAGATAATTACATCTCTGGCTTTAAACTATAATAATGTGTTAAACTACCTACTTTGTGGGATTCTGCTGACATGCCAATCGTTTGCATATCTTCGCACAGAGTAGACAGCAGGTCAGTTTGATGTGTATTGCGTTCCCTCTTCATGGTACTGCAGTTTTAATGATTGGCAGTGTATATCCACGTGCCTTGACGTTATGCAACAGGTCTCATAGCCTAAGGAATTTTCAAGCCTGCGACGTTATGTGGAAAACTTTTCAGAATAGGGATCTTGCTAAACTGCACGAATAGAAACAGTCTGAAAATACAAAACGTTGTCCTCAGCTGTTGCGACATACCTATTATCAGTAGAATCAGTTTCCTAAAATCCTTATGTCTCGTTGCGTGGAGATACGACCGTAACCTGGTCTAAATGGTGCCTCGACTGGAAAGCGACGGTTCGGCGCGCTGCAGGCAGAAATTGCACGTTTGCAAACTTCCGAAGTCTTCGGCTGACTCAGAAGAGAAACTAGATAGGCAGTATCTTAATAAATTGCCAAGTCTAGTGAAATGTTAGTACACCATACAAATACACTCCTGGAAATGGAAAAAAGAACACAATGACACCGGTGTGTCAGACCCACCATACTAGCTCCGGACACTGCGAGAGGGCTCTACAAGCAATGATCACACGCACGGCACAGCGGACACACCAGGAACCGCGGTGTTGGCCGTCGAATGGCGCTAGCTGCGCAGCATTTGTGCACCGCCGCCGTCAGTGTCAGCCAGTTTGCCGTGGCATACGGAGCTTCATCGCAGTCTTTAACACTGGTAGCATGCCGCGACAGCGTGGACGTGAACCGTATGTGCAGTTGACAGACTTCGAGCGAGGGTGTATAGTGGGCTTGCGGAAGGCCGGGTGGACGTACCGCCGAATTGCTCAACACGTGGGGCGTGAGGTCTCCACAGTACATCGATGTTGTCGCCAGTGGTCGGCGGAAGGTGCACGTGCCCGTCGACCTGGGACCGGACCGCAGCGACGCACGGATGCACGCCAAGACCGTAGCATCCTACGCAGTGCTGTAGGGGACCGCACCGCCACTTCCCAGCAAATTAGGGACACTGTTGCTCCTGGGGTATCGGCGAGGACCATTCGCAACCGTCTCCATGAAGCTGAACTACGGTCTCGCACACCGTTAGGCCGTCTTCCGCTCACGCCCCAACATCGTGCATCCCGCCTCCAGTGGTGTCGCGACAGGCGTGAATGGAGGGACGAATGGAGACGTGTCGTCTTCAGCGATGAGAGTCGCTTCTGCCTTGGTGCCAATGGTGGTCGTATGCGTGTTTGGCGCCGTGCAGGTGAGCGCCACAATCAGGACTGCATACGACCGAGGCACACAGGGCCAACACCCGGCATCATGGTGTGGGGAGCGATCTCCTACACTGGCCGTACACCTCTGGTGATCGTCGAGGGGACACTGAATAGTGCACGGTACATCCAAACCGTCATCGAACCCATCGTTCTACCATTCCTAGACCGACAAGGGAACTTGCTGTTCCAACAGGACAATGCACGTCCGCATGTATCCCGTGCCACCCAACGTGCTCTAGAAGGTGTAAGCCAACTACCCTGGCCAGCAACATCTCCGGATCTGTCCCCCATTGAGCATGTTTGGGACTGGATGAAGCGTCGTCTCACGCAGTCTGCACGTCCAGCACGAACGCTGGTCCAACTGAGGCGCCAGGTGGAAATGGCATGGCAAGCCGTTCCACAGAACTACATCCAGCATCTCTACGATCGTGTCCATGGGAGAATAGCAGCCTGCATTGCTGCGAAAGGTGGATATACACTGTACTAGTGCCGACATTGTGCATGCTCTGTTGCCTGTGCCTATGTGCCTGTGGTTCTGTCAGTGTGATCATGTGATGTATCTGACCCCAGGAATGTGTCAATAAAGTTTCCCCTTCCTGGGACAATGAATTCACGGTGTTCTTATTTCAATTTCCAGGAGTGTAGCTTTCCTTGTAATTCTCTGTAATTCCTACTTACATATCTGATTAACTGGCAGTTGACAGTCGAGCTATATTCATAGGCATTCCAAGACATTGCATCCTCTTCCCCCATGCCAGAGTTTCCCATCCGACTGTAAGCTGTCAGAACGCGGGATGAGGAAGCTATCGTTGACGTGCATGCAGTCGGGATATGCAACGATACGAGACACAGGGCCGTTGGCAGACACGACGATCTGATTAACGTAATTCTGCGCTCTCCATCGGTAGTTGTCGGCATTATTTGGCTCATAAACAATACAGTTGGCTCACTAAAATGGATGTGCATATAATCCCTACGTTAGCACTATGAAAATGCACATTTTCCCCGTTGTTCATATGCTAGCCATGATGATCTGCCTGTGGTATACATAAATAAAATCTTCAATACGCATGAACTTGTAATAAGACAAAAGGGAAAATTACATATCAAGTCAGTAAGGACATCAGTTTATAAAAGCTCACCGTATCTAACAAACTTAATCCTGACAGAGAACACAATCCTACATACATAACAACAAGTATTATAGAAATTAGTTTTATTGAATCACACAACATTTTAGAAAACGCGAAGGTGAAAAGAAAAGGTAAATGCTCGAAGACTTGAAGCCTCTACCGACCTAATGGCTGTTTCGCCACATGGTTTCTCTGCTCACTGCGTGAGCCTGTAGCTTCGGCATGAGTGATTTCGTATTTTTTCCAGTCTTCTATAGGCTTTAATCGCCGAAATGTTATTAATTTACAGTTAACTGCAACAAATCCTGACAAGAAGGACACAATTTTCACGAATATTTAATGTTGATGTTGCCTTAAAATTGCCTAATCTCATAATACACAAGTTATAACGGGATAATACTCGTAACTAAATGCGAAAACTCTTTAACTACTAATATGACGTTTCTCGTCGTTTTATTACAACATATCGCACTAATAACGATTCATACCCGACAGATTCAGTGCGCTGGCGCTTAAAAACAGCGTGATGGGGTGTAAGCTATAATATAAAACCTGCGACAAAGGCAATATGGCGTTTTGCTTTCCGCGGGCTTCAGGCGTTCTGCTTGTGACGTAGGGATTGTTATTACCTCCAATTGGTTCCACTATACGTGACACGTTTCCCGCGACAAAATGGCTCCTCAACGTGAAGTAACAGAAAGTGACGTCACACGACACGCAGAGCGCCACGT
Organism: Schistocerca gregaria; assembly: GCF_023897955.1. Classification (NCBI taxonomy): domain Eukaryota; kingdom Metazoa; phylum Arthropoda; class Insecta; order Orthoptera; family Acrididae; genus Schistocerca; species Schistocerca gregaria. The sequence goes on along the minus strand of NC_064920.1, from coordinate 1,079,711,875 downwards.
CAGTGCTAGACTAGCTAACTAGTCGCGTGTGCCGACGGCTTCAGAGGTGAAACGTGATTTATTCATCTCATCACATACACCATTACAGAACATTCGTCTGATGTACAAGAGACATGTCAAGGTTACAATATGCTTATTTGAAATTTTGTCACTCTTACAATATTACTTTGTGAAGAATTTACTTACTTAAAATTTGTCACACTTACAATATTTACATCCACTATAACAATCATAAATTTTTATTCTATTTTAGGGATCCACCTCAAAGTATCACTTCGTCCCTCATGAAATCTTCTACTGAGTAGTAGCATCTTACAATTAAAAAATCATGTAACCTGCTTTTTAAAATATTTATCTGCATGTTGATTTTGTCACAACCTTTTATTTTTTGTGAATTTTCATAGCTATATGCTGAGGAGTGTGAGCACGTAGTTTTAAGCCATTCGAGATGAGCATAATGTTTTCTTTATGTCTTGTGTTGTATGAGTGTTCAAAATGGCTTTTTTCGAATAGATCAACTCTACTGCTTAGGAAAAGCATCACCTCAAAGATGTGTAAATAGGGGACAGATACTATTTTTAGATCATTAAATAATGGGCGGCCTGATGTCCTCGGCTGTGTGGTGCACATGTTACGAATGATTCTTTTATGCAACTTTAAAATTCATGTAATGTTTCCCAGAGTTTCCCCCAAAAATTATGCCATATCTAGTAACAAATTCAAACTAGTTATAGTATGCTATTTTTCTAGTGTGCATCTGAGTGGTACTGGGTAAAATTTCCATTGCAAATGCAAGGCTGTTTAATTTATTTGTTAGATATTTTCTGTGTGAATTCCAACTCAGATTTCAGTCTAAGTTTATTTCTAGGAATCTGACAGAGTCAAGTTCTTCATTTTTATTCTCAGCCAGGCCTCGAGTGATTCAGCAGCTCAACTGAAAGAAGAGAAGGCAAGTGCGCGAATGTGCCTTCACACACACAGAGTTTAGTTAGTGGTCAAATGTAGACGGTCGTGGCGTGTGTGCTGCAAGATCTTTCAGAGAGTGAATGTGAGTTAAAAAACACACAGGCGCCTCATAAAGCAAGTTATGCATGCCCTCCGATGCTGAGAACATTGCAGAGCAACAAAGGTGTTCATTGTCAGAGTCAAATTCTTCATTTTTATTCTCAGCCAGGCCTCGAGTGATTCAGCAGCTCAACTGAAAGAAGAGACGGCAAGTGCGCGAATGTGCCTTCACACACACAGAGTTTAGTTGGTGGTCAAATGTAGACGGTCGTGGCGTGTGTGCTTTGGCTGTGGCGGATGCTGGAGGACCAGGTATTGATGGTCGTGTGTACCGGAAAGCGGTACCGATGTACCGTACCTGTGCTGACGTCAGTGGTCGCCACATGGAACCCTGCCTATCAATGGACCCAGGCGACGAGCAGCAGGAGTCACAGAGCAGACGACGTGTGTTGTGCTGTTTTGCGTGCAGCGGGAAAACGGTACGTCTCCAGACACAAGCTCCTACGCCAAACTTAACCGGCTTTGTTCCAACCCCAAGGGAATTTCGTTACACTATGTATACACAGGGTACGGAAAAGCAATTTGAGCAAAAGCGTAGGGCAGAAAGGCAGCGTCCAACAAAGGACCTCGAGTATGCAAACTAGGGGGCCGCAGTTGCATATTTTCGGCGCTACAGAAAGGTAACTGAAATCATATATACGGACTTCTTTACTCAAAATGAAATGCAATTCACAGAAAATGAATACGTAAACAAAATGTTTGGACTAATCAGTCGCGATGTTGAAACAATAAAAACTTGAAGCACCACTTACGCGTGTATCGTACTTAGGTGATGTACCATATAGCTCTTGCTTAGACATTAAAACAAGGACATGTCCACTTTTCATGTTTCAACATGTCGTGAAAATGCAAAATGAATATACTCTTGTACACATACTTGCTACTAATTAATTAACGCAAATAAAACTATATGAAATAAAATCGTCATAACTTCTGAACGATTTGCGTTAGGTCGTTCAAACTGCACGGTTGGCTGTGGGGCATGATGGGAATTAGTATGTGACTACGGTTTGGTTTAGCGACGAAGCCCACTTAAATTTGGATGGTCAGTAAGTAAAACTGGCACATTTGAGGGACTGATCGCTATCGAGAAGTCTCTTCTCCGTCAATGGGTGACAATGTGGTCTAATCAGTGCGATGTTCCTTGATGGCACGGTGACTACTGAACGGTGCATGAAGGTCTTGGGAGATGATTTTGTCCCCATTATCCAAAGTGAGCCTGATTTCGACAAGGTGTGGCCTTTGCAAGACGGAGCTCCACCCCATGGAAGTAGGAGAGTGTTTGCTGTCCTGGTGGAGGAGCACTTTGGGGACCGCATTCTGGGTCTGGGGTGCCCGGAGGCCACTGGCAAGAGCCTCGATTGGCCGCCATATTCTCCGGATCTGAACACATGCGACTCCTTTTTGTGGGGCTACATTAAAGACAAGGTGTACACCAATAACCCCAAAATCATTGCTGATTTGAGAACAGCCATTCGGGAGGTTACCGACAGCATCGATATTCCGACACTTCAGCGGGTCATGCTATTCGTCCGCGCCACATCATCGTCAATGATGGCAGGCATATCGAACATGTCATAACCTAAATCCGAATACCTGTAGTGACGTTCACATGTTGAATAAAGTGTGTGCACGCCGTAGTTTGTCACTAATTTACGCTTTTTTCATATAGTTCAATAATTGTCGCCCTGTATTATTTTCAGATCCGAAACGATTACTGCATCACGCTATCTGGATATTCTTTGTGAATTTGTGGCGGTACAAACTGCCCTAGACGACACTACGAACACCTCGTGGTTTATGCAAGATGGTGCCTGGCCACATCGCACGGCCGACGTCTTTAATTTCCTGAATGAATATTTCGATGATCGTGTGATTGCTTTGGGCTATCCGAAACATACAGGAAGCAGCGAGGATTGGCCTCCCTATTCGCCAGACATGAACCCCTGTGACTTCTTTCTGTGGGGACACTTGAAAGACCAGGTGTACCGCCAGAATCCAGAAACAATTGAACAGCTGAAGCAGTACATCACATCTGCGTGTGAAGCCATTCAGCCAGACACGTTGTCAAAGGTTTCGGGTAATTTCATTCAGAGACTACGCCATATAATTGCTACGCATGGTGGATATGTGGAAAATATCGTTTCCCAGACCGCAGCGCCATCTGTTGTTGACAATTGTAACTAATATAATTTCGAAAGTTTGTCTGCCTGAAAATGTACTGTTGTCCCAAGCACATTGCAACAAACGGTGTATTTCTATCGCTGCTCGTTTAGTTTGTATTGCCGTTTCAAATATACCGGTCATTTTTGAAACACCCTGTATGTATTTATGAGACTAGAATGTCAAATAAAATTTTGTCTGAAACAGCTTTATTTCCGAAATGTGCACCAGAGTAGGAATCACAAGTGCAACACAAACAACATAAAATTAATTCTTCTGGTGAAGCAAACGATACTTAGGGACCCGAAATTCGATACAAGTGCATACCGTACATTTACCCAAGAACGTGTTCAAAATGATGTCCGTGTAAATGAAGACGTGACACCCTCGAAGCCTTGCCGCTCTCTAAATGCCGCACAACCACTTTCACTTTTCTGTTGCAGCTGTGCTAAATTCTCAGTGCAACATCATGCACGAAGTCGATGCCGCGTAGGGTAGCCGGGCGCTCTGAGGCGTCTTGTCACGGTTCGCGCGGCTTCTCCCGTCGGAGGTCTGAGTCCTCTCTCGGGCATGGGTGTGTATGTTGTCCTTAGCGTAAGTTAGTTTAAGTTAGATTGACTAGTGTGTAAGCTCAGGCACCGATGACCTCAGCAATTTGCTCCCAACAAATTTTTAAATTTACGAACTCTGAAACGTCCCCTTAGAAAAATTATACACGACTGTGCTTAAACTGACACACAATAGTTTTTAGCGCAACGCAATCTGACTTTCAAAAATCCCTACAAAAGAATGGCCCTGACTAACATTAACCTATACGTTTCGCAAATCACTTACCTCACAAAAATCTTCGTTACTCAAGCTACTGCAATACAGCGAGCGCCACTACTGCCAGCTAAATAAAAGATTCAAACTACTGAAGGCACTAACTACTGATAGGCACAGTTAGCAAATGAACGATTTTAATAGAGAACAAACAATGTATTTACCTTTATAGTCATAATATATATATCAGTTCATGACATCCAGTCTTACAAATTACAAAACTCCGCCATCTCTCTCCCCACGTCCACCACTGCTGGCGGCTCACCTCCAACTGCGCAACGCTACGCGCTGTTAGCATCCAGCTGCCGCTGCCCAACACTACAATGGCAGACAACAATGCAAACCAGCCACAGACTGCACGCAGCAAAGCCAGTGATTTTCATACAGAGCGCTACGTGGCGGCGGCGTTACCAATAAAAAAACCTAAACAGCCTACTTACAACTCGTTGAGATGGCTCCAAAGGTAGAGATGGCGGGGGTTGAGGTCTGGAGATCTGGTGGGTCACGCTTCTGGTCCTGGACGACTTGACCGCTAATCGCGATAAGCAACGCTGAGATACTCTCTTGCTTCCCAACTGAAATTACAGGGCCACTGTCGTACATACAGCACAAGTTGGTTCGTGTAGCGAGTGGGACATCATGAAGCAGATGACCCAATCCAAGTTCGAAAAAATTCCGATACACTCAGCTAGTCAGGCGCTGTGGAATAACGTGTGTAACTGATCGTCCACTATACGACACAAAATGTTCACTACTGTCATCTTGCAGTAGTTATGCGAGGATTCTCATACACACACGCTCGTGCATGTTATGAGCATTCACGATACTCGTACAGGTGAAGAGGCTCTCATCTATAAACAGTACCTGACGATGGAAGAGCGTATCGTGAGCGAGAAACCACCAACAGAAGTGATGACATCTAGGGTAGGCTATAGGTGTCAGTTCCTGCACCTTCTGTACTTTTTTTGTTATGGTTTTCAGGGCGCAAATCTGCTACGGTCATTAGCGCCCAGTCTGTGACTTAGGAAAAGGTAAAAAAACGAAACTGGAAACCAGCAGCAATGGGAGCGAAACTCAAAAAAGTCGGGAAACTAAAAACAGAAGGAAAGCTTAAAAAAACCACTAGAGAATGGGGGTTGTTTCTCCCTAAAAAGAACTTCAAATGACTGACGTCATCTCACTGGCACTAATAAACTCAAGAACGCGATCGGCTGAGCGCGTGTCATCTGCTAAAATGGAAGATATATCAGGCGGCAGCTGTAGACGGGCGCGTAACGGAGTAAAATAGGGGCACTCAAGTAAAAGGTGTGTCACCGTCCACAGTTGAGAGCAGTGGGGACAGAGTGGGGGAGTATCGCCGCTTAAAAGACGTCGATGGCTAAAAAGACAGTGCCCTATCCGGAGTCTAGTTAAAATTACCTCCTCCCGACGACGAGTTCGGGAGGAAGAGGTCCAAGCACAGGGAAGAGCTTTCACGTCCCGCAACGGGTGGAATTGCTGTCTCTGGAGCATGCACCATACAGTTGATAGAGGAACTACTACAGTGGCACTTACATGGCGGGTATTTACGGTTCAGACAAAACTTTATTTATCATTTTAGTGTCATTTTGGCGCATACATTCCACTCAGGAAGTGTGTACAGCTACTTCTGATTCACCCTGTATATTAGGATATTGGAGTCAGAATTTCTAATTTTCTAGACAGGTTTCGGCGTGAATGTAAATGACTCTAATTACTCTCATTTGAGCGATTTAAATTTCTGTTGCCTGTCGCTGGTTCCCCTAGAACATAATGCCTTAAGACAGCACTGAGTCGGAGTAGGTGCAGCGTGCAGTTTGGACAGTATCACTAGCACAAATAGAAGTAACAATACGGGCGACATAAGGGGCTGAACTAAGTTTTTTTGGAAGATGAAGATAATTAGTCCACTTAAGGTTATGTCAATACTCACATCCAGGAATTTAGAATACTCCACACTCATTAGGTCCTGGCCATTACATTTAATGTCAACCTGTCCCTGCAATTTTTTACTCTCGTGGAAATGAATGATGTGTTCGTTTTGTCTGCATTTAGAGAAATCCCATTTGAATCAAGCCATTGTAGAACTTCACCAAACACATCATTTGCAATTGCCTCAAGATTATTGTTGCCTACTTAGATAGTCATCAACAAAGCCCGAACTTAGTTCTTTCAAGAATTCATCTCCCGTGCATAAAACAGCTTCAAACGTTTGATTCCCTTTAATGATGCATAAATATGTTAAATTTTATGGCTGAAGATGCAAAATCCTTATTATGTTGAGTTTGTTGGTTCTCACTAAGCTCTAATTGTCAAATACTGGACGAACATGACGCGGGTAATTTGCGAACCGTTTTAAGAAAAGTTAGTTTTCCATGCATCTCAATGTTTACGACGTCACATCTCATCGAACTTGTAACGTCACACTAGTCCGCTTGTCCGCCACACTCCGTGAACGTTCTGCTCTGTGCAGGACCCACAGGAAATCGATACGTCAATGGAGAGGTACCCACCAAAGGTCTTAACTTTGTTGTGTGCTTTCAAGAGCTTGCATGCATTTAAACACTCAGTGAAGAATTATCAAACTAGTCTCAAATATTAAGACTTTCACGACCATATGACATTGCTGATGGCAAACCTTTTGGTATATAAGGTCGTGGGCAACAAAACTCTTATGTTCCTTACGTTTCGTCCAGATCTGTGCTGGACATCTTCAGTGGCGTTGCTCCTCCGTCGACTCTTCCCGACTCTGCGTAGGACCAACGCCTCTGAAGATGTCCAGTGCAGTTCTGGGCGAAACGTTAGGAACAGAAGAGTTTCATAGAACACGACCTTATACACCGAAAGCTTGACCAGCAGCTATCGTCTGAAATAGTCACCCACTCCCCCCCCAGAGCGCGCCATGGCCTGTCTTTCTCGTCGGCCTCGTTAGGAAACGTGCGCCGTGCAACTTTTCAGGTACATTCAATGGTATACGTGTATGGAAGATGTACTGTGAAAAGAGCGAGTGGTATGGAAGTAATAAATTAAAACGTCATGCATGATGCTCCTTTTTACTGCATGAACTGCGAAAATGCAATATTCGATAAACTATTTCCCTTTCATTGTTTTGTGAAGTGTGTCAGCGAGAAAAAGTTTCGAAAAGGTTTGAAATTTTACGTAAAATTTGTTGGAAGCCGCTATTTCGTCTCATTCCCGCCGGCCGGTGTGGCCGAACGGTTCTAGACGCTTCAGTGTGGAACTGCGCGACCGCTCCGGTCGCAGGTTCGAATCCTGAGTCTGGCATGGATGTGTGTGATGTCCTTAGGTTAGTTAGGTTTAAGTAGTTCTAAATCTAAGGGACTGATGACCTCAGCTGTTAAGTCCCATAGTGCTCAGAGCCATTTTGAACCCCTCATTCCCAAATATTGGATGAATACAGTCTGGGTAATTGTTTGTTTGCACGGCCATCGTCCGCTGTGCTGAAGATGAACACGTAACTGCAGTCCTAGTTCCAAAAGTGAGGTGAAATGCGAAAAACAAAAACAAAAACACCAACGCAGCATAATAGAAAGGCAAGAAGGTAAAAAGTTACAAAGTTTATATGTACAACGAAGTTTCTTTCGACTTCAACCTCCGCCAACAAATGAGGAAAAAGCAGTGGTTCGCTGAATATGTGAAGACCAGACAGTAACACCAATGACCACAGAAGATGCTTTTTAAATAAAAGAGAGACGCATGTGGTGTATTATTCTCTTTAATTAATTGCAGTAAGCTTAAGAAGGAGAAAGTAACAACACTCTATAGTCTGGGTAATTAGCGCGACGTGACTTGCGAGAGTTGCGCAGAAAGTAATGCACTGCATTTTTTTTCTCAGCCGAAAACAATGCAACGAATGCGAAACGTTACTTATGTATTATTTGAAGTCTCCTGAGAGAGCGTGCTGCAGGACGGTTTCAAAATTGCGTTTGTAGGTGATGTACGTTATAAGCAACGTGGCGTTATTGAATTTCTCACTGCAGAGAAAGAAACTGAGGGGAATATTCACAAATGCTTGTGCAAAATCTATGGAACATCTGCTCTCGACATCAGTAGAGTTAGTCGCTGGCCACGGGGGGTGAGGCATCTGGCATGTTGGAGCGAGCTGATGTTGTCATACGTGACGACAGACGCCATTCGTGGAAAACATCTTAAGGACGACGAGGAGGTCAGTCACGCAGTAAAGGATTGGTACCGACAGGGGATACACGCCCTTGTTTCGCGCTGGAGGATGGCCGTAGAACGGGATGGAGTTTACGTGGAAAAATGGGGTGTGTAGATAAGATACCATTCCTTCGTGTGTGTAATTCTCTTTATGTTCAATAATGAATTTTTGAAGAAACGAATCCGGTGCACTACTTTATGGGCACCCATTGTACGCTATCTACAGACATGTACACAGTTACTAACTTTAAGCCGCGTGGGATTAGCCGAGCGGTCTAAGGCGCTGCAAAAAAATGGTTCAAATGGCTCTGAGCACTATGGAACTTAACATCTGTGGTCATCAGTCCCCTAGAACTTAGAACTACTTAAACCTAACTAACCTAAGGACATCACACACATCCATGCCCGAGGCAGGATTCGAACCTGCGACCATAGCATCAGGCGCTGCAGTCATGGACTGTGCGACTGCTCCCGGCGGAGGTTCAAGTGCTCCCTCGAGCATGGGTGTGTGTGTGTTTATCCTTAGGACAATTTAGGTTCAGTAGTGTGTAAGCTTAAGGACTGATGACCTTAGTAGTTAAGTCCCATAAGATTTCACACACATTAAAAAAAAAAAACTTTTAGTACTTGTCTTACTGTGTCAAACCAATAACGTAAGATTATACTCCTTAATTATTAGACTATGAGAGCAAATGGTTCAAATGGCTCTAATCACTATGGGACTTAACATCTGAGATCATCAGTCCCCTAGAACGTAGAACTACTTAAAACCTAACTAACCTAAGGACATCACCCACATCCATGCCCGAGGCAGGATTCGAACCTGCGACCGTAGCAGCAGCGCGGTTCCGGACTGAAGCGCCTAGAACCTGTTGGCTACAACGGCCGGCATTATGAGAGTATTTTAAATTTTTAAATTCGGACAATAATTATGTGACATGCTGAAACAGTAATTTTTGTTGCCCCTGCAATGACGTCAGCTAGCCAACCTGCCAGTGGGACAGAGCAACCACGTCTGTTAATTGCAGGTAACGGTAATATGATCAGCAAAGAGTGTGAATCTTCATTTCACACACACGCACGAAAACCGCGTTCGTGAACAGACTCGCAACTGGGCGGGCGGTGCCCGGCTGCGCACGGCGTTTGCAGGAAGAGGTCCGGCCAGCTTCCCCCTTCCCCGTCTGTGTCGTTCTTCCGCGACCCGCCAACACCCTGGACGGGAAAGGAGTCGCTGCCGCAGAATGAAAACAGCGCCGCGCACTTTTCCAATTAGGCGCGCAGGTGTGCCGGTTAATGTAAAGCAAATACCAGCGCCGAGCGCGCGCCGTGTTTGTTTAAAAAGGAGCGCCTTCTGGAGCAGCTCGTTTCTTGAAATAATAGGAGCCTAAGTACCGCCGAAAATAAAACAGCCCGACGTGAGCAGCCGCTGTACGCCCTCCGTACATTCCCACCTCCGCCTTGTGTTTTCTTTTCCGATTTCTTTTTTAGCCTCTCGCATTTTGACTGCCGCCGCCGCATAAAAGCTCTGTTGCTATGAAACGACAGCAGCCCAGTAATTCAAGACTGCTCACCCACCAATGCACACGTACAGATGATGTCTCAAACCTTGAGGGGCAGGCCGGAGTGGCCGTGCGGTTCTAGGCGCTACAGTCTGGAACCGCGAGACCGCTACGATCGCAGGTTCGAATCCTGCCTCGGGCATGGATGTGTGTGATGTCCTTATGTTAGTTAGGTTTAATTAGTTCTAAGTTCTAGGCTACTGATGACCTCAGAAGTTAAGTCCCATAGTGCTCAGAGCCATTTGAACCAGCGTTTAGGGGCAATATTACACACATATCAACAGGAGACGGTTAAAAACAAGGAAACACAACACATTACCACGCCTAATACGGTATAGGGTAATTTCCTAGAATGATTGCCCATCGAAGTCGCTGGGTCTAAACGATACATATCGACCGTGCGATCGTAAATAGATCATGCAACTTTAGCGGGCGTTTTGAGTATGTTTACGTTGGTCACTACAGCAACGACAAAGAAGAGCGTTATAAAAATACTTTTAAATGCAAAGGAGACGACACACCTTACTCGATGTTGGTGTTGCCGTCATGTCAAAGTCCATTCCGGTGGTCTGGATGGATAATTTGGAAGAGTCGAACCATATATTCTTCCTGATACTCGTTCGTTTTCAGCACCGTCCGCAATGAAATTGTAACGGTATTTCAGCATCGAAACTGTTCTTACCAAGGTTTACACACTTCGCACCACCACAGTTCACACAGTCCCTTGATTCCTCGTCTGATAGACTTCATATTTGCTACAAAAAGTCGAACAATTTTCTACGCTGCATAAACATGGAATTAGATTCTTCCATGTGAGAGAATCCGCCCAAGAAACGTCAAGAACACCAGACACCCCACTCAGTAACGACATAAATCGTCTGCGTTGCCCTAGAAACTCACAGATAATTCGCGGAGGTAATTTAGAGCAAGTAAGGGAACGACGGAAAACAGATAAAAATGACGATCGCAAATAACTGATCACTACGCTCGCCACCGGGGTCGCATGATCGATTTACGATCGCACGTTCGGTATGTATCGTTTGGACCGAGTGACTTCGATAGGCAATCATTCTTGGAAATTACCCGGTGTAGCAAAACCGTTGGAATTCAAAACAGCTTCAGTCGTCTCGGACAGGGTAAATAAATGTCCCGGATGGTTTTCAAGAGAATTTTATAGCGCATTCACTGCAAAATAGTGGCAAGTTCAGGTGACGATGACAGAGATGAACACCAATGGTGCACCCTTCTCTATAAAGTAGACCGCAAAGGGTCAAGAACTTAGAGTTCTGTTGACAGTGGTGGCCAGGTGAGATGCAAAAAATTCACCGTGGTGCTCACACAACCAGTCCTGGAAGATGTGAGCTGCGTGGACAGGGAACACAACATCACCATTGGGAACAAACATTGTACCGTGGGATGGATCAGGCCAGGTCATATCATCTTTGGCAGTAATGCGACCGTGGAGCCCACAGAATACCACGATATGGCTCCCAAACTATCACCGAACGTCCTCCATTGGACATAAACTCAGCCAGAAGTTGAAAACAAGAGCAACAAGAGACATCCAACCAAATGGCTTTCTTCCATTGCTCCATTGCATCCAGGTTTTATGACTTCTGCGCCGTGTTTTCCTGCTCCGGGCATTTTCATCACTGGTGACCGGCTCTGGAACTCCGCCTTGCGCTGTGGTCCCCTGCTTACGGGGGCTCCTTCGCGTTGTTTTTTGTTCTCACCGGCTTCAGAGGTGGGTGAGATTCAATTGCGCAGTTGTCGTCTTATTTTCCGTCACATCTTTCACGATCATTCGCCACACACTTTCGTCCACGTTATGACTTAGTGAATGATGTTTTCCGCTTTCCCTGTATGCAGTACAAATATTCGATACAGTGCCTCTCGAAAAACGAAACGCTTCGTCTACCGTAGTTACGGAAGCACTCACCATACGGCCACCACCAACAATCTGTCCACGTTTTAATTCACTTAGCTGCCACACAGTGCACCCAACAACCACACGGGACGCTGTTTTGACCATCTATACATCTGGACAGCTATACTCCACATCTATACTCCACCACAGTGTGTGGCGGGGAGTAGTCCGTGTACCACTGCCATTTCTCGACATAACCCGTTCATCATAAGAATAAACCAGATGTAAAAATTGCACTATGTAGTCTTCCGCGTTTTCTGGAACCTCATTGGGTTTACATTTCACGTGGGACTGCAGCCAAGCTGTCTCGAGTACCGTCAAGTACGATAATAAGGGTAAGTTTTGTGCTGTGCTTTACGCGCACATCGGCTTATCGATAATACGGGACAACAGCTTTTCCGTCGCATTTAACTTGGACAGCACTGGCCGGTCACCGGTTACATGTAGCCTGTAGTGACTTGGGCAGATGCAGTTTGAAACGGTACAGTATTTTCCGCTCCATAAGCAGCAGGTTCCGCTGCTCGCTCGCGCCGGGAAATACAAAGGGAGGCGGCTCCGCCGCCAATTTTATTGGACGACGCGGCCGGCCGCGGGTGCAACAGAACCCATGTGGACGGTGGAAAGAAATGTGTCAGGCTTCATAATACGTACACTCCTGGAAATTGAAATATGAACACCGTGAATTCATTGTCCCAGGAAGGGGAAACTTTATTGACACATTCCTGGGGTCAGATACATCACATGATCACACTGACAGAACCACAGGCACATAGACACAGGCAACAGAGCATGCACAATGTCGGCACTAGTACAGTGTATATCCACCTTTCGCAGCAATGCAGGCTGCTATTCTCCCATGGAGACGATCGTAGAGATGCTGGATGTACTCCTGTGGAACGGCTTGCCATGCCATTTCCACCTGGCGCCTCAGTTGGACCAGCGTTCGTGCTGGACGTGCAGACCGAGTGAGACGACGCTTCATCCAGTCCCAAACATGCTCAATGGGTGACAGATCCGGAGATCTTGCTGGCCAGGGTAGTTGACTTACACCTTCTAGAGCACGTTGGGTGGCACGGGATACATGCGGACGTGCATTGTCCTGTTGGAACAGCAAGTTCCCTTGCCGGTCTAGGAATGGTAGAACGATGGGTTCGATGACGGTTTGGATGTACCGTATACTATTCAGAGTCCCCTCGACGATCACCAGAGGTGTACGGCCAGTGTAGGAGATCGCTCCCCACACCATGATGCCGGGTGTTGGCCCTGTGTGCCTCGGTCGTATGCAGTCCTGATTGTGGCGCTCACCTGCACGGCACCAAACACGCATACGACCATCATTGGCACCAAGGCAGAAGCGACTCTCATCGCTGAAGACGACACGTCTCCATTCGTCCCTCCATTCACGCCTGTCGCGACACCACTGGAGGCGGGCTGCACGATGTTTGGGCGTGAGCGGAAGACGGCCTAACGGTGTGCGGGATCGTAGCCCAGCTTCATGGAGACGGTTGCGAATGGTCCTCGCCGATACCCCAGGAGCAACAGTGTCCCTAATTTGCTGGGAAGAGGCGGTGCGGTCCCCTACGGCACTGCGTAGGATCCTACGGTCTTGGAGTGCATCCGTGCGTCGCTGCGGTTCGGTCCCAGGTCGACGGGCACATGCACCTTCCGCCGACCACTGGCGACAACATCGATGTACTGTGGAGACCTCACGCCCCACGTGTTGAGCAATTCGGCGGTACGTCCACCCGGCCTCCCGCATGCCCACTATACGCCCTCGCTCAAAGTCCGTCAACTGCACATACGGTTCACGTCCACGCTGTCGCGGCATGCTACCAGTGTTAAAGACTGCGATGGAGCTCCGTATGCCACGGCAAACTGGCTGACACTGACGGCGGCGGTGCACAAATGCTGCGCAGCTAGCGCCATTCGACGGCCAACACCGCGGTTCCTGGTGTGTCCGCTGTGCCGTGCGTGTGATCATTGCTTGTACAGCCCTCTCGCAGTGTCCGGAGCAAGTATGGTGGGTCTGACACACCGCTGTCAATGTGTTCTTTTTGCATTTCCAGGAGTGTATTTATATGTGCCGTGTAATATGCATTCCTTGTACGTGAATGTGAATCTGCACATGAACTTTCGTAATCCTCCTCACACCTTTCCGTAAAGCGTGGCCAAATCTTAGTTGGGAAGTAGTTCTGTAGTATAGTAGTGCCAGCCTTACTCCTGGGTAGGGGATCAGAGAGACAGCACAGGCAGGGCAAAGTCAAAGCCGTTCCAGTGTCACAAGATTTGGGGTGGAGAGGTTGGTCACAGCCAAGTGGTTCGACCACCCCCTCCACCGGGGCCCAAGAAGACCTCTGGGTGTCCGCGATATTCTGGGAGTGTTACAGAAGACAGGTAAGTGAGCAGACGTGCCCTCAGTGCGTTTGTGTCGGTGTTCACGCGTAGAAGAGAAGTATTTGAATATTTGCACTAATTCTTTTATTTCCAGCTTCGTATTGTGTAAGGAAATGAATGTTCTCGTTTAATTTCGGAAATTTGACCCCCTGAGTTAATGTATCTGGTCCCCAGTTTGCCCGTTATAGTCCTCACATAGTGGATGTGCCATGTAAAATATTGGGAGACTTTGGTGGTACACATTTGGCCAACGCAATTTCGTCTTGCCCGTAGAAATGTGCGTGCAGATTAGTATATAATATAGCAGAGCTATAAGTTGTAAGACTGTTATATCTGTATACTGGAACAATTGCTGCAATCGCTGTAAAGTCGAGTGATAATGTTTAAAATGAATAGATAATCAATTGTCATCAGTCTTTAACATACCCTAAAAATCACAAAGGAATCAAGTTAAAGGATTTCATTTAAAATAAAAGATACAGAATGCAGGGACCCACACATCAGCATGTGAGCCCTCCAGCCCCTTGCCTAGTATCGTACAGAATAGGGCACGCTCTCTATTTAGCGCTCTCAAACTCCCCTCCCCAGTGATCCGTTGCGCAATTTTCATTCAGGGCTTGACGACATCAAATTTCATCAGGGGTCCCTAAGCAAGGAGGTTTGACGGTAATCTTTCAAGTTCACACGTAAAAAGAGACGAGCAGAGGACCAATACGGCTCCGAATGTCATTTAATTTTTAAGCAGAATGAAATAATACACTGCAAATCTCGCACAATACGCTCCTTAAAGGACGAGACGAAAACTGCAACACGTTATCATTTTTAGCTAATATACTATTGTAATTAAAAACAAGAATGATGAAAATTCCTGACTTAACCACAGCGTAATTTTTCTGCATAAGCTGCGTGTAACGTAAGAGAGTAATGAAGGATTTCACGGTATAGTTAAATATTGAAGCCACTGAACGTATTACTTACAGACAGTCGTCTGGTAATCTCTCAGCTCCTTCCCTATCCGAATCCGAGAAATACATTTCAGTTCTGGAAGTGTCATCTGCTACGTTAATAACGAGCCTATCAACAACAGAATCCACGAAGCCAACCAGGCGCAGCACTTTCTCATCAAAAGCTGCGTGCGTTAGTCCAGTATGTCTATCAGCTTAACAGTCTTGTTACTTCTCGGGCCAAACCCCGAAGCTTGGCTCCAGATCACTTGTGTTGGGTTCATATTGTAATGGTACTGTAGCAAATGTAAAAATGCAGCATGTGTATGATGTGCTCGATGCTGTGAAAATGATGGTTTTTCATGTTTCTACGATACTTATGTACCTCTGTGGTATGAAACTATGGACATAGTCCAGATAAAGAGGATTTGGTTTTCATTTTTCCCTTAAAAATTAAATTGTTATGTTTTCTTAATTTAAACAACTTTTATGAACAGTCATTCATAAAACATCGATAATTAAGAATTTGTATTTGAAATGGAAACAGGAATTCCGTGTCCAATAAGCGATTAGAAAAAGACGACGTGCATTATTCATAAAAAATGATGATGAATTTTATAATTACGAGATGAGGGAAGTAACTGCTTTCGTGACATTTAAGAGTTCCTAACCAGGAGCGAATTTTATTATATCATCTGTGTGCTTCAACAGTTTAGTTTCTTGAGTTTCTGCCCGTAAATTTAATATCTAATACGCACTGTTCTCGCCTTTTCGCTTGCGTCCGAAAGTAAACCAATTTGCTGACATATTACAGGTTTCTAATCGGGAGCGAATTATTTAGTTTCACCTGAGTGTTTCGGTAGTTAGGTTTTTAAATATATGCGTATTTTTAAACACAGTTCCTGCGTTTTCAAATGGTTCAAATGGCTCTCAGCACTATGGGACTTAACATCTGAGGTCATCAGTCACCTAGAACTTAGAACTACTTAAACCTAACTAACCTAAGGACGTCACACATATCCATGCCCGAGGCAGGATTCGAACCTGCGACCGTAGCGGTACGCGGTTCCAGACTGACGTGCCTAGAACCGCACGGCGACACCGGCCGGCTGTGATTCCTCATCCAATGGAATTTGCAAGTACGCATCACGCACATCTACAGGGTGTTTCAAAAATGACCGGTATATTTGAAACGGCAATACAAACTAAACGAGCAGCGATAGAAATACACCGTTTGTTGCAATATGCTTGGGACAACAGTACATTTTCAGGCAGACAAACTTTCGAAATTATAGTAGTTACAATTGTTAACAACAGATGGCGCTGCGGTCTGGGAAACTCTATAGTACGATATTTTCCACATATCCACCATGTGTAGCAATAATATGGCGTAGTCTCTGAATGAAATTACCCGAAACCCTTGACAACGTGTCTGGCGGAAAGGCTTCACATGCAGATGAGATGTACTGCTTCAGCTGTTCAATTGTTTCTGGATTCTGGCGGTACACCTGGTCATTCAAGTGTCCCCACAGAAAGAAGTCACAGGGGTTCATGTCTGGCGAATAGGGAGGACAAACCACGCCGCCTCCTGTATGTTTCGGATAGCCCAATGCAATCACACGATCATCGAAATATTCATTCAGGAAATTAAAGACGTCGGCCGTGCGATGTGACCGGGCACCATCTTGCATAAACCACGAGGTGTTCGCAGTGTCATCTAAGGCAGTTTGTACCGCCACAAATTCACGAAGAATGTCCAGATAGCGTGATGCAGTAATCGTTTAGGATCTGAAAAATGGGCCAATGATTCCTTTGGAAGAAATGGCGGCCCAGACCAGTACTTTTTGAGGATGCAGGGACGATGGTACTGCAACATGGGGCTTTTCGGTTCCCCATATGCGCCAATTCTGTTTATTGACGAAGCCGTCCAGGTAAAAATAAGCTTCGTCAGTAAACCAAATGCTGCCCACATGCATATCGCCGTCATCAATCCTGTGCACTATATCGTTAGCGAATGTCTCTCGTGCAGCAATGGTAGCGTCGCTGAGGGGTTGCCGCATTTGAATTTTGAATGGATAGAGGTGTAAACTCTGGCGCATGAGACGATACGTGGACGTTGGCGTCATTTGGACCACAGCTGCAACACGACGAACGGAAACCCGAGGCCGCTGTTGGATCACCTGCTGCACTAGCTGCGCATTGCCCTCTGTGGTTGCCGTACGCGGTCGCCCTACCTTTCCAGCACGTTCATCCGTCACGTTCCCAGACCATTGAAATTTTTCAAACAGATCCTCGTCACGTTCCCAGTCCGTGGAAATTTTTCAAACAGATCCTTTATTCTATCGCTTTTCGGTCCTTTGGTTACATTAAACCTCCGTTGAAAACTTCGTCTTGTTGCAACAACACTGTGTTCTAGGCGGTGGAATTCCAACACCAGAAAAATCCTCTGTTCTAAGGAATAAATCATGTTGTCCACAGCACACTTGCACGTTGTGAACAGCAGAAAGACGACGTACAGAATGGCGCACCCACAGACTGCGTTGTCTTCTATATCTTTCACATCACTTGCAGCGCCATCTGTTGTTGAAAATTGTAACTACTGTAATTTAGAAAGTTTGTCCGCCTGAAAATGTTCTGTTGTCCCAAGCATATTGCAACAAACGGTGTATTTCTATCGCTGCTTGTTTAGTTTTTATTGCCGTTTGAAATATACCGGTCATTTTTTAAACACCCTGTATCTTAGAAAAGTAAAGTTCTGCACCAAGCCACTCCAAGAGTTCCTCAGGGCGAGGAAACAGATAAGTGATAACTATTGTCTGTGGGTTGAGTGTTAACTTGAATTCAATACAAAGGGGAATGAGACCAGAAGGCTTAGGCCACAAAACGAGAGGAGTTGCCCATTGACTAGCTTGAATGGGTCCAGTTACACCATTTCTTGCCATTCTTTCAGTTCACTGGCTACTTTGTCTCTTAAAGCAATTGGAACGGGACAGGCACGGAAAAATATTAGGCTGTGCATTGTCTTTCAGTGTAACATGAGCTACAAAGTCACTAGCTTTTCCCATTCCTTCTGAAAATTGTTCAGGAAATTCTTCAAGCACGCTAGCGCCACTGTCTTTTGGTGCAAAAGCCGATACTGAAAGTACCTACATTGTCTTGGATGCTAAGTCCAAACAAATCAAAGGCATCTAATCCGAATAAGACCTCACTGTCTCTTGATTTCAACAAAGTAAAATTCAGTATCCTGTCCGCTGTAAGCAGTGAGGTGCTTGCTAGATTTAGAATGGCGTGGCGAGCCTGATTGTTCGTACGTGGCTCGATCAAGCGAAGTTACTGAGGCACCGGTGTCTAACTGCAACTTCATACGACGGCCAGCAATTCGTAATGAGACAAATAGTTTGCTATAACGTCGTTGCACAGCACTAGGGCGAGAAGAAGACGCGACCTTAATATTATTTTTGTCAGAACCTGTTGGAGGTTTTGAAAACACAGCGTTCACTGCATGTGCACGAGTCTTTTTTTTCTGGGAGTGGGCAAAATTGGCGTTTTTGTGGCGTTGTAAACAAACTGCTTGGACATGGTCTTTTTTCCCACACGTGCAACACGTTGCGTCACGTGCAGTCCTGTCTTTTAAGGCGAGCAAAACACCTAGGGGAAGACTTCACTAGATTCACAGGCCCGTTTACATATCTACGTGGCTGTCAGCTCCACTGTGTACGCGCTCGTTGTTGTGGCTGCTTGGGGCGGTCAGGAGCAAGGGGCGACTCGACCCGACAAATCGGGGCCTGGTCGAACTTATCGACCGCTAGGGCATCGGAATCCCATAGCTGTAAGATTTGCAATACTTGGTGAAGTGATGGATCGGAGTACTTCAAGATCTGCTCCCGTACTCTACTATCTGTGACATTGAATGTCATAGCTGTAACAGTTCTGTCACTAAATGTAACTGGGTTTTCTCTTTTGATGCTAGTCAATTGTCAGGATGAGCATTCTAAAGCATTATGTCAGGGTGAAATTACTAAATTAATTAATTTTTTCTCTTAACAACATGTGGGCAGGGTGGGTTCTTCCTTGGCTCGAGTATAAGGTAGAATGAAACAGCATTTTTACATAAGATAACTTTTATTGAAGATTTGTACAACTGTTTCCTTACCCGATGTTCTGGCTCGGAGAACGGCAGCTGTGTCGTTTGCGAAGCCTTCTGCTGCGGCAGCGCGGTGTCTGTTTACGCGTGGCAGTGTGTATCTTGTGTCGCCGTCTCGCTCAGCTGAGTGGAGACGCACAGCGCGAGGTGGCCCGTTTAATTATTGCGAGCGAAGTCGTGCATCGGATGGTGATACCTTGGATGTGGCGTCCCAGTGTTTCTCTTCTCTAAGCGGCCACGTGTGTTGTGCGTCGGCCAGCGGAGCGGCGCGGCGGGGGAAGGCCAGTGTCCCGGACTCGAACAACGGACTCCAGCTTGCCAGTCTTCGGCTGTCAGATCTTCATCCCAGCTCACAGGTGATTGCTGATGTGAGGCCATCTCCTTCCCGTCCTCACGAGTCACCCGGGTATGTAAAAATCCGTCTTCAAATACCTTTTAACTTCTGTCTTCTGACGCCGAGGCTGCTGCTTGCTATTCCATTACAGCGGCGGACTCGGTGCGTCTGTGCATGATGTAGTCGCTTCTTGCATGACGGTCTTCAGCACCGAAACTGACTCGAAACTACTGCCTACTCTCCTTCACTTCTTCTTTCCTTCGTCCGTCGGGCCCACTGCGTCTCGCGTATTTATTCACTTCAGTTTACTGGAGGTGAACGACTTCACGGTCATTGCCTCTTTTGTCACGTTGAAAAGCTTCTCGAAGAATCTTCTTAATGTCGGTCATTGGCTCTTGGAATGTAGGCGAGGGCCTTTGCTCACATGTGACAACTGAGAAACACGTGAGCCGGTCGGGCGATGTCCTGACGGCTGAATCGACAGCGTCTGCTTATGTAGAACTTGCTGACTTCACGGTCATTGTCTCTTCTGCTCTGCTGTTCTGCCTGCTGTTTGCCAGTTTGTAACTCTCTAAACTAAACCAAGTTTTTCATTTATTTTCTAATTTCTAGTTCACTTTGATTTCACTAATTTATTTACTTAAGTGCCACTCAACAGAGCATCGCGTGTCACGAGATCACTGTAAAAGTTGCCACAACTACACTTAAATTTACAGTTACTAGTCATGACTGTTAATTCTGCCTATTTTCAACGTTACTTGGAACAGCTGACTGCAAAAGTGCCATTTTGTTCACACTGCCTTGCCGATATTGTCCCCTCAGGTCGTACACCGGAGGAACACATCGCAAATTTGCGTACTCTTTTTCGAGTGTTGTCAGAAGCAGAACTCAAGTGCGTCTCGAAAAGTGTGACTTTTTTCAAACTTAACTACAGTACTTAGTTCATGTGATAAACAGTCAGGATATTCTCCCCCTCCAATCACATTTGCTTCCAATCCGTGACCTGCCTACTCCTCGCAATGTGTCTGGGCTGCAGTCAGTACTAGGCAAGATGATATACAACATTCGGTTCATACCGAATGCCGCTCAGATCGCAGTTCCATTGCATCGCTTCCCTCGCTAAAATGTATCTTTTGTGTGGACTAAAGATTGTCAAGACGCGTTTCAGAAACTCTAAAATGCATTTCTTAGTGACAGATGTTTAAATGCATTTTGACCCTGCCAAGTCCGTAGTTTTGCAAAGTCGACGCTTCTTCCTATGGAATCGGCGCTGTGCTTTCGGACGGAATTGGTGCACAAGATAGACCTATTGCTTTTGCTTCAAAGCTGTTAACTCAAACTCAGTGCAGTTACTCACAGATTGGAAAAGAGGCTCCCGCTATTGTGTGTGGTGTGACAAAATTCCATCACTATTTGTATGCTCGCAAGTTCTTTTGAGTGACAGATCACAAGGCTTTGCAGTCCTTGTTTCATCCGTCAAAGCCTGTTCCTACATACACTGCTCAAAAATTGCAACGCTAGGCTTTGTTGCTTTCGCAGTATCAGTATGAAATTGTGTAGAGACCTACGGCAAAGTATGGCAATGCAGACATCCCATCTCGCCTTCCGATTGGCCCAGAGTCTGATTTTGATGCGTCTTGTTGCCAAATCGATGCGCAGGACTCTGAATTGCTGGAATATTCTCCCTTGCACTACAGAAAAATTGCTCAGGCCGCGGAAGCAGACCCAGATCCCAAGATTTTGCTGCATTACATTCGCACATCTTGGCCTCATTCATTGAACAGTATCCAGAACTCAGTTGTGCTCCAATATTTTGCACGTCGGCATAGCCTTTCAGTACAACAAGGTGTGATTCTAGTTCAAAATGAAAATGGACAATCGCGTGTGCTTATTCCCAAAGTATTGCAAAAGGATGTGTTGCAATTGCTCAACCAAGGGCATGGGGGAATTGTTCGCACTAAACAGCGCGACGGCACTGTACTTAGCAGGGCACGGACGCCCATATTCAATAGATGACGTCACAGTGTCAAGCATGAGCGGAAAACCAATCCGCTCCGCCACAGACATTCTCAGCTCGGTCTAAGACTCGACCACCATGGGAAAGAGTGCACATTGACTTTGCAGGACCATTTTGGAACACTCGCTGGCTCATAGTGGTAGACTAATTTACCAAGTTCCCATTTCCGGTGCCTATGGCTTCTACCCCATCACATAGCACCATTGAAGCGTTGTCCTCCATATATTTTGTGTAGAAGGTTTGCGAGATGTACTTGTGCCGGACAACAGACCACAGTTCACTTCACTTCATTTTGAACAGTTTTGAACAGTTTTGTGAACGACAGTCAGAAGCTCGTGGTCGTGTGGTAGCGTTCTCGCTTCCCGCGCCCGGGTTCCCGGGTTCGAATCCCGGCGGGGTCAGGGATTTTCTCTGCCTCGTGATGACTGGGTGTTGTGTGATGTCCATAGGTTAGTTATGTTTGAGTAGTTCTAAATTCTAGGGGACTGATGACCATAGATGTTAAGTCCCATGGTGCTCAGGGCCATTTGAACCATTTTGTGAACGAAATGGCATTCGTCACCTAACAAGTACTCAGTTTCACCACCGGTCCAACGGAGAAGCAGAATGCTCCTCACGAACTTTTAAACAAGAGAGGGCCACACTTCGCTCCCGCATCGTCGCCGCCATCGGAGGCTGCTCCACTTGTTACAACCACTGCAGCATCCGATGCTGCCAATGGTCCGCAAATATCGCTATGCGCCGTGCGATCTTGCTCTTTTCAGGCTTTGTGGCAAACGTGGGTGCTGAGAAAGAGGCGTGCTACAGGAATGCATTGGCTCTTTTATGTACTTGATTGCAGGTCCCGATGCTTTCCAGTGCCGCCACCAGAACCAAATTCTTGCGTGTCATTTGCCCCGTGATTCTGCCGCTTTTCTTCCCCCAGATTCACCACCTCACCAGACCGCATGTCCTCGGCAGCTGCCTGCTGGTGCCATCAGCACACCTCAGGAGGAGTGGATGGATGATGCGCCCTCGGCCCCTCCATCCCAGCTCGTTGACCTGATGGCCCTGGACCCGCAGTCACCGTCATCGCCCAAGTACATATGCTCTCAGGCCTGGATGTGTGCCCTGGCAGCAGTTTTCTGGAGGATGTTCCTGTTGCCTTGCAAGCCAGATGGCAGGGTACAGTCGGGAGTATGCCGTCCTCCACAGTCACAGCTCCCAGCTCGTCTCTATGTCCAGCGTCGTGCCTCCCCCCTCTCCTCCATTATCCTTCACATCCTCCCTACACAACAATGGTGCGGCATTTCAGAGGGGAGGAATGTGCTGGCATAAACTGTAGCCTGCACACCAGTCGGCAAAGATGTAGCACAAAGATCGATAGTAGACATTGGATCAAGTGCGCCTATCATGAGACAGGCCAGAGACAGACTCGCAAGCAACACACCGCCAACGTCCTCTCGACCGCAAGTATTTATGCCGCCACCGCTGACCGGAGAGCCTCACTATCTCAGTCATAGCCATTAACTCACACTCCAGTTTGATGTCTGTCAGTTTACACAGGGAGCGGCACAGATTAACACAGGCTGTGCATTGCGACCACATTAGTGTTGATAGTGTGACTTATACTTTACCCATAGTGATACTTAAGTTTGTAATAGCAAAAATATTGATATTGCCTGCAAGAGGACTATTATGGAAGAGCTTGTACCACAGAACATGGACTCTATTCTAGTGAAGTAAAACTTACAGTTCATTTAAATAAAGAACCATATTAATACATGTGTGCATTTGTGTTGTACAATGAGGATACTGGCAACCCATAAAATTCCTTCCATTGCTCCTTTGGTGAAGGACGCTACGGAATTGATTGAAGGCGAACAGTATCTCGAAGGAAGAGCAAGCCATTTCGTCACATGAGATGCTCATCCAACTCCAGTGGCAGACGCTACAAAAGAGGCATTGTGCATCAGTGTGTGGCTTATTGGTTAAATTTCAAAAGCACTGATTCCTGGAAGAGTCAACCAGTAGCCCCTATTGCTTCTTCCCACATCTCACATAAAGAATGCAGAGGCAAAATTAGATAGATACGGGCTCTGATGATGGTTTACCAGCAAGAGCTCTTCTTGTGCATAACTCGCAACTATAATCTGTTCATCGTAAGAACAAACCTGATGTAAACAAACACAAACACGATGATTGGTCAGAAGCCGTAGCACACGTACACTGGCGTTGTTACGCTCTTGGAAGTAGCTCCTACTTATGTATTAGATATCTTATTGCTAAGTTATGTTAAATGAAACTTTAAGATATTCAAATGTATTAACAGCCATCAAAGTTTTTCTTAATCACGCCTTAGCTACATAGCTTTTATTTCAAAAATCGTGTACAGTCACAGCCTCTGCAGCGTTGTGCTCTGATTGTCGAGCTGTTAATGCGCAGTATAAAAATGGCTGAGGCTTCTTTGTGTTCCGTAGTGAAACACGAGCGTGGAACACGGTTAAAAAGTGCCGAGAAATAGGCTGTTCTTAATGTTTTCCATAAGTTTACCGGAAAATGAAATGATCTTCTGGCATTTATTGGCCGTGATATCCCCTTGTGGGGTTCGGTCGCCGTATTGGGTAATCGGCTTTTAAGCTTTCACAGTGTTGTATATACTGCAATATGAGACACATGCTCTCGTCGATCATGTAGCGTAGTCGGTAGCGTAATTGATTAATATAAATGCTCTTGTTCTTGGGGTGCATAAAACTCCCCAAAATTATATACTTTTCTCCTTCAGTTTGAAATACCTACATCCACATCTACGTCTACATCTACACAGATACTCTGCAAATCACATTTAAGTGCCTGGCAGAGGGTTCATCGAACCACGTTCACAATTCTCTATAATTCCAAACTCGTATAGCGGGCGGAAAGAATGAACACCTTTCCGTATGAGCTCTGATTTACCTTACTTTATCGTGGTGATCGTTCCTCCCTATGTAGGTCAGCGTCAACAAAATACTTTCTCATTCGGAGGAGAAAGTTGGTGATTGGAATTTCGTGAGAAGATTCCGTCGCAACGAAAAACGCCTTTCTTTTAATGATGTCCAGCCCAAATCCTGTATCATTTCTGTGACACTCTCTTCCACAAAACGTGCTGCCTTTCTTTGAACTTTATCGATGTACTCCGTCAGTCCTATCTGGTAAGGATCCTACACCGCGCAGCAGTATCCTAAAAGAGGACAGACAAGCGTAGTGTAGGCAGTCTCCTTAGTAGGTCTGTTAACATTTTCTAAGTGTCCTGCCAACAAAACGCAGTCTTTGGTTAGCCTTCCCCACAACATTTTCTATGTGTTCCTTCCAATTTAAGTTGTTCGTAATCGTAATAACTAGGTATTTAGTAGAATTTACGGCTTTTAGGTTAGACTGATTTATCGTGTAAGTTCAACGAGTTCCTTTTAGCACTCATGTGGATGACTTCACACTTTTCGTTATTTAGGGTCAACTGCCAAACTTCGCACCATTCAGATATCTTTTCTAAATCGTTTTGCTGTTTGTTTTGACCTTCTGATCACTTTATTAGCCGATAAAGACAGCGTCGTCTGCAAACAACTGAAGACGCCTGCTCAGATTGTCTCCCAATTCGTTTATATAGATAAGGAACAGCAAAGGGCCTATAACACTAACTTGGGGAATGCCACAAATCATTTCTGTTTTACTCGGTGACCTTCCGTCAATTACTACGAACTGTGACCTCTCTGACAGGAAATCACAAATCCAGTCACATAACTGAGACGATATTCCATAAACACGCAATTTCACTAGGAGTCGCTTGTGTGGTACAGTGGCAAAAGCCTTCCGGAAATCCAGAAATACGGAATCGATCTGAAATCCCTTGTCAGCAGCACTCAACACTTCATGTGAATAAAGAGCTGGTTGTGTTTCACAGGTTTTCTAAATCCATGTTGACTGTGTGTCAATAGACCGTTTTCAAAAATGGTTCAAATGGGACTTAACATCTGAGGTCATCAGTCCCCTAGACTTAGAACTACTTAAACCTAACTATCCTAAGGACATCACACACAACCATGCCCGAGGCAGGATTCGAACCTGGGACTGTAACAGCAGCGCGGTTCCGGACTAAAGCGCCTAGAACCTCTAGACCACAGCGGCCGGCAATAGACCGTTTTCTTCGAGGTAATTCATAATGTTCAAACACAATATATGTTCAAAAATCCTAGTGCATATCGACGTTAACGATATGGGCCTGTAATTTAGGGTATTAGTCCTACTACCTTTCTTGAATGTTGGTGTGACCTGAGCAACTTTCCAGTCTTTGGGTACGGATCTTTCGTCGAGCGAACGGTTGTATATGAGAGTTAAGTATGGAGCTCATGCAACAGCATACTCCGAAAGGAACATAATTGGTATACAGTCTGGACCAGAAGACTTGCTTTTATTAAGAGATTTATGTTGCTTCATTACTCCGAGGATATTTACTTCTACGTTATTCATGCTGGCAGCTGTTCTCGATTCGAATTCTGGGATATTTACTTCGTTTTTTGTGAAGGTGCTTCGCAAGGCTGTTTTTAGTAACTCTGCTTCGGCAGCGCTGTCTTCTATAGTATCTCCATTGCTATCGCGCAGAGAAGGCATTGATTGTTTCTTGCCGCAAACATGCTTCACATACGACCAGAATCTCTTTGGATTTTCGAGACAACGTTTCTTTGTGGAAACTGTTATAAGCATCTCGCATTGAACGCCGAGCTAAATTTCCATCTTCTGTAAAAGATTGTCAATCTCGGGGATTTTGCGTCTGCTTAAATTTGGCATATTTGTTTCGTTGAGTCTGCAACAGTGTTCTAACTCGTTTTGTGTACCAAGGAGGATCAGTTCCGTCGTTTGTTAATTTATTTGGTATAAATCTTTCAATTGCTGCCGATACTATTTCTTTGAATTTAAGCCACATCTGGTGTACACTTATTAATTTGGAATTTTTATCGGCTTTTTTGAATAAGTATATTTTTCTCTTATTTTTCGAGGATTTGGGGATTACAATATTCAATCTCGCTTCGACAACCCTATGTTCACTAATCCCTGAATCGGTGTTGATGCTCATTATTAACTCAGAATTATTTGTTGCTAAGAGGTCATGTGTGTTTTCACAACCTTTTACTATTCGCATGGGCTCATGAACAACCTGCTCGAAATATTTTTCAGAGAATGCGTTTAGCACAATTTCGGACCATATTTTATGCGTACCTCCGGAATTAAACATGTCTTTTCGCCAACATATCGACGGTAAATTAAAGGCACCACCAACTATTATCGTATGAGTCGGATACGTGTTTGAAATCAAACTCAAATTTCTTTGAACCTTTCAGCAACTGTATCATCTGAATTGGGAGGTTGGTAAAAGGATCCAATTATTATTTTATTCCGGTTGCCAACAATGACCTTTGCTCATACTAACTCACAGGAAGTATCTACTTCAATTTCGCGATAAGTTAAAACTGCTTCTAACAGCAACAAACATGCCACTGCCAACCGTGTTTAGCCTATCCTTTCGGAACATCGTTAGGTTCTTCGCAAAAACTTCGGCTCAGCTTATATCCGGCTTTAGTCAGCTTTCAGTGCCTATAACGATTTGAGCATCAGTGCTTTCTACTAGACTTGTAGGTCTGGTACTTTCCCAACACAGCTACGACAATTTACAACTGTTATACTAATGATTCCTGTATCTACGTTCTTCCTGTGTTCGGCCTGCTCCCTTTGTGACTGAAGCCTTCTTGTGTTTTCCCGAGACCCTCTAACCTAAAAAACCTCCTAGTCCACGCCACACAGCCCCCGCTACCCGTGTAGCCGCTTTCTGCGTATAGTGGTCGCGTGACCTATTCAGCGGAACCATAAACCCAACCACACTTTGGTACAAGTCGAGGAATCTGCAGCCTACACAGTCGTAGAACCGTCTGAGCCTCTGATTCAGACCCTCCACTCGGCTCTGTACCAGAGGTCAGCAAATAGTCCTGTCGACTATGCTGCAAATGGTCTGCTCTGCTTTCATCTTGCAAGCAAGACTGGCACCCTTTACTACTTCTGTTAGCCGCTCAAAACCAGAGAGAATCTCTTCTGATCCAAAGTGACACACATCATTGGTACCAACGTGAGCAACCACTTGAAGCTGGCTGCATGCTGTGCTCTTCATGGCACCCGGGAGGTCCCTTTCCACGTCTGGAATGACTCCACCCGGTACGTACACGGAGTGCACATTAGTTTTCTTACCCTTCTTGTCAGCCAAGTCCATATTGGGCACTATAATGCGCCTAATGTTGGAGCTCTCAACTACCAATAATCCCACCATCTGTGATTGCTCGGATCTTGCAGGCTGAGTGGTTTTCTCTGAAACAGGACAGGCGACAGCATCTGGCTTAGTGACAGTGTCAGCCACAGACAGCACCTGGAACCTGTTTGTCAGACAAACCTGGTAGGCCTTACGTGCAGCCGCCTGGAAGTCTTTCGCCGCCTGCTTCACCCCGGGGTGACCTCCCACTCGACCACAGGTGAGGGGGTCAGCCTCAGTGCGAGCAGTAACTGGGTTGGTCACCGGTGAGGAACGATCAGAGGACTCGGACGTGCTGGATGTCCATTGGATCCCCACGGCCGGCCCGCAACAGTGGGGCCCATCCACTGCAGCCTCAAGCTGTGTAACCGAAGCCATCACAGCCTGAATCTGAGAGCGAAGTGTCACCAACTTGGCTCACATCGGCACACAACAATCACGGCCCATGTCCATACTAAAGACAGTGGAAAACTAATCTGTGCAGATAAACGTGCTATTAGCACGTGCTGCGCAACTCTACTGTAGACCCTGACGAAAATGCAGGAGCCGGCCGGTGTGGCCGAGCAGTTCTAAGTCTCAAATGTTCTGGTAGTTCAAATTAACTGACAATCTTATTTCTGCCATTAATAATAAATATTGGTTTAAGTAAAATTGGATTTTTACAAATAAAAAACTTATAGGAAACTAACACAAACAAAAACAAGTACCACTTAAATTAAGTTTGTATATTAATCAGAAATATGTGGCATTTGTTATTATTGTTTTCTCTCTGCCAAACAGTGAGTGAACCAGTATTTCTGTCAGAATGTAAACTGTCTGTGCATTTCTCATCCATTTCTGTTTTCTTCCAGATCACCTGCTTATCATCATCATCTTCTTATTTTCAAGGATTAGTATTTTGCCAGTTCTGAACTCACAAACAAAATCATTCCCATCTTTTACAAGGTCTTCCAATATGTAGTTCAGGATCTTCTGGGGAATCCTGGAACTTGCCATTCTCATGAGGTGTTGTCTCCAATCTCCCAATATTTTTGAATTCATGTTGAAGATATTTAATTCTGTTCTAATAACTTCATCTCTAATCATACGTCTTCTTTTGCAGCCCTTTTTCTTTCTTAGGAACCTCATCTCTGCTGTTTGAATTCTCTCTATCTCTTCTTCTTTTCATCCCAGCTTTCATTTCCACAGGGTAACACAGGAACTGCCGTTACTGTACAGAATTTCATGACAATCTCTTTGTGTAATTTATAGCCCAATAAGCTAATCTTACTCTATTACTTCTGTCTCTACCTCTAACCAGGCAACTTCTTCTCCCCATCGATTCCTTCTGTGCTGTTGTTACAAGTTTCTGTTATGTCTCTACTCACAACTGACAAGAATACAATGACCAAATTGCTTAATGTTAATAAGACTGCACAACATATGGTTTAAAATTACTACAATACTGGGTTTATTGTACCAGTATTGTAAATAAGAAAATATTATTGCAATTACTGTTCTGCTAACCTACATCCTTCATAGATGAGTAACATATCTGCTGCCTCTCCATTGTTGTACCCGTTGTACTCACACCACCCTTCAACTGAAGACAGATGACAATGGCCAGTGTGTATTTTCCTTGTGTTTCCATTTGTTCACAGTCAACTCTACAAGTGGACAAGTTACATCACCATGGCTACCTGCATGTGGGCTGTTAGAGGAGAGTCAAATTCCACCTCTTGTCATGTTTTTAATAACGTCAGGTTTACGTAAATCATACACTGTGATACTTTTTAAAGAGAGAAAGGGGATTACTGAATAAAAAATGCAGACTGCCATTTTTTTTTTAAAAAAAGATGTACAGTTGTTCATATCTTTGTAATGAACAAAGTTACTAGAGTGGTAATTGTGCTGGTTAATGTCCTTCAGGCAGGACATTTACACAATTTTTTATTTTGCCTCTGGTGAAAATTAATTGGTGTAGTTAAGATTAATGGGATGCCCTGTGTATTGCTCATGCACTATACAAATTGTAATATTGACTCACTAAGGATATCTGGCTAGAAGTGAGAGCATGCCAGGTGAAGTAAATGTGTGTATCAGTTTTGAGTACCATACTTAACTTTCTTCTGATGAGCACCAATGTTAGACACAATGTTTAACTATAATCACTTCATATCAAAATCATAATACTGGTAAGCTATACTTCCAAGAAGTTCTACATCCATGAGTAATGAATTTGGTGGCAACCACAGAAGGTGAGGGCTGGCACTCATTGTACTAGATGGTAGGGCTTCAACTCTGGCAGCAGACCTGCTGATGCTGCAGTTGAACTCCAGATGATTGTCTGCGTCCCTCTGCTGCCATAACCCACACTCACATTCAAGCCCAAATGGATTTCACATAGTACAGGCTGAGCAATCCAGTATTATTCCTGCACACCTGATGTCTTGCAATGACTATTTTGATCTGTCTTCATGGATTTTCAGCTGGATTGAGTGCGTTTCATGACAGGCATCTTCTGATGCTGCAAGTATGGCTCATACATTCAGCAGATCCGGCCACAGTGAAATCTCCAGATGTACCTGCTGACCCAGATGCTGGATGGGGACGCTGTCAGAATGTTGAGCATTTTCGTAGAAAATTCGCACATCCTCACAGAAGTTGTCCTTCAGGGGATGGATGCCAGAGTCTTTGTGGAGTTAGTCTATGGAATAATTGCACAGATGGCACAAGGCAAGACTCAGGGCTCAACTCTGCACTGTCTGGAGTCATCAGATGGAGTACAGCAGGGGGCTGAACGCTGACCCCTGCAGCAACCCAGTATGTGTCTGCTGCACCGTAGACATCCCACTGCCCACGTGAATGTGAAACATCCTCTGTCGAGGTAGCAGCACATCATGCCACCATGTGATGCCAGAAGCCCATGTATGAAAAGGTACAAGGCTGTTCGCTAGCCGAAGTTCAGATATCCACGGAAATGGAAATGTCATGTGGCTAGGGCCTCCCATCGGGTAGACCGGTAGCCTGGTGCAAGTCTTTTGAGTTGGCGCCACTTTGACGACTTGCACTTCGATGGGGATGAGATGACGGTGCAGACAACACAATAACCGGTCCCTGAGCAGAGAAAATCTCCGACCCATCCAGGAAACGAAGCCTGGCCCCCTTGGCATGACAAGTCCGTTGCACTGACCACTCAGCTATCGAGGCAGACTCAGATATCCATAGCCTGTGAGACTATGTAGAAGGATGACTAGTCCCACGAGACAGTCACCAATAATCTCTGCCCACATTCTGGGGCTCAACCAGCACTGACAAGTCAATGTCACCATATCATGTTACATCTTCATAGCCCACAAGTACATGTGAAAGTTGACGATGCCAGCCCTTATCAAGACTGCTTTGTCAGTGAACAGGGCGGCTGACAGAAATCGCAGTACTATGGTGGCCTGTGCAAAAAAACTGGAGACAAACCCGACTCCACAGTGGCAAGTCAATTGGTAACAATGCCTCCATATGTTGAAATGAATAAGGGAGTGGCAGTTGTCATGGAGACTGTTCTACAGGGTCATTTGGCTTATCCCATACTGGAAGGCCCCTTGCATGATGCTGGTACCGTGATCATTGGCAAAGGTCTTTCAACTCTTACGGAGGGTTTAACTTCCTTGGAACACATTTCCAGCCATATGCCCATGTGACAAGCTATGTTTAACACAGGATACTATCCGTTCACTTCCATGAAGGTCTATCCACATAGACAAGTCCGAGTGCTGACCAGCTGCAGAAAACACTGTAGCCAGGTAAAGGCCCCCATCCTGCGGGCTGACTATCTGCCATCAACAACAAACCCACTGCAGTTTGTGAGTCCACAAGTAAATCAGAAAACCACAGGGAAATGGGTAGCGCAAGGCAAAAAGCGAAAGACATATCACTATATCATATCACAGTATATGACCATGTTGCATTATTACCTGCAATCTGCAATCAGCCAGTTAGAAATCAGTGGTTTCTTAATGTATTGGTCTGGCGAAAATGTCAAGCACTGCATGTCTCCATCTAGGTTCCTAGCCTCTACTTGTTAAAATTCTTATGAAGATGACTTAGTATTATTATTATTATTTGTTGGCAATCCCCTTATGATTTGGTCATTACAAGCTGAAGGAAAGTGCATTCCACCCTTTTATACACACACATAGCTGTAGTCTGGAGACCCGTGTTCACAATTGTAGTTCTGTGTGTAGACTCATGGTTTTACGTGTATGTACACCTACTACAGATTGAAGCTGCCTGTGGGATTTTCCTATCTGACGGTAAAACCCTGTCTCAGGATATCCTGCATGGAATTCGATACAGTTTTCTCCAACAGATACACAGATTCATGAGAAAGAATTATGTGTATGATTTATCACCATTACACAAGACAAGTCATCCAGCCACAGTTTTTATTGTTATTATTATATCAGTGCTTAGAACGCACTTTTGCACAACCTCAAGAAATTGCAGTTCAATATCATTATTATTATTAAAACATTTTGTATGCCTTATTCTAACCAAACAAATTACAATTATTCAGCAAATTACCAACTACCTGAGCAAATGTGGCATGAAATTGCAAAGCTAAATGGAAAACATGAATAACCTAAAAGTGCACTTTTTACCAGACACTGTTTAAAAAACATGTTACATGTCACATTTGGAAGCCCACTGCATTACTTATGGGTTAAAAGCCTGGAACAGTGAGTTGGAAATTACCAAAATCGTAAAATATGAGAAATACAGAAAAATATTTTGGGGATGTCCTACGACAGAACTGAGGGGCAACATCATCTTCTGGCAGTAAAAAGTGATTAATATTCACAATAGTGTATTCTGAATGATAATATTTATTCTAGTCTATATTACTAAACGACTAAAACAGCCGCAAGACACATAGCATCGCCATCAGTCTCTTATTTTGCTTTGCTCCTTTCACATTGAGAAAACATTTGGAATTTAAACAAACCTATCCACAATACGGCCTTGGAGAACAGTGTGCCAACACCTGTCTTCCCACGTTTCTTTCGTGAGCAGAAATAGAACACATTACCTCTGGGTAGAATTTCAACATGTGTGGATTACTGCTATTCCTACATGTACATCTATAATCTGCAAACCATTGTGCAATGCATGACAGGTGGTACATCTCACTGTGCCAGTTATTACAGTTATTTTTCTCTGTTCTGTTCACGTATGGAGTGTGGGAAGAATAACTGAATGCCACTGTGTGCACTGTAATTAGTGTAATCTTGTCTTCACAGTCCCTCTCAAAGCGATACGTAGCGGGTTGTAATATATTCCTAGATTCATCGCTTGAAACTGGAACTTCTGAGTAGGCTTTCATAGGATACTTTGCATGTATAATCAACAATCTGCCAGTTGATTTCTTCCAGCATCTGTGTGATGTTCTCCCATGTGTTATACAAACCTGTCTGTAACCGTTCGTGCTGCCCATTTCTGCATATCCCCCATCAGTCACATTTGGTACAAGTCTCACACACTTGAAAATATTCTAGGACAGGCTGCACAAGTGTTTTCTATGCTATCACCTCTGTAGACTGATTGAAATTCTCTAGTAGTATACTGATATACCACCATATGTCACCTGCTTTATCTACAAATAACCCTCAGTGTTTGTTCCATTTCATATACCCATAAATTGTTATTTCCAGGTATTTGTACGAGTCGGAATGCCAACTGTGACTCAGACATTGATATTGCAATCATAAGATACTGTGTTTTGTCATCTTGTGGAGTGCAAAATTTTTCATTTCTGGACTTTTAAAATGGTTTTTGCAACACTCTGATTAAATATTGTGAAAGTCTGAGATTACTGTTAATACTGTCCGCCTCCATAGCGCAGCGGTAGTGTTACCACCTACCATGCAAGGGGCCCGGGTTTGATTCCCGGCAGGGGACTGGGTGTTGTGTGTCCATCATCATTGACTCCCAAGTCGCCGAAGTGGCGTCAGCTAAAAAGGGCTTGCAATATGGCGGCCAAACTTCCCAAATGGGGCCTCCGAGCCAACGCCATAAAATCATTTCCATTTTCCACTGCTAAACTGGCGAAAAGCTCTCAGGTTTCCAGCCGGGCGACTGTTAAAACACCGCAATGTTTTGATGTGTGTCATACTCATCTGCTTCCAGTGAAGTGTCGAGATATGCAGATGCTGTGATGGAGTGCCCGCATCCAGCTGACTATGGTGACTGTGTATTGTCCAAATGGAGGACAGAAAGGGGAGTGAGGCTGCAGTGGTGTGTGTAGCCAGTGCTCTGTCCACATCTCTGTTCTGGCCACATTGTTCAGGTTGGACAGTACTGGTCACGCTCTCGTCGTATCGCCACTAACTCAAGATTTCGTACTGCACTTAGTTGGTATCCTCTGTCTTGTTGACAAGTGAGCCGCAAACCCTCATTTCAATGGATTCCTTTATGATGTTGCAGCAATTGCCAGATGCTCAGAAAAGCACCTCTGTTCTGAAAGACAAGGGTACGGTCTTCCTTGATGCTACACTCTGCTATCGTTGATTTTTCTGTCTGTCCCAGTCACATATGCCTGATGTGCTTCCAGCAGCATTTTGAATCACAGCACTCAGTTTGCCCAATTTACTGTTGGTCATATTTGCAGGCTTTGTTGTACGTTCATTTTTAGTGGGACTTTCACAGATCCAAACCACTCTTCCATCTTCAGCAGTGATTGGAAGATGGTTTTAATGTTGTATTTTTCAAGTAGCCTCACAATTTTGGCTGAGAGCAGTCCCATGTACAGAAGGAAAGTGAGTCCCTTATCTTCTTCTTCCTCTTCCCAGTTTCCAGCATCTTGTCTCTGCACTTCGTTTTTCATTTTTGTGGAGTACATCCTTCAGGTGTCGTAGTTTGTCTGGGACATTTTCTTTACAGCAGATGACGTGCATCCTATGTTCCAGGGTGCTCAACACTGCCTGCCATTGCACTGGATGGTGGCAGCTCATTGCATGCAGGTTCAGGTCTGTGTGTGTCTTCCTTCCATGTACTGCACGGCTAGTGTACCATCTGACTACTTCCTTATTAGTACATCCAGGAAAGGGAGACAACAGTTCTCCACTGTATATAGTATGAAGACAATCTTCACTATTTAGTGGAGATTTGTAAAATGTCACCAGTAATGCTTCCAAAACACTTCCCCGATGCACATCTGAAGATGACTTCCCATCCAAGATAACATGCTGCATCCTCCCCATCAAGAAATATTCAAGCCTGTCACAAATCTTGCTTGATACCCAATATGATTGTACTTTCAATAATAAGGATATGTGTGAAGGAGAAAATGCCTTTCAGAAGTCAAGAAACATTTTATCTTCCTGACTGCCTTGATCCATGGCTTTCACGATGATTACATCCCTCATTACATTTGATGTCAGAATATGTTTTAAGATTCTGCAACAAATGGATGATAAAGATGATAATTTTGTAGATCCCTTCTGCTACCTTTCTTGTAGACTGGTGTCACCCGTTCTTTCTTCCTACTACCTCTACACACATGTTGCTTGGCATACTTTTTGTTAAAAGAGGGGCTACCTTACCCTCTAATTCAGTACTGAATCTGATAGGTGTTCCATCAGCCTCTGGAGTTCATTGAATTTTAACAGTTTCAGCTTTTTCTACCTGCCACAGATACTAATATCTATTCCACTTAACTTTGCAGTGGTACAAGAATTAAATTGGGGCCACACTCCCAAGTTTTCATTTGTAATGGAACATTTAAAAATGAGTTAAACATTTCAGCTTTTTTTGCTAACATCAGTTTCATTTCCTGCATCTTCCATGAGTATCAGGACACTAACTTCGGTCTCACTAATGGCCTTTACATACAACAGTACTCCTTTGGATTTTACTGGTAAGTCTCCCAGACCTGGGGTTCTGGGCGACTCCTTCCACAGCTCTACTCATTTTGAAAACCTCGCTTTTTCCTTCATCCCTCTTCCGCCCCCTTCAACACTTCTACCAGAAGGAGCAGCCCCTAACTCCAACAGCTTGCACATTTCCTTAACTATCTTGTGTGTGTGTGTGTGTGTTTTCTCCTGCTGCTGCTCGGGCCGGTGAGCAGATTTTGTTATCTATCACGTTATATTTTCAGAAGCAGGTTGCTCATACAAGGGGTGGACAAAAATGTGGAAACTTAAAAAAAACACACATTACCACACCTATTATGGTCTATGAAAACTGCTGGCATTCAAAACAGCTTCCAACCATCTCGGAATGGATAAATACAGGACTCGTATGAGGAAGTATTGGATAGGATTGGGGAGAAGAGAAGTTTGTGGCACAACTTGACCAGAAGAAGGGATCGGTTGGTAGGGCATGTTCTGAGGCATCAAGGAATCACCAGTTTAGTATTGGAGGGCAGCGTGGAGGGTAAATATCATAGAAGGAGACCAAGAGATGAATACACTAAGCAGATTCGGAAGGATGTAGGTTGCAGTAGGTACTGGGAGATGAAGAAGCTTGCACAGGATAGAGTAGCACGGAGAGCTGCATCAAACCAGTCTCAGGACTGAAGACCACAACAACAACAACATGATTTTCAAGGGAATCTTATACCATTCCTCCTGCTAAACAGTGGCAAGCTTAGGTAGCGACAACGGGGGTGGGCAGCGACCACTCACCCTTCTATCCAAAAAAAGATCAATAGTATTAAGATGTGGCAATTGGAGGCCACAGGATATGCAACAGTTCAACCTCGTGCTCACAAAACCAGCCGCAGACGTCCTCAGCTGTGTGAACAAGGGCCCTTTCATCTTGGAACACAGCATCACCACTGGAGAACAAGCACCATATCACGGAACAGATACAATCAGCCAAATGGTCACGTGATCCTTAGCAGTAATGCGATATGGGATGTAATTTCTGCCAGAGAAACAGTGTGAAATATGATTCATCCAATCAAATGACATTCTTCCAGTGCTTCAAAGCCCAGCTTTTATGGCTTCGATACTACTACTTTGTCTTACGGGTATTTGCATGACTGAGAAGTGGTGTCGGAATTCCACCTCACCCTGCGAATCCCTGCTTCTGGAGCTCCCTTCATGTTATTATTATTGTGCTGACAGAGTTTGTGAATGCATCATTCAGTTCTCTCATTTTTCATGAGAATCCTCTTCAATGACCGTCCATTATGAACACTCATCAAATACTGTCATCTAACTAGTGACTTAGCAGATGATGTTTTCCACTTCCCCTGTACAAGGTGTAAATCTACAATATGGTGTCTCTTAAAACACCACACACTTTGGCTACCTTAGTTACAGGAGCACCCACCATATGACCACCTACATTTCAATCCACTTAGATCTGGCACAATGCACGCACAATTACACAGAATACTCATGACCACAACTGATACTCACAACATACTGAGGACACTGCCGCTCATGGTCAAACACAATAGCACCACCTGCAGGCTTGGCTAGCATCTGCGTTTATGTTCAAGCGTGCCCTTCTTTCAGTGTTTCCATATTTTTGTTCAACCCCTGAATGTGAATACTTTATGTGAATTATTTAAGGATATTTTCCTTCTTTCTTACTGAAGAATCCACTGGACATAAGTTTGTTATACCATGTCCATTTTCTTGTCTACCACTTCTTTGTTAAAGTTTTATACTATTTACCGAGATACAGCAATCTAAAGATAATGTGCTATACTCAGTACAACACTGTAGTTTAAATTGTCATTTAATTGTAGATTGTCTGTAGACTTTTTATTTTATTTTTTTCCTTGCATTGCAACAAAAAATAACAAATTCAAGCTTCCATTGGTCAAAAAGAACTTGCACTTCAAAAAAGGAATTATGCTTAACATTCCTGTTACTGAAACTGTGTCATAGGATGCTTTTAATTTCATTTTAAAGTTTACCACCATTATGAAGAATGTAAGTAATTATGGAAAAATAACATTTTTAAATTGTAGTTTTAACACAGTATCCACAATGTTAATATACTGGTATTATCAGATTAGTTTGGGGCTGGATCCAAAAAAGAGAAAGTCTAACACGATTTAGCAAAACTATCCAATCACTAAATCATAATGATTAAGGCTCTGAAAGGAACAAATGGCTAATTCTGCATCAACATTTACTGTTCTACATTTCAATGCCTGATCTTATAATTTAAAGTATTAAGTTATATGGGATCCAGTAGAGTCTTATTAAGATAAAAAAAGAGCTTGTGTTCTAAGCTATATTACTATGCAGTTTCCGTCTTCAAGAGACACTAATTTTTCAGTGATGAAGGAGGTCTGAACTTGGCATTCATCATTTTTCTCAAAGTGTACTGCAGATCTCATCATGGACAAGGACCAACAAAAGTTACAGTAATGAGATTCTGACAAGCTTACAAAAATAGCAATCTTGTTTTTATTTAGCACACTGTATCATTTTACATTCTTCCCAGTACATCACATATATCCAAATAACAATGCCTTTTATACCCAGTGACAATAATAAATCAAGCACTTCAGCAATGTTACAACTTTTTCATGTATCCAAACACTCACTCATCATAATGGTTGGGAAAACCCATGTAAGAGAAAATAACTAGATAAACAGCATTCCTATCAGACAATTAACATGCAACACTAAAATACTGAATTAATTAAAATCTGGAATCTCAGTTAATTGCATCTGGTGAGCATATTAGTACTACAACTAAAAAACATTCACAGTCTTTCAAAAGTATTGCAAAACTGATACTTGATGGTCAGTGCTACCCCACAGTGTCCTCGTTTTAGGTACAATGGATACAACGTCAAAAAACACAATACATTGGGTGTGATATTTCTCTCCACAAAGCTGTCAGTTTCAAGTAATTTACCTGTTTTTTTAAATGTATCTGGTTTAAAAACCACATGCAAACCCTGTTAACATTATTATACAGAAATTAATAGATAAAGTTATTGATAATAAAAGAAATGCTTAATTGAAAAATGAGTAAACTTTCAATTCTGCAAGTTTATTGCTTTACAAATTGCAGGGTTCAATACTTAGCTAGATGTACAATGACGTAATTATTTTACTGTTTTTTTTTTACAGATTTATTTTGGAAATACAGAGTATTTTGCCTTTACTTCAGTGAGTATTTTGCCTAAGAGATCTCTCTGCTTCCTTCTTTATTAATTTCTGTTTTGAGCCAATCATAATGTTACGTAAGAAGTAGTTGTGAGTTTAGTGAACCTTTCCACAACTTGCATAACTTTCTGCAGTGATCTGTTACCCATACATGACAGGAGCAACCTATTGCTGTTCGATTACAGACTTCTCAGTTGAGATCTCTGAGAAACATTCAAAATCACAGCACAACAAACACCAAAAAATTTTGCTGCTCTCTCAAAAGTATTCTACGTACTCATGGTTAATCCATATTCACTCTACAATTAAAGAACCTCATTAGCTGTGATGAATTCAAAATGATTTGTTCAGTTATCAGAGAGACACTTCATTCTTGGACACAACAGAACATTGAGGCAGCTAGGTAAGTGATAAAAGAAAAATTTCAAAACCTCCTTTTTAGGGACAGAAATAGTACCTAGAATCAGGTTTTTCACAATATTACAAAAAATTTCGCATTAACTTATAACACATTGGAACAACCAGGAGAGGCACTGCTGTGCTCGCTCCCCCCCCCCCCCCCCCTCCTCCCTCCTCCTTTTTGTCCTCCAACAGTTCATCAAGTTAACAGATGATACATTTCCACAAGAAGTATTCATGTAGAGAAAAAGTTTTCAAATAATATCCAAAATCAAAACTTGCCTCTCTGCTGCTACACATACCATCACAGTATTACAAGAACTGTCACTTATTTAGGTGTGAAGGAATTTGAGTAAAATAGAACATAACTTAATCTCTTTGGCGTCTTCTTTCATTCCCAAATATGAAGGTGCTTTTCTGTGGGGACAGCCATAACTCCAATGTATATCTTATTTTTCTCATCTCAAGGGCATGAATTCCACAGAATAAAGTGTGCAAAATGGACAATTTACCATACCTAGTATTCTTTAAAATACAAATATATATTAACTGTTTATTGTGAGTACTTTGGAAGAAAAAAAGATATATTAGCACATGATATAAAGTAAACAGTAAAAGGCTATTTTTTTTAGAATATTGCAAATGTACCATTAGCTACTTTATCGAGTAGCAAGGTTAAAAACACAGTAAGAAGCAATGACATGAGCATCAATTATGAGAACAGAACTTGCGTTAAAATGCATCACTTTTCTATTAGTAAATGCCATAGTTTGGAAAATAGAAATTCACAAAATCAAAGACATGTTCATACAGTAAATTTCACAACTCTGGTATGAGTATTACACATTTAAAAAATATGTACTTCCATAAATTTCGTCAGTCAAATATTTAACACAACGAAAGACAGGAAATTACATTGATTCATTGCTCTATTAACCTCCCATGTTCACCAAATGACTCAGTTTCTGTACTTAACTGTTTACTTATCACGCTGAGGTACTACAACCTTGACCGGCTCTGCAAGGTTTACAATGGGTTTGTTAAGTTTGTATTGGTACTGCCCAAGAAATAAATGGCAGATAACTTGTTACTAGACACTACAAACTAGAGTAAACACATCACAGTATTTGTGATCATAGTTCTTCCTGATAACTAAAATTTCAGGCAGGTCTACCTCAGACATTATCAGTCATGCAAAATCACACAATTCCCAAAACATTACATACCCCTATATGTAAACTCTCAAAAAAGTAAGTTAACAATGTGAAATTTTAACAACTTTTTTTTATAACAGTATAATTCTGCTGTACACAATTTGCAACCACAGAATGGAAACACTTATGTAAAATAGAAAAACTTACATATATTCATATAGTATATAAAATATATAATACAATAATAATAAAATATAATAAATGTGGTACATATTGTGAATATTAGATTGTATGGCACACACTTATCTCTGTTATTAAGGATAGATACTTGAAGGAGAAGAGAAACAGCCATTGTACAAAAACACTGGTTACAAATATAGATATAGACCAACATAACATTCTTAAAATATAATTCAGCTGTGGCTTTATTTCTGTCAAAAGGCACTCAAAATTTTCTTCAATGCTGTAGCCTTAGCATATTATTTTACTTTGAAATTATTCAAGAATCACAATTACAAAATTGGTTCTCACCTAGAATACTGTTTTCCAATATTTTAATAGGTACACTAATACTTCTTTGGTGCTAATATATACTGAACAAGCACTAGATATGAAGACAACACGAAATTAAAATCCTCAGGTCACAGAGTTTTCTGTTATTTCTTTTCTCTTAGAATCTCGTCTCTTGTGGAAAGTAAGACACAAACCTATACAACACTCTTCGAATTTCCTGTACCATTAGGTTGACTAGGTGTGTAGTACATAGAGTCCAGGAAACATCGTGTGAAATCTCCCACAATGGAACGATCAGGAACACTTTGTGACATACCATAAACTGCAAACTGTAAAAAAAAAAAAAAAAAGGTTGTTTCAATACAATAATAATAATAATAATAATCCATTACGAGGACCATCAATGTAGAAGCTGAATATAGTTACACAGAAAAGCTAACAAAGTCAGCTCAACTTGGCACTTTCAGTAGAAATCCAATGACCTCTGACCCAAGTTCTTGTCTCAATTCCAGTCATTGCCAACCTTAGCCATTGATACTGTGAGTGGAAGTACTGCTACCCTGTTTTAAATTTTGCTGAGCTATAATTTTTACTGGTAAGTGTCTTTATTGAACTATATATGGTAATTTCAGTTTCAATTGTAATTAAACAAAATATTCAAGCATTTGCTAGTTGCACATGTCAATCCTGCACAGAACATAAGAATAAACTGCGTCTGTGAGGAGGTGAAGTTCATGACCTTCTGCACCCAGCATCCCTCACTGAAGATGTCAAGTTACAGCAGGCATCTTGTACTGGCAAACATATCCTGCCTCACAAAACACTGTTTTATCATCTATGTTACAAAGAGGCAGAGTCTGATTAAAAATAAGCACACCCACATCAAAAATACAAATCTGGTAATATGACACAGGATTCTTTAGATTTTCCCATCCTGATGGTAAAATAAATTCCTTAGTATTCAATTACATTTCTCACACTTTTTTCTCTAAGCTAATTGCATAAAAACTGTATGAAGATAAGGAACTAACAATCCAGGGGAAATCAGAAATGGATTTTGTCACATAAAATGTTTGAACTTCTAATTAGGATGTTTTTTTTAATTAATGAATATGTGGATATCACATTGGTGCTGATTGCAAACTCTCCAAAAGTTATATGGCAGTATGCAAGCTATATGACACAGTAACTGCCAAAGATTAAAAATTATTTATTACCTACAGTATCCAAATTTGCTTCTCAAAGTAACGCAACACAGAGTTCATCAAATGCCCAAATTTGAATTACTACATCAGTATATGTATTATTAAGGAGATACATTCTATGCATGTAAGATTTCTCAATGACTTCAAAATGCAAATCGACTGTCACTGAATTTAAATAAAACACAATATGTGGATAGTATTGTGCAAGGCCTGACCACATGCCAAAATGATACAGAATGTTCAAAACACTTAGGTGATTACATTGGTTGGATTTTTGAAGTCATATGTCATACATCATCTAGTCATATGTCATACATCATCTAGTCATCATTTCTAAGGCCTGCAACTTTTGCATCACAAATAATATCAGATTTTTTAGATGAAACTGTAAAAAAGTCGACTTTTTTTTCTATGTTCATTTACTAACATCTTATGGCGTTATATTTTGGAGCACTTTTTGTTGAGGAAAAAATGTTTGTTACACAGTAGAGTGTAATAGTGATAATATGTTGAGTTTGCTCTAGAACCTCTTGCACACAGCCCTCAGTTGACCACACTGACAATACCAACCCAGTACATTTATTCCTTTAAGAAGTTTTTTTTGTCAACAATCAGTCACAGGTTGGAAACAACAACAACA
This sequence comes from Schistocerca gregaria, assembly GCF_023897955.1. Classification (NCBI taxonomy): domain Eukaryota; kingdom Metazoa; phylum Arthropoda; class Insecta; order Orthoptera; family Acrididae; genus Schistocerca; species Schistocerca gregaria. The sequence goes on along the minus strand of NC_064920.1, from coordinate 1,079,668,971 downwards.
ACATTCACAAGTATAATACCGGATGGAGAAACGAGTCATGCTATCCATCACTCAACCTTAAGTGGGGCATAGAAAGGAGTGTGGTGCACAGCCCACCCATAAAACACATACCAAGTAATATAAGACTTTAATAAGTAAGACAGTTAGCTTCAAACCCAAAGAGAGGATAGGTGAGAGGGAGAGAGGAGGGGGGGGGGGGGAGCAAGAGAAGAGAGAGAGAGAGAGAGAGAGAGAGAGAGAGAGAGAGAGAGAGAGAGAGAGAGAGAGAGATTGAATACAGTACACTACCGAAGGTGGACAAAAATATGGAAACATTGCGTAAATGGAGATGCTAGACAAATCTGTAGGTTGCAATGTGGTATTAAATCACGAATGATGTCTGTCTGCAGTGTCCTCAACACATTGGAAATGTCAGTTGTGATCAGAAGAGTATTCTGTGTAACTGCAAGTGCATAATGCATGAACATGGGCAAATTGGTCGTGCTCTTATGGTAGGTGCTTCGATAAACATGGTAGCTGAAGTGTTTGGTATTTCAAAGGACATTGTATCTAAGATTTAAACCACATACAGGGAAAGTGGAAAATCATCATCCTCTAAGTCACAACGCTTGCGAAAGTAGTTGTTGAGAGATCATGAAGAACACACAAGAAGAGGATTGTGACGAAAAATAAGCGGATGATAGATGCAAAAGTCACTGCAGAACACAACGTCGCATGTATGAACCCTGTCAGCACCAAAAATATGAAGGGAGCTCCATAAGCACGAAGTTGCAGTGCCAGCTGGAATTCCAAAACCATTGATCAGTCATTATAATGCCTGTAACAGGAAAAAAAGGTGCCAAAGCCATAAAACCTTAACTATGGAGCAATGGAAGAATGTCATTTGGTCTGATGAGTCTTGTTTCACACTGCTTCCATTTTCTGGGCGTGTCCCATAAGTGAAACATGGCAGGTATTCAGTGATGATTTGGGCAGCCATATTGTACTATCCCATGAACCACACCGTTACTCTGCAAGGTCGCATAACTACCAAGGATTATGTGACCATTTTGGCTGATCAGGTCCATCCGAACACTTCTGTGAACACGAGGATGAACTGGCGCAGCTCCCCAGCCACCCGTCACCAGCTCTCATTATTACTGAGCTTTTTTGGTCTTATTTGGAGAGAAGGGTGAGTGGCAGCGATCCACTTCCATCAGGAAGAATGGTATAAGGTCACCTTAAATACCATACAGGACCTCTAACTATCCATTTCAAGACAGTTTGAGTGCCAACAGTTTTCCTACACCATATTAGGCACCATAATATGTTGCATTTTTGGTGTTTCCATATTTTTGCCCATCCCCAGTATAAATCACTGCATGCTTGAATTGGGGGAAAAGAAACTTAAGAAATCATGTAAATGAACAGAATGTTGCCAGGTTTTTTTTTTTGCTGAGAAGCATACAGTAGGTGTAAAACTGACTTGTTCCACATCACAGTGAGCAGCTGCAGTTATAATCTGTGAAATATGCAAATAACTTCCTTCAAACGTCATATTTTACGATGGAAACAGTCTATATAATTAAATTTGTCATTTCATACCAGTTCCAATCATTGTTTTGTCTCTGATTTCCATGTCAAATTTAGAACACATTGCAATGGTAGAAGCCTAGCAGAACGAAGTAACAGCTCCAGATGTACGTTAAATTTATAATATGGCCAATTTCAGTTGTTACACAATCCTATTCATGTGCTCAAATTAATATGGCGTACTCTAAATATGAAGTTATGAAATAATATTTGTACATACAGTTTATATGTACAGAGGATCAAAGAACTGTCAATACTTGCTTGCATTACTTAAAAAAACTATATTTTTTTATTTTTCATTTTGTCCTGGCTTCCATACAACACAACCAACAATGTTCTTTAGTAAAATAAAGCAATTTTTTTCTATTTACCTAAAGTAAATGCTGATCTTTATCATAATGATAGACTCACTTCAAATTAAACATCTACAAAACAGAATAATATATAATAACATTTATCGGGAAAACAGAATCATAAACATGTTCTTTTTAATTTTTGAGAATATACAAGTGCTGGTAGGGACAGCATATGAAGTGAGTGAGAAACGTAATGAGACTGACAACACTGCCAGAGATCTAGCTATGTAGACTGGTGTGTTCATCCCTTCCAGATGCTCAATCCAAGTTTCAGCTCTGTACAGCCATCACATGATTTTTGAGAGCACCATCAGTGAAGCTGTGTTTTTGTTGTGTGTCACGAAAATGGAGCAGCGGAATTTAGAGCAATGTTACTCCATCAAGTTTTGTGTTAAATTTGGGGAATATGCAAGTATGACCTTTGGAAGGTTGAAACAGATCTATGGGCAACATTCCTTATCAACAGCACAAGTTTTTCACTGGGACAAATCATTTCTGAAAGTCTAAGAACACGATGAAGATGAACCTCGCTCAGTGAGACCAACTTCAAAAACGATGAAAACATAAAATGTATGCATGCTTTTGCGAGATCAGACTGATGTTTAACAATAAGGATGATGGGTGGCCTGTTAAACTTAAATGCTTTCATCAAACATCAAAATTTTACCCAAGAATTGCACATGCAAAAGGTCTGTGCCAAAATGGTGTCGAAAAGCTTCACAATTGAGCAGAAGGACAATCAATAAAATATGTGCGTCGATCTTCATCAGATGACTGCCAATGACCACAAATAGTTCAGTAGGGACAGGTGATGAACCTTGGATTTTTGAGTATGACCCTGAGACAAAATGGCAGAGTGATGAGTGGCACAAAGAGACATCTCCTTGACTGGAAGAAGCTCGAATGAACACATCAAAGATCAAAACAATGCTGATCTGATTTTCTGACAGTAGGGGTATCATGCAAAAAGTGTATGTGTGTAACTTACGGTCACTGCTCAGTACCAAGGATATCAGCGCCCTTATATATATATATATATAACAGAAAGAAACTTCCACATGGGAAAAATATATTAAAAACAAAGATTCCAAGACTTAGTCTTGGAATCTTTGTTTTTAATATATATATATATATATATATATATATATATATATATATATATATATATATATATATTAGAAATGAATGTGTATCAAATGTCTAAAATTTCTGTCACACAGTGAGAAGGAAACCTATAAAATCACAGTTGTTCACTCACTCCCACCTCACTCACTCTGATCCACATAATCACTCTATCTCACAGGCCTTAATACAATGGAAAAGGGTGAAAGGTTATATGCCTGGAATTAAAACAGAAATCAAACTACAGAAGACCTAAAATAAAGGCATAGCGAAATACGACTGGCTGACCATATACGATAAAAATGGGTGAGCGAGTCATCCTGTTACCACATTGAAAACATCTCCCTACAATTTCTGGATAAAAGTTTGACACATCACAAAAATCTTGCAACTCTAATCACATTTGTTTCAGTGTCACTTAAAAGAGAGGGCAAATCTGCTGCTGCCCTCTGGTCTGAAAATAAAACACAGTCTCCTGAAATATGGCACATAGTTATCGGTACACCACAAGCACCACATACTGGAGGACCCTGTTGCCAGAGCAAGGAGCCGTGCATCATAGGATTTTGGCCCATGCAAAGACGAGTAAGGAGGACCTCATTCCATCTTTGTTGCTGAAATGAGGTACACCACAGCTGCATAGTGGGCTTTACTAGATGCAGCTGATCATCAGCCACTCATCTTCCCATTGACACACGACTCTGTGCCTCAACTGTAAGATGAGCATAGGCAATGCTGGCACACTGAAATAACCAAGGATCAAGACCTGCCTCCTTGGCTGCTACATTTGCTCTTTCATTCCCTGCAATACCCATGTGCTCTGGCACCCAGTAGAAGAAAACCTCCTTCCCAGCCACTGTAGCCAGAGGAGGACATCCTGGATATCTTGAATTACTTTATCAGCTGGGTACAACCACTGCACAGACTGAAGGGCATTCAGAGAGATGGGCAGACGAGGAATTTAGCAGGCACAACACATCTCATCTGCGCCAGCTTCCCAAGGATTGTGGACAGCTCGGCATCAAATACAGTGAACTATGGAGGCAACCGAATCTTGAGGAAAGAATCTGGGAAAAGAACAAAGCATCCAACAGAGTCCCCCTGTTTCCACCCATCCTCAACGACAGCTGTGAGTTGTGGTACTCAATTCAAATTTCATAAAATAACACATTAAAAACATATGCAGGAATCAGTCTCTCGTGTAATGCACCAAATCTCGGGAATCCACACTGAGAGTGACTAAACAGCAGCCTGGTTTCTAACAACCACACCAAATGATGGTTAGCTATTCATTCCAGGGTCTTTTATACATGACTCGTAAAGACGATGCTCTGGTATCTGCTGAGACAGGTGCAGTCCTTTCCTCGTTTGAGGAGAGGCATCAGAATAGCCTCTCTCCACAAGTTGGGAAACTGGTCTGTCTGACATATCAAATTAAAACATTGAAGGAGGATTTCTTTTGGCACTGCTGGCAAATATCGAAGCATGCAGTACCGGATGTAATTGTGTCTGGTTTCAGTATCACAATTCTCAGACAGTACCGATTCCACCTACCACAAGGAAAAAGGGCAGTTGTAAGGCATAGGGGGCATCTGAAGTCCAACTTGCCCCTCTCCACAGCCGCACAGTAGCGGTGAAACACCAGTTCCTGGGTGGCATCTGCAGTAGTCGCTGCAAAATGCTCTGTCATTGTCTGAGCGATGTCACTGGGCGTTGTTTGGAGACAAATTTGTTTCAGCACTGCAGCTATGAGTAAATCACTATGTTTACCAGAAATCCTGGATGGCTTCCCATACTTTTTTTTAGAACAAATGGAATGCTTGACGGAGTCCACGAATGCTTGCTATGACTGTATCTTGCTCTCCTTAATAACGCGCGGAGTGTTGGCCCTCATGGCCTGAAATGCTGTGAGGTTGTCTGCTGTTGGGCAATATTTAAACCTTCAAAGAGCCACAGGCTTGTCCCAAACCGCTGAGCGGCAATCACCAGTCCACCAAATAACAGGTTACTTCCAAAGATGACCCGAACACTTTGGGATCGGTAAGTCAGCGGCATGATTGATCACTCATGTGACAATGTCCACTCAGATAGCTCTGCTGACCATCCATTTTTGTGGCTTCTCTTCAAGTCAACCTCCATCCAGAACGTAGATCCACAGTGGAAAAAGAACTGGAATGAAGGTCATTAGTTGCTTCCCACTGAGCTGAGTCTGCAAGGATGGGAGAGAAGAATGAGAGGTTGGTGGCTGAGGACGACCCAGTAGCAGCTAAGAAATGAGGATGCACAACTCATGAGACATGAGGTTCTCCAAGACTCGTCCCCCAGAGGCAAGTATAGCTCAAGTCCCATTAATACATTATGAGCACTGAAATCACCCAGTAGAAAAAAATGGGTAGGGAAGTTGTTCAATAAGCCCTGTGAGAGCCACAGGGTCAACTGCTTCCTGTGGAGGCAATTGCAGTGAGCAGATTCTGCCCCACACAAACAATAACAGTTATTGCTTGTTTAAGTCAGTAACCAAGGAGAAAGCAGAGAAGTGGTGTGTGTTACTGACAAACATAGTGACCCCTCCCTTGGCTCTATCCCCACTCAGGTCATCCTTACGGTGAATGGTGTAGCCCCATAGCACAGGGATATCAGTGGCTTTAAAATGTGTTTCTTATAAGCACAACCAAGGGACGTACCTGTGCAAGCAGTTTCAGTTCCTCCACATGTCCTGAACCCATTAATGTTCCACTGTAGGATGGGAGCCATCCATCACACTGGTACCACTTTCATCCTAACTTTCTACAAGGGAGGGGAGCCAGCAATGGGTGGAGACTCAGTCTGCGGGCAACTCGCGACATAAATGCCCGTCTGACATCAAGGTCCGCCACCTCCCAAGAAAGTTGAACGAAGTGTCTGAGAGGATGACATTGATACTGTCATACTGTGTACTTCCTGTCTCTTGTCATGGCCAATTCTTCACTTTTGACCTTGATTTTCTTGTCTGAGTAGGTTTTGATGCTATAACTGCTGATACAGCAGTGGCAGCGCTGGACTGTGGACCAGATGGAATCTTTGGAGGGGCAGGGAGTTTCGCAACAACAAATCAGTTCATTACTTTCCTCACACACCTCATATACCTCAACACACAAATTTTATTTAGTGGAATACTCTTAAGTGGAATGGAAGTAACCAGCAATCCGAAGTCATATGTTGTGTGTTTTTGAACATCTCCTACAAAAGCAGACTCGTACAAAAACTCAAGGCTTTTACTACTGACACTGATAAATAACTATTTCTCGTATTTTAAGTCCTCTAAAATACACACACCTCATGACAAAGTTTTTCATTTATCAGTAAGAACTTACCTTTCCCCCAACTTCTTTCACAGGTTCTTTCAGGATCTTTTCTAGTTCTTCCTGAATGTCTGACAAGAATCGCTCAGCAACTCCCTCAGCAGTATGCATGTACGTTACACAGAGATGCATTCTGGAAAAATTGGAAAACACGAGTTAATGAACTATTTTGAACAATTTAGAGAAAGCAGCTTAAAAATTATGAAAAAGAACAGTCAATGTTAGTGTATTTTTCATTGCATTTTCAGAATTTCCATCTTGTTTTTGTAAATGGAGCATATACGAAAACCTTAAAACATCTCTCCTGTATTCGGGTTTTTATAAGCTTCTATTCCTATTTTTTTTCACCCTGAAAACTACTTTCTTCTTCAGTACTAATATTTGTGACACATATGTGCATATTTGTTAAGAACATGCTGTTTTACTGACATTTATCGGTAAGTACTAATACTTTCTCAGTAAATAATAGATAATATTCACAATATAGTGGAGCTGTTGAGTTGCAGACAGGCACAACGAGAAGAATGCTTAACAAGTAAGCTTTCAGCCAAACGGCCTTCGTTAGACAACACACGCCCACACACAAATGCAACTCACATGCACATGACCACAGTCTCTGGCTGCCAAGGCGAGACAGCGAGCAGCAGCACATGATAGGAGGAGCAAACTGGATGATGGGGGGAAGGAGGAGGCTGGAATGGAGAGGGGGAGGGATAGCAGGGTAGAGGTGCGCAGTTGTAAAGTGTTGTTTGTGGGAGCATACAGGGACGAGGTGGGGAGAGGGTACGGCAGCTAGGTACAGTCGGGAGGTTAGACAGGTGGCAGGACGGAGGGGTGGGGGGTGGGTGGGGGGGGAGTAAAAAGACTGTGGATGTGTTGGTGGAGTAGAGGGCTGTGTAGTGCTTGAATGCAAACAAGGAAGGGAATAGGTGGGTAAAGGACAATGACTAATGAAACTTGAGGCCTGGAGGGTTACAGGAAGATAGGATATATCATAGGGAGATTTCCCACAGGTGCAGTTCAGAAAACTGGTGTTGGTGGGAAGGACCCAGACGGCATAGGCTGTGAAGCAGTCACTGAAATGAAGAATGTCGTGTTCAGCAGCACACTCAACTACTGGGCGGTCAAGTTGTTTCTTGGTGACAGTTTGTCAGTGGTCATTCATGCGGAGAGACAGCTTGTTGGTTGTCATACCCACGTAGAACGCAGCACAGTGGTTGCAGCTAAGCTTGCAGATCACGTGACTGTTTTCACAGGTAGCCCTGCCTTTGATGGGATGAGTGATGTTTGTGAGTGGACTCGATAGGTGGTGGGAGGGTGTATGGGACAGGTCTTGCATCAAGATCTATTACAGGGATATGAGTCATGAGGCAAGGGGTTGGGAGCAGGGTTGTGTAGGGGTGGACAAGGATACTGTGTAGGTTTGGTGAACATCCGAATACCACTGTAGGAGGGGGTGGGAAGGATATTGGGTATGACCTTCCTCATTTTAGGGTACGACCAGAGGTAATCAAAACATTGGCAAAGAATGTGATTCTGTTGCTAATGAGAGGTGGTTACAACCTTGGTGAAAAATGTGATTCTGTTGCTCCCGGCCTGTATGGTACTGAGTCATGAGGGGAATGCTCCTCTGTGACCAGATGTGGGACTTTGGGAGATGGTGGATGACTGCATAGATGGTCAGCATTCCACCCCTACTTTCCATTGTTTAATGATAGATAATCTGTTTGTAATTTTGTGTGTTCCCTAACACTTTCAGCTCTTTCTTCTACTGAGTTCAATTTTCAGTTTTCGTAAAACTGTTCCCAATTCACTGTCACACCACATTGTAAAATGAGTTGAACAATGTGTTCTACACCTATATCTTCAAGCTGTTGAAATGGTTTCAAATGGTTCAAATGGCTCTGAGCACTATGGGACTTAACCGCTGTGGTCATCAGTCCCCTAGAACTTAGAACTACTTAAACCTAACTAACCTAATGACATCACAAACAGCCATGCCCGAGGCAAAATTTGAACCTGCGACTGCAGCGGTCGCGCAGTTCCAGACTGTAGCGCCTACAATCGATCAGCCAATCCGGTCGGTCGAAATGGTTTCCTAGGGTCGTTATTGGTGTTCTACACCTATATCTTTAAGCTATCAAAATGGTTTCCTAGGGTCATTATTGATCAATTGGCACAATGTGCTAAACATCCCACGTGTGCTGGTCATTACATTTGACATTGAATTTTCAATAATCTCAGAACAAAACAATTGTATACAATTCAACTCAATATCTTCACATACAATGCTGCTGTGTTGTTCATGGGCACACCTCAGCAACACTGATAAGAGGATACCATAGTCAACATTTTAACAAAGCTATAAAAGTACACTAGACTGTGGATGTTGATACCACTGTGTTGTTGTTGTTGTTGTCTTCAGTCCTGAGACTGGTTTGATGCAGCTCTCCATGCTATTCTATCCTGTGCAAGCTTCTTCATCTCCCAGTACCTACTGCAACCTATATCCTTCTGAACCTGCTTAGTGTACTCATCTCTCGGTCTCCCTCTACGATTTTTACCCTCCACTGCTAAATTTGTGATCCCTTGATGCCTCAAAACATGTCCTACCAACCGATCCCTTCTTCTAGTCAAGTTGTGCCACAAACTTCTCTTCTCCCCAATCCTATTCAATACCTCCTCATTAGTTACGTGATCTATCCACCTTATCTTCAGTATTCTTCTGTAGCACCACATTTCGAAAGCTTCTATTCTTTTCTTGTCCATGTTTCACTTCCATACATGGCTACACTCCAAACAAATACTTTCAGAAACGACTTCCTGATACATAAATCTATATTCGATGTTAACGAATTTCTCTTCTTCAGAAACGCTTTCCTTGCCATTGCCAGTCTACATTTTATATCCTCTCTACTTCGACCATCATCAGTTATTTTACTTCCTAAATAGCAAAACTCCTTTACTACTTTAAGTGTCTCATTTCCTAATCTAATTCCCTCAGCATCACCCGATTTAATTTGACTACATTCCATTATCCTCATTTTGCTTTTGTTGATGTTCATCTGATATCCTCCTTTCAAGACACTGTCCATTCCGTTCAACTGCTCTTCCAAGTCCTTTGCCGTCTCTGACAGAATTACAATGTCATCGGCGAACCTCAAAGTTTTTACTTCTTCTCCATGAATTTTAATACCTACTCCAAATTTTTCTTTTGTTTCCTTTACTGCTTCCTCAATATACAGATTGAATAACATCGGGGACAGGCTACAACCCTGTCTCACTCCTTTCCCAACCACTGCTTCCCTTTCATGCCCCTTGACTCTTATGACCGCCATCTGTTTTCTGTACAAATTGTAAATAGCCTTTCGCTCCCTGTATTTTACCCCTGCAACCTTTAGAATTTGAAAAAGAGTATTCCACTCAACATAGTCAAAAGCTTTCTCTAAGTCTAAAAATGCTAGAAATGTACGTTTGCCTTTTCTTAATCTTTCTTCTAAGATAAGTCGTAAGGTCAGTATTGCCTCACGTGTTCCAACATTTCTACGGAATCCAAACTGATCCTCCCCGAGCTCTGCATCTACCAGTTTTTCCATTCATCTGTAAAGAATTCGCGTTAGTATTTTGCAGCTGTGACTTATTAAACTGATAGTTCGGTAATTTTCACATCTGTCAGCACCTGCTTTCTTTGGGATTGGAATTATTATACTCTTCTTGAAGTCTGAGGGTATTTCGCCTGTCTCATACATCTTGCTCACCAGCTGGAAGAGTTTTGTCATGACTGGCTCTCCCAAGGCCGTCAGTAGTTCTAATGGAAAGTTGTCTACTCCGGGGGCCTTGTTTTGACTCAGGTCTTTCAGTGCTCTGTCAAACTCTTCATGCAGTATCGTATCTCCCATTTCGTATTTATCTACATCCTCTTCCATTTCCATAATATTGCCCTCAAGTACATCGCCCTTGTATAAACCTTCTATATACTCCTTCCACCTTTCTGCCTTCCCTTCTTTGCTTAGAACTGGGTTGCCATCTGAGCTCTTGATATTCATACACGTGGTTCTCTTCTCTCCAAAGGTCTCTTTAATTTTCCTGTAGGCAGTATCTATCTTACCCCTAGTGAGATAAGCTTCTACATCCTTACATTTGTCCTCTAGCCATCCCTGCTTAGCCATTTTGCACTTCCCGTCGATCTCATTTTTGAGACGTTTGTATACCTTTTTGCCTGCTTCATTTACTGCATTTTTATATTTTCTCCTTTCATCAATTAAATTCAATATTTCTTCTGTTACCCAAGGATTTCTAGCAGCCCTCGTCTTTTTACCTACTTTATCCTCTGCTGCCTTCACTACTTCATCCCTCAGAGCTACCCATTCTTCTTCTACTGTATTTCTTTCCCCTATTCCTGTCAATTGTTCCCTTATGCTCGCCCTGAAACTCTGTACAACCTCTGGTTCTTTCAGTTTATCCAGGTCCCATCTCCTTAATTTCCCACATTTTTGCATTTTCTTCAGTTTTAATCTACAGGTCATAACCAATAGATTGTGGTCAGAGTCCACATCTGCCCCTGGAAATGTCTTACAACTTAAAACCTGGTTCCTAAATCTCTGTCTTACCATTATATAATCTTATACTTTTTAGTATCTCCAGGGTTCTTCCATGTATACAACCTTCTTTCATGATTCTTAAACCAAGTGTTAGCTATGATTAAGTTGTGCTCTGTGCAAAATTCTACTAGGCGTCTTCCTCTTTCATTTCTTAGCCCCAATCCATATTCACCTACTATGTTTCCTTCTCTCCCTTTTTCTACACTCAAATTCCAGTCACCCATTACTATTAAATTTTCGTCTCCCTTCACTATCTGAATAATTTCTTTTATTTCATCGTACATTTCTTCAATTTCTTCGTCATCTGCAGAGCTAGTTGGCATATAAACTTGTACTACTGTAGTAGCTGTGGGCTTCGTATCTATCTTGGCCACAATAATGCATTCACTATGCTGTTTGTAGTAGCTTACCCGCATTCCTTTTTTCCTATTCATTATTAAACATATCCTGCATTACCCCTATTTGATTTTGTGTCTATGACCCTTTAGTCACCTGACCAGAAGTCTTGTTCCTCCTGCCACCGAACTTCACTAATTCCCACTATATCTAACTTTAACCTATCCATTTCCCTTTTTAAATTTTCTAACCTACCTGCCCGATTAAGGGATCTGACATTCCACACTCCGATCCGTAGAACGCCAGTTTTCTTTCTCCTGATAACGACATCCTCTGAGTAGTTCCCGCCCGGAGATCCGAATGGGGGACTATTTTACCTCCGGAATATTTTACCCAAGAGGACGCCATCATCATTTAATCATACAGTAAAGCTGCATGTCCTCGGGAAAAATTACGGCTGTAGTTTCCCCTTGCTTTCAGCCGTTCGCAGTACCAGCACAGCAAGGCCGTTTTGGTTAATGTTCCAAGGCCAGATCAGTCAATCACCCAGACTGTTGCCCCTGCAACTACTGAAAAGGCTGCTGCCCCTCTTCAGGAACCACACGTTTGTCTGGCCTCTCAACAGATACCCCTCCGTTGTGGTTGCACCTACGGTACGGTCATCTGTATCGCTGAGGCACGCAAGCCTCCCCACCAACGGCAAGGTCCATGGTTCATGGGGGGGGGGATACCACTGTACCTTGTCCAAATTCGCTGAAGAACAAATTCACAACTGACGAGATTGTTACCTTGGAAAATCATTTCACGACTGAGAGAGACAAACTTTCTGCCAACCGCAACAGAAAACCTAAATTTCGAATGCATTCATACTCTGTAATTTGTTACCATATTTATGAATAGTTGTTGCACCATGTGTGCTATCGAAAACCACATGTCTTCCTTGATATTTGTGAATTCATTATTCATGGGAATGATGTTCATTAAATTCATTTTACTGGCCACTGTTTAGTATATATGAACAAATGAGGCGCTAATTTGTGGTTAAAAAGGATGTAAAACATTTCCACAAAGAAGAAAGGTCAAACTGGAAAATCAGATTACTAATAAGAAGCAGAAAAGGATGCCAAAATGTTTTGTGATTCTACGGAGTTGAAGAAAATAAATGTTATCAAAAAACTGAACTCAATCATGGCAGAACTAATTGAGATAAACTTAATATAACCTCAACTCTGTTTTGCAAAGGATTGTATTTCATTGCATTTGTGATGATTTGCCGCATAGAGAACTGAGCAATATACAGATGCAAGCACACTTGTGGATTTGGGACAGAGAGAGGAGTGTGGTCATTCAACACAAGTTTGGCAGGAAGGTAGCTAGCCCTCCACTCGGCCTGCAGACAACAGTATTCGTCACCCGTCTGTCAAGACAACAGGACAGTAAGTAGCAGAGTTTCACTGGAAACGCATGGTGTGTCGTTCTTTGTGCTTGCTGTGAAAGCATGCTGTTGCCTAAAGAACAATTTAATACCATACTCACAATATCAAGTGCATGATGCATCATAGTTATGTAAGCATTATGCATACTGGATTAAAAGTTTTACTGTGACAAAACAGATGATCCTAAGCAGCATCTCATACCACAATTAGCTTAGGCATTACTATCATAAATTACGACAGTCAATAATTACTGTATTAACTGTGCAGAGCTTAATAAAGATTCCAAACGAGGATAATACACTGTAGAATAATGATTTAGAACCAAGAGTAGAGACTTAATATTTATTTTTGTGTTATTAGAGCTTTTCCATATTATGCCAGTAACAACACTAAAAATTATTGTTAAGGTTATTAGAAGTAAAAAAACCAATGCAGCATGATGAAGTACACAAAGACGAGTCAATTAATGTGCCACAATCCACGTAGCAGTCTTACAATGTTTGCACATGATGCTGTCATTTACTGTCTTATAAAGTCATCACATGATCAAAACAAATTGTCAAATGATTTAGACAAGATACATGTATGCTCCAAAAATTAGCAACTGACTCTACATAATGAAAACTGTGAAGTCATCTACAAGAGTACCAAAAGAAATACACTAAAATTCAGTTAGACAATAAATCTCACAAATCCAAAGTCTGTAAATTCAACTAAGTAATTTTATTTTCAACTAAATACTTAGAAATTACAATTACGAATAACTTAAGTTGGTGCGGCTCTGCAGATGACGAAGAAATTGAAGAAATGTATGATGAGATAAAAGAAATTATTCAGGTACTGAAGGGAGACAAAAATTTAATAGTCATGGGTGACTGGAATTCGACAGTAGGAAAAGGGAGAAAAGGAAACATAGTAGGTGAATATGGATTGGGGCTAAGAAATGAAAGAGAAAGCCGTCTGCTAGAATTTTGCACAGAGCATAACTTAATCATAGCTAACACTTGGTTCAAGAATCATAAAAGAAGGCTGTATACACGGAAGAATCCCGGGGATACTAAAAGGTATCAGATAGATTATATAATGGTAAGATTCAGGAACCAGGTTTTAAATTGTAGGAAATTTACAGGGGCAGATGTGGACTCTGGCCACCATCTATTGGTTATGAACTGTAGATTAAAAGTGAAGAAATTGCAAAAAGGTGGCGACTTAAGGAGATGGGACCTGGGTAAACTGAAAGAACCAGAGGTTGTACAGAGCTTCAGGGACAGCATAAGGGAGCAATTGACAGGAATGGAGGAAAGAAATACAGTAGGAGACGAATGGGTAGCTCCGAGGGATGAAATAGTGAAGGCAGCAGAGGATCAAGTAGGTAAAAAGACGAGTGCTAGTAGAAATCCTTGGGTAACAGAAGAAATATTGAATTTAATTGATGAAAGGAGAAAATACAAAAATGCAGTAAATGAAGCAGGCAAAAAGGAATACAAATGTCTCAAAAATGAGATAGACAGGAAGTGCAAAATGGGTAAGCAGGCATGGCTAGAGGACAAATATAAGGATGTGGAGGCTTATCTCACTGGGGGTAAAATAGATACTGCCTACAGGAAAATTAAAGAGACCTTTGGAGAAAAGAGAGCCACCTGTATGAATACCTTGGACCTACTGATAACAAACACACCAGAAATTTTCGACTCTGTATGTGCAGAACAGGGAATCAGTGATCATAAGGCCGTTGCAGCATCCCTGAATATGGAAGTTAATAGGAATATAAAAAAGGGAGGAAGGTTTATCTGTTTAGCAAAAGTAATAGAAGGCAGATTTCAGACTACCTAACAGATCAAAATGAAAATTTCTGTTCCGACACTGACAATGTTGAGTGTTTATGGAAAAAGTTCAAGGCAATCGTAAAATTGCGTTTTAGACAGGTACGTGCCGAGTAAAACTGTGAGGGACGGGAAAAACCCACCGTGGTACAACAACAAAGTTAGGAAACTACTGCGAAAGCAAAGAGAGCTTCACTCCAAGTTTAAACGCAGCCAAAACCTCTCAGACAAACAGAAGCTAAACGATGTCAAAGTTAGCGTAAGGATGGCTATGCGTGAAGCATTCAGTGAATTAGAAAGTAAAATTCTATGTACTGACTTGACAGAAAATCCTAGGAAGTTCTGGTCTTATGTTAAATCAGTAAGTGGCTCGAAACAGCATATCCAGACACTCCGGGATGATGATGGCATTGAAACAGAGGATGACACGCATAAAGCTGAAATACTAAATTCCTTT